>NC_064631.1:182810300-185310300 GCF_023864275.1 Schistocerca cancellata | reverse complement strand
ACATTGACGATGTGTGGTGTCACCGCCAGACACCACACTTGCTAGGTGGTAGCTTAAATCGGCCGCGGTCCATTAGTACATGTCGGACCCGCGTGTCGCCGCCATCAGTACTTGCAGACCTAGCGCCACCACATGGCAGGTCTAGAAAGACGGACTAGCACTCGCCCCAGTTGTACGGACGACATTGCTAGCGACTAGACGTACGAAGCCTTCCTCTCATTTGCCGAGAGACAGTTAGAATAGCCTTCAGCTAAGTCCATAGCTACGACCTAGCAAGGCGCAGTTAACCATATCTGGAGAGAGTCTTACTTGTATTCACCATAGAGATGTACCACACAAGAGAATAAAGTTAAGTATATGAGATGCTCCGTTCTTTTCTCTATAGCATTCATCAAGTATCCTGTTCCAGAACTCACGCCAGCCGGCGTGTGTGTACGCGTGCCTATCGGTAACCTCACCCTGTGTCTAGACTGTCTTGTATAGACACAACACGATGAAACAAAGAAATTGCTTCCCGATTCAATACAAAATTAGCAATGCCGATTTCTGTCCACAAGAGTACGGTTTAGAAGAGCATGTAATTTGGCTCTTCCCTGGGGGTGAGTGTTAGACTCCGATGAACCACAGCAGGTTTACTGTAACACTTCGACCATCACATTGACGATGAAACACAGAAATTGCATCCCGATTCAATACAGAATTCGCAATGTCGATTTATATTGACGAGAGTAACGTTTCGGGGAGCGCATTTTTGGGCTCTTCCCTAGGGGCCCAGTGTTAGACTCCGATGCACCACAGTAGGTTTACTGTTACCCTTAGACCATCACATTGACAGTGAAACACAGAAATTGCATCCCGATTCAATACAAAATTCGCAATGCCGATTTCTGTCCACAGGAGTACGGCTTAGAAGAGTATGTACATTGGGTCTCCCTTGCGGGCAAAGTGTAAAACTCCGATGCACCACAGTATGTTTATTGTAACCCTTCGACCATCACATTGACGATGAAACACAGAAATTGCATCTCGATTCATTACAAAATTCGCAATTCCGAATTCTGTCCACAGGAGTATGGTTTAGAAGAGTATGTATTTTGGCTCTTCCCTGGTGGCCCAGTCTTAGACTGCGATGCACCACATCAGGTTTACTGTAACCCTTCGTCCATCAAATTGACGATGAAACACAGAAATTGCATCCCGATTCAATAAAAAATTCGCAATGCCGATTTCGGTCCCCAGGAGTACGGTTTTGAAGAGTATGTACTTTGGCTATTCCCTGGAGGACCAGTGTTAGACCACGATGCACCACATCAGGTTTACTGATACCCTTGGACCATCACATTGACGATGAAACATTGAAATTGCATCCGGATTCAATACAAAATTCACTATGCCGATTTCTGTCCACAGGAGTACGGTTTAGAAGAGTATGTAATTTCGCTCTTCCCTGGGGGCCCAGTGTTGGACTCCGATGCACCACAGCAAGTTAACTGTATCCCTTCGACCATCACATTGACGACGAATCACAGAAATTGAATCCCGATTCAATACAAAATTCGCAATGCCGATTTCTGTCCACAGGAGTTTGGTTTAGAAGAGTATGTAATTTGGCTTCTCCCTGGGGGCCCAGTGTTAGACTCCGATGCACCACAGCAGGTTTACTGTAACCCTTCGACCATCACATTGACGATGAAACACAGAAATTGCATCCCGATTCAATACAAAATTCGTAACTCCGATTTCTGTCCACAGGAGAAGGGTTTGGAAGAGTATGTGTTTTGGCCATTCCCTGGGGGCCCAGTGTTAGACTACGATGCACCACAACAGGTTTACTGTTACCCTTGGACCATCACATTGAAGATGAAACACAGAAATTGCATCCGGATTCAATAAAAAATTCACTATGCCCATTTCTGTCCACAGGAGTACGGTTTAGAAGAGTATGTACTTTGGCTCTTCCCTAGGGGCCCAGTGTAAGACTCCGATGCACCACAGCAGGTTTACTGTATTCCTTCGGCCATCACATTGACTATGAAACACAGAAATTGCATCCCGATTCAATACAAAATTCGCAATGTCGATTTATATTGGCGAGAGTAACGTTTCGGGGAGCCCGTTTTTGGGCTCTTCCCTGGGGGCCCAGTGTTAGACTACGATGCACCACAGCAGGTTTACTGTAACACTTCGACCATCACATTGACGATGAAACACAGAAATTGCATCCCAATTCAATAAATAATTCGAAATGCCGATTTCAATCCCCAGGAGTACGGTTTTGAAGAGTATGTACTCTGTCTATTCCCTGGTGGACCAGTTTTAGACTACGATGCACCACAGCAGGTTTACTGATACCCTTGGACCATCACATTGACGATGAAATACTGAAATTGCATCCGGATTCAATACAAAATTCACTATGCCGATTTCTGTCCACAGGAGTACGGTTTAGAAGAGTATGTACTTTGGCTCTTCCCTGGGGGCCCAGTGATAGACTCCGATGCACCACAGCAAGTTAACTGTATCCCTTCGACCATCACATTGACGATGAATCCCAGAAATGGAATCTAGATTCAATACAAAATTCGCAATGCCGGTTTCTGTCCACAGGAGTACGGTTTGGAAGAGAATGTACTTTGGCTCTTCCCTGGGGGCCCAGTGTTAGACTACGATGCACCACAGCAGGTTTACTGTTACCCTTCGACCAGCACATTGACGATGAAACACAGAAATTGCATCCCCATTCAATACAAAATTCGCAATGTCGATTTATATTGACGAGAGTAACGTTTCGGGGAGACCGTATTTGGCCTCTTCTCTGGGGGCCCAGTGTTAGACTCGGATTCACCACAGCAGGTTTACTGTTACCTTTCGACCATCACATTGACGATGAAACACAGAAATTGAATCCCGATTCAATACAAAATTCGCAATGCCGATTTCTGTCCACAGGAGTACGGTTTAGAAGAGTATGTACTTTGGCTCTAACCTGGGGGCTCAGTGTTAGACTCCGATGCACCACAGCAGGTTTACTGTAACCCTTCGACCATCACATTGACGATGAAACACAGAAATTGCATCCCGATTCAATACAAAATTCGTAACTCCGAATTCTGTCCACAGGAGAACGGTTTAGAAGAGTATGTACTTTGGCTATTCCCTGGGGGCTATGAAATAAATAAAATAAAAAATATTATTTAAATATTAATTATTCTGTCTGTATGATGGTGATTGTGATTGAAATTGTAATTAATATTTGTTTATCTGGAACGTGGTCGTTTAATTATTCGGTATCAGACGCTTGACAATGGCTTTCTCGTAAAGACAATGTTACTCGTAGTTGTCCGTAAAATAAAACTGAAATAATCGGACTTCGTAAATAAATCGTTTCCAAAGACTGCTGCGGTAGGTGCGGACTCATAATCTAAATCTCACTATTTCAATAATTTGCCAGCCATGCCAATACGTCGTACAGAGGTGATTGTCTATTTTATAAATATAAAAAAGTTACACAATTAGTTAAATCAGATATATTCAATGAATAAGCCTACAGTTCATAATCCTACTTACTTTTATAAATATAAATTCTTTACAGAATCGAGTGCCTAGTCTGGTTGCAACTCCCAGTATTCTTCAATAACATGAAATATGGCGGTGTGCCAGACAATAGAATAAAATACGTGCTTCTCGCACCACTTCTACCAGAGCTCTCCCATTTCTTAATCAAACATAAGAGTAACGTAATTGTGCTTTTGTTTTATCAGCGACACAGCGCTGCAGTTGTGTGTCATAGGCTTTATTTATTTGTCACTGATTATTTATTTAATTAATATTTCGCGTTTCCGAGGAAACTCACGCTCGGCATGCAAATGTGCCTTTATATTGCCCCCTGAATTGCGAGGCGAAAGGACACACCTGCAGGCGAGCAATTCACCTAAAGGCACAAGAAAATCTAAGTTATCTACAACTATTTACATGACCTACATTATACACATTATATACAAAATTTGAATGACGCGGGTGCGCCGTAAAAGATCTTATGTTGGCAGATAGAGTGCGCGCATGCGCAGAATCGTCTGTGTGACTCCGACACTGCCGTTATATCGTACAGCTAGATCATGCGGCACAGTATTGCAGTTCATATTGTTCGTGTGCGCGCTTTTCTCAGTCGTTGCACAAAGAAAATATTCAACCAAGATTACATATGAAGACTACATTCTATGACAGGTAACTTAGTTTTAAATTTACAATATTTGTTATAACACAATACAAGTTAGGTTGTTGAATGTTCTTAGTTACATAGTAATATTTTGAAATACTTCAAAGAAAAATGTCCGTATGTTTCAGGTGCGTTGACCTATACACATCGTGTCGTTATTACAGTTCATATTCATCTGCTGCACAATAATTTTTTTTTTATAGGTTAGTATCGTCGTGGTAAAGTTTTTTTTTTTTGATCACAGTAACATCGTTGTATAACAACGTGATTAATACATAAGCGTGTCCATTTCCCATTTCCATTATAGTCGTTGTGATGCAGTTCGTTGTGATGCAGTTCGTTGTGACTAAAGGCATTGCTCATTACAGATCAGACGTGACCCGTCGAGTAATTGGTCCACGTGCAGTTCGTTTTTTTTTTTTTTTATTCCGTGGAAGCTTGGTTGCAGAACCTCGGACGGCACATAGCTGGCGTCGATCCTTGGACAGTCCAGGTAAGAGTGTCCGTCACATTTCGAGAACATTTCATTCCCTGGAGTTCCAACCAAAATTCTTCCATCCGTCGTGTTGTTTTCTGGACAGGCACTTTGTGTCCATTTAATCCAGTTAACATCTTGAAGTTAGGCACTGTAGTAATGTCACTAGACGATGCACGAATTATGCACTTCACATTTTCAGTTTTTTTTTTTTTTAATATAGCTCATCTAAATGTTCATAGTTATTAATCAAAGAAATCATTCATCGCGTTTACATAGATATGCTGCATAATGAATGGCATTAACCGTTTTTTTCACATAGGTTTCTGCGTAGTTGCAGAGTTAGTAATGTTCGTTAATGTCCATGAACAGAGGTTCACTATGCAATGTCTTTTTGGCACTCGTTTTGTTCAAATTTTTTACATAGTAACAGTTACATGATACATCAGTTAAAAAAATAAGTAATTATACATACACACGTCACATATTTTCTTAGCATAAACATAATACACTTGCACATAAACATGTTTGCATCATCATTACATAGCTATAGGTTATTACATTGTGTCACGTGATGTCATCTGAAATCAAGATAGGTTAGACACAACATTCATTACATCAGTAGGCAAGACCAGGCGTTTTCACCACTCAATAATATTCAAAATAGTAAGAGAGAGAAAATGTTCGATTCCTCGCGTTTTGTGCGTGTGTGTGGAGTGTCTGTGTGGCCTTGACTACTGATAGATGCTTTTCGTGTTGAGAGAAGTGCGTCTAATCTATTTCTCAAAGTAAAAGATCGCTTCACAGATGACGTCTGTCGGTTCGTCAGGTGTCATACCAAGTCAGTGGTACCTACAATAACAAATGTTCCGTGAAAAATTAATATATCATTCACTGCTACGTAATCATAAATTTTATTTTGATATTCCGTCTTCCAGGTGGTGGCGCGCGCTGAAAGAAGAGTTCTTCTGCCTTCAACTGCGACTCTGGAACCGCTGAAATGAAAATTTCTACACTACTTATTATCTGTGTTGTAACAACAGAGTTTTTCGAGTTGCTTAGCAATATTTTGATGGGTATGACTTTGACATTATTCAGCATGAAATGCTCTAAGATCTCGGTGTGCGTATAGCCCAATAATTTTGTTAGTTCTACGATGTTGTAACAGATATGCACCAGGATGCGGTATGTTAACAATTATATAAGGTCCTTCATATAGCAGACGCCACTTAGCGTTGCGTCGTTTGAGTGCTAAAGATTTATGACGAGTACGAAGTAGTACAAGCATTCCTACCTCGAATTTTTGTTTTCTTTTTATTATGTTTCTGTGATGTTTGTTTCGTATCTGAGCGTGATTTGTCAGCGTAGTCAATACTTCTTTTATTTTTTGTTCAGGTGTGATTTCCTTGTCTGACAACTTAGGTAATGGTTCTATCCACTGGTCGTTCTGTTTGCAATTGAACATGATCTCGTTAGGTGTGTAATTTGTATCATAAATATTTAAGTTATTGTGTACGTCTTCGAAAAGACTTAGGTAGGACACCCAATTAGTATGTTTTGATGAAATATAGGTCCTCATGAATCGATTTAATTCTCGGAAAAGTCTCTCAGTCGCGTTACATTGTGGACTAAACCTCGAAATAAATATACTTTTAATGTTATTGTCCTGCAAGAAATTTCTCCATTTGTACCCAGAGTAGTATGCTGCATTATCTGACAGAATTGCTTTAGGTTTTCCCACGTGCGTCAGGTAATCACTTGAGAATCTTCGTATTATAGCACTTGCAGTGGCGGATTTTAAAGCATAAAGTTTGACATGTTTAGAAAATATATCGTAAAAAGCTAAGATATATTTGACGCCTCCAGAGCTTGCTGGATGCGGTCCACTGATGTCAGTACACAGAATTTCCAGGGGTTTACTAGGTAAAATAGAATGTAAATCTGTTTTTGTGGATAAATTCTGAGGTTTTGATTTTTGACATATGACACATGTTTTCAGTTCCCTGTAAATTTTTCTTCTCATATTGCTAAAATAAGAGTATGTGCTGAGCTTTGCCAAACACTTTTTCGTCCCATAATGACCCCAAACTAAGTGTGTGTGCCAAATTAGATTACGTTCAGACTCTTTGGGAATGCATACACACCAGTTAGTAGCATTTGGATGTCGGCGGTAAAATAACACATCATTGTGTAACTTGTAATACTTAGTCGAAGGATGATTGTGTTTTCCTACCAGTAATGTTATTATCTTATACCAGTGAGGGTCAGATTTTTGTAATTTAGCCATGTTTCTGCACATATCAATATAATATTGGTGATACTGATTGTCTTGCATTAAGAGAATCCTGTAGTCATTTATATTTTCTAAGTCACTGTTGGTATCATTCATACCTTGTGGAAGTCTAGACAAAGCGTCTGCAATGGTGTTGTCCTTACCTTTTATGTACTTAATTTCAAAAGAGTAGTTCTGAAGTGTAACTGCCCATCGTGATAGTCTAGGATGTACAAGTTTACAAGTTAACAAAAGTGTCAGGGCCTGGTGATCGGTGTAAATTACTGTATGTTTTCCAAATAAATAATAATTGAATTTCTTGAATGCCCATACTATGGAAAGTGTTTCTAACTCAGTAGTGGAGTATGTACGCTCACATTCAGTTAGAGTACGACTTGCAAACCCAATAATTCTTATCTGTTCCTTTTCTTTATTCTTTACAACTTGAAATAAGCAACATCCCAAGCCAGTTCATGAAGCGTCACAAGTCATACAAAAGTCTAAATTGAAATCTGGATGGCTCAATAAGTTGGCACCCACTAAAGCATGTTTAACTGTATTAAAGTCATTCTGGCACTGTTCCGACCAGATCCAAACTTGATTCCTTCTGAGTAGATTTAGCAGATGTTTACTGTTCAAGAGTGGTTGTGGCAAAAAACGTCTGAAAAATGAACATAGCCCAAGGAATGATTTTAACTGCTTTTTAGTACGAGGGCTAGGAAAGTTTCTGATAGCATCTAATTTACTGGGATCCGGACGTATGCCCTGCGAATTAATGATATGTCCTAAATACTTTATCTCACTGCAACCAAACTTTGATTTTCTAAGATTGGCTGTGACTCCAGCTTGTGCAAATTTTTCTAAAATTCTTTGAAGTGTGTCAACGTGTTCCTTCCAAGACTGTGTAGCTATCAGTATATCATCTACATAGTGTGTGACTGTCTCAACTAAATCATCGCCAAGCACGGTATCCAGGGCTGTAATGAATACCCCAGAGCTGACATTCAGTCCGAAAGGTAGAACACAAAACTGATAGGTTCGCCCCCTGAACATAAATGCAGTATATTTCCGTGAATCAGGAGTGATACCCACCTGCCAAAACGAATTAGCGAGATCTATTGTGGAAAAATATTTTGCATCTAGAAATTTCTGTAATTGCTCTTCTAAATTTTCGGGTTTTGTGTGAACTGGTAAAATTATTTCATTAATTGCTCGTGCGTCTAATACTAACCTAATGCTTCCATTTAATTTTTTGACAACAAATAGAGGACTACAATAAGGTGAGGTGGATGGTTCAATGACCTTCCAGTCTAACATTTGTTTTAATTCTTGCCACACAGCAGGTCGTTGAGATAACGGTACGTTATATGTCTTGTGGTAGAATATCTTGTGAGGCTTAACTTCAATCTTGTACACATACGTGTTGATAACACCTAATCGTTTGGTAAAAACTTGTAAATATTTGGATAACACTTCCTGTAGTTTTATACGATCATGTACACTGAGAGCTGTAGCTTCACTTATCTTATGATCAAGCAATGTTTTCAAGTCCATTAGCTCTGTGTCAGATGAGTGTGTTTGCATATCTTGAATGTCATTGTCAAGTACTAACTGAACCTTGTACCCTGTACAGTGTTTGTCATGCTTTAGAGTTCTCCTGTCCAAATCAATAATAATTACACTGCCTTTATCATTTAAAATACATTTACCTTTGGAGAAGTCTATAATAGAGTCCTTCTCGCTCATAATATCTATTCCTAATATGCAATTTGTCACAAGGTTTTGTACAACCAGGAATGGCCATTGTATGGTTCCATTACCTATTTTAATGTTTACAAAAACTTGCTTCATAACCCTACATGACTTATTACCTAGTGCAGTAGTTATTTTACAGTTTTGGGCAGGAAACTCAGGCACAGGTTCCAATTATAGAAATTAAAAGACAAAACGCTCACAGTTGCACCTGTATCTAGGATAATAGTAGTTGGAATCCCACCTACTACACCAGTAGTAGATGCTAAAACAATTTCATTTGTGTTTGAACGACATTGTGTACTGTCTTGTAAAAGTTCATCTGATATATTCTCATTGTGGTTGTATCTTATAAATAAAACAGGTAATTTTTGTTTAGAATTATTCGGCATATCATTATTCTGTTGTTCAAGTGTGGTGTCAAATAACTGATTAACATTGCAGTCGCCCCACAAGAATTCTTCAGCCTCGACCTGGGGCATAGAAGTGACTGTTTCTAGTTTGTTGGATTAGCATTTGTACTAGGTACTGACACAGATTGAGGTTGTGCATCAGGTGTCATTTCTATTATATTCACATTCGGATATTGCCTATTATGATCTCCAAACTTTTGCGGTTGTTGTTGCTGTTGCGCATTATAACTTACATGTCGGTCGTAAGGTATGCTCCAATTTTGTCCTGGTGGCTGCTGTGGTAAAGCAGAGTTTGAATGGAAGTACTGATCGTTACGAGTCCAACCTTGATGCTGTCTTGGCTCGTAGTTATTATTATTTCTATTTCTGTTTGTGTTTTTGTTGCTGCCTTTGTATCCGTTGTTACCGTTGTAGTTATTACCGCGGTGCCTTTTGTATGGATTGCCGCATGAAGTGTTATTACTGTTGTAACTATTGTTTGTATTGGAATACGCGTGTTGATTTTGATTTTCGTATTGAAACGGCATGTGAGTTTGCTGTTTTTGCTGTACCGCGTATCCAACTGTGGGCGCGCCAGAATTGAGTTGGCAAGCCTGCATGTTTTGCATACCACCAGTGTAAACATTGTGGCTGCTGTTTTGCCGCGCGAAGCGCTGATCTTCAAGTAACATGTCAACCGAATCTAAGGCTGTTAAAAAATAATCTGAATCGTCATCCGGGATATGTAGGAGTTTTTCTTTAATGTTGAAAGGCAATTTGGCCTTCAACGCACGGAGTATATCACGCGTTGCGACTGGTTCGTCTAAAAAGTGTCCCATGTTCAAGTATTTTTCAAAATATCTGCGTAAGTTGCCATTTTTACTGTTAAAAGTTTCAGGTTCTAAAATTTGTCTTCTGAGTCGCTCCTGGACGGATTGCGACCAGAATTTGTTCAGAAAAGCACGCTCAAACTCACTGTACGTGGTACATACGTCAGCTTGACTGTATGCCCAGACAGCTGCATCGCCTTGGATGTAACCGACAATATATGAAATCTTTTTCCGGTCACTCCAAGTGCGTGGAAATGCGTTACTAAAAGATTTAAGAAAAATCACCGGATGAATGGTTCGTTTTTCTGGGATAAAAATCTGAAATTGCCTGTGTTTCATTAAGCTTTCTTCTTCCTTCGTATTATGATATGGATTTATTCCACTGTAATTACTGGTATGTTCAGCTGGCGAGTAATTACGATAATGTTGCTGTGGTTTACCATGATAATAGCTTGTGTTTGTGTTTGCACATCGTGGTATGTGTTGTAGTCGTGGTGTGTTTTGTTCTTGTGTGTTTGTCGTGTGCGGTACGTGTGTGTCATACTCGAATGTATATTGGTTCCTGAACTGTGCATTTTGACTGATATTTTCGTTACATTCAGACTGTGGTCGATCGGTGAATTGTCTCATGGGTGCAGTGACGGATTGTACTGCGTCACTGATCAGCTGTTTGTTATTAGTAATGTATTGCGCTACGGAGTCGTGCACAATTGTTGGTAAATTTTCACGTAAGCATCTATCAAAATGTTTGTCTTTGTTCACTACCCAATCATGAAATTCTTTATTAATATTTTGAAAATGAGCTGTGGCATCAGATTGTAAGATGTCAGTCAGGTGTTGTTCAACATTATCTAATTTATTCTGTACGTCAGTAATTCATTTTTCAAGGTTGTCATGTACTGAAGGATATGTTTGAATTTGTTCAGTAAGAACTTCACACGTGACATTAAGGTTTTTTACTTGTGTCTGTAAAAGTGCTACGTCAGTTGTAGTCTTTTCTTGTCTCGTATTAAGCTGGGAAAATTTAGTACTGAGTTCAGTCATCTGTTTGGTCAGTGTGGCCTCTATAAGTTCCACACGTTTACATAAAGTGTCATTACCTGTCTTGAGTGCTATGAGGTCAGATTTAATTGCGTCATTTTGTGTCTGTAAGGTTGCCATGTTTTCGGCGTTTTGTTTCATTAGCATTTGTAACATGTCGGCAATGTTTACTGTTTGCAAGGTCTGTGCCCCCGTCGCGTCATTAGACGTGACGTCATGCATCAACATGGGCTCTGACTGAGACTTTGAAATTTTTGTAGTGGACGGCCTATTGCCAAAATTTCCGTCAACACTTGCGTCAATGTTTGATAAATCGTCACTACCGGTTGCTGTCGTAAAGTCATTTTCTAACATTTGTCTCTCGTCCGAGTCGGATTGCGTCTGAATAGTACGTCTTTGCTGTTCCATTTTTGCGTATTGATTTCTAGTTATTACCATGCCACACGTGATATATGTTTCAAGAAAATATTTGACACTGATTTTAAAATAAAATGCAGTTGAGCATGAATCGCTCGTAGCAACAATGGCTGTCTGTTAATTTAAAAATATAAACTGAATTTGAGATTATTGGTAATGGCTGCTGTCCATGTTACTACGTATCGTACAGAAGTCGGCCATATTGTACACTCGTGTATTGGTATTGTTGCATACGTTATTGTTTAAGGAAAAGTTGTAAGAATGAAATTTATCACTGAAAACTGTTATGCACGAAAGAAACACTACAGAATCTACTGAAAAGCTAATACACTGAATTATACGTCTGGTCAAGCCTGCTAATGCAAAGATGCTGCGTCTTACTTTATTTTGCTGGAAGTTTCATTGCGTCTTCCCGCAAAATTTTAGAATTGGAAAATATCTTCAGATTTTTTTTTGTTATCTCTCATACATTCACGTCCAGGTCCAGAAAGTTGATTTTTCACATGAAACAAAGAGAACAATGTAACAAATGACAAAATAACAAGTCCGACACGCAGTCGCCAATATAAAATAAATAAAATAAAAAATATTATTTAAATATTAATTTTTCTATCTGTATGATGGTGATTGTGATTGTAATTGTAATTAATATTTGCTTATCTGGAACGTGGACGTTTAATTATTCGGTATCAGACGCTTGACAATGGCCTTCTCGTAAAGACAATGTTACTCGTAGTTGACCGTGAAATAAAACTGAAATAATCGGACTTCGTAAATAAATCGTTTCCAAAGACTGCTGCGGTAGGTGCGGACTCATAATCTAAATCTCACTATTTCAATAATTTGCCAGCCATGCCAATACGTCGTACAGAAGTGATTGTCTATTTTATAAATATAAAAAAGTTACAAAGTTAGTTAAATCAGATATATTCAATGAATAAGCCTACAGTTCATAATCCTAATTACTTTTATAAATATAAATTCTTTACAGAATCGAGTGCCTAGTCTGGTTGCAACTCGCAGTATTCTTCAATAACATGAAATATGGCGGTGTGCCAGACAATAGAATAAAATACGTGCTTCTCGCACCACTTCTACCAGAGCTCTCCCATTTCTTAATCAAACATAAGAGTAACGAAATTGTGCTTTTGTTTTATCAGCGACACAGCGCTGCAGTTGTGTGCCATAGGCTTTATTTATTTGTCACTGATTATTTATTTAATTAATATTTCGCGTTTCCGAGGAAACTCACGCTCCGCATGCAAATGTGCCTTTATAGGGCCCAGTGTTAGACTGCGATGCACCACAACAGGTTTACTGTTACCCTTGGACCATCATATTGAAGATGAAACACAGAAATTGCATCCGGATTCAATACAAAATTCACTATGCCGATTTCTGTCCACATTAGTACGGTTTAGAAGAGTATGTAATTTGGCCCTTCCCTAGGGGCCCAGTGTACGACTCCGATGCAACACAGCAAATTTACTGTATTCCTTCGACCATCACATTTACGATGAAATACAGAAATTGAATCCCGATTCAATACAAAATTCGCAATGTCGATTTATACTGGCGAGAGTAACGTTACGGGGAGCCCGTTTTTGGGCTCTTCCCTGGGGGCCCAGTGTTAGACTCCGATTCACCACAGCAGGTTTACTGTTACCTTTCGACCATCACATTGACGATGAAACACAGAAATTGAATCCCGATTAAATACAAAATTCGCAATGCCGATTTCTGTCCACAGGAGTACGGTTTAGAAGAGTATGTACTTCGGCTCTAACCTGGGGGCTCAGTGTTAGACTACGATGCACCACAGCAGCTTTACTGTAACCCTTCGACCATCACATTGACGATGAACACTGAAATTGCATACGGATTCAATACAAAATTCACTATGCCGATTTCTGTCCACAGGAGTACGGTTTAGAAGAGTATGTACTTTGGCTTTTCCCTGGGGGCCCAGTGTTAGACTCCGATGCATCACAGCAGATTTCTGTTACCCTTAGACCATCACATTGACAGTGAAAGACACAAATTTTATCCCGATTCAATACAAAATTCGCAATGCCGATTTCTGTCCACAGGAGTACGGTTTAGAAGAGTATTTACTTTGGCTCTACCCTGGTAGCTCAGTGTTAGACTCCGATGCACCACAGCAGGTTTACTGTAACCCTTCGACCATCACATTGACGATGAAACAAAGAAATTGCATCCCGATTCAATACAAAATTCGTAACTCTGAATTCTGTCCACAAGAGAACGGTTTAGAAGAGTATGTACTTTGGCTATTCCCTTGGGGCCCAGTGTTAGACTACGATGCCCCACAACAGGTTTACTGCTACCCTTGGACCATCACATTGAAGGTGAAACACAGAAGTTGCATCCGGATTCAATACAAAATTCGCAATGCCGATTTCTGTCCACAGGAGTACGGTTTAGAAGAGTATGTACTTTGGCTCTTCCCTAGGGGCCCAGTGTAAGACTCCGATGCACCACAGCAAATTTACTGTATTCCTTCGACCATCACATTGACGATGAAACACAGAAATTGCATCCCGATTCAATACAAAATTCGCAATGCCGATTTCTGTCCACAGGAGTACGGTTTGGAAGAGAATGTACTTTGGCTCTTCCCTGGGGGCCCTGTGTTAGACTCCGATGCACCACAGCAAGTTAACTGTATCCCTTCGACCATCACATTGACGATGAATCACCGAAATTGAATCCCGATTCAATACAGAATTCGCAATGCCGGTTTCTGTCCACAGGAGTACGGTTTGGAAGAGAATGTACTTTGGCTCTTCCCTGGGGGCCCTGTGTTAGACTCCGATGCACCACAGCAGGTTTACTGTTACCCTTCGACCATCACATTGACGATGAAAGACAGAAATTGCATCCCCATTCAATACAAAATTCGCAATGTCGATTTATATTGACGAGAGTGATGTTTCGGGGAGACCGTATTTGGGCTCTTCCCTGGGGGCCCAGTGTTAGACTCCGATTCACCACAGCAGGTTTACTGTTACCTTTCGACCATCACATTGACGATGAAACACAGAAATTGAATCCCGATTAAATACAAAATTCGCAATGCCGATTTCTGTCCACAGGAGTACGGTTTAGAAGAGTATGTACTTCGGCTCTAACCTGGGGGCTCAGTGTTAGACTACGATGCACCACAGCAGCTTTACTGTAACCCTTCGACCATCACATTGACGATGAACACTGAAATTGCATACGGATTCAATACAAAATTCACTATGCCGATTTCTGTCCACAGGAGTACGGTTTAGAAGAGTATGTACTTTGGCTTTTCCCTGGGGGCCCAGTGTTAGACTCCGATGCATCACAGCAGATTTCTGTTACCCTTAGACCATCACATTGACAGTGAAAGACACAAATTTTATCCCGATTCAATACAAAATTCGCAATGCCGATTTCTGTCCACAGGAGTACGGTTTAGAAGAGTATTTACTTTGGCTCTACCCTGGTAGCTCAGTGTTAGACTCCGATGCACCACAGCAGGTTTACTGTAACCCTTCGACCATCACATTGACGATGAAACAAAGAAATTGCATCCCGATTCAATACAAAATTCGTAACTCTGAATTCTGTCCACAAGAGAACGGTTTAGAAGAGTATGTACTTTGGCTATTCCCTTGGGGCCCAGTGTTAGACTACGATGCCCCACAACAGGTTTACTGCTACCCTTGGACCATCACATTGAAGGTGAAACACAGAAGTTGCATCCGGATTCAATACAAAATTCGCAATGCCGATTTCTGTCCACAGGAGTACGGTTTAGAAGAGTATGTACTTTGGCTCTTCCCTAGGGGCCCAGTGTAAGACTCCGATGCACCACAGCAAATTTACTGTATTCCTTCGACCATCACATTGACGATGAAACACAGAAATTGCATCCCGATTCATTACAAATTTCGCAATGTCGATTTATACTGGCGAGAGTAACGTTACGGGGAGGCCGTTTTTGGGCTCTTCCCTGGGGGCCCAGTGTTAGACTACGATGCACCACAGCAGGCTTCCTGTTACCCTTCGACCATCACATTGACGTTGAAACACAGAAATGGCATCCCGATTAAATACAAAATTCGCAATGCCGATTTCTGTCCACAGGAGTACGGTTTAGAAGTGTATGTACATTGGGTCTTCCCTGGGGGCAAAGTGTTAGACTCCGATACACCACAGCATGTTTACTGTACCCTTCGGCCATCACATTGACGATGAAATACAGAAATTGCATCCCAATTCATTACAAAATTCGCAATTCCGATTTATGTCCACAGGAGTACGGTTTAGAAGAGTATGTACTTTGGCTCTTCCCGGGGGGCCCAGTCTTAGATTACGATGCCGAACATCAGGTTTACTGTAACCCTTCGACCATCACGTTGACGATGAAACACAGAAATTGCAACCCGATTCTATAAAAAATTCGCAATTCCGATTTCGGTCCCCAGGAGTACAGTTTTGAAGAGTATGTACTTAGGCTATTCCCTGAAGGACCAGTGTTAGACTACGATGCACCACAGCAGGTTTACTGTAACCCTTCGACCATCACATTGACGATGAACACTGAAATTGCATACGGATTCAATACAAAATTCACTATGCCGATTTCTGTCCACAGGAGTACGGTTTAGAAGAGTATGTACTTTGGCTTTTCCCTGGGGGCCCAGTGTTAGACTCCGATGCATCACAGCAGATTTCTGTTACCCTTAGACCATCACATTGACAGTGAAAGACACAAATTTTATCCCGATATAATACAAAATTCGCAATGCCGATTTCTGTCCACAGGAGTACGGTTTAGAAGAGTATTTACTTTGGCTCTACCCTGGTAGCTCAGTGTTAGACTCCGATGCACCACAGCAGGTTTACTGTAACCCTTCGACCATCACATTGACGATGAAACACAGAAATTGCATCCCGATTCAATACAAAATTCGTAACTCCGATTTCTGTCCACAGGAGAACGGTTTAGAAGAGTATGTACTTTGGCTATTCCCTAGGGGCCCAGTGTAAGACTCCGATGCACCACAGCATGTTTACTGTATTCCATCGACCATCACATTGACGATGAAACACAGAAATTGCATCCCGATTCAATACAAAATTCGCAATGTCGATTTATATTGACGAGAGGAACGTTTCGGGGAGCCCGTTTTTGGGCTCTTCATTAGATGCCCAGTGTTAGACTCCGATGCATCACAGCAGGTTTACTGTTACCCTTCGACCATCACATTGCTGATGAAACACAGAAATTGCATCCCGAATCAATACAAAATTCGCAATGCCGATTTCTGTCCACAGGAGTACGGTTTACAAGAGTATGTACTTTGGCTCTTCCCTGGGAGCCCAGTGTAAGACTCCAATGCACCATATCAGGTTTACTGTTACCCTTTGACCATCCCATTGACGATGAAACACAGAAATTGCATCCGGATTCAATACAAAATTCACCATGCCGATTTCTGTCCACAGGAGTATGGTTTAGAAGAGTATGTACTTTGGCTCTTCCCTAGGGGGCCAGTGTAAGACTCCGATGCATCACAGCAGTTTTACTGTTACCCTTCGACCATCACATTGCTGATGAAACACAGAAATTGCATCCAGAATCAATACAAAATTCGCAATGGGGATTTCTGTCCACAGGAGTACGGTTTAGAAGTGTATGTACATTGGGTCATCCCTGGGGGCTAAGTGTTAGACTCCGATGCACCACAGCATGTTTACTGTAACCCTTCGACCAACACATTGACGATGAATCACAGAAAATGCATCCCGATTTATTACAAAATTGGCAATGCCGATTTCTGTCCACAGGAGTACGGTTTAGAAGAGAATGTACTTTGGCTCTTCCTTGGGGGCCAGTGTAAGATTCCTATGCACCACAACAGGTTTACTGTATTCCTTCGACCATCACATTGACGATGAAACACAGAAATTGCATCCAGAATCAATACAAAATTCGCAATGCCGATTTCTGTCCACAGGAGTACGGTTTAGAAGAGTATGTACTTTGGCTCTTCCCTGGGGGCTGAGTGTTGGACTCCGATGCACCACAGCAGCTTTACTGTTACCCTTCGACCATCACGTTGAAGATGAAAGACAGCAATTGCATCACAATTCAATACAAAATTCGCAATGCCGTTTTCTGTCCACAGTAGTACGGTTTAGAAGAGTACGAAATTGGCTCTTCCCTGGGGGTCCAGTGTAAGACTCCGATGCACCACAGCAGATTTACTAATACCCTTGGACCATCACATTGACGATGAAGCACTGAAATTGCATCCGGATTAAATACAAAATTCACTATGCCGATTTCTGTCCACAGGAGTAGGGTTTAGAAGAGTATGTATTTTGGCTCTTAACTGGGGGCCCAGTGTTAGACTCCGATGCACCACAGCAAGTTAACTGTATCCCTGCGACCATCACATTGACGATGAATCACAAAAATTGAATCCCAATTCAATACAAAATTCGCAATGCCGATATATGTCCACAGGAGTTCGGTTTACAAGAGTATGTACTTTGCCTCCTCCCTGGGGGCCCAGTGTTAGACTCCGATGCATCACAGCAGGTTTACTGTTACCGTTCGACCATCACATTGTCGATGAAACACAGAAATTGCATCCCGATTCAATACAAAAAACGCAATGCCGATTTCTGTCCACAGGAGTACGGTTTAGAAGAGTATGTACTTTGGCTCTTCCCTGGGACCCAGTGTACGACTCCGATGCACCACAGCAGGTTTACTGTATCCCTTCGACCATCACATTGACGATGATCACAGAAATTGCATCCCGATTCAATACAAAATTCGCAATGCCGGTTTCTGTCCACAGGAGTACGGTTTAGAAGAGTATGTACTTTGGCTCTTCACTGGGGGCCCAAAGTTTGGCTACGATGCACCACAGCAGGTTTACTGTATCCCTTCGACCATCACATTGACGATGAAACACA
This sequence comes from Schistocerca cancellata, assembly GCF_023864275.1. Taxonomy (NCBI): domain Eukaryota; kingdom Metazoa; phylum Arthropoda; class Insecta; order Orthoptera; family Acrididae; genus Schistocerca; species Schistocerca cancellata. The sequence goes on along the minus strand of NC_064631.1, from coordinate 185,291,918 downwards.
GAAATTGCATCCCGATTCAATACAAAATTCGTAATGCCGATTTCTGTCCACAGGAGTACGGTTTAGAAAAGTATGTACTTTGGCTCTTCCCTGGGGCCCAGTGTTAGACTACGATGCACCACAGCAGGTTAACTGTTACTTTCGACCATCACCTTGACGATGAATGACGGAAATTGCATCCCGATTCAATACAAAATTCGCATTGTCGATTTATTTTGACGCGAGTTACGTTTTGGGGAGACCGTATTTGGGCTCTTTCCTGGGGGCCCAGTGTTAGACTCCGGTTCACCACAGCAGGTTTACTGTTACCCTTCGACCATCACGTTGAAGATGAAAGACAGAAATTGCATCACAATTCAATACAAAATTCACCATGCCGATTTCTGTCCACAGGAGTATGGTTTAGAAGAGTATGTACTTTGGCTCTTCCCTAGGGGGCCAGTGTAAGACTCCGATGCACCACAGCAGGTTTACTGTATTCTTTCGACCATCACATTGACGATGAAACACAGAAATTGCATCCCGATTCAATACAATATTCGCAATGTCGATTTATATTGGCGAAAGTAACGTTTCGAGGAGGCCGTTTTTGAGCTCTTCCCTGGGGGCCCAGTGTTAGACTACGATGCACCACAGCAGGCTTACTGTTACCCTTCGACCATCACATTCACGATGAAACACTGAAATTGCATCGCGATTCAATACAAAATTCGCAATGCCGATTTCTGTCCACAGGAGTACGGTTTAGAAGATTATGTACTTTGGCTCTTCCCTGGGGGCCCAGTCTTAGACTACGATGCACCACATCAGGTTTACTGTATTCCTTCGACCATCACATTGACGATGAAACACAGAAATTGCATCCCGATTCAATACAACATTCGCAATGCCGATTTCTGTCCACAGGAGTACGGTTTAGAAGAGTATGTATTTTGGCTCTACCCTTGGGGCTTAGTGTTAGTCTCCGATGCACCACAGCAGGTTCACTGTTACCTTTCGACCATCACATTGACGATTAAATACAGAAATTGCATCCCGATTCAATACAAAATTCGCAATGTCGATTTATATTGACGAGAGCAACGTTTCGTGGAGCCCGTTTTTGGGCTATTCCCAGGGGGCCAGTGTTAGACTCCGATGCACCACAGCAGGTTTACTCTTACTCTTCGACCATCACATTGACGATGAAACACAGAAATTGCATCCCGATTCAATACAAAATGCGCAATGCCGATTTCTGCCCACAGGAGTACGGTTTAGAAGAGTATATACTTTAGTTCTTCCCTGGGGGCCCAGTGTAAGACTCCGATGCACCAGAGCAGGTTTACTGTATCCCTTCGACCACCAGATTGACGATGAAACACAGAAATTGCATCCCGATTCAATACAAAATTCGCAATGCCGATTTCTGTCCACAGGAGTACGGTTTAGAAGAGTATGTACTTTGACTCTTCCCTGGGGGCCCAGTGTAAGACTCCGATGCACCACAGCAGGTTTGCTGATACCCTTCGACCATCACATTGACGATGAAACACAGAAAATGCATCCCGATTAAATACAAAATTCGCAATGCTGATTTCTGTCCACAGGAGTACGGTTTAGAAGAGTATGTACTTTGGCTCTTCCCTGGGTGCCCAGTGTAGGACTCCGATGCACCACTGCAGGTTTACTGTATCCCTTCGACCATCAAATTGACGATGAAACACAGAAATTGCATCCCGATTCAATACAAAATTCGCAATGCCGATATCTGTCCAAAGGAGTACGGTTTAGAAGAGTATGTACTTTGGCTCCTCCCTGGGGTCCCAGTGTAAGACTCCGATGCACCACAGCGGGTTTACGTTATCCCTTCGACCAACACATTGACGATGAAACACAGAAATTGCATCCCGATTCAATACAAATTTCGCAATGCCGATTCCTGTCCAGAGGAGAACGGTTTAGAAGAGTATGAAATTTGGCTCTTCCCTGGGACCCAGTGTTAGACTACGATGCACCACAGCAGAATTACTGTAACCCTTCGAAAATCACATTGACGATGAAACACAGAAATTGCATCCCAATTCAATAGAAAATTCGCACCTCCGATTTCTCTCCACAGAAGTACGGTTTAGAAGAGTATGTACTTTGGCTGTTCCCTGGGGGCTGAGTGTTAGACTCCGGTTCACCACAGCAGGATTGCTGTAACCCTTCGACCATCGGCCGGCCGACGTGGCCGTGCGGTTAAAGGCGCTGCAGTCTGGAACCGCAAGGCCGCTACGGTCGCAGGTTCGAATCCTGCCTCGGGCATGGATGTTTGTGATGTCCTTAGGTTAGTTAGGTTTAACTAGTTCTTAGTTCTAGGGGACTAATGACCTCAGCAGTTGGGTCCCATAGTGCTCAGAGCCATTTTCGCCAGCCTTCGACCATCACACGACGATGAAACACTGAAATTGCATCCCGATTCAATACAAAATGCGCAATGCCGATTTCTGTCCACAGGAGTACGGTTTAGAAGAGTATATATTTTAGCTCTTTCCTGGAGGCCCAGTGTAAGACTCCGATGCACCACAGCAGGTTTACTGTATACCTTCGACCATCAGATTGACGATGAAACACAGAAATTGCATCCCGATTCAATACAAAATTCACAATGTCGATTTATATTGACGAGAGTAACGTTTCGGGGAGTCCCTTTTTGGGCTCTTTCCTGGGGGCCCAGTGTTAGACTCTGATGCACCACAGCAGCTTTACTGTTACCCTTCGACCATCACATTGACGATGAAACACAGAAATTGGATCCCGATTCAATACAAAATTCGCAATGCCGATTTCTGTCCACAGGAGTACGGTTTAGAAGAGTATGAAATTTGGCTCTTCCCTGGGGGCCCAGCGTAAGACTGCGATGCACCACAGCAGATTTACTGTATCCCTTCGGCCATCACATTGACGATGAAACACAGAAATTGCATCCCTATTTAATACAACATTCGCAATGCCGATTTCTGTCCACAGGAATACGGTTTAGAAGAGTATATAGTTTGGCTTTTCCCTGGGGCCCAGTGTAAGACTCCGATGCACCATAGCAGAATTACTGTAACCCTTCGAAAATCACATTGACGATGAAACACAGAAATTGCATCCCAATTCAATACAAAATTCGCAATTCCGATTTTTCTCCACAGAAGTACGGTTTAGAAGAGTATGTACTTTGGCTCTTCCCTGGGGGCTGAGTGTTAGACTCCGATGCACGAAAGCAGGTTTACTGTAACCCTTCGACCATCGCATTAACGATGAATCATAGACCTTGCATTCCAACTCAATACAAAATTCGCAGTGCCGATTTCTGCCCATAGGAGTACGGTTTAGAAGAGTATGTACTTTGGCTGTTCCCTGGGGGCTGAGTGTTTGACTTCGGTGCACCACAGCAGGATTTCTGTAACCCTTGACCATCACATTGACGATGAAACACAGAAATTGCATCCCGATTCAATGGAACATTCGCAATGCCGATTTCTGTCCACAGGAGTACGGTTTAGAAGAGTATGTATTTTGGCTCTTCCCTGGGGGCTGAGTGTTAGACTCCGATGCACCACAGCAGGTTCACTCTTACCCTTCGACCATCACATTGACGATGAAACACAGAAATTGCATCCCGATTCCATACAAATTTCGCAATGTCGATTTATATAGACGACAGTAACGTTTCGGGGAGCCCGCATTTGTGCTCTTCCCAGGGGTCAGTGTTAGACTTCGATGCACCACAGCAGGTTTCCTGTTACCCTTCGACCATCACATTGACGATGAAACACAGAAATTGCATCCCGATTCAATACAAAATTCGCAATGCCGATTTCTGTCCACAGGAATACGGTTAAAAGAGTATGTACTTTGGCTGTTCCCTGGGTGCTAAATGTTAGACTCCGATGCACCACAGAAGGTTTACTGTTACCCTTCGACCATCACATTGACGTTGAAACTCAGAAATTGCATCCCGGTTCAATACAAAATTCGCAATGTCGATTTGTATTGACGAGAGTAACGTTTCGGGGAGGTCGTCTTTGGGCTCTTCCCTGGGGGCCCAGTGTTAGACTACGATCCACCACAGCATATTTACTGTTACCCTTCGACCATCACTTTTACGAAGAAACACAGAAATTGCATCCCGATTCAATACAAAATTCGCAATGCCGAATTCTGTCCACAGGAATACGGTTTAGAAGAGAATGTAGTTTGGCTTTTCCCTGGGGCCCAGTGTAAGACTCCGATGCACCACAGCAGGTTTACTGTATCCCTTCGACCATCACATTAACGATGAAACACAGAAATTGAATCCTGATTCAATACAAAATTCGCAATGCCGATTTCTGTCCACAGGAGTACGGTTTAGAAGAGTATGTACTTTGGCTCTTCCCTGGGGGCTGAGTGTTAGACTCCGATGCACCACAGCAGGTTCACTCTTACCCTTCGACCATCACATTGACGATGAAACACAGAAATTGCATCCCGATTCCATACAAATTTCGCAATGTCGATTTATATAGACGACAGTAACGTTTCGGGGAGCCCGCATTTGTGCTCTTCCCAGGGGTCAGTGTTAGACTTCGATGCACCACAGCAGGTTTCCTGTTACCCTTCGACCATCACATTGACGATGAAACACAGAAATTGCATCCCGATTCAATACAAAATTCGCAATGCCGATTTCTGTCCACAGGAATACGGTTAAAAGAGTATGTACTTTGGCTGTTCCCTGGGTGCTAAATGTTAGACTCCGATGCACCACAGAAGGTTTACTGTTACCCTTCGACCATCACATTGACGATGAAACTCAGAAATTGCATCCCGGTTCAATACAAAATTCGCAATGTCGATTTGTATTGACGAGAGTAACGTTTCGGGGAGATCGTCTTTGGGCTCTTCCCTGGGGGCCCAGTGTTAGACTACGATCCACCACAGCATATTTACTGTTACCCTTCGACCATCACTTTTACGAAGAAACACAGAAATTGCATCCCGATTCAATACAAAATTCGCAATGCCGATATATGTCCACAGGAGTTCGGTTTACAAGAGTATGTACTTTGCCTCCTCCCTGGGGGCCCAGTGTTAGACTCCGATGCATCACAGCAGGTTTACTGTTACCGTTCGACCATCACATTGTCGATGAAACACAGAAATTGCATCCCGATTCAATACAAAAAACGCAATGCCGATTTCTGTCCACAGGAGTACGGTTTAGAAGAGTATGTACTTTGGCTCTTCCCTGGGACCCAGTGTAAGACTCCGATCCACCACAACAGGTTTACTGTATTCCTTCGACCATCGCATTGCTGATGAAACACAGAAATTGCATCCCGAATCAAAACAAAATTCGCAATGCCGATTTCTGTCCACAGGAGTACAGTTTAGAAGAGTATGTACTTTGGCACTTCCCTCGGGGCCCAGTGTACGACTCCGATGCACCACAGCAGGTTTACTGTATCCCTTCGACCATCACATTGACGATGATCACAGAAATTGCATCCCGATTCAATACAAAATTCGCAATGCCGGTTTCTGTCCACAGGAGTACGGTTTAGAAGAGTATGTACTTTGGCTCTTCACTGGGGGCCCAAAGTTTGGCTACGATGCACCACAGCAGGTTTACTGTATCCCTCAACCATCACATTGACGATGAAACACAGAAATTGCATCCCGATTCAATACAAAATTCGTAATGCCGATTTCTGTCCACAGGAGTACGGTTTAGAAAAGTATGTACTTTGGCTCTCCCCTGGGGCCCAGTGTTAGACTACGATGCACCACAGCAGGTTAACTGTTACTTTCGACCATCACCTTGACGATGAATGACAGAAATTGCATCCCGATTCAATACAAAATTCGCATTGTCGATTTACTTTGACGCGAGTTACGTTTCGGGGAGACCGTATTTGGGCTCTTTCCTGGGGGCCCAGTGTTAGACTCCGGTTCACCACAGCAGGTTTACTGTTACCCTTCGACCATCACATTGACGATGAAACACAGAAATTGCATCCCGATTCAATACAAAATTCGTAACTCCGATTTTTGTCCACAGGAGAACGGTTTAGAAGAGTACGTACTTTGGCTATTTCCTGGGGGCCCAGTGTTAGGCTGCGATGCACCACAACAGGTTTACTGTTACCCTTGGACCATCACATTGAAGATGAAACACAGAAATTGCATCCGGATTCACTACAAAATTCACCATGCCGATTTCTGTCCACAGGAGTATGGTTTAGAAGAGTATGTACTTTGGCTCTTCCCTAGGGGGCCAGTGTAAGACTCCGATGCACCACAGCAGGTTTACTGTATTCTTTCGACCATCACATTGACGATGAAACACAGAAATTGCATCCCGATTCAATACAATATTCGCAATGTCGATTTATATTGGCGAAAGTAACGTTTCGAGGAGCCCGTTTTTGAGCTCTTCCCTGGGGGCCCAGTGTTAGACTACGATGCACCACAGCAGGCTTACTGTTACCCTTCGACCATCACATTGACGATGAAACACTGAAATTGCATCGCGATTCAGTACAAAATTCGCAATGCCGATTTCTGTCCACAGGAGTACGGTTTAGAAGATTATGTACTTTGGCTCTTCCCTGGGGGCCCAGTCTTAGACTACGATGCACCACATCAGGTTTACTGTATTCCTTCGACCATCACATTGACGATGAAACACAGAAATTGCATCCCGATTCAATACAACATTCGCAATGCCGATTTCTGTCCACAGGAGTACGGTTTAGAAGAGTATGTATTTTGGCTCTACCCTTGGGGCTTAGTGTTAGTCTCCGATGCACCACAGCAGGTTCACTGTTACCTTTCGACCATCACATTGACGATTAAATACAGAAATTGCATCCCGATTCAATACAAAATTCGCAATGTCGATTTATATTGACGAGAGCAACGTTTCGTGGAGCCCGTTTTTGGGCTATTCCCAGGGGGCCAGTGTTAGACTCCGATGCACCACAGCAGGTTTACTCTTACCCTTCGACCATCACATTGACGATGAAACACAGAAATTGCATCCCGATTCAATACAAAATGCGCAATGCCGATTTCTGCCCACAGGAGTACGGTTTAGAAGAGTATATACTTTAGCTCTTCCCTGGGGGCCCAGTGTAAGACTCCGATGCACCAGAGCAGGTTTACTGTATCCCTTCGACCACCAGATTGACGATGAAACACAGAAATTGCATCCCGATTCAATACAAAATTCGCAATGCCGATTTCTGTCCACAGGAGTACGGTTTAGAAGAGTATGTACTTTGACTCTTCCCTGGGGGCCCAGTGTAAGACTCCGATGCACCACAGCAGGTTTGCTGATACCCTTCGACCATCACATTGACGATGAAACACAGAAAATGCATCCCGATTAAATACAAAATTCGCAATGCCGATTTCTGTCCACAGGAGTACGGTTTAGAAGAGTATGTACTTTGGCTCTTCCCTGGGTGCCCAGTGTAGGACTCCGATGCACCACTGCAGGTTTACTGTATCCCTTCGACCATCAAATTGACGATGAAACACAGAAATTGCATCCCGATTCAATACAAAATTCGCAATGCCGATATCTGTCCAAAGGAGTACGGTTTAGAAGAGTATGTACTTTGGCTCCTCCCTGGGGTCCCAGTGTAAGACTCCGATGCACCACAGCGGGTTTACGTTATCCCTTCGACCAACACATTGACGATGAAACACAGAAATTGCATCCCGATTCAATACAAATTTCGCAATGCCGATTCCTGTCCAGAGGAGAACGGTTTAGAAGAGTATGAAATTTGGCTCTTCCCTGGGACCCAGTGTTAGACTACGATGCACCACAGCAGAATTACTGTAACCCTTCGAAAATCACATTGACGATGAAAAACAGAAATTGCATCCCAATTCAATAGAAAATTCGCACCTCCGATTTCTCTCCACAGAAGTACGGTTTAGAAGAGTATGTACTTTGGCTGTTCCCTGGGGGCTGAGTGTTAGACTCCGGTGCACCACAGCAGGATTGCTGTAACCCTTCGACCATCGGCCGGCCGACGTGGTCGTGCGGTTAAAGGCGCTGCAGTCTGGAACCGCAAGGCCGCAACGGTCGCAGGTTCGAATCCTGCCTCGGGCATGGATGTTTGTGATGTCCTTAGGTTAGTTAGGTTTAACTAGTTCTTAGTTCTAGGGGACTAATGACCTCAGCAGTTGAGTCCCATAGTGCTCAGAGCCATTTTCGCCAGCCTTCGACCATCACACGACGATGAAACACTGAAATTGCATCCCGATTCAATACAAAATGCGCAATGCCGATTTCTGTCCACAGGAGTACGGTTTAGAAGAGTATATATTTTAGCTCTTTCCTGGAGGCCCAGTGTAAGACTCCGATGCACCACAGCAGGTTTACTGGATACCTTCGACCATCAGATTGACGATGAAACACAGAAATTGCATCCCGATTCAATACAAAATTCACAATGTCGATTTATATTGACGAGAGTAACGTTTCGGGGAGTCCCTTTTTGGGCTCTTTCCTGGGGGCCCAGTGTTAGACTCTGATGCACCACAGCAGCTTTACTGTTACCCTTCGACCATCACATTGACGATGAAACACAGAAATTGGATCACGATTCAATACAAAATTCGCAATGCCGATTTCTGTCCACAGGAGTACGGTTTAGAAGAGTATGAAATTTGGCTCTTCCCTGGGGGCCCAGCGTAAGACTGCGATGCACCACAGCAGATTTACTGTATCCCTTCGGCCATCACATTGACGATGAAACACAGAAATTGCATCCCTATTTAATACAACATTCGCAATGCCGATTTCTGTCCACAGGAATACGGTTTAGAAGAGTATGTAGTTTGGCTTTTCCCTGGGGCCCAGTGTAAGACTCCGATGCACCATAGCAGAATTACTGTAACCCTTCGAAAATCACATTGACGATGAAACACAGAAATTGCATCCCAATTCAATACAAAATTCGCAATTCCGATTTTTCTCCACAGAAGTACGGTTTAGAAGAGTATGTACTTTGGCTCTTCCCTGGGGGCTGAGTGTTAGACTCCGATGCACGACAGCAGGTTTACTGTAACCCTTCGACCATCGCATTAACGATGAATCATAGACCTTGCATTCCAACTCAATACAAAATTCGCAGTGCCGATTTCTGCCCATAGGAGTACGGTTTAGAAGAGTATGTACTTTGGCTGTTCCCTGGGGGCTGAGTGTTTGACTTCGGTGCACCACAGCAGGATTTCTGTAACCCTTGACCATCACATTGACGATGAAACACAGAAATTGCATCCCGATTCAATGGAACATTCGCAATGCCGATTTCTGTCCACAGGAGTACGGTTTAGAAGAGTATGTATTTTGGCTCTTCCCTGGGGGCTGAGTGTTAGACTCCGATGCACCACAGCAGGTTCACTCTTACCCTTCGACCATCACATTGACGATGAAACACAGATATTGCATCCCGATTCCATACAAATTTCGCAATGTCGATTTATATAGACGACAGTAACGTTTCGGGGAGCCCGCATTTGTGCTCTTCCCAGGGGTCAGTGTTAGACTTCGATGCACCACAGCAGGTTTCCTGTTACCCTTCGACCATCACATTGACGATGACACACAGAAATTGCATCCCGATTCAATACAAAATTCGCAATGCCGATTTCTGTCCACAGGAATACGGTTAAAAGAGTATGTACTTTGGCTGTTCCCTGGGTGCTAAATGTTAGACTCCGATGCACCACAGAAGGTTTACTGTTACCCTTCGACCATCACATTGACGATGAAACTCAGAAATTGCATCCCGGTTCAATACAAAATTCGCAATGTCGATTTGTATTGACGAGAGTAACGTTTCGGGGAGATCGTCTTTGGGCTCTTCCCTGGGGGCCCAGTGTTAGACTACGATCCACCACAGCATATTTACTGTTACCCTTCGACCATCACTTTTACGAAGAAACACAGAAATTGCATCCCGATTCAATACAAAATTCGCAATGCCGAATTCTGTCCACAGGAATACGGTTTAGAAGAGAATGTAGTTTGGCTTTTCCCTGGGGCCCAGTGTAAGACTCCGATGCACCACAGCAGGTTTACTGTATCCCTTCGACCATCACATTAACGATGAAACACAGAAATTGAATCCTGATTCAATACAAAATTCGCAATGCCGATTTCTGTCCACAGGAGTACGGTTTAGAAGAGTATGTACTTTGGCTTTTCCCTGGGGGCTGAGTGTTAGACTCCGATGCACCACAGCAGGTTCACTCATACCCTTCGACCATCACATTGACGATGAAACACAGAAATTGCATCCCGATTCCATACAAATTTCGCAATGTCGATTTATATAGACGACAGTAACGTTTCGGGGAGCCCGCATTTGTGCTCTTCCCAGGGGTCAGTGTTAGACTTCGATGCACCACAGCAGGTTTCCTGTTACCCTTCGACCATCACATTGACGATGAAACACAGAAATTGCATCCCGATTCAATACAAAATTCGCAATGCCGATTTCTGTCCACAGGAATACGGTTAAAAGAGTATGTACTTTGGCTGTTCCCTGGGTGCTAAATGTTAGACTCCGATGCACCACAGAAGGTTTACTGTTACCCTTCGACCATCACATTGACGATGAAACTCAGAAATTGCATCCCGGTTCAATACAAAATTCGCAATGTCGATTTGTATTGACGAGAGTAACGTTTCGGGGAGATCGTCTTTGGGCTCTTCCCTGGGGGCCCAGTGTTAGACTACGATCCACCACAGCATATTTACTGTTACCCTTCGACCATCACTTTTACGAAGAAACACAGAAATTGCATCCCGATGCAATACAAAATTCGCAATGCCGAATTCTGTCCACAGGAGTACGGTTTAGTGAGTATGTACATTGTCTCTTCCTTGGGGCCCAGTGTTAGACTCCGATGCACCACAGCAGGTTAATTGTATCCCTTCGACCATCACCTTGACGATGAAACACAGATATTGCATCCCGATTCAATACAAAATTCGCAATGCCGATTTCTGTCCACAGGAGTAGGGTTTAGAGGATTATGAACTTTGGCTCTTCCCTGAAGGCCCAGTGTTAGACTACGATGCACCAAAGCATGTTTACTGTAACCCTGCAACCATTGCAATGACGATCAAACACAGAAATTGCATCCCGATTCATTACAAAATTCGCAATGCCGATTTCTGTCCACAGGAGTACGGTTTAAAAGAGTATGTACTTTGGCTCTTCCCTGGGGGCTGAGTGTTAGACTCCGAAGCACGACAGCAGGTTTACTGTAACCCTTCGACCATCATATTAACGATGAAACAGAAATTGCATCCCAACTCAATACAAAATTCGCAATGCCGATTTCTGTCCACAGGAGTACGGTTTAGAAGAGTATGTACTTTGGCTGTTCCCTGATGGCTGAGTGTTAGTCTCTGGTGCACCACAGCAGGATTGCTGTAACCCTTAGACCCTCACATTGACGATGAAACACAGAAATTGCTTTTCCTGATTCAATACAAAATCTGCAATACCGATTTCTGTACACAGGAGTCCGGTTTAGAAGAGTATGTACTTTGGCTCTTCCCTGGGGCCCAGTGTTAGACTACGATGCACCACAGCAGGTTTACTGTTACCCTTCGACCATCACATTGGCAATGAAACACAGAAATTGCATCCTGGTTCATTACAAAATTCGCAATGCCGATATCTGTCCACAGGAGTACGGTTTAGAAGAGTATGTACTTTGGCTCATCCCTGGGGGCTGAGTGTTAGACTCCGATGCACCACAGCAGGTTTACTGTAATCCTTCGACCATCACATTGACGATGAAACACAGAAATTGCATCCCGATTCAATACAAAATTCGCAATGCCGATTTCTGTCCACAGGAGTACGGTTTAGAAGAGTATGTACTTTGGCTCTTTCCTGGAGGCTGAGTGTTAGATTCCGATGCACCACAGCAGGTTTACTGTAACCCTTCGACCATCACATTGACGATGAAACACAGAAATTGCATCCCGATTCAATACAAAATTCGCAATTCCGATTTCTGAACACAGGAGTATGGTTTAGAAGAGTATGTACTTTGGCTCTTCCCTGGGGCCCAGTGTTAGACTACGATGCACCACAGTAGGTTTACTGTAACCCTTCGACCATCACATTGACGATGAAACACAGAAATTGCATCCCGATTCAATACAAAATTCGCAATGCCGATTTCTGTCCACAGGAGTACGGTTTAGAAGAGTATGTACTTTGGCTCTTCCCTGGGGGCCCAGTGTAAGACTCCGATGCACTACAGCAGGCTTACTGTATACCTTCGACACATTGACGATGGAACACAGAAATTGCATCCCAATACAATACAAAATTCGCAATGTCGATTTATATTGACGAAAGTAACGTTTCGGGGAGCCCGTTTTTGGTCTCTTTCCTGGGGGCCCTGTGTTAGACTACGATACACCACAGCAGGTTTACTGTTACCCTACGACCATCACATTGACGATGAAACTCAGAATTTGCATCTCGATTCAATACAAAAATCGCAATGCCGATTTCTGTGCACAGGAGTACGGTTTAGAAGAGTATGTACTTTGGCTATTTCCAGGGGGCCCAGTGTTAGGCAACGATGCACCACAGCAGGTTTACTGTTACCCTTGGACCATCACATTGACGATGAAACAGAGAAATTGCATCCTGATTCCATACAAATTTTACTATGCCGATTTCTGTCCACGGGAGTGCGGTTTAGAAGGGTATGTAGTTTGGCTCTTCGCTGGGGGCCCGGTGTTAGACTCCGATGCACCACAGGAGGTTAACTGTATCCCTTCGACCATCACATTGGCGATGAAACCCAGATATTGCTTCCCGATTCAATACAAAATTCGCATTGCCGATTTCTGTCCACAGGAGTACGTTTTAGGAGAGTATATAATTTGGCTCATCCCTGGGGGCCCAGTGTGAGACTACGATGCACCACAGCAGATTTACTGTAGCCTTCGACCATCACATTGACGATAAAACACAGAAATTGCATCCCGATTCAATAGAAAATTCGAAATGCCGATTTCTCTCCACAGGAGTACGGTTTAGAAGAGTATGTACTTTGGCTCTTCCCTGGTTGCCCAGTGTAAGTCTCCGATGGACCACAGCAGGCATACTGTATCCCTTCGACCATCACTTTGACGATGGAACACAGAAATAGCATCCTGATTCAATACAAATTTCGCAATGCCGATTTCTGTCCACAGGAGTACGGTTTAGAAGAATATGTACTTTGGCTCTTACCTGGGGGCCCGGTGTAAGACTTCGATGCACCACAGCAGGTTTACTGTATCCCTTCGACCATCATATCGACGATGAAACACAGAAATTGCATCCCGATTCAATACAAAATTCGCAATGTGGATTTATATTGACGAGAGTAACGTTTCGGGGAGCCCTTACTTGGGCTCTTCCCTGGGGGCCCAGTGTTAAAGTCCGATGCACCACAGCAGGTTCACTGTTACCCTTCGACCATCACATTGACGATGAAACAAAGAAATTGCATCCCGATTCAATACAAATTTCGCAATGCCGAATTCTGTCCACAATAGTACTTTTAGAAGAGTATGTAATTTGGCTCTTCCCTGGGAGCCCAGTGTAAGACTCCGATGCCCCACAGCAGGCTTACTGTATCCCTTCGACCATCAAATTGACGAAGAAACACAGAAATTGCATCACTATTCAATACAAAATTCGCAATGCCGATTTCTGTCCACAGGAGTACGGTTTAGAGGAGTATGTACTTCGGCTCTTCCCTGGAGGCTTAGTGTTAGACTACGATGCACAACAGCAGTTTTACTGTAACCCTTCCACCATCACATTGACGATGAAACACAGAAATTGCATCCCAATTCAATACAAAATTCGCAATGTCGATTTATATTGACGAGAGTAACGTTTCGGGGAGCCCGTTTTTGGGCTCTTTCCTGGGGGCCCTGTGTTAGACTACGATGCACCACAGCATGTTTACTGTTACCCTACGACAATCACATTGACGATGAAACTCAGAATTTGCATCCCGATTCATTACAAAAATCGCATTGCTGATTTCTGTCCACAGGAGTACGGTTTAGAAGAGTATGTACTTTGGCTATTCCCAGGGGGCCCAGTGTTAGACTACGATGCACCACAGCAGGTTTACTGTTACCCTTGGACCATCATATTGACGATGAAACACAGAAATTGCATCCCGATTCAATACAAAATTCGCAATGCCGATTTTTGTCCACAGGAGTGTGCATAAGAAGAGTATGTACTTTGGCTCTTCCCTGGCGGCCCAGTGTTAGTCTACAATGCACCACAGCAGGTTTACTGTATCCCTTCGACCATCACATTGACGATGAAACACAGAAATTGCATCCCGATTCAATACGAAATTCGCATTACCGATTTCTGTCCACAGGAGTACGGTTTAGAAGAGTATATACTTTGGCTCTTCCCTGGGGTCCCAGTGTTAGACTACGATGCACCACAGCAGATTTACTGTAGCCCTTCGACCATCACATTGACGATAAAACACAGAAATTGCATCCCGATTCAATACAAAATTCGAAATGCCGATTTCTTTCCACAGGAGTACGGTTTAGAAGAGTATGTACTTTGGCTCTTACCTGGGGGCCCGGTGTAAGATTCCGATGCACCACAGCAGGTTTACTGTATCCCTTCGACCATCATATCGACGATGAAACACAGAAATTGCATCCCGAGTCAATACAAAATTCGCATAGATGATTTCTGTCCACAGGAGTACGGTTTAGAAGAGTATGTATTTAGGCTCTTCCCTGGAGGCTGAGTGTTAGTCTCCGATGCACCACAGCAAGTTTACTGTTACCCTTAGACCATCACATAGACGATGAAACACAGAAATTGCATCCCGATTCAATACAAAATTCGCAATGTTGCTTTATATTGACGAGAGTAACGTTTCGTGTAGCCCGTTTTTGGGCTCTTCCCTGGGGGCCCAGTGTTAGACTACGATGCACCACAGCAGGTTTACTGTTTCCCTTCGACCATCACATTGACGATGAAACACAAAAATTGCATTCCGATTCAATACAGAATTTGCAATGCCGATTTCAGTCCACAGGAGTACGGTTTAGAAGAGTATGTACTTTGGCTCTTCCCTGGGGGCCGATTGTTAGACTCCGATGCACCACAGCAGGTTAACTGTATCCCTCCGACCATCACATTGACGATGAAACACAGAAATTGCATCAGGATTCGATACTAAAATCGCAATGCCGATATTTGTCCACAGGAGTACGGTTTAGAAGAGTATGTACTTTGGCTCTTCCCTGGGGGCCCAGTGTTCGACTTCGATGCACCACATCAGGTTTACTCTAACCCTTAGACCATCGTATTGACGATGAAACACAGAAATTGTATCCCGATTCAATACAAAATTCGCAATGCCGATTTCTGTCCTCAGGAGTACGGTTTTGAAAAGTATGAACTTTTCCTCTGCCCTGGGGGTTGAGTGTTAGACTCCGAAGCACCACAGCAGGTTTAATGTTACCCTTCGACCATCACATTGACGATCAAACACAGAATTTGCATCCCGATTCAATACAAAATTCGCAATGTCGATTAATATTGACGAGAGTAACGTTTCGGGGAGCCCGTTTTTGGGCTCTTCCCTGGGGGCCCACTGTTAAATTCCGATGCACCACAGGAGGTTAACTCTATCCCTTCGACCATCACATTGGCGATGAACGCCAGATATTGCTTCCCGTTTCAATACAAAATTCGCATTGCCGATTTCTGTCCACAGGAGTACGGTTTAGAAGAGTATATAATTTGGCTCATCCCTGGGGGCCCAGTGTTAGACTACGATGCACCACAGCAGATTTACTGTAGCCCTTCGACCATCACATTGAGGATTAAAAACACAGAAATTGCATCCCGATTCAATACAAAATTCGAAATGCCGATTTCTCTCCACAGGAGTACGGTTTAGAAGAGTATGTACTTTGGCTCTTACCTGGGGGCCCGGTGTAAGACTCCGATGCACCACAACAGGTTTCCTGTATCCCTTCGACCATCATATAGACGATGAAACACATAAATTGCATCCCGATTCAATACAAAATTCGCAATGCCGATTTCTGTCCACAGGAGTACGCTTTAGAAGAGTATGTATTTTGGCTCTTCCCAGGGGGCTGAGTGTTAGACTCCGATGCACCACAGCAGGTTTACTGTTATGCTTAGACCATCGCATTGACGATGAAACACAGAAATTGCATCCCGATTCAATACAAAATTCGCAATATGGATTTATATTGACGAGAGTAACGTTTCGGGGAGCCCTTACTTGGGCTCTTCCCTGGGGGCCTAGTGTTAAAGTCCGATGCACCACAGCAGGTTTACCTTTACCCTTCGACCATCACATTGACGATGAAACACAGAAATTGCATCCCGATTCAATACAAAATTCGCAATGCCGATTTCTGTCCACAATAGTACGGTTTAGAAGAGTATGTACTTTGGCTCTTCCCTGGGGCCCAGTGTTAGA
The DNA here is from genome assembly GCF_023864275.1 of Schistocerca cancellata. Lineage (NCBI taxonomy): Eukaryota > Metazoa > Arthropoda > Insecta > Orthoptera > Acrididae > Schistocerca > Schistocerca cancellata. The sequence continues at coordinate 185,275,355 of NC_064631.1, read as the reverse complement.
CTACGATGCACCACAGCAGGTTTACTGTTACCCTTCGACCATCACATTGGCAATGAAACACAGAAATTGCATCCTGATTCATTACAAAATTCGCAATGCCGATATCTGTCCACAGGAGTACGGTTTAGAAGAGTATGTACTTTGGCTCATCCCTGGGGGCTGAGTGTTAGACTCCGATGCACCACAGCAGGTTTACTGTAACCCTTCGACCATCACATTGACGATGAAACACAGAAATTGCATCCCGAATCAATACAAAATTCGCAATGCCGATTTCTGTCCACAGGAGTACGGTTTAGAAGAGTATGTACTTTGGCTCTTTCCTGGAGGCTGAGTGTTAGATTCCGATGCACCACAGCAGGTATACTGTAACCCTTCGACCATCACATTGACGATGAAACACAGAAATTGCATCCCGATTCAATACAAAATTCGCAATTCCGATTTCTGAACACAGGAGTATGGTTTAGAAGAGTATGTACTTTGGCTCTTCCCTGGGGCCCAGTGTTAGACTACGATGCACCACAGTAGGTTTACTGTAACCCTTCGACCATCACATTGACGATGAAACACAGAAATTGCATCCCGATTCAATACAAAATTCGCAATGCCGATTTCTGTCCACAGGAGTACGGTTTAGAAGAGTATGTACTTTGGCTCTTCCCTGGGGGCCCAGTGTAAGACTCCGATGCACTACAGCAGGCTTACTGAATACCTTCGACACATTGACGATGGAACACAGAAATTGCATCCCAATACAATACAAAATTCGCAATGTCGATTTATATTGACGAAAGTAACGTTTCGGGGAGCCCGTTTTTGGGCTCTTTCCTGGGGGCCCTGTGTTAGACTACGATACACCACAGCAGGTTTACTGTTACCCTACGACCATCACATTGACGATGAAACTCAGAATTTGCATCTCGATTCAATACAAAAATCGCAATGCCGATTTCTGTGCACAGGAGTACGGTTTAGAAGAGTATGTACTTTGGCTATTTCCAGGGGGCCCAGTGTTAGGCAACGATGCACCACAGCAGGTTTACTGTTACCCTTGGACCATCACATTGACGATGAAACAGAGAAATTGCATCCTGATTCAATACAAATTTTACTATGCCGATTTCTGTCCACGGGAGTGCGGTTTAGAAGGGTATGTAGTTTGGCTCTTCGCTGGGGGCCCGGTGTTAGACTCCGATGCACCACAGGAGGTTAACTGTATCCCTTCGACCATCACATTGGCGATGAAACCCAGATATTGCTTCCCGATTCAATACAAAATTCGCATTGCCGATTTCTGTCCACAGGAGTACGTTTTAGGAGAGTATATAATTTGGCTCATCCCTGGGGGCCCAGTGTGAGACTACGATGCACCACAGCAGATTTACTGTAGCCTTCGACCATCACATTGACGATAAAACACAGAAATTGCATCCCGATTCAATAGAAAATTCGAAATGCCGATTTCTCTCCACTGGAGTACGGTTTAGAAGAGTATGTACTTTGGCTCTTCCCTGGTTGCCCAGTGTAAGTCTCCGATGGACCACAGCAGGCATACTGTATCCCTTCGACCATCACATTGACGATGGAACACAGAAATAGCATCCTGATTCAATACAAATTTCGCAATGCCGATTTCTGTCCACAGGAGTACGGTTTAGAAGAATATGTACTTTGGCTCTTACCTGGGGGCCCGGTGTAAGACTCCGATGCACCACAGCAGGTTTACTGTATCCCTTCGACCATCATATCGACGATGAAACACAGAAATTGCATCCCGATTCAATACAAAATTCGCAATGTGGATTTATATTGACGAGAGTAACGTTTCGGGGAGCCCTTACTTGGGCTCTTCCCTGGGGGCCCAGTGTTAAAGTCCGATGCACCACAGCAGGTTCACTGTTACCCTTCGACCTTCACATTGACGATGAAACAAAGAAATTGCATCCCGATTCAATACAAATTTCGCAATGCCGAATTCTGTCCACAATAGTACTTTTAGAAGAGTATGTAATTTGGCTCTTCCCTGGGAGCCCAGTGTAAGACTCCGATGCCCCACAGCAGGCTTACTGTATCCCTTCGACCATCAAATTGACGATGAAACACAGAAATTGCATCACGATTCAATACAAAATTCGCAATGTCGATTTATATTGACGTGAGTAACGTTTCGGGGAGCCCGTTTTTGGGCTCTTTCCTGGGGGCCCTGTGTTAGACTACGATGCACCACAGCATGTTTACTGTTACCCTACGACAATCACATTGACGATGAAACTCAGAATTTGCATCCCGATTCATTACAAAAATCGCATTGCTGATTTCTGTCCACAGGAGTACGGTTTAGAAGAGTATGTACTTTGGCTATTCCCAGGGGGCCCAGTATTAGACTACGATGCACCACAGCAGGTTTACTGTTACCCTTGGACCATCATATTGACGATGAAACACAGAAATTGCATCCCGATTCAATACAAAATTCGCAATGCCGATTTTTGTCCACAGGAGTGCGCATAAGAAGAGTATGTACTTTGGCTCTTCCCTGGCGGCCCAGTGTTAGTCTACAATGCACCACAGCAGGTTTACTGTATCCCTTCGACCATCACATTGACGATGAAACACAGAAATTGCATCCCGATTCAATACGAAATTCGCATTACCGATTTCTGTCCACAGGAGTACGGTTTAGAAGAGTATATACTTTGGCTCTTCCCTGGGGTCCCAGTGTTAGACTACGATGCACCACAGCAGATTTACTGTAGCCCTTCGACCATCACATTGACGATAAAACACAGAAATTGCATCCCGATTCAGTACAAAATTCGAAATGCCGATTTCTCTCCACAGGAGTACGGTTTAGAAGAGTATGTACTTTGGCTCTTACCTGGGGGCCCGGTGTAAGACTCCGATGCACCACAGCAGGTTTACTGTATCCCTTCGACCATCATATCGACGATGAAACACAGAAATTGCATCCCGAGTCAATACAAAATTCGCATAGATGATTTCTGTCCACAGGAGTACGGTTTAGAAGAGTATGTATTTAGGCTCTTCCCTGGAGGCTGAGTGTTAGTCTCCGATGCACCACAGCAGGTTTACTGTTACCCTTAGACTATCACATAGACGATGAAACACAGAAATTGCATCCCGATTCAATACAAAATTCGCAATGTTGCTTTATATTGACGAGAGTAACGTTTCGTGTAGCCCGTTTTTGGGCTCTTCCCTGGGGGCCCAGTGTTAGACTACGATGCACCACAGCAGGTTTACTGTTTCCCTTCGACCATCACATTGACGATGAAACACAAAAATTGCATTCCGATTAAATACAGAATTTGCAATGCCGATTTCTGTCCACAGGAGTACGGTTTAGAAGAGTATGTACTTTGGCTCTTCCCTGGGGGCCGATTGTTAGACTCCGATGCACCACAGCAGGTTAACTGTATCCATCCGACCATCACATTGACGATGAAACACAGAAATTGCATCAGGATTCGATACTAAAATCGCAATGCCGATATTTGTCCACAGGAGTACGGTTTAGAAGAGTATGTACTTTGGCTCTTCCCTGGGGGCCCAGTGTTCGACTTCGATGCACCACATCAGGTTTACTCTAACCCTTAGACCATCGTATTGACGATGAAACACAGAAATTGTATCCCGATTCAATACAAAATTCGCAATGCCGATTTCTGTCCTCAGGAGTACGGTTTTGAAAAGTATGAACTTTTCCTCTGCCCTGGGGGTTGAGTGTTAGACTCCGAAGCACCACAGCAGGTTTAATGTTACCCTTCGACCATCACATTGACGATGAAACACAGAATTTGCATCCCGATTCAATACAAAATTCGCAATGTCGATTAATATTGACGAGAGTAACGTTTCGGGGAGCCCGTTTTTGGGCTCTTCCCTGGGGGCCCACTGTTAAATTCCGATGCACCACAGGAGGTTAACTCTATCACTTCGACCATCACATTGGCGATGAACGCCAAATATTGCTTCCCGTTTCAATACAAAATTCGCATTGCCGATTTCTGTCCACAGGAGTACGGTTTAGAAGAGTATATAATTTGGCTCATCCCTGGGGGCCCAGTGTTAGACTACGATGCACCACAGCAGATTTACTGTAGCCCTTCGACCATCACATTGACGATTAAAAACACAGAAATTGCATCCCGATTCAATACAAAATTCGAAATGCCGATTTCTCTCCACAGGAGTACGGTTTAGAAGAGTATGTACTTTGGCTCTTACCTGGGGGCCCGGTGTAAGTCTCCGATGCACCACAACAGGATTCCTGTATCTCTTCGACCATCATATAGACGATGAAACACATAAATTGCATCCCGATTCAATACAAAATTCGCAATGCCGATTTCTGTCCACAGGAGTACGCTTTAGAAGAGTATGTATTTTGGCTCTTCCCAGGGGGCCGAGTGTTAGACTCCGATGCACCACAGCAGGTTTACTGTTATGCTTAGACCATCGCATTGACGATGAAACACAGAAATTGCATCCCGATTCAATACAAAATTCGCAATATGGATTTATATTGACGAGAGTAACGTTTCGGGGATCCCGTTCTTGGGCTCTTTCCTGGGGGCCTAGTGTTAAAGTCCGATGCACCACAGCAGGTTTACCTTTACCCTTCGACCATCACATTGACGATGAAACACAGAAATTGCATCCCGATTCAATACAAAATTCGCAATGCCGATTTCAGTCCACAATAGTACGGTTTAGAAGAGTATGTACTTTGGCTCTTCCCTGGGTGCCCAGTGTAAGACTCCGATGCCCCACAGCAGGTTTACTGTATCCCTTAGACCATCACAATGACGATGAAACACATAAATTGCATCCCGATTCAATACAAAATTCGAAATGCCGATATCTGTCCACAGGAGTACAGTTTAGAAGAGTATGTACTTTGGCTCTTCCCTGGGGGCCCAGTGTAAGACTCCGATGCCCCACAGCAGGTTTACTGTATCCCTTAGACCATCACAATGACGATGAAACACATAAATTGCATCCCGATTCAATACAAAATTCGAAATGCCGATTTCTGTCCACAGGAGTACAGTTTAGAAGAGTATGTACTTTGGCTCTTACCTGGGGGCCCGGTGTAAGCCTCCGATGCACCACAGCAGGTTTACTGTATCCCTTCGACCATCATATCGACGATGAAACACAGAAATTGCATCCCGATTCAATACAAATTTCGCAATGCCGATTTCTGTCCATAGCAGTACAGTTTAGAAGAGTATGTACTTTGGCTCTTCCCTGGGGGCCCAGTGTAAAACTCCGATGCCCCACAGCAGGTTTACTGTATCCCTTAGACCATCACATTGACGATGAAACACAAAAATTGCATCCCGATTCAATACAAAATTCGCAATGCCGATTTCTGTCCACAGGAGTACGGTTTAGAGGAGTATATACTTTGGCTCTTCCCTGGGGGCCCAGTGTTAGACTACGATGCACCACAGCAGATTTACTGTAGCCCTTCGACCATCACATTGACGATAAAACACAGAAATTGCATCCCGATTCAATACAAAATTCGCAATGCCGATTTCTGTCCACAGGAGTACGGTTTAGAAGAGTATGTATTTAGGCTCTTCCCTGGGGGCTGAGTGTTAGACTCCGATGCCCCACAGCAGGTTTACTGTATCCCTTAGACCATCACAATGACGATGAAACACATAAATTGCATCCCGATTCAATTCAAAATTCGCAATGCCGATTTCTGTCCATTGCAGTACAGTTTAGAAGAGTATGTACTTTGGCTCTTCCCTGGGGGCTCAGTGTAAGACTCCGATGCACCACAGCAGGCTTACTGTATCCATTCGATCATCACATTGACGATGAAACACAGAAATTGCATCCCGATTCAATACAAAATTCGCAATGCCGATTTCTGTCCACAGGAGTGCGGATAAGAAGAGTATGTACTTTGGCTCTTCCCTGGGGGCCCAGTGTTCGACTTCGATGCACCACAGCAGGTTTACCCTAACCCTTGGACCATCGTATTGACGATGAAACACAGAAATTGCATCCCGATTCAATACAAAATTCGCAATGCCGATTTCTGTCCTCAGGAGTACGGTTTTGAAGAGTATGAAGTTTGGCTCTTCCCTGGGGGTTGAGTGTTAAACTCCGATGCACCACAGCAGGTTTAATGTTACCCTTCGACCATCACATTGACGATGAGACACAGAATTTGCATCCCGATTCAATACAAAATTTGCAATGTCGATTAATATTGACGAGAGTAACGTTTCGGGGAGCCCGTTTTTGGGCTCTTCCCTGGGGGCCCAGTGTCAGACTCCGATGCACCACAGCAGATTTACTGTTACCCTTCGACCATCATATTGACGATGAAACACAGAAACTGCATCCCGATTCAATACAATATTCGCAATGCCGATTTCTGTCCACACGAGTACGGTTTGGAAGAGTATCTACTGTGGCTCTTCCCTGGGGGCCCAGTGTAAGACTCCATTGCACTACAGCAGGCTTACTGTATACCTTCGACCATCACATTGACGATGGAACACAGAAATTGCATCCCAATTTAATATAAATTTCGCAATGTCGATTTATATTGACGAGAGTAACGTTTCGGGGATCCCGTTCTTGGGCTCTTTCCTGGGGGCCCTGTGTTAGACTACGATGCACCACAGCATGTTTACTGTTACCCTACGACAATCACATTGACGATGAAACTCAGAATTTGCATCGCGATTCAACACAAAAATCGCAATGCTGATTTCTGTCCACAGGAGTACGGTTTAGAAGAGTATGTACTTTGGCTATTCCCAGGGGGCCCAGTGTTAGACTACGATGCACCACAGCAGGTTTACTGTCACCCTTGGACCATCAAATTGACGATGAAAAAGAGAAATTGCATCCGGATTCAATACAAAATTTACTATGCCGATTTCTGTCCACGGGAGTACGGTTTGGAAGGGTATGTAGTTTGGCTCTTCGCTGGTGGCAAAGTGATAGACTCCGATGCACCACAGCAGGTTAACTGTATGCTTTCGACCATCACATTGGCGAAGAAAACCCAGATATTGCTTCCCGATTCAATACAACATTCGCAATGCTGATTTCTGTCCACAGGACTACGGTTTAGAAGAGTATGTAATTTGGCTCTCCCCTGAGGGCCCAGTGTTACACTTCGATGCACCGCAGCAGGTTTACTCTAACCCTTAGACCATCGTATTGACGATGAAAAACAGAAATTGCATCCCGATTCAATACAAAATTCGCAATGCCGATTTCTGTCCTCAGGAGTACGGTTTTCAAGAGTATGAAATTTGGCTCTTCCGTGGGGGTTGAGTGTTAGACTCCGATGAACCACAGCAGGTTTAATGTTACCCATCGACCATCACATTGACGATGAAACACAGAATTTGCATCCCGATTCAATACAAAATTCGCAATGTCGATTAATATTGACGAGAGTAACATTTCGGGGAGACCGTTTTTGGGCTCTTCCCTGGGGGCCCAGTGTTAGACTACGATGCACCACAGCAGGTTTTCTGTTACCCTTGGACAATCACATTAACGATGAAAGAGAGAAATTGTATCCGGATTCAATACAAAATTTACTATGCCGATTTCTGTCCACAGGAGTACGGTTTAGAAGAGTATGTACTTTGGCTCTTTCCTGGGGGCCCAGTGTAAGAGTCCGATGCACCACAGCAGGTTTACTGTATTCCTTCGACCAACACATTGACGATGAAACACAGAAATTGCATCCCGATTCAATACAAAATTCGCAATGTCGATTTACATTGACGAGAGTAATGTTTCGGAGAGCCCGTTTTTGGGCTCTTCCTTGGGGGCGCAGTGTTAGACTCCGGTGCACCACAGCAGGTTTACTGTTACCCTTAGACCATCACATTGACGATGGAACACAAAAATTGCATCCTGATTCAATACAAAATTCGCAATGAAGATTGCTGTCCACAGGAGTACGGTTTAGAAGAATATGTACTTTGGCTCTTCCCTGGGGGCCAAGTGTAAGACTCCGATGCACCACAGCAGGTTTACTGTATCCCTTCACCATCACATTGACGATGAAACACAGATATTGCATCCCGACTCAATACAAAATTCGCAATGCTGATTTCTGTCCACAGGAGTACAGTTTAGAAGAGTATGTACGTTGATTCTTCCCTGGGGACCCAGTGTAAGACTCCGATGCACCACAGCAGGTTTACTGTATCCCTTCGTCCATCACATTGACGATGAAACACAGAAAGTGCATCCCGATACAATACACAATTCCCAATGCCGATTTCTGTCCACAGGAGTACGGTTTAGAAGAGTATGTAATTTGGCTCTTCCCTGGAGGCCCAGTGTTAGACTCCGCTGCACCACAGCAGGTTTACTGTTACCCTTCGACCATCACATTGACGATGAAACACAGAAATTGCATCCCGATTCAATACAAAATTCGCAATGCCGATTTCTGTCCACAGGAGAACGGTTTAGAAGATTATGAAATTTGGCTCTTCCCTGAGGGCCCAGAGTTAGACTACGATGCACCACAGCAGGTTCACTGTAACCGTGCAACCATCGCAATGACGATGAAACACAGAAATTGCATCCCGATTCATTACAAAATTCGCAATGCCTATTTCTGTCCACAGGAGTACGGTTTAGAAGAGTATGTACTTTGGCTCTTACCTGGGGGCTGAGTGTTAGACTCCGATGCACCATAGCAGGTTTACTGTTACCCTTCGACCATCACATTGATGATGAAACACAGAAATTGCATCCCGATTCAATACAAAATTCTCAATGTCGGTTTATATTGACGAGAATAACGTTTCGGGGAGCCCGTTAATGGGCTCTTCCCTGGGGGCCCAGTGTTAGAATTCGATGCACCACCGCAGGTTTACTGTTACCCTTAGACCATCAAATTGACGATGGAACACAGAAATTGCATCCCGATTCAATACAAAATTCGCAATGCCGATTTCTGTCCGCAGGAGTTCGGTTTAGAAGAGTATGTACTTTGGCTATTCCCAGGGGGCCCAGTGTTAGACTACGATGCACCACAGCAGCTTTACTGTTACCCTTGGACCATCACATTGACGATGAAACAGAGAAATTGCATCCGGATTTAATACAAAATTTACTATGCCGATTTCTGTCCGTGGGAGTACGGTTTAGAAGAGAATGTAGTTTGGCTCTTCGCTGGGGGCCTAGTGTTAGACTCCGATGCACCACAGCAGGTTAACTGTTACCCTTAGACCATCACATTGACGATGAAACACAGAAAATGCATCCCGATTCAATACAAAATTCGCAATGTTGATTTATACTGACGAGAGTAACGTTTCGGGGAGCTCTTTTTTGGGCTCTTCCTTCGGGGCCCAGTGTTAGACTACGATGCAGCACAGCAGGTTTACTGTTTGCCTTCGACAATCACATTGACGATGAAACACAGAAATTGCATCCCGATTCGATACAAAATTCGCAATGCCGATTTCTGTCCACAGGAGTACTTTTTAGAAGTGTATTTACTTTGGCCCTTCCCTGGGGGCCCAGTGTTAGACTTCGATGCACCACAGGAGGTTTACGGTTACCCTTCGACCATCACATTGACGATGAAATACAGAAATTGCATCCCGATTCAATACAAAATACGCAATGTCGATTTATATTGACGAGAGTAACGTTTCGGGGAGACCGTTTTTGGGCTCTTACCTGGGGGCCCAGTGTTAGACTCCGATGCACCACAGCAGGTTTACTGTAACCCTTAGACCATCATATTGACGATGAAACACAGAAATTGCATCCCGATTCAATACAAAATTCGCAATGCCGATTTCTGTCCACAGGAGTACGGTTTTAAGATTATGAACTTTGGCTCTTCCCTGGGGGCCCAGTGTTAGACTTCGATGCACCACAGCAGGTTTCCTGTTACCCTTGGACCATCACATTGACGATGAAACAGAGAAATTGCATCCGGATTCAATACAAAATTTACTATGCCGATTTCTGTCCATGGGAGTACGGTTTAGAAGAGAATGTAGTTTGGCTCTTCGCTGGGGGCCTAGTGTTAGACTCCGATGCACCACAGCAGGTTAACTGTTACCCTTAGACCATCACATTGACGATGAAACACAGAAATTGCATCCCGATTCGATACAAAATTCGCAATGCCGATTTCTGTCCACAGGAGTACGGTTTAGAAGAGTATTTACTTTGGCTCTTCCCTGGGGGCCCAGTGTTCGACTTCGATGCACCACAGCAGGTTTGCGGTTACCCTTCGACCATCACATTGACGATGAAACTCAGAAATTTCATCCCGATTCAATAGAAAATTCGCAATGTCGATTTATATTGACGAGAGTAACGTTTCGGGGAGCCCGTTTTTGGGCTCTTACCTGGGGGCCCAGTGTTAGACTCCGATGCACCACAGCAGGTTTACTGTTACCCTTCGACCATCACATTGACGATGAAACACAGAAATTGCATCCCGATTCAATACAAAATTCGCAATTCCGATTTCTGTCCTCAGGAGTACTTTTAGAAGAGTATGTACTTTGGCTCTTCCCTGGGGGCCCAGTGTTAGACTTCGATGCACCACAGCAGGTTTACTGTAACCCTTACACCATCATATTGACGATGAAACACAGAAATTGCATCCCGATTCAATACAAAATTCGCAATGCCGATTTCTGTCCATAGGAGTACGGTTTAGATGAGTATATACTGTGGCTCTTCCCTGGGTCCCCAGTGTAAGACTCCGATGCACCACAGCAGGCCTACTGTATCCCTTCGATCATCACATTGACGATGAAACACTGAAATTGCATCCCGATTCAATACAAAATTCGCAATGCCGATTTCTATCCACAGGAGTGCGGATAAGAAATGTATTTTGGCTCTTCCCTGGAGGCCCAGTGTTAGACACCGCTGCACCACAGCAGGTTTACTGTTACCCTTCGACCATCACATTGACGATGAAACACAGAAATTGCATCCCGATTCAATACAAAATTCGCAATGTGGATTTACATTGACGAGAGTAAAGTTTCGGGGAGCCCGTTTTTGGGCTCTTCCCTAGGGGCCCAGTGTTAGACTTCGATGCACCACGGCAGGTTTACTGTTACCCTTAGACCATCACATTGACGATGGAACACAGAAATTGCATCCTGATTCAATAGAAAATTCGCAATGAAGATTTCTGTCCACAGGAGTACGGTTTAGAAGAGTATGTACTTCGGCTCTTCCCTGGGGGCCCAGTGTAAGACTCTGATGCACCACAGCAGGTTTACTGTATCCCTTCGTCCATCACATTGACGATGAAACACAGAAATTGCAACCCAGTTCAATACAAAATTCGTAATGTCGATTTACCCTGACGAGAGTAACGTTTCGGGGAGCCCGTTTTTGGGCTCTTCCCTGGGGGCCCAGTGTTAGACTCCAATGCACCACAGCAGGTTTACTGTTACCCTTCGACCATCACATTGACGATGAAGCACAGAAATTGCAACCCGATTCAATACAAAATTCGCAATACCGATTTCTGTCCACAGGAGTACGATTTAGAAGAGTATGAACTTTGGCTCTTCCCTGGGGGCCCAGTGTAAGAGTCCGATGCACCACAGCAGGTTTACTGTATTCCTTCGACCAACACATTGACGATGAAACACAGAAATTGCATCCCGATTCAATACAAAATTCGCAATGTGAAATAATCTGGATTAAGCTAAGTATCAAAGGTGGGTCAGATATGATAGTCGGATGCTTCTATAGACCACCTGCATCAGCAACCGTAGTAGTTTAGCGCCTCAGAGAGGACCTGCAGAACGTCGTGAAGAAGTTTCGTGATCATACTATTGTAATAGGGGGAGACTTCTATCTACCAGGTATAGAATGGGATAGTCACACAATCAGAACTGGAGCCAGAGACAGAGACTCTTGTGACATTATCCTGACTGCCTTGTCCGAGAATTACTTCGAGCAGATAGTTAGAGAACCAACTCGTGAAGCTAACGTTTTAGACCTCATAGCAACAAATAGACCGGAACTTTTCGACTCCGTGAATGTAGAAGAGGGTATCAGTGATCATAAGTCAGTGGTTGCATCAATGACTACAAGTGTAATAAGAAATGCCAAGAAAGGAAGGAAAATATATTTGCTTAACAGGAGTGATAGGGCACAAATCGCAGAATATCTGAGTGACCACCATCAAACGTTCATTTCTGAGGAAGAGGATGTGGAACAAAAATGGAAAAAATTCAGAAACATCGTCCAGTACGCCTTAGATAAGTTCGTACCGACTAAGGTCCAAAGCGAGGGGAAAGATCCACCGTGGTATAACAATCATGTACGAAAGGTACTACGGAAACAAAGAAAGCTTCATCATAGGTTTAAGAGTAGTCGAATCATAGCTGATAAGGAAAAGCTGAACGAAGCGAAAAAGAGCGTAAAGAGAGCAATGAGAGAAGCATTCAACGAATTCGAACATAAAACATTGGCAAACAATCTAAACAAGAGCCCTAAAAAGTTTTGGTCATATGTAAAATCGGTAAGCGGATCTAAATCCCCTATTCAGTCACTCGTTGACCACGATGGCACCGAAACAGAGGACGACCGAAGAAAGGCAGAAATACTGAATTCAGTGTTCCGAAACTGTTTCACTGCGGAAAATCGTAACACGGTCCCTGACTTCAGCCGTCGCACGGACGCCAAAATGGAAAATATTGAAATAAACGATATCGGAATTGAAAAACAACTGCTATCACTTAGTAGCGGAAAAGCATCCGGACCAGACGAGATACCCTTAAGATTCTACAGTGATTATGCTAAAGAACTTGCCCCCTTTCTATCAGCAATTTATCGTAGATCGCTGGAAGAACGTAAAGTACCTAGCGACTGGAAGAAAGCGCAGGTCGTTCCCATTTTCAAGAAGGGTCATAAATCAGATGCGAATAATTATAGGCCTATTTCGCTTACGTCAATCTGTTGTAGAATAATGGAACATGTTTTGTGTTCTCGTATTATGACGTTCTTAGATAATACAAATCTCCTTCATCATAACCAACATGGATTCCGCAAACAGAGATCATGTGAAACTCAGCTCGCCCTATTTGCCCAAGAAATTCACAGTGCCGTAGACACTGGCGAGCAGATTGATGCCGTATTCCTGGACTTCAGGAAGGCATTTGATACGGTTCCGCACTTACGTTTAGTGAAAAAAATACGAGCTTACGGAATATCGGACCAGGTTTGTGATTGGATTCAGGATTTCCTAGAAGAAAGAACACAACATGTCATTCTTAACGGTTCAAAATCTGCAGATGTAGAGGTAATTTCGGGAGTACCGCAAGGAAGCGTGATAGGACCTTTATTGTTTACAATATACATAAATGACTTAGTTGACAACATCGGTAGCTCCGTGAGGCTATTTGCAGATGACACGGTTGTCTACAAGAAAGTAGCAACATCAGAAGACTCGTACGTACTCCAGGAAGACCTGCAGAGGATTAATGCATGGTGCGACAGCTGGCAGCTTTCCCTAAACGTAGATAAATGTAATATAATGCGCATACATAGGGGCAGAAATCCATTCCAGTACGATTATGCCATAGGTGGTAAATCATTGGAAGCGGTAACGACCGTAAAATACTTAGGAGTTACTATCCGGAGCGATCTGAAGTGGAATGATCACATAAAACAAATAGTGGGAAAAGCAGGCGCCAGGTTGAGATTCATAGGAAGAATTCTAAGAAAATGTGACTCATCGACGAAAGAAGTAGCTTACAAAACGCTTGTTCGTCCGATTCTTGAGTATTGCTCATCAGTATGGGACCCTTACCATGTTGGATTAATAGAAGAGATAGACATGATCCAGCGAAAAGCAGCGCGATTCGTCATGGGGACATTTAGTCAGCGCGAGAGCGTTACGGAGATGCTGAACAAGCTCCAGTGGCGGACACCTCAAGAAAGGCGTTACGCAATACGGAGAGGTTTATTATCGAAATTACGAGAGAGCTCATTCCGGGAAGAGATGGGCAACATATTACTACCGCCCACATATATCTCGCGTAATGATCACAACGAAAAGATCCGAGAAATTAGAGCAAATACGGAGACTTACAAGCAGTCGTTCTTCCCACACACAATTCGTGAATGGAACAGGGAAGGGGGGATCAGATAGTGGTACAATAAGTACCCTCCGCCACACACCGTAAGGTGGCTCGCGGAGTATAGATGTAGATGTAGATGTAGATTTACATTGACGAGAGTAACGTTTCGGGGAGCCCGTTTTTGGGCTCTACCCTGGGGACCCAGTGTTAGACTCCGATGCACCACAGCAGGTTTACTGTAAACCTGCAACCATCGCAATGACGATAAAACACAGAAATTGCATCCCGATTCATTACAAAATTCGCAATGCCTATTTCTGTCCACAGGAGTACGGTTTAGAAGAGTATGTACTTTGGCTCTTACCTGGGGGCTGAGTGTTAGACTCCGATGCACAATAGCAGGTTTACTGTTACCCTTCCACCATCACATTGACGAAGAAACACAGAAATTGCATCCCGATTCAATACAAAATTCGCAATGCCGATTTCTGTCCACAGGAGTACGGTTTAGAAGAGTATGTACTTTGGCTATTCCCAGGGGGCCCAGTGTTAGACTACGATGCAACACAGCAGGTTTACTGTTACCCTTGGACCATCACATTGACGATGAAACAGAGAAATTGCATCCGGATTCAATACAAAATTTACTATGCCGATATCTGTCCATGGGAGTACGGTTTAGAACAGAATGTAGTTTGGCTCTTCGCTGGGGGCCTAGTGTTAGACTCCGATGCACCACAGCAGGTTAACTGTTACCCTTAGACCATCACATTGACGATGAAACACAGAAATTGCATCCCGATTCGATACAAAATTCGCAATGTTGATTTATATTGACGAGAGTAACGTTTCGGGGAGCCCTTTTTTGGGCTCTTCCTTGGGGGCCCTGTGTTAGACTACGATGCACCACAGCAGGTTTACTGTTTGCCTTCGACCATCACATTGACGATGAAACACAAGAATTGCATCCCGATTCAATACAGAATTTGCAATGACGATTTCTGTCCACAGGAGTACGGTTTAGAAGAGTAAGTACTTTGGCTCTTCCCTGGGGGCCCAGTGTTAGACTACGATGCACCGCAGCAGGTTTACTGTTTCCCGTCGACCATCACATTGACGATGAAACACAGAAATTGCATCCCGATTCGATACAAAATTCGCAATGCCGATTTATGTCCTCAGGAGTACGGTTTAGAAGAGTATGTACTTTGGCTCTTCTTTGGGTGCCCAGTGTTACACTTCGATGCACCACAGCAGGTTTACTGTAACCCTTAGACCATCATATAGACGATGAAACACAGAAATTGCATCCCGATTCAATAGAAAATTCGCAATGCCGATTTCTGTCCACAGGAGTGCGGATAAGAAGAGTATTTACTTTGGCCCTTCCCTGGGGGCCCAGTGTTAGACTACGATGCACCACAGCAGGTTTACTGTATCCCTTCGACCATCACATTGACGATGAAACACAGAAATTGCATCCCGATTCAATACAACATTAGCATTGCCGATTTCTGTCCACAGGAGTACGGTTTAGAAGAGTATATACTTTGGCTCATCCCTGGGGGTCTAGTGTTATACTACGATGCACCACAGCAGATTTACTGTAGCCCTTCGACCATCACATTGACGATAAAACACAGAAATTGCATCCCGATTCGATACAAAATTCGCAATGCCGATTTCTGTCCACAGGAGTACGGTTTAGAAGAGTATTTACTTTGGCCCTTCCCTGGGGGCCCAGTGTTAGACTTCGATGCACCACAGCAGGTTTACGGTTACGCTTCGACCATCACATTGACGATGGAACACAGAAATTGCATCCCGATTCAATACAAATTTCGCAATGCCGATTTCTGTCCACAGGAGTACGGTTTAGAAGAATATGTACTTTGGCTCTTACCTGGGGGCCCGGTGTAAGACTCCGATGCCTCAGAGCAGGTTTACTGTATCCCTTCGACCATCATATCGACGATGAAACACAGAAATTGCATCTCGATTCAATACAAAATTCGCAATGCCGATTTCTGTCCACAGGAGTACGGTTTAGAAGAGTATGTATTTTGGCTCTTCCCTGGGGGCTGAGTGTTGACTCCGATGCACCACAGCAAGTTTACTGTTACCCTTAGACCATCACATTGACGATGAAACACAGAAATTGCATCCCAATTCAATACAAAATTCGCAATGTTGATTTATATTGACGAGAGTAACGTTTCGTGGAGCCCGTTTTTGGGCTGTTCCCTGGGGGCCCAGTGTTAGACTACGATGCACCACAGCAGGTTTAATGTTTCCCTTCGACCATCACATTGACGATGAAAAACAAAAATTGCATACCGATTCAATACAGAATTTGCAATGCAGATTTCTGTCCACAGGAGTACGGTTTAGAAGAGTATGTACTTTGGATCTTCCCTGGGGGCCCAGTGTTAGACTCCGATGCACCACAGCAGATTAACTGAATCCCTTCGACCATCGCATTGACGATGAAACACAGAAATTGCATCCCAATTCGATACAAAATTCGCAATGACGATTTCTGTCCACAGGAGTACGGTTTAGAAGAGTATGTACTTTGGCTCTTCTTTGGGTGCCCAGTGGTAGACTTCGATGCACCACAGCAGGGTACTGTAACCCTTAGACCATCATATAGACGATGAAACACAGAAATTGCATCCCGATTCAATAGAAAATTCGCAATGCCGATTTCTGTCCACAGGAGTGCGGATAAGAAGAGTACGTACTTTGGCTCTTCCCTGGGGGCCCAGTGTTAGACTTCGATGCACCACAGCAAGTTTACTGTTACCCTTAGACCATCACATTGACGATGAAACACTGAAATTGCATCCCGATTCAATACAAAATACGCAATGCCGATTTCTGTCCACAGGATTGCGGATAAGAAGAGTATGTACTTTGGCTCTTCCCTGGGGGCCCAGTGATAGACTACGATGCACCACAGCAGTTTTACTGTATCCCTTCGACCACCACATTGACGATTAAACACAGAAATTGCATCCCGACTCAATACAAAATTCGCATTACCGATTTCTGTCCACAGGAGTACGGTTTAGAAGAGTATATATTTTGGCTCTTCCCTGGGGGCCTAGTGTTAGACTACGATGCACCACAGCAGATTTACTGTAGCCCTTCGACCATCACATTGACGATAAAACACATAAATTGCATCCCGATTCAATACAAAATTTGAAATGCCGATTTCTCTCCAAAGGAGTACGGTTTAGAAGAGTATGTACTTTGGCTCTTCCCTGGGGGCCCAGTGTAAGACTCCGATGCACCACAGCAGGCATACTGTATCCCTTCGACCATCACATTGACGATGGAACACAGAAATTGCATCCCGATTCAATACAAAATTCGCAATCTCGATTTCTGTCCACAGGAGTACGGTTTAGAAGAGTATGTATTTTGGCTCTTCCCTGGGGGCTGAGTGTTGACTCCGATGCACCACAGCAGGTTTACTGTTACCCTTAGACCATCACATTGACGATGAAACACAGAAATTGCATCCCAATGCAATACAAAATTCGCAATGTTTATTTATATTGACGAGAGTAACGTTTCGTGGAGCCCGTTTTTGGGCTCTTCCCTGGGGGCCCAGTGTTAGACTACGATGCACCACAGCAGGTTAACTGTATACCTTCGACCATCACATTGACGATGAAACACAGAAATTGCATCCCGATTCGATACAAAATTCGCAATGCCGATATCTGTTCACAGGAGTACGGTTTAGAAGTATATGTACAATGGCTCTTCCCTGGGGGCCCAGTGATAGACTCCGATGCACCACAGCAGGTTAACTGTATCCCTTCTACCATCACATTGACGATGAAACACAGAAATTGCATCCCGTTTCGATACAAAATTCGCAATGACGATTTCTGTCCACAGGAGTACGGTTTAGAAGAGTATGTACTTTGGCTCTTCTTAGGGGGCCCAGTGTTCGACTTCGATGCACCACAGCAGGTTAACTGTATCAGTTCGACCATCACATTGACGATGAAACACAGAAATTGCATCCCGATTCAATAGAAAATTCGCAATGTCGATTAATATTGACGAGAGTAACGTTTCGGGGAGCCCGTTTTTGGGCTCTTCCCTGGGGGCCCAGTGTTAGACTCCGATGCACCACAGCAGGTTTACTGTTACCCTTCAACCATCACGTTGACGATGAAACACAGACTTTGCATCCCGATTCAATACAAAATTCGCAATGCCGATTTCTGTCCACAGGAGTAAGGTTTAGAAGAGTATTTACTTTGGATCTTCCCTGGGGGCTGAGTGTTAGACTCCGATTCACCACAGCAGGTTTACTGTAACCATTCGACCATTACATTGACGAAGAAACACAGATATTGCATCCCGATTCATTACAAAATTCGCAATGCCGATGTCTGTCCACAGGAGTACGGTTTAGAAGAGAATGTACTTTGGATATTCCCTGGGGGCCCAGTGTTACACTACGATACACCACAGCAGGTTTACTGTATCCTTTAATCTATTACATTGACGATGAAATTCAGAAATTGCATCCCGATTCAATACAAAATTCGCATTACCGATTTCTGTCCACAAGAGTACGGTTTAGAAGTGTATGTACTTTGGGTCTTCCCTGGGGGCCCAATGTTAGACTCCGATGCACCACAGCAGGTTTACTGTATCCCTTCGACTATCACATTGACGATGAAACACAGAAATTGCATCCCGATTCAATACAAAATTCGCAATATCGATTTTTGTCCACAGGAGTACGGTTTAGAAGATTATGTACTTTGGCTCTTCCCTGGGGGCCCAGTGTTTGACTACGATTCACCACAGCACGTTTACTGTAACCCTTCGACCATCACATTGACGATGAAACACAGAAATTGCATCCCCATTAAATACAAAATTAGCAATGCCGATTTCTGTCCACAGGAGTACGGTTTAGAAGATGATGTACTTAGGCTATTGACTGGAGGCCCAGTGTTATACTACGATGCACCAAAGGAGGTTTACTGTTACCCTTCGACCATCACATTAACAATGAAACATAGAAATTGCATCCGGATTCAATACAAAATTCACAATGCCGATTTCTGTCCACAGGAGTACGGTTTAGAAGAGTATGTACTTTGGATCTTCCCTGGGGGCCCAGTGTTAGACTCCGAAGCACCACAGCAGGGTTACTGTAACTCTTAGACCATCACATTGACGATGAAACACAGAAATTGCATCCCGATTCATTACAAAATTCGCAATGCCGATTTCTGTCCACAGGAGTACAGTTTAGAAGAGTATGTACTTTGGCTCTTTCCTGGGGGCCAAGTGTTAGACTCCGATGCACCACAGCAGGTTTACTGTATCCCTTCGACCATCACATTGACGATGTAACACAGGAATTGCATCCCGATTCAATACAAAATTCGCAATTCCGATTTCTGTCCTTAGGAGTACGGTTTAGAAGAATATCTACTTTGGCACCTCCCTGAGGGCCAGTGTTAGACTACAATGCACCACAGCATGTTTACTGTAACCCTTCGACCATCAAATTGACGATGAAACACAGAAATTGCATCCCGATTCAATACAAAATTCGCAATGCAGATTTCTGTCCACAGGAGTACGGTTTAGAAGAGTATTTACTTTGGATCTTCCCTGGGGGCTGAGTGTTAGACTCCGATTCACCACAGCAGGTTCACTGTAAACATTCGACCATCACATTGACGAAGAAACACACATATTGCATACCGATTCATTACAAAATTCGCAATGCCGATGTCTGTCCACAGGAGTACGGTTTAGAAGAGTATGTACTTTGGCTCTTCCCTGGGTGCCCAGTGTAAGACTCCGATGCACCACAGCAGGTTTACTGTAACCCTTCGACCATCACATTGACGATGAAACACAGAAATTGCTTCCTGATTCAATACAAAATTCGCAATGCCGATTTCTGTCCACAATAGTACAATTTAGAAGAGTATTTACTTTGGCTCTTCCCTGGGGGCTGTGTGTTAGACTCCGATGCACCGCAGCAGATTTACTGAATCCCTCCGACCATCACATTGACGAAGTAACACAGAAATTGCATCCCGATTCAATACAAAATTCGCTATTCCGCTTTCTGTCCTTAGGAGTACGATTTAGAAGAGTATGTACTTTGCCTCTTTCCTGGGGCCCCGGTATTAGACTCCGATGCATCACAGCAGGTTTACTGTAACCCTTTGACCATCACATTGACGATGAAAAACAGAAATTGCATCCCGATTCAATTCAAAATTCGCTATGCCGATTTCTGTCCACAGGAGTACGGTTTAGAAGAGTATGTAATTTGGCTCTTCCCTGGGGGCTGAGTGTTAGACTCCTATGCTCCACAGTAGGTTTACTGTAACCCTTCGACCATCACATTGACGATGAAACACAGAAATTGCTTCCTGATTCAATACAAAATTCGCAATACCGATTTCTGTCCACAATAGTACAATTTTGAAGAGTATTTATTTTGGCTCTTCCCTGGGGGCTGTGTGTAAGACTCCGATGCACCGCAGCAGATTTACTGAATCCCTCCGACCATCACATTGACGAAGTAACACAGAAATTGCATCCCGATTCAATACAAAATTCGCTATTCCGCTTTCTGTCCTTAGGAGTACGATTTAGAAGAGTATGTACTTTGCCTCTTTCCTGGGGCCCCGGTATTAGACTCCGATGCATCACAGCAGGTTTACTGTAACCCTTTGACCATCACATTGACGATGAAAAACAGAAATTGCATACCGATTCAACTCAAAATTCGCTATGCCGATTTCTGTCCACAGGAGTACGGTTTAGAAGAGAATGTACTTTGGCTATTCCCTGGGGGCCCAGGGTTACACTACGATACACCACAGCAGGTTAACTGTATTCCTTCATCTATCACATTGACGATGAAATACAGAAATTGAATCCCGATTCAATACAAAATTCGCATTACCGATTTCTGTCCACAAGAGTACGATTTAGAAGTGTATGTAGTTTGGCTCTTCCCTGGGGGCCCAGTGTTAGACTACGATGCACCAAAGCAGGTTTACTGTTACCCTTCGACCATCACATTGACGATGAATCACAGAAATTGCATCTGGATTCAATATAAAATTCACAATGCCGATTTCTGTCCACAGGAGTGCAGTTAGAGGAATATGTACTTTGGCTCTTCCCTGGGGGCCCAGTGTTAGACTCCCATGCACCACAGCAGGGTTACTGTAACTCTTAGATCATCACATTGACGATGAAACACAGAAATTGCATATCGATTCAATACAAAATTCGCAACGCCGATTTATGTTCACAGGAGTACAGTTCAGGAGAGTATGTACTTTGGCTCTTCCCTGGGGGCCAAGTGTTAGACTCGGATGCACCACAGCAGGTTTACTGTATCCCTTCGACCATCACATTTGCAATGTAACATAGGAATTGCATGCCGATTCAATACAAAATTCGCAATGCCGATTTCTGTCGACAGGAGTACGGTTTAGAAGAGTATGTACTTTGGCTCTTCCCTGGGGGCTGAGTGTTAGACTCCGATGCTCCACAGTAGGTTTACTGTAACCCTTTGACCATCACATTGACGATAAAACACAGAAATTGCATCCCAATTCAATACAAAATTCGCAATTCCGATTTCTGTCCACAGGTGTACGGTTTAGAAGAGTGTGTACTATTTCTCTTCCCTGTGGTCCCAGTGTTAGACTCCGATGCACCACAGCAGGTTTACTGTATCCCTTCGACCATCACATTGACGATGAAACACAGAAATTGCATCCCGATTCAATACAAAATTCGCATTACCGATTCCTCTCCACAAGAGTACGGTTTAGAAGTGTATGTACTTTGGCTCTTCCCTGGGGGCCCAATGTTAGACTCCGATGCACCACAGCAGGTTTACTGTATCCCTTCGACTATCACATTGACGATGAAACACAGAAATTGCATCGCGATTCAATACAAAATTCGCAATGCCGATTTTTGTCCACAGGAGTGACGTTTAGAAGAGTATCTACTATGGCTCTTCCCTGGGGGCCCAGTGTTTGACTACGATTCACCACAGCACGTTTACTGTAACCCTTCAACCATCACATTGACGATGAAACACAGAAATTGCATCCCCATTAAATACAAAATTAGCAATGCCGATTTCAGTCCACAGGAGTACGGTTTAGAAGATGATGTACTTAGGCTATTGACTGGAGGCCCAGTGTTATACTACGATGCACCAAAGGAGGTTTACTGTTACCCTTCGACCATCACATTAACGATGAAACACAGAAATTGCATCCGGATTCAATACAAAATTCACAATGCCGATTTCTGTCCACAGGAGTACGGTTTAGAAGAGTATGTACTTTGGATCTTCCCTGGGGGCCCAGTGTTAGACTCCGAAGCACCACAGCAGGGTTACTGTAACTCTTAGACCATCACATTGACGATGAAACACAGAAATTGCATCCCGATTCATTACAAAATTCGCAATGCCGATTTCTGTCCACAGGAGTACAGTTTAGAAGAGTATGTACTTTGGCTCTTCCCTGGGGGCCAAGTGTTAGACTCCGATGCACCACAGCAGGTTTACTGTATCCCTTCGACCATCACATTGACGATGTAACACAGGAATTGTATACCGATTCAATACAAAATTCGCAATTCCGATTTCTGTCCTTAGGAGTACGGTTTAGAAGAATATCTACTTTTGCACCTCCCTGAGGGCCAGTGTTAGACTACAATGCACCACAGCATGTTCACTGTAACCCTTCGACCATCAAATTGACGATGAAACACAGAAATTGCATCCCGATTCAATACAAATTTCGCAATGCAGATTTCTGTGCACAGGACTACGGTTTAGAAGAGTATTTACTTTGGATCTTCCCTGGGGGCTGAGTGTTAGACTCCGATTCACCACAGCAGGTTCACTGTAAACATTCGACCATCACATTGACGAAGAAACACACATATTGCATCCCGATTCATTACAAAATTCGCAATGCCGATGTCTGTCCACAGGAGTACGGTTTAGAAGAGTATGTACTTTGGCTCTTCCCTGGGTGCCCAGTGTAAGACTCCGATGCACCACAGCAGGTTTACGGTAACCCTTCGACCATCACATTGACGATGAAACACAGAAATTGCTTCCTGATTCAATACAAAATTCGCAATGCCGATTTCTGTCCACAATAGTACAATTTTGAAGAGTATTTACTTTGGCTCTTCCCTGGGGGCTGTGTGTTAGACTCCGATGCACCGCAGCAGATTTACTGAATCCCTGCGACCATCACATTGACGAAGTAACACAGAAATTGCATCCCGATTCAATACAAAATTCGCTATTCCGATTTCTGTCCTTAGGAGTACGATTTAGAAGAGTATGTACTTTGCCTCGTCCCTGGGGCCCCGGTATTAGACTCCGATGCACCACAGCAGGTTTACTGAAACCCTTTGACCATCACATTGACGATGAAAAACAGAAATTGCATCCCGATACAATACAAAATTCGCTATGCCGATTTCTGTCCACAGGAGTACGGTTTAGAAGAGAATGTACTTTGGCTATTCCCTGGGGGCCCAGTGTTACACTACGATACACCACAGCAAGTTTACTGTTTCCCTTCATCTATCACATTGACGATGAAATACAGAAATTGCATCCCGATTCAATACAATATTCGCAATACAGATTTCTGTCCACAGGAGTGCAGTTAGAGGAGTATGTAATTTGGCTCTTCCCTGGGTGCCCAGTGTTAGACTCCGATGCACCACAGCAGGGTTACTGTAACTCTTAGATCATCACATTGACGATGAAACCCAGAAATTGCATCTGGATTCAATACAAAATTCACAATGCCGATTTCTGTCCACAGGAGTGCAGTTAGAGGAGTATGTAATTTGGCTCTTCCCTGGGTGCCCAGTGTTAGACTCCGATGCACCACAGCAGGGTTACTGTAACTCTTAGATCATCACATTGACGATGAGACACAGAAATTGCATATCGATTCAATACAAAATTCGCAATGCCGATTTCTGTTCACAGGAGTACAGTTTAGGAGAGTATGTACTTTGGCTCTTCCCTGGGGGCCAAGTGTTAGACTCGGATGCACCACAGCAGGTTTACTGTATCCCTTCGACCATCACATTGACCATGTAACATAGGAATTGCATGCCGATTCAATACAAAATTCGCAATGCCGATTTCTGTCGACAGGAGTACGGTTTAGAAGAGTATGTACTTTGGCTCTTCCCTGGGGGCTGAGTGTTAGACTCCGATGCTCCACAGTAGGTTTACTGTAACCCTTCGACCATCACATTGACGATGAAACACAGAAATTGCTTCTTGATTCAATACAAAATTCGCAATGCCGATTTCTGTCCACAATAGTACAATTTTGAAGAGTATTTACTTTGGCTCTTCCCTGGGGGCTGTGTGTAAGACTCCGATGCACCGCAGCAGATTTACTGAATCCCTCCGACCATCACATTGACGAAGTAACACAGAAATTGCATCCCGATTCAATACAACATTCGTTATTCCGATTTCTGTCGACAGGTGTACGGTTTAGAAGAGTATGTACTTTTTCTCTTCCCTGGGGTCCCAGTGTTAGACTCCGATGCACCACAGCAGGTTTACTGTATCCCTTCGACCATCACATTGACGATGAAACACAGAAATTGCATCCCGATTCAATACGCAATTCGCTATTCCGATTTCTGTCCTTAGGAGTACGATTTAGAAGAGTGTGTACTTTGCCTCTTCCCTGGGGGCCCAGTATTAGACTCCGATGCAACACAGCAGGTTTAATGTAACCCTCTGACCATTACATTTACGATGAAACACAGAAATTGCATCCCGATTTAATACAAAATTCGCTATGCCGATTTCTGTCCACAGGAGTACGGTTTAGAAGAGTATGTACTTTGGCTATTCCCAGGGGGCCCAGTGTTACACTACGATGCACCACAGCAGGTTTACTGTATCCCTTCGACCATCACATTGACGATGAAATACAGAAATTGCATCCCGATTCAATACAAAATTCGCATTACCGATTTCTCTCCACAAGAGTACGGTTTAGAAGTGTATGTACTTTGGCTCTTCCCTGGGGGCCCAATGTTAGATTCCGATGCACCACAGCAGGTTTACTGTATCCCTTCGACTATCACATTGACGATGAAACACAGAAATTGCATCGCGATTCAATACAAAATTCGCAATGCCGATTTTTGTCCACAGGAGTGCCGTTTAGAAGAGTATCTACTTTGGCTATTCCCTGGGGGCCCTGTGTTAGACTACGATGCACCACAGCAGGTTTACTGTTAACCTTGGACCATCATATTGCCGATGAAACACAGAAATTGCATCCGGATTCAATACAAAATTCACAATGCCGATTTCTGTCCACAGGGGTACGGTTTAGAAGAGTATGTAATTTGGCTCTTCCCTGGGGGCCCAGTGTTACACTCCGAAGCACCACAGCAGGGTTACTGTAACTCTTAGACCATCACATTGACGATGAAACACAGAAATTGCATCCCGATTCAATACAAAATTCGGAATGCCGATTTCTGTCCACAGGAGTACAGTTTAGAAAAGTATGTACTTTGGCTCTTCCCTGGGGGCCAAGTGTTAGACTCCGATGCACCACAGCAGGTTTACTGTATCCCTTCGACCATCACATTAACGAAGTAACACAGTAATTGTATCCCGAATCAATACAAAATTCGCTATTCCAATTTCTGTCCTTAAGAGTACGATTTAGAAGAGTATGTACTTTGCCTCTTCCCTGGGGGCCCAGCATTAGACTCCGATGCACCACAGCAGGTTTACTGTAACCCTTTGACCATCACATTGACGATGAAACACAGAAATTGCATCCCGATTCAATACAAAATTCGCTATGCCGATTTCTGTCCACAGGAGTACGGTTTAGAAGAGAATGTACTTTGGCTATTCCCTGGGGGCCCAGTATTAGACTCCGATGCACCACAGCAGGTTTACTGTAACCCATTGACCATCACATTGACGATGAAAAACAGAAAGTGCATCCCGATTCAATACAAAATTCGCTATGCCGATTTCTGTCCACAGGAGTACGGTTTAGAAGAGAATGTACTTTGGCTATTCCCTGGGGGCCCAGTGTTACACTACGATACACCACAGAAGGTTTACTGTATCCCTTCATCTATCACATTGACGATGAAATACAGAAATTGCATCCCGATTCAATACAAAATTCGCAATACAGATTTCTGTCCACAGGAGTGCAGTTAGAGGAGTATGTAATATGGCTCTTCCCTGGGTGCCCAGTGTTAGACTCCGATGCACCACAGCAGGGTTACTGTAACTCTTAGATCATCACATTGACGATGAAACACAGAAATTGCATCTGGATTCAATACAAAATTCACAATGCCGATTTCTGTCCACAGGAGTGCAGTTAGAGGAGTATGTAATTTGGCTCTTCCCTGGGTGCCCAGTGTTAGACTCCGATGCACCACAGCAGGGTTACTGTAACTCGTAGATCATCACATTGACGATGAGACACAGAAATTGCATATCGATTCAATACAAAATTCGCAATGCCGATTTCTGTTCACAGGAGTACAGTTTAGGAGAGTATGTACTTTGGCTCTTCCCTGGGGGCCAAGTGTTAGACTCGGATGCACCACAGCAGGTTTACTGTATCCCTTCGACCATCACATTGACGATGTAACATAGGAATTGCATGCCGATTCAATACAAAATTCGCAATGCCGATTTCTGTCGACAGGAGTACGGTTTAGAAGAGTATGTACTTTGGCTCTTCCCTGGGGGCTGAGTGTTAGACTCCGATCCTCCACAGTAGGTTTACTGTAACCCTTCGACCATCACATTGACGATGAAACACAGAAATTGCATCCCGATTCAATACAACATTCGCTATTCCGATTTCTGTCCTTAGGAGTACGATTTAGAAGAGTATGTACTTTGCCTCTTCCCTGGGGCCCCGGTATTAGACTCCGATGCACCACAGCAGGTTTACTGTAACCCTTTGACCATCACATTGACGATGAAAAACAGAAATTGCATCCCGATTCAATACAAAATTCGCTATGCCGATTACTGTCCACAGGGGTACGGTTTAGAAGAGAATGAACTTTGGCTATTCCCTGGGGGCCCAGGGTTACACTACGATACACCACAGCAGGTTAACTGTATCCCTTCATCTATCACATTGACGATGAAATACAGAAATTGCATCCCGATTCAATACAAAATTCGCAATACCGATTTCTGTCCACAAGAGTTCGATATAGAAGTGTATGTAGTTTGGCTCTTCCCTGGGGGCCCAGTGTTAGACTACGATGCACCAAAGCAGGATTACTGTTACCCTTCGACCATCACATTGACGATGAATCACAGAAATTGCATCTGGATTCAATACAAAATTCACAATGCCGATTTCTGTCCACAGGAGTGCAGTTAGAGGAGTATGTACTTTGGCTCTTCCCTGGGGGCCCAGTGTTAGACTCCCATGCACCACAGCAGGGTTACTGTAACACTTAGATCATCACATTGACGATGAAACACAGAAATTGCATATCGATTCAAAACAAAATTCGCAATGCCGATTTCTGTTCACAGGAGTACAGTTTAGGAGAGTATGTACTTTGGCTCTTCCCTGGGGGCCAAGTGTTAGACTCGGATGCACCACAGCAGGTTTACTGTATCCCTTCGACCATCACATTGACAATGTAACATAGGAATTGCATGCCGATTCATTACAAAATTCGCAATGCCGATTTCTGTCGACAGGAGTACGGTTTAGAAGAGAATGTACTTTGGCTCTTCCTTGGGGGCTGAGTGTTAGACTCCGATGCTCCACAGTAGGTTTACTGTAACCCTTTGACCATCACATTGACGATAAAACACAGAAATTGCATCCCAATTCAATACAAAATTCGCAATTCCGATTTCTGTCCACAGGTGTACGGTTTAGAAGAGTATGTAATTTTTCTCTTCCCTGGGGTCCCAGTGTTAGACTCCGATGCACCACAGCAGGGTTACTGTAACTCGTAGATCATCACATTGACGATGAGACACAGAAATTGCATATCGATTCAATACAAAATTCGCAATGCCGATTTCTGTTCACAGGAGTACAGTTTAGGAGAGTATGTACTTTGGCTCTTCCCTGGGGGCCAAGTGTTAGACTCGGATGCACCACAGCAGGTTTACTGTATCCCTTCGACCATCACATTGACGATGTAACATAGGAATTGCATGCCGATTCAATACAAAATTCGCAATGCCGATTTCTGTCGACAGGAGTACGGTTTAGAAGAGTATGTACTTTGGCTATTCCCAGGGGGCCCAGTGTTACACTACGATGCACCACAGCAGGTTTACTGTATCCCTTCGACCATCACATTGACGATGAAAT
Source organism: Schistocerca cancellata (assembly GCF_023864275.1). Taxonomy (NCBI): domain Eukaryota; kingdom Metazoa; phylum Arthropoda; class Insecta; order Orthoptera; family Acrididae; genus Schistocerca; species Schistocerca cancellata. The sequence goes on along the minus strand of NC_064631.1, from coordinate 185,246,785 downwards.
ACAGAAAAATGCATCACTATTCAATACAAAATTCGCATTACCGATTTCTCTCCACAAGAGTACGGTTTAGAAGTGTATGTACTTTGGCTCTTCCCTGGGGGCCCAATGTTAGACTCCGATGCACCACAGCAGGTTTACTGTATCCCTTCGACTATCACATTGACGATGAAACACAGAAATTGCATCGCGATTCAATACAAAATTCGCAATGCCGATTTTTGTCCACAGGAGTGCCGTTTAGAAGAGTATCTACTTTGGCTATTCCCTGGGGGCCCTGTGTTAGACTACGATGCACCACAGCAGGTTTACTGTTAACCTTGGACCATCATATTGACGATGAAAACAGAAATTGCATCCGGATTGAATACAAAATTCACAATGCCGATTTCTGTCCACAGGGGTACGGTTTAGAAGAGTATGTACTTTGGCTCTTCCCTGGGGGCCCAGTGTTAGACTCCGAAGCACCACAGCAGGGTTACTGTCACTCTTAGACCATCACATTGACGATGAAACACAGATATTGCATCCCGATTCAATACAAAATTCGCAATGCCGATTTCGGTCCACAGGAGTACAGTTTAGAAAAGTATGTATTTTCGCTCTTCCCTGGGGGCCAAGTGTTAGACTCCGATGCACCACAGCAGGTTTACTGTATCCCTTCGACCATCAAATTAACGAAGTAACACAGTAATTGTATCCCGATTCAATACAAAATTCGCTATTCCAATTTCTGTCCTTAAGAGTACGATTTAGAAGAGTATGTACTTTGCCTCTTCCCTGGGGGCCCAGCATTAGACTCCGATGCACCACAGCAGGTTTACTGTAACCCTTTGACCATCACATTGACGATGAAACACAGAAATTGCATCCCGATTCAATACAAAATTCGCTATGCCGATTTCTGTCCACAGGAGTACGGTTTAGAAGAGAATGTACTTTGGCTATTCCCTGGGGGCCCAGTATTAGACTCCGATGCACCACAGCAGGTTTACTGTAACCCATTGACCATCACATTGACGATGAAAAACAGAAAGTGCATCCCGATTCAATACAAAATTCGCTATGCCGATTTCTGTCCACAGGAGTACGGTTTAGAAGAGAATGTACTTTGGCTATTCCCTGGGGGCCCAGTGTTAGACTACGATGCACCAAAGCAGGTTTACTGTTAGCCTTCGACCATCACATTGACGATGAATCACAGAAATTGCATCCGGATTCATTACAAAATTCACAGTGCCGATTTCTGTCCACAGGAGTGCGGTTAGAAGAGTATGTACTGTGGCTCTTCCCTGGGGGCTGAGTGTTAGACTCCGATGCTCCACAGTAGGTTTACTGAAACCCTTTGACCATCACATTGACGATAAAACACAGAAATTGCATCCCAATTCAATACAAAATTCGCAATTCCGATTTCTGTCCACAGGTGTACGGTTTAGAAGAGTATGTACTTTTTCTCTTCCCTGGGGTCCCAGTGTTGGACTCCGATGCAACACAGCAGGTTTACTGTATCCCTTCGACCATCACATTGACGATGAAACACAGAAATTGAGTCCCGATTCAATACGCAATTCGCTATTCCGATTTCTGTCCTTAGGAGTACGATATAGAAGAGTGTGTACTTTGCCTCTTCCCTGGGGGCCCAGTATTAGACTCCGACGCACCACAGCAGGTTTAATGTAACCCTTTGACCATCACATTGACGATGAAACACACAATATGCATCCCGATTTATTACAAAATTCGCTTTGCCGATTTCTGTCCACAGGAGTACGGTTTAGAAGAGTATGTACTTTGGCTATTCCCAGGGGGCCCAGTGTTAGACTACTATGCACCACAGCAGGTTTACTGTATCCCTTCGACCATCACATTGACGATGAAATACAGAAATTGCATCCCGATTCAATACAAAATTCGCATTACCGATTTCTCTCCACAAGAGTACGGTTTACAAGTGTATGTACTTTGGCTCTTCCCTGGGGGCCCAATGTTAGACTCCGATGCACCACAGCAGGTTTACTGTACCCCTTCGACTATCACATTGACGATGAAACACAGAAATTGCATCCCGATTTAATACAAAATTCGCAATGCCGATTTTTGTCCACAGGAGTACGGTTTAGAAGATTATGTACTTTGGCTATTGACTGGAGGCCCAGTGTTAGACTACGATGCACCAAAGCAGGTTTACTGTTACCCTTCGACCATCACATTAACGATGAAACACAGAAATTGCATCCGGATTCAATACAAATTTCACAATGCCGATTTATGTCCACAGGGGTACGGTTTAGAAGAGTAAGTACTTTGGCTCTTCCCTGTGGGCCCAGTGTTAGACTCCGAAGCACCACAGCAGGGTTACTGTAACTCTTAGACCATCACATTGACGATGAAACACAGAAATTGCATCCCGATTCAATACAAAATTCGGAATGCCGATTTCTGTCCACAGGAGTACAGTTTAGAAAAGTATGTACTTTGGCTCTTCTCTGGGGGCCAAGTGTTAGACTCCGATGCACCACAGCAGGTTTACTGTATCCCTTCGACCATCACATTAACGAAGTAACACAGAAATTGCATCCCGATTCAATCCAAAATTCGCTATTCCAATTTCTGTCCTTAAGAGTACGATTTTGAAGAGTATGTACTTTGCCTCTTCCCTGGGGGCCCAGTATTAGACTCCGATGCACCACAGCAGGTTGAATGTAACCCTTTGACCATCACATTGACGATGAAACACAGAATATGCATCCCGATTTATTACAAAATTCGCTTTGCCGATTTCTGTCCACAGGAGTACGGTTTAGAAGAGTATGTACTTTGGCTATTCCCAGGGGGCCCAGTGTTACACTACGATGCACCACAGCAGGTTTACTGTATCCCTTCGACCATGACATTGACGATGAAATACAGAAATTGCATCCCGATTCAATACAAAATTCGCATTACCGATTTCTCTCCACAAGAGTACGGTTTAGAAGTGTATGTACTTTGGCTCTTCCCTGGGGGCCCAATGTTAGATTCCGATGCACCACAGCAGGTTTACTGTACCCCTTCGACTATTACATTGACGATGAAACACACAAATTGCATCCCGATTTAATACAAAATTCGCAATGCCGATTTTTGTCCACAGGAGTACGGTTTAGAAGATTATGTACTTTGGCTAGAGACTGGAGGCCCAGTGTTAGACTACGATGCACCAAAGCAGGTTTACTGTTACTCTTCGACCATCACATTAACGATGAAACACAGAAATTGCATCCGGATTTAATACAAAATTCGCAATGCCGATTTCTGTCCACAATAGTACAATTTTGAAGAGTATTTACTTTGGCTCTTCCCTGGGGGCTGTGTGTTAGACTCCGATGCACCGCAGCTGATTTACCGAATCCCTCCGACCATCACATTGACGAAGTAACACAGAAATTGCATCCCGATTCAATACAAAATTCGCTATTCCGATTTCTGTCCTTAGGAGTACGATTTAGAAGAGTATGTACTTTGCCTCTTCCCTGGGGCCCCGGTATTAGACTCCGATGCACCACAGCAGGTTTACTATAACCCTTTGACCATCACATTGACGATGAAAAACAGAAATTGCATCCCGATTCAATACAAAATTCGCTATGCCGGTTTCTGTCCACAGGAGTACGGTTTAGAAGAGAATGTACTTTGGCTATTCCCTGGGGGCCCAGTGTTACACTACGATACACCACAGCAGGTTTACTGTATCCCTTCATCTATCACATTGACGATGAAATACAGAAATTGCATCCCGATTCAATACAAAATTCGCAATACCGATTTCTGTCCACAAGAGTACGATTTAGAAGTGTATGTAGTTTGGCTCTTCCCTGGGGGCCCAGTGTTAGACTACGATGCACCAAAGCAGGTTTACTGTTACCCTTAGACCATCACATTGACGATGAATCACAGAAATTGCATCTGGATTCAATACAAAATTCACAATGCCGATTTCTGTCCACAGGAGTGCAGTTAGACATGTATGTACTTTGGCTCTTCCCTGGGGGCCCAGTGTTAGACTCCGATGCACCACAGCAGGGTTACTGTATCACTTAGATCATCACATTGACGATGAAACACAGAAATTGCATATCGATTCAATAGAAAATTCGCAATGCCGATTTCTGTTCACAGGAGTACAGTTTAGGAGAGTATGTATTTTGGCTCTTCCCTGGGGGCTAAGTGTTAGACTCGGATGCACCACAGCAGGTTTACTGTATCCCTTCGACCATCACATTGACGATGTGACATAGGAATTGCATGCCGATTCAATACAAAATTCGCAATGCCGATTTCTGTCGACAGGAGTTTGGTTTAGAAGAGTATGTACTTTGGCTCTTCCCTGGGGGCTGAGTGTTAGACTCCGATGCTCCACAGTAGGTTTACTGTAACCCTTTGACCATCACATTGACGATAAAACACAGAAATTGCATCCCAATTCAATACAAAATTCGCAAATCCGATTTCTGTCCACAGGTGTACGGTTTAGAAGAGTATGTACTTTTTCTCTTCCCTGGGGTCCCAGTGTTAGACTCCGATGCACCACAGCAGGTTTACTGTATCCCTTCGACCATCACATTGACGATGAAATACAGAAATTGCATACCGATTCAATACAAAATTCGCATTACCGATTTCTCTCCACAAGAGTACGGTTTAGAAGTGTATGTACTTTGGCTCGTCCCTGGGGGCCCAATGTTAGACTCCGATGCACCACAGCAGGTTTACTGTATCCCTTCGACTATCACATTGACGATGAAACACAGAAATTGCATCCCGATTCAATACAAAATTAGCAATGCCGATTTTTGTCCACAGGAGTACGGTTTAGAAGATTATGTACTTTGGCAATTGACTGGAGGCCCAGTGTTAGACTACGATGCACCAAAGCAGGTTTACTGTTACCCTTCGACCATCACATTAACGATGAAACACAGAAATTGCATCCGGATTCAATACGAAATTCACAATGCCGATTTCTGTCCACAGGGGTACGGTTTAGAAGAGTATGTACTTTGGCTCTTCCCTGGGGACCCAGTGTTAGACTCCGAAGCACCACAGCAGGGTTACTGTAACTCTTAGACCATCACATTGACGATGAAACACAGAAATTGCATCCCGATTAAATACAAATTTCCCAATGCCTATTTCTGTCCACAGGAGTACAGTTTAGAAAAGTATGTACTTTGGCTCATCCCTGGGGGCCAAGTGTTAGACTCCGATGCACCACAGCAGGTTTACTGTATCCCTTCGACCATCACATTAACGAAGTAACACAGAAATTGCATCCCGATTCAATACAAAATTCGCTATTCCAATTTCTGTCCTTAAGAGTACGATTTAGAAGAGTATGTACTTTCCCTCTTCCCTGGGGGCCCAGTATTATACTCCGATGCACCACAGCAGGTTTACTGTAACCCTTTGACCATCACATTGACGATGAAACACAGAAATTGCATCCCGATTCAATACAAAATTCGCTATGCCGATTTCTGTCCACAGGAGTACGGTTTAGAAGAGAATGTACTTTGGCTATTCCCTGGGGGCCCAGTATTAGACTCCGATGCACCACAGCAGGTTTACTGTAACCCTTTGACCTTCACAATGACGATGAAAAACAGAAATTGCATCCCGATTCAATACAAAATTCGCTATGCCGATTTCTGTCCACAGGAGTACGGTTTAGAAGAGAATGTACTTTGGCTATTCCCTGGGGGCCCAGTGTTAGACTACGATGCACCAAAGCAGGTTTACTGTTACCCTTCGACCATCACATTGACGATGAATCACAGAAATTGCATCCGGATTCATTACAAAATTCACAATGCCGATTTCTGTCCACAGGAGTGCGGTTAGAAGAGTATGTACTTTGGCTCTTCCCTGGGGGCTGAGTGTTAGACTCCGATGCTCCACAGTAGGTTTACTGTAACCCTTTGACCATCACATTGACAATAAAACACAGAAATTGCATCCCAATTCAATACAAAATTCGCAATTCCGATTTCTGTCCACAGGTGTACGGTTTAGAAGAGTATGTACTTTTTCTCTTCCCTTGGGTCCCAGTGTTAGACTCCGATGCAACACAGCAGGTTTACTGTATCCCTTCGACCATCACATTGACGATGAAACACAGAAATTGCATCCCGATGCAATACGCAATTCGCTATTGCGATTTCTGTAATTAGGAGTACGATTTAGAAGAGTGTAACTTTGCCTCTTCCCTGGGGTCCAGTATTAGACTCCGACGCACCACAGCAGGTTTAATGTAACCCTTTGACCATCACATTGACGATGAAACACAGAATATGCATCCCGATTTATTACAAAATTCGCTATGCCGATTTATGTCCACAGGAGTACGGTTTAGGAGAGTATGTACTTTGGCTATTCCCAGGGGGCCCAGTGTTACACTACGATGCACCACAGCATGTTAACTGTATCCCTTCGACCATCACATTGACGATGAAATACAGAAATTGCATCCCGATTCAATACAAAATTCGCATTACCGATTTCTCTCCACAAGAGTACGGTTTAGGAGTGTATGTACTTTGGCTCTTCCCTGGGGGCCCAATGTTAGACTCCAATGCACCACAGCAGGTTTACTGTACCCCTTCGACTATCACATTGACGATGAAACACAGAAATTGCATCCCGATTTAATACAAAATTCGCAATGCCGATTTTTGTCCACAGGAGTACGGTTTAGAAGATTATGTACTTTGGCTATTGACTGCAGGCCCAGTGTTAGACTACGATGCACCAAAGCAGGTTTACTGTTACCCTTCGACCATCACATTAACGATGAAACACAGAAATTGCATCCGGATTCAATACAAAATTCACAATGCCGATTTCTGTCCACACGAGTATGGTTTAGAAGAGTATGTACTTTGGCTCTTCCCTGGGGGCCCAGTGTTAGACTCCGAAGCACCACAGCAGGTTTACTGTAACTCTTAGACCATCACATTGACGATGAAACACAGAAATTGCATCCCAATTCAATACAAAATTCGCAATGCCGATTTCTGTCCACAGGAGTACAGTTTAGAAGAGTATGTACTTTGGCTCTTCCCTGGGGGCCAAGTGTTAGACTCCGATGCACCACAGCAGGTTTACTGTATCCCTTCGACCATCACATTGACGATGTAACACAGGAATTGCATCCCGATTCAATACAAAATTCGCAATTCCGATTTCTGTCCTTAGGTGTACGGTTTAGAAGAATATGTACATTGGCACCTCCCTGAGGGGCCAGTGTTAGACTAGGATGCACCACAGCAGGTTTACTGTAACCCTTCGACCATCAAATTGACGATGAAACACAGATATTGCATCCCGATTCAATACAAATTTCGCAATGTCGATTTTTTCCACAGGAGTACGGTCTAGAAGAGTATGTTCTTTGGCTCTTCCCTGGGGGCCCAGTGTTAGACTACGATGCACCACAGCAGGTTTACTGTAACCCTTCGACCATCACATTGTCGATGAAACACAGATATTGCATCCCGATTCAATACAAAATACGCAACACCGATTTATGTCCACAAGAGTACGGTTTAGAAGAGTATGTACTTTGGCTCTTCCCTGGGACCCCAGTGTTATACTCCGATGCACCGCAGCAGGTTTACTGGATCCCTACGACCATCACATTGACGATGAAACACAGGAATTGCATCCCGATTCAATACAAAATTCACAATGCCGATTTATGTCTACAGGAGTACGGTTTAGAAGAGAATGTACTTTAGCTCTTCCCTGGATGCTGAGTGTTAGACTCCGATGCTCCACAGTAGGTTTACTGTAACCCTTCGACCATCACATTGACGATAAAGCACAGAAATTGCATCCCAATTCAATGCAAAATTCGCAATTCCGATTTCTGTCCACAGGTGTACGGTTTAGAAGAGTATGTACTTTGGCTCTTCCCTTGGGGCCCAGTGTTAGACTACGATGCACCACAGCAGATTTACTGTAACCCTTCGACCATCGTATTGACGATGAAACACAGAAATTGCATCCCGATTCAATACAAAATTCGCAATGCCAATTTCTGTCCTCAGGAGTACGGTTTAGAAGCGTATGTACTATGGCTCTTCCCTGGATGCTGAGTGTAAGACTCCGATGCTCCACAGTAGGTTTACTGTAACCCTTCGACCATCACATTGACGATAAAACACAGAAATTGCATCCCAATTCAATACAAAATTAGCAATTCCGATTTCTATCCACAGGTGTACGATTTAGTAGAGTAGGAACTTTGGCTCTTCCCTGGGGGCCAGTGTTAGACTACGATGCACCACAGCAGATCTACTGTAACCCTTCGACCATCATATTGACGATGAAACACAGAAATTGCATCCCGATTCAATACAAAATTCGCAATGCCGACTTCTGTCCACAGGAGTACGTTTTAGAAAAGTATGTCTTTGGCTATTCCCTGGAGGCCCAGTGTTAGACTACAAAGCATCACAGCAGGTTTACTGTTACCCTTCGACCATCACATTGACGATGAAACACAGTAATTGCATCCCGATTCAATACAAAATTCGCAATACCGATTTCTGTTCACAAGAGTACGGTTTAGAAGTGTATGTACTTTGGCTCTTCCCTGGGGGCCCAATGTTAGACTCCGATGCACCACAGCAGGTTTACTGTACCCCTTCGACTATCACATTGACGATGAAACACACAAATTGCATCCCGATATAATACAAAATTCGCAATGCCGATTTTTGTCCACAGGAGTACGGTTTAGAAGATTATGTACTTTGGCTAGAGACTGGAGGCCCAGTGTTAGACTACGATGCACCAAAGCAGGTTTACTGTTACTCTTCGACCATCACATTAACGATGAAACACAGAAATTGCATCCGGATTTAATACAAAATTCGCAATGCCGATTTCTGTCCACAATAGTACAATTTTGAAGAGTATTTACTTTGGCTCTTCCCTGGGGGCTGTGTGTTAGACTCCGATGCACCGCAGCAGATTTACCGAATCCCTCCGACCATCACATTGACGAAGTAACACAGAAATTGCATCCCGATTCAATACAAAATTCGCTATTCCGATTTCTGTCCTTAGGAGTACGATTTAGAAGAGTATGTACTTTGCCTCTTCCCTGGGGCCCCGGTATTAGACTCCGATGCACCACAGCAGGTCTACTATAACCCTTTGACCATCACATTGACGATGAAAAACAGAAATTGCATCCCGATTCAATACAAAATTCGCTATGCCGATTTCTGTCCACAGGAGTACGGTTTAGAAGAGAATGTACTTTGGCTATTCCCTGGGGGCCCAGTGTTACACTACGATACACCACAGCAGGTTTACTGTATCCCTTCATCTATCACATTGACGATGAAATACAGAAATTGCATCCCGATTCAATACAAAATTCGCAATACCGATTTCTGTCCACAAGAGTACGATTTAGAAGTGTATGTAGTTTGGCTCTTCCCTGGGGGCCCAGTGTTAGATTACGATGCACCAAAGCAGGTTTACTGTTACCCTTCGACCATCACATTGACGATGAATCACAGAAATTGCATCTGGATTCAATACAAATTTCACAATGCCGATTTCTGTCCACAGGAGTGCAGTTAGACGAGTATGTACTTTGGCTCTTCCCTGGGGGCCCAGTGTTAGACTCCGATGCACCACTGCAGGGTTACTGTATCACTTAGATCATCACATTGACGATGAAACACAGATATTGCATATCGATTCAATAGAAAATTCGCAATGCCGATTTCTGTTCACAGGAGTACAGTTTAGGAGAGTATGTATTTTGGCTCTTCCCTGGGGGCCAAGTGTTAGACTCGGATGCACCACAGCAGGTTTACTGTATCCCTTCGACCATCACATTGACGATGTAACATAGGAATTGCATGCCGATTCAATACAAAATTCGCAATGCCGATTTCTGTCGACAGGAGTATGGTTTAGAAGAGTATGTACTTTGGCTCTTCCCTGGGGGCTGAGTGTTAGACTCCGATGCTCCACAGTAGGTTTACTGTAACCCTTTGACCATCACATTGACGCTAAAGCACAGAAATTGCATCCCAATTCAATACAAAATTCGCAAATCCGATTTCTGTCCACAGGTGTACGGTTTAGAAGAGTATGTACTTTTTCTCTTCCCTGGGGTCCCAGTGTTAGACTCCGATGCACCACAGCAGGTTTACTGTATCCCTTCGACCATCACATTGACGATGAAATACAGAAATTGCATCCCGATTCAATACAAAATTCGCATTACCGATTTCTCTCCACAAGAGTACGGTTTAGAAGTGTATGTACTTTGGCTCGTCCCTGGGGGCCCAATGTTAGACTCCGATGCACCACAGCAGGTTTACTGTATCCCTTCGACTATCACATTGACGATGAAACACAGAAATTGCATCCCGATTCAATACAAAATTCGCAATGCCGATTTTTGTCCACAGGAGTACGGTTTAGAAGATTATGTACTTTGGCTCTTCCCTGGGGACCCAGTGTTAGACTCCGAAGCACCACAGCAGGGTTACTGTAACTCTTAGACCATCACATTGACGATGAAACACAGAAATTGCATCCCGATTAAATACAAAATTCCCAATGCCTATTTCTGTCCACAGGAGTACAGTTTAGAAAAGTATGTACTTTGGCTCTTCCCTGGGGGCCAAGTGTTAGACTCCGATGCACCACAGCAGGTTTACTGTATCCCTTCGACCATCACATTAACGAAGTAACACAGAAATTGCATCCCGATTCAATACAAAATTCGCTATTCCAATTTCTGTCCTTAAGAGTACGATTTAGAAGAGTATGTACTTTCCCTCTTCCCTGGGGGCCCAGTATTATACTCCGATGCACCACAGCAGGTTTACTGTAACCCTTTGACCATCACATTGACGATGAAACACAGAAATTGCATCCCGATTCAATACAAAATTCGCTATGCCGATTTCTGTCCACAGGAGTACGGTTTAGAAGAGAATGTACTTTGGCTATTCCCTGGGGGCCCAGTATTAGACTCCGATGCACCACAGCAGGTTTACTGTAACCCTTTGACCATCACAATGACGATGAAAAACAGAAATTGCATCCCGATTCAATACAAAATTCGCTATGCCGATTTCTGTCCACAGGAGTACGGTTTAGAAGAGAATGTACTTTGGCTATTCCCTGGGGGCCCAGTGTTAGACTACGATGCACCAAAGCAGGTTTACTGTTACCCTTCGACCATCACATTGACGATGAATCACAGAAATTGCATCCGGATTCATTACAAAATTCACAATGCCGATTTCTGTCCACAGGTGTACGGTTTAGAAGAGTATGTACTTTTTCTCTTCCCAGGGGGCCCAGTGATAGACTCCGATGCAACACAGCAGGTTTAGTGTATCCCTTCGACCATCACATTGACGATGAAACACAGAAATTGCATCCCGATGCAATACGCAATTCGCTATTGCGATTTCTGTAATTAGGAGTACGATTTAGGAGAGTGTAACTTTGCCTCTTCCCTGGGGGCCCAGTATTAGACTCCGACGCACCACAGCAGGTTTAATGTAACCCTTTGACCATCACATTGACGATGAAACACAGAATATGCATCCCGATTTATTACAAAATTCGCTTTGCCGATTTCTGTCCACAGGAGTACGGTTTAGAAGAGTATGTACTTTGGCTATTCCCAGGGGGCCCAGTGTTACACTACGATGCACCACAGCATGTTTACTGTATCCCTTCGACCATCACATTGACGATGAAATACAGAAATTGCATCCCGATTCAATACAAAATTCGCATTACCGATTTCCATCCACAAGAGTACGGTTTAGAAGTGTATGTACTTGGGCTCTTCCCTGGGGGCCCAATGTTAGACTCCAATGCACCACAGCAGGTTTACTGTACCCCTTCGACTATCACATTGACGATGAAACACAGAAATTGCATCCCGATTTAATACAAAATTCGCAATGCCGATTTTTGTCCACAGGAGTACGGTTTAGAAGATTATGTACTTTGGCTATTGACTGCAGGCCCAGTGTTAGACTACGATGCACCAAAGCAGGTTTACTGTTACCCTTCGACCATCACATTAACGATGAAACACAGAAATTGCATCCGGATTCAATACAAAATTCACAATGCCGATTTCTGTCCACACGAATATGGTTTAGAAGAGTATGTACTTTGGCTCTTCCCTGGGGGCCCAGTGTTAGACTCCGAAGCACCACAGCAGGTTTACTGTAACTCTTAGACCATCACATTGACGATGAAACACAGAAATTGCATCCCAATTCAATACAAAATTCGCAATGCCGATTTCTGTCCACAGGAGTACAGTTTAGAAGAGTATGTACTTTGGCTCTTCCCTGGGGGCCAAGTGTTAGACTCCGATGCACCACAACAGGGTTTCTGTATCCCTTCGACCATCACATTGACGATGTAACACAGGAATTGCATCCCGATTCAATGCAAAATTCGCAATTCCGATTTCTGTCCTTAGGTGTACGGTTTAGAAGAATATGTACCTTGGCACCTCCCTGAGGGGCCAGTGTTAGACTAGGATGCACCACAGCAGGTTTACTGTAACCCTTCGACCATCATATTGACGATGAAACACAGATATTGCATCCCGATTCAATACAAATTTCGCAATGTCGATTTTTTCCACAGGAGTACGGTCTAGAAGAGTATGTTCTTTGGCTCTTCCCTGGGGGCCCAGTGTTAGACTACGATGCACCACAGCAGGTTTACTGTAACCCTTCGACCATCACATTGTCGATGAAACACAGATATTGCATCCCGATTCAATACATAATACGCAACGCCGATTTATGTCCACAAGAGTACGGTTTAGAAGAGTATGTACTTTGGCTCTTCCCTGGGACCCCAGTGTTATACTCCGATGCACCGCAGCAGGTTTACTGGATCCCTACGACCATCACATTGACGATGAAACACAGGAATTGCATCCCGATTCAATACAAAATTCCCAATGCCGATTTTTGTCCACAGGAGTACAGTTTAGAAGATTATGTACTGTGGCTCTTCCCTGGGGGCCCAGTGTTAGACTACGATGCACCAAAGCAGGTTTACCGTATACCTTCGACCATCACAATGACGATGAAACACAGAAATTGCATCCCGATTCAATATAAAATTCCCAATGCCGATTTTTGTCCACAGTAATACGGTTTAGAAGAGAATGTACTTTGGCTCTTCCCTGGGGGCCCAGTGTTAGACTACGATGCACCACAGCAGGTTAACTGTAACTCTTCGACCATCACATTGACGATGAAACACAGAAATTGCATCCCGATTCAATACAAAATTCATAATGCCGATTTATGTCTACAGGAGTACGGTTTAGAAGAGAATGTACTTTGGCTCTTCCCTGGATGCTGAGTGTTAGACTCCGATGCTCCACAGTAGGTTTACTGTAACCCTTCGACCATCACATTGACGATAAAGCACAGAAATTGCATCCCAATTCAATGCAAAATTCGCAATTCCGATTTCTGTCCACAGGTGTACGGTTTAGAAGAGTATGTACTTTGGCTCTTCCCTTGGGGCCCAGTGTTAGACTACGATGCACCACAGCAGATTTACTGTAACCCTTCGACCATCGTATTGACGATGAAACACAGAAATTGCATCCCGATTCAATACAAAATTCGCAATGCCAATTTCTGTCCACAGGAGTACGGTTTAGAAGCGTATGTACTTTGGCTCTTCCCTGGATGCTGAGTGTAAGACTCCGATGCTCCACAGTAGGTTTACTGTAACCCTTCGACCATCACATTGACGATAAAACACAGAAATTGCATCCCAATTCAATACAAAATTAGCAATTCCGATTTCTATCCACAGGTGTACGATTTAGTAGAGTAGGAACTTTGGCTCTTCCCTGGGGGCCAGTGTTAGACTACGATGCACCACAGCAGATCTACTGTAACCCTTCGACCATCATATTGACGATGAAACACAGAAATTGCATCCCGATTCAATACAAAATTCGCAATGCCGACTTCTGTCCACAGGAGTACGTTTTAGAAAAGTATGTCTTTGGCTATTCCCTGGAGGCCCAGTGTTAGACTACAAAGCATCACAGCAGGTTTACTGTTACCCTTCGACCATCACATTGACGATGAAACACAGAAATTGCATCCCGATTCAATACAAAATTCGCAATACCGATTTCTGTTCACAAGAGTACGGTTTAGAAGTGTATGTACTTTGGCTCTTCCCTGGGGGCCCAATGTTACACTCCGATGCACCACAGCAGGTTTACTGTATCCCTTCGACTAACACATTGACGATGAAACACAGAAATTGCATCCCGATTCAATACAAAATTCGCAATGCCGATTTTTGTCCACAGGAGTACGGTCTAGATGATTATGTACTTTGGCTCTTCCCTGGGGGCCCAGTGTTAGACTACGATTCACCACAGCAGGTTGACTGTAACCCTTCGACCATCACTTTGACGATGAAACACAGAAATTGCATCCCCATTAAATACAAAATTCGCAATGCCGATATCTGTCCACAGGAGTACGGTTTAGAAGATTATGTACTTTGGCTATTGACTGGGGGCCCAGTGTTAGACTACGATGCACCAAAGCAGGTTTACTGTTACCCTTCGACCATCACATTGACGATGAAACACAGTAATTGCATCCGGATTCAATACAAAATTCACAATGTCCATTTCTGTCCACAGGACTACGGTTTAGAAGAGTATGTACTATGGCTCTTCCCTGGGGGCCCAGTGTTAGACTCCGATGCACCACAGCAGGGTTACTGTAACTCTTAGACCATCACATTGACGATGAAACACAGAAATTGCATCCCGATTCAATACAAAATTCGCAATGCCGATTTATGTCTACAGGAGTACGGTTTAGAAGAGTATGTACTTTGACCCTTCCCTAGGGGCTGAGTGTTAGACTCCGATGCTCCACAGTAGGTTTACTGTAACCCTTCGACCATCACATTGACGATAAAACACAGAAATAGCATCCCAATTCAATAAAATTCGCAATTCCGATTTCTGTCCACAGGTGTACGGTTTAGAAGAGTATGTACTTTGGCTCTTCCCTTGGGGCCCAGTGTTAGACTACGATGCACCACAGCAGATTTACTGTAACCCTTCGACAATCGTATTGACGATGTAACACAGAAATTCCATCCCGATTCAATACAAAATTCGCAATGCCGATTTCTGTCCACAGGAGTACGGTTTAGAAGAGTATGTACTTTGGCTCTTCCCTGGGGACCAAGTGTTAGACTACGATGCACCACAGCAGGTTTAATGTAACTCTTCGACCATCACATTGACGATGAAACACAGAAATTGCATCCAATTCAATACAATATTCGCAATGCCGTCTTCTGTCCACAGGAGTACGTTTTAGAAGAGTATGTCTTTGGCTATTCCCTGGAGGCCCAGTGTAAGACTCCGATGCACCACAGCAGGTTTACAGTATCCCTTCGGCCATCACATGGACGATGAAACACAGAATTTGCATCCCGATTCAATACGCAATTCGCTATTCCGATTTCTGTCCTTAGGAGTACGATTTAGAAGAGTATGTACTTTGCCTCTTCCCTCGTGTCCCAGTATTAGACTCCGATGCATCACAGCAGGTTTACTGTAACCCTTTGACGATCACATTGACGATGAAACACAGAAATTGCATCCCGATTCAATACAAAATTCGCTATGCCGATTTCTGTCCACAGCAGTACGGTTTCGAAGAGTATGTACTTTGGATATTCCCTGGAGGCCCAGTGTTACACTACGATGCACCACAGTAGGGTTTACTGTATCCCTTCGACCATCACATTGACAATGAAATACAGAAATTGCGTCCCGATTCAATACAAAATTCGCAATACCGATTTCTGTTCACAAGAGTACGGTTTAGAAGTGTATGTACTTTGGCTCTTCCCTGGGGGCCCAATGTTACACTCCGATGCACCACAGCAGGTTTACTGTATCCCTTCGACTAACACATTGACGATGAAACACAGAAATTCCATCCCGATTCAATACAAAATTCGCAATGCCGATTTTTGTCCATAGGAATACGGTTTAGAAGATTATGTACTTTGGCTCTTCCCTGGGGGCCCAGTGTTAGACTGCGATACACCACAGCAGGTTTACTGTAACCCTTCGACCATCACATTGACAATGAAACACAGAAATTGCATCCCCATGAAATATAAAATTCGCATTGCCGATATCTGTCCACAGGAGTACGGTTTAGAAGATTATGTACTTTGGCTATTGACTGGGGGCCCAGTGTTAGACTACGATGCACCAAAGCAGGTTTACTGTTACCCTTCGACCATCACATTGACGATGAAACACAGAAATTGCATCCGGATTCGATACAAAATTCACAATGTCGATTACTGTCCACAGGACTACGGTTTAGAAAAGTATGTACAATGGCTCTTCCCTGGGGGCCCAGTGTTAGACTCCGATGCACCACAGCAGGGTTACTGTAACTCTTAGACCATCACATTGACGATGAAACACAGAAATTGCATCCCGATTCAATACAATATTCGCAATTCCGATTTCTGTCCTTAGGAGTACGGTTTAGAAGAATATGTACTTTGGCACCTCCCTGAGGGCCCAGTGTTAGACTACGATGCACCACAGCAGCTTTACTGTAACCCTTCGATCATCAAATTGACGATGAAACACAGAAATTGCATCCCGATTCAATACAAATTTCGCAATGCCGATTTTTTCCACAGGAGTATGGTTTAGAAGAGTATGTACTTTGGCACTTCCCTGGGGGCCCAGTGTTAGACTACGATGCAACACAGCAGGTTTAATGTAACCCTTCGACAATCACATTGACGATGAAACCCAGAAATTGCATCCCGATTCAATACAAAATACGCAATGCCGATTTATGTCCACAAGAGTACGGTTTAGAAGAGTATGTACTTTGGCTCTTCCCTGGGGGCCCAGTGTTAGACTCCGATGCACCGCAGCAGGTTTACTGGATCCCTACGACCATCACATTGACGATGAAACACAGGAATTGCATCCCGATTCAATACAAAATTCGCAATGCCGATGTTTGTCCACAGGAGTACAGTTTAGAAGATTACGTACTGTGGCCCTTCCCTGGGGGCCCAGTGTTAGACTACGATGCACCACAGCTGGTTTACCGTATCCCTTCGACCATCACAATGACGATGGAACACAGAAATTGCATCCCGATTCAATACAAAATTCCCAATGCCGATTTTTGTCCACAGTAGTACGGTTTAGAAGAGAATGTACTTTGGCTCTTCCCTGGGAGCCCAGTGTTAGACTACGATGCACCACAGCAGGTTAACTGTAACTCTTCGACAATCACATTGACGATGAAACACAGAAATTGCATCCCGATTCAATACAAAATTCGCAATGCCGATTTATGTCTACAGGAGTACGGTTTAGAAGAGTATGTACTTTGACCCTTCCCTAGGGGCTGAGTGTTAGACTCCGATGCTCCACAGTAGGTTTACTGTAACACTTCGACCATCACATTGACGATAAAACACAGAAATTGCATCCCAATTCAATAAAATTCGCAATTCCGATTTCTGTCCACAGGTGTACTGTTTAGAAGAGTATGTACTTTGGCTCTTCCCTTGGGGCCCAGTGTTAGACTACGATGCACCACAGCAGATTTACTGTAACCCTTCGACAATCGTATTGACGATGAAACACAGAAATTGCATCCCGATTCAATACAAAATTCGCAATGCCGATTTTGTCCACAGGAGTACGGTTTAGATGAGTATGTACTTTGGCTCTTCCCTGGGGACCAAGTGTTAGACTACGATGCACCACAGCAGGTTTAATGTAACTCTTCGACCATCACATTGACGATGAAACACAGAAATTGCATCCGATTCAATACAAAATTCGCAATGCCGACTTCTGTCCACAGGAGTACGTTTTAGAAGAGTATGTCTTTGGCTATTCCCTGGAGGCCCAGTGTTAGACTCCGATGCACCACAGCAGGTTTAATGTAACTCTTCGACCATCACATTGACGATGAAACACAGAAATTGCATCCGGATTCAATACAAAATTCACAATGTCGATTTCTGTCCACAGGACTACGGTTTAGAAGAGTATGTACTATGGCTCTTCCCTGGGGGCCCAGTGTTAGACTCCGATGCACCACAGCAGGGTTACTGTAACTCTTAGACCATCACATTGACGATGAAACACAGAAATTGCATCGCAATTCAATACAAAATTCGCAATGCCGATTTGTGTCCACAGGAGTACGGTTTAGAAGAGTATGTACTTTGGCACCTCCCTGAGGGCCCAGTGTTAGACTACGATGCACCACATTAGGTGTACTGTAACCCTTCGACCATCAAATTGACGATGAGACACAGAAATTGCAACCCATTTCAATACAAATTTCGCAATGCCGATTTTTTCCACAGGAGTACGGTTTAGAAGAGTATGTACTTTGGCTCTTCCCTGGGGGCCCAGTGTTAGACTCCGATGCACTGCAGCAGGTTTACTGGATCCCTACGACCATCACATTGACGATGAAACACAGGAATTGCATCCCGATTCAATACAAAATCCGCAATGCCGATTTTTGTCCACAGGAGTACGGTTTAGAAGAGTATGTACTTTGGCCATTCCCTGGGGGCCCAGTGTTACACTACGATGCACCACAGCAGGTTTACTGTATCCCTTCTACCATCACATTGACGATGAAATACAGAAATTGCATCCCGATGCAATACAAAATTCGCAATACCGCATTCTGTCCACAAGAGTACGGTTTAGAAGTATATGTACTTTGGCTCTTCCCTGGGGGCCCAATGTTAGACTCCAATGCACCACAGCAGGTTCACTGTATCCCTTCGACCATCACATTGACGATGAAACACAGAAATTGCATCCCGATTCAATACAAAATTCGCAATGCAGATTTTTCTCCACAGGAGTACGGTTTAGAAGAGTATGTACTTTGGCTCTTCCCTGGGGGCCCAGTGTTAGACTACGATTCACCACAGAAGGTTTATTGTAACCCTTGGACCATCACATTGACGATGAAACACAGAAATTGCATCCCCATTAAATACAAAATTCGCAATGCCGATTTCTGTCCACAGGAGTACGGTTTAAAAGATTATGTACTTTGGCTATAGACTGGGGGCCCAGTGTTAGACTACGATGCACCAAAGCAGGTTTACTGTTACCCTTCGACCATCACATTGACGATGAAACACAGAAATTGCATCCGGATTCAATACAAAATTCACAATGCCGATTTCTGTCCACAGGAGTACGGTTTAGAAGAGTATGTACTTTGGCTCTTCCCTGGGGGCCCAGTGTTAGACTCCGGTGCACCACAGGAGGGTTACTGTAACTCTTAGACCATCACATTGACGATGAAACACAGAAATTGAATCCCAATTCAAACAGAATTCGCAATGCCGATTTCTGTCCACAGGAGTACAGTTCAGAAGAGTATGTACTTTGGCTCTTCTTTGGGGGCCAAGTGTAAGACTCCGATGCACCACAGCAGGTTTTCTGTATCCCTTCGACCATCACATTGACGAAGAAACACAGAAATTGCATCCCGATTCAATACGCAATTCGCAATGCCGATTTCTGTCCACAAGAGTACGGTTTAGAAGTGTATGTACTTTGGCTTTTCCCTGGGGGCCCAATGTTAGACTCCGACACACCACGGCAGGTTTACTGTATCCCTTCGACCATCACATTGACGATGAAACACAGAAATTGCATCCCGATTCAATACGCAATTCGCAATGCCGATTTCTGTCCACAAGAGTACGGTTTAGAAGTGTATGTACTTTGGCTTTTCCCTGGGGGCCCAATGTTAGACTCCGACACACCACGGCAGGTTTACTGTATCCCTTCGACCATCACATTGACGATGAGACACAGAAAATGCATCCGGATTCAATACAAAATTCACAATGCCGATTTCTGTCCACAGGAGTACGGGTTATAAGAGCATATACTTTGGCTCTTCCCTGGGGGCCCAGTGTTAGACTCAGATGCACCACAGCAGGTTTACTGTATTCCTTCGACCATCGCATTGACGATGAAACACAGAAATTGCATCCCGATTCAATACGCAATTCGCTATTCCGATTTCTGTCCTTAGGAGTACGGTTTAGAGGAGTATGTACTTTGGCTCTTCCCTGGGGGCCCAGTGTTAGACTACGATTCACCACAGCAAGTTCACTGTAACCCTCCGACCATCACATTGACGATTAAACACAGAAATTGAATCCCGATTCAATACAAAATTCGCAATGTCGATTTTTGTCCACAGGTGTACGGTTTAGAAGAGTATGTACTTTTGCTATCCCCTAGGGGCCCAGTGTTACACTACGATGCACCACACCAGGTTTACTCTATCCCTTCGACAATCACATTGACGATGAAATACAGAAATTGCATCCCGATTCAATACAAAATTCGCAATGCCGATTTCTGTCCACAAGAGTACGGTTTAGAAGTGTATGTACTTTGGCTCTTTCCTGGGGCCCAGTGTTAGACTACGATGCACCACCGCAGGTTTAATGTAACCCTTCGACCATCACATTGACGATGAGACACAGAATTTGCATCCCGATTCAATACAAAATTCGCAATGCCTATTTCTGTCCACAGGAGTACGGTTTGGAAGAGTATGTACTTTGGCTATTCCCTGGAGGCCCAGTGTTAGACTACGATGCATCACAGCAAGTTTACTGTTACCCTTCGACCATCACATTGACGATGAAACACAGAAATTGCATCCCGATTCAATACAAAATTCGCAATGCCGATTTTTGTCCACAGGAGAACGGTTTAGAAGATTATGTACTTTGGCTCTTCCCTGGGGGCCCAGTGTTAGACTACGCTGCAACACACCAGGTTTACTCTATCCCTTCGCCCATCACATTGACGATGAAATACAGAAATTGCATCCCGATTCAATACAAAATTCGCAATGCCGATTTCTGTCCACAGAAGTACGGTTAGAAGAGTATGTATTTTGGCTATTCTCTAGGGGCCCATTGTTACACTACGATGCACCACATAAGGTTTACTGTATCCCTTCGAACATCACATTGACGATGAAATACAGAAATTGCATCCCGATTCAATAAAATACTCGCAATGCTGACTTCTGTCCACAGGAGTACGGTTTAGAAGATAATGTAATTTGGCTCTTCCCTGGGGGCCCAGTGTTAGACTACGATTCACCACAGCAGGTTTACTGTAACCATTCGACCATCACATTGACGATGAATCACAGAAATTGCATCCCCATTAAATACAAAATTCGCAATGCTGATTTCTGTCCACAGGAGTACGGTTTCGAAGAGTATGTACTTTGGCTATTCACTGGGGGCCCAGTGTTAGACTACGATGCGCCACAGCAGGTTTACTGTTACCAGTCGACCATCACATTGACGATGAAACACAGAAATTGCATCCGGATTCAATACAAAATTCACAATGCCGATTTCTGTCCACAGGAGTACGGTTTAGAAGAGTATGTACTTTGGTTCTTCCCTGGGGGCCCAGAGTAAGACTCCGATGCACCACAGCAGGGTTACTGTAACTCTTAGACCATCACATTGACGATGAAACTCAGAAATTGCATCCCGATTCAATACAAAATTCGCAATGCCGATTTCTGTAGACAGGAGTACAGTTTAGAAGAGTATGTACTTTGGCTCTTCCCTGGGGGCCCAGTGTTAGACTCCGATGCACCACAGCAGGTTTACTGGATCCTTACGACCATCACATTGACGGTGAAACACAGAAATTGCATCCCGATTCAATACAAAATTCGCAATGCCGATTTTTGTCCACTGGTGTACGGTTTAGAAGATTATGTACTTTGGCTCTTCCCTGGGGGCCCAGTGTTAGACTACGATGCACCACAGCAGGTTTACCGTATCCCTTTGACCATCACAATGACGATGGAACACAGATATTGCAACCCGATTCAATACAAAATTCGCAATGCCGATTTCTGTCCACAGGATTACGGTTTAGAAGAGTATGTACTGTGGCTATTCCCTGGGGCCCATTGTTAGACTACGATGCACCACAGCAGGTTTACTGTTACCCTTCGACCATCACATTGACGATGAAACACAAAAATTGCATCCCGATTCAATACAAAATTCGCAAAGCCGATTTCTGTCCACAGGAGTACGGTTTAGAAGAGTATGTAATTTGGCTCTTCCCTGGGTAACCAGTGTTAGACTCCGATGCACCACAGCAGGTTTACTGTAACCCTTCGACAATCACATTGACGATGAAACACAGAAATTGCATCCCGGCTCAATACGCAATTCGCTATTCCGATTTCTGTCCTTAGGAGTACAGTTTAGAAGAGTATGTACTTTGCCTCTTCCCTGGGGGCCCAGTATTATACTCCGATGCACCACAGCAGGTTTACTGGAAACCTTTGACCATCAAATTGACGATGAAACAGAGAAATTGCATCCCGATCCAATACAAAATTCGATATGCCGATTTCTGTCCACAGGAGTACGGTCTAGAAGAGTATGTACTTTGGCTATTCCCTAGGGGCCCAGTGTTACACTACGATGCACCACATCAGGTTTACTGTATCCCTTCGACCATCACATTGACGATGAAATACAGAAATTGCATCCCGATTCAATACAAAATTCGCAATGCCGATTTCTGTCCACAAGAGTACGGTTTAGAAGAGTATGTACTTTGGTTCTTCCCTGGGGGCCCAGTGTTAAACTCCGATGCACCACAGCAGGGTTACTGTAACTCTTAGACCATCACATTGACGACGAAACACAAAAATTGCATCCCGATTCAATACAAAATTCGCAATGCCGATTTCTGTAGACAGTAGTACAGTTTAGAGAGTATGTAATTTGGCTCTTCCCTGGGGGCCCAGTGTTAGACTCCGATGCACCACAGCAGGTTTACTGTATCCCTTCGACCATCAAATTGACAATGAAACACAAAAATTGCATCCCGATTCAATACAAAATTCGCAATGCCGATTTCTGTCCACAGGAGCACGGTTTAGAAGAGTATGTACTTTGGCTATTCCCTGGGGCCCAGTGTTAGACTCCGATGCACCACAGCAGGATTACTGTATTCCTTCGACCATCACATTGACGATCAAACACAGAAACTGCATCCCGATTCAATACGCAATTCGCTATTCCGATTTCTGTCCTTAGGAGTACGGTTTAGAAGAGTATGTACTTTGGCTATTCACTGGGGGCCCAGTGTTAGACTACGGTGCACCACAGCAAGTTTACTGTTACCCTTCGACCATCACACTGACGATGAAACACAGAAATTGCTTCCGGTTACAATACAAAATTCACAATGCCGATTTCTGTCCATAGGGGTACGGTTTAGAAGAGTATGTACTTTGCTCTTCCATGGGGGCCCAGTACTAGTCGCCGATGCACCACAGCAGGTTTACTGGAACCCTTTCACCATCAAATTGACGATGAAACACAGAACTGCATCCAGATTCAATACAAAATTCGCTATGCCGATTTTTGTCCTCAGGGGTACGATTTAGAAGAGTATGTACTTTGGCTATTCTCTAGGTGCCCAGTGTTACACTACGATGCACCACACCAGGTTTACTGTATCCCTTCGACCATCACATTGACGATGAAATACAGAAATTGCATCCCGATTCAATACAAAATTCGCAATGCCGATTTTTGTCCATAAGAGTACTGTTTAGAAGTATATGTAGTTTGGATCTTCCCTGGGGGTCCAATGTTAGACTCCGATGCACCACAGCAGGTTTACTGTATCCCTTCGACCATCACATTGACGATGAACCAAAGAAATTGCATATCGATTCAATACAAAATTCGCAATGCCGGTTTTTGCCCACAGGAGTACGGGTTAGAAGATTATGTACTTTGGCTCTTCCCTTGGGGCCCTGTGTTAGACTACGATGCACCACAGCAGGTTTACTGTAACCCTTCGACCATCACATTGACGATGAAACACAGAAATTGCATCCCGATTCAATACAAAATTCGCAATGCCGATTTTTGTCCACAGGAGTACGGTTTAGAAGAGAATGAACTTTGGCTCTTCCTGGGGGCCCAGTGTTAGACTACGATGCTCCACAGCAGGGTAACTGTAACTCTTCGACCATCACACTGACGATGAAACACAGAAATTGCATCCCGATTCATTACAAAATTCGCAATGCCCATTTCTGTCCACAGGAGTACGGTTTAGAGGAGAATGTACTTTGCCTATTCCATGGGGGCCCAGTGTTAGACTACGATGCACCACAGCAGGTTTACTTTTACCCTTCGACCATCACATTGACGATGAAACACAGAAATTGTATCCCGACTCCATACTAAACTCGCAATGCCGATTTCTGTTCACAGGTGTACGTTTCAGAAGAGTAAGTACTTTGGCTCTTCCCTGGGGGCCCAGTGTTCGACTCCGATGCTCCATAACACGTTTACTGTATCCCTACGTCCATCATATTGACGATTTAACACAGAAATTGCATCCCGATTCAACACGCAATTCGTTATTCCGATTTCTGTCCTTAGGAGTACGATTTAGAAGAGTATGTACTTTGCCTCTTCCCTCGTGTCCCAATATTAGACTCCGATGCACCACAGCAGGTTTACTGTAACCCTTTGACGATCACATTGACGATGAAACACAGAAATTGCATCCCGATTCAATACAAAATTCACTATGCCGATTTCTGTCCACAGCAGTACGGTTTAGAAGAGAATGTACTTTGGATATTCCCTGGGGGCCCAGTGTTAGTCTACGATGCACCACAGCAGGTTAACTGTAACTCTTCGACAATCACATTGACGATGAAACACAGAAATTGCATCCGATTCAATACAAAATTCGCAATGCCGACTTCTGTCCACAGGAGTACGTTTTAGAAGAGTATGTCTTTGGCTATTCCCTGGAGGCCCAGTGTTAGACTCCGATGCACCACAGCAGGTTAACAGTATCCCTTCGGCCATCACATTGACGATGAAACACAGAAATTGCATCCCGATTCAATACGCAATTCGCTATTCCGATTTCTGTCCTTAGGAGTACGATTTAGAAGAGTATGTACTTTGCCTCTTCCCTCGTGTCCCAGTATTAGATTCCGATGCACCACAGCAGGTTTACTGTAACCCTTTGACGATCACATTGACGATGAAACACAGAAATTGCATCCCGATTCAATACAAAATTCGCTATGCCGATTTCTGTCCACAGCAGTACGGTTTAGAAGAGTATGTACTTTGGATATTCCCTGGGGGCCCAGTGTTACACTACGATGCACCACAGCAGGTTTACTGTATCCCTTCGACCATCACATTGACGATAAAATACAGAAATTGCATCCCGATTCAATACAAAATTCGCAATACCGATTTATGTCCACAAGAGTACGGTTTAGAAGTGTATGTACTTTGGCTCTTCCCTGGGGGCCCAATGTTACACTCCGATGCAACACAGCAGGTTTACTGAATCCCTTCGACTATCACATTGACGATGAAACACCGAAATTGCATCCCGATTCAATACAAAATTCGCAATGCCGACTTTTGTCCACAGGAGTACGGTTTAGAAGATAATGTACTTTGGTTCTTCCCTGGGGGCCCAGTGTTAGACTACGATTCACCACAGCAGGTTTACTGTAACCCTTCGACCATCACATTGACGATGAAACTCAGAAATTGCATCCCCATTAAATACAACATTCGCAATGTCGATTTCTGTCCACAGGAGTACGGTTTAGAAGATTATGTACTTTGGCTATTGACTGGGGGCCCAGTGTTAGACTACGATGCACCAAAGCAGGTTTACTGTTACCCTTCGACCATCACATTGACGATGAAACACAGAAATTGCATCCGGATTCAATACAAAATTCACAATGTCGATTTCTGTCAACAGGACTACGGTTTAGAAGAGTATGTAATATGGCTCTTCCCTGGGGGCCCATTGTTAGACTCCGATGCACCACAGCAGGGTTACTGTAACTCTTAGACCATCATATTGACGATGATACACAGAAATTACATCGCAATTCAATACAAAATTCGCAATGCCGAGTTCTGTCCACAGGAGTACGGTTTAGAAGAGTATGTACTTTGGCTCTTCTTTGGGTGCCAAGTGTTAGACTCCGATGCACCACAGCAGGTTTACTGTATCCCTTTGACCATCACATTGACGATGAAATACAGAAATTGCATCCCGAATCAATACATAATTCGCAATGCCGATTTTGTCCACAACAGAACGGTTTAGAAGAGTATGTACTTTGGCTCTTACCTGGGACCCCAATGTTAGACTCCGATGCACCACAGCAGGTTTACTGTATCCCTTCGACCATCACATTGACGATGAAACACAGAAATTGCATATCGATTCAATACAAAATTCGCAATGCCGATTTTTGCCCACAGGAGCACGGTTTAGAAGATTATGTACTTTGGCTCTTCGCTGGGGGCCCAGTGTTAGACAACGATTCACCACAGCAGGTTTACTGTAACCCTTCGACCATCACATTGACGACGAAACACAGAAATTGCATCCCCATTAAATACAAAATTCGCAATGCCGATTTCTGTCCACAGGAGTAAAGTTTAGAAGAGTATGTACTTTGGCTATTCCCTGGGGGCCCAGTGTTACACAACGATGCACCACAGCAGGTTTACTGTATCCCTTCGACCACCACATTGACGATGAAATACAGAAATTGCATCCCGATTCAATACAAAATCCGCAATGCCGATTTTTGTCCTTAGGAGTACGGTTTAGAAGAGTATGTACTTTGGCACCTCCCTGAGGGCCCAGTGTTAGACTACGATGCACCACAGCAGGTGTACTGTAACCCTTCGCCCATCAAGTTGACAATGAGACACAGAAATTGCAACCCATTTCAATACAAATTTCGCAATGCCGATTTTTTCCACAGGAGTACGGTTTAGAAGAGTATGTACTTTGGCTCTTCCCTGGGGGCCCAGTGTTAGACTCCGATGCACTGCAGCAGGTTTACTGGATCCCTACGACCATCACATTGACGATGAAACACAGGAATTGCATCCCGATTCAATACAAAATCCGCAATGCCGATTTTTGTCCACAGGAGTACACATTAGAAGATTATGTACTTTGGCTCTTCCCTGGGGGCTGAGTGTTAGACTCCGATGCTCCACAGTAGGTTTACTGTAACCCTTCGACCATCACATTGACGATAAAACACAGTAATTGCATCCCAATTCATTACAAAATTCGCAATTCCGATTTCTGTCCACAGGTGTACGGTTTAGAAGAGTATGTACTTTGGCTCTTCCCTGGGGGCCCAGTGTTAGACTACGATGCATTACAGCAGATTTACTGTAACCCTTCGACCATCATATTGACGATGAAACACAGAAATTGCATCCCGATTCAATACGCAATACGCTATTCCAATTTCTGTCCTTAGGAGTACGATTTAGAAGGGTATGTACTTTGCCTCTTTCCTGGGGGCCCAGTATTAGACTCCGATGCACCACAGCAGGTTTACTGTAACCCTTTGACCATCACATTGACGATGAAACACAGAAATTGCATCCCGATTCAATACAAAATTCGCTATGCCGATTTCTGTCCACAGGAGTAAAGTTTAGAAGAGTATGTACTTTGGCTATTCCCTGGGGGCCCAGTGTTACACAACGATGCACCACAGCAGGTTTACTGTATCCCTTCGACCACCACATTGACGATGAAATACAGAAATTGCATCCCGATTCAATACAAAATTCGCAATGCAGATTTTTGTCCACAGGAGTACGGTGTAGAAGATTATGTACTTTGGCTCTTCCCTGGGGGCCCAGTGTTAGACTACGATTCACCACAGAAGGTTTACTGTAACCCTTGGACCATCACATTGCCGATGAAACACAGAAATTGCATCCCCATTAAATACAAAATTCGCAATGCCGATTTCTGTCCACAGGAGTACGGTTTAAAAGATTATGTACTTTGGCTATTGACTGGGGGCCCAGTGTTAGACTACGATGCACCAAAGCAGGTTTACTGTTACCCTTCGACCATCACATTGACGATGAAACACAGAAATTGCATCCGGATTCAATACAAAATTCACAATGCCGATTTCTGTCCACAGGAGTACGGTTTAGAAGAGTATGTACTTTGGCTCTTCCCTGGGGGCCCAGTGTTAGACTCCGATGCACCACAGCAGGGTTACTGTAACTCTTAGACCATCACATTGACGATGAAACACAGAAATTGAATCCCAATTCAAACAGAATTCGCAATGCCGATTTCTGTCCACAGGAGTACAGTTCAGAAGAGTATGTACTTTGGCTCTTAGCTGGGGGCCAAGTGTAAGACTCCGATGCACCACAGCAGGTTTTCTGTATCCCTTCGACCATCACATTGACGATGAAATACAGAAATTGCATCCCGAATCAATACATAATTCGCAATGCCGATTTTGTCCACAACAGAACGGTTTAGAAGAGTATGTACTTTGGCTCTTACCTGGGACCCCAATGTTAGACTCCGATGCACCACAGCAGGTTTACTGTATCCCTTCGACCATCACATTGACGATGAAACACAGAAATTGCATATCGATTCAATACAAAATTCGCAATGCCGATTTTTGCCCACAGGAGCACGGTTTAGAAGATTATGTACTTTGGCTCTTCGCTGGGGGCCCAGTGTTAGACAACGATTCACCACAGCAGGTTTACTGTAACCCTTCGACCATCACATTGACGACGAAACACAGAAATTGCATCCCCATTAAATACAAAATTCGCAATGCTGATTTCTGTCCACAGGAGTACGGTTTAGAAGAGTATGTACTTTAGCTATTCACTGGGAGCCCAGTGTTAAACTACGATGCACCACAGAATGTTTACTGTTACCCTTCGCCCGTCACATTGACGATGAGACACAGAAATTGCATCCGGATTCAATACAAAATTCACAATGCCGATTTCAGACCACAGGAGTACGGGTTAGAAGAGCATGTACTTTGGCTCTTCCCTGGGGCCCAGTGTTAGACTACGATGCACCACAGCAGGTTTACTGTATTCCTTCGACCATCACATTGACGATGAAACACAGAAATTGCATCCCGATTCAATACGCAATTCGCAATGCCGATTTCTGTCCACAGGAGTACGGTTTAGTAGAGTATGTACTTTGGCTCTTCCCTGGGGGCCCAGTGTTAGACTCCGATGCACCAGAGCCGGTTTACTGTATTCCTTCG
This sequence comes from Schistocerca cancellata, assembly GCF_023864275.1. NCBI lineage: Eukaryota > Metazoa > Arthropoda > Insecta > Orthoptera > Acrididae > Schistocerca > Schistocerca cancellata. Next base: position 185,217,434 of record NC_064631.1, on the reverse strand, counting down.
ACCATCACATTGACGGTGAAACACAGAAATTGCATCCCGATTCAATACGCAATTCGCTATTCCGATTTCTGTCCACAGGAGTACGTTTTAGAAGAGTGTGTATTTTGGCTATTCCCTAGGGCCCCGTGTTACACTACGATGCACCACACCAGGTTTACTGTATCCCTTCGACCATCACATTGACGATGAAATACAGAAATTGCATCCCGATTCCATACAAAATTCGCTATGCCGATTTCTGTCCACAGGAGTACGGTTTAGAAGAGTATGTACTATGGCTATTCCCTGGAGGCCCAGTGTTAGACTACGATGCATCACAGCAAGTTTACTGTTACCCTTCGACCATCACATTGACGAAGAAACACAGAAATTGCATCCCGAGTCAATACAAAATCCGCAATGCTGATTTCTGTAGACAGGAGTACAGTTTAGAAGAGTATGTACTTTGGCTCTTCCCTGGGGGCCCAGTGTTAGACTCCGATGCACCGCAGCAAGTTTACTGGATCCCTACGACCATCAAATTGACGATGAAACACAGAAATTGCATCTCGATTCAATTCAAATTTCGCAATGCCGATTTTTGTCCACAGGAGAACGGTTTAGAAGATTATGTACATTGGCTCTTCCCTCGGGCCCAGTGTTAGACTATGATGCACCACAGCAGGTTTACTGTTACCCTTCGACCATTACATTGACGATAAAACACAAAAATTGCATCCCGATTCAATACAAAATTTGCAATGCCGATATCTGTCCACAGGAGTACGGTCTAGAAGAGTATGTATTTTGGCTCTTCCCTGGGGGCCCAGTGTTAGACCCCGATGCACCACAGCAGGTTTACTGTATTCCTTCGACCATCACATTGACGGTGAAACACAGAAATTGCATCCCGATTCAATACGCCATTCGCTATTCCGATTTCTGTCCATAGGAGTACGGTTTAGAAGAGTATGTATTTTGGCTATTCCCTAGGGGCCCAGTGTTACACTACGATGCACCACACCAGGTTTACTGTATCCCTTCGACCATCACATTGACGATGAAATACAGAAATTGCATCCCGATTCCATACAAAATTCGCTATGCCGATTTCTGTCCACAAGAGTACGGTTTAGAAGTGTATGTACGTTGGCTCTTCCCTGGGGGCCCAGTGTTAGACTACGATGCACCACAGCAGGTCTAAAGTAACCCTTGGACCATCACAGTGACGATGAAACAAAGAAATTGCATCCCGATTCAATAAAAAATTCTCAATGCCAATTTCTGTCCACAGGAGTACGGTTTAGAAGAGTATGTACTTTGGCTCTTCCCTGGGGACCCAGTGTTAGACTACGATGCACCACAGCAGGTTTAATGTAACCCTTCGACCATCACATTGACGATGAGACACAGAAATTGCATCCCGATTCAATACAAAATTCGCAATGCCGACTTCTGTCCACAGGAGTACGGTTTAGAAGAGTATGTACTTTGGCTATTCCCTGAAGGCCCAGTGTTAGACTCCGATGCACCACAGCAGGTTTACTGTACCCCTTCGACCATCACATTGACGATGAAACACAGAAATTGCATCCCGATTCAATACAAAATTCGCAATGCCGATTTTTGTCCACTGGAGTACGGTTTAGAAGATTATGTACTTTGGCTCTTCCCTGGGGGCCCAGTGTTAGACTATGATGTACCACAGCAGGTTTACTGTTACCCTTCGACCATCACATTGACGATGAAACACAAAAATTGCATCCCGATTCAATACTAAATTCGCAATGCCGATTTCTGTCCACAGGAGTACGGTTTAGAAGAGTATGTACTTTGGCTCTTCCCTGGGTAACCAGTGTTAGACTCCGATGCACCACAGCAGGTTAACTGTAACCCTTAGACAATCACATTGACGATGAAACACAGAAATTGCATCCCGGCTCAATACGCAATTCGCTATTTCGATTTCTGTCCTTAGGAGTACAGTTTAGAAGAGTATGTACTTTGCCTCTTCCCTGGGGGCCCAGTATTAGACTCCGATGCACCACAGCAGGTTTACTGGAACCCTTTGACCATCAAATTGACGATAAAACAGAGAAATTGCATCCCGATCCAATACAAAATTCGGTATGCCGATTTCTGTCCACAGGAGTACGGTCCAAGAGGAGTATGTACTTTGGCTATTCCCTAGGGGCCCAGTGTTACACTACGATGCACCACATCAGGTTTACTGTATCCCTTCGACCATCACATTGACGATGAAATACAGAAATTGCATCCCGATTCAATACAAAATTCGCAATGCCGATTTCTATCCACAAGAGTACGGTTTAGAAGAGTATGTACTTTGGTTCTTCACTGGGGGCCCAGTGTTAAACTCCGATGCACCACAGCAGGGTTACTGTAACTCTTAGACCATCACATTGACGACGAAACACAAATATTGCATCCCGATTCAATACAAAATTCGCAATGCCGATTTCTGTAGACAGTAGTACAGTTTAGAGAGTATGTACTTTGGCTCTTCCCTGGGGGCCGAGTGTTAGACTCCGATGCACCACAGCAGGTTTACTGTATCCCTGCGACCATCACATTGACGATGAAACACAAAAATTGCATCCCGATTCAATACAAAATTCGCAATGCCGATTTCTGTCCACAGGAGCACGGTTTAGTGGAGTATGTACTTTGGCTATTTCCTGGGGCCCAGTGTTAGACTCCGATGCACCACAGCAGGATTACTGTATTCCTTCGACCATCTCATTGACGATGAAATACAGAAACTGCATCCCGATTCAATACGCAATTCGCTATTCCGATTTCTGTCCTTAGGAGTACGGTTTAGAAGAGTATGTACTTTGGCTATTCACTGGGGGCCCAGTGTTAGACTACGGTGCACCACAGCAGGTTTACTGTTACCCTTCGACCATCACACTGACGATGAAACACAGCAATTGCTTCCGGATACAATACAAAATTCACAATGCCGATTTCTGTCCATAGGGGTACGGTTTAGAAGAGTATGTACTTTGGCTCTTCCCTGGGGGCCCAGTGTTTGACTCCGATGCACCACAGCAGGTTTACTGTATTCCTTCGACCATCACATTGACGATGAAACACAGAAACTGCATCCCGATTCAATACGCAATTCGCTATTCCGATTTCTGGCCTTAAGAGTACGGTGTAGAAGAGTATGTACTTTGCTCTTCCATGGGGGCCCAGTATTAGTCTCCGATGCACCACAGCAGGTTTACTGGAACCCTTTCACCATCAAATTGACGATGAAACACAGAAATTGCATCCAGATTCAATACAAAATTCGCTATGCCGATTTTTGTCCACAGGGGTACGATTTAGAAGAGTATGTACTTTGGCTATTCTCTAGGTGCCCAGTGTTACACTACGATGCACCACACCACTTTTACTGTATCCCTTCGACCATCACATTGACGATGAAATACAGAAATTGCATCCCGATTCAATACAAAATTCGCAATGCCGATTTTTGTCCATGAGAGTACTGTTTAGAAGTATATGTAGTTTGGATCTTCCCTGGGGGTCCAATGTTAGACTCCGATGCACCACAGCAGGTTTACTGTATCCCTTCGACCATCACATTGACGATGAAACAAAGATATTGCATATCGATTCAATACAAAATTCGCAATGCCGATTTTTGCCCACAGGAGTACGGTTTAGAAGATTATGTACTTTGGCTCTTTCCTGGGGGCCCTGAGTTAGACTACGATTCACCACAGCTGGTTTACTGTAACCCTTCGACCATCACATTGACGATGAAACACAGAAATTGCATCCCCATTAAATATAAAATTCGCAATGCTGATTTCTGTCCACAGTAGTACGGTTTTGAAGAGTATGTACTTTCGCTATTCACTGGAGCCCAGTGTTAGACTACATGCACCACAGCAGGTTTACTGTTACCCTGCTACCACCACATTGACGATGAAACACAGAAATTGCATCCGTATTCAATACAAAATTCACAATGCCCATTTCTGTCCACAGGAGTACGGTTTAGAAGAGTATGTACTTTGTTTCTTCCCTGGGGGCCCAGTGTTAGACTCTGATGCACCACAGCAGGGTTACTGTAACTCTTAGACCATCACATTGACGACGAAACACAAAAATTGCATCCCGATTCAATACAAAATTCGCAATGCCGATTTCTGTAGACAGGAGTTTAGTTTAGAAGAGTATGTGCTTTGGCTCTTCCTGGGGGCCCAGTGTTAGACTCCGATGCACCACAGCAGGTTTACTGTAACCCTTCGACCATCACATTGACGATGAAACACAGAAATTGCATCCCGATTCAATACAAATTTCGCAATGCCGATTTTTTCCACAGGTGTACGGTTTAGAAAAGTATGTACTTTGGCTCTTCCCTGGGGGCCCTGTGTTAGACTACGATGCACCACAGCAGGTTTACTGTAACCCTTCGACCATCACATTGACGATGAAACACAGAAATTGCATCCCGATTCAATACAAAATTCGCAATGCCGATTTTTGTCCACAGGAGTACGGTTTAGAAGAGAATGTACTTTGGCTCTTCCTGGGGGCCCAGTGTTAGACTACGATGCACCACAGCAGGTTAACTGTAACTCTTCGACCATCACACTGACGATGAAACACAGAAATTGCATCCCGATTCAATACAAAATTCGCAATGCCCATATCTGTCCACAGGAGTACGGTTTAGAATAGAATGTACTTTGCCTATTCCATGGGGGCCCAGTGTTAGACTACGATGCACCACAGCAGGTTTACTTTTACCCTTCGACCATCACATTGACGATGAAACACAGAAATTGTATTCCGATTCCATACAAAACTCGCAATGCCGATTTCTGTTCACAGGTGTACGTTTCAGAAGAGTAAGTACTTTGGCTCTTCCCTGGGGGCCCAGTGTTAGACTCCGATGCACCATAACAGGTTTACTGTACCCTACGACCATCATATTGACGATGAAATACAGAAATTGCATTCCTATTCAATACGCAATTCGCTATTCCGATTTCTGTCCTTAAGAGTACGGTTTAGAAGTGCGTCTACTTTTGGCTCTTCCCAGGGGGCCCATTGTTAGACTACGATTCACCACAGCTGGTTTACTGTGACCCTTCGACCATCACATTGACGATGAAACACAGAGATTGCATCCCCATTAAATACAAAATTCTCAATGCTGATTTCTGTCCACAGGAGTACGGTTTAGAAGAGTATGTACTTTGGCTATTCTCTACGGGCCCAGTGTTACACTACGATGCACCACACCATGTTTACTGTATCCCTTCGACCATCACATTGACGATGAAATACAGAAATTGCATCCCGATTCAATACAAAATTCGCAATGCCGATTTCTGTCCACAAGAGTACGGTTTAGAAGTGTATGTATTTTGGCTCTTCCCTGGGGCCCCAGTGTTAGACTACGATGCACCACAGCAGGTTTACTGTTACCCTTCGACCATCACATTGACGATGAAACACAGAAATTGCATCCCGATTCAATACAAAATTCGCAATGCCGATTTCTGTAGACAGGAGTACAGTTTTGAAGAGTATGTACATTGGCTCTTCCCTGGGGGCCCAGTGTTAGACTCCGATGCACCACAGCAGGTTTACTGGATCCCTACGACCATCACATTGACGATGAAACACAGAGATTGAATCCCGATTCAATACAAAATTCACAATTTTGATTTTTGTACACAGGAGTACGGTTTAGAAGATTATGTACTTTGGCCCATACCTGGGGTCCCAGTGTTAGACTACGATGCACAACAGCAGGTTTACCGTATCCCCTTGACCATCACAATGACGATGGAACACAGAAATTGCATCCCGATTCAATATAAAATTCGCAATGCCGATTTCTGTCCACAAGAGTATGGTTTAGAAGTGTATGTACTTTGGCTCTTCCCTGGGGGCCCAATGTTGGACTCCGATGCACCACAGCAGGTTTACTGTATCCCTTCGACCATCACATTGACGATGAAACACAGAAATTGCATCCCGAGTCAATACAAAATTCGCAATGTAGATTTTTGCCCCCAGCAGTACGGTTTAGAAGATTATGTACTTTGGCTCTTCCCTGGGGGCCCAGTGTTAGACTACGATTCACCACAGCAGGTTTACTGTAACCCTTCTACCATCACATTGATGATGAAACACAGAAATTGCATCCCCATTAAATAAAAAATTCGCAATGCTGATTTCTGTCCACAGGAGTACGGTTTAGAAGAGTATGTACTTTGTCTATTCACTGGGGGCCCAGTGTTAGACTACGATGCACCACAGCAGGGTTACTGTAACTCTAGGACCATCACATTGACGATGAAACACAGAAATTGCATCCCGATTCAATACAAAATTCGCAATGCCGATTTCTGTAGACAGGTGTACAGTTTAGAGGAGTATGTAATTTGGCTCTTCCCTGGGGGCCCAGTGTTAGACTCTGATGCACCACAGCAGGTTTACTGGATCCCTACGACCATCACATTGACGATGAAACACAGAAATTGCATCCCGATTCAATACAAAATTCGCAATGCCAATTTTTGTCCACAGGAGTACGGTTTAGAACATTATGTACTTTGGATATTCCCTGGGGGCCCAGTGTTAGACTACGATGCACCACAGCAGGTTTACCGTATCCCTTTGACCATCACAATGATGATGGAACACAGAAATTGCATCCCGTTTCAATACAAAATTCGCAATGCCGATTTCTTTCCACAGGAGTACGGTTTAGAAGAGTATGTAGTTTGGCTATTCCCTGGGGCCCAGTTTAAGACTCTAATTCACCACAGCAAGTTTACTGTATCCCTTCGACGGTCACATTGACGATGAAACACAGAAATTGCATCCCGAGTCAATACAAAATTCGCAATGCCAATTTTTGCCCCCAGCAGTACGGTTTAGAAGATTATGTACATTGGCTCTTCCCTGGGGGCCCAGTGTTAGACTACGATTCACCACAGCAGGTTTACTGTAACCCTTCTACCATCACATTGACGATGAAACACAGAAATTGCATCCCCATTAAATACAAAATTCGCAATGCTGATTTATGTCCACAGGAGTACGGTTTAGAAGAGTATGTACTTTGTCTATTCACTGGGGGCCCAGTGTTAGTCCACGATGCACCACAGCAGGTTTACTGTTACCCTTCGACCATCACATTAACGATGAAACACTGAAATTGCATCCGGATTCAATACAAAATTCACAATGCCGATTTCTGTCCACAGGAGTACGGTTTAGAAGAGTATGTACTTTGGTTCTTCCCTGGGGGCCCAGTGTTAGACTCCGATGCACCACAGCAGGGTTACTGTAACTCTTAGACCATCACATTGACGACGAAACACAGAAATTGCATCCCGATTCAATACAAAATTCGCAATGCCGATTTCTGTAGACAGGAGTTTAGTTTAGAAGAGTATGTACTTTGGCTCTTCCTGGGGGCCCAGTGTTAGACTACGATGCACCACAGCAGGTTAATTGTAACTCTTCGACCATCACACTGACGATGAAACACAGAAATTGCATCCCGATTCAATTCAAAATTCGCAATGCCTATTTCTGTCCACAAGAGTACGGTTTAGAAGAGAGTGTACTTTGCCTATTCCATGGGGGCCCAGTGTTAGACTACGATGCACCACAGCAGGTTTACTTTTACCCTTCGACCATCACATTGACGATGAAACACAGAAATTGTATCCCGATTCCATACAAAACTCGCAATGCCGATTTCTGTTCACAGGTGTACGTTTCGGAAGAGTAAGTACTTTGGCTCTTCCCTGGGGGCCCAGTGTTAGACTCCGATGCACCATAACAGGTTTACTGTATCCCTACGTCCATCATATTGACGATGAAACACAGAAATTGCATTCCGATTCAATACGCAATTCGCTATTCCGATTTCTGTCCTTAGGAGTACGGTTTAGAAGAGTATGTACTTTGCCTCTTCCCTGGGGGCCCGGTATTAGACTCCGATGCACCACAGCAGGTTTACTGGAGACCCTTTTACCATCAAACTGACGATGAAACACAGACAATGCATCCCGATTCAATACAAAATTCGCTATGCCGATTTCTGTCCACAGGAGTACGGTCTAGAAGAGTATGTACTTTGGCTATTCCCCAGGGGTCCAGTGTTACACTACGAAGCACCACATCAGGTTTACTGTATCCCTTCGACCATCACATTGACAATGAAATACAGAAATTGCACCCCGATTCAATACAAAATTCGCAATGCCGATTTCTGTCCACAAGAGTGCGGTTTAGAAGTGTATGTACTTTGGCTCTTCCCTGGGGGCCCAATGTTAGGCTCCCATGCACCACAGCAGGTTTACTGTATCCCTTCGAACATCACATTGACGATGAAACACAGAAATTGCATCCCGATTCAATACAAAAAAACCGCAATGCCGATTTTTGCCCACAAGAGTACGGTTTAGAAGAATATGCACTTTGGCTCTTCCCTGGGGGCCCAGTGTTAAACTACGATGCACCACAGCAGGTTTACCATATCTCTTTGACCATCACAATGACGATGGAACACAGAAATTGCATCCTGATTCAATACAAAATTCGCAATGCCGATTTCTGTCCACAGGAGCACGGTTTAGAAGAGTATGTACTTTGGCTATTCCCTGGGGCCCAGTATTAGACTACGATGCACCACAGCAGGTTTACTGTTTTCCTTCGACCATCACATTGACGATGAAACTCAGAAATTGCTTCCCGATTTAATACGCAATTCGCTATTCCGATTTCTGGCCTTAGGAGTACGGTTTAGAAGAGTATGTACTTTGCCACTTCCCTGAGTGCCAAGTATTAGACTCCGATGCACCACAGCAGGTTTACTGGAACCCTTTGACCATCAAATTGACGATGAAACACAGAAATTGCATCCCAATTCAATACAAAATTCGCTATGCTGATTTCTGTCCACAGGAGTACGGTTTAGAAAGGTATGTACTTTAGCTATTCTCTAGTAGCCCAGTGTTACACTACGATGCACCACACCAGGTTTACTGTATCCCTTCGACCATCACATTGACGATGAAATATAGAAATTGCATCCCAATTCAATACAAAATTCGCAATGGCGATTTCTGTCCTTAAGAGTATGGTTTAGAAGTGTGTGTACTTTGGCTCTTCCCAGGGGGCCCATTGTTAGACTACGATTCACCACAGCTGGTTTACTGTAACCCTTCGACCATCACATTGACGATGAAACACAGAGATTGCATCCCCATTAAATACAAAATTCTCAATGCTGATTTCTGTCCACAGGAGTACGGTTTAGAAGAGTATGTACTTTGGCTATTCTCTAGGGGCCCAGTGTTACACTACGATGCACCACACCATGTTTACTGTATCCCTTCGACCATCACATTGACGATGAAATACAGAAATTGCATCCCGATTCAATACAAAATTCGCAATGCCGATTTCTGTCCACAAGAGTACGGTTTAGATGTGTATGTACTTTGGCTCTTCCCTGGGGCCCCAGTGTTAGACTACGATGAACCACAGCAGGTTTACTGTTACCATTCGACCATCACATTGACGATGAAACACAGAAATTGCATCCCGATTCAATACAAAATTCGCAATGCCGATTTCTGTAGACAGGAGTACAGTTTTGAAGAGTATGTACATTGGCTCTTCCCTGGGGGCCCAGTGTTAGACTCCGATGCACCACAGCAGGTTTACTGGATCCCTACGACCATCACATTGACGATGAAACACAGAAATTGAATCCCGATTCAATACAAAATTCACAATTTTGATTTTTGTACACAGGAGTACGGTTTAGAAGATTATGTACTTTGGCTCATACCTGGGGTCCCAGTGTTAGACTACGATGCACAACAGCAGGTTTACCGTATCCCCTTGACCATCACAATGACGATGGAACACAGAAATTGCATCCCGATTCAATACAAAATTCGCAATGCCGATTTCTGTCCACAAGAGTATGGTTTAGAAGTGAATGTACCTTGGCTCTTCCCTGGGGGGCCAATGTTGGACTCCGATGCACCACAGCAGATTTACTGTATCCCTTCGACCATCACATTGACGATGAAACACAGAAACTGCATCCCGAGTCAATACAAAATTCGCAATGTAGATTTTTCCCCCCAGCAGTACGGTTTAGAAGATTATGTACTTTGGCTCTTCCCTGGCGGCCCAGTGTTAGACTACGATTCACCACAGCAGGTTTACTGTAACCCTTCTACCATCACATTCACGATGAAACACAGAAATTGCATCCCCATTAAATAAAAAATTCGCAATGCTGATTTCTGTCCACAGGATTACGGTTTAGAAGAGTATGTACTTTGTCTATTCAGTGGGGGCCCAGTGTTAGACTACGATGCACCACAGCAGGGTTACTGTAACTCTAAGACCATCACATTGACGATGAAACACAGAAATTGCATCCCGATTCAAATCAAAATTCGCAATGCCGGTTTCTGTGGACAGGTGTACAGTTTAAAGGAGTATATACTTTGGCTCTTCCCTGGGGGCCCAGTGTTAGACTCTGATGCACCACAGCAGGTTTACTGGATCCCTACGACCATCACATTGACGATGAAACACAGAAATTGCATCCCGATTCAATACAAAATTCGCAATGCCAATTTTTGTCCACAGGAGTACGGTTTAGAAGATTATGTACTTTGGATATTCCCTGGGGGCCCAGTGTTAGACTACGATGCACCACAGCAGGTTTACCGGATCCCTTTGACCATCACAATGACGATGGAACACAGATATTGCATCCCGTTTCAATACAAAATTCGCAATGCCGATTTCTTTCCACAGGAGTACGGTTTAGAAGAGTATGTAGTTTGGCTATTCCCTGGGGCCCAGTTTAAGACTCTAATTCACCACAGCAAGTTTACTGTATCCCTTCGACCATCACATTGACGATGAAACACAGAAATTGCATCCCGAGTAAATACAAAATACGCAATGCCACTTTTGGCCCCCAGCAGTACGGTTTAGAAGATTATGTACTTTGGCTCTTCCCTGGGGGCCCAGTGTTAGACTACGATTCACCACAGCAGGTTTACTGTAACCCTTCTACCATCACATTGACGATGAAACACAGAAATTGCATCCCCATTAAATACAAAATTCGCAATGCTGATTTATGTCCACAGGAGTACGGTTTAGAAGAATGTGTACTTTGTCTATTCACTGGGGGCCCAGTGTTAGACTACGATGCACCACAGCAGGTTTACTGTTACCCTTCGACCATCACATTAACGATGAAACACAGAAATTGCATCCGGATTCAATACGAAATTCACAATGCCGATTTCTGTCCACAGGAGTACGGTTTAGAAGAGTAAGTACTTTTGATCTTCCCTGGGTGCCCAGTGTTAGACTCCGATGCACCACAGCAGGGTTACTGTAACTCTAAGACCATCACATTGACGATGAAACACAGAAATTGCATCCCGATTCAATACAAAATTCGCAATGCCGATTTCTGTGGACAGGAGTACAGTTTAGAGGAGTATGTACTTTGGCTCTTCCCTGGGGGCCCAGTGTTAGACTCTGATGCACCACAGCAGGTTTACTGGATCCCTACGACCATCACATTGACGATGAAACACAGAAATTGCATCCCAATTCAATACAAAATTCGCAATGCCAATTTTTGTCCACAGGAGTACGGTTTAGAAGATTATGTACTTTGGCTCATACCTGGGGTCCCAGTGTTAGACTACGTTGCACAACAGCAGGTTTACCGTATCCCCTTGACCATCACAATGACGATGGAACACAGAGATTGCATCCCGATTCAATACAAAATTCGCAATGCCGATTTCTGTCCACAAGAGTACGGTTTAGAAGTGTATGTACTTTGGCTCTTCCCTGGGGGCCCAATGTTGGACTCCGATGCACCACAGCAGGTTTACTGTATCCCTTCGACCATCACATTGACGATGAAACACAGAAATTGCATCCCGAGTCAATACAAAATTCGCAATGCCGATTTTTGCCCCCAGCAGTACGGTTTAGAAGATAATGTACTTTGGATATTCCCTGGGGGCCCAGTGTTAGACTACGATGCACCACAGCAGGTTTATCGTATCCCTTTGACCATCACAATGACGATGGAACACAGAAATTGCATCCCGTTTCAATACAAAATTCGCAATGCCGATTTCTGTCCACAGGAGTACGGTTTAGAAGAGTTAGTAGTTTGGCTATTCCCTGGGGCCCAGTTTAAGACTCTAATTCACCACAGCAAGTTTACTGTATCCCTTCGACCATCACATTGACGATGAAACACAGAAATTGCATCCCGAGTCGATACAAAATTCGCAATGCCAATTTTTGCCCCCAGCAGTACGGTTTACAAGATTATGTACTTTGGCTCTTCCCTGGGGGCCCAGTGTTAGACTACGATTCACCACAGCAGGTTTACTGTAACCCTTCTACCATCACATTGACGATGAAACACAGAAATTGCATCCCCATCGAATACAAAATTCGCAATGCTGATTTATGTCCACAGGAGTAAGGTTTAGAAGAGTATGTACTTTGTCTATTCACTGGGGGCCCAGTGTTAGACTACGATGCACCACAGCAGGTTTACTGTTACCCTTCGACCATCACATTGACGATGAAACACAGAAATTTCATCCGGATTCAATACAAAATTCACAATGCCGATTTCTGTCCACAGGAGTACGGTTTAGAAGAGTATGTACTTTGGTTCTTCCCTGGGGGCCCAGTGTTAGACTCCGATGCACCACAGCAGGGTTACTGTAACTCTAAGACCATCACATTGACGATGAAACACAGAAATTGCATCCCGATTCAATACAAAATTCGCAATGCCGATTTCTGTGGACAGGAGTACAGTTTAGAGGAGTATGTACTTTGGCTCTTCCCTGGGGGCCCAGTGTTAGACTCTGATGCACCACAGCAGGTTTACTGGATCCCTACGACCATCACATTGACGATGAAACACAGAAATTGCATCCCAATTCAATACAAAATTCGCAGTGCCAATTTTTGTCCACAGGAGTACGGTTTAGAAGATTATGTACTTTGGCTCTTCCCTACGGGCCCAGTGTTACACTACGATGCACCACACCAGGTTTACTGTACCCTTCGACCATCACATTGACGATGAAATACAGAAATTGCATCCCGATTCAATACAAAATTCGCAATGCCGATTTCTGTCCACAGGATTACGGTTTAGAAGAGTATGTACTGTGGCTATTCCCTGGGGCCCAGTGTTAGACTACGATGCACCACAGCAGGTTTACTGTTGCCCTTCGACCATCACATTGACGATGAAACACAAAAATTGCATCCCGATTCAATACAAAATTTACAATGTCGATTTCTGTTCACAGGAGCACGGTTTAGAAGAGTATGTACTTTGGCTATTCCCTTTGGCCCAGTGTTAGACTACGATGCACCACAGCAGGTTTACTGTCACCCTTCGACCGTCACACTGACGATGAAGCACACAAATTGCTTCCGGATACAATTCAAAATTCTTAATGCCGATTTATGTCCACAGGAGTACGGTTTAGAAGAGTATGTACTTTGGCTCTTCCCTGGGGGCCCAGTGTTAGACTCCGATGCACCACAGCAGGTTTACTGTATTCCTTCGACCATCACATTGACGATGAAACACAGAAATTGCATCCCGATTCAATACGCAATTCGCCATTCTGATTTCTGTCCTTAGGAGTACGGTTTAGAAGATTTTGTACTTTGCCTCTTCCCTAGGGGCCCAGTATTAGACTCTGATGCACCACAGCAGGTTTACTGGAACCCTTTGACCATCAAATTGACGATGAAACACAAAAATTGCATCCCCATTAAATACAAAATTCGCTATGCCGATTTCTGTCCACAGAAGTACAGTTTAGAAGAGTATGTACTTTGGCTATTCCCTATGGGCCCAGTGTTACACTACGATGCACCACACCAGGTTTACCGTATCCCTTCGACCATCACATTGACGATGAAATACAGAAATTGCATCCCGATTCAATACAAAATTCGCAATGCCGATTTCTGTCCACAAGAGTACGGTTTAGAAGGGTATGTACTTTGGATCTTCCCTGGGGGCTCAGTGTTAGACTACGATTCACCTCAGCAGGTTTACTGTAACCCTTCGACCATCGCATTGACGATGAAACACAGAAATTGCATCCCCATTAATTAAAAAATTCGCAATGCCGATTCCTGTCCACTGCAGTACGGTTTAGAGGAGTATGTGCTTTGGCTCTTCCCTGAGGGCCCAGTGTTAGACTCCGATGCACCACAGCAGGTTTACTGTATTCCTTCGACCATCACATTGACGATGAAACACAGAAATTGCATCCCGATTCAATACGCAATTCGCTATTCCGATTTCTGTACTTAGGAGTACGGTTTAAAAGAGTATGCACTTTGCCTCTTCCCTGGGGCCAAGTATTAGACTCCGATGCACCACAGCAGGTTTACTGGAACCCTTTGACCATCAAATTGACGATGATACACAGAAATTGCATCCCTATTCAATACAATATTTGCTATGCCGATTTCTGTCCACAGGAGTACGGTTTAGAAGAGTATGTACTTTGGCTATTCTCTAGGGGCCCAGTGTTACACTACGATGCACCACACCAGGTTTACTGTATCCCTTCGACCATCACATCGACGAGGTAATACAGAAATTGCATCCCGATTCAATACAAAATTCGCAATGCCGATTTCTGTCCACAAGAGTACGGTTTAGAAGTGTATGTATTTTGGCTCTTCCCTGGGGCACCAGTGTTAGACTACGATGCACCACAGCAGGTTTACTGTTACCCTTCGACCATGAAATTGACGATGAAACACAGAAATTGCATCCCGATTCAATACAAAATTCGCAATGCCGATTACTGTAGACAGGAGTACAGTTTAGAAGAGAATGTACATTGGCTCTTCCCTGGGGGCCCAGTGTTAGACTCCGATGCACCACAGCAGGTTTACTGGATCCCTACGACCATCACATTGACGATGAAACACAGAAATTGAATCCCGATTCAATACAAAATTCACAATTTCGATTTTTGTACACAGGAGTGCGGTTTAGAAGATTATGTACTTTGGCTCATACCTGGGGTCCCAGTGTTAGACTACGATGCACAACAGCAGGTTTACCGTATCCCCTTGACCATCACAATGACGATGGAACACAGATATTGCATCCCGATTCAATACAAAATTCGCAATGCCGATTTCTGTCCACAAGAGTACGGTTTAGAAGTGTATGTACTTTGGCTCTTCCCTGGGGGCCCATTGTTAGACTCCGATGCACCACAGCAGGTTTACTGCATCCCTTCGACCATCACATTGACGATGAAACACAGAAATTGCATCCCGAGTCAATACATAATTCGCAATGCCGATTTTTGCCCCCAGCAGTACGGTTTAGAAGATTATGTACTTTAGCTCTTCCCTGGGGGCCCAGTGTTAGACTACGATTCACCACAGCAGGTTTACTGTAACCCTTCTACCATCACATTGACGATGAAACACAGAAATTGCATCCCCATTAAATACAAAATTCGCAATGCTGATTTCTGTCCACAGGAGTACGGTTTAGAAGAGTATGTACTTTGTCTATTCACTGGGGGCCCAGTGTTAGACTACGATGCACCACAGCAGGGTTACTGTAACTCTAAGACCATCACATTGACGATGAAACACAGAAATTGCATCCCGATTCAATACAAAATTCGCAATGCCGATTTCTGTGGACAGGAGTACAGTTTAGAGGAGTATGTAGTTTGGCTATTCCCTGGGGCCCAGTTTAAGACTCTAATGCACCACAGCAAGTTTACTGTATCCCTTCGACCATCACATTGACGATGAAACACAGAAATTGCATCCCGAGTCAATACAAAATTCGCAATGCCAATTTTTGCCCCCAGCAGTACAGTTTAGAAGGTTATGTACTTTGGCTCTTCCCTGGGGACCCAGTGTTAGACTACGATTCACCACAGCAGGTTTAGTGTAACCCTTCTACCATCACATTGACGATGAAACACAGAAATTGCATCCCCATTAAATACAAAATTCGCAATGCTGATTTCTGTCCACAGGAGTACGGTTTAGAAGAGTATGTACTTTGGTTCTTCCCTGGGGGCCCAGTGTTAGACTCCGATGCACCACAGCAGGGTTACTGTAACTCTAAGACCATCACATTGACGATGAAACACAGAAATTGCATCCCAATTCAATACAAAATTCGCAATGCCGATTTCTGTGGGCAGGAGTACAGTTTAGAGGAGTATGTACTTTGGCTCTTCCCTGGGGGCCCAGTGTTAGACTCTGATGCTCCACAGCAGGTTTACTGGATCCCTACGACCATCACATTGACGATGAAACACAGAAATTGCATCCCAATTCAATACAAAATTCGTAATGCCAATTTTTGTCCACAGGAGTACGGTTTAGAAGATTATGTACTTTGGCTCTTCCCTGGGGGGACAGTGTTAGACTACGATGCACCACAGCAGGTTTACCGTATCCCTTAGACCATCACAATGACGATGGAACACAGAAATTGCATCCCGTTTCAATACAAAATTCGCAATGCCGATTTCTGTCCACAGGAGTACGGTTCACAAGAGTATGTACTTTGGCTCTTCCCTGGGGGCCCAGTGTTAGACTCCGATGCACCACAGCAGGTTTACTGTATTCCTTCGACCACCACATTGACGATGAAACACAGAAATTGCATCCCGATTCAATACGCAATTCGCTATGCCTATTTCTGTCCACAGGAGTACGATTTAGAAGAGTATGTACTTTGGCTATTCCCTACGGGCCCAGTGTTACACTACGATGCACCACACCAGGTTTACTGTATCCCTTCGACCATCACATTGACGATGAAATACAGAAATTGCATCCCGACTCAATACAAAATTCGCAATGCCGATTTCTGTCCACAAGAGTACGGTTTAGAAGTGTACATACTCTGGCTCTTCCCTGGGGGCCCAGTGTTAGACTACGATGCACCACAGCAGGTTTACCGAATCCCTTAGACCATCACAATGACGATGGAACACAGAAATTGCATCCCGTTTCAATATAAAATTCGCAATGCCGATTTCTGTCCACAGGAGTACGGTTTAGAAGAGTATGTAATTTGGCTCTTCCCTGGGGGCCCAGTGTTAGCCTCCGATGCACCACAGCAGGTTTACTGTATTCCATCGACCACCACATTGATGATGAAACACAGAAATTGCATCCCGATTCAATACGCAATTCGCTATGCCGATTTCTGTCCACAGGAGTACGATTTAGAAGAGTATGTAATTTGGCTATTCCCTACGGGCCAAGTGTTACACTACGATGCACCACACCAGGTTTACTGTATCCCTTCGACCATCACATTGACGATGAAATACAGAAATTGCATCCCGATTCAATACAAAATTCGCAATGCCGATTTCTGTCCACAAGAGTACGGTTTAGAAGTGTACGTACTCTGGCTCTTCCCTGGGGGCCCAGTGTTAGACTCCGATGCAGCACAGCAGGTTTACTGTATCCCTTCGACCATCACATTGACGATGAAACACAGATATTGCATCCCGATTCAATACAAAGTTCGCAATGCCGATTTTTGCCCACAGGATTACGGTTTAGAAGATTATGTAGTTTGGCTCTTCCGTGGGGTCCCAGTGTTAGACTACGATGCACCACAGCAGGTTTACCGTATCCCCTTGACCATCACAATGACGATGGAACACAGAAATTGCATCCCGATTCAATACAAAATTCGCAATGCCGATTTCTGTCCACAAGACTACGGTTTAGAAGTGTATGTACTTTGGCTCTTCCCTGGGGGCCCAATGTTAGACTCCGATGCACCACAGCAGGTTTACTGTATCCTTTCGACCATCACAATGACGATGAAACACAGAAATTGCATCCCGAGTCAATACAAAATTCGCAATGCCGATTTTTGCCCTTAGCAGTACGGTTTAGAAGATTATGTACTTTGGTTCTTCCCTGGGGGCCCAGTGTTAGACTACGATTCACCACAGCAGGTTTACTGTAACACTTCTACCATCACATTGACGATGAAACATAGAAATTACATCCCCATTAAATACAAAATCCGCAATGCTGATTTCTGTCCACAGGACTACGGTTTAGAAGAGTATGTACTTTGTCTATGCGCTGGGGGCCCAGTGTTATACTACGATGCACCACAGCAGGTTTACTGTTACCCTTCGACCATCACATAGACGATGAAACACAGAAATTGCATCCGGATTCAATACGAAATTCACAATGCCGATTTCTGTCCACAGGAGTACGGTTTAGAAGAGTATGTATTTTGGTTCCTCCCTGGGGGCCCAGTGTCAGACTCCGATGCACCACAGCAGGGATACTGTAACTCTAAGACCATCACATTGACGATGAAACACAGAAATTGCATCCCGATTCAATACAAAATTCGCAATGCCGATTTCTGTAGACAGGAGTACGGTTTAAAAGAGTTTGTACTTTGGTTCCTCCCTGGGGGCCCAGTGTTTGACTCCGATGCACCACAGCAGGTTTACTGTATCCCTTCGACCATCACAATGACGATGAAACACAGAAATTGCATCCCGATTCAATACAAAATTCGCAATGCCGATTTCTGTCCACAGGTGTACGGTTTAAAAGAGTGTGTACTTTGGCTCTTACCTGGGGGCCCAGTGATAGACTCCGATGCACCACAGCAGGTTTACTGTATCC
Source organism: Schistocerca cancellata (assembly GCF_023864275.1). Classification (NCBI taxonomy): domain Eukaryota; kingdom Metazoa; phylum Arthropoda; class Insecta; order Orthoptera; family Acrididae; genus Schistocerca; species Schistocerca cancellata. The sequence continues at coordinate 185,198,645 of NC_064631.1, read as the reverse complement.
CTTCGACCATCACATTGACGATGAAACACAGAAATTGCATCCCGATTCAATACAAAATTCGCAATTCCGATTTCTGTCCTTAGGTGTACGGTTTATAAGAGTATTTAATTTGGCTCTTCCCTGGGGGCCCAGTGTTGGACTCCGATGCACCACAGCAGGTTTACTGTAACCCTCCGACCATCACATTGACGATGAAACACAGAAAGTGGATCCCGATTCAATACAAAATGCACAATGCCGATTTCTGTCCACAGGAGTACAGTTTAGAAGAGTATGTACTTTGGCTATTCCCTGGAGGCCTAGTGTTAGACAACGATGCACCACAGCAAATTTACTGTTACCCTTCAACCATCACATTGACGATGAAACACAGAAAATGCATCCCGATTCAATACAAAATTCACAATGCCGATTTCTGTCCACAAGAGTACGGTTTAGAAGAGTATGTACTTTGACTCTTCCCTGGGTGCCCAGTGTTAGACTCCGATGCACCACAGCAGGTTTACTGTATCCCTTCGACCATCACATTGACGATTGAACACAGAAATTGCATCCCGATTCAATACAAAATTCCCAATTCCGATTCCTAACCTTATGAGTACGGTTTAGGAGATTATGTACTTTGCCTCTACCCTGGGGGCCCAGTGTTAGACTCCGATGCAGCACAGCAGGTTTACTGTATCCCTTCGACCATCACATTGACGATGAAACACAGAAATTGCATCCCGATTCAATACAAAATTCGCAATGGCGATTTCTGTCCACAGGAGTACGGTCTAGAAGAGTAAGTACTTTTGATCTTCCCTGGGGGCCCAGTGTTAAACTCCGATGCACCACAGCAGGTTTACTGTATTCCTTCGACCATCACATTGACGATGAAACACAGAAATTGCATCCGGATTCAATACAAAATTCACAATGCCGATTTCTGTCCACAGGAGTACGGTTTAGAAGAGTATGTACTTTGGCTCTTCCCTGGGGGCCCAGTGTTAGACTCCGATGCACCACAGCAGGTTTACTGTATTCCATCGACCACCACATTGACGATGAAACACAGAAATTGCATCCCGATTCAATACGCAATTCGCTATGCCGATTTCTGTCCACAGGAGTACGATTTAGAAGAGTATGTACTTTGGCTATTCCCTACGGGCCCAGTATTACACTACGATGCACCACACCAGGTTTACTGTATCCCTTCGACCATCACATTGACGATGAAATACAGAAATTGCATCCCGATTCGATACAAAATTCGCAATGCCGATTTCTGTCCACAAGAGTACGGTTTAGAAGTGTACGTACTCTGGCTCTTCCCTGGGGGCCCAGTGTTAGACTCCGATGCAGCACAGCAGGTTTACTGTATCCCTTCGACCATCACATTGACGATGAAACACAGATATTGAATCCCGATTCAATACAAAGTTCGCAATGCCGATCTTTGCCCACAGGATTACGGTTTAGAAGATTATGTGCTTTGGCTCTTCCCTGGGGTCCCAGTGTTAGACTACGATGCACCACAGCAGGTTTACCGTATCCCCTTGACCATCACAATGACGATGGAACACAGAAATTGCATCCCGATTCAATACAAAATTCGCAATACCGATTTCTGTCCACAAGACTACGGTTTAGAAGTGTATGTACTTTGGCTCTTCCCTGGGGGCCCAATGTTAGACTCCGATGCACCACAGCAGGTTTACTGTATCCCTTCGACCATCACAATGACGATGAAACACAGAAATTGCATCCCGAGTCAATACAAAATTCGCAATGCCGATTTTTGCCCTTAGCAGTACGGTTTGGAAGATTATGTACTTTGGTTCTTCCCTGGGGGCCTAGTGTTAGACTACGATTCACCACAGCAGGTTTACTGTAACCCTTCAACCATAACTTTGACGATGAAACACAGAAATTACATCCCCATTAAATACAAAATTCGCAATGCTGATTTCTGTCCACAGGACTACGGTTTAGAGGAGTATGTACTTTGTCTATTCGCTGGGGGCCCAGTGTTATACTACGATGCACCACAGCAGGTTTACTGTTACCCTTCGACCATCACATTGACGATGAAACACAGAAATTGCATCCGGATTCAATACGAAATTCACAATGCCGATTTCTGTCCACAGGAGTACGGTTTAGAAGAGTATGTATTTTGGTTCCTCCCTGGGGGCCCAGTGTCAGACTCCGATGCACCACAGCAGGGATACTGTAACTCTAAGACCATCACATTGACGATGAAACACAGAAATAGCATCCCGATTCAATACAAAATTCGCAATGCCGATTTCTGTAGACAGGAGTACGGTTTAGAAGAGTATGTACTTTGGTTCCTCCCTGGGGGCCCAGTGTTTGACTCCGATGCACCACAGCAGGTTTACTGTATCCCTTCGACCATCACAATGACGATGAAACACAGAAATTGCGTCCCGATTCAATACAAAATTCGCTATGCCGATTTCTGTCCACAGGTGTACTGTTTAGAAGAGTGTGTACTTTGGCTCTTACCTGGGGGCCACTTGTTAGACTCCGATGCACCACAGCAGGTTTACTGTATCCCTTCGACCATCACATTGACGATGAAACACAGAAATTGCATCCCGATTCAATACAAAATTCGCAATTCCGATTTCTGTCCTTAGGTGTACGGTTTATAAGAGTATTTAATTTGGCTCTTCCCTGGGGGCCCAGTGTTGGACTCCGATGCACCACAGCTGGTTTACTGTAACCCTTCGACCATCACATTGACGATGAAATACAGAAAGTGCATCCCGATTCAATACAAAATGCACAATGCCGATTTCTGTCCACAGGAGTACAGTTTAGAAGAGTATGTACTTTGGCTATTCCCTGGGGGCCTAGTGTTAGACAACGATGCACCACAGCAAATTTACTGTTACCCTTCAACCATCAAATTGACGATGAAACACAGAAAATGCATCCCGATTCAATACAAAATTCACAAAGCCGATTTCTGTAAACAAGAGTACGGTTTAGAAGAGTATGTACTTTGACTCTTCCCTGGGTGCCCAGTGTTAGACTCCGATGCACCACAGCAGGTTTACTGTATCCCTTCGACCATCACATTGACGATTGAACACAGAAATTGCATCCCGATTCAATACAAAATTCGCAATTCAGATTCCTAACCTTATGAGTACGGTTTAGGAGATTATGTACTTTGCCTCTACCCTGGGGGCCCAGTGTTAGACTCCGATGCAGCACAGCAGGTTTACTGTATCCCTTCGACCATCACATTGACGATGAAACACAGAAATTGCATCCCGATTCAATACAAAATTCGCAATGGCGATTTCTGTCCACAGGAGTACGGTCTAGAAGAGTAAGTACTTTTGATCTTCCCTGGGGGCCCAGTGTTAAACTCCGATGCACCACAGCAGGTTTACTGTATTCCTTCGACCATCACATTGACGATGAAACACAGAAATTGCATCCGGATTCAATACAAAATTCACAATGCCGATTTCTGTCCACAGGAGTACGGTTTAGAAGAGTATGTACTTTGGCTGTTTCCTGGGGGCTGAGTGTTAGACTCCGATGCACCACAGCAGGTTTACTGTAATCCTTCGACAATCATATTGACGATGAAACATAGTAATTGCATCCCGATTCAATAAAAAATTCGCAATTCCGATTTCTGTCCTTAGGAGTACGGTTCAGAAGAGTATGTACTTTGGCCCTTCCCTGGGCGCCCAGTGTTAGACTCCGATGCACCACAGCAGGTTTACTGTAACCCTTCGACCATCACATTGACGATGAAACACAGAAATTGCATCCCGATTCAATACAAAATTCACAATGCCGATTTCTGTCCACAGGAGTACGGTTCAGAAGAGTATGTACTTTGGCTCTTCCCTGGGTAACCAGTGTTAGATTCCGATGCACCACAGCAGGTTTACTGTAACCCTTCGACCATCACATTGACGATGAAACACAAAAATTGCATCCCGATTCAATACAAAATTCACAATGGCGATTTCTGTCCACAGGAGTACGGTCTAGAAGAGTAAGTACTTTTGATCTTCCCTGGGGGCCCAGTGTTAGACTCCGATGCACCACAGCAGCTTTACTGTATCCCTTCGACCATCACATTGACGATGAAACACAGAAATTGCATCCCGATTCAATACAAAATACGCAATTCCGATTCCTAACCTTATGAGTACGGTTTAGGAGATTATGTACTTTGCCTCTACCCTGGGGGCCCAGTGTTAGACTCCGATGCAGCACAGCAGGTTTACTGTATCCCTTCGACCATCACATTGACGATGAAACACAGAAATTGCATCCCGATTCAATACAAAATTCGCAATGGCGATTTCTGTCCACAGGAGTACGGTCTAGAAGAGTAAGTACTTTTGATCTTCCCTGGGGGCCCAGTGTTAAACTCCGATGCACCACAGCAGGTTTACTGTATTCTTTCGACCATCACATTGACGATGAAACACAGAAATTGCATCCGGATTCAATACAAAATTCACAATGCCGATTTCTGTCCACAGGAGTGCGGTTTAGAAGAGTATGTACTTTGGCTGTTTCCTGGGGGCTGAGTGTAAGACTCCGATTCACCACAGCAGGTTTACTGTAATCCTTCGACCATCATATTGACGATGAAACACAGTAATTGCATCCCGATTCAATACAAAATTCGCAATTCCGATTTCTGTCCTTAGGAGTACGGTTCAGAAGAGTATGTACTTTGGCTCTTCCCTGGGCGCCCAGTGTTAGACTCCGATGCACCACAGCAGGTTTACTGTAACCCTTCGACCATCACATTGACGATGAAACACAGAAATTGCATCCCGATTCAATACAAAATTCACAATGCCGATTTCTGTCCACAGGAGTACGGTTTAGAAGAGTATGTACTTTGGCTCTTCCCTGGGTAACCAGTGTTGGACTCCGATGCACCACAGCAGGTTTACTGTAACCCTTCGACCATCACATTGACGATGAAACACAGAAATTGCATCCCGATTCAATACTAAATTCACAATGGCGATTTCTGTCCACAGGAGTACGGTCTAGAAGAGTAAGTAATTTTGATCTTCCCTGGGGGCCCAGTGTTAGACTCCGATGCACCACAGCAGGTTTACTGTATCCCTTCGACCATCACATTGACGATGAAACACAGAAATTGCATCCCGATACAATACAAAATTCGCAATTCCGATTTCTGTCCTTAGGTGTACGGTTTATAAGAGTATTTAATTTGGCTCTTCCCTGGGGGCCCAGTGTTAGACTACAATGCACCACAGCAGGTTTACTGTAACCCTTCGCCCATCACATTGACGAAGAAACACAGAAATTGCATCCCGATTCAATACGAAATTCGCAATTCCGATTTCTAACCTAATGAGTACGGTTTAGAAGCGTATGTACTTTCGCTCTTCCCTGGGGGCCCAGTGTTAGACTCCGATGCACCACAGCAGGTTTACTGTATCCCTTCGTCCATCAAATTGACGATGAGACACAGAAATTGCATCCCGATTCAATTCAAAATTCGCAAGGCCGATTTCTGTCCACAGGAGTACGGTTTAGAAGAGTATGTACTTTGGCTCTTCCCTACGGACCCAGTGTTGGACTCCGATGCACCACAGCAGGTTTACTGTAACCCTTCGACCATCACATTGACGATGAAACACAAAGTGCATCCCGATTCAATACAAAATGCACAATGCCGATTTCTGTCCACAGGAGTACAGTTTAGAAGAGTATGTACTTTGGCTATTCCCTGGGGGCCCAGTGTTAGACAACGATGCACCACAGCAAATTTACTTTTACTCTTCAACCATCACATTGACGATGAAACACAGAAAATGCATCCCGATTCAATTCAAAATTCACAATGACGATTTCTGTCCACAAGAGTACGGTATAGAAGAGTATGTAATTTGACTCTTCCCTGGGGGCCCAGTGTTAGACTCCGATGCACCACAGCAGGTTTACTGTATCCCTTCGACCATCACATTGACGATGAAACACAGAAATTGGATCCCGATTCAATACAAAATTCGCAATTCCGATTCCTAACCTTACTAGTACGGTTTAAGAGATTATGTACTTTGCCTCTACCCTGGGGGGCCCAGTGTTAGACTCCGATTAAGCACAGCAGGTTTACTGTATCCCTTCGACCATCACATTGACGATGAAACACAGAAATTGCATCCCGATTCAATACAAAATTCGCAATGCCGATTTCTGTCCACAAGAGTACGGTTAAGAAGAGTATGTACTTTAGCTCTTCCCTGGGGTCCCAGTGTTAGACTACGATGCACCACAGCAGGTTTGCTGTAACCCTTCGACCATCACATTGACGATGAAACACAGAAATTGCATCCCGAGTCAATACAAAATTCGCAATGCCGATTTTTGCCCTTAGCAGTACGGTTTGGAAGATTATGTACTTTGGTTCTTCGCTGGGGGCCCAGTGTTAGACTACGATTCACCACAGCAGGTTTACTGTAACCCTTCTACCATAACATTGACGATGAAACACAGAAATTACATCCCCATTAAATACAAAATTCGCAATGCTGATTTCTGTCCACAGGACTACGGTTTAGAGGAGTATGTACTTTGTCTATTCGCTGGGGGCCCAGTGTTATACTACGATGCACCACAGCAGGTTTACTGTTACCCTTCGACCATCACATTGACGATGAAACACAGAAATTGCATCCGGATTCAATACGAAATTCACAATGCCGATTTCTGTCCACAGGAGTATGGTTTAGAAGAGTATGTATTTTGGTTCCTCCCTGGGGGCCCAATGTCAGACTCCGATGCACCACAGCAGGGATACTGTAACTCTAAGACCATCACATTGACGATGAAACACAGAAATAGTATCCCGATTCAATACAAAATTCGCAATGCCGATTTCTTTAGACAGGAGTACGGTTTAGAAGAGTATGTACTTTGGTTCCTCCCTGGGGGCCCAGTGTTTGACTCCGATGCACCACAGCAGCTTTACTGTATCCCTTCGACCATTACATTGACGATGAAACACAGAAATTGCATCCTGATTCAATACAAAATACGCAATTCCGATTCCTATCCTTATGAGTACGGTTTAGGAGATTATGTACTTTGCCTCTACCCTGGGGGCCCAGTGTTAGACTCCGATGCAGCACAGCAGGTTTACTGTATCCCTTCGACCATCACATTGACGATGAAACACAGAAACTGCATCCCGATTCAATACAAAATTCGCAATGGCGATTTCTGTCCACAGGAGTACGGTCTAGAAGGGTAAGTACTTTTGATCTTCCCTGGGGGCCCAGTGTTAAACTCCGATGCACCACAGCAGGTTTACTGTATTCTTTCGACCATCACATTGACGATGAAACACAGAAATTGCATCCGGATTCAATACTAAATTCACAATGCCGATTTCTGTCCACAGGAGTACGGTTTAGAAGAGTATGTATTTTGGTTCCTCCCTGGGGGCCCAGTGTCAGACTCCGATGCACCACAGCAGGGATACTGTAACTCTAAGACCATCACATTGACGATGAAACACAGAAATAGCATCCCGATTCAATACAAAATTCGCAATGCCGATTTCTGTAGACAGGAGTACGGTTTAGAAGAGTATGTACTTTGGTTCCTCCCTGGGGGCCCAGTGTTTGACTCCGATGCACCACAGCAGGTTTACTGTATCCCTTCGACCATCACAATGACGATGAAACACAGAAATTGCATCCCGATTCAATACAAAATTCGCTATGCCGATTTCTGTCCACAGGTGTACGGTTTAGAAGAGTGTGTACTTTGGCTCTTACCTGGGGGCTACTTGTTAGACTCCGATGCACCACAGCAGGTTTACTGTATCCCTTCGACCATCACATTGACGATGAAACACAGAAATTGCATCCCGATTCAATACAAAATTCGCAATTCCGATTTCTGTCCTTAGGTGTACGGTTTATAAGAGTATTTAATTTGGCTCTTCCCTGGGGGCCCAGTGTTGGACTCCGATGCACCACAGCAGGTTTACTGTAACCCTTCGACCATCACATTGATGATGAAATACAGAAAGTGCATCCCGATTCAATACAAAATGCACAATGCCGATTTCTGTCCACAGGAGTACAGTTTAGAAGACTATGTACTTTGGCTATTCCCTGGGGGCCTAGTGTTAGACAACGATGCACCACAGCAAAATTACTGTTACCCTTCAACCATCAAATTGACGATGAAACACAGAAAATGCATCCCGATTCAATACAAAATTCACAAAGCCGATTTCTGTCCACAAGAGTACGGTTTAGAAGAGTATGTACTTTGACTCTTCCCTGGGTGCCCAGTGTTAGACTCCGATGCACCACAGCAGGTTTACTGTATCCCTTCGACCATCACATTGACGATTGAACACAGAAATTGCATCCCGATTCAATACAAAATTCGCAATTCAGATTCCTAACCTTATGAGTACGGTTTAGGAGATTATGTACTTTGCCTCTACCCTGGGGGCCCAGTGTTAGACTCCGATGCAGCACAGCAGGTTTACTGTATCCCTTCGACCATCACATTGACGATGAAACACAGAAATTGCATCCCGATTCAATACAAAATTCGCAATGGCGATTTCTGTCCACAGGAGTACGGTCTAGAAGAGTAAGTACTTTTGATCTTCCCTGGGGGCCCAGTGTTAAACTCCGATGCACCACAGCCGGTTTACTGTATTCCTTCGACCATCACATTGACGATGAAACACAGAAATTGCATCCGGATTCAATACAAAATTCACAATGCCGATTTCTGTCCACAGGAGTACGGTTTAGAAGAGTATGTACTTTGGCTGTTTCCTGGGGGCTGAGTGTTAGACTCCGATGCACCACAGCAGGTTTACTGTAATCCTTCGACAATCATATTGACGATGAAACATAGTAATTGCATCCCAATTCAATAAAAAATTCGCAATTCCGATTTCTGTCCTTAGGAGTACGGTTCAGAAGAGTATGTACTTTGGCCCTTCCCTGGGCGCCCAGTGTTAGACTCCGATGCACCACAGCAGGTTTACTGTAACCCTTCGACCATCACATTGACGATGAAACACAGAAATTGCATCCCGATTCAATACAAAATTCACAATGCCGATTTCTGTCCACAGGAGTACGGTTTAGAAGAGTATGTACTTTGGCTCTTCCCTGGGTAACCAGTGTTAGACTCCGATGCACCACAGCAGGTTTACTGTAACCCTTCGACCATCACATTGACGATGAAACACAAAAATTGCATCCCGATTCAATACAAAATTCACAATGGCGATTTCTGTCCACAGGAGTACGGTCTAGAAGAGTAAGTACTTTTGATCTTCCCTGGGGGCCCAGTGTTAGACTCCGATGCACCACAGCAGCTTTACTGTATCCCTTCGACCATCACATTGACGATGAAACACAGAAATTGCATCCCGATTCAATACAAAATACGCAATTCCGATTCCTAACCTTATGAGTACGGTTTAGGAGATTATGTACTTTGCCTCTACCCTGGGGGCCCAGTGTTAGACTCCGATGCAGCACAGCAGGTTTACTGTATCCCTTCGACCATCACATTGACGATGAAAAACAGAAATTGCATCCCGATTCAATACAAAATTCGCAATGCCGATTTCTGTCCACAGGAGTACGGTCTAGAAGAGTAAGTACTTTTGATCTTCCCTGGGGGCCCAGTGTTAAACTCCGATGCACCACAGCAGGTTTACTGTATTCTTTCGACCATCACATTGACGATGAAACACAGAAATTGCATCCGGATTCAATACAAAATTCACAATGCCGATTTCTGTCCACAGGAGTACGGTTTAGAAGAGTATGTACTTTGGCTGTTTCCTGGGGGCTGAGTGTTAGACTCCGATGCACCACAGCAGGCTTACTGTAATCCTTCGACCATCATATTCACGATGAAACACAGTAATTGCATCCCGATGCAATACAAATTTCGCAATTCCGATTTCTGTCCTTAGGAGTACGGTTCAGAAGAGTATGTACTTTGGCTCTTCCCTGGGCGCCCAGTGTTAGACTCCGATGCACCACAGCAGGTTTACTGTAACCCTTCGACCATCACATTGACGATGAAACACAGAAATTGCATCCCGATTCAATACAAAATTCACAATGCCGATTTCTGTCCACAGGAGTACGGTTTAGAAGAGTATGTACTTTGGCTCTTCCCTGGGTAACCAGTGTTGGACTCCGATGCACCACAGCAGGTTTACTGTAACCCTTCGACCATCACATTGACGATGAAACACAGAAATTGCATCCCGATTCAATACTAAATTCACAATGGCGATTTCTGTCCACAGGAGTACGGTCTAGAAGAGTAAGTAATTTTGATCTTCCCTGGGGGCCCAGTGTTAGACACCGATGCACCACAGCAGGTTTACTGTATCCCTTCGACCATCACATTGACGATGAAACACAGAAATTGCATCCCGATACAATACAAAATTCGCAATTCCGATATCTGTCCTTAGGTGTACGGTTTATAAGAGTATTTAATTTGGCTCTTCCCTGGGGGCCCAGTGTTAGACTACAATGCACCACAGCAGGTTTACTGTAACCCTTCGCCCATCACATTGACGAAGAAACACAGAAATTGCATCCCAATTCAATACGAAATTCGCAATTCCGATTTCTAACCTAATGAGTACGGTTTAGAAGCGTATGTACTTTCGCTCTTCCCTGGGGGCCCAGTGTTAGACTCCGATGCACCACAGCAGGTTTACTGTATCCCTTCGTCCATCAAATTGACGATGAGACACAGAAATTGCATCCCGATTCAATTCAAAATTCGCAAGGCCGATTTCTGTCCACAGGAGTACGGTTTAGAAGAGTATGTACTTTGGCTCTTCCCTACGGACCCAGTGTTGGACTCCGATGCACCACAGCAGGTTTACTGTAACCCTTCGACCATCACATTGACGATGAAACACAGAAAGTGCATCCCGATTCAATACAAAATGCACAATGCCGATTTCTGTCCACAGGAGTACACTTTAGAAGAGTATGTACTTTGGCTATTCCCTGGGGGCCCAGTGTTAGACAACGATGCACCACAGCAAATTTACTGTTACTCTTCAACCATCACATTGACGATGAAACACAGAAAATGCATCCCGATTCAATTCAAAATTCACAATGACGATTTCTGTCCACAAGAGTACGGTATAGAAGAGTATGTAATTTGACTCTTCCCTGGGGGCCCAGTGTTAGACTCCGATGCACCACAGCAGGTTTACTGTATCCCTTCGACCATCACATTGACGATGAAACACAGAAATTGGATCCCGATTCAATACAAAATTCGCAATTCCGATTCCTAACCTTATGAGTACGGTTTAAGAGATTATGTACTTTGCCTCTACCCTGGGGGGCCCAGTGTTAGACTCCGATTAAGCACAGCAGGTTTACTGTATCCCTTCGACCATCACATTGACGATGAAACACAGAAATTGCATCCCGATTCAATACAAAATTCGCAATGCCGATTTCTGTCCACAAGAGTACGGTTAAGAAGAGTATGTACTTTAGCTCTTCCCTGGGGTCCCAGTGTTAGACTACGATGCACCACAGCAGGTTTGCTGTAACCCTTCGACCATCACATTGACGATGAAACACAGAAATTGCATCCCGAGTCAATACAAAATTCGCAATGCCGATTTTTGCCCTTAGCAGTACGGTTTGGAAGATTATGTACTTTGGTTCTTCCCTGGGGGCCCAGTGTTAGACTACGATTCACCACAGCAGGTTTACTGTAACCCTTCTACCATAACATTGACGATGAAACACAGAAATTACATCCCCATTAAATACAAAATTCGCAATGCTGATTTCTGTCCACAGGACTACGGTTTAGAGGAGTATGTACTTTGTCTATTCGCTGGGGGCCCAGTGTTATACTACGATGCACCACAGCAGGTTTACTGTTACCCTTCGACCATCACATTGACGATGAAACACAGAAATTGCATCCGGATTCAATACGAAATTCACAATGCCGATTTCTGTCCACAGGAGTACGGTTTAGAAGAGTATGTATTTTGGTTCCTCCCTGGGGGCCCAATGTCAGACTCCGATGCACCACAGCAGGGATACTGTAACTCTAAGACCATCACATTGACGATGAAACACAGAAATAGTATCCCGATTCAATACAAATTTCGCAATGCCGATTTCTGTAGACAGGAGTACGGTTTAGAAGAGTATGTACTTTGGTTCCTCCCTGGGGGCCCAGTGTTTGACTCCGATGCACCACAGCAGCTTAACTGTATCCCTTCGACCATCACATTGACGATGAAACACAGAAATTGCATCCTGATTCAATACAAAATACGCAATTCCGATTCCTAACCTTATGAGTACGGTTTAGGAGATTATGTACTTTGCCTCTACCCTGGGGGCCCAGTGTTAGACTCCGATGCAGCACAGCAGGTTTACTGTATCCCTTCGACCATCACATTGACGATGAAACACAGAAATTGCATCCCGATTCAATACAAAATTCGCAATGGCGATTTCTGTCCACAGGAGTACGGTCTAGAAGGGTAAGTACTTTTGATCTTCCCTGGGGGCCCAGTGTTAAACTCCGATGCACCACAGCAGGTTTACTGTATTCTTTCGACCATCACATTGACGATGAAACACAGAAATTGCATCCGGATTCAATACAAAATTCACAATGCCGATTTCTGTCCACAGGAGTACGGTTTAGAAGAGTATGTACTTTGGCTCTTCCCTGGGTAACCAGTGTTAGACTCCGATGCACCACAGCAGGTTTACTGTAACCCTTCGACCATCACATTGACGATGAAACACAGAAATTGCATCCCGATTCAATACTAAATTCACAATGGCGATTTCTGTCCACAGGAGTACGGTCTAGAAGAGTAAGTAATTTTGATCTTCCCTGGGGGCCCAGTGTTAGACTCCGATGCACCACAGCAGGTTTACTGTAATCCTTCGACCATCATATTGACGATGAAACACAGTAATTGCATCCCGATTCAATACAAAATTCGCAATTCCGATTTCTGTCCTTAGGAGTACGGTTCAGAAGAGTATGTACTTTGGCTCTTCCCTGGGCGCCCAGTGTTAGACTCCGATGCACCACAGCAGGTTTACTGTAACCCTTCGACCATCACATTGACGATGAAACACAGAAATTGCATCCCGATTCAATACAAAATTCACAATGCCGATTTCTGTCCACAGGAGTACGGTTTAGAAGAGTATGTACTTTGGCTCTTCCCTGGGTAACCAGTGTTAGACTCCGATGCACCACAGCAGGTTTACTGTAACCCTTCGACCATCACATTGACGATGAAACACAGAAATTGCATCCCGATTCAATACTAAATTCGCAATGGCGATTTCTGTCCACAGGAGTACGGTCTAGAAGAGTAAATAATTTTGATCTTCCCTGGGGGCCCAGTGTTAGACTCCGATGCACCACAGCAGGTTTACTGTATCCCTTCGACCATCACATTGACGATGAAACACAGAAATTGCATCCCGATTCAATACAAAATTCGCAATTCCGATTTCTGTCCTTAGGTGTACGGTTTATAAGAGTATTTAATTTGGCGCTTCCCTGGGGGCCCAGTGTTAGACTACAATGCACCACAGCAGGTTTACTGTAACCCTTCACCCATCACATTGACGAAGAAACACAGAAATTGCATCCCGATTCAATACGAAATTCGCAATTCCGATTTCATACCTAATGAGTACGGTTTAGAAGCGTATGTACTTTCGCTCTTCCCTGGGGGCCCAGTGTTAGACTCCGATGCACCACAGCAGGTTTACTGTATCCCTTCGTCCATCAAATTGACGATGAGACACAGAAATTGCATCCCGATTCAATTCAAAATTCGCAAGGCCGATTTCTGTCCACAGGAGTACGGTTTAGAAGAGTATGTACTTTGGCTCTTCCCTACGGACCCAGTGTTGGACTCCGATGCACCACAGCAGGTTTACTGTAACCCTTCGACCATCACATTGACGATGAAACACAGAAAGTGCATCCCGATTCAATACAAAATGCACAATGCCGATTTCTGTCCACAGGAGTACAGTTTAGAAGAGTATGTACTTTGGCTATTCCCTGGGGGCCCAGTGTTAGACAACGATGCACCACAGCAAATTTACTGTTACCCTTCAACCATCACATTGACGATGAAACACAGAAAATGCATCCCGATTCAATACAAAATTCACAATGCCGATTTCTGTCCACAAGAGTACGGTATAGAAGAGTATGTAATTTGACTCTTCCCTGGGGGCCCAGTGTTAGACTCCGATGCACCACAGCAGGTTTACTGTATCCCTTCGACCATCACATTGACGATGAAACACAGAAATTGCATCCCGATTCAATACAAAATTCGCAATTCCGATTCCTAACCTTACTAGTACGGTTTAAGAGATTATGTACTTTGCCTCTACCCTGGGGGGCCCAGTGTTAGACTCCGATTAAGCACAGAAGGTTTACTGTATCCCTTCGACCATCACATTGACGATGAAACACAGAAATTGCATCCCGATTCAATACAAAATTCGCAATGCCGATTTCTGTCCACAAGAGTACGGTTAAGAAGAGTATGTACTTTAGCTCTTCCCTGGGGTCCCAGTGTTAGACTACGATGCACCACAGCAGGTTTGCTGTAACCCTTCGACCATCACATTGACGATGAAACACAGAAATTGCATCCGGACTCAATACAAAATTCACAATGCCGATTTCTGTCCACAGGAGTACGGTTAAGAAGAGTATGTACTTTGGCTCTTCCCTGGGGGCCCAGTGTTAGACTACGATGCCCCACAGCAGGTTTACTGTTCCCCTTCGACCATCAGATTGACGATGAAACACAGAAATTGCATTCCGATTCAATACAAAATTCGCAATGCCGATCTCTTTCCAGAAGAGTACGGTTTAGAAGAGTATGTACTTTGGCTCTTCCCTGGTGGCCCAGTGTTAGACTCCGATGCACCACAGCAGGTTTACTGTATCCCTTCGACCATCACATTGACGATGAAACACAGAAATTGCATCCCGATTCAAAACAAAATACGCAATTTTGATTTCTGTCCTTATGGGTACGGTTTAGAAGAGTATGTACTTTTTCTCTTTCCTGGGGGCCCAGTGTTAGACTTCGATGCACCACAGCAGGTTTTTCTGTATCCCTTCGACTATCACATTGATGATGAAACACAGAAATTGCATCCGGATTCAATACAAAATTCGCAATGCCGATTTTTGTCCACAGGATTACGGTTTAGAAGATTATGTACTTTGGCTCTTCCCTGGGGGCCCAGTGTTAGACTACGATGCACCACAGCAGGTTTACTGTAACCCTTCTACCATCACATTGACGATGAAACACAGAAATTGCATCCCCATTCAATACAAAATTCGCAATGCCGATTTCTGTCCACAGGAGTAGGGTTTAGAAGAGTATGTACTTTGGCTCTTCCCTGGGTAACCAGTGTTAGACTCCGATGCACCACAGCAGGTTTACTGTAATCCTTCGACCATCATATTGACGATGAAACACAGTAATTGCATCCCGATGCAATAAAAAATTCGCAATTCCGATTTCTGTCCTTAGGAGTACGGTTCAGAAGAGTATGTACTTTGGCTCTTCCCTGGGCGCCCAGTGTTAGACTCCGATGCACCACAGCAGGTTTACTGTAACCCTTCGACCATCACATTGACGATGAAACACAGAAATTGCATCCCGATTCAATACAAAATTCACAATGGCGATTTCTGTCCACAGGAGTACGGTCTAGAAGAGTAGGTACTTTTGATCTTCCCTGGGGGCCCAGTGTTAGACTCCGATGCACCACAGCAGCTTTACTGTATCCCTTTGACCATCACATTGACGATGAAACACAGAAATTGCATCCCGATTCAATACAAAATACGCAATTCCGATTCCTAACCTTATGAGTACGGTTTAGGAGATTATGTACTTTGCCTCTACCCTGGGGGCCCAGTGTTAGACTCCGATGCAGCACAGCAGGTTTACTGTATCCCTTCGACCATCACATTGACGATGAAACACAGAAATTGCATCCCGATTCAATACAAAATTCGCAATGGCGATTTCTGTCCACAGGAGTACGGTCTAGAAGGGTAAGTACTTTTGATCTTCCCTGGGGGCCCAGTGTTAAACTCCGATGCACCACAGCAGGTTTACTGTATTCTTTCGACCATCACATTGACGATGAAACACAGAAATTGCATCCGGATTCAATACAAAATTCACAATGCCGATTTCTGTCCACAGGAGTACGGTTTAGAAGAGTATGTACTTTGGCTCTTCCCTGGGTAACCAGTGTTAGACTCCGATGCACCACAGCAGGTTTACTGTAACCCTTCGACCATCACATTGACGATGAAACACAGAAATTGCATCCCGATTCAATACTAAATTCACAATGGCGATTTCTGTCCACAGGAGTACGGTCTAGAAGAGTAAGTAATTTTGATCTTCCCTGGGGGCCCAGTGTTAGACTCCGATGCACCACAGCAGGTTTACTGTAATCCTTCGACCATCATATTGACGATGAAACACAGTAATTGCATCCCGATTCAATACAAAATTCGCAATTCCGATTTCTGTCCTTAGGAGTACGGTTCAGAAGAGTATGTACTTTGGCTCTTCCCTGGGCGCCCAGTGTTAGACTCCGATGCACCACAGCAGGTTTACTGTAACCCTTCGACCATCACATTGACGATGAAACACAGAAATTGCATCCCGATTCAATACAAAATTCACAATGCCGATTTCTGTCCACAGGAGTACGGTTTAGAAGAGTATGTACTTTGGCTCTTCCCTGGGTAACCAGTGTTAGACTCCGATGCACCACAGCAGGTTTACTGTAACCCTTCGACCATCACATTGACGATGAAACACAGAAATTGCATCCCGATTCAATACTAAATTCGCAATGGCGATTTCTGTCCACAGGAGTACGGTCTAGAAGAGTAAATAATTTTGATCTTCCCTGGGGGCCCAGTGTTAGACTCCGATGCACCACAGCAGGTTTACTGTATCCCTTCGACCATCACATTGACGATGAAACACAGAAATTGCATCCCGATTCAATACAAAATTCGCAATTCCGATTTCTGTCCTTAGGTGTACGGTTTATAAGAGTATTTAATTTGGCGCTTCCCTGGGGGCCCAGTGTTAGACTACAATGCACCACAGCAGGTTTACTGTAACCCTTCACCCATCACATTGACGAAGAAACACAGAAATTGCATCCCGATTCAATACGAAATTCGCAATTCCGATTTCATACCTAATGAGTACGGTTTAGAAGCGTATGTACTTTCGCTCTTCCCTGGGGGCCCAGTGTTAGACTCCGATGCACCACAGCAGGTTTACTGTATCCCTTCGTCCATCAAATTGACGATGAGACACAGAAATTGCATCCCGATTCAATTCAAAATTCGCAAGGCCGATTTCTGTCCACAGGAGTACGGTTTAGAAGAGTATGTACTTTGGCTCTTCCCTACGGACCCAGTGTTGGACTCCGATGCACCACAGCAGGTTTACTGTAACCCTTCGACCATCACATTGACGATGAAACACAGAAAGTGCATCCCGATTCAATACAAAATGCACAATGCCGATTTCTGTCCACAGGAGTACAGTTTAGAAGAGTATGTACTTTGGCTATTCCCTGGGGGCCCAGTGTTAGACAACGATGCACCACAGCAAATTTACTGTTACCCTTCAACCATCACATTGACGATGAAACACAGAAAATGCATCCCGATTCAATACAAAATTCACAATGCCGATTTCTGTCCACAAGAGTACGGTATAGAAGAGTATGTAATTTGACTCTTCCCTGGGGGCCCAGTGTTAGACTCCGATGCACCACAGCAGGTTTACTGTATCCCTTCGACCATCACATTGACGATGAAACACAGAAATTGCATCCCGATTCAATACAAAATTCGCAATTCCGATTCCTAACCTTACTAGTACGGTTTAAGAGATTATGTACTTTGCCTCTACCCTGGGGGGCCCAGTGTTAGACTCCGATTAAGCACAGAAGGTTTACTGTATCCCTTCGACCATCACATTGACGATGAAACACAGAAATTGCATCCCGATTCAATACAAAATTCGCAATGCCGATTTCTGTCCACAAGAGTACGGTTAAGAAGAGTATGTACTTTAGCTCTTCCCTGGGGTCCCAGTGTTAGACTACGATGCACCACAGCAGGTTTGCTGTAACCCTTCGACCATCACATTGACGATGAAACACAGAAATTGCATCCGGACTCAATACAAAATTCACAATGCCGATTTCTGTCCACAGGAGTACGGTTAAGAAGAGTATGTACTTTGGCTCTTCCCTGGGGGCCCAGTGTTAGACTACGATGCCCCACAGCAGGTTTACTGTTCCCCTTCGACCATCAGATTGACGATGAAACACAGAAATTGCATTCCGATTCAATACAAAATTTGCAATGCCGATCTCTTTCCAGAAGAGTACGGTTTAGAAGAGTATGTACTTTGGCTCTTCCCTGGTGGCCCAGTGTTAGACTCCGATGCACCACAGCAGGTTTACTGTATCCCTTCGACCATCACATTGACGATGAAACACAGAAATTGCATCCCGATTCAAAACAAAATACGCAATTTTGATTTCTGTCCTTATGGGTACGGTTTAGAAGAATATGTACTTTTTCTCTTTCCTGGGGGCCCAGTGTTAGACTTCGATGCACCACAGCAGGTTTTTCTGTATCCCTTCGACTATCACATTGATGATGAAACACAGAAATTGCATCCGGATTCAATACAAAATTCGCAATGCCGATTTTTGTCCACAGGATTACGGTTTAGAAGATTATGTACTTTGGCTCTTCCCTGGGGGCCCAGTGTTAGACTACGATGCACCACAGCAGGTTTACTGTAACCCTTCTACCATCACATTGACGATGAAACACAGAAATTGCATCCCCATTCAATACAAAATTCGCAATGCCGATTTCTGTCCACAGGAGTAGGGTTTAGAAGAGTATGTACTTTGGCTCTTCCCTGGGTAACCAGTGTTAGACTCCGATGCACCACAGCAGGTTTACTGTAATCCTTCGACCATCATATTGACGATGAAACACAGTAATTGCATCCCGATGCAATAAAAAATTCGCAATTCCGATTTCTGTCCTTAGGAGTACGGTTCAGAAGAGTATGTACTTTGGCTCTTCCCTGGGCGCCCAGTGTTAGACTCCGATGCACCACAGCAGGTTTACTGTAACCCTTCGACCATCACATTGACGATGAAACACAGAAATTGCATCCCGATTCAATACAAAATTCACAATGGCGATTTCTGTCCACAGGAGTACGGTCTAGAAGAGTAGGTACTTTTGATCTTCCCTGGGGGCCCAGTGTTAGACTCCGATGCACCACAGCAGCTTTACTGTATCCCTTTGACCATCACATTGACGATGAAACACAGAAATTGCATCCCGATTCAATACAAAATACGCAATTCCGATTCCTAACCTTATGAGTACGGTTTAGGAGATTATGTACTTTGCCTCTACCCTGGGGGCCCAGTGTTAGACTCCGATGCAGCACAGCAGGTTTACTGTATCCCTTCGACCATCACATTGACGATGAAACACAGAAATTGCATCCCGATTCAATACAAAGTTCGCAATGCCGATTTTTGCCCACAGGATTACGGTTTAGAAGATTATGTAGTTTGGCTCTTCCCTGGGGTCCCAGTGTTAGACTACGATGCACCACAGCAGGTTTACCGTATCCCCTTGACCATCACAATGACGATGGAACACAGAAATTGCATCCCGATTCAATACAAAATTCGCAATGCCGATTTCTGTCCACAAGACTACGGTTTAGAAGTGTATGTACTTTGGCTCTTCCCTGGGGGCCCAATGTTAGACTCCGATGCACCACAGCAGGTTTACTGTATCCCTTCGACCATCACAATGACGATGAAACACAGAAATTGCATCCCGAGTCAATACAAAATTCGCAATGCCGATTTTTGCCCTTAGCAGTACGGTTTAGAAGATTATGTACTTTGGTTCTTCCCTGGGGGCCCAGTGTTAGACTACGATTCACCACAGCAGGTTTACTGTAACCCTTCTACCATCACATTGACGATGAAACACAGAAATTACATCCCCATTAAATACAAAATTCGCAATGCTGATTTCTGTCCACAGGACTACGGTTTAGAGGAGTATGTACTTTGTCTATTCGCTGGGGGCCCAGTGTTATACTACGATGCACCACAGCAGGTTTACTGTTACCCTTCGCCCATCACATTGACGATGAAACACAGAAATTGCATCCGGATTCAATACGAAATTCACAATGCCGATTTCTGTCCACAGGAGTACGGTTTAGAAGAGTATGTACTTTGGCTCTTCCCTGGGTAACCAGAGTTAGACTCCGATGCACCACAGCAGGTTTACTGTAACCTTTCGACCATCACAATGACGATGAAACACAGAAATTGCATCCCGATTCAATACAAAATTCGCAATGCCGATTTCTGTCCACAGGTGTACGGTTTAGAAGAGTGTGTACTTTGGCTCTTACCTGGGCGCCCCGTGTTAGACTCCGATGCACTACAGCAGGTTTACTGTATCCCTTCGACCATCACATTGACGATGAAACACAGAAATTGCATCCCGATTCAATACAAAATTCGCAATTCCCATTTCTGTCCTTAGGTGTACGGTTTATAAGAGTATTTAATTTGGCTCTTCCCTGGGGGCCCAGTGTTGGACTCCGATGCACCACAGCAGGTTTACTGTAACCCTTCGACCATCACATTGACGATGAAATACAGAAAGTGCATCCCGATTCAATACAAAATGCACAATGCCGATTTCTGTCCACAGGAGTACAGTTTAGAAGAGTATGTACTTTGGCTATTCCCTGGGGGCCTAGTGTTAGACAACGATGCACCACAGCAAATTTACTGTTACCCTGCAACCATCACATTGACGATGAAACACAGAAAATGCATCCCGATTCAATACAAAATTCACAATGCCGATTTCTGTCCACAAGAGTACGGTTTAGAAGAGTATGTACTTTGACTCTTCCCTGGGTGCCCAGTGTTAGACTCCCATGCACCACAGCAGGTTTACTGTATCCCTTCGACCATCACATTGACGATTGAACACAGAAATTGCATTCCGATTCAATACAAAATTCGCAATTCCGATTCCTAACCTTATGAGTACGGTTTAGTTGAATATGTACTTTGCCTCTACCCTGGGGGCCCAGTGTTAGACTCCGATGCAGCACAGCAGGTTTACTGTATCCCTTCGACCATCACATTGACGATGAAACACAGAAATTGCATCCCGATTCAATACAAAATTCACAAAGCCGATTTCTGTCCACAAGAGTACGGTTTAGAAGAGTATGTACTTTGACTCTTCCCTGGGTGCCCGGTGTTAGACTCCGATGCACCACAGCAGGTTTACTGTATCCCTTCGACCATCACATTGACGATTGAACACAGAAATTGCATCCCGATTCAATACAAAATTCGCAATTCAGATTCCTAACCTTATGAGTACGGTTTAGGAGATTATGTACTTTGCCTCTACCCTGGGGGCCCAGTGTTAGACTCCGATGCAGCACAGCAGGTTTACTGTATCCCTTCGACCATCACATTGACGATGAAACACAGAAATTGCATCCGGATTCAATACAAAATTCACAATGCCGATTTCTGTCCACAGGAGTACGGTTTAGAAGAGTATGTACTTTGGCTGTTTCCTGGGGGCTGAGTGTTAGACTCCGATGCACCACAGCAGGTTTACTGTAATCCTTCGACAATCATATTGACGATGAAACATAGTAATTGCATCCCGATTCAATAAAAAATTCGCAATTCCGATTTCTGTCCTTAGGAGTACGGTTCAGAAGAGTATGTACTTTGGCCCTTCCCTGGGCGCCCAGTGTTAGACTCCGATGCACCACAGCAGGTTTACTGTAACCCTTCGACCATCACATTGACGATGAAACACAGAAATTGCATCCCGATTCAATACAAAATTCACAATGCCGATTTCTGTCCACAGGAGTACGGTTAGAAGAGTATGTACTTTGGCTCTTCCCTGGGTAACCAGTGTTAGACTCCGATGCACCACAGCAGGTTTACTGTAACCCTTCGACCATCACATTGACGATGAAACACAGAAATTGCATCCCGATTCAATACAAAATTCACAATGGCGATTTCTGTCCACAGGAGTACGGTCTAGAGGAGTAAGTACTTTTGATCTTCCCTGGGGGCCCAGTGTTAGACTCCGATGCACCACAGCAGCTTTACTGTATCCCTTCGACCATCACATTGACGATGAAACACAGAAATTGCATCCCGATTCAATACAAAATACGCAATTCCGATTCCTAACCTTATGAGTACGGTTTAGGAGATTATGTACTTTGCCTCTACCCTGGGGGCCCAGTGTTAGACTCCGATGCAGCACAGCAGGTTTACTGTATCCCTTCGACCATCACATTGACGATGAAACACAGAAATTGCATCCCGATTCAATACAAAATTCGCAATGGCGATTTCTGTCCACAGGAGTACGGTCTAGAAGAGTAAGTACTTTTGATCTTCCCTGGGGGCCCAGTGTTAAACTCCGATGCACCACAGCAGGTTTACTGTATTCTTTCGACCATCACATTGACGATGAAACACAGAAATTGCATCCGGATTCAATACAAAATTCACAATGCCGATTTCTGTCCACAGGAGTACGGTTTAGAAGAGTATGTACTTTGGCTGTTTCCTGGGGGCTGAGTGTTAGACTCCGATGCACCACAGCAGGTTTACTGTAATCCTTCGACCATCATATTGACGATGAAACACAGTAATTGCATCCCGATTCAATACAAAATTCGCAATTCCGATTTCTGTCCTTAGGAGTACGGTTCAGAAGAGTATGTACTTTGGCTCTTCCCTGGGCGCCCAGTGTTAGACTCCGATGCACCACAGCAGGTTTACTGTAACCCTTCGACCATCACATTGACGATGAAACACAGAAATTGCATCCCGATTCAATACAAAATTCACAATGCCGATTTCTGTCCACAGGAGTACGGTTTAGAAAAGTATGTACTTTGGCTCTTCCCTGGGTAACCAGTGTTAGACTCCGATGCACCACAGCAGGTTTACTGTAACCCTTCGACCATCACATTGACGATGAAACACAGAAATTGCATCCCGATTCAATACTAAATTCACAATGGCGATTTCTGTCCACAGGAGTACGGTCTAGAAGAGTAAGTAATTTTGATCTTCCCTGGGGGCCCAGTGTTAGACTCCGATGCACCACAGCAGGTTTACTGTATCCCTTCGACCATCACATTGACGATGAAACACAGAAATTGCATCCCGATTCAATTCAAAATTCGCAATTCCGATCTCTGTCCTTAGGTGTACGGTTTATAAGAGTATTTAATTTCGCTCTTCCCTGGGGGCCCAGTGTTAGACTACAATGCACCACAGCAGGTTTACTGTAACCCTTCGCCCATCACATTGACGAAGAAACACAGAAATTGCATCCCGATTCAATACGAAATTCGCAATTCCGATTTCTAACCTAATGAGTACGGTTTAGAAGCGTATGTACTTTCGCTCTTCCCTGGGGGCCCAGTGTTAGACTCCGATGCACCACAGCAGGTTTACTGTATCCCTTCGTCCATCAAATTGACGATGTGACACAGAAATTGCATCCCGATTCAATTCAAAATTCGCAAGGCCGATTTCTGTCCACAAGACTACGGTTTAGAAGAGTATGTACTTTGGCTCTTCCCTACGGACCCAGTGTTGGACTCCGATGCACCACAGCAGGTTTACTGTAACCCTTCGACCATCACATTGACGATGAAACACAGAAAGTGCATCCCGATTCAATACAAAATGCACAATGCCGATTTCTGTCCACAGGAGTACAGTTTAGAAGAGTATGTACTTTGGCTATTCCCTGGGGGCCCAGTGTTAGACAACGATGCACCACAGCAAATTTACTGTTACTCTTCAACCATCACATTGACGATGAAACACAGAAATTGCATCCCGATTCAATACGAAATTCGCAATTCCGATTTCTAACCTAATGAGTACGGTTTAGAAGCGTATGTACTTTCGCTCTTCCCTGGGGGCCCAGTGTTAGACTCCGATGCACCACAGCAGGTTTACTGTATCCCTTCGACCATCACATTGACGATGAAACACAGAAATTGGATCCCGATTCAATACAAAATTCGCAATTCCGATTCCTAACCTTACTAGTACGGTTTAAGAGATTATGTACTTTGCCTCTACCCTGGGGGGCCCAGTGTTAGACTCCGATTAAGCACAGCAGGTTTACTGTATCCCTTCGACCATCACATTGACGATGAAACACAGAAATTGCATCCCGATTCAATACAAAATTCGCAATGCCGATTTCTGTCCACAAGAGTACGGTTAAGAAGAGTATGTACTTTAGCTCTTCCCTGGGGTCCCAGTGTTAGACTACGATGCACCACAGCAGGTTTGCTGTAACCCTTCGACCATCACATTGACGATGAAACACAGAAATTGCATCCCGAGTCAATACAAAATTCGCAATGCCGATTTTTGCCCTTAGCAGTACGGTTTGGAAGATTATGTACTTTGGTTCTTCCCTGGAGGCCCAGTGTTAGACTACGATTCACCACAGCAGGTTTACTGTAACCCTTCTACCATAACATTGACGATGAAACACAGAAATTACATCCCCATTAAATACAAAATTCGCAATGCTGATTTCTGTCCACAGGACTACGGTTTAGAGGAGTATGTACTTTGTCTATTCGCTGGGGGCCCAGTGTTATACTACGATGCACCACAGCAGGTTTACTGTTACCCTTCGACCATCACATTGACGATGAAACACAGAAATTGCATCCGGATTCAATACGAAATTCACAATGCCGATTTCTGTCCACAGGAGTACGGTTTAGAAGAGTATGTATTTTGGTTCCTCCCTGGGGGCCCAATGTCAGACTCCGATGCACCACAGCAGGGATACTGTAACTCTAAGACCATCACATTGACGATGAAACACAGAAATAGCATCCCGATTCAATACAAAATTCGCAATGCCGATTTCTGTAGACAGGAGTACGGTTTAGAAGAGTATGTACTTTGGTTCCTCCCTGGGGGCCCAGTGTTTGACTCCGATGCACCACAGCAGGTTTACTGTATCCCTTCGACCATCACAATGACGATGAAACACAGAAATTGCATCCCGATTCAATACAAAATTCGCTATGCCGATTTCTGTCCACAGGTGTACGGTTTAGAAGAGTGTGTACTTTGGCTCTTACCTGGGGGCCACTTGTTAGACTCCGATACACCACAGCAGGTTTACTGTATCCCTTCGACCATCACATTGACGATGAAACACAGAAATTGCATCCCGATTCAATACAAAATTCGCAATTCCGATTTCTGTCCTTAGGTGTACGGTTTATAAGAGTATTTAATTTGGCTCTTCCCTGGGGGCCCAGTGTTGGACTCCGATGCACCACAGCAGGTTTACTGTAACCCTTCGACCATCACATTGACGATGAATTACAGAAAGTGCATCCCGATTCAATACAAAATGCACAATGCCGATTTCTGTCCACAGGAGTACAGTTTAGAAGAGTATGTACTTTGGCTATTCCCTGGGGGCCTAGTGTTAGACAACGATGCACCACAGCAAATTTACTGTTACCCTTCAACCATCACATTGACGATGAAACACAGAAAATGCATCCCGATTCAATACAAAATTCACAAAGCCGATTTCTGTCCACAAGAGTACGGTTTAGAAGAGTATGTACTTTGACTCTTCCCTGGGTGCCCAGTGTTAGACTCCGATGCACCACAGCAGGTTTACTGTATCCCTTCGACCATCACATTGACGATTGAACACAGAAATTGCATCCCGATTCAATACAAAATTCGCAATTCCGATTCCCAACCTTATGAGTACGGTTTAGGAGATTATGTACTTTGCCTCTACCCTGGGGGCCCTGTGTTAGACTCCGATGCAGCACAGCAGGTTTACTGTATCCCTTCGACCATCACATTGACGATGAAACACAGAAATTGCATCCCGATTCAATACAAAGTTCGCAATGCCGATTTTTGCCCACAGGATTACGGTTTAGAAGATTATGTAGTTTGGCTCTTCCCTGGGGTCCCAGTGTTAGACTACGATGCACCACAGCAGGTTTACCGTATCCCCTTGACCATCACAATGACGATGGAACACAGAAATTGCATCCCGATTCAATACAAAATTCGCAATGCCGATTTCTGTCCACAAGACTACGGTTTAGAAGTGTATGTACTTTTGGCTCTTCCCTGGGGGCCCAATGTTAGACTCCGATGCACCACAGCAGGTTTACTGTATCCCTTCGACCATCACAATGACGATGAAACACAGAAATTGCATCCCGAGTCAATACAAAATTCGCAATGCCGATTTTTGCCCTTAGCAGTACGGTTTAGAAGATTATGTACTTTGGTTCTTCCCTGGGGGCCCAGTGTTAGACTACGATTCACCACAGCAGGTTTACTGTAACCCTTCTACCATCACATTGACGATGAAACACAGAAATTACATCCCCATTAAATACAAAATTCGCAATGCTGATTTCTGTCCACAGGACTACGGTTTAGAGGAGTATGTACTTTGTCTATTCGCTGGGGGCCCAGTGTTAAACTACGATGCACCACAGCAGGTTTACTGTTACCCTTCGCCCATCACATTGACGATGAAACACAGAAATTGCATCCGGATTCAATACGAAATTCACAATGCCGATTTCTGTCCACAGGAGTACGGTTTAGAAGAGTATGTACTTTGGCTCTTCCCTGGGTAACCAGAGTTAGACTCCGATGCACCACAGCAGGTTTACTGTAACCCTTCGACCATCACAATGACGATGAAACACAGAAATTGCATCCCGATTCAATACAAAATTCGCAATGCCGATTTCTGTCCACAGGTGTACGGTTTAGAAGAGTGTGTACTTTGGCTCTTACCTGCGCGCCCCGTGTTAGACTCCGATGCACTACAGCAGGTTTACTGTATCCCTTCGACCATCACATTGACGATGAAACACAGAAATTGCATCCCGATTCAATACAAAATTCGCAATTCCCATTTCTGTCCTTAGGTGTACGGTTTATAAGAGTATTTAATTTGGCTCCTCCCTGGGGGCCCAGTGTTGGACTCCGATGCACCACAGCAGGTTTACTGTAACCCTTCGACCATCACATTGACGATGAAATACAGAAAGTGCATCCCGATTCAATACAAAATGCACAATGCCGATTTCTGTCCACAGGAGTACAGTTTAGAAGAGTATGTACTTTGGCTATTCCCTGGGGGCCTAGTGTTAGACAACGATGCACCACAGCAAATTTACTGTTACCCTGCAACCATCACATTGACGATGAAACACAGAAAATGCATCCCGATTCAATACAAAATTCACAATGCCGATTTCTGTCCACAAGAGTACGGTTTAGAGGAGTATGTACTTTGACTCTTCCCTGGGTGCCCAGTGTTAGACTCCCATGCACCACAGCAGGTTTACTGTATCCCTTCGACCATCACATTGACGATTGAACACAGAAATTGCATCCCGATTCAATACAAAATTCGCAATTCCGATTCCTAACCTTATGAGTACGGTTTAGTTGAATATGTACTTTGCCTCTACCCTGGGGGCCCAGTGTTAGACTCCGATGCAGCACAGCAGGTTTACTGTATCCCTTCGACCATCACATTGACGATGAAACACAGAAATTGCATCCCGATTCAATACAAAATTCACAAAGCCGATTTCTGTCCACAAGAGTACGGTTTAGAAGAGTATGTACTTTGACTCTTCCCTGGGTGCCCAGTGTTAGACTCCGATGCACCACAGCAGGTTTACTGTATCCCTTCGACCATCACATTGACGATTGAACACAGAGATTGCATCCCGATTCAATACAAAATTCGCAATTCAGATTCCTAACCTTATGAGTACGGTTTAGGAGATTATGTACTTTGCCTCTACCCTGGGGGCCCAGTGTTAGACTCCGATGCAGCACAGCAGCTTTACTGTATCCCTTCGACCATCACATTGACGATGAAACACAGAAATTGCACCCCGATTCAATACAAAATTCGCAATGGCGATTTCTGTCCACAGGAGTACGGTCTAGAAGAGTAAGTACTTTTGATCTTCCCTGGGGGCCCAGTGTTAAACTCCGATGCACCACAGCAGGTTTACTGTATTCCTTCGACCATCACATTGACGATGAAACACAGAAATTGCATCCGGATTCAATACAAAATTCACAATGCCGATTTCTGTCCACAGGAGTACGGTTTAGAAGAGTATGTACTTTGGCTGTTTCCTGGGGGCTGAGTGTTAGACTCCGATGCACCACAGCAGGTTTACTGTAATCCTTCGACAATCATATTGACGATGAAACATAGTAATTGCATCCCGATTCAATAAAAAATTCGCAATTCCGATTTCTGTCCTTAGGAGTACGGTTCAGAAGAGTATGTACTTTGGCCCTTCCCTGGGCGCCCTGTGTTAGACTCCGATGCACCACAGCAGGTTTACTGTAACCCTTCGACCATCACATTGACGATGAAACACAGAAATTGCATCCCGATTCAATACAAAATTCACAATGCCGATTTCTGTCCACAGGAGTACGGTTAGAAGAGTATGTACTTTGGCTCTTCCCTGGGTAACCAGTGTTAGACTCCGATGCACCACAGCAGGTTTACTGTAACCCTTCGACCATCACATTGACGATGAAACACAGAAATTGCATCCCGATTCAATACAAAATTCACAATGGCGATTTCTGTCCACAGGAGTACGGTCTAGAAGAGTAAGTACTTTTGATCTTCCCTGGGGGCCCAGTGTTAGACTCCGATGCACCACAGCAGCTTTACTGTATCCCTTCGACCATCACATTGACGATGAAACACAGAAATTGCATCCCGATTCAATACAAAATACGCAATTCCGATTCCTAACCTTATGAGTACGGTTTAGGAGATTATGTACTTTGCCTCTACCCTGGGGGCCCAGTGTTAGACTCCGATGCAGCACAGCAGGTTTACTGTATCCCTTCGACCATCACATTGACGATGAAACACAGAAATTGCATCCCGATTCAATACAAAAA
The DNA here is from genome assembly GCF_023864275.1 of Schistocerca cancellata. Taxonomy (NCBI): domain Eukaryota; kingdom Metazoa; phylum Arthropoda; class Insecta; order Orthoptera; family Acrididae; genus Schistocerca; species Schistocerca cancellata. The sequence goes on along the minus strand of NC_064631.1, from coordinate 185,169,342 downwards.
TCGCAATGGCGATTTCTGTCCACAGGAGTACGGTCTAGAAGAGTAAGTACTTTTGATCTTCCCTGGGGGCCCAGTGTTAAACTCCGATGCACCACAGCAGGTTTACTGTATTCTTTCGACCATCACATTGACGATGAAACACAGAAATTGCATCCGGATTCAATACAAAATTCACAATGCCGATTTCTGTCCACAGGAGTACGGTTTAGAAGAGTATGTACTTTTGCTGTTCCCTGGGGGCTGAGTGTTAGACTCCGATGCACCACAGCAGGTTTACTGTAATCCTTCGACCATCATATTGACGATGAAACACAGTAATTGCATCCCGATTCAATACAAAATTCGCAATTCCGATTTCTGTCCTTAGGAGTACGGTTCAGAAGAGTATGTACTTTGGCTCTTCCCTGGGCGCCCAGTGTTAGACTCCGATGCACCACAGCAGGTTTACTGTAACCCTTCGACCATCACATTGACGATGAAACACAGAAATTGCATCCCGATTCAATACAAAATTCACAATGCCGATTTCTGTCCACAGGAGTACGGTTTAGAAGAGTATGTACTTTGGCTCTTCCCTGGGTAACCAGTGTTAGACTCCGATGCACCACAGCAGGTTTACTGTAACCCTTCGACCATCACATTGACGATGAAACACAGAAATTGCATCCCGATTCAATACTAAATTCACAATGGCGATTTCTGTCCACAGGAGTACGGTCTAGAAGAGTAAGTAATTTTGATCTTCCCTGGGGGCCCAGTGTTAGACTCCGATGCACCACAGCAGGTTTACTGTATCCCTTCGACCATCACATTGACGATGAAACACAGAAATTGCATCCCGATTCAATTCAAAATTCGCAATTCCGATCTCTGTCCTTAGGTGTACGGTTTATAAGAGTATTTAATTTGGCTCTTCCCTGGGGGCCCAGTGTTAGACTACAATGCACCACAGCAGGTTTACTGTAACCCTTCGCCCATCACATTGACGAAGAAACACAGAAATTGCATCCCGATTCAATACGAAATTCGCAATTCCGATTTCTAACCTAATGAGTACGGTTTAGAAGCGTATGTACTTTCGCTCTTCCCTGGGGGCCCAGTGTTAGACTCCGATGCACCACAGCAGGTTTACTGTATCCCTTCGTCCATCAAATTGACGATGAGACACAGAAATTGCATCCCGATTCAATTCAAAATTCGCAAGGCCGATTTCTGTCCACAGGAGTACGGTTTAGAAGAGTATGTACTTTGGCTCTTCCCTACGGACCCAGTGTTGGACTCCGATGCACCACAGCAGGTTTACTGTAACCCTTCGACCATCACATTGACGATGAAACACAGAAAGTGCATCCCGATTCAATACAATATGCACAATGCCGATTTCTGTCCACAGGAGTACAGTTTAGAAGAGTATGTACTTTGGCTATTCCCTGGGGGCCCAGTGTTAGACAACGATGCACCACAGCAAATTTACTGTTACTCTTCAACCATCACATTGACGATGAAACACAGAAATTGCATCCCGATTCAATACGAAATTCGCAATTCCGATTTCTAACCTAATGAGTACGGTTTAGAAGCGTATGTACTTTCGCTCTTCCCTGGGGGCCCAGTGTTAGACTCCGATGCACCACAGCAGGTTTACTGTATCCCTTCGACCATCACATTGACGATGAAACACAGAAATTGGATCCCGATTCAATACAAAATTCGCAATTCCGATTCCTAACCTTACTAGTACGGTTTAAGAGATTATGTACTTTGCCTCTACCCTGGGGGGCCCAGTGTTGGACTCCGATTAAGCACAGCAGGTTTACTGTATCCCTTCGACCATCACATTGACGATGAAACACAGAAATTGCATCCCGATTCAATACAAAATTCGCAATGCCGATTTCTGTCCACAAGAGTACGGTTAAGAAGAGTATGTACTTTAGCTCTTCCCTGGGGTCCCAGTGTTAGACTACGATGCACCACAGCAGGTTTGCTGTAACCCTTCGACCATCACATTGACGATGAAACACAGAAATTGCATCCCGAGTCAATACAAAATTCGCAATGCCGATTTTTGCCCTTAGCAGTACGGTTTGGAAGATTATGTACTTTGGTTCTTCCCTGGAGGCCCAGTGTTAGACTACGATTCACCACAGCAGGTTTACTGTAACCCTTCTACCATAACATTGACGATGAAACACAGAAATTACATCCCCATTAAATACAAAATTCGCAATGCTGATTTCTGTCCACAGGACTACGGTTTAGAGGAGTATGTACTTTGTCTATTCGCTGGGGGCCCAGTGTTATACTACGATGCACCACAGCAGGTTTACTGTTACCCTTCGACCATCACATTGACGATGAAACACAGAAATTGCATCCGGATTCAATACGAAATTCACAATGCCGATTTCTGTCCACAGGAGTACGGTTTAGAAGAGTATGTATTTTGGTTCCTCCCTGGGGGCCCAATGTCAGACTCCGATGCACCACAGCAGGGATACTGTAACTCTAAGACCATCACATTGACGATGAAACACAGAAATAGCATCCCGATTCAATACAAAATTCGCAATGCCGATTTCTGTAGACAGGAGTACGGTTTAGAAGAGTATGTACTTTGGTTCCTCCCTGGGTGCCCAGTGTTTGACTCCGATGCACCACAGCAGGTTTACTGTATCCCTTCGACCATCACAATGACGGAGAAACACAGAAATTGCATCCCGATTCAATACAGAATTCGCTATGCCGATTTCTGTCCACAGGTGTACGGTTTAGAAGAGTGTGTACTTTGGCTCTTACCTGGGGGCCACTTGTTAGACTCCGATGCACCACAGCAGGTTTACTGTATCCCTTCGACCATCACATTGACGATGAAACACAGAAATTGCATCCCGATTCAATACAAAATTCGCAATTCCGATTTCTGTCCTTAGGTGTACGGTTTATAAGAGTATTTAATTTGGCTCTTCCCTGGGGGCCCAGTGTTGGACTCCGATGCACCACAGCAGGTTTACTGTAACCCTTCGACCATCACATTGACGATGAATTACAGAAAGTGCATCCCGATTCAATACAAAATGCACAATGCCGATTTCTGTCCACAGGAGTACAGTTTAGAAGAGTATGTACTTTGGCTATTCCCTGGGGGCCTAGTGTTAGACAACGATGCACCACAGCAAATTTACTGTTACCCTTCAACCATCACATTGACGATGAAACACAGAAAATGCATCCCGATTCAATACAAAATTCACAAAGCCGATTTCTGTCCACAAGAGTACGGTTTAGAAGAGTGTGTACTTTGACTCTTCCCTGGGTGCCCAGTGTTAGACTCCGATGCACCACAGCAGGTTTACTGTATCCCTTCGACCAACACATTGACGATTGAACACAGAAATTGCATCCCGATTCAATACAAAATTCGCAATTCCGATTCCTAACCTTATGAGTACGGTTTAGGAGATTATGTACTTTGCCTCTACCCTGGGGGCCCAGTGTTAGACTCCGATGCAGCACAGCAGGTTTACTGTATCCCTTCGACCATCACATTGACGATGAAACACAGAAATTGCATCCCGATTCAATACAAAATTCGCAATGGCGATTTCTGTCCACAGGAGTACGGTCTAGAAGAGTAAGTACTTTTGATCTTCCCTGGGGGCCCAGTGTTAAACTCCGATGCACCACAGCAGGTTTACTGTATTCCTTCGACCATCACATTGACGATGAAACACAGAAATTGCATCCGGATTCAATACAAAATTCACAATGCCGATTTCTGTCCACAGGAGTACGGTTTAGAAGAGTATGTACTTTGGCTGTTTCCTGGGGGCTGAGTGTTAGACTCCGATGCACCACAGCAGGTTTACTGTAATCCTTCGACAATCATATTGACGATGAAACATAGTAATTGCATCCCGATTCAATAAAAAATTCGCAATTCCGATTTCTGTCCTTAGGAGTACGGTTCAGAAGAGTATGTACTTTGGCTCTTCCCTGGGCGCCCAGTGTTAGACTCCGATGCACCACAGCAGGTTTTCTGTAACCCTTCGACCATCACATTGACGATGAAACACAGAAATTGCATCCCGATTCAATACAAAATTCACAATGGCGATTTCTGTCCACAGGAGTACGGTCTAGAAGAGTAAGTACTTTTGATCTTCCCTGGGGGCCCAGTGTTAGACTCCGATGCACCACAGCAGCTTTACTGTATCCCTTCGACCATCACATTGACGATGAAACACAGAAATTGCATCCCGATTCAATACAAAATACGCAATTCCGATTCCTAACCTTATGAGTACGGTTTAGGAGATTATGTACTTTGCCTCTACCCTGGGGGCCCAGTGTTAGACTCCGATGCAGCACAGCAGGTTTACTGTATCCCTTCGACCATCACATTGACGATGAAACACAGAAATTGCATCCCGATTCAATACAAAATTCGCAATGGCGATTTCTGTCCACAGGAGTACGGTCTAGAAGAGTAAGTACTTTTGATCTTCCCTGGGGGCCCAGTGTTAAACTCCGATGCACCACAGCAGGTTTACTGTATTCTTTCGACCATCACATTGACGATGAAACACAGAAATTGCATCCGGATTCAATACAAAATTCACAATGCCGATTTCTGTCCACAGGAGTACGGTTTAGAAGAGTATGTACTTTGGCTGTTTCCTGGGGGCTGAATGTTAGACTCCGATGCACCACAGCAGGTTTACTGTAATCCTTCGACCATCATATTGACGATGAAACACAGTAATTGCATCCCGATTCAATACAAAATTCGCAATTCCGATTTCTGTCCTTAGGAGTACGGTTCAGAAGAGTATGTACTTTGGCTCTTCCCTGGGCGCCCAGTGTTAGACTCCGATGCACCACAGCAGGTTTACTGTAACCCTTCGACCATCACATTGACGATGAAACACAGAAATTGCATCCCGATTCAATACAAAATTCACAATGCCGATTTCTGTCCACAGGAGTACGGTTTAGAAGAGTATGTACTTTGGCTCTTCCCTGGGTAACCAGTGTTAGACTCCGATGCACCATAGCAGGTTTACTGTAACCCTTCGACCATCACATTGACGATGAAACACAGAAATTGCATCCCGATTCAATACTAAATTCACAATGGCGATTTCTGTCCACAGGAGTACGGTCTAGAAGAGTAAGTAATTTTGATCTTCCCTGGGGGCCCAGTGTTAGACTCCGATGCACCACAGCAGGTTTACTGTATCCCTTCGACCATCACATTGACGATGAAACACAGAAATTGCATCCCGATTCAATATAAAATTCGCAATTCCGATTTCTGTCCTTAGGTGTACGGTTTATAAGAGTATTTAATTTGGCTCTTCCCTGGGGGCCCAGTGTTAGACTACAATGCACCACAGCAGGTTTACTGTAACCCTTCGCCCATCACATTGACGAAGAAACACAGAAATTGCATCCCGATTCAATACGAAATTCGCAATTCCGATTTCTAACCTAATGAGTACGGTTTAGAAGCGTATGTACTTTCGCTCTTCCCTGGGGGCCCAGTGTTAGACTCCGATGCACCACAGCAGGTTTACTGTATCCCTTCGTCCATCAAATTGACGATGAGACACAGAAATTGCATCCCGATTCAATTCAAAATTCGCAAGGCCGATTTCTGTCCACAGGAGTACGGTTTAGAAGAGTATGTATTTTGGCTCTTCCCTACGGACCCAGTGTTGGACTCCGATGCACCACAGCAGGTTTACTGTAACCCTTCGACCATCACATTGACGATGAAACACAGAAAGTGCATCCCGATTCAATACAATATGCACAATGCCGATTTCTGTCCACAGGAGTACAGTTTAGAAGAGTATGTACTTTGGCTATTCCCTGGGGGCCCAGTGTTAGACAACGATGCACCACAGCAAATTTACTGTTACTCTTCAACCATCACATTGACGATGAAACACAGAAAATGCATCCCGATTCAATACAAAATTCACAATGCCGATTTCTGTCCACAAGAGTACGGTATAGAAGAGTATGTAATTTGACTCTTCCCTGGGGGCCCAGTGTTAGACTCCGATGCACCACAGCAGGTTTACTGTATCCCTTCGACCATCACATTGACGATGAAACACAGAAATTGCATCCCGATTCAATACAAAATTCGCAATTCCGATTCCTAACCTTACTAGTACGGTTTAAGAGATTATGTACTTTGCCTCTACCCTGGGGGGCCCAGTGTTAGACTCCGATTAAGCACAGCAGGTTTACTGTATCCCTTCGACCATCACATTGACGATGAAACACAGAAATTGCATCCCGATTCAATACAAAATTCGCAATGCCGATTTCTGTCCAGAAGAGTACGGTTAAGAAGAGTATGTACTTTAGCTCTTCCCTGGGGTCCCAGTGTTAGACTACGATGCACCACAGCAGGTTTGCTGTAACCCTTCGACCATCACATTGACGATGAAACACAGTAATTGCATCCGGATTCAATACAAAATTCACAATGCCGATTTCTGTCCACAGGAGTACGGTTAAGAAGAGTATGTACTTTGGCTCTTCCCTGGGGGCCCAGTGTTAGACTCCGATGCACCACAGCAGGTTTACTGTAACCCTTCGACCATCACATTGACGATGAAACACAGAAATTGCATCCCGATTCAATACAAAATTCACAATGCCGATTTCTGTCCACAGGAGTACGGTTTAGAAGAGTATGTACTTTGGGTCTTCCCTGGGTAACCAGTGTTAGACTCCGATGCACCACAGCAGGTTTACTGTAACCCTTCGACCATCACATTGACGATGAAACACAGAAATTGCATCCCAATTCAATACAAAATTCACAATGGCGATTTCTGTCCACAGGAGTACGGTCTAGAAGAGTAAGTACTTTTGATCTTCCCTGGGGGCCCAGTGTTAGACTCCGATGCACCACAGCAGGTTTACTGTATTCCTTCGACCATCACATTGACGATTGAACACAGAAATTGCATCCCGATTCAATACAAAATTCGCAGTTCCGATTTCTGTCCTTAGGAGTACGGTTTAGACGAGTATGTACTTTGGCTCTTCCCTGGGGGCCCAGTGTTAGACTACTATGCACCACAGCAGGTTTACTGTAACCCTTCGACCATCACATTGACGATGAAACACAGAAATTCCTTCCCGATTCAATACAAAATACGCAATGCCGATTTCTGTCCACAGGAGTACGGTTTAGAAGAGTATGTACTTTGGCTATTCCCTGGGGGCCCAGTGTTAGACTACGATGCCCCACAGCAGGTTTACTGTTCCCCTTCGACCATCAGATTGACGATGAAACACAGAAATTGCATTCCGATTCAATACAAAATTCGCAATGCCGATCTCTTTCCAGAAGAGTACGGTTTAGAAGAGTATGTACTTTGGCTCTTCCCTGGTGGCCCAGTGTTAGACTCCGATGCACCACAGCAGGTTTACTGTATCCCTTCGACCATCACATTGACGATGAAACACAGAAATTGCATCCCGATTCAAAACAAAATACGCAATTTCGATTTCTGTCCTTATGGGTACGGTTTAGAAGAGTATGTACTTTTTCTCTTTCCTGGGGGCCCAGTGTTAGACTTCGATGCACCACAGCAGGTTTTTCTGTATCCCTTCGACTATCACATTGATGATGAAACACAGAAATTGCATCCCGATTCAATACAAAATTCGCAATGCCGATTTTTGTCCACAGGATTACGGTTTAGAAGATTATGTACTTTGGCTCTTCCCTGGGGGCCCAGTGTTAGACTACGATGCACCACAGCAGGTTTACTGTAACCCTTCTACCATCACATTGACGATGAAACACAGAAATTGCATCCCCATTCAATACAAAATTCGCAATGCCGATTTCTGTCCACAGGAGTAGGGTTTAGAAGAGTATGTATTTGGCTCTTCCCTGGGTAACCAGTGTTAGACTCCGATGCACCACAGCAGGTTTACTGTAATCCTTCGACCATCATATTGACGATGAAACACAGTAATTGCATCCCGATTCAATAAAAAATTCCCAATTCCGATTTCTGTCCTTAGGAGTACGGTTCAGAAGAGTATGTACTTTGGCTCTTCCCTGGGCGCCCAGTGTTAGACTCCGATGCACCACAACAGGTTTACTGTATCCCTTCGACCATCACATTGACGATGAAACACAGAAATTGCATCCCGATTCAATACATAGTTCGCAATGCCGATTTTTGCCCACAGGATTACGGTTTAGAAGATTATGTAGTTTGGCTCTTCCCTGGGGTCCCAGTGTTAGACTACGATGCACCACAGCAGGTTTACCGTATCCCCTTGACCATCACAATGACGATGGAACACAGAAATTGCATCCCGATTCAATACAAAATTCGCAATGCCGATTTCTGTCCACAAGACTACGGTTTAGAAGTGTATGTACTTTGGCTCTTCCCTGGGGGCCCAATGTTAGACTCCGATGCACCACAGCAGGTTTACTGTATCCCTTCGACCATCACAATGAAGATGAAACACAGAAAATGCATCCCGATTCAATACAAAATTCGCAATGCCGATTTTTGCCCTTAGCAGTACGGTTTAGAAGATTATGTACTTTGGTTCTTCCCTGGGGGCCCAGTGTTAGACTACGATTCACCACAGCAGGTTTACTGTAACCCTTCTACCATCACATTGACGATGAAACACAGAAATTACATCCCCATTAAATACAAAATTCGCAATGCTGATTTCTGTCCACAGGACTACGGTTTAGAGGAGTATGTACTTTGTCTATTCGCTGGGGGCCCAGTGTTATACTACGATGCACCACAGCAGGTTTACTGTTACCCTTCGCCCATCACATTGACGATGAAACACAGAAATTGCATCCGGATTCAATACGAAATTCACAATGCCGATTTCTGTCCACAGGAGTACGGTTTAGAAGAGTATGTACTTTGGCTCTTCCCTGGGTAACCAGAGTTAGACTCCGATGCACCACAGCAGGTTTACTGTAACCCTTCGACCATCACAATGACGATGAAACACAGAAATTGCATCCCGATTCAATACAAAATTCGCAATGCCGATTTCTGTCCACAGGTGTACGGTTTAGAAGAGTGTGTACTTTGGCTCTTACCTGGGGGCCCCGTGTTAGACTCCGATGCACTACAGCAGGTTTACTGTATCCCTTCGACAATCACATTGACGATGAAACACAGAAATTGCATCCCGATTCAATACAAAATTCGCAATTCCCATTTCTGTCCTTAGGTGTACGGTTTATAAGAGTATTTAATTTGGCTCTTCCCTGGGGGCCCAGTGTTGGACTCCGATGCACCACAGCAGGTTTACTGTAACCCTTCGACCATCACATTGACGATGAAATACAGAAAGTGCATCCCGATTCAATACAAAATGCACAATGCCGATTTCTGTCCACAGGAGTACAGTTTAGAAGAGTATGTACTTTGGCTATTCCCTGGGGGCCTAGTGTTAGACAACGATGCACCACCGCAAATTTACTGTTACCCTGCAACCATCACATTGACGATGAAACACAGAAAATGCATCCCGATTCAATACAAAATTCACAATGCCGATTTCTGTCCACAAGAGTACGGTTTAGAAGAGTATGTACTTTGACTCTTCCCTGGGTGCCCAGTGTTAGACTCCCATGCACCACAGCAGGTTTACTGTATCCCTTCGACCATCACATTGACGATTGAACACAGAAATTGCATCCCGATTCAATACAAAATTCGCAATTCCGATTCCTAACCTTATGAGTACGGTTTAGTTGAATATGTACTTTGCCTCTACCCTGGGGGCCCAGTGTTAGACTCCGATGCAGCACAGCAGGTTTACTGTATCCCTTCGACCATCACATTGACGATGAAACACAGAAATTGCATCCCGATTCAATACAAAATACGCAATTCCGATTCCTAACCTTATGAGTACGGTTTAGGAGATTATGTACTTTGCCTCTACCCTGGGGGCCCAGTGTTAGACTCCGATGCAGCACAGCAGGTTTACTGTATCCCTTCGACCATCACATTGACGATGAAACACAGAAATTGCATCCCGATTCAATACAAAATTCGCAATGGCGATTTCTGTCCACAGGAGTACGGTCTAGAAGAGTAAGTACTTTTGATCTTCCCTGGGGGCCCAGTGTTAAACTCCGATGCACCACAGCAGGTTTACTGTATTCCTTCGACCATCACATTGACGATGAAACACAGAAATTGCATCCGGATTCAATACAAAATTCACAATGCCGATTTCTGTCCACAGGAGTACGGTTTAGAAGAGTATGTACTTTAGCTGTTTCCTGGGGGCTGAGTGTTAGACTCCGATGCACCACAGCAGGTTTACTGTAATCCTTCGACCATCATATTGACGATGAAACACAGTAATTGCATCCCGATTCATTACAAAATTCGCAATTCCGATTTCTGTCCTTAGGAGTACGGTTCAGAAGAGTATGTACTTTGGCTCTTCCCTGGGCGCCCAGTGTTAGACTCCGATGCACCACAGCAGGTTTACTGTAACCCTTCGACCATCACATTGACGATGAAACACAGAAATTGCATCCCGATTCAATACAAAATTCACAATGCCGATTTCTGTCCACAGGAGTACGGTTTAGAAGAGTATGTACTTTGTCTCTTCCCTGGGTAACCAGTGTTAGACTCCGATGCACCACAGCAGGTTTACTGTAACCCTTCGACCATCACATTGACGATGAAACACAGAAATTGCATCCCGATTCAATACTAAATTCTAAATGGCGATTTCTGTCCACAGGAGTACGGTCTAGAAGAGTAAGTAATTTTGATCTTCCCTGGGGGCCCAGTGTTAGACTCCGATGCACCACAGCAGGTTTACTGTATCCCTTCGACCATCACATTGACGATGAAACACAGAAATTGCATCCCGATTCAATACAAAATTCGCAATTCCGATTTCTGTCCTTAGGTGTACGGTTTATAAGAGTATTTAATTTGGCTCTTCCCTGGGGGCCCAGTGTTAGACTACGATGCACCACAGCAGGTTTACTGTAACCCTTCGCCCATCACATTGACGAAGAAACACAGAAATTGCATCCCGATTCAATACGAAATTCGCAATTCCGATTTCTAACCTAATGAGTACGGTTTAGAAGCGTATGTACTTTCGCTCTTCCCTGGGGGCCCAGTGTTAGACTCCGATGCACCACAGCAGGTTTACTGTATCCCTTCGTCCATCAAATTGACGATGAGACACAGAAATTGCATCCCGATTCAATTCAAAATTCGCAAGGCCGATTTCTGTCCACAGGAGTACGGTTTAGAAGAGTATGTACTTTGGCTCCTCCCTACGGGCCCAGTGTGGGACTCCGATGCACCACAGCAGGTTTACTGTAACCCTTCGACCATCACATTGACGATGAAACACAGAAAGTGCATCCCGATTCAATACAAAATGCACAATGCCGATTTCTGTCCACAGGAGTACAGTTTAGAAGAGTATGTACTTTGGCTATTCCCTGGGGGCCCAGTGTTAGACAACGATGCACCACAGCAAATTTACTGTTACTCTTCAACCATCACATTGACGATGAAACACAGAAAATGCATCCCGATTCAATACAAAATTCACAATGCCGATTTCTGTCCACAGGAGTACGGTTAAGAAGAGTATGTACTTTGGCTGTTTCCTGGGGGCTGAGTGTTAGACTCCGATGCACCACAGCAGGTTTACTGTAAGCCTTCGACCATCATATTGACGATGAAACACAGTAATTGCATCCCGATTCAATACAAAATTCGCATTCCGATTTCTGTCCTTAGGAGTACGGTTCAGAAGAGTTTGTACTTTGGCTCTTCCCTGGGGGCCCAGTGTTAGACTCCGATGCACCACAGCAGGTTTACTGTAACCCTTCGACCATCACATTGACGATGAAACATAGAAATTGCATCCCGATTCAATACAAAATTCACAATGCCGATTTCTGTCCACAGGAGTACGGTTTAGAAGAGTATGTACTTTGGCTCTTCCCTGGGTAACCAGTGTTAGACTCCGATGCACCACAGCAGGTTTACTGTAACCCTTCGACCATCACATTGACGATGAAACACAGAAATTGCATCCCGATTCATTACAAAATTCACAATGGCGATTTCTGTCCACAGTAGTACGGTCTAGAAGAGTAAGTACTTTTGATCTTCCCTGGGGGCCCAGTGTTAGACTCCGATGCACCACAGCAGGTTTACTGTATTCCTTCGACCATCACATTGACGATTGAACACAGAAATTGCATCCCGATTAAATACAAAATTCGCAGTTCCGATTTCTGTCCTTAGGAGTACGGTTTAGACGAGTATGTACTTTGGCTCTTCCCTGGGGGCCCAGTGTTAGACTACTATGCACCACAGCAGGTTTACTGTAACCCTTCGACCATCACATTGACGATGAAACACAGAAATTCCTTCCCGATTCAATACAAAATACGCAATGCCGATTTCTGTCCACAGGAGTACGGTTTAGAAGAGTATGTACTTTGGCTATTCCCTGGGGGCCCAGTGTTAGACTACGATGCCCCACAGCAGGTTTACTGTTCCCCTTCGACCATCAGATTGACGATGAAACACAGAAATTGCATTCCGATTCAATACAAAATTCGCAATGCCGATCTCTGTCCAGAAGAGTACGGTTTAGAAGAGTATGTACTTTGGCTCTTCCCTGGGGGCCCAGTGTTATTCTCCGATGCACCACAGCAGGTTTACTGTATCCCTTCGACCATCACATTGACGATGAAACACAGAAATTGCATCCCGATTCAATACAAAATACGCAATTTCGATTTCTGTCCTTATGGGTACGGCTGAGAAGAGTATGTATTTTGGCTCTTTCCTGGGGGCCCAGTGTTAGACTTCGATGCACCACAGCAGGTTTTTCTGTATCCCTTCGACTATCACATTGATGATGAAACACAGAAATTGCATCCCGATTCAATACAAAATTCGCAATGCCGATTTTTGTCCACAGGATTACGGTTTAGAAGATTATGTACTTTGGCTCTTCCCTGGGGGCCCAGTGTTAGACTACGATGCACCACAGCAGGTTTACTGTAACCCTTCTACCATCACATTGACGGTGAAACACAGAAATTGCATCCCCATTCAATACAAAATTCGCAATGCCGATTTCTGTCCACAGGAGTAGGGTTTAGAAGAGTATGTACTTTGACTCTTCCCTGGGTAACCAATGTTAGACTCCGATGCACCGCAGCAGGTTTACTGTAATCCTTCGACCATCATATTGACGATGAAACACAGTAATTGCATCCCGATTCAATAAAAAATTCGCAATTCCGATTTCTGTCCTTAGGAGTACGGTTCAGAAGAGTATGTACTTTGGCTCTTCCCTGGGCGCCCAGTGTTAGACTCCGATGCACCACAGCAGGTTTACTGTAACCCTTCGACCATCACATTGACGATGAAACACAGAAATTGCATCCCGATTCAATACAAAATTCACAATGGCGATTTCTGTCCACAGGAGTACGGTCTAGAAGAGTGGGTACTTTTGATCTTCCCTGGGGGCCCAGTGTTAAACTCCGATGCACCACAGCAGCTTTACTGTATCCCTTCGACCATCACATTGACGATGAAACACAGAAATTGCATCCCGATTCAATACAAAATACGCAATTCCGATTCCTAACATTATGAGTACGGTTTAGAAGATTATGTACTTTGGCTCTTCCCTGGGGGCCCAGTGTTAGACTACGATGCACCACAGCAGGTTTACTGTAACCCTTCTACCATCACATTGACGATGAAACACAGAAATTGCATCCGGATTCAATACAAAATTCACAATGCCGATTTCTGTCCACAGGAGTACGGATTAGAAGAGTATGTACTTTGGCTGTTTCCTGGGGGCTGAGTGTTAGACTCCGATGCACCACAGCAGGTTTACTGTAATCCTTCGACCATCATATTGACGATGAAACACAGTAATTGCATCCCGATTCAATACAAAATTCGCAATTCCGATTTCTGTCCTTAGGAGTACGGTTCAGAAGAGTATGTACTTTGGCTCTTCCCTGGGCGCCCAGTGTTAGACTCCGATGCACCACAGCAGGTTTACTGTAACCCTTCGACCATCACATTGACGATGAAACACAGAAATTGCATCCCGATTCAATACAAAATTCACAATGCCGATTTCTGTCCACAGGAGTACGGTTTAGAACAGTATGTACTTTGGCTCTTCCCTGGGCAACCAGTGTTAGACTCCGATGCACCACAGCAGGTTTACTGTAACCCTTCGACCATCACATTGACGATGAAACACAGAAATTGCATCCCGATTCAATACTAAATTCACAATGGCGATTTCTGTCCACAGGAGTACGGTCTAGAAGAGTAAGTAATTTTGATCTTCCCTGGGGGCCCAGTGTTAGACTCCGCTGCACCACAGCAGGTTTACTGTATCCCTTCGACCATCACATTGACGATGAAACACAGAAATTGCATCCCGATTCAATACAAAATTCGCAATTCCGATTTCTGTCCTTAGGTGTACGGTTTATAGGAGTATTTAATTTGGCTCTTCCCTGGGGGCCCAGTGTTAGACTACGATGCACCACAGCAGGTTTACTGTAACGCATCGCCCATCACATTGACGAAGAAACACAGAAATTGCATCCCGATTCAATACGAAATTCGCAATTCCGATTTCTAACCTAATGAGTATGGTTTAGAAGCGTATGTACTTTCGCTCTTCCCTGGGGGCCCAGTGTTAGACTCCGATGCACCACAGCAGGTTTACTGTATCCCTTCGTCCATCAAATTGACGATGAGACACAGAAATTGCATCCCGATTCAATTCAAAATTCGCAAGGCCGATTTCTGTCCACAGGAGTACGGTTTAGAAGAGTATGTACTTTGGCTCTTCCCTACGGGCCCAGTTTTGGACTCCGATGCACCACAGCAGTTTTACTGTAACCCTTCGACCATCACATTGACGATGAAACACAGAAAGTGCATCCCGATTCAATACAAAATGCACAATGCCGATTTCTGTCCACAGAAGTACGGTTAGAAGAGTATGTATTTTGGCTATTCTCTAGGGGCCCATTGTTACACTACGATGCACCACATAAGGTTTACTGTATCCCTTCGAACATCACATTGACGATGAAATACAGAAATTGCATCCCGATTCAATAAAATACTCGCAATGCTGACTTCTGTCCACAGGAGTACGGTTTAGAAGATAATGTAATTTGGCTCTTCCCTGGGGGCCCAGTGTTAGACTACGATTCACCACAGCAGGTTTACTGTATCCCTTCGACCATCACATTGACGATGAAACACAGAAATGGCATCCCAATTCAATACAAAATACGCAATGCCGATTTCTGTCCACAGGAGTACGGTTTAGAAGAGTATGTACTTTGGCTATTCCCTGGGGGCCCAGTGTTAGACTACGATGCCCCACAGCAGGTTTACTGTTCCCCTTCGACCATCAGATTGACGATGAAACACAGAAATTGCATTCCGATTCAATACAAAATTCGCAATGCCGATCTCTGTCCAGAAGAGTACGGTTTAGAAGAGTGGGTACTTTGGCTCTTCCCTGGGGGCCCAGTGTTAGACTCCGATGCACCACAGCAGGTTTACTGTATCCCTTCGACCATCACATTGACGATGAAACACAGAAATTGCATCCCGATTCAATACAAAATACGCAATTTCGATTTCTGTCCTTATGGGTACGGTTTAGAAGAGTATGTATTTTGGCTCTTTCCTGGGGGCCCGGTGTTAGACTTCGATGCACCACAGCAGGTTTTTCTGTATCCCTTCGACTATCACATTGATGATGAAACACAGAAATTGCATCCCGATTCAATACAAAATTCGCAATGCCGATTTTTGTCCACAGGATTACGGTTTAGAAGATTATGTACTTTGGCTCTTCCCTGGGGGCCCAGTGTTAGACTACGATGCACCACAGCAGGTTTACTGTAACCCTTCTACCATCACATTGACGATGAAACACAGAAATTGCATCCCCATTCAATACAAAATTCGCAATGCCGATTTCTGTCCACAGGAGTAGGGTTTAGAAGAGTATGTGCTTTGGCTCTTCCCTGGGTAACCAGTGTTAGACTCCGATGCACCACAGCAGGTTTACTGTAATCCTTCGACCATCATATTGACGATGAAACACAGTAATTGCATCCCGATTCAATAAAAAATTCGCAATTCCGATTTCTGTCCTTAGGAGTACGGTTCAGAAGTGTATGTACTTTGGCTCTTCCCTGGGCACCCAGTGTTAGACTCCGATGCACCACAGCAGGTTTACTGTAACCCTTCGACCATCACATTGACGATGAAACACAGAAATTGCATCCCGATTCAATACAAAATTCACAATGGCGATTTCTGTCCACAGGAGTACGGTCTAGAAGAGTAGGTACTTTTGATCTTCCCTGGGGGCCCAGTGTTAGACTCCGATGCACCACAGCAGCTTTACTGTATCCCTTCGACCATCACATTGACGATGAAACACAGAAATTGCATCCCGATTCAATACAAAATACGCAATTCCGATTCCTAACCTTATGAGTACGGTTTAGGAGATTATGTACTTTGCCTCTACCCTGGGGGCCCAGTGTTAGACTCCGATGCAGCACAGCAGGTTTACTGTATCCCTTCGACCATCACATTGACGATGAAACACAGAAATTGCATCCCGATTCAATACTAAATTCGCAATGGCGATTTCTGTCCACAGGAGTACGGTCTAGAAGAGTAAATAATTTTGATCTTCCCTGGGGGCCCAGTGTTAAACTCCGATGCACCACAGCAGGTTTACTGTATTCCTTCGACCATTACATTGACGATGAAACACAGAAATTGCATCCGGATTCAATACAAAATTCACAATGCCGATTTCTGTCCACAGGAGTACGGATTAGAAGAGTATGTACTTTGGCTGTTTCCTGGGGGCTGAGTGTTAGACTCCGATGCACCACAGCAGGTTTACTGTAATCCTTCGACCATCATATTGACGATGAAACACAGTAATTGCATCCCGATTCAATACAAAATTCGCAATTCCGATTTCTGTCCTTAGGAGTACGGTTCAGAAGAGTATGTACTTTGGCTCTTCCCTGGGCGCCCAGTGTTAGACTCCGATGCACCACAGCAGGTTTACTGTAACCCTTCGACCATCACATTGACGATGAAACACAGAAATTGCATCCCGATTCAATACAAAATTTACAATGCCGATTTCTGTCCACAGGAGTACGGTTTAGAACAGTATGTACTTTGGCTCTTCCCTGGGTAACCAGTGTTAGACTCCGATGCACCACAGCAGGTTTACTGTAACCCTTCGACCATCACATTGACGATGAAACACAGAAATTGCATCCCGATTCAATACTAAATTCACAATGGCGATTTCTGTCCACAGGAGTACGGTCTAGAAGAGTAAGTAATTTTGATCTTCCCTGGGGGCCCAGTGTTAGACTCCGATGCACCACAGCAGGTTTACTGTATCCCTTAGACCATCACATTGACGATGAAACACAGAAATTGCATCCCGATTCAATACAAAATTCGCAATTCCGATTTCTGTCCTTAGGTGAACGGTTTATAAGAGTGTTTAATTTGGCTCTTCCCTGGGGGCCCAGTGTTAGACTACGATGCACCACAGCAGGTTTACTGTAACGCATCGCCCATCACATTGACGAAGAAACACAGAAATTGCATCCCGATTCAATACGAAATTCGCAATTCCGATTTCTAACCTAATGAGTACGGTTTAGAAGCGTATGTACTTTCGCTCTTCCCTGGGGGCCCAGTGTTAGACTCCGATGCACCACAGCAGGTTTACTGTGTCCCTTCGTCCATCAAATTGACGATGAGACACAGAAATTGCATCCCGATTCAATTCAAAATTCGCAAGGCCGATTTCTGTCCACAGGAGTACGGTTTAGAAGAGTATGTACTTTGGCTCTTCCCTACGGGCCCAGTTTTGGACTCCGATGCACCACAGCAGTTTTACTGTAACCCTTCGACCATCACATTGACGATGAAACACAGAAAGTGCATCCTGATTCAATACAAAATGCACAATGCCGATTTCTGTCCACAGGAGTACAGTTTAGGAGATTATGTACTTTGGCTATTCCCTGGGGGCCCAGTGTTAGACAACGTTGCACCACAGCAAATTTACTGTTACTCTTCAACCATCACATTGACGATGAAACACAGAAAATGCATCCCGATTAAATACAAAATTCACAATGCCGATTTCTGTCCACAAGAGTACGGTATAGAAGAGTATGTACTTTGACTCTTCCCTGGGGGCCCAGTGTTAGACTCCGATGCACCACAGCAGGTTTACTGTATCCCTTCGACCATCACATTGACGATGAAACACAGAAATTGCATCCCGATTCAATACAAAATTCGCAATTCCGATTCCTAACCTTATGGGTACGGTTTAGGAGATTATGTACTTTGCCTCTACCCTTGGGGCGAGTGTTAGACTCCGATGCAGCACAGCAGGTTTACTGTATCCCTTCGACCATCACATTGACGATGAAACACAGAAATTGCATCCCGATTCAATACAAAATTCGCAATGCCGATTTCTGTCCACAAGAGTACGGTTAAGAAGAGTATGTACTTTGGCTCTTCCCTGGGGTCCCAGTGTTAGACTACGATGCACCACAGCAGGTTTGCTGTAACCCTTCGACCATCACATTGACGATGAAACACATAAATTGCATCCGGATTCAATACAAAATTCACAAAGCCGATTTCTGTTCACAGGAGTACGGTTAAGAAGATTATGTACTTTGGCTATTGACTGGGGGCCCAGTGTTAGACTCCGATGCACCACAGCAGGTTTACTGTAATCCTTCGACCATCATATTGACGATGAAACACAGTAATTGCATCCCGATTCAATACAAAATTCGCAATTCCGATTTCTGTCCTTAGGAGTACGGTTCAGAAGAGTATGTATTTGGCTCTTCCCTGGGGGCCCAGTGTTAGACTCCGATGCACCACAGCAGGTTTACTGTTACCCTTCGACCATCACATTGACGATGAAACACAGAAATTGCATCCCGATTCAATACAAAATTCACAATGCCGATTTTTGTCCACAGGAGTACGGTTTAGAAGAGTATGTACTTTGGGTCTTCCCTGGGTAACCAGTGTTAGACTCCGATGCACCACAGCAGGTTTACTGTAACCCTTCGACCATCACATTGACGATGAAACACAGAAATTGCATCCAGATTCAATACAAAATTCACAATGGCGATTTCTGTCCACAGGAGTACGGTCTAGAAGAGTATGTACTTTTGATCTTCCCTGGGGGCCCAGTGTTAGACTCCGATGCACCACAGCAGGTTTACTGTATTCCTTCGACCATCACATTGACGATTGAACACAGAAATTGCATCCCGATTCAATACAAAATTCGCAGTTCCGATTTCTGTCCTTAGGAGTACGGTTTAGACGAGTATGTACGTTGGCTCTTCCCTGGGTGCCCAGTGTTAGACTACTATGCACCACAGCAGGTTTACTGTAACCCTTAGACCATCACATTGACGATGAAACACAGAAATTCCTTCCCGATTCAATACAAAATACGCAATGCCGATTTCTGTCCACAGGAGTACGGTTTAGAAGAGTATGTACTTTGGCTATTCCCTGGGGGCCCAGTGTTAGACTACGATGCACCACAGCAGGTTTACTGTTCCCCTTCGACCATCAGATTGACGATGAAACACAGAAATTGCATCCCGATTCAACACATAATTCGCAATGCCGATCTCTGTCCAGAAGAGTACGGTTTAGAAGAGTATGTACTTTGGCTCTTCCCTGGGGGCCCAGTGTTAGACTCCGATGCACCACAGCAGATTTACTGTATCCCTTCGACCATCACATTGACGATGAAACACAGAAATTGCATCCCGATTCAATACAAAATACGCAATTTCGATTTCTGTCCTTATGGGTACGGTTTAGAAGAGTATGTACTTTGGCTCTTTCCTGGGGGCCCAGTGTTAGACTTCGATGCACCACAGCAGGTCTTTCTGTATCCCTTCGACTATCACATTGATGATGAAACACAGAAATTGCATCCCGATTCAATACAAAATTCGCAATGCCGATTTTTGTCCACAGGATTACGGTTTAGAAGATTATGTACTTTGGCTCTTCCCTGGGGGCCCAGTGTTAGACTACGATGCACCACAGCAGGTTTACTGTAACCCTTCTACCATCACATTGACGATGAAACACAGAAATTGCATCCCCATTCAATACAAAATTCGCAATGCCGATATCTGTCCACAGGAGTACGGTTTAGAAGAGTATGTACTTTGGCTATTCACATTGGGCCCAGTGTTAGACTACGATGCACCACAGCAGGTTTACTGTAACCCTTCTACCATCACATTGACGATGAAACACAGAAATTGCATCCGGATTCAATACAAAATTCACAATGCCGATTTCTGTCCACAGGAGTACGGATTAGAAGAGTATGTACTTTGGCTGTTTCCTGGGGGCTGAGTGTTAGACTCCGATGCACCACAGCTGGTTTACTGTAATCCTTCGACCATCATATTGACGATGAAACACAGAAATTGCATCCCGATTCAATACAAAATTCGCAATTCCGATTTCTGTCCTTAGGTGTACGGTTTATAAGAGTATTTAATTTGGCTCTTCCCTGGGGGCCCAGTGTTAGACTACGATGCACCACAGCAGGTTTACTGTAACGCATCGCCCATCACATTGACGAAGAAACACAGAAATTGCATCCCGATTCAATACGAAATTCGCAATTCCGATTTCTAACCTAATGAATATGGTTTAGAAGCGTATGTACTTTCGCTCTTCCCTGGGGGCCCAGTGTTAAACTCCGATGCACCACAGCAGGTTTACTGTATCCCTTCGTCCATCAAATTGACGATGAGACACAGAAATTGCATCCCGATTAAATTCAAAATTCGCAAGGCCGATTTCTGTCCACAGGAGTACGGTTTAGAAGAGTATGTACTTTGGCTCTTCCCTACGGGCCCAGTTTTGGACTCCGATGCACCACAGCAGTTTTACTGTAACCCTTCGACCATCACATTGACGATGAAACACAGAAAGTGCATCCCGATTCAATACAAAATGCACAATGCCGATTTCTGTCCACAAGAGTACAGTTTAGAAGATTATGTACTTTGGCTATTATTTGGGGGCCCAGTGTTAGACAACGTTGCACTACAGCTAATTTACTGTTACTCTTCAACCATCACATTGACGATGAAACACAGAAAATGCATCCCGATTCAATACAAAATTTACAATGCCGATTTCTGTCCACAAGAGTACGGTATAGAAGAGTATGTACTTTGACTGTTCCCTGGGGGCCCAGTGTTAGACTCCGATGCACCACAGCAGGTTTACTGTATCCCTTCGACCATCACATTGACGATGAAACACAGATATTGCATCCCGATTCAATACAAAATACGCAATTTCGATTTCTGTCCTTATGGGTACGGTTTAGAAGAGTATGTACTTTGGCTCTTTCCTGGGGGCCCGGTGTTAGACTTCGATGCACCACAGCAGGTTTTTCTGTATCCCTTCGACTATCACATTGATGATGAAACACAGAAATTGCATCCCGATTCAATACAAAATTCGCAATGCCGATTTTTGTCCACAGGATTACGGTTTAGAAGATTATGTACTTTGGCTCTTCCCTGGGGGCCCAGTGTTAGACTACGATGCACCACAGCAGGTTTACTGTAACCCTTCTACCATCACATTGACGATGAAACACAGAAATTGCATCCCCATTCAATACAAAATTCGCAATGCCGATTTCTGTCCACAGGAGTAGGGTTTAGAAGAGTATGTACTTTGGCTCTTCCCTGGGTAACCAGTGTTAGACTCCGATGCACCACAGCAGGTTTACTGTAATCCTTCGACCATCATATTGACGATGAAACACAGTAATTGCATCCCGATTCAATAAAAAATTCGCAATTCCGATTTCTGTCCTTAGGAGTACGGTTCAGAAGAGAATGTACTTTGGCTCTTCCCTGAGCACCCAGTGTTAGACTCCGATGCACCACAGCAGGTTTACAGTAACCCTTCGACCATCACATTGACGATGAAACACAGAAATTGCATCCCGATTAAATACAAAATTCACAATGGCGATTTCTGTCCACAGGAGTACGGTCTAGAAGAGTAGGTACTTTTGATCTTCCCTGGGGGCCCAGTGTTAGACTCCGATGCACCACAGCAGCTTTACTGTATCCCTTCGACCATCACATTGACGATGAAACACAGAAATTGCATCCCGAATCAATACAAAATACGCAATTCCGATTCCTAACCTTATGAGTACGGTTTAGGAGATTATGTACTTTGCCTCTACCCTGGGGGCCCAGTGTTAGACTCCGATGCAGCACAGCAGGTTTACTGTATCCCTTCGACCATCACATTGACGATGAAACACAGAAATTGCATCCCGATTCAATACAAAATTCGCAATGGCGATTTATGTCCACAGGAGTACGGTCTAGAAGAGTAAATAATTTTGATCTTCCCTGGGGGCCCAGTGTTAAACTCCGATGCACCACAGCAGGTTTACTGTATTCCTTCGACCATTACATTGACGATGAAACACAGAAATTGCATCCGGATTCAATACAAAATTCACAATGCCGATTTCTCTCCACAGGAGTACGGATTAGAAGAGTATGTACTTTGGGTGTTTCCTGGGGGCTGAGTGTTAGACTCCGATGCACCACAGCAGGTTTACTGTAATCCTTCGACCATCATATTGACGATGAAACACAGTAATTGCATCCCGATTCAATACAAAATTCGCAATTCCGATTTCTGTCCTTAGGAGAACGGTTCAGAAGAGTATGTACTTTGGCTCTTCCCTGGGCGCCCAGTGTTAGACTCCGATGCACCACAGCAGGTTTACTGTAACCCTTCGACCATCACATTGACGATGAAACACAGAAATTGCATCCCGATTCAATACAAAATTCACAATGCCGATTTCTGTCCACAGGAGTACGGTTTAGAACAGTATGTACTTTGGCTCTTCCCTGGGTAACCAGTGTTAGACTCCGATGCACCACAGCAGGTTTACTGTAACCCTTCGACCATCACATTGACGATGAAACACAGAAATTGCATCCCGATTCAATACTAAATTCACAATGGCGATTTCTGTCCACAGGAGTACGGTCTAGAAGAGTAAGTAATTTTGATCTTCCCTGGGGGCCCAGTGTTAGACTCCGATGCACCACAGCAGGTTTACTGTATCCCTTCGACCATCACATTGACGATGAAACACAGAAATTGCATCCCGATTCAATACAAAATTCGCAATTCCGATTTCTGTCCTTAGGTGAACGGTTTATAAGAGTATTTAATTTGGCTCTTCCCAGGGGGCCCAGTGTTAGACTACGATGCACCACAGCAGGTTTACTGTAACGCATCGCCCATCACATTGACGAAGAAACACAGAAATTGCATCCCGATTCAATACGAAATTCGCAATTCCGATTTCTAACCTAATGAGTACGGTTTAGAAGCGTATGTACTTTCGCTCTTCCCTGGGGGCCCAGTGTTAAACTCCGATGCACCACAGCAGGTTTACTGTATCCCTTCGTCCATCAAATTGACGATGAGACACAGAAATTGCATCCCGATTAAATTCAAAATTCGCAAGGCCGATTTCTGTCCACAGGAGTACGGTTTAGAAGAGTATGTACTTTGGCTCTTCCCTACGGGCCCAGTTTTGGACTCTGATGCACCACAGCAGTTTTACTGTAACCCTTCGACCATCACATTGACGATGAAACACAGAAAGTGCATCCCGATTCAATACAAAATGCACAATGCCGATTTCTGTCCACAAGAGTACAGTTTAGAAGATTATGTACTTTGGCTATTATTTGGGGGCCCAGTGTTAGACAACGTTGCACTACAGCTAATTTACTGTTACTCTTCAACCATCACATTGACGATGAAACACAGAAAATGCATCCCGATTCAATACAAAATTTACAATGCCGATTTCTGTCCACAAGAGTACGGTATAGAAGAGTATGTACTTTGACTGTTCCCTGGGGGCCCAGTGTTAGACTCCGATGCACCACAGCAGGTTTACTGTATTTCTTCGACCATCACATTGACGATTGAACACAGAAATTGCATCCCGATTCAATACAAAATTCGCAGTTCCGATTTCCGTCCTTAGGAGTACGGTTTAGACGAGTATGTACTTTGGCTCTTCCCTGGGGGCCCAGTGTTAGACTACTATGCACCACAGCAGGTTTACTGTAACCCTTCGACCATCACATTGACGATGAAACACAGAAATTCCTTCCCGATTCAATACAAAATACGCAATGCCGATTTCTGTCCACAGGAGTACGGTTTAGAAGAGTATGTACTTTGGCTATTCCCTGGGGGCCCAGTGTTAGACTCCGATGCACCACAGCAGGTTTACTGTATCCCTTCGACCATCACATTGACGATGAAACACAGAAATTGCATCCCGATTCAATACAAAATACGCAATTTCGATTTCTGTCCTTATGGGTACGGTTTAGAAGAGTATGTACTTTGGCTATTCCCTGGGGGCCCAGTGTTAGACTCCGATGCACCACAGCAGGTTTACTGTAACCCTTCTACCATCACATTGACGATGAAACACAGAAATTGCATCCCCATTCAATACAAAATTCGCAATGCCGATTTCTGTCCACAGGAGTAGGGTTTAGAAGAGTATGTACTTTGGCTCTTCCCTGGGTAACCAGTGTTAGACTCCGATGCACCACAGCAGGTTTACTGTAATCCTTCGACCATCATATTGACGATGAAACACAGTAATTGCATCCCGATTCAATAAAAAATTCGCAATTCCGATTTCTGTCCTTAGGAGTACGGTTCAGAAGAGTATGTACTTTGGCTCTTCCCTGGGCACCCAGTGTTAGACTCCGATGCACCACAGCAGGTTTACTGTAACCCTTCGACCATCACATTGACGATGAAACACAGAAATTGCATCCCGATTAAATACAAAATTCACAATGGCGATTTCTGTCCACAGGAGTACGGTCTAGAAGAGTAGGTACTTTTGATCTTCCCTGGGGGCCCAGTGTTAGACTCCGATGCACCACAGCAGCTTTACTGTATCCCTTCGACCATCACATTGACGATGAAACACAGAAATTGCATCCCGATTCAATACAAAATACGCAATTCCGATTCCTAACCTTATGAGTACGGTTTAGGAGATTATGTACTTTGCCTCTACCCTGGGGGCCCAGTGTTAGACTCCGATGCAGCACAGCAGGTTTACTGTATCCCTTCGACCATCACATTGACGATGAAACACAGAAATTGCATCCCGATTCAATACAAAATTCACAATGCCGATTTCTCTCCACAGGAGTACGGATTAGAAGAGTATGTACTTTGGCTGTTTCCTGGGGGCTGAGTGTTAGACTCCGATGCACCACAGCAGGTTTACTGTAATCCTTCGACCATCATATTGACGATGAAACACAGTAATTGCATCCCGATTCAATACAAAATTCGCAATTCCGATTTCTGTCCTTAGGAGTACGGTTCAGAAGAGTATGTACTTTGGCTCTTCCCTGGGCGCCCAGTGTTAGACTCCGATGCACCACAGCAGGTTTACTGTAACCCTTCGACCATCACATTGACGATGAAACACAGAAATTGCATCCCGATTCAATACAAAATTCACAATGCCGATTTCTGTCCACAGGAGTACGGTTTAGAACAGTATGTACTTTGGCTCTTCCCTGGGTAACCAGTGTTAGACTCCGATGCACCACAGCAGGTTTACTGTAACCCTTCGACCATCACATTGACGATGAAACACAGAAATTGCATCCCGATTCAATACTAAATTCACAATGGCGATTTCTGTCCACAGGAGTACGGTCTAGAAGAGTAAGTAATTTTGATCTTCCCTGGGGGCCCAGTGTTAGACTCCGATGCACCACAGCAGGTTTACTGTATCCCTTCGACCATCACATTGACGATGAAACACAGAAATTGCATCCCGATTCAATACAAAATTCGCAATTCCGATTTCTGTCCTTAGGTGAACGGTTTATAAGAGTATTTAATTTGGCTCTTCCCTGGGGGCCCAGTGTTAGACTACGATGCACCACAGCAGGTTTACTGTAACGTATCGCCCATCACATTGACGAAGAAACACAGAAATTGCATCCCGATTCAATACGAAATTCGCAATTCCGATTTCTAACCTAATGAGTACGGTTTAGAAGCGTATGTACTTTCGCTCTTCCCTGGGGGCCCAGTGTTAGACTCCGATGCACCACAGCAGGTTTACTGTATCCCTTCGTCCATCAAATTGACGATGAGACACAGAAATTGCATCCCGATTCAATTCAAAATTCGCAAGGCCGATTTCTGTCCACAGGAGTACGGTTTAGAAGAGTATGTACTTTGGCTCTTCCCTACGGGCCCAGTTTTGGACTCCGATGCACCACAGCAGTTTTACTGTAACCCTTCGACCATCACATTGACGATGAAACACAGAAAGTGCATCCCGATTCAATACAAAATGCACAATGCCGATTTCTGTCCACAGGAGTACAGTTTAGGAGATTATGTACTTTGGCTATTCCCTGGGGGCCCAGTGTTAGACAACGTTGCACCACAGCAAATTTACTGTTACTCTTCAACCATCACATTGACGATGAAACACAGAAAATGCATCCCGATTCAATACAAAATTCACAATGCCGATTTCTGTCCACAAGAGTACGGTATAGAAGAGTATGTACTTTGACTCTTCCCTGGGGGCCCAGTGTTAGACTCCGATGCACCACAGCAGGTTTACTGTATCCCTTCGACCATCACATTGACGATGAAACACAGAAATTGCATCCCGATTCAATACAAAATTCGCAATTCCGATTCCTAACCTTATGAGTACGGTTTAGGAGATTATGTACTTTGCCTCTACCCTTGGGGCGAGTGTTAGACTCCGATGCAGCACAGCAGGTTTACTGTATCCCTTCGACCATCACATTGACGATGAAACACAGAAATTGCATCCCGATTCAATACAAAATTCGCAATGCCGATTTCTGTCCACAAGAGTACGGTTAAGAAGAGTATGTACTTTGGCTCTTCCCTGGGGTCCCAGTGTTAGACTACGATGCACCACAGCAGGATTGCTGTAACCCTTCGACCATCACATTGACGATGAAACACAGAAATTGCATCCGGATTCAATACAAAATTCACAAAGCCGATTTCTGTTCACAGGAGTACGGTTAAGAAGATTATGTACTTTGGCTATTGACTGGGGGCCCAGTGTTAGACTCCGATGCACCACAGCAGGTTTACTGTAATCCTTCGACCATCATATTGACGATGAAACACAGTAATTGCATCCCGATTCAATACAAAATTCGCAATTCCGATTTCTGTCCTTAGGAGTACGGTTCAGAAGAGTATGTATTTGGCTCTTCCCTGGGGGCCCAGTGTTAGACTCCGATGCACCACAGCAGGTTTACTGTAACCCTTCGACCATCACATTGACGATGAAACACAGAAATTGCATCCCGATTCAATACAAAATTCACAATGCCGATTTCTGTCCACAGGAGTACGGTTTAGAAGAGTATGTACTTTGGGTCTTCCCTGGGTAACCAGTGTTAGACTCCGATGCACCACAGCAGGTTTACTGTAACCCTTCGACCATCACATTGACGATGAAACACAGAAATTGCATCCAGATTCAATACAAAATTCACAATGGCGATTTCTGTCCACAGGAGTACGGTCTAGAAGAGTAAGTACTTTTGATCTTCCCTGGGGGCCCAGTGTTAGACTCCGATGCACCACAGCAGGTTTACTGTATTCCTTCGACCATCACATTGACGATTGAACACAGAAATTGCATCCCGATTCAATACAAAATTCGCAGTTCCGATTTCTGTCCTTAGGAGTACGGTTTAGACGAGTATGTACTTTGGCTCTTCCCTGGGTGCCCAGTGTTAGACTACTATGCACCACAGCAGGTTTACTGTAACCCTTAGACCATCACATTGACGATGAAACACAGAAATTCCTTCCCGATTCAATATAAAATACGCAATGCCGATTTCTGTCCACAGGAGTACGGTTTAGAAGAGTATGTACTTTGGCTATTCCCTGGGGGCCCAGTGTTAGACTACGATGCACCACAGCAGGTTTACTGTTCCCCTTCGACCATCAGATTGACGATGAAACACAGAAATTGCATCCCGATTCAATACAAAATTCGCAATGCCGATCTCTGTCCAGAAGAGTACGGTTTAGAAGAGTATGTACTTTGGCTCTTCCCTGGGGGCCCAGTGTTAGACTCCGATGCACCACAGCAGATTTACTGTATCCCTTCGACCATCACATTGACGATGAAACACAGAAATTGCATCCCGATTCAATACAAAATACGCAATTTCGATTTCTGTCCACAAGAGTACGGTTAAGAAGAGTATGTACTTTGGCTCTTCCCTGGGGTCCCAGTGTTAGACTACGATGCACCACAGCAGGATTGCTGTAACCCTTCGACCATCACATTGACGATGAAACACAGAAATTGCATCCGGATTCAATACAAAATTCACAAAGCCGATTTCTGTTCACAGGAGTACGGTTAAGAAGATTATGTACTTTGGCTATTGACTGGGGGCCCAGTGTTAGACTCCGATGCACCACAGCAGGTTTACTGTAATCCTTCGACCATCATATTGACGATGAAACACAGTAATTGCATCCCGATTCAATACAAAATTCGCAATTCCGATTTCTGTCCTTAGGAGTACGGTTCAGAAGAGTATGTATTTGGCTCTTCCCTGGGGGCCCAGTGTTAGACTCCGATGCACCACAGCAGGTTTACTGTAACCCTTCGACCATCACATTGACGATGAAACACAGAAATTGCATCCCGATTCAATACAAAATTCACAATGCCGATTTCTGTCCACAGGAGTACGGTTTAGAAGAGTATGTACTTTGGGTCTTCCCTGGGTAACCAGTGTTAGACTCCGATGCACCACAGCAGGTTTACTGTAACCCTTCGACCATCACATTGACGATGAAACACAGAAATTGCATCCAGATTCAATACAAAATTCACAATGGCGATTTCTGTCCACAGGAGTACGGTCTAGAAGAGTAAGTACTTTTGATCTTCCCTGGGGGCCCAGTGTTAGACTCCGATGCACCACAGCAGGTTTACTGTATTCCTTCGACCATCACATTGACGATTGAACACAGAAATTGCATCCCGATTCAATACAAAATTCGCAGTTCCGATTTCTGTCCTTAGGAGTACGGTTTAGACGAGTATGTACTTTGGCTCTTCCCTGGGTGCCCAGTGTTAGACTACTATGCACCACAGCAGGTTTACTGTAACCCTTAGACCATCACATTGACGATGAAACACAGAAATTCCTTCCCGATTCAATACAAAATACGCAATGCCGATTTCTGTCCACAGGAGTACGGTTTAGAAGAGTATGTACTTTGGCTATTCCCTGGGGGCCCAGTGTTAGACTACGATGCACCACAGCAGGTTTACTGTTCCCCTTCGACCATCAGATTGACGATGAAACACAGAAATTGCATCCCGATTCAATACAAAATTCGCAATGCCGATCTCTGTCCAGAAGAGTACGGTTTAGAAGAGTATGTACTTTGGCTCTTCCCTGGGGGCCCAGTGTTAGACTCCGATGCACCACAGCAGATTTACTGTATCCCTTCGACCATCACATTGACGATGAAACACAGAAATTGCATCCCGATTCAATACAAAATACGCAATTTCGATTTCTGTCCTTATGGGTACGGTTTAGAAGAGTATGTACTTTGGCTCTTTCCTGGGGGCCCAGTGTTAGACTTCGATGCACCACAGCAGGTTTTTCTGTATCCCTTCGACTATCACATTGATGATGAAACACAGAAATTGCATCCCGATTCAATACAAAATTCGCAATGCCGATTTTTGTCCACAGGATTACGGTTTAGAAGATTATGTACTTTGGCTCTTCCCTGGGGGCCCAGTGTTAGACTACGATGCACCACAGCAGGTTTACTGTAACCCTTCTACCATCACATTGACGATGAAACACAGAAATTGCATCCCCATTCAATACAAAATTCGCAATGCCGATTTCTGTCCACAGGAGTACGGTTTAGAAGAGTATGTACTTTAGCTATTCACATTGGGCCCAGTGTTAGACTACGATGCACCACAGCAGGTTTACTGTAACCCTTCTACCATCACATTGACGATGAAACACAGAAATTGCATCCGGATTCAATACAAAATTCACAATGCCGATTTCTGTCCACAGGAGTACGGATTAGAAGAGTATGTACTTTGGCTGTTTCCTGGGGGCTGAGTGTTAGACTCCGATGCACCACAGCAGGTTTACTGTAATCCTTCGACCATCATATTGACGATGAAACACAGTAATTGCATCCCGATTCAATACAAAATTCGCAATTCCGATTTCTGTCCTTAGGAGTACGGTTCAGAAGAGTATGTACTTTGGCTCTTCCCTGGGCGCCCAGTGTTAGACTCCGATGCACCACAGCAGGTTTACTGTAACCCTTCGACCATCACATTGACGATGAAACACAGAAATTGCATCCCGATTCAATACAAAATTCACAATGCCGATTTCTGTCCACAGGAGTACGGTTTAGAACAGTATGTACTTTGGCTCTTCCCTGGGCAACCAGTGTTAGACTCCGATGCACCACAGCAGGTTTACTGTAACCCTTCGACCATCGCATTGACGATGAAACACAGAAATTGCATCCCGATTCAATACTAAATTCACAATGGCGATTTCTGTCCACAGGAGTACGGTCTAGAAGAGTAAGTAATTTTGATCTTCCCTGGGGGCCCAGTGTTAGACTCCGCTGCACCACAGCAGGTTTACTGTATCCCTTCGACCATCACATTGACGATGAAACACAGAACTTGCATCCCGATTCAATACAAAATTCGCAATTCCGATTTCTGTCCTTAGGTGTACGGTCTATAAGAGTATTTAATTTGGCTCTTCCCTGGGGGCCCAGTGTTAGACTACGATGCACCACAGCAGGTTTACTGTAACGCATCGCCCATCACATTGACGAAGAAACACAGAAATTGCATCCCGATTCAATACGAAATTCGCAATTCCGATTTCTAACCTAATGAGTATAGTTTAGAAGCGTATGTACTTTCGCTCTTCCCTGGGGGCCCAGTGTTAGACTCCGATGCACCACAGCAGGTTTACTGTATCCCTTCGTCCATCAAATTGACGATGAGACACAGAAATTGCATCCCGATTCAATTCAAAATTCGCAAGGCCGATTTCTGTCCACAGGAGTACGGTTTAGAAGAGTATGTACTTTGGCTCTTCCCTACGGGCCCAGTTTTGGACTCCGATGCACCACAGCAGTTTTACTGTAACCCTTCGACCATCACATTGACGATGAAACACAGAAAGTGCATCCCGATTCAATACAAAATGCACAATGCCGATTTCTGTCCACAAGAGTACAGTTTAGAAGATTATGTACTTTGGCTATTATTTGGGGGCCCAGTGTTAGACAACGTTGCACTACAGCTAATTTACTGTTACTCTTCAACCATCACATTGACGATGAAACACAGAAAATGCATCCCGATTCAATACAAAATTTACAAGCCGATTTCTGTCCACAAGAGTACGGTATAGAAGAGTATGTACTTTGACTGTTCCCTGGGGGCCCAGTGTTAGACTCCGATGCACCACAGCAGGTTTACTGTATTCCTTCGACCATCACATTGACGATTGAACACAGAAATTGCATCCCGATTCAATACAAAATTCGCAGTTCCGATTTCCGTCCTTAGGAGTACGGTTTAGACGAGTATGTACTTTGGCTCTTCCCTGGGGGCCCAGTGTTAGACTACTATGCACCACAGCAGGTTTACTGTAACCCTTCGACCATCACATTGAGGATGAAACACAGAAATTCCTTCCCGATTCAATACAAAATACGCAATGCCGATTTCTGTCCACAGGAGTACGGTTTAGAAGAGTATGTACTTTGGCTATTCCCTGGGGGCCCAGTGTTAGACTCCGATGCACCACAGCAGGTTTACTGTATCCCTTCGACCATCACATTGACGATGAAACACAGAAATTGCATCCCGATTCAATACAAAAAACGCAATTTCGATTTCTGTCCTGATGGGTACGGTTTAGAAGAGTATGTACTTTGGCTCTTTCCTGGGGGCCCGGTGTTAGACTTCGATGCACCACAGCAGGTTTTTCTGTATCCCTTCGACTATCACATTGATGATGAAACACAGAAATTGCATCCCGATTCAATACAAAATTCGCAATGCCGATTTTTGTCCACAGGATTACGGTTTAGAAGATTATGTACTTTGGCTCTTCCCTGGGGGCCCAGTGTTAGACTACGATGCACCACAGCAGGTTTACTGTAACCCTTCTACCATCACATTGACGATGAAACACAGAAATTGCATCCCCATTCAATACAAAATTCGCAATGCCGATTTCTGTCCACAGGAGTAGGGTTTAGAAGAGTATGTACTTTGGCTCTTCCCTGGGCACCCAGTGTTAGACTCCGATGCACCACAGCAGGTTTACTGTAACCCTTCGACCATCACATTGACGATGAAACACAGAAATTGCATCCCGATTCAATACAAAATTCACAATGGCGATTTCTGTCCACAGGAGTACGTTCTAGAAGAGTAGGTACTTTTGATCTTCCCTGGGGGCCCAGTGTTAGACTCCGATGCACCACAGCAGCTTTACTGTATCCCTTCGACCATCACATTGACGATGAAACACAGAAATTGCATCCCGATTCAATACAAAATACGCAATTCCGATTCCTAACCTTATGAGTACGGTTTAGGAGATTATGTACTTTGCCTCTACCCTGGGGGCCCAGTGTTAGACTCCGATGCAGCACAGCAGGTTTACTGTATCCCTTCGACCATCACATTGACGATGAAACACAGAAATTGCATCCCGATTCAATACTAAATTCGCAATGGCGATTTCTGTCCACAGGAGTACGGTCTAGAAGAGTAAATAATTTTGATCTTCCCTGGGGGCCCAGTGTTAAACTCCGATGCACCACAGCAGGTTTACTGTATTCCTTCGACCATTACATTGACGATGAAACACAGAAATTGCATCCGGATTCAATACAAAATTCACAATGCCGATTTCTGTCCACAGGAGTACGGATTAGAAGAGTATGTACTTTGGCTGTTTCCTGGGGGCTGAGTGTTAGACTCCGATGCACCACAGCAGGTTTACTGTAATCCTTCGACCATCATATTGACGATGAAACACAGTAATTGCATCCCGATTCAATACAAAATTCGCAATTCCGATTTCTTTCCTTAGGAGTACGGTTCAGAAGAGTATGTACTTTGGCTCTTCCCTGGGCGCCCAGTGTTAGACTCCGATGCACCACAGCAGGTTTACTGTAACCCTTCGACCATCACATTGACGATGAAACACAGAAATTGCATCCCGATTCAATACAAAATTCACAATGCCGATTTCTGTCCACAGGAGTACGGTTTAGAACAGTATGTACTTTGGCTCTTCCCTGGGTAACCAGTGTTAGACTCCGATGCACCACAGCAGGTTTACTGTAACCCTTCGACCATCACATTGACGATGAAACACAGAAATTGCATCCCGATTCAATACTAAATTCACAATGGCGATTTCTGTCCACAGGAGTACGGTCTAGAAGAGTAAATAATTTTGATCTTCCCTGGGGGCCCAGTGTTAGACTCCGATGCACCACAGCAGGTTTACTGTATCCCTTCGACCATCACATTGACGATGAAACACAGAAATTGCATCCCGATTCAATACAAAATTCGCAATTCCGATTTCTGTCCTTAGGTGAACGGTTTATAAAAGTATTTAATTTGGCTCTTCCCTGGGGGCCCAGTGTTAGACTACGATGCACCACAGCAGGTTTACTGTAACGCATCGCCCATCACATTGACGAAGAAACACAGAAATTGCATCCCGATTCAATACGAAATTCGCAATTCCGATTTCTAACCTAATGAGTACGGTTTAGAAGCGTATGTACTTTCGCTCTTCCCTGGGGGCCCAGTGTTAGACTCCGATGCACCACAGCAGGTTTACTGTATCCCTTCGTCCATCAAATTGACGATGAGACACAGAAATTGCATCCCGATTCAATTCAAAATTCGCAAGGCCGATTTCTGTCCACTGGAGTACGGTTTAGAAGAGTATGTACTTTGGCTCTTCCCTACGGGCCCAGTTTTGGACTCCGATGCACCACAGCAGTTTTACTGTAACCCTTCGACCATCACATTGACGATGAAACACAGAAAGTGCATCCCGATTCAATACAAAATGCACAATGCCGATTTCTGTCCACAGGAGTACAGTTTAGGAGATTATGTACTTTGGCTATTCCCTGGGGGCCCAGTGTTAGACAACGTTGCACCACAGCAAATTTACTGTTACTCTTCAACCATCACATTGACGATGAAACACAGAAAATGCATCCCGATTCAATACAAAATTCACAATGCCGATTTCTGTCCACAAGAGTACGGTATAGAAGAGTATGTACTTTGACTCTTCCCTGGGGGCCCAGTGTTAGACTCCGATGCACCACAGCAGGTTTACTGTATCCCTTCGACCATCACATTGACGATGAAACACAGAAATTGCTTCCCGATTCAATACAAAATTCGCAATTCCGAATCCTAACCTTATGAGTACGGTTTAGGAGATTATGTACTTTGCCTCTACCCTTGGGGCGAGTGTTAGACTCCGATGCAGCACAGCAGGTTTACTGTATCCCTTCGACCATCACATTGACGATGAAACACAGAAATTGCATCCCGATTCAATACAAAATTCGCAATGCCGATTTCTGTCCACAAGAGTACGGTTAAGAAGAGTATGTACTTTGGCTCTTCCCTGGGGTCCCAGTGTTAGACTACGATGCACCACAGCAGGTTTGCTGTAACCCTTCGACCATCACATTGACGATGAAACACAGAAATTGCATCCGGATTCAATACAAAATTCACAAAGCCGATTTCTGTTCACAGGAGTACGGTTAAGAAGATTATGTACTTTGGCTATTGACTGGGGGCCCAGTGTTAGACTCCGATGCAACACAGCAGGTTTACTGTAATCCTTCGACCATCATATTGACGATGAAACACAGTAATTGCATCCCGATTTAATACAAAATTCGCAATTCCGATTTCTGTCCTTAGGAGTACGGTTCAGAAGAGTATGTATTTGGCTCTTCCCTGGGGGCCCAGTGTTAGACTCCGATGCACCACAGCAGGTTTACTGTAACCCTTCGACCATCACATTGACGATGAAACACAGAAATTGCATCCCGATTCAATACAAAATTCACAATGCCGATTTCTGTCCACAGGAGTACGGTTTAGAAGAGTATGTACTTTGGGTCTTCCCTGGGTAACCAGTGTTAGACTCCGATGCACCACAGCAGGTTTACTGTAACCCTTCGACCATCACATTGACGATGAAACACAGAAATTGCATCCAGATTCAATACAAAATTCACAATGGCGATTTCTGTCCACAGGAGTACGGTCTAGAAGAGTAAGTACTTTTGATCTTCCCTGGGGGCCCAGTGTTAGACTCCGATGCACCACAGCAGGTTTACTGTATTCCTTCGACCATCACATTGACGATTGAACACAGAAATTGCATCCCGATTCAATACAAAATTCGCAGTTCCGATTTCTGTCCTTAGGAGTACGGTTTAGACGAGTATGTACTTTGGCTCTTCCCTGGGTGCCCAGTGTTAGACTACTATGCACCACAGCAGGTTTACTGTAACCCTTAGACCATCACATTGACGATGAAACACAGAAATTCCTTCCCGATTCAATACAAAATACGCAATGCCGATTTCTGTCCACAGGAGTACGGTTTAGAAGAGTATGTACTTTGGCTATTCCCTGGGGGCCCAGTGTTAGACTACGATGCACCACAGCAGGTTTACTGTTCCCCTTCGACCATCAGATTGACGATGAAACACAGAAATTGCATCCCGATTCAATACAAAATTCGCAATGCCGATCTCTGTCCAGAAGAGTACGGTTTAGAAGAGTATGTACTTTGGCTCTTCCCTGGGGGCCCAGTGTTAGACTCCGATGCACCACAGCAGATTTACTGTATCCCTTCGACCATCACATTGACGATGAAACACAGAAATTGCATCCCGATTCAATACAAAATACGCAATTTCGATTTCTGTCCTTATGTGTACGGTTTAGAAGAGTATGTACTTTGGCTCTTTCCTGGGGGCCCAGTGTTAGACTTCGATGCACCACAGCAGGTTTTTCTGTATCCCTTCGACTATCACATTGATGATGAAACACAGAAATTGCATCCCGATTCAATACAAAATTCGCAATGCCGATTTTTGTCCACAGGATTACGGTTTAGAAGATTATGTACTTTGGCTCTTCCCTGGGGGCCCAGTGTTAGACTACGATGCACCACAGCAGGTTTACTGTAACCCTTCTACCATCACATTGACGATGAAACACAGAAATTGCATCCCCATTCAATACAAAATTCGCAATGCCGATTTCTGTCCACAGGAGTACGGTTTAGAAGAGTATGTACTTTGGCTATTCACATTGGGCCCAGTGTTAGACTACGATGCACCACAGCAGGTTTACTGTAACCCTTCGACCATCAAATTGACGATGAAACACAGAAATTGCATTCCGATTCATGCGATGGTTTTATTCCGCTGGCATGCAGAGAGACCATAATCGATGATTACTGACCTGTCTCGGAAGTGCGACTTATCGAGGGAAAAAGTAAAATCCTTAATTTACGGGATTTAGATGGTGCAATAATCGCTCGGGCCACTGCTGTTGAT
Source organism: Schistocerca cancellata (assembly GCF_023864275.1). Lineage (NCBI taxonomy): Eukaryota > Metazoa > Arthropoda > Insecta > Orthoptera > Acrididae > Schistocerca > Schistocerca cancellata. The sequence continues at coordinate 185,132,266 of NC_064631.1, read as the reverse complement.
TGTCATAAGTCATCAAGTGTTGTTATTGATCGTTGTCCGCTCCAAACGGCCACTTTCAACTGGAAATCTGTTACTGATAAGATCGCACCATTTTCGGCGCACCATTTTAACGATAACTAGAACTTATATCCCTTTACGTCTTGGCTGTTCACCTTAGTGTGTTCTGCGAGTCTGGCTCCCCCTGTTGACGTTGGCCGTCTGAATTTTAAGCTGAGAGACCTTAGAGAGTTCTACCTGGCCTTGAGCTGTTTGGGGACAGACATATTGCAACAGTCTGTGCCCACGACCAAGATTTTGTTGACCCTTTGGGAAGTGATTCTCTGCCCCACTCAGTTATCACCTCGAATATCCTCGAAAATTGTGTAGGCCAACATTAGCTTGCCGGTTCTATCAAATGGTAGCGGCCTTGCCCTAGTAAAGAGTGGTCAACAATTTGATATCCACCCGCGAGGGTCTGTATCGTATCGCGATTACTGACACAGATAAAGGCAGTAGGTGTGCCTCCCTAGATACGCTGCAGCACCGGTTTGCTTGTCGTGGTAAGCTGGCAAACTGGTCCTCACTCGCTCAACTGAAGCTGCATATACCACTGATATAATTTTGCTGCTTGCTACTTACTTTTTTCCGAGGACAAAGAGAAAAATAGTAATTTGGTTGTTGTTCCCTTTGTACATTTTGTCGTTGCTGGTGAAGGTGATGCTGACCAGCCTGAAACTGACTGTCACCATTATTGATTGCTTTTTATAAAATGTAAAAATGTATTTCCTGTAAAAAAAATAAATATTCAGCAGTAGAGGGTAGGAGGAGTCGGGGCAGACCGAGGAGAAGGTACCTGGATTCGGTTAAGAATGATTTTGAAGTAATAGGTTTAACATCAGAAGAGGCACCAATGTTAGCACTGAATAGGGGATCATGGAGGAACTGTATAAGGGGGGCTATGCTCCAGACTGAACGCTGAAAGGCATAATCAGTCTTAAATGATGATGATGATGATGATGATGAAAAATAAATAAATAAATAATAAAACAGTGAGTGGTCAGCCAAGCGGAATGCCACGTGAAGGGCATTGGTTTGATTCCCACCCGGGTTGCAGACTTTTCTTAGTTCGCGGAGTGGATGTTGTGTTTTCTCTAACATCATTTCATTCTCATCGATACGCAAGTCACTCAAGTAGCGTCAACTACAAAGACTTGCACCACGCGGCCGAACTTCCGGCATAGCCACTAACATTAATTATTAATACCACGGAAGCACATGCAATGCGAACACCAACAATTGGCCCTCGTTCGTAAGCACGGTGCTCCGACTTAACGCACTCGCAACTACACAGACTCCGACCACGTCGCCTCGCGGTTTGAAGCGCTGTGTTGCGGGTTGCGCGGCCCCTCCCGCCGGAGGTTCGAGTCCTCCCTCGATGCATGGGTGTGTGTGTTTTTCTTAACATAAGTTAGTCTCAGTATTGTGTAGGTCTAGGGGCCGATGATCTCAGCAGTTCGGTCCAGTAGGAATTCACAAACATTTGAACATTCTGATCACGACAGACTCTTGCAACGTATTGAGCATATCGCACAGAAGCCGCTGGTGATGATGATGATGTTTGGTTTGTGGGGCGCTCAACTGCGTGGTTGTCAGCGCCCGTACAATTACCCAGTCTTTGCTCAGTCCAATTTCGCCACTTTCCTGGATGATGATGAAATGATGAGGACAACACAAACACCCAGTCATCTCGAGGCAGGTGAAAATCCCTGACCCCGCCGGGAATCGAACCCGGGACCCCGTGCTCGGGAAGCGAGAACGCTACCGCGAGACCACGAGCGGCGGACAGAAGCCGCTGGTGGACAAATACTACTGCACAACTTGCAGGCTTGGGTAGCATATGCATTGTGTTCAATCGTGTTTGTCTCGCGGTGTTCAAATATTTTTGTCCCACACCTGTACAACATGGCAATGTCGAAAGTGGCGGCCGGCCGCGGTGGTCTAGCGGTTCTGGCGCTGCAGTCCGGAACCGCGGGACTGCTACGGTCGCAGGTTCGAATCCTGCCTCGGGCATGGGTGTGTGTGATGTCCTCAGGTTAGTTAGGTTTAAGTAGTTCTAAGTTCTAGGGGACTTACGACCTAAGATGTTGAGTCCCATAGTGCTCAGAGCCATTTGAACCATTTTTTTTTTTTTTCGAAAGTGGCTCACAGACCCGTCCGGTTGCTACCATCCTCCTGGTCGAAACAGTTGATACCGCCGCCTTAAAACGGCGACGCTTTATCGCAGGCGTCATTATGCGTTTCTGTCTAAGGTAAAGAACAGCCAGGCTGTGACCACATTCTAGGCGACAAGTGCCTAGAGCTGAATGCGATAACCGTTGGCGTCATCCGAGGTTGAAACATCTAATATCCGAAGAAGACGCGTGGAACTGAAACGGAAGTTCCGCCTTGTGCGCAAAAGGAAGGTTTCGTTGTTTACGTATTCATTCTGCCACATCGTCTCAAGTGTTTGGGAATTTATCGCTTCAGTGGCGGTTGAGTCTTTGGCTATGTGACATCGTCATTGTCTCGTCTCGCCTTCGTGTGTGTGTGTGACAGCGGCCTAGTCGGCTCCTGCTTGTCCTAACAAGGGAAATAGCGCTGAGACGGCAGCGTCCCAGAGTTTTATAACCTGGGAGTTAACGATGCTCATTGCGCTTCCGATCTCAAAAAGCAAGTCTTTTGCCTAACTGCTTAGAAAGGCAGCGACTAACTACTACCTGCTGGGACACGGAAGCAGCTGACACCTTCCTTCCTCAAAGGTTTCGCATCCTACCTAGGTCCCAACCAAGGCGAAGGAGGTCTGTTCTGTAGCAAGGCGCCTTTTCAAGAAGAAGCAGATTGTAATTGTGGTGCCACTGCCAGACACCACACTTGCTAGGTGGTAGCCTTTAAATCGGCCGCGGTCCCTTAGTATACATTGGACCCGCGTGTCGCCACTATCAGTGATTGCAGACCGATCGCTTCCACACGGCAGGTCTAGTCTAGAGACTCCCTAGCACTTGCCCCAGTTGTACAGCCAACTTTGCTAGCGATGGTTCACTGTCTACATACGCTCTCATTTGCCGAGACGACAGTTTAGCATAGCCTTCAGCTATGTCATTTGCTACGACCTAGCAAGGCGCCATATTCATTTACTATGAATGTATTCTGAACAGACAATATTGTGAATCATGTACCGTCAAGAGCGACGTTCATCATTAATGGATTAAAGTTAAGTATCAAGATAATTACGTCCGCTTTCTGAATTCTAATTCCTTGTCATGTTCCAGACCTCACGTCAGTATAGTTCTTCCCTCCTCACGCCAGCCTGCGTGAGCTCAAACGCGTGCATTTCGGCCTCCACTAGTAACACGGTGTTGGCTCTTCTGCCAACACTACAGTAATAATTGTCGCCATTTTGGAGAAAGTACTATCCTTTTTCATGGTCAAATTCCGAGATAGTAATCTACAGTATATAAGAAATCTGCCTACGATTGTTTCTTTGTTCTCCGGGTTTTGCTTGCTACAGTATATAAGAAACCTGCCTGTGATTGTTTCTTTGTTCTCCGGTTTTTGCTTGCTGGGGAAGTTTGCATTTAAAGTCATCGAAATGAAATTACACTCCACAACAGAATCCAAGGATCACTTTTTTCGAAACCTGGTAATTCCCATCAGTCAGGTCGCATAAGTTTCAAATTTAGCTCAATGGTGCATGAAACCTTCCTCTGTGATGGTGGAAAAGCGTGGCGCCCCGTGGCGGCACTCTCGGGCTTGTCAACACTTCAAACCGGGATGTGTCGACACGTGTGGAAAAGGGCAAAAGCTCACAAGGCCATGTGACGTGTAAGGCGGGTTGATGCTGTCACATTGGCACCAAACTTCACGACAGTTCTGTCCAATAGGGCCCTGAACGTGTCACAGCATCTGAAGTTCGTCACACCCCCTTGTTACCCATATTTCTACCCTTGTTTTGACACCTGCCCTTTGGAGGTCAGAACCGCGACGCCAAGCGTTGAAATCACTTGGCTTTCGTCCCTCCTATTTCACATCCTCCTGTGGCGCGATCACAGAAGGTGTGAGGTGGAGAGTCGGAAAGGGGTTGTGACATTGACACATGCGTGAATAGAACGGCAAAGGGTCCTTCGAAAGGTGCTATGTCGCTGCGACTGCCGGCCGGACAGTTGACCACTGTTCTTAAGTAAAGCAACGGACCGTATGCCGCTGTAACGGCTCTGCAGGCAACGGCTGTGACGTCATCGCGACTACCGCGTCTCGGCCGCTTTAGAAACAATATGGCAGCCGGGCTGCGACTAGTGGGTCTGTGAAAACCGCTGTCAGCTACCGCACACAACGTCGAAGAAAGATTTTCATGATGACGCAACGACCAATTAGCGGAATATGAGCAAATATGCTATTCTGTACGATCATAGCCCGCATCTCGTGGTCGTGCGGTAGCGTTCTCGCTTCCCACACCCGGGTTCCCGGGTTCGATTCCCGGCGGGGTCAGGGATTTTCTCTGCCTCGTGATGGCTGGGTGTTGTGTGCTGTCCTTAGGTTAGTTAGGTTTAAGTAGTTCTAAGTTCTAGGGGACTTATGACCACAGCAGTTGAGTCCCATAGTGCTCATAGCCATTTGAACCATTTTTTTTTTTTTTTGTACGATCATAAACATACAGATTTCAGAAAAGTGGTAGCAAAGGATGAGGTGTGGAAGGAGATAGGAGAAGCAATGAAAAAAGATGGTAAGTTTTTTTTTTTGCATATACGCATTTACTTTTTTTTATTTTCTTTCCTATCGTGCTACGTAATTCTACAATATTGAATCCAGAACAATACCTTCTTTCTGTCGCCTGTCGCCAGAAGATTACAACAATAGCAGTTATGAGTGGTAAAAGTAAGACATTTCGTTTCTTTCAATCTCAGTTCTTTTTCCAGTTTCCCTGTCTGTACGTTCACAGAAGTAATTCTTCAATGTATCTCGTACCTGATACCCTTTAGGTTGTGGCTCTGAGCACTATGGGACTCAACTGCTGCGGTCATTAGTCCCCTAGAACTTAGAACTAGTTAAACCTAACTAACCTAAGGACATCACAAACATCCATGCCCGAGGCAGGATTCGAACCTGCGACCGTAGCGGTCTTGCGGTTCCAGACTGCAGCGCCTTTAACCGCACGGCTACTTCGGCCGGCACCCTTTAGGTTGGTAGATTGGTAGAATTCCCCTGTTCGTGGCATCGGGATATTGTTTTGTGGTAAACTCAATTCATGGCCAAGTTCATATAAAGGTCGTCCTCTTTTTTTTCCAAATAGGCGTCCCTCAGGACATTATGAAGACAGCAACAAGCTGTCACGAGTTTATACTTGTGTTAGATTGGAGATTCACATTTGCGTAAAACACTCGGCGCACTCGTGACAATTTATAATTGAAGGTAGCTCTTGATTTATCTCGCTGGGCGGCAGGGGGAGTGTAAGGCTTCAGAATATTCTTTCGCAAGCAAAGTGCTTCGTCGCTCTTCATTTGCTGGAAATACGACTCCGTTCATGAACATTTTCCCCATTGCCGACTTATTAAATATACCTCTGTCTTCTTCCTTCCCACAAGAACCACCTCTGTCTTCTTCCTTCCCACAAGAACCTTGCATCAGCCAATGCCGAAGGCACTATGGAGAATAAGCCTTTGCAATTCCAGAAAAACGAAACACTTTTTTTCAGGTCACCGTATCCTTATATGTTTCCCATCAATACCAGTTCCTCAGTTACGGAAATATCTAAGAGTTTAGAATTTATTCACACTTTTCCGGAAAGATTCTCCAGATGGTGGAGGCAGGAAGGTAGGCTGGCTCTGAGCACTATGGGACTCAACTGCTGTGGTCATAAGTCCCCTAGAACTTAGAACTACTTAAACCTAACTAACCTAAGGACAGCACACAACACCCAGCCATCACGAGGCAGAGAAAATCCCTGACCCCGCCGGGAATCGAACCCGGGAACCCGGGCGTGGGAAGCGAGAACGCTACCGCACGACCACGAGATGCGGGCCAGGAAGGTAGGTACCAAGTGTCTGCACGTAGATTATAATGTTTCACGTAGCTCGGTGTATCCGAAAGCGATACCATAGGGACACGAAACTCTCCTCTTTAGCTAGAAAACAGTAACACAAACCGTAAATATTATCATTAAATGAAATATAAATAATGTGTTTTACTACTACATAACTAAAAAAGACATCTTCCTGTTTTAGGTAAGTAGTGGAAGAAGAGGTGGAAAGACGTATGAGGTAACTGCTGCAAAACAATTGTAAACAGGTTCTGCAGCACCAAGTTCACAGAAAAATTGGTGCTGTTCAACAGATTAAGTTTTTTGGGACATATAGAAAGGGAGTGGTTCATTTTTTTGGTGTTCCGCTACAGGGCCCAACAAATGTTGAATGACTGCCTTCTGATAAAGACGGACATACTGCCGATGGAACAGCTCTTGTCACTCCACGAGCCATTACTTCGCTGTCCTCCAATGACACTCCAACTAGCAACTCTTACTTCTCAGTCCACAGATCGAGGAAAACCAACTGGGATTCAGTCAACAAAAGGGGCCAACAACGGCTAGAATTGCTGCAGCGCTTGGCTTATAGGCAGGAGCTCCAAGATGCTGTAGGGCTATTCACAAGAAGCACCACAACGTCCATTAGGAAACTTCCACTTCAACTGATTAATAAACCGAAAACTGACATTTTAAGCTTCTTTACGGGACTTGAAGGTTCTTCGGAATTATCTTTTGTGCCATCATCAGCCATTTCAGGTCTCCTTCCTTCAATCTCCACTTAAAAGAACTTCTTAACAGTTAAATGTTTTGTCGATTCAAGACGGTGGGTATACTTTCACCCGATTGATAAACGTCGAGTCATAGGCAGATCTCACTGTTACTACTTTTGAAAATGATTACTAATAATAACGTAAACACAATGTAAAGATAATGTGAGAATAAACAAGGAACTGTACAAGCAGTGAGTCATTTCTACATAATCCTGCTACCCCCGTAGACTTTCATCCTATTTCACAGAAATGTAAAATTCCCCATTTTATACCGATGTTGATGAATATGAATGGTTTTATACAGCTTACCGTAAAGTCATTGCCCGGTTTTTCATCGGATTCTATTGCAGTTTGCACTGCACTATTAGGTGTTTCTGCTATATCTTCTTTCATCAGGCTTAAAACAAAATCGAACTGAGATGGATTAGGCCTAATAAAATTTCTGAAGCTCTGTCCTTCGTTTCGCAATTGGTCGATTACTGAGTTAGAATAAATTCCTTCACTTTTCCGTGTTTGGAAAATGATGTGAGGGCAAGGTATTGTAATTGCTGCCATAATTTCCTCTTCCTATTCTCTCTCGTCCACCAAAAATCCTAGAATATACACTCACGCTCATAAATTAAGGATCATTGCAGAATGTGGTGCCACACAACGTGGTACTACACAAAACTGACGCTAATAGCTTAGGCACATAGGGAACACACACGACACAGATCCGAAAATCCATAGTATTGGTGATAAGTTGAGAAAACCGTCCCATGCTACAAAACATGTGCTACAAAACGCCACTGTTTCCTGCGTGTGTACCCCGACATCAGTATGGGATATGATCACCATGCACACGTACACAGGCCGAACAACGAGTTGGCATACTCTGGGTCAGGTGATCGAGTAGCTGCTGGGGTATAGCCTCCCATTCTTGCACCAGTGCCTGTCGGAGCTCCTGAAGTGTCCTAGGGGTTTGAAGACGTGCAGCAATACGTCGACATCCCAGACGTGCTCGATGGGGTTTAGGTCTGGAGAACAGGCAGGACACTCCATTCGCCTGATATATTCTGTTTCAAAGACCTTCTCCACGATGGCAGCTCGATGGAGCCGTGCGTTATCATCCTTCAGGAGGAAAGTGGGACCCACTGCACCCCTGAAAAGGCGGACATACTGGTGCTAAATGACGTCCCGATACACCTGACCTGTTACACTCACTGCACCCCTGAAAAGGCGGACATACTGGTGCTAAATGACGTCCCGATACACCTGACCTGTTACAGTTCCTCTGTCAAAGACATGTAGGGGTGTATGTGTACCAATCATAATCCCACCCCACACCATCAAACCACGACCTCCATACAGGTCCATTTCAAGGACATTAAGGGGATAGTATCTGGTTCCTGGTCCACGTGAGATGAAAACCCGGCGAGAATCACTGTTCAGACTATACCTGGACTCGTCAGTGAACATAACCTGTGACCACTGTTCCAATGACCATGTACTGTTTTCTTGACACCAGGCTTTACGGGCTCTCCTGTGGAATGCAACTTGCAGGTCTCCAGGCGACTGTGTGTCTGGAGACAACTGTTACAGTGGCTGCGGTAAGGTCTAGAGCAAGGCTACCTGCAGTACTCTGTGGCCGTCTAAGGGCACTGATGGTGAGAAATCGTCTTCTTGTAGAGTTGTACACTGTGAACGTCCCGTACTGTAGCGCTTGGACGCGTTTCCTGTCTGCTGGAATCGTTGCCATAATCTGGAAATCACACTTTGTGTCACACAGAGGGCCCGTGCTACTACCTGCTGTGTTTGACCAGCCTCCAGTCGCCCTAGTGTTCCACCCTCATAACGTCATCAATATGTGTTCTTTGAGCCATTTTTAACACACAGTCACCATTAGCACGTCTGAAAAAGTCTGCACACTTACTCGCTTCACCGTACTCTGACATCCACCAACACAGCTCTGCATATGCGGACAGCTGCCAGCGCCACCGTGCGACGACCGCAGGTCAAATGCACCGCATGACCATACCCCAAGGTGATTTAAACCCGAAAACCGCCGACCTGAGCGTTGTTTCACCATGTATCAGGATTATCCTTAATTTATGAGCATGAGTGTATTTCACAGAAATCCAAAATTTCCCATTTTAAACCGAAGTTGATGAATACGAATGGTTTTATACAGCTTACTGTAAAGTTACTACCATTTTTTCATCAACTTCTATTGGAGTTTGCACTGCACTGGTAGGTGTTCCTGCTATATCTTCTTTCATCAGGCTTAAAACAAAATCGAACTGAGATGGATTAAGCGTAAGAACGTTTCTGAAACTCTGTTCTTCGTTTCGCAATTGGCCGATTACTGAGTTTACATGGATTCCTTCACTTTTTCGTGTTTGGTAAATGCTGTGAGGGCAAGATATTGTAACTGTTGTCATAATTTCCTCTTCTTATTCTTCTCCGTCCACCAAAAAACCTAGAATATATTAGCATCCATATGCACGTTCATTTCACAGAGGCAGCACACTGAGTGGCGTAGCCGCTGCGGTGAGCGGTTCCAGTGAAATGCACACAGGCAATGAGGATAGGCAGTGACGGCCACCGCTACGGCTGGCAGTCGCAGCGAAATCTCACCTTTAAGACGCCCCAGTTCGGCAGAGCCCTCGGTGCCACCACCGGGAAGCTGAGTCACAACGCGGACGAAATCATCGAAATTATGTGTTGGGTGATGGCCACAGACGGTCATTGAGGAGGGCTGTGACGAAAAATGAGAGGACGACAGCAACAATAATCACTACAGAATTGAATGTGGCACTTTCAAACCCTGTCAGCACCAAAACAACACGAAGGAAGTTCCACAAGCTGTGAAGTTCGGAGCGAGCTGGAATTCCAAAAGCACTCGTCAATGATTCAAATGCCCGTAACAGGAAAACGTGGTGCCGAAGACATAAAACCTGGACTACGAAGCAGTGAAAGAACGTCATTTGGTCGGATGAGTCATGCTTCACATTATTTCCAATTTCCGCTTGAGTTTGTGACCCAAGAGTGTAATATGGCTGGGGTTCGGTGATGATTTGGGCAGTTGTTCTTAATGTGGTTTTCAGTCCAAAGAATGGCTTGATGCAGCTCTCCATGTTGATCCATCCTTTGCAAGCCTCTTCATCTCCGAGTAACTACTGAAACCCACATCCTTCTGAATCTGCTTACTGTACTCATCTCTTGTTCTCCTTCTACAATGTTTAGCCCACACGCATCCTTCCAGTACTAAGCTGATGCTCCCTCGATATCTCAGAATGTGTCCTACCAACCAAACCCTTCTTCTAGTCACGTTGTACCACGAAGTTATCTTCTCCCCAGTTCTGTTCAGTACCTCCTCATTAGTTACGTGATCTACCCATCTAGTCTTCGGTATTTATCTGTAGAGCCACATTTCAAAAATTTTTATTCGCTTCTTGTCTATACTGTTGATCGCCCATGTTTCACTTTCATACATCGCTGCATCCATACAAATACTTTCAGAAAAGGCATTTTTCTCGTATATCGTCCCTACTTTGGCCATCTTCAGTTATTTTGCTGCCCAAATAGCAAAACTGATCTACTACCTTACGTCACTCATTTCCTAATCTAATTTCCTCAGCACCACCTGATTTAATTCGACTACATTCCATCGTTCTCGTTTTGCTTTTGTTGACGTTCCTCCTTTCAACAAAGTGTCCATTCCGTTCAACAGCTCTTCCAAGACCTTTGCTGTCTCTGAGAGAAATACAATGTCTCCGGCAAACCTCGATGATTTTATTTCTTCTTCCTGGACTTTAATTCCTACTCCGAATTTTTCTTTCGTTTCCTTTACTGCTTGGTCAGTATGCAGATTGAATAACATTGGAGATAGTCTACAACCCCGTCTGACTCCCTGCTCCACCACTGCCTCCTTTCCGTGACCCTCGACTGTTATGATTGCCATCTGGTTTATGTACAAATCGTAAATAGCTTTTCGGTCCCTGTCTGCCTTTCCTTAACCTATCTTCTATGAGAAGTCGTAGTGGCAGTATTGCCTCGCGTGTTCCTACATTCCTCCAGAATCCAAACTGTTCTTCCGCGAGGTCGACTTTGCCAACTTTTCCTATCTTCTGTGAAGGATTTGTGTTAGTAATATCGTGGTCCTCTGTGGGCTCTGCGGGTACTCCGCAATGTCATATTATTCCCAAGGATTATTGGACGATTTTGGCTGATCAGGTCCATCCCATGATACAATGTTTGTTCTCCAATGTTGAAGCTGTGCTCCAAGACGGCTAGGCTCGTCTTCACAGAGCTCGCATCATCCAGGACTGATTATATGAGCCTGAGGATGAACTGACGCATTTCTCCTGGCCTCCACAGTCACCAGATCTCAGTATTACTGAGCCTTTATGCTCTACTTCGAAGAGAAGTGTGAATGAAACTCCCTGGCAGATTAAAACTGTGTGCCCGACCGAGACTCGAACTCGGGACCTTTGCTTTCGCGGGCAAGTGCTCTACCATCTGAGCTACCCAAGCACGACTCACGTCCGGTCCTCACAGCTTTACTTCTGCCAGTGTCTCGTCTTCTACCTTCCAAACTTTACAGAAGCTCTCCTGCGGACCTTTCAGAACTGGCACTCCTGAAAGAAAGGATACTGCGGAGACATGGCTTGACCACAGCCTGGGGGACGTTTCCAGAATGAGATTTTCACTCTGCAGTGGAGTGTGCGCTGATATGAAACTTCGTGGCAGATAAAAACTGTGCTAGTTCTGCAAGGTTCGCAGGAGAGCTTCTGTAAAGTTTGGAAGGTAGGAGACGAGATACTGGCAGAAGTAAAGCTGTGAGGACCGGACGTGAGTCGTGCTACGGTAGCTCAGATGGACGCCGGCACGATAGCCCAGCGTGCTCGCTCAGAGGGTTAGCTGCCCTCTGCAATAAAAAACCTGAGTTACTAGATCAACGACGACGACGTCATAGGACGTTCGCCCCGAACACATAGAACAAACTACAACGAACAAAATGATATATATATACACTCCTGGAAATTGAAATAAGAACACCGTGAATTCATTGTCCCAGGAAGGGGAAACTTTATTGACACATTCCTGGGGTCAGATACATCACATGATCACACTGACAGAACCACAGGCACATAGACACAGGCAACAGAGCATGCACAATGTCGACACTAGTACAGTGTATATCCACCTTTCGCAGCAATGCAGGCTGCTATTCTCCCATGGAGACGATCGTAGAGATGCTGGATGTAGTCCTGTGGAACGGCTTGCCATGCCATTTCCACCTGGCGCCTCAGTTGGACCAGCGTTCGTGCTGGACGTGCAGACCGCGTGAGACGACGCTTCATCCAGTCCCAAACAAGCTCAATGGGGGACAGATCCGGAGATCTTGCTGGCCAGGGTAGTTGACTTACACCTTCTAGAGCACGTTGGGTGGCACGGGATACATGCGGACGTGCATTGTCCTGTTGGAACAGCAAGTTCCCTTGCCGGTCTAGGAATGGTAGAACGATGGGTTCGATGACGGTTTGGATGTACCGTGCACTATTCAGTGTCCCCTCGACGATCACCAGTGGTGTACGGCCAGTGTAGGAGATCGCTCCCCACACCATGATGCCGGGTGTTGGCCCTGTGTGCCTCGGTCGTATGCAGTCCTGATTGTGGCGCTCACCTGCACGGCGCCAAACACGCATACGACCATCATTGGCACCAAGGCAGAAGCGACTCTCATCGCTGAAGACGACACGTCTCCATTCGTCCCTCCATTCACGCCTGTCGCGACACCACTGGAGGCGGGCTGCACGATGTTGGGGCGTGAGCGGAAGACGGCCTAACGGTGTGCGGGACCGTAGCCCAGCTTCATGGAGACAGTTGCGAATGGCCCTCGCCGATACCCCAGGAGCAACAGTGTCCCTAATTTGCTGGGAAGTGGCGGTGCGGTCCCATACGGCACTGCGTAGGATCCTACGGTCTTGGCGTGCATCCGTGCGTCGCTGCGGTCCGGTCCCAGGTCGACGGGCACGTGCACCTTCCGTCGACTACTGGCGACAACATCGATGTACTGTGGAGACCTCACGCCCCACGTGTTGAGCAATTCGGCGGTACGTCCACCCGGCCTCCCGCATGCCCACTATACGCCCTCGCTCAAAGTCCGTCAACTGCACATACGGTTCACGCCCACGCTGTCGCGGCATGCTACCAGTGTTAAAGACTGCGATGGAGCTCCGTATGCCACGGCAAACTGGCTGACACTGACGGCGGCGGTGCACAAATGCTGCGCAGCTAGCGCCATTCGACGGCCAACACCGCGGTTCCTGGTGTGTCCGCTGTGCCGTGCGTGTGATCATTGCTTGTACAGCCCTCTCGCAGTGTTCGGAGCAAGTATGGTGGGTCTGACACACCGGTGTCAATGTGTTCTTTTGTCCATTTCCAGGAGTATATATATATATATATATATATATATATATATATATATATATATATATATATATATATATATACTGTATAAAGATGGTAGAGCACTTGCCCGCGAAAGGCAAAGGTCCCGAGTTCGAGTCTCGGTCCAGCACACAGTTTTAATCCGCCAGGAAGTTTCATGTCAGCGCACACTCCGCTGCAGAGTGAAAATCTCATTCTAGAAGTGTGAATGTTCGCTATCCACCTCCGACAGTGTTACCTGAACTTGCCACTAGTTTGCAGGGGGGGAACGGTGTTCGATCCCCTTGAAAACTATACAGGACCTGTCTTTATACATTCCGAGGTGGCTAGAAGCTGTTCTGAATGACAAACGTTTCGCTACAGCATATTAGGCGTTAATATAATTGTCTGGATTTTATAAAAGCTGAGTAATTGCAAAAAAGAGGTATTAGTTGTTTTTTGGTGAATTTGTTGCAAATGACATGTTTCGATCTCCGGCCATCATCAGATTTCCCCCGTGTAAACAATGTAGCAAATAATTAGTGATACATTTCTTAAAACACCAGTGCAAACAAGAAAGAGCAAATAAGAACTAAACGTCAGAACCAGTACATACCATTTTATAGCAAAAGTAAATTTGACAGTTTGTTCCTTACTCATACATTCACGAACCAAAAGGGCTGACACAAAATTTAAACTTGGTAAATGGGAACGTTAGTCGTGAGAAGGGCTACGGAAGACTGCTACTTCAGTGTTTGTTTGCGACTACTCAGCTTTTTTAAAATGCAGGTTATTATATTAATAATAATGGTTCATACCTCTACCGGATGTTTCAGGGCGACGTACGTAATGTAATATTAGGCAATGTAATGTGTGTTTTTTCCATAATTTTTTCCCTTCGCATGTAAATGTCCTCTTCGTCTCTGTGGAGAGTATCTGCTCTGATATGTGTACTACCTCAGAAATATTCGGACACCGTACGTAATACAGGACTGGCCACTAGATGTCACGGGAGGCAGACCTGCCAGTATAAAAGCTGGCGGAAATTTTTTTGCTGTCGGAAGAGAAGCAGGAACAGCAGAACAGTTTAGTCGGGAGAGAACAGTAACTTCGAATGTGGAGTGGTCACTGGATGTCACCTTCGTAACAAATCCATCAGGGACATACTGACGGACATGGACTGTCGAGCATTTCAGAGGGTGGATACAAAAAACGCATGAAATCAGCAGAATGAATCACTCGTGATTCTCTCAAGTGCTACCAGCAGCCAAGGTAGCAGAGTTGACTGTGCATATGGAGTTAAAAAGTGTAGTATTCTCATCGCTACTGTAGTGTCTTGTATCGGAAGGAAGCAAGGCAGATGATGTTGTTATAGGTGGTCGGTAACCACTTTCTACAACACGAATGCAGACGTGGATTAACACTGTTCTTTATTTACAGTACATGAACATTTAAAAAAAAATTCAAATGGCTCTGAGCACTATGGGACTTAACATCTGAGGTCATCAGTCCCCTAAAACTTAGAATTACTTAAACATAACTAACCTAAGGACATCACACACATCCATGCCCGAGGCAGGATTCGCGCGGTTCCGGACTGAAGCTCCTAGAACCGCTTGGCCACCGCGGCTGGCATGATCATTTACTTGTCTTGAATAGAGTCCACGTGTTGTGGTACAAGCTCATCAGTAGAAGTCCACTTGCAAACAATATCGGTAATCTTGCTATTCAAACCTTTGTCTCAATGCTAGGTCCTACTTCAGTTACTAATCTGGTTATAAAGTACTGTCGTCGCCTGTGACGTGAACTGAGCGTGCTGTATGGGCCATACTGGAAGAGTGAGTCAGTGGCGAGTCAGTGAGTGAATGAGCGAGTGATGTCCTCCAGTCAGCAGCAGTGGCCTAAGTACGTGCCGTCGAGAGGGCGTTGGCGGCGTGTTGCTAGTCGGTGTGTCTCTGGCTGCTCGCGTGATAGACGCGCTCGATCCTGCGCTTACTTATCCACCTTCGCGCTACATCTTTGCCGACTGGTGTGCGGGCGACAGCTTACGCCAGCACAAAAATAATGGAGTACAACGGTCGAAGAGCTCCTCATAAGCCACACCTATCTATTGTTCGTGTTAAAAGATGTGCTTGGAGGTGTGAAAAGCGACGCCACTGAACGTGGGATGACTGGAGGCGAGTGATCTGGAGTGACGACTCACGCTATATGCTGTGGAAATCCCATGGAAGGCCTAGTGTATGTCACCTGCCATCATACATAGTGCCAACAATGAAATAGGGAGGGGTGCTTTTCGTGGTTAGAGTGTAGTCATCGAGTGAAACAGAAGTGGCTGGTGTTCCCCAAGGTAGTGTTATAAGGCCCTTTGCTGTTCCTTATCTACATAAGCGATTTGGGAGACAATCTGAGCAGCCGTTCCGGTAGTTTGCAGATGACGCTGTCGTTTATCGACTAATAAAGTCATCAGATGATCAAAACAAACTGAAAAACGATTTAGAAAGGATATCTGAATGGTGCGAAAAGTGGCAGTTGACCTTAAATAACTAAAAGTGTGAAGTCATCCACATGAGTGCTAAAAGGAACTCGTTAAACTTCGGTTACACGATAAATCAGTCTAATCTAAAAGCCGTAATTTCAACTAAATACCTAGGTATTACAGTTACGAGCAACTTAAATTGGAAGGAACACATAAAAAATGTTGTGGGGAAGGCTAACCAAAGACTGAGTTTTATTGGCAGGACATTTAGAAAATGTAACAGACCTACTAAGGAGACTGCCTACACTACACTTGTCCGTCCTCTTTTAGAATACTGCTGCACGGTGTGGGATCCTTATCAGATACGACTGACGGAGTAAATCGTAAAAGTTCAAATAAGCACGTTTCCCATTATCGCGAAATATGGGAGAGAGTGTCAAAGAAATGATACAGGATTTGGGATGGACATCATTAAAAGAAAGGGGTTTTAGTTGTGACGGAATCTTCTCACGAATTTCCAATCACCAACTTTCTCCTCCGAATGCGAAAATATTTTGTTGACACTGACCTACATAGGGAGGAACGTTCACCACGATAAAGTAAGGAAAATCAGAGCTCCTACGGAAAGATATAGGTGTTCGTTCATTCTTTCGGTGCGCTATACGAGATTGGAATAATAGAGAATTGTGAAGGCGGTTCGATAAACCCTCTGCTAGGCACTTAAATGTGATTTGCAGAGTATCCATGTAGATGCAGATGTAGATGAAGAAAACGCCAAATCCAAAAGAATGATCACATTTTACAGCACTGTGTACTGTGTACTGTAGACGAAGGGTGCGGAGACAATGCCTTATCTTCATGACAATAAAATGATTTCCTTGAAATGGACTGATCTGCCCAGTCTCGATCTGCACCTAATGGAACACTTTTGGATGAGTTAGACCGTCAACTTTGCTACAGACTCTAGAGTCCAACATCGTTACCTTCCACGGTTTCGACTCTTGAGGAAGAATGGGGTGCCATTCCTCCACAGACATTCAGACAGCTTATGGAATTGTTAACATTAAATATCAAGCCATCATAAACACAACAGTGGAGATGCTCCATATGTATGTCTACTAATAGCTGCCCGGTTAGTTTAGATCAGAATGCAATCAAGTAGTTGTGTCTTGTTAACATTTGGACTCATGTAATCCCCAATATATGTGTAACAAAGTTTTGCGTGACACATTGCCTTATTTCTACAATGCAAAGTGTGTTAAAAAGTAAGGAGAATTTTTGTCTTCTGAAAATATTTAATCGTCTACACCAGTGTCATTCTCTTCATAATTGTCCCATAAAATATTACACACATATGCCATCACCTTGCCAGTCGCCGCAACACTTTTGAAAATCGACTTGGGTATACGTTTAGCTCTCTCAGTGCTGCATTTGTTATCTCATCTGTGCTTCTGCATTACTGCCCTATAAAGATTTCTTATTTTAGAAATAGAAAAGAATCAAATTAGTCGTGTTTGGCGAATATAGAGGCTGGGGCATCAATACAGTATTATTTTTGGCCAAAAATTCACTAAGAAGCAATGAAGTGAATCTTGTATAAGGGCCAGGAATTGTTTCGCCACAAATCTGAGAGCTGCTTTTATTTCGAACTGCTTCACGCAAACGGCAATGAATTCCTGAGCAGAACTCCTGCTGATCATTGGACCTTGTGGACTACAGCATTTCTCCATTGCTATGTCGCGACACATTGCTGTGTTGAGAAAACGTGTCATATATATATATATATATATATATATATATATATATATATATATATATATATGTTGTTGCTTAATAGTAGTAAGTTTCTTTTATTGCATGCCTTATGCTTACGTTCACATGTTCGTATACAGGGGTCTTACGTAACATATTTGTGAAATTCGTATCTCACAGTCTTCCATTGTAAAATATGTATTGTATGTTCTTTACGTGTTTGCTTTTATACAGCTATGGAAAAATCACATGTAGTGGTGTCGCAAAACTTTGTAACGTACTTTAACTTGCCCCAAAGGGGAACGGTTGGGAAACGAGACATATACTTTTAAAATCGAGCATAACCTTCTCGCTTGACTGCAATTGTCGAGCGTTTATCTGTCTTTTCGATCAGGATGGTTCTACGTGGACGGTTGTGCCTTAGTTGCGACGTTATATTCGTCAACAAACGTCTTGCTACCTGTTGTGACACGCTTCAGTAGTTCTGCATCGCTGCTAATTTTATTTATCTACTCCTGAACAACTAACATTTCCTCTGATGCTGTTCGAAATTCAGCAGTTTTTGTACGTATTTTATTTTCGCACTTCTCATCCTCAAAACACCGGAGAAAAGCCATGGAATGAGCCAGTTGGTAGGCAAATATGGTCAGCGAATTCTCTGATTGTCATTCGACTATCGTTCATAATAATGTCTTTCACTTTTCCACAATTTCATCGCATATACTGAAATCGATGTGTTGGTTGTTGCCAGCCATTTTCTTGTTCAAAGTGTTGTGAAGAATAACGTTGATGCAGGGATCAGTGGGAGCTGTGCCTGGAATAAAGGATGATGCAATGTCTTGTGCCAATGTCTGTGCTTTCACTTTTGGTGAAGTAGCGATGTTAGGTCCGTCATTTAATTGTGAAATAATGCTTGGCTTAAGTAGGATTTTCAGGGTAATTTTCCAGATGCAGTTATTTATTTAACCTGATCTGATCTGATTTGGGCTATAAAACATTTTATATCAGACTTACCTTATAAGGACAGAAATCGGAATTGCGTATTTTGTATTGAATCGGGATGCAATTTCTGTGTTTCATCGTCAATGTGATGGTCGAAGGGATACAGTAAACCTGCTTTGGTGCATCGGAGTCTAACACTGGGCCCCCAGGGAAGAGCCAAATTACATACTCTACTAAACCGTACTCTTCTGGACAGAAATCGGCATTGCGAATTTTGTATTGAATCGGGATGCAATTTCTGTGTTTCATCGTCAATGTGATGGTCGAAGGGTAACAGTAAACCTGCTGTGGTGCATCGTAGTCTAACACTGGGCCCCCATGGAATAGCCAAAGTACATACTCTTCTAAACCGTACTCCTGTGGACAGAAATCGGCATTGCGAATTTTGTATTGAATCGGGATGCCATTTCTGTGTTTCATCGTCAATGTGATGGTCGAAGGGTTACAGTAAACCTGCTGCGGTGCATCGTAGTCTAACACCGGGCCCCCAGGGAAGAGCCAAAGTACATACTATTCTAAACCGTACTCCTGTGGACAAAAATCGGCATTGCAAATTTTGTAGAGCAAGGGATCGGTTGGTAGGACATGTTCTGAGGCATCACGGGATCGCCTATTTGGCAATGGTGGGCAGCGTGGAGGGTGAAAATCGTAGAGGG
Organism: Schistocerca cancellata; assembly: GCF_023864275.1. Taxonomy (NCBI): domain Eukaryota; kingdom Metazoa; phylum Arthropoda; class Insecta; order Orthoptera; family Acrididae; genus Schistocerca; species Schistocerca cancellata. The sequence goes on along the minus strand of NC_064631.1, from coordinate 185,113,162 downwards.
AGACCAATAGATGAATACACCAAACAGTTACAGAAGGATGTAGGTTGCAGTAGGTACAGGGAGATGAAGAAGCTTGCACAGGAGAGAGTATAGCATGAAGAGCTGCATCAAACTAGTCTCAGGACTGAAGACCACAACAACAACAACAACAACAAGTACTTGCGTAGTTCAAATTCAAATGGCTCTGAGCACTATGGGACTTAACATCTGTGGTCATCAGTCCCCTAGAACTTAGAACTAATTAAACCTAACTAACCTAAGGACATCACACACATCCATGCCCGCGGCAGGATTCGAACCTGCGACCGTAGCAGTCGCACGGTTCCGGACTGAGCGCCTGGAACCGCTAGACCACCGCGACCGGCACTTGCGTAGTCCTAAGGGGCTTATATATATATATATATATATATATATATATATATATATATATATATATATAAGCCCCTTAGGACTATATATATATATACATATATATATTATGAACAAAAAAAAAGACAAACTGTCAATTTACACCAACGCAATCAACAGTGCAACGTAGGAATCAGTCTAATTTTTCAAGGAACTCCTCGACAGGATCGGGGTAATCCGTGAGGAAACTCAACAGTTCCGATTTGAAAGAGCGTGGATTACTGCTAAGATTTCTGAATTCTTATGGTAGTTTATCGAAAATGGATGCAGCTGTATACTGCACATGGTCACTAATAGAAATAAGACCACCGACGACAAACAGGAAAAGAATTTTACATTTTTTACCGTTTTGAAGCTGTGTGTCGTTTAAAATAAACCGCACAAGAGCTAATTGATCATCACGATTCCATCAAAGGTCTGACTACTATTGAGCCCAGTTAAAGACATGGAACGTCTGAGAATATATGGGATCTACAAACTATGCTGCAAGAGCAACCAATATTACGTCGGACAAACAGTACGCATTGTAGAACAATGCAGGTAGAAGCCTAAGAGATTTAACGCCCACCACATCAAAAAAATTCTGCACTAGCTGAGCATTCTCTGAAATATGGTGGCCGGATTGTTTTCGTACTGACGTCTCCTAGTAGAGTGTGACTGAAAAATCCATTGAAACAAAAATCGCTGACAACACCCTTAATAGAGACGGCGGACTGCGACTCAGCGCTGCGGACTCAATATTTGCCCATACATGCCGATACCATGAGCACCAGTGACGTAACAGCAGGCAGAGTATTTAAGCGCCTATCAGCATCGTACCGGCTGTCATTGAGTTGACAATGAGCAAGGAATGCTTGGTCGACGGGTGGTGACATTTGTACTTCTTGAAACTGCTGACAATGCGAGAACATTATATTTTTAAAAAAATCGTGGCACAATAACTTTTGAGGTACACTGCTATGAATATTCTCCATTCCCTGCAGCCTATAGTGAATTTCCAAATAGACACTAGATTTTTGCATTTCACATAGCATACTTTAGGACGTGTCATAATCTCTTCGAAGCTACTTACCTATTGCCTGTACAAAATTATTATTTCCCTCTTTCACGTTCAAAATTCGCTCACTGAGCACAAAAGTAAATGATCGCATCAATTCCTTCCACTGCATCCCTGGTACTGAAACTGAAGGGACTGCACGGAGAACAGAAATGTAGTGTTTCATATTCGAATATTGTTTTTTTTGTGGATGGAAATAGTTCCATTCCTATGTTTGTCCGCCACACAGTCTCTGGAACCAAACATATTGGGATGAGACCGTCCGGTTCTGATAAGCAGTTAAGACTATTTCAAGCAAATACTGCACCAGATCTTAACAGAACTCTGGTTAGGCATGACAACGAATACATTGCGGAACTAATCCCCCGCGTAGGTCATACTTTTCGAGAATCTCTTGCACGCCGAACAGACCCACGTGACTGAGTAATAGTGCAAGTTACTTCTACGCTCGTGTTCCAAACGTAATGACGATTGAAGCTTTCGCATGGCGTGTCACTTCCAAGTAACATAGCTCGATGAAACTTGGACCAGACATAGAAAGAACTGGTACCGTACAGTACAGGAAGCTAACGGAAACAAAAATGCAATGAGGCGAACCGAAAAGAGAGAATAACTACGATGAAGTCACCGCAATTTATGATGGTCACCTAAACATTACAAAAGCTGGGAAACGACCAGTATGGACGGAAATCCATACTCTGCAATGTGATCCCATGCTGGTGACAATATTGGTAAGCAGTTTATGTGTTAGGACGTTCCATCACCGCACCAGCGCGGTTCACGACTGCTGTATGGTCCTTGATGCATGTGGACATGCAGCTATAGCTCTCCATACCGCATGCCACACGTCCTCTACGGGATTTAATTCTGGCGAAAGGGCAGACCAGTCCAGTCGGCGAAATTGCTACAGCTCCTCTACCTGCGCATTTCGCCAAGGTCGCGCACTGTAATCGAAAGAAATGAAGTCTGAGCCGAATGCGCCCGTGAAAGTACGCACGTGGGAAAGGAGTAAAAAGTGACACATATATTAACCGCTGAGTGTGGCGTGCTGAAAGATTTGGAGGTCACTGATCCCAAGAACCATTAAGGCTTTCCACACCAAAACACTTGCACTACCAAAACGATAATGTTCAACACAGTGCCTGTATCCATTATGAGTTCCCACTACTCGCCAAAAGAGAGTCCGTCTGGCATTGTCGAACATAATCATTTTGTTGGCCCAGGTCTGATGGTATGGGGAGGCCTAAAGTTGTGTCGGTGAACTTTTCGTGTCGAAATAGTGAGGTTCCACGTTACCGTTAGTATCATCGTGACGGAACCACAAGTTAAAGGTAACGGGTAACGGTTTCAGGACGGGAAAGGATAAAACATCAACACGCGGAAGGGACGCCCATGAGATAGTTCCTCGTTTTCACCAAATTAACAGTTATTTCAGAGAAAGCATTCTGATCAATGAAATTCCAGATAAATAACAACATGAAAAAAATCAGAATTATAGTGACATATAAAGTGACCAACTACTGACATTTACAAATATAACCAAAAGAAAACAGTATTCAATAAACACAAAGCATATGAGTTTATGAATAGTAAGAATGAAATTTGAATGGTTCGGTAAAGGGAAACTACAAATTTTATTGTTTGTTTATAGAGTGTGTCATAAGAATGTGATTGCGTCTATAAACAAACAAACAAATTTTTACAAAATATTCAATCACGCACTCTGTTGACAAAATGTCGTTTTTTTTTTTCCAAAGGGAAACTACATTTACCAAATGTAAAGCACTCCGTTTTCAGGCCATGAGTGGCCTACCGGGATCATCCGACCGCCGTGTCATCCTTAGCTGAGGATGCGGATAGGATGGGCATGGGGTCAGCACACCGATCTCCCGGTCGTTATGATGGTATTCTTGGCCGAAGCCGCTACTATTCGGTCGAGTAGCTCAGCAATTGACATCACGAGGCTAAGTGCACTCCGAAAAATGGCAACAGCGCATGGCGGATGGATGGTCACCCATTCAAGTGCCGGCCACGCCCAACAGCGCTTAACTTCGGTGATCTCACGGGAACCGGTGTATCCACTGCGGCAAGGCTGCTGCCACCAAATTTAGAGCACATCTGATTTTATGAAGAACAGTTAGTAGAGAATTTGAACATTCTTTGTATGGTGAACCTTAAGAGGACTAATAGCTTGATTATAGTTTACAAAATTCATGAGTTAATCCCGCTAAACTGCACAGCTTACCACCCTGGTGGCAGTCACTCAACCCAGGTATAGCTCCAAGGAACAAGAGAACTACCAAAGTTTTGCCAGGTAAGACAGACGACGCGGCGAAGCACTCCCGCGGCAGTAACTTAGACCTCGGTCGTTGGGCTGCATGCCGCCAAGGAAGCGGCCCAGAAACCACGGCTGTAAACACCATGGTGGACTCGCGTGTTTCGCAGTTAGCTGTGAAAATAAATCACACGCGATGGAGTGTCCTCATACAATAACAGAATATACACTAACAGATGATGAGACTCGCATTAGCATGATAAATACAACTCGTAACCTCAGATAAAACAAATAGTTAAAGCCAACGCGAATTATTTACAGACGAATGGTAAAACTGGTAGATTTCTCTATTTCCGTTTCGATACCAGATCGTTCTAATTGGTTTCAGCCAGTCAGTCTTAATGTGGATATCCGACTACGGCTCTCATCATATGATAGACTGGGTAAACGACATTCTTAATCCGACTGTTGAATCTAGATCACTTATCTATGACAGGGCCTGAATTCTTAAAAACTATGGAAAATACTAATAGAATGTGCTTATTACAATTACGTTATTTAAATATAAGTATATGAAGTAACGAGATAACAGTTTATTTACAGGAGCTGAGCCCCATCCATTATAGCAGAGAAGTACAAAATTGGTTTCAGGGCGAAGAGAGGATATAGCTGTTGCCGTTTGTTCCACGATCACCGAAGATCAACCAGATATTGAATATGTGGGCAGAGGTAACAAGGTCATTACCATGTGGCCCTACAAATGCAATCGACCTTTGGACCAATATAGAAAACGTATAGCGCCTAAGATAAGAATCTCGTGTCATATTATGCTTCAGAACCCTAAACTGTTTACTTTTTTACTTCATACTACAACAAAACCTATGATATGACAAAAGGAAATGCTTCTCAGGAACTTCAGTTTTTCGTGTTTATTTTCTCACTTCATACTAAAACAAGGGCGTTGATATGAGAAGAGGAAATGAAACAAACGCTTCCAAGACATAATATTCCCTTGTGTGCTACCACTGCGTGCATGAAAGCTCTGCAGTTAATTTTTGCGTCTGAGATAAATTTTAGTATCATCTCACATTACTTTGTGGGAAAGTTCCTATATTTTAGGGATTGAAGTAAAGCGGACATTTCATCACTGGTAAATATTCTGATGACTAATGACATGATACCCGTTGCAATTCCTCCATGGCACCTATGAGTAGAGTCTCACGTTTGTTACTATAAGAACATGCAGGCAGTGATGTCCGCTCACTGCAGGCAGAGCCAAGGTGATTTCAAACTGTTTATGGCGAAGCGTCTGCTGCAATGTCGACGCTCAGCCAACATAAACAAATCGCAGCGGATTTGGGCACTGCTAATCGCTGTATTTGTCGCGAGCCGCGACAACAAGAGGGCACTGCCTTTCCTAACGATATCTTACTTACTTAACGTAATATGCAGGACGTGGGTTGGGTAAAAATTCAGTTTGTAACTTGCCATCGTATTAAAATACTTTAAGGTTATATTTGATGCAATGTTTATTGTTGGTTGTCTCTCTAATGTTAATTTTGATTCAGATTGTGCGTGAACACGAAAACACACACACACACACACACACACACACACAAACACACAGACAAGCAGTCATTGACTCCAGTGAGGGTGATTGGTTGGTTGGTTGGTTTGGGGAAGGAGACCAGACAGCGTGGTCATCGGTCTCATCGGATTAGGGAAGGATTGGGAAGGAAGTCGGCCGTGCCCTTTCAGAGGAACCATCCCGGCATTTGCCTGGAGTGATTTAGGGAAATCACGGAAAACCTAAATCAGGATGGCCGGACGCGGGATTGAACCGTCGTCCTCCCGAATGCGAGTCCAGTGTCTAACCACTGCGCCACCCCGCTCGGTAGTGAGGGTGACGACTATTGTGTGTTGAATAACACATGCACCAGTCAATTCCTCAATTGGCGTCGAGTGAATGAGAATTTTCAATTACCTTGCTTCGCAACAATTGTAAGGAGGAGACTGAAAGTATATGGACTTGTATGCTAAAGAGCTGCGACAAAGCAAAATGTGGCCGATTGCCAGATAATTGTCCACATGAGTTTTGTGGATGAGTATACACTTAGTAACCAACCCACCCACCATCATTAGGTAAGATTTCTCGAAGGCGTAGGGGCATTGATTTCATCAAGTCGTCGATAGTGTAGCGTGGTGGTTTACTTCCCACCATACGTTTTCTATATTCGTCCAAAGGTCGATTGGATTTGTAGGGCCACATGGTAATGACCTTGTTACCTCTGCCCACATATTCAATATCTAGTTGATCTTCGGTGATCGTGGAACAAACGGCAACAGCTATTTCCTCTCTTCGCCCTGAAACCAATTTTGTACTGCTCTGCTATGATGGATGGGGCTCAGCTCCTGTAAATAAACTGTTATCTCGTTACTTCATATACTTATATTTAAATAACGTAATTGTAATAAGCACATTCTATTAGTATTTTCCATAGTTTTTAAGAATTCAGGCCCTGTCATAGATAAGTGATCTAGATTCAACAGCCCGATTAAGAATGTCGTTTACCCAGTCTATCATATGATGAGAGCCGTAGTCGGATATCCACATTAAGACTGACTGGCTGAATCCGATTAGAACGATCTGGTATCGAAACGGAATTACAGAAATCGGATAATTTGAACGTCAGTTTTGCAACAATGCTGCGCGCATAATCCCTTTGATGGAGTAACATTTAGCAACTGTCTAAGAAAAAGTGAGAAATATGTCTACTAAAAGCAATGTAACGTAATTATAACCCATATTTATGTGATGGAAATATTGAATCAAACAATACACATCTATTTCAGTGGTGGGAAGATACACCATTTCGGATTTGCTGATTACATAATGATATTAATAATAATAGTAATAATAAACCCCTGTGGCGGATAGGGGAAAGCCTCCCACATTTGGGTGGCACCGAGAAAATCAAATACTTGGGGTGAATCAAATACTACGCAATCCTGAACGGCTGCTCAATCCATTGAACCTAAAATCCAGACAAAAATGGTTCAAATGGCTCTGAGCACTATGGGACTCAACATCTTAGATCACAAGTCCCCTAGAACTTAGAACTACTTAAACCTAACTAACCTAAGGACATCACTAACACCCATGCCCGAGGCAGGATTCGAACCTGCGACCGTAGCAGTCTCGCGGTTCCGGACTGCAGCGCCAGAACCGCTAGACCACCGCGGCCGGCAATCCAGACACGTCTGGGAGAAAATCACCGGTATTCTGGTCACCGTCTGTTAGCTTAATGAGCTCGGCTGAAAATATTTGCTTCAAAAGGCTTCAACACCCTCTGGTCCTGTCTGGTCCTGGCATCACCGAGGCCAAAGCAATCAAACATAAGCAAACATGAACTGTGCAAGCAAAGTCAACTTTACCCAGGTGGTACACAACCAGTCGGTCGACAGGCGGCAGCTGGGATTTCGGGATTCTGGGGAGTCCAGGCTGGCACGGCAGAGAGTATCGGAGATCTCTGGTAAATTTCCTTACTAGCAGAAAACATGCAGTTGAAAACCAAACATCGATACATTGATCCAAACACGAAAACTAAATAATCTTACGTAAGAAACCGACCGACAAAACATTCTCACCCTTGCTTTTCAAGTACCACGACTAGCTGACAACGAAACCTTGCATTACGGAAACCATCGCATCTTCAAGAGCAAAAGACAACGAAAGGTAGCGAAATGCGCACTAACCTTCGGCATGGCATTTCTGGAACACAGGTCAAAGAAATCACACCCATCAACAATCGACTTATGACTATTCTCGTTCAGAGTCCCCATAAAAATAAGTAAAACACAGAAAACGCCGAAAAATTCTGGAACACTCTCGAAAATATTATGAGCAGAATTCACCTAGATGAGGTGAAAATACTAATGGGAGACTTCAACTCTCTCTTTGGGACAGAAAAAAAAATGTTTCAAATGGTTCTGAGCACTATGGGACTCAACTGCTGTGGTCATAAGTCCCCTAGAACTTAGAACTACTTAAACCTAACTAACCTAAGGACAGCACACAACACCCAGCCATCACGAGGCAGAGAAAATCCCTGACCCCGCCGGGAATCCAACCCGGGAACCCGGGCGTGGGAAGCGAGAACGCTACCACACGACCACGAGATGCGGGCTTGGGACAGAAAAAACCTATAGAAAAATCATTGGTGCAAATTCTACACATCGAAACACTTACATCAACGGCACGCGTCTGACTGACTTTTGCCAACAATTCAACCTCAAAATCATGTCTGCCCACTTTAGGAAGAAACCAGTTCTCAGATAACATGCTTGGCTTCCAGGTGCAAGCTGCCTTCGATCGCCTTTCGAGACTGGCTGAAGGTCAGATTTTTAATTCTTTTGTACCAGAGCTACAAGCATTCAGAAGGGAATCGTAGAACAACGCTCGAGCAAAATTCGTCTTGCTACTTCTAGTAACCCTTAGTGTCAGATCGGAAACCTTACGGTACAGCCAAATTCATAATGCAATATTTGTCTTCTGCTGACGTATTTTTTGTTTTTGTGAATACATAATTTTATTTATGCAGTGCCACATTTTCGTAATACTTGCGAATGGTACAAGAAGTGAAGTAAATAGAGATCTTTTCGATGTCAAAAGTCGGTAATATCCTACTAATACGTGTTACCATAGGCTCAGTCGTCTTACAGATACTTAACGCTTTATTAAGATATACTGCCATCGTGATGTTTCTGTAGTAAGCCGAATTTAATTTGTGTTAGTACAGTGAATATTTTCATTCCGCTTTCCATTCGTTTACTGAAAGCAACACTAATCATCAAAGAGAAATTAATCAGCAGCAGAATTTTCTTTCACGATATCTAAAACAATCTGACGATGATAACGTAGTTTACAAATTATACGCCTGTAGAAGCCTGCTGGTTCTAACGTTGGCATTAAACCAGAGTAGTTTGAAGAGTAGTTTCGTCTAGAAATGAACTGCCTTGATGGTTGATCGATCAAGAGCGGGAAAGGTAGCATTTTACGAGTATATGCCGAGAGGGACAAGTGCTTGATAGAGGACTTCCCCATCACAAGCGCCTGAGAGACGACTTTCCTATCAATCCCTTGGACAGTTTTGTTTCTCAAATCAATAGAGTGCGTTATCATGTAGTAGCACAGGTGATGTAGTTTAGTCGGTCGATTTTCTTATACTGCGATCGAAAGGTGTCTCAGTTGTTGGCAACAAATTCCATATTTTTTGGAGCTCTCAGATGTAAAATACTATGTTCAAACTACCATTCGTTCGAGTTTACGTCTTTTGGTGTAGCTCCGCCTTTCATTTCTTCTTAGGAAGTAAACGAGAAAGGCGTCATAGCTCGTCACCAGCAACAGAACTGCATAAGAATGCTCAATGAGCGACCTGATGACGTTCAGTAATAGTCACTCCGTTGATTTTTGTTGTTTCGAATTAGAGCATGCAGTACTCCTCCACCAGACCTCTGAACTTTGCCTGTTGAATGAAAATATCGCATGATGTTTAAGTGATAATCCATCACATATATCAGTAGTCGAGACTTACTTAATGTGGAAAATCATTCATGCCAGAACGATCTTTGTTGAAACAAGAATATCTTTTTTCTGGCGTATTTTTCCCAAAAGCACTCGCTCCACACACAGTTCAAATCTTTCTAGCTGCCTCCTCTGCATCCACCCCTCTGTTATACCAAAAGTAAATGCTGTGTTGCAGATGTTACACCTTTTTCCACTTGTGACTCAAATTTACAATGCTTAACCGTAGTTCATGATTTTCAGGAATGAAAAATCCTGTTCTTAACTGTAAGATGACAACTAGAACTTCACATTCGAAAATGACAGTTGATACATACACTGACAGCGTCGCACCGCGTTCACCTGGGCGGCGCCGGATTTCAGGCGGCGGGTGGCATCTGGCCGGTGGCCGGTAGCCGCTGCAGTGCGTGGAAACGCTCGAGCGTAAACTGTTCTCATCGCGACGCAGCCTCGAGCTGTCCTGCGGAATTGTTTCTGGAAGTACTTGTTATTGCTGGTGGGTAGAATGTGAAGCGAATTATCTTCGACGTTCAATCAGACTCATAACTATAGACGAGCGCCGTAATGTAAAAAAAAATAAAAAATTACAGGTGGACTCGAACAGGCGATCGTAAGTTTAGAATGCTTGGCGATTACCACTTTTTTTTTTAATTCTCATTTTGTTCGTTTTCTTTCGTTCTATGTGCTCGGGGCGGACGTCGTAAGACATCCGTTGAAGTTCGTCTTTGATTGGTTAACTCAGTTTTTTTTATTACAAAGGGCTGCTAATCCTCTGACCGAACACGCTGAGCTACCGTGCCGGCGATCACTAGACCACGGGCTCGCACAAGCCAATAACATCTCGGAAGTAGACAACAGTGCCTCCAGACACTTCCGCATCTTACACTGTTTCCAGATTGTGCAGATGGCCGGACTTATAAGAGTTGTCATGGGTGGTCAGTTTTATTGGCCACCTTAAGTGAACGGCTCGGACTTAGTCTCTGTGGCAGCAGGCCGGCGGTCATTTTTTATGTCTAAGCCTGTACAGACGAGAAAAACATCGAGATCATTCCCACACAGCTCAGCAATGTCGTAATCACCTCGGCGTATAAAGCACCCTGTGCAGCATTGCAATTTACCCAACCAAGAACTTCCACTAAAAGAAGAGGTTATTTGTGATAGGCGACTTTAGTAGCTGCAGTCATTCATGGAGCTACCTACAAGATGGCAAAAGTGGCGAAACGGTGTCATCTTGTACAGAACCTGACGTAGTTCCCCTCATTAATGACACCAGACTTCCTGCCTCCTTTAACAGCAGAACATGGCAACGTGGATATAGCCCAGACTTGCTTTTTATGAACGACTGCTTCGTGCAAGAGAGCACAAAATCGATACGGACGCCAATACCAAGCACACCGCACAGAGCATGTTTCCAGCCGTCAAATCAAAGGTGGTAGCCTTCAGATGTAGATACAATTTTAAAAAGGCCGATTGGGCAACGTTCTTTGCTATGTTGGATGAAAAGATTAAGACAGATGCACAAGGCCCTCCTAATTTTCATTGAAATAAATACTGCTCTCGGCAGTCCATTCCCAGAAGTTCGAGACCTATGATCGTCCATCTATAACACCAAAACACCCATACTGCTGGATAAATACTTCACTAAAAGGACCCTTGTAGTGAATAAACTCTCCAGGCTGCAGAAACCTTGTCTCCATCTGCCAACTAAGAAGGAACAACGGATGAAAATGATAGAGTTGGACATGAGCATGAAGGTTACTAAGCTGTCTCAGCAATTGTCCTTCCAAAAACCAACTCACTTGCTTTCTTAAAGGCCGACCACATAGACAAGCTCGTACTAAACTGAAAGCCAACCACAACCACAAAAACAAGAATGGGAACTATCATCAGGCAGCAAATCGGCGAAACCAGCGATCTCTTTCACCGTTTCACTGCAGGTAAGGTGGATCTTGCATTGGACAAATGTAAGAAGGGTAAAGCAGCAGGCCTTGACAATCTACGAATAGAGTAGATACAGAAATCGGCCCTGTAACCAAGAAATGGCTCGTGTAACTAATGGAAAACTGCGTCCATTCCTGCAGAATACCAAAAGTTCGGAGGAAAGCTAGAGTAATAGTTATCCCGAAACCAGAAGAAGATGGGAATAAGCAAGAGAACTACATGCCGATCTTTATGCCATGCCCTTTTTACAAAGTGCTGGAGATATTATTCTTACAGACGTTGATGAAGATGATTGACAACAAGCCGGTTCAGAGAAGAAAAGAACTGCATGTTCTAAATAAGGAAAAGGGGCTCTGAGCACTATGGGACTCAACTGCTGAGGTCATTAGTCCCCTAGAACTTATAACTAGTTAAACCTAACTAACCTAAGGACATCACAAACATCCATGCCCCAGGCAGGATTCGAACCTGCGACCGTAGCGGTCTTGCGGTTCCAGACTGCAGCGCCTTTAACCGCACGGCCACTTCGGCCGGCCCTAAATAAGGAAAATGACTCAGCACACTGGAGATGTCTTTGCAAGCTATGGGATTACTGGGGCAGTGTTTACAGACCTGTCAGCAGTGATCGACACCATTAGCCATCGCCTTATGCTTAGGAAGATGTACAACATCTCAGAAGACTATAATTTCAACCAGCCCATCAGGAACCTTTCCCAGAACCGACAATTCATCGTAGTGTTCCAAGAACAAAGGATCAAATGGAGGACGCATGAAAATGGATTGCCTAAAGGATGCGTGTTTGTACCAACCGTATTCAGATTTTATGCAAATGACCTGTACCTACGGAAAGAAATTCAGAGGTTGATTGGCGACTCCATGGAGCGCTGTGTGCACAACGACCATATATGTTAAATTAAAAGGAAGGTCTCCGTTGACCGTAATATTGATGTTTTATTGATAGCAAAATCGACTTTCGATCACATAGTTGTCATATACTGTGCTGTGGATGTACAAATTAAACTCAGACACTGGTATCAAGTCATCAGTAACCAATACTGATAAGCGATCAAAATAACTCACTAACAGTTGTGATCGCTTATCAGTTTTGGTTGCTGATGACTTGATGCCAGTGTCTGAGTTTCATTTGTACACCACAGCATAGAAGATGATCACTATGTGATCGAAAATAGATTTTGCTATCAATAAAACATCAATAATACGGCCAACGCTGACCTTCCTTTTAATTCAGAGGTTTATTTACACAAATAATGATCACATAATCATAGCTCAGGGTAAAGACTTTGAAAGCATCGAGCGAAAGGTGTCAAAGGCTCTAGGCTTACTCTCAACTTCTACAATACGAGCTCGCTGAAGCCAGGAATACGCACACGTGTGCATTCGACCTCAAGAACAAGGGGCCTACACATTACCTGAGAAGGGATTCTGCTGGAACACTGCACAGTTCATAAATATTTTGGAGTCTCCTTCTGACCAATAAGAAACATTGCATCAATAATGAGCAGAAAGTGGGCGCAAGAAACAATGTGGTAGGGAATATCACAGAAATAACTTGGGGGTGGCAGTCAGAGACAGTGAATAATCCGCATTAGCCTTGTGGTACTCCGCAGCAGAAGATGCCTGCCAAGTGTGATGTGGTATCAGTACAGCCACTCTGACACTGCGGATGTAGATATTAATGAAACGTGCAGCATCGTCACTGGCTGTCTCCGCACCACACCTCTGTAGAGGCTGTACTGCCATTCTGGAGTAGCACCCCTAGACATACGAAGGCCTTCGGCAATCTGGAACATGAGGCCTAAAGCCACTACATATGCAGTCCACCCCCTGTTAGGACACCAGCCAACACGAACAAGACGAAAATCGAGGAAGAACTTCCTAATAACAACTGAGGCTCTCTCAGAACCATATAAGAAAGCAGGACTTCAGGAGTGGTGCACCAGGAGCCAGCTAATTAAAGACTGGCTGCTACCAGGCAAGATAATGCCCTCTGGAAGACTGGGCGACTTTGAGGAAACTCAACCGACTTAGAAGCGGTGCCTCAAGATGCAGATGCAACCAACGTAGATAGTGCTACATAATGGGGTCAACGCTGTGCAATGCAGTCTGTGTCCAGATGCGTTCATTGACAAAGATGCGACCAAACCTTGTGTCGAAGTACTGGTCCTGGAAAACTGAACACACATGTAATAACTGCTTCCGTTTTAATTATGATTATATCTGCACAAAACATATTTTATATTTCTGTTTTAATTATTATGGTACATGTAAATAAGTTACTGTGCAGCTCTTTGATGCCGACCGCTGTGGCCGATATGTTCAGTCCTGAACCGCGCTGCTGCTACGATCGCAGGTTCGAATTCTGCCTTGGGCATGTACGTATGTGATGTCCTTAGGTTAGTTAGGTTTAAGCAGTTCTAAGTCTAGGGGACTGATGACCTCAGATGTTAAGTCCCATAGTGTTTATTGCCATTTGAACCATTTGAAGCTCTTTGCTGTATGAATGATTGTGACATGAGAAATAAATAAGTTAGCGATAATGAGCTCAATGAATCAATATGTGAAGGTGGCCTAGGTACTAATGACTTGCACGGAAGTGCTCTTCCGCCCACATTGATATTGATACGTCACAGACGGTGCCTATAATAAGAACCCGTAATGTGTGTTATAAACGGATATCCACGGATATGTGTCTGTTTTCTGTGTGAATTCTTGTTCTTGTCTTCGATGAGTCGTCTTCTGGAACCGCAGAGGTACTTACTAATAATCGTATATTAAAGAAATAATCGAAATTCATATGCGTGATTCTAAATAACTGAATGTCTGGTATGACATATGTTACTATTAATAAAATAAAATAAAGTAATAAATAAATAAATATACTATCCACTACCCGCAAGTTTCATGGATGAATGAGTAGCATCCTCGCAGACCAGAAACTAAATCCGAAAACTTGAACTATTAGACATACACATCACATACCGGAAGAGATTAAAGTCAGTCCCTTACACATATTCACACTCTCGCCACCCGTCCTCTGCTTACGACTGTAACGCTTTCTTTAAAGTGCTAAATGACCAGTCATTCAAAAATTACATTGATTAACGTAAACATGTGTACATGTGTAGACACAGAATGTGGCTCAGGAGTAATGACCAACATTCAGGGATATGACAGGAACTATGATTCGAAGTAACATGGGCTGAAAAATGCATACCATGGGAGCTACGTGCACTACTTCATCTAAGAAACTGCAAAACAACTATCTTCTACTGAAAGATCCCTGCTTTCGATATTTTCAGAGGAGTAGTACGGACCGAAACACTGGCTGCCATCAGATGACCGAAGTAAAACGCCGTCGGCCTGGGCTAGCACTTGGATGGGTGACCATCCGGTCTGCCGAGGGCTGTTGTCAAGCGGGGTGCACTCAGCCCTCGCGAGGGAAACTGAGGAGCTACATGACTGAGAAGTAGTGGTTCCTGTCTGGTAAACTGACATTTGGGCTGGAGAGCGGTGTGCTGACCACATGCCCCTCCATATCAGCATTCAGTGACGCCTGTGGGCTGTGAATAACACGGCAGCCGGTCGGTACCATTGGGCCTTCATGGCCAGTTCGGACGGAGTTTAGTTTTTTTTAGTATGGACCAAAAAAAAAGATCCAGTAAACATGGACCCTAAAGTACGCCAGTGGAGTAATGGTTCTACTGGAGAACCTTTTTCTTTAAAGGACTGTGACTGAAAAATGGGGTACCAGTGACTTCAGTTTACCTTCCTCAGAACCTTTAAAAATTTTCCGAAAACGTTTGGCATCCGAACGTATTCGATTCGGCTCACCTCATACTTCTACAAGCTTCCTTGACTATAACTCACTAACATCCTCTAGTCCATCGCTTTAAGTCCTTCATACCCATCGACTCCCAGTTGTTATTTCTCACTCACTCATTCATCCCAACGCTTGACCACTATCTCTTTGACTCCTGTGTCACAGCCGTAGTCTCCTTCATTCTGTCCTACTACTAAAGTCTTCTCTCTGTCACTGTCACCCTTGAGCCGTAGTAAAAACTGCTGTTTCGAACAGCGCGCCGCAGCTCGTAGTGTGAAGCAGTCGTCCTCCGTTTCTGGCGGTGGTGCCGCTGTGGCAGTCGCAGCTTTGGTGTCCCCCTCTGGTGGAACAGCGGAAAGGTTGCCTCTTCACGTGCATTTAAGGGGCGCGGTAAGCTCGCTATTAGAAAAAGTCAGTCGTCAGCTTGGGGCGAGGCCAGACATGGGGATTGCATCCTTCTACCATCCTCCAAACATACAAATCCCTCATCCGTCCTGTCCTCTGTTATGCCAGCGTTGCCTGGATCTCCACCCCCACCCGCTTTTACAAGGCCCTCCAAATCCTTGAACGCCATGCGCTCCGCCTTGCCTTCCGTATCCGCCTTCCTTCCCCCACACGACTCCTGTATGAACTGATCCCCTTCCCCCACCTCCTCCTGTTCCTCCAACATCTCCGCATCCTTTACATTGTCTGCAGGCTTTATCCCCCCCACCCTCTGGTTTCCTCCTTCCTCTCCACCCCCCGCCCATTGTCGCGCCTCTATCGCTGTATCCCTCCCTCTCTCCACCCCCACACCCTCCATCTCCTTCATCAGGGCAATTTCCAACGCCTCCCCCTCCCGGATGACGAACTTCGCCATGACATCTATCCTTCCTTCCAACTATAACCTGGCCTTGTTCCCCCCCCCCTCCCCAGGGCCCCCTTTTTTCCTTTTCCCTCCTTCTCCCAAAGCGGATTTTCCTCCTTCCCCCTCCTCCCCTGAGACCTTGCACCCCACACTTGCCTCTTTCCTTCCCACATCACACCCTACCTGGCCCTCTTCAGCGCGCCCCCCACTCATCTCCCCCATCTCTTCCCCTCCCTCCCTTCTTCCAGTCTCCCTCATCTCCTTGCGCCTGGCTGATCCTCTGTTTTGATCATCGTCAGCGTTCCACACCAGTGTTGTGTTTAGTGCTGTTTCTCCTGTGCGTCAAGAGGTGTGATTTTAATTGTGTACTGCCTTGAGGTTCGCCGTCAATGTTTGTTATGTGCTACGCCATCCGTCAATACCTTTTATGCTCCAGTCATACTGTGCCTTGTGTTCTTTTAATTGTCGCAGTGTGTGACTTTTTGTGTGTGCTACTTTTAAGCAGTTTTCACAGTTTTGTATCTCCATTTTACGGTCACCTTGTTTTTTGTCTATTGCCTTCCATGATGTTCCCCCTTTTTTTATATCTATGTTCGCCATTTTCTCTCCTTTGTTATTTTAAATGTCTTCTATTCTTTGTTCTATGTCTTTCGGCTGAAGAGCAGCGCATATGCTGCTGCCAGCCCGCCCCAATGGGGAATTGAAATACAATAAAGAAAAAAGAAAAAAACTTGGGGCGAGTCTGGTCAGTTGATCAGTCAAGTTAGTCTCGGTCTGCCTCTCGTCTGCATTGATGAGGCGGTTAGTGTCTGATGATTGTCCAGAGTGCTAGTATGTGCTAGGCCGCCAGTCTGCTCGAGTTTGCTCAGGCAATGGGCATTGGCGGCAGTATCGATCGTTTGGTCGGTCGCGCACTGGGACACAAGATGACTTGTTCGCCTGAAGCGTCGGCGCATGTGAGGTCGCCACATGAGTCCAGTGGCGCGTCATAAGGTGAGGGGTAGTGGCTTCGCGGCCGACACGAGAGCAACAGGAGTCAAGCCACGACATTGGTCTGGCCTAGGCGAGCTGCGACGCCGTGGGACGGGAGATCGGCTAGCCTTCCTGCGCCCGTCGAGGCGGCTGGCAGCGGACGGTTCGGGAGAGCGTTGGGGGTGCTGCGCCAGGTCTTCGCCAGAAATCTCAGTTTATTAGAAGTTAAGTGACTGGAGATATGCTGTTCATTTACCTTTTAAATTCTACTTGGTTTCTTGGTCGGCCTCTCGTCCCCAGCTTGCTCGTCTGTCTCTCATCCGCATTTGTTAGGCAGTTGGTGTTTGTTAGGCAGTTTATACCCGTGGTCTAGGGGTAGCGTCTTTGATTCATAATCAAAACGTCTTCGGTCCCGGGTTCGATCCCCGCCACTGCATAAATTTTGATAAACAATCGGCATTGGCGGCCGAAGACTTCCGGCATAAGAATTCAGCCTCATTCAGCCTCTGTCAACGGCCTTGCCAAAGATGGCGGAAGAGCGGATAGAGGGCACTCTCTTGTCCTAGGGGTGGGGTATTGCCCCTAAAGGCGGAAGAATCAGCAATGATCAACGACATGAGGATGCAGAAGGCAATGGAAACCACTGCATTAAAGACATGTGACGTGTATCCACAGGACATGTGGCCTGTAATTGAAAAAGTGTCATGATGATCTCTCCATTGGCAAAAGATTCCGGAATAGTTCCCCATTCGGATCTCTGGGAGGGGACTGCCAAGGGGGAGGTTACCATGAGAAAAAGATTGAATAATCAACGAATGGATAACGTTCTACGAGTCGGGGCGTGGAATGTCAGAAGCTTGAACGTGGTAGGGAAACTAGAAAATCTGAAAAGGGAAATGCAAAGGCTCAATCTAGATATAGTAGGGGTCAGTAAAGTGAAGTGGAAGGAAGACAAGGATGTCTGGTTAGATGAGTATCGGGTAATACCAACAGCAGCAGAAAATGGTATAACAGGTGTAGGATTCGTTATGAATAGGGAGGTAGGGCAGAGGGTGTGTTACTGTGAACATTTCAGTGACTGGGTTGTTCTAATCAGAATCGACAGCAGAACAACACCGACAACGATAGTTCAGATATACATGCCGACGTCGCAAGCTGAAGATGAACAGATAGAGAAAGTGTATGAGGATATTGAAAGGGTAATGCAGTATGTAAAGGGGGACGAAAATCTAATAGTCATGGGCGACTGGAATGCAGTTGTAGGGGAAGGAGTAGATGAAAAGGTTAAAGGAGAATATGGGCTTGGCACAAGGAATGAAAGAGGAGAAAGACTAATTAAGTTCTGTAACAGGTTTCAGCTAGTAATAGCGAATTCCCTGTTCAAGAATCACAAGAGGAGGAGATATACTTGGAAAAGGGCGGGAGATACGGGAAGATTTCAATTAGATTACATCATGGTCAGACAGAGATTCCGAAATCAGATACTGGATTGTAAGGCGTACCCAGGAGCAGTTTAAGAGAAATGGACATCTCTAAAAGGGCCATCACAGAAGTTGGGAAGGAAAACATAGGTACAAAGAAGGTAGCTGCGAAGAAACCATGGGTAACAGAAGAAATAATTCAGTTGATTGATGAAAGGAGGAAGTACAAACATGTTCCGGGAAAATCAGGAATACAGAAAAACAAGTCGCTGAGGAATGAAATAAATAGGAAGTGCAGGGAAGCTAAGACAAAATGGCTGCAGGAAAAATGTGAAGACATCGAAAAAGATATGATTGTCGAAAGAACAGACTCAGCATACAGGAAAGTCAAAACAACCTTTGGTGACACTAAAAGCAACGGTGGTAACATTAAGAGTGCATCGGGAATTCCACTGTTAAATGCAGAGGAGAGAGCAGATAGGTGGAAAGAATACATTGAAAGCCTCTATGAGGGGGAAGATTTGTCTGATGTGATAGAAGAAGAAACAGGGGTCGATTTAGAAGAGATAGGGGATCCAGTATTAGAATCGGAATTTAAAAGAGCTTTGGAGGACTTAGGGTCAAATATGGCAGAAGGGATAGATAACATTCCATCAGAATTTCTAAAATCCTTGGGGGAAGTGGCAACAAAACGACTATTCACGTTGGTGTGTAGAATATATGAGTCTGGCGATATACCATCTGACTTTCGGAAAAGCATCATCCACACAATTCCGAAGACGGCAAGAGCTGACAAGTGCGAGTATTATCGCACAATCAGCTTAACAGCTCATGCATCGAAGCTGTTTACAAGAATAATATACAGAAGAATGGAAAAGAAAATTGAGAATGCGCTAAGTGACGATCAGTTTGGCTTTAGGAAAAGTAAAGGGACGAGAGAGGCAATTCTGACGTTACGGCTAATAATGGAAGAAAGGCTAAAGAAAAATCAAGACACTTTCATAGGATTTGTCGACCTGGAAAAAGCGTTCGACAATATAAAATGGTGCAAGCTGTTCGAGATTCTGAAAAAAGTAGGGGTAAACTATAGGGAGAGACGGGTCATATACAATATGTACAACAACCAAGAGGGAGTAATAAGAGTGGACGATCAAGAACGAAGTGCTCGTATTAAGAAGGGTGTAAGACAAGGCTGTAGCCTTTCGCCCCTACTCTTCAATCTGTACATCGCGGAAGCAATGATGGTAATAAAAGAAGGGTTCTGGAGTTGAATTAAAATACAAGGTGAAAGGATATCAGTGATAGGATTCGCTGATGACATTGCTATACTGAGTGAAAGTGAAGAAGAATTAAATGATCTGCTCAACGGAATGAACAGTCTAATGAGTACACAGTATGGTTTGAGAGTAAATCGGAGAAAGACGAAGGTAATGAGAAGTAGTAGAAATGAGAACAGCGAGAAACTTAACATCAGGATTGATGGTCACGAAGTCAATGAAGTTAAGGAATTCTGCTACCTAGGCAGTAAAATAACCAATAACGGACGGAGCAAGGAGGACATCAAAAGCAGACTCGCTATGGCAAAAAAAAGGATTTCTGGCCAAGAGAAGTCTACTACTATCAAATACCGGCCTTAATTTGAGGAAGAAATTTCTGAGTATGTACGTCTGGAGTACAGCATTGTATGGTAGTGAAACATGGGCTGTGGGAAAACCGGAATAGAAGAGAATCGAAGCATTTGAGATGTAGTGCTGTAGACGAATGTTGAAAATTAGATGGACTGATAAGGTAAGGAATGAGGAGAGGAAAGGAATATGTGGAAAACAGTGATAAGGAGAAGGGACAGGATGATAGGACATCTGCTAAGACATGAGCGAATGGCTTCCATGGTACTAGAGGGAGCTGTAGAGGGCAAAAACTGTAGAGGAAGACAGAGATTGGAATACGTCAAGCAAATAATTGAAGACGTAGGTTGCAAGTGCTACTCTGAGATGAAGAGGTTAGCACAGGAAAGGAATTCGTGGCGGGCCGCATCAAACCAGTCAGTAGACTGATGACAAAAAAAAAATAGTGTCTGTCTGTCTGTCGGTCGGTCTGCCGTACGTTAATAGCTGCCTCTGTCATGTTTGTCGGATCCGCTGTTAACGAATTTATAGAATTATGGTAAAGGCCGAATTCCTGAAATATGTTTCTATCTTGCCTATCATCTTGCGAGGCGGTATATGTGTAATGTAGAGCATGTTGTACATTTTATGTATGTCTGACTTTCATGGGTTTTATTAAATAATCATTTTTATAAAGTTTCCGGCCTTCCACCGTAAGAGCCCTTTTAAAAACAAATTGCACTTTTGGTGGCGAATGATTTCTTAGTGTGAGTGTTTGTACCATTTCAATCCCTCTTACGGGGTGCATAGTTAATCTGCTTGTATGAGTTGTTAAAATTTTTAGTTTAAAGTAATCTGGTGTATTGCAGATTTGCAGCAGTGTAGTTTTTCAGAGGTCGTTGTGAGCGGTCGTGACTACGGCCGTGTTGAAAGGAGTGGAAGCTTTTCAGGACGAAGGCTCATACTAAAAGAAAATTGTTATTGTGCCTCTGAATAATTCTAAGTTGATATTTAGAGGGTGCTTTCTGATTGTAATATTAAATCTGTTTTTAAAAGGCTTTTACGAATAAAATTCACATTTGTTAAAGGTAATTTTATTTTCCATCAGTTACTTCCTGGCAACTACTCCATGCTCACCTAGTGTGATTAAATGTGTTAATGTTCTTGGTAAATCGCTGTAAACAAAGCAAATTCTTTGAGAAAACATTTTAAAAGTAAAATTACGCTTCTACCCTCTTACTCTCTCTTCCTGATAATATCTCATTCCTCCCTGCCTACTACCACTTTCTCTTCTCACTCTCGCTATCTCTCTCTTCGTCGTTGTCGTTGACATACACTCTGTCTCCCATTATCACTGGCTCTCATCCACTTCCTTTTCCTCTTTATATCTCCCCTCCTCCTGGTACTATCTCCATCACTGTTTCTGTAGTACTGTTCTATCACTGTCAATTACGTTCCACTGGCATGATGCATGTCCCTCTCTTTCTCTCGCACTGCCAATGTCTCCTTCGCTATTTCTATAACGCAACCACTGTCTACTATTACTTTTCCGTCTCTTTGCCACTGCCACTGTCTTCTTCTCTCTGAGCATAGAAAAGCGCGAATACGTATTCCAAAATTTTTGTGAAAGTTTTTAAAAGTGGTGAGGAAGGTAGAAAGAGGCAGATGGTACCCCAGTTTTCCGTCAGAGTCTTTTAAATAAAAAGAAAATACACACATTTTTGTGCTGCGATAGCAGCATTTATCCTCTGCCTTCCTTGTTTTCCCTGTTGCAGCAGCACATGTAAGAAGTATACTGCTCAGTAAAATTTAAATAGTTTACTTATGTGACACTGAAATAACGCAAAATTAATTTTATGCCTCAGACAAATTTTTTTGTGCAAAACGTTTTGCTGAACCTTCAGTACTGGAACATTGGGTACCCACGTAATTGCACACACACTTTACAACATATGTCTCCGTGCAACTCCCCTCTATAAACTACGGTATCACCTCACTCCGGATTTTACGTGTGTATCACGTGTACAAGTAGGGTAACTTCTATCACCTCGGCAACCGATAAAAATATCAAGAAAATTTTCGACGTTTCTCGAGATCGGGATTTTAGGAATGCATCGCAAAAATCAAAAAATCGTTCAGATCGCTCTGAGCATTACGGGACTTAACTTCTGAGGTCATCAGTCACCTAGCACTTAGAAGTACTTAAACCTAACTAACCTAAGGACATCACACACATCAATTCCCGAGGCAGGATTCGAACCTGCGACCGTAGCGATCGCGCGGTTCCTGATTGAAGCGCCTACAACCGCTCGACCATTCCGGCCGGCCGCAAAAATCACAACTACATTCTGTGCATAGCCGTCTCTCAGAAGCCGCGGCTGTGTTTCGATGCCCAAAAAACTAGTTTTTGCTGTGTTTGTCGATAACGGATAACGATATTTAAAAACGAGGTGGTAAAGGCATAGAGAATATACTGTTGAAGTTTGAGAAATATCCAATGGTTATTTATTATTTAGATTTCGCCTCATACCGGATTTTACTTGTAGAAGTAGGTTATATGTCATCCTCTGTATCTTGTAAATGGATAAACATATCAAGAAAATTTTCAAGGTCCTTCGATATCGGGATCTTAGGAATATATTGTAAAAATTTCCTCCATTTTCTGTGAACATCCGTCTTGGAATATTCGGCGAGGTTTAGGTCCGCTAGTGACTGCAAAAGTATAGTGAAAAATCCCTTTTGGAACTACTAGGTACGCGTAATGTCGCATGCATACCTATACCTTAAGAGCTATGCGCACTTGTTCATTTTCACTACTGTGAAAAGCATCTCTTGTACTCAACAAGTGCTCATAGCTTTTAAGGCATTCATTTAAGAGCCCATGTTTAGGGGAGCGAGGGGCTTGTTGTAACAGGGGTTATTAGTAACAGGCTCTTTTCGCTAGGATCTTAAACTTTATTAGCGTATTTCTTTGACTCAATTTGACCTATAAACTGCGCCGCATCATGTTGCCATAGCCAGGGTCCCGCCGGCCGGCGCAGTGAGCGGAAGTGTGCACGCTCTTCACTTTTGCCCGGTAATATAAAATTGTACTGTCGTGACATTTTGGTTGGCGTTATTATTATCGTCTAATTGCAAGCTTCTATATCTTATTTACATTCAAATTTATCTATCTCTGATAATGTGTAACAGTTTTTCAGCTGCTAAATTGTTTAATTAGTTATCTTGATAAATGTTAAAAATCATACCATGGGGTTAGTTGTAACAAAATCCCGGGGCTCGTTGTAACGTTTTACAACATGCCCCACGTTATGATGTAGATACCTACTTTTTTTTCCTTTCTTCTAGAATGAGGGTGTATAAAAGAAAGTCAGAGCGGGCAACACAAAGCCAAGAAGTGTGCGAGTTAGCGGCAGCTGAAGTTGTAGAAAAAAAATGCAGTATTCGGAAAGCTAGTCACACTTTCGGATTATGTCACGTCTCTCTTCATAGATACATAAAGAAAAAGAAAAATACTGAATGTGTAAGTGTTGGTTAAGTTAAGGGTAGACAAGTATTTACTGCAGAAGAAAAGGTTAAAATGGCTTCCTACCTACTCAAGTGCGCCGAAATATATTTTGGACTACTTCCTACAGAAGTAAGGAAACTAGGTTACCAATGCGGGGTGCAGCTTAATGCTGAACACATTCCTCCTACTTGGCATCAAAATAACATGGCTGGTACTGACTGGTTCCCAAAATTTTGTGCGCAGAAATCTGCAGTTAATTATCTTTAAGGATACTAGAAGCGAAGTCTTTAAGTCGAGCGATCTCGTTCAATGTTGATGTTGTTGTGGTCTTAAGTCCTGAGACTGGTTTGATGCAGCTCTCCATGCTAATCTATCCTGTGCAAGATTCTTCATCTCCCAATACGTACTGCAGCCTACATCCTTCTGAATCTGTTTAGAGTATTCATCTCTTGGTCTCCCTCTACAATTGATACCCTCCACGCTGCCCTCCAATACTAAATTGGTGATCCCTTGATGCCTCAGATGTCCTACCAACCGATCGCTTCTCCTTGTCAAGTTGTGCCACAAACTCCTCTTCTCCCCAATCCTATTCAATACCTCCTCATTAGTTATGTGATTTACCCATTTAATCTTCAGAATTCTTCTTTCAAAAGCTTCTATTCGCTTCTTGTCCAAACTACACTCCTGGAAATTGAAATAAGAACACCGTGAATTCATTGTCCCAGGAAGGGGAAACTTTATTGACACATTCCTGGGGTCAGATACATCACATGATCACACTGACAGAACCACAGGCACATAGACACAGGCAACAGAGCATGCACAATGTCGGCACTAGTACAGTGTATATCCACCTTTCGCAGCAATGCAGGCTGCTATTCTCCCATGGAGACGATCGTAGAGATGCTGGATGTAGTCCTGTGGAACGGCTTGCCATGCCATTTCCACCTGGCGCCTCAGTTGGACCAGCGTTCGTGCTGGACGTGCAGACCGCGTGAGACGACGCTTCATCCAGTCCCAAACACGTTGGGTGGCACGGGATACATGCGGACGTGCATTGTCCTGTTGGAACAGCAAGTTCCCTTGACGGTCTAGGAATGGTAGAACGATGGGTTCGATGACGATTTGGATGTACCGTGCACTATTCAGTGTCCTCTCGACGATCACCAGTGTTGTACGGCCAGTGTAGGAGATCGCTCCCCACACCATGATGCCGGGTGTTGGCCCTGTGTGCCTCGGTCGTATGCAGTCCTGATTGTGGCGCTCACCTGCACGGCGACAAACACGCATACGACCATCATTGGCACCAAGGCAGAAGCGACTCTCATCGCTGAAGACGACACGTCTCCATTCGTCCCTCCATTCACGCCTGTCGCGACACCACTGGAGGCGGGCTGCACGATGTTGGGGCGTGAGCGGAAGACGGCCTAACGGTGTGCGGGACCGTATCCCAGCTTCATGGAGACGGTTGCGAATGGTCCTCGCCGATACCCCAGGAGCAACAGTGTCCCTAATTTGCTGGGAAGTGGCGGTGCGGTCCCCTACGGCACTGCGTAGGATCCTACGGTCTTGGTGTGCATCCGTGCGTCGCTGCGGGGTCCCAGGTCGACGGGCACGTGCACCTTCCGCCGACCACTGGCGACAACATCGATGTACTGTGGAGACCTCACGCCCCACGTATTGAGCAATTCGGCGGTACGTCCACCCGGCCTCCCGCATGCCCACTATACGCCCTCGCTCAAAGTCCGTCAACTGCACATACGGTTCACGTCCACGCTGTCGCGGCATGCTACCAGTGTTAAAGACTGCGATGGAGCTCCGTATGCCACGGCAAACTGGCTGACACTGACGGCGGCGGTGCACAAATGCTGCGCAGCTAGCGCCATTCGACGGCCAACACCGTGGTTCCTGGTGTGTCCGCTGTGCCGTGCGTGTGATCATTGCTTGTACAGCCCTCTCGCAGTGTCCGGAGCAAGTATGGTGGGTCTGACACACCGGTGTCAATGTGTTATTTTTTCCATTTCCAGGAGTGTATTTATCGTCCATGTTTCATTTCCATACATGGCTACACTCCATACAAATACTTTCGGAAACGACTTCCTGATACTTAAATCTATACTCGATGTTAACTAATTTCTCTTCTTCAGAAACGCTTTCCTTGCCATTGCCAGTCTACATTTTATATCCTTTCTACATCGACCATCATCAGTTATTTTGCTCCCCAAATAGCAAAACTCCTTTACTACTTTAAGTGTCTCATTTCCTGATCTAATTCCCTCAGCAACACCCGACTTAATCCGACTACATTCCATTATCCTCGTTTTTCTTTTGTTGGTGTTTATCTTATATCCTCCCTTCAAGACACTGTCCATTCCGTTCAACTGCTCTTCCAAGTCCTTTGCTGTCTCTGACAGAATTACAATGTCATCGGAGAACCTCAAAGTTTTTATTTCTTCTCCATGGATTTTTACCTACTCCGAATTTTTTCTTTTGTTTCCTTTATTGCTTGCTCAATATACAGATTGAATAACATCTGGGAGAGGCCACAACACTGTCTCACCCCCTTCCCAACCACTGCTTACCTTTCATCTCCCTCGACTCTTATAACTGCCATCTGGTTTCTGTACAAATTGTAAATAGCCTTTCGCTCCCTGTA
Source organism: Schistocerca cancellata (assembly GCF_023864275.1). NCBI lineage: Eukaryota > Metazoa > Arthropoda > Insecta > Orthoptera > Acrididae > Schistocerca > Schistocerca cancellata. The sequence continues at coordinate 185,087,048 of NC_064631.1, read as the reverse complement.
TTTTACCCCTGCCACCTTCAGAATTTGAAAGAGAGTGTTCTAGTCAACATAGTCGAAAGCTTTCTCCAAGTCTACAAATGATAGAAACGTAGGTTTGCCTTTTTTTAATCTAGCTTCTAAGATAAGTCGTAGGGTCAGTATTGCCTCACGTGTTCTCACATTTCTTCGGAATCCAAACTGATCTTCCCCGAGGTCGGCTTCTTCCAGTTTTTCCTTTCGTCTGTAAAGAATTCGTGTTAGTATTTTACAGCCGTGACTTATTAAACTGATAGTTCGGTAATTTTCACATCTGTCACCACCTGCTTTCTTTGGGATTGGAATTATTATATTCTTCTTGAAGTCTGAGGGTATTTCACCTGTCTCATACATTTTGCTCACCAGATGGTAGAGTTTTGTAAGGACTGGCTCTCCCAAGGCTGTCAGTAGTTCTAATGGAATGTTGTCTACTCCTGGAACCTTGTTTCGCCTCAGGTCTTTCAGTGCTCTGTCAAACTCTTCACGCAGTATCATATCTCCCATTTCATTTTGATCTACATCCTCTTCGATTTCCATTATATTGTCCTCAAGTACATCGCCCTTGTACAGACCCTCTATATACTCCTCCCACATTTCTGCTTTCCCTTCTTTGCTTAGAACTGGGTTTCCATTTGAGCTCTTGATATTCCTACAAGTGGTTCTCTTTTCTCCAAAGGTCTCTTTAATTTTCCTGTAGGCAGTATCTATCTTACCCCTAGTGAGATAAGCCTCTACATCCTTACGTTTGTCCTCTAACCAGCCCTGCTTAGCCGTTTTGCACTTCCTGTCGATCTCATTTTTGAGACGTTTGTATTTCTTTTTACCTGCTTCATTTACTGCATTTTTATATTTTCTCCTTTCATCACTTAAATTCAGTATTTCTTCTGTTACTCAAGGATTTCTACTAGTCCTCGTCTTTTTACCTACTTGATCCTCTGCTGCCTTCACTAGTTCATCCCTCAAAGCTACCCATTCTTCTTCTACTGTATTTCTTGCCCCTGTTCTAGTCAATTGTTGCCTTATGCTCTTTCTGAAACTCTCTACATCCTCTGGTTCAGTTAGTTTATCCAGGTCCCATCTCCTTAAATTCCCACTTTTTTGCAGTGTCTTCAGTTTTAATCTACAGCTCATAAATAGATTGTGGGCAGAGTCCACATCTGCCCTTGTAAATGTCTTACAATTTAAAACCTGGTTCCTTAATCTCTGTCTTACCATTATATAATCTATTTGAAACCTGTCAGTATCTCCAGGTTTCTTCCATGTATACAACCTCCTTTTATGATTTTTGAACCAAGTGTTAGCTATGATTAAGTCGTGCTCTGTGCAAAATTCTACCAGGCGGCTTCCTCTTTCATTTCCCCCCCCCCCCCCCCCCAATCCATATTAACCTACTACGTTTCCTTCTCTTCCTTTTCTACTATCGAATTCCAGTCACACATGACTATTAAATTTTAATCTTCTTTCTTTTATCTCATCATACATTTCTTCAATCTCTTCGTCATCTGCAGAGCTAGTTGGCATATAAACTTGTACTGCTGTCGTAGGCGTGGGATTCATGTCTATCTTGGCCACAATAATGCGTTCACTATGTTGTTTGTAGTAGCTTACCCGAACTCCTATTTTTTTATTCATTATTCAATAAGACTAACGTTAATTCATTCTTTGCAATATATCAACGACTTATCCAAAAATATCAGTTTAATGCTTCTCGAATATGGAACATTGATGAAACAGGGGTCACAACGGTTCAAAAATCTAAGAAAATAGTAGCTGCTCGTGGCCAAAAGCAAATTGGAACTATCACATCGGCTGAGAGGGGAACTCTTGTAACACTTGCTTGTGCCTCTAATGCTACGGGAAATTTTATCTCACCGATGTTCGTTTTTCCCAGGCTCAAGTAGTGTGGTGGACCTCCAGATTTCATTGTAGCCGGTAATTCCTCTGGATGGATGACCGAAGAAGAATTTATAATTCTTATGGATCATTTTATGAAACACGCAAACCCACCAAGTAAGAGCCAATTCTGTTGCTACTTAATAACCACAGCTCTCACTTGAATATTGGAGTTGTTGAGAAAGCTAAAGAAAATAATGTCATCATGTTATCGTTTCCCCCGCACTGCTCCCTCAATTTGCAACCTTTGGACGTAGCAGTGTACGGCCTTTTTAAAAATTACGTAAATAGGTCACAGACAGCATTGATGCACAACAATCCGGGGAAAACGATGACAATATATGACATCCCAGGTATTGTGAAAGAGTCGTTACCACTCGCCTTAAACCTCCAGTCTACAAAAACCTTTTTCGCCATCGAAGATTAGACCTCTACCAAAGGCGCCACCAAGAAAAACTAATACAAATAGCAGACGCAAAAGAAAATCTACAGTATTGAAGGACACCCCTGAAATAGAAGCTTTACAAAAGGAATACGAGGAAAAGATGAAGAAAAAACAGAAAAAAGATGACAAAATTAATGGAAAGGTAAAGGAAAGAGCAAGGGGAAAGGCAAAGGTAAATGAACAAAACACAAAACCCGAGTCGACAGAGCTAAAAAAAAGATTGTATCTTCAGATTCAGAATCGGAATCAGAAGAGTGGTATTGTCTGGTATGTGGTGACGCTTACACAGATTCAAATCAAGAAGATTGGGTCGAGTGTTGCATTTGTAAGATGTGGGCACATGTAGGATGCGTTACAGGAGATATTATATCTTTTATTTGTAATAATTGTAGCTCAGATGAAGACTGAATTTAATTATAATGAAACTCACCAATTGTTGATTCGTATATAAGTGCAATAATTTTTTAGATAGATATTAAAAAGAGATAATTACGAAGCATACCTTAGATACAAATAATTTAATTAGTTACTGTGATTGAAAAGTGCCATGATGATTATAAGTAGTGTTTAAGTAAATAAAATTGTTAATTACTTAATTTTTAGTTGTTGATTTTTTAAAAAGTGTATTTACGTTGATTTTTGATAAGAATTACGTAATACCTACTTTAGAAAGATGTCAATTTTGTTATCAATAAACAAAGAATAAATGATTAGAGGTATTGTTGTTGTTTTTTTTATCGTTACTACTTGCTCCAGTAGACGTTACACCTTGCCCGAAGCACGAGGTCAGTTGTAACATCGCACTTCTTTTAGCAAATAATTGATTGTAAAATAAAGACCAGTAGTTATGGTATTATTTTTATTTCATTTGGTAGAGGAAGAGTTACAGCATCCATCCATCTTTATTTAATAGTAATTTCATCAATGGATCTCAAGATATATTAGTTTTCATTAAAACTGTTACAACAAGCCCCTCGCTCCCCCTAGAATTCTTTGTTTCGACACGTCGTTCGTGTCACATCTCTGGATATTTACCATTCGTCCTGGGACTTGCCATATTATCGTGACAATCATTTTGGTATCACACGAGATGTTCTATTTTCAATAATATGTAAATGAAATAAAAGACTTAATATCCGAGAGCAGATAAAATGTTTTGAACAATAAAATAGTTCATTAAAACTGTTACTCAGCTAAACATCTCGTGCCAGTTACATTAGACTTTTAACGCAAAATTTAATGCTCCTTAAGTTTTCTTATTACACACAGCTATCTTAAATTACAATCAAATTTGTAAATACCTGTGTTTAAAAGAAGTGATACTTTTCAAATATAAGCATCTTAAATCCAAGATTCGGATGGCAAAGAAGCGTGCACGTTAACCATATTCACACAATCCGTATATGTGTTGTATTTCTCAGGTCTGCTTCAATTAACGTATTATACAATCACAATCATTCCTTTCACAGTATCACCCATACGTTTAGGGAATAAATTTTAATTGTTGTAAAGTACAGCCTGTATCACAATGAGATCGAGGCTGTTACTAAATAGTTACCTCTCATCAAAATGTAAATCACTGAAACCTCTCTACTTAACTGTGTTCTTGTCGTAAAGTATGCGGCACTACTATATTGTAATCGTTCCGCAGAGACGCCCGTTGTGGTGGCTTTAAGTTTGCCGCGGCCCTGTCAGCTAAAAACATATTGCTTCAAAGCAATTGCAAAGGAGCAATTTGATCAGTTGCTTGGAACGTGGTGATCTACCCATCTAATCTTCAGCATTCTTCTGTAGCACCGCATTTCGAAAGTTTCTATTCTCTTCTTCTCTAAACTATTTATCATCCACGTTTCACTTCCATACATGACTACACTTCATACAAATACTTTCACAAACGACTTCCTGACACTTAAATCTATACTCGATGTTAATAAATTTCTCTTCTTCAGAAACTCTTTCCTTGCCATTGCCAGTCTACATTTTACATCCTCTCTACTTCGACCATCATCAGTTATTTTGCTCCCCAAATATCAAATCTCATTTACTACTTTAAGCCTCTCATTTCCAATTATAATTCCTGCAGCATCACCCGATTTAAGTCGACTACATTCCATTATCCTCGTTTTGCTTCTCTTGATGTTCATCTTATATCTTCCTTTCAAGACCACGTCCATTCCGTTCAGCTGCTCTTCCAGGTCCTTTGCTGTCTCTTACACAATTACAATGCCATCGGCGAACGTCAAAGTTTTTATTTCTTCTCCATGGATTTTATTTCCTACTCCGAATTATTCTTTTGTTTCCTTCACTGCTTGCACAATATACAGTTTGAATAACATCGGGGATAGGCTACAACCCTGTCTTACTCTCTTCCCAACCACTGCTTCCCTTTCATGCCCCTAGACTCTTATAACTGCCATCTGGTTTCTGCACAAATTGGAAATAGCCTTTCGCTCCCTGTATTTTACCTCTGCCACCTTCAGAATTTGAAAGACAATATTCCAGTCAACATTGTCGAAAGCTTTCTCTAAGTCTACAAATGCTAGAAACATACGTTGGCCTTTCCTTAATCTATTTTCCAAGGTAAGTCGTAGGGTCAGTATTGCCTCACGTGTTCCAACATTTCTACGGAATGCAAACTGATCTTCCCCGAGGTCGGCTTCTACCAGTTTTTCCATTCGTCTGTAAAGAATTCGTGTTAGTGTTTTGCAGCCCTGACTTATTATACTGATAGTTCGGTATTTTTCACATCTGTCAACACCTGCTTTCTTTGGGATTGGAATTATTATATTCGTCTTGAAGTCTGAGGGTATTTCGCCTGTCTCATACATCTTGGTCACTAAATGGTAGAGTTCTTTTAGGCCTGGCTCTCCCAAGGCTGTCAGTAGTTCTAATGGAATGTTGTCCACTCCCGGGGCTTTCCATATTTTGGTATTTTGGGAAGTTGCAGCATGCACAAAACAAGAAAAAGAAGTCCAGTAAACATGTGCTATGAAATGAATACCTTAGAAGTTATGAGCACTTTTCCTTTAGAAGTATTTTGTTTCAAATTAGCGAAGATGAACGAGTGCTCATAGCTCTTGAGGCATGCATATAAAGCTAACTAAGGTAAACTTTCTGAAGAACTATCCCTTTTTACGATGTTCTGCAAGATCCACTAACACCTCGTACGAAAACAGGCAAACCACCCATGGTTGATTAAAAAAGTATGAATTCATTCGACATAACCAATCGTCGACAGAGATGGAACGAATTTCCACACACAAATGCAAACCTGGTTCGAGAAAAAAAGGTGTTGACTGCGTCAAACATATTCGGAGCTTAACTGCTTTTGTATGAGCCAAGGGTGGTGTGGTAATAGCATAAAGAAGTGGGGTTTCCGTCCGTCTACTCCTTGCGCCGCAGAGCAGGGGGGAAAACAACAAAAAAATTCAAATGGCTCTAAGCACTATGGGACTTAACATCTGAGGTCATCAGTCTCCCATACTTAGAACTACTTAAACCTAACTAACCTAAGGACATCACACACATCCTTGACCGAGGCAGGATTCGAACCTGCGACCGTAGCAGCAGCACGGTTCCGGACTGAAGCGCCTAGAACCGCTCTGCCATAGTGGCCGGCGGAAAACAACATATCACATTGTTAAGGAGAGCACAGTTCGAGCATTTCAGGGCTCTGCACCAAGTGACTCCAGTGCTCTGGACGATTTACTCACGAAAATGGATAGCAGAAATTGAGACAGTCAATAACGCATTGGTCGTCCTTTGACCTATGGTATCGCCATCTAGCGGGAAAACCATAGCGCCATCTGGTTTCCCCCTTCAAGCTAGACAAGTTTCGTTCTTTGTAGTTTTTTCATTTGACGCTTATTTCCTGAGGTATTTGGCCCGGTCACGATCAATGGACCACGCTGTATATGAAGTAACACGTGGATGTTCTCTCTTAATTTTGCTCTCACTGGTCCCTTATTTGCTGTTTTACTGTAGCATCGAAATGCTGCCATTAGGCTATCGCACAAGGTTATACCTAACTTTTGCTACATTGGTTCATTCTTCGATTGTCACAGTGTCTTTTCACGTCAACGACAGTATCCAATAGTCTGAACGTTATAGCATCCCTTTATGTGCGTGCAATTTGCGTTACAGAAGGTAAGTGTGCCGCTGATACAACATGCAGAGGAGCTGTACTTGCTCCTGAGAAAAGAACTCGTTTAATGTTTCATAACTTTCTATCACGACTACAAATCGCGGTTTAGGTCCACCTTACTACCCTACCGACTACGCGTCAAGCTGCTAAAATGTATTCACTATTGCTGGAATCTTAGAAATGATGTTTCATGCTCAGCTATGTTCAGTTTCATATTGGAGTGCTTGCTCATTTCTGTACCGCCTTTAAAGCAAGTGTGAGCTGCTCAAGTATTTTTCAACCTTATGCTGAAGTCAGATTGCGTTTCTTAATTAATTACATGCCACCCAACGTGCTCTAGAAGGTGTAAGTCAACTACCCTGGCCAGCAAGATCTCCGGATCTGTCCCCCATTGAGCATGTTTGGGACTGGATGAAGCGTCGTCTCACGCGGTCTGCACGTCCAGCACGAACGCTGGTCCAACTGAGGCGCCAGGTGGAAATGGCATGGCAAGCCGTTCCACAGGACTACATCCAGCATCTCTACGATCGTCTCCATGGGAGAATAGCAGCCTGCATTGCTGCGAAAGGTGGATATACACTGTACTAGTGCCGACATTGTGCATGCTCTGTTGCCTGTGTCTATGTGCCTGTGGTTCTGTCAGTGTGACCATGTGATGTATCTGACCCCAGGAATGTGTCAATAAAGTTTCCCCTTCCTGGGACAATGAATTCACGGTGTTCTTATTTCAATTTCCTGGAGCGTAGTTTGTTCAAATCCGGGAATGTTGGGACTTAATTTGCACTAGTAACCCGAACTTAAAACTGACAAATGTCCGATAAAGTCTTAAAAATGTCGATGGGAATCGAGCCCATAATTCGATCATTTTACGTGTAAACTTACACGGCTTTGACGTTTTCTATTACATGACATTACGAGAAAAAAACATAGACCAGCGTCTCTTTCGTCACATCTTTAAACCATCCTAAAATAGTTGTTTAATTTCCTGTGATTACAAAGACGGAAGTCAATTACGTTCGCATGATGAGAAATTTTAATTAGAGTGCGCTTTATTTCGCCGAGGATGACAAAGAATTGCCAGAACAAAGGCGCCGCCTTTGTGTTCCTTCTGCTTTTGACAACTAGGCAAAGAAGAATTACTCCCTTTGCACACATATTCGGCTCCAGAAGAGCAATTGCAAACATCGTAGTATTTTTTCGTCGTTGTACTTCATATAAAAACTTTGAATCATCGTCTGCTTTTGTAGAACATCACTATGATGCAAACACGGCACTCTCGTTCATCACGCGTGTGCATTCTAATTTCTGACGCTTTCTTATTTTTGCTCTTAGATCTTTTGGGATTCATATTTATTCAGGAATCTATGCAAAGTGTGTATTTGTAACGAAATCAATTAAATAAAAAATGTCTGGTTCTAAATGCATAGCTCCTTTCAGGAGGGGAAAGACTTTTCTAATTCTTTTAATCGTTCCACTGAAATAACGTAGTTGCAAAATATGGAAACTTATAGTTGATTTTCAAATGCATTGCGAACATCGTCAAAGCATTTCCCATTATGTCATGCATAATTCTCTTACGCCATATTTAAAAACGTCGTTACTGACGTCATTGTACGTCACTTTATCATTTTAATTTAACAAAAAAAAAGTAGTCTGCCTAATATATGTGCTTTTATTCTACGGCAACTGATGCTCGATGGTGCCATTCTGAGAAGGGATATCTTCCGGTTAATGAATTCAGTGGTTCAAAAAATGGCTCTGAGCATTATGGGACTTAACTTCTGAGGTCATCAGTCCCCTAGTACTCAGCACTACTTAAACCTAACTAACCTAAGGACATCACACACATCCATGCCCGAGGCAGGATTCGAACCTGCGACAGTAGCGGTCGTGCGGTTCCAGACTGTAGCGCCTAGAACCACTAGGCTACCACGGCCGGCAATGAATTCAATAAAATGCACATTGGCGACATTTTGTTTGAAACGGGAAGAGCGGCCAATTGTTGCTAACGTTCATTGTTTTATAGACAATAAGAATACTATTCTATATCTGAAATTAGACATGTCATACTCTTCAAGAACGTAGCCACATATGACATGTCACATATTAAACAAGTTGGTAATGTTCAAGATCCTGAGAAGGTACTGAAAGAGATGAGAAATATTATAGAAGCATGTTGCAGTCTGCAGTTTGCATGAAAACGTTGTCAGACGACGTGCCCATTCGCATGCAATTTTAATAACTTTCCTTATGTTTTGACCACACTTTTATTTTTCCAGCAACCTTACGCGCTTCGACTTTCCGTCATTTTCAAAGGCAATGTTATGCCACTCACATAAAATTGGTCATTCGTTTGCAACGTTCATTAGTTAGTTTGCACTTGTCTCGAGATCGAGATCGTTGACGTGATAAAAGGTATGTAATGGACTGTTTTATATGACTGATATAACATTGTCTTTGAAAATTACGGAAAGTCGAAAAGTGTAATGTTGGAAAAATAAAAGTGTGGTTAAGACATGAGAAAAGTTGTTAAAAGTGTACACTGCAGTCTACTACATTAATAAAGGTTATACGTTGGGAAGCTTTGATGATCTGTAGATGTTTTAAATATTTACGGAAATTCAAATAAGTAGGTTGCTAGATGTATGTATTTTGATACAGTTAATGACAACGACCGTCACAAATAAAAAAAACATGATTTTTAGCAATGGTTCAGATATTATATATTCTGTAAAGCACAGCTAAACACGTGTGCATTCTCTTTGTGACGTGGTAGGTCACTAACATACCAATCACACAATGATACAGACTTACAAGTCTGAGGCTACTATCTCAGTGCCGTTTTCAGTGCCAATGAGACTTGTCAGAGCTATTGGATTGAGACTGATCTATTTTATTTTCCTGTCTGTCAAAATGCATTTGCCAGAGAAACTATTAACAATTATATTCTCCGGGCGGGGCTACTCAGGAGGATGTCGTTATCAGCAGAAAGAAAACTGGCGTTCTACGGATCGGAGCGTGGAATGTCAGATCCCTTAATCGGGCAGGTAGGTTAGAAAATTTAAAAAGGGAAATGGATAGGTTAAAGTTAGATATAGTGGGAATTAGTGAGGTTCGGTGGCAGGAGGAACAAGACTTCTGGTCAGGTGACTACAGGGTTATAAACACAAAGTCAAATAGGGGTAATGCAGGAGTAGGTTTAATAATGAATAGGAAAATAGGAATGCGGGTAAGCTACTACAAACAGCATAGTGAACGCATTATTGTGGCCAAGATAGATACGAAGCCCACACCTACTACAGTAGTACAAGTTTATATGCCAACTAGCTCTGCAGATGACGAAGAAATTGAAGAAATGTATGATGAAATAAAAGAAATTATTCAGGTAGTGAAGGGAGACGAAAATTTAATAGTCATTGGTGACCGGAATTCGAGTGTAGGAAAAGGGAGAGAAGGAAACGTAGTAGGTGAATATGGATTGGGGCTGAGAAATGAAAGAGGAAGCCGCCTGGTAGAATTTTGCACAGAGCACAACTTAATCATAGCTAATACTTGGTTCAAGAATCATGATAGAAGGAAGAACCCTGGAGACACTACAAGGGATCAGATAGATTATATAATGGTAAGACAGAGATTTAGGAACCAGGTTTTAAATTGTAAGACATTTCCAGGGGCAGATGTGGACTCTGACCACAATCTATTGGTTATGACCTGTAGATTAAAACTGAAGAAACTGCAAAAAGGTGGGAACTTAAGGAGATGGGACCTGGATAAACTGAAAGAACCAGAGGTTGTACAGAGTTTCAGGGAGAGCATAAGGGAACAATTGACAGGAATGGGGGAAAGAAATACAGTAGAAGAAGAATGGGTAGCTTTGAGGGATGAAGTAGTGAAGGCAGCAGAGGATCAAGTAGGTAAAAAGACGAGGGCTAGTAGAAATCCTTGGGTAACAGAAGAAATATTGAATTTAATTGATGTAAGGAGAAAATATAAAAATGCAGTAAATGAAGCAGGCAAAAGGAATACAAACGTCTCAAAAATGAGATCGACAGGAAGTGCAAAATGGCTAAGCAGGGATGGCTAGAGGACAAATGTAAGGATATAGAGGCGTATCTCACTAGGGGTAAGATAGATACTGCCTACAGGAAAATTAAAGAGACTTTTGGTGATAATAGAACCACTTGTATGAACATCAAGAGCTCAGATGGAAACCCAGTTCTAAGCAAAGAAGGGAAAGCAGAAAGGTGGAAGGAGTATATAGAGGGTCTATACAAGGGCGATGCACTTGAGGACAATATTATGGAAATGGAAGAGGATGTAGATGAAGATGAAATGGGAGATACGATACTGCGTGAAGAGTTTGACAGAGCATTGAAAGACATGAGTCGAAACAAGGCCCCCGGAGTAGACAACATTCCACTGGAACTACTGACGGCCTTGGGAGACCAAGTCCTGACAAAACTCTACCATCTGGTGAGCAAGATGTATGAAACAGGCGAAATACCCTCAGACTTCAAGAAGAATATAATAATTCCAATCCCAAAGAAAGCAGGTGTTGACAGATGTGAAAATTACCGAACAATCAGTTTAATAAGCCACAGCTGCAAAATACTAACACGAATTCTTTACAGACGAATGGAAAAACTAGTAGAAGCCGACCTCGGGGAAGATCAGTTTGGAGTCCGTAGAAATACTGGAACACGTGAGGCAATACTGACCTTACGACTTATCTTAGAAGAAAGATTAAGGAAAGGCAAACCTACGTTTCTAGCATTTGTAGACTTAGAGAAAGCTTTTGACAATGTTGACTGGAATACTCTCTTTCAAATTCTAAAGGTGGCAGGGGTAAAATACAGGGAGCGAAAGGCTATTTACAATTTGTACAGAAACCAGATGGCAGTTATAAGAGTCGAGGAACATGAAAGGGAAGCAGTGGTTGGGAAGGGTGTAAGACAGGGTTGTAGCCTCTCCCCGATGTTATTCAATCTGTATATTGAGCAAGCAGTAAAGGAAACAAAAGAAAAATTCGGGGTAGGTATTAAAATCCATGGAGAAGAAATAAAAAATTTGAGGTTCGCCGATGACATTGTAATTCTGTCAGAGACAGCAAAGACTTGGAAGAGCAGTTGAACGGAATGGATGGTGTCTTGAAGGGAGGATATAAGATAAACATCAACAAAAACAAAACGAGAATAATGGAATGTAGTCGAATTAAGTCGGGTGATGTTGAGGGTATTAGATTATGAAATGAGACACTTAAAGTAGTAAAGGAGTTTTGCTATTTGGGGAGCAAAATAACTGATGATGGTCGAAGTAGAGAGGATATAAAATTTAGACTGGCAATGGCAAGGAAAGTGTTTCTGAAGAAGAGAAATTTGTTAACATCGAGTATAGATTTAAGTGTCAGGAAGTCATTTCTGAAAGTATTTGTATGGAGTGTAGCCATGTATGGAAGTGAAACATGGACGGTAAATAGTTTGGACAAGAAGAGAATAGAAGCCTTCGAAATGTGGTGCTACAGAAGAATGCTGAAGATTAGATGGGTAGATCACATAACTAATGAGGAAGTATTGAATAGGATTGGGGAGAAGAGAAGTTTGTGGCACAACTTGACAAGAAGGAGGGATCGCTTGGTAGGACATGTTCTGAGGCATCAAGGGATCACCAGTTTAGTATTGGAGGGCAGCGTGGAGGGTAAAAATCGTAGGGGGAGACCAAGAGATGAATACACTAAGCAGATTCAGGATGATGTAGGTTGCAGTAGGTACTGGGAGATGAAGAAGCTTGCACAGGATAGAGTAGCATGGAGAGCTGCGTCAAACCAGTCTCAGGACTGAAGACCACAACAACAACAACATATTTTCTGGTTTCCCGTGCCTTTTCAGACAGCGTCATTATAATGTTTGATACTATTAGTTTATCCGACGTAATTGTACGTTTTGAACTACTCGTAACTCATCGGAATACTTTCCAAACCCAATGGTTTTGTTGGAGTTCGCGAGAAAAAATATCTTGCGCTGACCGTGAGTGTAGATTCAACACTGGGGTGCCTCTTAGTGTGCCACTGTTTATTCAGCAGTGGCCCTCGAGTTAAGGAACGCCTCACAAGTATCCGTCATAGCTTGCTCGATAGAACATCCTCCCTTTTCCATTTTTAAGGGCATTTTTTCTTGAAATTGTTAGGAACTAAGGGCCACTTATTTCTTTTGAAGTGTTTCTGAATCTCTTTTTTTTTCCTCAGTCTAGCAAGCACAACCCATTAGTCACACTCAATACTTAGAAGTTTAATCCATTGTATCAACAGTTACAATGCTCTGCTTTAAAAGTCATCAGCTGGTTAAATTTTTAATTTATATTCAAGTGAGTATGATAGAAAATTCATAATGTGTTAATAATCAATAGATTTCTGATCATTTACTTCGATAAAAAGTTGCTTAGTTACCACATTTACGGCACATCAATGAAGTAAGAAGAAAAGCTTTGAAAGTCACGCTACAAAAAGAAAAAAAAAAGGCAAATGAAGCAGGGGGAGAGAGGTCTTCGTAATTAGACCTATTCAATGGATTAAAGGCACAAAACATGGACACAACACTCCGACTACAGTAAAGGACCATAAGAACAAAAAGTAAAAGTTGCAATTGGCCACATTATAATTAACTATTTTTTATAAAAAAAAAGCTCTCTATCGTTACAGCACCAAGTGAGAATATTGACCAATCTTTTGCGGTTAGTAGGGAAAACTATAGTTGTTCACCAACAGTTCTACACGTAATCGTGGGAGAAGAGTCAGTTTAAATTCACATTTTCCGAGTAAAACCGAACAAAACACTCAAAACGATATTTTCTATCAATGAATTAGAATGTTTTACCAGTCTCCCAGCACACGGAAAAGATTAGTTCTATCAGAACTATTCAGAAAGGCATCTAAAACATATCTGATAATTAATGCTTACTACACAAAGATTACTTAAAGAACTCTTCGTAGCGTTTAATAAAAAAGGGGACAACAACAACATACTATCAAATGACATACATGATCACAAATAAGAAAAATTATACGCTAATATCCATAGTGTTGATGCTTATGTCTATTCTCCTGAGCTCAACATCTCACTCACCATAGGGGGATTGTTATTTAGTTTTCCACGTGGACATAGAGACGCGATTCTTCGTGGAGCTGGAGGCAGTTCCCTGAACCGAGTGAAGAGAATGCAAGAGTCATAAAAGAATATTCGTGATCCTGGAGTGATCAGTGGGTATTCATTGTGTGAGCACTGAGAGTGTGAAGAGTAGCAAAGAATCAGCAGAAAACAATTTTTTCTCTTATAAGTTATCTTGAACACATCGCGTGTGTCAAAAGAACGTTTCACAAAAGGGACCAACCTAATGAGAGAGTGCAGCTCTTAAGTCTCTGACTTCATATACGGAACGATCGAGCTTGCTATGTCCAGCCACCATGATTTTGGTTTGCTATGCTATGATTTCCCAAAATGGTTTCTGTAAAATTCTTAGATGATTCCAACAGCAAGGCCATGACAGACCACCTGTCCTGCCTTCGTAAAAATATTTTACGTGCTATGTGAATATGTATTTGAACTAGTTGTTTTCATTATATTACGATGACAAGTCCTATATTATTCTCAGTTGGCTCTTGGGTGGGTAAACAAATAAGAGAATAAAAAAACAAACCGAAGAAACCAACCACAATTGATCCAGTGAGAGCAGCTGTCAATATCCACGGAGCTGACTACCTTGATTTATCGCTTTAGGGGGACAAACACTGATGCGTTAATCACCCATCCGCAGTGCAGACTGACTGTTGTATCAGTGTCTATCGTCATTTGGGCTTAGTCCGACACAAGGACTAAATGACTGCTAACCAACGATCTACATTGTTGCTTTAAGGACTTTAAATGTGCATACTCAGTAAAAGAATTGAAGGTGTCGCTACAGGACTCTAGATTCATACGCACCCACGTCTGGGCTTACAGAGCAGTGACAGTATCCTTACTAATGTTGAACACTTTTAAAGTGACGTGCCAAACGCATTGGTCGCCATCAGGTTAGATAACCATCCGTATGTTTCTCTGACCCCCTTATGGTAACATCCTGAGACTTCCATATTCGGTTCTGAAAATATTACGAGCACTGGCACCGGGGGAATATAGACACTGTCTCTGTGTAGTCGGACACATCAATATACTTCAGCGCTACTACTTCGTCTCACAATCTCTATGTTTATAAGGAGCTCCCAGATCCAGGCTTCATAAAACCAATTCCTGATTCCGCTTTGGTTGGTCATGTGAACTAATATATACACATCAAAAACAGTTTTGCATCACCTCAGTTCCGAGAATTGAGGAGCCTGTACAGAAAACTGGAGTAGAGATCAACATAAACATTATTACCGCTCTTTTTATTCCTCATGAGAACCACACATTGCTTTTATACCACCGTACAGCGAGACCTTCAGAGGTGATGGTCCAGATTGCTGTACACACAGGTACCTCTAATACCCAGTAGTAAGTCCTCTTGCACTGATACATGCCAGTATTCTTCGTGGCATACTATCCATAAGTTCATCAAGGCACTGTTGGTCCAGATTGTCCCACTCCCCAACGGTGATCCGGCGTAGATCCCTCAGAGTGGTTGGTGGTCACGTCGTCCATAAAGAGCCTTTTTCAATCTACCCCAGGAATGTGCGATAGGGTTCATGTTTGGAGAACATGCTGGCTATTCTAGGCGAGCGATGTCGTTACCCTGAAAGTAGTCATTCACAAGATGTGCACGATGGGTCCGCGAATTGTCGTCCATGAAGGCGAATGCCTCGCCAATATGCTGCCAATATCGTTGCACTATCGGTCGGAGGATGGCATTCCCGTTACGGCGCCTTTCATGACCACCAGCGGCGTACGTTGGCCCCACATAAACCCACCCCAAAACAGCATGGAACCTACACATTCCTGCTCTCGCTGGACAGTGTGTCATGTTGGGTCCATCTGCACCGCGCTGCATGGTGTCGTGGTTGCAAAGACGGACCTCGCCGTGGACGTCGGGAGAGAAGTTGCGCATCATGCAGCCTATTGCGATGAGTTTGAGTCGTAAAACGACCTTCTGTGGCAGCACGAAAAGCATTAATCAACATGATAGCGTTGCTGTCAGGGTTCCTCCGAGCCATAATCCGTAGGTATCGGTCATTCACTGCAGTAGTAGCTCTTGAGCGGCCTGAACGAGGTATGTCATCGACAGTTCCTGTCTCTCTTTATCTCCTCCATGTCCAAACAAGATTGCTTTGGTTAACTCCGAGACGCCTGGACCCTTGTTGAGATCCCTTCCTGACACAAAGTAACAATGTGGAAGCGATCGAGCCCCGGTATTGACCGTCTAGGCATGGTGGAACAACAGACAACAAGAGCCGTGTACCTGCTTCTTGGTGGAATGACAGGAACTGATCGGCTGTCTGACCTCCTCCGTCTAATAGGGTCTGCATAGTTATTTACATCTTTGGGCGGATTTAGTGACGTCTCGGAACCGTCAAAGGGACTGTGTCTGTGATTCAATGTCAACAGTCAACGTCTATCTGCAGGAGTTCTGGGAACTGGGGTGATGGAAAAAATTTTTTATGTGTGTATGTTCGGAAAATGCGGCTCTGGCTGTGGGATTCCCTCTTCTGCAATCAAATATGCTCGCATGTGGAAGCTCAACTGTACTTTTAATCTCGCTTGGGTTGTAAGATACCATATTACTTTAAAGAACACATAATTCGGATGAACCCCGTCCCCAGGACCCCCTTTTTCCTCTCCCCTCCTTTTCCCAGAGCAGATTTTCCTCCCCCCTCCCCCTCCTTGACACCCTGTACCCCATCCTCGCCTCTCTCCCACCCTCCCTGGCCCTCTTCGGCGCGCCCCCCGTCCGTCTCCCCTCTCCCCCCTTTCTACCCCTCCCTCCTTCCCTTCTCCGTCATCTCCTTGCGCCTGGCAGATCCTCCATTTTGATCATCATCAGTGTGGCACGTCAGTGTTGTATTTGGTGCTGTCCTCGTGTACTTAGTGTTACTGTTACTGATTGTTATGTGCTACGCCATCCGTCGATACATTTATGCTCCAGTCATAAGGCGCCTTGTATTCTTTTAACTGTCACAGTGTGTGGTTGTTTTGTGTCTATCCTCCAGTGTTACTTCTAACTGGTGGTACCCACTTTGTAAATATATTATTGGAAAACTAACAGCCCTGTCACATTGCCCAACGTCTCTATAATGTTAGCACTGGGTAAGCAACCGTGACTCTCTGTTGATTTAAATATCTGTAGTCAAAAGGAAACCTATAAGCTTTAGTGCCATCCGGGGACTTTTTTGGAATGATGACTTTTAGTGCTCCACAATGACCAACACTTCCTACTATAATTCGGTCAATGAGCTGCTGATTAATAAATTCTTCCATCACCGCTTGTAGACTGTGCAGAACCCTGTATATTTCTTATATGCAAAGGCAGTTCATTTCCAGAAGGAATACTATGCTGCATTAGGGGCACAGGTATAAACAGTCCAAGGTGATTAAATAGTTCCATATATTCTTCTAATTATCCCTTTATGTCCTACCTATCATATCTTTCCACATGCGACTCCTTCCTCCTTAGTGAAGATAAACTGACCAATTGTTCTAGCTACGAATGTTCTCCATTAACAACTCTGTTCAAATCGTAATCCTCAAACAGCTCTAAAGAGGAGTTCCATCACCCGATTTCCCAGAAACTTCGCTCAATAGGAGTCAAAATACGCGAAAACGTATCTCGGGTTACCTTTTGATACTTGACTGTTTCTGAGAGAACGACGGGCAAAGTTTTCGACGTACTTTAGATGCCTTTCAGCGCGCGAGTGTCTTAGCCGAAATGGTGGCACATTGGCTAGCGTCGTCGTGTCTCACTTTTTGATCCCCATCTCTGAAAGCTGATTACGTTTTTATTCATTTAATTTTTAATTTATGTTCGTAGATGGTTACAACATGAATGTTTCTTGCCAAGTCAGGGAAT
This sequence comes from Schistocerca cancellata, assembly GCF_023864275.1. NCBI lineage: Eukaryota > Metazoa > Arthropoda > Insecta > Orthoptera > Acrididae > Schistocerca > Schistocerca cancellata. The sequence continues at coordinate 185,069,523 of NC_064631.1, read as the reverse complement.
ACAAGGGCGTTATATTAATTGTAAAATAACAATTGCTGAAGATTTCACGCGTTGGCAATAATCCCACGGCATACCGCACATACGAGATCAGTTTACCGATAATTGGCGCTTTCAATTGATTATGACTTAAGATGCATTACAGGAACTGCACCGAAAACAATTTCACATATTTTTTTTCATTCATTAATGGTTCTTTGTTTTTCTTAAATCACTTATCAGACGAATTTCCTCGGTAGTTGAAAAAGGACACTTTATTTCATTACACAGTGGAAAACAATCGTACAGTAGTCTCCTACGGACATGTATAGAAAATTGAAAAACAAAAAGAAAAAATGATAATCAGGTTTCCAATACGAGGCGCAGAAATGTGAAACCTCGACGCTAGCCACTGTGCCACCGCTTCGGCTGAACCATTTACGTATAGATGCGCTACAAGGAGCATGAAGTGCCTCGAAAGCATTGACCGCCATTTTGTCAGAAACGGTCGAGTACCTACGGATAAGCTCTTTTTCTACCAAGCAAAGTTTCTGGGAAATATGGTTATAGCTCTTGCCATGTTCTCACCGTAAGTGTTCATCCCATGACAGGATAACTTTTCCTAACTAATATTTTCTACATTGACAGGCACTATCAAGCTTCCATAAACGTAGAACAAAAAGCGTCGTGTAAAATGTTGCTCCTGTTGCGGTTACTCATTTTTGGGCAAGGGCTCAGACACGCATGAAGAGACACGCGGGATTAGCCGAGCGGTCTCGGACGCTGCAGTCATGGACTGTGCGGCTGGTCCCGGCGGAGGTTCGAGTCCTCCCTCGGTCATGGGTGTGTGTGTTTGACCTTAGGATAATTTAGGTTAAGTATTGTGTAAGCTTTGGGACTGATGACCTTAGCAATTAAGTCTCATAAAATTTCACACACCACACATGGAGAATGAATTGGCAGATCAGCTTCTACTCGTATATGCGCACACATTATTTTCCTCGTAACTTTCGTTATTACGCTGGCGACGAGAGTATAACGGATATTGTTCACAGCTCAGTGTGCTTCCACAACATCTGAGATGTGCTTCAAAACAGGTTGGTTCTTTCAGCAGTAAAACTGAAATCGAATGATGCCCCATCCACCTCCACTCTGCGTTGATCGACTTGATGATCGACTTTTAGATCATGTTTAATCAGGAAATCATCATCATTACTATATTGCAAAAACGGGCCTTTGAGGCATACAGGAAAAGAACATTATGAAAGAAAACATTACAGACACGGAAACCCCAATAAAAGGAATGTCTGTGAATCACAAGATAGGAGGCATTTCCCGTAGATGGCGTTGCATTTTTTCCGGTCTCTAGCATCATCACCCAAGGCCGCAGGTTCCACTTCTTGAAGAATCGTCATCTCTCGATCCTTCCATCAAGTTCCTGAGCGTCCTCTCGGGCGTTTTCTCGTGGGTTGAGAGTGGATTACACTCTCAGGAAGAGATCCATCCCCTCGTAAGGTGTGGCCAGACCATTGCAGTCGCCTCTGTCCCAACATTCGTCCAATGTGCGGCTTTCCAAACCTCTGGTACAGGTCTTCTTTCTTTATTCTTTCCTGCTTATCTTCCATGTTATTTTAGATGGGTCCATGGAACTTTCGAAGTACCTTTCTTTGAAACGCACATATTGAATCTTGTGCAGTTGCTGATGTCGCCTAAGTTTCACAACAGTATAAAAGTATTGGCCTCACCAATGTCGTGTTGTTCTTCTGAAATATCAGATGAGATTTAAAAAGATTGTTCAGACTAAAGAACAGGCGATTAGAACTTGTTATGCGTTGATGTATTTCTTCCATCACTTCACTTTTGTTGGTTAATATTGAGCCCTGGCACTTGAAATCTTCATCTCGTTCGAAGGTATGCCCGTCTACAACAATGGAAGGAGGGAGAACTCAACGACGTGATATTCCAAGGTATTTAGTTTTGTCCTCGTTCACCTCCAGCCCAATTTCCTTTGCATTTTGTATGACTCGGGAAGAGTCAGCACACATATGCTCTAGAGTGTCGCCAAGAATCACAACATCGTCATCAAATGCCAGAATTGTGTCTGCTCCCACCATCACCATTGCTCTGGTTCGGCAAGTGTCACATCTTACTTTTTCGAAGGCCAAGTTGGATAATATTGGCGCCAATGTATCTCCTTGTCTCAATCCAATTTGGATTGTCAATGGTGGTGCCAATCTGTACTTTAGAAGTTGGCTGGGAGTAGCAAGCTGCAATTACACGGATGTATTTCGATGGGATGCCAAGTTCGTCTAAAATTTCCCATAATGTGACGCGGTCAGTGCTTTCATAAGCTTGCCGAAAATCTATGAAAATGAGGTATAGTTCCTGATTGAACTCACAGAATTTTTCTATAACCTGCCTCAAAGTAAATATGTGGTCAGTGGTAGACTGTCCGGGGATGAACTCACGTTGATATGTGGTTCAAATTGCTCTGAGCTCTATGGGACTTAACATCGAGGTCATCAGTCCCCTAGAACTTAGAACTACTTGAACCTAACCACTTAAGGACACCATACACATCCATGCCCGAGGCAGGATTCGAACCTGCGACCGTAGCAGCAGCGCGGTTCCCGATTGAAGCGCATAGAACCGCTCGGCCATACCGGCCGGCATTGATATGTGCCTACAGTTCCTTCCGCCGGTGATTTCATTCGGTTTAGCAGCAGAGTTGTCTATACTTTGTATCCATTTTCAAGAGGTGAAATTCCTCAGTAGCTGAATACTTGCATAGCATCACCCTTCTTGATGATGGGGCATGTAATTGCTCCCTTCCATTCTTCAGGAATTATTTTTGCTGCCCAGATGGTGGATATTAATCTTTTCAATACATCCATCAGCCGGCCGCTGTGGTCGAGTGGTTCTAGGCGCTGCTGCTACGGTCGCAGTTTCGAATCCTGCCTCGGGCATGGATGTGTGTGATGTCCTCATGTTAGGTTTAAGTAGGTCTAATTCTAGGGGACTCATGACCTGAGATGTTAAATCCAGTAGTGCTTAGAGCCATTTGAACCAGTTTTGAACTTCCATCAGTGGTTGTCCACCTAAGCGAAGCATCTCAGCCGTGATACCGCTACCTACTGGGGCATTGTTGTCCTTGAGTAGTTTTAGGGCAACACTGATTTCTTTCTATGATGGTTCAGGGACTTCTACTCTGTCAAAACGGGCACAAGTCAGGAAATACAGCCCAAATATGTTGTTGTCGGCTGTGCCCACATTAGAGAGAACTTGTACAGCGGTCATATCACTCTACGTCCTGTTAGTGTAGGGTGTGGACCTTAGCCTTAGTCCACACCCTTGTGTCCATTGGCATTTCTTTTCGGAGAGTCCTACCTGCTTACTTCCTTGACACTGTGGCTTCTCACAGTACTGCTGAATGTGACCTGGACAGGCCACATCTAAAACATGTGACCTCCTCACTAAAGACTACTTTTCTGTCTTTCGAATTGGTCACCACATCAATATCAGATTAAGCTGCCATACGTTATACCGCTTCGATCCAGGTTTCCAGGAATTACATGCGTGCTTTACATGGTATTTCGCCTGGGAGACCCCACAAAAATTCATGAAGCTCCCTATGCAGCATTTTCTGCAAAATGGACTTATTGGCTCTATCAGCATCAGTTAACTCATATATATTAATACTTATCATCCTGATACGATCTGCTCGTATATAGCTTCCTACCGATACACTTTGTTTTTCAAGCACGCCATTAAGCTGTTCCTGATAATATCTGGATGTATTTTTCTTTTTGTAACTCTCTACTAACCGTATCTATAAGATCTCGAAGGGCTGTGTATCCTGTAACTACTCATCACATATTACATATGCCCGAGCGTCCGTTGCTAATTTTAACTGAGCTACTCTTAATAAGTGCTCGTCAATACAATTCCCTAACTTCATTGCTGTACGTAAATTATATAAGAAAAAAATTATCTTGTGCTGTTTTCCCAGAATGTGGAGCTTCCAAAGAGTTCTTATGGGTACGTTTGCGTATATTATGTTATTTTATGTTTATATTTTATGAAATACCAAATCACAGAAGGTATTGCTTGAAGACATTTTTTTGATGGTGATAGATTAAATGACACTTCGGGTGAAATTTTCTTGTACAGTGTTGTAATGGTAACTGAAACCTGGCGTGTTTCATGTAGCTGCTAGGAAACACTGGCGATTTCTAGTACGAAATTTTGGTTATTCCATTAATGGTGTGCTTTGCCTAGAAGCCGTTGTGCAGACTTGTAACAGGAAGCATCTTTCCAGTGCTTGTCAGTTTTGGAGTGTGTGTTAGTCTTAGATAGGTGTAAGCTCTAACGTTAAGGGTTCTGCATAATGGACATCTGCTAAGTTAATTTAGTCATTTAAGGTGATGGGGATATGAGGAAATCCTGTGTCCTGCTCTCCAGCAAGAAAATACTGTGGTGAGGAGCCGTGTGAGTCATCATCTGCCCCACAAAACACACACACACACAGTCGCCTGCTCATGTGAATCACCCTGTTTCATTAAGAGAAGCCAGCGTCCGAGTATTCTAGGAAGTAATTACAAATGGAACCGAATTATTTCAAAAGATGGAGTCACATCGGCACCTGCCACGAATGTCATATCAGCGGTGCACAGCAACTGGAATTAAAACCAGTTCTCCGAGCAATAGCTAGCCTCCAGAAAATTTCGACGGCAACGAAGCGTGTATTCCGCCACTCTGTAGATACCATTACCTCGTAGGAGATATACTGTACGAACAGCCTGTGACAGCACTGCAGTACGTAGGCGAAAAGCAACGTCGAACACTGTAGCTCATTCTTGTAACACTACAATAAGTTGCACTGACAAGACGTTGCCTACACTCAACGATGTAAGCTGTTTGACTTGAAATAATCGTCTGTACTTACACAACGATGTCACTTAAGATTTGATATTTACCTTCTCACCCCATAAATTACACTACACCTCGCTACGACATCAACGTGTACAAAAGGACAGAGACAATAACACTTTTCGTGGTATAATGGCGTTAGTGGTAGCTATCTGGATATTAATTATTACAACGCATCTATCAGGTTTCACTATGTTCGAAAGATAAACTACCAAAGCTAGTATCATTCACCAGAGAAATACCAAATGGAAGAGACTACGGTGAGTAGGAATGACATGTTTACTTTTCAGTAACAGCATCCCGTAGCGAAGCCCATTCTGTATACTCTGACAGCACGAGTAATCACTTTCTCAGCAACGTAAGTGCCAGAAACAACAGCTTTAGCATATGACTGATGAATGCGTCATATAGATCCGTTGCCTCTTGTAGTTGCTCCTGTTTTAAAGCTTCAACGAATGATCGCATATACAATAATCAGTGCGATCGTTATTAATTTTACGGAAATTAGGAATTAATATTGTTTATCTTTCGTTGTCAACGATAACCTCAATAAGTAGCGCCTTGCTAAATCAATATCCTTCACTCCACGGAAATTTTATCGTAATGAAGTATTTCGTCAAGCTTTAAGAATTAAGTGGAATAACTTTTCGTTTATAATTAATCACTTTTCAATGAAACTTAAACTTCTTTCCCTGTCCAGATTAAGATAAGTTATCTTTCTTTTCGTTGCAAGTTGTTAACTGAAAAATACTATTCTTTCTCTTTAATTTCCTTTAACTTTGCTTTTACCAGTATTCCATTGTTTTACTGTATTGGACTTTGGATTTATTCGAGATATTAGTCTGCTTTGAAAGAAGACTTCAGATATTTTTCTTGTAATAATTTGGGGATAAAGGAGAAGTTGGGTACAGACATTTTCAGTTTAGACCCGTTAATTATTTATTTCCCGCAGTTAATTTTTCTACAGGTTTTACAGCGTTTTACTTTACGAGTGCTGATTCCCTACTCAAAACCCAACGAAGCGGAAACGTAATAGAAAAATTAAAAAAAAAAGCACTGAGTGTCACCACCACCCTTCAGCTGTATGAACTTCAAACAATCAGGTAAAGCTCAGCCATTTCAGACGTTGACTTCCGGGAACCACTGATAGTTAAAACTGAAAACATTCGACGATTTCTTTCAGAGAGAATTCTACATATACATCTGGATCCATACTCCGCAAGCCACCTGGCGGTGTGTGGCGGAGGGTACTTTGAGTACCTCTATCGGTTCTTCCTTCTATTGCAGTCTCGTATTGTTCATGGAAAGAAAGATTGTCGGTATGCCTCTGTGTGGGCTCTAATCTCTCTAGTCTCTTCGTGAGATATACATAGGAGGGAGCAGTATACTGCTTGACTCCTCGGTGAAGGTATGTTCTCGAAACATCAACAAAAGCCCGTACCGAGCTACTGAGTGTCTCTCCTGGAAAGTCTTCCACAGGAATTTATCTATTATTTCCGTAACGCTTTCGCGATTAGTAAATGATCCTGTAACGAAGCGTGCTGCTCTCCGTTGGATCCTCTCTATCTCATCTATCAACCCTATCTGGTATGGATCCCACATCGGTGAGCAGTATTCAAGCAGTGGGCGAACAAGTGTACTGTAACCTACTTCCTTTGTTTTCGGACTACATTTCCTTAGGATTATTCCAATGAATCTCAGTCTGGCATCTGCTTTACCGACGATTAATTGGTCATTCCATTTTAGATCACTCCTAATGCCTACTCCCAGATAATTTATGGACTTAACTACTTCCAACTGCTGACCTTCTATATTGTAGCTAAATGATAAGGATCTTTCTTTCTATGTATTCGCAGCACATTACACTGGTCTGCATTGAGATTCAATTGTCATTCCCTGCACCATGCGTCAATTCGTTGCAGATCCTCCTGCGTGTTCTCTAATGAATGGTTCTTGATTTCTGGTCTAGGGACGAAGGGAAAAGCTATCAAATTCTCAGTAAACTTCCGATAGTTTCTCAATAAATAACTATCACGTCATACGACCGTTCTCTTTGATATATACTACACATTCAGTGCATCGAATGAGATTACCGGAATTTACTAAATTACGACTTTCACGCCGAAATCACACAATAAGTCCTAAACGGACATCGCTAAGTCACTATTCCTCAGTGCTTGCGTACACCTACACATCCTCGTTAATTCAATGCAACGCTACTATCTATTAGTGCGTGCTTTAATCCCCAGCCACAGAACAAATAACTAACGACTTCGCCTGAACCAGTCTCTTCACATACATCATCCAACAGAAAATCTCACAAAAATATTGAAACATTCGCCTACCATCGCGTGGCTATTAAGCAGAAAAACGCACCATTAATCACCAGCAGGAGAAACTAATCTCACATTTCGATAAATCGGAGCCTTTCCTATACCTGGCAAATCTGCACTCTACCAAAATCGCCGAAATAATCAATTTCTACACAAGCTGATAATCTTCTCAAAATATTATTCTAAGCGACTAAGATCTGCTTTGAACACACTTGAGTTGCAGACTAATTGAATTATCCTACGTGTGAGCCGATATCATCACATTCTTGAGATAATCTCTCTCGAGGCTCACTAGTCGAACAATACTCCGATACTCAACTGAAATACTAAAAGGACAAGTCAAGACTCATTCTCAGCGAACAAACGTATCACGCTAATTCTCTCTTTAACAATAATTCTTCTTAGCAGTCGCCAGCAAAGGTTTCTAGTGGACAGCTGCTCCGTTGTCATCTTTGCCGCATGCTGCGGATCAACTGTCGGCTGGTCGTAGTAAACTCGCTGACTTGACAGGACACAACTTTTCTCGACCATCAGCTGTCAAATATGCACAAAATTTTAACACAAACAACTTAACAAACTCTTCATTCTCCTAGCACATCAAAATCGATAGCAAGTTGAGGCGATACAAACAAGTGATGCTCTTTTTTCGGGCTGAAGGCGGTTTGGCGCATTTCAAGCATGCGGCGGTACCTGTGTGTCTCATTAGCAATACCACATCGCCAGAATAGAAAGTGGATGTTCTAACATGAGCTAAATAAAAATCTAGAAAGCAACACATCGTACGAAAACATTGTTCTAGGTAAAATGTTAACATTAGTGAAGAGGACATTTGATCCAACATCCTGTATAGAAGAATAATGGACAACTTGAACAGGAGATAAGGGAATACCAGGTAAGTTTCAGACCATGAAGAAGCTGTGCAGAACAGATCATTAACTTAAAACTGAATAAGGCATAGTACATGAAGTGGAACAAGCCTCTTGCAATAACATTTGTGGATATTAAGTAGGGATATGACTGCGTGCGTAGACCTTTAGTACTAAAATTTTTAAGTAATCTTGGACTCCGTCCCAAACTAATTAAATTAATAGGACTTAATCTAACCAACACCGAATCAAAGGTTAAATTTAGAGGAGAGATTTCTGAACCATTGCTTATAATATCAGACTTAAGACAAGGAGACTGTCTACCATCATTATTGTTCAACTGTCTAGTCGAATACATAATGAGAGAACGGTATAAGGATGATCCAAACAACATAAGAATTTAGAATTGCTAAAAATAATATGACTTCGAACTGCTTTGGATTTGCTGATGATGTTGCTCTCCTAGTGATCTTGCTCTCCAGTGTTCAAGAAAGCAGACAACGAGTTAAATCACTACAAGAAGTAGCACAGAAAATTTGCCTCAGAATATCATTTGAAGAGACAGAGATATTGCTGACCCACCACTTGAAAACAGAATTACAATTGGAGAACAAAAAATCAAAACTGTTGATGAATTTAAATATTTTGGTGATATCGTAACTTACGATCTAAATTACAAACCATCATGGCAAATTATAATAAAAAAACTGAGCAAAGGAAATTACGTTACCAAAAATACATACAACAAAAAGGTCTATCCATAGACGCAAAATTGAAACATTATAAAACAGTTAAACTACCAGAAATAACTTACGCAGCCGAAACCATCTTCAAAACAACTAATACAGCAGAAATAGACAAAATACTATAAATAGAAATAGGAATAATTAGGAAATGTATAAATAAACAATATAAAGAAAATGGGCATTGGTGATAGCTTCAAATGAAACAGGGTACAAAAAAATAGAAACAGTAATGAGCACGATTTGGAAGAAGCGTATCTCATTCTTTGGACACCTGATGAGAACAGCAGAAAACATAATTAGTAAGCGAATTATAGAAAAATTGTTGAATAGTAAGAGCAATATTAAATGCAACAGAAAAATTGTGGAATAGTAAGAGCAATATTAAATGGGTCATAGAAATTAACGAAGATATAAGAGAGCTCCAGATTACAGTAGAAGACTTGAAATGCAAAACACATAAAACCAAAATACTGCAAAACACACAACCAGGCTACAAAGGAAGATCAATAAAAGGACTACAGGAATAGTGATCTCTGTTGGGCGGACAAAAGAGCAAAGCACCCTTAGTATAATAATAAATTATAACAATTTCTGAATACCTACTGCACTATTGAATATCTTATTTAATTATTATTGAACTGTATCGTATTATTGAATAACAGCAACCTGTATAAGCCTTTATATAACTGACCAGAGTAGTGCAGTGAAGGCCATAAAATAAAAATAATAACATATAAAATATTAAAGGGGACATCTGTCAGTGATACAACTAGTTACCTCCTAACCACTCAACCTGCGTGGGGCGGGTTAACTTTGTATTTTCAATTAGGAACCCGCCTCCCCCCACCCCAAGTTTTTATTGTATATTCGGATTCTAAGCAAAAAGCATTGCTTTCCATTCATAGTAGATGCTGCTATAATCGATAAATGTCAAGTGTGCCTGTTGTAGCAATTAAGAACCAACGCATTTGATTATAAATTGCACTTGCGACGATAATGTAAACCTTTGTGTTCTAACGGTTGATATTTTTGTCAGAAATTTACTTTATTATTGAAAATTTGATTGTGCAGGACAACATGGTTAGCCGCTTCAGTGTCTGGTTAGAAACTGCTATACGTTTGACGTGACCCAGGAACAACGACGTCGTTGTAATAATTTTCTGTTCCAATCAGGATGTTTGATATCAGTGAGTGCCCTTGCTTCCCACGTTTGGAGTGCTTGATTTCAGTCAGTCTCATTCCCTCTCACCATTGTGGTGCCTGATTTTGGTGAGTCCTTATGCCTCTCTCCACAACTGTAATTCGCAATAAATGCTCAATCTGACGACCATTCATTTCGGTACATTTATTAGTTCGTGCGTAGAATGCATGAACACAACCTAAAAGCACGTCCGGTGGAATGTTACTACAAGCATTTCTGATACGTTTTATCATGTTCTCTCGGGTAGTTGTTACTTCTGCATACACTTTGTCCTTCGGATAACACCAGAAGCAAAAATTCCGGCGACGTAAGTTCGAGTGATCTGGCGGGCCACGTTACCATCTCTGCCGACCACTAAAGTCGCTCGTTCTCGCGGAGTAACGTGCCGAACAATCAGCATTTTCCAACCACATGTCTGTCTCAGTACGACGGTTACATCTTGCAACAGAATGAGTAGGTCATCTTGCAATAACTTCCAGTATCTTCCCCCATTCAATGTGCCTTCCACAATCAGGGGCTTGATTAGTTTGTCGCCTATGATCCGCACCATATGTTAACAGAGCAATGACGCTTAGAAGGAACTAATCTAGCTTCAAAAAATTATAACTCAATCTAGGAAATGAACAGTAGAGCACAATTAAACTCATGTAGCCTATGTGGGTGCTCCACATTTCGGTAATGCATGTCATGCCGATTAACATCGCCTTGGTTCGTAAATGTTGCCTCGTCGAAGGACGTTACCCGGAAAAAGAATTTCGAGTCCTTTTTGTGTAGGTGCCAAATCGTAAAACCGCATCCGATACTGAAAATTATCCCCATGAAGTTCTCAATGGATGGCATTTTTGACGGCGCAGAATCGCCTAAACACAGTTGTGTGATCAGTTCCAAAACTGCTGAGATAGGTCTCGGGTATTAGCATGTCGATTATGAGGCATTTCATTACTGACCTTACTCATTACAGTCGCTCTACGAGTTCGTCTTTTACGCGTCGCCCCTCCTACGGTAGTAAATTGGTCTAGAATACGATGAGTTGTTGCTGTGGATCGGAGACTGTCAGCGAAATGTTCGACATAAAGATGAACACTAGCGTCAAACTTTAATGCATCTTCAGCACAAATAAAAAGTTATTTCAATCTTCGCTGCAACAGATGCAGCATCCAACGCCATCTGTGCTAGAAATGGCTCGAATGAGGAGGGGTGGTAAGGCGATCGATGTTGGTGCTTATAAATCCACGCGCGCTGCGGTGGGGCGTGCCGCTTTGTGGGCCGCTGAGGAATGGGTCGTATGTGAGAGTGTTTACACGACAGTGCGTATCCGCCTGTCACTGTCACTTAATGGACATTTTACCTTTACAGTGCTTGTGGTCTGTACGAGGTGCATTCAAGTTCTAAGGCCTCCGATTTTTTTTCTACTTAACTACTCACCCGAAATCGATGAAACTGGCGTCACTTGTCGACGTAATCGCCCTGCAGACGTACACATTTTTCACAACGCTGACGCCATGATTCCATGGCAGAGGCGAAGGCTTCTTCAGGAGTCTGTTTTAACCACTGGAAAATCGCTGAGGCAATAGCAGCACGGCTGGTGAATGTGCGGCCACGGAGAGTGTCTTTCATTGTTGGAAAAAGCCAAAAGTCACTAGGAGCCAGGTCAGGTGAGTAGGGACCATGAGGAATCACTTCAAAGTTGTTATCACGAAGAAACTGTTGCGTAACGTTAGCTCGATGTGCGGGTGCGTTGTCTTGGTGAAACAGCACACGCGCAGCCCTTCCCGGACGTTTTTGTTGCAGTGCAGGAAGGAATTTGTTCTTCAAAACATTCTCGTAGGATGCACCTGATACCGTAGTGTCCTTTGGAACGCAATGGGTAAGGATTACGCCCTCGCTGTCCCAGAACATGGACACCATCATTTTTTCAGCACTGGCGGTTACTCGAAATTTTTTTGGTGGCGGTGAATCTGTGTGCTTCCATTGAGCTGACTGGCGCTTTGTTTCTGGATTGAAAAATGGCATCCACGTCTCATGCATTGTCACAACCGACGAAAAGAAAGTCCCATTCATGCTGTCGTTGCGCGTCAACATTGCTTGGCAACATGCCACACGGGCAGCCGATTGGTCGTCCGTCAGCATTTGTGGCACCCACCTGGATGACATTTTTCGCATTTTCAGGTCGTCATGCAGGATTGTGTGCACAGAACCCACAGAAATGCCAACTCTGGAGGCGATCTGTTCAACAGTCATTCGGCGATCCCAAAAACAATTCTCTCCACTTTCTCGATCATGTCGTCAGACCGGCTTGTGCGAGCCCGAGGTTGTTTCGGTTTGTTGTCACACGACATTCTGCCTTCATTAAACTGTCGCACCCACGAACGCACTTTCGACACATCCATAACTCCATCACCACATGTCTCCTTCAACTGTCGATGAATTTCAATTGGTTTCACACCACGCAAATTCAGAAAACGAATGATTGCACACTGTTCAAGTAAGGAAAACGTCGCCATTTTAAGTATTTAAAACGGTTCTCATTCTCGCCTCTGGCGGTAAAATTCCAGCTGCCGTACGGTGCTGCCGTCTCTGGGACGAATTGACAATGAATGCGGCCTCATTTTAAAACAATGCACATGTTTCTAACTGTTTCCAGTCGGAAGAAAAAAAATCGGAGGCCTTAGAACTTGAATGCATCTCGTATTTCGTCTGCAGCCACGAAGCAGCCAGGGCGAGAATGCGGCGGTTGGATAGAAACTCACACTGTCTAGTTTTATTATCTAAATTCGCTTATGACGCAAGATTATATTTTGGGGTAACTCTTCCCATTCTCAACGGATATTTTTGGCTCAGAAACGGGCGGTTCGGGCAATAGGGGGCGGTGTACGTACCGAACCTCTTGTCCAACCCTGTTCATTAGTCTGGGTTTTCTGACACTGACTTCTCAATGTATGTGTTCTATAATGTGGATTCTGGTTAACAATATCAGCTTATTTCGAAAAATTAACACCCTTAACTCGGTTAATACTAGACAGAGATCCAATCTGCTTTGCGATCGCATCTCCTTGACTCTTGCGCAGAAAGGTGTGCAGTATACTGCTGCACCCATGCTCAATAAGCTACCACAAGAATTCAAAAATTTTAGTAGTAATCAAAGCCCTTTCAGATCAAAACTGAAGAGATTCCTCATGGGCCACTCCCTCTATTCTGCCAAGGAGTTCCTTGAAAGGCTGGGCTAAATCCTGTATTACATTGTTCATTGATATTATACAAAATTACAGCTTGTCCGTTTTTTAGATTTCATAAACATTTCATTTTATCTACGAGGGTTGTATGAAAAGTAATGCCTCCACCTTCGTTAATTGGGTTTGGATAGCAATATTCTAATGAATTAAACGCAGAAAAATCCTTAGAATGCGATTTTTAATTACAGTGAAACCTCTTTATAACCTTCCTCCATATAATGTTTTCCTCTGTATTACATCCCTTTTTTACGGTCCCGACTAAAAGCCCATATAAACAATGTTAAATTTTCCTCTTTACTGAGTTTCCTCTATATTACAATTTCCTCCATGTAACACTCATATTTTTGGAACCCTGGTCAATTATTTACCTCTTTATAACGTTTAAGTGACTGGATGTAAACACATAGTTTTCCGTTCTGTGGGTTCACAATTTGCACCGGCTCAGAAAGATCGCGCTCAGCATGTTTCATATGTCAGTGGCAGAACCCGGTCACACGACATGTGACACACATTCTGCTTGTGATCTTTTTGATGCCATTTCAGTCGATGCTTTGTATTCATAGCATGTTGTGTGAGCTGAGCAGCAAACAGTTTGTGTATCTAGTGAGAGTGTGTCTTCAATATAACTTGGACATGAGCAAAAAGTGGAAGAACATTTTCTCTGGAAGAGAAGTTTTCTGTTATTAGAAAAGTGGAGACATCTCCTGGTGTGAGTCATGTGGAGCTAGCGAAGCAATTTGAACTGGCCCCCTTAACACTCAACACTATTATGAAAAACAGATCGTCGATAATGGAAGGGTTTGAGAATTGTGGAAGTTCAAAACGTATGCATGTGAAACCATCGACTTACGACGAAATGGAGGAAGTTTTATTAATTTGATTTCAGCAAGCACGCGATGCAAACATTCCTATAAACTGCACTATTCTGAAGGAGAAGGTGCTTCAAATATCACTGCAGTTAGGAATAGAAAATTTAAGGCGTCCAATGTATGGATTGATAAATTTTGACAGCATCATGGTGTTGTATACAAAGCGAAATGAGGAGAAAGTAAAAGTGTGGACGAACCAACTGTAACTCAGTGGATGCAGACTCACCCTAATCTGATACACGGCTACAAACTGTGTGACATTTATAACACTGACGAAACCGGCATGTTTTTCAATTTAATGCTGGATAGGACATTTACTTTTCGTGGGGAAAATTGCCATGGCGGTAAGAAGAGCAAGAAACGTCTTACCGTTTTGTTGTGTACAACGCCGATGGCAGTGGAAAACTGAAACCTTTGGTTATCAGGAAGCCAAAAAATCTGAGGTGCTTCAAAAACATTTCCACGTTTCCGTGCAAATATACAAACAATGCCAAGGCGTGGATGACGAGTGATATATTTTTACATTTTCTCAGAGAATTTGACCTCAAAATTGGGACTGCTGCAAGAAAAGTGCTGCTGTTTTATAGATGTGCGCCACATCCACCAGACGTATCCTTTACGAAAAACGTGAAAGTAATTTTCCTGCCACCCAACTGCACCAGCCACCTGCAACCTTTGGACTTGGGAATAATATACCCCTTAAGGTTAAATATAGCCCTTGTATAAAAGCCCTTGAATTTGATGGACCAAAGAAAACCGGGAAGTCAGCAGAGCTCACAACTGAAGCTGAATATTTTACAGGCAATGAATTTAATTATGTACTCGTGGAGGGAAGTCAGTGCTGAAACTATTAAAAACTGTTTCACAAAAGCTGATTCTGTGAGAATGAGATGGCAGCTCCTGTGGAAGATGTTGCAAGTGATTTGCAAGAGTTTCAGGAATTAATAGGCAGTGTTTCTGTCACTTTTGAGGACTTTGTGGCTGTGGATGACAACGTGGCAACCACAGGAGTACAAACTATTGAGGAAGTGATTGCAGAGAGAAGCTTGGAGAATAATATTGGTAGTGAAAGTGACAGTGACAAGAAAAATGACCCTGTGCCCTCATATACTAAGGCAGCTGAAGCCTTTGAAACATTCAGGAGATATGATGGCCCATAGACTTGAGGACAGAACGAGCAATAAGTAATTGCCATACAGTCAAGGAGAAATATAAAACAAACATGCTTGCTTGAATATTTTAAAAAATCATAGTTATGTAATTTTCAGAGTGCATAGGTTCCTAGAGTTTTCTGCAAATTTAAGTTCCATTTCATAATTTAATTATTAAAGTAATTTTTTTGTAACTAATTCTTTTTTAATCTGTACCACTTACTGTGTTTTTGTGTAATATGTGCAGTATATCATAAACAAAATTTGGCTCATATTCTGTAATTGGGTCAACTGAAGAATGGGATACCACCTGTCAGCTTTGGACAATGATTTCATATCTTAAGAATCTGTTATAACTTTCTACAGCACAAACTGATCCATTTACTTTCACCCATACACCAACCAGTTCCCATGTTTTAATTACAGAAAACTAATCATTTAATACATTGATCATTTGCAATGAATATCATATTACGGTATTGTGAAAATTTAAAATGTCATTTATGGCACCATTTGTCAAAGCTGATTAATGGTATCCCTATCTTCAGTAATGCCCTATAATTATTATTTAGAAACATTCCTCTTTATAGTGTTTTCCTCTATATAGTGTTCAGAATTTGTGGTCCCTTGAAAAACGTTATATAGAGGTTTCACTGTACCAATATTCACTTTTCCACATAATCACCAGCCAATTGTATACATTTCTGCCAACGATTAACAAGTTTTCTGAAGCCGTCACGGAAGAAGTCGACACTCTGTCTCCGCAACCACAGTCTCACAGTTCTTTCAATGTCTTCATCAGAAGCATAATGATATTCCCGCAGATTGTCTTTCATTATCGAAAATAGATGGAAGTCAGATGGCGCTAAATCTCGAAACGCGAGAGGAGTTCCTGGCAAATTTCAAGTCTGTGCACTTTCATTTCAGAACTCAACATCTGGGGTACCCATCGTGCACACATCTTCTTATAGCCAAGCAAAGCAATAATGTTACCCACACATTCTTGTGAAATGCCGATTGTGCTTGCAATTTCTCTCTGGCTGATACGACGATCGTCCTGAATCACTCTGTGAATATTTTGCTTGTAAAACTCGGTGGTTGCTGTCACAGGACGTCCAACTCTTCGTTTGTCACGCAGGTCAGATGTTCCCGCCTCAACATCTTTAAACTTCCTCGCCTAACAGTTCTCTTATCATCACAATCACCATAAACTGCTTTCAGTCTGTGATGAATCTCCTTTGGGACGACACCTTCTGCTGTCAAGAATTCAATGACTGCCGGTTGCTTAAATCGCATTGACCGACCGTCGGCGCAGGGTTCCGTACTTTACACTGTAACAACACAACCGTTCAATGGTAATGCTTCCCACCAACTGGATCTGTAGAGAAGAGGCTACGGAACAAGCCAGTACCTGCCGCATACCAATGCTGCCAACTGTTGAAGAGTTGCGAAGGTGGAGGCATTACTTTTCATTCAACCATCGTATTATTACTTTTTGTTGTAATTTTATCTACTGATACGTTCCATGACCATGGAGATTTGCTCCTCAGATTGGTACTACGGAACTAAAAATAAAAATAAATAGAAATTAACCACCCTGATGGCGGGGTTCGAAGCCTTCCACCGAAATCATGCATTACAATGGCTTGCGGACATTCCGCAATAAATCTCGTAGGAAACAGAATACTATGTTACCGTACAAGTAGCTTATTTTCCAGACATTTCAATGTCTAGCGACATTATTTGTACTGTACAATCTCCTTTCTAACACTGAAGTAACGTTTGTAGATCAATATTAACGGTCAGAACATAAAGGTTTACGTTTATATCGTATCTATACGTTTATATCAGATTCAGATGCGTTGGATATTAATTGCAAGAACAGGCACACTTGACATTTGTCAGTTACAGTGCTATCCACCACGTATGTTACACAACGGCTTCAGTAAACCGTACGTACTTTTATTTGCAGAATCCTAATATTGGAGGTGGCCAGACAGATCGCCCCTTGATATTAAGTTTTCACTCAGAACACTTTTTTCGCACGATGTGTCGCATTCGAGATACACTACTGGCCATTAAAAATTGCTACACCACGAAGATGACGTGCTACCGACGTGAAACTTATCCGACAGGAAGCAGATGCTGTGATATGCAAATGATAAGCATTTCAGAGCATTCACACAAAGTTGGCACCGGTGGCGACACCTACAACGTGCTGACATGAGGAAAGTTTCCAACCGATTGCTCATACACAAACAGCAGTTGACCGGCATTGCCATGTGAAACGTAGTTGTCATACCACGTGTGAGGATGAGAAATGCGTACCATCATGCTTCCGACTTTGATAAAGGTCGGATTGTAGCCTATCGCGATTACGGTTTATCGTATCGCTACGTTGCTGCTCGCGTTGGTCGAGATCCAATGACTGTTAGCAGAATATGGAATCAATGGGTTCAGGAGGGTAATACGGGACGCCATGCTGGATCCCAACGGCCTCGTATCACTAGCAGTCGATATCACAGGCATCTTATCCGCATGGCTGTAACGGATCGTGCAGCCACGTCTCGATCCCTGAGACAACAGATGGGGACATCTGCAAGACAACAACCATCTGCACGAACAGTTCGACGACGTTTCAACGGCATGGACTATCAGCTCCGAGACCATGGCTGCGGTTACCCTTGACGCTGCATCACAGACGGGAGCGCCTGCGATGGTGTACTCAACGACGAACCTGGCTGCACGAATGACAAAAGGTCAAAAAAATGGTTCAAATGACTCTGAGCACTATGGAACTTAAAATCTATGGTCATCAGTCCCCTAGAACGTAGAACTACTTAAACCTGACTAACCTAACGACATTACACAACACCCAGTCATCACGAGGCAGAGAAAATCCCTGACCCCGCCGGGAATCGAACCCGGGCTTGGGAAGCGAGAACGCTACCGCACGACCACGAGCTGCAGACAAAAGGTCATTTTTTCGGATGAATTCAGGTTCGGTTTACAGCATCATGATTGTCGCATCCGTGTTTGGCGTAATCGCGGTGAACGCACGTTGGAAGCGTGTGTTCGTAATCGCCATACTGGCGTATCACACGGCGTGATGGTATGGGGTGCCATTGGTTACACGTCTCGGTCACTTCTTGTTCGCATTGACGGCACTTTGAACAGAGGACGTTACATTTCAGATGTGTTACGACCCGTTGCTCTACCCTTCATTCGATCCCTGCGAAACCTTCCATTTCAGCAGGATAATGCACGACCGCATGTTTCAGGTCCTGTACGGGCCTTTCTGGATACAGAAAATATTCGACTGCTGCCCTGGCCAGCACATTCTCCAGATCTCTCACCAATTGGAAACGTCTGGTCAATGGTGGCCGAGCGACTGGCTCGTCACAATACACCAGTCACTACTCTTGATGACTTGTGGTATCGTGTTGAAGCTGCATGGGCAGCTGTACCTGTACACGCCATCCAAGCTCTGTTTGACTCAATGCCCAGGCGTATCAAGACCGTTATTATGGCCAGAGGTGGTTGTTCTGGGTACTGACTTCTCAGGATCTATGCACCCAAATTACGTGCAAATGTAATCACATGTCAGTTCTAGTATAATATATTTGTCCAATGAATTCCCGTTTATTATCTGCATTTCTTCTTGGTGTAGCAATTTTAATGTCCAATAGTATAGTTTACTTACCTTTGTACATCCGCCCGGATCAGCCGCGGAGGTCACCGGTATGTTCCCTGAATCAATGCGAACAAAGGCGACGGTGAGACATGCTTGGCCAACGTCGACAGCGATGTCAGTCAATGCAAATTCGGAACGTCAACCCCGTAAACTGATGGTCCATGTAAACCATAAATTGTTTTGGCAGGATCAACAGTCATATTACAATCAGTGCTGGTGCTTGTCTCTGTTGTAGGGTGGCTGTTGCTGTACTGACGCACTTACACTCGACACAGCCAGGCTGCAAACCAACGATTACTGCCTGATGGCCCATCAATCTGGTCCCTTACAATCTGCAACTCTTTTGGTGAGGCCGTCCGACGGATTTTCTACCGCGCTTCATGGTCCGAAGTATGTGCTCAAGTCCAACCAGCTCCATGCTGCAGGAGTCGTAAGCCGCATCCATCAGGCTGGAGTTGTTCGCTGTGGGCCACACATTTACCTTCCACCAGGCTGGCCAACAGCTGGTATCACTCCGATCACAGGAAGCCGGATAGTGTTTCGCCATCCTGACTCAGCAACACAGTAGCGCGCGGAAAACTGACAGGTTAAAACCGATACCGCTATTTTAGTTCCTAAAACCGCTGCTTTTGGTATTTATTTGGTCTCGGTTATAACAGATATTTATGTTTTACTAATAACCGAGTAAGTGAATAGAAATATGTATTACCTGTGGCATAAATCTTAAAATATTTTGTTTTAAATTAAATCTGTCTTAAAAAGTAAGGTGTTTTAAGGTGTTACAATTTTATTACCGACAAGGGGATTTGTGGCAGGCTGTGTTTTATAAGGTTTTGTGTAACCTTGTCCTCGGCTGTTAAATACTAAGAAAAGATTAAAAACAGTATTTATAAAGAAGAGACATTTAAAAATTGAATAATAAGTGGACACTGGCCGCTCAGACGAACGTGTATTTTCCTCATGATTCGTATTATAATAATTTCTCTGTGTACGTTTCGAGAGCAAAGACATACAAAGATGCACTCGAAATAAAAGGATCTAAAGAGACGACAAGATTCGCTTTTTTGTTAATTTTTCCGTCGTCTTCACTTCTTCTCTTGTCTTGGTTGCGTGTAGACGGACATCTTGCGAGTGCTGGCAAATGTAAGCATTTTTGTTCTATTTAATCAGATAACGATTTAATATTATTGTGCACTTTTAATTTGTAAGAGGTGATCCCGATTTCATTTCCGCCTTCCTTGAATTAACCTGCATTCGAGTAATTTACAGTGCAACAAT
The DNA here is from genome assembly GCF_023864275.1 of Schistocerca cancellata. NCBI lineage: Eukaryota > Metazoa > Arthropoda > Insecta > Orthoptera > Acrididae > Schistocerca > Schistocerca cancellata. The sequence goes on along the minus strand of NC_064631.1, from coordinate 185,049,247 downwards.
TGCAGCGGCCGATTCAGTCAACGACGCCATTACGCGGTGATATTAAATTTTAAAAATTAACGGAAGCGGAAAACTCGCCCGCTATTAACATAATACACATTTTCCTCCACAGCCGCCCGACGTTGCAGAAAATACGTAGCTTTTAGATTCTTATTTTCAGTACAACAGCCGAGAGCCAGAGCCTGGACTCCGACTACAGTGCAATGGCTAACGGAGGTAAGAAGAAACACTCTCGCGCGTGTGTGGGACACAGTTGTAATTAATAACTAAAGATTTTTTGCTTTAAAGTGGACTGACTAGCCGAGGCAATTAATATGAAAAGTTTATTCCTTGTACAACTTATATGCTCATTTTTTAAGATTCAACTAGTCTTATAGTCATTAACGTTTGCCCGCATCTTGTGGTCGTGCGGTAGCGTTCTCGCTTCCCACGCCCGGGTTCCCGGGTTCGATTCCCGGCGGGGTCAGGGATTTTCTCTGCCTCGTGATGGCTGGGTGTTGTGTGCTGTCCTTAGGTTAGTTAGGTTTAAGTAGTTCTAAGTTCTAGGGGACTGATGACCATAGATATTAAGTCCCATAGTGCTCAGAGCCATTTGAACCATCATTAACGTAACAAATAATTTCCACTGAAGATTAATATTGTTAAAAAGGATTCAACTTCACAAAACACGTTAATTGTGAATCAAAATTAAATGAAATATCATTTTGATTAAGGCTCACCACGTAAGTCGGCAACAATCAACCATTAACAATCAATTTGTGTGGTAAATAATAAATTAAAATACGACGGCCGACGGTCGCGAGACTTTGTTTGCACTTCAGATGGCAGTGACCCATCTTACCATGATACGATGAAAATATTTGTTGACCTGATGATAATTTAAGATCGAAACCAGTCTAAAATAGGAGAAAAATGGAAGATCCAAGGAGGAGCGGCGCGTTTCGTCTCGGGATCGTTTACTCGGTGCGAGAACGCTACCGAGATACTCAACGAACTCCACTGGCAGACGCTACAAAAGATTTGTTGCGCAGCACGGAGACCTTTGCTATTGATATTCCGACATAAAACGTCCTGAGAGATTTCAGAAAACATATTACTTCTCAGTCTCACGAAGTGGTCATAACGATAAAATTCGAGAAATTGAGGATTACCGACAACCATTCTTCCAACGGGTAGTTTGGAAATGGAACGGGAAAGGGGAACGTGGTAGCGGTACTATCCTTCACCACACTATCAGGTTGCCTGCTGAGTATAGACGTAGGCGGAAAATACAAAAAAAGTAATACTACAGTTTTTGGCGGTTTTAAGGTATGTTATCTGAATGTTCTCGCCGCAGTGCCCACTAATTTAATCCATCGCTTTCCGGTTGCGTTCTTTGGAGAGCCAGTAGCAGTTGGATTTTCCAGCTCTGTGAGGAAAGTTACTCCGCGCTGTAGTGACTGGCGCTCGATAACTTGCGGCACGCGTTTGTGCTCAATAGAGCGAGACCAGAGATGCATAGTGCCTGAGAGGGCTTTCACTGCTAGCGGAGACTGCCAACTCTTGCGCAGTGTAGAGCGGCCATAGAGGCCCGGCGTACAACTCCAAAGATTAGTTCCGCAATATGGGAGCCATGTTGCGCGCTGATAAACATGAGAGTTTGCTGTCAAAACCAAGACGTGGAAATTTCCAAACGTAGTGTTGGTGAAAAGTCTTTGTTGCTGTATCAATCACGCAACCTCCATAGACATGGCTCAGACAAATAAACACAGCATATCGCATTCCTACCAGTCGGTAGTGAGTGCCGTCGAACCTATGCTGGTAACAATGGGCAGTTCGGGTAGTATAGATGGCCCTTTGGATTTTCTCACATCTTAATCACCATTAGTAATCAACATTAAATTTTGTTCAGTACAACCTGCTGAGATGAATTCTCATTGGATACTAGATAAGTTCTTATCAACCAATGCTGGCATTATAAATCTTGTTCTTAATATTTTGTATGTACCGGAATGACATTATATGTAGCTGTGTTTTTGAAGCATTACAAGGCGAAGCTCCAAGTACACAATTCATTAACTTATTCTCTGAACACTCATTGAGGTCAACACTTCGAGGCCTTGATAGTTTTTCCGTATCTGCTGATTAGTTATTGTGGAATGCCACAATGGTTTGTAACTTTTCTGCACAATTATTTGAAGTGAGGGTGATTTATCCCTTACGAATCCAAACGAAACCGGAAAAAATGGACGTAAGTATTCTCATAACTTATTGTTGTTTTGACTTGATAAAAATAACCTGTCGTTACTACTCTATCTATACCCAATAGATACAATTGGGTATGGTCGATACCTGTGGTGTATAGTCGGTACTTTCGACAAAATAAATCGCTGCGGAAAATGCGTAGCCAAATGAAGCTGATGCCTAAAGCAATTCGCGGAGAAACTAACACGAAAAGCTAAACGTTCAATGTGCACGATGTTTCTTCATGTACACACCCGTTAATAAAACTGCAGACTTCTATTCTGTCAAACTGAGATAATGTATGCTCAAACTAACCTCGTGCGGCTTCCGGGTGTTCAAAACTTCCTAACTGTATGATTTTCGCCATGAACTGCGCCGTTATTTTTCAGATTTCTTGTCGAAAGCCATGCGTTTCTACGGTCACTGGCGTTGTTCTTTTTACAGTGGATCTTTATACATTTAGTCAAACAAAGAGAAAGTGTAATTACTGTTGGCGCAGAGCTGATTTTCACAAGCTTTTGTACCTGCTTTTCATTACACCTAGGTGGCCACTGCAGAGAACTAAGCGAGATATACCTGTTATGGCTGACTTTAGTGCCGGGGTCCGGCATGCTATGAATTACAGCGAATCCCAGTGAGTAATTAGTCAGCTTTGCTTTGCTTTTCTGAGGTAAGAGCATTACTATTAAACTGATATTTTGCAGCGGGAACATTATTTTCATTAATTCATGAAGCGAACCATTGAGACAGTATCAGCATAGGACAATGAACTAAAGAAAACCGGAATGAGCGCTATTGTCTCTTTCTCGACATCTGGGTACACGGGAGACAATGGTACTTCGTTAACGTTCTGCGGCGCAACGAGAAAGGCGGCTGAATCATGGGTTTCTAATTGGCCACAGTCCAAGAGTAGCAAGGAATCTACCACTGTACCCCGAAAGACACGCAGTTCGTATTTTTACTGTGTCTAGTCGCAATTTCTGGCTTTGGGTGCTGAAAAACTGAATTTTTGTGGTTCAGGAAGAAATGCGGTAACAATTGGAAAATAATTCATTTGCTCACATGAATGACTGTATCTGAGCTTTGTAACTGCATTAAATCACGAGGGCTGATATGAAATAACTGCAGTGTTTCAAAAAGAAGATACCCTTCGGTAATTTAATTCCAACATGTATGAACTACTAGCGCAACATTAGCGTCTGTTGCCTCTGGCACGTACTTCAGTTAGTTTTATCGATGCTTTAGGGCGCGTTCTTTGTGCTGTGTAGCTTTTCTGTGAACTAGCGTGATCAGCGTGGATGACAGCTGCTTAGTTTATTGCGTGTCCGGATTATTCGAATGAACATGAAAATGAACACATTTAAATAACAGTATTCTGGAAAGTATTGTAGTCTAATGTGCAGAAATCTCAATAAAGTGCACGAAACTCTATGTAGCAAGCTGTAAGGCAACCAGGACAGTGGATATGAACAAATACCCCTAGGGATGGTACGATCCGCAATAATTTCGCGGTAATCGCTTCAAATTCCTTTAGAACATAGTAGTAATTTCTTTGGCAAGCTTTCTCTGTTGCTTCCCTAAATACAAGGCTTCCATGACTTGGTTAAGTGTGCACCAACGTCCGTGGATACCCACGAAAACAATGCACTGAGAAGAACTGTCCGTATAATTTTCCCGACAGTATGAGACAGATACGGTGGAATCTCTTAGCATTTGGAAACGGCGCGTTACAAGCGAATGTTCAGGAAAACTCGATTTCAAGACATATTTTAGGATCCAAAGGAACCTACTTACAAAGTACAGGGCTATTACAAATGATTGAAGCGATTTCATAAATTCACTGTAGCTCCATTCATTGACATATGGTCACGACACACTACAGATACGTAGAAAAACTCATAAAGTTTTGTTCGGCTGAAGCCGCACTTCAGGTTTCTGCCGCCAGAACGCTCGAGAGCGCAGTGAGACCAAATGGCGACAGGAGCCGAGAAAGCGTATGTCGTGCTTGAAATGCACTCACATCAGTCAGTCATAACAGTGCAACGACACTTCAGGACGAAGTTCAACAAAGATCCACCAACTGCTAACTCCATTCGGCGATGGTATGCGCAGTTTAAAACTTCTGGATGCCTCTGTAAGGGGAAATCAACGGGTAGGCCTGCAGTGAGCGAAGAAACGGTTGAACGCGTGCTGGCAAGTTTCACGCGTGGCTCATGCCACAACTGGAGACCGACAGCGCCGACTTCATCTTTCAACAGGATGGTGCTCCACCGCACTTCCATCATGATGTTCGGCATTTCTTAAACAGGAGATTGGAAAACCGATGGATCGGTCGTGGTGGAGATCATGATCAGCAATTCATGTCATGGCCTCCACGCTCTCCCGACTTAACCCCATGCGATTTCTTTCTGTGGGGTTATGTGAAAGATTCAGTCTTTAAACCTCCTCTACCAAGAAACGAGCCAGAACTGCGAGCTCGCATCAACGATGCTTTCGAACTCATTGATGGGGACATGCTGCGCCGAGTGTGGGAGGAACTTGATTATCGGCTTGATGTCTGCCGAATCACTAAAGGGGCACATGTCAAACATTTGTGAATGCCTAAAAAAACTTTTTGAGTTTCTGTATGTGTGTGCAAAGCATTGTGAAAATATCTCAAATAATAAAGTTATTGTAGAGCTGTGAAATCGCTTCAATCATTTGTAATAACCCTGTACTTTACTGAAAAGCTTTACTGATTAGCAGATATAACATCTCCAAGTACTCTGCTCTGTTTTTTGTGCCACAGTGAGATTTCAACTTTATAACAGCGTCTCGACGATGATATAAGTGTATCTTTGTCATCTTATCTTACGTACAAGTTTGTAAAAAATAAAAATAAAAAGAGAAACATACCTATTGCTAATGTTTCACACAGCATGTCTTAAAACCAGATAAAAAGATAAATGAAATTTATACTTTATATAATTCACAGATGTACGCAATGTGTATCTCCAGTAAGTGTCGGTACACATGAGGTCAAACTCACAGCATATTAAGTTCGATGTATCGCCCCCTCGGTACTGCTATTTTTGAGTTCAACAGAGGGCAGGTAATCATAAGTCTGGCGCAAACATTATTTACGAGGAATTCCAATACTTACGAAATCAAAATGAGTCGGATAAACTGAAAACTTGTATAGTAATGTTATTCGTATTACATTTTCCTGGGCTGAAAAAAAATTCGCTTAACCTACAAAAGACATACGAGACGATGAGTTGTTCTGCAAATGATATCGTAGGTAACAGGATGGAAGATCGGATAAAGCGGCAAGATCTTCTTTAGTCTAACGTTAAAAAATCACACGAAAGCAGAAGTATCAAGAGTCACAAGGGATGCTCTAGCGAGGGAATTGATTAGCTGCACAAGATGTATCCAGTATGAAAACTGATAGTCACTAAATGCTCCCTGAACTGAGAAGAGTTTATATTTAACTAATACTGGAGTAGGCTGATAATGTACCTTCTGGAACAAAAACACCTTGAACGAAACTAGATCATTCCAGCGTCCCATGGCGTCATAAGCACTGCCTTGATAACAGTGATGTCGTCATCCTTACCAGTGATGTCATCAAGTCACACCCCCTTTCTCCTCCTCCTCCTCCTCCTCCTCGTCCCAACAAATCACATTGCCCTATGAAAATGAAGCAGCCAATCAAAATCCTAGATGGTGGAACTAGCTCAGTTGTGTCTTATACCGCATACCTTACTCTCTCCCGCATCTCTAATCCCCCTATGCTGAATCTCAGACTAGTATTAAACTGAAACTGAAGATGTAAGAGCCAGTCAAAATCCAAGATCGTGAAACCTGGCCAAGTGTACGAGCAGTAAAATAAAAGCACCCTTCCCCTCTCCAGGTAATCACAGTGTAATATTCCAATGGGGCGTAACAGTGACACGAAGATTAAAGATATGTATTATTTCCAAATTATTTACGTAAACACACCAAGGCTCCACAATCGCGTGAGTGGCCTGCTGGGAACAGCGCACAAATTGAATAGCGTCTCGGGGCCCATACTGGTGGTAAACATTTTTCGCAGTTTATCTATTTTGTATTTACATAATATGCATCAAAATACTCGGAGAATTTAATGAAGCTTCACCGCAATCAGTGGAGTAATCAAATTCTATTAAGCAAATCTAGATTTCGACTATTAAAAATTTTTCCTCAGTTTGTTACCAGAGGAACAAGCTGTGATTCATATGTCAAGCAGTATACCATCACAAAACTAGTTTTTTTAGCTACATGGCAGATAAAAGGACTTGGAGAATTGTGCATTTTGAAATGTGCATTGTCTGTATTTTTATTTTATGACGAAAAGTGCATTAAATATGGCGAGGTGCTTCCCCCAACTCACGACTAAATTTTCACCTGTCATCCTAACCTAGGCCTCAGATTGATCTGTAGTGTAGCCGGTCACCATAAACAAGATTTCTATCAGGCATCCTGTACCACACTGTAGTCACAATATCAATTTTCGAATATTTACACTTCAATTTATACCTGACTGTGGTATTTTCACAAATATCTGAGCTATTTTACAGTACCACAAAATTAAACATTTCGATTATCATGCCCACAGCACTGTACCAAGCAGCTACTGTTAAAAGGACGCATCTTTTCTGCAATCACAAATGATATGGCCAACTCCCTGATAAGAAGATACTTGTAGCATGTTCAGAAATTTACACTTTCTATTATCTATGAATCAGAGTATCTGCGTCTATGAATGCGAACGCAAAAAGCAGTCTTTATATTATCCCTGAAGAACAGGAAAGCCCACCTGTCTATGAATACTATTGAACTTTTGCTTGTGAAACAATATTTTCATTTTTAGCTGTATGATTATATTTCACTTACCTAGATGAAAGAAAAGTCATCCACAGTGGATGAAATAGTGCTTGACGATACAACAGGAAAAAAATGACTGCTTTTCATAATGAACCAAACTTCCCATAACATCAAAATTAACTCTGCTGTTATTGTCAGTTTTAACCAGACAGTTTTATTGGAGACTGCAGTCAGAAATTGGTAACAAATTCCAAGGAAATGCAGTAGGATGTTTCATAAGACATAAGGATAATTTTTCTATGTACAAATAAAATGCTTTTTTAAAATTTTAAACCACTTTATTATTGATTAAGGAAAAACACTAATTTATTAAGGTGCTGCATCAGCAATTCTTTGTGGAGGGTAAAATTGTAATTACTTGCTACATGATGCCAACTAAGTTTCATGTACGATGAAATTATGGTCTTGACTAGTAACACAATGTGACTTTCTGGGAGTAAATTGTCTTGGGCATGGACATTTAAATCTTCAAATACATTTAGAGGCTCTAGCTTCTCTAGAACTTTATTTTGCACCACATATTTAACATTGACTGTTGCTGGCTTTCTTTCATGTGCAGCTTGTAGTTCCCTTAAGATAATCTCACACTGAGAACATACTATGACAGCACTTTGTGAAGATAGTGTCAAACCTCCATTATTTTTCCTGCTTAAAAACTTACACTTATTATACATCAAGCGATCATAAATTCCAAAGAGGGATGAAATACATGTTGAACACATTACAACATCTTTCAGATGTTTCATAACATAACCAGCCATGTAGACTACAATATTTTCAGAGTACTCTATCAGACTGGTAAGTGACTGTATGTAGTCATGGTCAGATACATTTAGATTTTCGTTCAAAGCACATACTACTCCCATATCAGCATCATTTACCCGACTTTTAGAAAATATTACTGGATCAAACAATACTTCCTGAAATATATCGTTACGCCATGACAATAACGGGGTCACAGATTCTAATAGACAATTGCCACTACCTTTACATTTAACTTCATTCCTCACTCATAGTTGCTTATAAGCAGAACGGAACTCCAAAGCAGAATGATTGTTATTCAAACCAAACTTGCCTCTTATCACACAGGAGAACATCTCTATATGATCCTGGCTGAATTTATACGTTAACAGATCCTTCAGGTAACCTATCTCAACAAGATCAACAAAAAGCCCCCTAATACTATGAATGGTGCAAAGGAATCGAGTTATTGCTGTTTAACGCTGTGTCCTATAGATTTCTTTCCCAGTAATATCTTTCAAACTCAATAAATATGTTTCTGCGTTTGCTAGAAAAGGCTGCCAGATAGGTTTGTTTGAGACCCATCAATCAGATCTCTAATCGAGTACAAATTGACTTTTTCAGTTGCAAATGTCAAACAGCCTATCGAACATTTCACAAAAATCAGCTCTACCTTTAGCGTCTTTAAAGGCATCAAAGTTGTAGGTCTTCAGTTAAATACCTTCGACTTGTCCAGACTGAAGAACTAGGCACTTGTACAGCTAATTTTACTTTCATTTTTTGTCTCTGATAGGTGACATGATTTCTTGTCAATCTATTACTCAAAACTAGGCCCTCTTGACACTGTAACTTTTCTAGTGGGACTATGTGTTTCCACCTGAAGGCATTTCCATGCACATCTACCATCACCTTCATATCATAAAATAAATTTCTCACTAATTTCAACATATGAAAGGCATCAAGCAATATGAATACTTTCTCAGAAGTACTGGGATGTAAAAAGTAAGGGTGCATATTTCTAACATTTCTAACTGCTCCTAATTTTGAGGCAAGTATAAAATTACTGTTTAGACCATCAAATGTGAGGCCCATAAACTTGACATTCACTTCATGCAAGAGTCTGAGAGCATTCTGCACGACACCAAACTTTTCATCAGAGGACATGCTATTAATTAAAAAATATGCTATTGGCATTTTCCAGTTGGTGTTTATGCCCACAGCAAGAAGCACTAATGCTTCCTTAGCTTCTTCTAACTCTTCATTCTGTACTCAGAAACCTCTATCAACATAACCAACAAATTGTTTCCCATCCCAGTCCAATCTTTTATAAATTGGCCTCTCATCAAATTTTAAACAGACATAAACATCACCATTTACCTGCTTTGAGCATTCATAAATTGCTGAAAATGCTTCAGCAGGAAGTCCTGGCTTTCCATCTAGACTATTATGATGTAATGTTAAGTCTAAGGAATTACGCCCATATTCATAAGCATGTGGGGAATAAAAATACAGTATTCATGAAAATGATTTCAGTGTGTCAGAGTATTCACTGTTCTTCCCAGACCAGATTCTCCTGAATGATTCAACAGACAGGTGTAAAAAGCTCTCTTCAATGTGGCCTGCAGTCCTATCACTGATTCAATTTTTCGCTTTTAAATCAGTCACAAGCTCTTTTAAACACTTTATTTTCTCTTCTTTTCTTACACTCTTCACTTTATTTGCATACAGTTGTTTTCGTATGCTCCTAATCACACAGTCCTTCTTTTCTATTATTTCACTACACTGTCTTTTGTACGTCCTTAGAAATTTTGGAATGAATAATTATGGTCATTGTAAACAGTGCCAGAAGTTGTTGTGAGCTGTGCTGTCATTTCTTGATCCGCTGTGGTAGTGGAATTAGCTGCTTTATATGACGTCGTCGAGGTTCGTGGTGTTTGTGTCTAAACCAGAAATATTGCTCCACATTACTAAAAAAGGAAAGTGATGAACAAAATAGTCTTATGCTAATTTGTTAGTTATTCGTTTCATGATTTATATCGGAATAAACATTATGATAACGAATGTAGAAGGGTTTAAACATGCAAATAAAACATCAGAACAATATGGTGAGTATTTAAATAAAAAAATATAGTACATTTGAAACATACACACATACGCGCACACACACACACACACACACACACACACACACACACACACACACACAAACAAAAACACACACACACACACACACACACACACACACACACACACACACATACATACATACAGTTGTTCCGAACTGTAGTGCAGAAAGTCAAATTAGCTTTTAAAACTGGTATGTATACTTTTGAGGCACAATTTTTTTCACTTAGTTGTCTATGAATAATATTGCATCAGAATATTTGGCATCTTTCTGAGACTGAGGTGAGCAAAGTGTGCCTAAATCCTGTTTTCTTCTTGTATTGAACTTACATTTGTCCCAGAAGATATGTGGAAGAAAGAAAACACAGGTCAGTCGAAAGAAATTGTGAAATTAGTTCAAGATTATTACACAGCCAGTTGCATTTTATAACAATATTTGACAACAACATTTGATAACTCAAAGCTCCTGGTGCCTGCATATCAATCTCTTCAAAAGTACTACAGTTAACATATGGTTCACAAAAAAAGCCACCTTCCGCTGTATATGGTTCGGAAAACAAAAGAGAGGTGAAACAGCGTCATTTTTCAGCCTTAAGCAATTTATGTAGTTTGCAAGGAAACAACTTCCTTCGAAATGTTCAAAACATAAAAAATGATGTTCTGTTGGCCGAAAACCTTCCCTCCTGACAACGTTTAACTACTTTTGTAATCAATGTGGTTTTGAAATTGGAAACGTGCCAATGCTATAAACAAAGTTGTCAGGTATGTGCATTAAATTAGAAAACTTCTAAATATAGCCACGTACCTGTGGAAGGTAATATTGGTTGCTTCCTGGAATTTATTTGTACATTTAAATGCTGTGTAGCTCTTCACCATTTTGCTTCCGTAAACCGGAATGTGTAAGCTGTACAATTACACGTAAAAGATACAGTGTGCATACGCCAATGAATGTAGAATGTTCGACCTCTGTCTTTACAAACCACAATACAATTCAACTCGCGTCCAGCCGCAGGTTCAAAATATACCACGACTGCAGCGCCCTCGGGAAGTCTAATTATTTTGACAAGGTCTTTGAAACACACATACCTCTAGCGTATTATTAACATGACAATCAAGGATAATTACACAAATCTGAATTTAATTAGTGCAGTATTAAAATGATGCATAAAAATGGAGTCAAGTAGCATTGTTGACATGATATTTACAAACATTCATACCCCTCTATTGAATCAGCATAATATTAAATGAAATTAGTGATCACAGGGATTCAACCAATGTCACCAACTGACTATTCTTTAAATTAAAATGTTTCTAGTTCGTGAGTCTCTGTATGAATTAGCAGAAATCATGAAATTTTGCATTGACTAAATATAAAATAAAGGCTTTTATGCATTAAAATACAGAAATTTGCTCAAAGTGATCACAGAAAGAAAATCTGTGGTACATGCAGATTTAAACAACGATGAAAATTGCTTCAAAGGGTCAGTTATAGCAGGTTTGTATTCGGCAAATTGCAATGTAAACCACATATCTAGTTACTGTCAATATTCAAGTTCATTAAGCTTTACGAATACGTCATTTCATACTGAATTGAACCATATGGAAATATTTGAGAAACACAATGTTGTTTCTTTTAGTGGGCACGGGATTCAATAGTGTGAGCATGAATGGATGACCATAGGAGGGACGAAGAGGAAGACAAAGGAAACATGTTTCATGTGGTTCCATTTCATTTGTGGCAATTTTACTACAGGAGGAGCATGTGTATCTCGTAATGCTGCCTGTCACAAACACAGAAATTTACCATCTCTCCCACAAAAGCTTTAGAGTCTAACATGTAGTAGCATTACTCCTCATCCTTATATTATAATATGCGAACAATGCCGATGGTACTGTACATTTTGTTGACTGTTCGTAGTTCAGATCAGTCAGAAATATTATGCCCCAAGCTGAGAATAATTTCATTAAACTGGACTCATACAATAAACAACAAAAACTACCATTTTTCACACATGCAGACATTGAACGCTTGCTGAAATAGGGAGTTAGCTACGAAATTCATGTGCACGAACCATATACAATAGCTTTCTGTGTGCACTACAGTAACAGTGACTAATATTCACAGTTTAGGCTGTATTGAGGTGCAGGTTACAGGGAATGGCTTAGCAAATAGCTGTATCTGATTGCAGAGTGATTAGATTTGAGTAGATTAGATTAGTACTTGTTCCATAGATTATGAATACGACACTTCGTAATGATGTGGAACGTGTCAGGGAAATAAAAAGTGTATATCCAAGACATTTCATTACACAATATATTACATGACATTATTTTAATTTTTTTTTTTTGGGTGGGTGGTGGGGAAATTACCCACTTACTACATCCAAAAATTCATCTATTTAATAGAAGGAGTTGCCATTAAGAAATTCTTTTAATTTCCTTTTCAGTTCTATATGGCTGTCTGTCAGACTTTTGATGCTATTAGTTAAGTGACCAAAGACCCCTGTGGTAGCACAATTTACCCCCTTCTGATCCAAAGTTAGATTTAACCATGAGTAGTGAAGATCAGTTACTTGTTGGAAGACAAGCAGATGATTGTAAGTGTCAAAGAAGGAACGGCACTTCGAACAGGAGAAATTTGCCACACACAACAGATGTGAAACACAGAGATCATTTTCATCTTGTAGATACATTTTGTGATTCTGCACATGCGAATTGCAGTTTAAACTGCAGACCTAAATTATAGCGCCTGTCCTGTCCCACAGTCTACTGAATGAGAGTGCACTCATTACAGTAATGAAATTCAGCAAATAACTTGATAACTAAAACCAATCCAGGTCATGTTTTTGTGACTGCAGCATACATGGAAAAATGTATTAGTAAATTCACTAAATCTATTATAGTGGTATTTGAATGAAAGATAATGGGAGATGACTCTGTGTTATATTTCGAAACGGAAATGATGGAGGCGAAACGGAAAACAGATGACTCAAAAATGAGACTAACGGAAAGTGCATAATGGCTAATCAGGATGACTATAGGACAAAAGTAATCATTTAGAAGCATTTGGCACCAGGGGAAAGTTATGTGCCGTCTACAGGAAAGTTACAGAGACCTTTGGAGGAAAGAAAACTAACTGTATGAACGTCAAGAGATCAGATGCAAAACAAGTCCTAATAAAGAAGGGAAATCAGAAAGGTTTAAAGAGTACTTACTAATTCTAAAGGTGGCAGCGGTAAAATACAGGCAGCGAAAGGCTATTTACAATTAATACAGAAACCAGAAGGCAGTTATAAGGGTCGACGGGCATGATTGGGAATCAGTGGTTGAGAAGGGCGTGAAACCGGGTTGTAGCTTATCCCCGATGTTATTCAACTGTATATTGAGCAAGCAGCAAAGAGCACCGAAGAAAAATTTGAGGTAGAAATGAAAGTTCCGGGAGAAGAAATAAAATCTTTGAGGTTTTCCAATGACATTGTAATACTGTCGGAGACAGCAATGGACTTGGAAGTGCAGTCGAACGAAATGGACAGTGTCTTGAAAGGAGCATAGAAGATGAATATCAACAAGAGCAAAACGAGGATAATAATATGTAGTCCAATTAAATCAGGTGATGCTGAGGGAATTAGATTAGAAAATGAGACACTTGAAGTGTTGGATGAGTTTTGCTATCTGGGCGGCAGAATAGCTGGTGATGGTCGCAGTAGAGAGGATATGAAATGTAGACAAGCAATGGCAAAAATGCGTTCCTGAAGAAGAGAAATTTGCTAACGTCGACTATATATTTAAATGTCAGGAAGACCTTTCTGAAAGTATTTGTATGGAGTGTAGCCATGTATGAATGGGAAATGAAGACCACAAAAGCATCTTGCTTGCAGCCAACGGGTTTGACAATTGCCGCAAATTCTGTCTTAAAGCTTACGAACGGGTTCTACCCTGATTTTCTGATATCACCTAGATTGTTGTGGGATGCATTGTAGTAACCGTCAGGTGTGATTACACATGTCAATCACATCGCGATTACGGGCAGCATGGGGCTCACGCCTGAGCCTCAGGACGTGCGCTAGCAGCGCATGTCGGGTGTTTCAAGCGTCAACTTCGCGTCTCAATATCTCGGGATGTAATGGGAATATTGCGATGCAATCAACGCCATTGTGTATGCGCTTTGTCATGCTATGGATTGCTGAAGAAGAAATATAGGAGGTCCATTTCAAAAAACATAAGTTTGTGTTAAAAAACACATATGCTTTCGTTTTAGAATGTTTCCAAATATGTACATTCATGGGCCTCAGCCCTACATTGTTACCGGTGAAAGTCGTTTTCCAATAGCTGTTATTGTTCCAGAGATATTTTGAGTGGACAAGGTAGCTGGGACACCCTGTATACGACTCGACGCTACGCCCAAGGGCTTTTCAAACAATAACTTAGCTTCTACGAGATGTGAACACAACAGAATGTATATTAGCCTACTGCTCGCCGATTACATTCGAGAACCTCAAAACGATGTCCTATACCAACTGACATAGCCACTCCTGCAAATATACAATAGGTTCTGTCGTAATTCAAACATCATAACAATGAAGAGCTAAAACATGCGACAGCGAGGCCTCTGTAAACGCATGCAGCTGTATCGCTGCGAGAGACAGTTTTACGCTACATAACGGAGAGAAACACACGAAGTCATTAAATCAAGAACAGCTGTGAAAATCTATGACCGCCTTGCACACGTCCCTGGGCTGCATCATACGTATTTACTTTGAAGTACATGAAATTTTATCACACAGAGATTTCGTTCTCTTATACTTGAAATAAATGTTTTGTTATGTTTCACGGTATATGTTCGTAAAGTAGCTCCCAGTCCCTACGCTGATAGCATCCACAGGTCTCATGTGCACTGTTCAAGAATTTCTATTCAATGTTCAGCTGTACTTTCACATGCAACATTCACACTAACAGTCAGTTTATAGTCTTCAATTCATTTGATGTCCAATAGACGTTAACCAAAAACACACAAAGTCCGTTACTTGGTCTCTAAGTGACTTCTGCATGATACGCAGCGCGGAGTTACTGCCTGTTAAGAAAGGCCTGTTTCACTCCATCAAAATAACTGCCATTAAAATCGGATAGTAGAAACGTGTCCCGTTTCGACTCTCTATGATGTATTTGTTCTCATCAGCACTCATTTTAGCAACATTTCAACAACGTTACCGGAGCCACAGCATACACATCATGAGGCACTCGTGATACAACTGCGACTGCCCTTATGTGGCGCACAGTAGTGCACCTCATGGCAAGAAAAAGGAATAAAAGTGAGATAGTGTTAATACTGAAGTGTTGCTAGAGGAGGCCGAAATGCACGCGTTTAATTACACGCTGACTGGCGTGAGGTCTGGAACAGTTAAGGGAATTAATAGTAGCAAATAAAGTACGTAGTTGATATAATACTTAACTTTAATCCACAATTGGTGTACATCGCTCTTGACGGTACATGTTATAATCTCAATATCAAATGCTATGGCGCCTTGCTAGGTCGTAGCAAATGACGTAGCTGAAGGCTATGCTAACTATCGTCTCGGCAAATGAGAGCGTAGTTGTCAGTGATCCATCTCTGGCTAAGTCGGCTGTACAACTGGGGCGAGTGCTAGTACGTCTCTCTAGACCTGCCGTGTGGCGGCGCTCGGTCTGCCATCACTGACAGTGGCGACACGCGGGTCCGTCGTATACTAGCGGACCGCGGCCGATTTAAAAGCTACCACCTGGCAAGTGTGGTGTCTGGCGGTGACACCACAAATACTTTCATCCTCCTTTACCTCCTCTGTATTACTGCAGATGACGTGTCATTGAGCACATTGGCACTGTGCATGCAGTACACGTGAGGTGCCTAGTTGTTTCCACTGCCCTGTGTGGAATACCTAAGTTCTTGCACACTTCACTAACCTGCTGTCTTCATGATGATGATCGCCCCACCACAGAAAACAGCACGCAGGTCGTGGATTCTTTTTCTTGAGGCTGAAATTAACTTCGCAAGAAACTGCTGCTACGAATAAACTATAACTGATTTGGCATGCCACTCGCGTTTTTATTGATACAGACACGAGAAACTATTCTTGATCACAACGTATTGAACATATCTTTCCACAGTCATTATATCTGGCTAAAATAACATGAAATACATCCTGCCTCAGACAGCATGTCTGTCTACTGGAACCGTCAGAACTGGAGAATAAAATTACATGAATCAAATATTACTATTACAGACAACATGTCTGTACCTAGCGACGGTCGGGACTGTAGTAAATAAAATTCCATGAAACAAATACTGCTATAACAGACAACATGTCTGTCCACTGGAACTGGAGAGCCGGACTGCCCGAGATACTTCGCGCACCAAGCCAGCAAGGCGTGACCCGAACGCCACCGAAGTGCATCGGCAGTAATATCGTCAGTCTTTTGTTTTAGTAATACTTTGATTTTAATAATTTTGAAATGACTGATTGATAGCTGGCTGTTGAGAGACGTTTATTTAAAAAAATGAAGTAATTTGGATGACAGGTTTAATTAATAATAGCAACTAAAGTTTAACGTTTTGGCGCCCTACCGCCGGACACAGCAGCCAATCACAGAGCAGCAGCATCATGCAGGCGGTCTTTCTCACGGGCATGGTACCGAATCTAACATCTGTCACCGGTACCTCATCCCACATTGCGTTATCTCTATGCTTCTTGCATCCCCACTGCCCTGGGAATAGCTTCCTGGAGCCTAATATGATGGCTGAATAAGCCTGGAATATTACAACCTGCTTCCAGACCACAACTGTGTAAAGATATGACTTCTGCGATATAGTTAACAACTGTTTCTCGTTTTTCCTTGCACTCCTACTAAGTGACTAACTCTTTTACTGCACAACATTATTACACCAGCTCATTGTTAAGTGTTCTAAAATTCAGGATTCTTTCTTCATTATATTTTTTACACAGAAGACGAGTTAACGTTTCCTTGGGAAATATTTTAAGCATATTTCTAGGCATATAGGTCCACATATTTATGAGTAGTGTCTTTGTACACGGACTGGGGCAACATACCGTGAATGTGGGTGGAATGGCGTTCGTATGTCATTTTAACCACAACCACAGTTGATGCTTCTTCTCTTTCACTCATTTCTGTTGATTTTAATATGACATGTTAATATGACATGTAAGTCATTACTATTATTATTATTATTATTATTACTTCAATAATAATGTATACAAATTATAAGAGAATCAGTAATCATCAGTCATGGAGTTCAGAGAACATGCAGAAGTGTAATGACGCTGTTAATAACAAGCAAGTGGGCTGCCAGCGTGTGTCAAAATAACTCTGTGTTCCTCAAGGTACTTTATGAAGAGTGCAGGGTAAGAATAAGCAAGTTGCAGGAGATCATAAAGGTTGCGGTCGGTTTCAGCAAACGCTTCCAGCACACCTAGAAATTGAGCTATTACAGAGCATTAATGACGTAGGATCCAGGCTAATTGGGCTTACACTGAATGAGGTAAGGAAACTTGCATCTGAGTTACCCAAGAGGAAGGAAACTGGCAATAGGTTGGTGGTTAGTGTTTAACGTCCCGTCGACAACGAGTTCATTAGAGACGGAGCGCAAGCTCGGGTTAGGGAAGGATTGGGGAGGAAATCGGCCGTGCCCTTTCAAAGGAACCATCCCGGCATTTGCCTGAAACGATTTAGGGAAACCACAGAAATCCTAAATCAGGATGGCTGGAGACGGGATTCAACCGTCGTCCTCCCGAATGCGAGAAACTGGCAATAGATTGAGCAAGCAGGCACTGATGACAGGTAAATAACAATTTAATTTAATCAAACAAGAAATAAGAATTGAACACCCTGCTAATAAATCGATAAAGCACACTTTTGCGATGCATGCATGAGGCTTTTGCAAATAAAAGTTAACAGCTATAGAAGACATAAGAGTATGTTATTTTGCCCAACGACTATCATGACATGAGACTGTATGAGCTTCATGACAGTACATTGTAACAATCATATACAATCAAATATAGTTTTCTTTCATAAATCACTGTGTAGTGCAGCTTTTAATTTTAACTTATAAAAAATAAGCTTTATAATTCAAAAATTGAACTCACAGAAGAATGTTTCCCTTACGACAGGTCATTTTACGAAACTTCCCCTAAACTTTTCACTCACTTCTTAAACATTTTAATAATTTGTAAACCGTATTTTTGTAATTAAAGAAAATACGGTGGACCTCAGAAAAATTCCATCACAAATGAATATCAGGTAACTCAGTCAATCAATGCGAATTTGAATCTTCTGTGTGTTGCCACATATCTCCATTCGAAGTGGAGTAACAGGTCATGAGAGGGACCGAGTTGTGACGTGCCATGTCAAAGTAAATCAAAGATTTTCTAACTGTACATAAACCTGGCGCAGAGATCGTATGTAGAACTTCAGTCCGCTGCTTATGCTGTGTCTTCAGTGGAACTACCAAGAAAGAGTTAATACATTCTGTCGCTGAAATAATGACGTGCGTAGTTTAAAGGGCTAACAGCAATTCTTTGCTATGCACATTTCATGAGAATACATTACAAACTGTAGGATGATGTCGTATAGCAATTGGTACGCTGCAGGATTCAGGCAAAAGGATTCTTATCATTCTGCAGTGGCGGATTTAGACGGAGCGTTGTTCGGGCTGGCGTTCTTCAGACATTAGACTCAGATTAACGAATACTTTATTTAACGTCAACAGAACAGAAACACACTTTCAGCAAAACAAATATTTGTGTAGCCCGTAAAGATCCGTCAGTAATTCTCCTAACGGTTGATGCAAACTTTTGCTGGTAGCTGTGACCGAGCGGTTCTAAGCGCTTCAGTCTGGAACCGCGCGACCGCTACGGTCGCAAGTTCGAATCCTTCCTTGGGCATGGATCTGTGTGTACGTAGGAAACAACGCCACACACCCAGTAATAAAATCTGAGAGAACTTCAGCAGTAAAACATAAGACGACAAAGAACTCTTAAATTTAACAAGGATCATCACAAAGAACTACACTTTGAACTACTGCCACTACAGTCACCAGATACCTACCGCAACAAGCTAGAAACAACGCTCAATGTATATGTACACCTTAATAAATTCTTATGCAGAAATACAAACAATTGTTTATTCACAGCAGTCACACTCACTGTATACTTTCACACTTAATGTTTAATATAATTAATTATTAACGACTCGTTTATGTTTTTTTAAATGGACCTCCTATATTTTTTCTTCAGCAATCGATAGCATGACAAAGCACATACACAATGGCGTTGATTGCATCGCAATATTCCCACTACATCCCGAGATATTAAAACTCGAAGTAGACGCTTGAAACATTCGACATGCGCTGCTAGCGCACGTCCTGAGGCTCAGGCGTGAACCCCATGCTGCCCGTAATCGCTATGTGATTGACATGTGTAATCACCAATGTTGACTGGTGGCCAATGCTAAATAGAAACAAAGACATCACAGCAGGTTTGTCAGTAACGTTGATAAGGTGCTGGCTGCGTTGGCTGGATCTGCAACGACAAAAATAATTAGAATCCGTTGGTAAAAAAATAATATATATTGTACTTAACTGGTTGTGAAGGATTCTTCTTGGCTGCATACATATAATTATAAACAGATAGCTATTGAGGCCTCAATTATAAGCAGAACAGCTATTACGCATAGGGCACACACTCACACTCCAGTGTCCCATCAATAAGCAACTGACAACCACGGGCTTCCGAGGAGAGTGTTGTTGCCAGTAAATAAACCAAATTCACCGCTCGTGTACCACAAAGCACCCTGTGTCAACCAAAAGCAACCAGAGAGAAAACGTCTGCTGCATAAACAGGCAGGTGGTGCTCCTCTTCGTATTCAGAAGCTCCTTCCATCGCTTCCATTGCGGTCATTGTCTGGCCGGCTGGGAAAATACAGCAGCTGCTCCAACAGGGTATTGTGATCCACTGGGCGGCCACGCGCCACACAAACCGTAATGGCGTCCTGCTGACAACACCGCAGCACGCCTGTTTCCAGAGGCCCTCGCTCTCTGCTCTGCCCTTACCTCACTGGTTCCCCTCCGTGCTGCGACTGACGGCTCCACCTCCCATTCTGCCACTAACTCGGCGACGGCGGCACTCACGGCGACCACATGTTGGAGCTATCCGCCCTCTCACCGCCACAGAATGACACGCCACACAAAATGACCAACTGGAGGCGGGGAAATCAACCATGCCCCTCCACACAACAAAATTCGTATCTGTGAGAACAAAATTCAACTTCATTTTCCTACTGAGTAGCAGATATTGTTAACATTTCGCAAACCAAGTTACAGTTTCGAAAACTCGATTATACTCTGCATTGATCAGAGACTTGCCATCTGACAAGGGAAACTCCCCATGGTAACTCCTCAGATTTAGCGGTATATTGGCCCATTGCATAGCCTGTCAAAAACTGAACACAGGTCGAGCATGAAAACAAGAAGAAGGTGTATACAACTGTGAAAAAAGAAGCAAATTAGAAACACTGTACGATCCAATCTCAAGACTGACAACATCGAGTGGCTTACAGGATGGCCGGCTTCGTGGTTGTGTGGTCTCGGTGTTGGAGTACGAAGTACAAGATCTGTGTTCAAATATCAGTTCTGATAATTACATTATTTCACAAATTTATGATCTGTTCGTCCGGTCATTGACATGTCTGCTCTCCTTTTGTAGGCTTGACAGTTGTCATGCTACACAGTGGTTGCAGAATATGAGTCATTTGGTACGAATGTAATACCGTAACAAGCAAATGTGATGAATAGTCAGAGTAGACGAGATGCCTCATATACCTCTCACAGAAATGAAAACAACAGATAAACTAGTGTGAACTACATTACAACGCAGGAATTCAAGAGTCAATACTTCCAAACCGGAACGCAAGAGGTATAACATATGGTGCTATTGTAGAAGGAGTGGATGGAACGTACGTCTGGAGGCCTTCGTAACGCGTCACTGTTAAAAATGTACGTTAACGCCATGATAGAGTCAAAAATTTGAATACAGCAAACAGAGACGCTGATGACCGGATGAGCAGTTCATAATTTTGAGGAAAAAAATAGTAGCTCATGTGGTATCAACGTTCGATAGTGCATTTGTTAGGGGTTGCAGTTATCGACCGCGGTCCGTATTAGTATCGTTGGACCCGCCAGTCGCAACCAGCGCCGCTAGCGCCCCTCCGCGGCTTGTATCAAGTTTCTAACGAGCTCTCGTCCACTCTTGCTCAGGACGTCAAGTAGTAAAGTAGCATAGCCTTCACCAGATAGGAAGCAAACTCTAACAAGGCGCTTCGCAATGTATGGCCTAAGTGAGACCTCAATAGCTATCTGTTTATAATTATATGTATGCATCCAAGAAGAATCCTGCACAACCAGTTAAGTACAATATATATTATTTTTTTACCAACGGATTGTAATTATTTTTGTCGTTGCAGATCCAGCCAACGCAGCCAGCACCTTATCAACGTTACTGACAAACCTGCTGTGATGTATTTGTTTCTATTTAGCATTGGCCACCAGTCAACATTGGCGATGACTCGTTCGTTGTCGTCATAACACCCCGAGGCAGATTTTAACGCGGATTTCCCTCTCCACAGTCCAAGACTGTGATCACATGACCCCGATCTTGCACATGGTGATTTTGGACCTGTCAACGTTTCTAATTTGCTTCTTTTTTCCACAGTTCAGTACACCTTCTTCCTGTTTCCATACTTGATCTGTGTTCAGTTTTTGAAGGTCTATCCAACGAGCCATCTTACCAGTAAATCTGAAAGGGATGCGATGGGGAGTTCCCCTTGTTAAATGTGCACTTTAGTCCATCCGACCTAGCTGTTCGGCCCCTCCACTGTCGACTGAACGCTATAGCTTCGTTTGTGGGTCATCTAGTGTGAACTCGATGACGCACGAATTATTGGTTTTTTTTTATTACTTCAGTGTTTTCTACAGGTTAATAATAAAATGATGTTTTGGTTACGTAATGATAGTGCAGTTCTGAGAGGTTGTTCTATATTATTGTGACGAACATCCGAATGGTAACTCAACAACAGTTAACAACAAAAACAGTAGATTTGGTGCGCGAGGAAGAATGATATTTTTCCACGTTTTTCTCGTATTTCAGCAGGCAAACACAAGAAGTTCTATTCAATTGGCGCTATTTCACATGGCTGCTAAAACTAGGTTGTCGATCCTACCTCACTGCATTCTGTGACGTCATGCATCAACTTTTGAATCTTCGGTCAACTGGACTATGTGGGAATAAAGCAGTAGTTCCTCTATTTTCATCTGCAGTACTGAAGACACCTTTCCATCGGTCAGTACATTCGATATATATTCTTTGGTACAATTCAAAGAATTTTCATTTATTCCAAGTTAAAATTTAGTATGTTGTACCATTTCTTGCTCTTCGAGCCGTTGCATTGCTCCTATGGATGATAACTGAGATCAGAAAGACTATTGTAGCACATGTGTGACGCCATAAGGTTGAATGAGCAACAATGACTGATGGTGATTCATTCAGTACTTGTGTAAAACTGCGGCGACAGATACCACTTTCCCTCTGAACAGTAACTGACAGGAATATTGTCTACATGGCAATATGGTTTTTTCATGTATTAATGATAACAAAATTAATCTTCAGATATAATAAACCAGGTGTATTGGGAGTTTGTTATTTGCATTTCTGGAATTGGTACATATTTTGGAAGTATCAGATGCTGAGCAACAGTTTTTAATCCATTATTATTCGCCCACAGCCTTTGGCCAGAGTAGCTGTTTTGCTGGAAGATGTGCTTGTTTTTGTCATCGCTGCTTGGCACGAGGAGATCGCGAGTGCTATCGTTAGGGTAGCAGTGAGACACACACCGAGCAGAGGACTCGTGGAAATGTAGACGTAAAGTTAAGTGCAACTGCGTTTATGTAGAATGATTTGTGTTTGAATATTGTGGAACTGTGGAGAAAGATTCGTCAGTGATTTAGAGTGAAAAGATGATGAAGAGGAATGAGGGTAGTGTTTTTATTTATTGGCACTGCAGTAGCGAGTAGTTAGAATCATTGTTGTGTGAGACATCTATATTGAAGATTAGGTTTTTCATTAAAGACTGAATAATTTTCACTGTAAGATATTTTTCATGTTTATTGATTATTTCTCTAACATTTGTGACACTAAGTGGTTGGTATCTATGTTGCCCCTTGTGAATGTTAATGATGTTTGCAATGTGAATTTAATACAAAAATGAATATATCAGATAATTTAAAAACAATTTTTTAAAGAACTGCATCACCTAAGAGCATTGTCCACAGCCGGCCGCAGTGGCCGTGCGGCTCTAGGCACTTCAGTCCGAAACCGCGGGACTACTATGGTCGCAAGTTCGAATCCTGCCTCGGGCATGGATGTGTGTGATGTCCTTAGGTTAGTTAGGTTTAAGTAGTTCTAGGTTCTAGGGGACTGATGACCTCAGATGTTAAGTCCCATAGTACTCAGAGCCATTTGAATCATTGTCCACAACTTCGATCCAAGTCATTTTTATTGAAAGCGTGCGTCACTCAGTGATGTGTATAAAATAGTTTACTTTTGGTCTGGAGCATTGCGCTAAGTTCTCAGCAACTGAAGTTATCAATCTGCAGCTGGCGAACAGAGAGCAACAAACACCACATTCCCCAGCAGTTGCATTATGAGGTAAGATATTTTCTCTTAGAATCAGTTTGATATGAAAATTATCAGCGCACAGGGACCATTCCATGAACAGCATTATTAGGCAGATCATTAACACACAGGGACCACAGATTATAAAACAGGGCCGAATTCATGTTACAAGGCATGTTTTTTAAGTAAGGTCCGTTTGAACAAAAGTACAAAACGAAAGTCAATTTATTTTCAGAAAGTACATACTTCACTCTATTTTTCGGCATAGTTGCCAAGTTTGTTGAAACACGTATCATACCTCTCACCAACTTCAAAATACCCTCTTAATAGAAACTTGGCACCTGCTCCGATAACCAAGAGTTCACTGCCACTTTCATGTCGTCGTCATCATTGTAATGGTGGCCACTGAGGTGCTGCTTAAGATGGAAGAACAGATGGTAATCGCTTGGCGCCATATCAGGACTGAAGTGTGGGTGGTCTAAGACTTCCCTGCCAAAACTGTCCAATAAATCGTGAGCCTGACCTGCAGTGTGAGGTCTTGCATTGTAATGGAGAAGACCAATTCCTTTTGTCAGCATGCCGGGTCTTTTTTTTTTTTTTCGAATCGCTCAGGGTTTGGCAGTATGCTTCCGCATCGATAGCTGTTCCTCGTTGCATGAAATCGACGAACAAAACACCATGTCTATCCCAAAACACCGACGTCATGACTTTGCTCTGGGACAGAGTCTGTTTGGTCTTCACCTTCACAAGTGAGTGTGTGTGTCTCCATTCCATGGTCTGTTGCTTCGATTCGGACGTGATGCGTGAAACCCATCTTTCGTCTCCAGTTACGATCTGATTCAAGAAGCCGTCACCTTCTTCACGATAACGAGTCAAGAACTTCATCGCACACTCAAATCTTTGGTTTTCGTGGTCCTCTGTTAGGAGTTTCGGGACCCAACGGGAGCGCAGTTTCCTAAACTTTAGCTGTTCATAAACAATGGTGTAAAGTACTGATCTCGACACATCAAGAACTTCGTTTGAGAGACCTCTTATAGTGAAGCGCCCGTTCTCACGATTCCTCGCTTCAACTGAAGCCACCAGATCGTCTGTAATCAAAGAAGGGCGACCAGAGCGGTCCTCATCATGGCCATTGTCACAGCCACATTCGAACTCTCGTATACACTTACGCACTTCGTTTTCACTCATAACAGTATCGCCGTACACTTCGCAAATCTGTCGATGAATTTCTGCAGCAGACAGGTTCCTTGCTGACAAAAAACGGTATCACTCAGCGAACCTCACACGCGGCGTTCGAGTTGATAGTTTTAAACATTTTGAAAGCACAAAACAGGACCGTACAGGTTAGCTATGGAGATGAATTTGAGCACAGTTGTTTCCGAAGCATGCCGGTACACGACTCACACGCTCGTTGCGGTATGCGCACGAACTACTAGTGTCTACAACGAAACGGACCTTACTTAAAAACCACGCCTCGTACATTATCGCAGGCTTAAAAAATGGTTCAAATGGCTCTGAGCACTATGGGACTTAACATATTACGTCATCAGTCCCCTAGAACTTAGAACTACTTAAACCTAACTAACCTAAGGACAGCACACACATCCATGTCCGAGGCAGGATTCGAACCTGCGACCGTAGCAGTCCCGCGGTTCCGGACTGCAGCGCCTAGAACCGCACGGCCAAACTTTCAATAGGGGTTCGACATAACTGTGGAAACGCTTGAACATAAATGGAGGTTGCGCTGTCCTATTTAGCCACGAACGACACTTACGACACTTGTCCAGTGGCCTCAATTCGTTATAAGTGTCACACGCCTCCAGAACAGTGTTCTGTGTAGTTGTGAGTGCATTACGGCAGAGTTAAGTGAATTCAAACGTGGGGAAATTGTTAGTGGTCATGTGGTGGCTGCTTCCGTAATCGAGGGAGCCGAAGTGCCCAAGGTTTCAACAGGCAGCGTATCGAAGATTTACACCGCGTATAGGGAACGCAGGAGAACATCACCCACTAAGTTCAAATAATATACTGAAATGCAACCGGGTGACGTGTCCGACAACCGCCGATATTTCGACAGTAGCGCACCTTGCAATTCTCGAGGCAAATCTATAGCAAGTTAGCGCTGTGCAAGTGAAATGGCAGGGTGTGTTCTGTCGAAATATCTGTGGTTGTCGATGACGTCACCCGGTTACATCCCTGCAAGTGATCTGAACATTGTATACGCAGGGAGAAATCAATGCCTTACAATGTTTGCCTCTACGCGGAGGAAATATATCGTTGCTATCGGAGGTTGGATAAGCGTCGCAGCAATAGAGTAAGACTAAATATGCGTTGTCGTTTTTTCTGAGGTGGCGTGATCAAAATGTTGTCCCAACGTTTGCCAAAGTTGTGCATCACATTATTTCTTCTGCCGGCAGTCGTATCAAGTAACGTGATGGCCTAACTCTTCTTCGTGAAAGGATCCATTAAAGTCGTCGACAATTGGATTTTGTTTCCAAGGAATTGTTTCCTCACACAAACATTTCTGCATTAAGAGTTTAAGAGTGTTTAATTTTTCTTGCGACCTATTAACGGTACGCATTGTTAACTTAAAAAGTAAAGACCTGAATTTTGGCTAATGAGACAGATGATTCGTCGTGTGAATTTTACAGGCGCACGCATGTTTCTGCAACGTTGTAGAAGTCTTTCTGCTACCTTCAGTGGAAGAATACGTTTATGAGAAAAAGAACTGCTATGAATGTAAGCTACTGACTACATTATTTACAAGGGCTATTCCTGAAGTAAGGTGCGATGGGGTGGGAAATGGAAATGAAAGTGAAAATCCGATAGAGCTTTGCACAGATGTGTTGAGCAGTGCCTTTAGTATGCCTGTCGATCGCGTCAAGTCGCTTTTTTCAGTTCTGAGCACAAAGCGAGCATCTAAAGATGCCTAGAACTGCTGTGTCTCCCACTGAGTATGGGTACCCGCTGTGAAGTTCCATCTGATTTCATGCAACCCCATAAAATGAACCTGTAATGCATTTCCTTCTTCAAGACAGTTCTCGACCGCACACTGTAAGGGAAATAAAGAGGTCCCTGCAGCCTTTTCGATGGGTCATGTTTGATCACCCATCATACAGCCAGGAATTGGCTCCCTCTCAGATTCATTTCTGCTCACATGAACCGCTGGCACTCAAGACAACATTTCGTCGCAGGTAACGAACCGCAGACCAGCGTGCGGTAGTAAAGGAAAGAACAGGCGCCTGTCTTCTATGACAAGGGTATTGGAAGGTTAGTACACCTTTGTGACAGATGTCTAAGTGTAAGAGGCGCCTGGACAGAAAAGTACCTGGAAGGTGCAGCAAATTTCTGCAAATAAAACATTTCTGATTCTCACAGTAGTTTCCGTTTCGCAACCGATAGGATCTTACTTTCGGCTTAGCCTCAGCAGATGAGATAATAACTCTAGTCAGTCGCACTGTATATCCTCAATGTCTCTCACCGAAAGCAAGGGACTGAATTCGTATGTGCTACTTCTCCGCTGCGACAATGATTGGTTGGTTTTGGGGAAGGAGACCAGACAGCGAGGTCATCGGTCTCATCGGATTAGGGAAGGAAGGCGGCCGTGCCCTTTCAAAGGAACCATCCCGGCATTTTCCTGGAGCGATTTATGGAAATCTCGGAAAACCTAAATCAGGATGGCCGAACGCGGGATTGAACCGTCGTCCTCCCGAATGCGAGTCCAGTGTCTAACCACTGCGCCACCTCGCTCGGTGCGACAAGGACACCACGCGAAGACGCCAAGTTGCTGAAACTGTAAGAATTTTATTTTATTGTTCTCATGCGGAAAGTTACAACGAGTCTCCTCTCCGTTGTCCTACCCAAGTACAAATTGAGACAGTAGCGCTCTACGTGCGATAATTTACGCAAGGGAATAATGAACTGATTCTATAAGGCGAAAATGGGATGAAATTACTTTTGTCGTAGTATTCTGCCTCTGATCTATATCCTTGCTTTTATTTCTGCGGAAATATAGATTGACGTCACTGTTGTTGGTTCAGTCTTGAATCTCAAATATCGTTTTACACTGTTAATTATTGTATGCCGGCCGCGGTGGTCTAGCGGTTCTGGCGCTGCAGTCCGGAACCGCGGGACTGCTACGGTCGCAGGTTAGAATCCTGCCTCGGGCATGGGTGTGTTTTTATGTGGTGCGTTTCTCGTTCGTAAGTGGTGTAGGGTCTTCGTACCTTATTGGATGAATCCATATCTTCTACTGTAACACTGTATTTCGTAGGGTTCTAACCGTGTCATTTCTGCCTTCCCTATTATCTACGTTTCGCATGCACACAGAGATCTGCAGATACATATCTCTCTTCGTCCGAACAGGCCTCGAACGACCCAACGGTACCTACCGACTGTCGTGCCATTCTCATCCAGAGGAGTCTGTGGATGCGGATGACTTTTTGTCCAAGTTTAAGATTTCCACCGTACACTGGGTGCATACAGCATTGCTGCCATCAACAAACACATATTCGATTTCAAAAGCAGATTAATGCTGCGAACAAAGATGGATTTCACATCAGGATCGACTACTTCGCATTTGTTGCTGTTGTTGTGGTCTTCAGTCCTGAGAATGGTTTCATGCAGCTCTCCATGCTACTCTATACTGTGCAAGCTTCTTCATCTCCCAGTACTTACTGCAACCTACATCCTTCTGAATGTGTTTAGTGTATTCATCTGTTGGTCTCCCTCTACGTTTTTTACCCTCCACGCTGCCCTCCAATACTAAATTGGTGATCCCTTGATGCCTCAGAACATGTCCTACCAACCGATCCCTTCTTCTAGCCAAGTTGTGCCACAAACTTCTCTTCTCCCCAATCCTATTCAATAACTCCTCATTAGTAATATAATCTACCCATCTAATCTTCAGCATTCTTCTGTAGCACCACATTTCGAAAGCTTCTATTCTCTTCTTGCCACAGTGGATACACCGGTTCCCGTGAGATCACCGAAGTTAAGCGCTGTCGGGCGTGCCCGGCACTTGGATGGGTGACCATCCAGCCGCCATGCGCTGTTGCCATTTTTCGGGGTGCACTCAGCCTCGTGATGCCAATTGAGGAGCTACTCGACCGAATAGTAGCGACTCCGGTCACAGGAAACCATCATAACGACCGGGAGTGCGGTGTGCTGACCACACGCCCCTCCTATCCGCATCCTCACCTGAGGATGATGCGGCGGTTGGATGGTCCCGATGGGCCGCTTGCGGCCTGAAGACGGAGTGCTTCTATTCTCTTCTTGTCCAAACTATTTATCGTCAATGTTTCACTTCCATACATGGCTACACTCCATAAAAATACTTTCACAAACGGCTTCCTGACACTTAAATCTATACTCGATGTTAACAAATTTTTCTTCTTCAGAAACGCTTTCCTTGTCATTGCCAGTCTACATTTTATATCCTCTCTTCTTCGACCATCATGTTATTTTTCTCCTCAAATAGCAAAACCCTTTACTACTTTATGTGTCTCATTTCCTAATTTAACTCGCTCTGCATCACCTGACTTAATTCGACTACGTTCCATTATCCTCGTTCTGCTTTTGTTGATGCTCATCTTATACCCTCCTTTCATGACACTGTCCATTCCGTTCAACTGCTCTTCCAAGTCCTTTGCTGACTCTGACAGAATTACAATGTCATCGGCGAACCTCAAAGTTTTTATCTCTTCTCCTGTATTTTAATACCTACTCCGAATTTTTCTTTTGTTTCCTTCACTGCTTGCTCATTATACAGATTGAATAACTATTCCAGTCAACATCGTCAAAAGCTTTCTCTAAGTCTACAAATGCTAGAAATGTAGGTTTGCCTTTCCTTAATCTAGCTTCTAAGATAAGTCGTAGGGTCAGTATTGCCTCACGTGTTCCAATGTTTCTATGGAATCCAAACTGATCTTCCCCGAGGTCGGCTTCTATCAGTTTTTCCTTTCGTCTGTAAACAATTCGCGTTAGTATTTTGCATCCGTGACTTATTAAACTGATAGTTCGGTAATTTTCACATCTGTCAGCACCTGCTGTCTTTGGGATTGGAACTATTATATTCTTCTTGAAGTCTGAGGGAATTTCGCCTGTCTCATACACCTTGCTCACCAGATATTAGAGTTTTGTCAGGACTGGCTCTCCCAAGGCGGTCAGTAGTTCCAATGGAATGTTGTCTACTCACGGGGCCTTGTTTCGACTCAGGTCTTTCAGTGCTGTGTCAACCTCTTCACGCAGTAACGTATCTCCCGTTTCATCTTCATCTACATTCTCTTCCATTTCCATAATATTGTCCTCAAGTACATTGCCCTTGTATAGACCCTCTATATACCTCTTCCACCTGTCTGCTTTCCCTTCTTTGCTTAGAACTGGGTTTCCATCTGAGCTCTTGATATTCATACAATTGGTTCTCTTTTCTCCAATGGTCTCTCTAATTTTCCTGTAGGCAGTATCTATCTTAACTCTAGTGAGATAAGCCTCTACATCCCTACATTTGTCCTCCAGCCATTCCTGCTTAGCCATTTTGCACTTCCTGTGTTTATCATTTTTGAGACGTTTGTATTCCTTACTGCCTGCTTCATTTACTGCATTTTTATATTTTCTCCTTTCATCAATTAAATTTAATATTTCTTCTATCACCCAAGGATTTATACTAGCCCTCGTTCTTTTAGCTACTAGATCGTCTGCTGCCTTCACTACATCATTTCTCAAAGCTACCCATTCTTCTTCTACTGTATTCCCCCCA
The DNA here is from genome assembly GCF_023864275.1 of Schistocerca cancellata. Taxonomy (NCBI): domain Eukaryota; kingdom Metazoa; phylum Arthropoda; class Insecta; order Orthoptera; family Acrididae; genus Schistocerca; species Schistocerca cancellata. Next base: position 185,018,797 of record NC_064631.1, on the reverse strand, counting down.
TTCCTGTCAATTGTTCCCTTATGCTCTCCTTGAAACTGTGTACAACCTCTGGTTTTGTCAATTTATCCAGGCCCCATCTCCTTAAATTCCCACCTTTTTGCAGTTTCTTCAGTTTTAATGTACACTTCGCATTTAATGAGAGATTAAAGAGCTGTCAGAACATCGCTCTCCCGGCAATTGTCAGCTTCGTGATAAGAGCCGCCACTTTTCAGACAAGTATCTCCTCAATCGGCCTCATAAGGCCTGAGTGAACCTTGCTGGCTGATAGACCGAACAGTCACCCATCCAAGTGCTAGCCAAGCCCGACAGTGCTTAACTTTTGTGATCTAATGTTTCCTGGTACTACCACTGCGGCAAGACGGGTAGCACAGAAAATACCTTTCTATAAAACTTTTCCCTATCTCATTATTTATATTTTTTTTGATTTTAGGGACTGTTCCCATTTATATATATGTCATTTCCTTTATACTGCACTTGGTACCTTTGTGAGCTCTGTTACTCTTCCGAACTATTGAAAACTAGCACCTTCTCAATAACTTGTTGTCCTAGTATAAGATTTCGACATGCAGACCGTACACTGGGTGCATACATTACTGCTGCCATCAACAAACACATATTCGATTTCAAGAGCAGATTACTGCTGCGAACAAAGCTGGATTTCAGATCAGAATCGACTACTACGCATTTAATGAGAGGTTAAAATAGTATAAAACGCTGTAATTATATCCTGATGTTTGACGTTCTCACGCATTGAGAGACTATCTCGGGCAGAAAGCAGGAATGCGGAATGGAATTATTGCCTTTGAAGAGCGACTGAAAATTACAACTGTTAGCAACTGGAATTTTCCAATATCACAGCCAGCATTTGAACGCAGTAAAGCACAGAAGGCCTAATGGCACAACTTTCTTGCCTCTGTTTTGTGAACAACGTTGGCTCGTGGAATTCGTGTGTACGGTGTTGGGAAAGCTTCAGCTGTTGTCGCTAGTGGGACAGTCTACTTTTAGTCGCTCACTGTGCCTCAGTATGTGTTGATTACTGACACTGAAGCGAATGTTTCTCATTCAGTTTGAAACTAATTGCGCTGCCAGTTCACGGGCGAGTGTAGATGTCGAAATAAAAATATTTCGTCTTGCCAACAACGAACAGTAGTGTCAGTATTTTGGTTGGCGTACAATATTTTGTGATTTTGTTGTGGTCATCATTCAAATGACGATTTCATGTAGGTTTACCAATTTCAAATCTCTTCATGGTCCTTTCTTGTTTATCATCGGACCTCTGACTGGTCTAATGCAGCCCACCACGATTTCCTCTCCGAGACCAACCTCTGAGGTGACAGCAATATGTACATACACAGATGGCGGTAGTACCACACACACAAGGTCCAAAAGGGATGTTGATTAGCGGAGCTGTGATTTCTACTCAGGTGATTATGGCTGCACGACGGGAATTAACAGACTTTGATGGCGCTAGAGCTGGATGCATGGGACATTCCATTTCGAAAATCGTTAGGGAATTCGGTCCACAGTGTAGGGAGTGTGCCAAGAATACCAGATTTCAGACATTACCTCTCACCAAAAGACCGAGAGCAGCGGCTTTTGTGTAGAGTTGTCAGTGCTAAGAGACAAGCAACACTGCATGAAATACCATCGGAAGTCGATGTGGGATGTGCGGTGAACGTATCCGTTAGGACACGGCGTCTAAATCTGTCGTTAATAGGATATGGCAGCAAACGACCGACGCAAGTGTCTTTGCCAACAGCACGACGTTCGCCTCCAGCGTCTTTCTTGGGCTAGTGATCATATAGGTAGCACCTTAGACGACTGGAAAATCGAGTTGTGGTCAGATGAGTCCCGGTTTCCGTTGTTAAGAGCTGTTGATACGGTTTAAATGTGGTGCAGACCCCACGAAGTCACGGACCCAGGCTATCAACAAAGCACTCTCCACGCTGATGATGGCTCCATAATGGTGTTTCCTCTCTTCACATGGAATGGACTGGGTCCTCTGGTCGAACTTAGCCAACAATTGGAAATGGTTACGTTCAGTTACTTGGAGACCATCTGCAGCCGTTCATGGACTTCAAGTACGCAAATTTTTATGGATGTCAATGCACTATGACATCGAGCCACAATTATTCGCGATTGGTTTGAGGAACTTTCTGGACAATTTGGGAGAATAGTTTAGGCACCAAAATGTGTCCTCAGCACAGTTTTCATGAAGATGGAAAAGAAAGTTGAACGTTTGGTCATCGACAATGGAGAAATAAATATCCTATTTGACATTCGCGATTATCTGAATAAGTGTATCGAATTCTGGTATGAAAAACACCCCCAAAAGTGACAAGACCTGCCACAGCCTCAACTTCACACTCCACTGTGGGACAAATCACTCATTTGGCAATGGGTGCGCTCGACGCCCTGCGTCACTTTAAAAGACAGAAAATCCAGATGAGACGGAGAGCGCTTATCGCCTATAATCAGGTACTTACTGTCCAGTCTTCTGTATTTTTTGGCCCATCGAAGACTTGTAGCTCGATGAACAGCCATGCACAAAGACCTTTTTGCGAAGTAGGGCGGCTCCAAACGACCACTGCATGCAGCTCCCTTCGTAATTGTTGCCGGAACATGGTTGCAATCCACCTGCGATCACTGACAGGCCCGATCCCCACGATGTTAGAAACCGTTCGTCATCGAAGAGGCCAGATAGTCGTCTCCCTAAAGGTAGAGTATTTCCACAACCACGGTTCTTTCACCGTTTAAAATGGCTGCGAATGTCTCACCCTTCCGCGTCGATACGCCGACAAGTCAGTTAACTTCATTCTCGGTGCAGTCCCGGGCACCTTCCAACGTGATTTCTAGGCGCTACAGTCTGGGACCGCGTGACCGCTACAGTCGCAGATTCGAATCCTACCTCGGGCATGGATGTGTGTGATGTCCCTAGGTTAGTTAGGTTTAAGTAGTTCTAAGTTCTAGGGGACTGATGACCACAGCAGTTAAGTCCCATAGTGCTCAGAGCCATTTGAACCATTTTTTTCTGCTATTCTATAACGTCTCCACAGTGACACGTGCATACAACCAGTGGCCAAATAGTCAACCACTTCACTGCTCCGACATACACTGGTGGTGGACTGCTAGTACCTTACCTGTATCATCTACGGCTCTCCATATCTGTTAACCTCCCAAGGGCGTCCCTAATAGAGGGTTAAAACTGTCCCGGAAAATATTTCATGCAGTATAAAGTGGGAAACCCGAATTACATAACCTGCACTCATGTGGATGATGTAAGATGGGCTGTCTGTATTATGGCGCATGAAATATTTTCTGTGGCAGTTTTATCTACACTTTTCACACCCTGTATTGATTTAGTCCGATGAATTTATCTAGTGTTTTGATTCGCAACTTCCGTACGCGCCATCTGTAGAAGAGAACAGTACTTGGTGGGTATTTCTCATTAGTTATTCTGACTGTTTGCGTATTTTTAGAGCTTCAGTTTTGCTTTACCCGATGAGTACGTAGTTTTACGTTATCTATAACACCACTAGCAGCATAGTTCGACTCTTAATGAAAGTACGAGCATACGGAATAGATTTCAGGTATGTGAGTGGCTCGAAGAGTTTTTAATTATCATAACCCAGTACGTTGGCCTCGACGTTAGGTATTCATCAGAGACAAGGGTGTCGTCAGGACCGACCGAGAGAAGCGTGAAAGGACAGCTATTATTCTCCGTATACCTAAATGATTCGGCGGACAGAGTGAGCACCAATTTGCGGCAGTTTGCTGATGGTGCTCTGTAGGACGCGATGGTGTTGTCGTTTAGTGGGTGTAGTAGGATACAAGAAAACATAGATAAAATGATGAATGGCAGCTAGCTATAAATGTAGAAAAACGGAAGTTGATGCGGATGGGTAGGAAAAACCAATCCACAAACCCATAACACTCGAAAAAAGCATTATTAGTGTCCTGATTGACACTGTCACATCGATTAAATATCTAGGCGTAACGTTAAAAAGCGATATGAAATGCAACTAGCATGTAAGAATGTAACAGGGAAGACGAATGGTCAATTTCTGTTTCTTGTTATTGTGGTCTTCAGTCCAGTCACTGGTTTGACGCAGCTCTCCATGCTACTCTATGGTGTGCAGTACCTACTGCAGCCCACATCCTTCTGAATCCGCTTAGTGTATTCATCTCTTGGTCTCCCTCTACGGCTTTTACCCTCCACGCTGCCCTCCAATGCTAAGTTAGAGTATTGAGATTAATGGGCAGGGAGCACTGCTTTCGTGGAATGTGGAGTAATTTGAGAATGTCGGTTTACCGGAGGGAAGGGAGAGGGGGAGGGATAGGGGGAGGTGGGGAAGGGGGGGGGCGTGCTTGGGATAAGACACTACAGCCGCGCTAATTCCTGTGTCCTCGGTGGCTTAGAGATGCCGGCACGGTAGCTCAGAGTGTTTGGTCAGAGGTTTAGCTGCCCTCTGTAATAATAATAATAATAAAAAAAAACTGAGAGAACAGATCAACGATGAATTTTAACGGGTGTCGTGGGACAGCCTCCCAGAGCAAATGCAACGAACAATAACGAACAAAATTAGATCAACTGAAAAAAGGGGCCGGCCGGTGTGGCCGAGCGGTGCTAGGTGCTTCAGTGTGGAACCGTGCGACCGCTACGGTCGCAGGTTCGAATCCTGCCTCGGGCATGGATGTGTGTGATGTCCTTAGGCTAGTTAGGTTTAAGTAGTTCTAAGTTCTAGGGGACTGATGACTTCAGATGTTGAGTCCCATAGTGCTCAGAGCCATTTGAACCCTTTTTGATAAAATGGGGGTTAGAGCGCCTGCCTAGTAAGAAGTAGATCCTGGGATCGAATCCCGACCGTGCACACATTTTCAACTCTCTTCGTTGACTTCTGTCAACGTCTCGTACACAGATGATGTTGGTAACAAACTGAAAAAACTGAGTTCGATCTGAAAGGCAATATGATTCTAATTCGATTCCTGTATTCACTTTGTTTCAAATCCCTTTCTACCTCTTCGACCCAGCGTATTTTTGTTCTCTTGTTCCCTGGAAATTGTATTGCCTGATGTGCCATCCTTCCCTGGTCTGTTCCGGGCATGTGATGAATAACACGCTGGTTCGCTTTCTGGCGATGTCCCAGATTCTTTCTAGCTCGGTATAATGTTCTTGGATGCCACGTCCTCTATACTGACCATCTCTTGTTATTCAGTGCTTATCCTAATTTTCGCAGTGTGGATGTTTCCTGCTTAAACTGCAAATATTCTGGTGCTTTTTTCTGTTACCGGAACTAGCTAGTAGGCGAGTCGACAAGGACGACTTGTCGGTATGCTTTGGGGGAGGAGGGGATAGTAAACTCGTCATAAAATTCGTCCCTACGAACCGCCATGGCATTGTATCGCGGCCAATGATGCCTATTGTCTGGTTTCATCGGCCATTATCCTTATGATTCCCATTATCCGCACCATCCGGCGTGTGAACGTCGCAAGCGGAGTTAAAATAATCTCAGTACTCTTATTTTCATCATCGACTACATTTAGTTGGCATGAATCTGTGTGGAAAGCTTCAACAAGAGACGTAAAGACATCGCCTATTCCGTGATGATTTCGTTTGCAGGTTTCCTTACATTATCATACCCTTCTCGCGAAGCTGAGTGTGCGTAGCAGTTTTTTTTCTTTTTTCTTAGAGAAGACCCTGTGTGTACCGGGTGGGTGTATACGTGTTGTACCAGAAGCAACCAATTTGGGGCCTCCTGTAGTTCTTATGAAGGGGAAATGAATCTCGTTAAAGTTAAAAAAGAAATACAATTTGGACACGATATTAGTTTCCAGAATGAGATTTTCACTCTACAGCGGAGTGTGCGCTGATATTAAACTTTCTGTCTCGCGAAAGGCAAAGGTCGCGAGTTCGAGTCTTCGTCCTATACACAGTTTTAATCTGCCAGGAAGTAACGGTATTAGTTAACTGCAGGGCCCTAGAGGATAAAGCCTAAGAACTATAGCCACTCGTTAATAACAGGAAGTGGCATTTTACACATGGAGTATAACGTTAAGGCCAGATACAAGCATTTAGAAAATATTTCATTCATAATGAAATATGTACTGAAGGATGGGCTGGTGGTGTGTTTGGAGTCGCAAGAATTCGGTAAGGTGTTAGTATCGTTCATCCTTGTGAAGTAATGAACTGCTGGAGTGCTGCAGAAATAGACCGCGGAAAATTTACAAAATAAATTTCCCGGTCTTGCAATAGGGATTTGCTGCCACTTAAAGACTGCGACACACACGTAATTACGTCGGGAGCTGAAGAAAAAACAATCTTGAACCGCTGTGCTTAGCGACTTATTCGAAGCTTACTTAGACCTTTTGCGTTGAGAGAATGTTAATGAAATGAAACACTGAAACATGTACAATGATATGAGTATCAATAGCAACTTCGTACACACACTGTCAACTCTTGTGCATTGGTGGAGAATATTCTGTTGCAGCACATAGCGTGAATTAAAAATTCAGTACTCGTATATTCGCTCTTGCTGCGTTTGAACTTACGGACTCAATGGAACTGAACAGCTTCTATGCAGTTGCTAATTACAATCGCCTCGTTAGTAAAAATTGTGGCATCGGTGTCAGGTATGGCTTTGCAGGCCACAAAGTAATTCTCGCAGCTGCTTTAATCCCGACGCATGCAACAGCGAACTAGCATACAGTGAGCCACATTATAAAGGTGAATTGAAAATGTACTGCAACATGAATAATGGGAGATTCATATTGTGATAGTTTAGGTAATACACAAAGGGAAATGCAAACAGCCAATGTTTCTCCTCAAGCTAGTGATTCTGGTGGGTCAGATTCTAGTGTTGCTAATTTACATATTGCTAGCAGCTTGAAACGTCATTTTATAAGAGACAAACTATCAATGGAAGAAAAATCAATAGTATCGGTGGTACCATAAAATAACATGCCCAAAAACTGAGATTTTTACATACATTAATGACATACTCAAAACCATAGTCTTCTATGTTGGTGATTACCATTTCTGACAATGCTTTGAGGTTATTGCTGACTCATGGTCATACGCCTGTGGATGTCAGAAAGTTATGTACTGCGTGACCTTACCTATAATCGGATCGATTCCCATAGAATGACGTGAATTTAATTCCAGTTGTCGCGCAACGTGTAACTTAGTGAATTTAAGTTACTAAACAGGGGTGGCCCTAGCATATGTCAAACCACGAGTGCTGTAAAGTGCAGACAATGAAACAGAGAATTCCATCAGTGTACTAAATGGAATAATGGTCACTACATGACCCCAGTTATTAGAGTTCACTGCAGATTCTAAGTTAAACACAAGTGCACAAGGACATGAAATGTGTATGTACACTACGTATTAATGCAAGTTGCAACAGAATTAAAACATCAACATCTTGGTGGAGGTCAGGTGTTGAGATTGAGATGAATACATAAAACGCAACAACCTGAGGCAACGATTAATTTCATGGAAATTGCACAATGGTTGTCAAATGTTAATGAGAGAAGGGAAGAAAGAAAGAACTACAGAAACTATTGCATACAACTGCGAACACAACGCTAAGGAGAGGTGGGTTACATAGTGGTGCGGCAACTGTCGTCATAGGAGAGCTTGAAAAGAGCAGAAATGATTGGCGAACATGTCAACGCACCAAACACAAGATTTACTTAGCTTGTGTCTCTCCACATGTATGAAGATTCATTGCTAATAACGCAGCAAGAAACAGTTTCCAGCTCATACAGTAACAGCTAGGATGAGACTCGCTGTACTAAGTACAAACTGTCGTGCCATAGTTTTTCTTTTCCTTTATTGTAATTTCATGATCCTGCCCCAAGGGAGAGCTGGCAGTGGCACAGTCCGCTGCTCTTCAGTCGAGAGGCTTTACAAAGAACATAAAATGTCGGAACTCATACATAAAAAGGGCGAAAAAAGGGAGACATAAAAACACACTAAACGGATATAATGGAAGTTAAGATATGCACTAACATGGGGACATTGACTGGGGAACAGAAAGTCAAAATAAAGTAAAAAGAACACAGATGGCAATCCGTGGGGATCGTAAAATACACTGGATTAAACACAAGTTAAAAGTCGACCACAGTACAAAAAACACAAAGAGTTAGAGACACTTAAAAACCACTGTAAACGACAGAACACGCACGAAGATAAAAAACCACTGGTAGGGGGGACCTGCCAAGGGATGGGAGGCCTGAGAGGAAGGAAAAAGAGGGTAGGAAGGTGAAGTGAGGGGGCTGGGGGTTGGAGGAAGAGGAAAAAGGGAGGGCATGGGGTCACCAAGAGGCAGGACATGGGCAGGGTGGGAGATGAAGAATGAAGACAAGGCAAGAGGGAGTGCAGAGACACAGAACAGGGCACAGGAATGGGAGGGGAGTGTAGGAGGGAGGAAATCAGCTCAGGTGAAGGGAATGGGAGATGCCGCCTTGAGGAGTAGGGGGGAAGGTGAGGTTAGAGTTGGTAGGAGAGGTAGACTTGGTTAGAGTTGGTAGGAGGGGTAGATGTCAGGATACGCTCATCATCCAAGAGGGGTAGGTGCTGGAAACTGTATTGGGAAAGGAGGTGGAGGGTGTGGAGATAGAGAGAAGGTGGGACACAATGGTAAAGGCACGGCAATGGGCTAGGGGTAGAGAGGAAGGTGGCAACCAGGGGCTGGGGGTTGGATCAATTTGGCAGATAATGTACAGGGTGCAGATGTGTTCAAAGAAAAGAAAAAGGTGGGGATAGGGGATGAGGTCATAGTGGTTGCACATGGGGGCAGAAGGTGGATACAGAAGGTGAGGGGGAGTGCATGGCGTTCTAGGACTTGGAGGGCTTTATGGAATCTTGGAGAGGCGGAAATCCAAGTGACACTGGCATAACAAAGAATGTGGTGGAGCAAGGATTTGTAGGTGTGAAGGATGGTGGAAGAATGTGGTCCCCATGTGAAGACAGCCAAGTTTCAGGAGCTGGAGTCTATTGTGATCATTGTGTTGGATTGTCAGGAGATGGGGAGTACAGGTGATGTGGGGGTAAAGGGTGAGGCCAAGGTATTTTGGGGTACGAGTGAGGTGGATAGGATGACCATAAATGGTGAGATAGAAATCATGGAGACGGAAGGACTGGATGGTGCTTCTATGATGATTGCCTGGGTCTTGGAGAGGTTGAAACGAAGGAACCCCTGGATGCACCAAGTGGTGAACTGGTCAAGATGGGTTTTGAGGGTGCATTGGGACCGTTGAAGTGTAGGCTAAAGAGCCAGGAAGGCGGTGCCATTAGCAAATTGGAGAAGATGAACAGGCGTAGGAGGTTTGTGTGTATCGACAGTATACAGGAGATAAAGGAGAGGGGAAAGGACAGAGCCCTAGGACATGCTAGTGATGGGATAGAAAGTATGGGAGTTGGAATTGTGGATAGTATCATAGGATAGACGAGGGCAGAGGAAGGAAGCAACGAGATAGACGAAATTGATGGTGAGAGCATAGGTCTGGAGTTTGAAGAGAAACCTGGGATGCCAGACACGGTTGTAGGCGTTCTGGAGGTAGAGGGATACAAAGATAGTGGAGCGATTGGAGTTAAGGTGGAGGAAAAGAAGATTCATAAGGTTAAGGAGCTAGTCATCAGATGAGGAGCAGGATTGGAAGACCAACCGGTGGTGCTGATTAAGATGGTGATGAATATGGTGGGAGAGGATGGACTCAAAGACCTTACTGAACACGGAGGTGAGGCAGATGGGACGATAAGAAGAGGTATCAGAGGGGGGTTTATTGGGTTTAGGGAACAGCAAGACTCGGGAAGTATTCCACAGGCCAGGGTAAAAGACCGCACAGCTACCCCGAGCAGATGAGCATAAATTGCAGTGATTCTCCTGAGTGCCAAGCAATCAGGTTTGTTCTAATTAAGCACTAGTCTCCCTTCCACAGTCTGCATGGGTATTTAATGCTGAAGTTTAGAACCACGCAACTTCTGACTCCCACCATCTGTTCTATTCCGTGTTTCAGCCAACCAGGCCTACTCCATATACACACAGCGATTTCGAATCTCTCACTCTAGAATTTATTTATATTATCCAGTGATAGATGCTCTTACTGTTTCTTAACAGAGTCCACAAGGAAACTGACTTGATGGCAGCCTGGTGGCTAAAGGTGCCATTTCCTAAGACACAAAAGAGCCATCCACATAGATTCTCGTCTCACTGCAGGGATTTCATTTCTTCCCAGGGCCTATCATTGGCTTCCCACAGAGGGCAGGGCCAATGAGTATGTGCTCACAGTGCGTCTCCTCCTCGCCGGCATCCCGCCCATTAAAAAAAATGTGCAGTAGCATTCTGTCGTTTCAGACACAAGGCAGAGAGTGTCTCTTTGGCAGACGTCAGCCTTCACTCCCGAATGGTGGTCCCAAGTTTCTTTCTGCCTTCGTCCTTATGCTGTTGTGGCGGCAGTGTTCGTCGTCTGAAAAGTCCTGCAGCCGTTTTTTGGAGGTTCTACCCAACATGTACTCAATAAGATTCCTAAATAAATTAAATGAGCACCCAGGAGAAAAGTTTATATGAGATCACTGACATCAACCATACTTGTAGTCTCATATCTAGCTGCGGATTTATTCAGACTCACTGGTTTCTTTAATTTATTGGCGTTTGGTAATTAAAGTTTTGACAAAAACGGTCACATAGCAACACTTATAACAGACAGAACTATTATTTGGAGATTCCACTTCAGGGAATAGAATGGTGGTTGTAGTAGCATTTTACGTTCATAAATTTGTGTTTCCCATTCTACAAACGGATGGATGTATGACAATAACCATATGGACTGAATTCTGCAGTTGTAATATTCCATCAAACCAGAATGCGACTGAGTTATAGATCAAATAATGTAAGTTCATTATAAATATAAGTAGTCACCAATCTTGCACACTTAATTATTATTGAGAAGAAATAATTACAAATAAACATATCTTTCTTGCTGTCAGCTTGTTGTCTAAGGTTAGATTCTAAAATGTAAACTTTCACGGCCGGAAATATCATGTCTATTATAATTATCCGGGCTGTTATGCCGTGGTCGGTTGATGAATGCTGTGGTGATTCCCAACGTTTCGTCTCCGACTGCGGGAGACATCTTCAAGGGGGTCCGTAGCTTGATGGAAGGTCCAACACACACACTGGCTCAGTAGCGAGCCAGTGTGTGTGTTGGACCTTCCATCAAGCTACGGACCCCCTTGAAGATGTCTCCCGCAGTCGGAGACGAAACGTTGGGAATCACCACAGCATTCATCAACCGACCACGGCATAACAGCCCGGATAATTATAATAGACATAAGGTTAGATTTTCATGTGCTCTGGAAACAAATTTCTTCGTCGTTTTGCTCATGTGGGTCAATTATCGTCATATCAGCTGTTCACCAAACAACCTAAGACTAGTGAAATAGAGTCTTTCAATTAAGCACTGGCTGCCTTCCACATCATACTCATGGGCCAAAACTCAATCATAGAGGCGCATAATTGGCGCGCAATGTACAAATACATTAGCCTTGCACAGCTCGTGTTCATCCTATTAGTTGTTTGTCATCTTCTAATACGGAAGTGCCGCTTCGTTTTCTTATTCAATTTACTGGCGTCATTACCTTCCTACCTTGCTTGCCCATGAGTGGCAGCAGCAGCGCGTATCGATAAGCATACTGTCGTACCATCTCTGGAGCGACCGATAGTATTTCTGGGTCATCGTCTGTCGGATAGTCAGTGAGTGGGAGACGCACCAGCAGGGCAGTTGTGGCGGAGCAGCAGTCGCGTACAGACCAGCAGTCCAGTCGTTCGGTTGGCGTAGAGCGGCAAGCAAGCCCCTGTCGCGCAGAGTCGGGCTGGAGCCGCTGATGGCGTGCTCGCGCGGTTGGAGTGTGAGGTGCTGCTTGCGAGTGCTACGAAGTTCGTCGCCCACCGATCTTGGACATGAAAGTTGAGTCCTCACTTAACTTACTATCGGGCCTCAACTGTCAACATCTCTTCCTTTCATTATGGTTGTCGACTTTTGGGACATTCCCGTGAGCAACAACGTGTGTATTTAAGCCGGCTAAGATTTCAGCCGTCTTCCTCTGAAATTTAACTTAATTTATTTCCTGTTATGGATATTCACCAGCGGTATTTTCTCCCTTGTGGCTGTTGACGTTCTGGTTACCTTAACAGGTCGTTCACGTAATTTTAGGCAGTGTATTTTCCTCGTCAAGTTGTTGCTGTCCAGCGCGGCGTATTAGTTTGACAGCTGAGGTGTTGTTGGTCGTTGTTGGCGCCAATATCCTGTGTGTCGTGTATTTAAAGCTTGTGATCGTTTTGTTGGTTACTTGGAGTGGAACTGTTTTGGTTGATTCGTCGGTCAACTGACTTTTAGTTGGGTTGCCTCCAGATTAAGAAGTCGTTGGACAGGCAACCTGTCTCATCCAAACGGGCGCTAGTGTTACAATCCCAGGCCGATCCCGGTAATCTTCTGAGCACCGTTCCTTGTATGTTATGTAGTAATTTCCCTGTTTGAATTTTAGTTTTTGCTTGATGTCTGGCTTTCACCCGAGTATCAATATCTCTTAAATTCTTGTTTCGCCCTTAAGGCAAGTGATTGTTATTCCTTAATGCATATAAAATGTTTTAAAATACGGCCTTCTGCTCTTTAAAATTGAAACTCTTCTTGTAGGGCTTGAGCCGTTAAACTACACTGTTCTACAAAAAAAACCTTTTTTTCTATTTCTGATAAAAAATATTGTGATCCTAGTTTTATTTTGAGTTCTGAACTGAAAACTGTTTTTGGTTTTTTTCTGTCAGGGATAGTTTATGAGTAATCACAACTTTATTTCTCTTTTCAGTTTCTGATATAGTGCAGCAAACGTGAGTTGAAATTCGACAAAGAAATGCACATCTTTATGATGTTATAAGTTCCTCACATTAATGGAGGGTGGGATCTAACATATAACACAGTAACCTTTGTGTATACACTTTGAAGCATTTATTTGACATGAGAAATTACAGAAAATTGACAAACAATGAGCCACTGCTTTGTAATGCACATAACTTTTTTCTCTTGTATTGTGAATCTTTCTTCTCTCGAATGATATTCCAGCAATAATCTGCTAACATAGAAGGTACCCACTTCCCTTCATAGCGCCTTTCTATGGTAGAAATGTCTTTATGGAATCGTTCCCCATGTTCATCCGATACGTCACTACAACTCTCTGTGAAGTAGTCGAGATGAGAGTCCATCATATGTACCTTCAAAGACACATTGCACCCCAAATCTTGATATGCTTTGATCATATCCTTCACCATTGCTTTGTAGTTAGTAGCTCTTTTTCTTCCGAGGAAGTTTTCCGGCACCATCTTGAAACAGTTCCATGCGGTGTTTTCTTTATCAGTTAAACATGCTTCAAAATTTGCATCTCTCTGCACATCCCTGATTTGTGGGCCCACAAATACACCTTCCTTTATTTTTGCAGCTGAAAGACGGGGGAATTTGGTAGCTAGATATGCAAACCCACAGCCTGTTGGATCCATGGCCTTCACGAATTGTTTCATCAGGCCAAGTTTGATGTGAAGCGGTGGAAGTAGTATATATTCAGACTTTCACGTTGTACATTCTAATCGCCAACATTCCGTCTTCGCCTAGGCCATTTCTTTTTCACGTAGAGAGAATTTCGGTCTCGGCTATCCCACTCGCAAAGAAAACAGGCATACTTTGTGTAGCCTTGTTGCATTCCCAGTACCATAGCAATTACCTTGAAATCTGCACATATTTTCCATTTGTGTTCATTGTATTTTAATGAACTTAGCATCCGTTGTACAAATTCGTAATTCTCTTTTGTCAAACTAGCGTAAGCTACTGGAACAGAGGGTACTTTATTTCCGTTATGGAGCAAAACACCCTTCACACTTGTTTTCGATGCATCTATGAAAAGTCTCCACTCCTGTGAAATATAAGTGAAGTTCAGCACTTTGATCAGGCCAGCAACGTCATTGCAAAATGTCAGGGCTTCGTCAGTTGAAAAATAAGAAGTAAAGGCATGTTCTCTGTGCCTGAACACACTGATTTTAGTACTTTGGTGCAGTAGATTATACTCTTGTAATCTTGAACGAAGCAGCTGCGCCTTTTGTTTACTTAGTCCTAGATCACGTACTAAATCATTTAAATCTGCCTGTGTTAACAAATGTGGCGATGACTCACTTGTGCAGTGATATAAAGAATCATAATCTGTGATTTCTTCAGTACTACTTATTTCACTGTCACTAGGAATTTGACCTCGAGCTCTTGAAGGTACTGGAAGGTTGTCCGAATGCTGCACTGGCATTCTCGCTGAAGGCGGACCTGGATAAACAATGTGCCTCTTCGACTTTTTGTTTGTAAAACCCAGAATTTTTGTTAGACAGAAATAACAATCAGTAACATGGTCCTTAGGCTCCCTCCACACCATGGGAACAGCAAACAACGCCACATTCTCTTTAACTATCCACCACTGAATTAGTTTGCAGTAACATGTAGCACAACAGAAATGTGGTGCCCATTCTTTATCTTGGTCTCCTACCTCTACTCCAAAGTAATGTCTGTATGCTTTCTTTATGACTGAAGAAATTTTCTTCCTATTTCTGGCAAAAGTGAACTTCCCACAGATGTAGCAGAAGTTGTCCGGCTTATATCGACATCCACGACGACGTGGCATTTCTGCAAATTTAAAAATACCACTTTGGTAATACACCTGTATTAAATTAATAGTAGGGAACTAGAGGAACAAGCAGTCGTTTTACCTTCAGCAGCAGGCTCAATCAGTTTAGACACAGGAACTAAAAAATTCAACCGTGCTCGGAAATATGACAGACAGTTACTTGTCAGCCAAAACACCCACTCGTTAAGACTGACACAAATTGCATCTAACACCGCTGTTGTAAACTCGATGCACCTGCTCCTAGAAGGCGTGAAGCTTTACTGCCGAGGCAGCGACCGGCTGTCGCCGTTCGAGTTAATGAGATGTTTCAGGTGGTCATAATGACTTAGGTGTGGCGGGGGATAAACTAATGATGTCTGATTTTTCCCACCTGCTGTTGCACAAGAAATTAACACGTTCTATCACTACAGGATGCGGCAACATACCCGTATTTCTCTATAACGTCTTTGTGTTTGCCATGAATTGTGAGCCGGCCGGTGTCGCCAAGCGGTTAAAGGCGCTACAGTCTGGAACCGCGTGGCCGCTACGGTCGCAGGTTCGAATCCTGCCTCGGCCATGGATGTGTGTGATGTCCTTAGGTTAGTTACGTTTAAGTAGTTCTAAGTTCTAGGGGACTGATGACCTTAGAAGTTAAGTCCCATAGTGCTCAGAGCCATTTTGAACCATGAATTGTGAATATACATATATATACTATTATATAATCTCTGACAACGATATTTTGTTTACATATTTGAATTTTCCACGATAAAATGGTCTAGAAGCACATACTTCAATATCAGAAATAGAACCCATGTCGAACAGTGTTATTAATTGGTGAGCGGCCTTCAGCCGAGTTTTAATGTCTCTTAAATTAATCTTTTCCTCTTGCCCTTAAGGCATAAAATTGTTATGCTTTTGAATGGGACCTTATTTGTATGAAATGTTTTAAGGTAACGCACTCTGCATTTCGATTGAAACTCCTCTTATTGCTTAACATGCGACCTCCAGCCTAGTTCCATTAAAATTAAATTTCTAAGGCCTTCAGCCGATTAGATTGAAGATTTAGAAAATATTCTTGGGTGAACCTCCAGAAGAACCTTGTATTTCAATTTTGCTTAAGTCTTGTGTCTTTGATTTTTAATGCGGCCTTCAGCCGATGTAAAGTTAATCAAAGGAGGGTGATAAAAGTTTTGAGTGTTTTGCGTCCTTGTTGGAATATTGTGTGTTGATAAATAAATTTGTATGTTGAGTGCAACTGAGAGGAACTCATGTTGCACCCTTTTCGCAATCTAATCCGTTCTGTTCTGCTAGCCAAGGGATTTCATACCTACAAACGTAAAAAAAAAAAAAAAAGTTTTTAATTACCTCGGTTCCGAGAGTTCCAGAACCTGTACAGAAAATTGGAATAGAGATCAACAAAACATCATTTCCACCCTTTTTATTGCCCATGGAAACCACACATTGCGTGTTGTACCACCACATTGCGAGACCTTCAGAGGTGGGTGTCCAGATTACTCTACACACCGGTACCTCTAATAGCCAGTAGCATGTCCGCTTCTACTGATGTATGCCTGTATTCGCCGTGCCATACTATCCCCAAGTTCATCAAGGCACTGTTGGTCCAGATTGACCCGCTCCTTAACGGCGATATGGCGTAGTTCCCTTGTGCTGTGTCAAAACGCACGGGGTACGTTCGTCCTTACTGGTGCTAAGCGTCCTGCGTGGTAAATCAATGATAACACCTGGTGGTCGCGATAATATACGTGTATGATGTGGTAAAACCAAAATGAGACTGTGTTCTAGATTATATGAGAGCGTCTATCACATGCGAGCATGCGCGACTGCAGCGATATACCATATCGCCCTCGCTGCGTCCAGAGATGCCGCCTGAGCGGCGCTTCAGCAGCCGGCCGCTATTGCGAATAATCGACAGCACCGATGATTATTACATTAATTGTTAAAAGTTAGCGTGGCGTTGCGTGTTTGTTCGTTTTAAATGGTTCCTATTTTACAACGAAAAGGGTTAGTTAGTTCCCGGATAGACCTCTCACCGACCAAGTGGTGGTATTGGTGCATATCAGGTCTGATCTTATAGCGTTTCACTGCGTGGTGTAGTGAGGCTACTCAGTTGACACCTAAGTCTTGGGAGAGTGCACGGAATTTTGTCGATTATTGTTGTGGGAACAGTTTCGTTCGTAATATTTGCTGGGGTGAGTGCCGAATGAACCTGATTTAATTGAGAGATTGATATGTTAGGTGCTGAGTTTTGTGGAATCGGTGTGACCGATATCCCGTCTGCATTGTATGTTGAGTGGTCGCGACGCGCCCAGAGATTGCTTGTCGTTTTTACGGAGGTGGTTTGGGTATTTTGCGTCTGTGTATCGAGAAGGGAAAAAACTGGTTCAAATGGCTCTGAGCACTATGGGACTTAACATCTGTGGTCATTAGTCCCCTAGAACTTAGAACTACTTAAACCTAAGTAACCTAAGAATATCACACACATCCATGTCCGAGGCAGGATTCGAACCTGCGACCGTAGCGGTCACGCGGTTCCAGACTGAAGCGCCTAGAACCGCACGGCCACACCGGCTGGCCGAGAAGGGAAGCCTCGAACACGTGTTGGTAGTTGTATTTTCAAGACCACTAGCTTGCAGCAGACAGAGAATTGGCTCATAGAACGACGAACTGTTTCACTATACGGTGATGAGGTACACGTATCACTGAGTAGACAAGCGATAGTAAATTGAAGGAAACATTTAACGAGCTACACGTAGCTAAACCAAAACTTAATTCATCGAAGTGACGAGTGGCCGATTTAAATGTTAGGGAACTTAGCGGGTCGCGTGTGGTCAACGCCTGAAGAAGTCAAGATTTGCTTTTAAATTATAACTTAAGGTTAACTGAAAAGTGGCGGTGACATTTAGGATTTTTGTTAGATTTTTTTATGACCTATTTCCGTATTGTGGGGACTGATAATATATTTTCTGGCACTCGTTCACTGGTGATAACCAACGTGTATTGAGATACCTAGAAGGAAAATAAATCCAATTTTAGTGGGGTTAAAGGAAACTTCCCAATCTATTTAATTGGTATCTAGTGTGAATATATCTATATCATTTTCGGAAGTATAAAAGAGTGTAATTCAGAGATATTGATACAGTGGAGTCGATATCACGTATAATGTGGTGTTTTTTAAAATGTATTTGGTAAAAGGTTCTTGAACGAATGAAATTATAAATAAGCTACTGAAAGCAGATCTTCTCAATATTAAAGAAAAGATTTGAATTAAGGGAAAAAGATTTCTAAATAATGAATAAGTTTAATTGAAGTAATTGAATTATTTATGGAAAAGCTAAAGATTTTGCCACTAACAAAGATTCGTTATTCTGTGACGCATGTGAAGTCTCATCATTTACATATTATCGCTGCGTCGAGTTGGAAAAATCTGTGATACAATATCCACAGTGAACGTCTATCTTCAGGCGTTCTGGGAACCGGGGTGATGCAAAACTTTTTTGGTGTATGTATTTATAATCTCTCATTTCCTGTGAAAAGATTCTGAGATTCTTGAAACAGAAATTTCTAAATTTCGGTAATTTTCTGAGTAGCAAATAAATATTGAGAAAAGTGAATGTATCTCATTGTTTTTCGAACGAATATACTAGAATGCAAACGGATTTCTTAGTCATCGATAACTTTTAAATTAAATTATTCTTGGGAAAAGAAAACTGTTCTTTCTAAAGCAGACAAGAGGAGGATTCAGTTGAGATATGTCAAAGCTAATACAGATTACTTTCTTCTATGTAGAAATTTTATGCAGTGCATACTTTGTAGGTGTCGTAATTTTATCATATTGGTTTTAAGTACTGTGTGTTTAATAAAACTAAGCACACATCTGCGATGACTGGAACTAAAACTAGACACTCAGTAATAATGATCAGTGAAAAACTTCTTTAACAAAACCGTGACAATTTCTGGACCTTGTTGATTATGCATTACGTATTTAATATAAACTATAAAAGAAATGTCAGATGTTATTTAGATAATGATTTACCCTATCTTGTTGAGTTTCTGTCGTACGTGACTGTAGCTCAGAAGATATAGTTTTATTGGTTACTGCAGAGGCATTATGAAATAATTACTAATACATGATTATATGTATCGCGTGGTTAAATATCAGTTACTAGTGAGCTTTTGGATACATTTGGATCGACCATCACAGAAATGAAAAATCGATACAGTCATATTTCAGTTGCATCGAAAATTGAGATTGGGTTCGCCAACCTATCATTACCGTTAACAGTTCACATTAATATCTCGATGTGTAGAGATGATAGAAATCTTTGCTCGTCTCAGAATCGATATGGGCAGTGTTATGGTGTCGTTGGGACTTCATTTTAGGGATGACGTCCATTTTGTTTCGTCTGTAAGCCGAGATCGTGATGTTGACATCCGTTTTGGGAAACTCAGGTCAATGACTTTGTGTGAATAGCGCTCTGGGCATCTGCTGAGATGGTCCTGAGCCGCTCTGTGACGTCCGTGTAGAGGGCATAACGAGATCTTTCATTACTAATTACTATTACGTACAATCTTCATTCCTTAGGTGAACCAATGTCATTATTCATTTGAGACAGATACAAGCAAATCTTATAAAAGTAACTAAACGTATGCACTGCAAAAATACGATACTTTACCGTTGTAATTCATTTTCTCGGTAGATTTTTAACATTTGTGCTTCTGAATGTGTCATGACAAAAAAAAACTATGTGAATTTCAACGGGCTCTGCGGTTCATCACGAGCAGTCACTTCCTGGGCATGCTTCCAAGGAAGTCGGGAATTTTCGATATCACCAGTGTGTCCAACTAATACCTGATGAGCCAAAACAATGTGAACACCTGCTTAATAGCTTCTTTGTGTGATTTTGCGTATCATGGATCCGACAGTTTGTTGGTAGGTTTGTGGAGGTATGTGGCATTATATGTCTGGGCACAGGTCATGTAATTCGTGTAAATATGGGCCGCTGATTTGCGTACGCGGTGATGATGTCCGATAGCGATAGGATTTACATCGGGCGAATGTGGTCGACGAGACATCGACGTGAATTCACTATAATGCTCCTCACACCACTGTAGCTGGTACTGTCCTGGCTCGAGACACGGTCAGTTATTCTACTCAATGATAACACCGCTGTCAGGGAAGTCATTAAGCATGAAGGGATGCGGGAGGTACGTAGCTGTCAGCGTTGCTTCTATTTCTACCACAGGTCCCAATGTCTTCCACAGCATAATACTGCTCCAACCAGACGACGTCTGTGGCGCCCTACGCGTTTAGAGCCGCCGTTCCCATCGGTGGCGACGTTTGTGGAGACGACCATCCACCTAGTGTACCAGAAATGTGATTCACCTGAAGAGCCGTCACGTTTACATTGATCGACGGTAGAATTCCGATGGACCGGTGCCATTGCAATTGTAACTGACGATGTTGTTGTGTCAACATGTGAACACACAGGAGTAGTCTGCATCGGAACTCTGTGTTTAACAATGTACGAAGAACTGTATGTTCCAAAACACTTGTGCGTGTACCAGCATTGTGCTCTTTCGGCAGAGATCCCACAGATCACCATGTATCCTGCTTTATATAGCAGAAAAGCCTCAGAGCCCCACGTTCCGTGAAGAGTCGTTGACGTCCAAACATTTAGCGCCTGTTGGTGGTCTCCGGTCCTTCTACCTCTTTCAGGAAACGTCCTAGCCGCAATGGATACACCGGTTCCTGTCCGATCACCGAAGTTAAACGTTGTTGGGGGTGGCTGATACTTGGATGGGTGACCGTCCGGTCCGCCATGTGCTGTTACCATTTTTCGGGGTTCACTCAGCCTCGTGATGCCAATTGAGGAGCTACTAGACCGAATAGTATCGGCTCTGGTCAAAGAAAGTCATCACAGCGTCCGGGAAGCAGTGTGCTGACCATGCGCCTCTCCTATCCGCGTCTCATCTGAGGATGACACGGCGGTCGGATGGTTCCAATCGGCCTCTTGTGGCCTGCAGACGTAGTGCTCTACCTATTTCCTT
Source organism: Schistocerca cancellata (assembly GCF_023864275.1). Taxonomy (NCBI): domain Eukaryota; kingdom Metazoa; phylum Arthropoda; class Insecta; order Orthoptera; family Acrididae; genus Schistocerca; species Schistocerca cancellata. The sequence continues at coordinate 184,998,033 of NC_064631.1, read as the reverse complement.
ACATGATTACGATAGAAGCACGTAAACATTCGACCACCTTCACCGCTTTCGAGATACTCGTTCACAAACTCTGCATAATAATAATCTGCACTTTTTCAAAGGCACTTATCTCAATGGATTTCCTTATTTTCAGCCCGTATCTTCGCTAGGATGATTACCTGTACGTGTCCGCTCCACTTAGACACTTTTGTTACCGCGTCATGTGCCTACAACGACACCTGGCGGCACCCAACTGCGTGGTTGGCAGTGGTCATAATTTTGACTTATCAGTGTACTCTAGCGTACTACAACCAAAAGTAACATGAAAAGAAGATTCGTTTGACGAAAAAATCGGCACAGCACGCTCAAGGAAATCTTCATCATAAGCGATTTAGGATGATCGTGAAAAACTTAATCTGGATGACAGATGAGATTTGAACCTTTACAATCAGCGTTTTCCTTCGGAGGGTATGGAAATTGAGCGAATAGGAGGATAGATCTGATGGAGGAATGCGGTTTGCACTGCTATATATACATTTATCATTTGAATTACACGCACTGATCTGAGAGTGAACAAGCGTGAAATTAATTCCTTTACTATTCTGCTTTACTAAAAATAATAATAATGAAGGCTAATCGGTTTACGACACCACTGACTTTGCAAAATTATTTTATTAAACATTTCTACCGATTTTCTACAGTCTTGGGATACGTAATTTGCGTACAACAACCGCACTGTCAGTTTTTACGGTGTGGTAGGAGCTGTATGTTTTAGAGAAAGATCTCCTAAATAAAACGATAATTGTCTCTGAATTTCCCCCTTGACATGTCGTAGTGAGCTTCTGCCCAATCTAAGTGTTTTAATTTTTTCTTGCTTAATATGTAATTTCTACTAAAGCCAGTCATTTCCATTACTTCTTTGACTAATTGATACCTATAAGCTGCTGCTTGAGAGACAAGTACCACAGACTCGACGCGCGAGTTAAGTGCCGACTCCTGTTTAGCAAGCATCTCAGTTGATGATTAGCTGACTCATTAACTATCAGCAAATGCACTATTGATATTCATTTGCGAACTTGCAAGTATGTAGCATTCAATTCAAGTGTCGCGTCCATGTAATTATTGGTTGTGGTACTCTTGATGGAACAAGAAATCATGTTCTTACGAGTGTTACTGCGCGATTAAATAACAAAAAAGTTGCCGTATCAAAAATACTTCTCAGATACATGTTGGAATTAGGTTGGAATCTTAAAAAAAAAACAGGAATGTTAACTAGTTTTCGTGTTAAAATAATTTCCGCTCTACTTGATAGCTAGAAAAAGGGCTTCTTCGAGACAGGCAGCGAATAAACGGTGACGACTTCCTTCGCAAAAGCATTCACCTTAGCAGCCAGGCACCGCTTGCAGCAAGGTGATTCCGTGGCAAATGAAACGTCTTCTAATTAATGCAGCGTTTCAAGGTCGCCCTCAAGTTGATATCAGGGCAGTCTCTTAATTAGTTCGCTGCAAGGTAGTAATATATTTCTGGAGTTAATAGCACTTTTAAATCTTTAGTCAAGGATCTTTCACGAAGATCAGCATGATGGTAATATTTAAGTGGCTTTTATTAAGGTATAAGAAGCTAATGCTCCTGGCAATGAACTCGATGTGGCAGTCACTAGCATGACAAAGTTCACAGAATGGGTCTTTGACTCAACAGCGGAGTGTGCACTGTTTCAAAAACTCCTGGAAGATTGAAATTGCACGCCAGACCGTGACTCGTACCTACAACCTTAGCCTATCGCGGGAATCGCCCTTACCATCTGTGCTAGCCAGGCGCTGGTTAACCACACTCACAGCGAAGGTAGGAGAAAACTACTAGCGTGAGCTAAGCTGCGAAAGTGATTGGGCGGGAGGGTGGAGGTGGGGTGAGGGGAGGGGGGACGTGGGTCATGCCCGGGTGACTATTGATAGAGTGCCGAAGTACGCTGCAGCACTATGCAGCAGAGCTATTGTTTATTGCGGAGTGTCATGTGGCAGATTTTTTTTTTTAATTTTTATGCTAAGTTCTTCTAAGACCAAACTTCTCCTCAGGGGATCGGTCCCTAAGCTTAAATACTACTTAATTTACACTAACCTACGCTAAGGACAACACACACACCCATGCCTGAGGGAGGACTCCAACCTCCGACGAGGGGAGCCGCTCGAACCGTGGGGCAAGATGCTTTAGAGAGCGCAGCTACCCCACGCTGCGGAGTCTCATGTGCCCTCAATGGCAGTGTCAACTGAACTTTTCTATCTGGAGTAGGGAATGAAATTTTGTTTTGCAAGGAGCGCCGAAAAGTCTATTCCACATAGCTATTCGGAAATGTGTGATTAATGATGTGAAATTTACTGATGAGGAAGTGATAGACAGGTGTTCAGATTAACAATGCCGGGAATTTTGTGTGTGCTATACGTTGTGTTCTTTCCACTCGTCTAATATAGGGTGAATATGATACCCGCCTTCTCGGATCGCTAGACAACAATTCAAGCAAATTGCGTTGATAGAGTTTATTACAGTGAGATATATGACAACACTTTGCGTTTTCACAAAGTTGTGTCGCAAGCTCCTGGAAATGGAAAAAAGAACACATTGACACCGGTGTGTCAGACCCACCATACTTGCTCCGGACACTGCGAGAGGGCTGTACAAGCAATGATCACACGCACGGCACAGCGGACACACCAGGAACCGCGGTGTTGGCCGTCGAATGGCGCTAGCTGCGCAGCATTTGTGCACCGCCGCCGCCAGTGTCAGCCAGTTTGCCGTGGCATACGGAGCTCCATCGCAGTCTTTAACACTGGTAGCATGCCGCGACAGCGTGGACGTGAACCGTATGTGCAGTTGACGGACTTTGAGCGAGGGCGTATAGTGGGCATGCGGGAGGCCGGGTGGACGTACCGCCGAATTGCTCAACACGTGGGGCGTGAGGTCTCCACAGTACATCGATGTTGTCGCCAGAGGTCGGCGGAAAGTGCAAGTGCCCGTCGACCTGGGACCGGACCGCAGCGACGCACGGATGCACGCCAAGACCGTAGGATCCTACGCAGTGCCGTAGGGGACCGCACCGCCACTTCCCAGCAAATTAGGGACACTGTTGCTCCTGGGGTATCGGCGAGGACCATTCGGAACCGTCTCCATGAAGCTGGGCTACGGTCCCGCACACCGTTAGGCCGTCTTCCGCTCACGCCCCAACGATGAGAGTCGCTTCTGCCTTGGTGCCAATGATGGTCGTATGCGTGTTTGGCGCCGTGCAGGTGAGCGCCACAATCAGGACTGCATACGACCGAGGCACACAGGGCCAACACCCGGCATCATGGTGTGGGGAGCGATCTCCTACACTGGCCGTACACCACTGGTGATCGTCGAGGGGACACTGAATAGTGCACGGTACATCCAAACCGTCATCAAACCCATCGTTCTACCATTCCTAGACCGGCAAGGGAACTTGATGTTCCAACAGGACAATGCACGTCCGCATGTATCCCGTGCCACCCAACGTGCTCTAGAAGGTGTAAGTCAACTACCCTGGCCAGCAAGATCTCCGGATCTGTCCCCCATTGAGCATGTTTGGGACTGGATGAAGCGTCGTCTCACGCGGTCTGCACGTCCAGCACGAACGCTGGTCCAACTGAGGCGCCAGGTGGAAATGGCATGGCAAGCCATTCCACAGGACTACATCCAGCATCTCTACGATCGTCTCCATTGGGAGAATAGCAGCCTGCATTGCTGCGAAAGGTGGATATACACTGTACTAGTGCCGACATTGTGCATGCTCTGTTGCCTGTGTCTATGTGCCTGTGGTTCTGTCAGTGTGATCATGTGATGTATCTGACCCCAGGAATGTGTCAATTAAGTTTTCCCTTCCTGGGACAATGAATTCACGGTGTTCTTATTTCAATTTCCAGGAGTGTATATAATTGCAATGCAAGCAAAACAATACAGTTCATAAGTCACTTCTGTAGCGTCCAGTGGAGGCTCGTCTTTCACTCGCGACTAGACGGCGTGTAGTGGCCGCTCCTCTCTCCGTGTCGTCCTAGAGAGGGCTCTGTCAGTGTACTACCGGTTGACGTCGTCTCACAGCACTCTCTCCTCTTCTGTTCTTGATCGTCGTGCCAGCGCTTGACTTTACGCCAGGACACTAAATGTGTCAATAACGAAGATTACGGGCGAATGGTCAGGTACACTGATGCTAGAGTAAAATTTAAGCATAAGACACTGAAGTGACAAGTCATGGTGCAGAGACATGGGTATATACAGACGGCGGTAGTATCGCGTACACAAGGTATAAAAGAGCAGTGCTTTGGCGGAGCTTTTCCCCCACACGGATCGTCTACGATTCCTCTACACGGATTCCTTTTCCCCATCTGCTTCTCTTCCTCAAACGACCTACATCCTCTACACCTCCTGTCGCCTTGATCCCCTTCATCCCCTGCTCCTCTCCTCTGCAACCCGTGCCCTCTGCCGCACATTCACCATTGTGTCCCCCCTTCACCTCTAAACCCTTCATCTCCTTTCACAAGGTGTCTTCCATCCACTCCCCCTCCTTGATGATGCTCTCTCCCCCCCCCCCCCCCCATTTATCACTCCTGTCAAATCTGATCCTCACCTACCATTTCCTCCCTCTGTCCTTCTATGGGCTCCCTCTTCCACCCTTCTTTCCATACTGTTTTTTCCGCACCTACCCTCTCTCTGCCTCCTTTCTCTCCCCCAAGTCCTTTTTGCTCTCCCCACCACCGCTTTCCCCCTCCTTCTCCCATCCACCCACCCTCCTTTTCTATGTCCCCTCCCTCCAGCAGCTCCCCTTTTTTTTCTTTTCCTCTGCTCTCCCCCTTTTCCCCCTCATAGGTCCGGGTCCTCCCTCCCCCCCCCCCCATCACCACAGTCTGCCCCGTGTCACCTGTATAGTGCTGTTACAAGTCAGTGTTCACTGTTGTGCCTCCCCTGTCAGTGTTGTGAACAGCCACCATCATGTCGCTAGTTGTGTTTTTATCTCGTGTGAACAGAAACCAGACTGTCGCCATATTATTTTAATTGCGCGTGTCTCCTTCTTGTGTACCTTCATCCTCATCGTCAACGCCGTGTTCGTATTTTAAGTTCCGCAACTTTCCGCCATTCTACTGTTTCTAACAAAGTCACCATTTTATCACCTTTTTTATATTGTTTGTTCTCTCACCATTGGTTTGTTTAACTTTCTCTCGGCTGTAGAGCGGCTTATGAAGCTGCTATCAGCCGACTGCTTCCCAGATTGGGGGGGGGGGGGGAATCGAAAATCAATAAAGAAAAAAAAAGCGGAGCTGTCATTTGCACTGCGGTGATTCATTTGGAAAGGCTTCCGACGTGATTATGGCAGCACGACTAGAATTAACGGACTTTGAACGTGAACGGATAGTTGCAGCTAGACGCATGGGACATTCCATTTCGAAAATCGTTAGGGAATTCGATGTTCTGGGATCCACACTGTCAGTGTGTACTGACACTACCGAATTTCAGGCACTACTTCTCGCCATGTACAACGCTTAGCAGATGACCTTTGCTTAGCGACCGAAAGCAGCGGGGTCTAAAAGACAAAAACCTCTGCCTGAAATAATTACAGAACTCAATGTTGGACGTACGACGAACGTAACTGTGAGGACGTCATGCCGTTGATGCGCTATGGCAGTAGACGACCGGCTCGAGTGCCTTCGCTAACAGCTCGACATCGTTTGCAGCGCATCTTCTGCTCACATGAATACATCAGTTGGACCGTAGAAGGCTGTAAAACCGTGTTCTGATCAAATGATTCCAGATTTAAGTTGGTAAGACCCGCTGGTAGCTTTCGAGTGTGGCGCAGACCTCACGAAGCGATGGACACAAGTTGTCAACAAGCCGGTGTACAAGCTGGTTGAGGCTCTATAATGATGTGGGCTGTGTCTACATGTGTAAGTAGGCTGTTTATGTTTTCTTATTGGCAAAGTTACGTAGCGCTCTGTATGAAAATCACTGGCTGTGCTGTGTGCAGTCTGTGACTAGTTTGCATTGTTGTCTGCCATTGTAGTGTTGGGCAGGTGGATGTTAACAATGCGTAGCGTTGTGCAGTTGGAGGTGAGCCGCCAGCAGTGGTGGATGTGGGGAGAGAAATGGCGGAGTTTTGAAATTTGTAAGACTGGATGGCGTGAACTGCTATATATATTATGACTATTAAGGTAAATACATTGTTTGTTCTCTATTAAAATCTTTCATTTGCTAACTATGCCTATCATTAGTTAGTGCCTTCCGTAGTTTGAATCTTTTATTTAGCTGGCAGTAGTGGCGCTCGCTGTATTGCAGTAGTTCGAGTAACCAAGATTTTTGTGAGGTAAGTGATTTGTGAAACGTATAGGTTAATGTTAGCCAGGGCCATTCTTTTGTAGGGATTTTTGAAAGTCAGATTGCGTTGCGCTAATAGTATTGTGTGTCACTTTAGTGAATGTTTGAGTACGTTCAGTTTTGCTCAGCTGTTTGAAAAGCAAATAGTGTAAGAGGTTTATCAGCACAGTAATTCAGAAATTGTTCTAATGGGACGTTTCATATGTCGACCCTGCCAGGATACCTCACTGGAAACTTCTGATTTTTTCTTGTAGTTTGTGTAATTAGTGTAGCTTTTGTTTATTGCTAGCGCGCAATTGTAAAGAGAATCTCCTTCGTAGTTGCAGTCTTTCATTGTTGTACAGTAAAACAGTTGTGGCATGCATGTAGATTTGCACCAAGTATTTCGCAGCTGCGCTTGCAATTAACTAGATATTATTTTCTGTGCTATGTTAATGGGTTCCAATACTTTTGCTCTTCAAATTGTGTTTTTCTGTGTTGTCGTGTGAAATATTGTGACAATAATGGCGTGTAAAAAACGTAACACTAGGCTCCAAAGTAAACTGAGAAATGACAGTGAAGACGAAAGCAGTGTGTTAGCGCCACCGTGTAATGAATTAGCTAATGTTCAACATAGTAACTTGGTAATTGTGCATAGGGAAATGGAGCGGGCGGCAAACAATGGCGTAGGCAGTGATACAATTAGTGAACAGGGAAGCATTATCGATCGATCGCTCGGCAACAGCTCGCCTCAGGAATCCGAAATGACAGGACACAACTTTGCAAATACTGTAGATTCAGGTTTTGCGTCCTCACCGTTTTCTCAAATAAATCAAGACACATTTTCTGGTTTTCAAAATGCGAATATTGCCAGTTCAAATGCACTGCCGAATAGCACTGCGGAACATGTTTCAGACACCAGTGCACTGTTATTACAGTTAATGCAACAAATGGGACAAAGGCTACAAAAGTTAGACACAACGCTTGAACAAAATCAGAAACAAATGGAACAGAATCTTCAAAAGTTAGACGCAATGGAACAAAATCTTCAAAAGTTAGACACCATACTTGAACAAACACGTGAAGATTTAACTACTGAGTTACATAAATTCGAATGGAAATGTCAAAAAGTCTGTAGTGACCTAAAACACAAATTTGTGAGCATTTCCAACCTATTCATTCGCGTCATGAAAATGCATTACAGAATCATGAAGCAGCCATAAAAGAACTGCAAACTATTGTTCATGAAAATCACGACACCTTGCAAGCTAAAATTGACTCAGTTGCATCTACCGATTCGGTTACGCAACTTGCAAAAATTCAAGAAAACTTAAAGGACACAGTAGATACGATTTCAACACAAATGAACACTCTGAAACTTGGTTCACAAAAACACACTGCGGAAATAAGTACACTATCAGAGAAAGTAGCCGAACTTTCGGATCAGTTCACTAACTTATCTGCAAAGGTAGATGATGATCTGAATGAAACAAGACCTGTAGCCATCACTGACACAGAAGAGTATGAACAAATTAAGAAATTCAAACAAAATCAGAATCAAATTAATACGCAACACAAAAGAGAAATCCGGGAAGTACAAGATCAGTTGGCACAAGTAATACAAAAATTACATATTTCAGAGGACACTCGCGCTCCAACACGGGAAGAGGGACTTAGAAATACGGAACAACCACAAAATAATAACACAGGACACTTCAAAAATTATGAAAGAAATTGGCAAGGCACACCGAATTTTGAGATGGAACCGCCGAAACGACGCAACAATGACCGACATGTGACTCACCGACATGATGATTTTGACTATAAGCTGTTCATTACTAAACGTAAATTCAAAATATTTAAGAATTCTGGCAACGACATTCATCCACAAGCATGGCTCCATCAATTCTCTCATTGGTTTCCTCCCAACTGGTCGTTAGAGCACAGATTAGACATTATGTGTGGCTACTTGGAGAATGAACCAGCTGTAAGAATGCGATCGGTCATTCACGATTGTCACAGTGAAGGAGAATTTTACCATGCGTTCCTCTCAGCATATTAGTCTCAAGCTACACACGACCGAGTAAAACATAGCATCATGATGATGAAACACTTTGAACAATCTGAATTTTCCAGTCTTGTCAAATACTTTGAAGACATGTTGCATAAGAATCAGTATCTTTCAAACCCATACAGCTCTTCAGAACTGATCAGCATTTGCTTAATGAAATCGCCTGAACATTTAAGAAATATTATTTTGGCAGGACGTTGCAAAGACGACATTGAAGCTTTTCAGGGACTCTTACAAGAATTAGAAATTGACACAGACAGTCGTGGGATGCGAAAACAGGAAAACAATTACTACAGGTCACATCTGTCACAATTCCGTGACGACAGAAACAATAACTGGACACGACAAGTCTATTCTTACAACGCAAATCGTGACCAAAACAGAAGTTAGACCTCCAAATCCCAATAACGAAGCGCGCCAACAAAGGAACAGACAATTACTTGCACCGCAGGCAGCCGCGTGCGCAGGCTGGTTCAGAGAAAAATAACATAGACGCTAACCTTGAGAAAAATTTTAGCACTCCTCACCGACGTATACCGCATGATAATTCCGTTCAAGTTGAACCTCAGCGTACTAGGAAGAGTAAAGGTTTACACCACATTTCACATGTAAAACCATATATTGGAAGATAATCTGCTTTTTAACTTAGTCTTTGCTATAAAATTTTTCACTTTACATTACTAGTATGCTTAGTCAGACTTAGAATCTGTTAACATGCAACAATGTTTGAAGTTAAATATCCAGTCTAGAACCTAGGGAACATTTTTAAACTGAAATTACGAATGCATTGTTATTGTGAACAGACAACACAGTGTTATTGTGTGTGTACATTATTGCTTGTTAGTTACACGATTACGTAATGACTATAAGGCTTACATACTTAGAACATATACCAGTACTGCAAATGAGATTTTAATGCAACATTTTGGTTTACTTGAAAATACATTCTGGATTTAAAGTACTTTCAGTGAGATACCAGATGACACAGTGGTTAGTTTATGTGACAGCTACACGATTTTACCTCAACACTACTAATGAGTGACAATTTACAATGTTGCTTTTGCGCTGTATCTGTTTTATATCTACACAGTTTTTCTGTATTATTCTGGAAAGTAAAACATGTTTTAGTAGTAACTTTTGTGGTATAGCTACAATGAGACAGCTTTTGTTGTAGCACAACAATATGTTACATTATAGTACTTTCTTGATCACGGTAAGGTACGTAATAACTACGGTATCTATACGCAAAGCATTTCACTTTCGTTTATGATGAGGTAAGTACATTGACTTCAGCAGAACTTTGCTTACAGAGGACGATAACTACGACAGTTCCACAGAATTATCTTACAGCAAAAAGCACATTTAGCGCTATAGGACATGCATGAGTGATTAATTTTGTACTTAAAACATTTATTTTTAAAGATATTTGAAGTATAATAATACAAAGGTTTTCCATGATACATTTCATTCCATTGCTGTAATCTGTAACACCTGAGGGTATAATTACATTAATCCTCAGGGGGGTACACGCTTACTTTGTGTACCATGTGTCTGGCAAGCACAGGGAGCCCTAGCCAATATGGTATTTGCTTATACAACTTTATACATTGGTACCATATTTCTCTAACACATAAAATACACAGCTATCTGATCATTTAACTGAGAGACACAAACATTTTTTACTATGTCAGTGACACATGTTTTCACAATTACACAGTTGGGTAACTTCACACTTACGAAATTGTATTTTGTCTGTACTTTGTGAACTCTCCATATTTTTTCATAACCATTGTGATACTATGAGAGCTTCGAATGATGTATTTGGTATGGGATCATGATTTTTAAAGTACGTTTGAGGTAGACGAGAGTTTTGAAACGAGCAGAGAATTTTTTGTAGGTTTTAAAATATTCAGAAAGCTACGACGATTTTGAGATGTGATTGATCTGTTATGATGTTATTATTATGACGACGATGAGTATTATGCTGTTGCGGTATGTTTATGATCAATAATCTGATGCTATATGAGTTATTTGATTATGCTACGTAACTGTTATGATGAAATATTGAAGAAGTGTCGACGAATAAGGTAAGGAATAATGAGTAGTGTTTAGGGACTCTGGTTTGTGAAAAAGGTTGTTGGAAACCAAGAATCGTACTTTAAGAGTTATGAAATGTATGTAAATGCGTGAATGTATTACAATGCCAACGAAAATTTTTTGGACACTGTTATATCAATAGCATTTTGTTTCTACAGATTTGTAACCCAAATTCTTGACCTGTGAAATATTTTTATATGAGACTGTCACTGTAGTGCAAACTGGTGTTGTAAATATTTCGGTAAGAAAGTTAAGTGACATTCACGTAATGCGTCATGGGCACGACGCATTACGTGGACAGCTGCGCAACAGTCGCCTAGCAAAAAGCCATTAGTGTGTGCCTTTCAGAGGCTCGGGTGAAAAAAAAAGGAGGCCATTATCCTCGCTATTGACATTTCTTTGTAGAAAGCAACCTAAATACGACATGCTCAAACTTGAAAATATATGATTACACTGTGGAGCTCTTAATTTATAATATTTACTAAAATGCCTAATGAAATGATGAGAGACATTTTACATCTATTGTCTTTGTAGTTGAGAGATTGCTCATTTTGTTTAATATCTAGTTTCTAGCTGCCCTGCAGCATTGGTTAAAATAAAATTTTATAGATGTACTAATATAAATGTTTTGTGTCTACAGACCCAGTAAAGAATAACTTTTATGTACTCCAAAAAAAACGAAGGAGCACAAAAACACATTTCCCTTCACAGGAATTACATACGGAATTTTCTTTTCCAGTACTTGGTAATTTCTTTTGTAGAATAAATTGTGATGCTTCACTCTAGTGTTAAGATGTGACATAGGTATTAACCATGGCCATTTTTACTGTAATATTTTTTCTGCTTGAGCTTTCTCATGTATAGATATAAGTTATTGCATTTGCTGCGGCTGTTTGCCAGGCATAGTGCTACTAAATTTCACTTTGTATTACTCTGTTAAGCTAGTTTTACTACTGATTTATTTTTCTTGTTTGCTGCACAGTGCCTTATATTAGTTGTAATATTGCAATTGCTTTGCCTATTTAATTTTTTTGTCATTGATGTTTGTGTTAATTGTTTTGTGCTGCTGCTTTGCCTTGTCCCTTAGTTTAGCATCTGAGCTCAGTAGATTTAAGTTAGCTTAAGAGGGGGTAGCCTATAAGAGAATGAGTTGCGATGAATTTGAAGAAATGCACCGAGAGGCTATACGAGAAAAGTACAGAAAGCAGGTATAGGTAGGATTTTCTTGGAAATAAATGATGAGGTAAGATAATGGAAAATAAATAATGAGATAAGAAAAATGTGAACAAAATACAGAAAGCATGCTTGAACAGGATTTTTTTGGTGGGAAAAAATGTTGAAATAAGACGAAAGATCTATGGAATGAAGTTTTGGGTTGGACTGCAGTGCCAAACATTACACTGAAAACAAACCCTGCCCTTTCCTCTTGTGTTATTCTGCTATGTATTTGTGTACCCTTGGGTATTTGTGTTCTTCCTGTCTTTATGTGTTTATCTGATGAGAGTTACATTGTAGAATTTTTCTGATAATATGTTATTTACTTTGTAAAGATGTTTAGACATTATTTATTCTGTTTTGTTTTAATGCTCATGTGTGAAGTTGTTGTTTCAATAATTATTCTGATCTTTTATGTATTTACTTATGTCATAATTCCTGTAACACTGATGTGTATGTTTATTCCTATTCTTTTGAAAAGCCTGTTCTACTACAAATGTTATCTGTATTATTATGTTTTTAATGATGTATTTTGTACTTTGTTATTGTATTCTTATGTTATAAAGTTGTAATTGACAGCAGTTCATCAAATTAAGTAACTTGTTAGTTCCATTTCACTGCACACATTTCTGTTGGTCATACTATATGGACAATATGTGGGAAGTAGGGACTGTTAGTGTTTGCACATGTGTTAATAATTCAGCAAGGGACTGGATAATAGCATTGCTGGTTCTAAGGACAATTCCAAAAACTTTGTGAGTGCACAAGTGGTGGTTATGGACTTGCTATATTATCTGCAAGACTCTTCAATGGTGATTGTGCACCTGCACAGTCACAACAGATGGCTGCTGGCCATCTCTACAAGGACTACAGTGGGTCTGCATCTTTGATGACCCACCAACACCATTATTTCTACAAGGACTACCGTGGGTCTACACCTTTGATAACTCACCAATACCATTATTTCTACAAGGACTGCAGTGGGTCTGTACCTCAGGTGGCCCACCAATACTATACTCTCTACAAGGACTACAGTGGGTTTGTATCTTTGATGACCCACCACTACCATTATTTCTACAAGGACTACAGTGGGTCTACACCTTTGATGACTCACCAATACCATTATTTCTACAAGGACTACAGTGGGTCTGCACCTCAGGTGGCCCACCAATAACATAATCTCTACCAGGACTACAGTGGGTCTGCTGTGTGATGACCTACCTACCAATATTCTTCAAAACTTCGACTGACTCTGCTGTGGGTTTGCTCTGTTGTGGCCCATTACTTGTCTGCATGTCAAGAGTCAGCACTGTCTTTCCGTTGGAAGGACAACACCACTTCTTCAAGACTGCATGGAAATCCACTACTTCTGTGCGCAATTTCTTTTACTAATGAGACTTTGTGAAAAAAACTGTAATTACTATTATGATGAATGATCAGGACTATCTTTATGGACTGTGAGAAAATTTTAGCTTTTGACCAACTTTGTATTAATAAGTGTGTACATTTGATATCTTTCTTACTGTAATGATGAAAACTTTTTTCAAATCTGTATTGGCCACTGCCCAAAATGATTTGTACAATTTTTTGTGGGGAGCATGGGGGCTATGTAAGTAGGCTGTTTATGTTTTCTTATTGGCAAAGCTACGTAGCGCTCTGTATGAAAATCACTGGCTGTGCTGTGTGCAGTCTGTGGCTAGTTTGCATTGTTGTCTGCCATTGTAGGGTTGGGCAGGTGGATGTTAACAGTGCATAGCGTTGTGCAGTTGGAGGTGAGCCGCCAGCAGTGGTGGATGTGGGGAGAGAAATGGCGGAGTTTTGAAATTTGTAAGACTGGATGGCGTGAACTGCTATATATATTATGACTGTTAAGGTAAATACATTGTTTGTTCTCTATTAAAATCTTTCATTTGTTAACTATGCCTATCAGTAGTTAGTGCCTTCTGTACATTTGTGGGACATATCGGAGGTCAGTTCGTGCACAAAATCCTGCATCGCCAGCACTTTCTCTAAAGAAAACTTGCACTATGTAGCAAGAAAAATGTAATAAATGTTTAAAAATGAAATGGTTAAAACCTATGGCTGGAAAGGGCAAATAGCAAGCCCTAAAACAGCACTCTCAGCAACCTTAGGGCAGAGAATGAAGAGTGAAAAAGAAAGACGCGATTAGTAGTCTCAGGCAGCACCTCAAGAAGGTAACGATCTACGTTACCGAAATATCGTGCAAGTACGACGCTGATATCCGACAGAACACCCGACGACCCAAGATGTGTATGGCTTTGGCGCATCGCTTTAGAACCTTTTCTTATGATGTTTTGAAGATATCAACCACGAAGGAAACAAAGCATAGAGAAACCGGGGATATGAGTCTCAGCGTTGTCGTCAACGACTTTAATTTTGCGTTTGTGTCTTGCATTTGTTTGAACGCTTTTCTCGGTGTGCTTGAGAGTCACCGGGGATATATTCTTCGTTTGCTTCACTGCTTCTAATTTTCCATCCTAGTGGTATACATCAGTTATTGCACTTCGATGACCCTGTTGAGCATAGTGTTGCATATCTTGGCTCTCCCTTCGCCCACTTCTGAAATATTCTTGTATCATGTCTCAGAAGTCATTAGTCAATGTTTCAGAACTTCATCGCTTCCTCATGTTCAATTTCATCATTTATCTTCTGGAAACAACGATATATTCTTGAACTTATATACACAGTTTAAAATAAAGCATGCCGAAAATAAATGAAATCACTCTTCATAAATTTTTGCCTCTGCTAAAATGCGGGTTATAGAGTCTTGTCACGGTCCACGCGGCGTCCCCCGTCGGAGGAGTCCTCCCTCGGGCATGGTTGTGCGTGTCGTCCTTTCACCACAAATTTCCAGTTTTATAGAGTCACAACAATGAAAATCCTTTTCTTGGCTCAAAAGAAAAAGAAAAGAAAAAATACTGAAGGCAAGCAGTAACATTTAAAATATAAAGCATTCTTTCTTTGGATATTAAACTGCAATCGGAATACGATATTGTAGTTTAATAAACTGTCTCGACTGCAACAGATGTTTATCATAGTTGGCAATCAGTTTCGGTGTATATTTTCTACCATCTTCAGGCCGTAAGCACTATGATGGTGGGGTGGGCAAAGCAAGATCCGTTGAGGTGCGTGTTCTAACGAGTCTTGACCAGTCGTCATCCCGATGCTTACGGCATGAAGATGGTCGAAATTATACACCGAAACCGGTTGCCAACTGCGATAAACATCTGTAGCGATAGGGACTGTTTTAATGAAATTTAATAAACAGTTAAATGCAGCATCTCTTGCTAAAGGCGTTACTCACGGGGAAAGTAGAAGCGATTGAGGAAATGAGAAATGGATGGAAGCACCATCTTCTTGCAGCGTTGATCGGAACTGGGACAGCCTCCATGGCGCCCTCACCACAGCACGCGATTTACCTTGTAACTGTTTTATAGCTTTCTGCCCAGTAAAGAGTCATTGTAAGTAAGGCGAGGGCAATGTCTCCACTTCGCACACTGCCTGTAGGATAATTATGACTTTCAATCTACGTAAGGCAATCGAATGCGTTCCTATTTGCAAGAAATTGTAAACTGATTAATTAAGAGAATGACGGCGTGGATAGAGTTTACGACACAAAAAGATTTAAAGTACCATTAAAATATTGATATATTATAACCAGGTTCTTTCACATTACCAGAGCTGCCTTTAGAATTATATGGTTGCTGAGGCAAATTCACTACAGCCATACAAACAAACGGGGCTCAATATGCTGCAGTTACTGACATCGGACGAAGATGGCATACACGAACAACGAGTAAGTCGACATGTTGCTGATGGTCGGCGATTGCCTACACGATGTCACTGAAGCAGCCATGGCGTACGCCGTGAGATATCCTAGACGAAGAGCTACGGCAGCCATTACATTCTCACGTGCCGAACAACGATTTCGGGAAACAGGCAGCTTGGTAATGCGCCGCAGGGACAGACGAAGAACTGCAAGAAGTGAGGAGATGGACGTGTTTGTCTTAGCTGCCGTAGACCACGATACTCATGTCAGCTTACGAGCTGTTGTTGCAGTGGTGTCAGTCTCACATCTGTGTGGCGTATTGTACACGGCCACAGGTTTCACCCGTACCACCTGTCACTGACCCAGGAGCAGCATGGTAACGATCTCCGTGCGAGAGTAACATTCCGTGAATGGGCCATGCGTAATTTCACGCTAGAGTCTTTACAAGGTGTTATGTTCTCTGATGAGTCCACGTTCACAAATTATGGTGCAGTGAATCACCATAACGTGCACTACTGGGCCGCAGACAGTCGTCTGAGGGTATGACCTGTTGACCGTCATCGTAGGTGGTCTATTAATGTATGGTGTGGAATCCTTGGGGATGAAATCACCAGTCCACATTATTTCCCAGGTACACTGACAGGTGAGTTACATCGCGCGTTCATAGTCGACAGTTTGGGTGGTCTCCTTGAACATGTGTGTCTACAAAGGAGAGTCCATATGTGGATGCAGCACGATGGTCACCCAACCCATTCTGCATGTGCTGTTGTGGAAGAATTAAACAAGAGGTTTGCAGGAAGGTGGTTGGGGCGCCATGGTCCTCATTCATGGCCCGCAAGGTCGCCCGATTTAAAACTATTAGATTTCTTTTTGTGGGGATATCTAAAGGATCGTGTTTATGTCACTGAGCCCACAACCCCAGGTGATCTAAAACGGCGCATCGAGGATTCATGTTGCTCCGTGACATCGGTGATGTTACATCTTGCCCGCAGATCCTTTAGAAGGAGCATTGCATTGTGCATTCAGGAACATGGATACACATTTGAACATCTCATTTAAATCTACTTCCCACCGCCAGAACATACATCACCCACCACACAGCCATGTATTATGTACAGCGTGTGGTATCTGCCCCTGAAACTTTGAGGAGTTGTAGCTCCCAAACTGCAAGTGATGGGAATGTTATTTAAATTGATGTGTACACAGCTGGGCCGGCCGCGGTGGTCTCGTGGTTAAGGCGCTCAGTCCGGAACCGCGCGACTGCTACGGTCGCAGGTTCGAATCCTGCCTCGGGCATGGATGTGTGTGATGTCCTTAGGTTAGTTAGGTTTAAGTAGTTCTAGGTTCTAGGGGACTGATGACCACAGATGTTAAGTCCCATAGTGCACAGATCCATTTGAACCATTTTGAACACAGCTGGTGTTACTGATTCCAGTACATGACAGAAACAACTATTGTTTCTTTTAAAAACTGTATCTTTTTGCTGTAACTCTTTGGATAATAACACAGTAAACTATGTTCATAGCTCCGCAGACAGTGTTACGTTTCTTATGGTGACTTAATGCAATAAATATTTCCGTCGCCTATTACTTCGTCTGTGTTTGTTCATGTTTACTTGTGTGCACAATTGTATCACTGGCACGTGTACATTATATATCGAACGTGACCCAAATCGTTTCTTATTCTAATTCTTCACAAAACGTCTCCAACTCTGGTTGGACAAAATATTGTAAACATAAGAGAAAATCAGTGCATACATTGCTCTAAATTCAGCATAGATTCTTGGTACTCTCATGCCAAAGATAAGATCAATTATTAAGACTTTCTGGTGTTACTGAGTGTCAAGTAGTGCACTTCTAAGTGATCTTGGTAATATTCTGTAACGTAGATCGTATGTCGTAGTGACGTTAGAGTAATATAGTTGCTTCTCTTCGCCGATTGAAGTCTCGTAGCATCTCGATGAACGCCGCCTGTAAAGAATTAAGGTTGTTTTGGCATTGTCCAATTTCTCTGCCCGTCAGTTTCCTGTAACTTACCTCGTACATATTTCTTTTACTTTATTCTAGAAGAGACGGTATTAAGTATGCCTCATGTCACGTTTACAAATCGTACCTCAGCAGTGTACTGGCACTCAAACGTGTGAATAAAGTTGAAAAATTACTTTAATTTCACTAAGATCACACTAGTATTTTTTTTTTATTCCTAAACTCTATCTTTGGCTGCACTTTACTTAGATCAGTTTGTCGTGCTTATGGTGTATAACACGGTTAACTTCCATTAGCAGCCAGAAATCATATCATCATCGGAGCATTAAAAAAATTTAATATCGTTTTACTCGATATATTCATAAATAAAGCCTAGTGCTGTGAACTCGTCAAAAAAAAAATTCTCTCTGCAACATGGCATGTAATTGCGCGATCGTATACTTATATACGTTAGGGAGTTCAACATTTTATGTAACTTACCCTGTACCTTATAATCTTGAAACACAAGTGGCAAAAAAGACTTACATCTACTTTGTTCAGAGGTCTGTGCTAATTGTTCGCTCCAGAATCCTTTGTATATAAACTCAAAACTAAAATACCACTGTGATCAGAAACTATTCAGTCCACCTTCCAGGTACATCCTATGTTAACATTACTAGTCATCAATTGACGTGTATGTCCTAGCTTTCTTGTGTATTGAGTCCTCAATCACTGACAAATGTAAACAGAAGTAGTGAAATGCTCTGATTCACGTAACTGCATAGGAAGATATACCTACTTTGACCTAATCGTATTTCTTCTTTTTACCATAGTTATTTCACTCGTGTGCATAGATAGATATAAAGTGTGATACTCAAACATGGTGGAATTTCCTCAAATCTCTGTGTGCATAGAGTCATTTGATTTTACAGTTGTGAGGATACGCTACTAAATAACATCCGCCATGCGGAATATGTACAATAATATACGGACCAGTATATCTTATTTGCCACTTAGCGTTTTTCTTGGCTGACAGAGAAGATTTCACATGGATCCTAAGTAATACTTGTTTTCTAACCACAAATCTGGTAATACCATGTAGCTGTTTGTCAAACTGTCTCTTACGGCGCTGAGCTTGTTCTGTAATAGAGATCAATACCTGTCTTACCTTGGATCGCCCCCACGACTATCCATGGTCAACATTTGGGAGCATAATGAACCCACGTTTAGTTTGACGCTCCAATATTACAGTTTGTAGGCGCTTCCATCGTTACTTCTATAATATTCACCCCCGACGTGTTGTTACTCCATTGCACATTGCGATCATGATTTTGCCCTGAGTTTACATGCGTAATGTGACTTTGAGCTTGGGACTGATAGTGTTGATGGCTAATCGGGTACTGCCACTGCACATTTCGTGGGTTAGCCGTGTTGTTGTCAAATTGAGGCTGAAAATTACTGTGAGCGTTACCCCACTGATTTCCGTTGTCGTTGCTATTCCAGTTTCGCTTCCGGTTACCGGAATAGCCAGAGTAGTTTCTGTCCCCATTTTTTCTTTTTCTTCTAAATCCTGGATTAAAATTTTGATTGTAGTTGTTATTGAAATTGCCTCCCGAATTCGGGTCTGGCATATGCGCTGCTGCGGCTGAATCGACAAAAGCCGGTCGTGACTCTGCCGCGCACGCTACAATGTTGACGCCGTACTGGGTATAATGACAATAAAAAGATGATAAGACCTCTAGCATATCATCATACGAAAATAAATAATGCCAGTGCACAATCACATTAATAGACATAATGACAGTAAAGAGTAACAGTTCGTTGGTACCTGTATAGTGACAAACGTAACAAGAGTTCGTGGTATCGACGTCTCAGTACACAAAAACAAATGCATAAATTCCATTTCTGCTAGGTTTCTACAGCTTTACATAACGGATTGATTTGGGGATAGCCGGAGATCGAGAGGACAATTATTTGTGCCGCATCATATGGGATAGTTTTGATGCGAATTATTCGCCATATTGAATGGGAAATTTTCAGAAGTCGAACAAGAAACAAGGTATGATGAATTACGGTTCAACGTCCCATCGAGAAACTGGTCGTTAGAGACGGGACAGGAAGCCTGAGGAAGGAAACTGACTGAGCGTTTAAGCATTTGAATTGGGACTTTTAAGGAAATCATGTTACCCGTAAATCGGGAAGGCCAGACGGTGTGTTCTTTTTCTACCTTCTCTACAACTTTCGAGTCTCTGATACTCCACACTGCGACTTGTAGTGTGTTTGCATTTCATTTAACATTTTTCCTACGGTTACCTCCGACATGGCTGTCCCCTCTCTGAAATACGAATGAGGAATAATCAACAATCTTTCCCCTATGGGGTGCCCATCATCATACGTTTTATATTGCAGGTCGCATGTCCTATGGATACAAATTGTTTGCCTTTAACGCAATGACTTCCGTTGTGTTCTGCGTCCTTATGCCGTTGATCATTACTGATTCGTCCCACTTATAGGGGCAGTTTTCCTCTCCAAGGGCAATAAGTTGTCCTGAAACACAGTCCGCCCTTCCACCCTCTTTAACAAGCCCGTCGGCAGAAGGAAGGTGACTCCTTACACCGGAAGTCTTCGGTCACCATTGCTGAAGACTTTTATTCAAAGTGTGAAACACAGACGAAGTATTTTCTGATTACTAGTCACAGACGCTACCCGTAGAAAAAGTACAGAAATAGTTTATTAATAGCGATTTAACGCCCTTGTTCTACATCTACATCTACACCGATACTCTGCAATCCACCTCACGGCGCGTGGCGCAGGGTAAACCGTATCATTCGCTAATAGAGCGAAGGAGAAACCACTTTCTATACCCCTCCATATGAGCCCTAATTTGTCATATCTTATCTTCGTGCTCCTTACGCGCAGTGTGTGTTGTCGACAGTACAATCGTTCGTCAGTCAGCATCAAATGCGGGGTTAATTTTTCTCAGTTGTGTTTCTCGAAAAGAACGTCGACTTCCCTCCAAGGATTCGCATTTGAGTTCCCGAAGCGTCTCCGTAACACTTACGTGCTACCGATCCTACTGCTAACAGATCTGGCATCCCTCTACGGAATTACTTCGATGTCTTTCTTTAAGTCCGACCTGGTACGAATCCCAAACACTCGACCAGTACTCAAGAATAGGTCGCACAAGCGTCCTATACGCTATCTCCTTTACAGATGAACCACTCTTTCCTAAAATTCTGTGTCAAGCCGGACACTATGAATATTGTACCCGAATGTTACAGGTTTGTTTTCCTATTCAACCACATTATGTTACACTTCTTTACACTTATACCTAGCTACCAACCATCACGCCAGCTAGAAATTTTGTCCGTCATCTTGTATCCTCCTGCAGTCACTCAATTTCGATATCTTCTTGGCACCACAGCATCATCTGCAAACAACTGCAGATTGCTGCGCACCCTCTCCACCAAATCATTTATGTATTTAGTGAACAGCAGCGTGCCTATCACTCTTCCTTGGAGCACTCGTGACGATTCTCTTGTGTAACGAACACTCGCCGACGAGGACAACATACTGAGTTCAATAACTTAAAAAGTCTTAGAACCACTCACATGTCTGTGAACCCTTTCCATATGCTCGTACCTTCTTTAAAAGACTACAGTGGTGTACCGGATCAAACGCTTTCCGAAAACCTAGAAATGTGTAATCTGCCTCTTGCCCTGCATCCATAGTTCGCAATGTATCACTTGAGATGAGGGTAAGCTGAGATTCGCACGGCCGATGCTTCGTAAAACCACGCTGATTCAATTATACAAGCTCCTTAGTCTCAATAAATTTATTATATTCGAACTGAGACTATGGTCGACTTTCTGCAGCAAACCGATGCTAGCGATATTGGTCTCTCATTTTTTGCGTCCTATCTCTTCCCCTCATATACACAGTAGTTACCTGAGCCTTTTTCCTGTCACTGGGGACTTTGCGCTGGGCAAAAGATTTACGATAAACGAAAGCTAAGTAAGAGGCCACCGCTATAGAGTACTTTTTGAAAAACCAAACTGGGATTCCATTCGGACCTGGTGACTTCTACATCTACATCTACATGGATAATGTGCAAATCATAATTAATTGCATGGCAGAGGGTTCATAGAACCACCTTCACAATTCTCTATTATTCCAATCTCGTATAGCGCGCGGAAAGAACAAACATCTATATCTTTCTGTGCGAGCTCTGATTTCCCTTATCATGTTGATCGTCGACGTCAACAAAATATTTTGGCGTTTGAAGGAGAAAGTTGGTGATCGGAATTTAGTGAGAAGATTCCTCCGCAACGAAAAATGCCTTTGTTTTAATGATGTCTATCCCAAATCCTATATCATTTCACTGACACTCTCTCCCCTATTTTGCGATAGTACAAAAGTACTGCCCTTCTTTGAACTTTTTCGATGTACTCCGTCAATCCTATCTAGTAAGGATCCCACACCGCCCAGCAGTATTCTAAAAGAGGACGGACAAGCGTGGTTTAGGCAGCCTCCTTAGTAGATCTGTTACATTTTCTAAGTGTCCTGCCAATAAAACGCAGTCTTTGGTTAGCCTTCCCCACAACATTTTCTATGTGTTTCTTCCAATTTATGTTGTTTGTAGTTGTAATTCCTAGGTATTTAGTTGAATTTACGGCTCTTAGAGTTGACTAATTCATCGTGTAACCGGAGTTTAACAGATTCATCACTCATGTGAATGACCACACACTTTTCGTTATTTAGGGTCAATTGCCAATTTTCACACCATATAGATATCTTTACTAAATCGTTTTGCAATTTGTTTTGATCTTCTGATGACTTTACTAGTCGACAAACGACAACGTCATTTGCTAACTACCTATGACGGCTGCTCAGATTGTCTACCAATCGTTTATATAGATAACGAACAGCAAAGGGCCTATGACACTACCTTGGAGAACGCCAGAAATCTTTTCTGTTTTACTCGATGACTTTCTGGCAGTTACTACGAACTGTGACCTGTCAAATAACTGAGACGGCATTCCATAGGCAGGCGATTTCATTACAAGCCGCTTGTGTGGTAGTGTCATAAGCCTCCTAGAAATCTATTAATGTGAAATCAATCTGAAATCCCTTGTCAGTCGCACTCAACACTTTGTGCAAGTAAAGAGCAAGTTGTATTTCGCAAGAACGATGCATTCTAAGTCTGTGTTGACTGTGTGTCAATAGACGGTGTTCTTAGAGGTAATTCATAATGTTCGAAAAGAATATATGTGGATCCAATTATCATATTGTTTTCAGCTCCTTCAGTTGTGTCTCTACGCCATGGCTGCATATTATTATGTCGTGTATACGGGAGCCTGTTTAGTGGTCAAATGACAGTATGTTTGTGCCATTCTCCTGCGTGAAATATTCTTGAACTAGAAATTTAAAACTTCAGCTTTCGTTTTACTTTCTTCAACTGCCACACCAGACTGATCAACAAGTGACTAGATGTGAGTCTTAGACCAACTTAAGGATTTTAGATTGGATCAGTATTTTCTCGGTTTCTCTGCTATTAATCTTTTGCTAAGGTATGACGGTGGTAGTAGTTGTATGCGTCGTGCATAGATCTTTTCATGGACGCACGAACCTCTACAAACCTTTGCCTTTCATCTTTTGCGCGTTCTCTTTTTATTAGCTTTCGAAATCATAGTAGCCATAATGACATCCTCATCGCTGATCTCCGTTTCTGTACTGATGTTCGCCGGCCGCGGTGGCCGAGCGGTTCTAGGCTCTACAGTCTGGAACCGAGCGACCGCTACGGTCGCAGGTTCGAATCCTGCCTCGGGCATGGATGTGTGTGATGTCCTTAAGTTAGTTAGGTTTAATTAGTTCTAAGTTCTAGGCGACTGATGACCTCAGAAGTTAAGTGGTATAGTGCTCAGAGCCATTTGAACCATTTTTGTACTGATGTTGTCCATAAGGTCCAGGCAATTTGTGGCTACAAGATCTAAGATATTTCCATTGCGAGTGAGCTCACGAAGGAGTTGCTCAAGTCAGTGTTCAGAAAAAATGTTCAGAAAGTACCCCACATGACTGTCAGTCTGTACCCCCTTGCAATTAATCCATAGTCATCCCAGTCTATACTCGGCAGGTTAAAGTCGGCTTCTAGTAGTAATGCGTGATTTGGGTATTCACGCGCTACTGGCAATAGACATTCTTTGAATGTCCCTAGACCTGACACAGCAGAATCGGGTGGCCGGTAAAAACGTCCAAAAATTAGCTTCGTTTTACGTAGACCTGTTAGACGTAACCAGATAACTTTACTGTCACACTCAACTCCGACTTCAATTGAGACAGCATTTTTGTTAACAGCAATGAACAGTCCCGCTCCTATAGCCTCTAACCCGTCTTCCCGATATACGTTCCATGACTCACTAAATACCGCAGAGCTTTCCACTTCGGGTTTCAGCTAACTCTCGGTTCCAAGAATAATTTATGCGCGAGAACTCCCCTGGAGGGCAGTAAATTCGGAAAATTTATTACGAATACTTCGACAGTTCACTGATAAAATTCTGGCAGTCAAAGTGTCTTTGCTCTAAGCGCCGTTTGACTCCCCATGCCTCATATCGAATGGCGAGCGTTCATCAGAGCACTTCTAACTATCTTCTAGCCGAAAAAACCCTCATGTGCACTCCACAAGCACTCTTCTACCCGAGCAGCTGCTTCCTTTGTGTAGTCCACCGGTGACCTATCAAGGGGAGCTCCACAAATCCCTACACGAGAACGCAGGGCTAGATATCCGTAGCCAAGACCGTCACGGAGAAGACGAATCCTTTGGTTGAAATCCTCCACTCCGGTCCAAAACAATGGATCCCGATAAACTCTGGGAACAATCGTCCAAATTGCGAGCACTGCATGCACCCCAAGCCTGAGGCCAGTGGCCTTCACCACCTTCGTCAACCACGAGTAAGAAGTAGGCTGCAGATTCCTTGACTTGCGCTACCTGGTGGTAGGTTTCCAGGTTCCGCTTGATAGGTCAGGAGTCCACTACACACAGGAAGCGGCTACACTGGTAGCGGGAGCTGTTTGGAAGGGTTTTTAGATTAGAGGGTCTCAGGAACCCACAGAAAGGGCGTCCGTCTAAAAGGGCCAGGTAAAACACAGTAAGGTAGCTGTGGAAACGATCGGTTTTGTAGATGTAAATTGTCGTAGCTGTGCTGGGAAAGAACCAGAGCTCCAAGCCCTAATACAAAGCACTGAAGCTCAAATAGTTATAGGTACGGAAAGCTAGATAAAGCTGGAAATACGGCTGAAATGTTTTCAAACGACCTAACAGAATGGATAGATTAAATATAGTTGGTTGTGGGGTAATTATTGCTGTCAGAAGTAATTTACCTTGTAGTGAAATTGAATTAGACAGTTCTTGCGAAATAGTATGGGTACAGGCTATACTTGACAATCGGACTAAACTATTAATGGGATCGTTTTACCGACACCTCGACTCAGAAGATATAGTTGCTGAACAGTTAAAAGAAAACTTGAGTCTCATTTCAAACAAGTACCCCACTCATACAATTATAGTCGATGGCGACTTCAGTCTGCCCTAGATATGCTGGAAAAATTATACGTTTAAAGCCGTCGGCAGGCATAAAACCTCATCCGAAATAGTACTGAATGCTTTCTCAGAAAATTGTTGTGAACAGTTAGCTCATGAGCACACTCGAAGCGTAAATGGTTGTGAAAGTAAACTTGACCTATTAGCAACAAATAATCCTGGACAAATAGGGAGTATCATGACGAACACAGGGATTAGCGACAACAAGGCAGTTGCTGCTAGGCTGAGTACCGTAACACCTACAACCATCAAAAAGACACTCAAAGTAAATCTATTTAAAAAAGCTGGTAAAAATGCTCTTAACGCCTTTTTAAGATACAGTCTCCATACTTTCCGATCTGATCACGTAAGAGTAGAAAATATGTGGATTGATTTCAAAGAGACAGTATCGACGGTAATTGAGAGATATGTACCACATAAATTAATAAGTGATGGTACTGATGATGCCCCATAGTACACAAAAAGGGGGCGGATCACAGTTGCAGAAGGAACGAAACAAGCATGCCTAATTTAAAAGAACGCAAAATTCTGAATATTGACAAAGTTTTGCAGAAGTTCCAAATATAGCACGTGTTTCAATGCGAGATGCTCTCAATAATTTCCACAACGAAACTCTGTCTCGGAATCTGGCAGAAAACCCAAAGAGATTCTGGTCATATATAAGGCACATCAGTGGCAAGACGCAATCAATACTTTCACTGCGCGATATCAACGGCGAAGTCACTGATGACAGTGGCACTAAAGTAGTGCTATTAAACAAGATTTTCCGAAACTCCTTCACCAAAGAAGACGACGTAAATATTCCTAAATTCCAATCAAGAACAACTGCCAATATGAGAAACATAGAAGTAGAGATCCTCGGTGTAGCAAAGCAGCTTAAATCACTTAATAAAGGCAAGACCTCCGGCCAAGATTGTATACCAGTCAGGTTCCTCTCAGAGTATGCAGATAGACTAGCTCCATATTTAACAATTATACACAACCGCTCACTCACAGAAAGATCCGTACCTAATGACTGGAAAATTGTTCAGTCACACCAGTACCCAAAAAGGGAAGTAGGGGTAATCCGCTCGATTACAGGCCCTTATCACTAGCATCGATTTGCAGTCGTGTTTTTGAACATGTACCTGTATTCGAACATTATGAAGTGTCTCGAAGCAAACGAGTTGTTGACACATAGTCAGCGCGGATTCAGAAAATGTCGTCCATTCGAAACACAACTAGCTCTCTATACTCATGAAGTAATGAGTGCTATCAACTGGAGATGTCAAATTGTTTCCATATTTTTAGATTTTCAGAAGGCTTTCAACACCATTCCTCACATGCGTCTTCTAACCAACCCCTCATCTGTGCGACTGGATTCATGATTTCCTGTCAGAATGGTCACAATTCGAAGCAGACGGAAAGTCATCGAGTAAAACAGAAGTAATATCCGTCGTTCCCCAAGGAAGTGTTATAGGCCCTCTGTTGTTCCTGATCTACATTAACGACATAGGAGGTAATCTGAGTAGCACTCTTTGATTGTTTTCAAATGATGGTGTTATTTACTGTCTTGTAAAGTCATCACAGGACCAAAAAGAATTGCTAAATGATTTATATAAAGTATCTGTATGGCGCGAAAAGTGACAATTTACTATGAATGAAGAGAAGTGAGAAGTTATTCACATGACTACTAAAATAAATCCACTAAATTTCTATTACGCGATAAGTCACACAAATCTGAAGGCTGTAAATTCAACTAAAAACTTAGGGATTGCAATTACAAATAACCTAAATTGGAACGATCACATAAATAATGTTGTGGGTAGAGCAAACCAAAGAATGCGAGTCACTGGCAGAAGGTGCAAATGATCTATTTAAGAGACTGCTTACACTACACTTGTCCACCACATTTTGGAGTAAAATGGCTCTAAGCACTATGGGACTTAACATCTGAGGTTATCAGTCCCCTACAGTTAGAACTGCTTAAACCTAACTAACCTAAGGACATCACACACATCCATGCCCGAGGCAGGATTCGAACCTGAGACCGTAGCAGCAGCGTGTTTCCGGATTGAAGCGCCTAGAACCGCTCGGCCACAACGGCCGGCTATTTTGGAGTATTGCTGTGCGTTTTGGGATCCGTATCAGGTGGAACTGACGGATGACATCGAAAAATCTCAAAGAAGGACGGCTCGTTTTGTATTATCGCGAAATAGGGGAGATAGTTCCACAGACATGATACGTGAATTGGAGTGGCAATAATTAAATCAAAGGCTTTTTTCGTTTTGGCTGGAACTTCTCATGAAATTTTAATCACCAGTTTTCTCCTCCGATTGCGAAATCATTCTGTAGGGACCCACGTGTATAGGGAGAAATGATCATTCGATAAAATAAGAGAAATCAGGGCTCGCAAAGAAAAAATTAAGTGCTCGTTTTTCCCGTGCGCCGTTCGAAAGTGGAAACGTGGTGAAACAACTTTAAGATGGTTTATTGAACACTGTGCCAGGCACTTCATTGTGAATAGCACAGAAAACACGTAGATGTAGATGGCATCAGACCCATGCAAGAGGTGTCGTTGGTGCCGACGTAAGCCACAGTATGCAGACGACTGCTCCCTGCACGCAGGGTGACCTCAGGCAAGGCCGCCTCCACATCTCGGATCAGATGACTTGAGCAGTTTACGGAAATTACGTAAAATGTTCATCAGGATGCCCAGACGACGGGTTCGTCTGCTAACTACCCTACCACGTTCGAGCCCCTGACACTCCACACTCCGACTCGTACTATGTTGACCTCTCATTTGTGGTTTAACATTTTTCTCATGGTTATTTTAAATTTGACAGTCACCTCCCTGAAATGCGAATGGCGGCCTAATGCGGAAACTTTTGCCTGTGGTAATCTCACCATGACACGTTTTAAACTGCAGACCACGTATCCTACACATACACATAGTTTGACGTTAACAAAGTTACTTCGGTTTCCTACTGCAGCCTCATGCCGCTGATCCTTGCTGATTATTCCCCCTTATGGGGGCAGTTTTCTTCCCCAAAGGCAAATAGTTGCCCTGCAAGTCTGTCCGCTCCTTCGCCCCCTTTGACAAGGCCGTTGGCGAATGGAGGGAGACTCCTTATACCGCAAAGCTGTGGCTACGATTGCTGATGATTTTAATGCAGAGTTGAAGCAGTGGCTGAGTTCGAACCCAGGACGAAGTACGCTTTGCTTAGTAAGCAGACACACTAACCGTAGAAAAGGCACAGGTAGTTCAAATGGTTCATATGGCTCTGAGGTCATCAGTCCCCTAGAACTTAGAACTAGTTAAACCTAACTAACCTAAGGACATCACACACATCCAAGCCCGAGGCAGGATTCGAACCTGCGACCGTAGCGGTCACCCGGTTCCAGACAGCAGCGCCTAGAACCGCCCGGCCACTCCGGCCAGCGACACAGGTAGTCTACGGGTATTAGTAGCATTACTAAAGAGAATAGAATAAGAATAGGAGCTCGACCTAGCTCTCTCTCTCTCTCTCTCCCCCTCTCTCTCTCCATATTTATTTAATTAATTCTTAGAAAGTGAAAAACAATGAATCAAAAGTGTCACTAAATGAATGAAAATTGAATATGTGATATTTGATTTGCTTATGTAATAGTAGTCGTAGCAGGGTACAAAGAGTATGTTAATTTGTGTAATTTCTAGGGCTACCCGTAAATTATTTTACTACATGGGGAAAGTAGCATATATTGAATGAAGATTTGCAGTGACCAAACAAATTTTAGTCCAAGCGCCATACTTATTAACCGGCCTGTAATCTCCCATCCGTTCATAGCCACGGCTCAGCAGTAAGTGTGAGTCATAATCTCCGGATCCTTCTATCACAATTGACTGCTTTATTTTTCCTGGTGTCACGTGCAGTAAATCTTAATTTTTTTGGTGTCTCGACAGATATATCATTCTAATGTATCTTATAAATTGTGTCAGTAATTTATTACCTAGCTGCAATTCATTGGTGTGTTTACCTAGATTTCACGGTAGTTTCATGTTTTAAATATTCAGCTGTATTTTAGATGTATTGTTTTATGCTTGTGTTTCTCATCACTTTGCGTCCACACATCAACATTTATAAAAAATATAGAAAAACGTATCAACACCATTTTCGCTTCTTACTGTAATGCAACTCGGAATTGTTTCAAAAAAGAAGAGAAGTAGCGATATTTCCGAAAACGAAAATACACTACTGGCCATTAAAATTTCTACACCACGAAGATGACGTGCTACAGGCGCGAAATTAAACGCCAGGAAGAAGATGCTGTGATACGAAAATGATTAGCTTTTCAGAGCATCCACACAAGGTTGGCGCCGGTGGCGACACCTACAACGTTTCCAACCGATTTCTCATACACAAACAGCAGTTGCCCGGCGTTGCCTGATGAAACGTTGTTGCGGTGCCTCGTGTAAGGAGGAGAAATGTGTTCCATCACGTTTCCGACTTTGATAAATGTCGGATTGTAGCCTATCGCGATTGCGGTTTATCGTATCGCGACATTGCTGCTCGCGTTGGTCGAGATACAATGAATGTTAGCAGAATATGGAATCGGTGGGTTCAGGCGGGCCGGCCTCAGGTGGCCGAGCGGTTCTAGGCCCTTCAGTCTGGAACCGCGCGACCACTACGGTCGCAGGTTCGAATCCTGCCTCGGGCATGGTTGAGTGTGATGTCCTTAGGTTAGTTAGGTTTAAGTAGTTCTAAGCTGTAGGGGACTGATGCCCTGAGATATTAAGTCCCATAGTGCTCAGAGCCGTTTGAACCATTTTTGGTTCAGGAGGGTAATACGAAAAAATGGTTCAAATGGCTCTGAGCACTATGGGACTTAATTGCTGTGGTCATCAGTCCCCTAGACCTTAGAACTACTTAAACCTAACTAACGTAAGGACATCACACACATCCATGCCCGACGCAGGATTCGAACCTGCAACCGTAGCGGTCACGCGGTTCCAGACTTTAGCGCCTAGAACCGCATGGCCACTCCGGCCGGCTCAGGAGGGTAATACGGTACGCCGTGCTGGATCCCAACGGCTTCCTATCACTAGGAGTCGAGATGAATGGCATCTTATCCTCATGGCTGTAACAGATCGTGCAGCCACGTCTCAATCTCTGAGTCAACAGATGGGGACGTTTGCAAGACAACAACCACCTGCACGGACAGTTCGACGACGTTTGCAGCAGCATGGACTATCAGGTCGGAGACCATGGCTGCGGTTACCCTTGACGCAGCATCACAGTCAGGAGCGTCTGCGATGGTGTACTCAACGACGAACCTGGGTGCACGAATGGCTAAACGTCATTTTTTCGGATGAATCCAGGTTCTGTTTACAGCATCATGATGGTTGCATCCGTGTTTGGCGACATCATGCTGAACGCACATTGGAAGCGTGTATTCGTCGGTGCCATACTGTCGTATCACCCGGCGTGATGGTATGGGGTGCCATTGGTTACACGTCTCGGTCACCACTTGTACGCATTGACGGCACTTAGAACAGTGGACGTTACATTTCAGATGTGTTACGACCCGTGGATCTACCCTTCATTCGATCCCTGCGAAACCCTACATTTCAGCAGGATAATGCACGACTGCATGTTGCAGGTCCTGTACGGGCCTTTCTGGATACAGAAAATGTTCGACTGCTGGCCTGGTCAGCGCATTCTCCAAATCTGTCACCAATTGAAAACGACTGGTCAATGGTGGCCGAGCAACTGACTCGTCACAATACGCCAGTCACTACTCTTGATGAACTGTGGTATCGTGTTGAAGCTGCATGGGCAGCTGTACCTGTACACGCCATCCAAGCTCTGTTTGACTCAATTTCCAGGAGTATCAAGGCCGTTATTACCGCCAGAGGTGGTTGTTCTGGGTACTGATTTCTCAGGATCTATGCACCCAAATTGCGTGAAAACGTAATCACATGTCAGTTCTAGTTTAATATATTTGTCCAATTAATACCCATTTATCATCTGCATTTCTTCTTAGTGTAGCAATTTTAATGGCCAGTAGTGTATTATGGAGGAAGTAACAGTTTTTCGTGGAGGAGTTAATTCACATTGGTTGTCACGTACTGTGGTGTGCGTACTGTAAGACCTTCAGTACACACACCATCAGAATATTTGACTTGTCACTCTAACGAAGTAGGCGAGTGTCAGCAATATGTCTCGTAGTCTTATCTTGGTGTGTTTATCTTCTGCCATTAGGTCAGAAGATAGAAAAGCCACTTGCACACTTAGAGTAGCAGATTGACTGTGACCAACTTTAAACAGAACTTGATTAATTTTCACAGACATTTATTAAAATAATAACAAGCATAAACCTTACCTAACATGATTCTGGATGTTATTTACAATTGACAATCTGAAGTTCCTTTGGTCTTGGTACGTTAATCTTATTCTCACTTATCTCTGATACTTGACGAAGTGTCTATTCATTTATCTTAATGGCAATGTGCAGGAATATGATAATCTTATTAGGCACAGACTGAATCTTGGCTATAGACTGGGACAGACTAATGCAGACTGGTACAGATTGGTGCAGACAAATGCAGACTGGTAGAGATTGGCACAGACAAATGCAGATTGACTAATCAGAGGTCTGTACACTCGTTATAATACCTCGCGCATACAGGTATCACTACACGAGTGTGATCCGTGAGGAGAAAAGTTTCTATGTTAGCAGCAATCACATTGGCTGCGTTACATATTGATACGTGGATCTGCGGAAGCAGAATTTGGTCCATCTCTAAGGCAGCGCCATCTCGTAATGTGAAAGTGGACAAGCGCTGTGCCTGCGCTGTTGTGCTTAGCGGGGCGCGCTCTACTGGTAAAGTTGTGAATGCCCTGACTACGTGGAACTATGTACACAACACGTACGTGGAAACTGCAGTGTCTGCATGCGTTGCGGTAATGTACGTTTGGGATGGTACGAAAATTATACTATTCAATATTTTGTTATATATGTTTTGTAATAGCTTTCATGTAGGTGCACAAAAAATACCCGTGTTTAGACTGTGAAATGTTAGACTCTCTGTATGGTTTATTCTTTGGTCACGTTATATCTTTCCTCATTGTTGTCTTCATCTGTGCACCGTGTAATCTGTCGAACAGTCCCGAGGATAGGGAAGCATTTCTTGTGAAAGCGGCGACAGTTTCCTGTGTATGGCAACTTGTCTGGGTTGCCTTCGCACAGCTGCGTTCGTGTTTGAAGGCTCTAATGTAGGTAAACGGCCGGTACTCTCTCTTTAACTCAAAACGGAAAGGAGGAGTATAAGTAGGTATAAGTAAAGCCTGCATGGAAATATGTCAATATCTTTAATTTAATTTACAGCTCTCATGCTTTTAAAGAAGAAGAAATATGTTTCTTGATTTGTGTTCGTTTCAGAACAGTATAAATAGGAGAAACAGATAGTAGTTCTGAAACTGCATACAGACGCCTTTACAGCTGAAAACTCATCTTTTTTCTGCTGGCGCTGCAAAACATTACCCAGTTTTCGTAAGTGTATATCACCAAATTAACGAAAGAAAATCAGTGTTTCGGAATTTAATAATTTTCAGATTTAAATCGTAATAAGTAAACCGAAGCACTAAGTAACTGTTATCTCCAAAATGTCAATAATTAATACTTTTTCTATAGGGAAAGACAAAGGCTAAGCTTTAAGTCAGGAATTTGTTGGTTCCTAGTGCTTGGTTTATGAGGTGCTAAGTTCACTGTAAGTTTGAAACTCGCAGTTTAACCAATACAGTTAGAATGCGCTGAAACTATAAATTTAATGTATGTAATACACCGGAAAGAGATAAAATTTTGTAGCTCAGCGCAGAGCTGTCACTAATCACAGCGCCGCATGGGAATTAAGCTGGTCGAACCTGCTCTGCACCACAGCGACCATACTGAACAGTATTTTACACATTTTTTTCAGTAACTGTCACGCTGTAATCGAAACAAACGTGGGTTTACACTCGCAGCATTCCTACATACGTAGGTATTTGTTCTGTTAACACATGAACAAAGTTTAAAATGCAAATTAGTTTTAGGACGAGGTGTCGTGGGCAGCCTACATTCGCAATGTCAACGTCGACCAGCATATTATAGAGTAAGTATCGTTTTACGAATAACGGGTGTCCCAGCATTAATGCTCAATATTCAGGGGTGTGACAGGAATGAACATTCGAACCATACGAAGTCCAATAAACATGTGCTCTAAATGCATACCTTAAGAACTATGAGCACTCCTTTATCTTCACTGATGTTAAATAGATCTCCTCTAACGCGAGCTCCTTCTTTTCCTTTGTTTGGGAAATACGTACAGGGAAGAAAACAAGGGAAAAAAAGTCCAGCAGTTATGGACACTAAATTGCATACCTTAAGAACTGTGAGCATTCTTCGATCTTCGCTAACATGAAATACAAAGTGTTCTACTGAAAAGCCCTCCTATGCTAGACCGTTGTTTATTTGTTTTGGTCCACATTACCGTCTCCCAAAACAGACCCGCCAGGTTAGCCGAGCGCGCTAACGCGCTGCTTCCTGGAGACGGGTAGGCGCGCCGGCCCTGGATCGAATCCGCCCGGCGGATTTACGACGAGGGCCAGTGTGCCGGTCAGCCGGCGAGCCGGCCAGCCAGCCTGGATGTGGTTTTTAGGCGGTTTTCCACATCTCCCTAGGTGAATACTGGGCTGCCCACCATGTCCCGCCTCAGTTACACGGCTCGCAGACATCTGGACACTTTCGCACTATTCCATGGATTACACTAGTCACAGACAGTTGGGGTACACTAATTCCTTCTAATTCCTGCCTGGGGGGGGGGGGGGGGGAGGGGTTACGGGGTGGCAGCGGGAAGGGCATCTGGCTACCCCTTCATCTAAAATAGACACATCCGATTAACCATGCCGAGCCTGCATTTCCGCAGGAAAAACGGCACAAGCAAAAGAACCATCTCCCAAAATAGCAAAAACAAAGAGCTTTCAGAAGAAGATACTGTATTTGTTTCACAGCATCGAAGACGAAGATGTTATCATAGCAGCTGAGGTATTCATTTTATCACCCACATTTACTGCACCTTTTTGCTTGGAATGCTAGATCCTGTCTAACACTTGATGGAGCCAATGTGATGTTATGTGGGTCCCTGGTCATGTCGGTCTGGCGGGAACTGTGGCTCCTGACGCTGCTGCCAAGGCTGCAGTCCTCATATGCCGAGCGAGGTGGCGCAGTGGCTAGCACACTGGACTCGCATTCGGGAGGATGACAGTTCAATCCTGGGTCCGACCGTCCTGATTAAGGTATTCCGTGATTTTCCCTAAATCACTCCAGGCAAATGCTGGTATGGTGCCTTTGAAACGGCACGGCCGACTTCTTTCCCCGGCCTTCCCTAATCCGATGAGTCCAATGACCTTGCTGATTGGTCTTGTCCCCCAAACAACCCAGCCCTAAGCCCTCATACCTTGGCCAGTTAGTCCGTCCATTCCCTCCAATGATCTCTGCGTTGCTGTCTGTCAGCAGATTATGTCACTCTGGCATCACCACTGGCCCTCCCATCACGGAAACAAGCTCCGGGGCATTAAGTCCCTCTCAGTGGCATGGCCGACCTCCTCTCGGGCCTCTCGCAGCGAGGAGATCATGAAATAAGTACGTTTGAAATATGATTGAAATTATGTATCTGACAGCAGTCTGAACCACAGCTATTAGAATGGGACTGGCATGTGAACGTCTGTTTTATCTCGTCGCTTATGCACTTTCTCTGTACTGAACGTTTCTTACTGCGGGAATGAAAATTTAATTTAGCTGCGAGAATGTAAACTGCCAATACCTTTAAACCAACCAAAACTGGATGAATTTAAGTAATGCAAAAACTGAATCTTATGCACCATTGTTGATTTGAAATTGGCCCTGGTAATAAAACGAAACTTGTTCATTTTCCAAATAATGGTCCCTGTGCTTAATGAATATTATTCGTGACATACATTTCTTACACTTATCTGGGCAATATTAACGCTTTTCGCACTGCTCTCTGTTAGCACGTTAAATTGTATAGTTAGCATAATGCTGTTGGGCAAGGCTGTTGCTTAAGGGGAGTTGGAACGCCCTATCTCGACAACGTTAAATTTAGTGACGGCTCATCTGTATTTCAGGAATCATAGTAACCATTGGCATGAAACTTTTACAGGACATTAATCTGTGCGTTCTGAGTCTACTGAACTATAATAATTGCCTTGCAGCCACTGCTTTCGCAAATATATTTTTTAATTACACGGTTAAGATTTTGTGTACATTTTTGTACGTTATCCTAAACAACTTAATCACAGCAAACACTTGGTTCAAGAATCATAAAAGAAGGTTGTATACTTGGAAGAATCCTGGAGATACTAGAAGGTATCAGATAGATTATATAATGGTAAGACAGAGACTTAGAAACCAGGTTTCAAATTGTAAGACATTTCCAGGGGCAGATGTGGACTCTGACTACAATCTATTGGTTTGAACTGTAGATTACAACTCAAGTAACTGCAAAAAGGTGGGAATTTAAAGAGATGGTACCTGGATAAACTGACTAAACCAGAGGTTGTACAGAGTTTCAGAGAGAGCATAAGGGAACAATTGACAGGAATGGGGGAAAGAAATGCAGTAGAAGAAGAATGGGTACCTCTGACGTATGAAGTAGTGAAGGCAGCAGATGATCAAGTAGGTAAAAAGGCGAGGGCTTGTAGAAATCCTTGGGTAACAGAAAAAATATTGAATTGATGAAAGCTGAAAATATAAAAATGCAGTAAATGAAGCAGGCATAAAAGGAATACAACCGTTTCAAAGATGACATCGACAGGACGTGCAAAATGGCTAAGCAGAGATGGCTAGAGGACAAATGTAAGGATGTAGAGGCTTATCTCACTAGGGGTAAGATAGATACTCCCTACAGCAAAATTAAAGAGACATTTGTAGAAAAGAGAACCACTTGTATGAATATCAAGAGCTTAGACGGAAACCCAGTTCTAAGCAAAGAAGGGAAAGCAGAAAGGTGGAAGGAGTATATAGAGGGTCTACACAAGGGCGAAGTACTTGAACGACAAAATTATGGAAGTAGAAGAGGATGTAGATGAAGATGAAATGGGAGATACGATATGTAGTGTAACGACGTAAGTTTTTATAAATGATTTTCTTTCGACATATGACCATGCGTAGACTTCGTCACCTACGTCAGTTACAACCCACTTCAAAATTATTTATATTCTTCTTAAATTGTCTCAGAATGGTTCTTGAACGAAACTGTAAAACATCATTTGAGTCGTATGCGCAGAATTACGTCACTCGGGCCAATTGGTTTGCGTAAACTTTTTTTCAATTTTAGATGTCGTTTGTTTCTCCTCAGAAATTATATTGATACACGTTATCTGATTTAATCGATATTAGAACCACATTAAATAAACTTTTGAGATTCAAAGTCGCGATGAACACTGTCAAAATTCAATAATCTCGTCAAATATATTATTAATTCATTCACATAATTCTTCATAAATAAATCCTCAGAACACGTATTTCAACGTTAATAGCATCCACCAGTTTATTATCTTCCTACATACAGACGTCAACCTGAGCCTTGACGAGACAAAATTAACATTTTCAATACGATTAAACTTCCTATGATATCATTACAAACATTACAAAATCTCATTTATTTTATTTGTAGAAGCACAACGCAAGAACTCGGTTCCAGGATCTTCTGTCGCTCTTTGGCTGTCGACCCGCGACGTATAGTGGCCAGCAATTTTCTCTCTGGTCCCGGCAGCGAAGATGCTGTCTCCGTTCGTTGCGCCGCCCTCTCCGTACATGAAACATATTAAAAAAAATACAAAAACTTTAGACAATTCACAACCATTACAAAATATTACAAAAATACATAAACAAACTAAATTAAACTTATATTCACCTGCAAACTGGGCTGACACTGGTGGATGGGTGACGCTTCAATTTCGTCCCACTACATACACCACCCACAAGCTCAGTTTGTAAGGTTTTAACCGAAAATAAAACTTTTTCTATATACAATATTTAACTGTTAGTACAATTTCCTCACATTTTACGTAATCTAGAGTCCTTGCTCTTAGATAGATTTCATCCTTTTACTACGATATTGTTGTGACTATTTGTCATTTACTCTTAATTGTGCTATTATGGTAATTCATAATCAAATATATGGAGATTACTCCTTTTCATTTAATTTAGTACGTTCTTTAACGTTGTTACATTAGGACAGAGCGTTCAAATTGTGATAGATTAGTTTCAGGTTTATTCATTTACTAGAGAAATTCTTTCCAAAAATGTATTTTACTAATATATATATTACTAATATTACTAATAACCCCCCCCATGAACCATGGACCTTGCCGTTGGTGGGGAGGCTTGCGTGCCTCAGCGATACAGATGGCCGTACCGTAGGTGCAACCACAACGGAGGGGTATCTGTTAAGAGGCCAGACAAACATGTGGTTCCTGAAGAGGGGCAGCAGCCTTTTCAGTAGTTGCAGGGGCAACAGTCTGGATGATTGACTGATCTGGCCTTGTAACATTAACCAAAACGGCCTTGCTGTGCTGGTACTGCGAACGGCTGAAAGCAAGGGGAAACTACAGCCGTAATTTTTCCCGAGGACATGCAGCTCTACTGTATGATTAAATGATGATGGCGTCCTCTTGGGTAAAATATTCCGGAGGTAAAATAGTCCCCCATTCGGATCTCCGGGCGGGGACTACTCAGGAGGACGTCGTTATTAGAGGAAAGAATACTGGCGTTCTACGGATCGGAGCGTGGAATGTCAGATCTCTTAATCGGGCAGGTAGGTTAGAAAATTTAAAAAGGGAAATGGATAGGTTTAAGTTAGATATAGTGGGAATGAGTGAAGTTCGGTGGCAGGAGGAACAAGACTTTTGGTCAGGTAATTACAGGGTTATAAATACAAAATCAAGTAGGGGTAATGCAGGAGTAGGTTTAATAATGAATAAAAAAATAGGAGTGCGGGTTAGCTACTACAAACAGCATAGTGAACGCATTATCGTGGCCAAGATAGACACAAAGCCCATGCCTACTACAGTAGTAGAAGTTTATATGCCAACTACCTCTGCAGATCATGAAGAAATAGATGAAATGTATGACGAGATAAAAGAAATTATTCAGGTAGTGAAGGGAGACGAAAATTTAATAGTCATGGGTGACTGGAATTCGTCAGTAGGAAAAGGGAGAGAAGGAAACATAGTAGGTGAATATGGATTGGGGGGAAGGAATGAAAGAGGAAGCCGCCTTGTAGAATTTTGCACAGAGCGTAACTTAATCATAGCCAACACTTGGTTCAAGAACCATAAAAGAAGGTTGTATACCTGGAAGAATCCTGGAGATACTAAAAGGTATCAGATAGATTATATAATGGTAAGACAGAGATTTAGGAACCAGGTTTTAAATTGTAAGACATTTCCTGGGGCAGATGTGGATTCTGACCACAATCTATTGGTTATGAACTGCAGATTGAAACTGAAGAAACTGCAAAAAGGTGGGAATTTAAGGAGATGGGACCTGGATAAACTGAAAGAACCAGAGGTTGTAGAGAGTTTCAGGGAGAGCATAAGGGAACAATTGACAGGAATGAGGGAAAGAAATACAGTAGAAGAAGAATGGGTAGATCTGAGGGATGAAGTAGTGAAGGCAGCAGAGGATCAAGTAGGTAAAAAGACGAGGGCTAATAGAAATCCTTGGGTAACAGAAGGAATATTGAATTTAATTGATGAAAGGAGAAAATATAAAAATGCAGTAAATGAAGCAGGCAAAAAGGAATACAAACGTCTCAAAAATGATATCGAAAGGAAGTGCAAAATGGCTAAGCAGGGATGGCTAGAGGACAAATGTAAGGATGTAGAGGCTTGTCTCACTAGGGGTAAGATAGATACTGCCTACAGGAAAATTAAAGAGACCTTTGGAGAGAAGAGAACCACTTGTATGAATATCAAGAGCTCAGATGGCAACCCAGTTCTAAGCAAAGAAGGGAAGGCAGAAAGGTGGAAGGAGTATATAGAGGGTTTATACAAGGGCGATGTACTTGAGGACAATATTATGGAAATGGAAGAGGATGTAGATGAAGACGAAATGGGAGATAAGATACTGCGTGAAGAGTTTGACAGAGCACTGAAAGACCTGCGTCGAAACAAGGCCCCGGGAGTAGACAACATTCCATTTGAACTACTGATGGCCTCGGGAGAGCCAGTCATGAAAAAACTCTACCATCTGGTGAGCACGATGTATGAGACAGGCGAAATACCCTAAGACTTCAAGAATAATATAATAATTCCAATCCCAAAGAAATCAGGTGTTGACAGATGTGAAAATTACCGAACTATCAGTTTAATAAGTCACAGCTGCAAAATACTAACGCGAGTTCTTTACAGACCAATGGAAAAACTGGTAGAAGCCGACCTCGGGGAAGATGAGTTTGGATTCCGTAGAAATGTTGGAACACGTGAGGCAATTCTGACCTTACGACTTATCTTAGAAGAAAGATTAAGAAAAGGCAAACCTACGTTTCTAGCATTTGTAGACTTAGAGAAAGCTTTTGACAATGTTAACTGGAATACTCTCTTTCAAATTCTGAAGGTGGCAGGGGTAAAATACAGGGGACGAAAGGCTATTTACAGTTTGTACAGAAACCAGATGGCAGTTATAAGAGTCGAGGTGCATGAAAGGGAAGCAGTGGTTGGGAAAGGAGTAAGACAGGGTTGTAGCCTCTCCCCGATGTTATTCAATCTGTATATTGAGCAAGCAGTAAAGGAAACAAAAGAAAAATTCGGAGTAGGTATTAAAATTTATGGAGAAGAAGTAAAAACTTTGAGGTTCGCTGATAACATTGTAATTCTGTCAGAGACAGCAAAGGACTTGGAAGAGCAGTTGAACGGAATGGACAGTGTCTTGAAAGGAGGATATAAGATTAACATCAACAAAAGCAAAACGAGGATAATGGAATGTAGTCAAATTAAGTCGGGTGATGCTGAGGGAATTAGATTAGGAAATGAGACACTTAAAGTAGTAAACGAGTTTTGCTATTTAGGGAGTAAAATAACCGATGATGGTCGAAGTAGAGAGGATATAAAATGTAGACTGGCAATGGCAAGGAAAGCGTTTCTCAAGAAGAGAAATTTGTTAACATCGAGTATAGATTTAAGTGTCAGGAAGTCGTTTCTGAAAGTATTTGTATGGAGTGTAGCCATGTATGGAAGTGAAACATGGACGATAACTAGTTTGGACAAGAAGAGAATAGAAGCTTTCGAAATGTGGTGCTACAGAAGAATGCTGAAGATAAGGTGGGTAGATCACGTAACTAATGAGGAGGTATTGAATAGGTTTGGGGAGAAGAGAAGTTTGTGGCACAACTTGACTAGAAGAAGGGATCGTTTGGTAGGACATGTTTTGAGGCATCAAGGGATCACAAATTTAGCACTGGAGGGCAGTGTGGAGGGTAAAAATCGTAGAGGGAGACCAAGAGATGAATACACTAAGCAGATTCAGAAGGATGTTGGTTGTAGTAGATACTGGGAGATGAAGAAGCTTGCACAGGATAGAGTAGCATGGAGAGCTGCATCAAACCAGTCTCAGGACTGAAGACCACAACAACAACAAAATAAGTTTCTCACAATAAATAATAGTACTATTTACTTTACGTCGTTAATTTCCCTAATGCCTTATTTATGCCTGAGGTCAAGAAGAAATCAAGCAAAACTTTCTTTAGAATCTCGGCACGGCTTTCCTTACCTTCGGACACTTTGTTGGGTAATGGCAATTTATTTAGGAGAAACAATCGAGAGAGCCCCGTTTGGTGTGTTCTACATTAACACTATTACAAACCTCTATTAAAGGTACTCTGCTATGTTCTCGTGAGCCATATAGCTCTGGACGCCCATGGTCCCCAAAATTATTAACCATCCCCTTTGGTTCCTACTATCCGAGTAAATATAAAATATACAAAATTCCTTTTGACCTAATAACAAATTTTCCTCCATATAAATCCCCTTTTGGTTGTCTTTCTCTTTTTGAAGTACCAGTAGATTATTGTAGAACACTTGTTTAAACTTTCTGTCATTTCTTTAAAATAACACGTAACTATCACGAAAACTTCACATGAATAAACTATGAACGCTCTCCCGTATGTAACATATACTAAATATTAACTTATTTAGGAATGAAGGGTTTCATTTGATCGATACCATATAATCCTTTAATTACACCTGATGAATGTTCCATAAGAAGTAACGCTTTGGGATGTACAATCTTATGTACAACATATGGACCTTCAAAGATAAAGAAGAATTTTCTATATTACTTATTGATCTTCGAACTTTTAGGATGAGATCGTACTAATACACGATCACCTTTTCTCGTTCGGGTGGATAATTCGTAGAATAACATTTTTCTTTCCTTTACATAATACGGTAATCCACTAATTAGGACTCGTATTAGATGACTTTCAATCATTGGTTCTCCAATTAATTTAGCACGGTTTAAATGCCATTCGAAATAATTCCTATAACCTCTCCACCGTTTAGAATATGGAGGAGGGTCTAACAACTCTAAAGTTAAGTGTTGTTGTTTTCCTCTTGACGAATAATTTTGTTTAAACTGCTTAACAAAATCATCCCAGTCCCTAAATTCAGTTCTATGCAGTACCGCCCACTCCGCAGCTTCTGCTTCTCAATGTCCTATTACAAATTGAATCCGTTTTTCATTACTCCATTTAGGAGATAATGAAGTTTCAAAAGCTTTTATAAAGATTATAGGGTGACGTTCGCCTCCTGGTTTGAATACAGGAAATCGACTTGCCACATTAGAATTTGTCGTTATATCATCCCAACATTCTGCGAGAGACATAGTTGGATTTTGTTTAGATTTCAGAGACGAAGTTGCATCGGATTGGCTTGCCGTGATTTCTTTATGCGTATTGTTGTCGTCCGAGCTAGCAAACTCGATGCGACTGTTGTCTCTGATTACGTTATTGCTTCTACTACTTGAAATGTTTTCATTATTATCTAATTCTGATAACCGTTTAGTAATTTCCTGTATTCGCATTTCTGTATTGGATACGCGATTAGCTAATATCGATTCTTCACTGTGTTCACGATGTGAACGCTCTGTACCTTCGTCAATGTTATTATCTTTGGAGGTCTCAAGGTTACTGCATATTTCAGTAATGAAAAATTTCATGTTTTCTAT
This sequence comes from Schistocerca cancellata, assembly GCF_023864275.1. Classification (NCBI taxonomy): domain Eukaryota; kingdom Metazoa; phylum Arthropoda; class Insecta; order Orthoptera; family Acrididae; genus Schistocerca; species Schistocerca cancellata. Next base: position 184,955,728 of record NC_064631.1, on the reverse strand, counting down.
TTCAGTATGATCTTTTTCTGCTTGATGCGTTAATGTCTCTAATTCTACATTATCTATTGAAGAAATCTCTACAGGTTTGGTAGAGACCTCTTTAATAGATTCTAATAATTCTCTACGAACAGTTTTTGTTTGCATAGAAAATCATCTCGTAACTTATCGTTATTTTTCTGTATTTCATTTACAACTAAGATATTGACATTATCTAGTCTCTCGGTTAAGTCAGTAATATCATTTCGCATGCGAGCTCTTCCCTCACGTGATTCCTGGCTATGTTCTTCTAACCTTTTGCAATTACCAGCAATCTTATTACAAAGTCCTACTAGTTTTTCCTGCATTTCAACTTTAGAAGCCTCTATTTTATCACTTAATTCTCGACTGGTTTCATTAAGATGTTCCTGTAACCTGTCTGTCGATATTGTTAGCTCCCCTTTAAGTTCCTCTTTTAATCTAGCCGTAGATTCGTCATTAGACTGTTTTAATCCAGTAATAGATTCTTCGTTAGACTGTTTTAATTCCTGTTTTAGTTCCTCTTTTAATCTAGCAGTAGATTCGTCGTTAGACTGTTTTAATTCCTGTGTTAATCTAGCAGTAGATTCGTCGTAGGACTGTTTTAATTCCTCTTTTAATCTATCAGTAGATTCTTCGTTAGATTGTTTCAATTTAGCGATCGCCCTAAAACGGGATCTCATGCTCCTATCGGACATAGATTGCTCTTCGTCTGACATTTCACTTCCCGACATTATTGTAAGATATTAACTAGTTACACACGCAGACTTGTAATCAACAATCCTGCAAAAGCACACTACCTATGTACAACACTCCACTTCCAACTTGAAACAGACTCACCGGACACTAATATTGTAATTTGTAGTTCTCGATGATCAGTGTTCTGCTATGGGCTGCAGATGTAACAGCCGTCGATGCAGCCGCTGAGATGCTGCGACCCCGCTTCCGCAACCGGCAGGACGTTGAGTCGAACACCGGAGACGTCACTGGCTGCAACCACGCCCGGCCCACCGTTGACAGGTGAAGCCCTCAGCAACACCTCTAATACCAGCCGGAGGAACGCCCACCAGCTGACGTACTGGGCCTGTTAGTTTAGGGAGAAAAAAGGTTGTCGGGGTTTGCAGCGTTCAGCTGCTGCCCAACAGATGCGCCTTCTCGTGGAATAACTGCGTGACCGTACTGCTTGGCTGCGCTCCGTCAGATGCACACACCCGCGAGGACGCCGCTGGCTGGTGAAGGCTCCACGAAAACTCGCGTTGACTTCCGAAGGACTCTTGATGTTTTGTGTCGTACCTGTGTGCCTTAGTTGCACACGAGTCCTGTCACGGTCGCCACGGTGTAGTGTAACGACGTAAGTTTTTATAAATGATTTTCTTTCGACATATGACCATGCGTAGACTTCGTCACCTACGTCAGTTACAACCCACTTCAAAATTATTTATATTCTTCTTAAATTGTCTCAGAATGGTTCTTGAACGAAACTGTAAAACATCATTTGAGTCGTATGCGCAGAATTACGTCACTCGGGCCAATTGGTTTGCGTAAACTTTTTTTCAATTTTAGATGTCGTTTGTTTCTCCTCAGAAATTATATTGATACACGTTATCTGATTTAATCGATATTAGAACCACATTAAATAAACTTTTGAGATTCAAAGTCGCGATGAACACTGTCAAAATTCAATAATCTCGTCAAATATATTATTAATTCATTCACATAATTCTTCATAAATAAATCCTCAGAACACGTATTTCAACTTTAATAGCATCCACCAGTTTATTATCTTCCTACATACAGACGTCAACCTGAGCCTTGACGAGACAAAATTAACATTTTCAATAAGATTAAACTTCCTATGATATCACTGTTGTACAAAACATTACAAAATCTCATGTATTTTATTTTTAGAAGCACGACGCAACAACTCGGTTCCAGGATCTTCTGTCGCTCTTTGGCTGTCGACCCGCGACGTATAGTGGCCAGCAGTTTTCTCTCTGGTCCCGGCAGCGAAGATGCTGTCTCCGTTCGTTGCACCGCCCTCTCCGTACATGAAACATATTAAAAAAAATACAAAAACTTTAGACAATTCACAACCATTACAAAATATTACAAAAATACATAAACAAACTAAATTAAACTTATATTCACCTGCAAACTGGGCTGACACTGGTGGATGGGTGACGCTTCAATTTCGTCCCACTACAGATACTGCGTGAAGAACTTGAGAGAGCACTGAAAGACCTGAGTCGAAACAAGGCCCCGGCAGTAGACAATATTCCATTGGAACTACTGACGGCCTTGAGAGAGCCAGTCCTGACAAAACTTAACCATCTAGTGAGCAAGATGTATGAGACAGGCGAAATGCCCTCAGACTTCAAGAAGATTATAATAATTCCAATCCCAGAGAAAGCAGGTGTTGACAGATTTGAAAATTACCGAAATATCAGTTCAGTAAGTCACAGCTGCAAAATACTAACGCGAATTCTTTACAGACCAATGGAAAAACTGGTAGAAGCCGACCTCGATGAAGATCAGTTTGGATTCCGTAGAAATATTGGAACACGTGAAGCAATACTGACCTTACGACTTACCTTAGAAGAAAGATTAAGGAAAGGCAAACCTACATTTCTAGCATTTGTAGACTTAGAGAAAGCTTTTGACAATGTTGATTGGAATACTCTCTTTCAAATTCCAAAGGTGGCAGGGGTGAAATACTGAGAGCGAATGGCTATTTACCATTTGTACAGAAACGAAATGGCTGTTATAAGAGTCGAGGGGCATGAAAGGGATGCAGTGGTTGGGAAGGGAGTGAGACAGGGTTGTAGCCTCTCCCCGATGTTATACAATGTGTATATTCAGCAAGCAGTAAAGAAAACAAAAGAAAAATTCGGAGTAGGTACTACAATCCACGGAGAAGAAATAAAAACTTTGATGTTCGCCGATGACATTGTTATTCTGTCAGAGACAGCAAAGGACTTGGAAGAGCAGTTGAACGGAATGGTCAGTGTCTTGAAAGGAGGATATAAGATGAACACCAACAAGAGCATATCGAGGATAATGGAATGTAGTCGAATTAAGTCGGGTGATGCTGAGGGGATTAGATTAGGAAATGAGACACATAAAGTAGTGAAGGAGTTTTGCTATTTGGGGAGCAAAACAGTGATGATGGTCGAAGTAGAGAGGATATAAAATTTAGATTGGCAATGGCAAGGAACGCGTTTCTGAAGAAGTGTAATTTGTTAAGTTATAGATTTACTTGTCTGGAAGTCGTTTCTGAATGTTTTTGTATGGAGTGTCGCCATGTATGGAAGTGAAACGTGGACGATAAATAGTTTGGACAAGAAGAGAATAGAAGGGTTCGAAACGTGTTGCTACAGAAGAATGCTGAAGATTAGATGGGTAGATCACATAACTAATGAGGAGGTACTGAATAGAATTAGGGAGAAGAGGAGTTTGTGGCACAACTTGACAAGAAGAAGGGACCGGTTGGCAGAACATGTTCTGAGGCATCAAGAGATCACAAATTTAGCATTGGAGGGCAGCGTGGAGGGTAAAAATTGCAGAGGGAGACCAAGAGATGAATACACTAAGCAGATTCAGAAGGATGTATGTTGCAGTAAGTACTGGGAGATGAAGAAGCTTGCACAGAATAGAGTAGCATGGAGAGCTGCATCAAACTAGTCTCAGGACTGAAGACCACAACAACAACAACAACAATCCCAAATAATTTTAATTATGCATAACATTATGTTCTTCTTTTAGTTGAGTGAATTCAGGATATGTATGTTGTTACACCCTGAAAATTCGAGTACCCTACTCGAAGTAGGTTCTGAGATTTAGGGAAAAATGCAACAGAAAACGTAAATATTCAGGAACGGCTTATAAAGTTTCAAAAGACTGTAACTCACTTAATATATGTTAAATTTTCTATTTTTGATCATTATGAAGCACCCTGCACCATACTGTATACAGGGTGGACCATTGCTCGTGACCTGGCCAAGTATCTCACGAAATAAGCATCAAACGAAAAAACTACGAAACTCATCTAGCTTGAAGGGGGAAACGAAATGGCGCTATCGTTGGCCTGCTAGATGGCACTGCCGTAGGTCAAACGGAAATGCGTTTTTAAAAAATTGGACCCCGTTTTTTATTACATATTCCCGTAGTACGTAAAGAAATATGAATGCTTTGTGATAGATGGCGCTGTGATAGTCACAAACATACACGTCCGCCAGTGCGGACGGTGTTTGCTTCGTAATACATTACCCATGTTAAAATGGACCGTATACCAAATGCGGAAAAGGTCGATATCGTGTTGATGTATGGCTATTGTGATCAAGATGCCCAACGGGCGTGTGATACATATGTTGCTCGGTATCCTGGACGACATCATCGATCTGTACAGACCGTTCGCCTGATAGTTACGTTATTTAAGGAAACAGGAAGTGTTCATCCACATGTGAACAAATGCAACAAATGATGATTTCCAAGTAAGTGTTTTTAGCTGCTGTCGCGGCTAATCCGCACATCATTAGTAGACAAATTGCGCGAGAATCGAGAATCTCAAAAACGTCGCTGTTGAGAATGCTACATCAACATCGATTGCACCCGTACCACATTTCTATGTACCAGGAATTGAATGGCGACGACTTTGAACGTCGTGTACAGTTCTGCCACTGGGCACAAGAGAAATAACGGGACGATGACAGATTTTTTACACGTGTTCTATTTAGCGACGAAGCGCCATTCACCAACAGCTGTAACGTAAACCGGCTTAATATGCACGATTGGGCAACTTAAAATCCACGATGGCTGCGACAAGTGGAACATCAACGACCTTGGCGGGTTAATGTATGGTACGGCATTATGGGCCCCCATTTTATCGATGGCAATCGAAATGGTGCAACGTACGCTGATTTCCTACGTAATGTTCTACCGATGTTACTACAAGATGCTTCATGACATGTGGATTGGTCGTCGAAGCACCATACCATGGCCCGCACGTCCTCCGGATCTGACGTCCCCGGATTTCTTTCTGTGGGGAACGTTGAAGGATATTTGCTACCGTGATCCTCTGACAACGCCTGACAACATGCGTCAGCGCATTGTCAATGCATGTGCGAACATTACGGAAGGCGAACTACTCGCTGTTGAGAGGAATGGTCGCATTGAGGTTGACGGACATCATTTTGAGCATTTATTGCATTAATGTGGTATTTACAGGTAATCACGCTCTAACAGCATGCGTTTTCAGAAATGATAAGTTCACAAAGGTACATGCATCACATTGGAACAACCGCAATAAAATGTTCAAACGTACCTACGTTCTGTACTTTAATTTAAAATACCTACCTGTTACCAACTGTTCGTCTAAAATTGTGAGCCATATGTTTGTGACAATTTCATCGCCATCTATCACAAAGCGAAGAAGGTGGTCCAACTATAACATTCATATTTCTTTACGTACTACACGAATATGTATACAAAAAAGGGGTTTCCTACTAAAAAAACGCAGTTGCTATCCGTTTGACCTATGGCAGCACCATCTAGCGGGCCTACCATAGCGCCATCAGGTTTCTTCCTTCAAGCTAGACAAGTCTCGTTCTTTTTAGTTTTTTCGTTTGGCGCTTATTTCGTGAGATATTTGGCCCGGTCACGACCAATGGACCACCCTGTATATATATCATTTTATACGTAAAACTGCAAATTTTACAATGAGATAAAAATCCCAAACTTTAAAAAAAATGTTTTTTCTTTTCTAACTCAACATTCATTCTAATTAAACTGAATATGACCGTGACAATAACTTTTTCAGAAAAATAGTTAATCAAAAATGATATGAATCTGGGAAGTCATATTGACATGGGGTAAGAAACAACATGGCATTAACTTTGAAACTTGTATTTTTACTCTTTCAAAATTAATAATGCTCACAATTAACATACTCAATAAACTGATTGTACATTAACAATTAGCTTTACAAAATCACTGGATGTGACTGCTATACATTGTCTCAACCGTCACTCATAAATACGCGTAGTGCATTAGTAACAAGACAACTCTCTTTACCTAAATTGTTTCCAACTTCTGTTGAGATTCCTTTTATAATCAGCAAACATCATATTATCTTGCCATTAAAAAATCATTGCTGCCCTTAACGTGTAAATATATATTGAGCACACATCATATACAACACGTCCTTACACTTGAGAGTCCTCAATACAACTCTCGATCTAAAGTTACTCTAACACACTACTCATACCACCTTGAATCAGCGATCACTGTTGAGCAGCGACGTTACGACACTATCGATATTACATTTGACCATTTCTGGTTCAAAATAGTACTTCCATTATTTCGTACAAAAATTGAATTAATTTATCCTGTGTATCTACCTTTTAATCATTTTATCTAGGTTGCATGCTGAGCACTGTCATTTTAGCTATCACTATTTTTCGAGTAGTGATCCCTGACCACTTTGTGTCCATTGTGCTCAGCCTTTGACAGTTCCAGTATGTATTATAACAGTAAACCTGGAGCGAATATTAGGCAGACTTTAAGGAATCTTACACATGAAGCTGCCAAACGAAAAAAATGATAACAATGTAAGAAATATACAAGAATACGAACTTAGAGAGGTACAATTATAATGAACTCACACCAAGTCGTACAGCCTGAAAAAACAAAACAAGAGATGGCAACATCTGCAGACTCGTCCCTACAAGGCGGTAGAAATTACGAATGGGGGCAGTTACAGACTTGCCAACCCTGAGAATCTCATTGTTAAAGGCCTGTACCCATACAAGGATCTAAAGAAAGATTTTCCTTAATAATTTTTATGTAAATATTTTATAATGTATGATTATGTATGTATATTGTTGTGTCGTATTATGCAGTATGTTTTAGTATGTAAGTGGTTTGTCAGCCAGCTTGACTGTGTCCTGATTTCAATATATAATGACTAAATTAATGCCTTTGGGACAAGTTCCAAAAGTTCTGAACAGATTACTACATGGTTGTAATTTATGTAACAAAGTTCTGTAAGAATTTCATTGATAACTTTTAAGGAATTTAATTCAACACCACAAGGTGGAATGCTCTTAAAGCAATGAACATTTCATTTTTTTGCAAGAAATTGCAGATGGTACAACCCATCTTTTAATGTAGCTTTAATCTTTGCGTAAACATTTCAGCAAGACAATTTTATATCTTTTCTATTAGTAGTAGCTGACTATTTTCATTTCGTGGTAAGTATGTTTTTGTTTGTGACCATAATTATACAGACTTGTGGTCATGGTGTATTCGATATGGGACGTAAGATGCACCATGGAATGTCTAGTGCAAATCATTTTGCTTTTGACTGAGATTAGCATTTTCCGCAGTTGTTGTGGCAGATTTGCCGTGTTTTGAATGCTGAACGTTGTCCTTCCGACAACATTAATTCAGTGCAGGCGCCGGCAGGGTATTCCTCATTATAGTAGTTTCGCGTATCTCGTAAATTATATGTATATATACTCTTTTCTATTTATTTTGGTTTTGTTTTTGTTATTGCTCGCGTAATAACGCATATACGAAAAGAGCCGCGAAATACCTTTTAGTAATGCTGTGCCAAGAATTTCTTTATAATCATTAATTTTCAACAAAACAGAATATATTGGGTTCTTATTGTTCTGTATCTGGCTTTCTATTAAAGGAACATTTTTGGTTACTGTAACTCACTATAAAAAATCAACATATCTTTCCTACTTTATAGTTATTGAAAAATGAAAATTACTTTGTTATGAAATACTGATGTTACAGTTCGCAAAGATTGTTCAACATTTTGCAGTGGATTTTTGTTAAGCGTAAAACACCAATAATTACCACGACTAGCACAAGAACATGAGACTATTGTCGGAGAAAAATACGTTTTCACTATAAGGTTTGCCAGACCAGAACTAAGCACAACAAAATTCCTATTTTGTTACGAAGGTAGATTATCTCTTTTGTACTGTTAGCAATATATTATCAGCAGCCCGTGTCAACCTGCAAAACACATCATAAAATCTGCTGCTCTGCTCTGCAACTTCGAAAGCTGAAAGAAATAATTTTTCACTTCACTGTTACCTGACCGCTTCTTTGCGGTATGATAGGTTTCATGTACTGCAATTTAAATGAACCGCGGCAGCGGCTGGCTCGTTCGTAGCGCCGCTCTGCACCACGAATAATATTTAAACAACTGAAAATGTCTTAAAGGGATGGGATAAAATACCAGGCAAGCTTGACATGAATCATAATGCAAGGTTTCACTAAATAACTCTATTCAAACATTTAAACAATTTGAGTAGTACACACCTTTTTAACAATCTTGCCTAATGGCGTCCCTCTTACAAACTTGACAAAAGAATGCTACGCTAGCATACAATATCACGTCACAGGCTATCCTTCTCACGTAACTCCAAGAAGAAGACAAAGAAATTACTGTTCGTTCTGTATTATTTATACTAGGGATATTTTTCATCTCTGTATGATATTTATCATCTGTGCGGTTTCAGTACTCGCCGACACAGATATTATCTAATATAAATAATAATAAAAAAATACATAATTCCATACAATAACTGAATACAATGCACAATATTTTCTCTTTACTGCAAAATATGTCTTTTGCTAAGGGACGTTACAGTAGGAATACACACACCTGTATCCTATGAAAAGATTATACTTACAAGAGCACACCATACATCACACTTGCATTACTTTGAAGAAGTCGAGCCAGAGCCTTATTTTTTCGGAAACAAAAATCAATATGGTTAGTTGATTACTAACTGGGAGAGAGAGGTACTTAGAAAAACTTTGTCAGCAAAATTATGTATGCGGGGTAGCGAAGTAATTATCTCTGGCAACATCATCTTTTAATCCTGAATTTCCAGAAGGAAATACACCACTGGCAATTAAAAGTGCTACACCACGACGATGACGTCCTACAGACGCGAAATTTAACCGACCGGAAGAAGATGCAGTGATATACAATTCATTAGGTTCTCAGAGCATTCACACAAGGTTGGCTCCGGTGGCGACACCTACAACGTGCTGACATGAGGACAGTTTCCAACCGATTTCTCATACGCAAACAGCAATTGACCGGCGTTGCCTCGTGAAACGTTGTAGTGATGCCTCGTGTAAGGAGGAGAAATGCGTGCCATCTCGTTTCCGACTTTGATAAAGGTTGGATTGTAGCCTATCGCGATTGCGGTTTATCGTATCGCGACATTGCTGCTCGCGTTGGTCGAGATCCAATAACTTTTAGCAGAATATGGAGTTGGTGGGTTCAGGAACACCGTGCTGGATCCCAGCGGCCTCGTATCACTAGCAGTCGAGATGACAGGCATCTTATCCGCGTGGCTGTAACGGATCGTGCAGCCACGTCTCGATCACTGAGTCAACAGATGGGGACGTTTGCAAGACAACAACCATCTGCACGAACAGTTCGACGACGTTTGCAGTGCATGGACTATCAGCTCAGAGACAATGGCTGCGCTTACCCTTGACGATGCATCACAGACAGGAGCGCCTGCGATGGTGTACTCAACGACAAACCTGAGTGCACGAATGGCAAAACGTCGTTTTTTCGGATGAATCTAGGTTCTGTTTACAGCACCATGATGGTCGCATGCGTGTTTGGCAACATCGCGGTGAACGCAAATGGAAAGCGTGTTCTCGTCATCGCCATACTGGCTTATCACCCGGCGTGATGGTATGGGGTGAATTGGTTACACGTCTCGGTCACCTCTTGTTCGCACTGACGGCACTTTGAACAGTGGACGCTACATTTCAGATGTGTTACGACCCGTGGCTCTACCCTTCATTCGATCCCTGCGAAACCCTACATTTCAGCAGGATAATGCACGACCGCATGTTGCAGGTCCTGTACGGGCCTTTCTGGATACAGAAAACGTCTGGTCAATGGAGGCCGAGCAATTACTTTTGATGAACTGTGGTAACGTGTTGAAGCTGCATGGGCAGCTGTACGTGTACACGCCATCCAAGCTCTGTTTGACTCAATGTCCAGGCGTATCGAGGCCGTTATTACGCTCAGAGGCGGTTGTTCTGGGTACTGATTTCTCAGGATCTATGCACCCAAATTGCGTGAAAATGTAATCACATGTCAGTTCTAGTATAATAGATTTGTCCAACGAATACCCGTTCATCATCTGCATTTCTTCTTGGTGTAGCAATTTTAATGGCCAGTAGTGTAGCACCAAAGAGAACCGGGTACTATAGTTACAAGTATGCTTACTGAGCAGTAACAAGTGTCCTTCAGCGCTGAGTAAACAATCAAGTGATGAATGGATGTACCTGGCCACTGTTGTGTCTAGTGAAAAGTTCAATATGTTTCAAGCAGGTTACGTCACTTAACATGCTTTAAACATTCCACGGCACGTTGTAGCGTCGGCTGGAAGCGTACCTAATGTATGGCGCGATTTATTCAACCGATTTCATTGTAATACAAAACGAGAAAGTAATGCTTGTAACATTATAAGTTATTTTGTCGTGTCTGATAATATTTTGTGACAAATATTGTAAATATTTTTTGTTAACGGAAAAGATAAGGAATACGACCTTTCAATGCGTTCAATGAAAATATACGGGGTGAGATACTAACAATTGTCACCAAGAATAACTCGAAAGTATGATAGTAGCTGAAATATTTGTGGGACAAATGTTGCATACGACAACGGGGCCATAATATGACGTTGGTTTCTGGTTGCTAGGTGGGGTCGCGTCAGAGTTATGAAGGTTAACTTTAATTCTTTAAATGGGATGTTATAGTTTGCTACTTATTTTCTGATAGCATCTTTCGAGACGAATCCAATGATGTGTAACAGGTCTTTGAAGGTCAACGAAGGTCTAAAAGGTGGTATGAACGTCCATTTACAGAATGTGTTCGAAATGATGACCATCGGTATCAATGCAGTGCTGAATTCTTCTTATCGTGGACTGAGTGGCATTCCTTATCACTTCCGCACTTATCGAAGTACATGCTCGGACAATTCACTCTCGTATATCTTGCAAATATTGAATATTCGCCGATTACGGCGTATTTTTTATCCCGCCTGGAAGGCGGCGCATGGGTGAGCTCCTGAAAACTGAAAGGTTGGCCGAATGAAGGAAGTGAGTAGGAGCAGGAAAAGGTAATACACGTCGGCACTGCAAGAAAGTAAAAGTGGTTGACTGGTGCATGAATATGTTGTTGTTGTTGTGGTCTTCAGTCCTGAGACTGGTTTGATGCAGCTCTCCATGCTACTCTATCCTGTGCAAGCTTCTTCATCTCTCAGTACCTACTGCAGCCTACATCCTTCTGAATCTGCTTAGTGTATTCATCTCTTGGTCTCCCCCTACGATTTTTACCCTCCACGCTGCCCTCCAATACTAAATAGGTGATCCCTTGATGCCTCAGAACATGTCCTACCAACCGATCCTTTCTTCTGGTCAAGTTGTGCCACAAACTTCTCTTCTCCCCAATCCTATTCAATACTTCCTCATTAGTTATGTGATCTACCCATCTAATCTTCAGCATTCTTCTGTAGCACCACATTTCGAAAGCTTCTATTCTCTTCTTGTCCAAACTATTTACCGTCCATGTTTCACTTCCATACATGGCTACACTCCATACAAATACTTTCAGAAATGACTTCCTGACACTTAAGTCTATACTCGATGTTAACAAATTTCTCTTCTTCAGAAACGCTTTCCTTGCCATTGCCAGTCTACATTTTATATCCTTTCTACTTCGACCACCATCAGTTATTTTGCTCCCCAAATAGCAAAACTCCTTTACTACTTTAAGTGTCTCACTTCCTAATCTAATTCCCTCAGCAGCACCCGACGTAATTCGACTACATTCCATTATCCTCGTTTTGCTTTTGTTGATGTTCATCTTATATCCTCCCTTCAAGACAGCATCCATTCCGTGCAACTGCTCTTTCAAGTCCTTTGCTGTCTCTGACTGAATTACAATGTCATCGGCGAACCTCAACGTTTTTATTTCTTCTCCATGGATTTTAATACCTACTCCGAATTTTTCTTTTGTTTCCTTTTACTGCTTGCTTAATATACAGATTGAATAACATCGGGGAGCGGCTACAACCCTGTCTTACTCCCTTCCCAACCACTGCTTCCCTTTCATATCCCTCGACTCTTATAACTGATGTCTGGTGTCTGTACAAATTGTAAATAGCCTTTCGCTCCCTGTATTTTACCACTGCCACCTTTAGAATTTGAAAGAGAGTATTCCAGTCAACATTGTCAAAAACTTTCTCTAAGTCTACAAATGCTTGAAACGTAGGTTTGCCTTTCCTTAATCTTTGTTCTAAGATAAGTCGTAAGGTCAGTATTGCCTCACGTGTTCCAGTATTTCTACGGAATCCAAACTGATCTTCCCCGACATCGGCTTCTACTACTTTTTCCAATCGTCTGTAATGAATTTGCGTTAGTATTTTGCAGCCGTGACTTATTAAACTGATTGTTCGGTAATTTTCATATCTGTCAACACCTGCTTTCTTTGGGATTGGAATTATTATATTCTTCTTGAAGTCTGAGGATATTTCGCCTGTTTCATACATCTTGCTCATCAGATGGTAGAGTTTTGTCAGAACCGGCTCTCCCAAGGCCGTCAGTAGTTCCAATGGAATGTTGTCTACTCCGAGGGCCTTGATTCCACTCAGGTCTTTCAGTGCTCTGTCAAACTCTTCACGCAGTATCGGATCTCCCATTTCATCTTCATCTACATCCACTTCCATTTCCATAATATTGTCCTCAAGTGCATCGCCCTTGTATAGACCCTCTATATACTCCTTCCACCTTTCTGCTTTCCCTTCTTTGCTTAGATCCGGGTTTCCATCTGAGCTCTTGATGTTCATACAAGTGGTTCTCTTATCTCCAAAGGTCTCTTTAATTTTCCTGTAGGCAGTATATATCTTACCCCTAGTGAGATAGCATGAATATATACAGAACATACATAACTTTGCAATGAGGTGCGAAGTCTTAGACACGTCGTATGTAGAGCAAAGCTGAAGCGAAGTGTCCCGGCTGTCTGCTCTTGATCAAATGGGAAGAATCTGGAGTGGAGCTCGTAGAGCTCTCCCGCTCAGGCTAGAGTGCGCTGTCGTTGGTGTCTGTCGTAGTGCCAACCTAGCAGAGCGCACCTACGTTGTGGCATCGTAGCTATCGATACCACAGCGTATCCATCTAACGTGCCATTGACATGTAAATACCGTCCAACGTTTTCGTAATACATACTAATAGGAAAGGTAAGAGTAGTATCGTCGAATCAAGCGAATTTGAATGATACATTCCTTCGAAGAACAAGTCAACATGCTTCTCATTTCCAGAGAATGCCAACGAAATTCAGTGAGAGCTAGAGACTTATTCGCTGAAAGATATCCTCAACGTACTCATCCTACATGGCGTACATTTAAATATGTGTGTGATACATTACGAACAACTGGATCTTTAACGCATCGGAATCGTATCTGGCAAAGGAAAGTTACTAACGAGGAAACCGAAATTGGTGCTGTTGCCACAATTGTTCGAGATCTTTGTATTAGTGCGCTTCAAATCGCAAGGGAATCTGGCACGAACGAGAGTAGTGTTGTTCTTGTTCTGCAGCGCCATAAATATCGTCCTTACCAAGAATTAACTGGTACGGACTGGACTGTACGCGTCGCAATGAATTTTACCGATGGACTCAACTTCAGATTCAGAGGAATGACACATTTGTTGATTTGATTTTACTTTCTGACGAGGCTACGTTCACGAACCATGGAAATGATAATTTGCATAACATTCATGAACGGGCAACTGAAGATCCATGTTGCCTGCAGCAAGTTGCACATTAGAAAACGTGGTCGGAGAAGGTATTGTGTGGGATTCTGGAGAACAGAAATACAGGCCATTATTTCATCGAAGGAAATCTAAATGGGAGGAAGTAGACCACAGTTCTGCAAGAAACATTAGGTCTGCTATTGGAATAAATACCTTTATGAACAAGGAACAGAATGTGGTGTCAACACGATTGTGGAGATTCGTGATAGGCATTGTTTATAAAGACGTTCCAACTACATCTGAAGATATGCGAGAGAGAATTGTCAGAGCATGTGCTTCGATAATTGCCGATGTGATCAGAAATACCACCCAGTCTATGATAAAAAGTTTGCAGCACTGCATTGATACAAAATGGTAATCACTTCGAACATCTTCTGTAAATGGACGTTTATGCCACCTTTGTGATCTTCATTGACCTTCAAAGGCCTTATGCTACATATCATTGGATTCGTCTCGATATCAGAAAGTAAGTACCTAACTAAAACATCCCATCTTAAAAAAACAAAATTGACCTTCATATCTCTGAAACGACCTCACCTAGCAACAAAAATCCAGCGTCATATTATGGTCCGCGTTTTCTTTTGCAACATTTGTCCCACAAACATTTCGTCTCCTATTATACTTTCGGAGTTATTCTTGTTGGAAATAGTTAGTGACTCACCCTGTATATACACTAGAGCCGTGTTGCTTCCCTCTGTCTGTTGTCTGTTCTTCGCTTGTTTGTTCTCTCTCGTCTGTTGGACTATGTATGTGTAACTCGCTGTCTGTATAATTGTAAGAGGTTTAAGGTTACGATGTATTGCTAACTGAAAGTATCTTATGTTTCCTTTCAAAAATATATCTCCCTCCACGTGAAATTAATTTAAAGATAATAATTATATTGCCGTCGATTGCGCATCTGGCTTCGACTGTTTCGGTGACGCCGAGTACGCCATTACGTGTACGAAAGGATATTTCACTGTTTGCGAGCTTCACTCGGAAAGGAAAGTAATTCTAATTTCTTTTATGAATTTGTACAGCCAGTTTTCAATCCTAAAAATAGTTAATATTTTTGATTACGCAAATTATTCAGAGATTTAACACCGAAAGTCTTAGGTGTGGCTTCACCTCTGGTTAAAATATTTTCAGTTAATTCAAGGGATTAAAAGTTGACTCAATTCTTAAAGAGATAAATCTAACGAAATTCTTTGCAATTATTTCAATAATACGCCGGTGTTTGTACCATTCTTTCTTTCTGTGTAACATGAGATTAATTTCGGGAAAGAAATCATTCATAATCTGTAGTATCGCTGGGTTAGTTGTAGGTTACGTTACGTTGTTATTCATTGATTGAGAGCGTAAAATTTCCATTAATGATAAATAACATTTTTCCTACGTGTTGAGATTAAGTCACGCTACGTATTTTTAAGACACATTTACTCGCATTCAAAATATACGTGACGTTCCAAAAACAATATTCAGAATTTAAACTGCTATGTTACAATATCATTTCTGTAGGTTGCCACTGACGCCTGCGCGCGTGTTTCAAACCACACGCACACGTTGCAATCGGCACTGAGTTATGCGAAATAACAAAATCAATTCTACACCACAACAGTCACGCAGAAAGGCGGTAGTGGTACACACTGTAACGTGTAAGAAAGTAATTTTCGTTAGAAAAACGTTTAATTTGTTTGTAAATGGTTTAAATTTGAGTTTGTCCATCAGCTCAGCTAGTCTCTCAAAGAAAGTGTCAACTTTTCCCTTACTCAAAGCAGTTAATCAATGCAGACTCCTGGAGTCATCCGTCCTCAGCCTTCAGACATTACGCGTTAAAAAAAAAAAAAACACAGTAAAAGTCTTTAATTGGTTTGTTTGTAAATAAATTTTCTCCTACCAGTCACGATTTTCTTATATTTATATTTCGCATGACACTTTCCAGGAAATGATTCTCATTTTCAACGGTGTTTT
Organism: Schistocerca cancellata; assembly: GCF_023864275.1. Lineage (NCBI taxonomy): Eukaryota > Metazoa > Arthropoda > Insecta > Orthoptera > Acrididae > Schistocerca > Schistocerca cancellata. The sequence continues at coordinate 184,939,906 of NC_064631.1, read as the reverse complement.
CCTCTGTATACCACGATATTTTTTCGTAAGATGTTTCATGTGTGAGGGTCTGCATTTAACTGACATCTTTATTGCTATTTATAAAAACGCTCAATTTTTGTTTGATTATCGGACTTTACATGTACTTAGGCATGACATTTTTAAGGATATATGCATAAAGTTTTCTTGTGATCCATTAGAAAAGCGTCTCACACATATTAAACATCACACGTACTTTCTGGCTTAGTATACTTAAACAACAGCAAACATACATAAACAAAGAGTTGCAAAAAATATTTATATAAAGCCAACAGAGATAATGAAATAGGTGTTCTCCGAGTTCTTACGTTTTTACGACACGAGGAGCGGTGCGAAACTGGACTCCATTTACAATTCACGCCTCTTTCTCATCAGTTGACTTACGTGACGGGTCTAGCCGATCCTCTTCTCTGGATAATCAGGAACGTCGATCTCCCAAAAGCTTCTTGTCCGAAGACTATCGCTGGTTATAGGAATTTAAAAGACTCTACTTTTGAAACAGTTGGGTACTCGTAGAAAACTTTCAGTTCAATCATGGTATATTCTCACTTCAACAGGAAACCACTTTACCGTTTCTTGTATAAACATTTGAACTCTGTTAAGCCAACTGAATCATCAAACATTAGACTCTATTAATATAGATATATATCATGGTTGGTTTAATAACCACCAAAAATTATTTACATGTCTCCCCTCTAGCGAGTCTCATACATGAATTAACAAAAGCCTCTATTGAATCCATTCTTCATCTGTCTCTTTAACGATTATCACAGCACCATAAACCACGGAATATTACACAAACACTCCTTGTCCTTTTAATACAACTTTTAAGGCGCGACCGGCAAACACTTGTCGGTTCCGTTCGTCTGAAGCAGCTCCTGTCCTCCCCTGACAAACGTCAATCCTGTATACATCGCGTGTTTAAAACATCGCGTGTTCGAGGTGGCAGAAGGTCAAGTTATTCCATAATTTACGTGGAAATTCTCGAATCGCTACATATCCCCCTCCTTAGATCGAACACGCGATATTTTATACATAATCAGTGGGTACATTTATATCATACCTAATGACAATCCACATTTTAAAAGTATACATCTACTGCATAAGTTTATATAAAATTTTCTTTTCATAAATCCTTTTATTCCATAGAGCAGGCTTCCAATTTTTGTGTCTCTACTGATTCTGTACCCTACTTTGTTTTGTAGAACGTAAGCCTCTACTTATGATATCATTCCGCATTACTCTTGCTTATGAATGGTGAGGACTCTCTCTTCAGCTCCAATCGTAAATTCAAGATGTCATGGACACTTAAATATTTCATCCTTTATTTTAATTGTTTGTACTATTTTTTCTTAGTATTGACTAATATCATTATTTATCGCTGTCTGCAATCTGGAGGGTCTCTGGGAAAAATGGACGTGTTCTTTCCGACATTCGTAAAACCTAAAAACTCTATTGATATATAGAATTCAAACTTACCAGTATAATTCATACCAAATCTGAAACTTCTGTCACGATACTGCCCTCTTATATTTAGGAACAATGCCTATACGTTACATATGGATTGATCCTATGAGCGCACTTCCTCCTTCCGTTTCGGTAGGTACGCTCCTTTAAATTCCTGTTCTCCTATGGTACAGCTCAATCCCCTTCTTGGTGCCCCTGTCCAAACAGTATAGCTCAGCCTTCCTTAGGTCTGACTTTCTGCCTTTTATATCCAATAAATTCTTGGTGCGCCTCCCTTATTCTTCCTTAGTAGGCCTCATGGTTCATTGCCCTAGTATACATCTTCATGTACACTATAATTAAATATTCTCTGGAAAAGTTAAAAATCTACTTCACACTTCACACTCGCTTTTTAATACTTCATTTCATACCCTAGGGTCCTCCTTTACTCATCAGCTTCTACGCTTCCATCAGACACCATGACTACACATGTTATTCAATTTATTTTACTTAAGCCATAAGAGTCCCACTATCCTACCAGTCGTCAGAATACTTGTTAGGCTAACCTTCATTTATGCTTTCCTCTCTGGCTTATGTTCTCTTTCCTTACTCACGCATCCTTCTTATGCATGCTTGATGTGGAATCATTCTAGTCTTATATACTAATGCAATTATCATAGTTCTTCTACACTGATGCACACACACACACACACACACGCACACACACAAACACACACACACACACACACACACACACACACACACACATATCGTATGTATGCGAAAATGTGTTTGTGAAGCCTGATTCTTCGGCCTACTTATATGAAATAAGTTGTAGGTTATTGGAAACCGTGGAAATTAGGAACGACTTATGAGATAGAAGTAGCCGAATATGGAAAGAGGGAAAGATAGATAGGTACTCAAATAAGAAGTAAGAAAGGAAAACGTAGTAATGGTTGCTATGATCGAAGAAGTAAAAGAAGATATCTCCAAAGACAGGAAACCCTTCCCACTGCTTTCCCCAGGATCCCTACTTTGCCGGTACTTGAGTGAGAAGCCGGAGCAAGTATGGTGTTAATTGTCTCATACAGAGCGGAAATTCTCACCTTCACCCTTGAGGTCCGCGAAAAAAAAACCTTAGCAATCCCCATGGAACGGCAAATGGTGAAGAATCAGCCACACTGGTTTGCGAGGGTCGTTTGAAAGGTGTGATGTGTGTTTAGTGTTACTCATGCTTGTACCTACACTACACACCCCTTTGTAAATCGATACAAACCTTTCCATTTACATTACATCTCATAAAAGGTAAAAAATATTCTGTATTAAGCATCAAATTATGTATCAAATTATCATCGTTATTTAATTATTCGTACAATATTATATCTCGTGTTAACTTAATATCATTGTCAGTTTATGAAAACGAATATGCTCCAAAAAGTATAAATTTTAACTTTTAATTGAACATATTACCTTCAGTATGAAACTAGTAATCTCATGAATTCTGAAATTATTTTAAAAGTTATGTGCTAACTACGGTTCTCCCATCTACCCAGAAACATGTGGCAAAATAAGAGTTTGCCACACAGCTTTCAAGAAATGCATTGGTACAGCCCTTATAACGACATCTCATATCGGTGGAACATACTCCATTAATGACGTCGATTCCATTTAGACCTCTACACACCGGTTTGCAAGGCAAACTGGAGAAGAGATTAACTTCAAAGAATAGCTTAGGCAAAAATAAGACCTAACTATACGTGGGTGGTGGGAGAGACTGGCTGGCTAGGCAGAATTAGTGTATCTTACCTCAGGGGTAATGTGCGCACCCATTCCCATCTCATGCGACCACCTAGCAAGTCAACATAAGATGGGATAACACGGGACAAGTCATGAAGACAGGCAGGGGCACCCCTGGAATAACCGAGGACGACGCTATAAAATTTCCACAATTATCTGCTCCCTGACACTGAAGACGACTTAATCCAAAATCCTTAGCGGGCACAATCCTCTAACAAGCGAGGACGACTCAGTCACGTACCAGGAGCAGAGTTTGGTAACGTAATCACAGTTCTTCGCTAATGTGTTTCTCTATTAAACTGTAATCTAGGGATAACAGGATATTGCAAGAAGTAGTAGGAATTCGGAGAAGGAAAATTTTACAAGGACGAAAGACCGAAAACAACTAGGGATCCAACGGTCGTCACTCCGCCCGTTAACACGGAACGTTAACGTCCCTAGGAGACCCATGTGACTCCGCCCGGATCCCATGGATCGCACCTTAACCTCACTTGACCAAGTGAAAACCAGCACTTCTCGTTAAATTTTTTGTGAGTCTCCCCACGACAAAGCAATCACCACATTACTCGGCAACACAACTTTAGGTAAAGTTATTCTATTTTCTACTCTATCGTGGATAAATTTGAATTCTTTCCATGGTTCATCTACATTTCTCTTAGTGTTACTATGTTCGGAACATAAAAACGAAGACACGTTGTCGGAGGTTATTCTCGCGGCTACTTTTCTGTCTATCATCTCTTCCACCCGTTTCTCCAGATTACTGATATTTATTATGTCTGAAGTAGCTAATTACTCTTTAAAATTTCTTTCCACGCTATCAACTCGAGTCTTAACGCCTGCAATTTGCGATTGGACTATAATAATTAGTGAATCCTGCTTCTCAACACTTTCCTTTACAGTGTGTGATCTTTGTTTTTCAGCATCAAATGTAACATCACATACACTCGGAAATGATCCTCATTTGTCGCTAAATTCAGTCTCTGCACTATTATATTTATCTTCAATATTGAATTCTAACTTCTTTACTTAATCTTGGAATAGGTTACTCAGAATCTGATACAAGTCAGTGGACAGCTGTTTGACATGACTACTTAAAGAACTAGTTACTTCAACTTTCAAATCTGTTCTAAAATTTTCCACTTTAGTGGTTAAAATGTCAAATTCAGTCTTCAAATTTCCCATGTCTACACACAACTGGCTAAATTCCTTATTTTGTTCATTTAAATGGTTCATATGGCTCTGAGCACTATGGGACTCAACTTCTGAGGTCATCAGTCCCCTAGAACTTAGAACTACTTAAACCTAACTAACATAAGGACATCACACACATCCATGCCCGAGGCAGGATTCGAACCTGCGACGTTGCGGTCGCGCGGTTCCAGACTGTAGTGCCTAGAACTGCTCGGCCACCTCGGCCGGCTTTGTTCATTTACTTTTGCACTTAGCAATCCTAAAGCTTTATTCTGAACGTCCACTTTATTATTTACTTGAGTACTCACAGCGTCTATTTGTCTACTTAAATTAGCACTTTGTGCTTCAAGATTTTTCACTTAGAATTGCTGAATGTGCCTTCTGGTCACCCAACTTGGTGTTCGACTGGTTATTTACTGAATCTAACCTAAGACTTTGAGCATTTAAAACTGCACTCTGTGCTTCTAAATTTTTACTTAAAGTAGTAATTTGGACGTTTTGAGCTTTGATTCACTTCACTACCTCAGACCAATCTGGCATTTCCCTACTCACTTTAATAGCCGTGGCTGGTTCTGAAGTTTCTCCTAGTTACTGTTCTTGATCCATAACTTTACACGATTTAGATCTTGTGAGCATTAATAAAATTCAACTCTACTTATAATGACTACAATATTACAGTCTATTTCAACAGTTCCTCCAACGTCATACTCAAACAATAATTGTTTACGCTCACTCGGCGTAGAGTTCTCGCAGCGTTGGTGAGCGGATGTGTATTCAGCGCCCGTGAACAGCACTGGCGCCGGGGGCGTCGAACGTTGGTTTCAGTGTCGGCGTCGGCGTCGGCGTCGGCGTCGGCGTCGGCGTCGGCGAGCTGATGTGGAGTCAGCACCGGCGAGCAGCACTGGAGCCGGCGTCGTGGGATGTAAGGCTGGTTACTGCGTCGGCGACAGTTGCGATGTGTCTGAGAGCTGTGTACTTTCCACACCGAATCTACTTAGTTGAAGTATCCTCGCCGTAACTCTTCTTAGCCTAAAATGTTGAGGTCTACTCTCGGTTCCTATTAGGTTATTACTTTCATACGTCTTTTACTTTATTCCATTAGGTTTCTTGGCTTCAATCCAATTACTCGAAACAGTTCTATTATCTTGTTGTCTGGTTTCTATGACAACTCAAAATATCTTCCTCCCGTTTCCGTCTTAAAATTCCCGTTTCCTTCTAGTCCTGTCACTTAGGTCGCCACGTTCTAACGTTTTAACGACACGAGGAGTGGTGCGAAAGTGGACTACATTCACAATTTACTCCTCTCTCTCATCAGTTGACTTCCGTGACGGGTCTAGCCGATCCTCTTCTCTGGATGATCAGCTACGTCGATCTCCCAAAAGCGTCTTCTCCGAAGACTATCGCTGGATATAGGAATTTAAAAGACTCAACTTATAAAATAATTGGGTACTCGTAGAAAACTTACAGTTCAATCATGGTCTATTTTCACTTCAATAGGAAACCAATTTACCATTTCTTATATAAACCTTGAAACTCTGTTAAGCCAATCGAGTCATCAAACATTAGACTCTATTAATATGCATATGTATCATGGTTGGTTTTGTGGTGTCACCGCCAGACACCACACTTGCTAGGTGTTAGCTTTAAATCGGCCGCGGTCCATTAGTACATGTCGGACCCGCGTGTCGCCACTGTCAGTAATTGCAGACCGAGCGCCACCACACGGCAGGTCTAGAGAGACATTCTAGCACTCGCCCCAGTTGTACGACGACTTTGCTAGCGACTATACTGACGAAGCCTTTCTCTCATTTGCCGAGAGACAGTTAGAATAGCCTTCAGCTAAGTCCATGGCTACGACCTAGCAAAGCGCCATTAGCCTTACAGTGCTTGTATTTAAAGAGTCTCATTTGTATCGTCAAGAGCGATGTACCACAATGATGGATTAAAGTTAAGTATTACAGCAGCTAAGTACTTTTCTTTATAGCATTCATTACGTATCCTGTTTCAGACCTCACGCAAGCCGGCGTGAGTTAACGCGTGCATTTCGGCTACTTCCGAGTGGCGTGGCTGTCTTGCTACGCCACAACAGGTTTAATAACCACGACATGTTATTAACATGCCTCGCCTCTAGCGAGTCCCATACATGACGTAAGTAAAAGTCTCTATTCAATCCCTGCTTTATCTGTCTCTTTAACAATTATCGCAGTACCATAAACCACAGAATATTACACAAACACTTCTTGTCATTTTAATACAGCTTCCAAGACGCGACAAGCAAACACTTGTCCCTGCCGCTTGTCTGACGCAGCTCCTGTCCTCCCATGACAAACGTCCATCCTGCACACACAGACATGTGTAAATAGCCTCTCACACTTATCTGTAATACATCACGTGTTCGAGGCGGCAAAAGGTCGAGTGGTTCCAGAATTTACGTAGAAATTCTCGAATACCTTCGAACAGAAAGTAGATAATAATCTGTATTATAATTTTCTTATATCTATTTAGAATGATATATCACTCTATTTGTTTAGGGGCATTGTACAAGCATCTGAAGAAATCCACTGATTTACTATCTAGATTTTTGTTTCTTATTTTATGTTACTTTTTTCTGGAATCCAGTCATATACTTCTCCTAAAATACCTATTTTACGGCATTTATTTAATTAGTGGAGTGGTTAAACATTCTGTTCCACTTTTCCAAATGGCTGCATTGTATTACCTATATTTGTGGCTATTGCTGATGTGCGTCTAGTCATTAATGTACTCTGCATTTATGGCTGTTGCAATTTTGCCCTGTTTGTCCTAGGTAGAACATGAGCATTCGTGGCATTTATGTATATTCTAGACGTGTTGAGTGTCGCATTGCCCTGCCGGAATTTTCCAATGCCGTCGGAATGTGTCACCCGTCAGAGTCATATATTGAATTATCATGGGTCCCGTATCACTCCAACTGCACACACCCCGCACTATTACAGAGCCTCCACCAACTCGACAATCCCCTGGTGACATGATGGGTAGATGGATTTATGAGGCAGTCCCCATACCTGTACACGTCCAACCGCTCGATGCAATTTGAAACGAGACTCGTCCGACCTGGCAACATGTTTCCAGTCATCATCAGTCCAATGCTGGTGTTGACAGGCCCGGGCATGGCGTAAAGCTTTGTGTTGTGCAGTCATAAAGGGTACATGAGTTGGCCTTCAGCTCCGAAACCCAACATCGAGCCGGCCGCGGTGGTCTAGCGGTTCTAGTCGCTCAGTCCGGAACCGCGCGACTGCTACGGTCGCAGGTACGAATCCTGCCTCGGGCATGGGTGTTTGTGATGTCCTTAGGTTAGTTAGGATTAAGTAGTTCTAAGTTCTAGGGGACTGATGACCACAGATGTTAAGTCCCATAGTGATCAGAGCCATTTGAACCAACCCTACATCGATGATGTTTCGTTGAATGGTTCGCACGCTGACACTTGTTAACGGCCCAGCTTTGAAATCAGCAGCAATTTTTTGTTTTTTACACTTCTGTCACGTTGTACAGTTATCTTCAGTCGTCGTTGGTGCTGTTTTTGCAGGATCTTTTCCCGACCGTAGCGATGTCGAAGATGTTTTACCGGATTCAGCCGGCCGAGCGGTTCTAGGCGCTTCAGTCCGGTACAGCGCTGCTGCTACTGTTGCTGGTTCGAGTCCTGCCTCGGGCATGGATGTGTGTGATGTCCTTGGGTTAGTTAGGTTTAAGTAGTTCGAAGTCTAGGGGACTGATGACCTCAGATGTTAAGTCCCATAGTGCTCAGATCCATTTGAACCTTTTTTTTAGCGAATCCCTGATACAGTAGTGAAATGGTCGTCGGGAAAATCCCCAGTTCATCGTTACCTCGGAGATGCTGTGTCCCATCGCTCGTGCGTCGACTATAACACGACGTACAAACTCATTCACATCTTGACAACCTGCCATTGTAGCAGCAGTAAGCGATCTAACAACTGCGTGAGACACTTGTTGTCTTATACAGGGGTTGCCCAATGCAGCACCATATACTGCCTGATAACATATGTGAGTATTTGAATACGCATGCGTGTACCAGTTTCTTTGGCGCTTCAGTGTATAAAGTAGCCACCATCTGAAATATAGCTCGATGTGGAACCTAGGAATTATTGTGTTTTTCGCGTCATGTGAGTAGATTGTGTGAAACAGATTGTTCTGTTATGATCAAATTGCTTATGAATCTACAAGTATCTGCTGCTGTTGCGAATTATGGTCAGCTGTGTGTGCTCTTCTTCTTCTTCTTCTTCTTCTTCTTCAAATACCGGTGACGTAAACTCTACACAGAGGTCGGTAGAGGGGAGTTATGGAGCGAATATACCAGATATCAGCACTCAGACAGTATTTATTTTCGATGTATCAATGAAATCTTATAACATTCTCTACTAGGTTACGTTAGGAGGTCACATGGTATGCTAACACACTTTTCTTACGCTTCGTAAACACAAGATGATATAGAGTTGGACTGGTGAAACGGGGCCAGCCATAGTGTACAGAACAACAGCGTCCTCTTCAATTATATCTTGTTGTTGTCGAACGTGAAATTATAATGTTTCTTTTTCCGACAGTGAGCAGATAGCGCGAAAGGCTATGTTCTGTAATGGTATTGCACATATATGAAATATTTGTAATACGGACGTGGATGACAATTTACCTGATTGATAGTTTATGTATCGAACGCTAGGGTCATTCCCAAAGCGTGTAATTTGGTCTAACAAACTGTAAGTAATCGGATAACATAGATGTTTCTTTATACAGTATGTCTTTTTTTCTCTTCAGAGTTTAAAGTTCTGATTTCTTGTTTACCCCAGTGACAGGTTAGAAATAACGAGGATATTCTGCAGTGATCGGTAATTTTCACTGCAAAATGTTGGAAGCTTTTTCGACTTTACGCAGGGTGGACATGTATAGGAGATGTGAGAAAAGTTAATACATTTGTCAGATGTATCGCTAAAGAGCTCTGACCTCTGCTGTTCGCTCACCTGTTATCGACAGCAGTGATGTAATTTTTTTCACATCGTAGGATGTCATACGACAACATTAGGCAGAGAGAGAGAGAGAGAGATTTTAATTGTATCTTGCAGTCGAACGTAAATATGTATACCGATTGCTCATAAAACTAAAAGAAAATCGACAGCGCCTATTTTCGTGGAAACAAGATTTCTTATTAACATTGCGCTTATGTTCTTTAATACATTCCCTTTTATAAATATTACGTTGACGTTAAGTACATCTGTTTCACTGATACGTTTCTCTCAGAATGGCTAGCATTTGCGGCGGCCTGCACCTTTAGACGAACGACACACGGTCATCTTTGTTTGGGCGAGCAATCATTAATTTCGCTTCCTTCGGTAGCCCACTGGAGTTCCGGCGTATTGTGTATGTGTTGCTTTTGTCTGCGTCGATAGTGCTGGCTTCCAGAGCCACGTGCTTGGCCAGAGTCGTTGTCTCTGGCCATAGCTGCTTGTCTGTAGTCGGCTGAAGAGTCTGCCCCCAGCTACGGCCGTGGGCAGCAGGGCTAAAGTCGCCGTGATTGGAGACAGTACCTTATTGCCACCAGATCGGTCTCTTTGTACATCATCAAGGACAGGGTAGAACAGGCCTGTATCCACAGCTACGATTGGTTACTGCGGACGACACATCGAGGAGAAAACATGAGCTGCTGCTGCCCCACTCTACTGGTGCGATCAATTTTGGTCGGTTTTGTGGTAGTTATGTTATTACAATGATTTTTCTCAATTCCTAGCAAGTGTGTTGTATTACGTCCTGTGGTTTAAGAGTGCTGTTGTTTCTTTTTCGCGACAGTTTCGATGTGTAATTAGAACAGTGAAGCAGTTTCCATCAGTTGTGCAAGTGTATATTGGCCTTCCTGCTCTTCCGTGATGTTTTGCTGCCATATCCCTTCCTACTATGTATCAGTGTGCAAGTTGTTCAGCAGCCTCTCAGGGGCAGTGTAGTAGGAGACAGTTGACATGATATAAAGAGAGCACCGTTTACTTGAATTTCGAGCATGCTTGTCGAGAACGGCATACAGCAATGCGGCAGGAGGTGTCTCTAGTGAACTCCGTCAAACAGTGAGACACATGTGCAGTCAGTAAAAAGGGTTTCTCAGTCGGCACGTGAAGTCGTCTCCTTCACTGAGGGTAGTCCAGCCATTTCAGAAGTATGAGCAGCTACAGCATGAGATGTGAAATGCATTTCCAGGCCCTACCACTGCTTCACGATTATTCACTGAAAAGTATTCCCCTATACTCGTTCATTATCACCTCCTTCGATTCGTTATGTAGGAGGCTGTAGACACAGTCTTCAGCTACATGCTTACAGGTAATACATCCATTAAACACCTCTCTGTGCAACACCAAGATTTCCTCAGCTCAGGACAATTCCCGCCCGAAATAATTGTAGTACCTATCTCTCCAGCCTATGTCCCGCCAATTCACATGTGCAGCAGAGAGATTTATTTCGACCTGTAGGTAAAGGGAGCATCTTGTACAGGTTTAATTTTTATTCTTTGTCTGCTACTAATTTTGGTGATACTGCGAATTTTTTCCAACAGGATACCACCTGTTGTATGACATCGTCCACTTTTGAGCTGTTTTGCGATTTTAGGCGCTATGCATATGTAATTGGGACCAATCTTTATGATTAATTAAGTAATTAGGACCGATATTTGCCTCAGTTCCCAAACAAATTAGATGCTGGCAGTAAGTGACATCAACACAGCCACAGGACAAAGAAATTCCCACTATTCTTGAAATTCCCTCCATTTTTAAAATGCTCGCCCAAGTTCGAAATTCCTGCCAAAATTCCAAATTCCCGCCAATATGGCTGGTGGGAGAGGAGGGGGGAGGGGATAGGATGGGGCAGGGGGCGATAATTTGCATAATTACGTGGTCTAATTTGCATAATTAAAATGTGGCCTTGCAACATCTACCATTTCAACCTTTTACCAATGTTGGGACGGGGAGAACATTTGTCAACAATGCAAACAGTGTTCTTATCGGCTCTGCACCCCTACTATCTGTTACCAATAACCTAACACTGCAAGGCAACACAACACATGCACATTAAAAATTTGTAGGAAATTTGTGACTGACACCACAATACTTGCAAGCTCATGTAACCCAAACAGCTATAAACAGGTATACATATAAATGCTATGTACATCACCTAACATATCTTTGAACCAAGAGAACTTACACCAGGAAATAAACATAGACAAATAGATTCCAGTTGCCAACGACTAAACTCCTTCCATGGATTGACACAGTACTAGGTAAAATAAAGAAAGGCGATCGTATACCCTGAAAATATATCGTACAAAATTGTAAATATTTTTATAAAGCGCAAAACAAAAATTCTATTTCCTACATTTAATAAACAACAGATACTAAAACATAACATACATTGGAGTCAAGACGCATACTCAGACTCTGGACGATACAAACCACCGAGCGAGGTGGCGCAGTGGTTAGCACACTGAACTCATATTCAGGAGACCAGCGGTTCATCCTAGTTTAGGTTTTCCGTGACTTCCCGAAATCGCTCCGGGCAAATGCCGGTATGGTTCCTTTGAAAGAGCACGGTCGACTTCATTTCCCGTCCTTCCCCAATCCGATGAGACCAATGACCTCGCTGTCTGCTCTCCTCCCCCAAACAATCCAATCCGATACAAACCCACATACCATGAATGCTCCATGTTCCACGTAGAACTAACCTACATGTAGAGCACATTAAGGCCTACACACACAAGCCACCCAACATCAGCAATAGCCAGACATATAAACAAATCGGAGCACCCATTTGCAAAAGTATAGCAGAACGTCAAAGTATCCCAATGAATAGACGGTATAAAATGGATCTGTCAGGAGAACTGTAGACATTCACAATCCGGAAAAATATGACGATAAAATATTAAATGAAAACCTTTAAAGTGATTCAGTGAATTTCTTCAGATGATTCAGTAGTAGAGTTAAATAAAAATTGTAATTTAGTTAAATAAGCGCTATTGAAAATGAATATAAGCAAATTATGATCCATAGTACTGAAACAAACATCCTCTGTACAATAGTATGTGATACTCTCTGGAAGAACTGTAGAATTATTGCTGTTGAGTACTTGTAAAAATAATTTTTACCTGTGGCGACAGCAGACTGTAAAGCAGTCAAAATCATCTGAGATGTAAACCTCTGAGAAAGTAATTTCTCTTATGTCTGCCTGGCATGGGTTGACAGCCATCAGTTAGGCTCTGACTATTAAATTGTAAATATGTGATTTTAGCTTGCTCAATTTTATTAGCAATAAAGTTCCTTTTGTTAACAATCATTTTGAGTTCACATACTTCTGTTCTACATCTACGTGATTACTCTGCTATTCACAATAAAGTGCCTGACAGTGGGTTCAATGAACCACCTTCACTATAACAGTAACTGCATTGATATCCATGGAGTACAGCAAATGTCTGTAAGTTTCCGCCTAAGAAGTGCTGTATGCATCACACTATGCTGCTCTGTACCTAACAATACAGCACCAACAAGTCCAACAGAATGTTAGACAAATCATGCAAAATAGTATCAGTAGTGTGATGAGTGAAACATTTCCACGTGCTCAGATTCAAGACTAAAAAATGAAAGTGCATCCCGACGTGTCTTGTGACCAATACTGACAGTGGTATTACTGAATGTAGACAATACCCACAATATGAAGATTTACTTGGTGAAATTATGCCAGACGATAATGGAGCACTACAGCATCAAAGCTTTGTTCCTACAGTGCATCTGATTCCTTATGACAGCCACTCACACACGTTACTGGTTCCATCCATGCTGTTCACTGAATATGCTCATCCATTCTCTGTTAATTACGGAGCTCAATCAGTTGAGTACGAAATGTGCACACATGAACACATGAAACTTCATTCGCCAGGCTTGTGCCAGAGCAACAGGGATAAAATACCTGTTTGGTTCAGTTCAGAGATGGATCAATCTACAAACTATCACTTTTGCAAACTGACCATGTGGTCACATTCTTCCACATCACTGAAGTGACCTTCCAGAGCTATGGCATTACAGATGACACATCAAAAATAGCAGCATTATTGAGCAACATCTTCAAGCACATATATTATCAGTGATGTCAGAAGTGCGTAGCAAAGTATTAATGAGGTGGCTAGGGCTGCACGCCTATAGTGCTTCATTAAAACACGTGAACTACAGCCCTGCAACAATTTGTATAAAAATGATTGGTCTGAAAAAAATTCTTAGTTCATAGTAGCAGACGTTTGTGAACTTACATTAGAAGCGGGTCCCCTTCACAGTTTTCACATTGTGGTGGACCTATTGACTAAAATACTTGGTTAAACCACTTCGGGTGAAACTGTAAACGGATATGCCGATGTCATGGAAGAACTTCACACACTGAATCCACGAACATTCAATCCAATAGGCAATCTGAACCATTTACTGTTGGACATGGTTGAGGGATATTGACCAGTTAGTAGTGAAAGATCTCAGCTACTGGAGGAGAATGTAGCAGAAGAAGAATTACACAGGTCAGAAAGTAGCTGACAAACAACAACAGTAACACCCACTTTAACATAAACAGTACCACCGTACATCGCAGCAGACTCTTCAATAGCCAAATTCCAGCACACTGCCCCAAGAACAACAGGCAGAGTCCTCACAGAATTTTCAGGTCAGTCAGTGCAGTACACAAAGCGTGTAAGTGCCGCCATTGTGTGATGCTCACATCAAATAATCGCTACACAGGCATGGTCCACAGCCATGAGTCAAAGACAACATTGTGCACCGTGTACATGCTATATCTGGACCCCTGATGTGTTTTCAAGAACGACGCTTACAGCCAGATAGACTGTATGTGACAAAGACTGTGACAGAAGGTCTACTGCATGCTGAAATAGTGCGACCACCCATTAATTTAGCAACAACAAAAAATTTTCACACATACCTTATGGTGTCTAGTGAGCCCTGAATACACATACAATACCCGATAGCTGGCCAGTTCCGAACATCCAAGACTTTCCCCAAGGGCTGGCAGGTACCGCCCTTTTCACCATAACAGACTGCAAGAAAGAATATTTCCAAATTCTTGTGGCATTCAAAGGTGTGCCAAAAATGGCTGTCATCGCTCTGTTCAGACTCCACAAGTTTTATTTATGACATACAAGTTGAAAAATGCTGCACAAACACGATGTGTGCACAAATCTGGCAGCACTTCACTAGAAGCTATCACTCCAATTTCCACTCTGTTTTTTTTTTTTCTTACCTAGGTGACATACTAGTTTCGTCGGCTTTCTCAAATGAAGATGTGAAACAGCTCCATATGGGCTTTAATATCCTATAACAACATGGCATGGTAATAAATGCAGACAAGTAGCAGCTTCAACATCCTGAAATGGTTTTCCTAGACCATCTACTAAATCAGGCAGGGGTTCTCCCCATGCAGGTTCATGTAGAACTAACTAGGCCTTCCAAACTGAGGACGTGAGGAGATTTGTAGGGGCAGCAAACCTTCACATGTACACTCCTGGAAATGGAAAAAAGAACACATTGACACCGGTGTGTCAGACCCACCATACTTGCTCCGGACACTGCGAGAGGGCTGTACAAGCAATGATCACACGCACGGTACAGCGGACACACCAGGAACCGCGGTGTTGGCCGTCGAATGGCGCTAGCTGCGCAGCATTTGTGTACCGCCGCCGTCAGTGTCAGCCAGTTTGCCGTGGCATACGGAGCTCCATCGCAGTCTTTAACACTGGTAGCATGCCGCGACAGCGTGGACGTGAACCGTATGTGCAGCTGACGGACTTTGAGCGAGGGCGTATAGTGGGCATGCGGGAGGCCGGGTGGACGTACCGCCGAATTGCTCAACACGTGGGGCGTGAGGTCTCCACAGTACATCGATGTTGTCGCCAGAAGTCCGCGGAAGGTGCACGTGCCCGTCAACCTGCGACCGGACCGAAGCGACGCACGGATGCACGCCAAGACCGGCACGCAGTGCCGTAGGGGACCGCACCGCCACTTCCCAGCAAATTAGGGACACTGTTGCTCCTGGGGTATCGGCGAGGACCATTCACAACTGTCTCCATGAAGCTGGGCTACGGTCCCGCACACCGTTAGGCCGTCTTCCGCTCACGCCCCAACATCGTGTAGCCCGCCTCCAGTGGTGTCGCGACAGGCGTGAATGGAGGGACGAATGGAGACGTGTCGTCTTCAGCGATGAGAGTCGCTTCTGCCTTGGTGCCAATGATGGTCGTATGCGTGTTTGGCGCCGTGCAGGTGAGCGCCACAATCAGGACTGCATACGACCGAGGCACACAGGGCCAACACCCGGCATCATGGTGTGGGGAGCGATCTCCTACACTGGCCGTACACCACTGGTGATCGTCGAGGGGACACTGAATAGTGCACGGTACATCCAAACCGTCATCGAACCCATCGTTCTACCATTCCTAGACCGGCAAGGGAACTTGCTGTTCCAACAGGACAATGCACGTCCGCATGTATCCCGTGCCACCCAACGTGCTCTCGAAGGTGTAAGTCAACTACCCTGGCCAGCAAGATCTCCGGATCTGTCCCCCATTGAGCATGTTTGGGACTGGATGAAGCGTCGTCTCACGCGGTCTGCACGTCCAGCACGAACGCTGGTCCAACTGAGGCGCCAGGTGGAAATGGCATGGCAAGCCGTTCCACAGGACTACATCCAGCATCTCTACGATCGTCTCCATGGGAGAATAGCAGCCTGCATTGCTGCGAAAGGTGGATATACACTGTAATAGTGCCGACATTGTGCATGCTCTGTTGCCTGTGTCTATGTGCCTGTGGTTCTGTCAGTGTGATCATGTGATGTATCTGACCCCAGGAATGTGTCAATAAAGTTTCCCCTTCCTGGGACAATGAATTCACGGTGTTCTTATTTCAATTTCCAGGAGTGTATAATATACCTGAGGCAGCAGCACTCCTAGTACCACTCACTGAATTCCTCCCACAAAAGACGATCAAGGGAAAGGACAACTGAATTGGACTCGAGTAATGCAATGCATGTTGGTTTGCATATAGCTATGCTTACAACAGGCAGTAACATTAGCGCACTCGTCTGTCTATCTGACCTGATGTGAGTCATACAGATCGTTGTAATATATGTCCATGGACAACGTGTTGTTTCGTGACAGATAGTCTACAACCACTTTCTTCACTCTCCTGATATGCTGTACGTCAATTGTCAACTGATTCGTGTTGCCTAGAAGTCGAACTCGTCTTGGTAAACGGTCACTGCCTGGGTTTCTTACTGTTTCTGGGAGTAGGCAGTGGTCTGTAATGATAGTAAACTTTCTGCCTTCCACTTCAGCTTTGTTACCGACTTCATCCACACCAGTCCCTGGATACCAACCCATACTGGTTATCACTGTTAGCATTCAACCGCGATTCTTATACATGTATTTTAACAACGCGTTTCAAGAGACAATGCTCCCATCATCAGGTTGTAAAATCTATGTCATGAAATTAAACGGACTAAAAAGACAAAATACCATCACAAATAGTTGGGAAGTCCATAGAGTAAAACAGAATTAAAAGTATATTGTACTGTGGGTCCTCGTCTTACATTGAAGATGTTGACACAAGTCGATGGCCGTCCCACAGATACCAAATATGCTGTCGCACTGTGCCGGCTCGGGAGCTGTTGTGGACTGACTTGCCTAGGTGTTGTGGCGTGGTTACAGCCGTGTGCTTGACGGTAACGCTATGCTATTGGGCGCCTGATTTCCTTATTGCATTGGTCTGCCATCGTTAATCTCTCGCAGCTCCGTCAGTGACATGCTACAAGTTTAAAATCACATACCTACCCTAAAATAATTCTAAAAACCCGCTAAAAAATTTCATTTCTTTAAAATTATCTTGTGCATTTAGAATACTGCTTTGTATCTTTTCATGGATAGCTATCTCGAATTCCTCTAGTAAATCAAGTTTCCTCCCTTTCTTTTCTACATGCAATATTTCTACGTTGTCTTAATAGCATAGAAGACCCCTGATGACGTAGGCAGCTCCTGTCTGGGGATAAGCTGCGCCTACACGCCTGCGCCGTCTGCAGCTCATACAAAGCAAAGTACTCAAAATCATAAGCAATGCTCCACGATAAACACGCATCGCTGACCTTCACCGGGAATACCGACTTGAGACTCTCACGGAGGTAATCCACAAACTCACCACAAGACTATACAGAAACTCCAGACATTCTCAGAACCCGTTTATTCTAAACCTGGGGAACTACGACCACAACCATAGATGGAAACATAAAAGACCAAAAGACATGCTTGTAAGGACCTAACATCTATGGCCAAGCATACGCAAACATAACGGTAAAGGTGAGCTCCTGTTAATAAGACGCCATTACTGGATATCCAGCTGGAATACAGTGACGAATAAGTGGCGCTACGCAGGGAAGCCGTACCGTACACTGCATGCAGACAAGCTCCACACATCCCCCACACAGTGAGATGATCTATGGCCGATCTCCCACTACTGTATAACGATCTTGATTGTTCCAGGAATGAAGCGGCTGCAGCAACTGGGATACATCGCCATCGCTAGCCACGGTAATGATGCATGATACCCATACTAACAACTCCAACCTTGCATGAACCATCGCAGCTAGTAAGCCACTACTGCTCTTACTACTTTCGCTTCGTCTCTTTTCAATTTGTTTTGTTTTATTATTATTATTCGCGTAACAACTAATGTATGAGATAAAATATGTTACTACGAAAAGAGACCCGAAATACCTTTTAGTGATGCTGTGCTATGCCTTTCTTTGGATCATTAATTTTCAACAAAACAAAATATATTATGTTCTTATTGTTCTGGATCTGGATTTCTATTAAAGGAACATTTTTTCGTTACTGTAACTCGCCATAACGTTCAACCTATCTTCCTTACTTTTTAGTTATTGAAAAGGTTAATGAAAATTACTTCGTTATCAATACTGATGTTACAGTACGCAATGATTGTTCAACATCATAATTTTGCAGTGGATTTTTGTTAACAGTAAAACAACAATAAGTACCACGACTAACACGAGAACATGAGACTATTATCGGAGAGAAAAGATGTTTTTACTATAAGGTTGCCAGACCAGAACTACGCACAGCAAGATTTCTTTTATGTGATGAAAGTAAATTATCTTTTTGCACTGTTAGTAATATATTATCAGCAGCCCGCGTCAACCTGTAAAACACATCATTTAATCTGCTGCTCTGCTCTGCAACTTCGAAAGCTGAAAGAAATAATTTTTACTTCACTATTACCTGCCCGCTTCTTTGCGGTATGATAGATTTCATTTAATGAAATTTGAATGCGCATCGGCAACGGCTCGTTCGTTCGTAGCGCAGCTCTGCACCACGAATAATATTTAACTAACTGAAAATGTCTTAAGGGGATGGGATAAAATACCAGGCAAGCTTATCATAAATCATAATGCAAGGTTTCACTAAGTAACTCTATTCAAAACATTTAAATATATTAATTATTACACACCTTTACAATGAGTACGTAATGGCGTACATCTCTCGATCTTGACAACAGAATGCTACGCTAGCGTACACTATCACGTCACAGGCTATCCTACTCCCGTAACTCCAAGAAGACGACAGAGAAATTAATGTTCGTTCTGTATTATTTATACTAGTAACATATTCTCATCTTTGTTTGATATTTAATAAGTATCGTCTGTGGCGGTTTCAGTACTCACCGACACAGATATTATCTAAAATAAATAAAAAAAACAGTACATAATTTTATACAAGAACAAAACATGATACACGATGTTTTCTCTTTATTACATAATATGACTTTTGCTAAGAGACGTTGCAATGCCCCCTGGCAGCAATTGACTAACGTTAAGAATGTTCGGCAATATGCTGCCACTAACGTCCGTTTTGTCCTTGTTTGTCACCTTATTTGGAATATTCACTGTTCACTTCTTTGCTCTTTTGCACTATAGTTTTAATTACACTCTTTATGGTTTTTTCACACTTTGCGAGGTGACCGTAAACCTAGTCCCAGGGTCATTACAGTTTTCTGGCACCCCCATTCGGGCTACGTGCGGTCAGGAAACCTGGGAAAACTGCGCCGGAGCCATGGTCATCTCGCCTGGTTTGTCTTAAAACACAGTATGATTGTTCATCAAAAAAGGTTGGAGTTTATCCAATGTTCACAGATAACAAAGGTTATTTATGACAAAATGTTAACCTTTTAGTCTCCTTGTTAAAAATGTACCTTCTACACTCTTTCACATTCCTGATAATATTTGTGTTCTGTGTCACACTGAAAGTCAATCATTAAACAGTTTTACAGTAGTGTAAAGGATTGTCTCTACACTTACTTACGACAAATGTTCTACCATGGTATGGCATTCGTGTCAGTTTGCTTCACTAATATGACGAAAATATATAACATATATCATCGAACAAGTGAATGTTTTGAGTTTATACACAGTAAACTGAAGAAAAACTGTTTTTCACTAAACTTCGTGTCCTATAAATCATTTTCATGTTAGTACATTAACAGCGTAGTTGGTAATTTTCGGTTGAATGTCGACAATGTCGTACGGAGCGGGCGGTGCGAAGCAATTGTTGCGTAGCGTCGTCTGGAACGCGGCGTGCCAACGACCGCTGGGATCGACGACCTGCTCGCCGTAACAGCGACGGAGTGTTGGGGTGGCGCCCGTGCAGTCGCGAACCGCGCCGAACCATTCACCAATGTCGGCGTGTTGCAGTTGTTTCCCGCGACCGGCTGGCTGGCGGCACGGCACCCGTCTCTGCTTCTCCGCATGGCTCCCCGTCACAACGCATGAAACAAATATTCCACAACGGTGTACTGTCTTTAAGGATACAGATTATTAGCTGTGGAAGAAAATGCAACTTGGTTAAAAGCGTTTATTGTTCAGTAAGCCGTCGTTTCGCTGGTATGCACAGGATGTTTTGGCGTGATAACGGGTTTCTTGTGGATTCACAAGTGAATCGCATTGTGACACTGGTATTCAGGGTTCGTCACACGCACGTTGTACTACACACTTTCAATTCTTCTCACGGTCGATACGCTGCCAGAGCGTCTCTCAACACGCGAAAATGTTTCGGTTCACACACTGTAAACGTTTCCGTCGAGCGATGTTTGTTTGAATCGACTCCGAACGGATCACTATCTACCGTTTTTACACACAGTAAATTTATTGTTCGTTGAGCACTGCACCATGACAGTTAGTCACTCAACACTTGACTCATTCCGACGTATATATTGGTGCCGATACAACAGTCATTTTCTGTCCCTGCTACACACAATATTCCGTCCTTTCCTAGATTGTTCATGCACACAGTTTATTTTTAATGCATATCAACTGTTCTTAGCTTAATCACTCTCATCTACACTGAGTCCACTGTGTTTACCATGTCATTACACACTTTTAGTAATCTTACTAGGTATATATGGCTCTTTTTTGTAATTATTTAAAGGTGTGTGATTTTTGGTACATAGTTTTCTTTTTCGGTGTAGCTTGCCAGGTTATCACCCATCTAGCAAACAGATTTTACCATGTGCATGACAGCTAGACTTGGGCATATTGCTCAATAAATACTTCATTTAGTATTAGTATTTTTTTTAAATGATCTGTCCTACAGGACTACAGTGTTGTTTCCGCGTCGATTGACTTGATTCGCGTACCGCGTAATTAATATTCAAGGACGTGTACCAAGTACACGGGCTTCAATTGAAGCATTGATACATACAAAGCGTAGGTTACACGGAACGGGTTTGTCTTTGATTGAATTCTGCTCCAGTGTCGTTCTCAGATCACTATTGGCAGTAAACGCTACATCACATAATTGTTTCGTACTACAAAGTCAATTCTTGACCAGTAGAGACTCTCTCTCAGGGTTCCTTAATTCTAACACAATCACACCTGTTACATTACTATATGAAATTTCATCATTAATTGTACTTACTTACTACAAATGAAAAATGATTCAAGAAATTAATCATTATTTTATCAACAAAAAGATTATTCATTGCTTGATGGCATATAGTATTTTAATGACCCTAATTGTCTGTAAACAAAGTCTTCAGTTTGCATGCTATTGCTCAGTTTACTGATTCTACTTTCATGCTATGCTTGGTTATATATGTTTTGGTTCCTCACAATTTTAAATACACACAAATTCTTTCTTAAAGCTAACATACTTATACTCTAATACACAACTGAAATCTTCTCATAATGACTACTATTTACATCTGATAGGTCATTGAATAAATAATTTTACTATTCCACTCTAACATCTTTCGAATCTCTTTAGCCACTACTTCCCTCCTCGACCAAGGGATGGAGTAAGATGCGCGACAGTATGTTTTGTGGGGCATCACCTCTATGTGATAGTGGTACCCCTTGACTATTCCTGGTCGGTCGGTAAATACCATGGTATATTCCGATAGCAGCTGCGTCACCTGTTGCTTTTGTATGTTGCTTAAACTTTCAGATTCCTGTACTTTGGTTTGAAATGCATCAACATTTGTTTCAAAATTTATATCTTCTATACTCGGATAACAGAGATCCGTCACAGGTGGATAATCATTGAGGTGTAGTACCCAGGGGTTCCTACATTTGATATTAATTCGGTTGCAACATGGCACAAGTACCTCCTTCGATTTCATCATAGACAACTCAATCCTCCTACCTTTATTAACTATGCTTAGTTTTCCCGAGGAGAGGTCGATCACTGCGTCCCTCTCACGGAGAAAATCTACTCCCAGAATGCAGGCCACCTTTAACCCTTTAACAATGAGGAACGAGCTCCCTATGGCTTCGCCCTCCTTACAAATCTCCACCTGCACCTGGTACTTAACTAATTGGCTCTGTGCACTTATAGCTCCAGACACCTTGCAATTATTAACCGGGAAAGTCGGTATGCTACGTCCCTTCCCCAGCGCTTTAAACAATTCTGTACTCATCACACTCACTGAGGCACCTGTGTCGATGATTATATTCACTGCAACATCATTGATTTTCGCTTCTATTATGGCTTGCACATTTTCGTTGTTATCTTTCTTACATTCATGCGGTTCGGTCAGTAGATCTTTATCCATACTGATACCGTCGTTGTATCGCAGCATATGTATTCCAGCGATATTATTGTCATTTGTGTTGCTCTCACTCCACCCCTCGGCCAGCGATGGAGAGCATATCGTGGCCGATTCTAGTTTGTTGGATGGCTAGCTTGCGAGGTATTTGGACGGCTATTGTCCGCGACCTCTACTATGTGTACGTTTTGATTTGTAGGCCGCCACGACTGCGCGATAGGTGCGTCTTGCAGTGGTGGTCTGTTGTTATCGTACCGGTTATTACCTTGCCGTTCTGGGCTTGGTCGCCGATTCTGATTCCAATTGCTATTACTGTCGCTGTAATTGCTATGCCACTGACCTCGCGCATTTTTCCAGCGGTTGGTCCCTGGCAGTCCGGAATCGTACCGGTCGTCAAATCGACGCTTTTTACTATGGGACGGCTGCCCATACCCGTTCTGACTTCTACCATTATTATCATTTTGCGAATGCTCTTGCCACTTGTTACCACCCCCACCATTCCCATGATTGTGGTTTCGTGCACTATTATTTCTGTCATGTTTACACCCTGATCCATTGTTCCATGAGTGATCACACGCTGCTTTTACGTCTTCCTGGATTAAGTCTATTAAATCTAGAACAGACAGGAAGTGTTCCATGTCGCTCTCTGGTACGTGTATTAATTTCTCTTTGATATGAATGGGTAAATGTGATTTCAGAAGTCTTATTGTGTCTCTTGGTGAGATCGGCTCATCCCAGTAGCGCGTCTTCTTTATATACTTTTCGAAATACCGTCTCAAATTCCCAAGACGGGGTGAGTACCGTTCGGGATTGTATACTTCTTTTCTTAGCCGCTCTTGTATACAAGGCGACCAGTATTTCGACAAAAACGCCCTTTCGAACCGTTCATACGTCATGCAGCTGTCCGCTACTTCCGTAGCCCACAACGCTGCATCACCCTGAATGTATGACATTACGTATTGAATTTTTCGTGCTTCGTCCCACACACTAGGCAAGATATTTTTAAAGCTTTTTATGAATACTACTGGGTGTACTGACTTCCGTTCAGTAGTAAAAGTTTGAAACTGCCTATTTTTGATCAAACTTTCTTCAACCAATATTTTTGGACTATACTGGTTTGCTCCTCGGACATAGGCAGTGTGCTCAGACCCGAAGCTACAGCTCTTCGCATTATCGCCTAAAGATTCACCATTGTTGCGTCACGTATAAGTTTGTGCGTTGCCAAAACATTGGCTGTTGGCGACATAGTTTCATGTTCAAGATGTTTGCTGCTCTGTGCTAAACCCTTTTCCTAGTCGGATATCCGTTTGCTAATATTCACTTGCCACTGCGGAATATCCTCACTGAGTAGTTGTTTGATGGTTTGCACGTCGTTCTGTACTTGACTATTTACTGCGGTACTGAACGATTCGGAATCTCTATCTGCCATGGCTGCTTGTACCTTAGAATTAATATTTTTGTCGATCTCGCTCTCTTTTGCTTCCAGCCAAGAGTTGAATTCGGTTTCAAGTTTAGTCGCTTGTTCGTTCCACTTCTGCTCTACAAGCTGTGTGGAATCTATTTCTAGCTTTTCTAATCGGTTGGCTAAGACACCTATCTCGTCTACCATGTTAGTGTTTGCTACTTGCTGGTTGTTGACCTGTACAGTCAACTCCTGCACGGCCTTAGGCATCGACTCATAATTCTGTTTCATACAGGCAATCTCTTTTTTCATAATTTCTAGCGATTGCACAAGTTGCTGATCCCGCTCAGCTAACTGGCAATCCCGCTCAGCCTACTGGGCAAGAAACTTTTCCTCTAGCTGGTGATCTCGCTCAGCTTGCTGTGCAAGGAAATTTTCCGTTAGCTGGCGATCCCGCTCAGCTTGTTGGGCAAGAAAATGTTCCGTTAACTGCCGATCTCGCTCAGCTTGCTGTGCGAGAAAGATCTCAATTTTTTCGTCCTTTTCAGCTTGTTGTTGTGCAAATTTTGACTGGTAAACCAGCACGCGCTCTAATATCGCCTGAAGTGAATACCCACCAGGCAGATTACCACTCTCTGGTTCCTGCTTTTCTGGGGCGGTGCAATTTCTTTATCTACATCTCCTTGAGCACTGGTGGGCGGTGGCACCACTTCCTGTGCCCCTGCCCCCACATTTTCGCATGGTATATCCTCAAAGAGAGAACTTGTACTGCTTAATGCACCCGTTTCTACATTTCCTGCACGAACTAAATGCTGTTCCTCAGTATCCATATTGCTCGGACGTTGACTACGCAATTTAACCATATTCATAAATTATCTACTCGAACACAAGATCTGACAGTTTTGCCACTTGCACACAAAATATGTTAATTTATCTACAATACACTGCACACTAAAAATTACTATCTGCACTCAACTCTGCCTGTCATAAATACTAACGTCAAACTACGCACACCACTAGCGATATGAGATCACTTCACTGGAGTTAAGCTTCTACAAACAGGACAACTACACTGTAGTCTTACCTTTAGTTTTCTGATTTCGGGGTTCAGCTGCCCCCGGATTATGTAGTCGTTACAGTTTCTCAGTACCATCAGGATCGTTTCCTCTGACTCGCTTGCTGTCGTGCGTTTTTTCATGAAAGAATTTTTGTACATTCATTAATACATGGCATTAATCATGATACACATACATACATTTATCACTAAATACATAGATGTATATAACAACAGACAATGAAAGAAAATACATAAAACAGTTATTTTCGTGGCCACTGCAAATTCGCGCCCCGCGTTTTTGGGCGACAGTTTCGCTTCGTCTCTTTTCTATTTGTTTTGTTTTATTATTATTATTCGCGTAACAACTAATGTATGAGATAAAATATGTTACTACGAAAAGAGACCCGAAATACCTTTTAGTGATGCTGTGCTATGCCTTTCTTTGGATCATTAATTTTCAACAAAACAAAATATATTATGTTCTTATTGTTCTGGATCTGGATTTCTATTAAAGGAACATTTTTTCGTCACTGTAACTCGCCATAACGTTCAACCTATCTTCCTTACTTTATAGTTATTGAAAAGGTTAATGAAAATTACTTCGTTATCAACACTGATGTTACAGTACGCAATGATTGTTCAACATCATAATTTTGCAGTGGATTTTTGTTAGCAGTAAAACAACAATAAGTACCACGACTAACACGAGAACATGAGACTATTATCGGAGAAAAAAGATGTTTTTACTATAAGGTTGCCAGACCAGAACTACGCACAGCAAGATTTCTTTTATGTGATGAAAGTAAATTATCTTTTTGCACTGTTAGTAATATATTATCAGCAACCCGCATCACCCTATAAAATTCATCATAAAATCTGCTGCTCTGCTCTGCAACTTCGAAAGCTGAAAGAAATAATTTTTACTTCACTATTACCTGCCCGCTTCTTTGCGATATGATAGATTTCATTTAATGAAATTTGAATGCGCCGCGGCTACGGCTCGTTCGTTCGTAGCGCAGCTCTGCACCACGAATAATATTTAACTAACTGAAAATGTCTTAAGGGGATGGGATAAAATACCAGGCAAGCTTATCATAAATCATAATGCAAGGTTTCACTAAGTAACTCTATTCAAAACATTTAAATATATTAATTATTACACACCTTTACAATGAGTACGTAATGGCGTACATCTCTCGATCTTGACAAAAGAATGCTACGCTAGCGTACACTATCACGTCACAGGCTATCCTACTCCCGTAACTCCAAGAAGACGACAGAGAAATTAATGTTCGTTCTGTATTATTTATACTAGTCACATATTCTCATCTTTGTTTGATATTTAATAAGTATCGTCTGTGGCGGTTTCAGTACTCACCGACACAGATATTATCTAAAATAAATTAAAAAAACAGTACATAATTTTATACAAGAACAAAACATGATACACAATGTTTTCTCTTTATTACATAATATGACTTTTGCTAAGAGACGTTACACTACCCATCCCTTTGTCGCAGAGGTTTTTCCCATGGCACGAGCCATGGCACTTTTTTTCCTCTGCTCTTCAAATCGCTACCCTCACTCGCGTTTCGTACACTATCTATCACCTGATTGACCGTGTTAATGCGTAGTCTTACCCAGACGCACGGGCAACATCACAGCCCAGCATCCTGTTATCCACTTACTAGATAACTAACATGTTTACGGAGGTGACAGTAGAACTTTTGGTTTGGTCACCACGTTGGTGCGGGTGTGGAGGGGCCCCAACCCTATTTCCTACCTTATCACGAACACCTCACGAGCTTTCGTCCGCCGATATTGCCAGTGCAGCAGTGTCTGAATACTCAGTTCAGACATTGACTAATCGCCAAACTTCCAGTATTACGAACTGACCGTGCGGCCACGTGGTTCCACGTCATTGAAGTTATCCTTCACAGCCACGGAATTACAGATGACTCATAAAAATTCTCAGCATTTTTGAGGAACACCTCAGAGCTAGTGAATATGATCTGTGACGTCATAAGGACGCAGTACTTTATCAGCAGAAATGAGGGAGCTAAATCTACATTTCTATACTGCCTCGCTAAAGCACTCAAAGAACAGCAGTGCAAACATCTGTACTAAAAGAAGATTTGCCTCCAAATATCTTCGCGAATACGGAGACATTTGCAAGCAATAGTGGACCCTAGCATCATGTGAGACATGCACTGTGGTCGGTTTGGATCTACGGCTACCTTCTTCACTTGGGTCATTGCTAAGTTTGAGGGAACAGGGACCAACTGACATTAAGGTAAATTTGGCAAACGGAAATTAAGCAATCCCACAGAGACAGCAAGAAGTACTTTCAACGCACGACAATGCCTTGGATTTCTAACCAGCAGCTTCGCTATGGAAGCCGCGCCCCCGCAACCACGCTGGACAGTCGCCGACTACAACCAACCGACCCGCATATGTGCTCGACCACAGCCCCTTTCCCTCCCACTGTACGCAGTAACAGTGCGACAGCCCACGCGAAGATGCGGCCTCGCCATTGCATGTTTCACACACGCTTCGACAGCATAGCGTGCAACTGTTCAGCTCCTTACAAGTTCCCAAACTCCGACAGTGGCCTACGATATGTGCACTGGATAGCCCAGAGTAATCAGGACGCCTACACAGTGAGATGACACACCCAACCAGAGTGACTATTTCTACACCGAACGCCCAAATCACATCTTCGATTACGTATTACAGAACGGTTTATTGGTGGATACAGGATTAGCAGCCAGTATCATCGCACGAAGAATATCGCCATTGACAGGAGGATCTTCGCACACACAACTGAGAGCAGCTAATGACTCACCAGTGGAATAATTCAGAACTGTCAAATTGGCGGTTGACCTCGGACTTCCGGCAAAGAAAAAAGTTCAAATGGCTCCGAACACTATGGGGCTTAACACCTGAGATCATCAGTCCCCTAGAACGTAGAACCACTTAAACCTAACTAACCTAAGGGCATCACACACATCCATGCCCGAGGCAGGATTCGAACCTGCAACCGTAGCGGTCGCGCGGTTCCAGACTGTAGCGCCTAGAACCGCTCGGCCACTCCGGCCGGCTCCGGCAGAGAGCGCGTGGTAATTCTAATACCAGATGCGTGTGACCTATCTTAGGACCGGATTTACTTCGCGGTTTTCATCTTGTGCCGCTCCTAGGGTCAAAACTACTTACACATACCACTTCAGGTGTAATTTTACATAAATGTGCCAGTTTCACGGAAGTTCTTCACACATTCAGTCTACTAACTTCTACTTGACGAGTTGCACATCTATTTTCTTACTTTTCACTTCGAATTTACTCTCATATCTTCACAGGAGAACAACAGGCAGGTTCCGTATTTCTAGATTTCCGGAAAGCCCCAATGAAGGCTGTTAAGGAAGATTCGAGCATATGGAATAAGTTCACAGATTTGTGAGTGGGCCGAAGAATTCTTAAATAATTGAATTCAGAATGTTGTCCTCGACGGCGAGTATTCATCAGAGGACGTTTATCGTGAGGAGTGCCTCAGGCGGCCGTTGAGGCCGAGTGGGTTCTAGGCGCTCCAGTCCGGAACCGCGCTGCAGCTACAGTCGCAGGTTCGAATCCTGCTTCGGGCGTGGATGTGTGTGATGTCCTTAGGTCAGTTACGTTTCAGTAGTTCTAAGTGTAGGGGTCTGATGACGTCCGATGTTAAGTCCCATAGTGCTCAGAGCCATTTGAACCATTTTTTGGAGTGCCTCAAGGAAGTGTGACAGGACAGCTACTGTTCTCTATATAAATAAATGATTTGGTGGACAGGTTATGGAGCAATCTGTGGTTGTCTGTTGATGATGCCGTGGTGTACGGTAAAGTGACTGTAGGAAGCACAAGACGATCTACACCAAATTTCCAGTTGGTGTGATGAAGGGCATCTAGCCCTAAATGTGGAATAATGTAATGTTAATGCAGATGAGTAAGAAGAACAAACCTGTTATGTTCGAATACAGTATTACTAGCGTCCTGGTTGGCATAGTCAAGTCCTTTAAATATATGAGCGTAGCAGGTGGAACAAGCAGGTGAAAGCTGCGGTAGAGAAGGCAAGCAGTCGACTTCGGTTTATTGGGAGAGTTTTCTAGAACAATGGATCACCTATAAGGGGACCGCATATAGGACGCTGATGCCACCTATCCTTGAGTGTTAGGGATCCGTAGCAGGTCGGATTGAAGGAAGACATCAAAGAAATTCAGAGGCGGGTTGGTGCATTT
This sequence comes from Schistocerca cancellata, assembly GCF_023864275.1. NCBI lineage: Eukaryota > Metazoa > Arthropoda > Insecta > Orthoptera > Acrididae > Schistocerca > Schistocerca cancellata. The sequence continues at coordinate 184,910,557 of NC_064631.1, read as the reverse complement.
GTTGCCGGTAGGTTCGTACAGCACCTACGTGCTATGGAGACAGTTCGGGAGCTCAAAAGGGGATCCTGGGAGAGAAGGCGACTTTCTTTTCGAGTAACACTACAGAGAAAGTTTAGACAACCGGGATTTGAAGCTGAGTGACAAATGATTCTACTGTCGTCAACATACATGGCGCGTGAGGAGCACGAACATAAGATGCTAGAAATTAGGGCTCTTACGGAGGCATATAGACAGTCGTTTCTCTATCGCTCTATTTGCGAGTGGAACAGGAGGGAAAATGACAAGTAGTGGCAAAAGGTATCCTCCACCACACACCGTACGGTTGCTTGCGAAGTATCTGTGTAGATGTAGATCTAGGATTCATTGTAATATAGGTTACCATGTAATTGTTAAATGTGGGACCAGTGTATGACAAATGATTCACACGTCTCTTAGTTGAGTTGAATACAATATACATTAAAACGATCTGCCTTTAATCTCAGTGTCGCTGATTTCTATGAGCGAAGACAAATTAATCACTGAATGCAATATGCTTTCGATCATTACGTTTCTTCACAATGACCTGCCGATTTCGCTTCGCTAAGTAGTTGTTATTATTATTATACTTCTTTCAACAAATTGATATTGTTTGGTTTTTTTTCCTTCTTCCTTATCCAGAAATTATTGAATATAAAAACAAATTTACACGAGACTGGCTCTTTACAAACTATAACAAAAATATATTCTTCCTCAAAAGAGCATTACATTATACTATCACAGAACGCTGAATCACATACTGTCGGATGTGGTCACGAGGTGTGAAGCAGTCAATCGTGAAATAATTGGACTATCAAAGGAGAATGCAGCACTTAAAACATCAACACAGGCTCTACAAGAAGAATTATGCAAGGTGCAAACACACCTTGCCAAACTAAAACAGAAACAACAACAGCATCACACAATTCAGCACCAACAGCAACATTGTACATCACGGCAGCCACTTCAACAACCGTATTCCAGCACATCATAGCGAGAGCAACGTTCGGGTCAGTCAGTGCAATATTCAAAGTGTGCAAGTGCCCCCATCGTGCGATGCTCATATGAAACAGTGCTTACACGAACGGGGTCAAATACAATACTGTTCACAGTATACATATTACACCTAGACTGCTGATGCATTTTAAAGCATGACGCATAATCCCAGACTGACTTTGTGCGGCTAAAATGTGACACATGAGCTTTTGCACGTGGAAATAGAGGCTATTTGGCAGTTCGTGGGTCTCAGTCACACATTTATTACCAAAACAGGATGGTTCATACAGACATTGTGGTGTTTATGGGCTCTGAATGTATGGACAATACCCAACAGATATCCAATCCTGGATGTCCAAGGCTTTTCCCACACTTCGGCATGTTCCACCATTTTCAGCATAATAGACCGCAAGAAAGAAAATTTGCAAATTCCAACGGAAAGTAACGATGTGCCCAAATGGCTGTCCTTACCCTGTTCAGACACTATGACTTTTTGTTTATGCCGTATTGGTTAAAAAATGCTGCAAAAAGCTGATAGCGCTTCATTTACTCAAATTTCCATTTTGCTTTTCCTACGCATTGGATCCTTCGACTGTGCAGAAACGTATCTTTGACTGCTTGCGCAAACTATCTCACACAGGTGTACGACCGTCAAAGCAATTGTTAACAGACAGTTTCATGTGGCCGGAAGAAAAAAAAAATAGGAAAACAATGTAAACAGTGCACACAAGCCAAACGGACCTCCATATCACCCCAGCCCTAGGCCAACTTGACATCAGTACAAGCAGAGTACAGAATTTTCACTTAGACTTGGTCAGGCCCGTAAGAGAGTCAAACTGTTATTAACAGATTCTCTCAGTGACTGATTGTGTGACGCGCTGGATGGAGGCAACAGCATTGGGAGATATCACCACAGTATAAATACCTAAAGTATACGTACGGTTGTGGATTTCTAGATTTGCTTGCCTAGGTGTGATTACCATTGACAAGGGCTGTCAATGGAAGTATGCCCAGTTGATGTAGGTACGCAGGCTTTGTAGCGTTAGGGATTTTCTTGCTACCCCCTGTGACCCCAAAGCAACAGGTTGGTAGAGCAGTGGCACCGCACTCTTAAGGCAGCTGTAATGTGCCATGGAGGACAATGCTGAGACACACTTCCTTGGGTGATGTTGGGCATATGCACTTCCTTCAAAGAGGATTTGCAGGCATTACTGGCAGAACTCGTGTACGGTGTACCTTCACATATTTTGGTAGAAGCGTCGAACCTGTTGAACCACTGAATGCGTCTGAGTTGCCGAGCTAGTCAGCAGAATACCAAAACAAATCACATGGTTCCGCACACCACCGCCACAGCCATTCAGTGTACTAAAAGTTTTAGCAAAAGCCTACAACATCCTCCATTCATTGCTTGAAACTCTCTACGGCCCTCGAAGATCATTCACTTGCACACGTGCCAGACACTGCCTCAACACTCTTCATTCTACCGCGTTGATCAACAAAAAATATCGTGTCCAGCTGCATACACACCCACACACCCATGCATCCGAACGACGAACGTCGCTCGTATTTCGACCGCACCGCCATACACCAGAGCACTTAAGGGGATTACTTTCTGGGCTGAGTGAAGGTAACGTGCTCTCCCACCCTTCAGGCGCACTCCATGTAAGAGGGGGGGGGGGGGGAGACCTGTGGGGACTGCAGACTGTGAAGCAGTCGAAAACATTACGGACGTACATCGTTTGACAAAGCAGTCTAACGTCCGCATAAGGTGGTTTCATAAAGACGTTCTTTGCTTCCAGCAGTCTGGCTCTGGCTCTTCATTTGTAAATATGTGTTTTAGCTTGTGCGGTTTTATTAGGAACAAAGTGTCTTCTGAAACTTTCTGGCAGATTAAAACTGTGTGCGGGACCGAGACTCGAACTCGGGACCTTTGCCTTTCGCGGGCAAGTGTTAAGTCTGTGTGCAGGACCGAGACACGAACCCGGGACCTTTGCCTCTCGCGGGAAAGTTCCCGCGAAAGGCAAAGGTCCCGAGTGCGAGTCTCGGTTCGGCACTCACTTTTAATCTGCCAGGAAGTTTCATATCAGTGCACTCTCCGCTGCAGAGTGAAAATCTCATTCTGGAAAGTGTCTTCTGTAGACCACCATTTCAGGTTCACATACTTCTGTTAGCTTCACCACGTCAATAACTACATGACTGGTAGTTCATGTACGTTTATTATTTTCGATGTGCAATGTTCACGGAAAACTATGTGTGATGCTTAGTATGTATAAGACGTTTCAGAAATGTATCCTAAAAAAACTATTAGTACAAGTTCTTACACACTGTTTATAAAGGTCAGTAATAGACTAAAAATTGCACGTTTTTATATTTTGCAGTAAAAACATCAGTACCTCAAACATAAAAAAAGTTATGAAAAAATCGTTCATTACACAGATAAAAACCGCTCTTGGGAACGGGAATCAGTTCCCGAAACCCGTCGTGCATAACATGGATAAAGAGAATCGTAACTGGTAGCGTAAAGATATTTAGAAGCAACGAATTGGTTTCAGAGTCGCATGCTTTCACAAATCGTTTATCATTGAACAAATAAAATTAAAAGTCTTTATCTGCTGACTTTTTTTGTCTTACCGAACCCATGTAGCTTTTTCATTTTCTCTGCATATATGGACATTAGATCTATGAACTCATCCTTACGCAAAGGCTTGAGATAGCTATCTTAATTTTTAACATGATTGTTCAATATTCTCGGAAAAACATTATTTCCTGAAACAGGTCTCTGGCCACCTTTGCATTTTCTCAGAAAGCAGTAAGACTATCACTTAACGTGCTTCTTGAAACTGAAATTTTTTACTCGTTTCCCTGACAGCCATTTCAAGGAGTCTGACTTTTTCTACAGCTTCATTCAGGTTACTTTCATCCGACTAACGTCGCGAAGAAAACAACCGTAAAAAATTAAATTTTATGCTGTTTGTTTTATTTGGTGCAACGGATAAGTGCTTGTGTGGTTAAGCCCAGGTATACTACTGTGGTAGCTAAACATTGCTACTTCTATTATTTTGGTTATACACAGTCACTGCGAAAAATATACAGACAGAATAAAATCAGTTATACCTAAAAATAAAATAAAAGATGTTGATTACTTACTTATAAACAAAACACAAGATTCCTATGATCATTACAGAACCGTAAAACTCACTAAGAACAGATAACTCCTTAACACTCCTATGCCAACTGTTGTTTTATTCAAAATTACGTGAGTGATCTGCCTTAGCGTACAAGTGCTTTCACTAACGCTAGAGTTCAGAAACAGCTCTTGTCCACTACAAACCATTGTGTGATACTAAGCCACCATCCTCCATACAATGTAAATATCTATCTATCTAACCTTAACAAGATACCACAGGCAAGGTCATGTTCACAGCTAGGCTTTTCAAGTTAATGGCCTTACGATATGAAGCGCTTTACACAAATGTCTGAAATCATGACAGCATTGTTATTAAAGAGGCGGAAGAAGTATCAATCATTTTAAGTGTACCGTGTGTTTGATGTATTGTGAATTTGTGTTACAAGCTTACCACGGGCCTTACTTTGGAATTCAGCGGTGGTGGCACCACATCCTATGATCGGGTTAAGTGGGCCTAAGACAGATACAACAGTTCGCTTGCTTTGTCGATTGGTACTGGGACTGTATACAACTATCGCTGTTTCTCCAGGCCAGGAGAGTGCTGCAAATGAGTTTGGGTCGCCACAGCAGAAGAAAAAGCGATCGCCTGCTGTAGAATATAGCAGGATCTACGCTGGGTCCCCATTTCTCGTTATCTGCCACTGTGGAATCCGTCAGCTGAGAGCAGATGGGTAGTACTTCCCTCCACACTGCGCATCAGAGCTGTGAGTGAACATCCATACAACTTTACAAAGAGATACCACTTCCGTCAGCTAAACTTTCCACATAAACCCCGTACGATAACAAACATCTCATCGCGGCACGAATGAAATGACAGCGGTTTTACGACATGTGGCTACCTCTAATTGCCTTTGATGCTAGTAGACAAGGTGAAATGTCTACTGAGTTGTTACTTGACCTCTTGACTTTCGTGTTTATTTTATGTCTCATAAGAAGGGAAAAATATTTTTGATATTCTGTGAACATTCTAATTAATATATATTCCAAATAGCGGCAGTTATTCTCATTTATAGGAGCATATACTCGAATATTGGCTTTGTGCCTCTGAAGTTACCCTGGGTAGTCGTGGCGTGTGACAGGCAACGATATACATAGGTCTTTTACTTTTACTTGCAGTGCTGGTAGGTTGAATCCTGACATGTTTTATGGCGGAAGGAACAGAAAAATAGCACACATAATGAAAATCTTTGCTAGATTTCTGATGACTCACAGAGTGTCGACGGAACAAAAATTCTGATTAGACCGAATACTTCAATTTCTGGCTGTTATGTTGGATCATGTTCTAGTGAACAGGAAGCTACGATTCTGGACAGTGATGATAAATCATGTGGCAACGATAAGGAAGCAAACGTTTTGCTACTGGAAAGCAATACTGATGTAGGGGAAGTCCGGCTAAAGTGGCACCCCACTTTGCTTTTAGGTTATTATTGCTTCATAAACCATGATGTTAAGTAACATTTATTTCAGGGCCGTACCTCATTCACTTGTAAGTTTCGCTATCGTGGTGTCATGTTTTTAAATTAATATAAAGCATACGTTTGTGACATTTTTGTAAAAAGAGCATAATATGTCATTGTAGACCGATGGCAGGATAAAGTGACACAGGAGAAGGTAAAAGTAAGAAATTCAGATAAACATTAATATTTGATATATTTTAACAGATTTGTACTTAAAAAATAAAAGAAGGTTCCTGAAACAGTTCTTCACCAGTATCAATTAAGGTTTCTCAGTTCAGTTGTACAGAAAGTGAAGATTGACAATAGAATAACGAATGTGAATCTATGAAGCAACAAAATTAGTTCTGTTTTTGAGAAAATATGTCTCACCAATCCTATATGTTTGCAGACATCACAAATAAAGGTTTTTGTTCTGTGGCTTACTCCAGGACTGAGTGTGTATGCCCACAACTTACAATGCTGAAACCTTAACCAGTGCTGTCCAGGTTTTGAATGCAATTGTAGTTCCAAACAGTCCAAACAGTGACGATCTTCAGAAGCATCACTGACCCCACCATAAAGGTCTTTTTGTACAATATTTATTTTCCAAAATTAGGTTTCCTCTTTTCTTTTCTCTGCTATTTGGAATGCAAGTTGTCTCACCTCTTGCACCTCCTTCACCATACCCAACGTGCGTGATTCCAATAGTTGCAGGCGTTGTACCAGTCAACGCTCCATTGCGAAGTTGAATGTTGGCTGGAATGTACCCAATCCTTTCTGAACATCACTGAATATTTTTTTCGAATTCCTAGTTCGTCTTCTGAGCATAGTCTGGAGAACTACGAATGCTTTCGACGCCCGCAGCCGTTCCATCTCGCGTCTGGTGACAGCATCCATAGCCTGCTGCACCTGCACCCCATCCCGACTGTCTTGGCGGTTTCTTTACTTAACTGCCTGCCACCTGGAAGGAGATATTCTCGTACTTATATCTGGCCTACGTAAATTCATTGCATTTGTGTATCATTGCACATTTATCAATTCATGTTTAATGTTTCTTTTAATTGATTTTGTTATCTAATGACCTTTCGCTATTGTTGTTAAATTTAAACAGATGCGCAAGATAAATAGCTTAATTAATATCAAAGATAACACAGAATAGAGCTAGAGTCTACATTGGGGTGAAGTGACATACTGTGTCATTGTAGGCCGAAACGCCTTGTTTGATTCATTCAAGAAACGTTCAAGTACTGCGTGCTCTAGCAGAACCTTCTACGTCTCAAAACATATCTAAAAGAGTGCTTTACAAAATACTTTGCTGAAACATGTAATTACACACAACACTAGTGCATGAATGTATGTGAGTAAAAGTAAGAAATTTGGAGGATTATCTGTAAGTTTTTCGTTCACAGTACCAGGACGAAAGATGGAAGCTCGTCCTACATACTCAGAAACACGGTTGCCAATCGACTTAGCTTAGTGCAGATGGTGCCACTCAACTGGTTTCGTCCATAACCTTGCTATGTCGTTTTATCCTGGTATGCCATTAATGGACTGACTTCCCCTACTTCATCAATGCTATAAGAATAATCAAGATGATGAAGAACGCACTGATTACGAAATCTCCATTTGATAGTAATTAGAAATGGAGTAGGAAAACCTTTGCAGTCTTGGAAAGGAAGTTTACTTCCAGAACCTGACGTTCCTCAAAATACCATGCAGTGGATAAGAGACCTTCTAGAGTGTCACATTTTAGAAAATGTGGCCCATCAAGCAACGTGAGCCCTCAGAGAGTTCAGATATGACCGTGAAAGATATTGGGGTTTCTTCGGATGCTGCTCTCTTGGACTCTGAGCTTCCAGAGTGAATTCGATCAAGGAGACCCGTATTCTATCAGTGGGAGACATGAAGTCGCATAAGAGATGGGAATAGATAAAAATGAGAATTAATTTCAATGATACTTCTCCACTCGGTCAAACCGAAAATCAGTACAAAATTAAGCCACTTTTAGTACAAATAGTAGCCAACTTTCGTAAAGTTCCCATGAATGAGGACCTATGTGTCGAGGAGAGAATGATACCTTAAAGAGCTAAACACATTCTAAAGCAATAATCGAGCAACAAGCTTAAGAAATGGGGCTATAAGGCGTCCGACTTATACGACTCATCACATATCGCCCACAACGTGGAAATACACTATTGGAAAAGACGACGTCGATTTTGATCCTATAATGGCATATGCCACCTGGGGCATAGTAGTTGCACTGGTAGTGGTTTCAGTGTCGTATGCCAACAGATAGGGTAGAGGCATAGTTACACAGTGCCATTTGTGTCTACGCTTTAATAGGGAATGCTCACAACCAGAAGGCTCAGTGTGGTGCGAACGTGTGAAGCAAGGAGGCCCCCGTGCCACGGAGACGCACTCGTGGTTCCTACAGCCAACTGGCGGAGTCTGAAAGGGATCAAACTGTGCCCTCCCAAGTGATGGAATGGTCCTCTTGAAGAATTGTCACACGAGTTGGACGTGCTGCGTCATTTGTGCAACGATGCTGGTATTAGCGGTCACGTGAACATTCTCACGTGAACAAACACACACATCCATGCCCGAGGGAGGATTCGAACCTCCGCCGGGACCAGCCGCATGTCAAAATTAAATATCTCGAAAACAGAGACTGATGGATGAGAGCAACGAAAGGCGTGTTGATTGCGGAAAATGTACTAATCTTATAGAGAAATTATATAGATGTTTCTAACTGCTCTAAAAGCAGATGCATGCTGTGCAGCTCTTACAGTACCAAAGTGCGTAATTAAACTCGTCCCGTGAAAGCAATCTTTGGAGTAACATCAGAAATTTTCGAAATGTCCACCAAGAGTAATCAGAATGACCCTCTGAGTAAACATCTATAATCAAACACGAGCTAATCCGGAAATAATTTCAAAGGAATCACAGTTCATAAACAGAGAAATTAACACAAAAATTAGAAACATTTTACAACAATAACGGCAGATACGCACAGATCGAGAAATGACTGAACAAGTAGACTTTCACGTGCGCTATTTTCGTTTTTGGTGAATTATGCTTTGGACAACCTGAACAGCGAATTGATAGTACGGGGCTGAAAGCATGTGTACAAGTGTGTGTAGTCGCTACGGATTCCTTAGAATTCCAGAAGTAGGTCGTTATTAATTTTGAACCGTACTGTGAAATTCATGAGTCAATTTAGCTCTGAGAGAGACTAAAAAAGGGGATCCGCTCTTCTCGTTTCATTACGCCACACGAAGGTACTGCAATAAGGAGAACGGATTCCACAGCATTAGCTACGATAGGAAACTATTCCTGCTTTATGCAGAACAAATGACACGTCGATTCCACCTATAGTTAAACAGCCAATGACATATGTGCAACCTAAAAATAATTACACTGAGATGACATCGCATAGTTATGAACACAGGGTTACCTCTAATGACTACGGGTGTAGACGAGGTTCTGGTTCTGGTTCTGGTTGTCCACGGAGCACAGACGACCGCCAGGGTCATCGTATTGCAAGGTCAGCAGTGGCATATTGTATAGCTATCACGGCACGGGTAAGAGGGCTTGTGGTCTCAGATGAGTCAACACGCACTGTTGCGAACCGGTTATTAGCTGTGGGACTACAGGCAAGCATTCATGAACGTGCACACTGCCGTGAAATGGTCACTTGGAAGATGGAACGGCGCGTTCTGGTCTTCAGCAATGAAAGCAGATTCTGTCTGCAGGAGGAGAGGAGTTGAGGGGGAGACGGTGGGGAGCATGCCGAAGAGGGAAGAATGTGGGAGGGAAGCAGTCGAGGAGGGGGTTCACGGACCCGGGGAGAGAAGGAGAAAAATTCGCTCTGGGAGAAGGAGGGGAGAGGAAAAAGGGGGCCTTGGGAGGGGGGGGGGTGAACAAGTCCAAGTTACAGTTGGAAGGAAGGGTAGATGTCACAGCGACATTCAACATCTCGGAGAGGGAGGTGCTGAAACTTATCATGATGAAGGAGATGGAGGGTGAGGAGGTGGAGAGAGGGAGGGATGCAGCGATAGAGGCGCCGCAACAGGCGGCGGTGGAGAGGAAGGAGGACACCAAGGGGGGGAGGGGGGTTCAAGTCTGTGGATAGTGTAAAAGATGCAGAGATGTTGGAAGAAATGGAGGATGTGGGGGAACTGGATGAGGTCATACAGGAGGCATGTGGAGGTAGGAAGGTGGATACGGAGGGCAAGGTTGGCGTTCGAGGATTTGGAGGGCCTTGTAAAAGCGGGTGGGTGCAGAGATGCACGCAACGCTGGCGTAACAGACAATAGGATGGATGAGGGATTTCTTTGTGTGAGAGATGGTGGAAGGATGCAATCCCCATGTCCAGCCAGACAGGAGTCTCAGGAGGCGGAGGCGGGTATGGGATTTAAGAACATCAGAAACGGCGACTCCTTTATACCGCAGGTCCAGGCAACTGCGCGTGCGCAATAAGTGGAAGAACTGCCCCCTGCGAAGCGAAGAATTGCAGCGCCGTCGGCGGTAGAAAATGGGGAAAGTGATAATCGCAAATTGAGATGTAGCGGGTTGAAAACCAGACCGTTGTGTTTTATATCAGATAAAATAAGGTTCCACATCTCTCTGAGAGTATAATAAGTCAGATTCACTGAAATGAGAACTGCTTGTACGGATACTAGCGATTTTGTGCTGCAAAACCTATACCTAGTTGCGTCCACGGGATAAGTTCCACTACAGGGTAACACCAACAGATGCACAGGATGTCGACCAGATAGTTACAAGCAGACTAACTGCTCTTACTTATGTGGTGGTACAGTGCAGTCTCCCCAGAGACACGCAGTCCGATTCATCTAAAACTAGCCGTTCCATTTAAAGTAACTCCGTTATCACAGCGGGAAAATCTCCATTCTTCTGGCACACCATCTCACAAAGAGGAAGTATTCTAAACAGCTGACCACAATGTTCTGTGATTGGATCACGAAATCCTTATCTTTTCTTATAGAGTGTCCCGGATTCTTTACGGAAGAGTGCAACTGGCCAAAATTGCTTAATGCTGTCTTCAGGAAATTGGTAATCGAGTAGGTAAACAAACGAATAGCACTTAATACAGGTTTCGTGCGGAACCTCTTATTTTATGAATTTGAGTATTTGCTATTCTGGAAGGTTATTCTACGACACCAGTCACCGGTGATCTGTATCTTTACATATGCCCACAGTTTTAAGATTGTTATGGTATTTTGTTCTACAGATGCGGCGTTTATTTTTATTAGTACAATAAAATAGCAAGAGATAGCTGAGGTAATTCATTATACATTAGAGGTAACTCTATGTTCATAACTATGCGATGTCATCTCAGTGTAATTATTTTTAGATTGCAGGTATGTCTCTGGCTGACTAATTATAGGTGGAAGCGACGTGTCATCTGTTCTGCATTAAGCAGGAATCGTTTCCTATCGCCGCTAATACTGTGGAATCCATTCACACTACTGCAGTACTTTTGCGTGGCAAAATGAAACGAATAAAGCGGATCCCCTTTTTTAAATCTTTCTCAGAGCTAAATTATCTCGTGAATTTGACAGTACGGTTCAGAATTAATAACGACCTACTTCTGGAATTCTAAAAATTCCAAAGCGAGTAAACGCACTTCTACACATGCTTCCAGCCCCGTACTATCAATTCGCTGTTCAGGGTTTTAGTGTTATTAACTGTGGTCCGAAACATAATTAAAAAAAAATACCGCCCGTGAAAGTCTGCGTGTTCAAATGTTTATCGATCTGTGCGTATCTGTCATCATTGTTGCAAAATGTTTCTGATATCGTTGTTAATTTCTCTCTTTATGAGCTCTGATTCCTTTTGAAACTATTTACGGATGAGCTTGTGTTCGAAGACAGATGTTTACTCAGAAGGTAATTCCGATTACTCTTGGTGGACATTTCGAAAATTTTGTGATGTTACTGCAAAGATTACTTTCACAGGACTAGATTAATTATGCACGCTGGTATTGTACGAGCTGCACAGTATGCAGCTGCTTTTAGAACTATTAGAAACTTCTCTATAATTTCTCTATAAGATTCGTACAGTTTTCGCAATCAACACGCCTTTCGTTGCACTCATCTATCAATCTTTGTTTTCTACGTATTTAATTTGGACATCAGGGACTCGTAGCAGCGCTTCCTCTGTATATGAAGTATATACCTGTTTTATATATAAATGATCCATTTGCCTTCGTCCCTCCCCCCCCCCTTCCCCCGCCTTTTAAAGTATTAATTTTTGATGTGGAAGAACCGAGCGAGGTGGCACAATGGTTAGCAAATCTACCAACTGACCAAGCAACTGATGATGTGAAAGAGAAAATAATGAAACTTACACTGTTGCTGAATGATGGAAGAAGGCCACAACTGAGAAAAGATCTCTCTATAAACAATTATGTGGAAATTCGAAATGTTGAAAACAACATAAGTGCCGCCACCCAGCTTCGCCTTCCGGAAAGTACAGAAGCTGGAAACAGACGCAGATGCTGTGAATGTGTCGAACAACAATTTACGAAACAACAGGAGGCACGAGGAACAGAACCGGCTTATGTTCTCTCAAGAATTAAGACAAATGTGGAATTATAATATAGGCAGTTCTTGTGCTGTATTCCTCCTGGACTGATGGCGTTGGGGCTATTGTATTCATCATTAATATGTTTTAAACATCATCAGGAAGTTAATTCTACGAGGCGCAGTGCGTGTAAAGTTGTTGAAGAATACACTGTGTTTTAAATCAGTGACCAGTGGTTTATTTTTTCCCATTAATTCATGTAAGAGCGGTAGCTTCGTACAGTCTGCAGTTTTTAAATCGCTGCACGAAGCTGAGAGAAACACTTATTCCTCTAATTAACATTTGTTTTGTTCGCACCGACAGCATAGTTGGAACACTCATCAATTCTGTGAGAAGGTGAATCTAGGACCCCATATATAATCTTTATACTTGCAGTTTAGTCTGTCTTGGGCTTTTTAATTAGCCTTGTTATTGTGATGCCCCCCTCTAGTCAAATTATAAGAACTACATTATTACGGAACTCAGGTGCGTGGGATTGGAGCAAACTTAAATAACATTGAAATAAATTGAAGACTCATTTTAATAAAGAGAGCTGCCACAAGATACGCAAATCTTCACAAAAATTAAAAAAACTTTACCAGTAACTTAGCATGAAGCCGTAAATGACATTGACAATCCTACAATTCCTGTTTACACTGATTAAAGTCTGACCATAGCGATAGATGTTTTTCTTTTCAATTTGTCCAGTCATATCCTAAAGCCGCACAGGTAGTTCTGGAAGTATTCAGATGGAAAACCATATACCGTCCTTAGAAACGAGTAGTGAACAATGTATGCTGATTATTTTGTAGTGTATATGGCCAATCGATTCCACTTACGCCTATTTGTTATTGTTGTTGTTGTGGTCTTCAGTCCTGAGACTGGTTTGATGCAGCTCTCCATGCTACTCTATCCTGTGCAAGCTTCTTCATCTCGCAATACGTACTGCAGCCTACATCCTTCTGAATCTGTTTATTGTATTCATCTCTTGGTCCCCCACTACGATTTTTACCCTCCACGCTGCCCTCCAAATAGTAAATTGGTCATCCCTTGATGCCTCAGAACATGTCCTACCAAACGATCCCTTCTTCTAGTCAAGTTGTGCCACAAACTCCTCTTCTCCCCAAGCCTATTCAATACCTCCTCATTAGTTATGTGATCTACCCATCTAATCTTCAGCATTCTTCTGTAGCACCACATTTCAAAAGCTTCTATTCTCTTCTTGTCCAAACTATTTATCGCCCATGTTTCACTTCCTTACATGGCTACACTCCATACAAATACTTTCAGAAACGACTTCCTGACACTTGAATCTATACTCGATGTTAACAAATTTCTCTTCTTCAGAAACGCTTTCCTTGCCATTGCCAGTCTACATTTTATATCCTCTCTACTTCGACCATCATCAGTTATTTTACTCCCCAAATAGCAAACCTCCTTTACTACTTTAAGTGTCTCATTTCCTAATCTAATTCCCTCAGCATCACCCGACTTAATTCGACTACATTCCATTATCCTCGTTTTGCTTTTGTTGATATCCTCCCTTCAAGACACTGTCCATTCCGTTCAACTGCTCTTGCAAGTCCTTCGCTGTCTCTGACAGAATTACAATGTCATCGGCGAACCTCAAAGTTTTTATTTCTTCTCCGAATTTTTCTTTTGTTTCCTTTACTGCTTGCTCAATATACAGACTGAATAACATCGGGGAGAGGCTACAAACCTGTCTCACTCCCTTCCCAACGACTGCTTCCCTTTCATGTCCGTTGACTCTTATAACTGCCATCTTGTTTCTACACAAATTGTAAATAGCCTTTCGCTCCCTGTAGTTTACCCCTGCCACCTTCAGAATTTGAAAGAGGGTATTCCAGTCAACATTGTCAAAAGCTTTCTCTAAGTCTACAAATGCTGCCTTTTCCTAATCTAGCTTCTAAGACAAGTCGTAAGGTCAGTATTGCCTCACGTGTTCCCATATTTCTACGGAATCCAAACTGATCTTCACCGAGGTCGGCTTCTACCAGTTTTTCCATTCGTCTGTAAAGAATTCGCGTTAGTATTTTGCAGCCGTGACTTATTAAAATGATAGTTCGGTAATTTTCACAGCTTTCAACGCCTGCTTTCTTTGGGATTGGAATTATTATATACTTCTTGAAGTCTGAGGGTATTTCGCCTGTCTCATACATTTTGCTCACCAGATTGTAGAGTTTTGTCAGGACTGGCTCTCCCAAGGCTGTCAGTAGTTCTAATGGAATGTTACCTACTCCTGGGGCCTTGTTTCGCTCAGGTCTTTCAGTGCTGTGTCAAATTCTTTACGCAGTATCACATCTCCAATTTCATCTTCATATACATCCTCTATATACTCCTTTCACCTTTCTGCTTTCCCTTCTTTGCTTAGAACTGGGTTTCGATCTGAGCTCTTGATATACATACAAGTGGTTCTCTTTTCTCCAAAGGTCTCTTTAATTTTCCCGTAGGCAGTATCTAACTTACAACCTTATAAGATAAGCCTCTACGTCCTTTCATTTCATCTCTAGCCTTGCCTGCTTAGCCACTTAGCACTTTCTATCGATCTCATTTTTGAGACGATTTTATTCCTTTTTGCCTGCTTCATTTACTGCATTTATATATTTTCCACTTTCGTCGATTAAATTCAGTATATCTTCTGACACTCAAGGATTTCTACTAGCCCTCGTCTCTTTATTTACTTGATTCTCTGCTGCCCTCACTACTTCATCCCTCAAAGCTACCCATTCTTCTTCTACTGTATTTCTTTCCCCCATTCTTGTCAATTGTTCCCTTGTGCTCTCCCTGAAACTCTGTACAACCTCTGGTTTAGTCAGTTTATACAGGTCCCATCTCCTTAAATGCCCACCTTTTTGCAGTTTGTTCAGTTTTAATCTACAGCTCATAACCAATAGATTGTGGCCAGAGTCCACATCTGCCCCTGGAAAGGTCTTACAATTTAAAACCTGGTTCCTAAATCTCTGTCTTACCATTGTATAATCTATCTGAAACCTGTCAGTATCTACAGGCTTCTTCCATGTATACTAACTCCTTTTATGATTCCTGAACCAAGTGTTAGCTATGATTAAGTTCTGCTCTGTGCAAAATTCTACCAGGCGGCTTCCTCTTTCATTTCTTCCCCCCAACCCATATTCACCTGCTACGTTTCCTTCTCTTCCTTTTCCTACTATCGAATTCCAGTCACCCATGACTATTAAATTTTCGTATCCTTTCACTACCTGAATAATTTCTTTTATCTCATCATATATTTCTTCAATTTCTTCGACATCTGCAGAGCTAGTTGGCATATAGACTTGTACTACTGTCGTAGGCGTGGGCTTCGTGTCTGTCTTGGCCACGATAATGCGTTCACTATGTTGTTTGTAGTAGCTTACCTGAACTCCTATTTTTTTATTCATTATTAAACCTACTCCTGCATACCCCTCTTTGATTTTGTATTCATAACCCTGTATTCACCTGACCAAAAGTCTTGTTTCTCCTGCCACCGACGTTCGCTAATTCCCACTATATATAACTTAAACCCATCCATTTCCCTTCTTAAATTTTCTAATCTACCTGCCCGATTAAGGGATCTGACATTCCACGCTCCGATCCGTAGAACGCCAGTTTTCTTTCTCCTGATAACGACGTCCTCCTTAGTAGTCCCCACCCGGAGATCCAAATGGGGGACTATTTTACCTCCGGAATATTTTACCCAAGAGGACACCATCATCATTTAGCCATACAGTAAAGCTGCATGCCCTCGGGAAAAATTACGGCTGTGGTTTCCCCTTGCTTTCAGCCGTTCGCAGTACCAGCTCAGCAAGGCCGTTTTGGTTTATGTTACAAGGCCAGATCAGTCAATCATTCAGACTGTTGCCCCTGCAACTACTGAAAAGACTGCTGCCCCTCTTCAGGAAGCATATGTTTCTCTGGCCTCTCAACAGATACCCCTCCGTTGTGGGTGCACCTACGTACCGTATCTGTATCGCTGAGACACACAAGCCTCCCCACCAACGGCAAGGTCTATGGTTTATCGGGGCGTGATGGGGGGTGGGCAGGGGGGCGGCGTGGGGGTTGGTACACCTATTTAGCAGCATATAAACATAACAACACAATCGCTGATGCTGTACTCCAATTTGACAAAAAGAGCATGGCAATATAACTTTGTAAATCGCTCGCACATGTGTGTGTGTGTGTAGTGGAAGAGACGCCTCTCCACATGGTGTCTGAGATATGTACATTGTTCACCTTAACACACAGTATAATAATAATACTGTCGTGTGACGAGGGCCTCCCGACGGGGAGACGGTACGCGTGGTGGAAGTCTTTCGATTTGTCGCCACTTCGGCGACTTGCGCGTCGATGGGGATGAAATGCTGATGATCAGGACAACACAGCACCCAGTCCCTGATTGGAGAAAATCTCCGACCCAGCCGGGAATCGAACCCAGGCCCGTTGGATTGACAGTCTGTCACGCTGACCACACTTTTTTTTTTTCATTTTGCTCTATACAGGTCGATAAATTTGTTCGTGGCGGACGTCCGATGACGGCCGTGCGGGTTCAGGTTCATTGTTGATCCGTTCACTCAGTCTTTTATTACAGAGGGTAGCTAACCCTCTGACCAAGCACGCTGAGCTACCGTGTCGGCAACCACTCAGCTACCGGGGGCGGACAACACACAGTCATGTATCACGTATTACTCTTGCTTCTTAAAGAAATACTCCACTGTTCTCTAAATTGTAGCTTAAGTTGTAAACCCCTGGCAGAATGAAGCTGCAGAAAGATCAAGACCTCACATTTTTATACCACTGTAATAGCTGTCTGGAAGTGACGCAATTACAGGGCGCTTCTGATGTCACAGCCTGACGCTAATAGTTTTATCGGAAGCCGATAGGGGCGCTGGTGTGGCCTAGCAGGCCCATCTCCCGTTGTTCGCTGGCACGGAAGCCCGTCAGCTGCTGATCGCTTCTCCTTTGTTATCTGGAACAGGGCGCAGCCGCCAGAATCGATTCGCTTTCATGTCCCTGTCGTATATTACAAACGTGAACCACTGTACAGAATGTGATAAATCACATCTCATATCTACCCTCAGATTTTGCAAGCGACCTACGGTGTATGGCGGGAACGTTCTTCGCGTCCGTCATTCTTCGATAATCCTTTTTCCACTCCCGAGTAATTCTCTGAGGAAGGACCCGGCAAAAGCTAAAATTTCTCTCGTTTTCCATCCATGATCAATCTGGAAAAAAAAAGAAATTATGTTTTAGCAAGTAATACGTTTCCTAACTCTTCTTGAAACTTCTTGCAATATTAAATAAACACTTGAGGCACATGGCTATTGGACTAGGACCAGCGTCTCAATTATTCCCACGCTGTATGCTACCTTAAAAGTCCCACGACGATTATCTGTCGAGCATCCCTCCACTAATCCTAAACAGTAAGTTTCCGAAACTAGCATGGAATAGTTAAGAAGAGACAGAACAAGCTCTTGGGAGCTGATTTCATCTTTCTACTCAGTTTTGTTTTAGCGTTATCTCTCTGAAATTATTTTGTGCACAGCCGGTGACTTGGTGACTGCAGGCAGAGTACCGTATTTCTTAGTCGTGGCTCTGTAGGGGGGGAAGGAGGGAGAGCAGTGTGTGTTGGACTCAGTGCCCCCGCCGCCTTTTTCCCTTGGGAAACATGCCCAGTATTCATTTTTTAAGTTAGGTGCGTGGACCTGGGGCCGTCGTTTAGGGAATGCAATGAGGAAAAATGCGGGCCCCTTCTTCGGGATAGAACTAAGGACGTTCAAGCACGAAGTCTAGTGCTCAGTCCACTAGCCAACCGCGGCCACCTTCGCCTATCACCCCACTGAAATTGTAAGTTGATGTTATATCTGAAAGTGGTAACAAACAACAGCTTAAACAGGGAAGAGGCAATAAGTATAACAGATTATGTAGTATCGCCTTCACAGCTATTGATTTTATTGTTAAACAGAACATATTTCTCATAAATCTTCCAATGACAATGTATCATTGTGTACTGTCTTTAAGCGCATATTACCTAACGAGGTGGGGCAGTGGACAGCAGACTGGACTCACATGTGGAAGAGTGACGGTTCAAATCTGCTACCAGCCATTCAGTTTAGTTTTTGCTTGATTTCCCCAAATTGCTCTAGGCAAATGCCAGGAGGGGTATTTTGATAGGGTACAGCCGACTTCCTTTCCCATACTTAAAAAAAATGGCTCTGAGCACTATGGGACTCAACTGCTGGGGCCATAAGTGCCCTAGAACTTAGAACTACTTAAACCTAACTAAGCTAAGGACATTACACACATCCATGCCCGATGATCTGAATTAAAAACAGAAATGGAAGCAATGGCAACACGGTTAAGTTCACGAATAGGGACATGTTTCAACATGAAAGATGAATCAAAGAATGAAATTAGAGAAGAAATACAACCGATTTTGAATGCTCACAATAATAGTTTAATTTCAACAGAAATTAGACAAGAGGAACAGGACAGAGAACGTGAAGAAAAAGATCGCGTGATAGTACAAAAATTTTCACAGTTAACATTACAACGTGCACACGATAAGGAAGAAATACTTGAAAGAATCGAGGAATCCGTACCAAATGACAGAATAAATAACTTAACGCAACAGTGTGAACAGTTAACTACTAAATGTGACAACACCGAAACGCGAGTCGCGACACTTACGGAAGACGTAAATAAACAGAAAGAACAAATAGGTGATTTATCGGAAAGAGTTGAGGAGATTTCAGACAAATTGACAAATCTTAGTCTGAATGGGGACAGAGATTCTGATGATACAGCTCCATTACCATTTGCACAAACCGAAGAGTACCAGAACATAAATAAGCATGTTGAAAATCAGGGAAAATTTAATGAACGCGTTAAAAGGGAAGTTGAGGCGTTACGAAAGCAAGTCAAGCAAATTGAAGGCGATGTCGTAGGAAAAGATAGCAGAAGAAATTTAGAATCACAGGTAGCAGAGGGGTTTGAAGAAAGTAATTTGTTTCGTGTATGGGATGCAACAAGAGAGCGCCAGGCGCGTGAATTTAACAATAATCGTCATTGGGACTGGGACAGACGCGGTAGGTCTTTGTCGCCACGAGGCGAAAACTTTGACTATAAACACTTTTTGACTGTTCGGAAATTTAAGATCTTCCGCAATTCTAAGAATGACATACATCCATGTTCTTGGTTAGATCAATTTATCTACGCACTTCCACCAAATTTACCACTAAGTCACAAACTGAAATTTATGTGCAGCTATTAAAGTCCTCAGGGGATTCACTACTCTTAAGTGAATATGTGCCGTAGCGAGCATAGGGCCTCGAGCTGTAGTGGTGCTATTTCTCTTTTAGTTTTCTGTACCACTGCCTACTCTTTCACTATTCTTTGCATCTATCAAAACAACTCTTCGACTATCAATCTATCTAGAGAGCGTGTAAAAAATAACCGGATATGACTATTTTACCCAAAAGTGATTTCGTAAATTACCGTTTGGACTTTACCTTCAGCAACATTCATTCGTAGTTTGAATGAAATTTTACCTGTCTATCTTCGTGACAATATTACTTCATATGTTGACGGCATTCTTATTGCTAAACATTCTTGGAGTGACCACAACAAAATTTTGGATTCATTGTTACGTATCTTTGCAAGAGTTGGCATTACTGTGAACTTGGAGAAATCTGAATTTGGTCGTTCACAGGTGAAATTTCTCGGTCACATTATTTCTACAGAAGGTATTCTTCCTGATCCAGAGAAACTAGACGCTATTCGTAACTATGCTGTTCCTACCACAAAACGTGATGTTCGTAGTTTCCTTGGTGTCTGTAAATTTCTTAGACGATTTGTTAGATTGGACAATTTGGTAACACCTCGTTTTTGCGATCTATCTGGAAAGTTCTTTTTAAACGAAAATCGGTCGACAACTCTGTTTGGTTAGTTTGTATTCCTGATGAGTGGGTTAATAAGCTGATTTGGTATACGCATTTCAGTTATGCACACTTTGGTCCCAGAAAATGCTTTCATAAATTGCGAGAAAATTGTTACTTCAGTAATATGGAAAAACGTATTCGATCTGTTCTGGCCAAATGCAAATTATGTCAAAAGGCTAAGCCGCCAACAGTTTCTCACAGAGCACCGTTGTTTCATTCCAGCGAAATTAAAGGACATGGCTGCAGTTGATTTGTTTGGTCCAGTGGTTCGTTCTACTAATGGTTTTGCGTACATTTTCGTAGCAGTGGAGTTGACATCAAAATATGTGTGTTTTACACCGTTACGCAAAGCAACAGCTCGTTCAGTATCTAACGCTTTCATCAAACATTTTCTTAAAGAAGTGGGTCATGTTGATAAGGTTATATCAGATAATGGATCACAGTTTCGTTCTAAAATTTGGCTTCGTACTCTACAGCGTCGTAAAATTAAACCAATTTTCATTTCACTTTTTCACCCCCAATCTAACGCTTCAGAGAGATGGATGAAGGAAATAAATAAATTGTGTCGTCTTTATTGTCATCAGAATCACAGAACGTGGGATCAGTATCTTCATATTTTTCAAAACATTCTGAATGAACTCCCTAATGATTCAACTTCTTCACCGCCTATACTGATATTAAAAAACAAAGCACCGACAAATCGCATTTCTGAAATCGTTCCTTTTCCGCCTTCACGGAAACTGCAGCATTCTGAAGTTGTGAATCTGGCTCTACAAAATATTGCATCTGCAGCTGCTAGAAGAGAGAAATCAGCTAAGCGTCCTGGTCGTTTAAAAATCTTGTCAGTTGGACAGAAAGTGTTAATTAAGTCTCATCGTTTGTCTCACAAAGGAAAAGGCTTATGTCGGAAATTTTTTCTGCTTTATAACGGTCCATATAGAATTCGCAAAATTATTCATGATAACACTGTCGAAGTAGAAACTCTGAAATCACGACACTCTAAGGGAATACATCATATATCTAACGTTAAAATTTTTGTGGAATGACATACTTTCGAGAAACCAAGAGTTTATGTAAACATGCAGAGAATACAAAAATACCGCGCTGTGTTTTGGCGGCGCGGCGGCACATACTCAAAGCAACAGTGAAGTCTGCGCGCCGCACAAGGCAGTCGTTGACCGCAAACAATTGCTTTCTACGTCACACGCCTACAGCTGATCGAGCGCTCGGTGCGAATGAACTGACAGCCGTAAACAAATACACAGTCTTTCTCCGAATAAAATCAGTATAAAGCTATAATGACTTGATGAATTATGTTATTAACATTCAGTATTTTTCAGGATACGGTTCTATAAAATATTTAAGAACTTCAGGTAAATTCTGTGCGTGTCCGACGTTAAGACGACTTGCTATCGAGAAATTTTCAGGAAGAATGTAATTTCCAAGAAGAAACTAATAAACTAAAAAAGGTAACTATTCATTGAGTTTATTTTTCAGGTAACGTATTTCCACTAAGGTACGTACTTTAGACGTAATTTGCTGCTCGCGATTACGTGATTCATACTTTGTACTAATTTCATGTTCTATGAATTTACTTGTGAAGCGACGTGCTTGCATACGTTAACTGATTTTGACAATGATTATTAATGAACTGAGTTGTTACTTGTGTATATTATGCATCGCTTGGCTGCATTGCTTTTTCACTGATGTCAGATTTTTTCATTATGTGCCTGCTGTGCCTATTTATTTAAATTATAATTGTCACCTGATTAAATGTGCTGATGTGGTTAGGTATGTAAGTTATACTTTGTGATTAATCTGCTTGCGCTTCATGTTTATTTATTAAGATTACATATGAACATTTATTTGCTTACGGTGATAGGTTGCTGATGACCTGTTTATTACGTAAGATATGTTTGCTGCTATGCGTATGGAATGCATATTTATACATTTCTGTTTGTTGTCACAACTACTCTTTAATTTGGTATATAGAAATGCTGTTGTACTGTGTATGAACATAGAGTTTAGGTTACACTATGGTATTAGTTACAGATTGTTCGCTTGGCAGAGCCTCGTTGTAAGAATTGTGCTGCATCCACTTGTTGACATTCTGTTCACTACTTGTATATTTACTCGCTATTGCTTGTTTTGCTTACGCTCAGTGCTTTATATTTTAACATAAGAAAATGAACTGCAGTAATTCGACGAGCGACTTTAGTACAAGAAACATCACAGAAGTCACATGAGCTGGAGGTTTTATGGAAGCTGTATAAATTTATGCTAATAGGAAGGAAGCTAACGATATGACATACCAAAACTAGGTTTAGACCATTGACAGTTATTACACTGCATTTTTCGTGAGCAACTGAAATAGGAAGTGACACTTGACACAAGAAATACTCCACATGTTTGCTTCTGTTTGCCATAATTCTTGAAGTGGTGTCCACACTGTGAAAAATTAGGATCATTCACACTCCGTAATCGTACTTAATTACTGAGAGTTATTCGAACTAAGTCTGTTAGAGGTCATGTATGCATTCTTTGTTTATAATTCATAATGAGTAGAAGATTTTGGTCAGATGGATTACACAGAGGTTGTGTATTGACAGTGTGTCTTCGGATTGTATGGGATGATGAGGTTTGCATTAGGATTTTATCTGTACTTGTTCGAGGAGACTGACTAGAGGAAAGAGTTGTTATGGAAGTGAAATGATACTGGCCATAAGGTTTATATGTATTGAAGAGGTATTATTGAGGCATTGAGATTATATGAAGTTGATTGGAGTTTTGGTGTATAAGAGGTAAAATAAGTGAGGTGCATATTTTTTTTTTCTTTGTTGGTCTATATGGAGCAAGGAGGATGAAGATAGCAGACTAGAACACTAAAATGGAAGGAAGATTGTCTACACACACTTTGTTACATCACTAAGCAGTATGTACTTTTTTTTTTGGAGAGAGGAAGCATTGCATATCTTGGCACACTGACAGTTGTTCAGCAACCGTACATTTTGATCTGGCTTGGCAAACATTGGTCTTGACATGATGACTATGACATTGACTTAACTATTATTGACTGTTATACATTGCTGCCACTACCACTTGATACACATGATGAACATCAAATTTTGACAGAATTGCAATTACACAGTTAACACTATTCAATTACACAGTAGTACTTAATGTGGATGAAAGATGAGTGAGTGTGTTTTGTGTGTTTTCCTTTCCTAATCCTACCCACCTATCTCCTAAATATTATTTTATTTGTTTGTAGTGGCTTGCACTGACACTCATAAATATTATAGGTTTATTGATATTTGAGTGTTTGTAATAGTAATATGACAATTATCTGATATCATTTGTGTGTTTATTAGAATTTGTATGTTTAGTGTAAGAGCATTGTAAAAGCATTTGTATGTGTATTCAAACTATTGTTCATGCTTGAACTGTCTGAGTAGTGATAGTAAATATTATGGACTGTTACTTGTACTTCTTCTACATGATTGGTGCCAATAGGACATGTTTACTTTCTGCTAATAAACGCTGGTGAACAGTGTGATCAGTGATAGTGAATATTATGGACTGCTGTCTGCACCTACTCAACATTGCTGGGTGCCATTGATGGACTGCTTCTACTGAAATGATGTCACCTGATGGAGTCTGCACCTACTCAACATTGCTGGGTGCCACTGATGGACTGCTTCTACTGAAATGATGTCACCTGTTGGAGTCTGCACCTGTTCCACAATGCTGGGTGCCACTGATGGACTGCTGTCTGCACCTACTCAACATTTCTGGGTGTCACTGATGGACTGCTTCTACTGAAATGATGTCACCTGATGGAGTCTGCACCTGTTCCACAATGCTGGGTGCCACTGATGAACTGCTTCTACTGAAATGATGTCACCTGATGGTGTCTGCACCTACTCAACATTGCTGGGTGCCCCTGATGAACTGCTTCTAATGAAATGATGTCACCTGTTGGAGTCTGCACCTGTTCCACAATGCTGGGTGCCACTGATGGACTGCTGTCTGCACCTACTCAACGTTGCTGGGTGCCACTGATGGACTGCTTCTACTGAAATGATGTCACCTGATGGAGTCTGCACCTGTTCCACAATGCTGGGTGCCACTGATGAACTGCTTCTACTGAAATGATGTCACCTGATGGTGTCTGAACCTACTCAACATTGCTGGGTGCCACTGATGGACTGCTTCTACTGAAATGATGTCACCTGTTGGAGTCTGCACCTGTTCCACAATGCTGGGTGCCACTGATGGACTGCTTCTATTGAAATGATGTCACCTGATGGTGTCCTACTCAACATTGCTGGGTGCTACTGCTGGAACTGTCAACTAATTGTTATGAAAACATTTTATGTGAATATTTGTATAAATTGATTTTTTGTGTATTACTGTTTGTGAAAAGTTATAAGACTCTTACCTGCTCATATTCGTCATTGCTGACGCTATCGATTGAATTGTTTAACCACGTGATATTTGTGTAAACTATTATGTAAAGTCATATGTATGAAAGAATTTGTATTCCTTACTGTATTTTATATATTAGGCTATTGTAAGGTCAGTGCAAAGCCAAAATTTTATCTAGTTATATGATATTTACGTATTAATATTATCTTTTATTTTTGTCTGTATTTTTTTTACGAATTTGGTGGTATTTTCACCACCAATGCTGGCAAAAATACCATCAAATTCTAGCCCGTGGAGGAGGGGCATATGAAAGGTGGCTACACTGAGCCACAGCGCCAGAGAGTATTGTTCCGCCGCCTCCACTGGCAGTGATTATTGAGACGTAGCGGCAAGCAGTTCTTACCGAGAAGTTGTGGTGGACACTGCTTGTCGTGAAGTCAGAGTGAGATGTGGTAGTGGAGAGTGTTGTTCCATGTTTTATGCAGTTATTTGATGGGAGAGATAGCAGATGTTATTCCAATGGAGATATTGTAATGATCTGAGTGCTTTTCGTCAATATATATGAAGGTAATAAATATTATGTTGTTTTATTATTTGTGTGTCCTGAATAATGTGTCATTACAGGTTCAGTCAACAAAGCATCTGGCTTGTGTGCTTGTATGAGAGTGTAATTCTGATTTTCTTGCGCAATTATAGTATTTCTAATTTTCTTTTATCACATCAGTATAATTGGTATTTAAAAATTCTTGTCTTGTTGAAGAAGAACTGTGACAGATGTTCGTTGAGTCATACTACCACATACAGAACAGCTACACTTGTGTTTGTTGTTTCGTAGGTTTTGTAGATGCTGGGGACTTAATTAATTAATTGTGCTAACAGAAATTTCCTTACATTCTTTGTTGTCATTCTAAGCAGTCAGATTGCGTACTAAAACTAGTCAGGGCCAGCCGTTTACGAGACTTGCGTAATCGGACTTACAGCTCCTAAAAATACTTGCATTTTATTTAAATTAAGCCCCCATGCAAAGGCTACAGCAAAATTACAGGTTATGACGTTCTCTATGTGTATGTTAATGAATGCCCATGTATGGAATGTTGCCAAGGCTCCTACAACTTCTCCTGCGTCTGTTCACGTCATACAGTGAAATGGTATACTGTAATCGAAATTGAGGAATTATTACATAAAGTCCAATTCTGCTTTCCTCACATGCTGCAATCGATCAGCACATGTACGAAATATCTGTAGTTTTATAATGTCTTTTCCACATGAGAATTGCTCAGTGTTGTATAAATAGGGCATTAATTCTTTCTAGGACAGTGGATGATCAGGTTGACTATCTTCGTAACGGATATACCGAGGAAAGAGAGCTGAGTAATTACTCTTTCTCTTCTTCCACCCCTCCCCCCTCCCCTCCCCCCCCCCAACCGTCTCTATCTGTCTCTGAGGCAGCAAACAAAGGCCACCAATAATGTATTGAGAAACAGTAAATTGAATAGTGGGTTTGCCTAGGTTGTAGAGAACAATGTCCCATAGTTATTGTTAGATAACCCACTGACCAGACGGAAATCTAAGTATTACAAGCAGGATGGATGTCCCGCCCACTACTGCACAGCTAACTAGAGACCTTGTCAACAGAACTTTGGGAGATTGTTAGTTCGGTCGTCAGGGAAACATGAAATGGGCTTTACGTTTTAGAGAAGTAGCACCTATGGACTGTTACGAAATCAAGGGATGTACAATAAAGCACCAACAACTTCTGAAGAACATGAGCTGCCCTATACCACGAGTTTCGAAGTGATTTCCTGGCCGGACTTGCTGATTTCGTCAGGCTTTGCTGTGCCATGTCATTTGATTTTTATCTACCGTGGGAGGTGGAGCACTGGTTAGCACACTGGATTCACGTTCGGTAGGATGACAGTTACCACCCGATCCTGATATGCTGATTTAGGTTTTCCGTAAGTTTCATAAATCGCTTCATATAAATCCTGGGATGGTTCCTTTGGAAGGGCAATGCCGATTTCCTTCTTCATCCTTCCTTAATCCGATGGGACCAGCCACTTCGCTGTTTGGTCAGTTCCCTCCAGCCAACCAACGAACGATTTTAATCTTCCTCAGTATTTGTCACACTAGACCAGACATCAGTTGTCTGACAATATCTAACATGTTTCTTTACATCATTTATTCTTTACAACACATTTCTTTTTCTGAGTAGACGGTGTCTTGCTTGTGACGTGAAGTGTACATCTATCATTCACAGTTTGAGGCAGTGTTGGAGAGGCAACTGATTTTTTCGAAAATCCACCAACGCAAGTTCATTTGCTGACAATATTGCTGGCTTCGGCTGTCAAACTGTCCGGTGCAGAAATATTTCTTTCTGAAGTTATATTTAAAGCAATCAAGCGTTCGATTATATAAAGACTGGTGTTATATTACCTACCAGATTAAGCTCTCCCTTCATAATAATACACGTTGGCTACCTTATTTACAATCTTGTTTTAGGAAGTGAAAGCCTTACGCTCACCACACGAAACTGCGTGGTTCCTTAAAACCACAATAACATGAGTCTCTCATTCATGCTCCGAGCGGCTACGTTTCCACTTGTAGTACTAATACACAGAATGACCAAGTCACTGGACTTTGTCCGCGAGGCGAACGCATTATTTAAAGTGCTGTATATTTAAACTAGATCTCCGGGATACTGATTGAAAACCTGTATCCATGTTTCATGAAGACAGTTTGCCGTTGTATTATGAGAGAAAGTGAAGACTACGATTTCAGTGTATGTATGGTATTTTGTTTTCCTACATGCAGTCGTGTCTTTGTAGTGTGATAAGGTATAATCGATAGGTAGCAAATAACTGTATCTTTCCCAGTTCTCTGAATAAATTTTGTTGCTCTGTTGTTATCTGATTGGTGGCTACAGTTACAACCTCCATGTGAAAGAGAGATATTAGTTGTTATTAAATTCATTCAGCTAACACACTCAGCCGCTGTTGTAATCATACAAGAAAAAACAGTACGCCAACTGCTACAATGCGAGTTACTTTCGTATAATGGTTTTTCAGCTTACCTCTTATGTGAATAGATGGCGTGCAGAACTCCTTTCTGAAAATAAAGATACTATCGGTCCATCGCGAGTGCACTACAGATCCTGTTCACAATAACTTATATGCGACACCTGCAAAAAGTTTTTCTTCTGTTTTTTGTAACGAAAGCTTTACATTTTATTTTAACGTGTCAATTAATTTGTACATATTCATTACTTAAACTGTCCCAATGTGCAATGCAACTTCTTCCTTAAAAATTTTACAACAAAATCCTTTTTAGTGTCGATAATCTTACAGGAGGCAGCATATTTCCTTTCTCTGTACAAGAAGCAGGAAAATACTCTCAACAATAACACATTAATACAACGCCGTACGAAAGCATAATTATTGCTTTTATACACTCCTGGAAATTGAAATAAGAACACCGTGAATTCATTGTCCCAGGAAGGGGAAACTTTATTGACACATTCCTGGGGTCAGATACATCACATGATCACACTGACAGAACCACAGGCACATAGACACAGGCAACAGAGCATGCACAATGTCGGCACTAGTACAGTGTATATCCACCTTTCGCAGCAATGCAGGCTGCTATTCTCCCATGGAGACGATCGTAGAGATGCTGGATGTAGTCCTGTGGAACGGCTTGCCATGCCATTTCCACCTGGCGCCTCAGTTGGACCAGCGTTCGTGCTGGACGTGCAGACCGCGTGAGACGACGCTTCATCCAGTCCCAAACATGCCCAATGGGGGACAGATCCGGAGATCTTGCTGGCCAGGGTAGCTGACTTGCACCTTCTAGAGCACGTTGGGTGGCACCGGATACATGCGGACGTGCATTGTCCTGTTGGAACAGCAAGTTCCCTTGCCGGTCTAGGAATGGTAGAACGATGGGTTCGATGACGGTTTGGATGTACCGTGCACTATTCAGTGTCCCTTCGACGATCACCAGTGGTGTACGGCCAGTGTAGGAGATCGCTCCCCACAGCACGGTGCCGGGTGTTGGCCCTGTGTGCCTCGGTCGTATGCAGTCCTGATTGTGGCGCTCACCTGCAAGGCGCCAAACACGCATACGACCATCATTGGCACCAAGGCAGAAGCGACTCTCATCGCTGAAGACGACACGTCTCCATTCGTCCCTCCATTCACGCCTGTCGCCACACCACTGGAGGCGGGCTGCACGATGTTGGGGCGTGAGCGGAAGACGGCCTAACGGTGTGCGGGACCGTAGCCCAGCTTCATGGAGACGGTTGCGAATGGTCCTCGCTGATACCCCAGGAGCAACAGTGTCCCTAATTTGCTGGGAAGTGGCGGTGCGGTCCCCTACGGCACTGCGTAGGATCCTACGGTCTTGGCGTGCATCCGTGCGTCGCTGCGGTCCGGTCCCAGGTCGACGGGCACGTGCACCTTCCGCCGACCACTGGCGACAACATCGATGTACTGTGGAGACCTCACGCCCCACGTGTTGAGCAATTCGGCGGTACGTCCACCCGGCCTCCCGCATGCCCACTATACGCCCTCGCTCAAAGTCCGTCAACTGCACATACGGTTCACGTCCACGCTGTCGCGGCATGCTACCAGTGTTAAAGACTGCGATGGAGCTCCGTATGCCACGGCAAACTCGCTGACACTGACGGCGGCGGTGCACAAATGCTTCGCAGCTAGCGCCATTCGACGGCCAACACCGCGGTTCCTGGTGTGTCCGCTGTGCCGTGCGTGTGATCATTGCTTGTACAGCCCTCTCGCAGTGTCCGGAGCAAGTATGGTGGGTCTGACACACCGGTGTCAATGTGTTCTTTTTTCCATTTCCAGGAGTGTAGTTATATCTACGGCGGTCATTTTAAAAAAACTCGCTGTCGTTGTTCACGTTTCCCACTCACTTACAGATGTCGCTCTCGTAAACAGTTCATGTTCTCTCTATCAAGTCTTCTCAGATCCCAACAGATGGCAATACTCTCATCTGTCACAGATCGTCTCTCTCAGCCTCTCCTTCGGTTGCGGCATGAAAACCGAAATAAAACCTATTTTAACTACTACTTCCTCTTTACCTGTATAATTTAAAACTTTTTTTTACGTTATACTCGTTCTTGCGCTGTGAGAAATAATCTGTGTTCATGAGGGACCAAATACACATCGCTCGTGAACACAGTTTGCATGAAACTATATACATGGAACGTCTTACTCTGTAGAAGGATGAACTTCGAGGGAACGATGACTCCGTAGTGTGCGACCGTACTTGATTTCAACCTCGCGTCTGTCATGAACAGAGGAGTTTTCACAACCTGTACTGCTGAACGGCCAAACGTGCTGCAATTGAGGGAATGCATTTGTTCTAATGCTTCTGGAAAATATGTTATGTTGTGGGTTGGCAGGAGAGCCAACACCGGGTACTAGAGGAAGCCGAAAGGCACGCGTTTTAGCTCACGCAGGCTGGCGTGAGGTCTGGAACAGGACAAGGAAATTAGACTTAGAAAAACGGACGTAGCTGGTGGAATATCTAACTTTAATCCATTAATGGGGAGTGTCGCTCTTGACGGTACATGATTATAGTATCAATAGTAACTGGTAATGGCGCCTTGCTAGGTCATAGCAAATGACGTAGCTGAAGGCTATGCTAACTATCGTCTCGGCAAATGAGAGCGTATTTTGTCAGTGAACCATCGCTAGCAAAGTCCGTTGTACAACTGGAGCGAGTGCTAGGAAGTCTCTAGACCTGCCGTGTGGCGGCGCTCGGTTTGCAATCACTGATAATGGCGACACGCGGGTCCGACGTATACTAACGGACCGCGGCCGATTTAAAGGCTACCGCCTAGCAAGTGTGGTGTCTGGCGGTGACACCACATGTTGCAGGAAGATATTTACTGTGACCCACGCAGGAACCAGTGGAGCAGCAGGAGACAGAAGCATGCAGACAAATTCACATGAGCGCCGACAACAGGCCTACAATACTTCAGCAGCCATGGAGCGTCGGGCGCCAGTGCGACGATATTAAACTTTTGAAATGAAGATTGTGATACGGAATTCTTTGTTTACCATGTGTACTTACGGAAAGATGTAACTGACTTCTCATATATGTTTGAAGTCGGGTAGGGAAACGCGAGCTGCCACCACTGTAATTTGTTTCGTTTTCAAAATATACCAGCTTGAGTTGCAGGATTTATACTTTCGTGACTGACAGTATTTTGTTACTGAGGTGATGCCATTAACAGTGTCGAAGGTAATAGTTTAAACATTTTATTTGAAGTAAAAAATATTTACGTGACTAAATAGGCAGGTTAATGTATAATACACAGCCAGGTTATGGTTTTAATTAGCTTGAGCAACTAAAGTGAGGTATTCTTGTTTACTGGGAATATACTGTAGTCCCTTTTGCTGGTGACAGCGCATGCATAGAACTTAATAGTTATTACATGTGCAGGATCGGAGAGGTGTTAAGTTGAACCGTCAGTCGAAGAAAATTTTGACATTCACAGCCAGACAGGCAGATCGCCTCACTGTAGACACTACGTAATGTACACATAACGTGGTGGGCCTGTTTATAAACGTTGCTGTTTCATAATCAGACTCCACCTGTGACCGGCAGGTCCTTATGAAGGCTTTTACACCATCCTTTAGCGCTTTTTCTTTATTTCATGTGTAAATGTATGTGTAATTCTTATCAACAGAATACAGGTCTGCTAGACCTTTACGTGCTGTGAATGAGACTACGAGTTGGAAATAATACTTCCATTACTTGTGAAAGTAATGATGTTAAAGTACTTATGTATATGAATCCTGTAAACTGACTCGTTCGATATCATTCCGTTAAAAAACCATTCCAATGATCTAACAAAGCCACTAACAAACTAAACAAAACCTAATACCGCTTGGTGAACGTCTTCGTTTTTACGTATAGATCAGTTCATAACGACTAATGTGAAATAATCTTTTTATGCCATATAATTTTGTAATGCAGTTAGATCTTCCGGTGATCAGGAGCTCTAGAAGCTTTGCTTGTGGATTACAGTTTCGAATGTCAGGTCATATCATCAGTAAACCCCTACTAGATAAATGCCTAGATCTCTACAAGAACAATCCCTTTGCTAAAGAGACCATATAAGCAGGAGATGAACTGATGAGAGCCATTGACAGCCGAAAGGGATAGTGGAACAACCTGGCTTAAACTCTCAGAGTGAAAGTGAAGCGTACTGAAGGACCACGGTAAGGGAACCAAACGGCCAAAGCGTAACATCTACGAAGTAACGCCAGATCAGCTGGTAAGCTGTTTCTGAACGCATAGTGAACGGTAGGAGCGACATGGTGAGAATACCACCTTCTCGTGAATATGTTCCGCGTAACTGAGATGGATTTGGCCATCTGTGTAAGGACGTTCAACACATTAGCTGGCCTCGATGAACTGCAGGTCGAACAAATTGAGAACTTTAGATAAAAATAATGTAAACGACTCTGGGCTGTTGTGTACACTTGTTTTTATCGATTTACAGGTCCCGAAGACAGGAAAGAAGACAATGATGGTCACTGTTTTGAAACCAGCGATAGAACGAAATGATCCAAAAAGTTTCTGAGCTGTGTCACTACTTTACCACTTCCTTAGCTTCGAGTGCCTGATACTCCGTCGCAGTACTAACGTCATAGATGATAAGTTTATACATCAGCAAGCAGGTTTCTACTGGCCAGTACTAAACCTGACGTAGCACATGAAGGACGATGTCCGAAATGACCTCCATCGACCTGACAGCTCTATACGACACAGTTAGCCACCAAAAGCTCTTGATTAAACTCTATGGTATGGCGAAAGTCCACCGTTTGACAACCTTCTTTGTCTATATCATCCGAAGAAGAGAAGTTACTAGACGACATAATGAATGGCCTACCACAAGGAAGCGTCCTGGAGCCAATACTGAACAATGTGTACGTAAATCAATAGCCAAAACCAATGCAATTCATATACATATACTGACGAGACAGCTCATTCTTCATGTTTTTCAGAGCTAGAAGACAACCTGACACGAAATTTGACTCTCTCTTCGTCTGGTAGGGTTTCGACTACCCGACACCAAAACCTACAAAGGCTCAGGTCTGCGCTTTCCACTTCCATAACTGAGAAGCATAGCGAGAACCCAGGGTGATGTGGCAAGACGAACCATTGCCGCACTGCTCACAACCGAAATAGGCTGGACGCTCAAAAGACAATGCATCAACACAAGAGCTAAAGTCTGTGCCAGGAAGAACATGTCAGGTCATTGGCCGGGAGGCCCCTTACGGGGCAGGTCCGACCGCCTTGTTGCAGGTTTTAGTACATTCGACGCGACATTGGGCGACCTGCGCCCCGGATGGGAATGAAATGATGACGAAGACAACACAACAAACAGTCTCTGAGCGGAGAAAATCCCCGCCCAGCCGGGAATCGAACCCGGGCCCGTAGGACGGCAATCCGTCACGCTGACCACTCAGCTATCGGGGCGGACTATGCGCATATAACACCGCATAAAACGTACCCTTATGATCGTACTTCACTATACTGGTGACAGCTTGGCTTCCGCTGCGGGTGAAACGAAATCAAATGAGATTAAAGCAGATGCGCAAGAATAAATGGCGTAGTGTTTACATCTGGTTTATTCTTATGATGAACAGAGTATAGTTCTTTACAGGCGCTATTCAGCATGCACGACCGGTAATTTCCAACTTTGTTATTATCTACACTCATTATAAGTTGAAGTCCAATATAAAAGAATAGAATCAACTTCACAATAAGGGAAAAGATTACTTCTACTGCAAAAACAAAGGTGAACAGCTACACAAACGAAGGTGGACATCACAGTGGATAACTGATTGTGGTCTGCAACACAGTGTCTGAACCTAACATCAGTGCGGGAAGACTACCGCTTTTTCACATTACTCCCTTCCATATACCAGGACGGACTGCCTTTTGATATGGATACGACGAAGACGGAATGGACTCCTGCCACCCAGTGTGCGGATAGTAGCCCACTGGGGGATGAGAGCTATCCAGCAATATTTCACACAAGGAACGCATGTCGTTCGAGGGTGCCCATCCTAAGCGCGCGGTGGAAAATTGGAGAACGGAGCTGGGAACCCAGACATCTTTCCAAATGCAGGCTCAGCCTCTAGGAGTAAGCTTCCCCGTCTTGTGTGGCGAATTCTGGACAGGATGAGGGACGGAGTGCGGTGGCGCGAGGCCAACATTTAGAAGTGGGGCACGCTGTCCTCCTGGATGAAGCGGATGTTCTGTGTCAGGGTGTAGAGGTCCAACATATGAAACAGCTACACCTGTGCCTCCTGCTGGCTGTACGTTGCACCCAGTAGATCCTTTTAAAATTAAGAACTAGGCCATTTTAGCCTTACGTTCCTTAAAAAATAAACGGTTTGAACAAAGACACCAAATAAATAGAAAGTACCATGTTCATTGTCTTCAAAGGTGGTTAGTTGAGGGGTTAAATAGGAACTGGAGCCTGCTAGTGCACGTAGTAACGAAAAATAGTATTTTTTTTTCAAAAAACATTTTTAATTGTAAAGAAGTATCTAATCGCCTGTTCACAACTTCCTCATTTACAGGAGCGATTACTTACAGTCACAATTATCTTAAAAGTATGTAAAATTTTGAAGTGGTGGTCTTTTTCAAGTGTAATTCCTCATAATAATTACTAAGTAGTTGAGCACTTAACCCAATAACAACATCAAACACCTAAAACCCAATAATAAAAACATTAAAACATTAAGATTATAAACAAACGGCTTTTTTTTAAATTTAACTAATGACAATTGGAATCAACACTTCTTTATAATATTTAGTTAATTATCGGCACAATTCAGCACATTAGCGTAGTGCCTTTAAGCATGGCTCAAATGGCTCTGAGCACTATGGGACTTAACATCTGAGGTCTTCAGTCCCCTAGAACTTAGAACTACCTAAACCTAACTAACCTAAAGACATCACACACACATATCTATGCCTGAGGCAGGATTCGAACCAGCGACCGTATCGGTCGCGCGGTTCCAGACTGGAGCGCCTAGAACCGCTCGGTCACAGCGGCCGGCCATTTAAGCAGGAGGAACTTCCTTGTAACGTAAAAGCCGGCCGCGGTGGCCGTGCAGTTCTAGGCGCTGCAGTCCGGAACCGCGGGACTGCTACGGTCGCAGGTTCGAATCCTGCCTCGGGCATGGGTGTATGTGATGTCCTTAGGTTAGTTAGGTTTAAGTAGTTCTAAGTTGTAGGGGACTGATGACCTAAGATGTTAAGTCCCATAGTGATCAGAGTCATTTGAACCATTTTTTGTAACGTAAAAGTACGACAGTTTTAATGGCTTCGAAACCCCTATAAAAATAGACGTGTCGTAGGCTCTGTCCTATTACCCAAGGCGACATACTTAGTCCAGTAGTGACCAGATGATGACTGTAAATTAATTCGAAAAACAGCACTAACAGTGACCACAAAAAAATTACAAAGTAATTCAGACAACACTTCTTGCCTACGAACAATAGACGCACTGTCCATTTAATTAAAATTCCAACACGTTTTCCACAGTCACCTGAAATCGTGATCAGTTCACTGCAGCTGATTCCAAACAAGTCTCGTTGAATAACTAATTCAGCTGCAATCTACATTCGTGCAGGGCGATATTAGTCAAACGTTTTAGTGAGACTCGTACCATGTTGCTGACAGCTGCGGTAGATGCGGCGCAACCAGTTGCCCAAATCGGAATGCTCGCACCTAGATGCAGTACAGCCACTCAGTAACGACGGGCGTCGAACGCGCCGTATCGCCGTACCCTGCCACCTGCACTCAGGCCGGCTACGGAAACAGACCACCAGT
Organism: Schistocerca cancellata; assembly: GCF_023864275.1. NCBI lineage: Eukaryota > Metazoa > Arthropoda > Insecta > Orthoptera > Acrididae > Schistocerca > Schistocerca cancellata. The sequence goes on along the minus strand of NC_064631.1, from coordinate 184,875,071 downwards.
CCTCCGTAGGTACAATCGCTGAGTCTGTGGATAGCTCGGCCGAGTACTTGTTTACTACGACGATACTATTCGTACAACGTACAACTGTATTCCCGATATTAGCGTCGTCTCCACGTTTGCTGCTTACAGAGCTGTCGTCATGAACCCAGCCATCCCCAACTGGTCGTGTTCACCTCCTGGTCACACTCACCAACTATCAGCCTCCGGGCAAGTGGTTTACTCTAGGGTGAAAAAAGTCATGGGATACCTCCTAACATCGTGGCCGGCCGCGGTGGCCGTGCGGTTCTGGCGCTGCAGTCCGGAACCGCGGGACTGCTACGGTCGCAGGTTCGAATCCTGCCTCGGGCATGGGTGTGTGTGATGTCCTTAGGTTAGTTAGGTTTAAGTAGTTCTAAGCTCTAGGGGACTTATGACCTAAGATGTTGAGTCCCATAGTGCTCAGAGCCATTTGAACCATTTTGAACCTAACATCGTGGCGGCCCTTCTTTACCCCGGCGTTGTGCAGCGGCTCGACGTGACATGGATTCAACAAGCAGTTGGAAGTCCACAGCAGAAGTATTGAGCCACACTGCCTCTATAGCCGTCCAAAACTGCGAAAGTTTTGCCTGTGCTGGATTTTGTGCACGAACTGAATTCTCGATTACGTCCCATATGCATTACTGGGCATTAAAATTGTTACACCAAGAAGAAATGCAGATGATAAACGGGTACTCATTGGAAAAATATATTATACTAAAACTGACATGTGATTACATTTTCACGCAATCCGGGTGCATAGATCCTGAGAAATCAGTACCCAGAACAACCGCCTCTGGCCGTAATAACGGCCTCGATACGCCTGGACATTGAGTCAAACAGAGCTTGGATGGCGTGTACAGGTACAGCTGCCCATGCAGCTTCAACACGACACCACAGTTCATGGAGACTGGCGTAATGTGACGAGCCAGTTGCTCGGCCACCATTGACCAGACGTTTTCAATTGGTGAGAGATCTGGAGAATGTGCTGGCTACGGCAGCAGTCGAACATTTTCTGTATCCAGAAAGGCCCGTACAGGACCTGCAACATGCGGTCGTGCATTATCCTGCTGAAATGAAGGGTTTCGCAGGGATCGAATGAAAAGAAGCACTACGGGTCGTAACACATCTGAAATGTAACGTCCACTGTTCAAAGTGTCGTCAATGCGAACAAGAGGTGACCGAGACGTGTAACCAATAGCACCCCATACCATCACACCGACTGATACGCCAGTATGGCGATGACGAATACACGTTTTCGATGTCGCCAAACATGGATGCGGCCATCATGATGCTGTAAACAGAACCTGGATACATCCGAAAAAATGACGTTTTGTCGTTCGTGCTCCCAGGTTCGTCGTTGAATACACCATCGCAGGCCCTCCTGTCTGTGACGCAGCGTCGAGGGTAACCGCAGACATGGTCTTCGAGCCTGATAGTCCATTCTGCTGCAAACGTCGTCTGCCTGTACGTGCAGATGGTTGTTGTCTTGCAAACGTCCTTATCTGTTGACTCAGGGATCGAGACGTGGCTGCACGATCCGTTACAGCCATGCGGATAAGATGCCTGTCATCTCGACTGCTAGTGATACGAGGCCGTTGGGATCTAGCACGGCGTTCCGTATTACCCTCCTGAAACCACCGATTCCATATTCTTCTAACATTCATTGGATCTCGACCAACGCGAGCAGCAATGTCACGATACGATAAACCGCAATCGCTATAGGCTACAATCCGACCTTTATCAACGTCGGAAACGTGATGGTACGCATTCCTCGCAACAACGTTTCACGAGGCAACGCCGGTCAACTGCTGTTTCTGTATGAGAAATCGGTTGGAAACTTTCCTCATGTCAGCACATTGTAGGTGTCGCCACCAGCGCCAACCTTGTGTGAATGCTCTGAAAAGCTAATGATTTGTATATCACAGCATCTTGTGCCTGTCGGTTAAATTTCGCGTCTGTAGCACGTCATCTGGTGATGTAGCAATTTTTATGGCCAGAAGTGTATGTCCGAGGCGATTCACGTCAGGCTATCTGGTTAGTCAAATTATTCGCGCGCATTATCTAGAATGTTCTTCAAACCAGTCACGAGCAATTGTGGCCCAGAGACATGTCGCAATCTCATCAATAAAAATTCCGTTGTTTGGAAACATGATGGCCATAAATGATTGCAGATAGTCTCCCAGCAGCCCAACATGCATAGGATCAAGTCTACTCCATGCAAACATAGCCCAAAACATTACGGAGTAATCACCAGCTTACACAATTTCTTGATGATAGCTTGGCCCCGAGACTTCGTCGGGTCTACACTACATTGGAATCCTACTATCACTTCTTACCAAATGAAAACAGGAGTCATGTGACACGTCCATGGTCTTCCAGTTAGCGTCTAACGGAAAAGGTCACTAGCCTAGGAGAGGCGCTGCAGGCTATGTTGTGCTGTCAAAAAAGACTGCAGCTACAGTCCATTAACGACAAATTTCTTCGCGAAATCCTAACGGATACGTTCGTCTTAGCTCCCACATTGATTTCTGCGGCTATTACACCCAGTGTTACTTATCTGTTACCGCTGACAACTCTACACAAACGCTGCTGCTCTCGGTGTTTAAGTAAAGGCCGTCGGCAACTGCTTAATCCTCAGTGGGAAGTAATTCCTGAAATTAGATATTTCGGCACACTCTTGCCACAGTGCGTCTCGGAATATCGAATTTCCTAAGGATTTACGAAATGGAAATTCCCATGCGTCTAACATCAGCTACCATTCCGCGTTCAAAGTCTGATACTTCCCATCGTGCGGCTACAACCACGTCGGAAACGTTTTCATATGTATCATCACAGTGCAAATGACAGCTCCGCCAATGCACCGCCCTTTTGTACCTTGTGTATGCAATACTGCCGCCATCTGTATGCGTGCATATCACTACCCCATGACTTTTGTCATTCAGTGTATGCTCCTTGGCTTTAGGTAGAGTGAAGGAAATCAGAGGAAGCGTCCTGATAACTATCTCTGGCCTATGCAGTTAATCGAACAGTCGAAAGTCACGCCTCAAACCTATCAAATTGATCCGTAAGTCGCGGTACTGGGTTAAGAGCTCTCTATAATCACGACTATGTTCCCCTGCATCCACAACGAGAACTCAGTAACAGCTGAGTAGAGACATTGTCCCATAACTGTTCAGATTTATATTCGTTTTGCCTTTCCTACCCAAGTTTTGTTCGTATGTCTCACGTCTCCATTCTTCTTCATATTAACATATAAGTAAAGTACCTTTCAAAAGAGTTTCCTACAGTAGTTTTATGCGATACCGATTTTCGTCCTACAACTCCTGAACATATTGGAGACCGCTAAAGTAATTTGTTTTATCACTTTCGAGATAATACGCCGGAAGAATTTCTCTTCGCGCAAACTGTTGAACAACGACTAAATTTCGTGAATGGAGATGCAGGATGAATGCCACACGTTGGGATTAGCATTCCTCTCGCTGTCGTGTGGCGAGGTATCGGGCTGCTTTTCAGGGCCTTCACTGGTGCGAGGAATTCGGTCTGCAGCTCCGGGCTTTCAGACAGATAACCTCGTTCCGTCTCTGGACATCGAGAACTCCCTACGGCATTCAGCATCGACACTCACATTCTGAGTTCGTCCTGCCCTTGGGGAGAAATTCCTTTGACCACAGAGAGATAGTTTGTAATGTATCATATGTACCACATACGATACCGCAAGCTTTGTCGTAGACATTGTAACTGAGTATTTTGAATCTGTCTTTGCTTATTGACTTACAATGGGTGGCCACGACGTTGGTATCACGGATTTACTTCAAACTCATACGAATTTAGCAGGGTAATTAAAGGAACATAATGTGCAAGTAGCAAGCTGCACTACCCTGACAATTCCTAGAAGACGTTTACGCGTATGTTATGTGAATGTTGTATCTGTGGAAGGAATCGGCTGTTATAAATCATTGTGGTCAAGTGGATCGTGTTCGATCTTTGCAGAAAGGTCGTGGACGAGGTGACGATTCAGATCCCGCCAACACTTGTTTTTATAATCTATATTTTTCCATGGCTGGTCACATTATTTAATTTATACGACGTTTGAGAGATAATATAATTTTAAAAAAACGTGCATTTCGTGAAGTTGAATTTCATATGGACTAGGGACGGGCTAGAAAACAAAGCGAAACCACGGTAAATAAGGATGCGGATGACGTTATTCGCAATCAGTAATATAACAAACCACAATATGCTACACCACAAGAGTAATGTACAATTACCCGTCGGATGTGCTCTGGACGTCACACGTTACAGGATTGTATTTGTCATACAGATAAGGAAAACATAAATTTAAACAGCATTACCGGCCGCGGTGGGCGAGTGGTTCTAGGCGCTTCCGTCCGGAACCGTGCGACCGCTACGGTCGCAGGTTCGAATCCTGCCTCTGGCATGGATGTGTGTAACGTCCTTAGGTTAGTTAGGTTTAAGTAGTTCTAGGGGACTGATGACCTCATATGATAAGTCCCATAGTGCTCAGAGCCATTTGAACCATTTTCGAAACAGCATCTACTACATAGAACGAATGCAGTTTTCTTGCATTCATAGCGAATGCTGAGAATTTATGAGGGAAAACACACCTCACTGATACTTTGAAAATTAAGTAATATTACTAGTGATGAAAAAAATAGATTAAAAAGGAAGTCTGAGCGGAGATCCAACCACCTCCTCATGCACGTTGGTCTCGAGCGCTAACCAGTTGTCCATCATGAGCTCTGACCCGGCACCTGCGTACAGATACACTAGTCACATACACTTAAGAGCCAAATAAACCGGTACACCTGCCTAATATTGCGTAGGGCCCCCACGAGCACGCAGAAGTGCCGCAACACGACGTTGCATGGACTCCACTATTGTCTGAAGTAGTGCTGGAGGGAACTGACACCGTAAATCCTGCAGGGCTGCCCATAAATCCGTAAGAGTACGAAGGGGTGGAGACCTCTTCTGAACAACACGTTGCAAGGCGTCCCAGAAATGCCCAATCATGGTCTTGTCGGTGACGCTGGTGGCCAGCGAAAGTGTTTAAACTAGGAAGAGTGTCCCCGGAGCCACTCTGTACCAATTCTGGAAGTGTGAGGCGTCCCATTGTCCTGTTGGAACTGCCCAGGTCCATCGCAATGCACAATGGACATGAATGGACGCGGGTGATAAGACAGGAGTCTTACGTACGGGACACCTCTCACAGTCGTATCTAGACGTATCAGGTGTCCCACATCACTCCAACTGCACTCTCACACCTTTAGAGAGCCTCTATCAGCTTGAACAGTCCACTGCTGACATGGATTCGTGAGGTTGTCTTCCTACCCATGCACATCTATCCGCTTGATACAATTTGAAACGAGATTCGTCCGACCAGGCAACATGTTTCCCGTCATCAGCACTCCAAAGTCGGTGTTGATGGGTCCAGTCGAGACCTAAAGTTTTGTGTCGTGCAGTTATCAACGGTACACGAGTAGGCCTTCGGCTCCAAAAGTTCACATCGATGATGTTTCGTTAAATGGTTCGCACCCTGACATTTGTTGATGGTTCACCATTGAAATCTGTAGCTGTTTGCTGAAGGGTTGCACTTCTGTCACGTTGAACGATTCTCTTCTGTCGTCGTTGGTCCCGTTCTTGCAACATGTCTTTCCGCCCGCTGCGACGTCGGAGATTTGATGTTTTACCGGTTTCCTGATATTCACGGTACACTCGTGAAATGGTCGTACGGGATAATCCCCACTTCGTCGCTACCTCGAAGATGCTGTGCCCCACCGCTCGTGCGCCGACTATAACACCACGTTCAGACTCACTTAAGCCTTGACAAACTGCCATGGTAGCAGCAGTAACCGATCTAACAACTGCACCAGACAGTTCTTGTCGTATACAGGCGTTTCCGACCGCAGCGCCGTATTCTGCCTGTTTGCATATCTCTGTATTTGAATACGCATGCCTATACCAGTTTCTTTGGCGCTTCGGTATAATAGACGTTTAAAATTCCTGTTGCGATTTTCTCGGAATTGCCGGAGTACTGCACCTTACTGCTTGCACATTACGTTGGTCTACTTGCCTACTAAAGACGTACAAAGTTTGAAGTAAATCTGTGATCCCAACGTCGTGGCACCCCGTTGTCAGTAATTCTCACGTGAGAAATAGCTCACAAGAGAAAAACATGCACATAGATAAGAAAGGCAGGTACGAGCTACGTACGCTGATGAGCGAAAAGATTATGACCACAGTCAGAGGAAGACTGAATGTCACCTGATATGCTTGTGGGAGCGAGACACGACAGAGAAAGTATATATGTGGAATGGAGACGAATGGGGAAACATTTTATCTACGGTTCTTGCTGCAAATGGAGAAATCCGCTGACATGAACGACCTCGACAAAGTGCATATTGTTACTGCGCGGCGCCGGGGAAGGAACACCTCTGAAACGATGAGGTTGGTATTATGTTCGAGTGGTACTGTCGTGGACGTCTATGGAAGCCGATTATAGGAAGGTGAGTCTACGAGTAGGCGACACTGCGTTGGACGTCCAAGTCGCATCACACAAAGTGGATTTTCGAAGCTTGCCAGCTCTGTTCAGAAGAGCATTGGCAGCAGATCTGACGACACAGTACAATGCTGGTGCGTGTAAAGCTGTTCTGGAGCACGCCGTTCACTGTACTTCGATGCACATTGATCTCCACAGTGGATGACCCCAGGCGTATTTCAATTTCCACGCAACGACATCGTGAATTACGTCTGACGTAGGCACACCATCATCTAGATTGGACCGTGGATCAATGGGAACGTGTCGCTTGGTCAGATCAATGCCATTTCTTGTTGCAACTAGCTGGTAGACGTGTCCGCACACGCCGTCATCTACTCGAGTAACTGCTCGAAATGTCCATGAGATTTAGATCTGCATCTACATCTGTATTCCACAATGCACCTTGCAGTGTGTGGTAGAGGGTCCATTTTCCTCCTTTCCTGCTCCAATCGCGAATGATTTGCGGGAAGAACGACTGCTGATAAGCCTCCGTGTGGCTTCGAATCTGTTTAATTTTATTTTCTTGGTGTTCTCGCAGTATTTGTTGGCTCTTCTAGGAAAGTACGCTCTCAGAACATTAACAGTAGACCGAACCGAGATGCAGTACGCCAGTGTTGCAGCGTAAGCCGCTGGAGTTGGTGAAGCCGCTGGAGTTGGTGAAGCCGTAGTGTTTATTAAATGAACCTGTAACGAAACGCGCTTCTGTTCTTTGGATCTTCTCTGTTTCTCTGTCAATCCTATCTGGTACAGTTCCCATACCGGTGAGCAATATTCAACCATTGGTCGAACGAGGTTTTTGTAAGCTACCTTTTTAGTTGATGGAGTACATGTTCCGAGGATTCAACCAATGAATGTGGTCTGACGTCAGGCCTTCCCACGATTTTTAGTACTTTTCTCTTTCTCTTTTTGTTGTAGTGAAACTATTTTATTAAGAACGAGTGTAATTGCCTGACCTTGAAGTTTCTTATTTGTGATGAAGAAAACGCTCATGCATGTGAAACGTAAAGACATAATGTGTAAAGTGTGGAGCAACCGCTTTCGTAACTAATTTATCTTTGTAAAGCAATATCCTTTTTTTGTTTGACTTACTTCACTTGTTTTTCCATACTTTACCATTCTTTCTGCTAGCCGCGATCTGTTAAGACGCATGTGTTAATGTATGCTTCTTTAAGTGAGAATAATCACTCATTATTGTTCAAACACAGTGCTATGTTCTTTAATTTTTTACTACTAATACATTTGGTACGTTATTGACAGGTTTCACAGTGGAAGTTCGGTTAAGTCTAATTGTATGAACGGAACTAACTGCTTAGCCTACATTGCGGCCATCTCTCCGAGATAATTGCGAATTGCAGTATGCGATTGCTTAGTGAGAATAAAATTGTCTCACTTAAGATACTCAAAATTCTACAGTTGTGAAAGTAAGAAAGCAAGTCAGTTGTTCGTAAAGAGTGATATCCCGTGTCTTGTAGGAATTCCATCTGTATAATTTTCCGTTAGCTCCACTCACCCCTTGAAAATGGAGAGGTAAATCGTTCCACATTGAATCCGTCCATGCGCTTACTTCCAGTGATTGTTCAGCAATCGTGTCCTCACAGAAAAACGGTTTTTCTGTCTATGTATACACAGTAGGTTACATTTCTTATGCTGAGGTTCATGCGCCGCCCCCTACACCAAGCGTCGATCTTCTGCAGGCCCTCCTGTATTACGCTACAATTTTCTTGCTTTACCACTTCAATGTATACAGTATAATAGCGAAGTGCTTTATGAAACTCGTCTGCTATATTATCGATGTATACGGGCTGTAATGGGTATACAAGCAGGTGCATATATTTTTATTTGTGGTAACTTAACATGTAAACAGATCAGTGTGCTGGTCGTTATACGTTGCCCACAAACATGTCACTATCATCAAGACATGATGTTTCCTGCAACGACGTAACTGCACCATTAAGTGGACTGTGCGTGTCAGTATGGGCTAACAATTTTGTGCCTAAACTTCAACACTTCAACAAATGACGCGCTGCCCAGGGGAAAATATGCATTTACGTCACGCTTTCGCCACATATACTTTCAAGTACTAACCAACAAAAGAACCTAAGACTTACAATGGCTATAATTATTAGTCTGGAAATGACGCAAATACTGACGTAATGTTGTTCAGCACACCATCCTCAGTCACCGCTGGAACTGTTATGTTTTCGTGAAACTCTGCAGTCCACTCACACAGCTAGTCTCAAATCCCGTGCCGGCCGGTGTGGCCGAGCGGTTCTAGGCGCTTCAGTCTGGAACTGCGCGCCCGCCACGGTCGCAGGTTCGAATCCTGCCTCGGGCATGGATGTGTGTGATGTCCTTAGGTTAGTTAGGTTTAAGGAGTTCTAAGTTCTAGGGGACTGATGACCTTACAAGTTAAGTCCCACAGTGCTCAGAGCCAACAGCAAACTCAAATCGTATATTTTTCATTAGGTGGTAGCGCGGAAATGTATGGAAAGCTTTTTGGCAGACGACATGTACCTGGGCGCCTATATCTACCGCCTTCTGGGCATCGTGGATGAACACAGCGAGCTGGGTTTCGCACCATCATCGTTTTCGGGACCCGTGTTCATTCCTACAGAAGACGTTCTTCGAAAATGTCATAATGTGCAATCAGAAAGCATGGTCCAATATTCTGTACCAGCTTGACATTAATGGTAAAGGGCTTCAGTTTTGTGCGTGTGTTCGACGGCCTTTCTTGGAAATGAGAATAACCTGTGCTTTTCCACAATAATCAGGCACACTTCGCTACTCCAGAAACCGACGGCGCACTACTGCAGGAAGAGAAGGATGTTCTTTAGCATTCTATTCGTAGAATAGTATTGTTATCCTGTCAGATCCAGTGGTCTTCCTTCTGTTGAGCGACTGCACTTCCTTCTCTTTCCCATGGTCACTTATATCGAGAACATCCTTTTGTGGTTCGTACGACGATTTAAAGCAAGATGTTTGATCAACCTTTAAACTTGTCTTCTTTGGAGGAAACTGAAGCACTGCGTGATCTGTGGGCTACCTGAACATTATTGCGGGCCACCTGCACCCCTTTATGCTTGATGTCTTCCTCGAAGACGATGTTATCTTCGAACGGGGTAACTGTCCATGCCACAAGGTCAAAATGGCGCTACAGTGGTTTTAGGAGCATGATAACAGACTCATGTACATATCTTGGCCAAGAAACTCGCCTGAGATTAATACAATGGAACACATCTGGGACGTTACTAGGAACCAGTTTCGTGCCTACAACCCATCCTCCTGTAATTCATGGGCTTTGCATGACCTGTGCGTTGACATCTCGTGTCACGGGTCTACGGAAGCCTACCAAAGACTCATCGAATTTATGCCACACTGAGCTGATACTGTATTGCATTCCAAATACAGACCAGACTGTATGACGCAGTTGTCGTTAAAGTCTAGGTCCAAGAGAGTCCCACATTCTTTCAAGAGACCTTACTGGTCGAAACTAGACAGAAACTACATCTGCATCTACGTAGATGCTCGGCGAGCCCCCGTACGGTGCGTGGCGGAAGGTACCCTGTACCACTACTTTTCATTCTCTTTCCAGTTCCATTCGAAAATGGAGTGAGGGAAAAATGACTGCCTGTATGCCTCCCTATGAGCCCTGATTTCTCTTATCTTATCTTGGTAGTCCTTATGCGTAATGGGTGTTGACGGCAGTAGAACCGTTCGGCAGTCACCTTCAAATGCCGGTTCTCTAAATTTTCTCAATAGCGTTTCTCGAAAAGAACGTAGCCTTTCCTCCAGGGATTCCCATTTGAGTTCCCGGAGCATCTCCGTAACACTTACGTGTCGTTTGAACGTACTGGTAACAAATCTAGCAGCCCAACCTCTGAACCGCTTCGATGTCTTCCTTCAATCCGTCCTGGTACGGATCCCGCACACTCCAGCAGTACTCCAGAATAGGTCGCACCAGCCTTCCATAAGTTGTCTCCTTTACAGGTGAACCACTCTTTCCTAAATTCTTGCGATAAACCGAAGTCGACCATTCGCCTTCCCTATCACAGTACTCACACGATCGTTCCACCTCATATCGCTCTGCAACGTTGCGCCCAGATTTTGAAACGGCTTCACTGTGTCAAGCAGGACACTAGTAATACTGTATCCTGGCATTACAGGTTTGGTCTTCCTATTCATTCGCACTATCTCACATTTTTACGCATTTAGGGCTAGCTGCCATACATCACACCAACTGAAAATTTTGTCTAAGTCCCCTTATTTCTTCCTACAGTCACTCCACTTGGACACCTTACCGTACACAAATAAGCGCGTATCTGCAAAAACAGATTCATGTAGTACGGGTCATTTACGTACGTCGAACATTATAAATGCTGTATGTTTTCTCTTTGACGTTTTCAAGTGATTTTGTATTGCTTCGTCATGTTTCTTCCCGTCCTTCATTCTCTGTGATGATGATATGAGGCATAAATATTATGTACGTACTTTTAAGGTAATTTTCGCACCAGAACATGAATAGCAATTTTATGAGGTACTATAAATTGTGATCGGATACTAAGACTCCACTTGGGAGAAGGCAGAAATATTATTCCTTTACGGTTCAGCCAAAGGCTTTAATTAACATGTCTCATCTAATTTCGTACAGAAGTTAGTAACTTAATGTTTAATGACGATCTAGTCGAGTAGGTCCATTAGCATAGAACATTCTTTCATCTGAACTTAATGATTAATATCTCAGATCATGGTGTCATTTAAGACTATTCGTTTATTCTTCAACTCATTTACAATGTGCCGACGATACAAGTCCGAGGGCAGCCCTATGTCTTTACACGTTTTCGTAATTCTTTGAGAATGAGACCCAAAGAATACCTAAGGGTGAGTCATAACCACATTCCTCTTCTACTAACAACAGGCAGATGGTTCCATAAAATAAAGTAAGTTTTCCGTATTTCATGAGCTATTTGATCCCCGATAAATGTTATGCATGTAATGCAACACTTTATTTTTCTCGGTCAGTTTTGTTTGACAAAATGCGGAATTTTGCTGTCGGACATCGTGAAATATTCCCGCTTCAGCCCCTACAGTTTCATGAAGTTCTGACAGGTGGCGGCGCTATAAGGAGCCTTCAAAGTGACGTCTGTAATGGAGATGCGTTCCAAGCAGAGAGCTGTCATTGAGTTCCTTCTGGCGGAAAACGAGAGCATCGCAGGTTTTCATAGGAACTTACAGAATTTATAGGGAGATCTGGCAGTGAACAAAAGCAGGGTGAGTCGTTGGGCGATGCGACTGTCATCATCAGAACAAAGCCGTGCAAAGCCTCCAGCGTGTCGGCCGTGCGCAAGCAGCTATGACTCCTTCAGTATTGGAACTTGCGGCGTCTTTCATTCGAGCTCATCGACGGATCCGAGTCAGATATCTCGCTGCTCAGCTGTACGTCTCTGTTGATAATGCTAACACACTTGTCCACCAGTTGGGATACTCAAAGGTGTGTCCCTGATGACTTCCTCGAAGCCCAGCTGAAGACCCAGAAGAGCATCTGTGTGGCCCAATGAATGATTCAAACAACGGGAAGCAGTACGTGAATGATCAGTAGATTATTGATGCAGCAAAAGGTGGTATCGGGTGAAGACCAGTGGAATGGTACCATGTGGGCTTACAGTTCCTTCCAGTAAGGCCGTCCCATTCAACGGATATTATGTTGAAAATGGTTCAAATGGCTCTGAGCACTATGAGGCTTAACATCTGAGGTCATCAGTCCCCTAGAACTTAGAACTACTTAAACCGAACTAACCTAAGGACATTACACACATCCATGCCCGAGGCAGGATTCGAACCTGCGACCATAGCGGCCGCGCGGTTCCACACAGAAGCGCCTAGAGCCGATCGGACACTGCGGCCGGCGATGTTATGTTGAAGATAGGGTTTTGTAGCCAAAAGAGTAGGGAATAATATGGCGTACTTGGATCCTGAATAAAACCAACCTGCTTTTAGGAAAAAGTTTTGCATTCTTTGTTGAATGCCCGATGAAATTTATGTGAAATAAAAAGCATACGACACGATCAGAGCATTCGTATCTTTCGTTCTATCTTGAACTAAAGCTTCAGATTAGCTTCCGACACGAATGAATGTAGTGAAAAGCGTCGAATTCACAGCCAAATTATGACTAAATTTCGGATCCCGACCTTACACTGGAGCGGAAGAAGGACACACGATCACCTGAGTACGTCACGATACAGCTTTGATCAGCTAGCGATGCCTTCGGACTGTTTATGAATAGATGGAGGGGACGAAGAATCCTTGCAGAATCTATAAAATTTGCGAAGTATTTACGTGATGATAACAAATGATAAATTTATAACCAAAGATCCAAGCTATAGACTGTTCATGTTCCATCTCAGCAACACTAAGAAGAAGTTCTTGTAGAAGTCGAAGTCTTTGAGGTGGACGGAAATCACAGCCCCCGTCATTTCTCGGTTCGTTTGGTGGGGTCTGATGAAGCGCTACTGGAAGTGCGATCCATTTACATATTTACAGGCAGTTGGTTACAATAAAGTAGTGAGACTAATGTGAAAAATAAAAATGTTGTTTACGGTTTTAGTCAAGTTTAGTGTTGTCTCCTTCAAAGTAGTTTCCTTTCGACTGCACACACTTTTTCCAGCGCTTCTGCCATTGATGGTAACATTTCTGGAACTCACCTTCCGTAATATCCCCCAAGACCCTCGTCACAGCTTTTTGTGGCCGAGCGGTTCTAGGCGCTTCAGTCTGGAACCACGCAACCGCTATGGTCGCAGGTTCGAATCCTGCCTCGGGCATGGATGTGTGTGATGTCCTTAGGTTAGTTAGGTTTAAGTAGTTCTAAGTTCTAGGGGACTAATGACCTCAGATGTTAAGTCCCATAGTGCTCAGAGCCATTTTGAACAGCTTTTTGGACATCTTGTGTTGTTTGAAAATGGTGTCCATTGACAGTAGTTTTGACACTTGGAAATATAAAAAAGACGCACGGAGCGATATCTGGTAAATAAGGTGGCTGTGGTAGTACTGAAATTTGTTTTGAGGTAAAAAATTGCTGCACTAACAGAGCAGTATGGGATAGCGCATTATCGTGTCGCAGAAAATAATTATCAGCAATGTTGTGTCGCACACGAAGAACCCTTTTACGAAGTCTTTCTAAAATTTCTTTGTAGTAATAATGGTTAACTGTTTGTCCGGGAGGCATCCACTCTTTATGAACAATTCCATTGGAATCAAAGAAGCACCTTGAGGCTGATGGTCGTCCACTGTGGTCTTCATCTTCAACATCTGTTCTGCCTTCACTAAACATTTTATGCCAACGAATAACTGGAGCTCTTGACATAACCTCCTCTCCAAAAGCCTTCTGAAGCTTATCATAAGTTGTCGCGTTTTCACCTAATGTAACGCAAAAAGAAATGCCATACCGTTGCGCAATATTATGCTGTTCCATTTCCGTGACGAGAGACACCAACATATGTTAACTTATTACAGCACAACTCACGACTGAGCAGTTGCATCGATGTGCCGCTTGGACTAGAAGCAGCTTATAGACCAACGTGAATGATATTGTGCCAACGCAAGGTTGCTGGGTTGCCACATCTTGCAAAGAAAATCAATCTCATTACTTTACTGTCGCACCTCGTACTTCATTACACTGTGACAGAGCTATGCTTCATTACACTGTGGACAGTAGAATGAAGAAATGTCTACAAATAGTGTTTTATTTTATCTCTTTTGTCACAATTCCTTCATTCCGTCCTGCCCTTCCTGGAAAGTGAATGAATAAATGAATGTATGTGTGCAAACAGCTAGCAGACGACTCACCAAAGATGTGCAGCAGGTCTGCAAAGAGAGATTAGAAGGGAAGATTGAGCAAACAGCACACTGTCACAGAGATCGAAGCGTTAGCTATGTGTGGGCCTTCATAAAATTTCCTTATTACCTCTTCAGTTGCACAGGGACCACAGAACACTGCAGTTTTTGCTGTCTGCAAAACTGACACAAAAACGTTTACTAAGATGTGTTCTTTATCTAGAGGAGTTTCAGTTTCAGATTGTGCACATATCCGGTTCAGAAAACGTAATTGCAGGTGCGTTATCCCGTAGCCCCGTGGAGTTCTTGCGAGGAAACGACATAGAAATAGAAGCAAATAGGTCTGATATCATGTGTCTCAAAAACATAACTTTTGTAAATTGTGTGAGTACCACTATGTCAGATATAAAATGGGCTCATCAAAAGGATGAGAAGTGGGGAATTTTTAGGAAACGGTAAAAAAATGTTAAGAAGTGTCAGCTAAGAAAATATTACTTACTTAGGTACGAGGTGTGGTGTTTTCGGAGACACAAGGAGAGCGAAACGTGGTTACTGGGCATCCCAGAAGAGCTAGTGAAAAAACTCATATGGTACACGCATCTGTGCCATGGTCAACTAGATGCATGGAAGTGTTGCTTCAAAGTGAGAGAGTCAGTGTATTTCAGTAGTATGGAGCGAAGTATAGGTAATGTTTTAGCACCTTCGCATTTATGTCACACTGCGCCCCGCTTTTGTTCCTACATTACCTTAGGCTAGGCGCAAATTGAAACGCGTATAGCGCGTGTGGCGCGACGCAGCGCAGCGCGCGTTTTTGTAACATCACAGATTCAAATGGGACCGCGCAAATTGCGACGCGACGCGACTGGGACGCGACACGCGCCTGCGCCAGGTCGCGCAGCGTTGTGGTTGAGGCACAGTTTCTCGCGCCGCGCGTCGCGCTTGCCACGCTAGCGTCGTGGGAAATTTGTGGAGGGGAGCGGAAAAGTAGCCCAGCCATATGCTCACATCGGAACGGCGCATATCAGCAGTGGTAGTGTTGCCAATACGATAAATTTTGCCTTACTGTGTACTGAATTTTATTGCCTTTGGGTAGTGTTTCGTTTTTCGCCATTTAAACGCCCCAGCTTTCTTCGTTAGCACGTTATACTTTTCTGTTATTTATGTCTGCATAGTTTTGTTTTGTTTTTCTTCTGTCAAGAAAAATGTATACTTCAGTAACTGATGAGCCATTGGCCACTGGAATTTGCACCATATGCTTCCGTGATGTTTCCTGATCGCAAGATGGGACAGAGGGTAGTGAATAAGGAAGCAAGGAATATTATAAAATCATGTGATTAAGAACCAAGGCAGGAAAGTAAAGCAAGGTTATATTCTCGCTGCCTAGTAAGCTAGCGTATCTGTACCATCTGTTACAAAAATTTAGAAAGGGGTAATCTCCACAGGTGTGATCCCTTTGTTCATGTGGTAAAAAGCGTCCAAGATCTGAAGTATAGAAGTTTCACTGTGATTACTCTGATATGTATGTAATAATGTAATACGACACTGTACTACATGCATTTGAACAACATATTTCCACTGCAAGCTAGAAACAGTCGAAAAGCAGTCACAAATGACAATGTTTTAATTGGTTCGCCGTGATGAGAAAAAGCATTTCAATTGTTGCATGGACATTATCAGCATTAATAAACTAGTTATACAACAACAGGCTACACAAATGAAGAAAATGGTCGGTATTATTACGAAAGTAGGAATATCCTAAAATAGTGTTATGATTAGATATGTTTGATTTGTTGAAATGTGCTGCTGACAAAGGCAGATCTAATTTCATGACAATGTTTTTCGAACTCCATCTCACAAGGCACACTTGGCTAACTTGTGCATTCCTGTCGCGCGCATTATCCTTAGCTGCTGACAATACACTGACCATTGTGTTGTGCGACAGATCGATTGTTTATTTTCCTCAGTAACAGCTATTTTATTCGCGATCACGCATTGTCAGTTTGGCAAGCCCTAGGTGAGTAAACAGTATCTGGCATGTGCCTATCATTCCGCCTGAAGGATCGCTCGTCATTATTTTAATACTGCTCAGATCAAGAGAAGGAATAAAATCCTTTGGTAAGTTTCCATTCCCGTCGCTCAGTGTTAAAAATACAATGCTTACGGGGATTCCACCAAAATTCCAATAGAATTGTCAGTCTGTTTTTGTGTGAGTTGTTAACCTTTTCTCATTCGAAGAAGCATGACCATTTATGAGTAAAGGCCACATTTCTCTTGGTGACTGGTTTAATTGTACTTTCTTTGTCACAATGTAATTTGCCAAACTCATCTCACAGCAGCTATTGAGACAGAATTCCGAAACGTAGGGTCTCATTAAACAAGTAATTGACAATTACATAGCCCAATAGCTTAGGAAAAACCTCATAGTATCGGTTTGCAGTAACATAAAAGAAGAAATTTCACGTTTATTTTCATACTAGGAAGCTCTTGTTTCGCTAGCTGTCGATAACTCTTAAAAAATTACAGTCACTGGAGTGAAATAAATAAAAAAAGAAGTATAAGTAGTGAAATATCGCCATAGATAAGAAAGTTCCGTGTGTTTAATAATTGGCAAAAGTCTCTCCTCCTTGTGTGCTATCATTCGCCAAACTTTCGTTTCGATCTCTCGAGCGGTTTAGGAGATACGAGAGATGTTGCGAGAATCTTATTCTCGCGGGCGTGAGATCGGAAGTGAGCGCGCTACATGGGATCCATTTTCTCGAGATCGGAGGCAGATAGAGATCTCCTCCCAAGCCTAAACAAAAATTCAGAATGTTAGCTAAATTTCATACGCAGCAACATGAGGTGTAATACGCACCAAACGCAAAATCATAGCGACGCCTAATTTTCGTTGCAAACTTTTTGAATTTTGCGTAGTGTCTTACTTAAATGTGTACATCACAATAAGAATGGTCATTAGCGAGGTGATGGGCACGAAGCTGACATACAACGCTACAAGTAAGGCAAAAATCATATATTTTCAGAGAATAGTTACTGTAAAATCGTTTGAGAAATATAAGAGTTTGCGCGCACTTCGGTTCAGTCAGCGAAGAGCGTCGCCAGTCGGCGCGTGCGAAGTATGGTGTACGCGTCGCAATATGCGCTGTACCCGCGTGACCCGTGCGGCACGTGCGTGTCGCGCTGTAGTGTCGTGTCACGTCACACGTACTATACGCTTCTCAATTTGCGCCTAGCCTTACAGGCAGCAGTGTATAGAGCGAAGCTGTGTCAGTGGCCGGTAGTCGGTGGCTGACATCACCCCACGCGACGCCAGATGGTCACGTAGTGTGGGAACACGGAACTATGCTGCTATGCTGGAGCTATGGGGAGTAACTGTTCGTATGGGACGCCAAGCCGCATATCGTCAGAGTTTGCTTTTGTAGATTACTATTCAATTTCAACTTCCAACCATACCGGAGGTCTTTCTTGTACTGAGAACTATCATTTAATAATTTCAACAATATTAATAATTTTTATGAGAAAAGTTATATGTTTTAATTAAGGTGAACTTTTCTTAGATTTTGAGATGGACCAGTTCGAAGTGAACAGGACGAAACAGGCGCAAACGCGTCTCCGGGAGCCGTGATTGAGAGTGAAAGGAGTAAAGAGGTATGTTGTAAGTGGCAGGACACTGAGTGACACTGAAGTATTTCTTGTAATATTGACGGAGGATATGTAAACTAATTGTTAAAGCTTACTGCGTGCGTTGAGACTGTTATTCACGGTGTTCAGGAAATATTTCATCTTTCAATATTTGCTTTTACTGGCTCTGTGCGTTTGCAGGCTGTTCACGGAAAAGGCCGAATAAATCTGGAGAGGCACTTGTGGGATCCTATGTCAGTGTCGGTGCCTTCATTTAGGCTGAGTCATAATTTGGAATTTTATCTTGCACCACAGTCCGTCCGTGGACTAAGTAACGCGCGTACTGCTGAGAAAAAGAACTCAATGGGGACATTAGAATCTAAAAATAGCATCCGCTACATATCTATAGACGACGCTAGATGAGCTACTACACCCCTGAATAATTGGGGCGGAAATGCAAGACGGTGCTAAGGACTTAAATTTCATAGCGTCCCTGTTATCTTCGTATAACCAAAAAGGTGAAATTCAGTGCCGGCAGGTGTAATGTGTGGAAGAGGAAGTCTGCATACCAATTTTCGGCAGTATCTAGTAGGCACTGAGCACATGCCAATGAGGAATACTGTTTAGGTGATAAAAACGCTTAATAGTCTGCAGTGCATATCACATTCCACTGCTTATTTCACTTCACTATTTTTCCACTTTGTTTGTGTTATAGCCTGCAATGTATGCCAGAAAGCCAAGTACTTGACAGTTGCTATTAGTGCGCCATCAGTTTCCATCGAACCAACAAAACTAAGAGAATTAGGAGGGGCTGACCTTCTACAGCCGATACCACGGACTATAAAAGGTCACAAGTATGTATTTTTAGTGACAGAGCTTGTGTCAAAGTGTGTCAGTTTCACAGCCTTATGGAATGCTATGGGAAGAACCGTAGCTGGTGCATTAAAAAATCATTTCATAAAGGAAGCTGGTGAACGGCAGAAAATTATAGTTTGTAGAATGAACTGCCACAACCAACGTAGAACATCGGATTTGCGCCTCAACTAATTTTGTAAAATGTTGAATGAAATGCTACATGGGACAACAGTGCTATGTCTGACAGCTGTACTAAAAAATGGACCAGCAGATGACACAATCAGAGGGCTAGTGGACTTTCCACACACAAGGAAGTTATTCAACATGCTACTAATAATATCGGGAAGAGAGCAGAAAAGCGACAGAGAAATCTAAAAGGCAAAATTAGGAATTTAAAGATGTCAACTGGAGACAAAGTGATGATCGGCACTCACCAACAGTCAAAAGGATGATATGTATGTTAAAAGATCTTCAACATTTATGCAGATGTTTATAGGGCTAAACGTGAAGCTCACCAGAACGCCATAGAGTGGAAACCATTCGAATGCACAATTCTAAAGGCGTACAGCACATTTCAAATGTAAAACTATTGAAGAAATGAGGTGTTTGTAACGTAATAATCTTAGTTTCAGTTGTCTTTATGATGGTTAAGGTAGTAAAGGCTAGAGATATCATGGGTCCTGTACTGTTCAATTGAGATTTACTGCTTATTGAGGCTGTATGTTACATGGGAGTGATGAGCGCCTGAGAGGCAATGCACCAGTAAGTTACGTTGATGTAGAGAGATGAATCTTAGGGCATCTGGGATATGCCATTAAGGTTGCTCCTTTGGAGCGCTGTGTCTTAATAGGTAGCCAAAGGGCGCCAAAATATTTATTTATGTTGCAGTAGTTGCAGGAGGTTCTTATTTCACTTTGAGAAGAAGAATGTGGAATTATAGAGTAAATGAACGTGAGGAAATTCGAAGGGGAAAGTAGAGCATTTGTATGAGATAACGATGAAGGGAGCAGTAGAGAAGATAAGTGCGAAAAGTATGGATAAGATCACCAGACCCTGTCGCAAGAATTTAATACAGTGACATAAATTTAAGACACGTTACCCTACAATATTACGAAAGCATCCTACATCTGTGAAAGTGAAATACTGAGTGTGTTTTGTAAGATGATTAATTGACGCTTTATGTTGACAGAAATGCTTAAAAAAGGTGTGAGCTTGATGCGTAAATTAGAGCCTTTTAGGCAGAAGGAAAAGTAAGATGATACGCTAACTAAACATTGAAAACAAACCAGTAGAAAGATTCACTGGGAGTGTGCATTTCTAGGTACAGGTAATGGTAAAAGAGAAGTTGAAGTATGTATGGCAGTTCCAAATTCTAGCGTATTCCAGGTTGTAAGAAAAGCCATAAGCTATTTCGGCTCACCCAACATTTGCTGGCCAGATAACTCAGTGGGCAGTTTAGTTTAGATAATTTCGAGCACAACTCTAACTGTTATCTAATACTGTCAATAACTGTCGCGCAGTAAATTTTCTTGTGTAGGTTGCAAAGATTAGTGCTCCCTTTTATTTTTATTTTTATTTTGTTTGTGTGTCAGTAGAGAGTACAGGCACATGGTGGGAGTAGCAAAGGTGATGGGTTACTAACAACGAACCATAAAATCCTAAACTATTCCTAATCTGTTACAAGTCTCATCACTCCTATCTTCAAGAAGGTTGCATTTTGTTAACTGCATTAGGCATGACGGATAATGATTTAGTTATGAAATGTATATGGAAAAGTGTTCAAAATTTAGATACGATAAAAAACTAAGGTACTTCAGTACCAACGCTCTTAGTAAGTTTACTTTCAATTTGGTTAAGACAGATCCTCCATCACCTTTCTAATGTCAACAGAAGACATATGGGAACATTTGTTTGCATTTTCCGTTTAATTTTTTTACAAGTTTCTCAAGTAGAATGTTTATTATAGCAATAGGTTATTTATTTATGGTTCACAAAACATGAGAACCAAAGAGGTCCATCACCCTGAGAAATAGTTCTAAAACACTTCTATTTGTATGTTCGAGTTAGTAATGGAGAGGAGTAGTGGAAGTCAGTGAGAACCGAGATTGGAGCAGCCTCAGCAGGCGTACGGAGACCGGCATACACGAAAGTGGTGTGGCTATGTGAGCCGACAAATGCGCGTGGCCTTAATGACAATGAAACGTGAGGCAGCAGTGGCTCAAGGTCACAATTGCACGCAGCCAGCGCCGAGTCCCCGGCCCCTCCACTTCATCATGTTTTGACAACAGGACTGCGAGTTCATAATGGAGCAGCGGTCAGTAGCCCTCGCCACACAAAGGCGATCCAGGGACAACGACATGGAATGGGCGCGCACAGTCATTGGAGCCACAACCACGTCATAGCTGTGTGGAAACATCAACAAGAGGAGCCGTGTGACAGAGGGTACACCCACGTCGGCAGTGTATGCAGACAGCCTGGATGGCAACTGTAAGTCAATTCGTACGTCATTCGCGAATGCATTGGTATGCGTGAGTACTGACGAAGTCAATTAAGCAGCAAGCATGACACATAATTTGGATGAAATTACGTAAACAAGCTTATTTTGTGATGGAGATGATCTTAATTTTGGGCTGTCTTGTTAAGACCGCTAATTGACCTGTAGTGTGTGAGTGGTAAGCAATCTAGTGGGAATTCCCTTGTATTCACCTCTAGTTGGAGACTTGCTCATCTACAAACAATCTAAATAGTTTGGAAGTATTTCATGAACACTGCGAAGAACAGACAAAGTCCTGATTAACTCGGAAGACTTGATGAAACCCGTGAACTCTGAACCACGAGAATCTACAAAAATGCAGGTCAGAGGAAACAGAATCAATGAGACGTAACGTATGACTATGTCACATGGAATTTATTAATCCTTGCATACGTAGTTGGAGACTCTCTGACAAGTAATGAGAAAACAATTATAGTACTTTCGGGATGACCAGTAAGCTTTGACAGTCCGATATTCCTCAATGGGCTATAACTAATGCAAGCAAATAACGAAATCGGTTTTCAAGAAAATAAGCTGGAGGTTTCAACCTGGACATTCAAGAAGATGGGACAATCAATATGTGAGGGAGATCAGAAGAGATCTAAGGGAGAAGATTAATATTAATGTTGTGAGACAATTTTTCCTCCACACTGTTTTGGAAGAATGCACTCCCAGTTTCCAGTTGCCTCTTAAGAGTGAAGCTAAAAGTTCACCGTTGCTTCATCTCCCATGGTGGAGTGAAAATAGCAAGTTATACAAGAGTGTGTTTTGCTAATATTTTCATCTATAGAACGTTGCATATTATTTGCAACACCTTAAGAAGTTTTTGTATTTAATCCTTTTATTTGTCTTGTGAGCACACGGTGTTTATTAATTACTGGATGTAGTATGATAAGCTCATTATACACGTATAACTGAGTCAGTAGCTTTCAGTGAAATTATTGAGTGTTGGCAGCAGATTAACTTTTTATTTGCAAAAGATATAATTTGGTTGGTTGCATGTCATACATTTTTATCCAACTCTACATGAGGAGCACATATAAATTTTTGCATCGTACAATACATTTGTTTCTAACAGTATGATCTACTTGAAATTATGTAGAGTCCAAAAGGGTAGACTAATAGGCAATTTTGTGCTCAGATCAGAGTGATACACCATAAACCTTGATGAAACTGAGTTGTTTTACTTGCAAGAAATGTCATTTTCTTTCCTCTATCTTACATTATGGTTCAAACATATATGCTTTCATAATTTTCCTTTTTTGTGAAATATTATTATTCATTTCATTACAATTGCTAAGAAATCAGTAAGATCTAGTGATGTCAATTTTTAAATGCCTTTTTTTTAAATAATTGTAAAAGTGTCACTAAATTAGTCATAATGGTGTAAATGTGGAAAGGGACTAGCAGCATAAGTATCTCTTCTGGAATGTTAAAACTACTCGCAATTCCCTAAGATAAAGAATTCAGGACATTTTCTCACTCTTTGTGACAGATTACAAGAAAATCTTTGGCATTCAATGTACTGATACAAAACTGAAGAGAATTTTGAAGATAATATTTGTTAGCATGTTAGGTGTAATGATGATATTTTTATAGTTTTTTAGCTCACTAAATTTATTCTGTACATTTTTTGAAGCAGTTTTATTCGTTTGATGGGCTGTCATTATTTGACTATGCAGTGACATGATTTACATTTCAAGTAATTTAATAAGAAGAGATATTAGCAATGACACTATCTGTGCTGCTGATCTACACTGTAACTCAACCATTACAAAAAATAAATTCTTCACGTTTTGGATCATTGTAAATAAATATGGAATCCGTAAAAATAATGCTGGCTTGAGGGGATATGAAGAATAGAGGTGTCCTTCAATTTGCGACAAGTAAACCGATACCTAACACTGTCATTCCAAGTGAATAACAATCATTTCTTGATTAATTTGCTGAGGTGAGATGAAACAGTACTGGAAGTACACTAAATTTAAATATTTGCAAACAGTTTTCTATGGTAATAATTTTTGTAGCATAAGGGCAATCTACAAAGAAGTACTTCATTACACTGTGGGCAGTAGAATGAGGATGTGTCTGCAAACAGTGTTTTATTTTATCTCGTTTCTCACACTTCTTTCATTCTGTCCTCCCCTTCCTGACTTGTATAAGACTGAATGAAACTTTGTGTGCATACAACTACCATATGAGGTGTAGACGGCGGTGATTTACGAAGATAGAGTAGAAGGGAAGGTTCAGCTAGCAGAAGCTTCCGGCTGTATCGATAGTCTAGAGGGAGTCAGGCCAGTCAGGCAATGAGGGCCATCCTCCAACATCAGTTTTTGAACGAGGGGTACGTTGGTGGCCAGGTGGTATCTTTCGTCACTCTGACCGAGGGAACTGATGTGTGCAGTCCTCTCCACGCCGAATGTCGGTTTGGTAAGACAGTACTGTAGCAAAGTAAGTCACATCATCGCCGATGAGGGTAGAAACGTGTTCATTGAAGTCAACGTTGACAGGGAAGTATCATAAGGTGGTGTAATTATCATAATTTTGATCTTTTAACTAGTTGGGATTCGAGAACTTAATATGGTGCAGCTCCTGAGCCTGGCATCTTTGTGTGTGGGTGAAGTTAAGCTGAATGTTCAGTAAGTGAAATTGGGAGCAAAATCTTTCAATCTGATATATGGTTCTGTGTGGTTTTTATTAAAATTAACAGCACTTTGTTTGTGTAGTACCTGTACATGAGTACGTGGCTTAACACGTGAAATTTCAAATGTAGTTACTGGTATCAAAAAAAGCTTGGAAACTTTGTCAAAGTGACGATTCAGGGTAGATTTTAACACTTTCACTGTTTTAGAGGCAGTTCTCTTTGTGGAGCAAGGCCTTGATCCAAGTGAGGTAGTCACAGTACACTGTAGTTGGTGATCATTAAAATACTTGTTGACTATTGTGTAATGTGTATCAGGAAGTGGATGCATAAACCAAAATTATTTTGGACATTTGATGTGTTTTAGATACGTTTTCTGTGTAATATGTTTTGATACCATATGACTGGCCGTGTTTGTTCTGGCTAACATAGTGGTTACAGTGAAAGTTTAGACCTTGCCACAAAAAGTGGAAATAGAAAAGATATTTGGCACACAGTGATACAGTATGGTGTATTTCTGAGTTTTTTTTAATTACAGTTTGGTTTTGTGGTTGTATATGTTGTCAGATAGATGCAGGTTATTCAAAATCTATGGCAACTTGGTTCACCGCTACCAAATGGCTATACACATTATAAGAGAAATATAAATGCTGAGTATATTTGATAATTTTTGGATTAATGTTGATGTTTAGTTTTTATTTACAAATGTGGTATGTTGTGTGCTATGTTGTAATGATCATATGCCACAGTAGGTACGTTTCAGTATGGCATTGAAATAATTAACATTAATCAACTTTGATCATTTTGGAAAGAAATTATGAAGCTTTATACTATGAGACGCTACAGTGCAAGCATCTAGTAGTCTCATTTGTCTGGTCTCTCACTTAGTAATGTTTAAACGATACCCGTTAATCAAAAGATGCTCTGGGTGATAATGTGTGACGAATACCATTCCTGTCCACCAAATGCCAACAGCATACCATAAGTAAATTTAGTTTAGGTGACCAATTCCGACTGGGAATTGAAAAGATATTTCATGTTGGACAGTTGTGTAAAAATTGAGTCTAAAGTTTCTTCGTGAATATGAGAAAAACCTGTTTTATCAATAAAAGTATTAAATCTTTGTTTGAATTCACAATAGTAGCTTTCACAATTGAGACAACTCTCTATCCCCTATTTCACGATCATTCGAAACTTACTGTTCTTCTTTAAACTTTTTCGATGTACTTGGTAGGAATCCTAGACTGTGCAGCAGCACTCCAAAAGATGGCGAACGAGCAAGTGTTCTCCCAACAAAACACTGGTTTTTGTTCACCTTCCCCTCAACATCTTCTATACATTCTTTCCAATTGAAGTTGTTCATAACTAATTCCTTGGTATTTAGCTGAATTTACGGCCTTTAGATTGATTTATCGAGTAACCGAAGTTTGATGGACTCAATTCATCATTCATGTATATAAGCTCACACTTTACGTTATTTTGGGTAAACTGTCAATTTTCGCACCATACACATGTATTTTCTAAATCGTTTTGCAATTTGTTTTGATTTTCTTATGACCTAACTAGACCATAAACGACAATATTATCTGCAAACAACCTAAGACAGCTGCTCAGATTGTCTCCTAAATCGTTTATATAGATAAGTTACAGCAGCTCTACCTTGGGGATCGCCAGAAATCACTTCCGTTTTACTCAGTGACTTTCCATCAATTACTACGAACTGTGACGTCTCTGGCAGGAAATCATGAATCCTGTCACATATCTGAGACGCAATTTGGCTACAATCCGCTTGTGCAGTACAGTGTCAAAAGCCTTCTGGAAATTCAGGAATACGGAATCAGTTTGAAATCCCTTGTCAATAGCACTCAATACCTCTTGTGAGTAAACAGGTTATGTGTTTCACATGAACGATCTGGTCTAAACTCGAGTTGACTATGTGTCAATAGATAGTTCTCTTTGAGCTAATTCATAATGTACGAACACGATATACGTTTCAAAATCCTGCTGCATATCGACGTTACTCCTATTGTATTTCCTGAATATTGGTGTGACCTGTACAACCTACCTGTCTTTGGCTACGAATCTTTCGTCGAGCAAGTGGTTGAATATGATTGTTAAGTATGGGGCTATTGCATCAGCATGCACTTACAGGAACGTAATTGGTATACAGTGAGGACCAGAAGACTAGCTTTTATTAAGCAACTTTCTCTAGCACTCTGAGGATATTCACTTCTAAGTTATTTATGTTGGCAGTTGTTCTTGATTCGAGTCCCTGGAATATTTACTTCGTCTTCTTTAGTGCAGGAACATCGGTAGGTTTTGTTTAGTAACTCTGCTTTAGCAGCACTGTCATCGACAGTAACTTCATTTCTGTGGTTCTGAGAAGGCATTGACTGTGTCTTGCAGCTAGCACGAGAATCTCTTCGGATTCTCTGCCAGGTTTCGAGACAATGTTTCTTTGTGGAAACTGTTATAAACATCTTGCGTTGAAGTCTGCTCGAGATTTCAAAAGCTTGTGTGTGTCCTCTTCTGCCAACAGTTTACAGTCCACGTTGACTTCCATACTAGGATACACTCCACACAAAAACCTAAAGAAAAGACTGCCTAAAACTTTAATTAATTTTCGATGCTAAGAAACTTCTCTTTTGCGAATCACTTTTCTTGCTAGCAGCAGTGAGCATTTCATATCCTTTCTACATCGACCCTCGTCAGTTATTTTGCTTTCAAAATGGGGAAACTCATCTGCTACCTGTAATATCTCATTTCCTAAAACGAGCATCACCTGATCTAATTCGGCTGCATTTCATTATCCTTGATTTTCTTAATGTTCATCATGTGAACTTTTTTGAGGGCGCTGTCCAATTCATTCAACCCCTCTTGCTATCTCTGATAGAATTACAAACTGGGAATATTTTATTCCTTCTTCCAGAACTTTAACTTTCTTCCCAAAATTCTAAGATTGTTCTTGGTTTACTTTCCTGCCTTCTCAGTGTACAGAGAGGATACAATCTTGTGTCACACACATGTCAATTACTGCTTCCCTTTAGTGTCCTCGATTCACATTACTGCAACTTGATTTCTGTTCAAGTTGTAGTTAAGCCTACGATCCCTATATTTTATCACGGTTACCTTTAGATTTTCAAAGAGTTTATTCAAATTTCTCAAAAGCTCTCTCTACCAGTCCAAATGCTGTTAATGTGAGTTTGCCTCCCTTAATCTTCTATTATACGCCGTAGACATACGTCGTAGATCAGCACTGCCTTGGGGTTTCCTACAGTTCTTCGGAACGCAACATGAAATTCTCAGAAAGCGGATTCAAGCAGTTTTTCCATCGGTCTGTAATTATTTCGTGTACGTGTTTGGAACCATGATTTATTAAAAAGAAGCCCCGTAATATTCGAACCTGCTCATACATCACTTCTTAGGACACAAAATTATCTTGTTCTTCTGGATACCTGAAGTTATTTTATCTCACATCTCTTGCATACCAGGTGGAATAGTTTTGGCAGGGTTGGCCCTCAAGGATCTCAAAACTTCTGAAGGATTTTTATCTACTCCAGGGTCCTTTTTTCTACTTTGGTCTTCGACAGTCCTGTCAAATTCGTCTGACAACAGCATGTCTCCAGCGACATTTTGATGTATTTTCTTTTCTGCTTCTACAATACCACCTTTCCTTTGTATACCCTTCCGACATATGTCTCTCTCTATTGAGTCTTGCCGTCTTTGTTTAGTATTGGAGAGCCGTCTGAGCTCTCGGTATTCATACATCTGTTCCTCTTTTTCTCCAAAGGTCTCTTTCATTTTTCTGTATGAGACAGCTACCTTTTGCATAGTCATTATACTTCTACAGCCTTGCATTTCTCGTCTTGCCTTTCCTATTGAGTCATTTTCAGTTTCCCTCTTTTTCCTGCTTCATTCCTTGTATGTTTATATTTGCTCCTTTAGTCAGTTGGGTTCAATATCTCACGTGCCATCAAAGGATTTCTGTGGGGCTTGTCTTTCTGGTTATTACTTACTCTGTTACCTTTACTATTTCTCCTCTGTAAGCTACCCTTTCATCCTCTACTGTATTTCTTTCCGCATTTCAGTCAACCGTTGTCTAATGCTACCTTTGAAAATCTCTGAGTCTTTCAATTTGTCTAGGTTCCTTAGTCTTAAACTCGTACATTTCTGCGATTTATTTAGCTGTAACTGCAAACCGTAATCAATAAATTATCCACATTGGCCTCTGTAAGTGTTTTGCATTTTAAAATTTGTTTTCAAAATCCGTATTTTACCAAATGTGGTCACTCCTAAATCTTCAGGTGTAGTCATGTATCCTCCATTTATACAATCTTCTTTTATTTTTCTTAAACCACGCATTACCAATGCAGGGATTTTCTCCTCTCATTTCTCCTGCCCAGTCCATGTTCTCCAAATATATTTCCTTCTTGTCCTTTTCCAGTTATAGAATAGCAGTCCCCCACGACAGTTAAGTTTTGTCTCCGTTAAATATCTCAATAATTTCTTTTATCTTGTCATACCTTGTGAAACGGAGAGTGGAATTGGTACCTCACGTGGATGACTCCCCATGGAGAGCAGCACTGTACGACGAACTAAAAAGATTACATCCCTGCTATAAAGAGAGGTGTGGAGAAGGAGTACTCGAGGGTATTCACATGAAAAATCGTGAGCGTTGTTTAATGTGTTAGGTACCACGATTTAGTACCATGGGTAATTATCTTTCTGAAGGAAGTAAATTATACATAAGTAAACTTAACTTTCTAACATTAAGTATCATCATGACATTGTCAGGTAATTTGTTAGTTACATGTTCCGTACATCATTTGAAAGATTCTTTTATCGAAATGGTATGGAATGAGTTAGTTTACTAGATATGTGTAAATGTTTCATATTAACATTAATGAACTTATCTATTTATTCCTACTGAAAAGCAAGTTCTGTTTCACCAGCTTCTAGTTTTTAAATAAAAATTCGTCCATGGAATAAAACGAGTTTTGAGAAATGGTTTCAAGTTTTCATCAATATGTACAACGAAAAATTTGGAACATTCTGTCCCATTTAGTGACTTTTCCTCCTGTGCTTCATCACGTGTTGGTATGACTCTAGTTGTTGAGCACAAATTGAATAGAATGAGTTTTCTCAAAATTAAGGTAGAGCCCATTTTCAAGGGAGTACTTAGCAGTTCTTTGACAAACATCATTAACAGTATCTTCTGTTGCTTTCCCCATCCGCAAAAACTACCAATTCTTCTTGTTGAATATTAGGTGAAATGTCGTTCACATACATAAGAAGTAGGACAGGAACTGAAATTGAACCATGTGGTACCCTTTTGTGATTTTTTTTCCCCCATTGTGACTAAAACTTTCTAACACTGTTTAAATTATTCAGTACAAAATTTTGCATTCTGATTGTTAAGTACGCTTCAAACCAGTTGTCAGTAAAGCCATCCATTCCATAGAACATGATTTGTCCCTCATCGTAACATGAGATACAAAATGAAACAGATTCCGAAGACCACAAGAAATACCAGTTGGCAATATTTTACTATTCAAGGCTCCTAACACAGGGTGCCTGAATGTATGAAAAGCATTCTCTGTGGAGCGATCCTTCTGAAATCCTAATTGTGATATGCTAAGTAAACTGTTTCTACTTTTATATGAGACTACTCACAAGCACATTATTTTTTCAAATATTTTAGAGAAAGATATTGGAAAGAAATTAGACAGTAACTGTTTAAGTATTTCTTATCAATTTATTTACAAGGCGGTTTAACAATTGCGTATTTTAATTTCTCTCTGGTAAAATTCCATGTGCAGTGATGCATTACATTTATCACTGAGAACATTGCTTATTAGCTTTTCAGAATCCTGTTTAACATTCTGTCAACAGCAAGTGACCTTTTGTTTTCAGAATTTTTGCAGTTCTGTTGATTTCAGTGAAGCAACTTCAATTTACTTAAAGTTTAATGAAATGATGATAAATGCTGAGAAAGATACATAAGTGATAATCATTATTGACAGTGGCTGTCATGCAGTTTTTCCTTTTCTGTAATAGTTACTATCAAACAAAAATACATTTTCGTGTTACATAACAGTGAAAGTTGCTTTTGTCACTTTCATTTCTCGGATAAGTATTTATAAACATAAGAATTTTCTGAACGTTACTGGCAATGTGGGGTTGGTTAACTAGCGATTTTGAGGCTCATGACTAGCGGTGTTTTTTAAGCAACAGACCTACTTAATACATTTTCATCGCTCTTCCAAAGGACGTACTAATTCAATAAGATCGAAACGTAGAAGAACTTAAGAAGTATTAAGGTTGCTTGTGTTGTGTTGGTTGTACTTCTGTGTAGACTAATGAATATTTTTTGAACAAAATTTTGACTTAATGGAGTGCTTTTGTCGTGTTTCATTGTCAGTTGAGTAAAAGAATATTTGTTATCTTAGGCCTGGCGAATGCTGGATTTCGAGTTGGGATATCGTACAAATGAATTGAATTCTGTTTTTTTTTCAGCATTCCAGTGTCAAGCATTACGAATGTTTCAGTCTCTTAACAAGTGGAGCTAGTTTGCATATGAATTTGTAGTACTGCAACGGTTGCTGGTTTTCTATCTTGACTACGATAAGACATTCATTGTGTAGCTGCTTTCTTGTTTTCGTCTATATATTTCGTGTCAGAGGCGTGTCACAAAACCATATCAACTCCAAAGCGCTTGTTCTTAAGCATTAATGGCGGACTGTGCAACGTCTCACCTGTCAAACACAACAAACGTTGGTAATAATTCTGAAGCAGAGATCTGCCGATTATACTGAATACCCATCATTAGTCCTCGTGGGCATGCTGTCTCTTGAAGAAAAAGTTTGCTGTCAATGATTCAAAGTTGTTCTTGAAGATCTGATGCGGTTTGTTGTCCTCTTGATATCAGACCTTAAGAGATCCATGCTACAGAAAAAGAAGTCATTCCAGTATGCAACAAAATATGCTTGTTTGAATTTAAGCTCCACAGTTGCGCTATACATAAAGTACCATTTAGAACAACTAAAGGACCAGTTTCATTACTCAACTGGGATGAGAGTAGACGTATTCTGAGAAGCGACCCTTGTACCTTCCAATTTTTTACAGCTGTTAAGAACCCAGGTCTCTCGAAAGTGTCATTAACAGCTCGGTTAGATATTTTCCGGAAGTATGTGGGTATCAGAAAACTGCTTTATGTTACATATAGTCTCGTAAGCCTTTCCCTGCTAAGTCAAACCAAGTGAAAGAGAGAAAGATTTCTCAAAATACAGTTATTTTTGAACACATTCGTATTTGTTTTAGAATACGCTAAAAATTAAACTTTTGGGGAGAGTTTACTTTTTGTGTCATTGTATTCTCACTTGCGCTAATCTTTCATCATAGATGAGCACAGTTGCATTTTTGCTTGTAAGAAATCTTGTGTATCTGATCTAAGTACTTCCAGTCTTTGTACAATACATATTCGTCTTAACTTGACCATTCCCATTGACACAGGTTGTTAAAAAAGTGTTCCATATTTTGAAAGACCAAAACAAGAAAGAAAGGACGAGCTAATATGGGTTCTAAAATGCATACTTGATGAGCTGTGAGCACTTTCTCACCTTTCGTGCTGTGAAACATAACTTTTCTACTGAAAATTCTTTGTTATTACAAACGACCTATAGAATTCAAATGAGTAAACAAATGAGGATACATTACTCTTTTAGTGTGAAATGGTAGACGTTCTTAGGTAATGCTCTTGCTAAAACATACGACCCTGCACTTGTGTGACGTCGCTAAAGGGGATGTACAATATGTTGTCCATCAATAGGAGGGAATGCTTCTGACATATCAGGGAATCACGTACTCTTCGAAAAACGCCAGGTTAGTCACGGATGATATGGAATTCATTGATGCGTTCCCGTAGTGTTTGCACATCATTAATGGAGCCAGCATATGCCAAGTACTTCATAAGCCCTCACAGCCAATAATCCTAGGGACTAAGATCGGTGTAACGAACTGACCAATCCACTGCCCACTAAATATCTGTGTGATATGTCGTCGCACATTTAGGAGATAATGGTTTGGAGATCCTTCATGTTTGAACCGTATCTATAGCCATGTTTAGAATAGTACATCCCCTACCAGGACAGGCAACTTGTTTGTTAGACACTGACGATACCACGCACAAGTCACACTGTTTGGTAGTACGTAAGGTCCTGTCAGTCTTCCGCCGATAATTCCTGCACAAATTTCAATTGAAAACCGGTGCTGATGCCTTGCTCCTTGTTGGTTATGAAAACCGACGATCCGATATCACTCAAAACCAGCCATTCAGGTTCGTCTTTGAAAGGTATCTTTGTTGTGAAAAATGGAACTTAGCATATTCTTGCAGCGTCCATTAGCAGAATTGCGTTCTTGTTGGCTGACGTTGTGTTCGAAGCGCTTAGGAACGCTGTACGTGATTTTGTTTATAACAAGTGTTCATACAGGATTGCCCAGACTGAGGCTGAGCAGCCCCGATAGATGCTGAAATTCTACGTGAACCATTTCCAAGATCTTCTTCCTCTGGCTGTAATGCTTGCTCCTCCACAGCAGACTTACGAATAGAGTGATGTATGCCAAGTTCTTTAATTGTCGGAGATATGGAACCAAAGTCTACTAGTCGCTGAAAAGACTGCTTTATGACTAAACCGATGGTACCCAGCATATTGAATATTTTTTCTGCAGGTAGGAGGTGGAGTATCAACTGTTGCCACCATTTGCCACATCAGTAAAGAACCTTCAGCTATTCTAAAGCAAATTTAATTAATATTCCGCCAGCTCTGTTGAAATTAAATTTATCTTTTATTCAGGGTTGTGTTCTTACCTGGTTTGCTTAATTACTAACGAGCTGCAATATAAGATAGTTTTTCACGACAAGAGATAGAACCTGCATTTTATTTACGAAGTCCAATAACCAAATTTGTTAATACAATTACGAGTATTAACATTATTAGCACCAGACAGGAAAGGCAAGGCACACAATAAATTTGGTGCTCGTTTGAGATAATATTTTTAATGAAACTGAATGTGTCTTTAAATATTTGTATGGTAACACTATTTGATTTTCAGTTTCAAGCTATTGATGTAACCATTTCTAGAATAGGAAAGAGGGAAGATAAATTTCCAAACCCACAAAGGACTGTGTAATATTAGTAATTTTCGCCTCACAAACATTAATATACGCTCAATAGTAAACGCCTGATGGCCTAAAGTTATCGAACAATTGTAAAGTAAAAGAAATGAACCATCGCATAGCAGTGATAGAATCTATTATTCTGTATCTTTGCCGTTCTTGCGCGGTGCCAGTAAATCTCTATGTACATGTATCGATTAATGGTGTAAAAAAGAACTCTGTTGTTTCAAGACAAATGAGGCTTTTGGCGCCTCACCTTTTACTGTTTGTATTCCATGAGAGGCGGACGCGGATTTGCTGCGTTCCGCAACTGTATTTTATATTCTATGTGAAAGTATTGAGTGAATATGCTAATTGTTATTTTTTCCAATCAGAAAACATGTAGTTTCTTGTAACTGATATCGAACAGACAGAGTCAAGAGGACATTTTGACTGTTATGTATAAAGTATCTAACCACAATGGTCATCTATTGTAATTTAATATAAAAAGGTACGTAGCATTAAAAAACGTATGTTAAAGATAAGTGTGCTTATTTTCGTAAATTAACCTTGATGATTCCATCTCCTTATTTACCTGTATGATAATTATTTTTGTGTTACTTCATCACCAGAAATACGATCACGCTGATGGGCCGAATGCAGCATGAGGCAGAAGGAACATTATCGTTTTCCTATTATTTCTGAACCAACTCCTTTTTTTTTAATTGTGTAGTGTTGCATTTCTTTTAAAGTCTATAAATCTTCTGGTCCCTTAGTGTTGATCCGGGTATGACTACATCGCGACTATAAAAATGCAGAGAAATGATAATGTTTCTTCCGAACGATCTCAAATATATATATATATATATATATATATATATATATATATATATATATATATATATATATATATATATATATCAATATGCTGCTCTTATTCAGGTATTTAATGCTCAACGTATGTTATTATAATAGTGTAATCAATCCCTGATTCTGTTGCCAAGTGGCCCACCAAAATATTCACTTTTTCGACATTAAAAAAAAAGGAGACCAACGTACACCTTTCAGTAACGGTTACAATCAACACAAGCTACAGCAAAATACCTTTCAGCCACAAAATATACACTTCACGCAACAAGCGAATGGACCTTTGGGAAGTCTGAAGCCTAAACGCCCGCATAATACGCAAATTTATTATGCGCAAGCGAATACGCCAGGACAACAAGATCCATTTCCAACCGAGTTCGTACCACAAAACCAACACCAGTTCCAGACGGAAGAAACTTTAAGAAATATAAATCAGCAGGAAAGTAAGCGTCGAGCGGAAAATTAAAAGCAGCACCTTTGAGCCTCCTAGAGGATGCTGCAGGTTTGAATGGGGGCAATCTGCCACACGAAATTAAAGCAATTAGGTATGACAAAGAGACAAACTTACGGGATGATCTAGTAGCAGACACTGAGACGAAAGACAATGATGACGTATGGGACGAACAAGTTCAAGCTTCCATAAGAGTATCAATTGCCAACATACCAGTAACAGCCATTGTAGATACAGGAGCTAATATAAATGTCTTATCTTTATGTTTATTTAAGCAAATATCCTCTGTATGCAAAGTTTTATCATTTCCAATTCAAGGTTGCACCGTATCGGGAGCAATTGGTCCACTAACACAACGTGTAAATCTTCAGACTCAGCTTCAAATCCAGATAGAGTCTATTTCAGTAACGTGCATTTTTCTTATTGTTAAAAACCTATCAGTGCCATGTATCCTGGGTATGGAATTCTTGAGGCATACGAAAGCTAAAATTGACATCGAGTGTGGAATCTGTACTCTAGTAGCGAGCCAGCAACAAGTAACTGTAAATTTGTTAAGAAGTAAGGTGAAGACAAACTTTGGGGTGCTTCGGATAGCAGTACGGCCATGGACTAAAAGACAACAGTACAGTCAGACAGAAGACGTGACAGATCCTGAAAGTGTTAATGACGATGAGTATAAAGACCTAATTCCCGGTCAGAATGAATTATACGGTAAAGCTAGTGAGTCCACTGAATTATCCAAACAACAGAAGAATGAGCTTTAAAATTTGTTAACAGATTACGTTCAAGTATTTTCTAAGAAACCTGGACTAATAAAAGGCTTTGAATATCGAATGGATGTCCTGCCCCATTCAACCTACTGTAGAACAAGCTATTCCATTCCATATGCGAGACGAGAAGCTGTCAAGTGCGAGATCAGGAAAATGTTACGCTGGAATGTGATAGAAGTATCTCATTCACCTTATTCGAGTCCTTTATTGTCTGTACTATAATCAGATGGTAGCGTAAGGCTAGTCCTAGATGCAAGATTAATCAATAAAATTATAGTACCCATAAGAACGAGACCAGAGGCTCTTGAAGAGCATCTGCAGAAATTTCACGGAGTTAAGTATTTGAGCACCCTTGATTTGAAAAGCAGTTACTGGCAAGTAAAACTTGCGCAGGAGTCTAGGAAGTGCACTGCGTTTATATTTGCAGGTAGATCTTACCATTTCAAAGTTGTACCGTTTGGACTAAATGTGAGTTCCGGAATTTTTATTTCTGCCCTTGACTATGTACTGGGTCCTGAACTTTTAGACGAGGTAACAGTCTATGTGGATGACGTTCTTGTAGCATCGAGAAATTGGGAAGATCATGTGGCCCTTCTGCAGAAGATATTTCAACGATTCAGAGAGTATGGTGTTACAGCAAATCTTAAGAAATCCAAGTTTGGAAAAAGTGAAATTAAATTTTTAGGACACATCATCACCCCTGAAGGAATTAAACCCGACCCGGAAAAATTGTCTGCTATAAAAAACTTTCCAACCCCTGTTACAAAAAGGCAACTGAGAGGATTTATCGGTCTTACGTCATTTTTCAGACGTTTTGTTCCCAATCAGGTACTGAACAATACCGCTCTTCACAACCTTTTAAAAAAGAATTCACATTGGAATTGGACGCCGGAATGCCAAGACGGATTTAAGAAAATTAAAGACAGTCTGGTTAACAGTAACATTCTCCTACATCCTCAGATGGATAAGGAATTTTGTATTACTGCAGACGCTTCCTTTGTGGGTATCGGCGCTTGTCTTTTTCAGATTCAATTAGTAAATGGACACGAGCAAATCCAAGTGATTAGCTTTGCGAGTCGAGTGTTATCAGAGTGTGAGAAGTCTTATTCGGTTACGGAGTTGGAGGCACTTGCCGTAATATGGGCTTTTAGGCGATTTAACTATTATATCTATGGAAGAAAAATTAAAGTCTATTCAGACCATCAAGCCTTATCATTCCTCCTTACATGCAAGTTGCAACACCCTCGTCTTACTCGATGGTGCTTATTCCTGCAGGAATATGACTTTGACATTGTATATATTAAAGGTAAAGACAATGTTATAGCAGACGCACTTTCTCGCTCACCTGAGGGCTTACCAGAAACCAGCGAACTGGTGGAACAAATGTCTAATTATAAAGTTTTGTTAATGAAAGATCCAATTCACAGAAAGTATTTTCTTCAGTTATGTAGGCAGATTCAGATTCTTCAAAATACAGATCCAAAGTGGAAAAAGGTTATACAAATTCTTCACGAAAATCCAGCCCACAAGTTGTCCAAGTTTTATAAAGTTCATAACCAAGTGCTATTTCATAAGACGTCTGAGTCATCTGAGAGGTGGTGTGTTTGCATCCCTCGAAATTTCATTGAACATCTTCTGTGGTACACTCACATTTCATGGGGTCACTACGGACCAGAAAAATGTAAAAGGAAAATCTCGACTTACTGTTATGTTCCGAATCTACACCAGAGAATCCATAAATTATTGAGAAACTGTGTCATCTGTCAAAAGGCAAAATCCTTAAACGTTTCCACTTCAATCCCACTAAATCCAATAATTGCTGAAAGGCCAAACCAGCTTCTTAGTATTGATTTGGCAGGTCCACTACCCACCGGTAGGGGAGGCGCTAAATACTTAGTAGCAATCCTGGATAATTTTTCTAAGCACATAAGACTGTACGCAGTAAAATCTTCTTGTGCAAATCCAATAATTCGTCGCATGGAAAATGACTATTTCCCACGATTCGGGGTTCCAGAATCAATCTTGTCTGATAATGCTTCAAATTTCACATCACACCCGTGGCGTGCATTTCTTGCTCGCCATGGAATCAAACAAATTTTGATATCCCTGTTTCGACCGCAATCGAATCCGACAGAAAGAATCTTCAAAGAATTTAACAGATTTATAAGGACGTACATTCCGAATAAGCAATCTAAGTGGGTAGACTTCGTAACACCTTTCGAACAGATTGTAAACCACCTTCCTCATCTGTCGACCGGATTCACGCCACATGAGTTAATGTCAAGATCAAAAGAAAGGAATGAATGGATAGACCCCCTTCCAAAGTTACAAGACAACGAATTGGACCTAGACGCAAAAATCAGGCAAGCTCTCATATCATTGACAACGTATGCTAACCTCCGAAAAAAGGCATTTGATAAGAAGGTAAACAGAGTTATAGATTTCAAAGAAGGAGAAAAGGTATTAGTCAGGACTCACTTTAAACCATCCCTGTTGTTAAAGAAGAATCGTAAGTGGCAACATATTTATGAAGGTCCCTTTGTGATAATGAGGAAACCACACATTGGTAGCTATTTGTTATCTGACCCTGCCACGAATAAAATCAAAGGATTGTTCCACCATCATGATTTAAGAAAATTTTATAACGCCAGGAATTAAGTTAATTTAAGCTGTATGAAAATTCTAAGGTATTGGAGATCAGGATTAACCAATGAGTAACAAGAACTGAACTGAACTGACTACGGACGTTAACCGGTGCTAAAAGGAAACCTTATGTATCAAAACAACGTGTCTGGAAAATGAAATACAGAATAAGTTGTAGACAAGTATTAACATGAATAATCTTTATGTAAACAGGAGGACATGTCCTAGAGGCGATTTTCAATTTTAGTTATAAGTTAGTATGTAAGAAAAATGATGTACTCGAGAGGTATTAATTAGCCCCGAGGTACTAAAATGAGGAAAGAGGAAGGAGCGAATTATGCACTTCTCTCGGTACATAGTAATTTGAAAATGAGCAGGAAGGAGCGAATAATGCACTTCTCTCACTAAATAGTAATATGAAAATGATGATTCTATGTGCTTAGTATTAGTAAGTGAAATTTAATCGAGGACAAGTTAATGACCTGTTTTAAAAGGAAATACTTAAACGTCCAGACAAAAGAGGAAAGTTGTGAGAAAAGATTCGATTCCATGAGGTTATTCCCTATTTTCAAATGTGACGTAAATAAGGCACCACCTGTTAGCGCAAAACAGTCGGTAGATTTAACTTGTAACTTCCAGCACAGTGCTGTGCCAGCGATGAAATAACATCTCTTTGAAGTAAACAGATACCTAGGATTAAGCATGAACAGACTGATAACGCAGTGCAATTGTTCTAAAAAAGGCCTGACGTTAACCTTAAGTAAAAGCGTGATGGAATAAAAAGGAAGCTTATTATATAACGCAAAGTAAGATGAGTCCAGACTATAAACAAGCTGAGTAAAAGAACATATGAGTAGCATGGTTTATTATGCCAACTTCACGGCACTATTGAGCATTAGCGATACTGGAAATTCACAAGCTAGCAGCAAATAGAATAAGAATCTCGCCCAAGCTTCACAGGTCGCGACAGCAGCAAACAACAACACTCTAGTGAGAGGCTTATATATACAAATGATAATTAATACCCAAATGCGTAATGCATAAACTTGACTTAGTCTAAGAAATGAGCAAAGAGTAGTAAGCAAGCTGCAGCAAGATACATATTAGATATACATGCTTGAAGTGATAGATTTTATTTTAAGTGCGCACTGCAATATTTATTGTTTTCTCTGTGATTATGTGATTATTGAATCCCTTTCCTAAGTGCAAATCCTTTAAGATCCTTGATCCTATCCACTCCTCAGGATCAACTTGTAAAGATGCACGTGTGCTTAGGAAGTGAGGCACTACATATAAAAATGAGTAGGTTCGCGATGCGCATATTGCTTTTGTAATGCGCAATGTAAATTAAATTTTCGACCTGGTAGAAGAGTAATTTAAATTCTGTCGACGATCTGTGAGTAGGCCCGCTTTGCCCACTTTTCTTTTACGACTGTTTGTATTTCTACACGAAATCCCGAGGCGGAATTGCTATTTTCAAATCTGTCCTCGAACTTTCTTTAAAGACAAGCACATTCGAGAGAAACTTTGACATAAATGAAGCTCCCCTCACAAGTCACTAAATAAAACGAGCAATTAAAAAAAAAATGCATTGGGCCTACAAAATGAATAAGCAAGCGTGATAAAGATTACTATGAATGAAATTAATTTGTAAAGGAGATTGGAATGGTTTTGGTCAAAGAAAAAGGACTTATAATAGCCTACCTGTGACCGTAGGCATAAATAAAAAAAAAAGACTAATTAAGAAACAATTGTTCTGATTCAAAGTGGTCAATTAGATTAATTCTCGATTTAAATGAACTCTTGTAAATATTAGTATGTAAATCAACTTGTAAACACCGTGTGATGTTATGAAGCGAGAATTTCTTTTAATACACCGTTCACGCAGACGCTCACCACAGTGCAAGTGAAGTTTTAAAGTTCGACGATTTTCAGTGGCAGTATTCTACTGCACCATATGTGTAAAAAAATTCATTGATGTGTGCAGTGTGTAATAATCAGTGTGATTCCACACGTGCAGTTGCAGCGGTAGCTACCACTTACCTGTGAATCCGTAACTGGATAGTGGACAGGAAGTGATATGAGGCAGTTTCGGTGGCAGAAGCTCCCTCCAGCAATCTAAAAAGCACAAAGCCACGATCCGCCGAACAAAAGCGACGCACGGCACCTCAAGCGCGAAATCAACGCTCTGCAAGAAAGCTCCGGTCACGTGCGCGCGCACAGACTGAATTTCAAGATTGCTCGCAACAGTGGAGGCGGACAGCCACCACGTGACGAAATAATGTAAACGTTCAACCGCCAACACAGTTGCTGTGCGCTACATTCTGTAGCAAAAACATTCACACCCAGTACTGAAAGCATTTTGTATGTATCATAAACCTTCTGAGAGACTCTAAGATAGAGAAGTTAGCGTAATTAGTATAATGACTGATTGTACACAGAGATAAGTCACACGGTCACATCTGAACACTGTTGAAATGTAAACTTTAACGAAAGGTCACGATACGAATGAAAATAAGCACACGAAAATACGTCAAAGGATCCGATCCTTCCTAAATCCCATCCCATATGTATATAAAATTAGTTTTGTAAGCTATTCTAATATAAGACATTTTATCTGTTTCATATGTGAAATAATTCGGAGAGCCACACTCGAGCCCTGGAAGTGAAAGATATGGACTTCCTTGTCGAAGCCATCACCAGTGGCCGCTCTACAATCCAAGTCTATCATAAATAGTGTATGTGCGACGAAAATAAATGTATAATTAAGTGCGACAACGGACAAGGCAGTCAATCGACAAGACGATGACAATAAAATGAATACAGTCAAAACAGAAAGTTGTGTACCAGTTGTGATAGTCAAATTACTTTTGCAACGTTGAAAAATGAAGTGTGACTCTATTTCCTTATAAAGTTTGTAAATATGTGTACTTATAGCCTTAATTTTAAGAATTATCAAGAAAGACTGAATCCATGCAAACACTGATAGAAACACAGAACAAATTCACAATGATCCATCGTCAGTAATTACAAATTGAAGCGTTAATTCTTTTATTATGAAATGAATGTAAAATGAAATTTTTAATAACCTGTATGTTACACCCGAAAATTACAAATATTCCAATGGGCATGAGGATGAAAGTAATACCTTCGGTATTCCTTCCCTCCTCATGGGAGGCAGTGTAATATTAGTAATTTTCGCCTCACAAACATTAATATACGCTCAATAGTAAACGCCTGATGGCCTAAAGTTATCGAACAATTGTAAAGTAAAAGAAATGAACCATCGCATAGCAGTGATAGAATCTATTATTCTGTATCTTTGCCGTTCTTGCGCGGTGCCAGTAAATCTCTATGTACATGTATCGATTAATGGTGTAAAAAAGAACTCTGTTGTTTCAAGACAAATGAGGCTTTTGGCGCCTCACCTTTTACTGTTTGTATTCCATGAGAGGCGGACGCGGATTTGCTGCGTTCCGCAACTGTATTTTATATTCTATGTGAAAGTATTGAGTGAATATGCTAATTGTTATTTTTTCCAATCAGAAAACATGTAGTTTCTTGTAACTGATATCGAACAGACAGAGTCAAGAGGACATTTTGACTGTTATGTATAAAGTATCTAACCACAATGGTCATCTATTGTAATTTAATATAAAAAGGTACGTAGCATTAAAAAACGTATGTTAAAGATAAGTGTGCTTATTTTCGTAAATTAACCTTGATGATTCCATCTCCTTATTTACCTGTATGATAATTATTTTTGTGTTACTTCATCACCAGAAATACGATCACGCTGATGGGCCGAATGCAGCATGAGGCAGAAGGAACATTATCGTTTTCCTATTATTTCTGAACCAACTC
Source organism: Schistocerca cancellata (assembly GCF_023864275.1). Lineage (NCBI taxonomy): Eukaryota > Metazoa > Arthropoda > Insecta > Orthoptera > Acrididae > Schistocerca > Schistocerca cancellata. Next base: position 184,833,274 of record NC_064631.1, on the reverse strand, counting down.
CTTTTTTTTTAATTGTGTAGTGTTGCATTTCTTTTAAAGTCTATAAATCTTCTGGTCCCTTAGTGTTGATCCGGGTATGACTACATCGCGACTATAAAAATGCAGAGAAATGATAATGTTTCTTCCGAACGATCTCAAATATATATATATATATATATATATATATATATATATCAATATGCTGCTCTTATTCAGGTATTTAATGCTCAACGTATGTTATTATAATAGTGTAATCAATCCCTGATTCTGTTGCCAAGTGGCCCACCAAAATATTCACTTTTTCGACATTAAAAAAAAAGTAACAGTTCTTTTTATTTTTCGTTCCCCAAGAGCAACGCTACAACTGCTGAGGTCTGACAGCGGTGAAGGAGACACTTCACACACGTGCATTTATACCTTCTCAGTGGAGTTTTTGTTATGTAGCAATAGTGTGTCCCACAGTTCGATGTAGTGTAATTAATTTTGCAAACTGTGCACCGTCTTTCATCAGACTGAATTTTAGCGCATGTTGTAAAGCAACAATTTGACAAATGCTATAAATTTGTTTTTGTAAACGTGACATCGTGTGACATCATTATTGCTTGATACCAGCGTTATCATTACCAATATCATTACTAATACTAATTATATATCTAAGGGAATCTGCATTTAGGGATTTTTTCAGTCAGTTTGTAACGGTGAAAGCTCGGTCCCAAATGACTGATTTATATTCCAAAACATACGAACTAGTTGAAGAAGCATTAGCATCTAGAGTGAATGTCATGATGGCAAGTCCGCCATCAACTGATTTATTATGAAAGTTAGGCATTATTGCGAATCAACAAAATGTTGTGGCTCAAAAGCAAGACGAACTCACGACTTATGAAGACGCTGCGGCTCAAAACTTGGACGAACTTGCGACTCGGAGGAGATTACGGAAGTTGTGTCTCAGCGGGACGCTGTAGCACAAAATCAAAAGACAAGATGGCTCAAAAGCAGGATGATATCTTAGCTCAAGTTACCGAAATCGCGAGGAGGCAGGATAAACTTGTAAAAGAATTAACTGATGAAATCGCTTTATTAAAACAGGCGTATTCTGGTTTACCAGAATCTGTGCAGGAATTTTACACTGGATCACGGGGAAAATGTTCGAAATGTCGAACACATTCTGACAGGAGAAAATGGAAAACTCACTGTTGGACAAAAACAATGTGACTGGCGATTAATGGACTTGCAGTATTAGAGGCATGTAGACGAATTTAGTACATGGTCTGCAGCAAAAGATGCACCACTTGACAGTTAGTGGAAACACAACTACACGAACAAATAGAACAAATCTCTGCTGAATTTCAATAAATAAAAAGGAGGGCTGATACTTCAGTGGGAAACACATTGCTATAAGTTGAAAAAATTAAACATAATTAATCACAGTGGCGTCATATAGTCAATGAACAGTTCGAGGAAATGAAAGCAGAAATAGCTAAGGTAAAACAGATGGTATATCGAGGATGAGTCATGAAAGAATTTTTTATGCAGAACCGATGTGAGGAAAACTGTCACGTAATGTGTTGTGCGGTGGTGTGGCATATTTTGCTAACATGATGCGACAAGGTATTATAACTAGGCATCGTCGGTTCCAGTGCCTTATTATGGATAAAAAAATGTCTACCCGATCGTATTCATAAAAGTGTTCGAAGAGTTATGCCATGTTGATGAACAGGCACTCACAAGGTCACATTTACGACAAGTTTTATGCACGGTGACGGAACCTTATGCCAACGGCCTTGACGCAACAGTATCACGTGTTCCCTTCAGATCATCAAAGATAAGCGCTGTCGGACTTGGCTAGCACTCGGATGGGTAACCGTCGAGGTCTGCAGAGTGTTGGTAGCACTCAGCCTCTGTGAGACCAATTGAGGAGCTAGGAAGATTTCGAATGTAGATTTATATCCAGTACTGGTTTATAGGATGGCAAGAAAGATTACATTAGGAGGTCATTAAACATGAGTTTCTCCACCAGTGTCAAGAAAATTTGAAGAAATGTGTTCGGAAATACTTACATAAAATACCATATTGGGATGAACCAGTTTCACAACGAGATGAGATAAGAATTTTAGCTGCTGCTCTCCCATTTCGTATTTGGGAAAATTTAAATAATGAGTCCAAATGGATTGCTGAAGAATTCATGTTGTTAACAGATTTCATCATACTGGTTAATGAAATCGTAGAGAAACATTACCAGAAAAAAATAATCGCCAGAAATTCGCATAATGATCATGATGAATATAGAAGCCTCATAGAAATCTGTAACAATGAATGGAGTAGTGAATAAGAACCACCAACAACCAAAATAACACTCAAAACAATATTAAAAACGAGTTTAATGATATAAAAGAAAAGAAGCTAAATTGTAAATTTCATCCTGGATAAGCAAACGAGAGTGGTACTCTGCAATGGTAGTGTCACCCAGTTAATTCCCAGATAACCTCATTTAGCCCGAAATGGCCTGTCTCAATCACAAACTGTGTCACAGTCGTCTGCACACGCCATAGTAGGAGAGACACCTATCAAAGAAACTAAAGACGCAGGTGTTGCAGCCAGTTTAATCTCACTACTTTTCTTTGAAAGATAGCATCAGGCAGTTAAGCTATGCACTTTGCCAAATAATAGTTGCAGGGTTGTGGTAGCTAAGCATGTAATCTCAGATGATTAAATTAGAGTCCCAAATTTTACTAACTGTAGGAACTATTGTAATACAGGCGCATTTCTTGTACTAACATAATTAATCGCACACTGCATTGTAGACGTTGATTTCTTGCATGAGAAGATGGCAATAATACACCTCTCCACCGGGAAATCCAAATTTTCTGTTAATGAATTCAAAGTGGTACCTGATCTCGTCAAGAATTATCCAAGGTATGGTAAATATTGCCATGGAATCAAAATAGAGCCCATAAGTAATAAGAATATTAAATCATTACAGGAGCATTCCTAAATAGTCGTTGAATTCAATACTGAATAACAAGTTGAATTAAAGTTGTCAAAATCTCAGTATTTGCCTAAAATTCAAAAAAACAGATTTAATCAGAATTTCATTACATGTTAAAATATTCAAAAAAATCTGATCTCGAAAAAGGTTAGTCTTATCATCTGAAACTTCTACATTACAAACCGTTACCTCTGCCCTTCTAACCCATTCTGTGATCAAAATGGGGAGCTACTGTAAAGAATGTCCAAAAGATAGTGTTGTCTACCTACTCTCCTCTCTAGGTACTCTAAAGGGCTACATGCCCATGAGGATCTGAAAAAAAAAAATTATGGCTGGCAAATGTCACAGGAAATGATGAATAGTATCATGAGTGCATAAATATCTAAATGTTATATAACATAGAAATAAGTATAGAGTACAGTTTTTCATGAAACTCTTTACATGTTATGAACGTAGTATTGATGTGCATATGAAGATAAGTGTTGAGTTTTGCCCCAACTCATAGCGAGATATTAGAATTATCTTACTGTAAAAACTAAATAATTATTCACAAGCAAGAAGACCACTCACGTTTATTTAAATGTAGATTTGCAATAACTTCCAGTGAAAGAGAATGGATTACAGTAAATTTTCGTGTAATGTTCAGAATTATTAGTAAAATAGTATTCATTTCTGTTTCTATGTATTATTTTGTAAACAGAGACAATAATTTGTATGCATAGATATGTGTCATCCATTTGCAAACTAGATGTAGATAAAAGATTAAGTTGCCCTCTAGATGGCCTTGATGTCTACTTTTCGTTTAGAATTAACTACTAGTTTCCCATGAGCATAAATCTTGATACAAACAGACATTAGAAACAAGTTTAAATTCCTAAACAAAAGTTCAACTAGTTGATCAAAAAAGTAACAAAATTTTGAATTCGGGTTTCAAAATGCGTAAAAACGAAAAAAATTGTAATTCCATGTATGAACTATTGTTATATTGTGTAACAAAACTGAACTTCAAATATTTTGGAAAGAAGTCTTTATGAAGAATATGATGAAATTGTAAGATATATCAATGGTATGTAATTTTTTTAAAGAGAATTGCACTGTAAGTAAATGTCTCCTGTGGCTGCAGGCCTTGTATTTGGTTTTGTCATGTTTTTCATTGCAGTCGCCCCCAAATGGGGAAGCAAATTAATAACATTACCCTGGTATGGTCAGAAGTATCCATCCTCATGAACAGCCAATAATGAATAGAGACACTGAGTCCAGTAACACTATTATCATTGGTGGAGTACCAACAGAATAACTACAGAAATACCTTTAGGCTACAGTCTAATTGTTGCAGAAAGAAAACTGGTGTGTTACTAAGTAATGTTTGCCTATTGTTCAAATCAATCATGGAAGGAAAATGGTACTAAGAACAAAGTGCATCCTCAACCATTAAAAAAGAGTGAAGTCTGATAAATGTATTAAATAAAAAGAAAAATCAGAATGAAAAGTGAAAGTAAAATGAATTGATCCCTGACTGCTGTTAATAATCGAAGTCTCTCGCCATTGCAGACAAATGTAGTATATCCTGTAATTGCATGTTTTAAAATGTATTTAAAATATATACGAGTGTGCAACTCCTGTGGTGACAATATCTTTATTTTGAGCAGTTGCATCCAGAGAAGCTGTATTACTTATCAGTGTAGGAGCCCAGCAATGCTTGTGGCATCCACCAGCTGATCCATTGGGTATTATAAGCCCACTTCTTCATTCTCTCTCACTTTAGTCCACTGTTTCGTATACAGTCGTGCTCTGTTTCTCACGTCATCGACGTTTGATGATTGCTCGTTTTGTTCAAGTATGATGAGTTTATATGATACAATCAATATATCATCTTGTGTTAGTATTATCTTTCAGTAATCAAAATTGAACCTCTGCATAAGATTAAAAGATGAACATCAAAACGGCTCAAATGGCTCTGAGCACAGTGGGACTTAACTTCTGAGGCCATCAGTCCCCTAGAACTTAGAACTACTTAAGCCGAACTAACCTAAGGACATCACACACATTCATGCCCGAGGCAGGATTCGAACCTGCGACCGTAGCGGTCGCGCAGTTCCACACTGAAGCGCCTAGAACCGCTCGGTCACTCGATGAACATCAGATCACCATACGTGATAAATGAAATTAATTAAAGAACATTAACGAATTTTATTGCAAAGTTAACTGATAAGCCGTCAACTCTTTGCCATTACATTTACGCTGTGTTTAGCATCGTAGTCTTATCTGGTGTACTTAATTACTAGCGAAATGCAATGTATGATTGTTTTTTCGTGACAAAAGGGAGAATCTGCATTTCATTTATGACGTCTGGTAGCCAAGTTTACTAAAGTTATTGCGAATATTAACACTATCAGCACCAGATGGAAAAGGCGAGGCCAGGCACAGTATAGCAGCAAAGCCATTGCAGTAGAAGAAACCTTTTCCACAGTAGCGATGACGAACAAGTATGTGTATTTCTTAACATGTGGATTTAAGAATGCATGTCCGTTATAAATATTCGGGCTGTTATGCCGTGGTCGGTTGATGCATTTTGTCTCAATTTCCAACGTTTCGTCTCCGACTGCGGGAGACATCTTCAAGGGGGTCCGTAGGTCGATGGAAGGTCCAACACACCCACTGGCTCGCTACTGACTGCCGCTAAATTCGGTGTCCCCGCGCTCCCGCGCCGCGGCCTGACGTCACGTGTTTTGAAAACGTCAGTGCAATTGACACGGAATTTAGCGGCAGTCAGTAGCGAGCCAGTGGGTGTGTTGGGCCTTCCATCGACCTACGGACCCCCTTGAAGATGTCTCCCGCAGTCGGAGACGAAAAGTTGGGAATTGAGACAAAATTCATCAACCGACCACGGCATAACAGCCCGGATGATGATAATGGACATGATATTTCCGGCCGTGAAAGTCTACAAGAAATGGTTCAAATGGCTCTGAGCACTATTGGACTCAACTTCTGAGGTCATTGGTCCCCTAGATCTTAGAACTACACTCCTGGAAATTGAAATAAGAACACCGTGAATTCATTGTCCCAGGAAGGGGAAACTTTATTGACACATTCCTGGGGTCAGATACATCACATGATCACACTGACAGAATCAAAGGCACATAGACACAGGCAACAGAGCATGCACAATGTCGGCACTAGTACAGTGTATATCCACCTTTCGCAGCAATGCAGGCTGCTATTCTCCCATGGAGACGATCGTAGAGATGCTGGATGTAGTCCTGTGGAACGGCTTGCCATGCCATTTCCACCTGGCGCCTCAGTTGGACCAGCGTTAGTGCTGGACGTGCAGACCGCGTGAGACGACGCTTCATCCAGTCCCAAACATGCTCAATGGGGGACAGATCCGGAGATCTTGCTGGCCAGGGTAGTTGACTTACACCTTCTAGAGCACGTTGGGTGGCACGGGATACATGCGGACGTGCATTGTCCTGTTGAAACAGCAAGTTCCCGTGCCGGTCTAGGAATGGTAGAACGATGGGTTCGATGACGGTTTGGATGTACCGTGCACTATTCAGTGTCCCCTCGACGATCACCAGTGGTGTACGGCCAGTGTAGGAGATCGCTCCCCACACCATGATGCCGGGTGTTGGCCCTGTGTGCCTCGGTCGTATGCAGTCCTGATTGAGGCGCTCACCTGCACGGCGCCAAACACGCATACGACCATCATTGGCACCAAGGCAGAAGCGACTCTCATCGCTGAAGACGACACGTCTCCATTCGTCCCTCCATTCACGCCTGTCGCGACACCACTGGAGGCGGGCTGCACGATGTTGGGGCGTGAGCGGAAGACGGCCTAACGGTGTGCGGGACCGTAGCCCAGCTTCATGGAGACGGTTGCGAATGGTCGTCGCCGATACCCCAGGAGCAACAGTGTCCCTAATTTGCTGGGAAGTGGCGGTGCGTTCCCCTACGGCACTGCGTAGGATCCTACGGTCTTGGCGTGCATCCGTGCGTCGCTGCGGTCCGGTCCCAGGTCGACGGGCACGTGCACCTTCCGCCGACCACTGGCGACAACATCGATGTACTGTGGAGACCTCACGCCCCACGTGTTGAGCAATTCGGCGGTACGTCCACCCGGCCTCCCGCATGCCCACTATACGCCCTCGCTCAAAGTCCGTCAACTGCACATACGGTTCATGTCCACGCTGTCGCGGCATGCTACCAGTGTTAAAGACTGCGATGGAGCTCCGTATGCCACGGCAAACTGGCTGACACTGACGGCGGCGGTGCACAAATGCTGCGCAGCTAGCGCCATTCGACGGCCAACACCGCGGTTCCTGGTGTGTCCGCTGTGCCGTGCGTGTGATAATTGCTTGTACAGCCCTCTCGCAGTGTCCGGAGCAAGTATGGTGGTTCTGACACACCGGTGTCAATGTGTTCTTTATTCCATTTCCAGGAGTGTAGTTAAACCTAACTAACCTAAGGGCATCACAAACATCCATGCCCGAGGCAGGATTCGAACCTGCGACAGTAGCGGTCTTGCGGTTCCAGACTGCTGCACCTTTAACCGCACGGCCACTTCGGCCGGCGAAAGTCTACATTTTAGTATTTAGAGTGCATGTTTATTGGACATTTTTATCCTGTTTTTCTCCGCAGTACCTCGTCACAAAATTTGGAATTCTTAGCCGGACGAAAAAGAGAAGCAGCCAGATTGTGACGAATAAACTAACGATTGAGTGGGTAAGTGATAGTATTTCAATGATTACAAAACTAAGTCAAATTTTCAAAGAGTTTATCACTATAAGCCCATTTACCAATACCACCTTTCACCCCCTCTGGCATGTATGCATTCACTGATTTTCTTGCGAAAAATGGTATCAAGCCACCGCAACCTCTCCTGAGGCACGCTTGCCGAAAAGTGTTGTATCGGTCCTTGATATTCTCGGTACTCGTAGTAGGACACATTGACATCCACGTGGTGCCACACATGATTCATTGAGGAGAACTAGGGATCATTCTGTCCACACAAGTATCTCAACATCACGCAGATAGTTCGTAGAGTCACGTGCTATGTGTGCACGAGATTGTTCTGTTGAATAATGGCCGCACACTACTGTTTCAGGAGACGTAGCTTCTGAGGACGCAGGACGCAGCACGTTCTTGATGTAATGTTGTGCCAACAGAGTCTCCTTAGTCATTGGCTCCTGTAACCTGAAGTCATACCAGTTGGCTCCCCAAAACATCATGACAGGAGTAACACCTCAATACTTCTCCAAAATATTGGAAGAATGAGACCTCTATCCAAATCGGCACCATATTCACTGACTGTGGTCATCTAGGGTAGTTTGGAACCGTGGATCATCACAGAACATAATGCAACGCCATTCAGCAGCAGTGCATTCCATTCTCTCCAGTCCTGGCCCAAGTGGTAATGTAGCAGTTATTGTAGTGGAATTAACAATAGTCTACACATGGGACGGCAATTTTTTAGTCTGGGTGCTGTTGGTATTCGACCTATTGAGGGATGATACAAAACACAGCAGAGTTCTACTATTTGTTGTTGGTGGCAGACGCAGATGTGGTTACAGTGTGTTTGGTTCCAAAATCTGCGATCAGCTCTTGTGGCAGTCAGACACAGTCGACCACAACCTTCACGACACGTACACCAGCAGTAATGTTCCCGTGCTGTCCAAAATCAAGACACTGACACATCCAGAAGCCATGTAAATCTCGATATTGCTTCATTCGATCAGGCTACCAAATGGAGAACTACATGAGCTCCTTTCAGATACGTTCAGCGGCTGATAACTCTGCCTCACCAGAGTACATAGCATCTTCATGACCTTCACACTGTTCACTCATCATCTCATGCTGTTCACATCCCATGTATACCTTACCACACCAGGTAACAACATTCATCATGAGAACACTACGGCATTCTCGTGTCCTTTCTAAGTGTCACAGTGAATTGGAGCTCTAACCATTTACACCACCACCTATGCTATGTACATATACAAAGTTGGGTTGCCATCTGACTATGTGTCCTGGGTGCTCCATCTTTTTGGGCAGGCAGTTAGTATATACATTTATATATATCGACGCTGTTCAGGGAGCTGGCTGTATTTTAACATCGAAACAGTGTCCACGTATGGGTGGGCCACATCGAAGAAATGTTTCATCACGCCACAGACTTATCCATCCCCAAGTCCTCAGGTCACCTTAGGAGGCGACCTATACCTTAATGTACAGATGAGTGCCCTACAGCAATCCAGGACACCCCTGTGGCTCTTCAATGATTTAATTTCCACCCTACAGCGGACAACCCCATAGTGTTTTGAGTCGCGAGAGCCAAGGCCCGACATGTGATTAAGGAGAGCAACGGAAGGTCAAGCGTTCCTGGCCTCTACCAACCGTTCCAATGGTCTGCGAAAGTAGAGGAAGCCATCCATAGGAGTACCGGTAAACAGAGTCGTTTACCAATAGCAGCAGTGCTGAAACAGGTGTGCCTCCAGACAACACCCGGAGACATCGTTCAGCCGCTGTCCGAGAATTTTGCAAAAACTACTGCCATTTTAAGCAAGGATCCAACGTTTCATTTCTACCTTGCGACTGTAGACAGGACAAGTTGGACTTCAGATCCAACAGTTTTGACTCCTACAACTTCCCTTTCTCCATGTGGGAGCTGGAATCGGCACTGCCTGAGAATCGTGACACTGCACTCAGCACGACCAAATCTGGCACTCCATGCTTCTACATTTGCCAGCGGCGTCAAAGTAAATCCTCCTCGAATGTTTTGATCTTGAATGGTCGACAGACAACTTTCCCAACTCCTGCAGGGAGGCAACTCTCCTCAAACCAGGAAAGGACCACACAGCTCGCAGCAGTTACAGGATTATCGTCTTAACGAGTAGAAAATACCCTGTAGTGAATGGTTAACCGTCATCTGGTCTAGTTGTTGGAGGCTAGGAAACTTCTTAGGCGCTATCAGTGTAGATTTCTGAGATTTCTGTCCACTGCCGACCATATAACGGGGCTAAAGGCGGCTATTCAGCAGTTTTTCCTACATAAAAATGACTTACTGGCATATTCTTTGATATCAGTAAGCCATATTACCCACTAATTGGGTACACAATATTCTCGGGCAACTGCCTCAAAGCCGCGCGGGATTAGCCGAGCGGTCTAAGGCGCTGCAGTCATGGACTGTGCGCCTGATCCCGGCGAAGGTTCGAGTCCTCCCTCGGGCATGGGTGTGTGTGACTGTCGTTAGGATAATTTTGGTTAAGTGGTGTGTAAGCTTGGGGTCTAGTACCTGTGGGCTAGGGGTAGCGTCTTTGATTCATAATCAAAAACGTCTTCGGTCCCGGGTTCGATCCCCGCCACTGCCTAAATTTTGATAAATAATCACCATTGGCGGCCGAAGACTTCCGGCATAAGAAGTCAGCCTCATTCTGCCAACGGCCTTGTCAAAGAAGGCGGAGGAGCGGATAGAGGTTCAGGGCACTCTCTTGTCCTAGGGGTGGGAAATTGCCCCTAAAGGCGGAAGAATCAGCAATGATCAACGACATGAGGATGCAGAAGGCAATGGAAACCACTGCATTAAAGACACGTAACGTGTATCCACAGGACATGTGGCCTGTATTTGAAGAAAGTGTCATGATGATCTTTCCATTGGCAAAAGATTCCGGAATAGCCCCCCATTCGGATCTCCGGGAGGGGACTGCCAAGGGGGAGGTTACCATGAGAAAAAGATTGAATAATCAACGAAAGGATAACGTTCTACGAGTCGGGGCGTGGAATGTCAGAAGCTTGAACGTGGTAAGGAAACTAGAAAATCTGAAAAGGGAAATGCAAAGGCTCAATCTAGATATAGTAGGGGTCAGTGAAGTGATGTGGAAGGAAGACAAGGATTTCTGGTCAGATGAGTATCGGGTAATATCAACAGCAGCAGAAAATGGTATAACAGGTGTAGGATTCGTTATGAATAGGAAGGTAGGGCAGAGGGTGTGTTACTGTGAACAGTTCAGTGACCGGGTTGTTCTAATCAGAATCGACAGCAGACCAACACCGACAACGATAGTTCAGGTATACATGCCGACGTCGCAAGCTGAAGATGAGCAGATAGAGAAAGTGTATGAGGATATTGAAAGGGTAATGCAGTATGTAAAAGGGGACGAAAATCTAATAGTCATGGGCGACTGGAATGCAGTTGTAGGGGAAGGAGTAGAAGAAAAGGTTACAGGAGAATATGGGCTTGGGACAAGGAATGAAAGAGGAGAAAGACTAATTGAGTTCTGTAACAAGCTTCAGCTAGTAATAGCGAATACCCTGTTCAAGAATCACAAGAGGAGGAGGTATACTTGGAAAAGGCCAGGAGATACGGGAAGATTTCAATTAGATTACATCATGGTCAGACAGAGATTCCGAAATCAGATACTGGATTGTAAGGCGTACCCAGGAGCAGATATAGACTCAGATCACAATATAGTAGTGATGAAGAGTAGGCTGAAGTTCAAGACATTAGTCAGGAAGAATCAATACGCAAAGGAATGGGATACGGAAGTACTAAGTAATGACGAGATACGTTTGAAGTTCTCTAACGCTATAGATACAGCAATAAGGAATAGCGCAGTAGGCAGTACAGTTGAAGAGGAATGGACATCTCTAAAAAGGGCCATCACAGAAGTTGGGAAGGAAAACATAGGTACAAAGAAGGTAGCTGCGAAGAAACCATGGGTAACAGAAGAAATACTTCAGTTGATGGATGAAAGGAGGAAGTACAAACATGTTCCGGGAAAATCGGGAATACAGAAATACAAGTCGCTGAGGAATGAAATAAATAGGAAGTGCAGGGAAGCTAAGACGAAATGGCTGCAGGAAAAATGTGAAGACATCGAAAAAGATATGATTGTCGGAAGGACAGACTCAGCATACAGGAAAGTCAAAACAACCTTTGGTGACATTAAAAGCAACGGTGGTAACATTAAGAGTGCAACGGGAATTCCACTGTTAAATGCAGAGGAGAGAGTAGATAGGTGGAAAGAATACATTGAAAGCCTCTATGAGGGTCAAGATTTGTCTGATGTGATAGAAGAAGAAACAGGAGTCGATTTAGAAGAGATAGGGGATCCAGTATTAGAATCGGAATTTAAAAGAGCTTTGGAGGACTTACGGTCAAATAAGGCAGAAGGGATAGATAACATTCCATCAGAATTTCTAAAATCATTGGGGGAAGTGGCAACAAAACGACTATTCACGTTTGTGTGTAGAATATATGAGTCTGGCGATATACCATCAGACTTTCGGAAAAGCATCATCCACACAATTCCGAAGACGGCAAGAGCTGACAAGTGCGAGAATTATCGCACAATCAGCTTAATAGCTCATGCATCGAAGCTGCTTACAAGAATAATATACAGAAGAATGGAAAAGAAAATTGAGAATGCGCTAGGTGACGATCAGTTTGGCTTTAGGAAAAGTAAAGGGACGAGAGAGGCATTTCTGACGTTACGGCTAATAATGGAAGCAAGGCTAAAGAAAAATCAAGACACTTTCATAGGATTTGTCGACCTGGAAAAAGCGTTCGGCAATATAAAATGGTGCAAGCTGTTCGAGATTCTGAAAAAAGTAGGGGTAAGCTATAGGGAGAGACGGGTCATATACAATATGTACAACAACCAAGAGGGAATAATAAGAGTGGACGATCAAGAACGAAGTGCTCGTATTAAGAAGGGTGTAAGACAAGGCTGTAGCCTTTCGCCCCTACTCTTCAATCTGTACATCGAGGAAGCAATGATGGAAATAAAAGAAAGGTTCAGGAGTGGAATTAAAATACAAGGTGAAAGGATATCAATGATACGATTCGCTGATGACATTGCTATCCTGAGTGAAAGTGAAGAAGAATTAAATGATCTGCTGAACGGAATGAACAGTCTAATGAGTACGCAGTATGGTTTGAGAGTAAATCGGAGAAAGACGAAGGTAATGAGAAGTAGTAGAAAAGAGAACATCGAGAAACTTAACATCAGGATTGATGGTCACGAAGTCATTGAAGTTAAGGAATTCTGCTACCTAGGCAGTAAAATAACCAATGACGGACGGAGCAAGGAGGACATCAAAAGCAGACTCGCTATGGCAAAAAAGGCATTTCTGGCCAAGAGAAGTCTACTAATATCAAATATCGGCCTTAATTTGAGGAAGAAATTTCTGAGGATGTACGTCTGGAGTACAGCATTGTATGGTAGTGAAACATGGACTGTGGGAAAACCGGAACAGAAGAGAATCGAAGCATTTGAGATGTGGTGCTATAGACGAATGTTGAAAATTAGGTGGACTGATAAGGTAAGGAATGAGGAGGTTCTACGCAGAATCGGAGAGGAAAGGAATATGTGGAAAACACTGATAAGAAGAAGGGACAGGATGATAGGACATCTGCTAAGACATGAGGGAATGACTTCCATGGTACTAGAGGGAGTTGTAGAGGGCAAAAACTGGAGGATTGGAATACGTCAAGCAAATAATTCAGGACGTAGGTTGCAAGTGCTACTCTGAGATGAAGAGGTTAGCTCAGGAAAGGAATTCGTGGCGGGCCGCATCAAACCAGTCAGCAGACTGATGACAAAAAAAAAAAGCTTGGGGTCTGATAACCTTAGTAGTTAAGTCCCATAAGATTTAACACGAATTGAATTGAACTGCATCAATGCGGCTTTCGTGGCCATCTCCCCATCTTCCTGTGGTCTTTCCTAACGGAGGGTCTTTATAGGAGTCGAGTTGATGTCATATCGTCATATCTGTCATATCGTTCTGAGCAGGAATATGGTGTTTCAGGGCAATATTTTAAGTGTTACCGTCTTTGCCATAATTACAAACAGTATCACGTCTACAGTAGGGTGTTCTGTACAGTGCTCCTTATTTGTGGCCGATTTTGCATTTTTCTGTTCCTCCTCCAGAGTTGCAATAACGAACTGTCAGCGCAACATACATTGTGGCGGTTAGAGGAGTGGGTTGCAAAGACGAGTTTTCAGTTTTCTGCAGATAACTGTGTGTTTGTGTTCAGTTAATCGTTCTCGTCGTATTTGTAATTTATTTGACTTGCATGTCAGGGACACCATCATTCATTTTAGATACTGAGTGAGGTTTCTGGGTTTCATTTTTGACTCAAAACTGTCGTGGTTACCACACCTCACTGACTTGAGAGCCAGAACTTTCAATGCACGGAACACCATAAAGTATCTTAGCCACAGGTCTAGGGAAGTGGGCAGGGAGCGTCTGCTACAGTTATTAGGGCTTTCGTGCATTTACAGCTGGAGCTGGACTATAGGTGCACAGTATATGGATCAGCGAGTCCTTATTTGAAGATAATTGAAGCTCTCCACCACGTCGGAATTTGGATGGCCACAGGTCATTTTAGGACCAGTCGTATACCTAGTCTGTGCTGAGGACAGGGAACTGCCTCTCACCATCTCGCTGCACCTCCTCATGGTACGTAAGGCATCGAAGTTCACCACAGCTCTGACTTCACCTCCATACCCTACTGTTGTTCCTCCATCTCGGAACGTCTTTTCTCCAACTTTCTACGAGCCACAATTCCGTTAGGGATCCGCGTGCAGCATGGGCTGGAGTTACTGCTTCTGTTTTTCATGCGATTTTTTCTGACTTTCATATGAGCACCACAACTATGTAGCTATCGTTACGGACGTGTCTAAACAGGGAGCCTCAGTTAGTTGCTCTGTTGTTTTCCTGGATCGTGTCCTCAAGGTCCGACTGCCTGGAAACTTTACTGTCTTCAACACAGAATTATTTGGGATCTTGCAGGCACTGGAGTAGACGAGACTTCCTCCCAGAGCCAAATTTCTTACCTATTCCAATTCTCTGAGTGCTCGTTACTCTCTCCAATGTTTGTACCCAGCTGATAAAGTCGTCTAGAATCTTCAAGATGCCCTCCTCCACCTATAACAATTGGGGAAGTTGATGTCTTTCTGATGGTTACCAGGGAATACGGGTATTGCGGGGCGCAAAAGGGCAGATCTAGCAGCCAAGAAGGCGCGTCATGATCCTCAGTTATTTCAGTCATCCCCCTACAAGCTATAACCTCGCTGTTGAGGTACAAAGTCATGCGTCGGTTTGAGGTTGAATGGCTGGAAGTGACAGATAATGAGCTCCATATAGTAAAGCCGATAACGTGTCCGTGGCGTACCTCCTTAAAGCCACGTTAACGGGACGAGTTCCTCGGTACTCTTCTTCGGGTAGGCCTCAGCCCTATGATGCATGGCTTCTTGCTCCAGGGAGAGGACCCTACAACGTGTGGTGCCTGTGGCATACAGACCACTGTGCGCCTCATTTTATTGGACTGTGTTTTATTTTCCGATTAGCGGGCCGCGGTGGGTATGCCGATGTATCTGCCCTCTGTTGTAAATAACATCCAAACGAACGTGATACGAGCTTTAAAGTTCACTGAATTGTCCAACATTTTTCCCAAGATTTTAGGGAGATGGTTTTGATGTGTTAACAGTGTGACTGTCTCTCCCATGTTTTTTGTAAGTGGTCAGTCAGTGACATTTGGCTGTGCCTTTCTTTTACCGCCCGTGTCGTTTTACTTTTGTTGTAATCTCATTATAGCTATTTTTATCTTTCCCCTATTTTTGTAGAGCATGTGAGACAGAGTGCTTGTGTGGTCGATTCGAACGCATGAGCGTGGAAAAATTTTCGGGATTCTAGCCACATTAGCTTGTTTAATGAGTGTAAGGGCGTTACTAGCCTAACCGTGTACACACACGTACTCACACACACACACACACACACACACACACACACACACACACATACGCGCGCGCGTGTGTGGTCGCGCGCGCGCGCGCGCACACACACACACATGTTTCAAGTTATTACACACAGATGACACTATTAAATGTTGTACACTATTTTTTAAACAACTGTCATTTGCCGCTATTAAAACAACACCAGCTCAGATAGTGGTCGACAGTTTGTTCACGGTGAGAGGTAATGTATGTGATAAAATGGACGTTTTAAGTGAACGTTTTCGTTTGATGATTGTGGTTTTCGTAAGAGAGAGCTTATTCACCAAGAATGACTTGAATCACATTGTTCAACATTATGTAAACAATCGCTCTCAGATATCACAGATGATTTTCACAATATATACGCATTCGTGCTCATGTCAGTGTTGAATTACTTGAATCTCGACCAGAATCAGTCCGTTCTTCCAAACCCTCACCTACGCTGTGTCCAGAAAGAATGAAGAGGACCAACGTGTTAGTTAGCCGTGAGAAAGAGACATTGTTAGGCATAGTTAAGACTGCAGTACGTCTTATTTTGCATAAACATTTACCTGAGAACAATGTGGGCACATTGGATGGCTAGAAACGAGTGACCTGTGGCAATGTGATGGAAAGCTCTGGGTTTGGCGTGTGTCTGGGGAACGTTACCTGCCATTATGTGCTGTGTCAACAGTGAAGTACGGAGTAGGCGGTGTTACGGTATCGGGGAGATTTTCGTGATCAGGTTACAATCCTCTTATCCCGCTTTAGAAAAACGACAAACGCGGAATGGTGCGAACACAAATTACAGTACTGTGTATTGCGTACAGTAGAGGAGCATTTCGGAGACGGTGGTTGTTTGATAAAGTATGACTGCACATCCTCTCATAAAGCATCTGGTAGGAAATGGTTTGTAGGCAGTGAGATCCTGAAAGACACTGGCCTTCCAAGAGTCTCGATCTGAACCTAGCTGAACACCTTTTGAATGACTGAGGACGCCGACCTTGCTCCAGTCCCGAACGTCCAGCTTCGGTACCTGCAATGAAGGCGTCGATAAGGGTCAGTAGAGGTCCTTCTGGAGAAGCTTCTTGTATCTGCACTAAGGCGCTGCAAAAATTAGGACGTGAAACAGGAAGAACCAGGAAGGTCTACCAGAGCAGCATGATCCAAGAAGAAAGAATGCGAAGGCTACACAATTACATTCACGTTAAACAAAGCGTTAAGGAAGGCATACAGAAAACAAAAATGAAACGATCGAAACAATTTGTGTAGACTAACTTAGAAATTGATCCCCGCGGTATGCCATACAGAACAGTCCCCAGAAAGATACGATCACCAATACTCTTGTTCCTTCTCAAAAGAAATGATGGGACAGTAACAGACAGTTGGGAACAGTCATGTGCCATGTTAATGGGATCACTGTCTCTGACGATGGAGAGGAAGGTGAGGCAGAAGACCAGCGGAGATTACGATCTACGAGGGATGGAACTAAAGTAGTGGCAACTATTTATTCACAACCGATACTGTTCTTCAAAGTAGTCATTGGCGTTTTATAGAACCCGTTGTCAGTGATGTGGAATGCGTAGTATACCGTTAGCAGAGCCTGTTCTGTTGATGGTGCGAATGTAGCAGTCTACAGCTTGTCGAATCTCTTAAACAGTTCTGAAGCGAATGCCACGAAGTGGTTCCTTCATCTTCGGAATCACACAAAAGTCACATGGACTTAAGTCCGGGAAGTATGGTGGATGGCACAGTACATCTGAGTCACATCGATCGAACAGAGCAGCCACAGCTTGCGCTGTATGCGCCCGTGCATTGTCGTGCAACATGACGGGTGGGTTGCGCAGAAACGGTCGCCGCTTCTTGCGCAAAGCTGGTCGCAGGTGATACTCCAAAAACGAACAGTAAAACTATTCATTGACTGTCTGCCTTGGAGGAACTTAATGCGTTAGGATAACACCATCACAGTCATACACGAGAATCACCATAGCTTTCACCATACTGGGGCTCTGACGCCCTTTCGACTTTCGAGGCGCCCCATAATGACGCCATTCGTTAGACTGGCGTTTCAGTTTTGACTCGTACGATGTGGCCCATGTCTCATCCAGTGTTACGATATGGCATAAGAAAGCCTTTACTTCGTGCTCATGGCGCTCCAAGAGCGTCTGAGCAGCGTCGTAACGCATCCATTTCTGCATTTCCGTCAAGTCATGCGGAACCCATCGTGATGCAGTTTTTCGCATTCCCAGGCGTTCCTTCAGGATGCGAAGCACAGTCGTATGCTCTAATCTGGTTTCGTGGGCTAGCTCACGAATCGTATGGTGTCGATCATTGTCCACTAACGCGGCAACACCATACACGCCTTCTTCAGAGACGCTAAGACGAGCTGCCCGATGCATGACTGCCACAGTTTTCCCACCTTCGTTGAAGGCTTTTACCTAATATTCCACTGTTATGTACGGCAATGCCGACTCCCCGCAAGCCTCTTGAAGACCTTGGTGACATTTTCGTGCCGTACGACCTCTGTCACGTTCAATCTTGATCCAACTCCGCTGTTCCTGTTTCGAAAAGATAGTGACACCGTTACGTTAGTCCGCTCGCTCACAAGTGACTGTCTTTCCCTCTACTGTGCGCACGACGGTGACGTGGGACGGGAGAGTCCTTTTGCTCGGAGGTAAGGTAGGTATGTCAACAACGTGTGTGCTATCAGCGACATTAGTAGATTCCATCGCAGACTGTCTCCACAGCAGCGTTGCCACTATTTAAGTTCAAACCTACATATGTTATAGAAACTATAAGCTTCTTTGTCCCTTCGCACATGAAGAAATTAGAGAAATAATTCTCAGGCCGAAAAATAACATAATTTCCAGGACCACAAGGAGTCACAGCCGAAGTAATACAAGCCTCATTTGATCAAATCCAGTTGTGTGAACTCTACAGTGAGAGTGTCATGCAAGGAAGGGTCTCTGCAACATACAGGTAGTGATTATCAGTAAAGCGGAAGATAGGGATCCGATTATTTATTTGTCTTCAGGGCGTTCTTGGTAAGATATCTGAAAAACTATTATGTAAAAGGTTACAATATGATAACTACAACAAGAGGTGAGTCCTCACCAGTACAGGTTCAGAGGTTCAGAACAGGCAAGGCAACTGAAGACGCCATTAACAAGGCAATCTCGCTTTCGGCAGATACTGATGTTAAGTACGCTCTATCGATAGGC
Organism: Schistocerca cancellata; assembly: GCF_023864275.1. Taxonomy (NCBI): domain Eukaryota; kingdom Metazoa; phylum Arthropoda; class Insecta; order Orthoptera; family Acrididae; genus Schistocerca; species Schistocerca cancellata. The sequence continues at coordinate 184,814,330 of NC_064631.1, read as the reverse complement.
CTATTACTGGCGTTTTCAGTAACGTATGTCGGCTGTCTTTCTTTGATCACCTAAGGGAGTTGCAGTGTTCAGAGGAGCTGTAGAACTGTCTGAGAGACTACTGCTGAGGAAGGTATGAAACTTTAATATGCCCCAGAAAAGTAAAAATGAACGTCATAATAAAAGGCTCCTCACAGGGGTCAGTGAGCGGTCCAAAGTTTTGGGGTATAGCAATGGAATCTATAGTACAGAAGTTACCTGACAGCAGTACAGTTAGCGGACTAATTGCACTGGCAAATGACATGCTGTTTCTTGTAAGCGGTGATCCTGAAGAATTTGAGAAGCTAAATGTAATACAGCGCTGCATGAGCTTGAAGGGTGGTGTAGAAGTGACATATTGTCACTGGCACCCAACGAAACCACATATCTCTTGACGAATTAACCGTTCCTAAGGGAGTGGTTATACAGAAACGAGTGTTAGATTAAATTCCGTAATACGAAATGATCTAAAAGCCAAAAAACGGTAGTAGTATTTTGGAGTAATAGTTAGTTAAAATTTTACGAAGAGTAGATATTTGTAGTAGAGTAACGCAAAGTAGTACAAAGGGAATCCAAGTACGACATAACAGAGCTACGTTTTGTTTTGAATGTAATATATGAACCAATGCGATGTTTTGTTAGGTCTCTTGAGTTTTTGTTTTCAGCGGTGGTGAGTGTGTTCGCAGTTCTTCCCTGGTTGTCGGAATTTTGGGATTAGAAACCTAATTAAATAGCATTCTTGGAACTAAATTAGACATTGGAGTGGTGCAGAATATATTATTTTGGAATAAATTTAGAGACGCAGTCAATTAGAGGTGATTGGGTGTGCGAACATTGATATTCAAGTGAATGGATTCTACGTGTTAAACAAAACGGTATGATTGTACACTTACGGTTGTGAAGAGATTTATTGACAATACGGCAACTTTTATGTTGAATTATGACTTTATTCACTGTATGTGAATTATTAAAGAGTATTGGGACCGAAAATAGTTTGGACCTTATCACATTAGTACCTTTGCCACTCGTTGGCAAGGTGATTCCGCTAATAAACTAGAACTGAAAAATAGTGCCCGTTAAAAGACTAAACTTGTGCTGAACAGACATTGAAAGGATTCGAACCCGTAATTAATATCGTGTCGTGAGAAGTGACAAGCTTAGATATTGTGAGGCCCAGAGACATATTTACAATTTATTGGACATTAATGGCAAAGGACAGGTTCATAGGAAAGCATATCTTTGGTGATATGTGCACGAAGGAATCTACTACTGACTGACTGTTATCATACCGAAAAAATACGCACTAGGACCAATTCTCCTTTCATTGATCCCCCAGTGCCATCTCTTATTAATTTAAGAACTTAATTATGTCAATAAAACATAAATATACGAGACAAACCCAGTGTTTACTAAATTCCATAATCAGCTAGTACATAGACAATAATATCGGTTAACATGCAAGGGATATTGAAGGAAGATGATAAATCGTTTTACAAACATATTTAATAAGATTCAACGAATGCATAGAGACTGTTAAAGTAACTAAATTACTCAGGGAAATAAATTAGTAAAAACAGACTGGAACTCCACTGATATCTTACTTCAGAGGAATAAAAAAATAAAAACTGTCTATGTATCCGTCGTGGTTGTAAGTATATCAAATATCTCTGGAAAAACGCGATCAATTTTCAACTGCTACTTCACACGACTAGATTCACAACGTAATTCAGAGATGTTTTATACCCGAACCACACGGCAGAGTATGTTCAGAGTATCTTTCTTAACTAACCGAGACAACGTATACACAAAATTTGAGATCAGCTCCGTTGCCGGAGGGGAGGGGGGGGGGGGTGCCAAATGTTACCTGTGCAGCCGCGACGACGATGTGTGTGCTGGCATACTGTACAAAATCAAAAGGCAAAGGCAAATGAATGAAAGTTGCGGCGATGTGTGCATTCCAGAGCAAACATCGTGGGACTCTGAGCTCTACAACATGTAATGTGCAATGATCGTCAGGCAATGAGGACTCTGAACCCCAGAGCAGCAGTGAGGAACGAGTCAACCTGCCGCATCTTGAACGATTCTGCAGCCGCAGTATCCAGGAAAGACAGGCAAGACTTCACAAGACATCCAGCCGCACGGCAGTATGCTGCCACCCCGGCTAAACGAGATACTCTTCAGCCGACGTCGGCGACCAATGAATGAAATGGTCTCTCAAGAATCTACGTTGTGTTGGTGCATGTGATCACGGAAGATGATGATGATGATTGGTGTATTGGGCGCTCAACTGCGCGGTCATCAGCGCCCTTACAATGTCCTAATCTTTACACAGTCCAATTTTAGCCACGTCCACGAATGGTGATGATGATGAAATGATGGGGACAACACAATCACCCAATCCCTGGTCAGAGAAAATCCTCAACCCGGCCGGATATTGAACCCGGGAGCCCATAGTCGAGAGACAGCAACGCTAGCCACTAGACCACGAGTTGCGGACGTGATCTCGGAAGTGTGAATTCTAAGGCATTGCACTGAAATGTGGAAGCGCTTGCAAAGTGGAAACACTGCTGACGTGCTGCCCTAAGCCCTAGGAAATCCAGCAGAGAATGGCCGTTGGCGGGGTGAGAATGAGGGAGGATCCATCAGCAGAAACAAATATGAATAGTCACCGTTTTATTTATTTCCACGACGCGTTTCGAAGGTTTAAACCTCCATCATCGGGTGGATTTACATTAGTAAGTGTTATATTTGTGTGTGTGTTGTGTTACGATTTTTGGAGGAACTTGTGGCACTGCCTTCAGTGGTCACAGGTTCCTTTTGCTGTCGTAACTCTTCACATGTATACTGCCACATTTGTAAACAATATACATGTATACATGTGAAGTGTTACGACAGCAAAATGAACCTGTGACCACTGAAGACGGTAGCGTTCTCGCTTCCCACGCCCGGGTTCCCGGGTTCGATTCCCGGCGGGGTCAAGGATTTTCTCTGCCTCGTGATGGCTGGGTGTTGTGTGATGTCCTTAGGTTAGTTAGGTTTAAGTAGTTCTAAGTTCTAGGGGACTGATGACCATAGATGTTAAGTCCCATAGTGCTCAGAGCCATTTGAACCATTTTGAACCACTGAAGGCAGTGCCACAACTTCCTCCAAAAATCGTAACACAACACACAAACAAATGTAATACTTACTAATGTAAATCCACCCGATGATGGAGGTTTAAACCTTCGAAACGCGTCGTGGAAATAAATAAAACGGTGACCTAAAAATGTTCGCATTTAAAAAAATATGAATAGTTTAGATGCATCTTAAGAAATGCACACAGACAGAACAGAGTCTGTAGCACTAAAGTAGTACTAATAGTTGGGTAATTAGTTAAGGATTTTTTACTTGTAGTTTGTAGTGGTAGAGAATAACTCTAGTAGTAGAATTTTTGTAGAATTAGAATATCTTTTTATATTCATAACTACCAAAAAATGAGGCAATTATCGAGTTTAGGGGGCACGACCGTAGGCACGTTGCCTAAGAACACTTTATTCGCACCGCAAAGGCATTGTCCATCTTCACAGAATTTCTCACGTTTCAGCAAACCATGACCGAAAGCCCAATCAACAGCTGAATCACTATCACGGCAAACGTCGAACAAATTTACCATACGAAATTCGGTCGAATCAGGAAAAATTCTAGTCATTACGAGTTAGTAGAACAAACGCACAGAACGACCACCAAACTAACTCTTAACTACACATTTATTTGACTTTAGTGTAAAGTGAATGAGGCGATTTTATCCCACTGGTTTGATGTGCTACGATTTAGCTTGAATGATGTTTTCAAATAACATATTCGTGGTCCGGTCAAAAAATGAGACGATATATTAAAAAGATTTTATCGGGGATGAAAATAAATAACATCTGCGAGACCAACACAGTCTAACTGATCAAAAATTCAGAAAAAATATTTTCGAAAATTTTGTCCCCCTAAACTCGATAAGTGCCCAAAATTATGACTGTGTGGCCTATGTCAGTTTTCCAGATAATGGGCTGTAGTGTGAAGAGCAAATACATAAATAATCGCTATTATGTCTGGCTTCGACTCTTGAGGAAAAATTGCCAACCATCCTCCACAGACGTTCGGACACTCCACTGAAATTATGTCCAGAAGAGTCAAAGCCCTCATAAACGTGAAGGTTGGACACGCCACATATTAATGTCCACAGATAGGTACCCAGATACTTTTCATCAGATTTATTTCCAATAAACCACTGATTAAATATGAAAAAACCTAAAATGTCGCATTAACCTTCAGCTTGAAATGATAACCATCACACAGCACGTTAAAATATTGGTTATTTGACGAGAAATTACATCGCATTAATGTCCCTTTGTTCGTGTTAGCCGGCCGGGATGGCCGAGCGGTTCTACGCGCTACAGTCTGGAACCGTGCGGCCACTACGGTCGCAGGTTCGAATCCTGCCTCGGGCATGGATGTGTGTGATGTCCTTAGGTTAGTTAGTTTTAAGCAGTTCTACGTACTAGGGGACTGATGACCTCAGAAGTTAAGTCCCATAGTTCTCAGATCCATTTGAACCATTTTGTTCGTCTTCTCGTGATCTGTCGCCTAATAATTTATTGGTTGCTTTATGGCAAACCAAACGAGCGTGTTCAGCTGCTCTCATCACCACTTCGAAAATGACGAATCCTTAGAAAATTAGTGTTTTGCGATAAAACGTCAGAGTCTAAATCGTGTTTCTAGAGTTGATTGGAATGCCTACTAAATAAAGGGTTCAAATTTTTGAAGTGGAACGTTTTGAGCGATTTGTGTCAAACTTTTTTTTACATATGCAGCGCTCGTATCGTAGAGAATTTCGCAAGGAGAGCAGCAGGTCCTGAATCTTAAACTAGTAATCAAAGGCAGAACAGAATGGTGTATGTCCTATGTTTTAGTGTTTGTAGACATTAAACAGTCATACCCTTCTGTTGACAGAGTGTTACAAGAGATCATAATTTATGAAGCGGTTTGTAATTTCAATTAAAATCTCCAAACAGACAAGATGCATATTAAAATATTCAGAAGTGATAAGGTCGATAGAAACGACGGTGGATGTCCAGTCTACATCAAATCAAGGTCATCAGGGACGCAAGTGGTGTGATGTTGGATAGGGTCAGCCACAACCGTGTCTAATCAATTCTATGTGTACTGAAACAGAAATGTAGATTTTGCGATGCAGTGGCATGAATACGGTACAGGCTTCCGCTTTCTCTACGATAATGCTGAAAATGGAGCATCAGAGTCCAATCTGTGTGGAACTAACACAAGCTGTCCTGTAGGGGAGGTAGCTTGTTGCGGATTCGGAACGCAGGGCAGCTACGGCCCGCCTACCTGCTGGCAGTCCGCTGACGTCAGCTGGAGACGGGGCAGCGCAGCCGCCCGTATTCGGAGCACGCGCGGCCCGCGATACGTTTACATTTGCCCTCGCGATTGATTCAGAGCCGTCTCCATAGGAAACTCGTAAATCCGTGTTACTGGAACCGCGAGTCCGTAAGTGTTCAAGAAATTCTTCCAAAAAGAGGTAACGATGTACGAAAAGTTTGTCACTAGCTTTTAGCAAGTGCCATGAAACAAGCAGGTGATTGCTATCGTCAGCCGCTACAATTTCGGTAACTGGAATGAAAGTTCGTCAGCAGGGAGGAAAAGGTGCAGAATAGTTTAAAGGAAATGTTATCGGCAACCGACTGAACTAATGTGCTAAATTCACCGTGAAAACTAATGAGTACTGTTCAAATCTTGCAAGGGTCAACAACAAGAAAGTTTCATTCCGATTTTAAGCGATAAAAATAACAATCCTTTTGACTGCTAGACTTATACTAATAATTACATTCCTACGAGTTCTCTGTGTTATATATTTTGTAATATAAATTTTACTACGCCTTTCGATGGAGCTACCCATGATGAGTATTTCTTAGGAAGTCTTTACTGTTAACTCGAACGGTGCACTACGTGAGAATATAGCGAAAGTTAAACTTCCTGTGCTATATGTTTCTAGAATTGTTTATTTGTTTTCTTCATAGAAGGAAATTTTACACAACGTATTATGTCAAATATCTAGTTTTCATTTTTTTCATTCATCGTAAAAGATGGTCGTTTATAATACTGCAACTATGTCAACATTTATTTAAACACAGAAATGCTGCACCAGTTAGTTTTTTTTTTCATTCGTAGCACAACGTGTTTCAGGAATTTGTGCCCATTGCCATATGCCGAGGGAGTTTGCATTACTACTCTGTATGATGTCTATATGCGTGTTTTTCTCTTCTCCTGCGAGTGTCTTTTTATCTTTTTAAGGTATTGTGCCTGCTTTATTACGGAGAATTTCACAATCATGCAACACGTGAACCGTACTGTTTGTTTACGTTACATCGCTATACAAAGGTTTCTTCCTAGGACGGGAGGTGGTTAGTCATATGAAAAACCTAGACGTACGAACCCGAAGCTAAAGAAAAGCATTGTAACAATATTAAGAAAACAATATAATTATGAGACTCATTGTGAAGAATTATTTCAAGAGTTGATGATTGTTACTACACCGTCTGAACACGTTTGCCAAATCAATTATCCGTATTAAGAAAAGTACCAGTAATTATTCCATTAACTAATGTAGGCATGATCATGAAATAAGGAAATATAATGGGAGATCTATTCAAAGGAGAGCCATGCTGTACAATGATTTCTCCAAGGTCTTTAAAGCGCTTCCTTACGCCAATGTGTTTAAAAAGCAGTGAAATCCTTCGACCTAAGCAATATATGGAGCGTTCATAGCTCAAGGGAATCAAATCCATTCTTAGTCATTCTGGACTTTTTGCACTTTTAAATGCTGTTTATTAAGCTGCTTCCAGAAGTTGTAGATCACTGCTGTACGATCGGCAACACTGTTGAACATGGAGGGAAGCAGTCCTTTGTTCAGAGCACAATGGGAACACGTCCATTGTCACAGTTTCCGTGGTTTAATTTGTCGGTGTGTGAGCTCTGATAATTGTAAGAGATTTGCCTGAAAATATGGTAAACAATGCACCGAATTTTTTTTTAACTTAAGGGACCAAACTCCTGAGGTTACCGGTCCCTAAGCATACACACTACTTAACCTAACTTAAACTAACTTACTCAAAGGAGGGGCGACTCGAACCTCCGATAGGTTAAGCCGTCCGGACAGGCTGCATCGAAATGCCAGTGTTCTAGTTCATGTAAGTTAATAATTACTCTGTAAATTTGATATGTGGCAATTAACTATCAAGTTAATAGCCAGACTGCGCTTTTGAGCTTATAGATATGATAATATTTTATGGTACTTTCACAGTCACTGTCTGTTATATCAGCATGTTTTCCTTTTAATGCTGGGGAGGACACAGCTGCCGACATAGGTAGTGGTTCTGCTGCAGCCGACAGTAATGTCAACAATCAAGATGGAGCAGAGATCAGGCAGGGGAAGAAGAACTGAAGTGAAAACTGTAACGCCGTGCAACCTCTACACACAGTAAAATGGTCTTATGTATTCAAACTCTTATAGCGGCTAAAACGGGAGCGTTAAATTTTTTCTGTCTCTCATTAAGTTATGTGAAGATCCCAGATTGAAGTCTTAGCCATTGCTTACAAATTCTTGGAATTAGGACGTTCTTACTTACCTGATGATAGTGATTTTGGTTTGGTGGAGAAAGGCAGTAGGAAAAATTTCCCATATTTGCACAAGTGATAGGGTAGATATCGTTATAGAAGCAAAGAAAACATTTCCCGATTTGAGGACAGTAAAATGAAGTAATCAGGATTCTAATCCTCCAAGAACTTTAAGAACTCAGCAGTGAACAGAAAAAATGATGATGGTTATGGCATCGAGCCTAATTATGAGATGGTTACATTATGAAATAAAATCTCTTTTTACCCTGATGTTTAAGCAAACTCTGAACCCTGTTGTGTAATTTGACGAAGCTGACTTAAGAAAGAAGCCTGGCCATCTCACGATATACTTCTGTAAAACCCAGAAGTACGCTCTTTATACCAAACATCGAACAGTAACAAAACTGAAGGACATGGAGGATTTACTACTGTACATTCTACATGTATGTCACCAGTTTTTCAAGAATCTGCCGCTCGTCCCTGCCACAAAAACTTCCTCAGCTTTGCAAGAGCAAGAAGACAAAAGTGAATGCGTTTTTCTTTGAATCTGTTTTACATAACTTCCTATTCGGAAATATTTGGTATAAGCAGACACAGGGAACAGAATTACAGTTGTGTAAACCATAAATGTATTTCCTTTATTGTTTTCTTAATAGCACAAGTACAGTACACGCAGTGCACAACAGAATCAGGTACAGAGTTGTACATTTATATCCAAGGTATCGTGTAAGAGAATTTAAATTTAACCTTCTTTGTTATGAGAATACAGGGTACAAAAATCTTCTACCACTCAAACATTTTAAAATGCTGTAAATTTTTTTCCTGTGATTAATTACTCAGTGAAAACGTTATTTCTATTTTTCTCAAGACTTTATTATTGTGATTCGGCCCCCTTGTGCACTGAACACCCCACATGCTGCACTGTTAATAACAATTTACGTAACACGAGGCTGAGGGTGGTAAAAAAGTAACAAATCAAATAAAAAAACCTACGTACTTTTATAATGTACTTTCACATTGTAATGAACGTCATTAGCAAACAGCGGATCAATTAAGTTCCTTTCATCACCTTAAGCTCAGTATTTTCTTTCACATGTAGTGCTTCTATTTCAGTTCTATTAGGCAGACAAGTGGTTAAACATGGAGACTATAACAGAAAGGTAGAGGTCTTGTCATAGTCCAGACGTGTGTGCATGTGCGTATGTGTGTGAATGTGAGTATGACTGTGTACGTTCATATGTGTGTGTGTGTGTGTGTGTGTGTGTGTGTGTGTGTGTGTGTGTGTGTGTGTGTGTGTGTGTGAGAGAGAGAGAGAGAGAGAGAGAGAGAGAGAGAGAGTGTGCGTATGTGAGTGTGTGTGTGTGCGCGTGTGCGTGTATCTGTGTGCGCGCGTGTGGGTGTGTGGTGTATGTGACTCGTGATGTGATGGATGTGTTGCCGTTGGTAGCTCATTTTTTTGCACGTATGAACACATAAAAGAGTCGCCAAGGGTTTCCGAACTAGATCTGCAGGGAGTCATTTGTATACATATATCATTTTTTTTTACTTTTTATTGCGTTTTATAATAACTTTTAACTATCGTTTAGTGTTTCATTGCTATCACATTTCGTGTCTTTGTAAAATTATCCATGCATAACTAAACTCTTAACGAACCATCTAAATAAAGGAAACTTGTTATTCATTCTGTTATCGGCACAACATGCCTCCGCATACCCGTCCGACTTTTTTCACTGACCGCGTCACTGTTTCGTGCGGTGTAATTATGCAAAGCAAATTACCATTTCGATTGCATGGTGTACGTTCCACATTTACTTATTTTGTGGAAATCACTCATTTCGATTTAACAGAAGCAATTTACTGTACCTTGGTAATCGTGAATAATTTCGCTGCTATTCGGTAGAGGACAAATAACATTGGAATGTTTAGTCCCCTGATTTTAGTTGGTCTTATTACTCTCAAGTAAATGTTGGAGTACAGTTCTTACTAAAAATTGTGATATTTGTAGGCAGAATATAACGCTTATCCTTTCTTTGTGTAAAGCTTCTTATCAATGGAACTTCATATACAGGTTGTTACAAAAAGGTACGGCCAAACTTTCAGCAAACATTCCTCACACACAAATAAAGAAAAGATGTTATGTGGACATGTGTCCGGAAACGCTTAATTTCCAAGTTAGAGCTCATTTTAGTTTCGTCAGTATATACTGTCCTTCCTCTATTCTGATGATCAAATTATAAATTTTCACTATCAACATGTGTGGGCTGACGAGAATCCGCACACAATTGTGCAATCACGTCAGCAACACAGATTTTCTATGAACGTTTGGGCAGGCATTGTTGGTGATGTCTTGATTGGGCCCCATGTTCTTCCACCTACGCTCAATGGAGCACGTTATCATGATTCCAGACGGGATACTCTACCTGTCCTGCTAATTATGTGCCTTTACAAGTACGACACAACATGTGTTTCATGCACGATGGAGCTCCTGCACATTCAGTCGAAGTGTTATTGCCGGCCGCGGTGGTCTAGCGGTTCTGGTGCTGCAGTCCGGAACCGCGGGACTGCTACGGTCGCAGGTTCGAATCCTGCCTCGGGCATGGGTGTGTGTGATGTCCTTAGGTTAGTTAGGTTTAAGTAGTTCTAAGTTCCAGGGGACTTCTGACCTAAGATGTTGAGTCCCATAGTGCTCAGAGCCATTTGAACCATTTTTTTTTGTTCGTACGGTTCTCAACAACAGATTCGGTGACCGGTGGATTGGTAGAGGCGGACCAATTCTATGGCCTCCACGCTCTCCTGACCTCAACCCTCTTGACTTTCATTTATGGGGGCATTTGAAAGCTCTTGTCTACGCAACCCCGGTACCAAATGTAGAGACTCTTCGTGCTCGTATTGTGGACGGCTGTGATACAATACGCCATTCTCCAGGGCTGCATCAGCGCATCAGGGATTCCATGCGACGGAGGGTGGATGCATGTATCCTCGCTAACGGAGGACATTTTGAACATTTCCTGTAACAAAGTGCTTGAAGTCACGCTGGTACGTTCTCTTGCTGTGTGTTTCCATTCCATGATTTATGTGATTTGAAGAGAAGTAATAAAATGAGCTCTAACATGGAAAGTAAGCGTTTCCGGACACATGTCCACATAACATCTTTTCTTTATTTGTGTGTGAGGAATGTTTCCTGAAAGTTTGGCCGTACTTTTTTGTAACACACTGTATATTCGTATTAAAATAATAACAAACATAATTTGTATAAAATGTACATCATAGCGGATACTTTGCTACAACGGGAGAGTTTCCTGAATGTTTATAACACTGCATTAGAAGACGCATAGCATCATGAGTTCTAAAATTTCAGAACAGGTACCACAGAACATTTTACTGAAACAGCTCGTATATTAACGAACATATGCAAAGAATAATCCACGTTATAATGATGCTGAATTTTGGATATTGTATGATTCTGGCAGATACGAGTTGCTTTAGCTGCCTTTGAACATCTGGGTGATAACATCAGCTTTATCGATAAAACATTATTTGCGTAGTAACGCTGCGGAGGTGTGATGAATGTTCATCCGCTTGGCGACGTCAGCAACTCCGCGTTGTAATTTACACATTGCGGTCGATTCTTGTGAGAGGGCTTCGTGTTACGCCCTTCAGCAACGCTATGCCACGTATTAAATTTTAATTAAAATATACATACAGACACTCACTCGTTAACCAGATTATTCTGCTTTTGACGCGAGGACTGAAAGTTAATGCTCTCTTTCATCGGAGTCGCATAATTTAGACTCATTGCAATAAAATTGCTGCGTGTAATTAATGTCACACAAATCCCTGCAATGCTACACTCGTCACAGTGATGAAGGATCTTCAAACCGAAAAAGTTTCGTTCCATGCTCGTAGGTTTTCATGTAATCATATCTTCAGCTACGAATGAAAACAATAATTTTTTTAAATAAGTGGTGTAGGGATATATAAAAGAATTTAAAGAAACATAAAACGGTAAGAACGTTGCGAAAGTACGAGAAAATTTTTTTACTATCCAACATATGTGTACCAAACTCCAAATGCCACAGTTTTTGTGAAATTATTTTATACGTGTTCTGCTTTCTTGTGTTGCCGAAGATGTTTACATATAAAGCTGTTTAACAGCAACTGTAATCATGGTTTACACTCTAGAGCAGACAAACCGTGTTCATGTGCTGCAGGGAGATTGAGGCGCATCCATCGTTAACAGATTATTTTCATAGCTCAGTGGTCACGCAGTATTAAACCAACGAAGTCTCCGACATGCCTAAATATGAAACAGTTACTGTATGTTCCAAATAGACCCTTTTCAATTTTGTTTCTCATATAATCTATGTTTTAGGAAATGTGCCAAATTTCAATGTACGTGTACGAAATACATTCCAGACGGAAACACGATCATAACGAAATTCTGCCCACGGATTATTGTGAACACGCTCTTTTGAAGGCAAAGTTGAACGAATTTATGAGGGGTACTGTAGTTTAGTTCTCTACGAAAACGGCAAGAAACTATCCAACCGATTACAGCCTGGAACCACGCGACCGCTATGGCCGCAGGTTCGAATCCTGCCTCGGGCATGGATGTGTGCGATGTCCTTAGATTAGTTAGGTTTAAGTAGTTCTAAGTTCTAGGGGACTGATGACCTCAGAAGTTAAGTCCCATAGTGCTCAGAGCCATTTGAACCATTTTATACAACCGAAACTCCACATTTTCACAACACGGTTTCCCCCGACCCGAGCAGTGTCCAAACTACATTGCTGATTCTGACCTTCCATCGTTTTGGCAGTAGCAAATGAAAAATATTACACCAATAGTAAGGTCATGTGTCGAAGTACTTAAGATACACTAGTAGGCACTCTAAGATGGCTATTTTTTGATGACGTTTTAGGATGTGTTAATATTTGTACCGGAAAATAATATATTTGAAGAACTGTTGGCAGAGAAACAGTTGTTGGGCAACAGTATCTGTGTCTGCAGGATCGTAGATTCTTTGACAGTCAGTAGCGGAAAGCTGCAGTGTGCAGCAGGCGAGAGTCGTTGAGTCTAAAGTGTGATGCATGGACGCATTTTTAGTATGTGAGTTGCAGAGTTATTACGAGGAGAAGTGATGACTCAGAAGAATGGTTGTATACATCACGGACATATAAATGGTTTGAAATGAAGAACAAGGCATTATTTGATGAGGTGAAAGGTTTATTTTTATTTTTGTAGGCTTGTATTGTTGATCCACTCCACCCTCGTCACAGTCTAGTTTTTGATAATTATTTTTAGATCAATCTTCTGAATTAATTAGCTGTACCATGGACGTTATTAGATTAACTGAATTTCTATGTTGGAGTCTATAATTGTTTTTATGATAACTGAAATTTCAGAACTTAAAGGTTGAGTCATGTTTTTCATTGGCATTCTGTTTCAAGACTATGAACCCAGTTTCCCTAGACCAACTGTAGTTAGTTTTTAGCAGTATTTTTTTAGATGTTGTGGAGTCTTGCTGTGTTGCTGTTCCTGCCAGTACTTCATTTTGCAGGTGAGATTCATATGTTATTGTCCCGTTTCCTTTGCGCGGTATATGCTGTGTCAGTTCCTTTATTTTACCAGCACAATAATTTAGTGCAGAAATTTTCGAGTGTTTCAGTTTACATTCTTATACAGATCGACATTACAGTTTTTTTAACAGTTACACTTTTTTTTTCAAACAGTTAGCAGAGCCCAAGTCGGTATTACAGTTTTTTTTTTTTATACAGTTAAGTTTTGGTTTGCTTATATATGAGATCGGTTTTCACAAACACAGGTATCTTTTCAGTTTCATGTAAGTGATGTGCCTTTGAGCTCAGCAGCACATTTAGGTTGTCAGTTCATATTCCCAGGTTTGTATTTATGATAACACACAGATAAGATAGGCTCTCACTTAGAGGATGAAAGTAACATTCACATGGTTTGTCACTGCCAAGCAACATATCGATAACACTTGGAACACATATAGAAGAACTGCCACAGTATGGTACACAAGCTAACTGAGCGAAATACAGAAAGAGGCGAACAGAAATAGCGCTTATATTCAAAGACAATGATGGTACCGAGGTCTCCGCGATTTACGATCGTCTCATGGACGTTACAAAAGGTGGGACGTGGTTCTCAATCGGACATGTGATTACCATGGTCGACAATGCATGCTGGGTGACGTGTTTCCGTGTTGGCGACAGCGATGGTACGAGTAAGGAGTTCTTACGGTGCGCTATTCCGTTCCTCCATCAGTGAGGTTAGCAACTGCTCGATGAACGATGTTTCATGGAGAAGTACGGGGTGTTCAAAAAGTCTCTCCGCAATGCCGTATGATTGTTAGCCTCGCGTGCCGTATGATTGTTCGCCTGCCTGGGTTCCTTCCCTCCCAACACTCCACTGTTTCGTTTATCTCAGCCAGCGTCAGTAGTGTGGTGTCACCGCCAGACACCACACTTGCTAGGTGGTAGCCTTTAAATCGGCCGCCGTCCGTTAGTATACGTCGGACCCGCGTGTCGCCACTATAAGTGATTGCAGACAGAGCGCCGCCACACGGCAGGTCTAGATAGACTTCCTAGCACTCGCCCCAGTTGTACAACCGACTTTGCTAGCGATTGTTCACTGACAAAATACGCTCTCATTTGCCGAGACGATAGTTAGCATAGCCTTCAGCTACGTCATTTGCTACGACCTAGCAAGGCGCCATTACCAGTTATTATTGATACTGAATCATACCTCAAGCCAGCCTGCGTGAGCTAAAACGCGTGACTTTCGGCTTCCTCTAGTACCCGGTGTTGGCTCTCCTGCCAACCCACAACAAGTAGTATCGTTGGTGTGTGTCGTTACGTGTTGACGTGAACGTTTCTGTTTAGTTCCTTTATTAGTTTATTTCGTTTTTGCCACTGTTAAAATGCTAACCACTGAAGAAAGTGTGTTTTTAGTCGAACAAGTGTTCAAAGCTGGCGGTAAATACACATTTTCAGTTCGTCAAACATTTAATTCAGTTTTCCCGGAGACAAGACTCCCACATCGTGATACTGTCCGAGATTTTACTAACAAATTTCGAAGTACGGGCTCAGTGACAGATGCACCGAAAAGTGGTCGACCTAGCTTTTTGTCTGAGGATAAACTACTCTATATTTCCGATAAAATGCCGATGAGTCCGAATAAGTCAGTTAGAAAACTCGCCAAGGAAATCGATGTTAGTGTCGGAACGGCCCACACAGCTGTAATAAAAAAATTAGAACTTTTCCCGTACAAAGTGACAGTCGTGCAAGAACTGAAAAATACTGATCATGGCAAGAGACCACACTATTGTCGTTGGTTCAAAAATTTCGTTCAACAGGAAGGGATATTCTTAATAAAACGTTTTTCACTGATGAGGTGTAGTTTCATTTATCTGGGTACATGAACTCGCAAAATTCTCGTATATGGAGTAGTGCAAATCAATTGTGTATTCATGAGGAACCATTTCTGGTCCAGTCTGGATTTCAATTTCTAGACGTCGGATAGTGGTTCCCATATTTTTCAACGAAACAATAAACGCACAACGATACCGCAGTGATATTCTGTACCCATTCATAGGAGAACTTACGGTAAGTGAAATACTGCACGGTTATTTTCAACAACATGGTGCAACTGCGCATACAGTTCGCGTTTCAATGTCACTGCTTGCTGATGTTTTTGGTGATCGCATAATTTCACAGGAAACTTTGGCCTCCACGATCGCCAGACCTAACACCACCTGAATTTTTCTTCTGGGGTGCAGCGATAGCAACTGTCTATAAAAATCGTCCAAAATCCTTCGATGAACTGAAAACTGCAATATCCACTTTTAGTGCTTCTGTTACAGAAGAAATGCTACAGCTTGTGTTTGGAAACATGATTATTCGAATTGAATTGTATATTCAAAAACAGGGGGGGACACATTCAACATTTAATGTGAAAATTTGTAAGTAAAAATGAATATTCAATAAATTAATAACTTGTATTTCACTGAGTTCCATTTCGGTATATACACTGCGGCATACGGCACTCGCGGCTATCATACGGCACTGCGGAGAGACTTTTTGAACACCCCGTATTATAATATGTCTCTTCAACGCACCCCACAGGTACTCGACAAGATTTAAGTCGTAGGAATGGGCAGAGCCAGTCCATTCTCCAAATATCCTCTCGTTACAAGAACTCCTCTTCATCCATGCAAATGAAGACAGGGCAGAGCGCAACACTGAAAAGACACAAATGAGGAAGGAGTGCAGTGTCGCAACGACTCTGACAGGTGTGTGCACCGTTTTCAAAGATTTGGAGATCAGTGTCATTTGCGTTCGCCTCGCAGCGTATTTTTTCATTTACTTTCTGTGCGATACTGCTATAGTTCTTGCTGTGTATGGTTCGAGTTTTATCGATCTAAGTTTCATGGCAGTGACTCATAGTGCGAAAGTTTATTTCGTCCTTAAGTTTTGCACACCAGTGCACTGATTGTCATGTGTTGTCCTGTTTTCCTTCAGGTGTACTTAACTGAAGAAATCGAATTTACGCGATGAGGGACTTCATGTGGATGATTACTAAAATTGGTATCACTACTTATGGACACTGGACTTGAAGGTCAGTTATCAGGTCCCCTTCCCCAGGTGATACTGATAAAGGGAAATCTATATCTGTTCTATCACGTCATCTTTTATTTTCTTCTTAAATTATACCATAAATTTTCAATTTAGTACTTCCAAATGCCTGTGTATCTCTTTAAAAACTAAGTGTATTTGCTGTAAGTAAATAAAAAATAACGCCAAAGTGGAGACAACTTCAGGCAGCCGCCCATCCACGTGGTACTGCTTGGACAACAGTGCCCGTGGACTCAACTGCGTGGCACGGTTTCGCTGCGCGGTGTTGGTCATGGGCAGTAGCTAGCAGGTCTGTGTGGGGCACTACGGTCTGCGTAAAGTAATAACGCGGCAGGCCCTAGTAGTCGTAATGCAGCATAAAAAAAATACAAATGTAGATGTACTTAAGTATTTGCTTGCAATAGCTCCTCGCATCTACGTCTGGTTGACTAAATATTGTATATATAATGATGCTTGACTAAACTATACGCGAACAGCCTGATCATAACCCATCTGACTTCTGGCTGTCGGGTTATCTGAAAGATGCTGTGTTCAGTGTTCCAGTTACGAACGTAGCTCAATTGAAGGCGCGGATTACGCAACGCATTCTGAAAGAGACCCTCGACACACTCCGATCTGCTGTTCCTCATTTGAATTTGTGGGAGAAGACGGTGGAATGCATAATGAGCATGCCTCACACCAGTCACACGACAGTTATAAAGCGATGTCATTTAATTTTTAATGCGGATTTTTGTTCCTAAGTTATCAAAAACGTTCGATACAGTTCCCCACAGTCGTTTAATGAACAAAGTAAGAGCATATGGACTATCAGACCAATTGTGTGATTGGATTGAAGAGTTCCTATATAACAGAACGCAGCATATCATTCTCAATGGAGAGAAGTCTTCCGAAGTAAGAGTGATTTCAGGTGTGCCGCAGGGGAGTGTCATAGGACCGTTGCTATTCACAATATACATAAATAACCTTGTGGATGACATCGGAAGTTCACTGAGGCTTTTTGCAGATGATGCTGTGGTGTATCGAGAGGTTGTAACAATGGAAAATTGTACTGAAATGCAGGCTGATCTGCAGCGAATTGACGCATGGTGCAAGGAATGGCAATTGAATCTCAATGTAGATAAGTGTAATGCGCTGCGAATACATAGAAAGATAGATCCCTTATCATTTAGCTACAAAATAGCAGGTCAGCAACTGGAAGCAGTCAATTCCACAAATTATCTGGGAGTACGCATTAGGAGTGATTTAAAATGGAATGATTATGTAAAGTTGATCGTCGGTAAAGCAGATGCCAGACTGAGATTCATTGGAAAAATCCTAAGGAAATGCAATCCGAAAACAAAGGAAGTAGGTTACAGTACGCTTGTTCGCCCACTGCTTGAATACTGCTCAGCAGTGTGGGATCCGTACCAGATAGGGTTAATAGAAGAGATAGAGAAGATCCAACGGAGAGCAGCGCGCTTCGTTATAGGATCATTTACTAATCGCGAAAGCGTTACGGAGATGATAGATAAACTCCAGTGGAAGACTCTGCAGGAGAAACGCTCAGTAGCTCGGCACGTGCTTTTGTTAATGTTTCGGGAACATACCTTCACCGAAGAGTCAAGCAGTATATTGCTCCCTCCCACGTGTATCTCGCGAAGAGACCGTGAGTATAAAATCAGAGAGATTAGAGCCCACACAGAGGCATACCGACCATCCTTCTTTCCACGAACAATACGAGACTGGAATAGAAGGGAGAACCGATAGAGGTACTCAGGGTACCCTCCGCCACACACCGGCAGGTGGCTTGCGTAGTATGGATGTTGATGTAGATGTAGAAAAACCGATGTCATATTGGGTTACATGCGGTTTTAGGTCTCAGACAATTAAAAGCGACCGGCCGCGGTAGCTGAGCGGTTCTAGGTGCTTCAGTCTGGAACCGCGCGACTGCTACGGTCGCAGGTTCGAATCCTGCCTCGGGCATGGATGTGTGTGATGTCCTTAGGTTAGTTAGGTTTAAGTAGTTCTAAGTTCTAGGGGACTGATGACCTCATATGTTAAGTCCCAAAGTGCTCAGATACATTTCAACCATTTTTTTGAATTAAAAGCGATTTTCCGCTATCCGATATAGTACGACCTTGCCGTGTTGGGTGGTCTTACCAACTAACAGTGCCACAGCTATTGACTGTCGAACACTGAACGTTACAGATGGGGTGTAATGTACAGCTCAAACCACAGCTGTCATATTGCAGATCATCTGTCGTACTTAGCAGAACCCATTCACATTAAGACGCTTACAAAATCCCCTAATGGTAAAATCTTCATCAATTTTCTTTTTTTTCCCATGAAGTTTCTCCTGCATCGATAATATGCTGTTATTATGAACAGTGGTTCTCTTTCTACAGCGTTTTGAAACTGGCACTTTAATTGTGGGCACCTGTACTTACGTGTGTACCCATGATAACAAAATTTTCCATCGTTCTTGTGTTTGCTTATTGTATCTTGTTATACCATTTGTAAACTCTTTTGTGACGTTAACCACATATACTATAAGCTTGTAGATGTTCAGTAAGTTCAGTTAAAATATTTCCAGGCTTGCAAATCAGTATATGTTCAACATTTTCTTTTTCATTTTGCTTTGTTTTTTTAATTACTTTTTTATAATTTCATGTAACAGTTTCCGTTCTGTAATAATTCGTGTTAAAGACTGTTGTGAAAGTGAATATTGAAGTAGCTTGAGTTACAACTCTGCTTCGTTAAGTTATTGTTCTACCATGTCTAGTATTTACTATGCAAAATATGTATACTAAATGACTAATGTAACACACCGTGTTGTATGTTAGAGCCCTTATTATTTTTCTGTATCTGCATAACTCTTAAGATTTTACGTATGATGTGTGCTTCTCCGCCGGCCGGGCTGGCCATGCGGTTCTAGGCGCTACACTCTGGAACCGCGCAACCGCTACGGTCGCAGGTTCGAATCCTGCCACAGGCATGGATGTGTGTGACGTCTTAGGTTAGTTAGGTTTAAGTAGTTCTAAGTTGTAAGGGAATGATGACCTCAGAAGTTAAGTTCCATAGGGCTCAGAGCCATTTGAACCATTTTTTGTGCTTCTCCATATCAGAAAACATGACATACATAGAGTCGATCTAATAAAGAGTGGCACGTTCGGTCACGGGGTCGTTTGGTCGGAGAGAGAGCGTTACAGAGATCCTCAACAAACTTCAGTGACAGGCGCTTCAAGAGCGTCGTTGTGTATCACGTCGAGTTACACTATTGAAATTTCGTGAGTACTTTCCGGAAAGAGTCGGACAACATAGTACTCCCTTAAAAATACATCTCGCGACTGACGATGTAGAGGAAAATGCCGAAATTAGAGCTAATATTGAGGTCTACCGACAATCATTCTCCCCATGAGCCATTTACGAGTGGAACAGGTATGACGGAGGGTATGGGGCGGGGTGGAGGTGGGGGTGGGGGGTTCAGCTGGTGGTACCATAAGTAATGACCTCTGTAATCAGTTAGGTGACTTGCGAGTAGGATGTAGATTTTGTAGTATCGTGCTTTAGATAGAACCACACGACGAGATTTTACTCGTCGCCGCCCTCACTATTTATAGTGCGCTGAGGGAAACACTATGAGAGGAGAACGAGGAGGACACTGAAACACTGATGAGGATTAGTGTCAAGATAACACACACTCTTAATAACCAACACTGCACAATTCTGCTCAGGCACCAGTTCTTGAAGTTTAACTACTATTCGAGAGGCTAAGGCTGGACAGTAAACTGTTCTGGTCCCTCTACAATGTTCACTGAAGACTGGCTATTATGGATTCTCCAGAGGCAGATGATGCGACTACGGACCTCAAACCGGGGTATGTTCACTTTGCTTGTCTAACAATATCCATTCAACCATTTGGTGTGCTAAAATTGAAGCACACAAATAAATGGCGGTCTTCTCGGTAGTCGACCTGACTTGGAACTGTCCACTCTGCTGATGTGCTGGCGCATCTCACTTCTATGGCGGCCCTACAGCTGTGACTTCTTGATGCGGCAATCGCTCTGTTATGGGACTGGAACGAGGTTCCTGGGGCACTATGCTGTATCTTTCTGCCATTTTACCGATCGGTTCGGTACGCGAGCTATCAGAAAATAAGTACCAAACTATAGCATCCCCTTTAAAACAGCAAAGTTGGCCATCGTATGTCTGAAGCGAACCGCACCCAGCAACAGAAAACCGAGCTCATATTATGGCCCCCGTTGTCCCGTGGAACACTTGCCCCACAAACTTTCCAGCTACTATCATACTTTCGGAGTTATCCTAGATGGCAGTAGTTAATGACTCACCCTGTATATTGGCAGGTGTAGCGGTATTTTTATATCTTATGGACCATTTACAATTAATTTGCTTTTAAGTTTGGTTTACTGTTACTTTCAAGTTGTTAACACATCCTGAATGTTATTCAGGTTTTCTTTATATGAATTTGATAAATAACTGATTTTAGTAGTTTTTTTTTATTCTGAATTAGTGTCTCATGCATTTAGGATACAGTTTTTAAGGATTTTGGTTCATGACGAGTGAAATGAATCCTTCCCGTTACTAGTGATAGGCTTTCCTTACATGTGACGAACAGTGCAGTTGCAGTCTTCATAAAGTGTGTCACTCTGGCAAGCTTTGGAGTGGGGCCACTGTCCTGGCTGTTCATTAAAGACGCAGAGAACTTAACAGTCCCGCACACTTATTACGCAACTTATCCATCCTCTGCATGTGTGATCCCATCTACTTCCCGACGAGGTATCAGATATGGTCCTAGAAATTCCGTGAAGTTTCGGGATTGTTGGTGGATAACATCTACTTCTTCGCACGATATTTCGGCTGACAACGAGTCATGTACCGTCAAGTCAATGCTTGACACTGGAGATTGCTAGTACACATCGCTAACGTTATACCAAAAATTGACGGTGAAGTACGTATGCAGAGGCCGTTGTTATATAATCGACCTCCGTCTAGTTTGCACCCATTTTGAATACCGTGCAAGAAGTCGACTTCATTCAGGTGTAATCTCGAAACTTCACGGAATATTCGACATTACTGATTTTATTAAATTCGCAACTTTCTTTGGGTTTGTTTTAGTTTCCAAATATTTTGATAAATAAGTAGATTTGTAGCTTTAAATTCTGAAGTTTTGTTCACATTTGTTCAGTACATGGTTTTTAAGATTTCGCCGCGCGGGATTAGCCGAGCGGTCTTGGGCGCTGCAGTCATGGACTGTGCGGCTGGTCTCGGCGGATGTTCGAGTCCTCCCTCGGTTATGGGTGTGTGTGTTTGTCCTTAGAATACTTTAGGTTAAGTAGTGTAAGCTTAGGGACTGATGACCTTAGCAGTTAAGTCCCATAAGATTTCACACACATTTGAACATTTCTTTTTAAGATTTCTATTGATAAGACACAACTTACTTATTTTTAAGCAACTATTCATGGATTATTTCATGTTACATCTGAGCAGACACCCTTAGCGAGTCAGTATTGTTATCTGTAGAGTGCAGCATCAATAATTCATAACAAAAACAATAATAAAACCAATAACAACAACAAGAATAGTAATCATAATGTCTTTATATTTTTTTGTCTTTGTAGTTTTTGTTAAATACAACCAAACAGCTTGATGAAGTAGAAAAGAATGAAACGAAAAAAAAGCAGAAAAGTCTTGGGACCAAAATATAACCCTGATAAATGGAAATTTAGAAATCATAAAAAAATTATGCAAAAGTACAAACAATATCAGGCACAGTCAGAAAGAGTAGAGTCGCATCGTATGGACACATGAAAAGGCTACATGAAGAACGACTAACAAACAATATTTTTTAAAGTTTTTCGATAGAAACACAAACTCATTGTAACCTCCCCACAAAATTCTTTCTTTCGCATTTGTAACCTCCCTACAGAAATTCATTCACATTTAACCTCAACACAAAATTTCTTTCCCATTCAATGTACCCACAAAATTCTTTTCTCATTTAATGTAAGCTCGAAACAGAAAAATTCCTAAACCTGGTAATAAAAAATAAATTCAGTAACCTGGTAATAAAACAATGTAACTAACCTCTCAATTAAATTGTCGCTCACTTATGACTTTTCAATAATTCACTGTGAATTGAATCTGGTAAATTTTGGACGACAGCAGTGCTGCGTCATGGCCCTGTAAGATCGTTCTGAATAAAGAAAGGAAAAAATTCTTACCTCAATAAGATTGCCGAATATATCTGCTCTTACAATCAATTTTTCCGGCACAGCTATGTGCAATGCTGGCCGATAGATTTGTCATTTATGAAAGGAAGCAACTGATTTTTCTTTTGCAACAATCGGAATGATCATGGATTGGACAAATTAGTAAATTCTTTAAATTGAAATGAATGCTTGTTAAAAAATTACTTTATATGACAAAGATTATTATTAGGACATTTTTAAAACATTTACATGGGAGTTCAGATAACATTACTAGATATGCGCGAGGCTGCTTCTTACCTTATACAATAATACTCAGGCTCCGGCATCGCTGCACCGCGACCGGCCAGCCAACACGATACACCATACCAGACCAGATCAGACTCCAGACTAGCGCAGACTAGCAACAACTTACTGCTACAGCTACACAGTTCTTACTCAGTCAACACTGCTCTCTGGTCAGCGATTCTCTAATACCTTGTATATCGCAGGCAGCGCATGAGCAATACATCGAAATTACATCTGCTCGGACCTCTTACAACATCAATAAGGGGGACAAAAGACGTTAAAGCAGTCCTGAGGGAAATGGAAAGAACGGAGGCGAAGCTGGAGAAAGAGACTGGTTCACAGCAAAAGTGAAACGTTTCTAAGGCTTTCAGGAGAAAACAAATAAAGTGACAGACACAGCTTGGGCAGAATAAAGTAGAGAAAAATAGAGAAAAAAGGAAAAACTATAGGGACGAAAGAAAGAAAAAATGTAGGAAGGAAGAAGACATTAGTAAGTATCTATTCTCGGTTCTGGACGAGATAACGACCATATGTCAAGGTTTCTGATAAGGATATTTCGTATCAGGTTACAAACTTGAGTTCCTTGCTTTCCCACACCTCCATTCTCACAGGGAAACACCGAGAACTGATCAAGGTCACCCAGGGGAACCACCCTGCAATCGTGTCACATAACATAAAAATGTCGAGAACCTGCTCTCCTCCTCCTCTCCCTTATCGTCTTTGTGAATAGCTCAATAGCATGTGGGCCTCTTCATTCGAAGTCTGAGCTGAGGGAGACGAAAATGACTTATGGTTTATTGATATTCATTTTTAATCATTTTTCTTTTATATACAATAGTTTTTTACAATCAACTTGTTACTACATATTTTATTATTCATAAAGCGTATTTCTTATCATTTCAATCAGTTTAACAATTTTTCCTATATCTTATACAGTTTTTTAACATACAACAATATTGACATTTTTAATATATCTGCATATATAAATATATATATATTTCCTACTTACAAAATCTTTCAGAGGCCTTATGACTAGCAGGTATAAGAATCTAAATACTACGTTTCCCATTTTTTCTATATACGATTTTATACAATATCTACGATTTTCTGATAATTCTATTTACAATATATATAGTTCTTTCAATTTACATAGTATTTAGTCAATGATCTGCCTTCTAGAATATGTGTATGGGAAATGGGGCTTAAGACCAGCAGGTGAAGAAAAACCATACACACACGCACACAAGTCACAAAGATATACGATATTTTCTTTCATGGTGTGCAGAAAGTACATACGTACAAGTAGTGTGAAATTGGATATTCATGCTCTTTCATAATGTATATAACTATGACAAAATGGTCATCAAACTATTCCGCACTTACATACCAACCATTTTCACGCAGCAACACACTCAATCACTCAGGGAATAATGCAAGTACTGCAGGATTCCACGTGGCCGACTAGCTGCGCGGTCTAACGCTCGGCTTCCCGAGGGGGAAGGTGTGCCAGTCCCCAACACGGTTCCGCTCGGTGGTTTGGTGTCGAGGTCCGGTGTGCTGGCCAGTCTGTGTTTGGTTTTTAAGGCTGTTTTCCATCTGCCTCAGCAAATGCGGGCTGGTTCCCCTTATTCCGCATCAGTTACACTGTATCGGCTATTGCTGTTTAAACACCGCTTCCACGTATGCGTACACCATAATTCTTCTACCACGCAAGCGTCTGGGGTTACACTCGTCTGGTATGAGACGTTTTCCGGGGTGGGGGTCCACTGGGTCCGATTTACTTCACTCAAGTAAGAAACGTAAACAGCGTTGCCTTCGGCTATTTGATTTTGGTTACTTTCCAAGGCCACCCGTCTACCCAGCTCCTATGCACGCAGATCATCGGAAGTAAGAGTCTTTTTTATTTATTTATTGTATTTTTATTAGGTTATCGATTAAGACAAGGTATACCCATACAAAAGCTTAATTACTTTCTACATATACGTTTACGCACACAATACAACCATTGCTTTAGGTTCGTTTGATACAGTTTTGATAACATCTTAGTTTTTAATTTGTAATTTAAATGTAAATTGAAAAATTCTAATTGTTTCTCCAGCCAGTAATTTGGCAGGTGTAAAGAAGGTATGTTCTCAAATTCCAATATACGAGGGCAGTTCTATAAGTAATGCAACACATTTTTTTTCTCGGCCAATTTTGGTTGAAAAAACCTGAAATTTATTGTGGAATATTTTCAAACATTCCCGCTTCGTCTCGTATAGTTTCATTGACTTCCGACAGGTGGCAGCGCTGTACGGAGCTGTTAAAATGGCGTCTGTAACGGATGTGCGTTGCAAACAACGGGCAGTGATCGGGTTTCTTTTGGCGGAAAACCAGGGCATCTCAGATATTCATAGGCGCTTGCAGAATGTCTACGGTGATCTGGCAGTGGACAAAAGCACGGTGAGTCGTTGGGCAAAGCGTGTGTCATCATCGCCGCAAGGTCAAGCAAGACTGTCTGAACTCCCGCGTGCGGGCCGGCCGTGCACAGCTGTGACTCCTGCAATGGCGGAGCGTGTGAACACACTCGTTCGAGATGATCGACGGATCACCATCAAACGACTCAGTGCTCAACTTGACATCTCTGTTGGTAGTGCTGTCACAATTGTTCACCAGTTGGGATATTCAAAGGTTTGTTCCCGCTGGGTCCCTCGTTGTCTAACCGAACACCATAAAGAGCAAAGGAGAACCATCGACATCGACCAGTGGAATGGTACCGTGCAGGCATACAGGCCCTCATTTCAAGGTGGCGTAAGGCCGTAGCATTGAATGGAGATTACGTTGAAAAATAGTGTTGTGTAGCTAAAAGATTGGGGAATAACCTGGTGTATCTCAATGCTGAATAAAACAACCCCTGTTTCAGAAAAAAATGTGTTGCATTACTTATTGAACTGCCCTCGTATAAGTTTTTTCCTGTAAGGTTTCTCTTTTGTGGCTTTAACAATAAGCTCTGTTCCTTCCAGCAGCTCTCCAAGGTGAGAGCATCCCACTCCACATCTTCCTGGGAGTACGCTACCATCTCTTGTGCTGCACATTCTTGTGGAATTTCTGTATGGAACTTAATGTTTACAGCTTCTGCAAACGAGTGGTTGTTAAATGTTGTTACGCAGTTGGTTTTTTAATCTCTGCAAACGGTTATTCTGTTGCTAGGTATACAGAATAGAGTCCAACGCTCTTAGATACCGGAAGATAACGTGTTCGAGAGTGCCGGCATCTTGGATCTTTAGAATATAAAAGGAGGCCGGAGAACCACAGCTGATCAGTCTTCAGTGGCGGCTCAAACTGTCAACACGAATTCCTCCAAAATGCTGAACATCCCTCAGCTGTCGAGGAGAAAACAAGACCAACTTACGAACGTTTTACTTTGTGGTTATTACTGGATAACCTGGACAATCTTGTTACTGATATTGGTAGTACAAATTACACCGAATCTGGCATGCTCCGTAACAAGAAGAATTTAGGTGAGCTTACACCCATTACTGAACTGTTTTGGTGTAGCATAATGGTTGTTAAAATCTATAATCAAGTGAACTGTCAGCGTCAGTTAGAAAAGGGACAATCTGTAATTTTAAAGAAGGAGATGTGTGGTTTACGTATCTAACGTGTACGTAGTAAATTCTCCATGTTCGCCACTGCAAGACATGGTGTCAAAGCGAAGCTACCATTTCTCCTGCTCTAAAACGAAAATGTGACAGCAATAGCAGAACTGTAAAAAACGACAAGGTAGCACTGGACACCATTTAGAAGAAACATTAAAAATGCTGTGGCTGTATCATATAAATAGAATTATCTGATGTTAAAATGAATGTTATAATGGAAAAGCTGTCTGGAATATTGTGGCAGATACGTGTAGACGACTATTACATTTTGGATTTGGCTAGAACGCAAAATTTCGACGAGGTGTTCGACTACCTAACATCAAACCAAGACTTGTGCATTTAAGTAGACTGCCAGGAAAACATCAGTGTGTATGTGGACAGCGGTAAGGCAGATGGAATAAACTGTATGACGTGGATGACCTCCAGCAGCAGAGTAAAGATATGTAACAAATTTATATGTCAAATGACAAGCTCTGGTGTGAACAAAATTATCAGTAACCACCTTATAGATTTTATGAAGTGTCCAGTTATGCGTCTATGAGAAGATTTTACGTCCTCCTTAGCTAAAGGACATCATATTAAATGTCTTGAGGCTGCTATATACAACTACAGAATGAATCGTGTGGTTGACGCTGTGCAAGACTGCTTAAGAGTATTAAATTCTAACAAAAAGTATTTACAATGTTTTCCGCTGTACTCTGTGCCACTTACATCCATGTAGCGTCAGCCAACTAATAACTTAGAGAGCAACTGCGGTGTGGTTTCTTTAATAACATACTGCAGTTTGTCTTGTGTGGTAATAAGAATACACGAAAACTGACTGGTGTGCAATTTAAGTGTACCAGAGTGCCAAGACCGACAAAAGCTTGTAAGTTATGCTCTCTTTGCAGTTTTAATTACCTATCTGTGTGCTACATGGAGATCCTTAACGCTGAGTCCAGCAAAGACAATACAAGCATTGCCGAGAAATGCTGTATTAAAGCAAAAGAAGCATATTTCTCTCAGTCCCAGATATTGTTCTCGACAGTTATTATCGAGAACACCGAATTAGGCCTGGTTCCCACGAACCATGTAATTGTACAAGTTTTAAGAAAAAGAACAAATGTGTCGAACAGAATAGGCCATTCCCTGGTAAGGAAATCATCCCCCTTAAGGACAGTTACTGTGTTGCGTGTACGAAAAAGGAAATTGGAAATGGAAGAGTCTGAAGCTAAAACATGAAAACTGGAGTATTTGGCGAAGACAACAGCCGTAAAGGAAGAATACAAACGGCAACTGGAAAGGGAAGAAGCTATTGAAAATGTGCAGGCAAGACTTACACACCGCTTTAAACACAGTGTGTGGCGAAATCTGGCTACCGCTGGGGAATACGAAACATTTGCACTTACTGCTAACGGCACTGGTAAATAGCCATATGTTGGAGTCCTGGCCGTAAAGGATGGATTGGAATATGTTTACTACATTAAAGGACACATAACAAAACCCGTTTATAAAGCTCCATTCCTACCTGGAGTTGCTGGATGGTTACATTGTATCTAAGTGTGCTGAACTGGATGTTGTACGACTAGTAAAGAACAACCGTAACTGGCGTAACAACATTTGATAACCACTCGTTTTTAGAAGTTGTAAGCATGATATTTTGTACGGAAATTCCACAAGAATGTGCAGCATAAGAACTGATAGCATACACCCAGGAAGACATGGAATGGGATCACAATAGTATTATGCAAGAAATAAGAGGTAAGATTAAAGTCAATGAATGCTGTAGACTAGAAGAACTGCTGGAAGGAACAGAGATAATTGTTAAAGCCATAAAAGAGGTACTTTACAGGGAAAAACTAAGATCTGTATTGGAATTTAAGAACATATCTTCTTTATATCTGTCAAATTTTTGGCTGCAGAAATAACTGGAAGTTTCTAATATAAATTTAAATTGGTATAAATATTATAATGACTTTTATTAAAATCATACCGAACAAACGTAATGAAAGAGTTATATTCTGTGTGTAAATGTATATGTAGGAAATAGTAAAGATTTGTACAAGCACATCTACCTGTCTTATTCGCTAACCTAATAAGAAACCAAAGAAAGAGGATTCTTACTTCCAATGATCTGCATGTATGGGAGGAGGGCAGTTGGACGACCCTGAAAAGTATCCGAAACTAGGTAGCCGAAGGCAAGGCAACCCTCGTTTCTTACATATACGAATGTAAGTAGCACAACTGCCTGGGTGATTTCCCTGGCTGACCTTACTGAATTCCTGGTCACTCCCCAGGGAGAGGGAGTGGGAAAGCAAGAGGCCAAAGTGGGTAACCTGACAATGAATTCGTAATAACATATCGGAGCTGATAAGATGTTTACCTCAGCTGGAACTGGCAGCAGATACCTAGGTGTGTGAAAGGATAGTGACACAGTATAACCAAAAGTGCTTCCATCTTTACGCAGAAAGTTGTTTTGTGTCATCGGCATGAATAATCGTCATCCTATGTTTACAATATGCATACGAAAGATGAAACATGAGAGAGACAGAGAGAGGTGATAAGTATTAAGACAGGTCGATGTGATTTCTAAAACACAACTTTCGAAGGATATAAAGTAGATATCGGTGACATGTAATGCGTTATACGTATTCCTGAGACACAGGTCAAATAATCGGTTGTAGAACTGTATCCCTATAACTGCATCCCTATAGTTGTAATTATTTAACGTCGAAATACGCATTCCAGGGGTTGGCCTACACAATAGGCTTAGTGACCGATGTAAAAAAACTATTAAGACAGAGTGACGTGGGGTCAGCCCACAACCATCTTGGGAATTACTGTCGAAATGAGTGTGTGAAAGCAACCCCACCAAAATGGACTAATATAGGGTTGTACACGTATGGAAAATTGTAGCGAGAATAAGCCTGAGAATGCAAATAACAACTATGCATCTGCTCTAAAGGATCTATATGGCCGTGATAGAGAATAAATTATGTCTTTCAGATACGTTACGAGACGTTGTTGTCGAACAGATCAATCAAAATTACCGCATACGCGTATCTAAAAATGTTCCGAAATTTGTATGCTGGAGGTGAATTTGCTTGCTCCATGGAACTGACTGTGATGTCTTTTCTTATTATGACTCTCAAAATGGAAATACATCTTATATTTTTAGCTGGATTTGTACGTTTTATGCGAGACTGTAGTTTTAATAGATTCTTTGGTAATCGTTGAATGCAATATCTTGATACTATAGTTTAAAAAAAGACAATCGGAAGGGACAGTGGTTTATAAAATATGTGCTGCAGTGGCAAAAGAGTCACTGCTACGAAGTGGGTCAGCAACGTTATTAAACTCATTGGCTGAGTATAGATCTTTTTTCTTCTTCGTACGAAACAGTTTGTGAGCCTGTCTTACGATACATTGATCGATTTAACACTACGTACATGGCCGGAACAGATTTTTTAATGGTACCCATCACGATGGCAGACATGACACAAGTTACTGCATATTTGGCTCATCTTAATAAAATCTAGCTGTGGAGGTAGACTTTGATACCGTTCATCCCAGAAGTATTAGTGTTGTGTCGGCTACTGTGGGAGTCAGCACAGACATAAACAAGTAAGGAAAGAAGTTGCAATGACCTCTGGCATGAATCCAGAATGATCTGTACATTAAACTTTATAATTAATAGGACACTTTATTTCTAAAAGAAAAAGTAACATTAATTCCTGTGCTTCCCACGCCTCCTACATGCAAGTACTTTTATGTCTTGATATTAATAACTTCATGAACACCCCATGACGCTCCGACCTCATATTTGGTTCAAGTGGCTCTGAGCACTATGGGACTTAACATCTGAGGTCATGAGTCCACTAGAACGTAGAACTACTTAAACCTAACTAACCTAAGTACATCACACACATCCATGCCCGAGGCAGGATTCGAACCTGCGACCGTAGCAGTCGCGCGGTTCCGGACTGAAGCGCCTAGAACCACTGGGCCACGGCGGCCGGCTCAGATTTGGTGGTAAGATGGCCCAGTGTATAGCCCATTAAAAACTGAACACAAATCAAACATGACAACAGGTCGAAGGTGTACAGAAACGTGAAAAAAAGAAGAAAAATACAGTCAACGGTCCAAGTTCAAGATCTGCAACATTGAGCGCGTCACAAGAACGATGGCTTTTTGGTTGTGTGGTCATGGTGCTGGAATACAAAGCGACAGATCAGTATTCAAGTCTCAGTCGTGCTCACTTTCTTTTTCGTCACAAAAATTTGAACTTTCCGCCCGGTCACTGACGTGTCTGTTCTCCTTCTATAGTCTTGGCAATTGTCGTACCGTATATCGGCCACAGAATATGAACCATGTGATAAGAATGTATTACCGTCACCAATTAATATGATGAATAGTGCGCCCTCTCACAGAAATTGAAACAGAAAATAATCGTGTTTGAACTATGTTACAACAGAAGAATTCAAGAGTGGAACCTCCCAAAACAGAACGCAAGAGTATGTGGTACATGTGTAGAACAAACAGGAGGTACGTACATCTTTAGGTTCGTTCCTCACACCTCAGTGTTAAAAATGGGCGTTAAGCCACGACACAGACACAAATTTGTTTACAGCGAACAGATATGTCAATGACCCGACGGGCAGTTCGTAATTTTGTGGGGAAAAAAATGGTCACCACATGGACCTCCCATTGCGCAGTCCAACACAGTGACCACATAACGACGACGCCGAACCTATTCACATTCGCTCTATATTGCACATCTTTAGCTTGTAGCATTCATTGTCTCTAGTTTTCTTTTTTTCCCACAGTTCAGTATATCTTCCTGTTTTCATGCTCGATCTGTGTACAATTCTCGATGGTTTATTCACTCGGCCACCTCACCACTAATCTGAAGGGGCTGAGATGGGGAATTTTTCTTGTCCGTACTGATGCTCTAGAAGTCTGCAACCGAACTTTGGCCGACCAGCAATGGGCGGCTGGTTAAGTCAGCGTTGAAAGGCGGCGCTGAAGTGTGTTTTCCTGGAAATATGGTGCTGCTCGCTCTTTCCATTGGTGCGCGTGTCGGCGCCTTCTTGATGCCGTTACGTTGCGCTGCGCTGTTCGGTGTGCAATCGATGCTTCAGGACTGTACAATTAGTCTCCGATATTAGCTAATTTATGCGCCGTCATCGACGACACTTTGCTGTCAGAGTGTTAACGCTATGAGAGAGGCGGAGTCGTGATAAAATCTTAACATGTAACATCTTCCGATATTACAACCATTACAAGTGTGGCGTCTTATTACTACTAAATAGAGCCTTGTTTGTTAATAAGAGAGTATGCAGCAGCTTACAGACGTGTAATAAGAAATTATATCGTAACCTTTACATTTCCTCTGGCTACTACGAGTATTTGTCACAGAGCACATTCTGTCAGCATTATCACTCACAGACTTCCTCTGATGTCGGCGGCATGTGGGTGATCCACAGATCCTGCTTCTCTCAAACGGTCGCTGAAGCATTCGTTGTAAGAGGAGGCGCTAGTTATCAGGTGAAGGCGATCGTGTGTGTTTGCTAACCATTAGACTTGTCACTGGTCGGTGATTCCCCCCATTTCTCTGTTTGCATATGATTTTTCCCGCGTTTGCTCGGGGATAATGAGACAGCACTTCCCCTTCCCCGCGGCTGGGAGGCACATGTACCATTGCTCTCTGGCCTGTCTGCAGACTCACAGTGGCTTCTACAGGAGTAGTGGTCGTCGGTAGTCGGAGACACATATCTTCTTAACTGCGATGAGCCAATGCAACGACTAATTTTCAGACAGCCTCAAAAGGAAAACCCACCTTCAGAACCACCATAACTGTATCAAATTTAACAATACACTGGCCAGCTGAAAAACAACAGAGCGACAGGTGAAGACGAGATATTAGCTGAGATGTGGGAACTGGGTGGCAAATGGGCAGTGGGAACCATTTATGAGGTTATGAAAGATTGCTGGGAGAAAGGAAGAATACCGGGCGACTGGAAACAAGCTATAATCCATCCGCTACATAGGAACAATGACAGTACAGAAATCAGCAATTACCGAGGCATATGTCTACTTCCAGTCACCTACAAAATTATTCCCAAAGCTGTATTGGATAAGATAGAAGATGAAGCATTGCACACAACTGGCGAGTACCAAGCAGGGTTCAGAAAAAATAGATCGTGCCCAAAGCAAATTTGTAACCCGAAAACAATCCTCAGGATCAGACAACTGCAGAATTTTAAATTAGGTGTTGCAGTCATTGGTTTCAAAAAAACATACGATTCTGTAGACAGACAGACAGTATTCCTAACACTGGAAGAATCACGCATCGGCAAAACCACCAGAGAATTAATCGAACAGATACTCACAGACACAACACCAAAAATTAAATACCTGGGACAAGTTTCTAAACCATCCAGAATTAACACAGATGTTAGGCAGTGCGATGGGCTCTCACCGATTCTCTTCAGTCTGGTCTTGGACAAGGTCATGAGAGAGTGGGTAAAGAACTACAAGAGAGAAGCATCGAAGGAATCCATCTACGACAAGAAAGAGGGAAACGTATCGCTTTTAGAGGTGATGTTGCAGTAATTTCTAAGGACAAAACAGGTGCAAAGGTAAAGGTAGACACACATCACAAAACTGCAGCTAAAACCGGATTACTAATATCACGTGATAATACGGAATACATTGAACATAAACAGAACAGCGAAAATATATACAAACACAACACGGAAACCGCCAAAAAAATTGGTTAGTTTAAGTATTTGGGAGAATGGATACAACCAAATGGATTAGGTAACACCACAAGTAAGGAAAGATCGAAGAAAGTGGAATTAGCATGCAAACTCACCCAAAACCGGTATAATGAAAGATCAGTTTCATTCCAGGCAAAAATTAAACACTACGCAACAATAATTAAACCGGAAGCACTTTACGGATCTGAATGCCTAAAACTGAATAAAACAAGTGAACAAGAAAAATTGGGAAAGAAAGAAAGGGAAAATACTCCGAAAAATTTTAGGATCACAAAAGAACAAAGAGAAGAACTGGGAGAAGAGGAGAAATGAAGAATTGTATAGAAACATAGAAACGATCACAGACACAATGAGAAAGAGGAGATATGTACAGAATGAATGACAACAGCCTAAAGAAGAAACTTTCTAACTCCATTTGCAAATTGAAAAACACCAAAGAATGGCTGGAAGAGACAAGAAAGGAGTAAACGTAACATCGCAGAAAACACCAAACGCCAGACGTGGTGGCCGTGCGGTTCTAGGTGCTGCAGTCCGGAACCACGGGACTGCTATGGTCGCAGGTTCGAATCCTGCCTCGGGCATGGATGTGTGTGATGTCCTTAGGTTAGTTAGGTTTAAGTAGTTCTAAGTTCTAGGGGACTGATGACCTCAGATATTAAGTCCCATTGTGCTCAGAGCCATTTGAACCATTTGAACCAAAACGCCAAACAGAACAGGAAACGTTTCAGGCTACTGGTCAATACAGCAAAATTTCCTGTCCAACAATGCATGTCACAATCTAGTAAAGTGATTTCAAACAAACAGAGGCGGCCGTCAGCCAACGCATTTAAGAATTTCGGGAAACATAAAAAGAAGAAGATTGTACCTTTGTCTTAGGCTACAAGCTGTCTATAATTGGCCAAAGTCTGTATTTTTTTTAAAAAAGGACTTGTACAGTGTACCTGCGTCTTGTCATGTCGTTATGCTATCTTCATTATCAAAAGAAGCGACAAGTATATTGTCTGTGTATTTTTGGATCGTTTGTTCACTTTTCAGTTACTATGTATTTTAAAGCAAATCTTATTTGCAGTTTGGAGAGGATTTATCGTTGTCGCAATTGGAAAGTGTAGGTTCAGTAACCTGTTTACTCGGAATCTTTTGCGAACGCCATATACGTACAAATTCTTCGACGTTTTCAAGCCGCGTTATACAGAATAAAACACTTCATCTCTCCATCGACGTCTGAAAAGGAATTTCATTTGTATTTTATCTGGAGCATATGGCGCCGATGTGTGAGGCTCTGAGTCTGTGAAAGCAGAACTAAAATCGAGAGCAGAACACGATATTCACGGTTGGTCGCTCATAACGCCCATTCTCAGTCTGAAAATGCGACGGCAGTTGACGTGCGAGCCTGTCAGGTCAAGTGCATTAAGTGGGCAGTAATGTTCATCACCGACCGGCCTCCAGGGTCGCCGAACAGTTACGATACGAGCTTGCGTCAGCGATTGAAAGTCAGAAGTTAACAGCATGATCGGTCGCCGAACGACCCAGCAACAGAGTTACTCGTGTTGCTTTTTTTCCTTGTTGCCAGGGTCATGAAATTTCCACACATTTAAATAATGACATTCATTACGGGACCGCAGCACATAAACTAATATTCGAGATTTAGCAGAGGCACCGTCCAACTGACAGTTCCACCATTTATGCGAGGACACACTTGTTCGCCCGCCGCCGAGAGCCATTCATCCGTGAAGGCTGAAAGCGAAACGTGATGTTAATTTGCTGCATCAATCTGTGTTCCCAGAACGAACATGGTGGGTAATTATTTCCCTCTGCATTCTCAAATTATGTGTAACGGCTGCAGTTGGCTCTGAAAAGTGGTGTGTTGTGTAAGCGAAGTCGTGAAGCTGTCATCGTAATGGAAATTGTTTCAGTCTATACTGTAAAACCCTTATAGGCTAATCTGTGAGTAGTTGACAGCTTCGAGTGCAGATGGAGGTATCTTATTGACATGCATCATTCGTTTCTCTGCTTGGTTAAACAAACAATATATAAAACCTGCTCTTGAATGTGGGAACATAGTTTTGGCTTAGACTCACTTCCCTCTAGAGGATACTCAATTTGTTTCAATAGAGCTGCTCACAGTGTGAACTGGGATTAAATTTGCAAGTACCATCTCGAAAAAATATAGTTACATAATTATTATTTTGCTTATTTTCAGATACGTATGGGGTGTCAGGGGTATAAATGCAAATATTTTGCTCGTTTGTAGCTTAGTATGTACCCACTTCAGAGTGTTACTTGTTTTCTCCCCACGTGTAACAGTCTTCCCACAAACATGTCACATAATTTGTAACCTGATGACTACTACGCGGTCGTAACTGCCTCACTAAACGGAATACGCCTGTCAGTATAGACTTACTGTACAGCCTTACTTCAATACCTGTCCTGCTGCTCAGGGAAAAATAACCTTTGATGGCTCTGCTCTTGACACACATATTTTGAGGTACTAACCAACCTAAAAACATATTACTCCTAATAGCAATAATTATTAGTGCAAAAATGAAGTACAGAACTATTACAAATGATTGAAGCGATTTCATAAATTCACTGTAGCTCCATTCATTGACGTATGGTCACGACACACTACAGATACTCATAAACTTTTGTTCGGCTGAAGCCGCACTTCAGGTTTCTGCCGCCAGAGCGCTCGAGAGCGCAGTGAGACAAAATGGCGACAGGAGCCGAGAAAGCGTATGTCGTGCTTGAGATGCACTCACATCAGTCAGTCATAACAGTGCAACGACACTTCAGGACGAAGTTCAACAAAGATCCACCAACTGCTAACTCCATTCGGCGATGGTACGCGCAGTTTAAAGCTACTGGATGCCTCTGTAAGGGGAAATCAACGGGTCGGCCTACAGTGAGCGAAGAAACGGTTGAACGCGTGCGGGCAAGTTTCACGCGTGGCTCATGCCACAACTGGATACCGACAGCGCCGACTTCATCTTCAACAGGATGGTGCTCCACCGCACTTCCATCATGATGTTCGGCATTTCTTAAACAGGAGATTGGAAAACCGATGGATCGGTCGTGGTGGAGACCATGATCAGCAATTCATGTCATGGCCTCCACGCTCTCCCGACTTAACCCCATGCGATTTCTTTCTGTGGGGTTATGTGAAAGATTCAGTGTTTAACCCTCCTCTACCAAGAAACGTGCCAGAACTGCGAGCTCGCATCAACGATGCTTTCGAACTCATTGATGGGGACATGCTGCGCCGAGTGTGGGAGGAACTTGATTATCGGCTTGATGTCTGTCGAATCACTAAAGGGGCACATATCGAACATTTGTGAATGCCTAAAAAAACTTTTTGAGTTTCTGTATGTGTGTGCAAAGCATTGTGAAAATATCTCAAATAATAATGTTATTGTAGAGCTGTGAAATCGCTTCAATCATTTGTAATAACCCTGTAAATACTGATGTGATGTTGTTCAGTATCAGCGACCAACAATAATAACTGCACTTATACTCTGGACACCTTGTATGTGCAGTCTTGGTACACACTGAAATTCCTGTATCATTGTATCATAACATCCCGATACAGGAGCCAAATATAAATTGTACCATAGCTTCATAAAGTGGAAGATGTTTCCTCTTTTGTCTCTCTTTTACCCTGTCTCTTCAGGAGGTCGGCATTTTGCTTACTGGAATTGACGGTGTTAGTGGCTCAATGCATTCCAGTCACACTGTCTTTTCCCCTGGGATGGAATTTGTGTACACCATCTGTCTGAGTCTAGTATTTTCTAATGGCAAAGTATGTGAACTTTTTCCAGATGTTTGAGGATCGTGTAATAGAACCCAGACGCGGATATCAGATCGGTATGCACATAATAAGATGTGGGAAACCGCCCGAAAACCACGTCCGGGTTGACCAGCGCACCAGCTTTCATTGTTAGTCAGCTGGGCGGATTCGATCTGGGACTGGCGCTCCTCCCAGACTCCCAGAATCGGACTGCAAACGCGCGAGGGTTTCTGGACGTGTTCATTCACAGAGTGAAGCGGCAGCCGCCGAGCCGAGAGGACGCGCAGCAGCAGCAGCAGCAGCAGCAGCGCTTGTCTGATCAACAGTAAATTAATTTAGTCTTTGTTTTCTTCATGTGCTTCTGCAAAGAAGTGAGCTATACGTGTGTATTTTACTGCGTATACTAGTGGTTAGAAATGAATCGTAGTTTTTGTTTTTGCGTGAGTCCTGTGAATATCCTTGTGCAGGGCGGCTTCCTAGTGTAAATTTTCCTGTCGCCACTAAGTTTTAATTTTGTGCTAGTCAAGAGCGTACAGTCCAGATCAGTGCACTCTAGTTTGAATATTTATCTTGTGCAGTAAATTTTCGGTAAACAGGATTTCTAATGACAGGTATCTGTAAATACATCAACTTCAGTAGAGAAATTTATTTCTGTTCAATAGCTTGCGGTCTCAGAGTACAGTGAGAAACCTGCACAGCAACGTTTAACGTTACTTTATTCTCCTTTGGTATATTTGCAAACTCAGTAGCGCCATTTGAGATCTTATATCTATCTTATACACAGTACGATGTGGCTGGGGACTGTGCTTGTTGTGAGCGGACACAAGGAGAGTTGGCTGCTGTCCGTAAACAGCTGGAAGCTGTGTTGGCTACCGTCGACAAGCTTCTAGCTAATACTAGAAGTTGCGGTGACGTAGGGGCGCCAGTGATGAGACCTGTGATACCTTTGGTGCCACTGGAATCTTCTGGTGACACGGACGTCGCTGCTGCTTCTGATAAGCAACATCTGACCGGTCCGTCCTCACTCCAGAGTGGGTGGTAGTCAATGGTGGGTTCGCGTGTCACTGGGCGGAAAGCGAAAGAGGGAGCAGGCCGTGCGGCTACCTCCCTACGTCTTAGCAACAGGTACGAGGTGCTTCCCAGTGTTGATGATAGCTCTCAGCCAGCACGGAATACCTCTCCTGTTGTGCCAGCGGTCGATTTTCCTGCCGTCCAGACAAGAACAGAACAGCTTGTCATTGTAAGCTCCAATGTTAGGCGGGCGATGGAGCCCCTCAGGGAGATAGCATGCAAGGGGGGAAAGAATTCCGGTGTTGTTTCGGTATGTTTGCCGGGAGGTCTCATCCGTGATGTGGAGGTGGCCCTGTCGGCGGCTATCGAGCGCACTGGGTGCAACCGGCTGCATGTAGTGGCACATGTCGGCACGAATGACGCCTGCCGCTTGGGTTCTGAGGCCATACTCGGCTCGTTTCGGCGTTTGGTAGATTTAGGGAAGGCAAATAGCAACGTACACGGAGTGTAGGCTAAGCTGTCTGTCTATAGCACCGTACCCAGGGTTGACCACGGTCCTCTGGTTTGGAGCAGAGTGGAAGGTCTAAACCAGAGGCTCAGACGACTCTGCGACGGTATCGGATGAAAATTTCTCGACCTCCGCTGTGGTGTGCA
Organism: Schistocerca cancellata; assembly: GCF_023864275.1. NCBI lineage: Eukaryota > Metazoa > Arthropoda > Insecta > Orthoptera > Acrididae > Schistocerca > Schistocerca cancellata. Next base: position 184,775,653 of record NC_064631.1, on the reverse strand, counting down.
GAATTGTACGGTTGCCCTTAATAGGAGAGGCGTGCAAGACGTGCACTACACGCAGGAAGCGGCTACTATGGTAGCGAAGTACGTGAGGCGTTCAATCAGCCACAAAGACCTCAGAGAATCTTGGTCCTAGCAGATTACAGATAGAAAACATTAATATGATTTAAGTAAACTGCAGAAGCATCCAAGGAAAGGTTCCAGAATTAGTACCACTTACTGAAGGCTATAATACACAGACAGTAATGGCAACAGGAAGCTGGTAGAAACCCGACGTCAATGACAAATCATAAGTTCAGATTGAAAAGTTTATCGTAAGGACAGGTTAGAAGCTAATGGTGGCGGCGTATTTATTGCATTAAAAGTTCGATAAAATCTAGCGAAGTTATCATGGATTCCGAATGTGAATTAATCTGAGTGAAATTGGGTGTCAAAAAAAGGTAAAAAATGGTAATCGGATGTTTTCGTAGACCACTTGGGTCAGGATCTGTAGTTGTAGAGCGCTTCAGACAGAACTTGCAGAATATCAATAGTAATTTTTCTGATCATGCCCTGGTACTAGGGAATGACTTCAACTTGTCAGGTATGGATTGGCAGAGTTGCCATCAAAACTGGTGGCAGAGGCAGGTATTCGTGTGGCACTGTTCTGGCTATCTTGTCCGAAAATTACGTTGACCTGATAGAGAACTAAATGATGAGGTAACGTCTTAGACCTCCTGGCAACAAACAGATTTAACACTTACAGTGCGGTGCCAGTACGCCATACGGACGTGGCCGCACTGACGTTGGCGACGGCGCCCGCATACCATATGGACGAGCAGTTTCGTCAACTAATGTGGAGGAATTTCGTTCTTCTTCCGCAAGAGGCAAGCACTTATCGGCTATCTCATCGTGGGAGCGGTTGTGAGCACTGCAAAGACGAAGTTACCTGCAGTTCATTCACAGGTGTTTACGATCGTGAAAATATCGCGCAGCGAGTTGACGGAGGCCGAGATCTTAGATATTCTTTATGGAGATGCAAGATCTGAAACTGACGATTCTGACAAAGAGGATTCGTACTCTCCAGACGAAAGTACAAGTGATGATTCAGGTATGTTTATGTGTCAATTGTTTATAAAGTGAAGAGTTCATTACCGCATTTTGTATTGTGAGTAGTCTTCATTACTTCACTTGCATTTAGTACCTTTTAGTACCAATCTTATCATTATTTTTTTTTCTATGCAGACAATGGTACAGACCATCAGTCACCATCTGTGGTACCTGGTCGTGTTTGCCTCACTGAGCGCAAAGAGCAAGAGTGGTCGGAACCAGACGATCAGCCAGCACTGCCGGATTTCCAGAAAGTAGTCGGCGTAGCACCGCATTTTTCAGATGCCACTGAGGAGCTTCGATATTTTAGTTATATCTTTGATGACGACATTATTCGGCTCATCAAAAGTACGAATCGGTACGCTGGTAACGTTATTATGGCAATGAAACGCAGAGGTAGCCTCAAAATAAACTCTGTTTGGCATAAGTGGTCTGCAGTAAAATTGCAAGAGATTTACTGGTCTCCCAGTATTATTTTTCATATGTGCGTCGTCAAATTGCCGAAAATCAGTGATTATTGGTCAACAGACCCGTTTTCACAGACAGGATTTGTGACTAGATTGTTGAGTCGATATCGATTTTGGGCTACACTGTCGATGTTACACTTGAATGACAATGCTACCTTCATTAGCAGAGGCGAAGAAAAGCACGACCCACTTCACAAAGTGAGGCCTTCGTTTGATTTCTTTGTGAATAAAAGCAAAATTAGTTTTCGTCCAGGCATGACTCTGACAATAGATGAAGAAATGTGTCCCTTTTGTGGTAGAACAAGCTTCAGAGTATACACGAAAAACAAACTCAATAAATATGAAATAAAATTGTATGCTCTCTGCGATTCATCGACTGGTTGTATGCTAAACTGTGATGTATACACAGGTTCTGCAGGCAGTGTTGACAATAGTATCGAGGGCCTTGTAAAAAGGTTGTGTTCACAGTACTTTGGCAAAGGACATTGCATTTATATGGATAGGTACTACACCAGTCCATCTCTTTTGGATATGTTGTGGGAAAATAAAGCTCTTGGGGTGGGAACTGTAATGAAAAACAGGAAAGGTTTGCGACGAATGTTCAAAACACTAAAACTAAAAAAAAAAGATAGTTTTTCAAAGGAAACACCATCTCTTGGCAGTGATGTGGAATTCAAAACGAGATGTTTTTTCTCTTTCCAAAAAGCATAAGTCTCCAGTACTGGTATTCAAGTGAGAGCCAAAAGTGGAATAGCAGTAATTGTAAAGCCAGACATTATTGATTACAATAAGAATAAAGCTGCGGTTGACAGAGCAGATCAGTTCTCCAGCTACTATCCGTTTGCCCGAAAAACTTTGAAGGGGTGCAAAAAGCTATTTTTCCACTTGTTTATTGCGTCAACTGTCAACAGTTTCATTTCATATAAAGAGAAGACTCGGAAGAATGTATCCTTAGTAGACTTTATTCACAAAGTGGGGAAGAAATTGTCTGAGAAGGGCGGAAATATTTTTCAGTAACAAGCCGATTTATCGTCACAAATTGAGAGGGCATTTGCAAGGCACTTTCCAGAGAAGATCCCATCCACTGCAAACAAGGTGAATACTACTAGGTATTGCAAAGTATGCTCAGACAGGGGTTAGAAAGAGACGGGTAAGCGCATCAGGAAGGAAAGTAGATGTTGATGTAAAGACTGTGGCGTTGGCCATTGCGTCCCACAATCAGGATTTTCACACAAAGGCTAACTACATCTGAACTATTAAAATACTCTAGTTTACAGGTAGCTGCTGTTAGACAGTCAAGTGATATTTTGTTTTAAATTTAGATACAGTAATAATGGCATTACTCAGGAGATAGGTCATGTAAAACTTTTTTATCTACGACATTTTTGTGTTTTCTTTTTTTAATTATAACACCCATTTTTATTTTATATTGTAAAATAAACTCACATTCAGGTAACGCTCTTACTTTTTCCTTTTAAATGATGCAAGAACCATATTCCTATCATTTTTCTGTTCTTTACAATCTAATTTCAAACATCCATTAAATGTGCCAGTTCACAGCTAAGTGCCGGGTGTAAAGAGGGCAGTGTTGAAAGTGTTAACTTATCGAATCAGTTAACGTAGAGGAAGGTATCAGTGATCATAAGGCTGTGACAGCATCTACAGGGTGAAAAGTATTTAAAGCGACAAACTCTGGGAGGTTGTAGGGGACATCAAAACAAATATTTTTCCATAATGTCATTTTTTCCTATGAGGATTATTTAAACCGGTGGAGGCCGTATTACGCTCTTCACTTCTAGGCAACTGCTGTCCACCAGTGTAGTAGTGTATTGTCTCTGTTTACTAATGGAGCGATACACCTGGAGTGTGTACACAGATTTAGTTGGTGCGCTACGTAGTAGCTGCACAGCGGGTTTATCAGCAACAAAATCGTAATCGCCGTATCCCGCATCGTGCGACCTTTGCTTCTGTGTACCAAAGTCTGCGTGAGACCGGGTCATTTAGCAGATTAACTGGACAGAGACGCCGTCGCACGGTAAGAACGCTGCAATTTGAGGAAGCTGCCTTGCAACATGTGGAGCGGGTGCCTTCAATCAACATTCGTAAAATTGCACGTAACATGGGGACGAATCAGACGAATGTAAGAACAGTCCTTCGAGAGCAATTGTTACGTTCATTTCACTTACAGCGTGCCCCCAACCTGGAACGAGTTGATTATCCACCCAGAGCCCAGTTTTCCCAGTGGTACCTGGACCAGTGTGAAATGCATCCTACATTTCCATCCTCTGTGTTGTTTACCGATGAAGCAACGTTCGAGCGTGATGGAGTCTTCAACATTCACAATTCACGTGTTTGGAGTGGGGATAACCCACATGCCACAGTTACTAGCGCTCATGAAGTGCGGTTCCTCGTTAATGTGTGGGTCGGTGTAGCTGGGGACTGTCTTATTGGGCCGTATCTACTATCTAGGCCATTAAATGGCAGGCACTATTACAATTTAATCGCCAGTGCATTGCCAGAATTTCTGGAAGACGTCCTGCTCTCTACAATACAGCGCATGTGGTTCCAACACGGCGAGGCGCCAGCACATTTCAGCCGTCGTTTGCGTCGATTCCTGGACCGACGTTTCACAGAAACGTGGACTGGCAGGGGTGGTCCCGTACCATGCCCTGCCCGATCCCCAAATATGTCCCCTATGGACTGTTTTGTGTGGGGAGAGATACACAACCTTGTTTCTGCAACTCCCGTTGCATCAAAAGAGGATCTTGTTGCCCGGATAGTAGCAGCAGCAGGAACAATTCAGGATACTTCTGGGGTTTTTGCCCGTTTGAGACTGAACATGATCTGACGGCGTAACCTTTGTTTACGTGTCAATGGAGGCATTTTTGAAAATCTACTGTAATTGAAATTGGGTTGTGTTAATCTGCTATCTCTTGGCCTTAAGAAAATGGGAAAGTGCTTGTTGGTTTAATTGATTTGCTGCCAGAGAAATCTTCCCCTACTGGTTTAAATACTCCTCATAGGAAAAAATGACATTAGGGAAAAATATTTGTTTTGATGTCCCCTACAACCTCCCAGAGTTTGTCGGTTTACATACTTTTCACCCTGTGTAATGACGGGTCTTACAAGGTGTTGTGTACATAGTTCCGCGTACTCAGCGCGTACACAACTTTCCCACTAGAGCGCGCCCCGCTAAGCACAACAGCGCAGGCGCAGCGCTCGTCCGCCTCTGTACTACAAGATGGTGCTGTCTTAGAGACGGACCAAATTCTGCTTCCACCGATCCGTATATTAATATGTAACGCAGCCAATGAGATTGCTGCTAACGTAGAACCTTTTCTCCTCGTGGATCACACTCGCGCAGTGATACCTGAACACGAGAGCTATTATAATGAGTGTACCAACCTCCAATTAGTCAGTCTGCATCAGTCTGCATTAGTCTGTGCCAGTCTATAGTCAAGTTTCAGTCTAGGCCTACTAAGATTATCATATTCCTGTACATAGCCATGAAGAGAAATGTATAGACACTTTGTTAAGTATCAGAGATATGTGAGAATAAGATTAACGTACCAAGACCAAAGGAACTTCAGAATGTCAATTGTAAATAGCATCTAAAATCAAGTTAAGTAATTTTATGTTTATTATTATTTTAATAAATGTGTGTGAGAATTAATCAAGTTCTGTTTAAAGTTGGTCACCGTCAATCTGCTACTCTAAGCGTGCAAGTGGCATTTCTATCGTCTGACGTAACGGCAGAAGATAAACACGCCACGATAAAACCACGAGACATATTGCTGACACTCACCTACTTCGTTAGAGCGACAAGTCAAATAATCTGATGGTGTGTGTACCGAAGGTCTTACAGTACGCAAACCACACAAGGAATGTTAAGTAAGGTAGGAAGATATATTTGCTCAGCAAGGGTGACAGAATACAATTTTCAGAATATTTCAGCAGTCAGTATCAAATATTCGGTGATGAGGACAAAGTTTTAGAACACAAATTGAAAAATTCAAAGGCATCGTTCCATATGACATAGACTTGTAAGTTCCGGGTAAGGTTTTAAGGGATGCACAATGGTTTAATAGCAGTGTTAGAAAAGCGATATGTAAACAAAGAGCACATTATCTCAGATTCAACAGAAGTAAAAACGTAGATGACAAACAAAAGCTGAAAGAGGCGAAAATAAGCATAAGACAACAATGAGAGAAGCATTCAACGATTTTGAAATTAAGACGTTGTCAACCGACCTGAGTGAAAATCCAAGAGATTTTGGTCGTTTGTATAATCAGTAAGTGGGCCAAAATCATATATTCATTCTCTCCGTGACCACACCGGCACCGAGAGGCCGAAGGCCGAAATACTAAATTAGATCTTCCGAAGTTGTTTCACAGCTGAAGATCGTAACACTTTCCCTCCTTTCAATCGTCGTGCTAACGTCGAAATGGCAGATATTGAGGTAACCGAAGGCGGAAGTGAAAAGCAGCTACATTCTTTTGATAGGGGAAAGGAGTCAGGATCAGATGAGATACCTATAAGGTTCTTTAAAGATTTTGCGAAGGAATTTTCTTTCATTCTAGCAGTAATTTATCGTGGATCGCTTCAGCAACGAACGGTACCTAACAACTGGAAAAATGCGCGGGCCATTCCTGTTATTATGAAAGACCGTAAGACAGATCCACACAATTATAGATCTATATCGTTGACTTCCATGTGTTGTAGAATTACGGAACATGCTCAAGAATTATGACGTTTTTGGAAAATGAACATCTCCTCTATAAAAATCAACGTGGATTCGAAAACAGAGATCCTATGAAACTCAGCTCGCTCTGTTGCTCCATGAGATCCACAGCGCAGTGGACAATGGCTCTCAGGTTGATGCCGTGTTCCTTGATTTCAGTAAGGCATCTGACACCGTCTCGCATTATCGTTTAATGAAAAAACAACGAGCTTACATGGTATCGGAGCAGACTTGCGATTGCATTCAAGACGTCCTTTCAAATAGAACTCCACACGTCGCTCTTAACGGAACTAAATCGACAGATGTAAAGGTAATATCCGGAGTACCACTGGGTCGTGTGATAGGACCATAGATGCTTACTATATACAGGGTGGTCTATTGATGGTGACCGGGCCAAATATCTCACGAAATAAGCATCAAACGAAAAAAGTGCAAAGAATGAAACTTGTCTAGCTTGAAGGGGGAAACCAGATGGCGCTATGGTTGGCGCGCTAGATGGCGCTGCCATAGGTCAAACGGATATCAACTGCGTTAAATAGGAACCCCCATTTGTATTACATATTCGTGTAGTACATAAAGAAATATGAATGTGTTAGTTGGACCACTTTTTACGCTTTGTGACAGATGGCGCTGTGGTAGTCACAAACGTATAAGTACGTGGTATCAGGTAACATTTCGCCAATGCGGGCGGCATTTGCTTCGTGATACATTACCCGTGTTAAAATTGACCCTTTACGAATTGCGGAAAAGGTCGATATCGTATTGTATGGCTATTGTGATCAAAATGCCCAACGGAAGTGTACTATGTAAGCTGCTCGGTATCCTGAACGACATCATCCAAGTGTCCGTACCGTTCGCCTGAGTTACGTTATTTAAGGAAACAGGAAGTGTTCAGCCACATGTGAAACGTCAACCACGACCTGAAACAAATGATGATGCCCAAGTAGGTATTTTAGCTGCTATCGCGGCTAATCTGCACATCAGTAGCAGACAAAATGCGCGAGAATCGGGAATCTCAAAAACTTCGGTGCTGAGAATGCTACATCAACATCGATTGCACCTGTACCATATTTCTATGCACCAAGAATTGCATGGCGACGACTTTGAACGTCGTGTACAGTTCTGCCACTGGGCACAAGAGAAATTACGGGACGATGACAGATTTTTTACACGTGTTCTATTTAGCGACGAAGCGCCATTCACCAACAGCTGTAACGTAAACCGGCCTGATATGTACTATTGGGCAACGGAAAATCCACGATGGCTGCGACAAGTGGAACATCAGCGACCTTTGCGGGTTAATGTATGGTGCGGCATTATGGGAGGAAGGATATTTGGCCCCCATTTTATCGATGGTAATCTAAATGGTGAAATGTATGCTGATTTCCTACGTAATGTTCTACCGACGTTACTACAAGACGTTTCACTGCATGACAGAATGGCAATGTACTTCCAACATGATGGATGTCCGCACATAACTCGCGTGCGGTTGAAGCGGTATTGAATAGCGTATTTCATGACAGGTGGATTGGTCGTCGAAGCACCATACCATGGCCCGCACGTTCACCGGATCTGACGTCCCCGCATTTCTTTCTGTGGGGAAAGTTGAAGTATATTTGCTATCGTGTTCCATCGACAATTCCTGACAACATGCGTCAGCGCATTGCCAATGCTTGTGCGAACATTACGGAAGACGAACTACTCGCTCTTGAGAGGAATGTCGTTACACGTATTGCCAAATGCATTGAGGTTGACAGACATCATTTTGAGCATGTATTACATTAATGTGGTATTTACAGGTAATCACGCTGTAACAACATCCGTTGTCAGAAATGATAAGTTCATAAAGGTACATGTGTCACATTGAAACAACCGAAATAAAATGTTCAAACGTAGCTACGTTCTGTATTTTAATTTAAAAATCCTACCTGTTACCAAATGTTCGTTTAAAATTGTAAGCCAAATGTTTGTGACTATTACAGCGCTATCTATTGCAAAGCAAAAAAAGTGGTCCAACTAAAACATTCATATTTCTTTACGTACTACACGAATAGGTAATACAAAATGGGGGTTCCTATTTTAAAAAAAACGCAGTTGATATCCGTTTGACCTATGGCAGCACCATCTAGCGGGCCAACCATAGCGCCATCTGGTTTCCCCCATCAAGCTAGACAAGTTTCGTTCTTTGTAGTTTTTTCGTTTGGCGCTTATTTCGTGAGAAATTTGGCCCGGTCGTGATGAATGGACCACCCTGCATATAAAATATCTAGTAGAAAGCGTCGCATGTTCTTTAAGGATATTCGCAGATGATGCAGTTGTCTATACTAAAATAGCAACATCAGAAGACAGTAAGAATTTGCAGAACGACCTGCAGAGAATCGATGTATGGTGCATGGTGTGGCAGTTGACCCTGGACGTAAATAAATGTAACATATTGTGCATACATAGGAAAATAAATCCATTTCTGTACAGCTACACTGTTGATGACATACAGATGGAAACAGCGTCTACCGTAAGGCATCTAGGCTTTACTATCCAGAGCGATATTAAGTGGAATGACCACATAAAACAGATAGTGGGAAAAGCAGACACCGGACTCAGATTCATCGGAAGAATGTTAAGGAAATGTAACTCATCCACTAAAGAAGTGGCTTATAAGGCGCTTGTTCGCCCGGTTCTTGGCTATTGTTCATCAATCTGGGATCCCTGTCAGGTAGGACTGATAGAAGAGAAAGAGAAGATCCAACGAAGAGCGGCGCGTTTCGTCATGGGATCGTTTAGCTGGTGAGAGAGCGTTACGGAGATACTAAACAGCCTCCACTGGCAGACGTTACAAGAGAGGCGTTGTGCGTCACGGAGAGATTTACTATTGAAATTTCGAGACAGATCTTTTCAGGAGGAATCTTCACACACATACATCTCGCGTATTGACCACGAAGAGAAACTTCGAGAAATTAGAGCCAATAAAGAGGCTAATCGACAATCATTCTTCCCTCGCACTATTCGCGAGTGGGACAGGGTTGGACGGATCAGATAGTGGTACCGAAAGTACCCTCCACCATCCCATTAGGGATCCTGTGGCGTATGATGTAGATCTAGATGTGGAACATCGTGCCGGCCGGTGTGGCCGAGTGGTTCTAGGCGCTTCAGTCTGGAACCGCGCGACCGCTACCGTAGCAGGTTCGAATCCTGATTCGGGCATGGCTGTGTGTGATGTCCTTAGGTTAGTTAGGTTTAAGTAGTTCTACGTTCTAGGGGGCTGATGACCTCAGATAGTAAGTCTCATTGTGCTCAGAGCCATTTGAACCATTTGTAGAATATCGTGGAGTAATTTCTTTTCTGCACTGAAGGCGAACAACAAAGGAACAATCTATCTTGAGGCGGTGGAAGTGCATCGCAAAAATGCATCGTCGAATGACCCAGTGGTTAGGAAGCTCAGACGTTGTAATTGTGGTCGACAAGTCTCAATGGCGAAGAAAGAAGTGGCAGGTAATGTTTCGCTGAAGGACCATGAATCGCAAGAGAAGTGTAGGTCCTGGGTTCGAATGCCGACGTCGTACAATCGATGAAATACTGGAAACGTTGTCACCAATCATGGATCGACATTCAACATCTTACACTACATGTAGAAAATAAGCAAATTTTTTGTCCACTAGGTTCAGCAACTGTGGGAAGGGGTCCCTGAACCAAGGCAGCAGTGAGAATGTTGAAGATGTATCGTGCCAAACCACATGGCTTGTTTAGACACCAGATCGCAGTGGACGAGTGCTAGATGTACCGCTGTATCGGCCATACCAAGGATCACGGCAAGCAGTGGAAAATGGGGATTCACCACTACCCAAAATAATGAAGACACACTAATAATCAGGTTAGCTCATGTCAAGTGTTTTCTGGTAGTACCACGATGCAGCTCTGCCATACAATCTAAGACAAAGAAAAAGCGATGCACCACCAAGGAGTTATCCGAATGGCACTGAAAGAGGTAGATGCAATGTTCGTGTAGAGACAAACAATTTCAGTTTCAGAAATATCGGCCTGCAATCTCATTAACTGATGTAGAACTGTCGCCAGTGATGGGTTGTACTTCGAACTGGGTCCCAATGATAAGCGAAGACTTATCTGGAAACGACCCAGGTAGCAGTGGGATAGCAGACTCAGAGACGGTAGCCGTACGGCCCGACAACCAAAAGTTATGGTCTGCGGTACTATTTATCTTCATATCAGGGCTCTTTCGGTTGTGATCTGCGGCACCCTTACAATACAGCGGTACATCAACAATAATGATGGCCCGTTCTGTTGCCCTTCATGGCAAGCCACAGTGTGGCTTACATTTCAGCAAGATAATGTCTGCCCGCAAACGGTGAGAAATTCTAATGCCAGTGTCGAACCGATTAACTGCTAGCATAAGGAAATCGACCAAAGTGTTATTGACATGCTCAATTTTTGAAGCTCTTCCTCTGGAATAAATCATCCATTTTTTCTGAAACTGTAATCATATTTTGATTGTCTGCATTCACATGTGCATCACGTCTACTGTTATCCATATTCGGATAATTCCTTCGTGGTGCGTCGGTATTTTTTTTCAACCATCACAGAATCATACTACCGAAATTTCCTGACAAGGGTATGGGATACTGTAAAATTGATACTTCACGAGGAGCTGTACGAAGGTGGCGTGTATGCTACATGCGAACACCCCACCTAACAAAGCGTAAGACACAACCACAAATGCTTCTTCTATGGCTATGGGCTATCAAATTTTGTTCAACCCAGTGACTTCTCCCCTATTCCTCACATGAGGATGTCATTGTATGGTAAATAATTTCAGAATGATGGCGAGGAAGTGGAACATATCGTGAAAAGCGGAAATGCTGCCTTCTACACCCACCAAAGTCTCTGGCAAGTGATACATCGTTGTGAAGAACGTGTCGCGTTGATGTTTATTGTTTATTTTCCACTGGGCAGCAGGCGAGGTACTGAAGCGTGGGCACAAAACGAGTATTCTATACTGACAGGCAGAGTACACTTAATGGTGCAGCCAGGCCTGTGCAGAAAACATCATGTCGTAAAGTTTGTGCCTTGTTTGTGGGAGTAGGAGGACTAATACCATCAAGAGACTACACAGTTAGTCTCTCCTTTCGACATGACAATTAAAACTTCATGAGTACTCAAGGTAAAAAGCATTAAATGGAAGAGGATCAAAATTGTGACAACAATAAACACATATTTCAGTAAGAAACGATCTCAGATAAGCGTATCTACTTTTCTCTTTTACATATTATTTTCCATTTAATTCCACATAACTACTTATCAGGTACTTTTCTCTTTTAAGTATTATTTCCCATTTATTTCCACATAGCTACTTATCAGGGACATTCGCTATCTACTAACTTGATCACATTGAATAAATAATTCCCTGGGATTCCTCTTGCCTTCAATGAGCCCCTATCAATATAGTTTTGTAGATTCTGAAATTCCCAACCCTAGTGGATATATATATATATATATATATATATATATATATATATATATATATATACACTCCTGGAAATTGAAATAAGAACACCGTGAATTCATTGTCCCAGGAAGGGGAAACTTTATTGACACATTCCTGGGGTCAGATACATCACATGATCACACTGACAGAACCACAGGCACATAGACACAGGCAACAGAGCATGCACAATGTCGGCACTAGTACAGTGTATATCCACCTTTCGCAGCATTGCAGGCTGCTATTCTCCCATGGAGACGATCGTAGAGATGCTGGATGTAGTCCTGTGGAACGGCTTGCCATGCCATTTCCACCTGGCGCCTCAGTTGGACCAGCGTTCGTGCTGGACGTGCAGACCGCGTGAGACGACGCTTCATCCAGTCCCAAACATGCTCAATGGGGGACAGATCCGGAGATCTTGCTGGCCAGGGTAGTTGACTTACACCTTCTAGAGCACGTTGGGTGGCACGGGATACATGCGGACGTGCATTGTCCTGTTGGAACAGCAAGTTCCCTTGCCGGTCTAGGAATGGTAGAACGATGGGTTCGATGACGGTTTGGATGTACCGTGCACTATTCAGTGTCCCCTCGACGATCACCAGTGGTGTACGGCCAGTGTAGGAGATCGCTCCTCACACCATGATGCCGGGTGTTGGCCCTGTGTGCCTCGGTCGTATGCAGTCCTGATTGTGGCGCTCACCTGCACGGCGCCAAACACGCAAACGGCCATCATTGGCACCAAGGCAGAAGCGACTCTCAACGCTGAAGACGACACGTCTCCATTCGTCCCTCCATTCACGCCTGTCGCGACACCACTGGAGGCGGGCTGCACGATGTTGGGACGTGAGCGGAAGACGGCCTAACGGTGTGCGGGACCGTAGCCCAGCTTCATGGAGACGGTTGCGAATGGTCCTCGCTGATACCCCAGGAGCAACAGTGTCCCTAATTTGCTGGGAAGTGGCGGTGCGGTCCCATACGGCACTGCGTAGGATCCTACGGTCTTGGCGTGCATCCGTGCGTCGCTGCGGTCCGGTCCCAGGTCGACGGGCACGTGCACCTTCCGCCGACCACTGGCGACAACATCGATGTACTGTGGAGACCTCACGCCCCACGTGTTGAGCAATTCGGCGGTACGTCCACCCGGCCTCCCGCATGCCCACTATACGCCCTCGCTCAAAGTCCGTCAACTGCACATACGGTTCACGTCCACGCTGTCGCGGCATGCTACCAGTGTTAAAGACTGCGATGGAGCTCCGTATGCCACGGCAAACTGGCTGACACTGACGGCGGCGGTGCACAAATGCTGCGCAGCTAGCGCCATTCGACGGCCAACACCGTGGTTCCTGGTGTGTCCGCTGTGCCGTGCGTGTGATCATTGCTTGTACAGCCCTCTCGCAGTGTCCGGAGCAAGTATGGTGGGTCTGACACACCGGTGTCAATGTGTTCTTTTTTCCATTTCCAGGAGTGTATATATATATATATATATATATTATCCCCACAAACTAAGATGGCACCTGGCGCGGTGGCTGATGGGAACGACCGTAACTGTATTTTCCATTTATAATCACTGCTACTGAGGTGAGTGTCAACTTACTTCGTGGGGGTAGGACTTGCAATTGTTATTTTGTTTGGAGGCGCACATACATTTATTTTTAATGTGTGAAGTATTTAACTGTTGCATTACCTATGAACAACAACAAAATTTTTTGTAATCTGTTTAATTTTTCAGTTCCTGCGTTAATGAAAACATATGACCGAAACACACGAATACATACAGAAGTGTACACACACACACACACACACACACACAGACACACACACACACACACCCGCGTGCGCGCGCGCTCTTACAGTATCAAAATGGTTGCCATCAGTGTTGCCACAAGAAAATATTTAAAACGGAAACATTGACGTAACTTGTAATCTTGGCATGCATGTTAAATTCTTCGGGATTAAAAAGCTTTCTTGGAGCGTAATTTGTTGCAGTTCCCTCTGCTCCACCTCACATACTGCCCCGTGGAGCTGTCACTCTGTGGCATCTGTAACGTAACGTACTGAGCCAAAAGTAGGCTCCTAAAAATTTAACACATTAACACTTGGCAGTGCTAAGAGGTGGTCACAAAGACTGTGTCTCAGGCTAATGGTAACTTAGAGCACATGGGTGATTGGCACCATAATTTCAGGAATTTAAATGTGGGTTTTGTGTGTCGACGTGAATGATGATTTCATCACCCATTCATACAACATACTTGACTCGATCTCAAGCTTCAGTTGCCTAAGTCTTCAATGAATTCAATAGAACATAATTACTTATAATAAGTAAGTTAGCGACCAGTTATAGTGTGCAGCGACTGTGCAACATCTTACCAACACATAATACCCTACAGGTGACTAAAAGCCAAGGACGACTTGCTCTGTTTGTCGACTGTGTGAAGGCCGCTTCCTAGCAGCAATAAATAAATAAGTAAACTACTAATGTCAGGTTCCTAGCAAACTCACTACGTTCCTATCAATGAACCACAAACGTACATCACTACCACGAGGCATTTAACATCCAAAAAGAACACTACAACGGCATCAAAAATGTGATGAAACAAAAACTGTCAGAGTCTCTGTTAAAACAAGAAAACTCAACAATTACAAATAATCCAAGCAGTAGTTGTCATTGAAAAAGCACATTTAATTTTCTTTTGAAAAAGCCTCCAAACACTGTTCTTCAAAAGTCACAATCTCCTACTGAACCTCCACGCCGACACAGAAATATAACACGGAGTATTAATAATGCAACAGTGCCCAACATGTATCTTCTCCAGTCCTCATGCATCAGAAATGAGTTCTGAGAAACATGTTGCTGCCGAAACTAATCACTGTGGAGAGAGTGACAGAGAGAGTGAGTGCAAGAGAAGAAGAGATGATGAAGACAAAGGAAGGGAGATAACATGGAATATGGAAGAAGTGTACGCGAAAAGTAAATGATTAAAAAGTAAGCAAAGTAGACATAAAATAAAAGTGTGTCACAACTTCATTTATATTAATAGAGACAGAAAAGGATACAAGGAATAGATTTTGTGAAAATGGAGAATGGGGAATGAAATAGGTGGAGCGCGTTTATCTGAAAAAGATATGTGATGCAAAAATTAATGACAGTGGAGAGAGAGGGGGGAGGGGAGAGTGACAGGGGTAGTGAGAGACAGAGAAGGAGAGATGAGAATCAAGAAGAAAGGGAGATAGCAAGGAACAGGGACGAGGTGTAAGCGTTAAATAAAGCAGAAAGAAATTAGCAAATTAGATGTAACAGGGAAGTGTTCCATAATTCAGTTTATGTTAGACGAGAGAGAAACTATACAAGTTACAGACATTTTTGGACATGAACGATGGCTAATGAAATAGGTGTCTTACAATTGAGGTATTTCATAGGTTTTGGGGGTAATGATACAGGAGGAAAGTCATAGATGAGTGTATGATAGAGAGAGAAACTGAAAGGAAAATCATAATTTAAAAATTATCGCACGATGTCTTTTTAATTATTTTTGGAAGAATGTATTACATCCTCTCTCTCTCCACAGTCATTAATTTTTGCATCACATATCTTTTTCAGATAAACGCGCACTCCACCTATTTCATTCTCCAGGAAGGGAAGATACGACCTACTATAGAACAGAGTAAAGACTATGACATGGGAACAAAAAAGAGCAGGAAGTGCTACTATGGAAATTTTGAGTAATGACGAAGAGGTAGTGTACAAAGATCGTGACGATGTCCTCCAGAGATGGGAAGAATATCTCAAAGAGCTATATGACACAAATAGCAAACCAGAAACTTTGGAACTTGAATCACACAACAGTGTAAGTGACGACGAGAAAGCACCAACCATCATAATGGAAGAAGTAAAGTCTGCCAGAGCTGCAATGAAAAATGGCAAAGCGGTAGGTATAGATACGATACCGGGAGAAATATTAAAATGCTTGACCCAAGAGGGAATAAGAGAAATATTGAGATTATGTAATAAAATATATGACACTGGTGAATGGCCTGAGGACTTTCTGACAACAGTAATGATTCCATTGCCGAAAAAACAAGAAACCAAGAAATGCAGTGAGCACAGGACAATCAGCCTCTTTTCACATGCAGCCAAAGTGATTTTAAGAATAATTAATAAAATACTTGAAAAAGTAATGGAGGAGAATCTTGGCGAGGAGCAGTTTGGCTTTAGACGGAGTACGGGCACCAGAGATGCAATAGGGCACCTACGAATCTTGGGAGAAAGGTTTATTGAAAAAGGAAGAGACCTATATATGTGCTTCATCGATCTAGAAAATGCATTTGCCAATGTGGTTTGGGACAAGCTGGCGACAATAATGAGGTAAAAGAGAGTGGACTGGAAAACCAGAAGACTTGTAAACTCATTATATCTTAATCAAAAAGTTTCAATTAAAGTGAGAGGAGAAAGTACAAACTGGATCGGACTAGGAAAAGGAGTAAGACATGGATGCTGTCTATCAACTACTCTTTTCAACCTCTACTTGGAAAATATGATTGACCAATGCTCATTAGATGACAAAGGCGTAGAAATTGGAGGAAGAAGAGTAGGGTGTTTGAGGTTTGTTGATGACATGGTCCTTCTAGCCACAGGGGAAAAAAGAATTACAGGATTTGGTGGACACCATTGAAACTAACAAAAAAAATATGGAATGAAAATTAACACAAATAAAACAAAAGTATTGGCACTAGGAGGAAGTAAGGAAATAAAAATTATGCTGAATGGAGAAATACTAGAACAGGTACAAAATTTTAAGTATCTTGGTAGCAGGATAGACACCAACTGGAAGTGCACCACAGAAATTAAAACAAGGATAGCAATGGCAAAAGAGGCGTTTTATAAGAAAAGGAGAATTTTCTGCAGCGGTCTGGACAGAGAACTCAGGAAGAGACTCATAAAATGTCTTGTGTGGAGTATTCTTCTATATGGCGCTGAAACATTGACTATGAGGAAGAAAGACAGAGAAAGGCTGGAGGCTTTTGAGATCTGGACTGTCGGAGGATGGAAAGTATAAGTTGGATAGACAGAGTAAAAAATGAAGAGGTATTGAGAAGAGTGGGAGAGAAAAGACAGTTGCTAGGTGTAATAAAGAGAAGAAAAGGAAATTGGATTGGGCATATATTAAGAAAGAATGACGGACTGATCAAAACAGTTTAAAAGGTTATGTGGAAGGGAAAAGGAAGGGAGGAAGGAAGAGATTCCAGATACTGGATGACATGATGGACGGTACAGCATACAGCAGCCTTAAGAAGGAAGCAATGGATCGCAGAAAATGGAGAGGAAAAAGACCTGCTAATATAGCATATAACTGATGATGATGTATTACATAATGCACAAGTCGAGGAGCTGTCAGCGAACTGAAAGTTACTGAGTAATTAAAATATACTGGTTCGCCGGGTGATTCCGAGGCGAGGGGAGGCTGCTGGCCGTCACAGCAAGCCAAGCAGTCACTGACTAGCAAGAGCTCAGCGACAGGTAATCAGTGGTCTTGCTGAGACCACAGTAGTTGGGCCACAAAAACATTTAGCCGTTTCAAGGCGTAATCTGTGGGTGTGAGTGGATCGTACGATGGTGTCGCTCGCAACCTGGCAGAGTACAACTGCTTTGAAATACTTCAAAATTCACAAGTAATTCACAGTTTCATCATAGCACAAAACCAGTCACATCAGCATATTCACAGAGTGGAGGGGTGTGTATTCAAACTTTAATCTTATGAATGTCTCTAAAACTACAGGAATGACAGTAAATGAATAATCCTATTAAAACCATTAAAATTAGCAAGTGTTGAACACCTCATACGATCTTGAAAAATAAGATGTTGAGGAATAGCTTAGCATACTAGCTACCACCACTGAAAGCCACGCATTCATAAAGATTTCGATTATTGAATTATTACGTATTTTTTATCTCCATGAGAAATAAATGTCCTATCATGCACAATCACATACCAAATGAATACAGCTTTGCACTTCTTATACATCACCCCCACTTAACCATGTGACATAAACATAGATTACTATTTTCTTCTAGTTCACTTAATTAAATGTTAATATGTTAAAGACACTTGTTATTTGAGAGTGATAATTAGCCGAATAGACTGTAAAAATGCATCTATTGAGCAGGTCACTTCATATTTTCTACATATATTTACGTCCTCATTTCTATTTGTTGTAAGTGCATTGCACAAAATTCGTGTTTTAATTTACGGTTCTGAAACATTTACATATAGATTAATGCGTACTGTCTGAGGGGACTGGGTTGGAAAGTCCTTTCATATAACATATATGTCACATATGAAAATTTTATGTATTTCGACATGGGCTCCATTTTTCTTATTTTAAGTATATTGTGAAGTCTATAGTGCATAAAAGTGCGAGCAGGCAGCCAGTCTTGATCAGTCTGTGCTCGTAGTCAGTCTGAATGGGTCAGGTTTGACTTAACGTGTTGGGGAATTAACACTGCAGTTTCCGTTTTGTAAAAGTGATAGATTTTGGGCAGCAAGCAGCCACGTAATTAATATTCCTTCGTACTTAGAAAAATTCCAAGCGAGGTGGGATTTCAACTATGAGAACCGGCTGTAGGGCATTAGATGAGGTGCAGTATTGAATTGCAACTTATTTCAGTTGTGTTTTGGGATTAATACAGGATACAGTGGTGGAAGCTACACAGGAATCCGGGAGTATTAATATATTTATCACCTGGCGAATATTTTGTGTTTAGTTTAACTGAATGAGATTATTTTTTCCTCGTACCAGTGACATTTAAACAGTATTCGCAGAATCTGCACAATTATATTACCAACTGAAACAAAGATTACTCATTTTAATATATCTATAATTTTACCTTCATGTTCAAATGAATTATTGTGGGACAGGCATTTTAACAATTTCATTGCTACGATTACATCAGTTATTCTGTATAATATAAACATTTTATAAATATTATTATTACTCTGTTTTATTAAATTTTTTATTTTGGAAAATTGCATTACGTTCCATTCCTCGGAAAATTACGTTGTAGAATCACAGGTTACAACTATTTTTCGCAGCCAGTCTAGCTCCTGTGTGTAAAAGCAGGCATTGTATGGCTCGATCCTATGATTATACAGTACCACAGTTCTAAATACAGCCATCAGTCCCCCAGTGTCTCTAGTGGTTAATCTCATCTCATGGACTTTATTTAGCAAACAGTATTAGGGCAGTTACTTCTCTTTGTTTCCTCTTTTATACTTTTTTTATTTATTTTTTTTCTTTATTTTACAGATTCGTCTTGATCACACAAACCAGTTATCAAACCTTAATCTTCCAGTTGCGATATTTATCCGTCCAGTGTGGCACAGTTCTGTTTAAGTGCTCGAGATATTTGCTTGTTTTTTTAAGCGCGCTCGTAGCTTGGGGGGTGGTGTGGAGCCATCTCGTTTTTATTTATAGACTGCCCGTGTAATGTATTCATCGAGCGATCAAAAATTTGTCGTACGACAAGGGTCTTTTACTTTTTTACTATGGAATAAATTTATATACGTTTTGTGAGCTGCGCCAGAAACCCCCTTAGGGAACTAGTCATGCGCTTTCACTGGAGCTTCAAACGCGTGACGTACAACCTATGTTAACAACTCCGAAGGTTGTACTATGTTTCTCAGAAAGTACGAGAAGTTTTACTGGGAAATATATAGCTGTGTACACAACGCAAAATTTCCGCGTAATTAAGTGATAGTCTAAATAGAAAAAAAAAGCAGAGATTTAATTAATATGCTGCGACCAGTTGTGAACTGCTAGTTGAATTCTAGTGCAGATATTCTGACATGCGCTATTTGATAATTTACATATTTATGGAGAATTATTCATTACGCCATGTTAGCTGGTATAATAATTACTGAGCATTATGATTACTGTGGTGCATTTTCGTGCTACTGATATTCCGAGTGGTTTAGGTGCTGGCGACAATGTTGAAAAACTGAAGTTATGGAGGTTGTTAAAATGAAGTCTGCATTATGCTTGAAGGCACTAGATTTTGAAAGCTGCTGGAGTCCTACAGACAATCGTATTGGTGTGGCTATGACTGGTGATATTTAGCATGAGAAACAAATCAGAATATTGCAGTAGCCAAAACCGGTAATAGTGAAGTGTAAAAGTTTGTGTGATAAAGACGGATCTGTAATATAAAGTGCCACAATATGATCACGGACACATTTTAAGACTTTATGTCCTCAATTGATATGTTTTTTTTTATTCTTTTAAGAATCACTGTCTGAACGTTTCGTTACGCTCACACTCGACTGCATAGTTCCGGTACACGTTCATCTACATTTCGTGGTCGTTTTCTTTCCAGACCATGCGATCGTTCAAACGGTAAATACTGTGCATTTTCATGCTACCACTAAACTCTTCAAAACCATTATAACACACGTGAACTGTGCAAGAGAAAGTTCTCCACTATCACAGGAACCGCTATGCACGTTGTCTCAAACCTTGTAGGTCAAAATGAAACAGATGACAGTGGACCCCTAACCGATTCTATTGAGATATGGAACCAATGGTCGGAAATGTATATTCATTTTTTTATGGAGACACACAGCGTGCACTGCATAAGAACAACATAGCTCATAGTAGTTGTTCAAAGTGCCGACCGTCAGTTTCAAAGCATGCTTGGCAGAGGTGCATGAAGTTCTGCCACAATGCCTGAGATCCATGTGTATGTCCATAAGATGATAAACCTGCATTTCGCTCCATTGGTTCCCTATCTCAACATAATATGTTGTGGACACACTTTCACCTGTTTCAATTTCACACAAAAGGTTGCAGACATCCTACATTGGTGGCAGGTACTTTTCTGGCATTAGTCTGCATTCAGAAACGTGCAAAGTTATGGATTCATTATGCAGAATACATAGACAGGTGATTTTGGTACGATACATGAAGGTATGATGGGACTGCCACTTTTAGTTATTTGCAATAGCGAACCCTTATAAACGCGTTCTTAAAGCTTTTATAGTCTCTGTGAATCATATAAGTTGCCATCCAGTAGCCGACACTACTCTGCGAACGTTCGTTTAGACCCATAATCTGTCTTGTTGACAGGACGCGTTCCAGTGCCCCCCACTTCCCCCCTCCCATCCAGGCAAATAATCAATCCTTACAAGCGAAGCAAAGAGAGTACAAAGTAAGTTTACATGTACTGGATGAAAGACTCACTTACCAGTGTTTGATGTCACCTTCGGGACCGTTTTTCTTTTTTCTCTGCTATTGACAACTGATCCGAATTTTTTGATGTTTTTTCCTTCAGTGGAACAGAATTTTGATTGTTGATTGTACAGGGGTTGGAAAAAATAAAGAAACGCCAAGCACACAACACATTAACGTGGCTAACACGGTGTAGGTAAACCGTTGCCATTCAAAACAGCTTCCAGTCGTCTCGGAAAAGATACATATAGGTCCTGCATGGTTTTCAAGGGAATGTTCCTGAAAAATAGTGGCACGTTCTGCTAACGATAGTGGAGGTGGATGGCGATCAACCACTCTTCCCTCCAAAGTAAATCACAATAACTCAACATTACTAAGATCTGGTAACTGCGGTGGAAATGGGAGATGCTACAATTCATTCTCTTGGTCATGAAACCAGTCAAGGGCGATGTGAGCTGTCTAAACAGGGGCCCTGTCGCCTCGGACGGCATCATCGCCATTGGGGAACAAACTTTATACCATAGGATGGACCTGTTAGACAAAATGGTCACATAATCCTCGGTGGTGAGACCTTACTGAGTAACCCTAGGATGCATTGAATACTAAGATATGGCTGTCCATACCACCACCGCAGACGCCCGCCATGTTTCACTCTTGGGACGTAAACTCGGGGAGCAGTTGGGCATAGTGAGCAAGAAGACTTATAACACTCCCGTCTGCTACCGCTACACCATAACCTCGAAACTGGAGGCAGTTTGCAAAACAGAATTATTTTGTTATAGCAATTACGGTATAAAGCAACAGAGCAGTGTTACCCTCTGAGAGGAATTTTGTTATGTTGACCGTGTTCTTCCTAACGGAGGTGGCTTATCGGAAATGAAAGTCAGAATTATGTAAATATTTGAACAGTAACAAACAAAATTTTGCCTATCTGCACTGTTTAACTGATAAAGAAAATGGTCGCCAGCCTAACTAGGCAAGAGAATGATTAACATTTGTAAGTAGGCTGTTTATGTTTTCTTTATGTAAGTAGGCTGTTTAGGTTCTTATATTCGTAACGCCGCCGCCACGTAGCGCTCTCTGTATGAAAATCACTGGCTGTGCTGTGTGCAGTCTGTGGCTAGTTTGCATTGTTGTCTGCCATTGTAGAGCGGCAGCTGGATGTGAACAGCGCGTAGCGTTGCGCAGTTGGAGGTGAGCCGCCAGCAGTGGTGGATGTGGGGAGAGAGATGGCGGAGCTTTGATAATTTGTAATACTGGATGTCAATCATGAATATTAAGGTAAATACATTGTTTGTTCTCTATTAATATCTTTCATTTGCTAACTATCCCTATCAGTAGTTAGTGCCTTCAGTAGTTTGAATCTTTTATTTAGCTGGCAGTAGTGGCGCTCTCTGTATTGCAGTAGTTCGAGTAACGAAGATTTTTGTGAGGTAAGTGATTTCTGAAAGGTATAGTTTAATGTTACTCAGGGCCATTCTTTTGCAGGGATTTTTGATAGTCAGATTGCGTTGCGCTAAATAATATTGTGTGTCAGGTTAAGCACAGTCGTGTATAAATTTTTCTAAGGGGACGTTTCACATTCTCGTTCAAGAAAATAGTTATTAGTAACTTTAGTGGATAAACACAACCTTTACTTTGTCACACGCGAGTGCAGTGAACTCTGACACATACATATGTTTACGGTAAGATTGAAACTAACAGTTAGAGCAGCAGAAACTATTTGCAAAAATATAAGACACCGAAACACACTATTACTTTCATTGTAAGATACTGACTCACCTTCTACGATTTACAACAAGCAGTAATGTGATCATTTACTAAGCAAACTTTATAAGCCTCAGTCATAAGAATTTTTCATTTGAAGTTGGCAACAACACATTAATAAGCAGTTTTACTAGGAAAATTATTTTCAGCAAGCATCATTAACTTTAACTCACTCTCTTGCCACATTAACTTTAACTTTGTTTTTACTGTGTTGAAGAGGCATTAATTAACAAAATACTGGGCTTTAATGTTCTTTTAGTAAGGACACTCGGATATTACTTTAGCTCAAACGGAGAGGAACCTGAGAGGTGTTATGATGAGGAGAAAAATCAGGGTAGGTACATAACTTCATATATAAATTACCTTATATTTGGGCACACTAACACATCCATTAAGCTGATCCTTCACTATACATCATTGTAGTATTCCGATGCAATGATTGCGCAATGTGGTGGCAACTGCATGTTGTTAGGTGGAATTGCAGGTAGAATTGCTGGACTGTGTCATTTCTTGGTGGCGATGATTGATACAAATTCCAGAATAGTTCCAGCTATTTATCCATCCATCCATCCGAGGCATTGGAAAGTAGCAGACAAAGCCTCTCTCGGAACCAGCACAATATGCCACATTTACATGGCAGTGCACAGACTCGTAGCTCGTCTCCGACTCGTAGCTCGTCTCCGACTGACTATCAGTTCCACCTTTTCTACGTAGCCAACCACAATTTGTGCCCGCTACAAAGTTCCGTTCCAGAGGGGAACCACAACAACTTTTACATACAAAAGAACTAAGAACCCTAAGTGAGGATCAGCAGTTTACATAACAGCAAACAATTACATTAAATGAAACAGAACATTTGCACATACTGACATTTCTACAAAAAATTATTCACACAGAAATTACAATTATATATGGTAAGTTTTTTCCCTCCAAATGGGACAAAGAATTTAAATGACAGATACACTAATTTGCATAGAAACAAACCACGACATCAAAGTTTTAACAAAGTAAAGAGTATACAATTTTGTGTTATCTATTCAATCAAAGACATTTACAGGAGCTTAACGATGTAATATTAAATGAAAAAAAAGCAAAATAAATCAGTACAGCATTAGAGCTATGGTGTTACAGACTCACCAGACCAAATTACTTTCTTCCTTCGCCCCACCGTCCAGGCTTTAAAGCTTCGGCACCACAGTTTCCTGTTAGGGACATTTCTGTCACAGATGAGTGGCTTTGTAATTCCAGCTCGCCCTGCATTTCCGAGCTTAGGGAGCTGCCTGTATGTCAGCGTTCGGCGAGTGCAAAATTCAGTTCGAAATTCTGTTCTGCAGCGGCTTCCGCAGCTGTTCTCTTATTTTTCGTCTTCAGTGATCGTCTGTCTGGATCATTCGACACTTACTGTCCTCCACTTTCTGACGTAGCGGATGGTGCTTTCCCACTTTTCCTATATGGGGTACAAATATTCGACACGGTGCGTCTTCGAACGCGAAAGACTTCAGCTCCCGAGCACCTACAATTTACTCACGTTCGAAAGCACTTAGCTCCGACTGAATGCACTCGCAACTACACACGACAATGTTCTGACCGCGCCTGACACTGGCGTATCGAGGACACTGCGCAGGCGCCGGGTGTGGTCGAACACAACAGCGCAACCTGAAGGCGTCTGTATTTATGTTCAATTATGTATTTGTCGCGTTGTGTCCATAATTCTGTCCTACACATGTACAGGAAACAATAGTAATAATAGATAGTGGTTATCAGCTAAACTCTGCTTGGAATCCTGCTGTAGAGAAACTTCGTAGTCGACGTAGTTATCTGCATAAAGATGAAAATCGACCTGATATCGATACGCCAAGCTTTCACCACGGAGGGCGCGACGCGCAGCGCACGGAGTTGTTATGAACGCGCACGCTGAGCAGTACTTGCGCAGTGTCACCTCACAAGGGAACCTCCCCATCGCACCCCCCTCAGATTTAGTTATAAGCTGGCACAGAGGATAGACCTTGGAAAACTGAACACAGATCAATCGAGAAAACAGGAAGAAGTTGTGTGGAACTATGAAAAAAATTAGTAAGATATACAAACTGAGTAGTCCATGGCAACATAAGCAACATCAAGGACAAAGGTAGCTCAGGAGCGCCGTGGTCCCGTGATTTGCGTAAGTAGTTGCGGAGCGAGAGGTTCTTGGTTCAACTCTTCCCTCGACTGAAAATTTTACTTTCTTTATTTTCGCAAAGTTATGATCTGTCCGTTCGTTCATTGACGTCTCTGTTCACTGCAATAATTTTAGTGTCTGTGTTTTGCGACCACACCGCAAAACCGTGCGATTAGTAGACGAAAGGACGTGCCTCACCAATGGGAACCGAAAACATTTGATTGCAAGGTCATAGGTCAACCGATTCCTCCACAGGAAAACACGTCTGATATATTCTATACGTCACTGGTGACGGCATGTGCGTCACATGACAGGAATATGTTGTCGACCCACCTAACTTGTACATGGGTAAAAAGGTTCTTCTACCTTGCCCCATTTAGGTTTTCTTGTGGATGTGATAATCACTCGCAAAAAAGTGAATAAAACATAAGAGTTTGTCACATAAACTGAAAATAAAAAATTAAACTTTTCACTCGAGGGAAGACTTGAACCTAGGACCTCGCATTCCGTAGCTGCTCTCGCTAAACACAGGACCACGGCGCTCCTAGACTCCTATTGTCGTTGATGTTGCCTATCTTCGCATGGACTACTCAGTTTGTATATTTTACTAATTTTTTTCATAGTTCCACACAACTTCTCCCTGTTTTCTCGATTGATCTGTGTTCAGTTTTTCAAGGCCTATCCACTGTGCCAACTTATAACTAAATCTGAGGGGGGTGCGATGGGGAGGTTCCCTTGTCAGTATGGTTTTACATAGCAGAGCTCAGCGCGTACTCGCCAGTAGTACTGCAGTGTCACTCACCTGAAGATGTCCAGAAGACTCTTCGACGAAATATCGTGGCAGGACGTTACCGATATCCGGCAGTTCTCCCGTGTTTTTATGAAACAACAGTAATACAGCTTGGAATACTGCTGCTAGTACGTAGTATCGCGAGGGAAACAGTCGTGACATGAAATGTGTTGTGTTAAACTGGGACTGTACCTAATCGTTTGAATGGTGTAATAATACTGACAGTGGAACAGTCTCTCACATTTTGGATCAGTGGACAGATTTCTTGAAACAGAGGTTTAAATACTCTGCGTGAACAAGCTCCGTGTTCGGGCGGCACAGTGCGAGTCCTCAAGTACTAACAACACAAAAGTGTCTGTAAGGAATCTTCGCCCAATCCTTAATTTGGTTCGAAAATTAACGTTAAAGAAAGTAAGCCTGGCATCGCTGTTATCGTATGTACGACAAGCAAGGTCATTCAGTCACATGTATTTGTAGTAAATTACCCAGAAGGTAGAGTTGTCCGTTAGAATAATCGATTCTGTGAGTTCGATTGCGGGTCTAGGAGTAATTTTTTATGTTATTTTTTGATTTTGATGTTCGCAATACTGCTACAGTGCACGCTGTTTCTTAAACAACCCATGTCCTGTAACTTCAGTTTCTTTTAACGTTGAAAATCACAATTACCTTCCAAATATTCCAAAAATATTCATGAAGAGTAATAATCAGTAG
This sequence comes from Schistocerca cancellata, assembly GCF_023864275.1. Taxonomy (NCBI): domain Eukaryota; kingdom Metazoa; phylum Arthropoda; class Insecta; order Orthoptera; family Acrididae; genus Schistocerca; species Schistocerca cancellata. Next base: position 184,749,223 of record NC_064631.1, on the reverse strand, counting down.
AAAATGAAGTACCTGTCGTAGGATAAAGAAACTGCAAAACTTGTCAGTATGGAGATGATAAACTTACACACGACTTTCACTAAAAGAGGGGCGGTTGTAATACTTTAAACAAGCTATTAGCCAGAGGATGTCCTTCACAAAACTGCTCTTCAGAGCATATTTTCAAAGAGGCTTACCTTTTTTCCCAAACATATAGTAACTAAGTGGATCGTGCTTCCCTGAACTCTTCGCACCATAGTAGCTGCATCGACAGTTACAATAGCAGTATGGATAAGTGCTACCACTTCTCCAACATGGAAACGCGTCAACTGAACAAAAGCGAAGCAGTGCTGACAATGAACTGGATAGCATTTAGGAGTGTAGCGCCTCGAAAAGAGCAGAGCAGATGTCTGACGACAAACTGCATCTGTGAAAGAGGAACAATGAAAACTAATGTACTCTCATTTCTCTTTTAATATTAAATAGTTGCATGTGTTTTGTATAAGATGTGTTCTTATTGCTGTAAAACAATTAAGAAGACAGATACAGTATTCTACAGTGTAAATTTCTAGTTGTTCTGGTCTTCAGTCCAAAGACTGGTTTGATGCAGCTCTCCATGTTACTCCATCCTCTGCGAGCCTTTGCATTTCCGAGTAACCACTGCAACTTACATCTTACTGTATTCATCTCTTGCTCTCCCTCTACGATTTCTACTCGGCACACTTCCTCCCCCCCCACCACCTCCACCAGTACAAAACTGGTGATCCCTTGAAGTCTCAGAATCCTACCAACCGATCTGTTCTTCTAGACCGAGCGAAGTGGCACAGTGGTTAGCACAGTGGACTCACATTCGGGAGGACGACGGTTCAATCCCGCTTCCGTCAATCCTCATTTAGGTTTTCCGTGATTTCCCAAAATCGCTTAAGGCAAATGCCGGGATGGTTCTTTCGAAAGGGCACGGTCTACTACCTTCCCCATCTTTCCCTAATCCGATGAGACCGATGACCCAGCAGTTTGGTCTCCTCCGCCAAATCAACGCCCCCCCCCCCCCCCCCCCGCCTTCTTCTAGTCTGGTTAACCACAAATTTCTTTTCTCGTCAGTCCTATTCAGTACCCTCTCAGTAGTTATGTGATCTACCCATCTAATCTTCAGCATTCTTCTCAAGCACTACATTTTAGAATCTCTTATTCCCTTCTTGTCAAAACTGGTTATCGTTCATGTTTCGCTTCCACACATGGCTACACTCCATAAAAATATTTCCTGAGGCTTAAATCTGTATTCGATGTTAGCAAACTTCTCTTCATCATATACAGTTTCCTTGCCATTGCCAATCTACATTTTGTATCCTCCATACTTCGATGATCATCAATTATTTTGCTGCTCAAGTAACAAAAGGCAACGGCCTTGCCGCAGTGGATACACCGGTTCCCGTGAGATCACCGAAGTTAAGCGCTGTCGGGCGTGGCCGGCACTTGAATGGATGACCATCCAGGTCGCCATGCGCTGTTGCCGTTTTTCGGGGTGCACTGAGCCTCGTGATGCCAATTGAGGAGCTACTCGACCGAACAGTAGTGGCCCCGGACGAAGAAAACCATCATAACGACCGGGAGAGCAGTGTGCTGACCACACACCCCTCCTATCCGCATCCTAACCTGAGGATGACACGGCGGTCGGATTGTCCCGATGGGCCGTTTGTGGCCTGAAGACGGAGAGCAAGTAACAAAACTCATCCACTACTTTAAGTGTCCCGTTTCCTACGTTAATTCCCTCAGCATCAACTGAGTTAGTTGGACTACATTCCACTAACCTTGTTTGGCATTTTTAATGTTCATCTTATATTCTCATTTCACCATCTTGTCCATTCCGTTCAACCGCTCTTCTAAACCCTTTACTGTCTCTGACAGAATTATAATGCCATCTGGAAATCTCAATTTTTTTATTTTTCCTTCCTGGACTTTAATTCCTACTACAAATTTTTCTTTGGTTTCCTTTACTTCTTGCTCAATGTAAAGATTGAATAATATCGGGGATAGGCTACAACACTGTCTCACTCCCTTCTCAGCCACTGCTTCCCTTCCATGCCCCTAGATTTTTATTACTTCTGTTTCGTATCTGTACAAGTTGTAAATAGCCTTTGGCTTAATGTGTTTTACCCCTGTCGCCTTTAGAATTTGAAAAAGAGTATTTTGGAAATTTCTGTTAAGGTCTTGTGGAACCAACTGCTGAGGTCATCGGTCCCTAAGCCTACACACTACTTGATCTAACTTAAACTAACTTACGCTAAGGACGACGCACACCCATGTCCGAGGGAGGATTCCAAACTCCGATGGAGGGAGCCGCGCAGACCGTGACAAGGCGACGTAGACTGCGCGGCTACCCCACGCGGCGAGTGTATTCCAGTCAACATTGTCAACGGCTTTCTCGACGTCCACAAATGCTATTAACATCGGTTTGCCTTTCCTTAAGGTATTGTCTATGACAAGTCGTATAGTCAGTGTTGCCAAACTGATCTTCCCCAGGGTCAGCTTCTACTAGGTTGTCCATTCTTCTGTAAGGAACTAATGTTAGTATTTTGCAACCATGACTTACTAAACTGATAACTGGGGAACGTTCACAACTGTCAGCAGCTGCTTTCTTTGGAATTGGAATTATTATACTTTCATTGAAGTCTGAAGGTATTTCGGCTCTCTCATACATTTTTGCACATCATATCGAAGTGTATTGTCATGGCTGACACTCCAAAGACAATCAATAGTTCTTATGGAATGTCGTCTACTATCGGGGCCTTATTTCGACTTAGGTCTTTCACTGCTCTGTCGAATTCTTCTCGCAGTATCGTATCACCCATCTAGAAATTAAGAAAAAAAAGATACATAAGAATTATAGCCGGACCCTGAGTCGACCTCTCAATTTCGGGTCCATTATCTGTAGAAAATATTCACGCGTCGATATTTTTATAGTGTTCGTACACAGAGAATCGCACTGCGGTGTCCGAATGTGCGATTTTTATTTTACATTGTGTATCTGGAGACCATCAAAGAATATTATTTGCGAGGCGCCATTGTACCTTATGCAGCTTGTGTGTCCTTTATCAGTAACAAATAACAAAAAGAAGCTGTATTTTTCTCTTTCAATGGGGGATGACACTTCACTGTTAAAAATAGGTTTTCAATTGAAATAGTTTGATCAGTCTACGTTTTAATTGGTGGACAGTGCGATAATTTTCTTGGTCCAGGTCTAGTGAAACCAAAAAAGTTTTTAGTTTTCAGATAGTGAAATGTGGCGGTTTCATCATGATCTCTTTTCCATGTATCATATGTCCGCAACATGCAATGTGTTAGTCTCCCTTGATAGTGCAAAGTCTATCCTCACGTTTCCTATCCCACAGATGTGATGGATCATTCTAAAATGTGGGAATGTAGGGGGTTGTTACAGTGACACTTAACACTTTCATCAGAGTCACTCATTGGGAACACAAGTAAAGTAGAGTGAGCACAAACAGGTCTCAAAAAAATGTTGTTATCGGTCTTGTGCCAGACTTTAAACTTAAATTTTAATTTCACACCTACCTCATGTTTTTGTAACAGAAAAAAATAAAAACCTCGTGTTTCCATTCACCACGCAGAGAATGTTGAATACCAACAACAGTTTTTGTGTTATTTTTGTACGTATTGTATTTTGAGGTGTATAGGGACATACCATAATTTGTTTTTGATCTAGTAGAATCAGAAAGAAATGTCTTATTAAGTACAAAAACTAAAACTATTGCATGAATAATGGTTTTTTCCATCATCCCAAATAAAAACTGGTTTACCTTTAACTACGTTATTGTAAGATAAAACTGATAAAGCTTGGGTGTTGCCAATACATAAAGCCATTGACATTATGTTTAAAAGCGATGTTTTTGGATCTACAATTGATTGTCGTGAAAGTACTGAAGGAATTTCGAACAACATCTCCTAGACTAGTAAATTACTCCTGACCTCTTTAAAAACCACCTTCAACCTGCCTGTTATTTAAAAGACACAAATATAACTTTTGAATCCTAAATAACAAACTTTACGTGCATTCAATTTAAATGAATGCTTACTTTTTCCATACAATTGAGTCTTAGCATAATCCCCTGCGTTCAGAATAGTGCCAGATGATTCTTCACTTCCGTTAAATACTTGGAATTCTTCCGAAGAAACACCAACAGTTACTCTTTTTATCCACCCCACGTATTTAAATTGTATTTAAATTAAAACAACACAATCTATATTGGTACTTATGAATAAAGTTCGAAATAAGCAAATACATCACCGCATACTGTGAACAGACCAACTTTGAAATTCACAGAAATCCTTAATTTCCCTGTTATATTTGTTCGACACCATCCTAGGAAAACAAATCTTTGAACTATATTCTCAGTTGACTAACGACACAATAGCGTACGTTACAAGCACGTCTGCTTCCAGCATGATGTTTGAACCAGAAAGGATTTAATGTTTCTGTGGTGTCACCGCCAGACACCACACTTGCTAGGTGGTAGCTTAAATCGGCCGCGGTCCATTAGTACATGTCGGACCCGCGTGTCGCCGCCATCAGTACTTGCAGACCTAGCGCCACCACATGGCAGGTCTAGAAAGACGGACTAGCACTCGCCCCAGTTGTACGGACGACATTGCTAGCGACTAGACGTACGAAGCCTTCCTCTCATTTGCCGAGAGACAGTTAGAATAGCCTTCAGCTAAGTTAATGGCTACGACCTAGCAAGGCGCCATTTGTAACATTGCATGTATCTTAATGAGTCTCACTTGTATCATCAAGATTGCTGTATACCAAAGGATGCATAAAAGTTAAGTGTTCTAGTAGCTACGTTCTTTTCTTTATCGCATTCACTAATTATCCCGTTCCAGAACTCACGCCAGCCGGCGTGTGTGTACGCGTGCCTATCGGTAACCTCACCCTGTGTCTAGACTGTCTTGTATAGACACAACAAAACATGGCGACGAGTTAAAAAAAAGGGTTTTGTTCTTTCTAATTGCTTACATTTACTTGTGTCATGGCTTCGCCACAATCTCCAGATGTACTGTCCGAATTTTATCGCTTGCAGAATCAGCAGACGCAGGCGTTATTGGATGCCCTGGGACAGCTCGTCCAGGGTCAACGTGCGCTGCAAAACGATGCGGCCGCCGCCGCTTCGCCGCTCCCGCAGCCACCACATGCAGTTGCACCGCCGTTTCGCAACTTTGACGGGGCGCAGGAAACATGGCCGGAGTGGTCCCGACAGTTTGGATTCCATCTCGCCGCCTACAGAATTCAAGGTAACGAGCGGCAGCCTCACTTATTGTCTTGTGTCGGCGTGCAAACGTACCGTGTGATAGTGAAATTGTTTCCCCGACGCGACGTAGCAACTCTGTCCTACGAAGAAATTGTGTCGGCTTTAGATGCCTATTTCAAAGAAACAGTTAATGTGGTTGCAAAAAGGTATACGTTCTTTCGTACGAAACGTACGGCCGGTCAAACTAATAGGGAGTGGGTTGCAACTTTGCAAGGCCTTACTAGGGATTGTGAATTTCAGTGTGACTGTGGCCTTCCTTATTCAGATACAATGGTGCGTGATGCAATAGCACAGAACGTTTCTGATGTTCGCATAAGGGAACAGATTTTGAAACTAGTTAATCCCTCCCTTCAACAAGTGATAGACATATTGGATAGGCAAGACACACTTGACTGTGCTCAGGAATCTTTTGAAGCTTCGCCAGCAGTGTGTAACATTAACCGGCCCGCTGGACGCGCTGCGCGGCCCGGTAACCGGCCCTCGTGCACTTCGACGCAGCTGACGCCGCGCTCTAAACCAGGTGTGCCTCGCCAGCCCGCAAATGCAGTGAAATCATGCCCGCGGTGTGCTACTAGACATTCGCGTGAAAATTGCCCGTCACGCCAAGCTATTTGCTTTTACTGTCACAAGAAAGGACATGTTCAAAGTGTTTGCCAGAAAAAGCTCAGATCAGACAATCACAACCGTTCCAGGCCCTTTGCTTCGCGCCGGAATCGTACCACGGACACTCAGGCTCGGGAACCTTCGCCCATGGACATTCACGTAGTTAATGCCACTCCGCCCAGTGCTACTCTTTCTAACAGTGACTGTGTTCGTCCCACAAAACGTGTGCGTCGACGTCGACGGAAATCACGTCACGTCGCACGTGATTCTGTACCAGTGTCTGTTCAAGTTGCACAAAACAGTCGCTCTTGTCGTCAGCAGGACAATAAACTCTTTGTAGATTTGGACTTTGCCGGACAAGTGATACCATTCCAGCTCGATACCGGAGCTGCAGTCTCATTGCTCAATCACGCCACGTACAAACAACTGGGCGCACCGCCGTTGCGTGCCGCAAAAGTTCAGCTCACTAGTTATTCAGGACAGCATATCCCTGTGTTAGGACAGTGCAGCCTTTTTGCCACATACAAGGGACAAACAAAACTTGTGTCATTTTACGTTCTTCGTTCTTCTGCTGCAGTGAACTTGTTTGGTTTAGATTTATTTCAATTGTTTAACTTGTCTATAGTGAATCAGGTCCTATCAGTGAACCAGACTGTGCCTTCAGCCAGTGTTTCTAGTCTATGTGAGGAATTTGCAGACATTTTTGCACCGGGCCTTGGTTGCGCTAAGAACTATGAAGCACATTTGGAACTAAAAGTCAACGCGCAACCGAAATTTTTCAGAGCGCGCAATGTTCCCCACGCATTGCGTGATGAGGTCGCAAGAACATTAAAAGATTTAGAATCGCAAGGTGTCATTGAACGTGTGCCGGCTTCTCTCTGGGCCTCACCCTTAGTGATTTTGCAAAAACCTTCCGGCAAATTGAGACTTTGCGTGGACTTCAAAGCAACAGTGAATCCACAACTAGTGACTGCTACTTTTCCTTTGCCCCGCCCGGAAGATCTTTTTGACAAACTGTGCCCGGGAAAATATTTTTCAAAGTTGGACCTAGCAGATGCGTACTTGCAAATACCGGTGGACGAAGAATCCCAGCGCGTATTGGTGGTTAACACGCATCTTGGACTATACAGATTCAAAAGACTGCCATTCGGGTGTGCATCCGCCCCTGCATTGTTTCAGCAATATTTACAAACTATTTGTGCGTCGGTCCCTACTGCAGCTAACTATCTGGACGATATAGTGATCTCAGGAAAGACAGAAGCAGAACATTTACAAAATCTCAGAACACTATTTCAGGTCTTGCGACAGAATGGTCTTCGCTTGCGGAAGGACAAATGTGTGTTTTTTGCTCGTGACTTGCCGTATCTGGGACATGTCATAAATGCCCAAGGCATCCATCCGAGTCCAGAGCACCTCAGTGCCATACAGGACTTGCCTGCACCACAAACTTTGAAGCAGCTACAGAGTGTGTTGGGAAAAATTAATTATTATCATAAATTTCTTCCTCATGCCTCTTCCATTTCAGCTCCGCTTCATCGCTTACGCCGTAACGGTGTTCCGTTCGTCTGGTCGACGGAATGCGAACGCGCCTTTCGCCAATTGAAATCGGCGTTGCTTTCAAATACTTGCCTTACGCCATTCGATCCCCAGAAACCCCTTTTGTTGATGGTAGATGCATCGGATTTCGGGATCGGTGCTGTGCTTGCGCACAAAGATGGTTCGCATGATCGCCCTATTGCCTTTGCGTCCAAATTGCTCTCGTCAGCGCAAAGAAATTATTCCCAGATAGAGAAAGAAGCTTTGGCTCTCGTGTTTGGTGTTACGAAGTTTCACGATTTCTTGTATGGTCGTCACTTTCCCATCATTACAGACCACAAACCTTTGACATCGCTTTTTCATCCGAACAAGCCTGTACCTCCACGTACAGCGCAGAAATTCATTCGCTGGTCTCTTTTCCTCTCGCAGTACCGCTACGATATCTTGTACCGGTCCACTGCTAAGCACGGAAACGCCGATGCGTTGTCCCGTTTGCCTGTTGCCGAGGATAAAGCATTCGATTCTTCCGAACTTGCTTGCATGTTCATTGATGCGGAAACTGATGACGTGGTCGAATCGTTTCCGATTGATTTTCGTCGTGTAACTACAGCCACAGCTGCAGACCCTGTCCTTGCTACCGTTTTGCGTTTTGTTGCTACACAATGGCCCTTGTCGAAGTCACGGATAGAGGATCCGATGGTTCGCCGATTTTTTGCTCACAAGGAGAGACTTTTTGTACGACGTGGTGTTTTGTTGTTGCGTTCTGATAATGATCAGTCTAGGGTCGTGGTCCCACGTTCGTTACAGTCATCTGTCTTAAAGCTTCTCCACCAAGGCCATTGGGGTATAGTGCGTACGAAACAACTTGCTCGTCAGCACTGTACTTGGTTCGGAATCGATGCTGCGATTACGAATATGTGCTCTTCTTGCATGGCGTGTGCCGAACAACAATCCGCACCGCCGCGGAAATTCTTTGCATGGCCGAAAGCCACTTCCCCATGGCAACGCTTACACATAGATTTTGCTGGTCCATTCTGGAATGCTCGATGGTTGGTTGTTGTCGATTCCTTCAGTAATTTTCCTTTTGTTGTCCGGATGTCTTCCACGACGTCTTCTGCCACCATCCAAGCGTTGTCTGCTATCTTTTGCGTGGAAGGTCTTCCACAGACTATTGTTTCCGACAATGGCCCACAATTCATGTCCGCAGAATTTCAGTCATTCTGCAAGGCCAATGGTATTCAACATCTGACATCCGCGCCGTTTTCGCCTCAGTCAAACGGTGCCGCTGAACGATTGGTCCGGACTTTCAAGTCCCAGATGTTGAAGTTGAAAGAGTCGCATTCTCGGGAGGACGCGTTGTTGCTCTTTTTGTCTTCGTATCGCTCTCAGCCCCGCGATGGTCGCTCGCCGGCTGAGTTGCTTCACGGTCGTCCTCATCGAACCTTGATGTCTTTGCTGCATCCGCCGCATCAGGTTCCTGTGCAGCGGCAGACTCCTGCTTTTGCTCCTGGCGACGTTGTATTCTATCGTAACTATCGCGGTTCACGGCGTTGGCTCGCAGGGCGCATTCTTCGCTGCCTCGGCCGCGCGATGTATTTGGTTATGGGGGCCTCTGGTGAGGTGCGTCGGCATCTCAATCAGCTGCGCCTCTGTCGTCGCCTGGGTTCTGCCGCTCCCCGTCTGCTTTCAGCGACGGAGCCGTCCGGTCAGCGCCCTGGGGACCCATCTACTGGCTCGCCTCATCCCCAGGTGTTTCCGACGATGCCTTCCATTCTGCCCCATGGCGTCGCGCCGCCGCCGCCGCAGCAGCAGCCGCTGCAGCCGCCGCCGGCGCCGCCCGCCGAGGACGCTTCGCTGCAGCCGCCAACCGCCTCCCTGGGTCACGCGCCACCGATCGCTTCCCGTGACCAGCTGTCGTCCGCCCTGGACCTCTGGCCCGCTCCGGACCACATGGCGTCATCGCGTGTCGGATACCCCGACGCAATGGAGGTCGACCCTGTCTCATTACGGGCGCATACGCCGCATGTTGACGTGCACCCTGGAGTAGGTTTCCAGGCGTTTCCTAGCTCCCCTCGGACCGAATGGCCGGGTGCGGGTGGCACAGCCTCGCCTGTTGTTAGGCTCCCCACCTCATCGCATACGTCAACATGGGGCCCTCCCCACGGCGGGCGGAAGCCTTATAACACGACCGTTCGCCGATTTGCGGGGGAGGAATGTGGTGTCACCGCCAGACACCACACTTGCTAGGTGGTAGCTTAAATCGGCCGCGGTCCATTAGTACATGTCGGACCCGCGTGTCGCCGCCATCAGTACTTGCAGACCTAGCGCCACCACATGGCAGGTCTAGAAAGACGGACTAGCACTCGCCCCAGTTGTACGGACGACATTGCTAGCGACTAGACGTACGAAGCCTTCCTCTCATTTGCCGAGAGACAGTTAGAATAGCCTTCAGCTAAGTTAATGGCTACGACCTAGCAAGGCGCCATTTGTAACATTGCATGTATCTTAATGAGTCTCACTTGTATCATCAAGATTGCTGTATACCAAAGGATGCATAAAAGTTAAGTGTTCTAGTAGCTACGTTCTTTTCTTTATCGCATTCACTAATTATCCCGTTCCAGAACTCACGCCAGCCGGCGTGTGTGTACGCGTGCCTATCGGTAACCTCACCCTGTGTCTAGACTGTCTTGTATAGACACAACAGTTTCCGATCTCGTCTTACGCCTGCACATCACGCTGGTAACAAGTAGTAACTCAGACTTTCTTGCTGTATGCAAGATGGGAGCTTTGTGCAGAACACTTCGATATCAATGGTGAAATGAATACAGCCGCGAGCACTTCAGTCGCTTTCGCATGGATGAAGCTCATAATTCTGCTAGGTTGTGACCAACTCTTCACTATTTTGTATTGCTATTAATGTGGAAATTTAGTGTGTCTTAACGGTATCTGTACACCTTCGTATTTACTTTAAAACGTGTGCTGATCCAAATCTGTATGGGTACAACCACAAATCACAGTTGATGAGTGTCCAGGGCACTGTGACCACAGTGACCTAGGTGATTGACAGCCTGTGACCCTTAGCTATACCCTTTCTGCACAACGCCGTGGATGCTATTTTTCGGGTTGGTTCAAATGGCTCTGAGCACTATGGGACTTAACATCTGAGGTCATCAGTCCCATAGAACTTAGAACTACTTAAGCCTAACTGCTGGCCGATGTGGCCGTGCGGTTAAAGGCGCTTCAGTCTGGAACGGCGTGACCGCTACGGTCGCAGGTTCGAATCCTACCTCGGGCATGGATGTGTGTGATGTCCTTAGGTTAGTTAGGTTTAATTAGTTCTGAGTTCTAGGCGACTGATGACCTCAGAGGTTAAGTCGCATAGCGCTCAGAGCCATTTGAACCATTTTTAAACCTAACTAACCTAACGACAATACACACATCCATGCCCGAGGCAGGATTCGAACTTGCGACCCTAGCAGTCGCGCGGTTCCGGACTGAAGCACCTAGAACTGCTCGGCTGCAGCGGCCGGCAGTTAGTCAGCTACATGTTCCACAAATCATTCTTTCACTGAAAATCTTTTGGTTCGAGTTCTTTTTCAGGATATGTATACATGTTTAGTGTTAACATTAATGATCAAATTATCATTTTAAGCCTAGTCACTCAATTATGCTTTAAAAAAGTTGTGTGTTTATTAATTAGATTTAAAACTTCTTTCTCCATCTGCCAGACATCTTATGTTATTGGGTAAATTATAAAAATTTATATTGCTGCATACTGAACTCTTCTTTGAGCCACTGACAGCATTAACAAAAGCAACAAAGGTTATTTTCCCCTCTATTGTTGCAAGTATGTACATCACTGTTCTTCTCAATTTGTGTGGGATTATTATAACGAAATTCATTAGGGAAAAAGGAATGTGACACTGCAGTTAAAACGCCTACTCCAGGAAGAAGTACCAACATGACGGCTGTGCGTGAACACCACATTCATTTCTTACTCATCGCTTTTATGCAATGAATACTTTTCTTCTGTGTGATGAGTTACCCCAGAAAATTATTCCTTACAACATTACTGGGTGGAAACATGTCAGAAGGTTGTTACATTTGTGTCCAAGATTAGCAATTACAGCCGGCCGGGGTGGCCGAGTGGTTCTACGCGCTTCAGTCTGGAACCGCGCGACCGCTACGGTCGCATGTTCGAATCCTGCCTCGGGCATGGATGTGTGTGATCTCCTTAGGTTAGTTAGGTTTAAGCAGTTCTAAGTTTTAGGGGACTGATAACCTCAGATGTTAAGTCCCATAGTGCTCAGAGCTATTTGGACCATTTAGCAATTACACGAAGAGCAAAAGTAGCTGAAATTAATTGATTGAGATACTCAGTAATATGCTTCATCCAGGTCATGTTTTCATCGATACGTACACCCAAAAATTTGAAGCATTCCACCCTATTTACGATTCCTTTTCATGTGCTAAATCAATGTAATTGGTTTGACCTTATTTGTTGCACAGGACTGAATGTAATGACTTTTTTTCAAAAATTTTAGAGAACCACTTGATATATCTTTAAGAAATATCGTTTACTTATTCTCCTGTTACTTTCTCTCTAATGGAATTTATTATAACACTAGTACTGTTTGCAAAAAGCAAAGAATTTCATTGTTGAACGTTAAGTGGAGGGTCCTTCACATAGGATTGGGAAGAGGAGTGGACCGAAAATTGGACGCTATGGTACTCACTTTTGTGATTTTTAGTCCAGTCACTTAAATTTTCTACCTTTCTGACACTGTCTGTATTAATCAGGACAAATTTTGCATTCCGTTTCTCAAGTATGGTTCAAACCAATTCCGTGTAAAGCCATTATTTCCATAAAACTATAGAGGATCATTATCTACACATTCGAAGGCCTTTGAGATATTTAAAAAAAAATGCCAAAGGGTGATATACTCGCAGGCAGAGCTTCTCATTTTAAATTATGTGGTGTGTACTGCAGAATGTTAATTTTATGCCATGGTTCTAAGTTACTACACTGAACGTATATACAGGTAGTCCATTTGAATTTGCATTCATATCCAGCAAGACCGAATTCTAACTTAAATTCTTTGTTAATTACCTGGAATTCCAGTTTAATTTGCGTTTGGGAATTCGTAACCTTACACAACTATTTCTGATTTACCAGCTCTACCACATGTAATTCCTTCCATATTGGAATTTTAAAATGTGACCTCATGGATCAACATCCTTTGAATATATATGGTGCAATTAGGTTAAGGGTCAAATTGTACAAGCATATTCCCCTAGATTCACTTTTTTGTAAAAGATTTTCAGCAGTTCGATGCTGATTCAACAGTCAATGATGATCTGACGGTGGATACAACAAATTTTCAACTGATATATTTCGTCAGTGCGTATTATGCTTACACTTTATTAGGCTCTCCGCCCCCGGTAGCTGAATGGTCAGCGCGACAAAATGTCAATCCTAAGGGCCCGGTTTCGATTCCCGGCTGCGGCGGGGATTTTCTCTGCTCAAGGACTAGGTGCTGTGTTGTCCTAATCATCATCATTTCATCCCCATCGACGCGCAAGTCGCTGAAGTGGCGTGACATCGAATGACTTGCACCCGGCGAACGGTCTACCCGACGGGAGGCCCTAGTCACACGACATTAGAACACGGCTGCGATGGACGACTGCTAGTAACCCACATTACTACAGGTAATTGGACCAATAAGGTGCACCTTGTCAGACCTTAAGTTCTTGTATACTGGTGTTTATAGTTTCCGCAACATGTGTCTAAATGGTATTACAAGCAAGTAGCTATCTCCTGGTGTTGTGTGATACAAAAGCTTTTCTATCTCCTTATTGGTAGTCAAGTCCACCCCCGATAGCTCAGTGGCGCCGGCACGGTAGGTTAGCGTGGTCAGTCAGAGGGTTTAGCTACCTTCTGTAATAAAAAAAATGAGTGAACGGATCAACGACCAACCTGAACGGGTGTCATCGGACGTCCATCACGAACAGTTTCAACGAACAGTATAGAACAAAAGGAAATTTAAAAAGAAAGTGGTCAGCTCGACAAACTGTCAACCCTCAGAGCCCGGGTTCGATTCCCGGCTGGGTCGGAGATTTTCGCCGCTCAGGGACTTGGTGTTGTGTTGTCCTAATCTTCATCATTTCATCCCCATCGACACCCAAGTCGCCGAAGTGGCGTCAAATCGAAAGACTTGCACCAGGCAAACGGTCTACCCGACGGGAGGCCCTAGTCACCTGACATTTATATATTGGTAGTAAAAAGCACGACTGCGTTATCTATAAGTCATATTTTTAGTTTGTGGGCTCTGAACTCCTCCGTTCATTTCATTAACAATTAAAGTCGAATGACGTAAGTCCATCACGATATTCTTCTGTATACTGCATATAACAAAGCACAATCAGAGAAGCAGGTGATTATAGAGCTGTAAACAGAATAGCGTATGAAAAGTAATATCACCTAGCATGCCTCTCTTAAGGCCAACGGCCATGCCGCAGTGGCAGCGCCGGTTCCCGTCAGGTCACCGAAGTGAAGAGCTGTCGGACTTGGCTAGCACTTGAATGGGTGATCATCCGGTCTGCCGAGGGCTGTTGGCAAGCGAGGTGTACTCACCCCTTGTGTGGCAAACAAAGGACCTACTTGATTGAGAAGTACCGGCTCCGGTCTCGTAAACTGAATACGGCCGGGAGAGCGGAATGCTGACCACATGCCCCTCCACATCCACATCCAGTGATACCTTCGGGCGAGGATGACACTGCGGTCGGTCGGTAACATTGTGCCTTCGTGGCCTGTTCGAGCCGAGTTTAATTGTTTTATGTCTCTTCTAAGTAGTGTTCTGATAGTTTCTTTCATTGGGCCAGCCAGTGTCCGTTTGGATAAGATCATATTTTAAAAGGAGAGATCCAGGTTTTTTAATTTTACAAATTAAGTTGTATAATAAAACGTTGTTGAACTTTTTTCAGGTTCATTATTTATTTTCAATAAACACAGAAGCTGAAGCAATGAATTTAAATTTGCGCCACAGCTAAGACTTGATGCCAGGTCTTCTGCTTACCACACCCATGCACCAACCACTACAGCCCCGTAACATTGTGACCAGCATACCTGCATGGACTGCCCTCCCTAACGCAATCTTCAGTTCACACGATAAGCCCCTTTCCCCTCTCCAAAATCGTCAGTATTGATGAGGCTCTCCAACATTACCATTGCGCCCCAGCATTGTATATAATGGAGAAGTCCTACATGTGTCCGGGGCACAGGCGCGATGTCCCCGTTCTATTCAATGCTGAGGTTCTATTCCAGTGTCAGAGAGCCTATCCCATACGGCTGATTCATGAACGGGTAATGGTTTTAATAGTGTAAACTGAAGTTTGTGGTAAGGAGCCCACTCGATTGGAGCAGTGCGTGCATAGGTGATGGCCACAGTGCTACGGTGGTGTAGTGGCGAGCATACTTGCTTAGATAGCAGAGGACCTCCCTTCAAGTCCCGGCCATTCCACAAATTTTAATTCATTGCTTCAGAGCCTATCCTTGTCGAAGATAGATTTTAGCCTCATACATCTCCTGGAAAGTGTAGTTCCGTCAAATCATTGTTTATTGTTTCACACAGAAAACCTCAACACATTACACTCAAACATATTCTGACGGAAAAATTGAACACCTGGAATGACGACAGCGATTTTTACCCTACGAAGACATATGCCACCCACGGGATAGTACACTACTAGCCATTAAAATTGCTACACCAAGAAGAAATGCAGATGGTAAACGGGTATTCATTGGAGAAATATATTGTACTAGAACTCACATGTGATTACATTTCCACGCAATTTGGGTGCATAGATCCTGAGAAATCAGTACCCAGCAGAACCACCTCTGGCCGTAATAACGGTGTTGCTACGCCTGGGCATTGAGTCCAACAGAGCTTGGATGGCGTGTACAAGTACAGATGCCCAAGCAGCTCAAACACGATACCACAGTTCATCACGAGTAGTGACTGGCGTATTGTGACGAGACAGTTGCTCGCCCACCATTGACTAGACGTTTTCAATTGGTGAGAGATCTGGTGAATGTGCTGGCCAGGACAGCAGTGGAACATTTTATGTATCCAGAAATGCCCGTACAGGACCTGCAACATGCAGTCGTGCATTATCCTGCTGAAATGTAGGGTTTCGCAGGGATCGAATGAAGGGTCGTAGCACATCTGAAATGTAACGTCCACTGTTCAAAGTGCAGTCAATGTGAACAAGAGGTGACCGAGACGTGTAACCAATGCCACCACATACCATCACGCCGGGTGATACGCCAGTAAGGCGACGACGAATATACAATTCCAATGTGCGTGCACAGCGATGTCGCCAAACACGGACGTGACCATCACGATGCTGTACACAACCTGGATTCATACGAAAAAATGACGTTTTGCCATTCGTGCACCCAGGTTCGTCGTTGAGTACACCATCAAAAAAATGGTTCAAATGTCTCTGAGCACTATGGAACTTAACTTCTGAGGTCATCAGTCCCCTAGAACTTAGAACTACTTAAACCTAACTAACCTAAGGACATCACACACATACATGCCCGACGCAGGATTCGAACCTGCGACCGTAGCAGTCCCGCGGTTTCGGACTGAGCGCCTAGAACCGCTAGACCACCGCGGCCGGCGAGTACACCATCGCAGGCGCTCCTGCCTGTGATGCAGCGCCAGGGGTAACCGTAGCCATGGTCTCCGAGCCGATAGTCCATGTTGCTGCAAACGTCGTCGAACTGTTTGTGCAGATGGTTGTTGTCTTGCAAACGTCCCCATCAGTTGACTCAAGAGTGTTAGCACGATCCGTTACAGCCATGCGGATAAGATGCCTGTCATCCCGACTGCTAGTGATTCGACGCCGTTGGGATCCAGCACGGCGTTCCGTATTACCCTCCTGAACCCACCGATTCCATATTCTGCCAACAGTCATTGGATCTCGACTAACGCGAGCAGCAATGTAGCGATACGATAAACCGCAATCCTGATGGGCTACAATCCGACCTTTATCAAAGTCGGAAACGTGGTGGTACGCATTTCTCCTCCTTACACGAGGTATCACAACAACGTTTCACCAGGCAACGCCGGTCAACTGCTGTTTGTGTGTGAGTAACCGGTTGGAAACTTTCCTCATGTCAGCACGTTGTAGGAGCGCCACCGCCGCCAACCCTGTGTGAATTCTCTGAAAAGCTAATCATTTGCATATCACAGCATCTTCTTCCTGTCTGTTGAACTTCGCTTCTGTTGCACGTCATCTTCGTGGTGTAGCAGTTTTAATGGCCAGTGGTGTAGATTTACTGATAATCGTCTCAACGTCGTCAGTCAACAGATGCTGTAGTACGTAACTACCAGTTCGCCATCTGTCCTTTAATAGGGAGTTCTTACAGCCAGAGACGCCATTGTGCTTCCTACAGGCAACTGAGCGAGTGTGAAAAGGCTCAAATTGTTGCCTTCCGGGTCGCGGGATGGTCCTTTCGGAGAATTGACACGCAAGTTGGAAGTGTTGTACCAGTTGCGCAACGATGCTGGTACCAGTGGTCACGTGAACATTTCCGGACCTGTGGACGAGGTTCTGGATGTCCACGAAGCACATACACCCGTCACGATCATCGTATTGTAAGGGCAGCCGTGGCAGATCGTACAGCTACTGCAGCACAGATAACACGGCTTATGAAGCCTGATGTGTCAACACGAACTGTTGCGAACTGGTTATTAGTAATGGGACTACCGGCGTGCACACTTGTTGTCCGTGTTTCATTCACTGCACGACATTGACGTGCACGTCTCGAGTGGTGCCGTCAGAGGAAAGACTTGGAAGATGGAGGGGCGGGCTGTATGTAACTATTTCTTCCTTCTCTGCGTACTTCGTCAGTTTATATCTGTTCTTTTACTGAGAAGCGATGACTTGAAACGAGAGCAATGATTTTTACCCGACGAGGCCATGAAAGGTTTAGTGGTTGGATTTCGGAATTACTGATTTCAATAAAATGTAGCTCAGATGGGAGGATCAGTTATAAAGAAGCATCTTATTTACACAAAGGTGCAAGTGCGTGTGACTACCTGGGAGACCTATAATTTTATTAATAAAGTATTAGCAGTTATGCCATTGCCTGTTTAACAAAGGGATGCCGTGAATGTATTGTTTGAAACTGAAATAATGACAGAATAATTGAAGGCAATGGAATTTGAAACCCCAAAGTAAACACTCGAGAAGACAGATTGTTAGATATTTTGGTCGTGCAGTTTGCACTAACAGCATTGACAGTTTCTGCTGGCCAAATGCATATGTCTGTTATTAGCGTATGGCGACAATTCCACAGACAATCTAAAGCTCCAAAAAGAAACATGAATAATTGTTTAATATAGTGGTGATTATTGTTAACTAAATTATAAGAACAACTGGCTGAATTAACTTTAATATATACTACCGTGTTTACATAAATGTTTCACGTTACAAAGTGGTTACCGCACCTGCGATGGAAAAGGCGTCTAGTCGCAACTAGAGGCAAAGCAGAAGTGTGTCTGCTTCGCGGCCGTGAGGGAGATGTATACAAATTATTCGTTTATTTAAGTAAAACACATAACAGAGCGTGATTAAAGGTCCTCCTACGCAGCTCATCGCTGCTCAATCGATGTGGAGGTATTACAGCGCAGTAGTCTACAGCGATGAAAGCAGTTTGTGCCTGGATGCAAGTAATGGTAGTTTGCGCTTACGACGTTCAGCTGTTGAGTACAGTGTTGCAGAGAGAGTATGCGTCGAAGACGCACTAAACCGGCCGCGGTGGCCGAGCGGTTCTAGGCGCTTCAGTCCGGAACCGCGCGACTGCTACGGTCGCAGATTTGAATCCTGCCTCGGGCATAGATGTGTGTGATGTCCTTAGGTTAGTTAGGTTTAAGTAGTTCTAAGTTCTAGGTGACAGATGACCTCGGATGTTAAGTCCCGTAGTGCTCACAGCCATTTGAACCATTTGAAGACGCACTAGCCACACCGCAGGACCTAAGAACTGGGGTGCGATAA
Organism: Schistocerca cancellata; assembly: GCF_023864275.1. Lineage (NCBI taxonomy): Eukaryota > Metazoa > Arthropoda > Insecta > Orthoptera > Acrididae > Schistocerca > Schistocerca cancellata. The sequence goes on along the minus strand of NC_064631.1, from coordinate 184,730,714 downwards.
GCTACAACTCCCGTTCAGCTTTGATGTTTCTGGAGGAGACGCTAACCTGAACTTGGTATGTGCAGAATGTTGTTATACCCATTCTCCTGCCATTCTTGGTACAGGAAAATGATGTGTTGTTCCAACAGGATAACGCTCACTCACACACTGCCCCCAAAACTGAACATTCCCTGCAAGACCTGCAGTAAATTCTATGGTCAGAATAATCTCCCGAATTGCCTCCAATAGAACAAACGTGTGGGAAATGATAAGATGACAAGTGACTTGTACGACGTGTCGACCAACAATTCTTGAAGAACTATGTGAATATGTCGAGCAGATGCGGCGTAACGTATATCAGGACAGTACTCGCCATGCGTACAATCGACTGGGTGCCAGACTCAGAGCCTGCATTGCCGCCTTTGGAGGCTACACTATGTAATAATATGTCTGTTTCTGCATGGTTTGATACCTGGTACCTCAGAACCACTTGTTCTCTTGATCTGTAAATGTGGTCATTTCATGTAAATCATATGGACGGTTGCAACAAACCGCCAGGGTATCCGAGAGCGCTAACGCGCTGCTTCCTGGACTCGGGTTGGCGCGGGCCCCGGATCGAATCCGCCCGGCGGATTATCGAAGAGGGCCAGTGTGCCGGCCAGCCTGGATGTGGTTTCTAGGCGGTTTTCCACATCCCGCAAGGTGAATACTGGGCTGGTCCCCACGTTCCGCCTGAGTTACACGACTCGCAGACATCTGAACCTGCTCGCACTATTCCATTAATTACACTCGACACAGACAGTAGAGGTCCACTAATTCCATTCCGGGAGGTACGTGGTGGTGGCAGGAAGGGCATCCAGCCACCCCTTTCCACTAACCTTGCCAAATCCATTCCTAACAATGCCGACCCTGCGTCAGCGCGGGACATGGCACCAGTGAAAGAAAGAAAAAAGAAAGATATGGACGGTTGCAACAACAAATTGGAGTGAACTGGAAACCACTTAAAGGGTGTACTAATTTTTTTTCCTGGCAATGTATAACAAAACAAGACTGGTACTATAGCGTCTCACTTCTTCAACACAATTCCACTAACACGCTCCAGATGTTAGACAAATATGACCAATGTTGTGAATCTGAAGTACAATGACATTACATGGTATTGATTTATACGTTCAGAAAATGTCACATGTGTCTGATAAGTTATGTTACAAATGTTTTCAAATTATCATCATATACTTATAAAATAACTGTAATAATAACTCCAAACTCCCTTTGAAATCTCTTCATTACAAAGTTGTAGAAATACAGGGTGTGGCAAATATAAGTGACTTGTACAGTTTGATACGATGGGACGTGAATGTATGCTTATAACGACACGCCACACCACGTGCATGCCCGCCACACTGACTTACACAGTCTTCAAACCTGACAGAGTTGTTAGCAGAGGTCAGTCTGGTCAAGGCCCTAGCTGGGCATCCGGGTCACCTGATCTGTCACCGTGCGATTACTTCGTGTTGCGAGTTCTCAAGTCTAAGTTGTATCGCAAAAACCCCCACAGTCTTCAAGAATTGCAGAAGAACTTTTCGGACGAGGTTCTAGCAATTGCAGTAGTCCAGCTTCGATCCGTCTTCAACAACTTGCTGACCAGGATCCAAATGTGCCAAGAGAAGAATGGTGGTCACTTTTCGCTTTCAATATCTGCTATAGTCAGGTTAGTATTGTATTTCCGTTCCTCCACTGTGTCTCTTTGTAGCCGGGAACTCTGTCCTCCAGGCCACTTCTCTTGCCCCACCTTGCATTTCCTAACTACAATGTTCCTTTCTTTGAATGTAAGCCAAATAATGCTATGTAACTTATTTAATTACAATCAAAAATCAAACATTTCTTTGTGATTTTTGAAGAATGTCTGCGTATCCAGCAGTTTTTTTGTTCCAGTGTATCGAGAGGTAGATTGTATGTCGGAAATGGGCCACTGAGCAGTCCCGGTACAGTTTTAAGTATCAGGGTTTTCAAACATTGGTTCAAATGGCTCTGAGCACATCTGAGGTTATCAGTCCCCTAGAACTTAGAACTACTTAAACCTAACTAACCTAAGGACATCACACACATCCATGCCCGAGGCAGGATTCGAACCTGCGACGGTAGCAGTCGCGCGGTTGCGGACTGAAGCGCCTAGAACTGCACGGCCACCTTATATGAACAATAAACTTTCACTCTGCAGCGGAGTGTGTGTTGATAAGAAACTTCCTGGCAGACGAAAACTGTGTGCCGGACCGAAACTAGAGCTCGGGACCTTTGCCTTTTGCGGGCAAGAGCTCTACCATCTCAGCTACCAATGCATGACTCACGAGCCGTCCTCATAGCTTTAATTCCGCCAGTATCTCGTCTACTACCTTCCAGGTAGGTGGGAGACGAGATGGTAGAGCACTTGCTCTCGAAAGGCAAAGGTCCCAAGATCGAGTCTCGTTCCGGCACACACTTTGAACCTGAGAGGAAGTTTCACTTGTGGTTAGTTCGAGAAGGAGTGACAGCTATCAATAGATCCGCATATTTGTGACAAAAGTAGAGAAACAACCTCGCCTATGTGTTACGAAAACGAAGTATGTAGTAAAATGAAGAATAAACAAGTCACAAAAGCATGAGTGGTCGCGGTGGGAGTCGGTTAGCTTCCGATATTAGCAGATGATGGCATTGCCTCTCCACAATGTCAATGTAAAAGCTCTCCTTCTGTAAGTCCCTGATTGTGACTTTCCATTCATACGACAGTCTGTGTGTAATGCCACAGTGAGAAACGTGGAATGTTTCAAGGTTCTGTTCCGTTAGTTCAGTATGGATCGTCCAATACAGAGCAGACTGTCCTTACCCGTGCGACGGCGACGGCCAGGGAAACCCGCCACGTGTGGTGCCCACTTCTGCTCTCTGGCCAGGCCGTTCTCCAGTCTCTGCAGCTAATGGCGTCAGTAGCGACTCCACGGAGCCCCCAGCACGGCGCGAGAATTCTAACGAGCTCTCCTTATTACTTCCACTGCAGAAATTCCGCTCCTCCTCGCCAACGCGCGTCCGCATTTCACGCAGCTGCCGCGAATGCAAATTGTTTCTGGCGGGCCGGCGGTGCGTAAGCTCTCTACGAACGCCTGCGGTTTCCTTTATTACAGAAGTCTCGTTGAGGTTTACTGCGGCGATAAATACTACATTGCCACGAAAAAAAATGCAGCTCCCTCAAGGGTTCTGTTCAGTGGTATCTGAGTAAAATGTGCAAGCTTCCGGTCTATCAATTGCAAACAAGACTTTAATAAAATGGCAAAAGTAATGTTAATCAGAACATTGGGAGGAGTTGTGGTCCAAATAACACTCGATTTATTCATTCTTAACATCACATGACAAAAGATGGCTAAATAAACGCCACACAAATATTTTTATTTGGTGAACGCTTTCAATAATATGCGGTCTATGGTTAACAAAGTGATCAGCTGGGGATCAACACACCACATTAACCAGAACTAATCGCTTTATCTGACTTCATAAATATGAATCCCTGGTACGGCCCAAAAACTACGCTACTATCAAAAATCTATACTCTGTTATTCCATAAAGAAAAATATGATTCCAAAGGGCTGTGTGCTGAGAAGCATGTATTGGAGCCCTACGCTGTAGCAGCCAATACTTTACCCGTGGCCGACCGTTGTGGCAGAGTGGTTCTAGGCGCTTCAGTCTTGAACCGTGCGACCGCTACGTTGGCAGGTTCGAATCCTGCCTCAGGCATGAATTTGTATGATGTTCAAATGGTTCAAATGGCTCTGAGCACTATGGGACTTAACTTCTGAGGTCATCAGTCCCCTAGAACTTAGAACAACTTAAATCTAACTAACCTAAGGACATCACACACATCCATGCCCGATGCAGGATTCGAACCTTGAAAGGTGGCTACACTGAGCCACAGCGCCAAAGATCGCGCCAGAGAGTACTGTTCCGCCGCCTCCACTGGCAGTGATTATTGAGACGTAGCGGCAGGCAGTGCTTGCCGAGAAGTTGTGGTGGACACTGCTTGTAGTGAACTCGGAGTGAGATGTGGTAGTGGAGAGTGTTGTTTCATGTTTTATGCAGTGGTTTGATGGGAGAGATAGCAGATGTTGTTCTAATGGAGATATTGTAATGGTCAGAGTGCATTTCGTCAATATATATGGAGGTATGAAACACTATTTTGTTTTATTCCTTCAGCGTCCTGAATAATGTGTCATTACAGGTTCAGTCAACAAAGCATCTGGCGTGTGTTCTTGTATTAGAGTGTAATTCTGATTTTGTTGCGCAATCATAGTATTTCTAATTTTCTTTTATCACGTCAGTATAATTGGTATTTAAAAATTCTTGTCTTGGTGAAGAGGAACCGTGCCAGATGTGCGTTGAGTCATACTACCACATACAGAACAGCTACACTTGTGTTTGTTGTTTCGTAGGTTTTATAGTTGCTGGGGACTTAATTAATTAATTGTGCTAACAGAAATTTTCTTAGATTCTTTGTTGTCATTCTAAGCAGTCAGATTGCGTACTAAAACTAGTCAGGGCCAGCCGTTTACGAGACTTGCGTAATCGGACAAACAGCTACTAAAAAAATATTTTCATTAATATTTAATAAAGCCTCCATGCACGTGGCGACCGCTGCTTCGGATCGTCCCTTGGAATTCTTCTGATTGTAAAAATAGTAGACAGTAGTATTGTTGTAGTAATTTGTAGTTTAGTAATTGTAGTCTATATTGCATGTGTAGATTTGGTAATTGTCATTCTTCTAATGGTATTTTTTTCTCAGAATTTGATTTGTTGTCGTGTATACGCGTTTGACATTTTAGTGCAATTATTTCAATTGTTTGTTAATCGTGTTTGAGGGAAACATTTCGTGTGATTGATATTGTTGGAGATAAAGTGTCATTGTGTGCAATTTTCATATAGTGACGAGCTTTGTATGTTTTGTAAATGATTACGCGATCTATGAAAAAGGCCAAAATGATGAATAGTGAGAATAACGAATTCGCCAACAGAGGAAAACAGTATCATGAATAATGAAGTGGAAAACAATTTAATCAGTCGGGAAAATAGTCCGGAAACAGTTCAAAATTTTTCACAATCGAAAAATTCTCAGAATACAAGATTAACGACAGAAGATATGCAGCGGTTGATGAGTGCAATATTAGATTTGGGGTCACAGATAGACTCAATGGGATCTTAATTAAGTGCAATGACAACACGGTTATGCTCACAAATAGGATCTGATTTAAAAACAGTGGCAACACGTTTAGATTCACGAATAGGGACATGTTTCAAAAACAAGAATGATGAATCAAAGAAAGAAATTAGAGAAGAAGTACAACCGATGAATTCTCACAATAATAGATTATTTGCAGTAGAGATTAGACAAGAGGAAGAGGATCGAGAACAGGAAGAAAAAGATCGCGTGATAGTACAGAAATTTTCAGAATTAAATTTACAACGTGCACACGATAAGGAAGAAATAATTGAAGGAATCGAGGAATCCGTACCAAATGACAGAATAAATAACTTAACGCAACAGTGTGAACAGTTAACTACTAAATGTGACAATACCGAAACCCGAGTCGCGACACTTACGGAAGACGTAAATAAACAGAAAGAACAAATAGGTGATTTATCGGAAAGAGTTGAGGAGATCTCAGATAAACTGACAAGTCTTAGTTTATATGGGGACAGAGATTCAGATGACACAGCTCCATTGCCATTTTCAGAAACCGAAGAGTACCAGAACATAAATAAGCATGTTGAAAATCAGGAAAAAATTAATGAACGCGTTAAAAGGGAGTCTGAGGCACTAGGAAAGCAAGTCAAACAAATTGAAAGCAAAATCGTAGGAAAGGACGGTAGAAGAAATTTGGAATCACCGATAGCAGCGGGTTTTGAAGATAGTAATTTATTTAATTTACGAGAAGCAACAAGAGAGCGCCAGGCGCGCGAACTTTACAATAATCGACATTCGGACTGGGACAGACGCGGTAGGTCTTTGTCGCCACGAGGCGAAAACTTTGACTATAAACATTTTTTAACTGTTCTGAAATTTAAGATCTTTCGCAAATCTAAGAATGACATACATCCATGTTCATGGTTAGATCAATTTACGTACGCACTTCCGCCAGATGTGCCACAAAGTCACAAACTAGAATTTATGTGCAGCTATTAGAGTCCTCAGGGGATTCACTACTCTAAGTGAATATGTGCCGTAGCGAGCATAGGGCCCCGAGCTGTAGTGGTGCTATTTCTCTTTTAGTTTTCTGTACCGCTGCCTACTCTTTTACTATTCTTTGCATCTATCAAAAAACAACTCTTCAACTATCAATCTATCTAGAGAGCGTGTAAAAAATAACCGGATATGACTATTTTATCCAAAAGTGACTTCAGAAATTACCGTTTGGGCTTACTGTGTCTTCAGCAGCATTCATTCGTAGCTTAAATGAAATTTTACCTGTTTATCTTCGTGACAACATTACTTCATATGTTGACGACATTCTTATTGCTAAACATTCTTGGAGTGAGCACAACAAAATTTTGGATTCATTGTTACGTATCTTTGCAAGAGTTGGCATTATGGTGAACTTAGAAAAATCTGAATTTGGTCGTTCACAGGTGAAATTTCTCGGTCACATTATTTCTACAGAAGGTATTCTTCCTGATCCAGAAAAATTAGACGCTATTCGTAATTATGCTGTTCCTAGTACAAAACGTGATGTTCGTAGTTTTCTTGGTGTCTGTAATTTTCTTAGACGCTTTGTTAGATTGGACAATTTGGTCACACCTCGTTTTTACGATCTATCTGGAAAGTTCTTTTTAAACGAAAATCGGTCGACAACTCTGTTTGGTTAGTTTGTATTCCTGATGAGTGGGTTAATAAGCTGATTTGGTATACGCATTTCAGTTATGCACACTTTGGTCCCAGAAAATGCTTTCATAAATTACGGGAAAATTGCTACTTCAGTAATATGGAAAAACGTATTCGATCTGTTCCTGCCAAATGCAAATTATGTCAAAAGGCTAAGCCGCCAACAATTTCTCATAGAGCACTGTTGTTTCCTATCATTCCAGCAAAATTAAAGGACAGGGCTGCAGTTGATTTGTTCGGTCCAGTGGTTCGTTCTACTAATGGTTTTGCGTACATTTTCGTAGCAGTGGAATTGACATCAAAATATGTGTGTTTTACACCGTTACGCAAAGCAACAGCTCGTTCAGTATCTAATGCTTTCATCAAACATTTTCTTAAGGAAGTGGGTCATGTTGATAAGGTTATATCAGATAATGGATCACAGTTTCGTTCTAAAATTTGGCTTCGTACTCTACGGCGTCGTAAGATTAAACCAATTTTCATTTCACTTTTTCACCCTCAATCTAACGCTTCAGAGAGATGGATGAAGGAAATCAATAAATTGTGTCGTCTTTATTGTCATCAGAATCACAGAACTTGGGATCAGTATCTTCATATTTTTCAAAACATTCTGAATGAACTTCCTAATGACTCAACTTCTTTACCACCTATACTGATATTAAAAAACAAAGCACCGACAAATCGCATTTCTGAAATCGTTCCTTTTCCGCTTTCACGGAAACTGTGGCATTCTGAAGTTGTCAACCTGGCTCTACAAAATATTGCATCTGCGGCTGCTAGAAGAGAGAAATCAGCTAAGCGTCCTGGTCGTTTAAAAATCTTGTCAGTTGGTCAGAAAGTGTTAATTAAGTCTCATCGTTTGTCTCACAAAGGAAAAGGCTTGTGTCGCAAATTTTTTCTGCTTTATAACGGCCCATATAGAATTCGCAAAATTATTCATGATAACACTGTCGAAGTAGAAACTCTTAAATCACGACGCTCTAAGGGAATACATCATATATCTAACGTAAAAATTTTTGTGGAATGACATACTTGTGCGAAACTAACAGCTAGATGTAAACATGCAGAGAGTACAAGGATACCGCGCTGTGTTTTGGCGGCGGCATATACTCAAAGCAACAGTCAAGTCTGCGCGCCGCACAGGGTAGTCGTTGACCGCAAACAATCACTTCCTACGTCACGCGCCTACAGCTGATCGAGCGCTCAGTGCGAATGCACTGACAGCCGTAAATAAATACACGGTCTAATTTCTCCGACTAAATTCAGTATAAAGCTATGGTGACTCGATGAATTCTGTTATTAACATTCAGTATTTTTCAGGATACGGTTCTGTAAAATATTTAAGAACTTCAGGTAAATTCTGTGCGTGTCCGACGTTAAGACGACTTGCTATCGAGAAATTTTCAGGAAGAATGTAATTTCCAAGAAGAAACTAATAAACTAAAAAAGGTAACTATTAATTGAGTTTATTTTTCAGGTAACATATTTCCACTTAGGTACGTACTTTAGTCGTAATTTACTGCTCACGATTACGTGATTCATACTTTGTGCTAATTACATGTTCTATGAAATTACTTGTGAAGCGACGTGCTTGCGTACGTTAACTGATTTTGACAATTATTATTAATGAACTGAGTTGTAACTTGTGTATATTATGCATCGCTTGGCTGCACTGCTTTTTCACTGATGTCATATTTTTTTTTATTATGTGCCTGCTGTGCTTATTCATTTAAATTATAATTGTCACCTGATTAATTGTGCTGATGTGGTTAGGTATGTAAGTTATACTTTGTGATTTATCTGCTTGCGCCTTCATGTTTATTTATTAAGATTACATATGAACATTTATTTGCTTACGGTGATACGATGCTGATGACCTGTTTATTATGTAAGATATGTTTGCTGCTATGCGTATGGATTGCATATTTATACATTTCTGTTTGTTGTCACAACTACTCTTTAATTTGGTATATAGAAATGCTGATATACCGTGAATGAAAATAGAGTTTACGTTACACTATGGTATTAGTTATAGATTGTTCGCTTGGCAGAGCCTCGTTGTAAGATTTGTGCTGCATCCACTTGTTGACATTCTGTTCTCTACTGGTAAATTTACTCGCTATTGCTTGTTTTGCTTACGCCCAGTGCTTTATATTTTTAAGATAAGAAAATGAACTGCTACAATTCGACGAATGACATTAGTACAAGAAACTTCATAGAAGTCACATGAGCTGGAGTTTTTATGAAAGCTGTATAAATGTATGCCAATAGGAAGGAAGCTAACGACATGACATACCAACACAGTTATTACACTGCATTTTTCGTGAGCAATTGAAATAGGAAGTGACACTTGACACAAGAAATACTCCACATGTTTGCTTCTGTTTGCCATAATTCTTGAAGTGGTGTACACACTCTGAAATATTAGGATCATTCACACTCCGTAATCGTACTTAATTACTGAGAGTTATTCGAACTAAGTCTGTTAGAGGTCATGTATGCATTCTTTGTTTATAATTCATAATGAGTAGAAGATTTTGGTCAGATGGATTACACAGAGGTTGTGTGTTGACAGTGTGTCTTCGGATTGTATGGGATGATGAGGTTTGCATTAGGATTTTATCTGTACTTATTCGAGGAGACTGACTAGAGGAAAGAGTTGTTATGGAAGTGAAATGATACTGGCAATAAGGTTTATATGTATCGACGTATTGAAGAGGTATTATTGAGGTATTGAGATTATATGAAGATGATTGGAGTTTTGGTGTATAAGAGGTAAAGTAAGTGAGGTGCATATTTTTTTTTTTTTTTTTGGTCTATATGGAACAAGGAGGATGAAGATAGCCGACTAGAACACTAAAATGGAAGGAAGATTGTCTACACACACTTTGTTAAATCACTAAGCAGTACATATTTTTTTTTGGAGAGAGGAAGTTGCATATCTTGGCACACTGACAGTTGTTCAGCAACCGTACATTTTGATCTGGCTTGGCAAACATTGGTCTTGACATGATGACTATGACGTTGACTTAACTATTATTGACTGTTATACATTGCTGCCACTACTATTTGATACACATGATGAACATGAAATTTTGACAGAATTGCATTTACACAGTTAACACTATTCAATTACACAGTAGTACTTAATGTGGATGAAAGATGAGTGAGTGTGTTTTCCTTTCCTAATCCTACCCACCTATCTCCTAAATATTATTTTATTTGTTTGTAGTGGCTTGCACTGACACCCATAAATATTATAGGTTTACTGATGTTTGTGTACTTGTAATAGTTAATATGACAATTATCTGACATCATTTGTGTGTTTGTTATGATTTGTATGTTTAGTGTAAAAGCATTTGTATGTGCATTCAAACTATTATTCATGCTTGAACTGTCTGAGTAGTGATGGTGAATACTATGAACTGTTACCTGCACTTTTCAACATGATGTGTGACACTTAGAAATGTTTAATTTCTGCTGATGAACTGTGTGATCAGTGATAGTAAATATTATGGACTGTTACTTGTACTTTTTCTACATGATTGGTGCCACTAGGACATGTTTAATTTCTGCTGATGAACATTGTGATCAGTGATAGTGAATATTATGGACTGTTACTTGTACTTTTTCTACATGATTGGTGCCAATAGGACATGTTTAATTTCTGCTTATAAACTGTGATGAACAGTGTGATCAGTGATAGTGAATATGATGGACTGCTCTCTGCACCTACTCATCATTGCTGGGTGCCACAGATGGAACTGCTTCTACTGAAATGATGTTACTTCTTGCTGTCTGCACCTGTTCCACATTGCTGGGTGCCACTGATGGACTGCTTCTACTGAAATGATGTCACCTAATGGTGTCTGCACCTACTCGACATTGCTGGGTGCCACTTATGGACTGCTTCTACTGAAATGATGTCACCTGATGCTGTCCGCACCTGTTCCACAATGCTGGGTGCCACTGATGGACTGCTTCTACTGAAATGATGTCACCTGATGCTGTCTGCACCTGTTCCACAATGCTGGGTGCCACTGATGGACTGCTTCTCCTGCAATGATGTCACCTGTTGGTGTCTGCACCTACTCGACATTGCTGGGTGCCGTTGATGGACTGCTTCTACTGAAATGATGTCACCTGATGGTGTCTGCACCTACTCGACATTGCTGGGTGCCACTGATGGACTGCTTCTACTGAAATGATATCACCTGATGGTGTCTGCACCTACTCCACAATGCTGGGTGCCACTGATGGACTGCTTCTACTGAAATGATGTCACCTGTTGGAGTCTGCACCTGTTCCACAATGCTGGGTGCAACTGATGGACTGCTTCTACTTAAATGGTGTCACCTGATGGAGTCTGCACCTGTTCCACAATGCTGGGTGCCACTGATGAACTGCTTCTACTGAGAAATGTGACTTGTTGCTGTGTGTACCTCCTCAACATTGCTGGGTACCACAAATGGAACTGCTTCTACTGAAATGATGTTACTTCTTGCTGTCTGTACCTCTTCAACATTGCTGGGTACCACAGATGGAACTGCTTCTACTGAAATGATGTTACTTCTTGCTGTCTGCACCTACTCAACATTGCTGGGTGCCACTGATGGACTGCTTCTACTGAAATGATGTCACCTGATGGTGTCTGCACCTACTCGGCATTGCTGGGTGCCACTGATGGACTGCTTCTACTGAAATGATGTCACCTGTTGGAGTCTGCACCTGTTCCACAATGCTGGGTGCTACTGCTGGAACTGTCAACTACTTGTTATGAAAACATTTTATGTGAATATTTGTATAAACTGATTTTTTTTGTATTACTGTTTGTGAAAAGTTATGAGACTCTTACCAGTACATATTCGTCATTGCTGACGCTATTGATTGAACTGTTTAACCACATAATACTTGTGTAAACTATTATGTAAAGTCACATGTATGAAAGAATTTGTATTGCTTAGTGTATTTTATATATTAGGCTATTGAAAGGTCAGTGCAAAGCCAAAATTTTATCTAGTTATATGATATTTACGTATTAATATTATCTTTTATTTTTGTCTGTATTTTTTTGACTAATTTGGTGGTATTTTCACCACTAATGCTGGCAAAAATACCATCAAATTCTAGCCCGTGGAGGAAGGGCATATGAAAGGTGGCTACACTGAGCCACAGCGCCAAAGATCGCGCCAGAGAGTATTGTTCCGCCGCCTCCACAGGCAGTGATTATTGAGACGTAGCGGCAGGCAGTGCTTGCCGAGAAGTTGTGGTGGACACTGCTTGTCGTGAACTTGGAGTGAGATGTGGTAGTGGAGAGTGTTGTTCCATGTTTTATGCTGTGGTTTGATGGGAGAGATAGCAGATGTTGTTCTAATGGAGATATTGTAATGGTCAGAGTGCATTTCGTCAATATATATGGAGGTATGAAACACTATTTTGTTTTATTCCTTCAGCGTCCTGAATAATGTGTCATTACAGGTTCAGTCAACAAAGCATCTGGCGTGTGTTCTTGTATTAGAGTGTAATTCTGATTTTGTTGCGCAATCATAGTATTTCTAATTTTCTTTTATCACGTCAGTATAATTGGTATTTAAAAATTCTTGTCTTGGTGAAGAGGAACCGTGCCAGATGTGCGTTGAGTCATACTACCACATACAGAACAGCTACACTTGTGTTTGTTGTTTCGTAGGTTTTATAGTTGCTGGGGACTTAATTAATTAATTGTGCTAACAGAAATTTTCTTAGATTCTTTGTTGTCATTCTAAGCAGTCAGATTGCGTACTAAAACTAGTCAGGGCCAGCCGTTTACGAGACTTGCGTAATCGGACAAACAGCTACTAAAAAAATATTTTCATTAATATTTAATAAAGCCCCCATGCAACCTGCGACTGTAGAGGTCGCGCGGTTCCAGACTGTAGGGCCTAGAACCGCTCGACCACCCCCGGCCGGCTGAATGCTAGCCAGGGACACATATGCGTATCGTGCAGGCCTGGTGAGCTGCCTAATCCGGAGTGCATTCGCACTCTCAATCCATCCCAGGCTTTATAGACTTGACGGGGAGGGGAGGTGAGGGGGGCGGTGGGGAGATGGGGAGATGGTGTGGTCTCTGAGCTGCTCCAGTGTGCTAGGAAGTGGCGGGTACGATTTAAATACGGTTCTTAATGTACATACCTTAAATGAAAGAGTCACAAGATGTTAGGTCGAATTACGTGTGGGGTCACATCACCTTCACTATTAAGCCCAATTGACCGACGCAGATTTCGTCGTTTAGGTAGCGACGAACATCGATGCCCCAATGTGAGGGTGCCCTATCTAACTGGAAGATGAAATTCTCAAAATCAGCAGTCAGTTGTAGAAACAACGCCAACTGCAATGTGTCAAGTTCAGAGATATTAGTCACAATCTTTTGAAATATTCCACGAATGTTGTTCATGTGACATTTCATTTGAATTTTCAATGCCTCACACTTCCTCATTGTGGCGATTATCCTTTTCAGATAAATGTAAATTTTCTTCGTCGCTGAATATCAGCTTGGGGCCGAAAAGTCCATCCTCAAGTGCTTACTGCATTGTGATGGAAAACTGATGGCGCCAGCCATGATCTTCAGGTTTTAATTGTTGCACAAGCTACAGACGGTATGGTCTGATATACAAGCGCCAGCATAAAACCATCCACACAGTTTGGTGCGGTGTTCCAACCCAGCAGCTTACGGAGACCCCCTTTTTTAAAAATTTTTTCCCCTCGCCCTCCCCTCGGCTGCATCTGCCATATATGGTTGACCGGTATTTGTGTTTATGGAGACAACTGGTGTATCTGAATTGTTGATGCCAATACATAATGCTCTGTTTACAAGACAGTTCCCCTCCGTAATTCCTTATGAATAGCCGTCCGCTGTGACCGAGCGGTTCTAGGCGCTTCAGTCCGGAACCGCGCTGCTGCTACGGTCGCTGGTTTGAATCCTGCCTCAGACATGGATGTGTGTGATGTCCTTAGGTTAGTTATGTTTAAGTAGTTCTAAGTCTAGGGGACTAATGGCCTCAGATGTTAAGTCCCATAGTGCTTAGAGCCATTTGAACCATTTTGAACCTTATGAATACACGCTCTACTGTTGTAACAGGTAAAAAACATCTTCCATATTCGAAGACACATTAACTCCGTTCCTGCTTTGTCGCCACTTTATCAAGGCACTGCTCTCGTTACGCCGATTGGTGAGCGGCGCCACAAAAACTAGGTGACCTTATAGTTCTGTTCATGGCTCAGTCATATCTGTACACGTTACACTTTGGGAAATATAGAACTCTGAAGAAAAATCAATCATTTATTGTAACTCTGTACACAGTGGCACACAGTGTAAATTTGCGCATCATGTATATCAGAAAAAATATTATTCCTCGTCAGTTCACTTGATAATAACATATTAAACTTCAAAACTTCATAACCACAAATTTATTTAAGAAAATTCAGACATTGTCACTAAAACCAATTTTTAAATTTCAGCATAATAACACTGATTTGAGTGTTATCGATTTAACATCTCTGCTTTATAGAGACGGATTTCTTACCTAATCTTAAAACTTTTTTTTACAAAATGTAATACTGACATTCGATTAGTGTGAAACACTTCTGCAAAAACGTAGTAACCATAATTTATAAACACTACATCTTTTATTTAATACTGTAAAAGTGGCTCAAAACGGAATCGGATGGGACTAAAATAATTTTTTAAGCTGAACAAGTTTCCGGATTACTTTCACTAAGCTAGATAAAATTTGTCTAGTAACACATAGAAAAGTACAAATTTGTAATTATGCTTCTACTCACGTACCTTCGATTCTGCACAATAGATTTTCAGTTACTGATATTGTGCAACAGAACACTAGACTGTTACACTAATTGATAAATAATACGGCATTTCTGTATTTCTACTATAACTTTAAATTCTATTCTGGTTCTATTTAAGTACACACTATTCTTGTACACACTGATGACGCGGCACGTTCTGTTACAATGAACGCTGCCCAGTTTAACACACCCGGTTTGCAAAATTTACGTGACGAACAGACAAATTTTTCTAATGAAAATGAAAAGTGTAATCAGAATACGTCAGATTTATTTAATTCCGATATAGTGGCCAACAGTGCATATTCGTCTGGCAAACCTTTTCAAGAATCACAGAATATCCAAATGGATACACAAAACGTGACAATTGCAGGTACGCCATCAAACAGCACAGAGAATAGAGTAGGTAATATTGGCTTGGATCAAATTATGGCAATATTGCTACAACAGAATGAAAGACAAGAGAACAATCTTAAACAACTTAGCGAAAATCTCAAACAACAACTTAGTGAAAATTTAAAACAACAGAATGAAAGACAAGACAACAATCACAAACAACTTAGTGAACAGTTCAAACAACTTAATGAAAAACATGACAACCTTAATGAAAAATTAGACAACAATTCTAGACAGCTTAGTGAACAGATTACAGCCGTGGCCGCGCATTGTCACGATACTAAAGAACAATTACGTGAGGAAATTAAGGCTTGTGCTAGGAAAAGTAGTGAAGAAATTAGATCTGTTGCTCAAGAATTAAGGGATATGCAAACAGCTACAACGGAATCACTTAGAGGCGAAATTAGTGCAGTCGGTAAACAATGCTCTGAAAAAGCAAAACAGTTACGCGACGAGTTTAAATTAATGACAGCAGAACTTTCGCGCTCACTGGATGTAAAGGTAGACGCGAAATTCGACCAACAGAACAGCCAAATTGACGAACGTTTTAATCATCACCTACAAAACAGTGAAACGCGTTACCGTAAATTTATACAGGAACAGAATAAAGTAAAGCGACAAGTTATGGAAACAATTACCGCACAGAGACAGGAAGATAAGCGTAAATTGTTTACGAAAGCAAAAACATACGTAGACAACAATATTGCTACAGTATCAGACGAAATTAATACAATCAAACAGTTGAACACCGAATTGCGTGATGAAATTTCCGACCTAAAATCAAAAACAGACACACACACAGTAGACTTTCAGACAGTGACAGACAAACTTTAACAATTAGAACTAATACAGGATTCCGATGCCATCAAAGCAGACGTTAAATAATTGAACGAAACCACAAGTAAAATACAAAAATTAATGCTTGTGACACTAAAAACGATGATCAGGTAAAAATACTGACTGAAAAATATGATGAATTGGCCAGTCGTATTGACGTTATTGAAAGCAATAATGACAACAAATCAGACGATACTTCACCGATTTCGTTTAATCAATCACCTGAATTCCAAAATCTACAGCAGACAATCAGTGAGATAGATTCGTCTAATAATACATTACGTAGAAAATTGTCAACTTTACAGCAAGAGGTAACAGAGATGAAAAATGTTTCAGCGTTTAACACATCACAGCAGACGCCACTTTGCGAACATTTGTCAGACTCACATGGCGTGTATAATTTAGGTAATTTACAGAGAGTACGTGACTTAGATTCCGAACAGTCACAGACAAATAGATTCTCATACAATCGTGAACCTGTTCAGACGTACAGAGACAATAATTTTGATTACAAACATTTTCTATCAGTGAGAAAATTTAAAGTATTTAAAAATGACAGAACACAGATCCACCCCGTGGAATGGATACAGCAATTTGTTTTTGAATTTTCACCGGCATTGCCTGTAATGCAAAAGCTAAAATTTATTTGCAGCGAGTAATAAACCTCAGGGGATTCATTACGCTTTGATGAATATGTGCGGTAGCGTGCACAGGGCCCCGAGCCGTAGTAGTGCTGTTTCATCTTTAGTTTTCTGCACTGCTGCCTTCTCTTCTACTATCCTTTATATCTATCAAAACAGCTTTTTAACTATTGCTCTATCTAGGATTAAGAATGAGTAAAGAAAACCTGATAAGACTAGTTTTACCGAAAGTGACAATTTTTCATTAGACGCTCCAGAAATGACAACTATGAGAACTTTAATAACAGACAAAAAAATTTAATCATCAGTATGTGTGAAATTGTCAGCAACAGGAAACACATTTTGGTAACAATAGACGTTTTTCACCGCAACAGCAACAAAACCAACCGGTTAGCATATCTAACCAACAATGTAATGCACAAGGTCAACCAAGCTTTAATGTTTCGCCGCGTACGCGTATAGTGTCAGCTCCAACAAATAGTAACACACAGCAACAAGGAAATCAGTATGTACAGAAAACACACTATTTCAATTCGTATCGCAATGCACCGTATAGAAATAACTATCATGACAGACGTAAAAATAATGAGCACAATTTTCAGCGTACGTTAATAACAGTCGATCTTATCAGCAACAAGAACATCCGCAACAACATATTATCATGAATGAACCAGACAATAGGTATCATCCAGAACGTAATACGTCTGGAAGAAATAACAGAACAGTTCAAATAGTCGAAATGCCACAGCATCCTCCTGAAAATAATAGCACGTCAGATAGAATTTGACTAGATACTATACAGGTCGCATCTTCCAGCAACGTAAGCAATACTTCAGACACACAGAATGTTGTTCATGAAAATGTTATTAGTTTTGACGACATCCGAGACACTCTTTTGCAGGAAAGACGTATACATTGCCGGCGATGGGCGAGGCATGACAGAATCTCTGACCAGAGAGTAGTTTATCGTTACTTGTTGCTAGTCTGCGCTTGACCGCGCGAGTAGACAGTAGCGAGTAGTCGTCCGTCCGTGCTAGTAAGCTGTAGTCGACGGGAGTCGGCATGCGTCGGCTGTGTGCTCTGCTCGCGACTCTGGTCAGGACTCTGGAGCATGAGTAATGTTGTAGAAGGTAAAGAAGCAGCCTTGCGCATATTTAATAATGTATGTTAATTGTAATTTAATTTGTTCCAAAAAAATGTCCCAATAATAATTTTTATAACATAAAGCAACTCATTTAAAGAAAAGCATTCATTTCAATTTAAAGAATATTTAAAATGCAAGATCATTCCTTCCAATAACCAAAAAAAATATACGCCAGCATTGCACAAAGCTGTGTCGAAAAATTCCAACTTAAGAGCAGATATAATTGCGGTTTTTATTGAGGTAAGAATTTTTGCTTTTTTTTTATTCAGAATACAGGACCGAATGTCAGCGCTGCTGTCCTCATAAAATTTATCAGGTTACAGAACTTTTTTTTTTATTTTTGGTGTTTAGGAATTTTTCTATTCCGAACTTGACATTAAATGAGAAAAGAATTTTGTGGGAACATTAAATGCGAATGCATTTCTGCACGGAGACTATAGATGGAAGCCAATTTTGTTCAGAGGTTACATTAAGATTAATTTTGTTCAGAGGTTACAATATTTAAAAATTCATTTAATTATAAATTATTATATTTTGTGGGAAGGTTACTCTTGGCTCACATTTCCATTCTTTGCGGGGAGGTTACAACTTGACAGAAATGAAGTCATCTGCCCTACATGAAATGTTTCGCACTTGAATCAGTAATTTCGGCTGCATCTTCTCGAGCTTCCAAAGACGCAGGAGCGTTTTGCTCTTGACCTCCGAACCACCTTTTGTTGACTACTTGGTGACAGTTTCGGGCTTTATCTCCCGTGCTGCCAAGCGTACCCAGTTTAGTGCATCCAGAACAGAATCTGACGGTGCAAGAGCAAATTCACTTTCGGCTCCTTCAACACTAAGAGTAAGAAACAGCATCGGGGACTTGAATGTGTAAATAACCCCATGGTCCATGGGTTGTGTGAAGCCAGTTGAACCTGGCGGGAACCGAGTCAAGTTCACTTTGATGACTTGACTTTCGGATGGTAGGTTGCACGCGTAGGAAAAGGAGAACTTGGCAATGCTATTATCTCGTTTTGGCAGTGAAAGAGCTCAGCCATTCTTCCATGAGACCACACACCATCCACGTCTTTTTATTGGTTCGACATGTGACTGGAAGCTTGTTGACGTATATGTTTTTGAAATAACGCCTCTTGCCGCCCTTCCAACCAACAGTGGCTTTTCCAGTTCTCCTAACATGTTTCTAAACAACAGAACAGTGAGTATTTAATCGATATTTTTCCGCCGATGCACTTTTCACCTCGAACAGCAAGAGATTTTTGAGGCAATGCGCGATAAAGCAGTTCCGATTCGTCGGCACTGAACACGTCTTCGGCGTCATAATTCGCAGTTAGTTTGTACAATATTGTCTTCCATTCTGTTGCTACACATCCTTGGCTTGCACACACTTCTAATTCCTCACGATGTTGCATCTAGCTTTGAAACTGTCCAGCTACCCTGCGGATGACTTAAACTCCACAGTTTGAAGCCCTTTAGCGACTGTCAGAATATCGCGCTACAGCATGGGTCCAGACTTAGGGAAGTTCTCTGCCCGCGCAGTTACGAACCATTCCCATACTATCTCGTTAATGCTTCGTTTCCTGTCTTCTTCGCCCTTATTTTCCCATTCCTTGTCATCTGTTCACCCTATATCTTAACATTGTTTCATAAAGTATAACAAATTTGTGTTTTAATCCATCTGAAACGCTACATTATAATGCTCGCAAAGAGTATGTCTTTCTAACTAGTTGTAATTATTTGAAGCTTTCCGGTAAATGTTTTCGACAACATGTTGTTACGTTAAGTGCTACTTTAGTCAACTAAAATAGGTAGAAAATAATGCAGGTAGTGTCTTTCTTTGGAATGCTTGACATTGCACGGTAGAACTATAGTTTAACGGAATAACACCTACCTCTTTCACTGCGCTGGTTTCAGCAGAGCGTTGATAGGTGTCTAACAATGTTTCAGTGTGCGCCCCCGCGCGTCGATAGACCTGGAAAACGAGTAACGCCGACAACCAGAGCGTTCACGAACCTACCACTTCCTTTAACGTACAGATACTGCGCGTAACGTGTTTGTTGTTGCACAGAGCGGAATGATTTGACGTCCACACCCGTAGCGTCGCACTGCTCCGAACTTAATTTCATGGTTTTGTGCCGCTTAACAGCACTGTCAGGACTCTACAGTCTTCGTGTTAAAAGTAGAATCGTGAATAACTAATGTATACTGTAAAACACTAGTACTGCAAAACACCTTTTCGCCATTATACAGTGAACTATTAGTTAAGTCTTAATATTTGCATTTCGTTTCCGCGTTAATCACGTTCTACTTTAGACAAAAAATTCCATATAAAAATCTACTGAACGCTTGAAATAATTGTACCGTTTGGTCGGTGTTCCAAATTAGGCACGTTTTGCTTTCAGCAACTTTTACTACCATTTTATAAAAACGTCTTTGAATAACATGAGATACCTATAAGTTTGTTTCTTTTCGTACTCCATCTTTTTCATTTTTGTTATTGGAAAACTGTCAGTCTCAGACAATTTTTGAATGTTTTTAACACGTCTCCGAAACTAAGGAATATAAGTACATGGTATACACATTTTTGTATACATAATAACTACTCTAACTCATTCATAAAATGTTAACCATGATGCTGTTCGACGTTCACTACAATACGTCATTGTCCGATCATGGCTAAAATTCCTTTAAGTCAGGTATGTTTATAACTTCTGCCTGACTTAGGAAAGGTATTTGTGTGTGTAGTGCACGAACTTTTCGGTACTTTTGATGGAAACAAAGCAACGTATTTCAAAAATCTTACTCTTCAAGTTAATATGTATTTCCAGTTTAAAACACCACTGGCCATTAAAAATGCTACACTACGACGTTGACGTGCTACAGACATGAAATTTAGCAGACAGGAAGAAGATGCTGAGACATGCAAACGATTAACTTTTCAGAGCATTCACACAAGGTTGGCGGCGGTGGCGACACGTACAACGTGCTGACATGAGGAAAGTTTCCAACCGATTTCTCATACACAAACAGCAGTTGACCGGCGTTGCCTGGTGAAACGTTGTTGTGATGCCTCCTGTAAGGAGGAGAAATGCGTACCATCACGTTTCCGATTTTGATAAAGGTGGAATTATAGCCTATCTATCGCGATTGCGGTTTATCGTAACGCGACACTGCTGCACGCGTTGGTCGAGATCCAATGACTGTCAGCAGAATATGGAATCGGTGGGTACAGGAGGGTAATACGGAACGCCGTGCTGGATCACAACGGCCTCGTATAACTAGCAGTCGAGATGACAGGTATCTTATCCGCATGGCTGTAACGGATCGTGCAACCACGTCTCGATCCCTGAGTCAGCAGATGGGGACGTTTGTAAGACAACAACCGTCTGCACGAACAGTTCGACGACGTTTGCAGCAGTATGGACTATCAGCTCGTAGCCATGGCTGCGGTTACCCTTGATGCTGCATCACAGACAGGAGCGCCTGCGATGGTGTACTCAACGACGAACCTGGGTGCACGAATGGCAAAACGTCATTTTTTTTCGTATGAATCCAGGTTCTGTTTACAGCATCATGATGGTCCTATCCGTGTCTGGCGACATCGCGGTGAACGCACATTGTAAGCGTGTATTCGTCATCGCCATACTGGCGCATCACCCGGCTTGATGGTATGGGGTGCCATTGGTTACACGTCTCGGTCACCTCTTGTTCGCACTGACGACACTTTGAAAAGTGCACGTTACATTTCAGATGTGTTACGACCCGTGGCTCTACCCTTCATTCGATCCCTACGAAACCCTAAGTTTCAGAAGGATAATGCACGACCGCATGTTGCAGGTCCTGTACGGACCTTTCTGGATACAGAAAATGTTCGACTACTGCCCTGGACAGCACATTCTCCAGATCTCTCACCAATTGAAAACGTCTAGTCAATGGTGGCCGAGCAAATGGCTGGTCACAATACGCCAGTCACTACTCCTGAGGAACTGTGATATCGTGTTGAAGTTGCATGGGCAGCTGTACCTGCGCACGCCATCCAACCTTTGTTTGACTCAATGCCCAGGCGTATCAAGGCCGTTATTACGGCCAGAGGTGGTTGTCCTGGGTACTGATTTCTCAGGATCTATGCACCCAAGTTGCGTGAAAATGTAATCACATGTCAATTCTAGTATAATATATTTTTCCAACGAATACCCGTTTATCATCTGCATTTCTTCTTGGTGTAGCAATTTTAATGGCCTGTAGTGTACTTTCATTTACTGTTTCTTTCAAGATTTAAGTTTTCCTTTACTTCCGTCTACAGATAGTTTCTTTTATTTTAGAAAATCTAAGAATTCCTTAACTATGCTCTGAATCTTTCTATTCATTAATACTGCCTGTGAATGGAACCTGTTATCTCATTGCTTAAGACGGACATTAGTTACATTATGGCCCAATTATCTTTGGTTATTGTGCAGTATGTATAACTTAGTCTACCTGTTTCTTACATACACTTTCCTGCCAGAAAGGAAGGAAGGAAGGAAAGTATATGATAATATGAATAAATTTCACTTGGTTTACGTTCATACCATGCTTCCAAATTTTGGGAAAAAATTGTGGGCTGATATGGAAAAGTATAGCCTTTTGTTTTCCGAGATTTAGAAATAAATCTTTCGGTAAGTGCTCAAGGCCAGCTTTATATATTTTGTAAATATTCCCACCACAATGAAAATACTCAAAAAGGTACTTGACGCATTCAGTATTGCTACACTGAAATCGACGGTGATTATTTCCATTTCTTCAGCATGTGTAGTGTAGTTTTCATTGGTCCGTTACTTACGGAATTCCTGACTTTTTGTTTTCTCACAAAAATTACAGGATTTTATACGTTCTGCTACCTTTCTCGCCAAGTTGTTAAAAGCGATTCTTCTAAATATCTGATCAGCACATTTACTAGCTCCATAGTGTCCAAATGTTAAATGATTAAATGGTGATAATCATTCAGATAATAAACGTATTTAGATTGCCAACACACACTCCGAAATTCGGAATATTTATGCTTTCGTAAATGCAACTCTCCTTTATAAATGTTATAACATTTAATTCACTTTGACAACTTCATATCATCAATTTTTTTTCTTTTTTTGTTCATCAGTCTACTGACTGGTTTCATGCGGCCCGCCACGAATTCCTTTCCTGTGCTAACCTCTTCATCTCAGAGTAGCACTTGCAACCTACGTCCTCAATTATTTGCTTGACGTATTCCAATCTCTGTCTTCCTCTACAGGTTTTGCCCTCTACAGCTCCTTCTAGTACCATGGAAGTCATTCCCTCATGTCTTAGCAGATGTCCTATCATCCTGTCCCTTCTCCTTATGAGTGTTTTCCACATATTCCTTTCCTCTCTGATTCTGCGTAGAACCTCCTCATTCCTTACCTTATCAGTCCACCTAATTTCAACATTCGTCTATAGCACCACATCTCAAATGCTTCGATTCTCTTCTGTTCCGGTTTTCCCACAGTCCATGTTTCACTACCATACAATGCTGTACTCCAGACGTACGTCCTCAGAAATTTCTTCCTCAAATTATTGCCGGTATTTGATATTAGTAGACTTATCTCGGCCAGAAATGCCTTTTTTGCCACAGCGAGTCTGCTTTTGATGTCCTCCTTGCTCCGTCCGTCATTGGTTATTTTACTGCCTAGGTAGCAGAATTCCTTAACTTCATTGACTTCGTGACCATCAATCCTGATGTTAAGTTTCTCGCTGTTCTCATTTCTACTACTTCTCATTACCTTCGTCTTTCTCCGATTTACTCTCAAACCATACTGTGTGCGCATTAGACTGTTCATTCCGTTCAGCAGATCATTTAATTCTTCTTCACTTTCACTCAGGATAGCAATGTCATCAGCGAATCGTATCATTGATATCCTTTTGCCCTTTATTTTAATTCCACTCCTGAACCTTCCTTTTATTTCCATCATTGCTTCCTCAATGTACGGATTGAAGAGTGGGGACGAAAGGCTACAGCCTTGTCTTACACCCTTCTTAATACGAGCACTTCGTTCTTGATCGTCCACTCTTATTATTCCCTCTTGGTTGTTGTACATATTGTATATGACCAGTCTCTCCCTATAGCTTACCCCTACTTTTTTCAGAATCTCGAACAGCTTGCACCATTTTATATTGTCGAACGCTTTTTCCAGGTCGACAAACCCTATGAAAGTGTCTTGATTTTTCTTTAGCCTTGCTTCCATTATTAGCCGTAACGTCACAATTGCCTCTCTCGTCCCTTTTCCTAAAGCCAAACTGATCGTCACCTAGCGCATTCTCAATTTTCTTTTCCATTCTACTGTATATTATTCTTGTAAGCAGCTTCGATGCATGAGCTGTTAAGCTGATTGTGCGATAATTCTCGCACTTGTCAGCTCTTTCCGTCTTCGGAATTGTGTGGATGATGCTTTTCCGAAAATCAGATGGTATATCGCCAGACTCATATATTCTACACACCAACGTGAATAGTCGTTTTGTTGCCACTTCCCCCAATGATTTTAGGAATTCTGATGGAATGTTATCTATCCCTTCTGCTTTATTTGACCGTAAGTCCTCCAAAGCTCTTTTAAATTCCGATTCTAATACTGGATCCCCTATCTCTTCTAAATAGACTCCTGTTTCTTCTTCTATCACATCAGACAAATCTTCACCCTCATAGAGGCTTTCAATGTATTCTTTCCACCTATCTGCTCTCTCCTTTGCATTTAACAGTGGAATTCCCGTTGCACTCTTAATGTTACCACCGTTGCTTTTAATGTCACCAAAGGTTGTTTTGACTTCCCTGTATGCTGGGTCTATCCTTCCGACAATCATATCTTTTTCGATGTCTTCACATTTTTCCTGCCGCCATTTCGTCTTGGCTGCCCTGCACTTCCTCTTTATTTCATTCCTCAGCGACTTGTATTTCTGTATTCCTGATTTTCCCGGAACATGTTTGTACTTCCTCCTTTCATCAATCAACTGAAGTAGTTCTTCTGTTACCCATGGTTTCTTCGCAGCTACCTTCTTTGTACCTATGTTTTCCTTCCCAACTTCTGTGATGGCCCTTTTTAGAGATGTCCATTTCTCTTCAACTGTACTGCCTACTGCGCTATTCCTTATTGCTGTATCTGTAGCGTTAGAGAACTTCAAAGGTATCTCGTCATTTCTTAGTACTTCCGTATCCCACTTCTTTGCGTATTGATTCTTCCTGACTAATGTCTTGAACTTCAACCTACTCTTCATCACTACTATATTGTGATCTGAGTCTCTATCTGCTCCTAGGTACGCTTTACAATCCAGTATCTGATTTCGGAATCTCTGTCTGACCATGATGTAATCTAATTGAAATCTTCCCGTATTGTGGCCGGGAGCGGCCTTTTCCAAGTATACCTCATCCTCTTCTGATTCTTGAACAGGGTATTCGCTATTACTAGCTGGAACTTGTTACAGAACTGAATTAGTCTTTCTCCTCTTTCATTCCTTTTCCCAAGGCCATATTCTCCTGTAACCTTTTTCTACTCCTTCCCCTACAACTGCATTCCAGTCGCCCATGACTATTAGATTTTCGTCCCCCTTTACATACTGCATTACCCTTTCAATATCCTCATACACTTTCTCTATCTGTTCATCTTCAGCTACGACGTCGGCATGTGTACCTGAACTATCGTTGTCGGTGTTGGTCTGCTGTCGATTCTGATTACAACAACCTAGTCACTGAACTGTTCACAGTAACACACCCTTTGCCCTACCTTCCTATTCATAACGAATCCTACACCTGTTATACCATTTTCTTCTGTCTTGATATTACCCGATACTCATCTGACCAGATATCCTTGTCTTCCTTCACTTCACTGACCCCTACTATAGATTGAGCCTTTGCATTTCCCTTTTCAGATTTTCTAGTTTCCCTACCACGTTCAAGCTTCTGACATTCCACGCCCCGACTCGTAGAACGTTATCCTTTCGTTGATTATTCAATCTTTTTCTCATGGTAACCTCCCCCTTGGCAGTCCCCTCCCGGAGATCCGAATGGGGGACTATTCCGAAATCTTCTGCCAATGGAGAGATCATCATGACACTTCTTCAAATACATGTCCTGTGGATACACGTTACGTGTCTTTATTGCTGTGGTTTCCATTGCCATCTGCATGGCTCTGAGCACTATGCGACTTTACTTCTGACGTCATCAGTCGCCTAGAACTTAGAACTAATTAAACCCAACTAACCTAAGGACATCACACAGATCCATGCCCGAGGCAGGATTCGAACCTGCGACCGTAGCGGTCGCTCGACTCCAGACTGCAGCGCCTAGAACCGCACGGCCACTCCGGCCGGCCACCATCTGCATCCTCATGTCGTTTATCATTGCTGATTCTTCCGCCTTTAGGGGCAATTTCCCACCCCTAGGACAAGAGAGTGCCCTGAACCTCTATCCGCTCCTCCGCCCTCTTTGACAAGGCCGTTGGCAGAATGAGGCTGACTTCTTATGTCGGAATTTATCAAAATTTATTCAGTGGCGGGGATCGAACCATGGACCGAAGACGTTTTGATTATGAATCAAAGACGCTACCCCTTTTTTTTCATTTTGTTCGTTGATCGTTGTGTTTGTTCGTTGCGGACGTCATATGACATCCAGTCTAGTTCGTTTTGTTGATCCTTTCACTCAGTTTTTTTATTACAGAGGCCAACCGGCTCTCTGACCGAACACGCTGAGCTACCGTGCCGGCTGGCCCTAGACCACGGGTCAAATTTATCTTCCACTCAATTCAGACAGTTGTCCTCAGTTTGAGATGTCTCATATTTTTACAAACATCTGTTAGCTTTCTCTGTATTTCAACATTTTTGAAAATTCCAAATTAATTATTTTATTCATTTTAATTTCTCCTTTCCTGATTTTTGGAAGTTTTGCCAAAGTGTCTGGATCACAATTTTCCTGGCCTTTCATATACTTTGTTTTCATGTGAAACCTCTTCAAGGAACGTGCTGATCGAGACAGCTGATTGCGTAACAAACAAAAATCTTTGAGAAACAATAAAACCCTGTGAGATATATATATATATATATATATATATATCACAGTTTTGTGCCCCTGTAGATATCTGTGAAACTTTTGAAGCCATTACACTTTTGCTTCTGTTTCATTTTCAGATGCATAGTTTTTCTAATTTACTTCAAGTCCAACTTCCGAAAGCTATGAGTTTATGAATAATTTGTCTATCTTTTCCTTTTTCCTGGAAAATCTGGACTCCAAATCACAAATCTAAACTGTCAGTCCTTGTATAAAATAGTTAATTCAGATCGGGGTTATATAACATTATTTCTTCTACATGACTTTCCTTTAACTTTTCCAATGCAAATTGGCAGTCTTGCATCAAAACAAATAGTACACTGTTTTTAATAAATTCCGTAAATGACGGTAATTGCATTCTTGCCCTTTCTCGAGTTATGGTAAAATTCTGTTAGGCCTAGATAGACTTTCAACTATTTCCAAGTTCTACATCTTGGACATTATCACATAGCATTAATTTTAAATGGATATTTTATTATTCCTTTAGTTATTACTATGCCCTAAAAACGAGTCTCTTTATTTACAAACTCACATGTTTTGTACTTCAATGTTGTACCTCCTATAATTATATCATGAACTACAGTACTCGTTATCTTAAGATGTTTATACCAACTTTTAGTGGCTGTTAAGAAATAGTCCGCATACATTGTATTTTGTGAAATTATTTATTCATCTAGTATTTTGTCTAGTGTTCTGATAAATGCTGACACTTAATAAAATAATTAATCTAAATGTTACTATTTCCCTGCAAACAAAAATGCAACATAGTTTCGTTATGCATATGCTAATGCCACTTGCCAATAGCCCACTGTTCAGTCAAATCTGGTCATGTACCATATAATGCAAAATTTTTGTAACACTTCATCTAAATTCACTGGACGATCAGTTTCACATTTTATCATTTTGTTGAATGTACAAGGGCTGATGTCGTGGCTGGTGTCGTCTAGCGCTTCTCCAAACCATGAAACGTCTAGTATCCTGTCACTAACCAATCCTGGTCTCGTCAGAAAAAATGATGCTACTCTATTCTCCAATGGTCCAATGTCGATGTGCAAGAGCCCAGGTACTTTGATTGCGTTGGTTCCGTTGGTTCAGTGTAGAACATCTCATTGGTCTGCTGGAATGAACACCACCCTATCTTTCACTGTTTGGTCTGAGATACGAATCCCTGTTGTCCAGGAGGTGTCATTTACAATATTTCTGGCAGTTGACGTTGGGCACGTGCAAGCCGACAGTAGGAAGCGATCATGCATTGGCGTTGTCATACGAACACAGCCACTGCGAGGTCTATCGTTCACAGTTCCCATATCTGTGTAGTTTTTCCACACCTTAGACATACCACTTTGATATGTAACCGATCGGTCACATCTTACTGTGTGTGACATGCTGAAACTAAAGCCGCTATTTCGACTCTATCAATATACTGTATGCCTCCACGTGACATGTTACTGCTGTGCTAAAAACAAACTAAAAGACCTGCTGTTGATACTGGACTGCTCGCGGTGAACCGCTGCGGCAGCGGTATGTTTACATGACTGGGAAACGGCCACAAAGAATGCCAGTAGTGAACACTACCCGGTATATGGGCTTTAACTTGATAATGCATGAAGTGCCTACGTCAATGAGACCTCTAATATTGTAGACTACATTTTACGGTAGTATTCAAAACTTTCGTTGAGCATTGCGTTACTCATATGGCCGTTCATAGCGACTGCCTGTGGTGAAAAGTTCTGAGAAATATGCTTCAGACCAAACGCACCAGTCATGAGGGTTGCACAAATCGTTTTTCATCATTTTTCATGACGCAATAAAAATTATATTTTTTAGTGATTCAGAGAAATTTTACTGTAGCACCCGATGGAATAGGCATTTTAAAGGCACTCTTGAACAGAGTTTTCACCAAAATGTGTCGCATAATATGTCAGCTTTCAACAACAAGCCAAGCTCAAATGATGTGTATGTGTCTTTCTGTCCTGTTTCGTAGCTTTGACACATCTCGGACATGGGGTGTTTCACATTGTGTTAGCTATCTTTTGTTTTTTACCACATTAAATCAATTTACATGTTGAAGCAATCGTTACGTTGAAAGGGTACAGTACCGCCCGACATTGAAAATAGGTACAACATTCTTCGTTAGTCTTGTCAGAACAACATATTTTTTGTAATAATACCTCCATTTCACTTAATACACCGAAGCTGGATTCCAGTGTATGAAAGAAGGACAACTTATTTATTTAACTGATCACAAAATAAATCCATATATCCAATTTGGTGAGATCTGCGAAATGAATGAATCTATGGTCGTCTTCTAAACGCAGATAGTGAATGTGCAATATATGATCATCTTTGAGACGGTCCTTTGGTCACCTTTGGTGGAACCAAAGAGATGAAATTTACCTGAGCTTTGAGCGCCTGAAATGTGGCTGACCAATAAGGTAGCAAGGTGCTCCCCCACCTCGGCGGAGGGGCGAGATGACCTGAAGAACGGCCATGTTTCAGCACTCTGGCGCTGGATCTTGTGTTGGTAAGACCTGTCTTAGGTGTTTTCCGTAAAGACAAAAGACTGGAGAGAATGGTATGTATGTGGATCACTTAAGAGTAGTTTGGAATAATTATTTCTCCATTTCAGTAACTTTTGGGGGGACAATTAAACGACAGGCAGATAATATTAAAGGAATCATAGTAATCATCGGAACTGGCCAACAGGCACATTGAAACCATCTGTAGCACTAAGTTGAAATACTTCCGAGTGCTAAAGTTAAGCTGAATTACTGGCGTGTGTATTATAAGTTGGAAATATTTAAGAAATGGCGTGTGCAGGACTTGAAATTAGAGACGAGTACTTCCACGTGGTGAGTACTGTGTGAGTCTCAATCTGCGTATGAGACAAAGGATAAAGGGAAGTATTCGTCCATGGTATCAGTTGAGGACTCGCATGTGTCACGAATATGTTCTTAATATTACTTTGCGTGTTACGTTTCCGTGTGATGCTAGAATCAAACTCTAATACTCCGAGAGAGAAGTAAGGCGAGTCAGCCGTCTATCCAGCAACGCCACTTGGCTTGCATTGCACAGGAAGATGTGCATATATCCTCCAGAGTTCGTAGTAGGAAAGGAAAGTTACGAAGTGGGGCAGTGTCGTGTGAAACTTGGATGAATACTAATTGAAGTCGGAAAGTGAAAGTGATGTGATTCTAACGTTGTGACTATTCTTTGTGATGCATTATATGTTGCTAGTGTGATGTATTTAATGTAATTTAAGTGTGTGTGGTTTGCATGGGAGAGTAGCAAGATAGGTTCAGAGGCAGTGGGTTATGCATGTTCCTTTTTGTACAGCTCAGTCTGGAGTAAATTTTCGTACTGATGGGTGTGAGAGTCGATATGTGAGATAGCAAAAGATCTACCATCCCATCCAGAAAGTGCACTGTAAGTGTGTGATGTCCTTAGGTTAGTTAGGTTTAAGTAGTTGTAGATCTAGGGGATTGATGACTTCAGATGTTAAGCCCATAGTTCTTAGAGCCATTTAAACCATACAATGCGTTTATTCGTTTAGACTTGGCAATTATGGTAAATCGGTGGTTGTCAAAGATATGTATAATACCGGTCACCTACTAAAAGGCACAGTAGGGGATTTAGAAGTGATACAAGCAAAGAAGAAAGGAACGAGGCTTGAGTTACCTGAAGAGCTTGAAATAGCAATTCACCAGGTTAGGTTTGATAATGTACTGAATGTTCAGACGGGCGAGAGTGGTAATGGTTTCTACAACGGCTTTTTTATGTTTTTTTTAGGATTCTGCGCATCAATCGGTAAAAACAGACAGTTTATAAGATCATTTTGTTGCCCGTCTGTCTGTCCGACTGTTAAAAACTCTTTTTCTCACAAATGGATGGACTATCAAGTTGGAATTTTGCAGAAACGAAAGCTTTGCCGACAACACTGCAAATCTTTCAGAGACGGAGAAGTACGCGTGAGACTAGTTGAAAGAAATAGATAATATTTTGAAAAGAGGTTTTACGACGAACGTCTACAAAAGTAAACAATAAGTCTAATGAAACTTCCTGGCAGATTAAAACTGTGTGCCCGACCGAGACTCGAACTCGGGACCTTTGCCTTTCGCGGGCAAGTGCTCTACCACTGAGCTACCAATAAGTCTAATGGGTTTCATTTGAATTAAATAACATTATGATGAAGGAATTAGATCAGGAAACGAGACGCTAAACGTAGTAGACGAGGTTTATTATTTGGACGTAAAATAAGTGAAGATGCCATAAAAGGAGAGTGTATAAAATGTAGGCTTCCAGTAGGAAGAAAAATGCTTGTGACAGATATAAATTTGCTACCAAGAAATATAAATTTCAATGTAAGGAAGTCATTTCTGAAGTAATTCGTGTGGAGCGTATCCTTGAAATCGTTGAACGGGAGGGAAACTTGGACGAGAAACACTTCAAGACAAAGGAGAGTAGAAGCTATTCAAATGTGGCGCCACAGTAAAATGCTGAATATTAGGAAGATTGTTTGGAAAAGTAATGAGGAAGCAGGGAATAGAATGGAAGAAAATGAACAGGACTCTTTGATAGAACACAATCTGAGGCATCAAGGAACCGTCGATTTAGTAATGAAGTGATTTTCATGTCTGAGTATGTGTGTATGTGGGGGGGTGGGGAGGGAGGGCGTGGGGCGGAGAGGGTGATAAACATTGTGGAAGAAGACAAAGGCGTGATAACAGTAAGCAAGCTGATATGGATCCGCATCAACTGCTCAAAGCAACCACATAAGAATAATCCACAAATCCTTATAAACTCAAGGATTTGCTTATATATACTGCACATAGAATTTTCAGAACGCATAGTGTCAATTTCCGTCCGCTGCCTTTTGTCATATGACCGCTTCATTCGTTTCCACATCGTCTCCTACTATAGCATTGTAGATAACAAGATTGATACAATACATCTTTGAAATGCAATGCCTCTATTTATTTCACTATCATTTTATTAAACGTATTTTTCTGTAAACACTGTAGTTCACTCACACGTTGTTAAGCTTTTACCAGTTATTTCTGGCAGGCATGCGAACACTAGCTACGTACCATCTCTGTGCAGCTTTGCAAGGGCCAGAATAACTCTGTGCTATTGCGAAAACTAATAACCTACTACAGAGCAAGTAATTTCTATCACATTAAATATTAGCTGTGATCATGCGTGAACCATTGTGTAATGAGCAGATTATCCGCATGTTTAACGAGTATGCTGCTGATGCCTGATGGCGAATTAGTTGGTGTATGAAATGTGCCTTTTGTGCGGTGCAATCATATGGAATAATATTCACTGGCCATATATCAGAAATACAAAGGATTTAGAATGAAATCTTCGAAATAAATATCCAGAGATATATTGTATTCACATTTAGTGGCAGTTAGGTAATACTACGCATGAATTGTTTTAAAGACACATGATTTCTTCCACCGTGAACATACAATAGGCCTTGATTGATGAGAGGATGTGGAACAAAAAAGGTCTAATGAACTTATGTCTGGAAATGCATGGTTTCCGTGCTACAGACCATTTATTTAACCATCCTTTCTTAGAAATACTGCTGTCTAATATGTACTGTTCCATGCAGCCTCAGTTACATTAAATTAGAAGGAAGGACAGCGTTGGGCGTAATATTGAAGGTTTATTGACAGCAAGATCGATTTTCAATAACATAGTGATCATCTTCAGTGCTGTAGTGTACAAATTAAACGCATAGGCACTGGTGTCAAGTTATTATCAGTAACCAAAGCTTTGAAACGATCACAGTACCAGTTATTGTGATCGTTGCATAGTTTGGTTACTGATAATAACTTGACACCAGTGCCTATGAGTTTAATTTGTACACTACAGCTCTGAAGATGATCACTATGTGATTGAAAATCGATTTTTCTGTCAATAAACCATCAATATTACGGTCAACGCTGACCTTCCTTCTAATTTCACGTATATGGTGTTGTGCGCACAGCATTCTATGGAGTCACCAATCAACAGTTACATTGTGCATGGTTTCCACCTTGAGGGTGGTACTGTTCCTCGTACGTCACGCTATAGCGCCCTCTCCTGCTGTAGTCACTGCTAATGTTATATCCCATTCACTTGTCTTGCTGACTCACCTTGTAGTGGATGTGATACAGGCGTTGTACACAATGCTTCCGTATTCGAACTGGGAGTTTGCTAGCATGGTGTTTACTCACGGAAAGGCAAATGGCAATGGGCTGCGGGTACCAAGGTTGTATCAGGAGACGCATCCTGCCGGCAACAACCACAGCATTCAATGTTTGTAACAGTGTTCTTCGTTTGTCTGAGACAGGATTGTTTCAGGAAGCAAGACATCATGACGGAAGTACCCGAAATGTTCGTACACCAGACGTGGAAGCAAATGAGATTAACGCTGTGGAACGCGACCGCCGTGTCAGTACCAGGCAGTTGACCCGCCAGTACAGGATAAGGCAGACGAGCGTTTGGAACATTCTAAATGACAATTGTTGCTACCCTTATCACTCACAGCGTGCGTAGGGCTTACTAGCCACAGACTTTCCAGATCAGCGTCAGTTTTGTTACTGCTTTCTTTACCACGCATCGACGATATGTGTCATCCATGCTACTCACAGATGAGGCTACCACTACGTGCAGTGATATCTTCACCTTTCATAAAAGTCATCTGTGGGATAGTACGCAGAAACCAATGGTGTGGTGACAGTGAATCATCAGCATCAGTGCAGCCAAAATGAATGGGCCGGGATAATTGGTGACAACATTTTGGGACCAGTCTTCTCTCCATGTCGGCCAACAGGTCGGAACTATTGGCGTTTCTTGGGGGTGACTTTGCCACGTCTACTGGAAGAAATGCCATTGATGATTCGAAGGGTTAGTTGGCTGATACGTGATGGTGCTCCAGCCCACTTCTCCGTTAACATCAGGACGCACCTCAATCGTGTTTTTTTCTGGTAAAGGGATCGAGCGACAGGGTGCAGTTGCATGGCCTGCACGTTCATCGGATTTCAACCCGTGAAAATTTCTGGTTATGGGACCATCTCAAACGTATCATGTATGGAGGGCCCATTCCACATGTGGAGCCACTGGAGCAGCATATTCGTGCTACCTTCTACACTGTTCGGATTCAGCCTGGTCAATGTGAATCTGTGGGACAGAACATGTTACAGGGCGTACCGCATGCGTTGATGCATGTGGAAACATTTTTGAATACATACTGTAACTGTGACTGCAGGGTACAGCGCGTGTTACACTACAGTCTCTGTAAAAATGTAAAAGTGAATAAATTATGTCTAGCATGGAAACCATGCTTTTCCCTGTATATGTACATGACTTTGTATACAGTGGTGTAGAAATGTAAGCATAAGGAAAATTATGCGTTGCCGGTATTTAGTTACGTAATGAATACGCTTCTGTAATTTTGCTGCATGTCGAATCTGAAAGCACGCATTATATTTTCTAATTGTATTTAAAAGCTGCCTCAATTCAATACACTTGTAGAGAAACAGTTTTCGATCAACCCGGTTCCGAAATTTCCGGAACCTGTACAGAAAATTGGACTAGAGATAATCATAAACATCATATACGCTCTTTTTATTTCTCATGAAAACATTGAATTTTGTACCACCATACAGCAAGAGCTTCGGAGGTGATGGTCCACATTTGCTGTACACGTTGGTACCTCTAAAACCCAGTAGCACGTCCTCTTGCATTGGTGCATGCCTGTATTCGTCGTGGCATACTATCCACAAGTTCATCAAGGCACTGTTGGCCCAGATTGTTCCACTCCTTAACGGTCATTCGGCGTAGATTCCTCAGAGTGGTTGGTGGGTAACATCGTCCATAAACAGCCCTTTTAAATCTATGTCAGGCATGTTCGATAGGATTAATGTATGGAGAACGTGCTGGCCACTCTAGTCTAGCGATGTCGGTATCCTGCAGGAAGTCATTCACAAGATGTGTATGATGGGGACGCGAACTGTCGTCCATGAAGACAAGTGCCTTGCCAATATTCTGCCGATATGGTTGCGCTATCGGTCGGAGGCTGGCATCCACGTATGGTAGAGCCGTTACGGGGCCTGCCATGACCACCAGCGGCGTACGTCGGCTCCACATAATGCCACCCAAAAACCGAGAACCTCCACCTTGTTGCACTCACCGGTCACTTTGTCTAAGGCGTTCAGCCTAACCGGGTTGCCTCCAAACACGATTCTGACGACTGTCTGGTTGAAGGCATATGCGACACTCATCGGTGAAGAGCACGTGATGCCAATCTCGAGCGGTCCATTCGGCATGTTGTTGGGCCCATCTGTACCGCGCTACATGGTGTCGTGGTTGCAAACTCGCCATGGACATCGGGAGTGAAGTTGCGCGTCATGCAGCATATTACGCACAGTTTGAGTCGCAACCCGACGTCCTGTGGCTACACGAAAAGCATTATTCAACATGGTGGTGTTGCTGTCAGGGTTAAAAAAAAATGGCTCTGAGCACTATGGGACTTAACATCTGAGGTCATCAGTCCCCTAGAAGTTAGGACTACTTGAACCTAACTAACCTAAGGACATCACACCCATCCATGCCCGAGGCAGGATTCGAAACGGCGACTGCATGTCAGGGTTCCTCGGAGCCATAATCCGTAGGTAGCGGTCATCCACTACAGCAGTAGCCCTTGGACGGCATGAGCGAGGCATGTCATCGACAGTTTCTGTCTCCCTGTATCTCCTCCATGTCAGAACAACATCGGTTTGGTTCACTACGAGACGCCTGGACATTTCCTTTGTGGAGACCCCTTAATCGCACAAAGAACCGCGGTATCGACCGTATAGGCATGGTTGAACTACAGACAACACGAGCCGTGTATCTGCCTCCTAGTGAAATGACTGGAACTGATCGACTGTCAGACCCCCTCCGTCTAAGAGGCGCTGCTCATGCATGGTTGCTTACATCTTTCGGCGGGTTTAGTGACATCTCTGAACAGTCAAACGGACTAATATATATATATATATATATATATATATATATATATATATATATATATATATATATATATATATATATATATACAGGGTGGTCCATTGATAGTGACCAGGCCAAATATCTCACGAAATAAGCATCAAGCGAAAAAACTACAAAGAATGAAACTCGTCCAGCTTCAAGGGGGAAACTAGATGGCGCTATGGTTGTCCCGCTAGATGGCGCTTTCATTGATCAATCGGATTTCAATAGTTTTGTTATCATGAGTGATGATGAGTAAGCAAGCTAGTAATTTACAAATGTCTTTGTATACAGTGGTGTAGAGATGTAAGCATAAGGAAAATTATGCATTGCCGGTAAGTAGTTCATGATGAATACGCTTCTGTAATTTTACTGCATGTCGAATCTGAAAGCATGCATTATATTTTCTAATTGTATTCAAAAGCTGCCTCGATTCAATATATTTGTAGAGAAACAGAGTTTTTAAGGGTCTCTCTGGCTCACCTAGCGCTGAATGTGTGATTTTTCTACCAGAGCAACACATACCAACAATTTCTTCCTTCAATTTCAATGTATTATAGCACCTACATTCTTGATCTACCCCGTAACATGACTATTTCATGATTAACATAGTCAGGTAATAGATCGTAATCAAATTCAGCTTCATAAACGCCCTCCCCGTTCCACATGCAAAGGTATGAAGTCTCTGTGTTTGTCGTACAGCCTTTAAATGACGCTTCCGTTGTGAGACTTCAAGCATTTGGTCAGCTGTAACAGACGCTTGACGGGCCAGTGTCTGAAGTGCGACGAGCTTTTGTGACTGTTGTAGTGTCTCTGTAGCTCTTAATTCCGCCTGACTTTTGCATCCAGGTTCCGGCGGCCATAAGATTGCTTCGAGTTTAGTTGCATTCGAGTAACGTTCACAGCTCTCAGAAGGCTGTATCCACTAAATCAGACTTGCGAGGCTTATCATAATAGCATTAAATAAGGTTCTCGGACCTATTGTCGGATTTTATTGTTGCATCTCCACAAGAACTCTCCAGTTTTGCCAGATGGTGTAGCAACTCAGTATCACATAAATTGATAGCGCACAATAACATTGGACTTGCTCTGTCACGACATAATGTCGCCGACCACAGCGCCAGCTGCTTCTGCATGCCGATCTCGTAAACCATATTTAAAAACATTCACAAAACTGAGAAAGGTACAACGTTCTAAAGTAGCCTATGATCTTCCTTAGGGTTCCCGCCATCTCCACACCAGATTTCACAGGACTCGGCACGGCGGAAGAGTCGCGAAAACATGACAGACGGGGCTACTTTCGCATTTAATGATATTGGTGTTAGTATTGAGGTGTGGACTGAACACGTTCAGAATTGAATAAGCATTGCATTGATTACGTTGCATCATGTTATGTAGAACACATCAACCAGTAAAAGCATTTTTAGAAATACGGAAAAGTTCAAAAGTCTAAGAGTAAATAGTTTTTTCGAGGGTAAAAGATCATATGGATAAAATAAGAAGTGATCAAACTTACTCAGGACACAAAAAGCCTTAGAATTTCATAATTACGTCACAAATTTACTGTGTTCTATTGTTGATAAACATTTAGTTATTTTGCTGATACGACGCAATCCCCACCTCCTCACTTGAAGTTCTAACCTTTCTATCTCTGTGTTTGCATTACAGCCATCATCGCCGATAATCTGTTTGATATAGTTCAATAATTGTCGCGCTGTAAGACTTAACCTACGTAATTTCTGCATTTCGTTTCCCTACAGGCTGTTACACCAAAGTACCTGTGTGAGATCCCCGATTCCAGCTACATCTCATGGGTAATGTACTGACAGGATACTACATTTTGCGTTTTGTAAAACGCAAAATTTTACATTTCTGAACTACATCATCAGTAAAAACTCCGAAATTACTATTAATATTGTTTGCAAGGTTATTAAGATATAACATGGACTGAAAGGTCCCACACCCTTCTTTGGAACACACTAAAATGTACTTCTACACCTATCAATGTCTTTGTATCCAAGATAGGTGTGCTCGTCCTCCCTA
The DNA here is from genome assembly GCF_023864275.1 of Schistocerca cancellata. NCBI lineage: Eukaryota > Metazoa > Arthropoda > Insecta > Orthoptera > Acrididae > Schistocerca > Schistocerca cancellata. The sequence continues at coordinate 184,692,837 of NC_064631.1, read as the reverse complement.
CCAAGGATTTCTCTGTCCACTCACAAATTTCTCTTTATACCCAACACTACTGCACATTCGTCGGTGTCAAATGCGTTTTGAAAGGAAAGAAATACTACATCTACGTTACTACCTTGATCCATGACTTTCATGACGTCATTAGAAGGAACCACGAGTTTGGATTCAAACGACAGAAAATTCCGAAATCCATGCTGGATGACATGGTATGCTGCTAACCTCCTTGGTGCTACCTGTGTAACTTGGTGTCAATTCACTGTTCTAAAGAGAGAAACTGCCTTTCCCACAATTTCCACAGAAAGGCTACGTTGTATCTGACTGTTTCTATCTTGTTTCCAAACAACAGTTTAGCAATGAATACCTATTAATCTACACTATTCGGTTGCAACAAATTCCTGTCCGATCTCCCGAGTTCCTTCACCCCACGTCTCTACTCCGATTCGTCAGGTCTCAGCTAAAGCGAGCTGCCGTTCCTGCGTATTGCAGCCGCCTTCGCATTTCCGTCTCCCCGTTTCCTGCAGAGGGGTAAGACCGGAACTGTTCCGGGCCTCCCCCCACACATGCAATCTCCGCTTGCGAGTGGGAGCCGTTGCTACTGGCGCGTTTCTGGTTCAGTTTTACTGCGAAACTAAAGATGGGCGGGCAATTCCTGTTTAACGATGATGCGGGAACTTCTAAATTAACAGTTAGAAGTTCAGGAGGTGCCGTAGAGTTGTTTGCTTGTCACGCCCTAAGCCAAAACTTCCCGTACTGTCTCAGCTTAACTATGGCGACAACAATTTTTCAGTCCATCACCACTCAAATCTCCTTAGTGGATTGGTTTCACTAATGAACTTCTGCATCGGCGGAATGAACTTATCAAATAATAACTTAAGTGGAATATGCGAGCGCTGTTAACGTTATCCACATCGTTAACTAGAGAGAAATTGTTCACTTCAAAGGGTGCAGAAATTATGCAGCGACGGAATTGTTGCTCATAACCACCCATTTCATAAAATACATTTTTACTTTAGATGAATTCATTCCAGTGTCCAATTCGTAACATATCCTTCTCCAGTGTTTGAAATTCTGTCTCAACACAGTTATCTATTTCACGAGTGGGGAACAACAGTATATCCAAATTTCATAAATTCTTCGTTGTCAAAGCTGGGCTAATAACCAAGCTGTAAAATATGAACATGCATTAGGGGATCTACAGCTCGGGAGAATGTTCGAACTTCTAATGAGTTTCTGACCTACCTAATGGACACCATTTTTCACTACGATTACGGTGTGCGAAAGTACTTTATATCTTTGATGGACTATATAATACAGTTGTCTGTTAGTCTTCTTCTGTTACTGTCACACTTAATCTGAATTCTTTTCGGTACATCGCAGGGGTTATGGCTGTAGTCTTCGTGTAAAAGGAAGAAGTCGTTATATCCCTATATAACATTCGGTAGGATTAATATGCGTGTGACGTAAGAGTAAACCGTAACATCATTACAGAACGGAAGACTATTACAAGCATACAGTCGAATGCAGCATTTGAACTTATGAAATACGTATAAAAAGAAAAAGTTAGGAATGTGGAACGATGGTACTCTCTGCTAAATTGCGGTGAAAGCGTATAGCGCAAAACTAACACTGGGTCTAAGATAACTGACCAAAAAATCAAACTAATCTTTTTAATCAAAGTATCAAATACGGGAGTCTTCTACCACCTACATTATTTAAATTTTATATAGATGATATCATTCATTACTGAAAATGTTTGGCTCTGTAATATAATACAGAGCTGCCAAGACTATCACCAATTAACCACAAAAAATTGCAAAAATCTGTCCACGAACAGTAAAAGGTTAAAATGGCTCTGAGCACTATGGGACTTAACTGCTGTGGTCATCAGTCTCCTCGAACTTAGAACTACTTAACCCTAACCAACCTAAGGACATCACACACATCCATGCCTGAGGCAGGATTCGGACCTGCGACCGTAGTGGTCGCGTGGTTCCAGACTGTAGCGCCTAGAACCGCTCGGCCACTACGGCCGGCTCACTTGCTTTGTCTGAACAATTCCCCACGCCTATGATCTCACAGCTCATTTTTCCTAAGCTTAAGTCACGTTTGGTATGTTTAACCAGTTTTTATTTATCCCAGTGATGTCACAGTTTGAACAGTTGTCAATGTGTGTTTGAAATGCAGCGGCTAAATTTTCCTAGCTTTAAAACTGTAAACCTCACGGGTAGGTACACTTGAAAAACACGTACCACTATCAGGTGTTGTAGAATGGGACTGGAAGATGTATGCATTTGTGTCTTTATTTTCTAAGCAAACGCCTCACATCCGCTGATTCGGTTAGCTGTTTAAGGTTGTGTGCCACGCAATGCCACACTGTTCTGTCAGCACTGGGTCACCTCTGGCTGATTATGCCACAACATGATGCACCCCTCCAGACCCTACGACCACATGCTCAGGTAAGTGCACTGCGCATCTCATGTCCTACCACAGCAGTGCTGTATTCAAAAATAAGTTAGGGCACTGCAGTGTAATCCCACTGACTACACCCACCAACATGCCCTGACAGACTGATTCAAAGTTTCACCTGCAAAATGCATATATGAACCTGCTGACGAAATGTCATGCATTTGAAAAGCCGGCAGATTTTTATCAGCCCCTACTGTACTCTACAGATGCTGCACACCCAATCACATCTGGTTATGTGGTTTTTCACTTCGACTATTGTAAAACTGAAGGTGGATGGCTTTCTTTTGTGCCAGGTGATGTGCAGTGATGAGAGCTGATGCTGCTGTGACCACGTCCTCAGACATTCTGCTGGTAGTTGCCACAGTCCTCGTTAGAGTAATGGCTGAAAATGTAATTAAGCCTGAACTTTTCTCGCTATTAAAACATATTACTCGTAGAAACCCTTCAGTCCTTCCTCAAACCTGGTCTTATAATCCATATTTGGTATTTCTGTCAACATTGTTAAAAATGGTTCAAATGGCTCTGAGCACTATAGGACTTAACATCTGAGGTCATCAGACCCCTAGAACTTATAACTACTTAAACCTAACTAACCTAAGGACATCACACATATCCATGCCCGAGGTAGGATTCAAACCTGCCATCGGAGCGGTCGCGCGGTTCCATATTGAAGCGCCTAGAACCGCTCGGCCACATCGGCCGGCCAGGCGACATTGCAGAATTGTAATGAAAGCATACCAGAAGTCCAGGCACAGCACCAACATAGACACCTGTATCTGTCATCTTCTGAGGCCATGAACAAACAGAATGACTTCCCTCACCATTAAGAACAAGGAAGTCTTCGATCCAATCATAAATATGAAGTGATATTCCATATTTTGCTCATGTGGTTAAATTACACAACAGTATCGACCAAGATCAGAAGTGAGGAACATGATATGTACATGGCCTTATGGATGAACAGAGCGATCTGACTTTCAGATTATCTTTCTTTATGGAATTCGTGTTGATTTATTGCCGCCAGAAAGGTATGTGGCTTCTTTAACAAGGTCACTAGTGCCTCGTTAAAACTCTCTCTCTCCCTCTAATGATCTCGGTGCGACAATAAAGTAACGAGACTTATTTTCTTTGCAGTATGTGGCAACCCTGCAGGCTTGCGTAGGCATATTTTGACCTTGGTCTATAAGCTGCTTCTAGTCGAAGCAGCACATTGATGCAACTGCTCAGTCGTGAGTTGTGCTGTAATAAGTTAACATGTGTTTGTGTCTCTCGTCACGGAAATGGAACCGCATAATATTGCGCAACGGTATGCCATTTCGTTTTGCATTAAATTGGGTGAAAACGCGAGGACAACTTACGGTAAGCTTCAGAAGGATTTTGGAGAGGAGGTTATGTCAAGAGCTCAAGTTTTTCGTTGGCATAAAATGTTTATGAGGGCAGAACAAATGTTGAAGGCGATGACCACAGTGGATGACCATCAACTTCGCGGTCGGATGTGAATTTGGCCAGGAGATCAATCGATGAACGGTTCGTCTAATAATAATTGGATTCTGCATCACGATAATGAGTCATCCCATACTGCTCTGTCAGTACAGCAATTTTTAACCTCAAAACAAATTTCAGTACTACCACAGCCACCTTATTCACCAGATATCGCTCTGTGCGACTTTTTTCTATTTGCAAGAGTCAAAACGGCGACCAAGGGACACCATTTTCAAACAACACAAGATGTCTAAAAAGCTGTGACGAGGGTCTTGGAGGATATTACAGAAGACGAGTTCCAGAAATGTTACCATCAATGGCAGAAACGCTGGAAAAAGTGTGTGCAATCACAAGGGAACTAATTTGAAGGATACAACACTAAAGTTACTAAAACGGTAAGCAACATTTTTTTTCACATGAGTCTCATTACTTTACTGTCGTACCTCGTAGACCATATGTTGATCAAAGTTAAGCAATGAATTTCTCACCAGTTTATAATCTACTTATTGGTTAAAATAGACAAAACTGCATTCAGAAACATTGTAACCAACCATTTTTAACTATTGTTATAATATTCACAAGTCATGATGGAGGAGGGGATGGACATACTGTGGGGGGAGCATGAGATTGTCAGAAAGAAAGTGGAAGAGGAGATAGACGGAGATTGTGGAGGGGTCGTTGGAAAGAGAGTGTCTGGAGGAAGATGAGATGGACTGAGAAGGGGAGGCGTTGGAAAGAGAGTGTGTGGATGAAGATGAGATGGATAGAGAAAGGGGTGAGAAGGGGACTAACAGAGGGAGTAGTAGGCGGTGTCGTGCAGAGAAAGGAGGAAGAGAGAGAGAGAGAGAGAGAGAGAGAGAGAGAGAGAGAGAGAGAGAGAGAGAGGTGGGAAGATAGATGGACAGAAAGTATGGGGAAGGAGGAGGAGATGCAGGAAGCAATGGAGGTGTAGAAGGGCACTGCACAGGAAGAGAAGGAGTAAGGCATGGAGGAAACGAACAGAGAGAGGAGGAGGAGGATGTAGACATTGGAATGGAGGGTAAGATATAGTCAGAAAGGCACCACAGTGAACATGGACAAATAGAGGAGGAGGAGGAGGAGTAGGAGGTTAAGAGACAGAGAGAGTAGAAAGGAGGAGGTGGACAGATAAAGATGGGAGGATGAGGTGGATAGGGAAATGATAGGAGGAAAAGGTGGACACTGTGAGGGTACGAGATTGTAGCCAAAGTTCGGAAATTAATAATTTCTTAGAGTGGAAGTGAAATCTCACACTAATTTTTTATACAAATGAACAAGCTTTGTTAGTACAATTATATGCATTTTTGTTATCCAGAATAATCGTTCAGAACATAAAGTTTTGATTGTATAAGAAAATTTATTAGGGAACAAGTTCTGATTTGTGTATTTTATTATTTGCATGAGATATCGTTCCGACTGGTCTCCGTGCCGTTCCAACAAAGTTGAAGACGTGCTGTTTGGCTACGGTAACTTAACGACTTCGCCAGCGCCCCCAGAAGCGGAGAAAATCGGCTCACTTGAAAGACATTCATTTGTATCCAAGCGCTGCCAGCGTCAAGCTGCCTCCAGATGCGAAGTATTACGAAAGTCTTGTGTTCGTTAGCCAGTAACTTCTGTAAGCACTTGCTGAGACTTCTGGACTAGAACCAAAGCTTACTCAAGTTTACTTCTTCAAGTTAATTGGGAAAGTTTAGTTCAGGAACCTGCTGCAAGTACTTGTTGCAGAAGTGCAGTTATTCTTAAAAACCAGAGCAGTCGCCACTGTTGTTGCATTATTATTAACGAATAATAATTGTGACGAAAGACAAAAACAAAGAATTAGAAAAAAATATTAGATGAGTACATATTGATGTTACCGTGAAACAATATTCAGCTAACTAATATCAGAGGACTCAGCGGGCTTAAAAGGTTTGAGGTTGTCATATGCAAATTTGGAACATCTCTTCTCCATTGTATAATCAACTATTCGAAAACAGTAAACAAGAATGCGTTGCGGTATCTCACCATGAGACTGCCTTTTAATTAATCTCAGATTTTTGCAAGCAATATGTGCTTCTTTAATCACAAATGTAATTCATTCATGTTTAGGGTAACAATTAAAAAATAAGCTAAAATTTAAAAGTATCCGTACTGCAATTCTACTTTGCCTTCTGATGAAACATATTGATTGCTAAACGCATTTCGCACTTCACTGATAGGTGGCGAGTTTAGGCGTTCCAATTGTTAATTTGTTTCGACTCATTTGTCTTCCTGTCATTCTCCTTTTCGACACTGACATTTTCGCTTCGATACTAAACACAAACAATTTCTGTAAGTTTGAGAAAAACTACCACGAAGTGATAAGTTCGCCAAGTACTTGCAGCAAGATGCAAGAAACTTCAAAGAATTTTCGCCCTGCAGCGGTGCTTGTTTTGATTTTTGATTTGAAACTTTCTGACAAATTAAAAGTGTGTGCCAGATCAAGACTCGACCCTAGGAACGTGGTCTGGCAAACAATTTTAATTTGTCTGGAAGTTGCATGCAAGGAACCGTGTCCAATGACCGGCCAACGTCTTGAAGTCGAAGAAACTAGCGGATTTCGCCGGGAAGGGAGAGGAAGGGGGTATGCAGATATGGTGGTTCCTATTATTCCACCCAATGTGACTGTATGGATAACGTGCCGTACCAGAGTAGGAAGTTCGACAGAAGGCTTAATAAAAATGATTTCAGGTTTACGATGGTAGAGTGGTTGCGAGTCAGGTGAATAAACTGCAATGACCCAAAAAGTTAGGCTGAACTGTTATCTAAAATAAATGAAAACAAACCAGCCGTGAAAATGTATGTCGTGTATGAGAACGCTGAGAGCAGAAGCCACAGAGGCGTTCATTTAGCGTCCTATAACTGCTATCTAAGTCCGATTGAATTGGTTTGGGTCAAAATGAAACAATTTCAGTGAGAAAAATGTCACTGGTGACATGTCGATATAAATATTGCAGTATCTTCTTAATGCTGCTCTCCTTTCAGTTGCTACACAGGATTGTAAAGGTTACTGCAGGAAAAGCGTAGCACCTGGTGCAAGAGATTCGGACGTGAGATGGGATAATGGCATCGGCTATAGATGAAGTTATCATCAGTACCACGCTCTCAAGCGACGATGATGATGATGATGAAGATGAATCCGACACAAATCACACTGATCTTTAGAGAACATTATTTTTACTGTTCTTTCTGGCACAGTTAATTATAATTTGTAGATATTACCGCTGTGCTCTGTTTAATACAAATTGTTCAAATGGCTCTGAGCACTATGGGACACAACATCTGAAGTCACCAGTCCCCTAGGACTTAAAACTGCTTAAACCTAACTAACCTAAGGATATGACACATCCATGCCCGAGGCAGGATTCGAACCTCCGATCATAGCGGTCGCGTGGTTGCAGACTGAAGCTGTGTTTAGTAAATGCAGTGCGCGAACAGATTTCAAAAATCAGTTTTTGACTTTCGATTCATAGTGTCGTAACTTGTACATTCATGAACTTTCACTTTTCATTATTTGCAGTAAATAAATAATGGAGATGCAGCCGTGATGACGCCGAGTGGTTCTAGGCGCTACAGTCTGCAACCGCACGACCGCTACTGTCGCAGTTTCGAATCCTGCCTCGGGCATGGGTGTGTGTGATGTCCTTAGGTTAGTTAGGTTTACGTAGTAGGGGCTGATGACCTCAGAAGTTAGGTTCCATAGTGCTCAGAGCCATTTGAACCATTTTGCAGCCGTGATGCGGAGGCACGGCCGTTACCGAAAGCCACAGCGCCAATCGTCAGCCTATCGTGGACAAACAGTACTTAGAGTCTCGATGGGCAAAGTACTCAATGGCGGCAAAGACCCTTATGCGCCAGCCACTCTCTCAAGGAATATCAATGGGTAGAAGTTTAAATTAATAATGTATATATGTATGTATTACAAGACACTTGTTATTCGTTAAGCCGACCTTGGGGAAGATCAGTTTGGATTCCGTAGAAATATTGGAACACGTGAGGCAATACTGACCCTACGACTTATCTTAGAAGCTAGATTAAGGAAAGGCAAACCTACGTTTCTAGCATTTGTAGACTTAGGGAAAGCTTTTGACAATGTTGACTGGAGTACTCTCTTTCAAATTCTAAAGGTGGCAGGGGTAAAATACAGGGAGCGAAGGGCTATTTACAATTTGTATAGAATCCAAATGGCAGTTATAAGAGTTGAGGGGCATGAAAGGGAAGCAGTGGTTGGGAAGGGAGTGAGACAGGGTTGTAGCCTCTCCCCGATGTTATTCAATCTGTATATTGAGGAAGCAGTGAAGGAAACAAAAGAAAAATTCGGAGTAGGTATTAAAATCCATGGAGAAGAAATAAAAACTTTGAGGTTCGCCGATGACATTGTAATTCTGTCAGAGACAGCAAAGGACTTGGAAGAGCAGTTGAACGGAATGGATAGTGTCTTGTAAGGGGGAAATAAGATGAACATCAACAAAAGCAAAACGAGGATAATGGAATGTAGTCGAATTAAATCGGGTGATGCTGAGGGAATTAGGTTAGGAAATGAGACACTTAAAGTGGTAAAGGAGTTTTGCTATTAGGGGAGCAAAATAACTGATGATGGACGAAGTAGAGAGGATATAAAATGTAGACTGGCAATGGCAAGGAAAGCGTTTCTGAAAAAGAGGAATTTGTTAACATCGAGTATAGATTTAAGTGTCAGGAAGTCGTTTCTGAAAGTATTTGTATGGAGTGTAGCCATGTATGGAAGTGAAACATGGACGATAAATAGTTTAGACAAGAATAGAATAGAAGCTTTCGAAATGTGGTGCTACAGAAGAATGCTGAAGATTAGATGGGTAGATCACATAACTAATGAGGAGGTATTGAAATGGATTGGTGAAAAGAAGAGTTTGTGGCACAACTTGACTAGAAGAAGGGATCGGTTGGTAGGACATGTTCTGGGGCACCAAGGGATCACCAATTTAGTATTGGAGGGCAGCGTGGAGGGTAAAAATCGTAGAGGGAGACCAAGAGATGAGTACACCAAGCAGATTCAGAAGGATGTAGGTTACAGTAGGTACTGGGAGATGAAGAAGCTTGCACAGGATAGAGTAGAATGGAGAGCTGCATCAAACCAGTCTCAGGACTGAAGACCACAACAACAACAACATTCGTGAACCAGAAAATCTCCTGTAACAAGATCCTTATCATCTAATACGTTATTTCACAGGTCCGTCTTGATCATAGAAAAATTTTTACACTTCACTAATACCGGTTTCGGCTACTGCCGTCTTTATTTCATAATATATTCTGATGTAGTATTAACGTCAAACTAAACATGTAGCCACTTACTATGTACCTAGACATGTAGCTTGAGGTTGATACTACGTCAGAATATTTTATGATCTGAAGATGGCAGTAGTAGAAACTGGTAATAGTGAAGTGTAAAAATTTTTGTATGATCAAGACGGACGTGTGAAATAAATCGTCAAAAACTGATCACGGACTCATTTTCAGACTTTAGGTCTTCAGTTGTTGCCGGCCGTGGTGTCCAAGCGGTTCTGGGCGCCTCAGTACAGAACCCCGCGACTGCTACGGTCGCAGGTTCGAATCCTGCCTCGAGCATGGATGTGTGTAATGTCCTTAGTTTGGTTAGGTTTAAGTAGTTCTACGTTCTAGGGGACTGATGACCTCGGACGTTAAGCCCCATAGTGATGGAGACATCTGAATTTCTTCAGTTTATACATCTAATACGTGTTGTATTTAAAGACGCAGTAAAAGCATTGAATGATCGGAGTTGATGGTTTTTAGACAAAGGTAAGTTATTCCGCAGATAAAAATAATATTTAATAAGTCAGGAGTTCGCAAACTACTGCGAGATGAAGATCACAACAAGATAAAATATAAACCACCCCTCGCAACACACAGAGGGAGGAGGAGAACATGTGTGCAAAATTTATATCAAGTGCATATACGAACAATGCCATGGTTGAATGACAGAGTACAATGTAATAAAACGAATGACCAGTGTTTAACAAAATAGACTAATATTTCCAATATGTTTTTCTTGCCTTATATCGCTTTTACAGTCCAATCTCTTTACAGTTCGCTTATTAAAATGTTTTGATGATAATACGGTAGGAAAATCTATGTATTCAGAAAACGGTTAACAGCGCACAAAAATATATGCAAAATACGCCGCTGGAAAAAATACAACACTTGAAAAGATGATGTCGATTTTGATCCGATGACAGCATACGTCTCCTACAGTATGGTAGATGTACTGCTTGCTAATGGTTTCAAATGGCTCTGGGCAATATGGGACTTAACATCTGAGGTCATCAGTCGCCTAGACTTAGAAATACGTAAAGCTAACTAACCTAAGGATATCACACACATCCATGTCCGAGGCTGGACTCGAACCTGCGACCGTAGCAGCTGCGTGGTTCCGGACTGAAGTGCCTAGAACCACTCGGGTACAGCAGCCGACAATGGTTCCAACGACGACTACCAACAGAGAGCGAGGTGGCGTAGCTGCCAGTGCGCTATCTGTGTTTACTCGTTAATAGGGAATTCTCACAGCCAGAAAGCTCAGTTTGGTGCAGACGTGTGAAGCAAGTTGGTAACCATGCCATGGAGATGCGCTTGTGCTTCCTATAGTCAGCTGAGTAATGCTGGAAGAGGTCAAATTGAGGTCTTGCGAGTGATTGGATGGACCTTTCGGAGAAATGTCAGACTAGATGGACGTGCTGCGTGATTTGCGCAACGATGCTCGGGTCAGTGGTCACGTAAACATTCTCACACCCATAGGAATGCCGAACACACAACACAGACACTCGCCAGGATCGCCGAATTGTAAGTTCGACAGTAGCAGATCGTACCGCTACCACAGCACAGTTAAGAGTTTGTGGGACCACGGTCGTCAACTTTAAGTGCTGCTAAATGATTATTAGATGTCGGACTGTGTTCGTGCTTACGGTGCTGACGTAAGCTGTCACCAGCACACCAGTCAGCAAAGACGTCGTCCCAAGATCGATAATACGCGCTGGATCAAGCGCGTCTGTCACGAGAGAGGGCAGAGATACACTGACAAGCGACAGGCCGCCAACGCCCTCCCGACAGCATGTATTTAGGCCATCGCTATTGCCTGGAGGTCCTCACTGACTTGCCAACTCGCTGACTATTCCAGTTGGAGTCCGTCAGTTCACATCGCAGACTAAGACAGTACATAGCAACCAGAGTAGTGATCATAGCGTGACTATAGTTTTTAATTGCAGGATTGCCGATATTGCCTGCAAGAGCACTATTACTGATGAGTTTTTACTAAGAACATGGACTCTATTCCAGTTAAGTATATATCTCCAGTTCATCTAAATAAAAATTGTATTAACCAACGTATGCATTTGTGTTGTAGAAAGAGGATATGAGCCAATCATAACAACATCCTCTCCCTTGATTCCTACGATACAAGACTCTACAGTGGCGATGAGGATACCACAGAGACGATGGGGATGATTCAGTGGCGATCGAAGTTAATCATCTTGGCTGAACATTTTGCTTGCTTCTCTTATGTTTCACCTTGCAGGGGTGATAATGTTCATATTTAATAATTTGTTGTTGTGTTCTAGCATGTATTCCAGGAGGGGAGCCGCATAACTAATCAAATTTCTCTTTGCAGAGTTCAAATGGTTCAAATGGCTCTGAGCACTATGGGCTTAACATCTGAGGTCATCAGTCCCCTAGAACTTAGAACTACTTAAACCTAACTTACCTAAGGACATCACAAACATCCATGCCCGAGGCAGGATTCGAACCTGCGACCGTAGCAGTCACGCACTTCCGGAATGAGGCGCCTAGAACCGCTCGACCACCACGGCCGGACTCTTTGCGGAGGCTTCCTTGCTTTTGTACATAACATATTTGTGTAAACCATGAATTCCCCGAACCATCCACCCCATGTCCTCGCGCCTCAGCTGCACACAGCCAATTTGGTGGATCTAACACAAGTTTTTCAGTTTCAGAACCAAGAAATCGCTGCTTTACTGACGACGGTACAACAACTGGCTGCACAATCTGCATCGGCTGCACAACCACAGTCGACCAATCAGCCAGCATACCAACGTTGTGGCACTTTAACGACACAGAAGAGGATTGGATTGATTACCTGACTCAGTTCCAAGCATGTTGTCAAGGTCATCGCATTCAAGGTAGTGTAAAATTAGAATACTTTCTTTCGATTGCGGGGTCTCCAGCGTTAAGGTTAATACAAAAACGATTCCCCACTGCGTCTCCTGACGAACTCAGCTGTGCCCAAGTAATCTCTGCATTAACTCTATAGTATGACCAGCCAATCGACGTAGCTGTAGCCACATATCAGGTCTTTCGCTTGCCGAAAAAGCTGGAAGAGAGGTACCACCAATGGTACATTAACGGGCATAACTAGGAAGTGTAAATTTAAGTACGATTTTGGGAGCTTTTACAGTGATTTAATGATTCGGGATGCAATAACATTTAAAGCCCTAGATAGTGGAATACAGTAACACACGCTAAAGTACTCTGATTCATCACTTCCTCAAGTACTGCAAATCCTAGAGCAATATGATTTGGGAGTCATAGCGGCCAATAACTTTGACCAGGCTCCGATTTCTCGGGACGAGTCGCCTCTTGTTCGCGATCACCAAGTAGTCACAACAACGAGAGCGTAAACAGCCGCGTGGACAGCCACATAGACATATAAACAGGCCTGTTAATATAGTGAAGTCTTGCCGTAGATGTTTAGCTAGCCATAAAAGACAGGACTGCCCATCATGTAACGCAACCAGCTACATTTGTCCAAAAAAAGGCCATCTTCAAGCAGTTTGTTTTCAACGGCACAAAACGCCTATTTTTTCCTCCTCCCAGAAAAAAACAGTCTGGTGCACATGCAGAACCTACAACAGGTTCTGAAAAAAATGAGATTGAGCTTGTGCCTCCTTCTCGACCTAGTGCTTTGTAACGACGTTCTAACAAACTATTTGTCTCAGTACGAATTGCTGGCCGTCGTGTGAACTTGCAGTTAGACACAGGTGCCTTTGCTTAATCATGCTACATACGAACAGTTAGGCCTTTCTAAATCTAGCAAGCACCTCACTGCTTAAAACGGACAGGAAATTCCAGTGCTTGGACAGTGTAGTTTGCCTGCCACTTACAAATCTCACACTAGGACAGTGATTTGTACTGTGTTGAAATAAAGAGACAGTGATAACACATTCGGCTTAGATGTTTTTGATTTGTTTGGACTTGCGTCCAGGACGAAGTACCTTCAGTGACTGCTTTTACTCAACGAGACAGTGTCGCAAGCTTGCGTAAAAAATTTCCTGAACTATCTTAATAAGGAACAGGAAAAGCTAATAACTTTGTATCGCATGTTACATTGAAAGACAATGCACAGCTTAAGTTTTACCCGGCCCGACCCGTTTCAATTGCTTTAAGATACAAAGTAGCCAGTGAATTGAAAGAATTACAAGAATCTGGTGTAATTGCTCCCATTATAGCTACACAGTGAGTAAGTCCATTGGTTTGGTTGCCTAAGCCTTCTGGTCGCATTCGCATTTGTGTCGATTTCAAGTCTACAGTCAACCCGCAGACATTACTTGACCCTTGTTCGTTACGTCGTCCTGAGAAACTCATGGAAATACTTGGTGCAGGACGTTACTTTTCTAAGCTAGATTTGCGTGATGCCTACTTGCAAATTCCATTGGATGAAGAATCACAGAAAGTATTTGTTGTAAATACACCTTTAGGACTGTTCAAATATTTGCGTTTGACCTTTGGCAGTGCTTCTGCACCCGCCATTTTTCAAGGTTACTTGCAACAGCTTACTGTAAAAGTGCCATTTTGTTAAAACTACCTTGACGATATTGTCGTCTCATGTTGTACATCGGAGGAACACATTGTCAATTTGCGTACACTTTTTCGAGTGTTGTCAGATGCAGGGTTCAACTCTCGCCTCGAAAAGTGCGACTTTTTCCAGACTGAACTACAGTACTTAGCTCATGTGATGAACAGTCAGGGGTAGCCACCACCTTCACTCTCATTTTCTTGCAATCCCTGACCTGCCTGTTCATCGCAATGTGTCTGAACTGCAGTCACTGCTAAGCAAGATGACATACAACATTCGGTTCATACCGAATGCCGCTCAGATCGCCGCTACATTGCATCGCAAAAAATGTACCTTTTCTGTGGACTAACGACTGTCAAGACTCCTTTCAGAAACTCAAAAATGCATTGCTCAGTGACAGACGTGTAGTGAATTTTGAGCCTTAAAAGCCAGTAGTTGTACAAGTCGACGCTTCTTCCTACGGAATCGGAGCTGTGTTTCGCACAGAATTGGTGCACAAGATAGACCTATTGCTTTTGACTCAACGTTGCTCACTCAAACTCAATGGAATTATTCTCAAATAGAAAAAGCGACTCTCGACACTGCGTATGCTGTGACAAAACTCCATCGCTATTTTTATGGCCACGAGTTCTTTTTAGTGACGAATCACAAGCCTTTCCACTCCTTGTTTCATCCGTCAAAGCCAGTTCCTAGACGCACTGCTCAAATATTGCAACGTTGGAGTTTGTTGCTTTCGCAGTATTAGTATGAAAGTGTGTACAGACCTACGGCAAAACTTAGCAATGCAGACGCCCTATGACGCCTTACGATTGGCCCACACTCTGATTTTGGTGTGTCTGCCTCATCTTGTTGCCAGACCTATTCGTAGGTCTCTGAATTGCTGGAATCTTTTCCCTTGCACTACAGAAAAATTTCAGTGGCCTCGGAAGCGTACGTGGAAACCCAAGATTTGTTGCATTACATTCGCACGCCTTGGCCTCGTTTATTGAACACTATCCAGAGCTCAGTTGTGCGGCGATATTTTGCTTGTCAGCATAACCTTTCAGTTCAACAGGGGGTGATTCAAGTTCAGAATGACAGTGGAAAATCGCGTGTGCAGAAGTATGTGCTGCGACTGCTCCACGAAGGTCATTGTGGAGGTGTTCGCACTAAACAGATAGTGCCTATGGCTTCTACCACAGCACGTAGCACCATTCAAGCGTTGTCCTCCATATTTTGCATAGAAAGTTTGTCAGAAGTACTTGTACTGGACAACGGACCACAGTTCACTTCATGTGATTTTGAACAGTTTTGTGAACGAAATGGCATTCGTCATACACAAAATGCTCCGTTTCACCCCTGTCCACCGGAGAAGCAGAGCGTTTCGTACGCACTTCTAAACAACATTTGGCCAAGCTTTGCACCGCCCACACACGGGAACAGGCGCTGCATCTCTTTCTAGCTTCCTATCGCTCCCACCCATGAGACGGACCACCACTGACGGAACTTCTGCACCCCGCTGCCATCGGACGCTGCTGCACTTGCTAACTCACCGCAACATCCGGCACCGCCAACGGTCCACAAGTATCGATTTGCGCCGATAGATCTCGTTCTTTCCTGTGTTTATGCCAACTGTGGGTGCTTCGAAAGAGACGTGATCCAGAAACGCATTTTCCCCGTAATTCTGCTGCTTTTCTTCACAGCCTCATCGGACCACGCGACCTTCACAAAAAAAAGTTCAAATGTGTGTGAAATCTTAGGGGATTTAACTGCTAAGGTCATCAGTCCCTAAACTTACACACGACTTAACCTGAATCATCCTAAAGGCAAACACACACACCCATGCCCGAGGGAGGACTCGAACCTACACCGGGACTAGCCGCACAGTCCACGACTGCAGTGCCTAGACCGCTCGGCTAATCCTGCGCGGCGCGACCTTCACAGCCGCCCGCTGGCGCCACCACGGCACCCCAAGAGGAGCGGATGGACGATGCGCCCCACCATCCCCTCTCGCCGACCCGATGGACGTGGACCTCCCGCTGCCCTCGCCGTCACCGCCCCAGAACACGCCCTCAGGCATAGACGCGTGCCATTGTAGCAGTTTTCCGGAGGATATTCCTCCTGCCTCGCAAGCCAGATGACAGCCTTCGGTCGAAAGTATGCCGTCCTCCACGGTCATTCACCTGCCTCATCTCTACGTGCAGCATCCTGTCTCCCTCCCAGTTATCATTCGCATCTTCCCTACACGACAAAAGTGTAGCATTTGTTGGGGGGCGGGGGGGCGGTCAAAGAAAACCATCATAACGACCGAGAGAGCGGTGTGCTGACCACACGCCCCTCCTATCCGCATCCTCAACTGAGGTTGATACGGCGGTTGGATGGTCCCAATGGGCCACTTGTGGCCTGAAGACGGAGTGCTTCTTTGGGGGGGGGGGGGGGCGGCGGGCGGAAGGGGGGATGTGCTGTCATAAGCTGTCGCTAGTCCACCGGTCGACAAAGACGTGGTGCGAGGATCGATAGTATGCACTGGATCAAGCGCACGTATCACGAGAGAATCCAGAGACACACCGACAAGCAAAACTCCGCAAACGCCCTCTCTACAGCATGTATTTAGGCCACCGATGCTGACAAGAGGGCCTCACTGACTCACTGCCCATTCCAGCTGGCGTCTGTCATTTCATATCACAGGCTACGACAATGAATAGCGACACATTAGCGTTCATATCGAGACTATAGCGAGACTACAGTTTGTAATAATAGGATTACCGATATTGCCTGCAAGAGGACTACTACCGATGAGCTTTTACCAAGAACATGGACTCTGTTCCAGTTAAGTACATATCTCCAGTTGATGGAAATACAGAGCTGTATTAATGCACGTGTACATTTATGTGGTACGAAGAAGATATCGGCCACCCATAACAACATCCTCTCTTTCGCTTCCTATGGTACAAGACTCTACAGTTGCGACGAGGATACTGTCTCCAACCCACCTTCCACTCACGCTACAGCACCGATGTGTACGCCACGATTGGTGCAATCAGAGGATCACCTGTGACAAGGAATGGCGGGCCGTGATCCTGAGCAATGAAAGCAGTTTCTACATGCGCGCAAGTGATGGCCGTTTGCGAATCGATGTAGACCTGATGACTGCTCTCTCGTAGAGTGCTTTCGACTCTCGTTCATCTTTGGTGTTTCCAGAGAGGAGGTTAACCATTGCTCGGCATGTGAAGGATATTGTTATATCTGTTCTTTTTGCGTTCTTGCAAAATGAAGGTGACATGTTGCTTCAACAGGATAATACTCTTCCAAAAAACTTTCCATGAAACTCAATGTTCTCTGCAAGATGTGCAGCAACTTCCACGGCCAGAACGATCAGCGGACTTGTCTCCAATCGACCACATGTGGGACGTGATTGACGAGAAGTGATTCGTGCGACACGCCAGCAAGTAACTCTCACATTACTCTGTAAACAGGTCCAGCAAGCTTTCTTAACGTATCCAGGGCAGTATTCTCCTTCTCTATGGCTGACTAGATTCCAGTCAGTGTCTGCATTGCAGCCTGTGGAGACCACACCATATGCTAATATGGGTGTTTAGAACTGGTACCTCACAACCGGTTGTGCTATTTATGTGTGAAAGTAGTCACTTTGTGTATATCATATGTAGTGTTGCAACACTAAACCCTAAGTGAAATGGAAACTTCTAAAAGAGTGAACAATTTTTTTTCTGACGTTGTGTATATCTGTGTTCAGATCAGACGAATTAGACAACTATGTCGATCTGGCTGCTTCGACAAGATCACTCGTCAGTATGAGCTAGCGTTTTGTCTCTAACGATGACGATGCACACAGTGCATTAAACTCCAGTCATACCCCTGTAATCAGGAAGAAATCTAGTATTCACGCTAGCATCGTATTCTTTAAACGATTTATCATGTAAATTGCAAATGTTTTACGTTGGACCTAGGATATCTAACATCTGCAGTATGATTCTGATGGTACTGTATTCTGAACTTGAATATCGTTTCGACCTGCGAGACACGGAACATAATGTCATCATAAGGAAGATAAACATATATTCTTTATGGATAGACCTCATGAGAGTAAGTCTTTGTGTTGTCTTGTTAAGGATAATGAACCATTGAGATGCAAATGTGCTGTTTGTGATTTTGGGCACTCGATATTTCTAGTCATTTTGTAGCTTTACAGAAACAGTGTGGATGTCGTGTATTTACAAACGCTGCAAATAGCTCTAGATGTCACTTGTTGAGTAAATTGCTCCCATGAAACGCTACTCCGAAACTTATGTATCGTCAAACAGATGATATTTTTACCACAACATTTTTGGGCCTACATTATCCCATTATCGAGTGCTTAAACCTTCATGCCATTAGGCACTGTCTTAATGCTGACTGATGATATAGAATTTTTAAGCACTTCATAATAGGATAATGTAGTCCCAAAACATGTGGCACAAATATCACACATTTAACTAATTTGTGAGTAACAAGCCCAAAACGTGCAGAGTAACTCTTTCGATCGATGGAATTTTCGTTTTGCTACATACTAAATAAGCGACCAGAAGTGGCACAGATTAGCGCTCCAACATAAATGGTAGCACAGTATACCCATTCAGAAGTGTCGCAGAAGATATGCTGTGAGTAATTTATCAGATGTAAACATCTTATGTTTCCAAAAGATTTCTAAATTATTTCTAATGAATGTGCATGTGATTCCTTCAAGAACATGTTTGTATTGGGCATTTTTTGCACACACATAGACATAAACACATAAGAAATAATAATAGCAAATTTTGAGAGAGAAGAATAGATTAGTACTTACATCCAACTATAGGAGCCAGTCTTTTCTGTTTGAAGGTGGCAGGTCTCGATAGTCATGATAGAGAGGTGCGCTGTTAAGACTTGCATGGCATTCCACACACAGGCCTCTGACTGCCGATGATCGTTCTTGAAGTTGAATCTCTTGTGTTCAGTGGTTTCATCTGGAGATATGCATGTTTATACATAACTCCCATATATTGCAAGTGTAGAGCCAGATGTCCAATAGTGTCCCACACGCATTCAGATGAGACGAATTTGGTAGCTAAGACAACATAGTGAGTACACAGGACCGATTCTCATACCACAGTCAGTTGTAGGTGTGCTTTATGGGCAAATAATAGATATTAAATATGTGTCGTCGTTTTGGCACAGCTAGTAGAAAACTAGTGTATATTATTGTAGATGAGTAGCAGTAGACGTCGTCTTTCCAGGCGTACTAATTTATTTAAGAGTGGGTCCTAAACTTAATTCAGTCAAAGTAGCTTCATAGTACGGATTGAAATAATTTCCCAACTATCTGTAATAGTGAAATAAAACACATAGACCTAAACACGTAAGAAATAATAATAGCAAATTTTGAGAGAGAAGAATAGATTAGTACTTACATCCAAATATAGGAGCCAGTCTTTTCTGTTTGAAGGTGGCAGGTCTCTGATGACACTTCATGATGATGATAAGCTTTTCACTATAACGTGGGAAGCATAAGTGGCCGAGCCACTTGATAACTAATAAGCTTTCACGCTGAGGATGAGCGGCTGGTGTCAGAAGAGTCAGGGGCCATGCAAATTGTAATGATTACTTTACATAGGCGTATCCCCAGATCCACCAGTAGGGATCACCCTTTTGTGTTCTGTCATCAATGGTTACATTGTGGATTGCCATCTTGGGTCGTGACGTCATTGATGAAATTATGGATCCTATCTTTGATCGCCATCTTGAACTGTCATCTTGAGTTCTAAACCTTGAACCACAGAGACTGCACCAGTATCCTCTGGATCATCACCTTGAATTCATCACAATATAGTCTGCACTAAGAGCAGTCATCTTGTTTACAGTTTTGGGGGAAAATATCTTATGAATGAAAATAAAACTAACTGCAACACTACATTTCCCACATAAAACATGACTGGATCTCTGTACACTTCACAATACGCAAGGATGATTTTCAGTGATGTAATTCGCCAATAAATGTGCACGCTGATCAGTTACGTCGTAAAAACGTAATAAGACTAACAGCCAAGTTTCAGTATTCTTAAACATTGGGGACAGTGATGCAACAAAGATTTATTTTTAAAGTCTCATTAGAAACATCTAGAAATTATATGAGCAAGAGTTTACCACTTACTACTTTCTAATAAAAATACGCATCGACTGCCTGAATTAAAAACTGTAGTTGCCACTTCAGAGGCATTTTGTCCCTGTTGTTGTTGCCGTCTTCAGTCCAGAGACTGATTTGATACAGCTCTCCACGCTACTCTATCCTGTGCAAGCCTCTTCATGTCCGAGAGTAACTACTGCAGCGAACATCCTTGTGGATCTGCTTACTGCATTCGTCTATTGGTGTCTCCCTGTGATTTTCACTCTCCAAGCTTCCCTCTAGTAATAATTTGGTGATCCCTTGATGCATCAGAGTGTGTCCTACTAACCGATCCCTTTTTCTAGTCAAGTTGTGCCACAAATTCCTCTTCTTCCCAGTTCTATCCAGTAATTCATCATTAGTTACGTGCTCTACTCATCTAATCTTCAGCATTCTTCCGTAGCACCACATGTAAGAAGCTTCTATTCTCTTCGTGTCTAAAGTATTTTATTGTCCATGTTTCACATCCAAGCAAGGCTACAGCACACACAAATACTTTCAGAAGAGATTTCCTAACACTTAAATCTATACTCGATGTTTTCTTTTCCAGGAACGCTCTCCTTGCCATTGCCAGCCTACACATTATATCCTTTCTACTTCGACCATAACACACTGATTGCAAGATATTGCAAAGCAGGACAGAGTTGTCATTGCTCTAGGAGTCTAACTTTCATTTTACTTCAATGTTCAGACCGTTCTTCCGATTACGATCACTTGGAGATTATCAACCATTTGTAAGTACTTCTCGATAATGTTTTTGATGATCTTTGTTTTCTTTGTGGTAGATGAGTAAATAAATGATTTAAGTGTGGGTGATTAATCAGTATATAATGACACGTTTGTCTTAAATTTGGTTCCGAAATTTTAATTTTCTGCTGCTAAGTTCAAAATATCGTGGCCGAGATCGTTAACAGATGCTTGTATGGTGCCACTCGACGGGGAGGTTCTTGGGCGAATTTTAACGGTGCTGGAAAGATTGATCGCTAGTATATGCCTGACAAGGACACAAAACGAGGTGGCCTCAAGATTATGACCACTATAGCTTATTGGAAACGTCCTCTATTAAATTACATGACAGTGTCTCATCGAATGAGAGGATGTGATACTGCGATGGTGACTCAGTTTGTTCTTTCCTTGCCCTTCATACTAAACACTGCAAAGACAGCTTTTCACTCTACAAGCACAAGTCAAAGTAGTGCACGCAACGAAGATAGAAACCTGACACCTCATAACAAGTGATACGACCTTGGCCGGGACTGCAATGTCGGATTATTGTTTGCATCCCAACGCTCATATGTTGAATTAAAATGTGGTTATACCGTATATGTTGATACTAGTACTCCTATGAGGTATGTAAACTAGTGAGACAAAACATAATGCCCAATTGTTTAACAGCCTGTTGGTCCACGTTTGGAAAGCAACATAGCAGCAATTCTGAGCAGCATTGATTCGGCAAGTCCTTGGTATGGTTTCGGAAGTATGTAACACCAGATATCTAATCAGAAGTCACTCCATTCTCGTACATTACATCTTGATGTTGTGTGGATTTGAAGCTGGTGGCTAATAGCGTCCCCAATATATTCCACCGAGTACAAATCAGGTGAATGTGATGGTAAAGAGTTCCGTAGGAGTTCACTACCGTGCTCTTCAAACATCTGCAGCTCGTTTCTGGTTTAAAGTGACATGGAAAGTTATCCTGCCGGAAGATGCCGTTGCCATCTGCGACGGCCGTCCGCTGTGGCCGAGAGGTTCTAGGCTCTTCAGTCTGGAACCACGCGGCTGCTACAGTCGTAGCTTCGGATCCTGCCTCTGGTATGGATGTGTGTGATAGGTTTAAGTAGTACTACGGGCCTGATGACCTCAGATGTTAAGTCCCACAGTGCCTCGAACCCTCATCATCATCATCATCATCATTTAAGACTGATTATGCCTTTCAGCGTTTAGTCTGGAGCATAGCTCCCCTTATACAGTTCCTCCATGATACCCTGTTCAGTGCTAACATTGGTGCCTCTTCTGATGTTAAACCTATTACTTCAAAATCATTCTTAACCGAATCCAGGTACCTTCTCCTCGGTCTGCCCCGACTCCTCCTACCCTCTACTGCTGAATCCATGAGTCTCTTGGGTAACCTTGCTTCTCTCATGCGTGTAACATGACCCCACCATCTAAGCCTGTTCGCCCTGACTGCTACATCTATAGAGTTCATTCCCAGTTTTTCTTTGATTTCCTCATTGTGGACACCCTCCTTCCATTGTTCCCATCTACTAGTACCTGCAATCATCCTAGCTACTTTCATATCCGTAACCTCAACCTTGTTGATAAGGTAACCTGAATCCACCCAGATTTCGCTCCCATACAACAAAGTTGGTCGAAAGATTGAACGGTGCACAGATAACTTAGTCTTGGTACTGACTTCCTTCTTGCAGAAGAGAGTAGATCGTAGCTGAGCGCTCACTGCATTAGCTTTGCTACACCTCGCTTCCAGTTCTTTCACTATGTTGCCATCCTGTGAGAATATGCATCGTAAGTACTTGAAACCGTCCACCTGTTCTAAATTTGTTCCTCCTATTTGGCACTCAATCCGTTTATATTTCTTTCCCACTGACATTACTTTCGTTTTGGAGATGCTAATCTTCATACCATAGTCCTTACATTTCTGATCTAGCTCTGAAATATTACTTTGCAAACTTTCAATCGAATCTGCCATCACAACTAAGTCATCCGCATATGCAAGACTGCTTATTTTGTGTTCATATATCTTAATCTCACCCAGCCAGTCTATTGTTTTCAACATATGATCCATAAATAATATGAACAACAGTGGAGACAGGTTGCAGCCTTGTCTTACCCCTGAAACTACTCTGAACCATGAACTCAATTTTCCGCCTCGAACCTTTTGAACCATTTTTCCATCTGGGATGACATCAAGCATAAAAGGATGGAGCTGATCCACAATACAATTCACGTACTCCACAGTTATTGTGGTGCCTGAGATTATTACCAGAAATCTTACAAAGTCCAGATGAAAATCCCTCACGCTGCCCAACCACTGACACGTTCCTTGACCTTGGGGATTTGCTCCTCAATTTGGTCCTACGGAACTTGACGTGTAAATAAATTTTAAAAAAAGTCTCCATTCGTGGCACGATGCATGTTCTGTGCAGCTGTTCGCGTGGGTAACAACGTATGTGGAAAGAACCGTTCTTTGTCGTCCGAGCAAGACACAGCCAGGGCAAAAGTACCACAGACGCAAAGATGCGAGCTGGTGCCGGTGCCATAGAGACTCGCCACTTGCGCGAGTTCCACCAGTGCCAATGGCGTCCCTGAGGATGAAGACATCGACTTCGCCTTGGCCAATTGCCGGCCGAGTACAATCTGCCAATGACCGGGCGACAACGGACAGGAGTCTACTCGGAAGACAGAAGAGCAGCTCTCTCCCACTTTGTTATAGATCATGGTCCATGATGACTTAGACAGGGAACGTCGTTTAGTGAACTCTAGAAGTGAACAGGCAGTTGTTGTAATCGCATTTGCTACATGCTGTGAAGATTACCAACGATTATTTCCATTTGGCCACTGACAGCCTTCTTTATGTTACAATACATGCAGTTTTGCTGGCTTCATGACTCAACTAGGCACAAAGATAATTAAACCTATTTAACTCATTTGTGTGACTTTGTTACTAGTTTGCTGGAGTGTTGTAGAACCTTCGTTCTCCTATACTGTTACCTGAACCTGGGACATAACTGTGTAATAGTGGCTGGGAGCAACTATCTTAGCGGTGTACTACACCAGAAGCCGTTTCACGAACTCATAAACTTGGTCTACCGTAACAGCAGTGGCAACTCGGCCTCCACAGCAGTAGCGACGAGCCTTTACAAAAATGGTATGTGTCCATTTCTCCACTGGCCAATGTTGATCATTTCGCGCCCACAGCCATCATAATTATCAATTATGGCGTTGAGTCAACGTGGAGGCTGATAACGGTAGCCTGCTTTGGAGTCCAATGCTCAACGATGTGCGCTGAATGGTGTGCTCGGAAACACTTGTACCGGCACCATCAATGCAGACTGTCGTGAGATCTACCACAGAACGCCACCTGTACTGCTTTACAGTGAGGTCAATTCCTCCTATCTCCATGCTCTGTGATGAGACGTGGACTTCCAGTACCTTTCCGACTACTAGTGGCTTCACCATTCTTCAGCATCTTTCCAGAGATACTCACGACTGCAACACGCGAACAGCTGTTCCCAAGATGGTCGTTTCAAGGTACTAAGCAATAAAAATATTTCTTCTGCCAGAGAGTTACGTCACTGGAATTCCCAGTTTGTGTTGGCATTGTCTCGAACTTTCCCTTCCCGCCAGGCATCAACCAGTTTGTCAATGGACAATTGTTATAATGTCTTGCTGATCAGTTTTCTTTTTCTAAAACAAGTAAATAAAAAACACAGTGTGGACCAAAACCTTTTATTACCAATCACCGGTTTCCGGTCTGGCCCCAAAGCGTAGAATAGGTTTCACAAGCTGCGACATTGTCGTGAGTAAAACAGTGACCCTGGTCACAAACTTTTTAACAGATTACCGGTTTCGATCTATAATGACCATCATCAGATCTGCAGCAAAAACTGGGAAAATACACTCACCGATTGTCTACAGCTTAATAACAATAAATAGTCCATAATGAAAAGTACTACTGAGAAATATGCATTCGTGCGCTTTAAGTACGAAGAGGCATACCTGTTTTATAAAACCAAAGACCTAATGTACTGCAGCCATAGTGGCATCATCAAATGTTAAGTGCAGAATCAACACCAGCATCGTCAAAAATGGCTCTGAGCACTATGGGACTTGATATCTTACGTCATCTGTCCCCTACAACCTAGAACTACTTAAACCTAACTAACCTAAGGACATCACACACATTCATGCCCGAGGCAGGATTCGAACGTGCGACCCCAGCGGTCGCGCGGTTCCAGACTGAATCGCCGAGAACCGCTCTCCCACTCCGGGCGGCCCAGAATCGTCAAATATAATAAAAATAAATAACATCAAATGCACGAGTCATGTCAGTAGTACTACTGTTTAAAACAAGCTGCCGTACAGCAGCCACAAGATGCCTGTGTTGTTAAGTTCACCAGGTGTCGCTAATGTCGGCATACACTAGTTTTCAATAATTAATTGAACACCGAAAATAAAAGGGAATGCAATAGTTGAAGTCTGTAAGGAGCTTATAACGTGTAAAAGGCATTACAGTAATAAAAAGCAATGAAATAGAACACGACAGAAGTAAGTTTGTTAAAAACAGGAAGAGTTAAGAAACAGTAGTTGACGTATGCTCTGGTGCCAATATTCTAGGTAATGACATTAATAATAAACACCTTTGATAGTGCACAGGATAATATTAAAAACCATAAAACAAATGGCTAAAGGAGCCACATAGTGCTGCACATGATCAGCGCCCTCTGTTATCGCTGACGCCAGAATTCCGCACAGGCAGGAAGTGGTTGGAGGAACGTGACCGCCAGAGGGTCCCTTGTACCCTACGGCACTCCGTTACAAGAAAAGAATGATAACATTCCGTAACTGTGCATGACCCACATTATCTAGTTAATGCAGTATATGAAATGAACAGAGAAGAAACAAGAAAATAC
The DNA here is from genome assembly GCF_023864275.1 of Schistocerca cancellata. Classification (NCBI taxonomy): domain Eukaryota; kingdom Metazoa; phylum Arthropoda; class Insecta; order Orthoptera; family Acrididae; genus Schistocerca; species Schistocerca cancellata. The sequence goes on along the minus strand of NC_064631.1, from coordinate 184,667,168 downwards.
AAGAGCCATGCGTAAAACGAACGAAAACGAAGTAAAGTATGTATTTTTTGCTGTTTTTGAATTTAGTAATTTGCGTTGCTTTAATCTGGCGCGTTGTGACTGTGTGCTTAGTTTAGTTACTCACTCGAAGGCCTTTATCTTGCGTGGCGTAGCTGTTCGTTCTGGTAGCGTAGATTTCCAGCTTACACAGGTGCCAGCGAAAGAGCGGAAAGTTCACTCGCTTTGTGCCGACCGCACCCGGCAAGCAGCAGAAAGTTGAACAATGGGCCGAGAGGAGGCGGTTGCTTTGAAGCGTGACAGGTATATCCTGGTGGTGGCGCTACACCGCAATCCGCAAGGTTGATCACGGCTCTGTGATGCTTTCGGCGAAAACATAACAGGCCTTTTACCGCTGGATGTTAAATGTGCGGCTAAGATGTAGTGCTTATGGAAGCTGTGCGTTATTCACTTCTTTGTGAACTGCTTCAATTTGTACTGGAGTAACAGAAAGTGCAAAGGGGTTGGTAGTACGTTGCCACATCAGAACAAGATTTTAAATTTCTAATAGTTCCAGCAACCTTGTGTGCCGGCCGCTGTGGCTGAGCGGTTCTACGCGCTTCAATTCGGAACCGCGCTGCTGCTACGGTCGCAGGTTCGAATCCTGCCACGGGCATAGTTGTGTGTGATGTCCTTAGGTTAGTTATGTTTAAGTAATTACTAAGTCTAGGGGACTGATGACCCCAGATGTTAAGTCCCATAGTGCTTAGAGCCATTTTTGAACCAATCTGGCGTCCTCATTTTTTATTGTTCGACTTAGTCGCCACTGCACCGAAGCAACACGTAGGTCCTTCGAGTTCGGTGCGTTTGATGAGAGACTTAATGAAGATTACGTTAAAACTAAGTAAGTCTATTTTCTGATCTAAATAATGAAGTTGCTAATTTGTACGGGAGCCAGATATTTTTCAATTTTCGTCAGAGAAAATAAGGGAGATTTTTGCAATGCGTAATCTAGCCTATACCTATCGACTTCATACGATATATCTTCTGTCAGTATCACTAATTGAAAACCAGTATTTTACCATTTTCTAACTGAGCAGTAAATATTTGTAACAAATCGCAAGTCAAATTAGACATTCTTAGCACACAGTGTCCTTTGCTTTCTGATCACTGAGATTAACCGTTCAGATACTAAAGGCATGCCATTATATTTAGAAGTTTTTCGTTTCCGCGAATCACGAACCTGGGCGGTAATTCGTTGTATTTATGATGATGCACGAAGTGTTTCCTGCGCGGTTAGTAAGTCAATTATCGCCCACTGTTAAAGTAAAATCACGGTTTAAGTACGCCGGCCAATGTGGCCGAGCGGTTCTAGGCGCTTTAGTCCGGAACCACGCGGCTGCTACGGTCGCAGGTTCGAATCCTGCCTCGGGCATGGATGTGTGTAAAGTCCTTCGGTTAGTTAGGTTACGTAGGGGACTGAAGACCCCAAATGTAAGTCCCACAGTGCTTAGAGCCATTTGAATCATTTTTGGTTTAAGTACGTCATAATTTTAGGGTACTGAGAGGCTTTCCAATTCTATTGGTCCTTGGCGACACATTACGTGCAGCGTATGCCCATATTTCTTTTCTGCTCGCAAAATGCGTCGTTCTTGACGTGCGCCTGTTATGCGCGGGTGCCAAGAGCCTGGTCTACGAGGTGATGATGCCCCACAGACCACTGCTGACAGCAGCGACACACCACCATTACATTTACCCAACATGTGCAGCAGTCTATCGATACCTCCACCCAGCTTCCTGTTGCTACACACAGAGATGCCGTTAAACTAACTTAAGTTGTTCACTTTGTGTATGGACTTCGGTGGAGTACGGTTGTACTATAGACTGGATATCTCGAACGCCGTTCACATCTGAACTCAGCGCAATTACTGACTACAAAGACAAAACAGATGGTGCACAGACGGGCCTTCCGAGTGCCATCTGCTTTCCGATGACTGTGAAAAAATCAATCGCTCACACAGCAGTACCTCAGTGTGCACGCAAATACTCTTGTACCACTGAACACAGTCCTTGTAGATGCTGCATTGTTTTTTTCCTGCAGTGTAGATAGAAAAGGAAAGAGGGCCAAATATGATTCCTAACATCAAGATCACTCTAAGAAGACCCCAGCTGTCATCAAAAACAGCACTTAGAAAGCTCATTTTCAAAGATTTAACTTTGTCAAACCTCCACATTAGAATCCAGGCCCAACATTTTGGTTTGGCTCAGTGCATTGCTTTGAAAGAACTAAGCTATTCAGATATTGTAAGCAACTTAATTACTACGAAGTACAAGCACAATTCCACTAGCCAATTAATTCCATTTCAGTACTGAATGTTTAGTGAAGTACGGTATTTGAATCGAACGTAAGTAAAGATTCACAGTTCTTACATTCCTTTCTTATCTTACATGTTGTTTGTAGGTTTAGGAAAAGCTTCTGATAATGATGACTCATGAACGCTCCTTGAAATTCTAATGGTAGCAGGATAAAACATAGAGAGCGAAAAGTTATCTACAGGTTGTGCAGAAACCTGACCGGAGTTATAAAATTCGAAGGGCAGGAAAACGAGGATGCAGCTGATAGGGGAGTGATGCAGGATTGTAGCCTGTCTCCGATGTTATTCAGTCTGTACGTAGAGCAAGCAGTGAAGGGAACCATGGAGAAATTTCGACAGAGAATTTGAGTTGAGAGAGAAGAAATAAAATTTTTTCGATTTTCTGATTACATTGTAATTCTGTCAGAGTTAGCAAGGACTTGCAAGATAAGTGAAATGAAATGACTAATGCCTCGGAAGCGGTCTACCAGGCATCAAAGGAAAAACAAATGAAATGGAATGTAGTCGAAGAAACGCAGGAGAAGCTGACAGAATTAGTAAATGAGACACTGAAAGTTGTAGATGAGTATTGCTATTTGGGCAGCAAAATAACAGATGCTGCCGAAAATTAGTTCGGTGGCTGGAAAAACTATTAAAGATGCAATGGTTTCAGTGGGCGTATACCCACGTTCACAAAAGAACAGACTTGAACGACTAGAGATAAGACGTTCATATTTCATGTTCTGCAGAAATGATTAGCATTTCGACCATGTCGACCGGCGGGTTCATAGTCAACACGCTATTTTGCGCTGCAACATCATCTGCCGGTAAAACGTGCATGCAGCTCTCGTTGTCGCAATAAACCGAAGGTAACACACAATTCTGACTTGAGCAGACCTTCAGGACGTCTCGCAGACGTATGCGCAAAAGGTAGCATTAAATTAGTGAGTTTGGAAGAGGCTGTAATATTGGTATGAAAGAATGTAACGAGTCCAGTCGGAAAACTGCTGCGCGTGTGGAACGAAGTGATACGGCAGTGCAGAGGAGGCGTGCAGTATGGCTTAGGGAAGGCCGGAGAACACGACTAAAAGGGTACGGTCTTCCGTGATCAAATTACGAAGGTCATCGGTCCCTAAGCTTACGCGCTACTTAATCTAAAAAGCTTACGCGCTACTTAATCTAACTTACGCTAAGGACAACACACACGCACACACACACACACACACACACACACACATGCCCGAGGGAGGACTCCAACCTCTGACGGAGGGAGACGTGCAGACCGTAACAAGGCGCCCTAGACCGAGCGGCTACACTGCGCGGCCCCCTGGAGAAAATCGACACCTCATCCGATTGACCTTGCATGACAGACCTGTGTCCTCCTCTACTCTGGCACAACAGTGTAACACATCGTACGGTATTAGGGGTGACAGTCTGGCGTCGTTCATTACGGAATGGATCATGTGCGCGCCCTCCACTTCTCTGCCTGCATTTGACGAATGTGAGAAACAGGCTAGACATCAATGGTGTATGGAACGACGTCACTGTGTCAGGAATGGTATTAGGTAGTGTTGTCGGACGGTTCTAGATTCTGTTGGTTTGAAAATGATGGCCGCATTTTGGTTCGTCGCAGACAGAGGGAGCGGCAACACAGGAACTGCATTCGCACAAGACAAGACATATAGGACCACCACAACGGTTCTATTGGGTACAACCACAAATCACAGTTGATCCGTGTCCAGGGCACTGTGACCAGAGTGACCTAGGTGAATGACAGCCTGTGACCCTTAGCTACACCCTTTCTGCACAATGCCGTGGATGCTATTTTTCGGGTTGGTTCAAATGGCTCTGAGCACTATGGGACACCTTCTGAGGTCATCAGTCCCCTAGAACTTTGAAATACTTAAACCTAGTTAACCTAAGGACATCACACACATCCATGCCCGAGGCAGGATTCTAACCTGCGACCGTAGCGGTCGCACGGTTCCAAAATGTAGCGCCTAGAACCACTCGGCCACTCCGGCCGGCTATGTTTCGGGAAGACAATGCACGACCACATGTTGGTGCACGAACACGTGCCTTCTTGGTGTCACAGGGTGTCAGCCATTTCCTCTGGCCTGCTAGATCGCCGGACTTGGCCATCGAAAACGTGTGGCATATGGTGAAAGAATTCTGGTAGAGCATTGTGAGCCAGCGCAGATGAGCTTTGGAACCAGGTGAATTCAGCGCGGATGGCTATACCGCAGGGCGCCATTCGCATCTTATACTCGTCGATGCCATCACACAAGGAACAAGTTATCAGAACCCCTGCTAGGCAACTAGACACATGTTGAACCGAAGTGGCTGAAACGCTAATCATTTCTGCAGAACATACTATTGTACATGTTCTGTGAATGTAGATGTCTTATCTCAAATCATTCAAACTGTTCGGTTTTTATTTTTTTCTGATCATTTGTTTAGGCTGCATTAGTTATTTCGAGATGAAGAGGTTTTCACTAGACAGACAAACTGGTGTTGAGAACTTCCTCAAACCACCCTTCACACTGAAAACCACAGCAACAACCCCAGCTATTTTTAGGTCGTAGATCGTAAGAAGATTTGTATACAATTAAGTAGTAAATGTGAAATGCTGCATTACAAGCCTCTAGCTCTAAAAATCTCTAAAATGCCATTTTTTCAAGTTACGTATCATATAATGCGTCCTGGTAGGGACCATATCGCAGGTTCAGCATGCGGTCTAACATCGTAGATACGACCCTGTAGACCATCTGATAAAACTATTGGGACAGTACGATGTGACGTGGAACTGACCACTAGAAGGCACAAGAGACACCGCTATAGAGGGAGACTAGGAGTACTGGGTTGTCTGTATAGAGGCAGTAACAACAGGATGGGTTGGTCACGAATGAGGTCTGGTCAATGGATGTCAGATGATTAACAACCGCATGAGAGACACTTCAACCCTTTTAAAATTGCCAAGTCCACTTTTGGAGATGTGACTGTGTAGTGGAAGCGCAAAGGAACAAACACAGCCGAACCGATATCAGGCAGTCTTCATATACTGGCGGACAGCGACCATCGAGAATTGCGAAGGGTGGCCGTGAAAAATTGCACGAAATCAACGGAACGAATCACTCATGAGTTTTAAATTGCTATCAGCAGTCCATTTTTCTAAATGATTATGGGCAGGAAGTTAAAAAAGAATGGGGTACAGTGGTCGGGCGCCACTGGACAGTGGGTGACTGGAACCAGCGATCTGGAGTGATGGATGACCATTTGTCAGCCCGATGGTAGTGTTTGTGCTGGCTAATGCCTGGAGAACCTGACATGCCATCACGTGTAGTACCAACAGTGATGTGCGGAGGAGGTGATGGTATGGTGTGGAGGTGTTTTTCGTGGTCATCTACATCTACATATATACTCCGCTAGCCATCAAGCGGTGTGTGGCGGTGGGCACAATTCGGGCCAGAGTCATATCCCCCCCACTCTGTTCAACTCGAGGATCGCACGAGGGAAAAACGACTATCTGGACGCCTTAGTACGAGCTCTTATGTCCCTTATCTTTGTATGAAGATCACTGCGCGATTTGAAAGTTGGTGGTAACAATATATGCTCTACATCCTCGGCGAAAATCGGATTTCGGAATTTAGTGAGCAGCCCCTTCCGTTTAGCGCGCCGTCTACGTGTAAGTGTGTCCCACTTCAAACTTTCAATGAGATTTGTAACACTCTCGCGATGGCTAAACCTATCAGTCACAAATCTTGCCACTCTTCTTTGGACATTCTCCATCTCTTGAATGAGACCCAACTGGTAAGGGTCCCATACAGATGAAGAATTCTATAAGACTGGACGAACTAACGTATTGTCGTCTCCTTATTGCGCCTAAGTAAACGCTAAATACGGAAGGGTATGGACACATTTTTCAGAAGTGCGTAGAGTAGAGCTACAGCTGCGATACGATGATGGTTTGTGTCAACATGACACTGCACACTGTCATAAAATTGCATCTGTGAAGTAACAGCTTGTGGTCAATAATATTGCTGAATGATATGTCTATCCAGAATCCTGACCTGAAACCCAAGGAAATACAATTGGGATCAGTTTGAACATCGACTTAGAACCAGACACCAGGGTGTAATTTTTATACGCTCTCAGGTTTCGCCTCTTGCGGAAGAATAGGCTGCTGTTCCTCCATAATCACTCAGACAGAAAGTGTCCGTACCGGAGTTCAACCCGTCATAATGGCGTTGCGTGGACACACCCCAGTAGTAATTTCTAATAGAAGGTGTCCCGATACCTTTGATCAAATAGTGTATCTGACCGTACAGCTCACACACTATAATCGACAGCCAGTAATTAGAGAGGAACCACATCAGCCTTCTAATATGGCAACATATCGACCCTGCCGACGTATCGTTTGCAAACAAACGTACAATGCAAGCCCGGGAAGAGTGCCAAAAACACGTTCACTGCTATGGTACGTTCCACAGCCCTGTATAAACTCAACAGCCGAGCAGCGACAAACCAGTTGTTGGTAATTTACCAAGCTGATCGGCCATGCTGTGAGACTGACAGTATGTTGACCCTCCTGTATGTAGAATATCCTGAAACAGTCATTCGGACTTCGGTGTTACGGTTCTCGATGGCTTTTACAATTGAAATTGTTACCGTTTCACATTGAGATTCACTTTGTGAAGCAAGCCGCTCGCAAACGGAATGCTACGTGTCTCTGTTGTCGGGCTGCATCAGCCACATTAACAAACTTTATTCCTTTAGCATCAAAGCATGACACCATTAAATCCACCTTAAATTCATCCACCCAATTAAGTACATCCGTTTCCTCTGAGTAACGGATTATTATCCTCTGTATCAAAATGCGCATTAAATCGTATGCCACTTTTTAGACTAACGTGCAAGGAAACAAATGAAGAACATAACCATTTACTGCGATGGCAGCTGACGGCAGGAGCATTGCGCTTTAGTTAAAAATATATGGAACGCGATAGAACGGTTAAAAACCACGACAGTGAACAAAATAATTATTTAACAAGTGCAACAGTAACAGCGCGGAAAAAGAGCACACCATAGGTAAATGGTAAAAAAAATTATGGTATTACGATATTCAATCTGAAATGTAACAGAAAGGTTGTTTTGCTTTTAGATGAAATGCCGTACAACGTGGTACATTTAAATCCAACCGCATAAAATAGCTGGTAGCGTTATATGACGTAAATATAACTCAGTAAATAACTAATTTTTTCAAATTAGTCTCGTGCATCTGATTTGCAATACAGAGTTGCAGAATAACTTTTCGTGGTTTAATTGCGCAGCATGTGGTTGGCTACAAATACTAACATAACAAGAACGCGTAATTGTCATTCCTTTGCTTACAACAATAGCTTTGAGCCGAATTTCATGTAAATCTCCTGAAGATGTTACCATGTCATAACAGTTTTCTGTCAGAATAATAAGCCGGAATGTCCTGAGGGTAGTACGTTAATGGCTGAAAAATTAATGTGCGAAGCAACTATAAACAAACTTGAAGCGCAATTTCTCTTCAGTTTTTCTTTGAAAGGGCAGCACGCAAGAAAAGCCGTGATATTAAAAATACGATTATATTTTCGTGTTGTCTATTTCATTCACAAGAGAATCGTGGCCTTTTCGCGGGCAGTGGAATATTTTCTGCACTTCGGCCGAGGTAGATTTAAATGTACGCTTAGTCGTTCCAGAATATCAGAATGATGTATATTTGTATGTATTATAATTGTTAAGGACGTCAGTTGTACTTTGACCATACACAAAACTTTTCCATGTTTTGAATATTGAATTTTAAAGGTACTCTTTATTATAAGGTAGGTTGGTGTGTGGAGTTGAGAAGCAATATCAGTGATGATGCTAAAGAGGGTAGAGGCAATGCCATTGTTGCGGAAAAGGGAACAAAAGTCTAACAAAGTGGGTGGGATGTATGGCATTTCTTCGGATTTCTAATATCCGTGATGTGACTCCCAAACTATTATTCAACATCTGATGACGGCAGTAGTCTAAACGACGTTATAAATAAGGAAGTACGTTAAGGGAACTATACGATATATTCACAAAATATCTACAGCTATGGCAGAGTCTGTAGGAAATTTCCTTAGTTAATCAATTCAGAAGAATATCGTCATGAAGATATGAGACGCCGATAGATATGAAAACTATGGCACAACTAGTTTAAATTTATAAGTGCAAGATTTTTACGATAATACGAGTAGTATACAGAGGCATGGAAAACACTACCGAAACACCGTTTGGCTGTGATCGGCTTGGCTTTAGGAAGCGTAAAGGCAGCAGGCACGCAGTTCTGAAGATATACGTAATGAAGGAGACATGATTTAAGAAACGTCAAGACAATTTCACAAGAAAAGGAGTTTGATAACGTAGAGTCGTGCAAAATATTTCGAATTCACAGAAAAATACGTAGGGCTTATAAGCTACAGGGGACGACAGGTGATGTGAAATACGTTCAGAATCCAAATCGTCGAGATAAAGATACAAGAGAAAGACTAAAATGGGTGGATACGATTTTTTTCTACTTTTCAAAGTGTTCTTCAAGGAAGTAATGAAGCATGTGATGGAAAGGCTCGGGAGTGGAATTATAATTCTGGATGTAAGAATATCAATAATAACATTCGCTTATGACACTGCTGACCTCAGTGAAAGTAGGAATGAAGAACAGGAGCTGTTGAATACAAGAAACTGTGTAATGAATACGAAATCTGGGCTTAAATTAAATGAAGGAGAGTTAAAAATAATGAGGAACAGCAGAAAGGAGATATAAGATCAACTTCAAATCATAACTGGGGACGACTTAGTATACGAAGTGAACTCATTCAGGACATCACGACGGATGAAGCAACTAGTATGGGCTGAGAAGGTCGTTCCTCGCCGAATGAAGTCTACAAACATCCATCATAGATTTCCATGCGGAGAAGGAATTTCAGAGAATTTACATCTTGACGAAAGCATTGTTCAGAAGCGTATAGTTGACTGTGGCATAATCGGAATGGAAGAGAATCGAATCTTGCTGACAATTAGGTGAGCTTATAAGATATGAAATGCAGCGGTTCTCCACACCATCGAGAGGACACGGAAGCGTGGACTACACCTAACAGAGGACATATTTAATGATAGGATAGATATCATGGCGTGACCGAAAATCATCCATTGTTGAAGGGAGAGGCGTAGAAGTAGAAGAGGAAGAATGAGGTCGAAATTTATTTACCAGATAACTGAGGGCGTTGGTTGCAACGGGACATTTCTGCACCAACCAGTAAAGGACAGACAACCTAAAACATTACAAACGTACCCTGTACCGCACACAACAATGCGGACTGCAGAACGTAGATGTGAGTGTAGGTTTAAAAGATAATCAGTACACTCTGTGTAACGCCCTTAATGCCGCCCAACTGGCCATACGCTTGATGGACACGAAAATTAATCAGCGACACACAGTTGCGTTGGACACGAAAACGTGTACCAGTAATCGAAACTAACGCCTTCGTGAACTGAGATAACTAATCAGAAATGAAATCCAGTCAGACTTCAGACAGTACATAGCTGTGTTCACGAAACTGAAAAGGTTAGAGACACGAAGATTCAAAGAGAATCTGGCCTTTCCGCCATGTTGGCAACTTCACTCAGTCACTAAAAACAGAGTCACTCAACGGAACTTCGGAGAAGAGAATCGAACATTACTGTCAAAAAGCGCTGTATTCGCGCAAGAGAGAAGATCATATTTGAAAGTCATGTCGTTAACCTCAGTAGTGAACGGCTATCGTGAAGTTTTGAGATACATTTATTTGCCCTTTGGCTCTTCGCTAACTATTCTTTGCCAATTAGACTTCGTTCTATGCAAACCAAGATCAGCCGATAGAGCGACGGTAGGTACAATTCGACAGCATAATCTGCAGTGGACCTCATTTCTGTTGATCTGGAGAAGCTAAATCGATCAAGTAATTGATTTGAATTCACTTAATTCTATTTCACGTCCCGGTTACGCCGAGAGTGCGCCTGCAACTTGGCCAAGTACCCCCTAGGGCTTTGGCGATCCTATTGGTGGGCGTGCCTTAACTACCTTACGACCGGCCTAATCCCTGACTCTATAGTCACCGCTCCTCCCCACTTCGTGCTTACTTCAAAATGTTTTGGCGTTCTCTTGCGCCCAATAAGCTGACTAGCGGCACAGCTTGGTCCTCTATAATGTTGGCACATCCACGTTTGATATCTTCCCACAACTGTAGGACTTTGTCACCACGCTATTATGGATCCTTACACTTCTCTAAATATCGACTCAAATGTGTACAACTATTTTGGAGTACTTATCTTCTGCCGGCCGGTGTGGCCGAGCGGTTGTAGGCGCTTCGGTCTGGAATCGAGCGACAGCTACGGTCGCAGGTTCGAATCCTGCCTCGGGCATGGATGTGTGTGATGTCCTTAGGTTAGTTAGACTTTACTGGTTCTAAGTTCTTAGGGACTGATGAGCTCAGATGTTAAGTCTCATAGTGCTCACAGCCATTTGAACCATTTGAACTTATCTTCTTCAGTTCTCTAGCACCATATAAGCTACAAGAATTTTTTTATATTTTTGTAGCTCAGGCTGTTAGCTGAACTTATTGTGCCTGACAATAGCGTGTATATCACACAATAAGATTCCTGCGCCTGACTTGTTTTCGTTTCTATAAGCTCTCAGTAGATTTCACCATCTGACTGAAGATAGCTGTTTATCACAGTGTTTGCATTGCTTTGAGAAATTAAGGTAATTTCTGTTTGTTCTTATTAATTCTTTGCTTGCAATATTCTATAATATGCTGTCATACCCTACACTCTAATTCGTAATATATATATATATATATATATATATATATATATATATATATATATATATATATATATATATATATATATATATATTCACAAGAAAAAATACAAGAGGAAGAAGAGTTGAAGCAATGTTATGACAAAGGTGACGCTTTTCCACCCAGGAAACGCCCCAGAACACCAAATCCTGTGCCATCGCTGACAGCAAGGATGTTCCATATCCTGTCTCTAACTGAGGCGATGACTAAAAGCCAGAAAAGTCGTTTCTGACGTTTGTTGCCTGAATGTCAAGGTTTCACATTAGTGCAGTGCGCTAAATGTAAAATATAACTTTGTTTCACAGGAAAAATAAACTGTTTGTTGCAATACCATAAAAATAGTAGAATGGACTATATTCACTCACGTTGAGACCAAGCAGAATGTAAGTAGAGTGTGTATGTGTTTGTATGTTGGCAGCGCTTTAGACCATATCGGAACCTCTGACAGCGCTGTGCGCACTCTGTAAGAGACTCTGTGGCTGGTCGGACTAGCAGTGGGAGGTGAACAGCCAGCAGTGATGGCAGTTGGGAGTGAGTAGCCAGCGGTTATGGAGGTTAGAAGTTTGAAGTGTTAGCGTGAGCGGACGATCTAGACGTGTGTCCCTCATCGAAATGTAATTTGTCGATGATTGTATAATTTTTGGAACTGAATGTCATGGATTATGTAATTTTTGAACTGGTTGTCACATTATTAACGTAAATACATTGTTTGCTCTGCAACAAAATCTTTCCTCTGCTAACCACTTGCCTATTAGTAGTTAGAGCCTTCAGTAGTTATGAATCATTTACGTAGCTGGCTGTATTACAGTAGTTTGTGTAACGAAGATTTTTGTGAGGTAAGTGACTTATGAAATGTATAGGTTATTGTTAGGATTTCTAATTCAGGGCCATTCTTTTGTATTAATTGTTTGAAGTCAGGTTATCATTTTTGAGCAGTCAGATTGCGTTTCGCTAGGATACTGTAGGGCAGTGTTGACATGATAAAGACATGCAAAGTGACACTTCCATTGAGTTTCAGTCAGAAGCTTAAGAACACTGAGTAACTATCTAGCAGTTTAAGTAAAAATTTAACTAAGAAGTTTCAAGAACACCTTGAGAAAAGACGTTTATGTTGGCAGGACATGTATAATAGTATGTTCTGCAGAAATGATTACCATTTCTTTCACCTCTGTTCAGTATGTGTCCTGTTCCATAGTAGGTACAGAGTCTGCCATGGGCCATGAAAACTTGTTCCTTGCGTAATGTCATCGATGTTATAAGGCGCGAATGGTGTCCTGTGGCATAATCATCCATGCTACATTCACTTGTTTACAAAGTTCATATGTGGTGTTCGGCATTGGGTCACAGCCCTGCACCTGTCCTTTTACCACATCCCATACACTTCCAACTGACGACAAGTCTTGTGATCTGGCGGGCAAGGCCAAACGTGTGACACCCTATGACACCAAGAAGGCACGTGTTCGTACAGCACCATCTGGTCATCAGCCGTCTTCCTGAAAATAGTGTCTGAGGAGTGGTCTAGAAAGGGTCACAGGATGCAATTCAGGTTGTTCACACTGGCCGTAGTGCCTTGGGCACGCACCACCTGTGATTTGTGGTTGTACCCAATAGCACCCAGCACCGTAAGGCCTCGATTTGGCGCTGTATGTCTTGTGCCAATGCAGTCATTGCGATGCCGCTCCCCTGTCTACTGCGAACCAAAATGCGACCATCATTTTCAAACAAACGGGACCCGGATTCGTCCTAAAACCATGTGTGATGCCATTAATGACCACAGTGACCCTTAGCATGTTTCTCCACATTCGTCAAAGGTAGTCTGAGAAGAGGACGTCGCGTGCGCAACCCGAGCCGTAATAAACGGCGACAGACTGCCAATCTGATAGTGTACGATGTGTGCCCTGCAATACCATTCGAATGAGGTGTCGATATTCTCGTGGGGTGTCTGGGTGCTGCCACCTGACCCATCTCGTCGGGTTCTGTGGTCTTCTGCGTGAACCATCCTGCACACACCCTTTGCACTGCCGAAACACTTCGTCCCATACGACCAACAATATCCCGGATAGATACATCACACATTCTCTGATGCCAGTGATGCGCCCCCTTTCAAACTCACTGATTTGGTGGTACGATTCGCGCATGCATCTACGAGACATGCTGCACGTCTGATCAAGTCACACTGATCCATTACATTCTGCTTATAGCGACAACGAGAGTAGCAGGCACATTTTATTGATAGGTGGTGTTCCTCAGCGAATCGATTGTAACGGAACTGAAATGATGGTGGGCTGACAGTAATTTGGAGCCCGCGCATCGGAAACGGGCGCGCTTGTGTGAGACTGCCAGGGAGTGCACCCTGATGCCATCTATAGGCGAAACTGGGAATTAGCGCTACCTGTCAGACAATGCACTAAGCTCTCGGAGTCAAATGTATTCTTTTTCTTGGTAATTACAAGTTATTACTGTATAGTTTAATGTTGTAAAGCGCTAGTAGTAAATCATTATGACTGGTATGAACTCCAGGGTAATAAATATAAATATTCTTAAATACTAAATGATTTCGTTAAAAAGGTGGTAGGGGAACGCCCCCACTCTTGGTGATACGAGTGTAGCTAGGGGTAGCTGGAGACACAGGGACTGAACAATGGAATGGCCTGGAGAGTGTTGACGTGATCGGACGTGTGTAACTGTGCTCACGAAAAAGTGATTGTGCAACAGCGAAGAGGCGAATATCGTCGCCGTTTGTGGAGTAGAACGCGACGAATGGTTGTCGAAGCCGTCTCTATGCCACTGGGGCTGATTGTAAGAGTTCCTGCGCCCAGATTTTATGGCGGACGTGCAGTAGCTTATACGAGTGCTACGGCTCGTAGTTCCAGCCGCCATTAAGGGCATGAGGCGTGAAGAGCTGCGTTAGCCACATGCATCTCACCACCAGCACCGACACGTCTACCCAAGGCAAGACTGCTTGCAATTGTTAAGTCTAACTTTGTATACATGTAAAAGGAGAATACCAGTTTTCTTTTATGCAAGTGCAGAGGACAGAATATAGTAATGAGTAAAATTATGACGCATGTTGTTCATTGTAAAGTGTAGTAACCTCAAACATAGTATAGTGAAATCAGACTGAGGCCACCATCGCCTCTTTCATTTACAACTCTTTTGGTTGTAGAATACTTTAGCGTATAAGAATGTTGAAAAGAGCAATGGTCACACCAGAATGAGTCGCCTATTTATAGTTACTTAAATTTTTCTGAGTAACCTTTCAAGTAAAGTCACTTAACTAATTCTGTCTCAATTGTCCAAAGAGTAATATCCAAAATCATTAAATAAGTTGAAGGATAGAATTTTGTTAACCCAAGTTGCATAAACTGTCTTGGTAGTAATTACCAAGCCAACTCACAGAAATTGAGAGAGTATTTGCTTTGTAGAATCATCTAGAATGATCAGAAATAGTAATATTCCGAATTAAGTTTAAATTCAACTCAAGCCATTTCACTTTGAAACGAGCCGAAAAAATTGATTTATTCTTTTGCTCCTTCAGAGCTGGCGACCGTAATTATAAGTATTTTCAGGAGGATTCGACGGTAAGTCTGCTGCTCTCGTCGTGCTGATAGGATTATCCACTGCTGCTAGCAGTGGTGATTGGATACATAAGCTCACTACCAAGTTAAGTGGGTCAGGTAGGCAGTGTTACCGTGTGAACTGTAGGGCACTGTAGGCCGTGGATCGAACCCGTTCAATCATCACAGCTCTTAGGGAAATAGTCCGGTTAGGAGTGTACTAATCATTAGGTAAATACTGGCGAGTAACGGTCAAAAATGTATACGCAAGTGAATTTAGCAAGGTCCACGTAGCACCTAGTTAATGTGGTGCAATGGCGAGGGTAGGAGTGGAGTAAAAGTGAGCTGAGCTTGTGGCAGCTGTGCTGTATTCAAATATTAACAACGTGAATTCACTACTACCTCTTACCATTAGGACTGAGCTATTTACAGTTAAAATGCGTAGCAGTAAGCGCAAAGGCGTGACAGCTACAAGTCCGTATTGCTTTTATACATACAGAATTAGGAAGCGGGTCATTCCGTCAGTGGAGGGGGTTAAAACAACCGAGTCAGTTGAGAACATACCCCATTTACTGATGGAAAGATTCGGCGGTTCGGTCGCACGATGTTGACATAGAATCCGCGGGCCGACATGGTTCAAATGCTAATCATTTCTGCAGAACATACTCATGTTCTGTGAATCTGAACATCCTGTCTCTAGTGGTTGAAGGTGTTCTGTTTTTTTTTTCTGAACATGAGTGTATCTTTGTTTCACAGAAAAAAGAAAATTGGCAGTTCCATAAAAAATAGTAGAATGGACTGTGTACATAGTGGCATTGAAAAGTAAGTCACGCATGTCGTCCGACGCAAACATGATGGCGCAAGAATAGTGGCTCATTGTCAGGAAGGAGTACAGTTCTGCTTCAGTGCCGATAACAGGTGCGTCACAGTGTGGGAGTGAAATGAGCCGGAAATTGAAAACATACTCGATAGATGCAGTACGCGGGGCGATACGATTCATGTGGCCAAATCTTTTAATCGAAGAAGGGTTTATGATGAATTTCTTGCTGCACATGTACCAAATTCAATGCTGCGCCTAGTCTTAGTGAAATGGTGCCAGCAATCTGACCAAGGCCACACAGACGCGTGTGATGCGGATCGGGAAGGAAGGCCACAGACGTCGAGCACAGACGGAGTGTCGAGGCAATCGAGGATATGATTCGCAGTAGTCGCATATCTTCCGATGATGAAGACATTCTCACAGCAGTTCCCGAATGGCTCCGTAACCAATAAGGGAAGTTGTATCGTCCAGAAATATAACGATCAGTACAACGTTACAACAGTCGTTTGCAGAAACTTGGCGACTGTGTCGAAAAACGTTGGATTTATCTGTGTCACTTTGAAGTTTCTAAATCTACATCTACGTGACTACTCTGCAATTCACATTTAAGTGCTTGGCAGAGGGTTCATCGAACCACAATCATACTATCTCTCTACCATTCCACTCCCGAACAGCGCGCGGGAAAAACGAACACCTACACCTTTCTGTTCGAGCTCTGATTTATCTTATTTTATTTTGATGATCGTTCCTACCTATGTAGGTTGGGCTCAACAAAATATTTTAGCATTCGGAAGAGAAAGTTGGTGACTGAAATTTCGTAAATAGATCTCGCCGCGACGAAAAACGTCTTTGCTGTAATGACTTCCATCCCAATTCGTGTATCATATCAGCAACACTCTCTCCCCTACTACGTGATAATACAAAACGAGCTGCCCTTTTTTGCACCCTTTCGATGTCCTCCGTCAATCCCACCTGGTAAGGATCCCACACCGCGCAGCAATATTCTAACAGAGGACGAACGAGTGTAGTGTAAGCTGTCTCTTTAGTGGACTTGTTGCATCTTCTAAGTCTCCTGCCAATGAAACGCAACCTTTGGCTCGCCTTCCCCACAATATTGTCTATGTGGTCTTTCCAGCTGAAGTTGTTCGTAATTTTAACACCCAGGTACTTAGTTGAATTGACAGCCTTGAGAATTGTACTACTTATCGAGTAATCGAATTCCAACGGATTTGTTTTGGAACTCATGTGAATCACCTCACACTTTTCGTTATTTAACGTCATTTGCCACCTGCCACATCATACAGCAATCTTTTCTAAATCGCTTTGCAACTGATACTGGTCTTCGGATGACCTTACTAGACGGTAAATTACAGCATCATCTGCGAACAACCTAAGAGAACTGCTCAGATCGTCATCCAGGTCATTTATATAGATCAGGAACAGCAGAGGTCCTAGGACGATTCCCTGGGGAATACCTGATATCACTTCAGTTTTACTCGACCTACGAACTGTGACCTTCCTGACAGGAAATCACGAATCCAGTCGCACAACTGAGACGATACCCCGTAGGCCCGCAGCTTGATTAGAAGTCGCTTTTGAGGAACGGTGTCAAATGCTTTCCGGAAATCTAGAAATCCGGAATCAACTTGAGATCCCCCGTCGATAGCGGCCATTACTTCGTGCGAATAAATAGCTAGCTGTGTTGCACAAGAACGATGTTTTCTGAAACCATACTGATTACGTATCAATAGATCGTTCCCTTCGAGATGATTCATAATGTTTGAATACAGTATATGCTCAAAAACCCTACTGCAAACCGACGTCAATGATATAGGTCTGTAGTTAGATGGATTACTCCTACTACCCTTCTTAAACACTGGTGCGACCTGTGCAATTTTCCAATCTGTAGGTACAGATCTATCAGTGAGCGAGCGGTTGTATATGATTGCTAAGTAGGGAGCTATTGTATCAGCGTAATCTGAAAGGAACCTAATCGGTATACAATCTGGACCTGAAGACTTGCCCGTATCAAGAGATTTGAGTTGTTTCCAAACCCCCTAAGGTATCTACTTCTAAGAAACTCATGCTAGCAGCTGTTCGTGTTTCAAATTCTGGAATATTCCATTCATCTTCCCTGGTGAAGGAATTTCGGAAAACTGCGTTCAATAACTCCGCTTTAGTGGCATAGTCGTCGGTAACAGTACCATCGGCACTGCGCAGCGAAAGTATTGATTGCGTCTTGCCGCTTGTGTACTTTACATACAACCAGAATTTCTTCGGATTTTCTACCAAATTTCGAGACAATGTTTCGTTGTGGAACGTATTAAAGGCATCTCGCATTGAAGTCCGTGCCAAATTTCGCGCGTCTGTATATTTTAGCCAATCTTCGGGATTTCGCGTTCTTCTGAACTTCGCATGCATTTTCCGTTGCCTTTGCAACAGCGTTCGGACCTGTTTTGTGTACCACGGGGGATCAGTTCCATCTCTTAGCAATTTATGAGGTATGAATCTTTCAACTGCTGTTGCTACTATATATTTGAATTTGAGCCACATCTCGTCTACATTTGCATAGTCAGTTCGGAAGGAATGGAGATTGTCTCTTAGGAAGGCTTCTGGTGACACTTTATCAGCTTTTTTAAATAAAATTATTTTGCGTTTGTTTCTGGTGGATTTGGAAGAAACGGTATTGAGCCTAGCTACAACGACCTTGTGATCACTAATCCCTGTATCAGTCATGATGCTCTCTATCAGCTCTGGATGATTTGTGGCTAAGAGGTCAAGTGTGTTTTCGCAACCGTTTACAATTCGCGTGGGTTCGTGGACTAACTGCTCGAAATAATTTTCGGAGAAAGCATTTAGGACAGTCTCGGAAGATGTTTTCTGCCTACCACCGGTTTTGAACAAGTATTTTCGCCAACATATCGAGGGAAGGTTGAAGTCCCCACCAACTATAACCGTATGAGTGGGGTATTTATTTGTTACGACACTCAAATTTTCTCTGAACTGTTCAGCAACTATATCATCGGAGTCTGGGGGTCGGTGGAAGGAGCCAATTATTAACTTAGTTCGGCTGTTAAGTATAACCTCCATCCATACCAATTCGCACGGAGTATCTACTTCGACTTCACTACAAGATAAACCACTGCTGACAGACAAAAACACTCCACCACCAATTCTGCCTAAACTATCTTTCCTGAACACCGTCTGATACTTCGTAAAAATTTCTGCAGAACTTATTTCAGGCTTTAGCCAGCTTTCTGTACCTATAACGATTTCAGCTTCTGTGCTTTCTATTAGCGCTTGAAGCTCAGGGACTTACAACAATTTACAACTACAATTCCGACTGTTCCTTGATCCAAGCAAGTCCTGTATTTTCCATGCACCCTTTGAGATTGTAGCCCACCCCGTGCTTTCCCGAGGCCTTCTAACCTGAAAAACCGCCCAGTTCACGCCACACAGCCTCCGCTACCCGTGTAGCCGCCAGATGAGTGTAGTGAACTCCTGACCTATTCAGCGGAACCCGAATACCCACCACCCTATGGCGCAAGTCAAGGAATCTGCAGCCAACACGGTCGCAAAACCATCTGAGCCTCTGATTCAGACCCTCCACCCGGCTCTGCACCAAAGGTCCACAGTTGGTTCTGTCAACGATGCTGCAGATGGTGAGATCTGCCTTCATCTCGTAAGCAAGACCGGCAGCCTTCACCAAATCAGATAGCCGCTGGAATCCAGCATTAAGGAAAATTTACTTGACCTGCCACAATAATGCCTAAGTTATTTTAGGAGTCCCCTGATAAGGAAAGCTATCTCATTATACAGGGTGTTACAAAAAGGTACGGCCAAACTTTCAGGAAACATTCCTCACACACAAAGAAAGAAAATATGTTATGTGGGCATGTGTCCGGAAACGCTTACTTTCCATGTTAGAGCTCATGTTATTACTTCTCTTTAAATCACATTAATCATGGAATGGAAACACACAGCAACAGAACGTACCAGCGTGAGTTCAAACACTTTGTTACAGGAAATGTTCAAAATGTCCTCCGTTAGCGAGGATACATGCATCCACCCTCCGTCGCATGGAATCCCTGATGCGCTGATGCAGCCCTGGAGAATGGCGTATTGTATCACAGCCGTCCACAATACGAGTACGAAGAGTCTCTACATTTGGTACCGGGGTTGCGTAGACAAGAGCTTTCAAATGCCCCCATAAATGAAAGTCAAGAGGGTTGACGTCAGGAGAGCGTGAAGGCCATGGAATTGGTCCGCCTCTACCAACCCATCGGTCACCGAATCTGTTGTTGAGAAGCGTACCAACACTTCGACTGAAATGTGCAGGAGCTCCATCGTGCATGAACCACATGTTGTGTCGTACTTGTAACGGCACATATTCTAGCAGGACAGGTAGAGTATCCCGTATGAAATCATGATAACGTGCTCTATTGAGCGTAGGTGGAAGAACATGGAGCCCAATCAAGACATCACCAACAATGCCTGCCCAAACGTTCACAGAAAATCAGTTTTGATGACGTGAGTGCACAATTGCGTGAGGATTCTCGTCAGCCCACACGTGTTGATTGCGAAAATTTATTATTTGATCACGTTGGAATGAAGCCTCATCCGTAAAGAGAACTTTTGCACTGAAATGAGGATTGACACATTGTTGGATGAACCGTTCGCAGAAGTGTACCTGTGGACGCCAATCAGCTGCTGATAGTGCCTGCACACGCTGTACATGGTACGGAAACAACTGGTTCTCCCGTAGCACTCTTCAGACAGTGACGTCGTCAACGTTACCTTGTACAGCAGCAACTTCTCTGACGCTGACATTAGGGTTATCGTCAACTGCACGAAGAATTGCCTCGTCCATTGCAGGTGACCTCGTCGCTCTAGGTCTTCCCCAGTCGCGAGTCATAGGCCGGAATGTTCCGAGCGCCCTAAGACGCCGATCAATTGCTTCGAACGTTTTCCTGTCGGGACACCTTCGTTCTGGAAATCTGTCTCGATACAAACGTACCGCGCCCCGGCTATTGTCCCGTGCTAATCCATACATCAAATGGGCATCTGCCAACTCCGCATTTGTAAACATTGCACTGACTGCAAAACCACGTTCGTGATGAACACTAACCTGTAGATGCTACGTACTGATGTCCTTCATGCTAGTACTGTAGAGCAATGAGTCGCATGTCAACACAAGCACCGAAGTCAACATTACCTTCCTTCAATTGGGCCAACTGGCGGTGAATCGAGGAAGTACAGTACATAGTGACGAAACTAAACTGAGCTCTAACATGGAAATTAAGCGTTTCAGGACACATGTCCACATAACATCTTTTTTTTATTTGTGTGTGAGGAATGTTTCCTGAAAGTTTGGCCGTACCTTTTTGTAACACCCTGTATATCACTCAGTAGCCCCATCAGTCAAACATATCAGTAGCAGCTTGCAATATAGGTGTTTGAACATTGTCCTGAAAAATGAAGGTCAGGTCCTGCAGAAAGTGTCATCACTTCTGTCTCTATGCTGTTCATTTTTGGAACACAACCTACGACCAGCTTAGATACAGATGTGATGACACTTTCTGCAGGCTCTGACCGTCATTTTGCAGGACAATGCTCAAACATGTACAGTGCAAGCTGTTACTGAGTTGTGACTTATGGGCTGCTAATTGCTGTACCACTTGTAGCACTCCCATGACTTAAGCCCTCGTGAGGTCTACTCGATTTCTAAACTGAAGGAAAAACTTCACGGCATTCGCTTCAGAACTGCTACAAATGCGTCGGGCAATATACCGTGCCGCTCGAACTGTCAACACAACTGGCACTGCAAAGCGTATCCTACGACTTCCACATCGCTAGCAACGGGTTATACACAAAGCTGATAACTACTTAAAAGTCGGTAAACTCTAAAACGCGTATCTATTTTCTACGAGCTGTAAATAAATAGTTTCCACTATTAAAGTTCCAAACCTTGTATATTTCTAGAACGAAATACCTGCTTGAGTCCTGATGTAGCATATACCGTAACATGACATAACGTTTCGATGAATCACAACATTTTTTATTTAGTACTTTACTCATACTTTGTGTTGTGTGTTGGCAGGAGAGCCAACACCGGGTACTAGATGAAGCCGAAAGGCACGCGTTTTAGCTCACGCAAGCTGGCGTGAGGTCTGGAACAGGACAAGGAAATTAGACTTTAGAAAAACGGACGTAGCTGGTGGAATACTTAACTTTAATCCATTAATGATGAGCGTCGCTCTTGACGGTACGAGATTACAGTATCAACAGTAACTGGTAATGGCGCCTTGCTAGATCGTAGCAAATGCTAACTATCGTCTCGGCAAATGAGAACGTATTTTGTCAGTGAACCATCGCTAGCAAAGTCGGTTGAACAACTGGGGCGAGTGCTAGGAAGTCTCTCTAGACTTGCCGTGTGGCGGCGCTCGGTCTGCAATCACTGAGCCGGCCGAAATGGCCGCGCGGTTCTGGCGCTGCAGTCTGGAACCGCGAGACCGCTACGGTCGCAGGTTCGAATCCTGCCTCGGGCATGGATGTGTGTGATGTCCTTAGGTTAGTTAGGTTTAACTAGTTCTAAGTTCTTGGGGACTAATGACCTCAGCAGTTGAGTCCCATAGTGCTCAGAGCCATTTGAACCATTTTTTTGCAATCACTGATAGTGGCGACACGCGGGTCCGACGTATATTAACGGACCGCGGCCGATTTAAAGGCTACCACCTAGCAAGTGTGGTGTTTGGCGGTGACACCACACTTTGTCCCAGAAAAACGCCTTGCCCTGCAATATAAAACTGCCATCAATAAATATAAGTTCAGGACGGTCGATGTTGTGCTAAAACACACCAGTAGTCAGGTGTTTTCAAAAGTAGCAGCTAGTATACAAATGGAATGGCACAATTTCAGAGACTTTACTGCTCTCATAAGGATATGGTTTTATGTATGTAGACTCAAGCAGTGAGTTAAAATTTGTACCAAAGACGGGAGTCAAACCAGTCTCTCCTGTTTACTACTCAAGTGCGTTAGGCACTAAGCCACCTCTATCCAAATTTTTGCTGCCCCCCCCCCCCCAGTCTACTTTAAATTCTATTCGTCTGTAAGGGCGAATTTAAATTAGAATAGGGTGGCAGTGGAAATCTGAATCGAGGAGATAAGAGTGCCACGGTAACTCGTGAAATTGCGTGACCCGCTGTACCTAGGTGGTTAGTGGCTAACGAGTCTGCCTACTACGCAGTAGACACGAGTTCGATTCTCGGCCTTGGTACATATTTTAACTCGCCAGTATACAGAGTGGTCCATTGATCGTGACCGGGCCAAATATCTCACGAAAAAAGCTTCAAACGAAAAAACTGCAAAGGACGAAACTTGCGTAGCTTCAAGGGGGAATCCAGACGGCGCTATGGTTGGCACGCTAGATGGCGCTGCCATTGGTCAAACGGATATCAACTGCGTTTTTTTAAATAGGAACCCCCATTTTTATTACATATTCGTGTAGTACGTAAGGAAATATGAATGTTTTAGTTGGACCACGTTTTTCGCTTTGTGACAGATGGCGCTGTAATAGTCACAAACATATGGCTAACAATTTTAGACGAACAGTTGGTAACAGGTAGGTTTTTTAAATTAAAATACAGAACGTAGGTACGTTTGACATTTTATTTCGGTTGTTCCAAAGTCATACGCGTACATTTGTGAACTTATCATTTCTGAGAACGCATGCTGTTACAGCGTGATTACCTGTAAATACCACATTAATGCAATAAATGGTCAAAATGATATACCTCAACCTCAATGCATTTGGCAATACGTGTAACGACATTCCTCTCAACAGCGAGTAGTTCGCCTTCCGTAATGTTCGCACAAGCATTGGCAATGCGGTGACGCATGGTGTCAGCCGTTGGTGGGGATCACGATGGCGAAAATCCTTCAACTTTCCCCACAGAAAGAAATCCGGGGACGTCAAAACCGGTGAACGTGCGGGCCATGGTATAGTGCTTCGACGACCAATACACCTGCCATGAAATATGCTATTCAATACCGCTTCAACTGCACGCGAACTATGTGGTGGACAACCATCATGTTGGAAGTACATCGCCATATTGTCATGCAGTGAAACATCTTGTAGTAACGACGGCCGAAGTGGTCGAGCGGTTCAAGGCGCTTCAGTCTGGAACCGCGCGAACGCTACGGTCGCAGGTTCGAATCCTGCCTCGGGCATGGATGTGTGTGATGTCCTTAGGTTAGTTAGTTTTAAGTTCTAGGGGACTGATGACCTCAGACGATAAGTCCCATAGTGCTCAGAGCCACTCATCTTGTAGTAATATTGGTAGAATATTACGTAGGAAATCAGCATACATTGCACCATTTAAATAGCCATCGGTAAAATGGGGGCCAATTATCCTTCCTCCCGTAATGCCACACCATACAGTAACCCGCCAAGGTCGCTGATGTTCCACTTGTCGCAGCCATCGTGGGTTTCCCGTTGTCCAATAGTGCATATTATGCCAGTTTTCGTTAGCGCTGTTGGTGAATGACGCTTCGTCGCTAAATAAAGCGCGTGCAAAAAATCTGTCATCTTCCCGTAATTTCTCTTGTGCCCAGTGGCGGAACTGTACACGACGTTCAAAGTCGTCCCCATGCAATTCCTGGCGCATAGAAATATGGTACGGGTGCAATCGCTGTTGATGTAGCATTCTAAACACTGATGTTTTTGAGATTCCCGATTCTCGCGTATTTTGTCTGCTACTGATGTGCCGATTAGCTCCGACAGCAGCTAAAAAACTTACTTGGGCATTATCATTTGTTGCAGGTCGTGGTTGACGTTTCGCATGTGGCTGAACACTTCCTGTTTCCTTAAATAACGTAATTATCCGGCGAGCGGTCCGGACACTTGAATGATGTCGTCCAAGATACGGAGCAGCATACATAGCACACGCCTGATAGGCATTTTAATCATAATAGCCATGCATCAACTCGATATCGACCTTTTCCGCTATTGGCAAACTGTCCATTTTAACGCGGGTAATGTATCACGAAGCAAATACCGTCCGTACTGGCGGAATGTTACGTGATACCACGTACTTATACGTTTGTGACTATTGCAGCGCCATCTATCACAAAATCGAAAAAGTGGTCCAACTAAAACATTCATATTTCTTTACGTACTGCACGAATCTGTAATAGAAAATGGGGGTTACTACACTCCTGGAAATTGAAATAAGAACAGCGTGAATTCATTGTCCCAGGAAGGGGAAACTTTATTGACACATTCCTGCGGTCAGATACATAACATGATCACACTGACAGAACCACAGGCACATAGACACAGGCAACTAAGCATGCACAATGTCGGCACTAGTACAGTGTATATCCACCTTTCGCAGCAATGCAGGCTGCTATTCTCCCATGGAGACGATCGTAGAGATGCTGGATGTAGTCCTGTGGAACGGCTTGCCATGCCATTTCCACCTGGCGCCTCAGTTGGACCAGCGTTCGTGCTGGACGTGCAGACCGCGTGAGACGACGCTTCATCCAGTCCCAAACATGCTCAATGGGGGACAGATCCGGAGATCTTGCTGGCCAGGGTAGTTGACTTACACCTTCTAGAGCACGTTGGGTGGCACGGGATACATGCGGACGTCCATTGTCCTGTTGGAACAGCAAGTTCCCTTGCCGGTCTAGGAATGGTAGAACGATGGGTTCGATGACGGTTTGGATGTACCGTGAACTATTCAGTGTCCCCTCGACGATCACCAGTGGTGTACGGCCAGTGTAGGAGATCGCTCCCCACACCATGATGCCGGGTGTTGGCCCTGTGTGCCTCGCTCGTATGCAGTACTGATTGTGGCGCTCACCTGCACGGCGCCAAACACGCATACGACCATCATTGGCACCAAGGCAGAAGCGACTCTCATCGCTGAAGACGACACGTCTCCATTCGTCCCTCCATTCACGCCTGTCGCGACACCACTGGAGGCGGGCTGCACGATGTTGGGGCGTGAGCGGAAGACGGCCTTACGGTGTGCGGGACCGTAGCCCAGCTTCATGGAGACGGTTGCGAATGGTCCTCGCCGATACCCCAGGAGCAACAGTGTCCCTAATTTGCTGGGAAGTGGCGGTGCGGTCCCCTACGGCACTGCGTAGGATCCTACGGTCTTGGCGTGCATCCGTGCGTCGCTGCGGTCCGGTCCCAGGTCGACGGGCACGTGCACCTTCCGCCGACCACTGGCGACAACATCGATGTACTGTGGAGACCTCACGCCCCACGTGTTGAGCAATTCGGCGGTACGTCCACCCGGCCTCCCGCATGTCCACTATACGCCCTCGCTCAAAGTCCGTCAACTGCACATACGGTTCACGTCCACGCTGTCGCGGCATGCTACCAGTGTTAAAGACTGCGATGGAGCTCCGTATGCCACGGCAAACTGGCTGACACTGACGGCGGCGGTGCACAAATGCTGCGCAGCTAGCGCCATTCGACGGCCAACACCGCGGTTCCTGGTGTGTCCGCTGTGCCGTGCGTGTGATCATTGCTTGTACAGCCCTCTCGCAGTGTCCGGAGCAAGTATGGTGGGTCTGACACACCGGTGTCAATGTGTTCTTTTTTCCATTTCCAGGAGTGTATTTTAAAAAACGCAGTTGATATCCGTTTGACCTATGGCAGGGCCATCTAGCGAGCCAACCATAACACCATCTGGTTTCCCCCTTCAAGCTAGACTAGTTTCGTTCTTTGTAGTTTTTTCGTTTGATTCTTATTTCGTGAGATATTTGGCCCGGTCACGATCAACAGACCACCGTGTATATTCATAAAATAGCAGATATTAGTAGAGTATGGCTTTTATATTATACATTGAACGAAAGTCAATGTACTACTGCTCTGTTATGTCTACATCACTACATGATTACTCGGCACTTCACAATTAAGTGCTTGGGAGGGGGTTCATCGAACCACCTTAGAGCTGTCTCTGTATCTTTCCACTCTCGAACAACGTGCGGAACAAAATGAAACTTATACTGTATCATTACGCCCGAGCTCCGATTTCTCCTATTTCATTATGTTGATTATTTCTCCCCATTCAGGTAGGCGCCAAAAGAATATTTTTATACTCTGAGGAGAAACTTGGTGATTGAAATTTCAGGAGAAGCTCCAGCCGCAACTAAAACCGTCTTTAATGACCGCCACCTCAGTTCGTGTGTCATATCTGTGACAGTCTTTCCCTTATTTCGTGATAGTATAAAACGAGCCGCCCTTCTTTGAACTTTTTCGATGTCCTCCATCAACAATAACTGACGCACATCCCATACTGCACAGTAATACTCCACAAGCGGACAGACAAGCGTAGAATAAGGAGTTTCTTTAATAGACCTGTTGCATTTTCTCAGTGTTCTGGCAATAAATCGCGGACTTCGGTTTGCTTTTCTCAATCTTTGTGAACGATCCTGTACAAGATACTCGTAATCCCAAAGTATTTATTTGAATTTTCAACCTTTAAGTTTGTGTAATTTTTCGTGTATCTGACATTTAACGGATTGCTTTTAGTACTCATGTGGATGATTTCATGCTTTTCGTGATTTGCAGTCGATCGCCACTTTTCGTACCACACAGATATCCTATGTAAACCATTTTCGAATAGATTTTGGTCATCTATTGACTTTACAAGATGAGTAAATAACAGCATCATCTACGAAACATCTAAATCGTTTATGTAGATCAAGAGGAGCAGAGGGCGTATAAAACTTCCTTGGTGAACGCCAGATATTACTTGTTTTATTACTCGATGACAGTTACTACGTACAGTAATATTTCTGTCAGGAATGCACGAATCCAGTTATGGCAACTGAACCGATATTCCGAAAGCACGCAATTTGGGAAGAGGTCGCTTGGAGGAACGGGCCCGCATCTCGTGGTCGTGCGGTAGCGTTCTCGCTTCCCACGCTCGGGTTCCAGGGTTCGATTCCCGGCGGGGTTAGGGATTTTCTCTGCCTCGTGATGGCTGGGTGTTGTGTGCTGTTCTTAGGTTAGTTAGGTTTAAGTAGTTCTAGGGGACTTATGACCACAACAGTTGAGTCCCATAGTGCTCAGAGCCATTTGAACCATTTTTTTTTTTTTTTTAGGAACGGTATGAAAACTTTTCCGGAGATAGAAAAATATGGAATCAGTCTGACTTTCCCTGTTGATAGCACTGATTACTTCTTGAGGATAGGCAGCTAGTTGTGTTTCAGAACAACGATATTTTTTGAATTAGTGCTAGCTATTCGTTAATAAATCGCTTTCTTCGAGGCAGTCATAATGTTCGAATACAGTATATGTGCAAAATCCTATTGCAAATCCATATTAATGGTGTGGGTCTGTAATTAGACGTATTACTCCTGTTTTCTTTCTTGGGCAGTGGTGTGACTTGTGCAACTTTCCCGTCTTCAGGTACGTGTTTAGTAACTCTTCTCTAGTGACACTGTCATTAGTAACATCAATACTGTAATCCCAGAGTGGAGGTACTGATTGCGTTTTGCCACTTGTGTACTTTACATCCGACCAAAATCTCTTTTGGTGTTTTCTGAGAGATTTAGAGACAGAGTTTCGTTATGGAAACTGTTAACAACATCTCGCATTGAAGCTGGCGCCGAGTTTCGAGCTTCTTTAAAACTTCGCCAAGCTTGAGAACTTCACATTCTTTTAAATTTGGCATGTTTTTTTCGTTGCTTCCCCAACAGCGTTCTGACGTGTTTTGTGTACCATGAGAAACCAGTACCATATCTTTTTAATTTATTTGGTATATAGCACCTACCTGCCGTTGACACTAGTTCTTCAAATACAAACGATGTATGTCCACGTTACGTAGTTAGACTTGAAAGGAGAGGAGACAGTCTCTTAGAAAGGCGTCACGCGAATTTTTATTTTATTTTTTAAGTAGATGCTTTTTCCGTTAATTTTTGGGGATGCTACTGTAATTAGTCTTGCTACAATAAGGTTGTACTCACTGATCCTTGTATCCGTCATTTTTTTTCCTTCTTCCATTGGCACTTCATCCCTGGGTGGGACTTGGCCTCCTCGATTATTTTCCGCCATTCCTCTCTGGACTTTGCTGTAGACCTTTAGTTATGGCAGCGTCTTCTCCAACTCGTCACTTCATTTAAACCTCGATCGTCCTCTTGTTCTTCTCCCTTGAAGTTCACCACAGCAGGCTTCCCTTGCAGGACCTGTCTCATTGAGTAGCGTTACATGTCTAGCCCATCTTAATCCACACAAGTTATTGACTTCACCATATCATACTCCTTATAGCCGCCAAAATGCTCGTAATTCCATCGCGTGCTCCAAGTCCCATTTTCATACACAGTTCCACAGATTCAACTCAGCATATTTCTTTCGTGTGATCTCGGTCTGCTTTCACCCTACGTTGTAATCGTTCATGTTTCTGAGCCGTATGTATTTACCGGGCTTATCAGTGTTTTATAGAATCAGCAGTTAGTTTCTCGTAATAGAATCTTGGATTTAAAATGTCGCAGAATTCCAAAACAACACCGGTTAGAAGCGCGACATAACTTCAGTCGAATTGCTGCTATTTGCTTCTTTCTTTGCGCCCAGATAAGTGAAACATTCCACTCGCTTAAAAGTCATTTTATCAAGGGTTACTGTGCGCTGTAAGCGTTGATTTGTGCTATTATAAATATACTTCGTTTTGCCTTCATTTATTTTCAAGTGTATCTTCTCTGCACTCAGTTATAGAGCTGATAATGCACTCTGTAGATCTCTAAATGTCGTATCAGTCATAATGGTCCCAATTTGCTCAGGATTATTTGTTGCTGAGAAGTCACATATATTTTCAGAGTCATATATATTTCGAAGGGGCTGCAGAACTAACTGTTCACAATAATTTTATGAGAAAGCAGTACGATTTCGAATGACGTTTCATGCGTACCTTCGACTTTAAACATGTATTTTCGCCAGCATATCGAGGGTGGATTGAAGCAATCACCAGCTTTATCTGTATTAATAGGTTACGTATTTGAAATTTAGCGTGTCTGTTTTGGAAGAAAACGGGAAATGAAGCTATGAAAATTAAGCAGAATAGCGGTAACTGTTACTCCTCCAGAAGGTGGTGTACTCGGTGTGGTCTCACCGGGCACCAGACAGTCCTCTGCTGAGGACCTCGCAGCCCGATCTCGCGGCGGGCATCTCCTCAGTGGCACACGGTGTACAAGAAAGCTGCTCTTAGCGGTTTCAGGCCTGAAAAACATTAGAATGTTCTTCGACAATACAGGAACAATGTTTGTGGTGTGTAACAAGCATCTTCCAAAATCAGATTTCCACTCTGCAGCGGAGTGTGCGCTGATATGAAACTTCCTGGCAGATTAAGACTGTGTACCGGACCGAGACTCGAACTCGGGAACTTTTCCTTTAGCGGGCAACAGCTCTACCATCTGAGCTACCCAATCATGAAACAAGACGCCTCCTCACAGCTTTAATTCCACCAGTACCTCGTTGCCTACCTTTTAAACTTCACAGAAGCTCTCGTGTAGACCTTGTAGAACTAGTAGTCTTGGAAGAAAGAATATTTCGGAGACTTGGCTTAGCCACACCCTGGGGAATCTTTCGAGACTGAAATTTTCGCTCTGCAGCGGAGTGTGCCGTGCCAGACTAAAACTGTGTACTGGACCGTGACTCGAACTTGGGACCTTTGCCTTTCTGTGAAGTTTGGAAGGTAGGAGACGAGGTAATGGTGGAATTAAAGCTGTGAGGCCGGGTGGGTGGTCGTGCAAGGGTAACTCAGATGTTAGAGCACTTACCCGCGAAAGGCAAAGGTCCCGCTTTCGAGGATCGGTGCGGCACAAAGTTTTAATCTCCCAGGAAGTTTCAAATATCTTCAAGTTTTTTAATCATTCATATTTTCAACAGATGTATTCACGTGATTGTTTGCTATCGGCCCATTTGCCTATTATCACCACTCTATAGTATAATATTAGCAATTTTGAAATATAGGTTAATGGGTTACTTTCGTAAATGCAACATTTTAAATGAATCACAGTTTGGTTTCCGAAATGGTAGAAGTACAGAATGGGCCATAGTAGAATTCACAAAAGTGGTACTTTATGCTCTTGGCAAACATGAGTGTGTCGCAGGCATATTTTTTGACAGCAAATAAACAATGTTTTCAGCCTTCAGTTGCAAGGTAATTTTATTCGTTTACCTAGGTTTCGATTCCAGTAATGGAATCTTCTTCAGAACCTATAAATTAAACCACATATGGACATATATTATTTTGTGAGCCAAACACTGACCATGTCACAGATTAAAAATTAAAACATTAAAGACGCATAATCATAAGATTATGTCAGTCAAAATTAAAACCATTAGGGCGAACGTAGACGGAGCTGCGCCGGCCATAAATCAGGACCACACGTAAGCGGCTCGAAAACTAGGCGTCGTGAGCAGTTACGCGGCGAGGCTCGGCCGCGGCCAAGCGCATGCGCAAGCGCAAGCGCGAGAGACAAACTGTCTCAAAATCGGCGAGTTTTATAAAAAATGCCTTATAAACATGAATCCGAAACCACCTATTTTGAGAAGCCAGTTTAAGGTTCATAAAATTTCCCATCCCATCCGGCCGATCGTTGACAGTACCAAAAGTGCATACCACAAACTAGCTAGGTTCCTGCACCGTAAATTGAAAGAGAATTTTGTGTTTGAAAAAAATTTCTCCGTCAAAAATTCGGTAGACGTGGCCAACAAACTTAAAACTTTAGCCTGTTCTGACATCACAAAACTCGTATCATTTGATATTAAAAATTTATACACCAATGTGCCTGTTGAACAGACGATGGACATTATAGAAACCAATTTGCGATACCATAAAAAATTATCGGCCCCTGAGATCGATGAACTAATGGTTCTGTTACGCACCACCCTCAAGTACAATTATTTCTCTTTCAATAATAAAATATATTCGCAACCCTGTGGTCTAGCTATGGGCAGCCCGTTAGCTGGTATCATGTCAGATATTTTTATAAACTCAATAGAGCAGATGTTTTTTCGGAATTATCCAGATTTGGCAAATAATATAATATTCTATGCGAGATATGTAGATGACTTGCTGTTTGTGTTTGAAGGTTCCCATGAAGAGCTAGAACTGTTATTTACCACTTTCAATAACCTACATGAAAAAATCAGTTTCACACAAGAAAATCAGACAGCTGATAGGACCTTAGACTATCTCGATCTGACGCTATCCATTATTGGCAACAAAATAGATTTCAAAAAATTTTTCGGAAAGCAACCTATTCCGACATCATCATCCCAGCTGATTCCTTTCGGGCGCTGATAACCACGCCGTTGAGCGCCCCACAAACCAAACATCATCATCAGCTGATTCCACCCATCCTCAGGCCCAAAAAATGGCCTTTTTTCACTCGAGTATCCATCGAGCTCTTTCCATTCCGCTTTCGCCAATCAACTTACAAAACGAATTAAAAGTCCTCGAAAACATCGCTCAGAATAATGGATATAATCCCAGTATAGTGATACAGTTGTTCAATAAAAAAACACGAAAGAAGACTACCACCCTTTCCAGTTCAGATACTCACAATCAACACCAGGCAACGAAATACATATCAGTTCCCTTTATAGGTAACATATCCTACAAGGTAGGTCGTTTATTAAAAAACCTAGGGTGTAAAGTTTCATACTCTACCACTAACAACCTCAAAAAGAACCTAGTTCATTCTCTGGATAAAGGTAATGATAAATCATCGCTGTCAGGTGTATATAAAATCACGTGTGCTGAATGTCCTTCTTATTACATTGGCCAGACAGGAAGGGCCCTGTCTGTTAGGTTTAAAGAGCACCTGCCGACAAAAAGCGGTGATGGAACTCGAGGATCTACATTTGCTGAACATCTGGTCCAAAAGGCGCATGCTCCTAAGCCTCTAAAAGACGCAGAGCTTTTGCATAATGAAGTAAAGGGATGCACGCTAGACACCCTCGAAGAATTGCAAATTTTTAAACATCTTAGTATTGATAGGGACAACTTACTTAATGATCAGCTGCAATTAAAGAATAGAAGTTATTTCGAAGGATTTCAACCTTTACTTCAGTGAAGTTGACCCACAGTCTGCCTCGAATGGCCGATGCTGTTTCCCTATCTGCTTTGTCCCTTTATTATAATGTGATTGTACATGTGTGTCTTTGTATTTCCTTATATGCTTGGTAATGACACATAGTTGCTAAGGCCTTTTTATGTTAAAGACATTTTATGCTCAGCACGCATGGTTTTGACACTAATTGTTAGTTACTGTAGCGGGGCTACCCCCTCTTACTATAATATTAAAAAAAAAAAATTATACCTTGGCTTTGTAGTTTGTTCTCAGGTAAATTGTTTAATGTTGCTATACCAATAGATAGGTATGTCCAATTGTAAGACAGCTTTCAGTTACATTTTGTTTTTATGTATATTTGCTCTAAGTAATTTTGAGACAGTTTGTCTCTCGCGCTTGCGCTTGCGCATGCGCTTGGCCGCGGCCGAGCCTCGCCGCGTAACGGCTCACGACGCCTAGTTTTCGAGCCGCTTACGTGTGGTCCTGATTTATGGCCGGCGCAGCTCCGTCTACGTTCGCCCTAATGGTTTTAATTTTGACTGACATAATCTTATGATTATGCGTCTTTAATGTTTTAATTTTTAATCTGTGACATGGCCAGTGTTTGGCTCACAAAATAATTTCATTGTTGTAAGTATCACAATTTCTTCATTATTCAATCATTAGACTGATAATGCATTTTAGTGAGTAATATATGTCCATATGTGGTTTAATTTATAGGTTCTGAAGAAGATTCCATTACTGGAATCGAAACCTAGGTAAACGAATAAAATTACCTTGCAACTGAAGGCTGAAAACATTGTTTATTTGCTGTACATTTCACAGTTGCTGACACGCTGCAATATGTTAAAGATTTGTATATTTTTTGACCTTTATAAAGATTCTGATACTGTTGATCATAATATTCCACAAAATAAGGTAGAAGCATTGGGAATAAGATGTGTCCTGATACTTTTGACCACAATATTCCACAAAATAAGCTAGAAGCATAAGAGATGTAGCTGATGACTGGTTCCCATCGGTATTAGCAGATAAGGCATAGATAACACACACATCAAACAGTTCTACACTTGTTGTAAAATTCATATCAAAACCAAAATACATTAATAGAGGACTTATGCAGTGTAGCATAGTAGCGCTAACAGTGTTCCTGGTTTTCTCAATTGTGTTGGTCACAGTGAAAAAATTCTCTTTGCTGACGGCAGCAATAAAGTAACAAATCAATCCCTCAAGGAAGTTTACAGTTGGTTAATACGCAATAAAGTGACGTTTAACATCATGAAAGAAAATGCCATAATTTGTGTTTGAATAGGCAAAATGACAGCGTCAAATTGAATGTAAGTGGCATCTTTATACATTGCCAGGAGACACAAAAAATTCCAGGAATGAATATTCATTCCCAGCAGGAGTGCTGCGATCACATAATGATACTAACAGAATGTCATCGGCATGTTATCCCCTTTGAGTCCTGTCACCAGTATGTGACATCCTATTAATAAATACACTCTCTTCTTAGCTATTTTCTGGGGGACAAATGCACAAAATATGAACACAGATTTCAAACTACAGAGAAAAGTCAAAATAATAATAACTAAAAGTAGCTAAGCCCAATCTAAAAATCAGTTCAAAACATGATATGGTAACTGCAACGTCTGGGAATAATCCCCAATCAGTTGTATGCATCAAAAAATAATATTAGTAATAACTCCACAAACAGCTCTCTCCATGTCCATGGAACAACATCTAATCTGGACTTGCGTTTACAGAGAAAGAATAAACATAAAAGTCAAAACAGGACTTTCTAACAAGAAACAGACCTGTACAATAAGTTACTGAAACATATTAAAGAGTTTACTGAAACAAAATGCTTTAAAAGGGCACTTAAAAAGTATCTGTCAAGCAATACATTACAGGGCTATTACAAATGATTGAAGCGATTTCATAAATTCACTGTAGCTCCATTCATTGACATATGGTCACGACACACTACAGATACGCAGAAAAACTCATAAAGTTTTGTTCGGCTGAAGCCGCACTTCAGGTTTCTGTCGCCAGAGCGCTCGAGAGCGCAGTGAGACAAAATGGCGACAGGAGCCGAGATAGCGTATGTCGTGCTTGAAATGCACTCACATCAGTCAGTCATAACAGTGCAACGACACTTCAGGACGAAGTTAAACAAAGATGCACCAACTGCTAGCTCCATTCGGCGATGGTATGCGCAGTTTAAAGATTCTGGATGCCTCTGTAAGGGGAAATCAACGGGTCGGCCTGCAGTGAGCGAAGAAACGGTTGAACGCGTGCGGGCAAGTTTCACACGTAGCCCGCGGAAGTCGACGAATAAAGCAAGCAGGGAGCTAAACGTACCACAGCCGACGGTTTGGAAAATCTTACGGAAAAGGCTAAAGCAGAAGCCTTACCGTTTACAATTGCTACAAGCCCTGACACCCGATGACAAAGTCAAACGCTTTGAATTTTCGGCGCGGTTGCAACAGCTCATGGAAGAGGATGCGTTCAGTGCGAAACTTGTTTTCGGTGATGAAGCAACATTTTTTATTAATGGTGAAGTGAACAGACACAATGTGCGAATCTGGGCGGTAGAAAATCCTCACGCATTCGTGCAGTAAATTCGCAATTCACCAAAAGTTAACGTGTTTTGTGCAATCTCACGGTTTAAAGTTTACGGCCCCTTTTTCTTCTGCGAAAAAAAAGTTACAGGACACGTGTATCAGGACATGCTGGAAAATTGGCTCATGCCACAACTGGAGACCGACGGCGCCGACTTCATCTTTCAACAGGATGGTGCTCCACAGCACTTCCATCATGATGTTCGGCATTTCTTAAACAGGAGATTGGAAAACCGATGGATCGGTCGTGGTGGAGATCATGATCAGCAATACGTGTCGTGGCCTCCACGCTCTCCCGACTTAACCCCATGCGATTTCTTTCTGTGGGGTTATATGAAAGATTCAGTGTTTAAACCTCCTCTACCAAGAAACGTGCCAGAACTGCGAGCTCGCATCAACGATGCTTTCGAACTCATTGATGGGGACATGCTGCGCCGAGTGTGGGAGGAACTTGATTATCGGCTTGATGTCTGCCGAATCACTAAAAGGGCACATATCGAACATTTGTGAATGCCTAAAAAAACTTTTTGAGTTTTTGTATGTGTGCGCAAAGCATTGTGAAAATATCTCAAATAATAAAGTTATGGTAGAGCTGAGAAATCGCTTCAATCATTTGTAATAACCCTGTACATACATTGAAGATTATTTAGATAACACAGTGTGGGAATTTGGTAAAAAAATATGACTCATATAAGCAATGACAGACAATAAAAAGTGTACCAGCTCACATAATGCTTTCACACTATGGTCTTCCCTTTTTTTCTGGATAAACGTACTCGAAATGCTGCGCAATGTTTCATACACCTTATCCTCCTTCTGAGCTCAACATCTCATTCATTACTGTCGGATGCTAACTCATTTTCTCACGCTGACAAATGGGAAGTTGCGGCGTACAAAATACAAGCCAGACATCGTCGCTGTGGATATTGTGTCAGCAGTGTGTGCGATGTTGCATTATGAAACAACGTGTGATTAGTGCATGCTGTGTCTAGGAGTAAGACGTGAACGAGCAGCGTAGCACTAGCCACCTACATTATTAAACATCTTCTTTGTATCCTAGTTTTGTACAGGAAGGGAAGACCGGATGAGGTAGCACTGTATTAAAAGATGCCAGTCTTCATCTGGCCATCTTGATTCAGGTGTTCTGTGGTTTCTCTAAATTGCTTTAGACAAATGTCAGGATGTTTCGTACTGAAAGACCACGACCGACTACCTGCCCAATGCCTGTATATCTAGACCTGTGAGTAGGTAAATGGCTGTATATGTGAATTAGTATAATTCTGTTTTTCTCATTTGTAATCTGAAGTCATGTTCAATGTGCTTGCGAAAGCGACCTGCGTATGACCAAAACTACTAAAAGAACCTCCATTACTAGTACCGAACACGATCGCAGTACTGACAACTATTAACGTCAAAATCACTCAACATCTTTCTCAGTCCGGTTAGTTATTGTGTTTCCCCTTTGTCAGACGGCATCTTACCAAATTCCCGTTTGTTATTTGTACTGGTGACCGAACGCCTGTTCACAAATTTAAGATCGTTTGCTGTGCACGTTTGTATTAATTACTGCACATGTAACACTTCGTGCATAGATATTCGGTAATAATCAGTACAACAAGAAACCCGCCGAAGTTGCAAATTTCACTTCTTTTATTCATGCAATGAATAGTTTCGGGGCGGGACAAGGTTTCATACCATCATACCAGACACACACAAACACACACACAGACACACACACACACACACACACACACACACACACACACACACACACACACGCATGCATGCATGCAGTCAGATAGGTATTTCAGAAAATGCAAGAACCTAGTCAAAAATGCGCAAACGAAGAGTTACAGCGCATGCAGAGTTATCTGTATACACTGTAATTGTTCGTTTGTACATTATTCACATGGTTTTTGCATTTTCGGAAATACCATTTTGACTATGTGCTACGATGATATGAAAATGGGTCATGGCTCAAAAGGAGTCATAGCGTGAATAAAAAAAGTGAAATTTGCAACTTTGGCTGATTTTTTGCTGTACTGATTAACTGAAGCTGCTGGTCTACAATTGTTCCAGCATGCTGGAAGTTCGTAAAATCGGTAATACTCACTAATATTTATGCCTCAATACCATTTTGTGCACTCTCGAAGCAACACGTGTGGCACTCTCCGCGTCCAGTTCCCGTCTCTCTCTCGACCTTCATTGACGCTAACGTCCGTCTCTTGGCTCCTCTTTCTAGCGGGCCTCACTCATCTCTCCGTCTTTCCTTCAAAAGGTTTCGGTCTGTACTGACAGCAATCATTTTTACACACACACACACACACACACACACACACACACACACACACACATGCAGACACACACGCAATTGGCCTAATTTTACCATGTCCTTCGGATTGCCTTTTTGGTTTTACTTGCGCTTTTTATAATTTCTGTAAACTTTACTTTTAAACTCTGAATTGTCCTCCTTGGTGCTTCCAACGATCAATGGGTTTCTTCGAAACGTTCTTCCAGTTGTGCCTTCCACCACCGACGGCTCAAACAAAAACTGGCCTCTTTGTTACTGCGTGGGACAATAATTCGTCCTCCGCAAAAAAATTAAGAAGTAATTTTCTTCACTTCTCAAATGTAGCATTATGGTTAAAAAGCTCTCCCCCTTACGCATAGCAGGTACACCGGGAACTACAGACATTATTATCGCGGACATCACTGAAGGAACTATTAATGGCAGCACAGGTTTTTAACGAACGAAGCAAAATTCATAATAGTTGCTCCGGACAAAATTTGTAGGATAATTTTTCAGCTCCACTGAGAATTATAAGAATATATCAATACCTACATTGAGGCGCCAAAGAAACTCGTATAGGCATGCTTATTCAAAAACAGAAATATGTGAACAGGAAGAATACAGCGCTGAGGTCCGCAACGTCTACATAAGACATGAAAGTGTCTGGTGCAGTTGTTAGATCGGTTACTGCTGCTACAGTGGCAGGTTATCAATATTTAAGTGAGTTTTAACGTGCTGTCATAGTCGGCACACGAGCGATGGGACACGGTATCTCAGAGGTAGCAATGAAATCTGGATTTTCCCTTTTAACATTTCACGAGTGTACCGTGAAAACCAGGAATCACCGACATCGTTGCGGCCGGAAAGTTATCTTGCAAGAACGGGACCAACGACGAGTGAAGAGAATCGTTCAACGTGACAGAAGTAAAACACTTTCGAATATTGCCTGTAGATTTCAGTGCTGGGCCATTCAACGAAACATCTCTATCGGCCTACTCGTGTACTCTTGATAACTGCACGACACAGAGCTACACGCTCCTCCTGGACCCGTCAACACCGACATTGGACTGTTGATGACTGGAAACATGTTGCCTGTCGGACGAATCTCGTTTCAAATTGTATCGAGTAGATGAACGTGTACGGGTATGGAGGCAGCCAAATGGTTTAAATGGCTCTGAGCACTATGGGACTTAACATCGATGGTCATCAGTCCCCTAGAACAAAGAACTACTTAAACCTAACTAACCTAAGGGCATCACACAACAGCCAGTCATCACGAGACAGGGAAAATCCCTGACCCCGCCGGGAATCGAACCCGGGAACCCGGGCGTGGGAAGCGAGAACGCTACCGCACGACCACGAGCTGCGGACATGGAGGCAACCCCATGAACGTATGGACACTGCATGTCAGCAGTGGACTGTTCAAGCTGGTGGAGGCTCTGTAATGATACGGGTAGTGTGCGTTTGGAGTGATATGGCTTCTCTGATACGCCTAGGTACGACTCGAACAGATGACACAAACGTAAGCATCCTGGCAGATCACTTGCATCATGTCCATTGTGCATTCCGACATACTTGGGAAATTCCAGCAGGACCATGCGACACCCCACACGTCCAGAACTGCTACAGATAGGCTCCAGGAAGATTATTAAGTGTATCTGGGATGCATGGCGACGTGCTTTTCAGAAGAAATCTCCACCCCCTCGTACTCTTACGGTTTTATGGACAGTCCTGCACGAGTCGTGGTGCCAGTTCCATCCAGTACTACTTCCGACGTTTGCCGGATGCGGCACTTCTGCGTGCTCGCAGGGACCTGCACGATGTTTGGCAGGTGTACCAGTTTCTTTGGCTCTTCAGTGTATATCTATGAAGTGACA
Organism: Schistocerca cancellata; assembly: GCF_023864275.1. NCBI lineage: Eukaryota > Metazoa > Arthropoda > Insecta > Orthoptera > Acrididae > Schistocerca > Schistocerca cancellata. Next base: position 184,627,676 of record NC_064631.1, on the reverse strand, counting down.
GTACGAACGTACAGTGAAGAGCGCATGGAGTAACCGGAATTATGCAGCCTTTTCTCGATTGTACTTCTCTTTTAAGTATACTCTCGAAAATTTAATATTGTCGTAAGCTTAAACGTGCCTTTCTTAAAAAGACAATTTTATCACCAAGAAAATACGCAGTGTAAACTGTCTCGAATTTCCTCTAGTGCTGTGGAAAGGCGTTTGTTCTCTTCACAACAGCAGCTAAACAGTTCTCGACCTGAAGATGATGGTATGAACCATAAAAACGCATAGTGACGAAATAAACAAGTGACCGACGGAGAAATCTGTTTTGTCTTTGTCTACAAATACTTTTCGTTATGTTGGTAGAATCATTTGATATCTCTGTCTATACGAGTACACTATGATTTGCTGGACCAGAATCGGGAATTGTACGCCCATATTTTCGTACTATTTCTTCCTCAATGAATATAGAACTTTTTTGTGTGCAGTATCTACGAACAACTCACAAAAGAAAAACAACGAAATGTCTCGACGACCGGTATCGTGGTCACATTGTAAACAAGTTACATGTCAGGATTTACTTCATAAAGTGTTGATTCGTGTGTGTAAATCTACTCGAGGTCCCACATTGTTGTCGTTCCTCGACATGACGCACATGATACGAAATACGACCATTTAAACTGATAATGTATTCCTTGACGTACAACTCATTACTAAATTTATACTAAAACCAGGTGCATGTTCACTCTCACACCACAGGCGCGTCCATATAGGTTTTCACCGAATCGTTCTTATCCCTAACGAAAGATTTCTCGTAGATGAGTAGATAATTCCGTCTCCTACTCCTCCTTCGTTTTCTCAGTTATGAACTGAGCTCAATGCACCAAATTGGACGTCAAAACAATGACTTCCGGTCATACTTCACCAAATTAAAGGGACAAAGTTATAAAACTGGGCATAGTTATATTTGGAGTATTTGTTCTCACTTATCAGTCGTTAAGTTTTGTTCCTAGTTTTCATTCTCTATCTTTATGAATGTGTTTTGCATACTCGCATTGCACATGGTGAGTTGTTTCCTGCAGAAGCATTTTTTTGTGGAAAATACCGTCTTGCATTGCACATCGCAAGTAAGGTAAATGTAATTTGATTTTTGACAGCATCATCATTATCTTAATACTGCCAGGTTGCAGAACAGACGAGCGTTCCGTGCGCACAGATAGGCCAATTAATTTAATTATCAGCGAAGTTCGTGTCCACTGTGGGGTGCAGTGATTGTCGTAATGTATTTATGAAAATATCTTACCAGTTCAGAGGTTTCACATCAATAAAAGATTTCAGTAGAGTGCTATCTTTTGAGTTTCCAGGTATTATCAGAAAGTGAGATGCGTTACATTACATGTTCGTTTGCTGTATAGTAACATTAACAGTTCTTGTACAGCCACTGTTTACAAGATTAAGATAAGCTGTATTCAAGCTCAACATTTTAACTGGAATTATTTTGTTTGCAGTTAGATAGCACATGTAAATTCTATTGAACAAGGATTTCTCTCGCAGGCGAGTTATTTGATATACTGGCTAGCCTGGATATCGCAACGTGTAGCGTGTGCTTTACTTACTTCCGTTCAAAACTTAATTGTAACACAGTTCTGTTGCCTTGAAGTGATATTTACGTATTTTCAACATCAATATAAGTTTTGCCACTTTCTCAGATTCCAACCAGGTACATGAAAATACTAGTTTATAGAAAGTTTACATTATCGTTTGAACACTAACCGATGTATATAGCAGAAATTAGCATGGAGAAGCAGCCTTTAAGAGCGCACGAACCGGCCCTCTCATCTCATCGTCGAACAGCTGGACAGTGATGTGACGTCGAGCCTGTGCCGATGACGTAGACGTTTCTGTCTAGACCGGGAAGCGAATCGCTGCCTGCTGCGTAAACTTCTGGGCGCTAGGGGTAGTTCCGCACTTGGCCGCTATCTTGGGAGTACGACGAGATTCCAGCGATTTCTGCCCTCTTCGGGGTGCCGACGGAAGGTCGCTACGCCCCGTGCACTGTAGCCGTGACGCGGGCCGACTCACCTGTAGGTGCAGCAGCCATACAAACCCACTGCGGCCACGAAACACTGGGAACTGCCGACTAAGCAGTAACCGCCCAGCGGCGGGACGTGCACGCAGCAGCCGGAGGAGAACGTCGGCGCTGCGTAGGCGCCGTCATATTCTCCACGCAGACGCCCACTGTTGACTGTTATCAAGTCTCATCGGGCCTTCTTCAGCTGCCCATCATACTCCTTCTAGAGCTGTTGATAAAATATCGATGTATCGAGAATTCACTAAATCTCGATGTATCGAGAATTCACGAAATTTCGATACATATCTGCAGTACTTATTTTAAGACATGTCGGTATATCAGTATCGAAATGTCAGTATCGAGTGCCGATATTTCTTCTTCACACTACATTTTTTTCGTAATGTATGATAAACATTTGGTGTCGTTCTTTTGAAATTGTAATCGAACATAATTTTGATTCCACTGTGTGAAGGAGTCTTACTGCTTTTTAGGTTTTTATCACGTCCAGTCTTTCTCTTTGACTGTGTGAAGCAAGTATAGATGGCACAAAGAAGAAGTCCGATTCCAGTGGGGAGGGCGGGGGGGGGGGGGGGGTGACGGTGTGAATGGAATAACAAAATATCCAATGTGAAGAAACAGCACATCAGTTGCGTAAAAATAAAAATTAATGCAAGTAGTCTGCTATTTCTTCACATCGGCATTCTTTGGAAACAGTTGTTGAATCTGATGAGCAAAACTCTAAACGACAAGTTTGGTCCTTGTGGTGGACGAAGGCGTGTGAAGGGAAATGGTGACGCAATCGGCGCTCGCCGCTACCAACGGAAACTGCAACGTTTAACCTCATCACGCAATTTTGACACTGATAGTGTTAGGTTGCCGGCATTTGCAAAAATGAAAAAACCAAAGAAGTCGACATGAACTGTTCCAGACAATCCGATCTGTAACGAAAACAACGATGGACTCATGGGACATCTATTGTACCACTTACCTGCAGTTACAAGTGTTAGCACAGTGGTTGTCGCCAAGCGTGAACTTGTGTCGTTTTCCTTTCAGTTCGTGCTCTAAGCGGGATAAGGAAGCTGCTACCTTGCTTATGTACTGAATATCTAATAATAAACCAATACTTTAATATACAGCTCTAAAACTAGCAGCATCTTTACAATATGCAGCCGATATATATATTTTTGGCCAGTACGTCGATACATCTACATATTGATAATATTTTTCGGTATACCGATAATGATACTTTTTAAAATATCGATATATCAGAATCCCAGATATCTTAAAAATATCGACAGACATACCTCCTTTGGCAGAGAATCCTGGTCCACATTAAGCTATATGAGCCGTCCTGTTATAGCACATAGGGTTCGGTGGAATCTTTGGTATCTGCTGACAAGGACATCAAACCTCAAGCTATTATATCTGCCTTACATTACACAAGTATTTCTCGTCCATAACATTTCCTAAACTGTTATACCGGAGCCAAGGTAGCCCCTGAGGACCGGCAACCCACATAACACCAGAGCTGACGAAGTTGTCTATGCCCAAAGGCGTACCCAAATGCACCGTGGTAAACACCGGCTATTTACAGACAAGATAATGGAAACAGATATTCCCAGCACTACTTTCTGCAGGGGGAGCTCGAGCCACGACCTGAGGGAAGTATCCCTACGCCGAAATCTGATTGGCTGGAGACACCTATTTAGGGGCTAGAACCAGGCCCGAGGTTCAGTTCACGCCAGATGCCGACCTCGTGTACTGCAACTGTCGCAGATTACGTCTTCGTCTCGGAATTGGACTGTTACTAGTGTGTTACTGTGTTACCACGAACCTTTGTGGAACATAAGAAGTGAACTTTTGTTTGCCTCAATTAGGAGGCTTTTGTTTCGTTATTGTTGCCTTTCGTTGTATGTTCAGTCATCAACCTTGTGAACTTACATCAATAAAAGTTGTGTTGTGGAAACTGTGTGTCACAACATAAACCAGTTTTCAAATTTAATAAACATAGCATGCAATGGTACGTGCTACATCACTGACAGTGTACTACGTGTCTTCCAGTCCTTGGGCAGCAGTACTGTTCCACGGTTCCATTCATTCTCTTGTAGCTTCATCCTTCACAACCAGTTCTAGTATTGGCAGCAATCTGTTCGCTTGTACGAGACGCAGCATTGTAAAGGTCCTGCGTTCAGGGTCCATTTCACAGTTCGCAGCGGCTACGTCAGCAATACGCGTTCTTGGCATTCTACAAATCCTCCAGCACTTCTCTCGCGCGTTTATGTGATCTTGGCACGTGGTCGGTGAATGTAGCTACAGTCACACTCAAAGCTCAATTTGTGCGAGAATCTCTAATGGACCATATGTAATTTACCCGCATCATCCGGCTGTACACACTGTAATCGTGATTCACTCCTTCGTGACAAACACTTCTTTAATGTAACCTCGTATGCGCAATATTCTAAAACATGGACAACCTTTTCTTAACTACACCTGTTACAAGAGATAAACGATGAAGGGGAAACGATGTACAGACATATCTACACCGATGATGAAGAAACGTGACTTCCTTAAACTTAAAGTTTACATCTCGACAGTATTATTGTGTACAATTCTCTTGACACTAAAAGCACATGCATAGACGTCGAAAAACGTACTGTACAGAAAACCTGTGTTTCTCGAGTTGAGTATGGACTGAACAATAACTGTATCTGTATCTACCGTAATTACAAGGCGTTTAAAATTTGCCTCCAGTTTCTTCCAGTAATGTCTTGTCATAGTATATATAAAATATTCTGGTTCCTTCCTTGCTCTCCGCTGCCCTGCAATCAAAACGTTCCACTTCAATCCTTAATCGTGGTCACCTATTTCGTTTCGCCTATGTTTCAGTTGATCCTGTCTATACCATACGTGCAGGCTACGTCTCATTCATGGGTGGTACGTTTTGCTTGAAACGTTGCCTATCCCCGCGGTACAAGTACGTCCGTCTTCCAAAATTCCGATTTCGTGAGTAGTGAGACTGCCAATTGCGCCATTCATATCGGATGACAACTTCCGTCTGGTTGTCTCATAAAATGATAATTTTCGGCTGATGATCATAATCTAGTTATTGCAATAAGCTTTGGAACGAATTTACGTCCTCCATAATCCTTTTGGAACGAATTTACGTCCTCCATAATCCTCTGATTTATAATGATATCACTACTTAGCTCGCGAGGTAGCTTCGTTAGACAAAAGCAAGTTAGTTGTGGCAGAGAATCAAGATACTGATTCCTTTTCACCTTTTCTTTCAAGAATGCAGTGGGATTGTGGTGTTTCACATCATTAGCATTCTCCATTAAATTTTACTCTATCTTGTACACTTTTCGACCAGACCCGTTTAGAAACGCCCTATAAAGTCTTCATATGTTTCACAATCACGCATCAAACGTTTAATTCTAGCAGTAGTCTCTTATGTCAAATGGCTACAGACAAACTTATTTTTAATAAGGGCCCAATGGCAGTGGGAAAACATGATAGAACTGATCCAGTGACAGTCACATCCAGATCCAGCTGATTACTTTTCAGATCTGAAACTAAAAAAATTTTTGCATGGGCACAAAGTGCCCGCTGCACTCATCATCATTAACATCTATATTATCATTCACTGTTGTTCTTACCACGGGCCCCGGAGACCGGCAAATGGTACACAGTCTTTCTTTGAGATTTCATAGCTCCTTTGAATCAGTCCATTTCGCATTTCCTTGAGTACGTCCACCAGGGTCTCTAGTTTTGTTACTTCTATGTACACATACATCTTTTCACTATCTAAAAGCATCTGTTGCAGCTGAGTCAATAGTTACCGATTTCATCTGATAAACTCAATTTCCGTTTGTTTGAAAGGCAAGGGCGAGCATAGTTTATTCGCTATCACTAACTGATACAGGCTGCGTTCGACATCGCTCAGCTTCATTTCCTATGGGTTTTTGCTCATCCACAATGGTAAATATGTCTAGTTTTTCTGTTAATCTGCCAACAGCCACCACACGACTAATCTAATTCTTCTTGTCCATCCTAGAATTTTTCCACTATGTCATACACACATCAAAGGAGTATTGCATCACCTCGGTTCCGAGAGTTCCGGAAACTGTACAGAAAATGGAATACAGATCAGCATAAACATCACTTCCACCATTTTTATTGCTCATGAAAACCGCACATTACATGTTGTACCACCATACAGCGACACCTTCAGAGGTATTGGTGCAGGTTGCTGTACACACCGGTACCTCTAATATCCAGTAGCACGTCCTCTTGCATTGATGCATGCCCGTATTCGTCGTGGCATACTATCCACAAGTTCATCAAGGCACTGTTGGTCAAGATTGCCCCACACCTCAACGGCGATTCGGCGTAGATCCCTCAGAGTGGTTGGCGGGCACGTCGTCCATAAACAGCCTCTTTCAATGTATCCCAGGCATCTGCGATAGGGTTCATGTCTGGAGAACGTGCTGACCACTCTATTTATCCTGGACGAAGTCATTCACAAGATGTGGACGATGGGGGTGCGAATTGTCCATGAAGACGAATGACTTGCCAATATGCTGCCGATATGGTAGCACTACCGGCCGGACGATGGCATTCACGTATCGTATAGCCGTTACGGCGCCTCGATGACCACCAGCGGCGTAAGACGGCTCCACATAATGCCACCGCAAAACAGCACGGAACCTTCGCCTTGCTGCGCTCGCTGGACAACGTGCCTAAGGCGTTCAGCCTGCCCAGGTTGTCCCCAAACACGTTTCAAAATGGCTCTGAGCACTATGGGACTCAACTGCTGTGGTCACAAGTCCCCTATAACTTAGAACTACTTAAACCTAACTAACCTAAGGACAGCACACAACACCCAGCCATCACGAGGCAGAGAAAATCCCTGACCCCGCCGGGAATCGAACCCGGGAACCCCGGCGTGGGAAGCGAGAAAGCTACCGCACGACCACGAGATGCGGGCAACACGTTTCAGACAATTGTTCGATTGAAGGCGTATGCCTTCTCTTCGGAGAAGAGAAAGTGATACCAATACTGAGAGGTCCATTAGGCATGTTGTTGGCCCGATCTATACCGCGTTTGCCGGCCAGCATGACCGAGCGGTTCTAGGCGCTACAGTCTGGAACAGCGCGACCGCTACGGTCGCAGGTTCGAATCCTGCCTCGGGCATGGATGTGTGTGATGTCCTTAGGTTAGTTAGGTGTAAGTAGATCTAAGTTCTAGGGGACTGATGACCTTAGAAGTTAAGTCCCATAGCGCTCAGAGTCATTTTGTACCGCGTTTCATGGTTGCAAAGATGGACCTCGCCAGGGACGTCGTGAGTGAAGTTGCTCATCACGCAGCGTATTGCATACAGTTTGAGCCGTAACACGACGTTCTGTGGCTGCGCGAAAAGCATTATTTAACATTGTGGCGTTGCTGTCAGGGTTGCTCCGAGCCAAAATCCGTAGGTAGCGGTCGTTCAGTGCAGCTGTAGCCCTTGGGTGGCCTGAGCGAGGCATGTCATCTACAGTTCCTGTCTCTCTGTATGTCCTCCATGTTCGAACAACATCGCTTTGCTCCACTCCTAAATGCCTGAACACTTCCCTTGTCGAGAGCCCTTCCTGGCTGAAAGTAACATTGCGCACCCGATCGAACTGCGGTATTGACCGTCTAGGCATAGTTGAATTACAGACAACACGAGCAGTGTACCTGCTTCCTGGTGGAAAGACTGGAACTGATTGGCTATTGGACGCTCTCCGTTCAATAGACTCTGCTCATGCATCGTTGTTTACGTCTGTGGGCGGGTTTAGTGACATCGCTGAAGAGTCAAAGGGAGTGTGTCTATGATACAATATCCACAGTCATTGTCTATCTTCAGGAGTTCTGGGAACAGGGGTCAACAAAACATTTTTTGATGCGTGTACCTCCATGGAGTAAATTTACTGATCTGTCATATGGCGCTCATTTCCCATCGGATCCAACTAGAAGTCATATGGTTTTCTGCCACTGATGCTACTATTCTGGCCACCAGCTAATCAAAATTGTTGTTTTGGTTATGAAATATTTGATTGTTCGTCAGACCTTTTGTTCATGTCCTGCCTTCCCTTGTCAAGCTTTTTTTGAAAGTCTTTTCTTCGCCAAACTTGCTATTTAACTCCTGATGACCTCTGTTTTGTTCGCTAACCTCTGTGTTCATGTCATCCTTAGACACTAAAAAATTAACGCGAGCGTATCAGTTTGTGGGTGTTTAGGCGAAGCCATTCCTTCCTTTGCTAAACTGCTGCGACAGATTATCCTCGGCCCCGCACAAGTGTTCATGCACAGGAATTCCCTCGCTCGTGTGTCCGGTAGGCAGAGCTCAACTGAAAGAGCATTGTTCTCGGGAGGAAGTGAAATACCCGCCTTACTGGTTTCAGTTACATCTCCCTCTGCAGTCGCCTCAAGGTGGGCCGAAAGCTGCTTCGAGGGGTTCATCAAAATGCCGTCTCCGCCAATAGTCTTCGGTGTTCTGTTCGCTGTCCACCGCTACAAAACTCTTTGCCCTAAATGTCGTGACAAAACTCATACCACATAACGTTTGCTACAAATCTGTATAGTGGTACACTAAGTACTCTAACACATCGAAAGGAAAGAAACCCATACCTTCGCCATCAAAATCTTGATCATGAAAAACTAATTCCTTAAAAACGTTGATCACCCACACACGTATACATAAATAAATTTCCTCCAAAAGCAAACGCACAAGAATATGAAAAAAGATGAAACAACGTCGTTCAGCGAACCAGTATTAACACAAGAAAAACTCCAGAATGAGATTTTCACTCTGCAGCGGAGTGTGCGCTGATATGAAACTTCCTGGCAGATTAAAACTCTGTACTGGACCGAGATTCGAACTCGGGACCTTTGCCTTTCGCGGGCAAGTGCTGTACCAATTGAGGTACCCAAGCACGACTCACGCCCCGTCCTCACTGGCAGAAGTAAAACCTAGGACGGGGATTAATACACGTTTTTCTATCTCTCTGTTTCTTAGAATACTCTGAGTAACACACAGATACGCCACAAGGTTCGCAACGTGAAAGTTGGTTCTATAAAACTAATACATGGTGCAAAATATGCACAAAGCATTCCTGAACAGAGTAGCTACTAAGGGGGGAGGGGGGGGAAGTACGGTTTTCCTGTCAGTTCTTCTCAATTTATCTGTGCATTTGAATGCATGCTTTGAGTGGAGGTACTATGATTCATTTGTGCAGTTCCAGTTACGCTGCGTTCCCTACCTAGCATGCTCGACCATTTACTCATAAAGCAACAGATATGCCTCAACAATGTTGTTGTTGTTGTTGTTGTGGTTCTTCTCAATTTATCTGTGCATTTGAATGCATGCTTTGAGTGGAGGTACTATGATTCATTTGTGCAGTTCCAGTTACGCGGCGTTCCCTACCTAGCATGCTCGACCATTTACTCATAAAGCAACAGATATGCCTCAACAATGTTGTTGTTGTTGTTGTTGTGGTCTTCAGTCCTGAGACTGGTTTGATGCAGCTCTCCATGCTACTCTATCCTGTGCAAGCTTCTTCATCTCCCAGTACCTACCGCAACCTACATCCTTCTGAACCTGCTTAGTGTATTCATCTCTTGGTCTCCCTCTACGATTGTTACCTCCACGCTGCCCTCCAATACTAAATTGATGATCCCTTGATGCCTCAGAACATGTCCTACCAACCTATCCCCTCTTCTAGTGAAGTTGTGCCACAAATTTCTCTCCTCCCCAATCCTATTCAATACTTCCTCATTAGTTATGTGATCTACCCATCTAATCTTCAGCTTTCTTCTGTAGTACCACATTTCAAAAGCTTCTATTCTCTTCTTGTCCAAACTATTTATCGTCCATGTTTCACTTCCATACATGGCTACACTCCATACAAATACACTCCTGGAAATTGAAATAAGAACACCGTGAATTCATTGTCCCAGGAAGGGGAAACTTTATTGACACATTCCTGGGGTCAGATACATCACATGATCACACTGACAGAACCACAGGCACATAGACACAGGCAACAGAGCATGCACAATGTCGGCACTAGTACAGTGTATATCCACCTTTCGCAGCAATGCAGGCTGCTATTCTCCCATGGAGACGATCGTAGAGATGCTGGATGTAGTCCTGTGGAACAGCTTGCCATGCCATTTCCACCTGGCGCCTCAGTTGGACCAGCGTTCGTGCTGGACGTGCAGACCGCGTGAGACGACGCTTCATCCAGTCCCAAACATGCTCAATGGGGGACAGATCCGGAGATCTTGCTGGCCAGGGTAGTTGACTTACACCTTCTAGAGCACGTTGGGTGGCACGGGATACATGCGGACGTGCATTGTCCTGTTGGAACAGCAAGTTCCCTTGCCGGTCTAGGAATGGTAGAACGATGGGTTCGATGACGGTTTGGATGTACCGTGCACTATTCAGTGTCCCCTCGACGATCACCAGTGGTGTACGGCCAGTGTAGGAGATCGCTCCCCACACCATGATGCCGGGTGTTGGCCCGGTGTGCCTCGGTCGTATGCAGTCCTGATTGTGGCGCTCACCTGCACGGCGCCAAACACGCATACGACCATCATTGGCACCAAGGCAGAAGCGACTCTCATCGCTGAAGACGACACGTCTCCATTCGTCCCTCCATTCACGCCTGTCGCGACACCACTGGAGGCGGGCTGCACGATGTTGGGGCGTGAGCGGAAGACGGCCTAACGGTGTGCGGGACCGTAGCCCAGCTTCATGGAGACGGTTGCGAATGGTCCTCGCCGATACCCCAGTAGCAACAGTGTCCCTAATTTGCTGGGAAGTGGCGGTGCGGTCCCCTACGACACTGCGTAGGATCCTACGGTCTTGGCGTGCATCCGTGCGTCGCTGCGGTCCGGTCCCAGGTCGACGGGCACGTGCACCTTCCGCCGACCACTGGCGACAACATCGATGTACTGTGGAGACCTCACGCCCCACGTGTTGAGCAATTCGGCGGTACGTCCACCTGGCCTCCCGCATGCCCACTATACGCCCTCGCTCAAAGTCCGTCAACTGCACATACGGTTCACGTCCACGCTGTCGCGGCATGCTACCAGTGTTAAAGACTGCGATGGAGCTCCGTATGCCACGGCAAACTGGCTGACACTGACGGCGGCGGTGCACAAATGCTGCGCAGCTAGCGCCATTCGACGACCAACACCGCGGTTCCTGGTGTGTCCGCTGTGCCGTGCGTGTGATCATTGCTTGTACAGCCCTCTCGCAGTGTCCGGAGCAAGTATGGTGGGTCTGACCCACCGGTGTCAATGTGTTCTTTTTTCCATTTCCAGGAGTGTACTTTCAGAAATGACTTCCTGACACTTAAATCTATACTGGATGTCAACAAATTTCTCTTCTTCAGAAACGCTTTCCTTGCCATTGCCAGTCTACATTTTATATCCTCTCTACTTCGACCGTCATCAGTTATTTTACCTCCGAAATAGCAAAACTCCTTTACTACTTTAAGTGTCTCATTTCCTAATTTAATTCCCTCAGCATCACCCGACTTAATTCGACTTCATTCCATTTTCTTTGTTTTGCTTTGCTTGCCTCAATAATATGCGTAATTAATTAACTGTCACAATGTAATAACGCGAGACGAAGGTAGCAGGTCAGGGAAGGCAATGAACTGGACATTGAGTTGATATACAGGGTGTCCCAGCTATCTTGTCCCCCCCAAAATATCTCTGGAACAATAACAGCTATTGGAAAACGACTTTCACCGGTATCAATGTAGGGCTGGGGCCCATGAATGTACATATTTGGAAACATTCTAAAACGAAAGCATGTGTGTTTTTTAACACAAACTTATGTTGTTTTTAAATGGGACTCCTATATTTTTTCTTCCGCAATCCATAGCATGACAAAGCACAAACACAATGGCGTTAATTGCATCGCAATATTCCCATTACATCCAGAGATTTTGAGACGTGAAGTTGACTCTTGAAACACCCGACATGCGCTGCTAGCGCACGTCCTGAGGCTCAGGCGTGAACCCCATGCTGCCCGTAATCGCGATGTGATTGACATGTGTAATCACACCCCCATACTTATCAAGAGGTCCGAAACGAATAATACTGTCTGCTGCCATCAACTCTCATAAGCACATAATGGTTTCCCTCTTGCACGTTTTACGTATCTATGTACACAATATGAACCACTACCGATCGGTGTACACCCGTCAGGTTGTCTTATTTATACTGCACACCCAAAATAAGGTTTATCTAATGCGTTATATGACCCATTGTGCCTGTCGCGCAGGGCCTGGCTCTACCTAGTCAAGTGTCCAACGTAGTTCCCACTACTGCTACACTTACCACTTCGCCTTGTTTATGATTTGCGACCCATGCAAACTCCTGTACTCCACCACCCTCCAAGCATCCAATTTGTTGTTGCTTTGGCGTGCAGTACACCGCTTGCCAGTGTAGTCGGCATCAATCTAGTGACGGCACGGAGGTAGTACACATTGTGAATAAACGTTGTGTTATGGAACTTATACTGTACAGTATAATGTACACACATGAAGATATGGTAGAAATGCTGCTGATCTATGGAGAATGTACGATGACGGGAAATACGTTACCTAAACAACGGTAAAACGTTTACTCCACTGCTCGTTTCACTAAAACCATCAACATGAATTTTACTATTACGAGTGAATGATAAACTGTCACTTGCGTTAGATCTACAGTAAAGTAAAGTTTTAGCGTTGAACGGCATTACCTTTTTAGTAACGGATTAACGATAAGCGAAGTTAACTTTGTAACTAACGTTGCGGTACACAGATATGTTACAGAACCTATGGGATAAACACCTACTGGAATGTACGACGTTAATGCAGGATGCCAGCAGACCGTATAATTCGTTTCGGACCTCTTGGTAAGTATGGAAGTGGGATTACGCATGTCAATCACATCGCGATTACGGGCAGCATGACCGAGCGAGGTGGCGCAGTGGTTCGACACTGGACTCGCATTCGGGAGGACGACGGTTCAATCCCGCGTCCGGCCATCCTGATTTAGGTTTCTCTAAATCGCTCCAGGCAAATGCCGGGATGGTTCCTTTTAAAGGGCATGGCCGATTTCCATCCCCGTCCTTCCCTAATCCAATGAGACCGATGACCTCGCTGTCTGGTCTCCTTCCCCAAAAACAACCCAACGGGCAGCATGGGGTTCACGCCTGAGCCTCAGGACGTGCGCTAGCAGCGCATGTTGGGTGTTTGAAGCGTCAACTTCGCATCTTAATATCTCGGGATGTAATGGAAATATTGCGATGCAATCAACGCCATTGTGTATGTGCTTTGTCATGCTATTGATTGCTGAAGAAAAATTATAGGAGGCCCACTTAAAAAAAACATAAGTTTGTGTTAAAAAACACACATGCTTTCGTTTTAGAATGTTTCCGAATATGTACACTCATGGGCCCCAGCCCTACATTGATACCGGTGAAAGTCGTTTTCCAATAGCTGTTATTGTTCCAGAGATATTTTGGGGTGGACAAGATAGCTGGGACACCATGTATGTAACACTCCCCGTTCTTCTTTGTAAGCATTTCTCTAACTTTCGATGTTTTCATACGGGTTGCTCATCTCTCACTCGTAACCAGATACATATACGTGGATTAAGAGGAATTAGGTGACAGCAAATCATTTACCGACACAATGCAATTCTTTCCATAACGGTCAGTAATGATTATATACAGAAATAGCACAATTACGTGGTATTATCACAAACATCATTTGAAATCACAGTTACCAGGCAAAGCGCAAATGTTAAGTGAGGGCATATAATTATAAATGACTATTGTGTGAAATACAGCTAAATTAATGGTTTGAATGAAGTACTAGGGTGTAGGTGGATTGGATTCACACTAACATCAGAAAAGCTAAGTTTCCAAACAGAATTACCACAAAGAATCATGTAATTCATACACATTTGCATTACTAGACAAGGCGGGAAACGAATTTTTCTGCCTCCCAGTTCATTTTAAGACAAGAAGAAAACGTAGATAGAAATCAGTAGCAAACGTAATCGAAAGTGCATGCAATCTCATTAAAAATTTGCAGAAATGCTTACTGGTAATAATTCACTATTGAAACTGGGATTTGTTTGATAGAGATTTTCACGTCCCACAAGATACACAGGATCACTATGCGACGGCAGTCCTCCCTTGATTCGATGACACTTGATCGACCGTAACCTTGGGGATGTGCAAATATGCCCTCACGATCATTTGCGGTCCATCATCGGACCAGTGCCTCACCCGAATTCCACACAAATCTTGATACTGTACGATTCGAGCAGCCGGTCATATGGAAACCCATAATGAGACCCTTTCCAAAGTCTGTCAGGTACTGATAATGTTATCCCATACGAGTATGCAGCATCTACATGTCCTTCAGAGTGATCACTAACCTCTGATGCTGTTCCGCCCTTTATATGCCCTACCAGGTATGGTAACAACACAAAACACGAACAACATTAATGCACTCTAGAGACCATTCTGTCACAGAGAATAGCAACGGTAATCATTTACATACCGTCCAACGGCGTGTTAATCTACGAAATTATATTAACATTCGACAACGTTTCCTCTGAGCTTCACTTTGTTATTGTCAGGCAGTGTATATCGACGGGGCCACAGCAGAAGCGTCCACGTCGCAGCTCTGGGAGGACTACCTGTAATCCTGCTGATTGTGCTACCACCAAACCATTACAAGAAAGAACAAAATGCATGACGACTCTCACAATCAGTCCTTAAGACCACGTTTGACTACCATCTCCATAAATGTGGAGGGATTATCACCTGCCAAACAGGATGTACTGGCTGATTTGTGCAGATCGAACGAATGTCACGTCCTGTGCGTACAGGAAACGCACCGAGGCCCAAACAGCAATACACCTAAAATTGCGGGCATGAAACTGGCAATCGAACGGCCTGACGATCAATACGGAAGTGCAATTTTCATACGAGAGGGAGTAGCCTACGACGGGTTTCAACTTTTAGACAGAAATAACATTGAACTTCTCAGAGTTGAGACTAATCATTTGACAATAACATCAATATATAAGCCTCCAAATACGCCATTCGAATATGACCTGCCGCGCAATAATCCCCTTCCCACGGGCAGTATTGTAATGGCTGACTTCAACAGTCACCATACACGCTGGGGATACAGTGAATCTAATGAAGACGGACTCATGGTGGAGACATGGGCACATGCTGAATCACTCTGTCTCATACACGACGCCAAACTCCCCCCATCTTTTAACAGCGGCAGGTGGCAAAGGGGATACAACCCTGACCTCGTCTTCGTCAGCCAGAACTTGGTAACTGAGTGCGTGAAAAATGTCCTGGGTCCTATTCCACACTCCCAACATAGACCCATCAAACTCACAATTACTTCAACAGTGGTGCCAGTGCGGATTCCATTTCGACGAAGATTTAATTTCAAGAGGGAAAACTGAGAAGGTTTCGCAATTGGAATCGACGAAAAGCTGCAAACTCTAGAACCAACACCCAGCAACTACGATAAGTTCATAGAAATCGTCTAGAATGTATCAAGAAAGTCCGTCCTTAGGGGCTGCAGAACGGAGTTTGTACCGGGCCTAACGAAAGACAGCCGGCAACTATACGATGCATATAAGGAAAAGTATGAGGAGAACCCATTCTCTGAAGAAACTCTTGAACTTGCAAATGCACTTACCGACCAGCTAATCGAGAAGCGCAGAGAAGAATGGCAACATCTAATTGAAAGTGTAGACATGAAACATTCTAGCCGGATTACCTGGAAGACAATTAAGAAGCTAAATAATGACCCGAAGCAGCAAACGAAAGCACCAAGAGTAACAGCCAACCAAATAGCGCACCAACTCGTTCTTAATGGGAAAACGAAGACTCCAGCAAAAACCATCCCAATAATAAGTGGCGAAAGTGACACGAACTACTACAGCCGTCCATTTACCATCGAAGAGCTAGAGTCCGCACTTAAATCTCTGAAACCTGGCTAGATGACCTTAGGAATGATCAGAACCTTAAATTTGGCGAGTACACGAAAAACTGGCTGCTCCTACTTTTCAACACCTGTACCGGCTAAACAACATCCCGAAAATCTGGAGAACGGGCAAGGTCATAGCCATTCCAAAACCCGGCAAACCATTGGACGAGCCAAAAAATTTCAGACCGGGAACATTACTTTGCTGCTTGTACAAGGTGTTCGAGCGCATGTTGCTTAATCGACTTGTGCCTAATATTGATCATCAGATAATTCCGGAACAGGCGGGGTTTTGCCCTGGGAAAACTTGCACTGGACAGGTCTTGAATCTTACCCAGTTCATAGAGCGTGGTTACGAGAACCGTCTAATTACTGGAGCCGTACTTGTCGACCTCTCATCCGCATTCGACACTGTAAATCACAAACTGCTGCTCACTACAATATACGCTATGACTAATAATTTCGCGCTGATACAAATTATATCAACTCTTCTCAGCAACAGACGGTTCATCGTAAACCTAGGAGGGAAGCGAAGCCGATGGCGTATCCAGAAAAATGGACTACCCCAAAGCGGTGATCTCGCACCCGCTCTTTTCAACATATATGTGAATGATCAACCAGTAGCTTACGCGGACGATCTCGCAATAGCCGTGCAGGGTCAGAACTTTAACGACATAGAAATTAGCCTTACGAATGCCCTCAACGATCTAACGCCATACTACGAAGCCAACTGCCTACGCCCAAACGCAGCAAAAACATTATCCTGCCTATTCCATCTTCGAAACCGAGATGCCAAACATACCCTAAACATCACGTGGAACAACCAACGGATCGCGTTCAGCAGCACTCCTTGTTATTTAGGCGTCACCCTTGATCGCACACTTACTTACAGACAACATGTAGACAAGGTCAGGGGCAAACTATCAACAAGAAACAACCTCCTGAGTAAACTCACCTCCACAAAATGGAGTGCCGACCCACATACTTTACGTACGTCGGCACTTGCACTCTGCTACTCGGTTGCTGAATACGCTGCCCAAGTTTGGGAAAGATCAGCGCATGCGAAACGAGTGGATCCTCTGCTGAATGATGCCTGTCGCGTAATCACGGGATGCCTAAGATCCACCCCGGTTAGCCAACTTTATTTGCTTAGTGGCATAGATCCACCCAACATCAGACGAGATATAGCAAGCGAAGCAGAGCGCCTCAAGCAGCTTCGCGACCAGCGCCATCCTCTCTTCGGACAAAATCCTCCACACACACGTCTAAAATCAAGACGGAGTTTCCTCACCTCAGTTCAACCGCTCCAAACCTCAAAACAAAAGGCCAAATTGTCAAAATGGCAAGCAGCACTGCCTACGGGAGACCAGGCACCTCTAATCTCACCTAACGAACAATTGGCCTCTGGAAATGAACTAAAATGGCCATTATGGAGAACCCTCAACCGCCTACGAACTGGGGTGGGCAGATGAAACGTAAAAATGTGTAGATATGGATACCGAGACGGGACGGACACGTGCCAGTGCGGACAGGCCCAAACAATGGACCACCTCCTGGAATGCAGCAACATGGGGGAAGTGTGCAGGAAAGAGGATCTGGCAAACGCTGCGGCAGTGGCAGTTAAATGCGCTGAATTTTGGCGGGACGTGATATGATATATATGCTATGTTTGTCTTTATATTGTAATGTGACTCCCCATTTTGGGTTTGTTTTATTTATACACTCCTGGAAATTGAAATAAGAACACCGTGAATTCATTGTCCCAGGAAGGGGAAACTTTATTGACACATTCCTAGGGTCAGATACATCACATGATCACACTGACAGAACCACAGGCACATAGACACAGGCAACAGAGCATGCACAATGTCGGCACTAGTACAGTGTATATCCTCCTTTCGCATTAATGCAGGCTGCTATTCTTCCATGGAGACGATCGTAGAGATGCTGGATGTAGTCCTGTGGAACGGCTTGCCATGCCATTTCCACCTGGCGCCTCAGTTGGACCAGCGTTCGTGCTGGACGTGCAGACCGCGTGAGACGACGCTTCATCCAGTCCCAGACATGCTCAATGGGGGACAGATCCGGAGATCTTGCTGGCCAGGGTAGTTGACTTACACCTTCTAGAGCACGTTGGGTGGCACGGGATACATGCGGACGTGTATTGTCCTGTTGGAACAGCAAGTTCCCTTGCCGGTCTAGGAATGGTAGAACGATGGGTTCGATGACGGTTTGGATGTACCGTGCACTATTCAGTGTCCCCTCGACGGTCACCAGTGGTGTACGGCCAGTGTAGGAGATCGCTCCCCACACCATGATGCCGCGTGTTGGCCCTGTGTGCCTCGGTCGTATGCAGTCCTGATTGTGGCGCTCACCTGCACGGCGCCAAACACGCATACGACCATCATTGGCACCAAGGCAGAAGCGACTCTCATGGCTGAAGAGGACACGTCTCCATTCGTCCCTCCATTCACGCCTGTCGCGACACCACTGGAGGCGGGCTGCACGATGTTGGGGCGTGAGCGGAAGACGGCCTAACGGTGTGCGGGACCGTAGCCCAGCTTCATGGAGACGGTTGCGAATGGTCCTCGCCGATACCCCAGGAGCAACAGTGTCCCTAATTTGCTGGGAAGTGGCGGTGCGGTCCCCTACGGCACTGCGTAGGATCCTACGGTCTTGGCGTGCATCCGTGGGTCGCTGCGGTCCGGTCCCAGGTCGACGGGCACGTGCACCTTCCGCCGACCACTGGCGACAACATCGATGTACTGTGGAGACCTCACGCCCCACGTGTTGAGCAATTCGGCGGTACGTCCACCCGGCCTCCCGCATGCCCACTATACGCCCTCGCTCAAAGTCCGTCAACTGCACATACGGTTCACGTCCACGCTGTCGCGGCATGCTACCAGTGTTAAAGACTGCGATGGAGCTCCGTATGCCACGGCAAACTGACTGACACTGACGGCGGCGGTGCACAAATGCTGCGCAGCTAGCGCCATTCGACGGCCAACACCGCGGTTCCTGGTGTGTCCGCTGTGCCGAGCGTGTGATCATTGCTTGTACAGCCCTCTCGCAGTGTCCGGAGCAAGTATGGTGGGTCTGACACACCGGTGTCAATGTGTTCTTTTTTCCATTTCCAGGAGTGTACATATGTGTATTGTATTTGTATTTGTGTGTATATGTAATATGTGGGTTGTCTATGGCTTTAACACGATTAAATAAAATAATAAATACTGTATATCGACAGTACACTAGCTTAGTTCTGCTTATCTACAGAGCGTCTTTCGTGCTGCATGGAGAAGGGGTTTCCAAATACCTGTGGCATCGAACAAGAAAATCAGCAAGAGATTGCTAGTAGCCTGCTGCGGTCATGGTGCTTCAAATTACTACCATAAGTCCCATGGAAGCCCAGACGAACGTCCCAAATAGCGTAATGTGGACCCTATCAGTCTGCGTGCGTCGTGCGGTCACGTTTAGAGTACCCGTCGCTGTAGATGACCACGCATATGGCACAATCGTAATAGACAATGCGGTTGCACCAACATGGAGACAAGTACGGGTCATTTTCTGCAGAAACCCATCTGCTCCAGTACACACTCCTGTCGTCATATTTACCACAGAATACCACCTACCGTGCTTTACAGAGCTTTGAAGTCTCCACCCTCCGCTTTCTTTTCTGAGACGTAAACGTCCAACGCTTTGTTACCTACTCATGGTTGCGTCATCCATAAACAACTTGCCACTGACGCACACGCGAACATTGGACCAGTTTCGCTGTTTCTGAGATGCTCTATCCCAAGCGCCAGTTATTACAATCTGTGTATTGTCAAGGTCACTTTCGTCTGTGGATTTTTCCTTCTGCGGTCAGTAATGTCGCTACAAAGATATCCCTTTCGTCTCTGCCTCGCTAACATACTTTCTTTACCACGTCACCGTGCTCGGGTGGCCACAAAACGGCATTTAATCTCGCGGTGGGAAGCGGTCGTAATGCTTTACCACATCATTGTAAGACTCTGAAATACATTTTGGTAGTAAAAATAATTACCGCAGCTTACAACAGTGTGGACATATTTCAGAACAATCTCATGTCCTCTTAAAGGCTTCGCTTCTAAATATCCAATACTGTAGTGATGTTAATTATTCGATTGTGAATATCATAGCTTCTTTGTATTCTGTATAAAAGTGTCTCGCTATATTTAGTTATTTATTTATTCAACTTACAAATCAGGGGTATCATCAAACCGAAGTAGGATTCTACCAGTTTTTATGAGTCATGTGCATCTATGAGGCAAATTATGGTATTCACATAGGAACATATGTGAAAATTCAAATACATTAATGAAACAGCACGTCTACAGCTACAGTACATTGCGTTTTTTGTTACTTTTAACATTGTTTATTTTTGTAGTCTCTAAACTGGATAGTATAAATAGCTCATGGAGTCCTACTCGATCCCAAGAACAAATAGAACTGACGTGACAGTTGGACATGCATAGTATATTGGACATTTCTACTTCAAGTATTTATTGACTATAATTATTTTTGTATATCACTCCACATATTTTCCATCACTCCTCTACGGAAAGCATTAACATTTTCAGCGCCCATTGTTTATCAAGGTAAAACTGAACTGATCGTATGGAATTATTGGGCAAGAGACCCTGTCTGGGGTAAGCCTTTCTATCTAACACAACTTCTGTGACTCGCAGATCAATGGAGAAAAAATGAAATGCTTAGGACAACACATACACCCAGTCGCCAAATGAAGAAGTTCTCAGAACAGCCAGGAATGGAACCCAGGACCCCGCAGTCTACACGAAGTGAGGCTGAACAGTGGACCACGACCTGTAGGCAGCAGTTGGTAAAAACTGGTGCAAGATAATGTGGTTTCGGCGCAGAAACACATTGTTTTATTGATTGCTGGAAAAGTCCATACCTTTTTTTTTTCAAAGCATAACCACCTCAGTTATGCGCCAACGGCAGAGCTGTGCGCTTCGACTGTTAAAGTCAGCTGTGAACTCGGTGTAGCCTACTGACTAATTTGCACGTTCTCGCTCGCTCTCCTACACAGCTTGGCATCGTTTCCAAGAGCCGCAGGTCAAGGGAAAGTGCTTAGGCGCGAGAGATAGAGTGCAATCTAATAAAATTTGTGTTAGAGGAGGCAGATGGGGCGAGTAAAAACTGTATTTAAAAATGTGCTGGGGAGGATTGCAATAGCCAATGGCGTTTCCCACCACACAATAAAGAGAACAAGGAAAGAGGGCAAGAAACGTGGCTACAGGAACTTCACAAAGCTTACGTACGCTAGGACCGATGGGGAAAAAACAAGGAAACTTTGCATAATTTTGCTGAACAGGTCTTCGGTACACTGATATGTAATTTCCACATGACGCATAAACATCTCCCGACATTAAAATCACTATTTCCATTAATCAGAGAAAATCCTTCGTTTAAAGAAGACATTTGATCATTACGATACTGTCCGCCACTGGTAGCTGCTTGGCCAGAGCGACAGACTGTCAGTCCTAAGGCCCCGGGTTCGATTCCCGGATGGGTCGGAGATTTTTCTCCGCTCAGGGACTGGATGTTGTGTTATGCTAATGATCATTTCATCCACATCGACGCGCAAGTCGCCGAAATGGCGTCAAATCGAAAGACATGCACCCAGCGAACGGTCTACCCGACGGGAGGCCCTAGTCACACGACATTTACATTTATTACGATACTTACCACTTACGTAGAGCTTCAGGTACCTTAACTTTCATTTATTTACATCTTGTTTATAAGCTAAGATGTTCGTATAATTCACATTGTATAACATTTATAAGGTGGAGGAGGTCATCAGATAACAGGAAAGTGGTAGCTAGACGTTTAGCTACATGAATTAAATCCACTGACTTTTGAATAAAGTGGAAAGTACCCCAAAGAAGGCGATCCATCGTATACGAAAAAGTGAATAAATAAATAAATGAAAGAAACGCACTACCAAGGAATTATCTGAATGGGACAAAGTCATAGATGTGATGTACATATCAAGAATAAAAAAGATGACAATTTCAAAAACTAGATGATTTATTCAAGAGAAAAACCTTCAGAAATTGAGTAAGTCAATAACGCATTGGTCTACGTTTGGCCCTCATGAAGGCCTTGTGGTGGCACTGAGTTCCTGGACATCCTCCTGAAGAATATCACGCCAAAATCTGTCCAAATGGTGTGTTAGATCATTAAATTTCCGAGCTGGTTGGAGGGATGCTGGCCATAATGTTCCAATGACTCTAATGTGGGGAGTGATCCAGCGAGTTAACTGGCCTGGTGGAACGGTCGTCTGATCATTTAATATTAAAAGACTACGACCAAAGTGTGGACGGGGCCAAGGAATTGACATATCAGACGTGATTTAACACATAAATAATGTATTCATAACATACAATACATAACACCAACTACGTAAATCCTGCTTCGATGCTTACGATTGCCCAAAATGAGAGGGCTACCACTTTCGAATTGGAAAGGCTTTAATTTAAGAAACTAAAACGCCTATTATAATTTTTAAAAATAATTATAACACAACATATAAGTAAACGCTAAGTGAACGCACTCTTAAATCTTTAATTATTGATCACAAAGCGTGGGTTTACCACATTTAAATTCTCATTGCAATATAAAACATAAGTACATGAATTCACAACACAGCATCGCTTCAAAATTTCTACCTGGACAACCTATGGTCCTAAAACTATCGTATTACATTCCAACCAATCACATTAATAACTTATAAACACGGTTGGTAAAATACAAACGTTTGCACTATAATCAATTTTAATAACCCACAATCACTCAAAAAACATCAGAAGTTCGATACGGAGCATGTGACCCTGTTTATACAATCTTTCAGACTAAAATAGGCACGAGGGCCACCATAACAGAATTGCGCTAGTTGCTTTTAGAATAGGTGCTCCCATTAGCATAATACCTGAGCAGATATTTACTTCAGCGACAGGTAAGATAGTTAATGCAAATAGAAGGTAGTTCTAAAGTTTATTTTTCCCTTCTTCCCTTTTAACAACGGGGTTTTAGTAAGGTGGAAATTGCACTTTGAGGAGAAGCAATAGCAATCTAGTGGACACGCCTTCACGAGGACGCCATGCCACCACACACGTACTAAACAGCGTATCCGCTGTCCAAGCCAAACATTAACAACACAGTTCCATATTCCTGACACCCAAATAGTCGGGATCGAACCAAAAATCACAAGAGTGCAAGATCCAGCATAGCTTCAGAACAGATATTACTTCATGCGGTTGCCTTCACAAAAACAGGTATCGATATGAAACCAAGAACGTGTAACAACATTCCCTAATCAGCACAATGTTCTTCTTTAGGTCCCGGTAGCGCTAGACAACGCGGACATGCCAACACCCGCCAACTGACAAGCCGAAACCAATGTGACCCCATAGCAGCTTCGTGACAGGACTCGAACCCCCAACTACTGTCAGTGCAACTCACTTAGAGTAAATACAGCGCAAATAGTATGGCGGACACATATACCCAGGGATTAACAGATCACTAGACTGAACTACAATTAAGCTTAATGAAACACTAGAAAAAATGTTCAAATGTGTGTGAAATCTTTTGGGACTTAACTACTATGGTCATCAGTCCCTAAGCTTACACACTACTTAACCTAACTATTTCTAAAGACACACACTCATGCCCGAGGGAGGACTCCAACCACCGCCGGGAGCAGCCGCACAGTCCATGATTGCAGCGCCTGAGACCACTCGGCTAATCCCGCGTGGCACAACACTAGATCTTAGGAGACAAGGAACTAACTCCCAACCAGAAATTCTGCAACCACAGGGCGGGAGGATGAACTACCAATACATAGAAGTGCAAACGTACACAAATAACGTCCCAAATACACCACTATACCAGTTAGCAACGATGTGTAGAAGAATCTGCGCTGTCAAAATTACACCAGTGAACAGAACAGAGGATTGCCACAGCGGTGGCCACAAGGCGGGAAAGACGACTGGATGAACTCAATCCCAAAGGACGATCAACTTCAAACATTCACACTTAAATTCTTTTCTCCTTTCCCTCGGCGCACTTCGTCGTTTGTCCGGGACTGCTGGGCACAATTCTGTGCTGTCCCCAGTCGTCCTGGTGGACACCGACCCAGCCGAACTGCCCCCGGCCTCAAACCCTCGCCGAATGGCGGCTCCACCGTCCCATGATGGTTACTGTTTCTTTGCCTTCGTCGACGCAGGCGATAAAGAGACTGCCATCCGCCTCCCGCGATCAACCAGTGAAGAGCGGACAGAGGGGTCCAACCAGGCCGACGTTCCTCCACGGGTAGAAGTGCGGGTTCGATAACCACACCCGTACGCGGAAGGCAGGATGTCGACGTCACCAGAGCAGACACGAAGGCCATTGCGCGACATTCTCCTCCAGCGTGACCGCGCTGGCTATAAATAGTACAGGTCAAAGATTCTGCTGCAGTCGCGTACAGACACGTGAGTCGGTCGTGTTACCTACCTACGATTTCTAAGTACACCAAAGACAGAACTCGCAATCGATAGTGGGTACACTACGGGCGGGAGTTCAAACGAAAGAGCTTCATAAAGAGCAGCCCTGAACAACCGCGGAAAAACGAAATAGAAACGAAGCGATAAAAGACAGCAACGAGATGCTAGAGCCCGATCGCGCCCAAACACCGTCGATTACCAAAAATATTCGCTCCACACGACGCTCAGGAAACGAGCCGTAAAAAGATGGAAGTACACAAGGCTCAACATCCCTCGGCCAAATCATAACCCCCAGGTAGACGTGAGTAAACTGCAAGCTCGTTAACCCATTTTAATCTGACTTAAGATGGACCAGGAACTGCTTCCCGGAAGCATTTTTCCGGACCAGCAAGGTGACTGGACCCAGTATCCTTACAACGATACAGGGCCCCAAAAAACGAGCAGTAAACCTACTAAACCTGCCTATTCACTTCTCCCGCCCTGGATCATTTTCCTTCAAACTTACGTCTATGACGAATATAACGAATTGTCTGTCTACCATGGGCCAAGATAATATTTCGCCTTGCCTGATTCCAATTTCTTTTAATTACTCTATGAGTAATAGCCTCTGGGAACAACTCTTGTATTTATCACAAATTAGAGAGGGGCGAATTGATGGAATAAGACAATATCACACAAGCTGGGGTGGCCTTCAAGGCTTCATGCCTGGCGTTATTAAAGGCGAAACTCAGCCATGGCAGACTTTGGTCCCACTTCCCTGGAGAATCTTGGTGATAAATTATGAGTGCGGACTTCAGATTACAGTTAAACTGATCCGCGAACGATCCCTGGGGACAATACGGGGTTGTGGTGATATGTTTTATCCCATTGCGAAAACAGAATCTCTTAAATTGGTCCGAGATGAATGCTGGAGCGTTGTCACTAACGAACTTTTTGAGAGGACCAAAGCTACTGCAGAAATTAGTTAGGTGTGACACGGTGATTAAAGCCGTCATACTCCAACTGAGGATTAGCCATATGAAGCGCGAGAAGGCATCAATAACTACCAATATATTTACTGCCTTTCCTAGTTCGCGGGAGAGGGCCTACATAATCAACGAAAAGCTTGTCAAGAGGATAGCTCACGCTCGGAGGTACGAAATCTCTGTTGTCTAGAGTTCTTGGGTTTGGCCACACAACATTCTTGGCATTGCTTTACCATTTGGCTTACATCACGATCTAATGATGGCCACGTAAGATGTTCCTTAATTTTCTGGAAGGTTTTATAAGCCCCCAGGTGACCCCCCACTAAAGAATCATGAAAATGAAGGAAAACGGGCCGCCTTAAGGACTCAGAAAATGCAGATTTCATAATGCCTCCGAACGCTTAAGTTCTCCACATACAAAGCCCTTTTTAATGACGTAGTTATTTAACTTTTCTCCCACCTCAAGGCGTTTCTTAAGTCTACCCAACTTAGGATCCTTCTTATCATACGATGAAGGCTTTCACGAATGGATGGTACTGTTGTTGATAATTCTTCCAGGTTATAAGGCCGTGGTCCATGGAATTCTTCAATTCCTAATGTTTCGTCCAATACTACGTTGGACATCTTCTGAGGTATGGCTGGTCCTGCTCAGTCCTGCCGACTGACGAGTCGGGCTTTTCTTCTTTTTTCCCTTCTTTATTGTGATTTCATTCCCCTGCCCCATATGGGCAGCGGAGGGCTGTCAGCGGCACAATCCGCCCCTCTTCAGCCGAGTGACATGACAACTAAAACAAGAATAAAATGATACATACATAAGGAGATATAAAAGGGGAACATAAAACAGAGTAAGGGGAGAAAATTGAGGTAAAAATACACTGACATGTAGACGTTCATGGGGGACAGTTAAAAAAGTCACCAGAAAGTTAAAAAGCACAGTTGGCGATTCTTAAAACACAGAGAAGACATTGAATGCGCATGCACAGGTTAAAGGTTGGCCACAGTATTAAAAAAAACTCCGAAACAACACACTTAAAACCCACTTGGAGCACACACGACGAAGAATAAAACTACCAGGTGGTACCTGCCGGAGGAAAGGTCAGAGTGGATGGAAAAGGAGGGGAGAGCATGGGGCAGCTGGGGAAGAGGGGGGATGAAGAGAGGAGGGGCAACCTTGGGTTCACGAAGAGGCAGGAGACACGTGGGACGTGAGAGGAAAAGGGAAGACAGGGCAGGATGGAGCGCAGAGACACTGAAAGGAGGCACAAGCGATGGAGGGGGAGTAGGTGGGGAAAGCCGCTTAGAAGGAGGGAGGGGGAGGAGAGGGAGACAAGTCGGACGTCGGAGAGCGGCCTAAATACCGAGGAAAGTGGGCGTGTTCTAGCTTGCACATCATAGCAGAGAGAAAACTAGTCAAAGATAAAATGTAACTATCGATAATAGTCCGTCAAAGATAAAAATCACGTATCGATTCTGTAACGCCGCTGTCCATGTCTCGCTTAATTTCAAGGCCTCTTCTTTTCTATTAAAATTATCTTCATGTTTATAAATTTCAATAGCCTCCCTATACAGTCGTGGATAATAGTTCGTGGTAGCACTTAGAACTGTAGTTTCAGAAAACTTAACTACATGGTCACCTGACTGAAGTGCATGTCCGCAACGGCCGATTTATCTATTTTACCCAGTCGACAAAGACTTTTATGCTCCTTTATCCTCGTATTCACACTTCTTTTCGTAGTACCAATATAGACCTTGCCACAGGTACACGGAATTTTATATACACCGCTAGGTGATAATGGTGGCCTTTTATCTTTAACAGAACGAAGTACTTTTGTCCTATTTTTCTGGTATGTTTGAATACCGGTTTCACTTTATGTTTCAGCAAAATTTTGCCGATTCGATCTGTCACCCTACTAATGAAAGGTAAAGACACCGTGTTCTTCCATTGCTGTGTACCATCCTTGTCCTTTGGCCTGCTGTAATTAGGTCTTAAAACTCTATTACTTTCTTTGTTTGAGTACCCATTCTTTTCGAAGGCCTGTTTCAGATGATTCAGCTCCATATCCAGATGTTCCGGAGTGCAAATCCGTTTTGCCTTGTCCACTAAAAATTTGATTACACCTCTTTTTTGTTGTGGGTGGTGATTGGAGTTCTTATGTAAGTATCTATCAGTATGTGTGCTCTTCCTAAACACTTTATGTTTTAGACTGCCATCGGTCTGTCTTATGACTAACACATCGAGAAACGAAATAGCCTGGTCTTTTTCCACTTCAATGGTAAACTTAATTCTAGGGTTTATGCTATTAAGATATTCAAAAAAATTCGTCTCAGGCTTTTTTACCATGTGTTCAAACCACGAATGTGTCGTCTACATAACGATACCAACAGCATGGTTTCTTATTTGCTTTATTCAAGGCTAATTGCCCAAATTTCTCCATGTAAAAATTGGCAATCGCAGGGCTCAACGGGCAAAACCATCCACTTGCTCATAAAACTCCTCATCTCACTGAAACTGGCTAGATGTGCGACAGTGCCTAAACAGAGTGGTCAAATCATCAGGGAAGACTTCCGTTATGTAAGCCATAACTTCATTGACCGGAATCATAGTAAACAGAGATACAGTATCAAAACTGACCAGAATGTCTTCAGGAGCCAAGGTTAGACATTCAGTTTTCTCAATAAAATGACGTGAATCCCTCACATAAGAATCAGTCTTACCAATGTGTGGTTGTAGAAGAGTAGCTAGTTACCTAGATATTTGATAAGTAGGGGAACCAATCGCACTAACAATGGGTCTCAGAGGGAGATTTATTTTGTGAACTTTAGGTAAACCATAAAGTCTGGGTACTTAGCTTCACTCCATAGCAAAACTTTTTTGTCCTTCTTTGGAATGGAAGTAGAAGACTTTATCAACGTATTAGTTTTTCTCGCCGGCCGCGGTGGTCTAGCGGCTCTAGGCGCTCAGTCCGGAACCGCGCGACTGCTACGGTCGCAGGTTCGAATCCTTCCTCTGGCATGAATGTGTGTGATGTCCTTAGGTTAGTTAGGTTTAAGTAGTTCTAAGTTCTAGGGGACTGATGACCATAGATGTTAAGTCCCATAGTGCTCAGAGCCTTCCCTTCCTTAGTTTTTCTCAAAACAACAGCTGTCGGGTCTCTTCTAAGTTTATTGTAATGTCCCGCCACTAATAGATCCAAAATCTTACTTCTGTAGTCCTCTTTGTTCATCACCACAGTGGTATTGCCTTTATCAGATGGAAGAACAACTATCCCTTCGTCTGCATTTAAATCCCTGAGGGCCTTTCTCTCGCCCTTAGTTAAATTACTCTCCAATGGCTTATTATGGCATAAGACCTTTGTGATTTCAATACGAATTGCATTAGCTGTTGCCTTAGGGAGGGTTCGAATCCCTGCTTCCACATTCGCAATAATCTCTGCCACTGGTACATGCGTAGGAGTAATAGCATAATTACCTACTTTTTCGAGAACTGAAATGTCATCCTGAGACAATGCTCTCGACGATTTGTTAATAACAGTCTCTGCCATTACAGTGCTATTAGTACTCTGTACATTAGATCTTATTATATTGAACTTCTTCTTATGCCTATTGGTGGTCACATACATTATAGATTCCATTGATTTTAACGTTAAACCATCTATTTTATTCCACAGATCTACCGATACAGTGTTAGCAATAAATAAATGCAGTTGCAGTAACTTACAGTCCACAGAGTCCATCTCTCGTCTGGTAAAATGTATTCTTTCACGGAGCAACGCAGCTTCTGCGTAATCATACACTCCTGGAAATTGAAATAAGAACACCGTGAATTCATTGTCCCAGGAAGGGGAAACTTTATTGACACATTCCTGGGGTCAGATACATCACATGATCACACTGACAGAACCACAGGCACATAGACACAGGCAACAGAGCATGCACAATGTCGGCACTAGTACAGTGTATATCCACCTTTCGCGGCAATGCAGGCTGCTATTCTCCCATGGAGACGATCGTAGAGATGCTGGATGTAGTCCTGTGGAACGGCTTGCCATGCCATTTCCACCTGGCGCCTCAGTTGTACCAGCGTTCGTGCTGGACGTGCAGACCGCGTGAGACGACGCTTCATCCAGTCCCAAACATGCTCAATGGGGGACAGATCCGGAGATCTTGCTGGCCAGGGTAGTTGACTTACACCTTCTAGAGCACGTTGGGTGGCACGGGATACATGCGGACGTGTATTGTCCTGTTGGAACAGCAAGTTCCCTTGCCGGTCTAGGAATGGTAGAACGATGGGTTCGATGACGGTTTGGATGTACCGTGCACTATTCAGTGTCCCCTCGACGATCACCAGTGGTGTACGGCCAGTGTAGGAGATCGCTCCCCACACCATGATGCCGGGTGTTGGCCCGGTGTGCCTCGGTCGTATGCAGTCCTGATTGTGGCGCTCACCTGCACGGCGCCAAACACGCATACGACCATCATTTTCACCAAGGCAGAAGCGACTCTCATCGCTGAAGACGACACGTCTCCATTCGTCACTCCATTCACGCCTGTCGCGACACCACTGGAGGCGGGCTGCACGATGTTGGGGCGCGAGCGGAAGACGGCCTAACGGTGTGCGGGACCGTAGCCCAGCTTCATGGAGACGGTTGCGAATGGTCCTCGCCGATACCCCAGGAGCAACAGTGTCCCTAATTTGCTGGGAAGTGGCGGTGCGGTCCCCTACGGCACTGCGTGGGATCCTACGGTCTTGGCGTGCATCCGTGCGTCGCTGCGGTCCGGTCCCAGGTCGACGGGCACGTGCACCTTCCGCCGACCACTGGCGACAACATCGATGTACTGTGGAGACCTCACGCCCCACGTGTTGAGCAATTCGGCGGTACGTCCACCCGGCCTCCCGCATGCCCACTATACGCCCTCGCTCAAAGTCCGTCAACTGCACATACGGTTCACGTCCACGCTGTCGCGGCATGCTACCAGTGTTAAAGACTGCGATGGAGCTCCGTATGCCACGGCAAACTGGCTGACACTGACGGCGGCGGTGCACAAATGCTGCGCAGCTAGCGCCATTCGACGGCCAACACCGCGGTTCCTGGTGTGTCCGCTGTTCCGTGCGTGTGATCATTGCTTGTACAGCCCTCTCGCAGTGTCCGGAGCAAGTATGGTGGGTCTGACACACCGGTGTCAATGTGTTCTTTTTTCCATTTCCAGGAGTGTATATCCGTTGCACACGAGCTGTCCGAAACATTCTTCTAAATTTTAAAAATTTTGGTGCGGAAGAGGAGGCTCTGCAACGTAACAAATAGGTTAAAGTGCAAAGTAAATGTGCTTTCTTCTTACGTGATCCTTCTCTTGATGAGTTTCCAGATTATCAAAGAGTTGCAGTATCCCACCTAATACTACACAGCTAGCTCCATCGTGCTCGACCTCTTCCTCTTGTGCAGACTCCTGATCCGTCGACTTATTAAACATACGCCTCAGCGCATCAGCGAGTTTATTATCTGCTCCCTCGATATGTTTCACCTTAAACTGAAAGGCGGAAATGCGTATGGCCCACCTATCGATTCGCCCGGTCTTGCGCGGCCTTGGCAACACCCAACTCAGGGCCTGATTATCCGTTTCAAGTTCAAATTCCCTATGTTGTAAATAAAAGTGGTATTGCTCCAAGGCAAAAAGAACCGTAAGAGGCTCGCATTCGTAGACCGAATAATTACGCTCGGTATTATTCAACCTACGTGAAGTATACGTCAAGGGTTGGCGACCTCCCTCAACTTCCTGAAGTAGGACCGCGGAGATACCCATATTGGAAGCGTCAGTCTGGACAATGAACTTCTTAGAAAAATCGGGTACTCCCAAAACAGGGGGATTAGCTATGGCTTGTTGAATTTGCTGGAAGGCAGCC
Organism: Schistocerca cancellata; assembly: GCF_023864275.1. Classification (NCBI taxonomy): domain Eukaryota; kingdom Metazoa; phylum Arthropoda; class Insecta; order Orthoptera; family Acrididae; genus Schistocerca; species Schistocerca cancellata. Next base: position 184,596,183 of record NC_064631.1, on the reverse strand, counting down.
TCCTGGGAAGGTCCCCACACGAAATGCACCCCTTTACGGCGTAACTCATTTAAGGGAGCCGCTAACTGGGCAAAATTAGATACGAACCGTCTAAAATAATTCGCCATACCAATGAATCTAGCAATTCCCCTCTTTAATGATATAGTCCGTTCCTGGTCGATCTGGACACTATGCCCTTGACAATATGTCCAAGAAACGAGACCCGCTCTCTAGCTAAGGTAACCTTCTCGGGTTTAATTGTGAACCTAGCCTGCTGCAAACGCTTGAAAACCTGTAGAATATGTTCTAGATGTTCTTGAAAGGTATGACTGTAGATAACCAAATCGTCCAAATAATTATACACACACTTCAATTTTAGATCTCTTAAAACATTCTCAAGAAGGCGCGTTAATACAGCCGCTCCAGTAGCAAGCCCAAAAGGAACTCGATTAAATTCAAACAGGTTCCAGTCCGTGCAAAAGGCGATCACATGCTTACACTGTTCGGCCAAAGGGATCTGGTAATATGCTTGGTTGAGATCAACTACCGTGAACTGGTTAGCCCCAGAAAACCAGGTAAATGCATTATGTAGATTGGGTAAGGGTGCTGACTCGAGAAGTACCTTTTCATTAAGCCTATGATAATCAATAACTACTCTGAAATCATTGCCCTTACCCTTGGTAACCAGGAAAACTGGAGAAGAATAGGCGGACGTGGAAGGTCTAATTACGCCTTCACTAAGCATCTTATCTATTTTGTGCCTCAAAATCCTAAGTTTTGGAGGGAATAGCCTATAGGGTGACTGCCTGACAGGGGACAAATCTTTTAAACGAATCTGATGTTCCAGAACTTGAGTGACTCCCAAACGATCACACAGCAACTCGGGGAACTCCTCCAAAACCTTCCCCAGTTGAACATCTTGCTGTAAGGATAAGCTAGTTAAATCAAATTGCTGGCTGCCATAGATCACCATAGCGAATACTGGTCTTTTAGTACGCCGTTCACATTCGCAGAGACTAAACCTCTGCTCAGGAGCAAACTTGAAGAAAAAGGTATGACCTAAACAATCTAATAACAGATCCGTCTGATTGATGAAGTCACATCCCAGAATTAAGTCAAACGGTAAATCTTTGACTAAGGCAAAAAATACCTGCCAGGAAAATCCGCCTACAGAAAGGTTGTCCCGGACCCAGCCATGCATAGGTAAGCATTGGCCATTAGCGACCCGACATCTCTGAGCAGGACCCGGTACTGTCCCAAGATACAAAATATGACGAAATTCCAAAAACCAGTCAAGATTCAACAAGGAAAACGAGCTTCCCGAGTCGAGCAGTGCACAGATCGGTTCTCCACCTATTCTGGAACAAATGTAGGGTGACGCTATCAAGGATGGAGCTGCTATCCGCGCTGATCTTCTGGTGTCATTTATCTGAACGCGCTAATCGCGGTTGGGAACAACCTCGGACTAAATGGCCTACAGCGCCACCCCTGAAACATCGCCGAGGTTGCTCTTTATTAATTCTACTCACTTCAATCCCATTGGCCCCCTCACTTCTAGGTTCCTTATCAACCTTTGGCTGCAACCGTTGCGTTTCAACCTTAATCTGTAAGGCCACAACTGCCACTACGGTTTTCCTAAGTTCCTCCCAAGTAAACGGACAACCATGAAAACAAATTGGGCTTTATCAATGGAGCGCATTCCTGCTAGCACCACTGAGACTAAATCTTGCTCAGGCATATCAATCAATAACGCCGAGGATGCTAACTGCACTCTCTCCATATACTCTTGTAACCCTTCTCCCTACTGCTGGACTTTCCATTCACATTCCACCTGCTTCTGTACACCCGGGTTCAACCTCGGTTTAATGACCTCTTGTCTTAAAACCCGAAGTGACCACTGGCCGACCATAGCCTCTGACAACAACCGGCCAAATTCTCCCACCGCGTGTGAGTACAGAATTCCCAGTATCACCCGATGTGATACCCCAAATGCGCGGGCATGTCCTTCCATTTGCACTAGCAGCCATAGCACCTCTGATTTGTCCCAAATCCTTAACATGTAACTGTCTTAAATCCTTAAACGCATTAATCAACGGATTTGGAAACTTCGCAAACATTTCATTATTAGATTGACCTGGGTTTGTTCACCAACAACCAGGCTACCACTTTCAGATCCTTGCTCCAGCAACTTCTTACCCCCCCAATTCCTAACACGTCACTTCCAGTTGTAAAGTATTAACCAATTCCCCCCAATTCCTCAACTAACTCGTTTTCCAATTCATCTAACTTAACTTTAGTAAGGTCTGTCACTCGATTTGCAAAATGAGCAATCTGCTCCTTTAACCTTTCCAACTTTTTACTACTATGTTGCGAGCCTTCCAAAAACGAGATGTACTCGATTAACATGTTTATAGCTTTAAATAAATTCTCAATCGCTATTATTGTCTCACCAATAATTTCCGGTGTAATTCCCACTGGAAACTGCAATGCGGCTCGCACTCGTGTTGCTAATTCGGCCACACTGCCCTCCTTTGATTGGCGCCGTATTGCTAGTTCATACAGCGACAGCTCACGTTGCAAGAAGCCTATTCCGGGACACCTATTTGCCTCAACCGTCATCCTGTCAACCATCCAGGAACAAACAAACGACACCAAGAAACTAAATTCCAAAACTGCACTATGAACAAACAAAAGAACAACTCTATAACTAAACCAATTTATCAATAACGTCTGATAGTCACAGAATTAATCAATGATCAGAACCACGCTCAACTACCAGCTGGAACGGTGGTCTGATCATTTAATATTAAAAGACTACGACCAAGGTGTGGACGGGGCCAAGGAATTGACATATCAGACGTGATTTAACACATAAATAATGTATTCATAACATACAATACATAACACCAACTACGTAAATCTTGCTTCGATGCTTACGATTGCCCAAAATGGGAGGGCCACCACTTTCGAATTGGAAAGGCTTTAATTTAAGAAACTAAAACGCCTATTATAATTTTTAAAAATAATTATAACACAACATATAAGTAAACGCTAAGTGAACGCACACTTAAATATTTAATTATTAATCACAAAGCGTGGGTTTACTACATTTAAATTCTCATTGCAATATAAAACATAAATACATGAATTCACAACACAGCATCGCTTCAAAATTTCTACCTCGACAACCTATGGTCCTAAAACTTTCGTATTACATTCCAGCCAATCACATTAATAACTTATAAACACGGTTGGTAAAATACAAACGTTTGCACTATAATCAATTTTAATAATCCACAATCACTCAAAAAACATCAGAAGTTCGATACGGAGCATGTAAGCCTGTTTATACAATCTTTCGGACTAAAATAGGCACGAGGGCCACCATAACGGAATTGCGCTAGTTGCTTTTAGGATAGGTGCTCCCATTAGCTTAATCACTGAGCAGATATTTACTTAAGCGACAGGTAAAATAGTTAATGCAAATAGAAGGTATTTCTAAAGTTTATTTTTCCCTTCTTCCCTTTTAACAAGGGGGTTTTAGTAAGGTGGAAATAGCACTTTGAGGAGAAGCAATAGCAATCTAGTGGACACGCCTTCACGAGGACGCCATGCCACCACACACGTACTAAACTAGCCGCGTATCCGCTGTCCAAGCCAAACATTAACAACACAGTTCCATATTCCTGACACCCAAATAGTCGGAATCGAACCAAAAATCACAAGAGTGCAAGATCCAGCATAGCTTCAGAATAGATATTACTTCATACGGTTGCCTTGACAAAAACAGGTATCGATATGAATACAAGAACGTGTAACAACATTCCCTAATCAGCACAATGTTCTTCTTTAGGTCCTGGTAGCGCTAGACAACGCTGTCATGCCAATGTTAACAAACCTCTAAGGCAACACCCGCCAACTGACAAGCCGAAACCAATGTGACTCCTTATCAGCTCCGTGACAGGACTCGAACCCCCAACTACTGTCAGTGCAACTCACTTAGAATAAGTACAGCGCAAATAGTATGGCGGACACATATACCCAGAGATTAACAGAACACTAGACTGAACTATAATTAAGCTTAATAATACAACACTAGATCTTGGGAGACAAGGAACAAAGTCCCCACCCGATATTCTGCAACCACAGGGCGGGAGGATGAACTACCAAAGCATAGAACTGCAAATGTACTCAAATAACTACCAAAATACACCACTAAACCGGTTAGCAACGATGTGTAGAAGAATCTGCGCTGTCAAAATTACACCAGTGAACAGAACAGAGGATTGCCACAGCGGTGGCCACAAGGCGGGAAAGACGACTGGATGAACTGAATCCCAAAGGATGATCAACTTGAAACATTCACACTTACATTCTTTTCTCCTTTCCCTCGGCGCACTTCGTCGTTTGTCCGGGACTGCTGTGCACAATTCTGTGCCGTCCCCAGTCGTTCCGGCGGACACCGGCCCAGCCGGACTGCCCCCGGACTCAAACCCTCGCCGAATGGCGGCTCCACCGTCCCATGATGGTTACTGTTTCTTTGCCTTCGTCGACGCAGGCGATGATGAGACTGCCATCCGCCTCCCGCGGACAACCAATGAAGAGCGGACAGAGGGGCCCAACCAGGCTGACGTTCCTCCACGGGTAGAAGTGCGGGTTCGATAACCACACCCGTACGCGGATGGCAGGATGTCGACGTCACCAGAGCAGACACGAAGGCCACTACGCGACAACCTCCTCCAGCGTTTTTTTTTTTTTTTTCCTTTATTGAGTTTCGATTCCCCCTAAAGGGGGCGGGCTGGCAGCAGCTTATTACGCCGCTCTTCAGCCTACTGAATTTGTTTTAAAAAGATGAAGATCCTCCAGCGTAACCGCGCTCGGCTATAAATAGTACAAGCCAAAGAGTCTGCTGCAGTAAACACGTGAGTCGGTCGCGTTATCAACCTACGATTTCTAAGTACACCAAAGACAGAACTCGCAATCGATAGTGGGTACACTACGGACAGGAGTTCAAACGAAAGAGATTCATAAAAGAGAAACCCTGAACAACATCGGAAGAACGAAATAGAAGGGAAGCAATAAAAGACAGCAACGAGATCCTAGAGCCAGATCGCGCCCAAACACTGTCGATTACCAAAAATATTCGCTCCACACGACGCTCAGGAAACGAGCCATAGATAGTAGGCTCAGTAGGGTTTACGAAATGGCACTGTCGGCATTATTAAGAGGGACGATGCAATATTTCTTCGGAAATGAATAAATGTCCGAAGGAACAGGCACTGCAGCGACTACATCCCTCAAGAAACATAGGAAATGCATTCACAATTGCGACTGTAAAACACCTTCTGATGTGTATTGGTAAAATGACAGGGAAAATTTTACCAAGACAGGGACTCGAACTCAGATATCTCAGTTCATGTGAGTGTTTGCCTTAACCACTGCGGCTATCCTCCCACAAATCTCCGCCAGACCCTACCTTCCATATGTCGTTGCCCATGTACCACAACCTGTACTCCTGCTTTACGCTCCCCTCGAGGAGGGCCTGATATTGGCGAATAAATACGAAACAGCAGTACCTGTGTTAATAAGAAGTATGGTGCAATGTCCCTTCGGACGTACGTACGTGCGTGTCCCAACGAACAGGCAACTCAGCGAGTACAACCGTCAAAAGATACAGGAAATGTATCCGCAATCGCTAATATGAACCACCACCGGCTGTATATTGGAATGACGACAGTGAAAATGGGTGCTGAACCAGGATTCGAACCCGAATTTCCCGCTCTACACTAGTGGTCACCTTAACCGCTTTTCTCGCATAACAGTAATCTACTGAGTAGTCGGCATGTACAGTTAGTTACCTAACACTGAAATAAAGATTTTAGACTTGAGTACGATGCAGTTTACATACATAAAAATGGAGTCAATTAGCGAAAAGCACAGCAAAAGTATCTGAATAGTCGTGCAAATGGTAAATATATTTTACTAGAAGCAATCCGTAATGGTGACAGTCAGCATAACGCTCCTCCTTCCTTGTCACTGAGCTGGTCCGTCACATATCTTCGTATCTACATTTTTCTAGTTTCGTTTTCATTCATTTTTTAAAAACAATACCATCTGCGCATATGGAAAGGATACAGAAGAGAAACAGGGACGAGAAAACAAAAGCGCAGTGAGGGCAGCAGGTGTCGCCGGAACTATGCAGCGTCCAGTCTTGGAAAAGTAAGATTCGGCATGTTGACAAAGAATTTTACAAATTGGGGCAGCTGCGAGCAGGGCCAGTACGCCGTAGACACAAACTGGCGAAAAGCCAAATGGCCATCGTCATGCTCACAGCAACGACAAAATACACTAAGTTACCAACCAGCCATACGACCCTTGGAAAACAAAATATGTAGACCGCCGCAGAACTATATTAGTGAAATATGGGGCTTCAACAGACCGAGTGAGGAAAGCAAATTTTCTTGCTGAGACAGGAACAGTTTTTTAGGTGACCATGACAAATAAAACGGCGCTGGAGCGTATGTAGGGACGCACACGTACTTCATTTATCTGAGCTAAAGTGCGCGTCATATATGTTGGCGGCCGAGTTTAGGTTTGTTCTGCGCATCTGACGTCACAAAACACAGTCAGCCAATGAACAGAGAACGACGTTGCCAGATCTCGACTGCAGAGCAGAGCACGGACGAGTGTCTTCAGTTTTAGAAACGTTCAGTCATAAATAAAGTAAGTGAACAAAAGCAATGTCTTGATAGCAGATTTTCTTTTAGAGAAAGTTTGGAAAAAGCGGTCTTTATACCAATTGCTTCATATTCTATTAATTAATTAAACCAAGCAAGCAATAAGTCTTCTAATTCAGGCGATAGCAAGGAAAGGTGTTTGTATCAATCTCACGAACCGCTTTTTCGAAATAAAGAACATCGGTAATTGTTTATTTCCTATTGTACTTCGACGAAGTGTGAGTAATTCATAATCATACCAACAGTGTTAGATACCTCGTGGTGTTACATTGGAGGACCAGTTGCGGTAGCGTAACGGTTAAGGCGTTGGGATTGGAAGCGAAAGGTGTGGAATTCAAACCATGCCGGCACGGTAGCTCAGCGTGTTCGGTCGGAGAGCCGGTTGGCCTCTGTAATGAAAATACTGAGTGAAAGGATCAACAAAACGAACTTGACTGGATGTCATATGACATCCGCAACGACCAAACACAACGATCAACAACGAACAAAATGCAAAAAAAAAAAAAAAAACCTTGTGAGGTGCTTACTATTTTCTTTATTTCAAAACAATATCGAAGTGCCTTACTTCACGAATTTTATTCGTTTGAATGCAATTTTTTGAAATTTCTAGTGCTTTGTCTCTTCATTAACCCTTTCGCTGCTGCAGACACGTGCGCCACGCATTCCGCGCTGTGCGCGATTTTGTCATCACTGCACTGCTCGCCTGTGCAGACACATGGTGTTCTCACTGCTTTGACACACTTATCATTCGATTTCACAAAAACTATTTGGCCCAAAAATTAGATTTTTTACACATCTTCTTGACTGATACCTTACCCCCATAAAGGAATTAATTTGGTTTCGATGTTCAACCCAGGTATTGTGCAGCATTGAATATAGTAAACCATTGCACGAAATTTTGAAGAGTTTGCAGAGGTAAATGTCCATAGAGTATACTTTCCGTATGGTCTATTTTAGTTGCCACAATGTTGAGAATGAAATGTGGACAAGGTACCTAAATTTCATATAAAATTTACTGTGTAACAATATCTCTTTTAAGTTAAGTACCACATGGGTGTCGTATGTAATATTGAGAAATATTCCATCTTTCGCGACTGCAACAAAAGTGTGTCTGCACAGGCGAGCAGTGCAGTGACAAAATCGCGCACAGCGCGGAATGCGGGGAGCACGTCTATGTAGCAGCGAAAGGCTTAATGCGGCCTTGGTGGCTTACTTCATGAACTGCGCGCTCCCCCCTAAACGTAAGCTTGCGAACTTTGCTAGAACTATGGTGGTGCTTCTCTTGGCGCATGCGTCGTGTGCAACTGGCAACGCAGCAATCTCCCGCGTCTGGGCGGGCATGCGCGAGCCGCCAAGATAAAAGAATTGAACTATAGTAATCTCGATACTATATAGACTTCTGTTGGTGGAAATTGAATTATTGACCTCCCTGTACCAAGAAGAACCCGCTGTCATTGATAGAATCGGGAGGCTGATGTTGGCCCACACAATTATCCAGCATTTTTTAGGTAAAAAATGAAATGATCATATGGCAATGTTGGCCGGGATATCCCAGTAGGGTTCGGCCGCCAAGTGCACGTCCTATTTCATTCGGCGCCACACTGGGCGACTTGCGACCATCGATGAGGATGAAATGATGATGAACACAACACCCAGTCCCCGAGCGGAGAAAATCTCCAACCCCGCCGGGAATCGAATCCAGGCCCAGTGCATGAGGGCAAGCACGTTACCACCCAGCTAAGCAGGCGGACCATTTTTGAGGTGACCGTCGTTTAACGGGATTAGGGCACGAAATCTCTTCCCAGTGGGTGGACAAAAACAGTCGCGAGACCAGCTGCTGCAATATGTCAGCCCCTAAATAGTGCACGGCTGGGTAGAACTCTCGAAAGTGTCTCAGTTTAAAATGCAGACGACCAACGCCAACAGGGGGACTGAGGCACTCTGGACGTACTAGGGCAAACAGCGGTGACGTAATGGTTCGTAAGACCTGAGCCATCGTCAAAATGGTGCGGCGAACATCAAGGGCAGACACTTTCCTCTTGCAATCAGGAACGCCCAATCCGTCGAGGGAAAGTGGATTCGTCACAGTCTCATATCGCACCCGGAAGACGTGACACTTCCATGAAAAGCGACCAGACAATTGCTTCAGGTTCTTACCCAACAGAGCCAGAGGCAGGAAAAGTTGTGCGGTGTAACAGGCCTTGCACAACACATAGATATCCGAAACTCGTACCTTCTGAAGAAAGGTAAGAGAGCGTCGTTCAAGATTCGTTGCTCTGCTCAAACTTGAGTGGTCTATGTAGAATCCAAATAGCCGGCTTGAAGGAAAAGTCATTAGGTGTGTCCACGCCGTACGGATCCACAAAGTACCGATGTAAGGCATGACGTACGTCAGCCTGCGTTGTCAGTTGACGGCCGTCAGTAATGCAAGACTATCAGGTGGTATAACGGAGCCGATTCCTCAGTCACCAGTGATCGTGATTTCGATCGCACACGCAACCCTTCCGTCACTTTCTGCTTCGACTGCAACAACTTTTCTTCAATGGATCGTACATATGCAATCCGCAGGGATGTGTGATACAAATCACACAACAGAGAATAATAAAACTCATGAATTCTCTGAAAATCCCTCGTCCTAGCCAGGATAGTGGGCCATTCCGGAGTGGTAGACTACCTGCCAACGAATCAAAGACTACGCTCCAACACATCGTGTATCATATCATGACGGAGAGAAGGATCTTCCAACTGGGCGCACGGCAATTGAGAGAGAGAGAGAGAGAGAGAGAGAGAGAGAGTGAATCCCTTCCCTCGAAATCTTGCCTCCTTCATACATCCTATGTGTTACCACAGATGGCGTGTCACTGATTTCATTTGAACTAAGACTGCAGTACACGCGAGGTGCCTAGTTACTTCCAATGGCTTGTGTGGGTTGCATAAGTTCTGAACAATGTTCACCAACATACAGTCCTCTATAGTAGTTGTGCCGTACGCAACAAACAACACGTACGTCGTGAGCCCGTTGTCTTAACGTTGTAATAAACTGTTAGTGAGGAACTGGTATTGCATAAATAATTACATTTTGAATTGGTATGTTTAAGCGGGATCCACTCGTTTTTAATTACCAGAATACTAGAAACTACAAATTATAGTCCACTCTATCAATCACAAATAATTTCCATTCTTCAGACTTCAGAAAATACAAACAAAAAATGAACTGCGTATCTACATAATTGCTATTAGACTGTCGTGAATTACATGGCCGAATAACCAGGGTTACATTCTTAACGGATGCCGACCAAGTCTGACAAAATATCTGTCAACTGAGACTGCAGAACAAGCCCTCGCATTTACAAACCAGAGATTGCAAATTACGTCTTAACTCTTATCGACCACGTGACAACATGTCTGTCCTCCAAGACTGCCAAACCAGCTCTGATCTTACAGATGAATCACTTCTCCCACCATCAAAGTTAGGCGCGATCCACAAATCTCCGAAGCGCTTCGTCTGCCTTTCCGTTTCCCAATTGTTTATTACATTGCTGGTAATTAGCACTTGTGAAACAAAGCACCGGCAGCCTGCTATTGAGATATGCTTTTATATGAAAGGTAAATAAATACACTGTTTAGTTTTTCTAATATTAATAACAGAAGTTTATCATTTTGGCGCGCTGTATCCGAACACAGCAGCCAATCACGGAGGAGCACGATATAGGAGGTCTTTCTCATGATATACGTACCGAAAAAACTATCTGTCACATTGCGTCGACGCAGAACATAGTTAAAATCACCACCCAAGTATAGATCTTAAGGAGTCCTACGCAGGTGATAAACAATCTACAATTTATAAAAAAGAGAACGTCGCACCGTGTGACCAGAACGAGACGGAGCATATAAGACTATTAAGGTGAGGTCAATAAATCTACAGCCGATCAATCTGCCAGACTCAGCATTCCCGAAACAATACGATAGATCCCGTCCTGCAGCACTTTTAAAACAGTTCGAAATCCAGGGAGAGAGAAAATGGCAAATCAAACTTCTTGCAGGAACACTATAGCTCACTATAGTTGCACAGGAGACATATATAAACTGACGAAGCGAAGCTAGGAGCAACCCTGATACCACTCGGTTTAGATTTAGTGTGACAAATGTAAATCCTTGAGACAACGATCAAATGGAAAAACAGTAAGAGAACAACTGGGTGGCCTGACTACTCCACCAGTCGCCCATCACAGTCCATCGCGGAGTCCAAGAACGAATCCGAGAGTGGGTGACCAGTACCGGTCCCAACTGAATCTTTACCCTTATTTGTTTCACGCACCACTGCAGGTTCCGGCTGTATACGTTGTTTAACCCGGCTACGAGGCGTAATAGCACTTCCACAACAGTCTGTGACTTCCAGGGTAAGACGCGTGCCTCGTAGAAAGGTCATATCTGCAAGACATGCTGACTCTCAAAAGAGGGCAATCAGAAAAACCTGAGAGACAGAGGGAGACAACTCTGGGGTAACAATTTCTCCAGCGTTGAGAGCAGAGTTGGAGTTGTGGTGGACGCTGTGAAGGAGATGACTCCGACACACTCGCTCTGGGGCGGCTTCATAGGAGCCAACGCTACAGCAGCAAGAATACCAGATCCTGCCTTCCCGATCTTATGGCACCGCGCTACTGGTAGGAATGACACACAAACACGGTTCAGGTGAATGTGGAACAGAGGAGGCCGCAACTAATTCACCACTATGGTGACTGTGTCGCGGCTCATTATAAATCGCTCCCGCCGCCTTTCAAGCAGTGGCAGGAACAGGGTCAGTTTTTGTCTGCTACGACGGAAAATCAGCCGCAGTGATAGTGGACATGCATGCGTACACGTATGTCCGAAGCAATAGGCAGTGCAGCGACTACACTGGAAAATAAATTCAAGAAATATATTCGTAATTGTGAGTATGAACTATCGTCGACTGTATATTTAAATGACGAAACTGAAAATTTGTGCTACACTGCGGCCGGCCGCTGTGGCCGAGCGGTTCTATGCGCTTTTCCGGAACAGCGCTGCTACTACGGCGGAAGATCCTGCCTCGGGCATGGATGTGTGTGATGTCCTTAGTTAGGTTCAAGTAGTTCTAAGTCTAGGGGACTGATGACCTCAGATGTTAAGTCCTATAGTGCTTAGAGCCACAAGATGCTACACTGGGACTCGAATCAGGATGTCCAGCCTTACGTGTGCGGTCGCCTCAACCGCTTCGGCTATCCGTGCACGAATCACGGCCAGACCAAAACGTCCACATGCCGTCGTCCATGTGCCACAACCTGATATCGTACAATAGGCATATTCCCGTCCGGGAAGGACATACTTATTGAAAGTCGAGGGCCTGATATTGGCGAATAAATATGAAATGGCACTACATGTGTTATTGAGAAGGATGATGCAATGTTCCTTCGGGCATATATGCATGTGATTCGTGCACAGACAGCCAAAGCGGTTAAGGCGACTGGTAGCATAAAGCAGGAAATCCGGATTTAAGTCCTGATCTGGCACAAATTGTCCTCATTCCAATATGCAACTAAATGGTGGTTCGTATTCATAACTGCATACACATTTCCTAAGGTGGGGTTTGTCGAGCACGAGTAAAGCGGTGGAAACTCTCGCCGTGTGTAGGCGGGCATTATTTTCCTGAAATGTAAGTCTAGGTTGGATCACTATGAAGAGCAACAAAACTGGGCAAACAACGTAAACAACATACATACCACTGTACCGTAAGGGTGCTGCGTATGATAAGCAAGGGATCCTACTATGATAAAGAGATGTCACCCCAGAAGAGCACTCCTGCTTGTCGAGTCATATTGTAGTGTCCCGTGAGCGGATCAGGATCAGAGCTGACGCTATCTCCAGTTGTGAAGTGGCTCGTAGAACTCGTAGAACTAGTGCCTGACAGTACAAACTGTAATTTTTTGAGATACGGAAACTCGATGGGGAAAAGAACAAGGAACTCTGAATAATAGCTGAAACTGAACAACGAAACAGGATTGGAAACTACTGTAGAATCCTACAAGGCACTAACACATTGTCTATGTTGTGCAATTCTGCACAGCTAAGTGCCACGAGAAACTAAGTCCCGTCCCGGCGGCACTACCCTTACCACACAATCGCAGTTGCTCCTGCTTCCTAGCGCCCCTGATGGCATTAAGTAACTTTTTTGCTGGCACACCTTGTGCAAAGTTATACCCTTAGTTATGCCGGGTGATCAAAAAGTCAGTATAAATTTGAAAACTGAATAAATCACTGAATAATGTAGATAGAGAGGTACAAATTGACACACACGCTTGGAATGACATGGGGTTTTATTAGAACCAAAAAAATACAAAAGTTCAAAAAATGTCCGGCAGATGGCGCTTCATCTGATCAGAATAGCAATAATTAGCATAACAAAGTAAGACAAAGCAAAAATGATGTTCTTTACAGGAAATGCTCAATATGTCCACCATCATTCCTCAACAATAGCTGTAGTCGGGGAATAATGTTGTAAACAGCACTGTAAAGCATGTCCAGAGTTCTGGTGAGGCATTGGCGTCGGATGTTGTCTTTCAGCTTCCCTAGCGATGTCGGTCGATCACGATACACTTGCGACTTCAGGTAACCCCACTGCCAATAATCGCACGGACTGAGGTCTGGGGACCTGGGAGGTCAAGCATGATAAAAGTGGAGGCTGAGCAAACGATCATCACCAAACGACGCGCGCAAGAGATCTTTCACGCGTCTAGCGATATGGGGTGGAGCGCCATCCTGCATTTCGGTTATAATAAGACACCATGTCATTCCAAGCTTGTGTGTCAATTTTTATCTCTCTATCTACATTATTTTGTGGTTTATTACGTTTCCAAATTTATACTGACTTTTTGATCACCCGGTACATTCCCAATACTTCACGCTACTCATTCCCAACACGTAAGGTACAATATGGCGGGCGATAGTCAAGTTGGTATCCCACCACTGTCTGGTGTGTCTCCAGACAGGTCTTCACTGGTCATCGGAGCTCAGTTCGAAGTGAGACTCACAACTATATACATCTCTACTACAGTCATAGAGTAGGCTGAAGACATGTTTGGAGACGGTCACGACTGCGGTGGGTTACCAACTTGTCTTTCGCCTGCAATACGATCCGACAACCAGGAGTGATGGTCTGCGGTTCCTTTTGTTTTCACAGCAGGAACCCTTTGGTTGTCACCCGCAGCACCCTTACAGCACAGTGATATGTGGACAATGTTTTACGCTATCCTGGGCTTACATTTCAGCAAGATAATGGCCACCCGCACATAATAGTTTCTACTGCATGTCTCCGTGCTTTCCAATCTCTGTCTTGGCCCACATGCTCGCCGGATCTCTCGTCAATTGATAACGTTTGGAGCATTATGGGCAGGCTCTTCAACCATCTCGGGATTTTAACGATCTAACGTGTCAACTGGACGGAATTTGGAACGATATCCCTCACTAGGACATTCAGTAAATCTGTCAATCAATGCCAACACGAATAACTGCTTGCATAAGGACCAACGCGTAATTGACTTGTTCAGTTTCTGAAACGTTTTCTCCTGAATAACTCATCAGATTTTTCTGAAATTGTAATCCTTTGTTTGTATGTGTATGTACATCGCATCACCGACTCCATCATATTCGGATAATTCCTACGTGTTGAGTCGCTTGCTACTTTTCTTCTTGCTTCTCTGAAAAGGACAACATGTCATAGTAGTATACGCAACAACAAAATTGTGTCACGTGACTGCATAATTTCGGAGAATGCAATAAATTTATTCCTCTCTTGAAAATAAGTGAATTATCCTCCGGAGAGGCGCAAAATCTAATTTTGTTCCAAATGCGCTTTTAATATTCAAGTCAGTGAGTAAAACGGGAGATTACCACGAAAAGATGAAAGCTGTAAATTTTTCTAAGGAATTATTTGAACCATTATCATTGATATCCAGTGCCTGCGTAAATCAGTTCTGCGGCTCGAGTGAATTACTGTCGTTGTGGTATCGTGTGGCTAGAACATAAATTAATACCCAAGTTCCTGAGAAATTCCGTTATTGTGTTTGACACTGCAAATAATTTTCAGTACCTTTACGAACCTGGATCAAATATTACACAGAGAACAGCACTTTAAATTCGTCAAAACGCGAGCCTGTGAAATTATCTTCAATTAATATCTGTTTTATGCCATTTCCATTTTCCATGAAACATTTAATATCATTCTTCTCCGAAAGTGAGAAAGACATAAAATGTAACAGTTACATATATCGAAGCTGAGGTTTTTGAAAAGACCGCAAAGGGGAAAGTAATTTATCTGCTGATAATAATTTTCATCTGCATAGCTACGAATGCTTTTGGGGTGAAGCTCAATTCCGCATGCACTTAAAATATTATGAGCTATACTTCCTCTACCTCAAAAAAAACTCCGTAATAAAATTTCGTTAGCTTGATATCAAAGTAAAATGCCAGTGCCACGGTACTCTGAAATACGCAGTACACACCCTGCGCCTAAATAACTTTTCTAGAAACTTCAGTATGAGAACGCCATGTTCGCGCAATCTCTTGATTGTCCTTTCAATGAGACATATATCAGTTTTATTAAAACTGTGCTGAATTTTCAAGTTAACTGTTTTGACATGTATGGTTGGAATTCCTTGAGTTGCATTAAGCAGTATCCTTAATTTAGTGGTAGTGACTATTTTCGAACATTGTGTCCAGTTTCGGATCATCCTACAGAATTTGAGTTCCAGGAGATGACGCATAACTATTGGCAATAGTTTGTGTTCTAATACGTTCATAACGTCAACGTAAGTAACTGAAATACAGTCAAGAATGTGTGTTTGGGAAAGCCACAGAAGACAATCCAAAAGGCAATGCAGACACAGTAGTTTAACATACAATAGGCAAATTACAGTGAAGAGTACGGAGGTTAATGAGGCTGGAAGATACCAGCAGTTACCAAGTAACACCGCCAGAGGCCACTAGTAGCAGTGTGCGCATAGGACGAAAAAGCTGTCTGGTCCATAAGTTCTAATACTGTTATGATAACAATACGGGTTATAATACGATAAAACAAAATAAATTGTAACCACCTGTTAGGCGTAATCGACTCAAAGTATATCAAAATAATAACAAACTGTGTGAACTACTGCACGACATACGGCGTGACTCGCAGGTACATCGCCGGGCTATGATAACAATAAATAAAAAGTAACAAAATATCTCCTTAGTGAAACTTCCTGGCAGATTAAAACTGTGTGCCCGACCGAGACTCGAACTCGGGACCTTTGCCTTTCGCGGGCAAGTGCTCTACCATCTGAGCTACCGCAGCACGACTCACGTCCGGTACTCACAGCTTTACTTCTGCCAGTTTCGCAGGAGAGCTGTAAAGTTTGGAAGGTAGGAGACGAGATACTGGCAGAAGTAAAGCCGTGAGTACCGGACGTGAGTCGTGCTTCGGTAGCTCAGATGGTAGAGCACTTGCCCGCGAAAGGCAAAGGTCCCGAGTTCGAGTCTCGGTCGGGCACACAGTTTTAATCTGCCAGGAAGTTTCATATCAGCGCACACTCCGCTGCAGAGTGAAAATTTCATTCTGGAAATATCTCCTTAGTGTTCACAAAAGCTCTATGGCGTAACAGACAACGTAACATATAGTCATGACAAAATTTGTAAGATCTGATTCCGTAATTACAGGTAACATATTTCTTGTCATCGCACAAAGAACTTAATATGAAATAAAAATAGTAATAAAATGGTGATATATCAGTACTACCGAAACGAATTTAATGACAAACAGAGCCCAGTAATGGTGTTACGCACAAAAGAGCAAAATGTTTATTTTCTTAACAAACAATGTTTTAGTATAATACTATCCTTGCTAATAACACAATGGCAGATAAAATTAATTAAGACTATTTTTTGTCTAACCGACCGAAAAGCCATTATAGCAACAATAACTTACGTAAAACTGTAGCACCACATCCGGAATGATTCATAAATTGCTTAGCAAAATAACTGTGAATATTTTCCACAATCTAAGTAACTTTTAGATCAATAAAGTAATAATATAAATAAATTTTGAATAAAAAGTATCTCCATATCGTTCATAAAAGATACTACAGCGTCACAGGTGACTCTCAACATGTACTCACGGTAAAACCTGTACCAAACATGCACTTGGTTTCAGATAACGGACGTCTTGTCATCTAAGACAAGAATTAATGTGAAATAAAATACATTTGTAGGATATTGAGAATATCTATAATATACCAAAGAAGGGTCTTATATCATCATCTGAGATGGAACATATAATTAAATTACACAGTTTACTAATAAGCCGGAACATTATGACCACTGCGCACCGCGAGGTTGGATGCTGCCTTGTGACAATGTGGGTACGTGACGCGGTGACTAAGAGTGAGTCAAATGAAAACCTTAAATATTTTTTTAAATAGTATTTATTGTGCAGAAGTGGTACAAAGGTGTATCACTTTTCAACATTATCTCCCCCACGCTTAATGCAAGTCATCCATCGCTTACAAAGTGCATAAATTCCTTTAGAAAAAAATTCTTTTGGTAGTCCGCGCAACCACTCAAGCACCGCGTTGCGTACCTCTTCATCAGAACGGAAATTCTTTCCTCCCATTGCGTCTTTGAGTGGTCCAAACATATGGAAATCACTTGGAGCAAGGTCTGGTGAGTATGGTGGATCAGGAAGACACTCAAAATGCAGGTCTGTTATTATTGCAACCGTTGTATGGGCAGTGTGGAGCCTTGCATTGTCATGTTGCAAAAGGACACCTGCTGACAGCAATCCACGTCGTTTTGATTTGATTGCAGGCCGCAGATGATTTTTTAGGAGATCTGTGTATGATGCACTCGTGACAGTGGTCCCTCTAGGCATGTAATGCTCCAAAATGACGCCTTTTTTGTCCCAAAAGAGAGTCACCATAACCTTCCCTGCTGATGGTTCTGTCCTAAACTTCTTCGGTTTTGGTGATGAGGAATGGCGCCATTCCTTGCTCGCGCTCTTCGTTTCCGGTTGGTGGAAGTGAACGCAGGTTTCGTCCCCAGTAACGATTCTTGCAAGGAAGCCACCGCCTTGTCGTTCAAAGCGCCGAAACAGCTCTTCACCAGCGTCAACACGTCGTTCTCTCATTTCAGGAGTCAGCTGCCGTGGCACCCATCTTGCAGACACTTTGTGAAACTGTGAAACTGGAACACATCATACACAGTGTGGTGTGCTGACCCATGACTAATCTGTAAACATGCTGGAATGTCATTCAGTGTCACTCGGCGGTTTTCCTTCACTGTGGCTTCAACTGCTGCAATGTTCTGTGCAGTCACAACTCGTTGTGCCTGACCTGGACGAGGAGCATCTTCCACTGAAGTCACATCATTTGCGAACGTGCTACCCCATTCGTAGACTTGCTGCTGTGACAAACATGCGTCAATGTACTGAACCTTCATTCGTCGATGAATTTCAATAAGTTTCCCACCTTCACTACGCAAAAACTGAATAACAGAACGCTGTTCTTCCCTGGTCCAAGTGTCAAGCGGGGGGCGGTCATCATTATACTGATACTGCGACGGTATGTGTGCATCTGCCTACAGGCCATTCTGCACGTTCTTTGTAGCACACTTTCCAATTTACAGGATAACGGTGCGAAATTATTACAAATTTAATGTTTTCATTTGACTCACCGTCATATGTAAGCGAAGCAGTCACGGACGGGAGAACACCCTAGCGAAGACAGGGGCTGCAAATGGGTAAATATACTGAGGTAAGCGACTTCGAAAAGGGCAAATTATTATGACGTAGAACCTATGAACGAGTATCTAGAAAGTGGCGACGCTGGTCGAATGTTCACGTGCTACTGTCGTGAGTATCTATGGAAAGAGTAGGACAGTGAAACTACCACTAGGCGATAAATGGTTGGACGCACACGACTCTTCACAGAACATAGGGTTCTGAGGCTTGTCTGCTCTGTAAATAGGATAGACGGTGATCTGTGGCATCTCTGCCGAAAGAGGGCAATGCTGATGCACGCACAAATGATTCGGAGCACACCGGTCGTCGTACAGTGTTGAACGTCGAACTCCGCAGCAGACCGACCCCAAGTCCTCACATGTTCAACCAACGACATCGTTAATTATGATTGCAGTGGGCCCGGGACCATAGGGATTCGACCGTCGATCAATGGAAACGTATCAGCTCTTCGGGTTAATCAAACTTTTCCTACACTAGGTCGACAGTGGTCTCCACAAACGCCGTCGTGGAGGGAACGACAGCTCGAAACGTGCAGCGAGCCACGGACGAAGGCTGGTGGGAGCAGTATTACGCTACCGGGGTCTTTCTCCTGTGCTTTCATCTGTCCTTTGCTAGCAAGAGACGCTGACAGGTTTGAACCACCTGCATCCCTTCATACATAATGTCTGTCCCGACGGCGATGTCATCTTTTAGCCGTATAGCAGTCCGTATATCGGAGCCAGAACCGTGCTACAGTGGTTTGAGGAGCATTATATTGAACTTAGTTTGATGTCTCCGCGACGAAAGTAGCCTGACGTATGGAACCTATCTGGGTCAACATTAGACTCCATGACCTCGTACGCAAATCAGGGGCCACCTATTTACCAGAAGTACGTGACCTCTGCCGCATACCTCTACAAACCTACTAACAAACTCTGAATCCGGGATACGCAGAATCAGTGATGTATTTCGTTCAAAAGACGGAGAAACAAGCTATTAACCAGTTGGTCGTAATGTTTTGACGAAGATATGTCCTTAATTACAAGTAATTAAATTTCTTATGGAGAGACGAGACAGCCGTGTCATGGTCTTCTATAATACACTCCTGGAAATGGAAAAAAGAACACATTGACACCGGTGTGTCAGACCCACCATACTTGCTCCGGACACTGCGAGAGGGCTGTACAAGCAATGATCACACGCACGGCACAGCGGACACACCAGGAACCGCGGTGTTGGCCGTCGAATGGCGCTAGCTGCGCAGCATTTGTGCACCGCCGCCGTCAGTGTCAGCCAGTTTGCCGTGGCATACGGAGCTCCATCGCAGTCTTTAACACTGGTAGCATGCCGCGACAGCGTGGACGTGAACCGTATGTGCAGTTGACGGACTTCGAGCGAGGGCGTATAGTGGGCATGCGGGAGGCCGCGTGGACGTACCGCCGAATTGCTCAACACGTGGGGCGTGAGGTCTCCACAGTACATCGATGTTGTCGCCAGTGGTCGGCGGAAGGTGCACGTGCCCGTCGACCTGGGACCGGACCGCAGCGACGCACGGATGCACGCCAAGACCGTAGGATCCTACGCAGTGCCGTAGGGGACCGCACCGCCACTTCCCAGAAAATTAGGGACACTGTTGCTCCTGGGGTATCGGCGAGGACCATTCGCAACCGTTTCCATGAAGCTGGGCTACGGTCCCGCACACCGTTAGGCCGTCTTCCGCTCACGCCCCAACATCGTGCAGCCCGCCTCCAGTGGTGTCGCGACAGGCGCGAATGGAGGGACGAATGGAGACGTGTCGTCTTCAGCGATGTGAGTCGCTTCTGCCTTGGTGCCAATGATGGTCGTATGCGTGTTTGGCGCCGTGCAGGTGAGCGCCACAATCAGGACTGCATAAGACCGAGGCACACAGGGCCAACACCCGGCATCATGGTGTGGGGAGCGATCTCCTACACTTGCCGTACACCACTGGTGATCGTCGAGGGGACACTGAATAGTGCACGGTACATCCAAACCGTCATCGAACCCATCGTTCTACCATTCCTAGACCGGCAAGGGAACTTGCTGTTCCAACAGGACAATGCACGTCCGCATGTATCCCCTGCCACCCAACGTGCTCTAGAAGGTGTAAGTCAACTACCCTGGCCAGCAAGATCTCCGGATCTGTGCCCCATTGAGCATGTTTGGGACTGGATGAAGCGTCGTCTCACGCAGTCTGCACGTCCAGCACGAACGCTGGTCCAACTGAGGCGCCAGGTGGAAATGGCATGGCAAGCCGTTCCACAGGACTACATCCAGCATCTCTACGATCGTCTCCATGGGAGAATAGCAGCCTGCATTGCTGCGAAAGGTGGATATACACTGTACTAGTGCCGACATTGTGCATGGTCTGTTGCCTGTGTCTATATGCCTGTGGTTCTGTCAGTGTGATCATGTGATGTATCTGACCCCAGGAAGGTGTCAATAAAGTTTCCCCTTCCTGGGACAATGAATTCACGGTGTTCTTATTTCAATTTCCAGGAGTGTATAATCAACCTTCACGTCAGTGAACAAGGTACATCTAAGCGTCCAGAAACTCTTGTGGCGCGACAAGCAAAAACCATAACACAGGATTTACTCATACATTTACTGTTTCTCCGCCACCAGAAACCTACATAAAAGATCGGACTCCATATCAAACGTTTACTAGTTTAACTAGAGTTCCTCATGCTAACATTACATCTTGTACCTCTCCTATTACGTATGTATGACCAAACATATTCAGGGTGTCTTCTAGAGGAAATCAATACTTGACCAATAATGAATAATAATTCTAGATCATAGCAATCGGCATGATGGAAGAAGTGACAAGATCTGTAAACAGCTCATCAACAGTGAGTACTTTATTTTGAGAGATATCCTAATCATGATTTAAATCATTGTCATTTGATATCATGTAAATTAAGAACTTTCTCAACAGTAGTGTACCTGTTGAAAAACAACGCATTCCAACAAAGCACACCAGTAGTGTACCTGTTGAAAAACAACGCATTCCAACAAAGCATTTGGAACAGGAAATGCAGCACAAACAATAATTACTGAATATCGCAACAGGTGCACCTCAATGTGGAGCGATGGAATTTATTGACTATTTTTAGAGAAAAATATTTTTCTTGCCTGCACTGACAAGTTCTCAGGATACAACGATACATAGTGCTTGCTTCATGCGTTGAAGTGAAAACGAATAAGTACACAGCACCGTTCTACACTGTTTTATTACCACCATCCCTCTACACATTAATCTGTTAGTTACGAATTTCTTTGATGATGATAGTGAAGATAAATGTCCTGATGAAACGCACGTAATGGGATTGTTGTTGCACCGCCATATCTTGTCAGCATTCAAAGCTTCAGGATGTACAGTCCTATTTGAACTACACACATCAAAAAGTGTTTTGCATCACCCCAGTTACCAGAACTCCTGAAGATACACTGTGGATATTGTATCACAGAGACAGTTCTTTGACTGTTCAGAGATGTCACTAAACCCGTCCAAAGACCTAAACAACCATGAATGAGCAGCGCCTATTAGACGGAGTGGGTCCAACAGCCGATCAGTTCCAGTCATTCCACCAGAAAGGACGTCCACGACTCGTGTCGTCTGTAGTTAAACCATGCCTAGACGGTCAATACCCCTCTACGATCGTGTCCGCATTGTTACTTTCTGCCTGGAAGGGCTCTCAACAAGAGAAATGTCCAGGCTTCTCAGAGAGAACCAAAGCGATGTTGTTCGGGCATAGAGGACATACAGAGAGACAGGAACTGTCGGTGGCTTGCCTCGCTCAGGCCGCCCAAGGGCTACTACTGTAGTTATTGACCGCTACCTACGGATTATGGCTCGGTGGAACCCTGACAGCAACGCGATCATGTTCAATAATGCTTTTCGTGCAGCCACAGGACGTCGTGATACGACTCAAACTGTGCGCAATAGGCTGCATAATGCGCAACTTCACTCCCGATGTCAATGGCAGGGTCCATCTTTGCAACCACGGCCGGTATAGATGGGCCCGTCATCATGCCGAATGGACCACTCAGGATTGGCATCATGTTCTCTTCACTGATGAGTGTCTCATATACCTTCAGCCAGACAATCATTGGAGACGTGTTTGGAGGCAACCGGGGCAGGCTGAACGCCTTAGACACACTGTCCAGCGACTGAGCAGGGTGGAGGTTCCCTGCTGTTTTCGGGTGGCATTATGTGGGGCCGACGTACGCCGCTGGTGGTCTTGGAAGGCACCGTAACGGCTGTAGAATACGTGAATGCCAACCTCCGACCGATAGTGCAACCATATCGGCAGAATATTGGCGAGGCATTCGTCTTCATGAACGACAATTCGCGCCACCATCGTGCACATCTTGTGAATGACTTCCTTCCGGATAATGATATCGCTCGACTAGAGTGGCCAGCACGTTCTCCAGACATGAATCTTATGGAGCATGCCTTGGATAGAATGAAAAAGGCCGTTTATGGGCGACGTGACCCACCAACCACTCTGAGGAATCCACGCCGAATCATCGTTAAGGAGTGGGACAATCTGGACCAACAGTGCCTAAATGAACTTGTGGATAGTATGCCACGACGAGTACAGGCATGCATCAATGCAAGTGGACGTGCTACTGGGTATTAGAGGTACCGGTGTGTACAGCAATCCGGACCACCGCCTCTGAAAGTCTCGCTTTATGATGGTACAACATGCAATGTGTGGTTTTCATGAGCAACAAAAAGGGCGGAAATGATGTTTATGTTGCTCTGTATTCCAATTTTATGTACAGGTTCCGGAACTCTCGGAACAGAGGTGATGCAAATTTTTTTATGTTTGTATATTCGTATGGTCCGTGACTTGCTTGTTTACGGAAAAGAGGGCAGTTAGGAAACCTAAATCTGGTATTATAATAAAGGCAAATGGATCGAAGATCCGACTTCTGCAGGATTCACATATCCAGTATGCCACGACTTGCACCCAGTAACATTTAGTGTCACATATGAGTAGAGAAACTTCTAAAACGCGTCGGGTGGGGAGACAGCAGGGAAACTGGCAGTGCAGGGTCAGAAAGATGCTTACACGAGTATTCTTACAGATGGCGCTATACAGATGTTTCTAATGTGGCTGCCGAAGTCCGTTGGCTCAGAAATGACTAAATAAACCAAAACCTCCTACTTGTTAACAGCACCATAGCAGAGGAGCGCACCTCAAATTGTCAGCTTCCGAATCAGGCTGTGTACAGCCATACTAGAGACACCGCCCAATACATCTGTGCAAAGCTTCATCGAATTTCTGTTTGATGCTGCAGTTCTCATTTCAAATCCTTTTACTGGAGTACTGTTGTACTTTAACAGAGGAACTGTTCTGAGCGCACAGTGGGTGCATAAAGATGCCTGGAAAACAGTGTCTCCCGTTGAGCGTGGGTACCTGCCCAGAGGTTTCAACTGATTTCGTGCAGCTTCACATAATGTAACTGTCATGCAGTTCCTTCTTCGTGACGGTTGTCGGCCACAAACTGCAGGGGCAATGAGGATGCTAATGCAGTGTTTTCGATGGAACTGTGTTTGATCACCCACAGCACAGTTCAGAATTAGCTCTTTTTCATTTTCATCGGCGCTCGAACGAACCTCTGGCTATGAGGACAACACTTTGGCACAGACAACGAGCTGCAAACCAGTGCAGAAAATTGTCGGAAAGCACAGGACGCTGCCTTCCGTGATGAGGGAATTAAAAAGTTGGTACAACGCTACGACAGTTGTCTCAGTCAGAGCAGCATTTATGTAGAGAAATAACTGGAAGTTACAGCTAATTGTTGCAAGTAAAACAGCTTTTATTTTCACTGTATTTTCATTTTCAGACCGATCTGACCTCATTTTTCGGATAGCCCTCGTACATTAACATCAAAAGTTCGTCCAAATGCTTACGCGTTAGCAAAAAGTCTCATAGAAGACGCTGAATACAACGGCCACCAGCCCGACCGGTAATTTTAAATTTCGATGGGAAAAGAAGAAATAAGTCAGCTAGCAAGACTGGCAACACTATTGCAAAGGCTTTAAAAAGACCCCATATTGACGGCAATTAAAAGTCCTTCCGAACGTTGAAGGTCAAGCACAGAAATTACAGCAACAACAAAAAGTCAAAACCATTGGAAACTAAGGATATATCGAAAAGTAATTTAATGCACGTCATGCTCATTGTCATTTCTCATAAATATTGTAAAAATATTTAATGAGGGACGGAAAGAGGCACTGCCTGGTCGCGGAATTTCTAAAAACGAAACAAAGCCGGCTATATGTCTCTTGCAGTTTATAAAATATCATGGCTCTTCTAGGGAACCATCTCGGCATTCCTCTTCAGTGATTCTTAGAATTAAAATCTATACGAATACAAAATAAATGAAACGGAAGCGCAGGCCAAGATATGCAACTACATTCAGTCATTCCGTCTGAATACTGGCGCACCGGCAGCAGCAAGTAAAATTAAAATAGATTATGACAAAAAAGTGGCAGCTGGCAGTTTTCTCAGCCTTCCAACACATATTACAACTAATTCCTAGGAACATGTTTCGTAGAATACAGTGCGCTGTGTTACACTGCTAGATTTGTTAGTGTGCTGGTAACTGCCAAAACCACTTATCCCACAAAGAGCCGCATGCTCCTCAGAAGTGTCTGTCCGCATAAATGTCACTTCCCAAAGTGTTCCAACGCGGTATGTAATAACGAAATGCGGGTTATAATATGTACGGATTTATAAATCAACATTCGACACTTCGCGACGAGGGGGCTGTGCATAGAAAATTTACGTCACTTTTGTTTCATGTGACTCGTTGTATGAAGAGTTATTGTCTTACCCTGAATGATCAGTTAAGTCAAGGAATAAGTGAAAACTTTCAAAGCAGTTAATTTCCCTCTACTCAATACACATATCACAAACTGTAGATATCTGCTATTCTTACACAGAGTGTCTGATATTTCAAAATATAAATAATGTTTCATATCTTGGCAAGAAGTAGCGATATGTATGTATGTACGCATGACAGTCGTAAGAGAATGTTCTTGCTGTTAAATACGTATCTTAGTTACTCAGTGCTAATGCTATAACTGTTTGGTAGGTGATAAACACTCACTCACGAATTTTACAACCAAAGAGAGCGTCGCATTTTTGCAGGAGTTGATACAGATCAAAACAATGAAAAAAACGTCCTGTAAACATTTATGGAGCATCGAATTCTTATTGATATACAGACCATTCCGTTTTATGATAACTGTGTGTTTGATGATATTACCTGAGACGTTAAATTCAATCATCACACACCATTACACATTTTTCAGGCCTCCGTCCCAGAGAATCGAAATTGTCACGATGCAAGCCGATTACATTTTTCAGCGCCCCATGGAATTACTCTTCATGTTCTGGTGTCACAACAACATTAAAAAACTACGGTCGTAATAGCTATGCGTGTATCACAGTCAGGGAATAAAGTACCGACACGACCACAACCAAGAGGTATGAAATCAGCAATGAACGGCAACGAGAAAACGTACGGTACTGACCAATTTCGACGTAATTAAAATGACCCATATCACGCGAAGGTTTTTCTAGGTTTGTGTTTTAAGGGACCCACATTTTTCTAATTTTGACCAGTACTGTATCTTGCACGAACGTAGTACATCCTTTTCAATACACTGTGCATATATTGCTGGGCCAAAATATTGTGACTCCTTCATAGAACACGCTAATCCCGGCAATTTCTCGCCGGTGGATTGTTGGTGAAGACCTGGCACACGATAGCGTCCAATATGTGTTTTACTGGGCTAAACTCAGGCGAATTTAGTGGCTAAAGCATCAGTGTGAGATCTCCATCATGGTCCTAAAACCACTGTAGAACCACTCTCGCCTTGTGAACTGGACACTTATCCTGCTGGAAAATGTCATCACCTTTGAGGAAGACATCAATCATTAAAGGGGTCCAGCTGGTCTGCAGTAATGTTCAGGTAGTCCAAAGATCTCACAGTGCCTTCGGTTTCTACCACAGAAGACAAGGGTCGAAAGTGGATCAAGCATCCTCCTTCAATCTGTCGCACGAACGACGAAATGGCTGGTATTGAAATTAGTGGCCATGGCGTAGAAAAGCAACTGAAAGCGCTCCATAGTAGGAAGGTCACAGGACCTGCCGGGATACCAGTACTGTTCTGCATGCGTTATGCGAAAGAACTTGCCCCTCTTCTAGCAGCACTGTGCCGTACGTCTCTGGAGAAGCTGTGTTCTTGATCATTGGAAAAAATCATAGGTCATTCGCGTTTTCAAGATGGGCCGTCGAACTGACGCACAAAACTATGCGCCTCTGTCTCTGAAATAGGGAAGATCGAAAGCAGAGCAGCGTGTGTCCTTACAGGTTCATTTAGCAAGCACAATGACGCCACAGAGATAATGGAAACCAATTGCAGTGGTAAGCGGTGCAAGAGAGCATATTGCAACACTGTGTCGTTTACTGTTAAAAGTTCCTAGAAAGTACGTCCCCAGAAGGGTAAACAAAAAATATCATAGAAAGATCCCAACCAGAGGGATACCGGCAAACGCTCTCTCAGTGAATCATTCACGACTGCGACAGGAAAGGGGGCAAATGAGTTTGATACACAGCGTACTCTCCATCACGGACCGCAAGATTCCTTGCGGGGTAGAAATGTAGATGTAGAAGTAAATACCATAGATATTGAAGCAGTCATTCGCCTGAATGACGGCGTTTCGAGACATGAGCATCAACGGAATGTGGTATGAAATGCCATTCATCTGATCACGGGACAAGTTTCTATTGCTCTACGGTCCAACCTAGTTGGTCCTATACCCACTTTAGTCGTAACTGACGATGCTGTTGCGTGGAAATGGGAATACGTAGGGGTCGTCCTATGTGAAGACCCATGTTAAAATACACTCCTGGAAATGGAAAAAAGAACACATTGACACCGGTGTGTCAGACCCACCATACTTGCTCCGGACACTGCGAGAGGGCTGTACAAGCAATGATCAACGCACGGCACAGCGGACACACCAGGAACCGCGGTGTTGGCCGTCGAATGGTGCTAGCTGCGCAGCATTTTTGCACCGCCGCCGTCAGTGTCAGCCAGTTTGCCGTGGCATACGGAGCTCCATCGCAGTCTTTAACACTGGTAGCATGCCGCGACAGCGTGGACGTGAACCGTATGTGCAGTTGACGGACTTTGAGCGAGGGCGTATAGTGGGCATGCGGGAGGCCGGGTGGACGTACCGCCGAATTGCTCAACACGTGGGGCGTGAGGTCTCCACAGTACATCGATGTTGTCGCCAGTGGTCGGCGGAAGGTGCACGTGCCCGTCGACCTGAGACCGGACCGCAGCGACGCACGGATGCACGCCAAGACCGTAGGATCCTACGCAGTGCCGTAGGGGACCGAACCGCCACTTCCCAGCAAATTAGGGACACTGTTGCTCCTGGGGTATCGTCGGGGACCATTCACAACCGCCTCCATGAAGCTGGGCTACGGTCCCGCACACCGTTAGGCCGTCTTCCGCTCACGCCCCAACATCGTGCAGCCCGCCTCCAGTGGTGTCGCGACAGGCGTGAATGGAGGGACGAATGGAGACGTGTCGTCTTCAGTGATGAGAGTCGCTTCTGCCTTGGTGCCAATGATGGTCGTATGCGTGTTTGGCGCCGTGCAGGTGAGCGCCACAATCAGGACTGCATACGACCGAGGCACACAGGGCCAACACCCGGCATCATGGTGTGGGGAGCGATCTCCTACACTGGCCGTACACCACTGGTGATCGTCGAGGGAACACTGAATAGTGCACGGTACATCCAAACCGTCATCGAACCCATCGTTCTACCATTCCTAGACCGGCAAGGGAACTTGCTGTTCCAACAGGACAATGCACGTCCGCATGTATCCCGTGCCACCCAACGTGCTCTAGAAGGTGTAAGTCAACTACCCTGGCCAGCAAGATCTCCGGATCTGTCCCCCATTGAGCATGTTTGGGACTGGATGAAGCGTCGTCTCACGCGGTCTGCACGTCCAGCACGAACGCTGGTCCAACTGAGGCGCCAGGTGGAAATGGCATGGCAAGCCGTTCCACAGGACTACATCTAGCATCTCTACGATCGTCTCCATGGGAGAATAGCAGCCTGCATTGCTGCGAAAGGTGGATATACACTGTACTAGTGCCGACATTGTGCATGCTCTGTTGCCTGTGTCTATGTGCCTGTGGTTCTGTCAGTGTGATCATGTGATGTATCTGACCCCAGGAATGTGTCAATAAAGTTTCCCTTTCCTGGGACAATGAATTCACGGTGTTCTTATTTCAATTTCCAGGAGTGTAAGTGTACTGAACGATGTGCTACGAAACACCTCTGACGGCATCAGTATTGTACTGTGTAGTCAGATCCGTGTACTCGTTTGTACAGAACTGGATCCGTGTACTCGTTTGTACAGAACTGGATAGCCTCCAACATCCACGTTATAAGATGAGAAACGGAAGTCCAACTCACTGTCGCCTACTCGTGGTTCTACCTTCCTACAATCGCAGTCCGTAGAGGCCCTTGGCAGTAACACTCCAACAGCCTACCAGATTCGCCACTGATGCTAGTTCAGAGGAGCAGCACTATAAATATCTGCAGTATGTCAGAGTCGCTTGTGTTAGTCGATTTTCACATATATACGTCCCGAATCGGAGATACAATGATTCCCTATTCGTCCCTGTCAACATAATTAATTTATCTGTCGTATCTCGCGCCGACAGCGCTACAAGATGGCAATCTGTCTTTCGTTGGCTATGATGATAATGTTTTTGTTCAGAGTACGTAACACATGCCAACCGAATTTATCAATGTGCTCCTGTGAGCGGTTTCTCAGAAGAGAAATAGTAACTTCCTAATCAAAGATAGTTTCAAAATTACTTTGCTTCTGTATCTACAAGGAAGACTACCGTATCAGTGTGTGGTACGTATAACACATTCGAGACTGTCTCCTTTGAAATTAGTGACCTTCAAAGGAACTTCTTTCCAAGTGTAGGACGAACGCAGAATGTGCCGACGCTGAATGCCGTTGGGTGTTCTCGATGTCCAGAGACGGAACAAGGTTATCTGTCTGAAAGCCTGGGGCTGCTCACGTGAAACGTTGTTACCCATTCTGCCAACTCAATTCCTCGCACCACTGAAGGCGCTGAAAACCAGCTCGATACCTAGCCTGACGACTGCGAGGGGAATGCTAATCACAACGTGTGGTATTCATCCTGTATCTCCAGTCACGAAGTGTAATCGTTGTTAATAGCTTACGCGAAGAGAAATCCTTGTAGGAAGATCTTTCTCTCTCATAATAAAACCAATTACTTTTGCGCTCTGCAATATATTCAGAGTTGTAGAACGAAAACCAGCATGGGATAAAACTACGGCAAGAAATTAGTCAAAAGATACTGTCCTTGTATGTTGATATGAAGATGGAAGATATGTGACAGATACTACCAAACCTGTAGGACTAACACGAACAATACCGATTTGCACAGTTATAGAACCATGTATCTACAAAGGTATTCCGAACTTATCGTTGTGAATGTAACTAAACGCACTTGCGGTTAAAGAGATCTCTTAACCGCTCACCTTCAGTGCTGGAACCGGTTTGATGGGTTTGAGCCGTGACTATCAATGAGTCGACTAATCGCGTAAGCCAGAGAGCGTGTCGCGGCTCTACCTCCGGATTCCTTTACTCTGCATACCACCAAAGAGTATGAAGGATATGTTCGGGGGCGAAAGGTTGGCGATTGTGACTAGGAAGTGTGCAAGTAGGTTGTCTAGGTTTTTATGTTGGTAACGCCACGTAGCACTCTGTATGAAAATCACTGGCTGTGCTGTGTGAAGTCTGTGGCTGGTTGGACTCATTGTTAGAATATTCGCTATTGCAGTGTTGGGGAGTTGTATGTGAACGGCGCGTAGCGTTGTGCAGTTGGATGTGAGCCGCCAGCAGTGGTTGATGTGGGGAGAGAGATGCCAGAGTTTTGAGAGCGGACGATCTGGACATGTGTCCGTCAGAAAAAGGAAATTTGTAAGACTGGGTGTCATGAACTGATATATATATATATATATATATACATATATTATGACTTTTGAACACTGTCGAGGTAAATACATTGATTGTTCTCTATCAAAATCTATCATTTGCTAACTATGCATATCAGTAGTTAGTGTCTTCAGTAGTTAGAATCTTTTATGTAGCTGGCAGTATTGGCGCTCGCTGTATTGCAGTAGTTCGAGTAACGAAGATATTTGTGAGGTAAGTGATTCATGAAAGGTAAAGGTTATTGTTAGTCAGGACCATTCTTTTGCAGGGATTATTGAAAGTCAGATTGCGTTGCGCTAAAATATTGTGTCAGTTTAGTGATGATCAGAATAAGTGAAGAGAAAACTGTCTGAGTACGTTGAGTTTTGCTCAGCTGTTTGTAAATCAAATAGCGTAAGAGGTTTACCAGCACAGTAATTCGTAATTTT
Source organism: Schistocerca cancellata (assembly GCF_023864275.1). Taxonomy (NCBI): domain Eukaryota; kingdom Metazoa; phylum Arthropoda; class Insecta; order Orthoptera; family Acrididae; genus Schistocerca; species Schistocerca cancellata. Next base: position 184,565,170 of record NC_064631.1, on the reverse strand, counting down.
TCTAAGGCGACGTTTCATATGTAGACCCTTAGCCGACGATACCTCACTGGAATCTTCTTATTTGTTCTTGTAGTTTGTGTAATTAGTGTAGTTATTGCTTATTTCTAGCGCGTAATTGTAGAGAGAATCTCTTTTATAGTTGTAGTTTTTCACTGTTGTCTAGTAAAACAGTTGTGGCATGCATGTAGATTAGCACCAAATATTTTGCAGCTGTACTTGTAATTAATTAAATATTATTTTCAGTGCTATTTTAATGTGTTTTCTTATTTTATTCTTCAAATTGTGCTTTTCTGTGTTATCGTGTGAAATACTGTCACAATTACGGCGTATGAAAAACGTAATACTAGGCTCCAAAGTAAACTGAGAAATGACGGTGAAGACGAGAGTAGAGTGTTAGCGCCACCGTGTAATGCATTAACTAATGTTCAACATAGTACTTTGGTAATTGTGTATAGGGAAGTAGACTGTCAAACAGCTAGTGATCAGGGTAGTATTGTCGATCGATCGGTCGGCAACAGCTTGCCCCAGGAACTCGAAATGCCAGGACACAGTCTTGCAAATACCGTAGGTTCAGGTTTTTCGTCCTCACTTTTTTCTCAATTAAGTCAAGTCGCATTTTCTGCTTTTCAAAATGCGAATGTTGTCGGTGCAAACGCACTGCCGATAAGCATAGAGGAACAGATGCCAGATACTAATACATTATTACTGCAATTAATGCAACAAATGAAGCAAAATGAGAGACAAACACAGCAACAGCTTCAAACGTTAGTCCCAATGGAACAAAATCAAAATCAGTCACAGCAACCAGTGGAACTAAATCAGAAATAAATTAAAGAAAAACTTCAACAAACACGTGAAAATTTAGCTTCTGAGTTACATTAAATCGAATCTAAATGTCAAAAAGTCTGTAATGACGTAAAAACACAAATTTGTGAGCATTTGCAACCTATTCTTGCGGCATGAAAATGCATTACAGAATCACGAAACAGTCGTAAAAGAAATGCAAACCATTGTTCATGAAAATCACACCTTGAGGGCTAAAATTGACTCAGTTGCATCTACCGATTCGGTTACGTAGCTTTCAAATCCTAGGAAAACTTAGAGGACACAGTAGATACTCTGAAACTTGATTCAGAAAGACGCATGGAGGAAATCAGTTCATCATCAGAGAAAGTAGTCGAACTTTCGGATCAGCTAAATAATTTATCTACGAAGGTAGATGACAATCTGAATAACACAAGACCAGTAGTGTTTACTGACACAGAAGAATACGAACAAATTACGAAATTCAAACAAAATTCAAATTAATACGCAAGAAAAATGAGAAATCCGGGAAGTACAAGATCTGTTGGCACAAGTAAAACAACAATTACGCATTTCAGAGGCCACTCGTGCTCCAGTAAGGGAAGAGGGAGGGACATAGAAATACAGAAAAGCCACAAATAATAACACAGGACATTTCGGAAATTATGAAAGAAATTGGCAAGTGACACCGAATTTTGAGATGGAACCGCCGACACGGCGTAACAATGATCAATATGTGACTCGCCGTCATGATGATTTTCACTATAAGCTGCTCATTACCACGCGTAAATTCAATACATTTAAGAATTTCGGCAACGTCATTCATTCACAAGCATGACTTCATCAATTCTCTCGTTGTTTCCCCCCAACTGGTCATTAGAGCACAGATTGGGCTTTATGTGTGACTACTTAGAGAACGAACCAGCTGTAAGAATGCGATCGGTCATTCACGATTGTCACAGTGAAGGAGAATTTTATCATGCCTTCCTCTCAGCATATTGGTCTCAAGCTGCTCAAGACCGAGTAAAACATAGTATCGTAATGATGAAACACTTTGAACAATGTGAATTCTCCAGTCTTGTCAAATATTTTGAAGACATGTTGCACAAGAATCAGTACCTGTCAGACCCATACAACCACTCAGAACTCATCCGCATTTGCTTAATCAAATTGATTGTACATTTACGACATATTAATTTGCCAGGACGTTGCAAAGATGACGTTCAAGCTTTTCAGGGACTGTTACAAGAATTGGAAATTGACACTGACAATCACAGGACGGGAAACCAGAAGAACAACAATTACGGTCACGTCCATCACAATTCCGTGACAACAGAAGCAATAACTGGACACCATAAGGCTATTCTTACAATTCAAATCGTGACCAAAGCAGACACCACCCATATGACAACCACTGGCAGAGTCGTAATAATTACAGGGAAAGATCATCTCACCATGGTAATAACTATGACAGAGACAATCAGAGAAAAAGACAATATGGGAACCAAAATAATTATTATGAAGGAAGATAGAATAACTTCAGACTCAACGGTTCACTGCGCAGTTACAATTCAGGGAGAAATTCTCCAACACTTAACCGACAAGAAAGAATCTACAGAAACTACCGACATGACGACAGACGATATAATCATAACGACAGACCTGAATTTCATCAGAACTAGCGGGATTCCAACAGGGAAGGGTCCTCTCGGCAAGGTGAATTTGTAGAAGTTAGGTCTCCTAATCCCCATAACGACGCGCGCCAACAAAGAGGCAGTAGACAATGACTCGCACCGCATGCACCCATGTACGCCGGCTGCGCTTGAGAAAATGAACATATGCTAACCATGAGAAAAATTTCAGTATTCTTTACTGACGTATATCGCATGATAATTGCGTTGAAGTTGAAACTCTGCGTACTAGGAACAGTAAAGGTTTACACCACATATCACATGTAAAACCGTTTATTGAGAGATAATCTGCTTTTTAACTTAGTCTTTGTCATAAAATTTTTCACTTCGTGTTACTAGCATGCTTTGTCACACTTAGAAACTGCTAACATGCAACAATGTTTTAAAGTTAACTATTCAGTCAAGAACCTAGGGAACTTATTTAGGCATTAATTATGAATGCATTTTTGTAGTGACCAGATGACACAGTTTTATTGTGTGTACATCCTTGTTTGTTCGTTGCGCAATTGCGTAACAACTATAAGCCTTACATACTTAGAACATATACTCCTAAAGAGATTTTAATGCATCATATTGGTTTACTTGGAAGGACGATCTGGATTTAAAGTAATTTCTGAGAGATAACAGATGACACAGTGGTTAGTTTATTTGACAGCTACACAATTATATCACGTCACTATTAATGAGTAACAGAATTTACATTATTACTTTTGCGCTGTGTCTGTTTTATACCTGCACAATATTTCAGTATTATTCTAGAAAGTTAAACATGTTTTAGTAGTAACTTTGTGGTATAGCTACAACGAGATAGGTATTTTTCGTTACACAACAATATGTTACAGTACAGTACTTTCTTGGTCACGGTAATGTACGTAATAACTACCATATCTATCGCATAGCATTTCACTTTTGTTTATGATGAGGTAAGTACATTGATTTTTTCAGGACTTTGTTTATAGAAGACGATAATTACGGCACTTGGCACATTTTTACCGTTAAGTAACGACAGAAATTATCCTACAGCAAGACGCACAGTTTAGGACTGCAGGACACGTAATTGAGTGATTAACTTTGTACCTAAAACATTTATTATTAAAGTTTTTTTAATTACTAAGAAACAAAGAAGGTTGTCGGTGATACATTTCATTCCATTGCTATAATCTGTAATACCTGAGTGTATTATTATATTAATCCTCAGGGGGTACACGCCTACTTTGTGTACTAAGCGTGTGGCAAGCGCTAGGAGCCCTAGCTAATATGGTATTTGCTTACACAACTTTACACATCGGTACCATATTTCTCTAACACAGAATTACATTACACAGCTATCTGTTCATTTAACAGAGAGAGACAAACTTTTTTTTACTACATCAGTGACAGATGTTTACGCAGTTACACAGTTGGATAACTTCACACTTATGAAATTGTATTTTGTCTGTGCTTTGTGAACATACATTTTGGAACCACTGCTGTACTATGTGAGCTTTGAATGATGTATTTTGTATGGGATCATGGTTTTTGAAGTATGTTTGAGGTAGATGACTTTATTTAAACGAGCAGAGAGCATTTTTTTAAGGTTTTGAGATTATTGAAGAAAGCTACGACGATTTTGAGACTTGACTGTGGTGTTATGACGCTATTATTACGAGGACAGTGTGTATTATGCTGTTGAGGTATGATTACGATCAGTAAGTTGATGCTATATGAGGAATTTGATTGTGCTATATATTTATTATGACGAAATATTGAAGAAGTGTCGACGAATATGTATTGTGTAATAAGGTAAGGAATAATGAGCAGTGGTTAGGGGCTCTGATTTGTGAAAAAGGATGTTGGAAACCAAGAATGTCCACATGCATGAATGTGAGTATCACAACACTGCTATTCACAAGATTTCTGGTCTACACATTTGTAACGTAAATGATCAACCTCTGAAATTTTTTATATATATGAGACTGTCACTGTAGCGGAAACTGCTGTCATGCATATTTCAGTAAGGAAGGTAAGTGACCTGGACGTAATGTGTTGTGGGTGCCCAGCAGGGCGACAGCCACCTGGAAAAGCCACTAGGTGGAGAAAAAATAGGCCATTATACTCTCTATTGACATTTCTTTGTAGAAAGGATCGCAAATACGACATGCTCATACTTGAAGACATGTGATTGCACTTTGTAGATCGTATTTTCTGATATTTACTGAAACGCCATACAGCTAGTGAATGACAGTTCATGCCTTGCTTTATGTATATGTAGTTGCTTATTTTGTTTAATATCTAGTTTCCAGTTGCACTGCAGAATTGTTTAAAATAAAACAATAGATTTACTAATATCACTGTTTCCTGTCTACAGATGGATAAAATAATAATTTTATGATCTACTTCCTTAAAAACGGGAGCACAAATAGACATTTCCCTTCACAGGAATTGCATACATAATTTTTTTTAATGATTTGGTAATTTGTTTGGTGGAGTAAGTTATCGTGAAGCATCACTATAGTGTTAAAATCTGACATAGGTATTAAGCATTTCCTATCTTTACTGTACTATTTTTTCTGCTTGAGCTTTGTCATGTTTAGATATAAGTTATTGTATTTGCTGATGCTGTTTGTCAGTCATTGTCCTACTGAGTTTTACGTTGTATTAAGCCAGTTTAACTACTGATTTACCTTTCTTGTTGCTGCACATTGGCTTATATTAGTTATAATGTTGCATTTGCTTTGTTAATTTTGATATACTGATGCTTGATTTGTCAATTAGCATTTTTTTGTGATTGCTGTTTGTGTTAATTGTTTTGTGCCACTGCATTGCCTCGTTTTTAGTATATATATAAGCTCAGTAGATTTGAGTTGTGATGAATTGAAAAAAGTTTGGCGAAAAAAGTTTGGCGAAAAAAGTAGTATACAATGAAGAATAATTATTTTGAAAGAGGATATGAACAAAAAAAAGTGGGGTTTAGGGACAACAGTTTTAGGCAGGATTTTCCTGGAAACAAATGATGAACTAAGGGAGATCTCCAAGAGGTAAAGAAAATTCTGTTTGCAAATCAAATACTATGAATACTGCAGTACCAAATGTCACACTGAAAATAAACCCTGTCCTTTCCCTTTGTGTTATTCCGCTATATGTTTGTGTACCCTTGTGTATTTATATTCTTCCAGTCTTTATGTGTTTAGCTGACAAGAGTTATGTTGTAGAATTTTTCTAATACTAAGCTATATTCATTATGATTAGGAATACTGTTATCTTCAAATATAATGTAAATTAATAATATGTTATTTACTTTCTACAGATGTTTAGACATTATTTACTCTGTTCTGTTTTAATGCTCATTTGTGAAGTTAATGTTTTGAAAGCTCTTCTCATTTTTTTTATTTCTTTACTTATGTCATAATCCCCGTAAAACTGATGTATAAAAACTGATGTATATGTTTCTTTCTATTCTTTTGTAAAGCCTGTATTACTACAAATGTATCTGTAGTATTTTGTTCTATGTTGATGTATTTTGTACCTTTGCAATTGTATTCTCATGTCGTAGATTTGTGATTATATAGACACCAGTTCTTAAAATTAAGTTTCATTTCACTGCACACGTTTCTGTTGGTCATAGTATATGCACAATATGTGAGAAAAAAAGGACTGTTAGTGCTCGCACGTGTGTTGATGATTCAGCAAGGGACTAGTTAACAGCATTGCTGGTTGTAAAGACATTTCAAATTTTTTTGTGATTGCACAAGTGGCGGTTCATGGACTTGCTATATTATCCGCAAGACACTTCGATGGTGATTGTGCAGCCGCACAGTCGCAACAGATGGCTGCTGGCCATCTCTACAAGAACTACAGTGGGTCTGCACCTTAGGTGGCCCACCAATAACATTATTTCTACAAGGACTGCAGTGGGTCTGTACCTCTGGTGGCCCACCGATACCATAATCTCTACATGAAATACTGTGGGTCTGCTCTGTGATGACCTACCTACCAATATTCATCATAACTTCGACTGACTCTGCTGTGGGTTTTCTCTGTTGTGGCCCATTACCTGTCTGCATGTCAAGAGTTAGCACTGTCTTTCCGCTGGAAGCACAACACTACTTCCTCAAGACTGCATGGAAATCCACTACTTCCGTGAGCACTTTCTTTTGCTGATCAGACTTTGTGCAATTTAATTACTACTGTGATGAATAATCAGGACTGTCTTTATGAGAACAATTTTTGATTTTGACCAGCATTGTATCAATAAGTGTGTGCATTTAATATCTTTATTATTGTAATTATCAAAAAAATTTTCAAATCAGTATTGGGCACTGCCCAAATCAGTTTGTAAAATTTTTTGTGGGGAGCATGGGGGCTGTGCAAGTAAGCTGTTTAGGTTTTTATGTTGGTAACGCCACGTAACGCTCTGTATAAAAATCACTGACTGTGCTTTGTGCAGTCTGTGGCTGATTGGGCTCAGAAAACTGTCTGATTACCTTGAGTTTTGCTTATCTGTTTGTAAATCAAATAACGTAAGAGGTTTACCAGCATAGTAATTCATAATTTTTCTAAGGGGACGTTTCATGTGAACATCACCAGTCCACGAAGTCCGAGTGTGCGGCGACAGCTACGTCAACGGTAACCATGGAATGACGCTAGTCCGAGCAAGGCGGCTATAAGCCACACCTTTCCTATCACCGAAGTCAATAAACACTCGGCCGAGCTCTTGACACTGCCTCAGCGTCTTGTGTCGTGGAAAATCTTTGGGTTGGGTGGAGACGACAGTGTCCAGAGATAGCGCGCGTTCTACTTCTGTCGCTCTTATTTGGCTGTCTTGTGTCGAGGTGCGAGCGTTCCGAAGTGGGCAGCTGTTTGCGCCGCCTCTGTCACAGTTGTGAACATCACGGTAAGTGTCTTACTAAAACGTACGAGTGATCTAGATTTGCAAACTACATGAGTTGATCAGAAAAGCACACTTGAGGTGCCCACGGATTTTTCTTTCCCTCTTGATGTTAGTAACAATTCGTGCGTTGAGTGCTGGAATGACAACACGACATACAATGACACAGATGTGGATAGCTACTGAACAGGAAACAGCCAGAAAGATAGAAAATTGAAACTGTGCGGAATCTATTGTTAGCAATACTGACTAAGGTAATTAAATAAGTTATTGTGCTCTCAAATGCAGTAGTGCCTGCATATTACTTAAAGTATTTCAATGTTATCCATCTCCTATTAATAGCAACAGAAATAACGGTGTTTTTATAGTTTTCATACAGCTACAAGGGACCGACTGCATGTTGGCAAACGTCGTAGTCAAGGCAGAAGGCGTATTGCTATTTACCTTGTCCGTGATTTAAATCCAACTTCTTTTAATGTGTGGTGTATTATAACAAAGAAAAATTCCAGCTCTGTCTGGTCCCTTAGGTTTCTCTGTTCGTAGTTGCTATCTCTCATATCCGGTCGTGATCGAACATGATCACGACACAAATAAATTAAGTGGCAATGCGAACTCTGTTATTAAACTTGAGAACGCTACGCCTCCTGCAAACGATTTCAGGTACAAACTACCACATACAGTACTTAAGTTTTTGAAAAGTCTTTGTTCTTCCCGCCAACAAGTGGTGCAAAACTGGCGGCCGCGGTGGTCTCGCGGTTCTAGGCGCTCAGTTCGGAGCCGCGCGACTGCTACGGTCGCAGGTTCGAATCCTGCCTCGGGCATGGATGTGTGTGATGTCCTTAGGTTAGTTAGGTTTAATTAGTTCTAAGTTCTAGGGGACTGATGACCATAGATGTTAAGTCCCATAGTGCTCAGAGCCATTTTTTGGTGCAAAACTCACAACAAATTTCTGAATCTTCACAAGAGATTAATAATCTAATCAAAATATACATAAATTATTTAAACCGCCACAATTACTAACTGTAGTATGCAACGAAAATCCGCGACAAATTAAGTGCCCTGTAGCCAGTAGATTTTCTTTCGAGAAACAGTAGAGGTTCGAAATCATCTGTAGTGAACTGAGCACGATCTAGATTGTTGTGGATAGCATTTTGGAGCATTGCAATAAAGGGATAGTACGCGTCTGAGCTCTTCATGTGTTATTAGCAGGCAACAGCTGCCACATAATTATTTTGTAGTCATTATCTGTTCTCTTCTGAACTATGAATGTCGCGTTGGGCAATCGGCAGTATTGTAGGATAATTATAATTTTACAAAAATTTTAAGACAACTAACATTAATTTTCTTTCTTGCTATAGAACTTAAGTTTCACCTAGAACATTTAAGTTGACCAAAGTGTGAACAGTAAGTTTATTGTACATAAAAGGCACGACAACAGTGCGCTGAATGTTTTCGCTAACTAACTGAATATTGTTAGATTTAGGCTTACGACAATTGTGTTTTAGTGAAGTTTGAAACGAAGTTATTTATTTATAAAATGCATTTTCGCTCTGGGACCATCTTCACGGTTGAAGGGTTAAAATGGTTTAAGCCATCAAATTGCGTTAGTCATTGCTTTAAATGTACAGTGCATGTCATGAATGTAAATACCTGACACAGGTCTTTAAAAGGAAACATACGAATACGAAACGTGTAACCAGCAAACATACGAACACCAAATGTATGCAGAGCAGTACTGCTCTTTACACATTTAGTATTCGTATGTTTGCTTTTAAGTCCCGTGTCAGATATTTACATTCATGACATTGACTACAGATTTTAGGTAGTGACTAATGCAATATGATCGCTTAAACCATTTTAACCCTTCATACGCCAAGATGGTCCAAGACAGAAACCGGTAGATGTCTGGGTCTAAAACAAAAACAGCTAATGGTTCAAATATGCGTTTTACACATAACTTAACAACTGTTTACTGTAACTTTCAGTAAATGTATGAAGCTATTTGTTTATAATTTTAAGGGCTTAATGGTTTTATTAATGGCTTTTAAGTATTTAATGTTTTATTGTGTTTATGTACCGAAGTATGCAGTAATTATTATAAGACTTACACATGTAAATTTTGTATCCCGCCCGCTCGTGTAATGTAGGGTACCTAGGAAGCTGTTTTCTCGGATCGCTAGATAACAACTCAAGCAAATGGTATTAATGAAGTTTATTAGAGTCTGGTAAATTGACAATACTTAACTTTGCGTATTCACAAAGGTGTGTCGCAAGCAAATGGTGACATACAAATAATCAATGTCCTTCGGTACATACAATTTCAATACAAGCAAAAGGACACAGTTCATAAGTTACTGCGGTAGCGTTTGTGTGACGGCTCGTCTTCCACTCCGCTCGCAGCTGGGCGGCGCGGCGCGGCGCTTGTATTCTCTTCGTGTAGATGCCGCTCCTGTCTTGGTGTCGTTCTAGTCAGCGTACTATTGGCTGACGTCGTCTCGCAGCCCTCTCTGTTCTTCCGTTGTTGATCGTCGTTCCGGCGCTTGCCGTTACGCCGGAACAGTAACAAAACCACCAATTCCAACTTTTATATTTCTAAGAAAATTTTGATTATGAGTTCCCTTACACGTAACTCTGGAAGCTATGAGCACCCAGTTACGTAATTCTTCAAAAATAAAAATCTCTTTTAAAAGAAATGCTATTTTTCGGCAAATCCACCACCGTACTCCACTTCCTAATTAACCAAATATCAAATCACTTTCATGGTTTTGAGCATGGTACTTATTGATTTATTTGGTGCCTCCGTTCAGCTGGCCGTTGTGGCCGAGCGGTTCTAGGCGTTTCAGTCTGGAACAGCGCTACCGCTACGGTCGCGGGTTCGAATCCTGGATGTGTGTGTGATGTCCTTAGGTAAATTAGGTTTAAGTAGTTCTAAGTTCAATGGGACTGATGACCTCAGATGTTAAATCCCATAGTGCTCAGAGCCATTTCAGCCATTTGAGCCTCTGTTCAAACGACGTTTTTCCAGAAAATTCGGGCGTAAATGGTCTAGTTCATAACTTTAGAAAGATATTGTGCTGTGCAAAGTTCACCCAGCAGGCGGCACTTTGTCTCTCATCATGTCCAAAGCTCTCCGCAAAGGACAGCGCAGAGACTCGATCGCAGAGACTGGCTCATCTATTTGGAAGATGGCCTGGGTCCTTTACCTCAAACTAATCCTAGATAGCTGGTGTCCCCCCCCCCCCCCCCCAGAGAGCTGCTATCCGTGCACTGGTTGGAAGGAATCGGTTTCTATCTCCATCCTCTCCACATCCCACGCAACGTCCTCGAGCATATGAGAGGGAGCAATGCCGAAGAGCAAGCTGTGTTTCTGCGCTAGTGTTCACCTCAGCCATTCCATTCGAATCCTTGATGACTTATTCACTGTGATGTCCACCTTCTTCGTGTGTGTAGAAGAGTTTCATGCAGGTGCAGCGTACTCGGCAGCAGACAATTACAGCGCCGTAACTGACGCCCACAACACTTGTGGATCTGCACCGCCACGTCCTACTCGTCATTGTCCTGATAATGTTGTTCACGGCACAGATATTGGCTTTGCTGTTAATGCAATGATGCTTGAACGTTCTACCCATTTCGGCTATGAACAGAGCAGCAATGGTTCGTCTCGCCACAACACACTGGATTCTCGCCGTGCTTCTCTGTTATCGCGATGGAAAACGTAGACTTACTAGGGTTTAGCGTCGTTTAGTCAAAATCGTAACAGATGTAGAGAGAGTCAAAGAGTCTGTCATCTTGTCACAACTCATAAAAGCTCGAGCAATGAGCTGCTACCACTGCATCGTCAGTATATAATTACATGGTCTGATTTGGATTTGGATAATGATTAATGTGCACAACTTTCACTCGGCTCTATGACGTTTCCTTTAAGTAAGCCATTCATCTGTATCCAGTTATTCTTCTTCCCGCAGAGACTGACATCCAGTCTGCTGCTGCACATAATATTTTCAAAGAAGCGTGAAAAATGGTGGTATCTCGTCAGGTCATACAGTTTTATCAACAGCTTTTGGTGCCTAATTGCTGCTAGGTCGATGGAGGTCATTTCAGTGATCTTCCTTCGCGCAAATCCGTCCTCGATGTGTTCCGTCTGGTTTAGTGGGTAGCCATTATAAAACTGCTAGCTGGCATATGAACTTCTCGTACTACGGTGGAGTGTTAGGTATTCCATTGAACTTAAGGATGTGGCAGACAAGTGACACAGTTCTGAAGCTTTTCAGGTCATTTCGTTCCTTCCCTGGTTTCAAAAGAGCGACTATCCTGGCCTGCCTCCCTGTCTTCTGGATCTGTTAATTGATAAAAACAGGCGTTCCCAACATCAAGGAGCCGTTTACGTGATTTCGATGTGAAGCTCCCAGTTTGTTCCACCTGCAGTTCACGAACTCCAGCTTATGTGTTGAACTTCCTAACACGGATGGCCAACTTCATCTCAGCATGTGGAACGTATTGTCGAGATGGCGGTACTCACCCCATATCTCGTGTTAGACACTCTCGAGTCGTCATGCCGCCGGTTCTGTGTTCAGAAACAGCTTACCACCTGGTTTGCCATTACTTCGACGATGTTGCTCTTTTGGCGACTGGTCCTTCAACAGCCTCCAAAAACATGTTTCAAATGGCTCTGAGCACTATTGGACTTAACATCTGAGGTCATCAGTCCCCTAGAACTTAGAACTACTTAAACCTTACTAACTTAAGGACATTACACACATCCATGACCGAGGCAGGATTCGAACCTGCGACCGTAGCGGTCGTGCGGTTCCAGACTGTAGCGCCTTTAACCGCTCGGCCACTACGGCCGGCTCACATAACTAGTTCTGACATCTTTAGTCATAAAATAAATTTAAGGACGTATTATTTTTCACCTCGCAGTCTAATTTCACAACAAGTAAAAGTGTAGAACAGCTGCCTTCCGACACCAATACTTTATGCATGTATATACAAGTGAAATAAGGAAATAGCTGTAAGACATGGTGTAAAAAAATTATATAGGGTCTCTGGTAAAGTCTGAAGGTCAACATCCAGTGTTTATCGCCCTTGCAGAGAGACGACACATCCCAAACTCAACACTTCACTAGGCCTGTCAAGGCCTGTAGTAGTCTGCCTTTCGGGAGGTGATTGTCACAACGTTTTCAGACTGACGACCCAACTTAACACTTCCCCTATCCCGCAAATGCAAGAACTACCACGTTCGATGCAGGTGCGATCACTAGCAAAGGAGCCCAAAATAAATTCCCGGTAAAGGTGTAGTGTTCAATTTAGATGTTGAAACTAATGAAAACCATGTCTGTGTATTATTGGCTATCGAACCAGAAAACGCTTCGAGATCGACAAATATGTATGGGAATTGGATTTAGGTCCCAACCTCTTTCCCCTTTCCTATGTCAGTCACCTCCTCCCCCTTGTCTCTCCCCACCTCCTCCTCACCGCCTCTCTTACCGTCTCCTGTTTCCCCCTTTCTATTTCCATTTCCTCCTCTTCACAGTATTTCGCATAGTTCTAATCTCCAATGGGTAGGATTACAAAGTTTCAGACGATTCATATTGTGAAATAGTAGTCTAATCAAGAGCCGATGAGCCGTAAATACAACATTCCTGTCTACTGCTGATACCGATTACCCGGAAGAAAACAAAATAGAGCGTAGCTGTGTATACAGTTTATTCAAAATTATTTATGAGGAGAAAGAATATGTATGGCAGAAACAATTTGTCAGGTGGCCTAAATGGCCGGTTATAATGGTTATAACTGATTGCGAGAATAGAACAAAATAGTACATTTCCATACCACAGCACAGCACTGCACTTTCTTTCTCGCAGTTCGTCTTAACAGGAAGCCTGTATATTATTGCATAAAAGATACATGTTGTACATCAAGCACAATTTCGGTACGGGACTGCAAGTCCCAGCGCCACACCTTCACCTGCCCATGTTAGGCAAAATTTTCTGGCCGACCCATGTAGTACTATCACCGTCAGAGGGTGGTACGGGACTACAAGTCCCACCGCCACACCTCCAAAGTGAGTTGCAGTGACGCAGTCACTGCCCTGTGGAAATTTACTGCCTCACCAACACAGTTAGACCGCAATAGACCGGTGATGCTGTATTGTAACATATCACCCCGGACTACAAGTCTATGTTTAAAAAAAAACATATCACCTCGGACTACGAGTCTATGTTTAAAAAAAAAACAAGTTGTACTTAAACTTCTGCATTTATCTGTTTAATAATTGTTAGAGCATCACGTAAAACGGGAAGTAAATCGGTCAAGAGCTTTACGAAATTTGTGCTGACGACGTATCCTCTTCTTACAGCAGACATGCACGTTTATAAACCACACACATTAAAGAACTATTTAGTCTATGCCCCTCTGAACGTGTATTGCGGTTTAGTGTGAAAATTCGATGCATGTCGGTTAAGAACGTGTTGAGAATTGAGATAAATAAGTTGCCTCTTTATATAGTATGTATACATATTTATATACCATATATATTAAAAAACATATAGCCTATGTCCGTCCGAATGGTTCGTGTAAAAAAACTGAAGTACACTGGTCACGAACTTTTCGAGATTTGTTCAAATACGTTTCCCGTTCATCTAGTGTATAAATATATATATATACTACATATTTTAAATAAATATGTAGCCTATGACCTTACCAACGGTCATTACAGTATTGTTTAAAATATGAAGTGAATCGGTGAAGAACTTTTAGTTTTTACTAACAAAGTGCAGGCTGATTTTTTCCGCCGTGTACACTCTAGGTATTGATTGGTGAGAGGATACGGAACAGAAAAGGTCCAATGAATTTATGTCCAGAAATGCATGGTTTCCATGGTAGAGACCATATATTCTGTTGTATCGATAGTAACGATGCCACATAGTTTCAAAGGTTGGCACTACCACGAGACACCGACGGCAGCGCCCTCTAGCTGGTGCTGTGCACCTCTAAGAGCTCCGCTACATATTCTCCCATTTTCATCAGATACAGCCAGCTAGGACACTTCGCTTCAGACTTCGCACCTCATTCCAAGTTATGTATTCTTATTGCTTGAGTAAAGGGGATTTAAATTCATACTGCAGTACCGAGAGATTAGTACCTGTTCCTGTTCCTTACGCACGCGCCGCCTCCCAGGCGGGATACAAAATATTCAATCATACTTCGTTACAGAGAGTGCCTTCTAATACCTGCTGTTCCACGCAGCCACTGTTACAGTATGTGTTGAAAATGGTTTCCATGTCCATCAACGTATGTGTGATGCACCGTAGCGTGTTCTGTCTCACACATTCGCATCGGCTTAACTGCAACCGAACAGTGTCCACGGCAGCGAGAACACGCTGCTACACATCTAAATAGAATGAGTTCTGCATACACGATACTTTTGACATGGCCCCACAATCAGAAATCGCATGGTTTGAGATACGGTGAACGTGCAGGGCATGCAACTACATCCCCTCCTCCTATTCATCGACAAAGGTACACACGATTGAAATGCGTCCGGCCGTTAACGCCGAATTGGGCTGGATCACCATCATGTAGCAGACACATAACCCTTCGAATCATCAGTGGCAAGAAACGCAGATAGTTCCGGCAGCACCGATGCTTATGATTCGCCTTCAGCATACCATGGGGGTTCTGCATACTATCTCACAGGGGGCCTCATCTGTGAATAGGATGGATGACACAAATCCCAGAATCGTGGTTGCCTGGTGAAGAAACCAGTGACAAAACTGCTCCCGATGTGGAGAGTCTGTCGCTAGTAACCCTAGCACACGCTGCAAATTATAAGGGTAGTAACAATTGTCATAGAGAATGTTCCACACGATCTGGCTTGCCCTGTACTGGCGGTAACTGCCTGTTCTGACACGGCGGTCGCCTTCCACAGTTTTAATCACATTTTCCTCCAAGTCTGGTGTCCGAACATTTCCGGTACGTCCTTCATAATTTCCTGCTTTCTAAAAGACCCAGTCTCAGACAAACGGAGAAACAATGTTGCAAACATTGAATGCTGTGGTTGTTGTCTGCGGGGGAAGGTCTCCTGACAGAACCTTGCTGCCCACCGCCAGTTGCCATTTGCCATTTGCAAATGAACACAGTATCAGCAAGCTGTCGATTCGAATACAGAACCATTCGGTGCAACACTGTATGACATCCAATACGAGGTGAGTCAGCACGAGAAGTGAATCGGACATAAAATTACGAATGATTGTGGCAGGAGAGGGTGCTAGGGCGTGACGTATGAGGAACACTGCCGCCCTTTGGGCGGAAACTATGCAAACTGCAACTGTGACTGCATGGTACTGCGCGTATTTGACTGCATGGTACTGCAGTACACGGTGCAAAATATCACGCTGTATAGTATACATTATGTATTTATGCACTATTTATATTAAAAAAATATTCAGCCTATGTCCATCCGGAAGTGTATTACAGTATTGTGGAAAAAAATTAAGTAAACTGGCCAAGAATTTTTCAGTATTTGTCCTGACAGAGTTTTCTCTTTATATGGAATACAATATGTATATAAGAATATGTAGCCTATGATCGTCCGCACGTTTATTTTAGTTTTCAAGGAGTAACTAATCTTCATTTTTAGTCACGTAAAATTTTCTTACTTGGGACAAAACGATCAAATTATAATTTTAATTTATAATGTGTTTATACTGGTTGCTGGTGAGGAGGAAAGTTAGTTATTAGTATTTTATTAATGATCTCATTTATAAGCAGCCATACCACAGTCATCACAGTCGCTCAAGAAAGTTATAATTAAGCTTTACTTGTTTAATCAGAATCGGACGATGACTCTCCTTGTCCCTAGTCTCGATGATTCGAAGCGATATGCGATCCTGTGTAAATAAAATGTCTTGGTTTTCTTGCGTTGCGTAGTCAGTCGAGAAACCTCAGATCAAGCGGAAAGTTTGCTTTGATAGAGTTTAATTATCTGATGAAATAATAGCGCTCTTGGATCTAATAATTGCAGGTTCGTTTCCAATTCACCGGAATTTCCCTTCCGATTACCAACGAAACGACACCTCCGTGCAAATTTCCAATTAGAGAATACATAGATAATGAAATTCCTTACACACCTTTGATGTAAATGCTCAGTATATATTTTCTTGAGTAGCATACAATATATTTTCAATCTCTTTCGTCCAGTAATGTCGATAGCAAAATTATAATCATTCAATGCGGCTATTTGGCACGGAGAAGATCCTAGAAGTCCTCTCAACACACCAGAGAGAATATTTCAAAGAGTAATTATGCGCTCATGGAATAGTAATAGTACTGTACTACTTTGCGCATCGATTCTGTGAGTATATAGATGGTCAAGTAGGAAACGTAATACGCTCATAGAATTGTGCGGGGATAATTAGTAGAATATAAAGAGATATTACAAGATTATTAACTTCAACCAATAAACGCTGCAAGTGCTGTCACCTCAGTAACACAAAGCTATGAATCACAAAACTGAAAATGTTGGAACTCAGGCTGGCATATTCTGAAAACACATGTTACATTATCTGTGCCTCGTGTTTCCGTAGCTGTCTTAAAACATATCAGTTAAAATCTTGGCCTGGCGTAGGAACAGTTACATCAGTCCGTAAATATACATGGTAAAGAATGAACTGCAATTGATTGCAATCATCACTTCAAATGTTTCACATCGACGCATTAGCGTCCAACACTTCATGGCTGCTGAAGTATAGTAGGGCAGCTGTCGCCTCTCATATGACCCTGTCTGGACACTTTCATCTCCAGCAGCTCCTCTCAGTGTTGCGTGGCATTACAGAAATATCTTTCCTGGAACGTATTTTCACAATAATTAGTACAAATACACTCTTTCTCTCGTAGTTCACTTGGCTGTTAGGCATTACTGGTCGTCAAAAATCCCCTACATTGATGATGACAGACCCGAGGGCGAAATGAAATTGTGACGATCAGTCACACGCCATGGACTCAACCGTTGCTTCAAAGTTCTGCCGACTGTAATGTACCACTTTTACCCATACACAGGGTGGGTGACGTAAGGCTTAACATCTCTTTTATTTCGTGAGTGGTTTCAGGTATCGAAGCGAGGTTTTCGGTAAATGATAGTGCTCAAAGGGGCATGTGCTTCGATATGTGGTAAACTGCCGTAAGTCTCGTATCGATCGAGATCCTGAAGTACTCCAGCAGCCATGGGGGCGCTGATGCGGCAATGTGAAGCCTTTGAAGTGATGACTCTCATATGCAGTTCATTCTTTACCATGTACATTTACAGTCTGATGAACTGATCCTGCGCTGTGCCAAGATTTTAACTGATATGATTTTTTAAATTAAATGATCCAGCTTTCAACTGCACCCGAAATCAGTTGATAAGACGTATACATTGGTATAATGGTTGTTAATGCTGAGGGTGAATCTCTTCGGACAAGAACCCGAGAAACGTTTTAAAATGGAAAGCAATGTGCACAGGGTCAGCTATGCCGGTGGAAACACTTCCAAACGGAGCTCTTATATAAGGTTCCGTCGTATATACAGCAAGACTGGCCTACGCTAAAAAGATTCAATCTCATTTCATGTATGATATGATTTCTGTATATGGAACTACGATACGTGCTAGATCGTGGCGGATCATATGTGGATTAGGAAAACCACTTCATATTTATATGTTTTCAAGTTTTGTGGAAATAACTACTGTCTCTTCAGACTGTTTACCACTTAAATCCGTCTCGTTTCTCTCCATTTGACAAAGACGAATGTTGGGGCTTCATGATAGACAGCACCTTCAGTGCTCCTCATGGAGGGAAATCAAGAAGAGTAAAATCAAAAGTCCTGGCCAGCCATTGTACTGCAGCGTGCCGCCCTATCTAAAGCGCAGCAAACTTTTCAATCGGCGTCGGTGTTCCGACACAGGAAGTGTGAGCTGGGCAGCCATCTTGTTTGAATCTCACAGACACCTACACTATCGCTTATCCAGTGGTACCCATCTAGAAGAGCAGGCTGAACGTTCGTAAGAAAGTGTGCGTACGTACTTCCATTTAACGAGTCTGATACGAAGTAAGGTCCAACAATAGAATTTCCTTCATGCCGCATCATACATTTACGCTCTACGGCCAGTGGCGTTGTACCTGGCTAAGCCATAGTTGATTTTCAGCTCTCCAGTAGTGCATGTTACGTAAATTTCCAATACCGTGGTTCGTTATGGCTGCATCGTCGGTAAAGAGCAAACGGTGGGGAAACGTATTGTCGTCTCCCAAGCGATGAAGAGAAAACCAAAAAAATTCTATACAACTCTCGAAATCACTGCTTGATGTATAACAGATAATAAGTGTGTAATTTATGTCTATGCAAGATGTGCACGACACTCCTGTGGCGGATAACACATACCTGGCCAGTACGTCTCGTAGGACTATTCGTATTATGTTTAACTTCTGCATGCAACAATAATATTAAAGCAGAAATGACATGCAGACAGACGACGTGGTTCCAGCTAGTTGTGCAGTGCAGACAAGTAAACAGTCGAACGGTTTGATACAACGACGCAACCTGCTCTATGCTTGTTTACAACCCAACAGCCGATCCGAGCCGATTTGAGGTTCAAATGAGGAACACATCTCGGATTCTTTTGCGAAGAGCTTAAATCTCAGCATTCACAAGCACTAGATCACTCTATTCGACTTTTCAACCGCTTTCGGATACCGTTTAAAAAGTATATATTTTATTTAAATAACTATGCTTGCTTCAATATCTTGATCGATAATAGAGTTAAGACGCTTCATTACATACCAAATAACGTGCCCGTTAGCGTATTATCATTTTCCGAACACCCCGTGTAGATAATTGGAAGCGTTCAGGAAATAAAGTGGATGTTACTTCTCACGTGACTCAGCCTGTATTCTTTCAAACGAATTTCGTACCCTATAAAATGCATGTAATTTATCACAGCACACAAATCGGATATAATTTAAGTAAAATGTTTTACATTATGTACGTAAAGAGGAAGTTAAAATGGGCTTTAAATCGTTTTTCATGCTTCAAACGAGGGATAGCCTCGCGGTCTAGGCGTCTTGTCACGGTCCAGGCGGCTGTCTCCATCAAGAGTTTCGAGTCCTCCCTCGGGCGTCGGTGTGTGTGTGTGTGTGTGTGTGTGTGTGTGTGTGTGTGTGTGTGAGTGTCCTTAGTGTAAGTTAGTTTAAGTTAGATTAAATAGTGCGTAATCTTAGGAACCGATGACCTCAGCAGTTACCAAAAAACAGAGAGACGATCTGTGACAGAGGAGAGTGTTGCCATCTGTTGGGATTTAGAAGGACTTGATAGAGAGAACATGAGCTGTCGACGAGAGCGACATGTGTGCGCAAGAGGAAAAACCAAACCAGGGCCAGCGGGTTTTTTTAAAATAAGGGGCATAGATGTAACTAAAGAAAACACTAATTACTCTTTGATATGGGGATGTATTATTCTTAAAAATGTTCTCACGCTTCTTCGATGGAGAAATGAAATGTGCTGCCTCCTGTGAGATTATAACCAAGGGAGAAGGTTTTGCTGTAAAATTTTAAGGAGAAAAGAACATAGAGCAGTGAAAAATTTCCGAGAATATGTAAAAAACCAATGCATGCTAATAAAGTGAAATCTTAAAATATAGTGCAAGTTAGCTTTTCTTTCCTTCCATTCATCACATAGCAGACGGTTTCTATTCTTGGAAAAATTTAATTTCAGCCTTTTATTTTCAAAAAATATCAGTAAAAGAGAGGTTTGCTGGTGACGCATGTAAGGTATTGCGAATCGGACCCCCCATCACACTCTCGTGGGAACGATTGTATCACTATTTTCAGAAAGATACGTAAGAGTAATTCACACTGTAACAGTTGGTATAATATATAAACGGTTTTCATATATGATTACTGCAGCGAGAGGGTGCATTAGGTGGATGGTTTTGGCTAGACCTGTTGATTCATTCTTTCGTATACAGGTAGTAAGTCTATCCTTCCGTGGAAAATGAGGGAAATGCCAAAATATTTATTAAAAGAATTGGGAAATATATAGTTATTTTCTAGATACAGATTATAGTTTAGCACACTACAAAGCCGCACAGCAATTGTGAGAACAAAATATCATACATCTACCGAAATCCAACTCTTCACTTTCTCGCACATTATGTTACAACAACAGACCCTCTTTACCATTGTTTTTCTCAAACTATCCGGGTGACCGAATTTAAGTATACGGTAGTTAAAATACTTCGTCTGCATCGCATACGAAATCCAGTGCACTTGGCCATTCTGTGCACTAACACGACATTCGTTAAATGCAGCCAGATGGAGAAGTCTCTCTTTCATAATCATTATTATTTGTGAAATTTTCAAGGGACCACCCTGTTTGTAATGGTGAATGAAAGACTTTCACTTACCAAAATCAACAAGATTTTAAATAAGGAAGTCAACGTGAGTTACTGTTAGGAGAAACATGTACTTGTACCTAAGACAACACCAGCCTTTGTATAATCTACCGCTTCAATGCTTTAAATATATTCCAGAAACAAATATTTCTGCAACGGAAAGTTTACCAATTGAAGCCGGCGTTATTTCCTGCATTTGAACTTGCTCTGGTGGATTTGAGAAAAAAATCAGTTGCCTCTCCAACACTACCTAAAACTGTGACTGACATGAACAGTTTAAGGAATTGTCTCCAAACATTGCACTCCACCATCTGCTCATAAAACAAAATTTGTGGTAAAGAACGAAAGACGTAAAGAAACATATCAGGTGCTATCACGTAACGGGCATCTGGTCTAATGTCACGATACCAAAGAAGGTAAGAATGAAATGACATGGGTCAGCAAAGTCTGGCTTGGGGAAATAGCAAGTCTCAGCAGGAAACACCTGCAAGGCCGCTGTATGTAGCAAGCGATGTTTTCAGAAGTCTTTTGTGTTGTTTGTGTTCCTTTGTTCACCATTAGATTTAATTTTCCTTACAAATAACAGTCGAAAGTCGTTAAGCCTGCTCAACGTGAAGACTGCAGTGATCTAGATGGAATAGTTGGGACATCCGTTCTGTTGGTAGCACGTAGGTTGCCGTATGTCGAGTGAGGTATATACCAATAACTGCGGCAGCTTATCCATGTTTAACTGTTGCTACTTATGGCTATTTAGATTCCCATCCATAAAAATTGAACCATTGATATTACTCTTGAAAAGTCCGCACCAAACGTTGACAGACCAAGGTCGTTGTTCAAACCTCACAGCCAGCGGGCATTTTCCTCCTGACTAATAATGTATATTGCAAAGATGGATATACACATGGATTGAACACAATGCTTCATCCGTAAACAGAATCTGCGATTGAAACGCAGAACTATTTGCAATATTTGCTGTCACCATTTGAATAGCATCAACCGATTTTGAAAGTCCTCACGTTCTACTGATGGAACGCAATGAGGAACGGACGACTCGCTTTTGGTAATTCAGAGCAGACATATTTGTGGATACGGTTATTGATAACGGAACAGAAGTTTCCGGTGCTGTTACGCAAAAGGCTATTTAATTACGTTTCACTCAACCTGCCGATTAATTGCTCTCTGAAGGCTTTATCCAATGACACAGAAAAAATGTGTAGTTGCATTCACGAGGAAAGTCGGTGACGAAATTCGGCAGCTTTAAACGTAAAAATTATTGGCACACACAAGAAAATGTGCAACATCGTCCTCTTTAACGTAGTGAAACCCAATTCAATCGCTCTGAACCTTTTTTCCTGTGGCAATCGGGGCTGGGAAGGCGGAAGGACAAGGAAAATATAACTTGGCTCTTTTGTTTCGGTACATCTGTAACTTACGAAGAAAATAGACTAGGTTGTCGACTGTCCTAGAAGTGAGCTCTGTCTGTGCAAGATCAAACAGTTTGGAGCCGGCCAGGGTGGCCGAGCGGTTCTAGGCGCTACAGTCTGGAACCGCGCGACCGCAGGTTCGAATCCTGCCTCGGGCATGGATGTGTGTGATGTCTTTAGGTTAGTTAGGTTTCAGTAAATCTAAGTTCTAGGGGGCTGATAACCTTAGAAATTAAGTCCCATAGTGCTCAAAGCCATTTGAAGCCAAACAGTTTGGACGTCTGTATGAGAAAGAAAGTTGTAAACCTACTAACACTATTGATAATTCATCAATATGCTGATCGATTGACAGCCCCTGAGGAAAAGTGAACAACATTTGAAATAACATTTCTTCATTTTCGATTACAGTATGCGATGATTGTATGAGCTCAAAAAAATGCTGGTAGTCTAGGCTAATCTGTGCATTTTAACACCTACAAATACGCATACCACTGAACTTCATAATCTATAACTTTTCTGATACCTTTCACAAGAAAAATATCTAGTTTACGACATGACACACCAGTGTTATAGTCTGTTGACACAAAGGTGCGCAAATAAAAACAGTCGTGTATTCAGGACAATGATTTAAGTTCAACACGCTATGCATAAAAGAAACGAGGTTGAAGTTCGTATGTAATTTTGTTTACTCATATGGAGAGACTACATATTACATAATGTACCGAACGTCCTGTAACACACTCATTTTGAATTAGTATAAGCTTACACACAGCGATAGGTTGTAATCCGAGGATCTGCAACAAATACGTTTGCCTTTAACCATAACATCACTAGCTGGATAGCCATATTACCTTCCCTAGTCTGTTCTACTTACTACGCTTTCCCTAATTATGGTGTTACTTTCTATAAATTTAATCAGAAATTACAGTTGCATTGTGGCCTCAGGCAAATGTGGCCATGATGGTGTAGCGGGTGGAGAACTGGCCTTCGGTATTGTATGTCACGCGTTCAGTCCCGGCAAGGGATAGTTGCTAACAAGAATAACACAGAAGAACGGAATAAAAAACTGAGGATCTGGTGGATGACCACTATATTTATTTTAGGGAAGGTAAAGATAACAGAGAGGCGGCTCGAAGGTTCCGCTTGATAGTGGGAACCAGTCGAAAGAAAAATCAATACACATCCATAAGGCATTTGGACCCAGAAAATGATGTTCGAAATTGTGAGAAAATCAGGAGTATGGTATAGGGGAAGACGGGTAATAGACAGTATGCACAAGAACCAAGATGGAACAATAAGACTAGAACGACAAGAACGAAGTCCTCTGATTAAATATCCTGCAACACCCGGGCGCAGCCTTTAGCCTCTACAGTTCAATCTGTAAGCCGAAGAAGCAATGACGCAAATAGAAGAATCGTTCAAAGGTGGTATTAAAAATCACAGTGAAAGATTATCAGTGATTAAATTTGCTGATAACATTGGTGTTCTCTGTGAATGTGAAGAAGAATAACAGGATCTGTTGAGAGGATTGGACAATTCATAATATCTCTGAGACGTGGTTCCCATTCAGAGTAAGTTTTTGGTATCGATATCGCGGATGAAGAGGCATACAAAGTTAAGGACGTCTGATACGTTGGAAGCAAAGTAATCCATGGCCGACGAAGGAAGGAGGACAAAGAAACACAGACCAGCACGGGCGAAGAGGGCATTTCTAACCAACAGAAGTTTACTAGTATCAAACATATGTCTTAATCTGACGAATAAGTTTCTGAGAAGCTACGTTTGCACACACTAACGTACGATAGTGAATCATGGACAGTGGAAAAACCAGAGTAGAAGAGAAGCGAAGTGTTTGATATATGGTACTACAGAATAATGTAGAAAATTGGGCAGACTGTTAAGGTAAGGAACGCGGGTCTTCGTAGAATTGTTTAAGAAAGGAACATTTAGAAAACATTAAGAAGAAGTAGCAGAATAACAGGAAATATGTTAAGACATTATGGAGTAACCTCAATGGTACTACACTCCTGGAAATGGAAAAAAGAACACATTGACACCGGTGTGTAAGACCCACCATACTTGCTCCGGACACTGCGAGGGGGCTGTACAAGCAATGATCACACGCACGGCACAGCGGACACACCAGGAACCGCGGTGTTGGCTGTCGAATGGCGCTAGCTGCGCAGCATTTGTGCACCGCCGCCATCAGTGTCAGCCAGTTTGCCGTGGCATACGGAGCTCCATCGCAGTCTTTAATACTGGTAGCATGCCGCGACAGCGTGGACGTGAACCGTATGTGCAGTTGACGGACTTTGAGCGAGGGCGTATAGTGGGCATGCGGGAGGCCGGGTGGACGTACCGCCGAATTGCTCAACACGTGGGGCGTGAGGTCTCCACAGTACATCGATGTTGTCGCCAGTGGTCGGCGGAAGGTGCACATGCCCGTCGACCTGGGACCGGACCGCAGCGACGCACGGATGCACGCCAAGACCGTAGGATCCTACGCAGTGCCGTAGGGGACCGCACCGCCACTTCCCAGCAAATTAGGGACACTGTTGCTCCTGGGGTATCGGCGAGGACCATTCGCAACCGTCTCCATGAAGCTGGGCTACGGTCCCGCACACCGTTAGGCCGTCTTCCGCTCACGCCCCAACATCGTGCAGCCCGCCTCCAGCGGTGTCGCGACAGGCGTGAATGGAGGGACGAATGGAGACGTGTCGTCTTCAGCGATGAGAGTCGCTTCTGCCGTGGTGCCAATGATGGTCGTATGCGTGTTTGGCGCCGTGCAGGTGAGCGCCACAATCAGGACTGCATACGACCGAGGCACACAGGGCCAACATCCGGCATCATGGTGTGGGGAGCGATCTCCTACACTGGCCGTACACCACTGGTGATCGTCGAGGGGACACTGAATAGTGCACGGTACATCCAAACCGTCATCGAACCCATCGTTCTACCATTCCTAGACCGGCAAGGGAACTTGCTGTTCCAACAGGACAATGCACGTCCGCAATAATCCCGTGCCACCCAACGTGCTCTAGAAGGTGTAAGTCAACTACCCTGGCCAGCAAGATCTCCGGATCTGTCCCCCATTGAGCTTGTTTGGGACTGGATGAAGCGTCGTCTCACGCGGTCTGCACGTCCAGCACGAACGCTGGTCCAACTGAGGCGCCAGGTGGAAATGGCATGGCAAGCCGTTCCACAGGACTACATCCAGCATCTCTACGATCGTCTCCATGGGAGAATAGCAGCCTGCATTGCTGCGAAAGGTGGATATACACTGTACTAGTGCCGACATTGTGCATGCTCTGTTGCCTGTGTCTATGTGCCTGTGGTTCTGTCAGTGTGATCATGTGATGTATCTGACCCCAGGAATGTGTCAATATAGTTTCCCCTTCCTGGGACAATGAATTCACGGTGTTCTTATTTCAATTTCCAGGAGTGTAGAAGTATCTATAGAGGACAAAAACTGTAGGTGAAGATACAAATTGGAATGTTGTTGTTGTTGTGGTCTTCAGTCCGAAGATTGATTGATGCAGTTCACCATGCTGCTCTATCTTGTGCAGGTCTCTTCATCTCCGAGTAACTACTGGAACTTACATCTATCTGAATTTTCTTACTGTATTCATTTCTTGGTCTCCCTCTACGATTTTTATCCTGCACACTTCCCTCCAGTACAAAAATGAAGATCCCTTGATGTCTCAGAATGTCCTATCAACCAATCCCTCCTTCTAGTCACACTGGTCTCGCATTCGGGAGGACAACGGTTGAATCCCGCGTCCGGCCATCCTGATTTAGGTTTTCCAGGCAAATGCCGGGATGGTTCCTTTGAAAGGGCACGGCCGGCTTCCTTCCCCGTCCTTCCCTAATCCAATGAGACCGATGACCTCGCAGTTTGGTCTCTTCCCCCAAACAACTCCCCCCCCCCCCTCCCCCTCCATCTAGTCTGGCTGTGTCACAAATTTCCTTTCTCCCCAGTTCCGTTCAGTTCCTCCACATTAGTTACATGATCTACCCACCTAATCTTCGGCATTCTTCTGTAGTACCGCATTTTATCATTCATGTTTCACTTCCATACACGGCTACACTCCATAAAAATACTTTCAGAAACGATTATTAACAAATTTCTCTTCTTCAGAAATGCTTTTCTTGCCACTGCATGTCTACATTTTATTCATCTCTACTTCGACCATCATCAGTTATTTTACTGCCTTAATAGGAAAACTCATCTACTGCTTTAAGTGTCCCATTTCCTGACATAATTACCTCATCATCATCTGATTTAATCCGACTATTATCCATTAGCCTCGTTTTCCTATTTTTGATCTTCATCTTATGTCCTCCTTTCAAGATACTGTCCATTCTCTTCAACTGCTCTTCCAAGGCCTTTGCTGACTCTGACAGAATTGCAGTGTCATCGGCAAACGTCAAAGGCCGGCCAGAGTGGCCTAGCGGTTCTAGGCGCTATACTCTGGAACCGCGCTGGTGCTACGGTCGTTGGTTCGAATCCTACCTCGGGCATGGATGTGTGTGATGTCCTTAGGTTAGTTGGGTTTCCGTAGTTCTAAGTTCAAGGGTACTGATGACCTCAGAAGCTAAGTCACATAGTGTTCAGAGCCATTTGAACCATTTTTTTAAAACTGAAAGTTTTTTTTTCTTCTCCATGGAATACATCCAGCAAATAATTGAGCAAGTAGTATAGCTCTGTTACTATGAGATGAAGAGGTTGGCGGAGAAGATGATTTGGTGTTGGGCTGCATTAAAGCAATAATAATACTGATGACTGAGAAGAAAATGTTGTGGGTCAGGATTTTCTCCTCGTCCCAGTCCGCCAACAACGGCCGTAGGTCCACTCAGCCTGCTGTCAAATAAGTACTGGGGTTGTTTCTTGGGGGACAAAGGCGGCCTTGTCTATAGTTCCGTCATCCTCCTCCGGCCAGTTCCACGGCGAAGGAAGTCTGTGTTCTACCTTGCAGTCTTGACAGTTACGAGTTGTGTGCCACAGACTTTTAGGGAAGTAGGTGAAGTAATGCCGAGTTACAAAGATGGAGGTAGCCCAGGAAGCCCTGGTTCTGCCTACTCTTGACTATTCCACGTTAGCTTCGGAAACTTAACGGGTGAGCGAAAGATAATCGTCGTGGGGATCTTTAGGCAGCAGACAGCGTGGTTAATAGTCACTCATCCTGCTCTAATACCCTCAGGGAGAGCTTTTCTGTTAAAATTCCGAAAATGTCAAGAGTTTTTAGAAGAAATATTACTTCCACGTACATACATTTTCCAGGATGACCATGGCAGGGAGACCAGGAAAATCTGAGCACTTGCGCGGTCGCTCCTCATTCACGACACAGAAAAGGATTAGGAAAGAACGACAGTTGGGAAGCAGCTTCCGCCACACACACTATGTCTGCTTGTAAAATATGGGCCTGATTTATAACATTTTGCACTGTGGTTCACGTATGATATATGCGACAGGGATACGAAAGCAGCTTCGCCCTGTTCCAGGTAACAAAGGAGAAGCGATCAACAGCCGAATGGATTCCGGGCCGGCGAGCAACGTCAGATGAACCTGACAGGCCACAACAGCGCCTCTATCGGGTTCCGATGAAACCATTAGCCCCCGGCTGTGGCATCACACGCTCTGTAATTACGTAACTGTGTCACTTTCAGACAGACACCTATTAACTTGCTACAACAGCGTGAGGTTTTCATCTTTCTGCATTTTCAGCCTGCTAGGGGATCAGAACTTTCACTGTAATTTAGGAAACAGTGGAGTACGTATCCTTCGAGGGCAGGACAAGCAGGTGAAACATGACTGCCTGTGTGAAGGTGAACGATATATCTCGACAGAGGACTGTTTAATCAGACATGTCGAAATCTGTCCTGAAATTTTTTAAATGGGAAGAATACGCCGAAAGAAACATAGTGTCAGAATTTTAGCTGCTAAGACTCACTGTAAGTATTTTTAAGAAAACGTTCAAAATTGCCAAATTCGTAGTTCTCCAGGTGGGTGGAGTAGTGTATATCCGTGCCGTAGCAGCAGCAGCAGACAGTACATCTGCCATACGACGGGAGCATGGACTTGGTTGACGGCGAATCGCTAAACAGATAACACGGCACAACGTGATGGTAACTTGTAAGATGAATTCCCTCCTGTTAATAGTTTCTCTGACACAACTGTTCATACTTACTATTCGCATCAGTTTTCAACTCATTTACTATCCATTATAATTAGCAGTTGCCTTCGTGGTATAACTAAGTGTTTACATTGGAGATAAAACTAAATTAATTATCTTTGTGTTTTCTTCATATATGCGGTCTAATGGCGTTTGTTTTAGCGCAGGTGTCAGAGTTTCTCAGTACTGTCGAATCCAGTCAATGCTTTTAACCTCGCAAAGATGAAACCTCAAGAATGTGCTGTGTAATCGAAACCACCTACTTCTTCTGAAGACCTACGTATGTGTTAGTTATTAGTTAATTTGGCGGACATGCATTCGAATGACGTCGACGTTTCCTTAGAAACTGTGAAAACATTGGAAGAAACAGGAAATACTCACGTTTCCATGATTGTGGTTGTAATTATGATTGTTGTGCTGGTTAACGCCAAAACAAAAACATCATTGACAATTTCGACAGTAATAGCTTTCAGTGACAAAGAAAAGGCTGTAACATTTTTCGTTAAATGGAGGAGGGAGAATACATTTTAAATTAAACAGTGTGCAAAGCCGGTTCTATTTCGTAATATCTTTACTTGAATTATATAAATAAGACAAAGATTTACAGGAAGTAAATAATACATGAAAAAATGAAATTCGCTAAATTGTGAAAGAGAAACTGTTTGCAATATTTAGATCAGTTCATAAGAGTTAGTGCACAGTTACTAAGGGAAATATGCGTCACTGGACGCTCTCAATTGCAAGCCAGAATAGCATTACTGATTTCCATGTTTCTTCGACCTAGTTGAACAGGTTTAGCAAATTATACGGAAAGGGAAGTCGGAAAACTGAGAAGTCTACTTCAAGTTAATGTGTAGAGGAGATGTGATTAATAGGTAATACTATAAAGAAATTATTAGTTGACGTAAAACAAAAGACCCTTGCTGTCTCCTAAAATGTTGTGTATTAACGCCAATCAATCACATTCCATGCAAGAATTATGTCCAAGGCGCGCTTTATCATTTCGAGCAAAAGAAAAGGAAAGCCGCTTATGCAGTCAGTGATTAGTATGACACATTCACATACAACAATGGCAGTGATAAGTATCAGCCTAGTACTGTCTCTGCAGCCTTATATCTGTATTCAGGAACCTCAAGGCAAACTAGGACCAGACATTTAAAAAATAAAAGACTAGTTAGTTGTAAAAATCTCGTAATCGACGTAGCGAAATCTGGAAAATGGTAGAGGATTATTTTCAATATCGTATCTGAAACGTCTTCTTACCTGTTGCGGTAAATAATTCAATGTTTTTTTGGACTCTTAGTCGGGGCATAGCACCACATCTGTCTAGGAGGACGATGGGCAAATTCAGCCCTTTGATAAAAAGGTATTTCGGCACTGTATGCATTTGTTACAAAATTGTCGGACAATATAATTTCTGATAGCTCTTATCATTTCAGGTTTGTCAGTGGAAAAGTATTGTTAAACTGCAGTAATTAGTGCACAGTCAGTTTTCATTATCGTGTCTTACGAATTTGATCAAGTACACCTGGGGCGCAGCATGTTATGCTGAACAATGATCATAACCATTTTTTGCTCCATTCCTGTTCTAAATGAAACAATTAACTACTGTGATGTGGCTATAGCTATTACTTTTTATTTAATCGGCTGTGACTGGTGTAGAAAAATTGTTTGTTCTCGTTCTCCAATAGGCAATTCATATAGTTGTAAGTTCAACTGAAAATAATTAAGGAACTGTTTCATTTTTGGTAAAATATATATTATAGAAAAATTATTATAAGAATTGTGCTTCGGAAATTGTTGCAAAATAGTTCATGTCAACATCATGAAGTCTCGATTGAGGAAGTGGTCTGTAACACAACATGATACACGGCCTTTATTTTCTTTCCTCTGCTGTTCACAGTTCAGCTAACGGTATGAACTGCAAGCTGATCAGAAAATTTGTGATTTGAGACACCTTTAGTATGGATTAAATGCTTATAGTTTCCGTGTTTACCCTTTGGACTTCGCAATATGCAGCGCTACATTCATTTGTCTGTGTCTATTTATTGGCTGATATGTGCGCCACGTAGGCACGGCTGCACAAACCGCTATTATAGGCGATTTTTCGTGCACCAAAAGTGAAAAGTATCTGGTCGCACCTCGGTTCCCTAGCATTTAATCAACAAGCAGTGGGTTTTGGCTTAACGAAGCCAATATTAAACATCACTCAATTACCCTCCTGTCATCAGGAATTACATTTAAATCTAATATTTTTCGACTATATCCTATTTAGTGAGCATATTTTCTTTCTCTGTTTTGAACGGTGTCCCTCGACACAATTTTAGTAAATTTTTGGTGGCAAGGGCTATGGGATTTTAGTGAGTAAATTAAGATGGAGTTGGCTCTCCTCCTTTTAGCTATTCACATACCCATTTCTTCCTTCCTTATTGTTTTTTGCACTCCTAGTCATAGTAAGTAAAATATCGAAAAAATCGCCGTTCAAAACGATCAGCGAATATTCGCGTTCTTTTTACAGCATTCCCTCTCTGTTCCTTCCATGGCGATGGACTATTTCTATCGCAGTCAACAAGTGGTGAAAGAAGGTACCGTACAGACGGAGGGAAGCATTCCGTCTTCAGGCCACAAGTAGCCCATCGGGACCATCCGACCGCCGTGCCATCCTCACTTAGGATGCGGATAGGTCAGCACACCGCTCTCCCGGTCATTATGATGGTTAGCTATGACCGGAGCCGCTACTATTGGGTCGAGTAGCTCCTCAATTGGGATCACGAGGCTGAGTGCACCCAGAACAAACGGAGGGAAGATGGAGGTAAATTTATACTCGGAAGAACTTATTACACATTAACATAGTCTATGGTATTGTTTTCCTTCCCCAAAAGTGTTAAATATACAGGTACTCTTTTTAGTATCTAGAGATCTAGATACTGAAAAGAAGCACTATATTTCAATGCTATGGAAAGGTTGTTGGAAATATTTACAGATTGAGATTTTCATTCTGCAGCAGAGTGTGGGCTGATATGATTAAAACTCTGTGCTGGACCAAAACTCGAACTCGGGACCTTTGCCTTTCAGGGGCAAGTGTTCCACTGACTGAGATACACAAGCACGACTCATGGCCCGTCCTCACAGGTTCAGTTCTGCCAATATCTTGTCTCGTTACCTTCCAAACTTCAAAGGAGCTCTTCTGAAAACCTTGGAGAACTAGCATTCCTGGAAGTTGCATACCAGCGCAGATGACACTGCAGAGTGAAAATCTCATTCTGGAAACATCCCCGAGGTTGTGGCTAAGCCATGTCTCCGCAATATCCTTTCTTCCATGAGTGTTAGTTGTGTAAGGTTCACAGAAGAGCTTCTGTAAAGCTTGGAAGGTCGGAGACGAGTTACTGGCAGAACTGAAGCTGAGAGGACGGGTCGTGACTCGTGCTTGGGTAGCTCAGGCGGTACAGTAGCTCAGCCTTTTCGGTCGGAGAGCTGCTTGGTCTCTGTAATAAAAACTGAGTGAAGGGATCAACAACGAATTTCAACGGATGTCATGTGACGTCCGCTCCTACGAAATACAGTGAACAATAACGAAAAAAATGCAAAAAACAAAGCAAAAATTCGGTAGAAGAATTGCCCTAGAAAGCCTGAAGTCTCGACTTCGAGTCTTGGTCCGGCACACAGTTTAACTCTGCCGTGAAGTTTCAGATGGAAATATGCATGAGTTCTTTCTACATAATCTGCATTCAGTGTGACTGCCTTGTTACAGCTTACTATGAGGGCCTGTTTTACCACATGGTACCAGTTTACTGGTGGACGTTGGAGCCAGCTTCTTGCTGCATCAATAAACTTCTGATCATACACGTAGTGCTTCCCACACATTGCATCTTTCCTTGGGACAAACAGAATGAGGTCGGAACGAGCGAGATCCAGGACTGTCGCGTCCCTGCACCGTTTTGTAGTGCAATAGGAACGTTGACAACATGTTGGGGTGTCTACCTGTGTCGTCGGAGATGAGAGGGAGAAAGCTCTCCGAGGTAGGACTGTGGTTATTGGTTGCAGTGGTAATCTGTTAGGATTAATGGCAGGGTGACTATGCTGAAGAGTTCAGTATTTATTTAAGTAATTCGTTTAGTATCCCTTTGGTAATTTACAAAAGAGTTGCCAGTTCCTATCTCCTTCTATAATAAATGTCATATTCAATTTATTATTATCAACAGGCCACTCGCCTAAGCTTACAAGAGACAATTACTATTCCGTAAATTGTTCTTGTTAGTTATGAAACTACAAATGCTATCTTTTCCTTGAGACAAAGACAGATCGTCTATGTGCGAAACTATTCCCGAGAATAGATAACGATTACTTATCTTGCACTTGATGTGCGTGTCACCAGATCTGATCACCGACTTCTCGCTGAGAATATTACTTCTGCATCCTTCTGCTGCTGCTGCCTGGCGTAGCTACACGGTGGCTCCTCAAAGCGGCCACTCGTTCTAAGTCGAGACTGACCTTCTGTAAGAGCCGTTGGGGAGATTTCCATCAGCTGGCTCCTTCAACAATAAAACACTTTAATGTTCGACTTGTCTTATAGGTTTCCTCCTGATATTACTGCTTATCTATACCGGAAAGCTTCCTTTAGCGTCAGGGTTTCTGCCTCTTGGCGCAGTCTCCTTTCATTTGATTTGACAAGTATTGTTTATTAAATTTTTTCTTGTGACTGGACAGGATGTATGGTGGGTAAGTAAGAACAGTCCAATGAACGGCTGGCCCCGACGGAGGTTCGAGTCCTCCCTCGGGCATGGGTGTGCGTGTTTGTCGTTAGGATAATTTAGGTTAAGTAGTGTGTAAGCTTAGGTACTGATGACCTTAACAGTTAAGTCCCATAAGATTTCACACACATTTTTTAACAGTCCAATGAAGTTTTCTGAGCTCCTCTTGGGTGCACACACTAGTGTGCGCCCTGTGTTTTCATGAAGAATGGGAAGTTTGTTTGCATTTTTGAGGCGACGAACACGCTGAATCGCTTCTTCGGTTTTGTGAGGGTAGCCCAATATACTTCCGAATTCATCATTACACCAAGAGGAAAGACACCAAACACAATAATGCCAGTATAGTGCCAGAAAACCGTCGCTACGAATTTACTGGCTGTGGGTGCGGTTTTGAACTTTTTCTTTGGAGGAGAGGTGGTGTGGCGTCACTCCATGGATTGACGTTTTGTTTCCGATTCGAAGTGACGATGTTTCATCGCCTCTGACGATAATCGACAAGAAATTGTCGCTATCAGCCTTGTAACGCGGAACAATTCCAGCACAGATAGTCCCTCGTTGCTCTTTACGGTCTTTGTTAAGCCGCGAGACACCCATAAAGCGAGGAGTACCCCAACTAGGAGACGAGAGTGTCACCACTACCAACAGACACGTCCAGTTGAGCAGCGAAGCGTCTGAGTGTGATCTGCCGATTATCTCGAAAGAGTGTGTCCGCACGTTCCAACATTACAGGAGTCACAGCTTTGTGCGGCTGGATGGCTCGCGGGAGATCGGACAGTTTTTCGCTACCTTGTTGCGATGATGACAGACGCCTCGCCCAGCGACTCACCGTGCTTTTGTTGACTGCGAGGTCTCCGTAGACACTCTGCGAGCTCCTATGAGAATCTGTGATGCTAAAGTTTTCCGCCAATGACAGTTCTCTAACTGGAAAGGACATTTGCTACAGACGCCATTAGAAGGCTATGTATAGCGCCGCCACCTATCATAACTTCATCTAACAGTAGGTGATGATTCCGCATTTTTTCATCCGAAACTGGTCGGTAGAAAAATGTGTTGCATCACTTACTGAGTACCCCCTATACATGTAACTACTGTATTAAAAATCCACCAGTAATTATGCCAGTATTTTCATTTGGAAACGTGATTTCAAAAAGCCAATACGTCA
The DNA here is from genome assembly GCF_023864275.1 of Schistocerca cancellata. Taxonomy (NCBI): domain Eukaryota; kingdom Metazoa; phylum Arthropoda; class Insecta; order Orthoptera; family Acrididae; genus Schistocerca; species Schistocerca cancellata. The sequence continues at coordinate 184,530,875 of NC_064631.1, read as the reverse complement.
AAGAAAGGGTTCCCTTGCATACTGCATATGTCGGGTAAGATGAAGAATGACGGCCTGAAAGCGGAAGCGAAAAGTATTAGGAACAACCCCCCTTCCCCAAGAGACCGCTGCTCAAACAACCTGCGAATGTCTAGCAAGCCCTGCCGATAGCAAATGTCTGCCGACGCAACTGTCCGGCATTATTTCCCATTTGCGGCGCTCTACCTATCGGGAGGTAAGTTCTTTGTCTGAAGGCACAAGTTAATATGCCCCTACCATTAATGTCCAAGAACATGTCCCTTGATGTCCAAGTTCGATCCAGGTGCAGTCGCCTGGAAAAGGGGCTTACAATATGTCGCCAGCAAAAGCATAATGTTCAGTTTAGGTGTTGAAACTGCCTAAAAACATAAATTGACTGCGCATTAGAAACATGCTTCAGAGAGTGGGGTCTTAAAAGTTTCAGTTCTCTCAGATCTTACATCGTTTACAAGCAGTAACCAGCCTTCATATTTAATAAAGAAAATAGATTTCACTAGGAATAAAATGTTCAAACTATTAACTTCAAGTAATTAACATTGCTGATGCCATCATAAAGATATCACAAAACTATCAATCACAGCAGTAGAAATGCTGAAATCAGGTTGGTATATTCTTAAAGACACGTATTACATTCACTGCGGCCTTTGTCTCTCTAGCTGAGTTCAAATGTTTCAGTTAAATACAGTTCTGTATTAAACATCAATGAACACCTTGGCATAGCGCAAAATGAGGTACAGCAGTTCATCAGTATACATGGTAAAGGACTGTGCATCACAGGCATCATTTCAACGAATTCATATCACTGCATTAGGGCCCAATCTCCATGGTTGCTGAGTTACTGTACCCCAGCTGCTTTTTTTCCTTATTATCAGAGTAACTTTGCACTATCATGAAACTTCAGTACACCATAGTCAAATCATCATGCAATACTAGCTATAAATGGGACAAAAATTAATTATGATAACAGAATAATCAATAAAAAGAGAAAGGAAATTAAATACCGGGAACTTACCTGGCAAACCACTACGAAGCTCTCATCACATGTATCAATAATTTTTTATTTAGTTTTTTATATTTTATTAATTTTTAAATTTTTATTTACTTTGTATTTTTCAGAAATACTTTCCAATTTTTATATAGAATCCAAAAGGAGAAGGACAAGGAAAGCAGATTATATTCTAAATGGGGTGACATGGGAACCCACTGAACAGATCAACAGGCTAAGTGCCAACGAAGGGCCAAACATTATAAATAAACAATATACACTTGAATTTCCTGTTATGAGAGATTTCCTGTCCCGCACCAGCTCACCATCTTGGGTTACGTCACAGAGGAGATGACAGCGCCCTGTGGTGGCAGTACTGTGTACTAGGTCAGTTGGACTCTGGACTTTGGGGTGAACACACTTGATGGCGATACTGCCCACAATTAGTTAAATAACGAGTGAAATTAAAGACTTATGTCCATACTATACAGCATAGACTGAGTCCTTTTCCAGCCAATTCCTACGAAAAGGTGGCGGTCGGATGACTAAGGTCAGTAGACGTAGCCCAAGTGCCCTTTTTTCCTGAGATTTTCCTAGGTTACTGGAGGTAGGTGTGGTATGTTGCATTGTCCTGGTGGAAACTGAACTTCCCACCATTTCCTGGATGAGGGGAGGGGTGGGGGGAGGGGATTTACCTGTGGGGGAGGATTTAAATTGATCAACTTAATTAAGTAGTCAATCAAATTGATAAGAGTGAAAGAAGCTGCTCCAATAACTCAGACCTGAAAGTGTACCTGTTGCAGCGAGATGGGAGGTTTTCTGAGGGGGAGAGGAGTGGGAGAGGGCGGGGGAACAATAGGTTAAGTGCCTGTCCGTCAAATGGAAGGATCCTTTTAGCAGAACAATAGAATAAGGACATGTTGATCAAAGGAGAACAATAGGTTTGCCCCTGAGTGCATACCTGCAACTGATGTAGGGAACCTGCACTAACAAAATGCACTAATGCCCACTTTGTCCCCCTAGTTAAGATCTACAGATGGAAGGCGATACCATCTTCTCTGATCTGTTGTGGATACTGCCCCTTCCCTGTTTGTTAACACCTACGAATATAATCTCAACTTACAATACGAGTATCGCCTTAGGCAACCGTGGTCATGGCTGTCTTACGGGTAGTGCCTTGGATGCTGTATACGGTGAGTTCAGCCTCGGATGGAGTCAGGGAATTTTCATAGTTCCAGTCCCTCAAGGATGGAGGCAGGTCCACTCGCCCGCTATAAAATGAGTTCCTGGGTTATTTCTCTAGGGTGTAAGGCGACCAAGTCGATGAGTTTGCCACTTGCGCTCTCCTTGTGCTGCGGCAAAGAGAGACTCTAATATGCTTACAGTCAGGGCAGTTATGCATCGTGCTCCACAGACTTTCACAGTGATATGTAAAATGGAGCAGATTACAATAATGCAGCTATCTCCTAATGTCCTCTTAATATCTATTCTTCACTATTGCGCTATAGTTTCCGAAACTTAATAGCTAGAATTAATGTAGGAATAAGTGAAAACTAATAGTCCTGGGGTTGTTTTGGTAGCAGATAGCGTGGGTATCATAGAGATACCACCCTACTCCAGTCGCACTGAGACAGTCTTACTGTTAAAATTCCGAGAAGTTTGAAGAAGAAGGAGAAAAGATAGCACTTGACCATACATAATTTTTTCGCAGTGGTCATGAAAGGAAAGCTAGAGAAATTTAAGTTCTTGTGGAATCGCTCCTCAGAGAATCATTCGTGACCGGGAAAGGGGTAATAAAGAATTATGCTGACGTATAACCTTCCATCACACAGGGTAATGTTCCTTACAAAACTTATGACTAAATCTGCGGTGAGACTTATCACATTCTGTACCATGGTTCACGCCTGTAATATATGACGAAGCCATGAAAGCGAATCGATTCTGGCAGCTTCTCTCTGTTCCAGATAAGAAGGGAGAAGCCATCGATAGCTGACGGGCTTCCGGGCCGGCGAACAACGGGAGATGTGCCTGGCAGGTCACACCAGCGCCTTTATCGGCTTCCGATAAAACTATTAGTGCCAGGCTGTGATAGCACACACGCCCTGTAATTGTGGAACTGCGTCACTTCCTGACATATAGCAATTACGCCGCTACAACAGGGTGGAGTTTTCTTCTATCTGCATTTTCATCTTGCTATGAAATTAGAACTTCAGCTAAAATTTAGAAAACAGTGGAGTACATTTCATTAAAGGACAGGACGAACATGTGAGATGTGACTGTGTAACAGAGAACGACTTATTATATCAGACATCATGTGTGAGACGGGGCTCTTGCGATACTCACTTACATTGCAAAGGATTAGTCCTGTGTTCTCTCTTGCACGTTTGCGTATAGTGTCAGAAATATTCTTGTGATCTTTACTAAATAGGTACCAGACAAATCAATTGGCAAAATACACTTTCTTCTCTTTACACTTTCTGAATTACATGTGAGTCTTCAGGACATAGCTGTACTAACATAAGAAAATACATCTATCATATGCACAGCTCTGGTCAGATATTAATGAGCGCAAAAAGTAATTGAAGGTTCAAATGGTTCAAATGGCTCTGAGCACTATGGGACTCAACATCTTAGGTCATAAGTCCCCTAGAACTTAGAACTACTTAAACCTAACTAACCTAAGGACATCACACACATCCATGCCCGAGGCAGGATTCGAACCTCCAGATAAGAGTCTGTATGCAGAAGCTGCCGAACTACCGCTTCGCTTTCTGCTCATCAGATATGTAGGCTGCTTGTCTGTCATGCCTGGCCACCCATCCTATGCCTCCTTCTGTGATGACGCCTTTGCTCGCCAGTATAGGGCATGTACCTCTTCTCTGTTGCCCTCTGGAGTTCGCTTTCGACTCGTGCCCTGGCAGCTTCTTAAAGCTACCCGTTATTTTCGCAATGGGTGTGAACCCTTCACCACCTTGGCTTCATACAGTGGCCCGTGTTCACTTTGGCCTTTATTCGCTTCCTAACAACACTACTCAAGTCTCGCTCTATTGCTGTAAGTTCCATGACCTCTGCGCAGTTCTTTGCGATAGTACCTTTGTGTACACTGATGGCTCTTGGACTGACCGTGGTGTCGGGTGGGCCATCGTCATTGGCACCGACGATTTACGGTATTGTCTTCCTGAACACTGTTTAATATTTACAGTAGAGCTCTTTGCTCTGCTGTCTCAGTGTCCTTCAGATATTCTGTGTGTTGTAAACCGTCCATCCCTTAGTGCAACAGGTCAGGAAACCTGTCACTTGCTCATTCTTGCCGGCCGCGGTGGTCTAGCGGTTCAGGCGCTCAGTCCGGAACCGCGCGACTGCTACGGTCGCAGGTTCGAATCATGCCTCGGGCATGGATGTGTGTGATGTCCTTAGGTTAGTTAGGTTTAAGTAGTTCTAAGTTCTAGGGGACTGATGACAACAGATGTTAAGTCCCATAGTGCTCAGAACCATTTGAACCATTTTTTTTGCTCATTCATGATGGAGCCACTGTGATGTTTATATGAGTTCCTGGTCACATCGGCATGATGGGAATGGATGCCGCAGAGGCTGCTGCCAGGTTCCTCGTACCTCAGCCCTCTAGTTCTTCCATTCCCTCTGATAATCTCTGTGTTACCGTCTGTCAGCAGGTGGTGTCACTTTGGCATCACCACTGGTCCTCCTTCACGGGAGCAAGCTCTGGGGAATAAGCCTATCCCAGAGGCTTTGACGACCTCATCTCGGCCCTCTCACTGCAAGGATTTTGTTTTAGCTAGGCTGAATATTGGGTATTGTCTTTTTAGCCATCGCAATTTGTTAAGTGGTGCTCACCCATCACTTTGTGTCCATTGCCCTCAGCCTTTGACGGTTTGCCATTTCCTGACAGAATACCCTTTTTTTAAAAATCTCTTACGATCTTATTTATGTTTTCCATCTGAGTTATTGGCCGTTTTATCTAGCGACGCTCGGCCTGTCAGCCGCATTTTATTTTTTATCCGTCGTAGTAATATAGCGAAGGAATTTAATATTTAGTTCAGGACCTCCGTTTCTCTATCACGTATTTTATGGATCTTTCATGTCCCTATTTTTAGCTATCTTTCCTACTGTTGATTGGGCTTAATGTGTAGTCCTCTTTTACTCCTTTTTCCTTCCTGTTGTACGGTTCTGCCATGATCGCGTATGACCCTGGTTGCTTATGCGTCCTAAAAAAAAGCAAAAAAACTATTCAAAATCCCCTAGATAGACTGAATTACCAGTCTAAAGACCGTAGCAGCCTTAACAATTCCTCGGACACTTGGTTGACTTACCCCGCATTCACGACAGGCTGCTTCATGAATGTTTGGGACGATCTAGTGAAATGTTGCAACACAAAAACGCTGCTAGCCGGACTTCTTGATGGTTGTGGTCGACCAGATCTTTCGTCATGCTCATCCTGAACAGTACCGTCGGCTTAAAATTTATCCCAAATACGATAACCTGTTGTACATGTTGCTGACTGAGCTCCACCTTATGTAATTCATTGCTGCGCTGTCATCTCCTGGAAAACGCGCGCCGACATATCTTGAGAAAACAATGGGCTACTCTATGGCGCAAAATTGCAATGAAATGTTATTTTGTTACAAAGATATTAACTATAAAACAGTGTCTACATTTTTCTGGAACCCTCTGCAGTTCGTTTAGTCATTTCTACTGTTTGTATGATTCGCAGGGTTGCTCTTAAGACAATGGCGCAGCTTTGCTGCCTAGATTTCAGTGATACACCGTTTCTTTGGTGGTTTAATTGGTTTGTGCAGTCTGGATAGTTTGTTTCCTCATTAGGATTTTAGTTTATTTCGTTAGTCAACATGGGGTATGTTTTGCATTACTTTATTGTTGTAACTGTAGTTATTTACTAGAGTAGGTTGTTTAGGTCGTATATCCCACGACACTATTTCCACAGTTTAGTTAATACTGTTTAAGTTTCTAATGCCTGGGAAATGAAAGTCGAATCTGTCACGGAGATCAAAAAGAGCACAAACAATGAATGTAGATAGACAGTAACAAGCGTTAGCACGTACCGAAGAGCGGAGAATTGAGTAGGTGGACCATCAGCCAAATGCTTGAGCAGCTGAAATCACTGGGCAGGCTCATGCTTGACGCAAGCACAATGCTGAATACATCTCTTCTCAGCGTGTTTCTAAGACAGCCGAAATGCAGCTTCTGGGCATCAGGCGAACGCAGCACGCATAGCATTTGTGCGTCCCTCTGAAACAATATAAGAAGCAGACGAAAGCCAACGCCCTATTGCTCAACGACGAGTTGAACGTCGGCAGATATTTGCAATGAGTTCCTGGGGTTTTGTAAAAAATTTGCTTTGAATATGATACAAATTTGGATTACAGTAACCATAGACTCACCAAAATTCTTCAGTCCGGAACCGCGCTACTGTTACGGTCGCAGGTTCGAATCCTGCCGCGGGCATGGATGTGTGTGATGTCCTTATGGCACTTAGGTTTAAGAAGTTCTAAGTCTAGGGGACTGATGACATCAGATGTTAAGTTCCATAATGGTTAGAGCCATTTGATCCATTTTGATCACCAAAATTGACCATATGAAGGAGGCAAGCAGATTTTGTGGGCCAATGAAATGGAAGGAGGAAACGGCGGGAATATGTTGTTCTTGAGGCAAGTTTTGCCACATTACAAAAGTCGGTGGATACTTTAAAGGAATTCTGGAGAGATTGTCGAATCACAGCAGTTCGTAAGTGGTATAAAAAATATAATTCATGTTTTTACGCGACCACCTTTGGGGCAGACAGAATTCTCGCTATGCCTGGGTTTGCACCGACCATCACGGTGCATGAGCAAGTGCACCATAAAATTGGGTCCCTTTTAACCTGCATCCACTGGTGAAGCTCAGTTCTAGCAAGTTTACTTTATGATGGTTGACGGGGGGATGACTGGCATCAGTGTCAAATTCCTAAGGGAGAGATGAATGGGCGGCTGTACTGAAAATTCAGAAAGTTCTGCACGACCACAACGTACTGATACATGAATTTGAAACAGCTCTGGAAAAAATGCCTGACGTGAGCTGCAAGGTGGTGATCCACGCAGACCATGCGCGGAGCAGACAGAACCCACAGCACTACAGCACACCAACCGTGGCTGGGGTCACGCACGAAGACTCTTCTCACCAAGATCGCTTCCATGAAGCTCTACAGTACCCCATTATGTTTTGTAAAAGACAAGAAAGATTCAGGAGTGGAATTAAAATACAAGGTGAAAGGATATCAATGATACGATTCGCTGATGACATTGCTATCCTGAGTGAAAGTGAAGAAGAATTAAATGATCTGCTGAACGGAATGAACAGTCTAATGAGTACACAGTATGGTTTGAAGGTAAATCGGAGAAAGACGAAGGTAATGAGAAGTAGTAGAAATGAGAACAGCGAGAAACTTAACATCAGGATTGATGGTCACGAAGTCAATGAAGTTAAGGAGTTCTGCTATCTAGGCAGTAAAATAACCAATGACGGACGGAGGAAGGAGGACATCAAAAGCAGACTCGCTATGGCAAAAAAGGCATTTCTGGCCAAGAAAGTCTACTAATATCAAATACCGGCCTTAATTTGGGGAATAAATTTCTGAGGATGTACGTCTCGAGTACAGCATTGTATGGTAGTGAAACATGGACTGTGGGAAAACCGGAACAGAAGAGAATCGAAGCATTTGAGATGCGGTGCTATAGACGAATGTTGAAAAAGAGGTGGACTGATAAGGTAAGGAATGAGGAGGTTCTACGCAGAATCGGAGAAGAAAGGAATATGAGGAAAACACTGATAAGGAGAAGGGACAGGATGATAGGACATCTGCTAAGACATGAGGGAATGACTTCCATGGTACTAGAGGGAGCTGTAGAGGGCAAAAACTGTAGAGGAAGACAGAGATTGGAATACGTCAAGCAAATAATTGAGGACGTAGGTTGCAAGTGCTACTCTGAGATGAAGAGGTTAGCAAGGGAAAGGAATTCGTGGCGGGTCGCATCAAATCAGTCAGTAGACTGATGACCAAAAAAAAAAAAGAAAAGGACAAAATGATATAATATCAATACTCCTGAAATAAATCCGGCGACTGGACGTCCGAATCCAAACAAAAAAGTGACGTGCATGGATTTCAATGCTATTCACCTTATCGTCCGCGAAGACTAGCGGTGTAGCATACTTCTGTCGCAATTTTTGGTAGACATGTACGTGAAGACGGAGTGTGAGCGTCTAAAGTTAACAGCGTTAAACCAAAACAAGCAGCCTACAAAGAATTATATCCACCTGCAAGACGCAGTTGCGAATGATGGCAATGTAAATCCGAATGATATGTCAGATGGGCATCCTCTCGTTGTCATTCGTGAATAATCCCAGCTACCTCGAAGAATATTCCCTGAACGCGTTCTCCTAAGTCCGAAACTACAGTCGGGCGCACTTATTCATCACCTCCACATGCAACCGAGCCTGGACCGAGATCAAGGAAGAACTGATGGTAGGGCAGAAACCGACAGACCCCCCACGACAATGGAGCGCGACTTTTTAACACTAAAGTGCAAACCCTGGTGGCCTTCCTTCCGAAAGAGCAAGTTATTGATGAAGTGCAGTCCTTCATGTAGTCCAGTGAGCGACAAAAGCGTTGCTTCCCTCACGTGCACTCGCTCTGTAGTTGAAACAGAAATTTCAGCCGAATCAAATCGATGAAGTGATATCAGTATAGCTGCTTCACCCCAGTGTGGACAAACAGCTATATGACACAGTCACTAAAAGCATACTTCACGGTCCTTGCGGAGCACTGAACCCTGTCTTCCGGTGCATGAAGGACAGGAAATGTACCGAAAAATGTGCTAGGAGACTTTTAAAAGAGACCCAAACGAACTAGAATGGATGTCTGCTGCACAGATGTAGACCACCCAAGGACGGGAGACGTATGATCACAATAAAAGTGAGAGGAATGGCTCAGCTGGGTTGTTCCACGCTCACCGTACCTTTCAAGAATATTTAAAACCCAGATAAACGCGGAGTTTTGTAACCCGGTTAAGGCAGTTAAATACAATTGCAAATACGTAAACAAATGCACTGAGCAGGCGATATTTATTGTGAAACAGCAGGGCTACGCTAATGCCGACACACGAGGCAAAGTGCAGACGTTTAGAAAGGATCGATTTGTGAGCAGCAACGAATTGAAACGAAGCGTGTATAGGCTATTGTATCAGTATTTTCTGCATGCTGGAACGCTTCAAACCAGTCCCTGATAGCAGTTCCTCGGACGGATTTCGTTGAATTTTGCTTCATAACTCCAGAATCCGTGGCGACGTTTTCAGAATTAAATGAAGTTTGCTTGGGGTCAACATCGCCCATTACACATCATAAGCCACACGGCCTGTCCGTTGGAATTTGTCAAAGAGCTTGTGAATGGCTCTCGCATCGGGTACTTTTAGAAAATTAAACTTTGTTGCAAAACTGCACCTTGTTGCAGTGCACTCTCACGTGTGGCTTTCCAGTACCAGAAAACGTGCTGTTCAATGAAATACACAATTTCAATCTCTGTCCTGCGCAGGCCAACTTCCTTTCACGTTTGATCGATGGAATTGACTGCTGTGATCGGCAGTGCAATTTTTTTAGTCACTACATACGGCAACTAAAGCACCATCAATTAGCAGCTTTTCAAACTATTGCGAAACTCCTGTATAACGTCTGTAAAAAATTCTTACAGCATTCAGAATACACGTAGAGTTTGTTGCACTAGTCTATCGATCTCAGTTTCCGAGAGATTTAATATTGTAATCAGGGACTCCTTCGATCGGCACACTGTAAGACGGGGCTGTGACAACAGACCAAGCCTCCCACTTTGCTTGTTGGCTGAACCGAGGGGCGTGGAGGTATAGATCGAGCGTTGTCAAAGCCAATATTTCGTATCTATGTGGTTAAGTCTTACAGCTGTTCTTTATAAGACGTATTCTTCAAATCACACATTGCGTTATGAATAATCACTTTATTTTTAATAACCTTCGTTGTGGCTGGGAGCTAACTCCAACAAGGAGAGAGGGAACAGTTTGTACGAAGATCAGGATGATGCACCCTTCCTTCACCTGTACATGGTTTTTAGAGAGTGGTGAAGACTGGAATCTAGCGGCGGGACGCCGTTGAGACATCCCTGAATGAATCAGACTTTGTTTATGTTACGTCCAGAAGTGTGATATAGAATCAGTTTAAAATGTAATGTATTGTGTACCATCGTCTACATTTCCAAGAGAAGTGTTTCAATAAAACATTGATTAATTACATTTCGCGTTTATCTTCATTTATTTGTTCCAAGTATTAGTGATCACACTCAGGTTAACTGAGACTATTGCTAATCATGGCAGTTCATTTTCCAAAGCATACCTTCCCACACACGTGCTCGAATTACTGATGGTTAATCCCCACGTGTTCTGCGCGGTCAAAGCGAACGACCGACTCCTGCCGATATAGCTGATGACGACATCGCCACCGATCAGCCACTACTGTCTTAGGTCCTTTACAGAAACAACAGCAGCCAAGAGTAATAAAAATTACTTTATAAGTACAGCCTCTGCTTTCATTCACGAGATCAGGCACATATGTAGAAGTACACCTAAATTCATCACCAAACACGAAAGTGGAAATCAAGCTAATTATTCACTCGCTTGAAAACAAGAAAGCACCAGGGTAAGATTCTATAATTGCTTAGCTTCGGAAGTATGCAGGGGTTAAGGTAGTAGATGAACTAACAGAAATTATCAGCCAGATGGGAAACTGAAAGACTCCCACATGGTTCTAACGCATCCTCTTCATAGGAAAGGCGACAGAACAGGTATAAATAACTATCGTGGTATCTCTCTCATATCAACAACCCATAACATTCTGTCGAAAGCTTTGCAAACTAGGACAGAGAAACAGCTAGACCCACAGCTGGGAGAGTATCAAGGGTGTTTCAGGAAGGTGCGATCATGCGTCTAACAGATAATGAACCTCAAATCCACACTTTCGTATCTGAAACTCAGGAATAAAAAGTTTCTTGTGACCTTCGTGGACTTCAAAAAGGCATACGACTCGATTGATCGTAAAACATTGATCAGAATTCTAGAAGAACTTGGCCTAGACAAGAACACCAAAGTGATAGTCCAGTAAACACTAACACAACCTCAAAAACGAAAATTAGAGGACGAACATCAGAAGCTTTTGAAATAAATACTGGAGTGAGGCAAGGAGACGGGCTCTCACGTCTGCCGTTCTTCTGTGCCCTCGAGATGATTCATGAGTGGTGCAGAAAACTGGAAAACCAAGGAATTAAAAATAGTGTCAGTCTGGGTTACAAGACTCAAAATATTGAAATCGATTGTCTCGCTTTTGCAGATGATCTTGCAATTTTTTCTGATTCCATGGAAACAGCTGAGAGACACATTTATGAGCTTAACGTACAAGCACAGAAGACTGGCCTCCAAATTTCATTTGAGGAAATCGAGTTTATAACGAACATAAATTCACCACCAAGGGAGCTTGTGGTACGTCTAGGCAAAATTAGGTGAGTTTAAAAGTTTAAATGTCTCGGAGAATGGGTAACAGCCACCTTCTCAGAGAAAGAAGCCTTCATATCACGCACGAACAAAATGGAAATGGCATTCCATTCCATTAAAAACGTCTACAACAAAAGATCAGTATCGTTCAATGCAAAATTAAGGAATTACTGCAGTGTTATCCGACCCGGTAATGAACATAAAAAAGGCCTAGTCGTAAAACTGGAGGCAAAAGAAAGGAAGATTTTGAGAAAGATCGTAGGTCCCATCAAGGTCTAGGCAAAATTAGGTGAGTTTAAAAGTTTAAATGTCTCGGAGAATGGATAACAGCCACCTTATCAGAGAAAGAAGCCTTCATATCACGCACGAACAAAATGGAAATGGCATTCCATTCCATTAAAAACGTCTACAACAAAAGATCAGTATCGTTCAATGCAAAGTTAAGGAATTACTGCAGTGTTAGCCGACCCGGTAATGAACATAAAAAAGGCCTAGTCGTAAAACTGGAGGCAAAAGAAAGGAAGATTTTGAGAAAGATCGTAGGTCCCATCAAAGAGGATGAGGAATATAGGAGACGTCATAATAATGAACTGTATTCCCACATAGAGAAGATAACCGATACCATCCGGAAAAGGATTATGTTTTGTGGACATGTGACCCGAATGAGCCCTGGAAGACTCACCAATCGTATGATCACCTACTTTCAGGAGAAGGAAACAAAATGGGCCTGGTTCACAGAGGTGGAGAAAGATTTTAAAGAAGTGGGGATCACCCATGACGACATGTCGGAACGTGTCCCACTCAAGGAGAAACATATGGCGTGGCAGAGTTTCCAGGAAAAGCCAAAACTAAAAGCAGGAAAGGCTTGGGCCCAGGAGAAGGAGCAACACCGAGAACGGATGCGGGAGCACTGGGCAAACATCACTACATGTAAAGCAAGACATTTGAACTAACGTGGTACAAAGATGGCGTATACGAAATGAATGAATGAATGAATGAATAATTTAGATAATTCAATAATAATAACTGCAGTTATGCACAAATCGAACTCTTCACTATCGGAGAGAGAACGAACAATAGATCCTGGATCTGATCATACAACGCAACATTTCACGCGTCATATTTGAGTTTTTTGGTGAATTACGACTCCGCACCACAGCCTAATACACGTAAAACCAAAATCACTAAAAACGTGAAATGCAAATTCATAGTACGAGGCTGGTAGTATGCGTATAAGTGAATGTAGTCGCTATGGAATCCTTGCCACTCCTGAAGCAGTCCGTTATTAATTCTGTACAATCGATGAGTTAATTTACCTTTGAGAGAGACCAGAGCATGGAATCCGCTCTTTTCATTTACGTACGCTACACAAAAGTATTACAATAGGTGGAATGAATTTCACATCATATGCGACGACCGAAAAGAATCCTTGTTTTGTGCAGAACGGATGACATCAATGTGCTATTCTGGATTCATAACCTCGTCTCCACCTATAATTAATCAACGGACGACTCAAGTTCTGCCTAAAATTAATTACAGTGTGATGAGATCGGGTAATAATGAACAGAGGGTTACCTCTCACATATAGCGAATTATCTCAGCTGGTTCTTGTTCCCTTAGAAACCATTGCTACCTAAAAACTGTGAAGCATTTTTAAAGACTTAGATCACCGGTGTCTGCAGTTGTGAAAAACCACACATATAAACACACGAAATAAAATTTTCCGCTAACACCTATATTATGTGCTACTGGTTTCATTATGATCGCATTTGGGATGATCGGACTCTTACGTAAACAATTCGGAGTACTTTATCAAAAAAGTTAAGTCTACCGTGAACCAGTCGGAGAAGGTAGTGGTCAGCTATGATGTGATGTGTGGTGTCACCGCCAGACACCACACTTGCTAGGTGGTAGTCTTTAAATCGGCCGCGGTCCGTAGTATACGTGAGACCCGCGTGTCGCCACTATCAGTGATTGCAGACTGAGCGCCGCCAAACGGCAGGTCTAGAGAGACTTCCTAGCACTCGCCCCAGTGGTACAACCGACTTTGCTGGCGATGGTTCACTGACAAAATACGGTCTCATTTGCCGAGACGATAGTTAGCATAGCCTTCAGCTACGTCATTTGCTACGACCTAGCAAGGCGCCATTACCAGTTACTATTGATGCTGTGAAACATGTACCGTCAAGAGCGATGTTCACCATTTATGGATTAAAGTTAAGTATTCCACAGCTACGTCCTTTTTTGCTAGTCTAATTTCCTTGACCTGTTCCAGACCTCACGCCAGCCTGTGTGAGCTAAAACGCATGCCTTTCGGCTTCCTCTCACACCGGGTTGGCTCTCTTGCCAATCCACAACATGATGTCCTTGTTCCTATGATTCCTTTCAGTGAGATGATGTACCAGGAGATCGAGTTTTTCCAGCCGAGATAGCACAACTGCGTTACATTAAATAGAATGAATAGTCTCAGCAGCAGTCAGATGGGGAAACAATGGGCATTACCTTAAACCTCGTGGGAGAGTGGCAGCTACCACCCGATTCCATGTTCATAGATTCCTGGGAAGCGTTTGACGCGATGCCACAATGCAGACTATTAACGAAGGTCCGAGCCTACGAAACAGGTTGCGATATATGTGAGTGGCTCAAAGACATTTTGAGTGACAGAACCAAGTACGTTATCCTGGGCGGCGATTATTCTTCATGGATAAGAAAATCGTCAGGAGCGCCCTACAGAAGTGTGATATACTGCACTTATCCTCTGTATACATGAGTGGTATGACGGAGAGGGTGAGCAGCAATCTGTGATTGTCCACAGAAGGCGGTGTAGTGTCTGGGACAATATCGCCATTGAACGACTGTAGGGCGATACAAGATATCTTCCACAAGATTTCCAGTTGGTGCCATCAATGGTAGCGGTCCCTAAATGTAGAAAAATGTAAGGGCGTGCAGGTGAGTAGGAGAAACAATCCTGTAATCCTCAAATACAGATATCAGTGGTGTAATGTCACTTTGATTTAAAAATATTTAGCCGAATAACGTCACTGTGAACGATTTCGGTTTACTGGGAGGATTTTAGAAAATTGTAGCTCGACTATAAAGGAAGACTGCGTATAGAAAAACTGTGCGACCCTTTCTTGCTTAGTGTTCCAGTGTATGGGACCTCGACCAGGTCAGGTTAGGGGAAGAAATCGAAGAAATTAAGAGAAGTATTACTAGGTTTGTCGCCGGTAGTACAGAAAATACTCAAGTAATACGGGCACGCTTCGTCAACTCAAATGGGAATCCCTGGAGGGAAGATGACGTTCTTTATGCGAAACACTGCAGTATCCTATTGGCCTGCTGGTTTCTTTGCTAGGTCACCTTACTGTCACGAATTATTTGACCATTTCAGATTATGGGACCCATCGCATGGTGCAATGCGTGTTCCCCAACGATTGTGCTGTGTCCCAAGACAACACGGCGCCTGTTTACACAGCTCTCATCTCCCAGGACTGTCTTTGTGACCAAGGGCACGAATTGTCGCATCTCCCTCGGCTACCTGTAACTAGATATCTGTATTATTGAATCTTTGTGGTCTACTTTGGAGAGAAGAGTTGTTAATCACTATTCACCCCCATCGTCGTTACCTGAACCACACACTGTTTTGCAGGAAGAATGATATAAGAATCTCTTGAAAACCACACAGGCCCTGCATTTATGACTGAAAACAGTTTTGCATGCCAATGCATTTTCTACACCATACTGGATGTGGATATACATAGTTGTTATGGGGTTTCCATAGTTTTGTCCACTTCCTCTACAGAGATATACATGTAGAGCTTGGAACATCTGTGTTCCGGAGCTACAGATTTGGAATATCTCACAAAGGTGTTGCTGCAGAAAGGGTATTTGTCCAGTGACATGGTAGCAGTTTCAACACCAACACGAAAATGTCATTGTTGTGGGTTGGCAGGAGAGCCAACACCGTGTTACTAGAGGAAGCCGAAAGGCATGGGTTTTGCTCACGCAGGCTGGCGTGAGGTCAGGAACAGGACAAGGAAATTAGAATTTAGAAAAAACGGACGTAGCTGGTGGAATACTTAACTTTAATCCATGAAGGATGAGCGTCGGTCTTGACTCTACATTATTCACAATATCAATAGTAACTGAACATGGAGCCTTGCTAGGTCGTAGCAAATGACGTAGCTGAAGGCTATGCTAACTATCGTCTCGGCAACTGAGAGCGTAGTTTGTCAGTGAACCATCGCTAGCAAAGTCGGCTGTACAACTGGGGCGAGTGCTAGGAAGACTCTCTAGACCTGCCGTGTGGCGGCGCTCGGTCTGCAATCACTGATAGTGGCGACACGCGGGTCCGACGTATACTAACGGACCGCGGCCGATTTAAGGGCTACCACCTAGCAAGTGTGGTGTCTGGCGGTGACACCACAGTCATAGTGATTTTACAACCATCTTCGGTATCCAAATTTTTTCCTGCTGTCCATTGAAAGCATTACATATCAGGTAGGAAAAATATTAAGGAAACGGAATATCGCCGTCGTCTAAAAACATACCAGACAGTTACAGAAACACCTAATCTCGGCCAAGGATGCACGCAAACGGCTCAGATTACGTACGAATATGTAGGATACCACGTAGTTGTAAAAATATGTCGGTCGGCACCGCGAAAAACTTATTGCAGAAAAGTCGGTGCAAAAACGAGGCCGGGCGAAGTGGCCGTGCGGTTAAAGGCGCTGCAGTCTGAAACCGCAAGACCGCTACGGTCGCAGGTTCGAATCCTGCCTCGGGCATGGATGTTTGTGATGTCCTTAGGTTAGTTAGGTTTAACTAGTTCTAAGTTCTAGGTGACTAATGACCTCAGCAGTTGAGTCCCATAGTGCTCAGAGCCATTTTGACCAAAACGAGGAGTAGAACATAGGAGCTACCGTGGAAGTGGACAAACAGTCAGATCTGGTGTCGGAGAACACGTCCTGTAGCCGGGAAATTATGAGACTCTATTTCATAAAATCACGTCCTTCTTGCCACGAGAGAGTACTTGAGCAAGCTGCAGAGAGAGCCACCAACAGTTCTAATTGGAAGGAGGAGGTTAAAAAACTGAGTAGTAAGTCGCTGCCGGTACTGAAAAAAATGTGTATCACTGTTCCACCGTTGGGTCACAGCAATAGCGCACGACAGCAACCACCAGCGGCCAGTTACGCCCCACTTTTGAATGCAAGTGACATCGTGGCTCTGCACAGAAGAATACTTTATTTAACTCCAATCAGTAGAGAGCAATAGAGTGAATGTGACATTCGCAGAAGATACAGCCCCTTTGAAGATGGCCCCCACAGAGGTGGGAGAACCATTGGGTTTCTTTCTGCAAGAAATTCATTCGACCTCGGCGCGGTGGCACGGAATATTTTGACGTGTATCAAGCCGTTGAATTCTCTTGTTTCAAATGTAAATGACAGGTCCATTTTACATACGATTTAGATAAAAAAAAATGTTTCTATAACTTTTCTCTGCTAAACCTGTGTGATATTCCGAATACTTGGATTATTCACACTGTTTAGGATTATTTTGTATTCTACACATTTATTGTATAAAAAATTATGTATGAAACACACAAAGTGTCATCCTAAACTGAACTTTGAAGACCTCTTCTCCTGCTCGAAAATGCATTCTGCAGACTTCTCATACCCATACACATCTCACACCTTTCATTGTCTAGTTAACAGATAAAGCAGGCTGTAGTTGCCACCCACTGTCGAATCATGGACTTGTCATCCAAATATCAGGTTGATTGTTAGAGGGGCACAAGCGGCTTGACAAGAGTTTACGTTTTTGTCACTTGCCTTACAAGCAAGGTATACCTTGCGCAAAGCCTTGGCCAGAACCGTTGGGAAGGGGTAGGCTGAACAATTCGTGATTTAATTCCGGATCGATAGGTGTCAGACAAATAAATATGATAGTCTAGTGTATGTATTAGTTCACTTGTTAATGTTTATACAGAGTACAGTCGATGCCCATTTCGTCATGTACAAAACGGCTATGTAGCTGTCGAACACAGTGAGTATTTTTGGCTGCAGTATTATTGTACAGGTTACTGAAACTACTGACTGAGCGCAGTGGCGCAGAGTCCTGTTCAGCACCTCATTAATCCAAATCTCCACCCGGCTCTCCCCTGTTCTAGGTTTGTCTCTGACTCCCATAAATCGCTCGAGATATATTTTGGTCTGGTTGCACTGATAACAACATGACCGATTTCCATTCTCATTCTCCCCGCAGTCTGGATTTGTGACCCATCTCTAATAATCTTCTCACTGACAGTACATCAAGCGTTGTTTTTGCATCGTTGAAACTGTTGACGCAAGAAGTACGTGAAGTGTCCGTCTACTGTTATCGTGGATAATTGTCTTTCTCGAAAAGATTGCTAAAAATTAGCAACTGAATACTTTGGTTATTACTGTAGCACAGTGCGCTTCATTGGTTTGACTAATTAAAACATTGTGAACGGTTATTAAAAAACGATTGGAAAACAAGGTGAGCTGACGGCAAAGTTCAAGTATGTAACCACTTATGATCCAATTAAAACATTTTTGCAGCAAAAATGACTTTCATGTTTGACACAGCCCTCTTCGGGGGCTCCGGAAAGGCTCAAAATCATGGAAAGTTCAATTTTTACTTTTTTGCGTTTTCTGAATCTGCAGACTATTACCTTTTAATAGATATATAATTTATTCAATTCCGAAGACTACAACTATTTTTAAATTTTTTTTGAAATGTGTTCTACATGGGCGTGACCCACTGTGGCGCTGTTAAACTGCTGTCAAATGGTGTTATTATTAACTTCCGTGTTCATCAGGTACATTTTAGTGATGTGAGATAAAGTATGTGTTGTGGCTAACCTGTGATGGTTCAATATATATCGCTGGTGTGATTGTCGATTGTTTCATGTTTATTTACTCTGTCGTTATCTCGAAAATATTCGTAATTAATTCTGTTTCTTGAGTCTCTGTTTTGATGAAGTATAATAATGAGTAAAAGTAAAGTTATTAGAAATCCTCTGAAGGCTTTTAAGAAAAGGAGAAATGTTGGAAAACCAAAGGTATGTGTTATTACTGTAAATAATAACATTCTAACATGGTACGAGTGATGCTTGCTTTAGACAAGGAACGCCTTCGGGCTGCAGACAGGGCTGTAAAGAGTCTAGAAATACAAGCAAGAGTAAACAGGAGGAGGAACAAGAGGAAGCTGGCGGAGGAGTTTGCAGAGGATGAAGATAATCCATCCTATGGACCTGGAATGCACTAAAAAGTTAATCCAATCTTTGTCGCTCGATTCCCAAAACTTTTATTTTCTCATACTAATTACATGTTTTCTAAGGATCTTCGAAACATATTTGTTTCAAACTTTCAGTAAATGTTACACAGTACCTTCTGCATAATTTAACACAGCCTTTTTCCAAAAAACTGTATATTTTTGAATATATAAATAAAAAATTGCAAAAAAATTTCGTGAATTTTCATTACAATTGAAAAAAATCGTCTTTAATAACTGAACTAAAATTTTGTAAAATCCCTGTCTTAAGTTGTAGCCCATAGTCCAATAAATAATCTGTAAGAAGTTCAACTTCCTACCTCAAATACTTTGTGAGGAAAGATGTAATTTATAAGCGTTATTTTAACATTGCAAGTATAGGGCGTTCCGGAGCCCCTTAATATTTTAAACCACCAAAACTCAGCGAGTGGAAAAATATTAAAAATTCAACGGATATGTAATAGTGTAATACCCATTTTTTGGAATTCTATTAAGTAACGTAGCACAGTAGTCTTTAGTGGAAGAATGTTCCAATGCAATTTTCAGAAAAAAGAATTTATTATTTCGAAAAGCTTAAGTGTTCATTAGTACATTACTTTCTCCTAATTAATACCCGACAGACAGAGTAGGCATATAGGGGCAGCAGGTACCTCAGGGGAAGCAGGTAATTCGCCGTAAGCAGCCGGTATACAAGAGAAAGAGTCGGACGGCTGCGTTTGAACTGAACGGACGTGCTCGCGCACCAGAGTTGTTGACGCAGCTGAGGTGAAGTGGTTCAGTTTATTAACTCAGCAGATGCGCTGTATTTGGAAGCATGTTGCCATCGACAACAATTCTGCGTGTGGGAGAGTGCAAATGCAAGTACTGTACTTAAACATCTGAAAAAGCTTACGATCCCCTGCTGTAAATATTCACAGCCAATGTTACTGTGAATTCCTCAAGTTTTGTGCGCCAGGTATCGTCAGTGTCTCGTAACACGACTTATTTTTTTAATTACCTAGAATCTTATTTTTTTAGTTACCTAGAATCCAAATGTTGAATATCTCGTCACCCAGCCTGGCATTCCCCAGCAAGCTCTACAACAATTACAGGAACATCTTAATGAAGCTTCAGCAGGCAGCTCTCAGTATACAATTTAATAAAAATTGCCTAGCTAATAATATAATTCCAGACTATATCAAAAACTCTGTGAATAGCATGTCGCCTGCACCAAAGAAAGTGAAAAAGAAAGTAGAGATATTCTGGCTAAAGCCAAAAATTTCGGAATTATATGCTAAAAAGCAATCGCTCAACACTGAACTTTACGAAACACATTTAGAATACTTTGAGGGAATAACTGAGAGAGATAAGCATATATACAGGAAGTAATGCAAGGAAAACAGGAGAAACAAAACAGAAAACTCAACAGAATAATTAACAGCACAAACACACCTACTAAAAACGATCACAATCAACAATATAAATTCCATGACAGAATCATTAACCTAACTGACATAAATCTTACCAAACAGGAAAAGAACCTACTAGAAAAAGGACCAAAACATAACATTAACACAAACATATCACACAAAACAACAGAAAACCTCATAACGGAATCAGGACATATTATAAAGGAGCAAGAAAGACTGAGTACACCAAATTTTGATGCAAACTTGACAAGAGAATTGGTAGCTGCAGAAATAACACAGATAATCAGCACACATAAATCCACAATTATTTCAAATCATAGAAAATCACAGCCAAAAAGCTCAAACAAAAATTAAAACAGAACAATGCCATAGTAACAAGAACAGACAAAGGGAATGTTACCATAATTATGGATGAAAAAGAATACATGGAGAAAACACCAGCTTTTCTCAAAGACAACAATGTCACAAAACTGACCAGTGACACAATAGCAAGGTACCAGAAAAACATTCAACAGACTCTGAAACACATCGAAAATACATTCTCAAAATACTAGGTAAAGAGGTTGACACAGAAAAATCCGAAAGCACCCACTCAAAATTCCCTACCAAGGATCAGAAGGGTAATGTTCCATTAAGATCTGTCATTAACTTCCGAAATGCTACATCCTACCACCTAACATACTACTTAAAATATTGTACTCTTTTGATAACAACATGAACCTGGAAAGCTCAAAGAGATTAATCGATAGAATCAAGAACATACACATACCAGACACACCAACCCTCATATTATTTGACATCAGATCAATGTACAGTTGTATTCCAATAAAAGAAACAATCAACTTCACCACACAAAGATTAAAACAAGGAAACCCACCAGACACATGCATCAATGAAATAACAACCATTTTCAAGACCATAACATCACAAAACTATTTTGTGTTCAACAAAGAACTTTATTCTCAACATGAAGGATTGCCAATTTGATCACCAATTACTGGCTTCCTAGATAATATATTTATGAGCAAAATGATCTTCACACACATAATAAAACCAAAAAACTGCAAGGTTATATATTTGTACCGTTATGTCGATGAAAAAATATGCCTAATAGATGAACCACATACACAAATAGAACAGCTACACAATAAAATAAACAACCTTCACCCAAAAATTAACTTCACATTAGAAACAGAAACTAACAACATACCACATTTTCTCGATTTCACCATACATTAAACAAACACAATCAACTTCACAATATTCAGTAAACCGACAACCACAAGCACCACCATTCACAATCTATCGAACCACTCATTGACACATAAGCAAGCAAACTTCAGATTCATGTTCCATAGAGTAAACAGAACACCCATGAACAAATAGAACTACACACAAGAACTAAACACAATAAAACAAGTAGCAGTAGAAAATGGTTATGATACTCATATAGTAGACATGTTAAATCAAAAAAATATGTAAACAGTACAAAAATGAACATAGTGCACACACACAAATCCTGACCCAATACAGAACAACACAAAATACAAACAATGACCACATACAAGACACAACAGAGCAGCAAAACACACATAAAACTAAATGACCCATACTAACCTACAATAACAAGATTGTTCACAGAATAGGCAACATATTAAAGAAAGAGGGACTCCAAATAGGATACAATACAGAGAACAAAACACAGAAAACATCAGAACACAAGAAACAACCACATATAAATTTAACAGATCAGGAATATATGAACTCACTTCCCAGTCAGTGTACATAGGACATACATGCAGAAACTTCAAATCCAGATATTCAGAACATCTCAGAGCTTTAAAAAGCGGCAGCTCCCATTGCACATGTGCTGACCACCTAATAGCCCACAATCACCAACCAACTACAATTGAAATAGGCTATAGAATACTAAAACCCAGACACAGCTTATACAGCAAACTGACTGTTGAGGAAAACTTCCACATACAGAAGGCAAAAGGAGAAGGAAAACAGGTCATAAATGAATACACTACTCTATGCAAGGGAACACTATTTAACACATTAAAGGAACTTTACAACAAAAAGAACAAATACACACACACACACACACACACACACACACACACACACACACACACACACACACACACACACTATATTCTGCAAAGACTCACCATTTATACACAAAGAAAACACCATGTAAAAAGACAACACAAATAGCTACGAAGCGTACATATAACACACACACACACACACACACACACACACACACACACACACACACAAAGATAAAATGCAAATAAAATACAAATTTGCTGCCAACCTCTCTGGTGTGCAAATGAACACTGGCTGGGCTGGGACACACAATGATCACAATTACATTGTGTTTTGGTGAAGTGAAAAGTACTTTTACGACCTTATTTGTGCAGATATGTGTTATATTTACGTGTGCATCACGACACCTCACAATGATGCTGATAATAAAAGGGTTTGCCACACGAAAGCATAATTAAAAATGAATATAGGCGCGAAATATCACGACAAACTAAATTACTTTTAGATGATAGGTTAACTCTTAACATACTTTCTCATCAACATCGTTTTGTTGCAGATGACAAGCTACCTCTAATAAATAACACACAAGTGGTCCTGAAAAATGATGCGCACCAAGTGTAAAGGTATTAACAAAACGAAACGAACTACTGTTTGAACTAAATATGATTTTGTAATCATTTTGTAAAAATGTTCACAGTACAGATTAAATAAAACAGAAACCCACTGATGATGGCACAGTGGTGAAAAATTTTTTGGTACTTGATAAAACGGTGTTTTGCATAACTGGCGGACCTCACATCCTACAATCTGAGGAGTTACTGCTCACAAACTGTTCGCAAACGTCAGCCATGCTGATTACTGCCTCAGACAAGTATATACCATGAATTGGAAAATTCCTGCATATGCAACAATTACATTTAGCAATACTTCATGCAAGGAACCACAAATTGAGAAAGTAAATTCCTAACCTTTTCTTTTTTATCCAGCGACAGGAGTTGTCGGTCTTTTCGGTCTCGTCTCTTCGCGTTCCTTCTGAATCCCTGGTATATTCCTCCAGATATTGATGGTGTTTTCATGAAACAGAGAAAGACAACATGCATTAATTTACCGTAAAATAGATTATTTAATGGCACTAGTGCTACGTCTTATATTAAAATACGTATCTGCCGCTGCCCCATTTCATGTGATACATGAAAATAAATTTTTGGAAACAAACAAATATTTAGTAAGAACATCTTACACATCACAAAACGGATGATCATCTGACACCAGGTAAACACTGGTGATTGCTTTCAAAATGCAGGCTAAATAATCACTAAGCTTATCCTAATACAGATCGTAAACCACCGATTAGTGTTACACAGACTTCCGTCTCGCCGCACACTACTGAAATTAATATACATGTGAAAGAAGATTAACAGTATTTGTAGTGACATAGCTTCTAGCAGCTATCAATATGGAGGCACAATTCGAAACTTTAGCTGCATTTGCGTGCTTCAGAAGCTCTCGTCGCTTCACAGCGATGAAAAATAACGTACTCCAATAACCGATAGCAATGTGTAAACAGCGAAGCTGCATCATAAACACTTCCTTCATCATTAACATCATTCTAACACTGACATCACTATTCTTCTACTGAGTAGAAGTATAGTGATGAGAAACCTCTGGTTACCGTACCTGTATGTATTAGGATAATTTCCTTTTCTCATTGTTTCGTTCCGCCGAGCTACTGGTACAAGTGTTGTTAATGGCGAAGCATATGTGTTCGTTGGAAGTGATGAAATGCTACGACAGGTGGAGAATATTAGAGATACATATGAGCATTGTGTAGGTATTGCAAATAGTCGGTAAACAGACGTGCTAGTAAGGAGTGGAGGTAGCGGCTGTAGTATTCCCGGATCTAGTCGGGAATGTTTCAGGGGTAGTAGTTCGAGCCACCTTAGGAGTAATTGCCGTGTGACTGGTACGTGAAAACACGGAAAACTTGAATGACTAATTGCGTATAACAGGAGCGGTCTGTTATCTATTTCGTCTTACGTAGTCGAATAATCGGTCCTTCGACTTCTCGTATCCTTTGACTTTGCGCTGGTATAAATGAAGAACAGGCTTCCGTTCAGATTCATTTTCTTGGCGAGTAACAACTGGTACACCGACAACTGCTCAGCATGCAGATTTCTGTCATCGTGTTCAGGCGTCGCAACTTGCAAGGGTGCCAATGCTGACGAGATATAATTGCTCGGTAACACAGGAGGAAGGTTGCGTATTTTGCGCTTAATTTGGAAATTTCATGTGAGAGTAGGAAGTAACTTAGCAATATCAGTTGTCTAGCTTCTGGTTGTTATCGACATGCAAGGATGCACACATATTCCTTTGGATGTTTAGGTGCAAAATATTTAAATTTTTTGAACGTACTAGACCATCGGTGGGTCAATTTGATGTTGCTTAAGACTAGTAAGAAGAACGAAGATTTCGACCTTTGTCACTGGTTGCTAGAGAAAGTTACGCAGTTGTGGGACAATAACTGCTGAAACAATACTTTAACGTCCCCTTTGAAAAAAATAATAAATAACTGTACTGGAAAAACTCTCACGTTATTTGATTTTCAAACAGCTTATTCTGATCATCACTAAACTGACAAGCAATATTTTTAGCGCAACGCAGTTTAACTTTCAGTAATCCCTACAATAGAATAGCCCTGACTAACAATAACCTTTACCTTTCATGAATCACTTACCTCACAAAAATCTTCGTTACTCGAACTACTGAAATACAGCGAGCGCCAATACTGCCAGCTAAATAAAAGATTCTAACCTCTGAAGGCACTAACTAGGGATAGGCATAGTTAGCAAATGAAAGATTTTTATAGAGAACAAACAATGTATTTACTGTAATAGTGTTAAAAAGTCATCATATATATATCTATCAATTCAGGACATCCAGTCTTACAAATTTCCTTTTTCTGGCGGACACACGTCCAGATCGTCCGCTTACAGCAACCTCTCAAAACTCTGGCATCTCTCTCTCCACATCCACCGCTGTTGGCGCCTCACCTCCAACTGCACAATGCTAGGGGCTGTTCACATCCAACTGCCCAACACTACACAAGAGAATATTCCAACAATGAGTCCAACTAGCCACAGACTGCACACAGCGCAGTCAGTGATTTTCATACGGAGCACTACGTCGCGTCACCAACATAAAAACCTAAACAGCCTACTTACAATACGTTATGACCACTGCAGCCTTGCGATGGAATGGCGCGGCAAGGAATGTGTATAAGCGGAGAACAGTTGAATGGGGAATCATTCTATCTACGGTACGGACCACAGCTTGGGGAAATGCACTGACAAAAGCGTCATCGGCATAGGCTGAATTTTTACAGCCTCAGAATGAAGATCTAAGAAACGGCGAACTGCTCGCGTTCAACAGTCGCGAGCGTCTATGGAAAGTGGTTGAAAGAGGATGAAACCATGAGTAGGAGACAAGGCTTAGACGGACATCTCAAGTCCTGGATAGTTTAGACTTACCTGCCGGGTAAAGCAAAATGGTGGCGACCTGTGTTACTACGACAGGTTACAATGCTAGTGCAGGCACAGGTGTTTCAGAAGACATCGTTCAGCGCACACTCTTGAATATGGCGCTCTGCTCTCATATTGTGGCGACGACATCGTCAGTTCTCCGTAATACTTGCGTTCTATTCGAACCTACCGGTAACAAATGTAGCAACCTGCCTCTGGACTGATTTGATAGCTTCTTTTGATCCGACCTGGTTTGGATCCCAGACGCTCGGACGGTACTCAACAATGGGTGGCAGTAGCGTCCTATATGCGGTCACCTTTACAGATGAACAACACTTTCCCAGAACTTTCCCAATGAAACGGAGTATACCATTCGCCTTCCTATTACAATACTTACATGCTTTTACTATTTCATATCTCTTACGCACAGAAATTTAATCGACGAGGCCGTGTCAAGCAGCGTACTGCAGACACTGTGTTCGAACATTATGGTTTTTTTCTAAATTTTTGCAAAATTTTTCTAATTTTAGAACTAGCTGACATTCATTACTATTATTAGAAATTTTATCTAAGTCATCTTTTTCATTCAATGACGACACCTTAGCATGCACTACAGAAACATCAGCAAACATCCTCCGACTGTTGCTTACCCTGTCCTCAGATCTTTTATGTGTACAGAAAATAGCAGCCCTCCTAACACTATTCCCCGGGGCACTCCCGGCAATACTGTTGTCTACGATGAACACTGGCTGACAAGGACAACATAGTGGGTTCTGTTACTAAAGAATGTACAGGCAATAATCGGAAATGCAGCGCCATCGGGCGTCAGAAATACACTCTACAAGTGCCACTACTATTTTCATTTGTAGCAATGTTTTCTCCTTGTTCTGAAATGTTATTTTACTGATTTAACGATCTGTTCTGTAATCTGAAATTTTATATATATTTGACCTAAAAATTAATAGTAAATTTATATATTTTAGGCTTTTGAAAAATTAAGACTACCTTATAAAGGACGCGAGCATCTAACGCAAAGAGGGTGACTAAAATCTAACAAAATTTTTATATCTACATAAGACCGGTGTTTTACATTTTATAGCTAGTTTGACAACGCATGAATCTGTGTTCAGTGTATGCAGCCTTGAGGTATGAACTATTTGTATATCGCAAGAATTCAGTTAGATTACTAATAAGCGTGGTTAAATATTGCACTTATTTTTAGGTTTTAATATAAATTTTCTTTTGTATTGTTTTAGAATCTGGAGATAGTCATTTTATAGCTGAAACCGGTTGTGACTGTGTCATAAACATGTGATTGCGTCTATAAATAAACAAAAAAATATTTACTAAATAATCAATCACGCACTCCATAGACATGTCATTTTTTCCAGAAACTAAAGAAGTGCTCGAGCCATTCACATTCTTGGGCACGTACGTCGTAGGCTTGTACCCTTCTTAACAGCTGACTGTGTGGCACCATGTCAAATTATTTACAGAAATCTAGGAATGTAGAATCCACAAGTTGCCCTTCATCCATGGTTCGCAGGACCTCCTGTGAGAAACGGGCAACCTTTGTTTCTCATGAGTGATTCTTTCTAAGACAGTACTGTTTCCAGACGAATGGGTGATTAATGGACCGAGGAAATTCTTTGCTGAAGACCAAGATATAAGAAAAGACTGAGAGGACGACGTCCTTAGCTGATGACAGCAAACAGCATGCAGTTAGAGCGTGATCTCATCTATTTTGTAATGGCAACTGTTACCTAAAGGTGGTAACATCGACCGTGAGATTGGCTTACGCTGCCCCCAATCTCTCTGCAGTCTCGTAACACATTTGACGCTAAATTTATATTTTTAGTAGAGTTTTGGAGGACGTTGTGGACAAAATTTCTTCTGAAACACAAAAGAGGTAACATTTATTCTTTATGCCTTCATAAAACGTTAATAACACAGATGTATAAGAATGCCCAGTGCCCTCAGCGTCGCTGGAACTAGGTGCAGGGTACGGGAGTGCATTACCTAGCGTGGCATGAGTGAGGAATGCTGTTCCTGTGGCGGCTGCACAGCGGGTCGTTTGTCCGGGTCGCTGCTTCAGAGGTCCGACAAGTAAACAGAGACTGCTGCTGCCCTCGGTTGGTGGCTCCCGGGAGCTGGCTGTGAGCAGGAGTCGCTGGCTTTGCAGTCCGACTCTGCCACCACTGACTGAGCCTCACACGGGAGACCCCTGCAGTCCACGACTTGTCATAGAGTGACCGCAAAATCTCCATATAATAACTGTGTTTCTCCTTCCCTTCATTAGGTAGGAAGATGGTTTTGTTTAGCAGCGCCACGATTGGCTTTGTTCATAATCTCCGCCCGCCAAAGGCCGCCATTCCAACAAGAGCGTCTCTGCTTTTACTTTCTACTTTCTTTCATCTTCTTATTCACAGGCTAAGATCACGCAACAACTTCAATTCCTCGTCATTATTTATTGTTTCCTGTTAGTCAGGTACACCTTTGACTTCTCTCCATGTCTTTTTCATTCTTCTCCCCTTGTTGTTTAATTTTTTTTTTTTTTTTGTTTCTTTGGGGTTGAAATAATCCAAAGTTGGTATCTCGTTTTCAAAAACTTTTCCTTTTGCTGTCTCCGAGTAATGTTGATTCTTCCTAGTTTCTTGTTATTTATGTAAAACATTCTGTTGTTGATTTCTTTTCTTAGAAACTCTGGAATATTTGTTTCACTAGCCTGTTTTGATTCATTGGTTAGAGGAGTCCAAATAAGGCTGATGGTCGCTTTGTTATTCCTTATGATATTTTTTTATATTTTCGTATATCTCCTCGTTTCTTCTTATTTTCCTACAATTTGTATAGCATTACAGCAACTACTTTTCGAATAATCGTCTATTAAGTTCCTGTTTTCTGTACAGCCTGTAGTATATCGTTAAGCACTAACATACATGTAATTATTCTAGCTTTCCCACTGGTTTTTACTGTTTTACTTTCGTTTTTCTGGATATACATTTTTGTTGTAAATATTTTTGTAAGCCATATCCTCTTCACATTATATTAAGTGTTACATCTATTACACATTTTCTCTAGTCCTTTCTCTCGTATAGTTTCTCTAAGATGTTTAAATGTGCTAATTCGCTCTGTTTTACTTATTTGTATTTCTCTGTTACTTTCGGCATTTTTGATATTTATCATATTTTTTTCAAGCGGTATTCTGAGATCAGTTTGAATCAGTAAATGATACTATTATAGGTTTACCGCTTAACATTCTGTGACAAATTATCGATGTGAAGTAAGAAATATTTTGTGTAAATGATCTTCCCTTTCGTTAGTCTTTCGCCTTTGCTTTATCAATTTTCCTCTTGCGTTTTGTCGCCAACTTGTGGCGGGAGTGTCTTACTTTTCGTGTACTTCAAAGCTATATGGAGCGATGAAAAAGTTTCCGTTCGAAGGCCGTACAGACCAGACCCGGTATGCCAACCATGCAAAATCGCTGTGAGCATTGAGGCAATCACCCCACTGATGCGTCAGGCTGAAGACACCCTTCAGGTACCTGCAGCATGAAGAAGTGTATAACTGCATGCTGCACATCCTCGTCGGAAAAAGATCATTGACCCTTCAAGACATTTTTTTCAGATACTGAAGGTGTGATCACCGCTCGGTGAGAGGTGAGGACTACAGGGCGAGCGCTGGAGTGTCTCCTACTTGTCCATAATAGATGGTGTTCGCTTCCTGGATCGACTGGTGCGTTCTATCGAACCACGACCGGCACAGAACTTGGCGAACAGTTCACAACGTTGCTTTTCGACAGACTTACTTTCCATACACATTATTTATTCTGTGATGGATATCTACCGGTGTTTTTTCTTCGGCAGCCGATTCTGCTTGGACGCATTTGGTAATAATGTCGCCAAAGTTGACATTTCCGATATGGTGCACACACGTCTGAGAGCCACGGTGCCATACTAAATTCCTTGTCTACATGTCGGTGTTTCTATACTCGCATACAAACCGCAGCATCGCCTTCAAAAGGAAACTTTTTGATCGTTCTTTGTAGCATTCCTTTCCATGGTTTCCAGTCTTAAGTGTAACGAACTGCGGTGGCGCCAGGTCATCGCTCTCTGCAAGCCCCGCAGTCCTGTTTACTTCTAACAGCACCAGAGTACATAAAAAGAGTGATCGAGAGGAACCTATCGTGCACCCCAAAATATGCCATACTGTATGTGTGAGTAAATGATATAACAGATTAGGTTTAGTGACCCTACTCGTATACCGATCTGGTCCGTTGGCACTAACGATGCTGTGTAATGATAATGGAAGTTCGGTACGGACACTACAGGGTGAATATTGTTACTACAGAAAATGTCTGCATGAGGTAGCGAATGTCAAATTGGAGATGATTATTATAGTTACGGTGGTGATGACGTAACATCTAATTTTCTGTCCACCCCCGGTAGCTGAGTGGTCAGCGAGACAGAATGTCAATCCTAAGGGCTCGGGTTCGATTGCCGGCTGGGTTGGAGATTTTCTCCGCTCAGGGACTGGGTGTTGTGTTGTCCTCATCATCATCATTTCATCCCCATCGACACGCAAGTCGCCGCAGTGGCGTCTGATCGAAAGATTTGCACCCGGCGAATGGTCTACCCGACGGGAGGCCCTAGTCACGCGACATTTCCATTATCTAATTTTTCACATAGCTGTGCTCTTGGATTAGCGTAATTAATTTCGGGGAGAAATTAACTTCAGTATTCCGGTGTTGTGCTGGAAGAAGAGTTGCAGAACTAAAAACTCTACTTACACTTGTTTACTGCAAGTAGAACACTACATCTAATGTGCGAAAAACCTGTCTTATTCCTCTGCAGTCAAACTCAACAATCTTGTAACCCTCTCATTACATTGTATCTACACACCCAAAAACATTTTCTCTCGGTTGCTACAAGACACAGATTTGTCACACTGAATATTGTAAGTGCGACAATCGTCTCCAGAATTCTGCAGATTGTGGCTAGGTCATGTGTCTGCAAATAATCTTTCTTCGAGCAATACCAATGCCGCGGGATGTGCAGGAGAACTTTTGTGAAGTTAGGAAAGTGGGAACTCTGGTGCTGGCGGCAGTAAATTTGTCAGGGAAAGACGTGACATACTATTATTTTTGTTATCGTTTATGGTTTTATAGACAAATTAGCATGAATCCTTGGCTTTCAAATGGTCCATTGAAACTAAACTCGTCTTGTGTATGTTTTGTCGTATGGTAATATGTTGGTAAAGAGTTATGGCAGACTTCTTCTTGCGTGCTCTTGATTCTGTAAAAAGTCGCCGTATTTATTTGTAGGTTCGCTCGCCAATCTCCCCTGCGTTTCTCCAACTCCACGTCGACGTACAGTAGCGGAAACTTTCTACAGTACTTAGAATCACCGGAAAGAAACTCACCTAATTATTTATCAGAGATGAACACTCGTTTCCTTCTCCTTGAATACAATATTTGCTTTTACTATCGAGTTGTAATACGTAATATTCACAATTACGAGTTCCCTTCGTCTTTATGAGACACAGAACAAAATGGGACCCATTAACATTACATTCAACAACGGAGATAATAAAAATCAGAGATAATGCATTTCGATTTTCTTATGCAAGGAGTAACATCCTTTGCTGCTTGACAAAGCAGTGTATCTGACACAGTTATTTCCATAATAAAATGTCATATTATAATGAGTCGATCTTGGGTAGTTGAGTAAGCAGAGCACTCGCCCGCAAAAGGCAAAGGTCCAAGTGACGTGTCCCTATCCAGCATAAAGTTGTAATACCCCAGAAAGTTGAAAATCAGCGCACACTACACTGAAGAGGGAAACTTCATTGAAGAGCATTCTTAACGTTTATTCGCCCTATTGTCATATTTATTAAATAATCATTAATTCCAACTTATTTATTCACAGATATTTTATTCCTTAAAACTGCTGTAAGTGGAAAGAGAAACAAAGGTGTATCTCATGTTTCCGAGAGTCCAATTTCGTTCGTCGGTCTTCGGATAAAGAAGACTTGCCTCCGAAATTAGGATTGTAAGACACATCGATAAAGAGTTGAAACTGGCCAGCGAGTCGGAGAATTTTCTCATTTCGACGGCAAGAACGACTTAGGCCGAGAGTGGAGATTGCCCAGGCATTTGCATGGAAGGAGGTCCCAGCGCACGGAAGCGATCTTTAAACTGCGCGCACACGAAGAGAACTTCTGCTTTGCCGCCTGGTATGATAGTTAATATTTGTTATAGTAGGCTGGTGCACAGACGTTCATGTTCACTTAGAATCTGAGAAGAGGTGTTTCACTGGATTGCAAGCAATTCAACGTCCATAACTGGAATGTAATTACTGGAGTACCGTGTTTTTAAGCATTGCCTCGCCAAAGTATTTCTTTCTGGCCTTGGCGAATGTACGACAACAATTAAATCCCCACCCTGATTGCTTAAGGATTACAACGCCCATGTATAAATCAGCTTCAGACGTATGATAACTTTACAGATGAGTTAAAGTGTTATAGAAACGCATCAGGCTGGAGCTATTCCGTCGTTTAACTTTTATTACTATAACTAGCTGACTAATCAGACATTGCTCGGGCATTCATTTTGCCAATTTCTTATTGGAAACGAAAGCAAAAAATTAAGTGCGATTTTAATGAAATATGGTAAAAATTTTAATTTACATGCATTTCTAAAAACACCTTTTAAATTATAAAATTGCCGTAAAAAGAAATATGTATAACTTACGAATGTATAAGAACAGAAACAAAATTTAGAAACATGGTCACAGATAGTTCTTGCACAATGGGCGCAACTGCTTTGTGTGTCTACAACGCTGCTTTTTAAACATCTCTGCGGTGACGCATCTTCATAGCTGTATAGAGGGCTATCGATTTCGCCTACAGCCGTTCGCGCTTAGCAGTTGAGACCTGTCAAAAAAGCCGCCAGGTGACAGGAATTTCCGTATGTTGTCTCGGCTGAAGTAGTGTCTTAGTAATAAAGAACAAATGTATTAAAACGTCATGCATTGCGCGACATTTTTCACGTATGACAGTATGACAGTACGATTTCATATCTCTTGAACACTGTGTCGTATAATTATATATTTGTGTACGTACACTCAGTGGCATATGTGGATACTTCCAGCGAAATATGTTGCGAATAGACTCACCAGTAAAGAAGTAATACAAAGTTGTGAAGGCTTTCGTGGCCACTTGTTGACAAATTGCCTATTGGCTTCTGTCTTGGGTTCTTCGGCCGACGTTCTTCTGATAATTTTACTGACGTTTCGCCAGCACGAGTGGCTGGCACTGTCGAAGCTTCACCAGTCGCCATTGCAGGTGGTGAACTGAAGCCGAGCGTTTTTTCTTTCTTTTTTTCTTTTTTTGTGGTGCAAATACAACTTCATCGGTGGCTCACTGTGCTACTGTGTTGGTGTATGGTAATACTGTTCTATTCGACAAAGACGTCATTCCAAAGACATCACTGGAGAGCACTTTCAAGGTGTGGTGGTGGGACTTGCTGTCTCATCCATCCTCCGACGGTGGAAGTTCAGGTTGCAGGCAAATACTAACTACGAATGATATTAGGTATCAACAGTGGTGGTTTATGATGGTCGATACCCATCGAGTGGTCAAGTCAACACTAACGTTTTATGAGTGGCAGTAACAGTGCTATCGTTGGCCATGGTCAGAATTGGAGTCGTCGAGGACGGTGAGAGGGACAGGATGTCGGTGACAGTGCTCGGGAGGCGTGGTGCCAATGTTTAGTAAGCCAGCGACCGTGTCGGATAGGGCTTCTACTTGGCGTAGAGACACCTTGCCTTCCCTCGCATGGATGTCTTGAGAGTGGCCACGTCCGTTTCCTTGTAGAGTGTAACTACCCTAGCGAGGGGATCGGCATTCAGGCTCCACCCGAAGCACCTTATTCTGAAGGCGGTGGACAGTCTGCATTCAGGAGGCACTAATCGTAGCCCACGCAGTGGAGCCATAAGTGAGGGAATGGTGGACAACCATTCGGTACAGTTGGAGCTTAGTGTCGAGGTTCAGTTTCCTGCTGGAGAACACTGGGTACAACGCTTTTATCAGCCTAAGTCCTTTTTAAGGGTAACACATTCTGCATGGCGAAGGAAGAGCAGTTTTTTATCCATATGGACACCTAGATATTTGGTATTAGGGGAACACGGGACCTAGACGCCTGCAATAGTGAGGTTGTGGCGGAGTGTGTGCCATTTGGTGAAGTAGACTGCCATAGTTTTAGCAACAATCTTGTTGGAACGACACCAGATCACTGTCGCGTCCACCTTCCTCTGCAATAATGCAATGAGCTGGTCAGTGTAGCGGGCGTATTGCACCAGGTGGTAGTTTGAGAGGACTGGCATATCGTTAGTATAAATGTTAAAAGAATGGGAGACAAGACAGAACGTTGAGCGGTACAATCGACATGTGACGTAAGCTGGAGCGTAGTCCTTGCTGATTAGCCAATAAAGTCCTATCATGGGGTAAATTATCCATGATCCTCAAGTAGATGTTGGGGATGGTCGTCTGTGTCAGCATTTTGTACACAAGATTGTCCTGCCAAATCTTGTCATACGCATATTGCAGGTCCAGGAAAACCGCTGGCGTTGAGATGGTTGAGTTAAAGCCCTTGCTGAAATGTTCTGTAATCCTAACCACTTGGAGTTACGCCAGCAGGTGAGAAGTGAATCCAAACTGTTCCAGACAGATTGTCCCAGCCACCACCAGAGGCCGGGATTTGCTATGGAGGACCATGATTCTAGAACCTTCGCCATGGTATTCAGAAGGCTAGTGGGGCTGTTGTTAGTAGGGACTGTAGGAACCTTCAAGGGCTTGGGCATGGCAATCATTTTGGCCTGCATCCACTGTCGGAGCAATAGGCCAGTTGTCAGACAGCGGTTCAGGATGCTGGTAAATAAAGCCAGGGGCTTGCGTGAGAGCTGGCTGAGGTGTCCGTTTAAGATGCCATCCAAACCTGGAGCTGACTGCCGACCCTTCTGCCGAAAGATCCATTGGATTTCCGCTGTGGACGCAAGATGAGTGGCAGTCAGTGGTGGTCTTCGTCTGAAAGTGGCAATGGCCGCTAGAATATCGTGTTCATCTTGCAGTTCATCAGGTGTGAGGTCCTG
Source organism: Schistocerca cancellata (assembly GCF_023864275.1). Classification (NCBI taxonomy): domain Eukaryota; kingdom Metazoa; phylum Arthropoda; class Insecta; order Orthoptera; family Acrididae; genus Schistocerca; species Schistocerca cancellata. The sequence continues at coordinate 184,495,871 of NC_064631.1, read as the reverse complement.
GACGAGCAATAGGTTCTGAGCCTCATACACATCGGTCAGAGTTTCTACCACATGGAGGCCACCGTAAGTTAAGGTGTCTACTATGCAGAAAGCTCAGTTGAAAGCCAATTTGGAATTAGGTTGGAAGAGGAAGGCAGACAACTTGTCCTACCATTTTTCCATTTTCCAGTCGTCGAGCTGTGGCAGAATTCATGTTGGAGAAGCTTCATGTGATGGTTATCCAGAGGATAACGAAACTGTTTCCACTGACTGTGGTAGCAGTTCTTCTGGATTCTGAGTTTGAGCAAGAGGGGGCAAGTCATTGAGTGTAGTTAAAGCTGTTTGGACAAGGGAAGTAGAGGCCTTCATCGCCTTTTGGATTTTGGTGGTTAAGTAATCAACAACAATAACCAGATTGTCAGGCATTGTCAGTTCAAGATGTGACAGAATGGTGTTATTAAGGATCCTGAAAAATTTGTATAGTCCATGATAAGGTAGAATGGACGTCTAAAGACAGAGCGATGTCATTAGGGTGCAGGAGCACAGGGTCGTGGTCAGAGGCCAGTTTGTGGCGTGTTTCCAATGAAAACTGCAATGTTCTTGAAAATGGCCATATCTGCAACCTCTGGCTGGCAGTCGGAGCAGACTGGTATATGAGTGGGAGTGTGGGGGCCATAGGGTTACAGTGCCAGAGGATCATCCATGTCAAGGAATCTGCCTTTAATATTACCAACGCGAGAAACTCAAGCCAGACGCTTGGCGTTCAGATCTGCCCCAACAGTGAGTCTGTCAAATGACGTCAAGATACGGAGGTCTGCTTCGAGAAGTGGTAAGTAAGAGCTGAAATACGCTGCAACAAAAGTTGTGGCACCAAGACATGTGGAAAGAGTGCATGCTCTAGCCTATATATGTTCAAATGTTTGGGGAACCACATGATTATGGATGAGTCAGTCAGTCAGTGCGATAGCAAACCATGTTGCAGAGACAAAAAACATGGCTGGGTTTCAGGTGGGTTTCTGAGACAAGTAAAATGTGCACGTGGTGCTTTTATAGGAAACAGTTCAGTCTTCATACCTTTAAAGCCATTGGCATTAAAAATGCAGACAACTAGATCCCAAGGAGGCTGATGGTGGTAAGGTTGGTAAGTTGTCATTATAACAAAATCTGGCTGAGCCCTTCAACAAGGGCGATGACCTTAGTGATCCTGTACTCCGACCGAAGGATCTTTTGAGCTGATTAATGAATGAGAGCCCTGATGAGGAGTCACATGAACAGATGACCTGCAGTATCTCTCGCATGTCGTCCCAGAAAGAAGCATCTGTCTCCACCAGTGGAGGAACATCCTGGGATGGCTGCTTGACCTTGCGATGGGCAGGGGTGGGCGTGGTGACTGGTTGAGAAGGCGCCATAATGGGGGGTTGCGGCACTTCAGTAGGTGGGTGGGAGAAGACTGCAGACAGTCATTCAGCTTGGTGGGCGTCGGTATGAGTCACAGAAGACAGATTAGCAGGAGGAGACTGAGCTGCAGCAGCGAATGTGGTCGTAGGGGATGAAGCTGGAGGGGGCTCCTGTGTCACAGATGCGTCAGGTGCCTGAGCATCAGTGGTGGGATAGTCATCGGATTCAACGCATAAGACTGGGAAATGGGTGCGATTCGTTCTTGCTTTCCTTCGTGGAGCGCGGGAAGACTTCATAGCCTTCTTGTACATAGGACAACCCTTCCAGGAAGCCAGATGGTGGGGATTGTGAGAAGTGTCCAAACAGCGGGCACACGTGGTTTTTTCTGAGGCCACGAATTTGCAGCCCTCTGACGGATGTGAGCCAGCAAACTTGCCACAGCGAAAATGCATTGGGCAGTAATTGCCAATGTGTCACAAACAAAGACAACTACAGCAGATGGAGGGGCTGTTGTTGCCTTCATTAGATTCGGTAACCAGTTTGGTGCACAGGAGATGCCGGATTTGGCAAATGCGTTCTATGTCCTCTCTCCTAAAAAGAGAGACAACATGGGTGGACATCGAAATTAATTTCCGGGTCACAGGGTCCCTCTTGTTCTCTCAGGTCCAGGAATTTGAGACGGAGTAGTTCATTCCTGACGACCGTTTCTGTAACTTCGCAAGGAAGGTATTTGATGACGATCTGTGTTCTTCTGTCGCCAGGAGACTAATGAGTGCAGTAGCCCATAACCCTCGACTTCACAAAGTTGGGGACTTGGAGATAATCCTCCAAGGTGCCAAACAGGTGCTTGACGTGGTCAATAAGGCCTTGCAGTTCAGTGTTCAGTTTAATGCAGTTCGTGGGGTCGCAAACAACGACAGGAGAAATCTTCTTCTTTGGTGACGGTAGATTCTGAGAAGTGGGGCCTGGAGGGGGAACCATGTTCCGGTCCATGGCAGCAACAGGTGCTACTGCGCCAGGTAGGCATCGGGATCCGAATCACGGCGGTTTACATGGTCATGGTCGATCACGGGGGGGGGGGGGGGGGGGGGAAGTGGGGGGGACCGACAGGGTCGGAATCCCCAGAAGGCCCGTCGGCCGACGAGATGGTGGAGACGAAGCGGCACCGGACGGGGCATCCACGTGGCGTTCGGTTGTATTAATGCTGTAGACCGACGTGACTTGACTGTCACTAGGATAGAGGTTGATCCCAGGCGGCCTTGGGAATCGTCAGAGGTTGAAGAGGAAGATCTGTCCCTCACGCGAGGCTGTGGACAGGGTGCACGTGAATCGGTGCATTCTTAATAGTTATCGGTGACTTGTAGCGGGAGGCACGATGCGTTCGGTCCTTATCCCGTTGAGTGGCGTCTGTATTGGCGCCTCCGGCAGCTTGGCGGGACGGCCGCCGAGCATCCCGTGTCACACTGCCACGCGAAGGGGCGGCGGAAGAGTCGCCTAGCCGCGGATTCCTGTCCTTCGCCCTGTTCATGCATACCCCCGGCCTCAATGACGTAGTTATGGCGCTCGCAGGCTACGTACACTAACGCCTGTCGCCTGTACATACCCTGTGCAACGGGACGCGGATGAAATAACTCCGCTGCCTTAGAAGGCGAACGGCAGATGAACGTCGACTCACACACTACGACTATACAGCGCTGGGCAACAGTCGTCACCGTAACGAACAACACGCACGTACTCACAAGGAAACACTGTCAGGGCTCCAACCTGACTAATGGGAGCCGAGCTCGTAGCTGCAGACAGTATGTACCTGGCGGGCCAACGCTTGAGTTTTCTAATTATCTGGAGGAAAATTAGTAGTAAAAGTTGTTATAGTACTATCGAAGCACACTTTACTATAATTAAAAAATATTACAAAAGCTTGAGTTAATATACGAATGGCTTACGTACGTAACATAGTTTTGTGAGAAGAATTACGCACCACTTTCTTGGGAATTTACTTCACACTTGGAACACACAACAAGTTTTTTTCTGTGTTTACCACATCTGTATCTCTTAAAATTGTTGCCGATTATTATTGTTTTGTTCACTTTGTTGTACTTTTCTGCTTTTCAACGGCTTTCACTAACACACAAATGTCATCTACCTTTACTTCCACGAGCTTCCTTTGCACCGAAGTTCTGCTCGATTTTACGTCCGAGAATACTCTCCATACTTCAGACTATAGGCTTTGGAAGTTTTGCAAATATTTGTAGCCCTTTCTTCAATGTATGGTTTAGTAAGCTAAAGTCCCAGTTCTTGAATAAAAATCTGTCGTTTATTAGACTTTTTCTTATTCCAATGCGAGAAGCTCATCAAAAATAGTGTATAACTATTTACCGCTGCTTTGTCCATAAGACTATAGAAAACAGACAGCGGCCATCTTCTTGTAGCCCTCTCAGTTGAATATTTCCTCACCATTCGATCTATCGTGTCAACGCAGCCTTTAGTCTCATTTAAATTTATAACTGTTTTTTTTCTTAGTGTAAGTAGGTGAACCAACTGCAGCGTTATAATTTTGAGTTGATAGAAACAGCGGATTCCTTTTGGGTTTTTCACGGGGGATATAAGAAACAATTGTGATCCAGCATTAGTATCACTGAAAGAAAATTTACTAAATTCTCGTCTGGAGATACCTTTCGTTTCTCGAGGTATATGTTTCCTATTAGCCTGTAATGTTCTCACAAGAGTTAGCTTGGGATACCTCCATAGATCTTCTGCCAAATCAATTGAAGTGTAATATCTGCCTGTGGTAACGTTTCGCCATGAATTATGTATAGGAACCACCAAGCGTTTGTCCACAGCTGCAGCGGAATTTGATTGTCGTGTGCCATCATTTCTTTTCCCAGCATAAGGCTCCATGCTCATAACATATCTAGTTTCAGTGTCTGTGAGCATGTGTGTAATTATACCGTATTTACCAGGTCCTTCTTGATGAAGACCTTGAAGGGACACCTGCGACGAAACAATGACAACATTTCATCAATGACAGTGTGCATCCCAATAGAATAATATTTTGGTAGTAATTCATTCATTTTATCAAAAACTTCTCGTACTGCAGCAAACTTATCTGCACGAGTCTGGTTCGGCTCATGGTAGCAGTATAAACAAACCTTTCTGAAGTGTAGGACCATAAATCTGTGACTGATGACTTACTGTCGTTTTCCTTCCCCCTAATAAGTAGCCTATATATGTCATGAATTCAAGTCTGTCTGTCTTGGGTAATTTTTGCCTCATTGCTTATTCATTGGTACACTTTATTATGATGTTGACAATTTCTGGAGACAAAAACTTTTCAAATGGCTCTCTTATCGTTCCTACTTTACCTTTGTCTCTTCAGCCTTCTCTTTCTGTCACTATGTTTTGTGCTACTCGTCTTCTAATATGAGGAGGTGTGGACCTATAAGTTTTTCCAGTGATTGTAATATACTTGTCACTAACCTCGCAAGCTACGTCATCATCAGTTTCAGGTGCCCAGAGTTCATCTTCAGCGTCTGTAGGTACTCTTTGACTGTCCACATTCTCGCGCAACACACATTCCTCCTCATCTCCACTCACTACATCGTCCGTTTCATCAAATTCAATTTGAGAATCTGTAGATTCTTCCCAAATCTCTGATATTTCTCTGTCAGTAAGTGACTGTTGATAAATTTTTAATCACAATTGTATCTAACAATGTTGAGACCATTGTTGCTGTCAACCTAGAGAAATAAAATGTCCATGTGTTCTAAGGTCACGTAATGCTATTATTTGTGGAGTTAGATGACCGTTGTGGGAAATCGCATCTAATACCTAGGGGGAGAGACTTTATGACCACCTCCCTTAAACTTAAATTTTCCGATTAAGCTTCGACGAAAAATGTAAAACACGTCGCTGTGTAGACTGTGGGACAACTGTTAGAGATGGGAATGGGAGTCTCTGAGATGCATTATCGTAAAACGATTTTGAAAATTAGATGAACTGATAATATGAGGTGCTCTCTTCGGTTGTGAGAAAGGAAGAGGAGAGTTAAGCTTCCCAGCTCCCGTTGACAGCGTGGTCATTAGAGATGGAACACAACCTGGCTTTACAATAGGATGATGAAGAAAATCAGCCATGCCTCCGGTGGCATTGAAGATACTTCGTGATGTGTTAAAGTAAGTTCTGCTGTCCTGTCCCTTCTTACGAACAGTGTCTCCTATACTTTACTTTCATCACCGATTTTGCAGAGAACTTCCTCATTTGTTATTTTATAAATGGTTCAAATGGATCTGAGCACTATGGGACTTAACATCTGAGGTCATCAGTCCCCTAGAACTTAGAACTACTTAAACCTAACTAACCTAAGGACATCACACACATCCATGCCCCAGGCAGGATTCGAACCTGCGACCGTAGCGGTCGCGCGGTTCCAGACTGAAGCGCCTAGAACCGCTCGGCCCCATCGGACAGCTTATTTTATGAGGCCACTTAATTTTCAACATCGTTTTATAGCGGCACATATCGAATCACTCGATTCTCTTCTTTCCGGATTATTTCACACTTCGTGCTTCACTACCACACAATGCTGTGATCCAAACGTACAGTCTCACAAAGTTCTTCCTCAGTTTGTTTTATTACCAAGCTGTAATAAGTTCTTGGCTCATCAACTCCATGATCACCAGTTTCAATGTTTGCCTCTAATCTGATATCTGCTACTCCTCATCACTTTTGTCTGTCTTCGGTTTACCCATTACTACATTGCCAGATACAATCTGTTTCGTTTTGTAACGCAAGAAGGGGTCAGAATGAAACGTAAATACGCACAACCTATATTAGTCCACTAAAGTTCTCCGCCCGACTGATGTTTGATTGATAACATGACGTTTCAGCAGTATGTGTGGATGGAATCTACTTTTACATCTAAATATATACTCCACAGGTCACTGTATGGTGTGTGTATCAGTACTTGTCATGTCCTTTCCTGTTCCACTCGCATACAGAGCGAATGAAAAACAACTGTTTATATGTCTCTTTACGTGTCCCAGATTCTCTTCGTGAACTTTAAGCGAAATGTACGTTAGCGGCAGTAGAATCAACGTACATTCAGCTCCAAATGCCGGTTCTCTAAACTTCATCAAATGGGTTCGGTGAAAACCAAGTCTTTTCCGTCAGGGGTTCCTACTTGAGTTCACGATCATCTCCGTAATACTCACTTGTTGATCGAACGTATTGTATAACAAATCTAGCAGCCAACCTCTGAAATGCTTCAATGTCTTCCCTTAAACATATCTTGCGCGGATCTCAAAAACTCGAACAGTACTGAAGAGTGGGTCGCACTAGTGTTCTATACTCGATCTCCTTTACAGACGAATCACTTTTTTCTAAAATTCTACCAGTAAACTGAAGTCGACCATTCGCCTTCGCTATTGCCGTCCTCACGTGCTCGTTGCACTTCACATCACTTTGGAGCACTACGCTTTGATATTCAAAGTAGTGTGTCAACCAGAACACTACTAATTCTGCATTCGAACGTTACGTGCTTTCTGTATTTAGAACTAGGTGCCATTCGTCACACCAACTACACTCCTGGAAATGGAAAAAAGAACACATTGACACCGGTGTGTCAGACCCACCATACTTGCTCCGGACACTGCGAGAGGGCTGTACAAGCAATGATCACACGCACGGCACAGCGGACACACCAGGAACCGCGGTGTTGGCCGTTGAATGGCGCTAGCTGCGCAGCATTTGTGCACCGCCGCCGTCCGTGTCAGCCAGTTTGTCGTGGCATACGGAGCTCCATCGCAGTCTTTAATACTGGTAGCATGCCGCGACAGCGTGGACGTGAACCGTATGTGCAGTTGACGGACTTTGAGCGAGGGCGTATAGTGGGCATGCGGGAGGCCGGGTGGACGTACCGCCGAATTGCTCAACACGTGGGGCGTGAGGTATCCACAGTACATCGATGTTGTCGCCAGTGGTCGGCGGAAGGTGCACGTGCCCGTCGACCTGGGACCAGACCGCAGCGACGCACGGATGCACGCCAAGACCGTAGGATCCTACGCAGTGCCGTAGGGGACCGCACCGCCACTTCCCAGCAAATTAGGGACACTGTTGCTCCTGGGGTATCGGCGAGGACCATTCGCAACCGTCTCCATGAAGCTGGGCTACGGTCCCGCACACCGTTAGGCCGTCTTCCGCTCACGCCCCAACATCGTGCAGCCCGACTCCAGTGGTGTCGCGACAGGCGTGAATGGAGGGACGAATGGAGACGTGTCGTCTTCAGCGATGAGAGTCGCTTCTGCCTTGGTGCCAATGATGGTCGTATGCGTGTTTGGCGCCGTGCAGGTGAGCGCCACAATCAGGACTGCATACGACCGAGGCACTCAGGGCCAACACCCGGCATCATGGTGTGGGGAGCGATCTCCTACACTGGCCGTACACCACTGGTGATCGTCGAGGGGACACTGAATAGTGCACGGAACATCCAAACCGTCATCGAACCCATCGTTCTACCATTCCTAGACCGGCAAGGGAACTTGCTGTTCCAACAGGACAATGCACGTCCGCATGTATCCCGTGCCACCCAACGTGCTCTAGAAGGTGTAAGTCAACTACCCTGGCCAGCAAGATCTCCGGATCTGTCCCCCATTGAGCATGTTTGGGACTGGATGAAGCGTCGTCTCACGCGGTCTGCACGTCCAGCACGAACGCTGGTCCAACTGAGGCGCCAGGTGGAAATGGCATGGCAAGCCGTTCCACAGGACTACATCCAGCATCTCTACGATCGTCTCCATGGGAGAATAGCAGCCTGCATTGCTGCGAAAGGTGGATATACACAGTACCAGTGCCGACATTGTGCATGCTCTGTTGCCTGTGTCTATGTGCCTGTGGTTCTGTCAGTGTGATCATGTGATGTATCTGACCCCAGGAATGTGTCGATAAAGTTTCCCCTTCCTGGGACAATGAATTCACGGTGTTCTTATTTCAATTTCCAGGAGTGTAGAAATTCTGCCTAAATCATCTTGTATCCACTTATAGTCGCTCATTTGTGATACATTCCTATAGACATCCTTTTTTTTTCAACCAGACCTTCGTCTTATCCCAGCATTCTTAGCTGGTGCAATATCTCCCCTTACCCAGTAACTCTATTTATATCTGCTACTATAACTGTTACGTACACATAATTTTTTTTACATCCGCCACTTTGATAATTATTATTATTATTATTATTATTATTATTTTTAATTGGAAGCTGGAGTTGTTGAAGAGCTGCCAGCATTAACTTTGCTAGCTATTAGTCAATACTATTTATTCACATTGTCTCTGTAGGCACTCAAATTACTTTATTAATATTTGTCATATTAGAGTTATTGCTACTGTCTATGTAACTATGATGTAAAAAAGGAATACGTGAAACTCTGTTCTGATTTAACAGAGAGCCTGAAGGCCATAATCTCATCGGGTTTAATAAATAAAAACAACACCTCAGAATCATCAGTAAAGAGTTGCAGATTGTTGCCAGTCCAGTCTGTCAGATCATTTGTCTACCAGTATAATAACAGGAGCAGACCTATCAAACTTCCCTGGGGCACTACTCCCGATACCCTTGTCTCTCACAAACTCTATCCGACAAGCACAACGTACTGGGTTCTATTATTTAAGGAGTCTTCGACTCATTCTCATATGTGATAACCTATTCCATATGCTCGTTCTTTCAATAAGAGTCTGCAGTGAGGCACCGTGTCAAACGCTCTCCGGCAATCTAGGGATATGGAATCGGTCTGTTGATCTCCACCCATAATTTACATCACATGAGATAAGGGTAAACTGAGTTTGCACAACCGCTGCTTTCTAAATCCATGCTGATTTATAAGCTCTTACACCTCAAGAATATTTAGTTTTCGAACGGAGAATACTTCAAGAATTTTTCAGCAAACCAATTTAAGGATATTGGTCTGTAACTATTCCAGTCCGTTCTTTGATCTTTCTCATAGACATGAGTGAACAGTGCTTTTTTCCTGTCGCTTGAGACTGCACTGGGCGAAAAATTCGCGGAAAATGAAAGATAAGTGAGGGGTCAATGCCATAGAGCATTGTCTGGAAAACCGATTTTTGATTTCTATTTGGACCTTGCGACTTACTTTCTTCCATCTGTCTCAGTTGCTTCTCTACGCCAGGGATGCCTGTCACTATGTCATCCATCTTATAGTCTGTACGACGGTAAAAGACACCATTTTTGTACGATCCTAATGCGTGAATGATTTCTCAAGCGCGAGATTTACAACTTCGGCATTCCTTTTGTTGGCTTCGGTTGTCACAACAGACTGGTCGACTAGCGATTTCATAGGTACCTTCGACCTGCTTAATGATTTTACATTAGACCAGAATATTGCTGAGTTCTTAGCAAGATCTTCTCCTAAGGTATGACGGTGGTAGTTGTTAAACCGCGTTTCAAACAATAACGTTTCAAAAACACTGACTCACAGTACGGTCAAATGGTTCAAATGGCTCTGAGCACTATGGGACTTAACTTCTGAGGTCATCAGTCCCCTAGAACTTACAACTACTTAAACCTAAGGACATCACACACATCCATGCCCGAGGCAGGACTCGAACCTGCGACCGTAGCGGTCGCGTGGTTCCAGACTGTAGCGCCTAGAACCGTTCGGCCACACCGGCCGGCTCAGTACGATCCTTCACCTACTTCGTCAAAACTCTTTATATTTTCCTTCTCATTTTTCTTTGTTGACATGTATAGTGACGCTGTCTTTGGCTCACATAAACGAAGATATAACGGGTGGTGCGATATTTATTTGAGAGAAACCGGTGAATAACAGCCCATAAAGTAAATAAAAATGCTGAATACAACATGAACAATAGAGGGGAGCGTCATGAAAATACACTGAAGAGCCAAAGAAACTGGTACACCAGCCTAATATGGCGTAGGGACCCCGCGAGCACACAGAAGTGCCACAAAATGACGTGGCATGGACTCGACTATTGTCTGAAGTAGTGCTGGAGGAACCTGACACCGTGAATCCTGTGGGGCTGCCCATAAATCCGTAAGAGTACGACGGGGTGGATATCTCTTCTGAACAGCATGTTGCAAAGCATTCCAGGTATGCTCAATAATGTTCATGTCTAGGGAGTTTGGTGTCAAGCGGCTGTAACAATTCTGGAAGTGTGTGGTGTCGCATTGTTAGGCTGGAATCGCCCAAATCCGTCGGAATGCACAATGGACATCAATGGACGCAGATGATCAGACAGGATGCTTACATATGTCCCACCCGTCAGAGTCCATCTACAACTCCAACTGCACACACTCCACGGCATTACAGAACCATCACCAGCTTGAACATCTCCCTGCTCACATGCAGGGTCCATGAGTCCATAAGGATGTCTCCATACCCGTTCACGTCCATCCGCTTGAAACAAATTCAAACGAGACTCGTCCGACCAGGCAACACCTTTCCAATCATCAACAGGCCAATGTCGGTGTTGACAGGCCCAGGTGAGCGGTAAAGCTTTGTGTCGTCCAGTCATCAAGGGTAGACGAGTGAGCCTTCCGCTTAGAGAGCTCATATCGATCATGTGAATGGTTGGCACGCTGACACTTTTGATGGCCCAGCATTGAAATTGCAGAAATTTGTCACGTTCAACGATTCTCTTCAGTCCTTGGATTCCTGATATTCACGGCACACTCGTGAAATAGTCGCAAGGAAAAATACCCACTTCATCACTACCTCGGAGATGATGTGTCCCGTGCCCGTGCGCTAACTCAACGTACAAACTCATTTAAATCTTGATAACCTGCCACTGTATGTGCAGTAACCGATCTAACAACTGTGCCAGACAACTGTTGTCTTATATACGCGTTGCCGACCGCAGCGTCCCAATCTGCCTGTTTACGTATCTCAGTATTTGAATACGCATACCTATACCAGAGCCTTCGGCGCTTCAGTGTGTTACCAGCAACGCAATTGTAAAAATTAATTTTTGTATTATTTAAGTCCTTTTTAAAGTAATCTCCCCTCGGGTAACTAGGTATTTGTAGGGAAGTTGCGGATATGTGGAGTGACCGCAGAAGATTTTTAGTGTCTACATAAAAAAATCTTGCAACTAGGTATTTTGTGGACAAAAATAGTATTTCACAGTGAAGCATTTTCGACATTTGCCACAATTTAATCAATGAGGAATTTATGTCCTTCATTATAAAATATGAACTAGAAACTATTGGAGAACGAAAAATTTATCGACTGACGAAGCAGCGCCATAAATAAACTGCAGACATTAAAAAATTCTGTGGAATCAATGATGAATAAGGCAAAGTTATCACCAACAGATAGAAACTTTGAAGAAGTTTGCAGTGAAGAGTTTCCACATTCTCCAGTAACAGTGTTAACTCCAGTAGAGGGAACCATTGCACTAGTCACCATGGATGCGGTTGTCGAAGCATCATGGAAAATGGAAAATGGAAAGGCAATGGGGCCAGATGATCTTCCTGGAGACTTGTGAGAATCAAAACACTGGGATGCAGATGATTAGTTGACGGATTACTGTAATAAGATGATTGAGGAGAGAAAGATTCCAGCTGACTGGACTTGCAGCACAACAGTTCCAATTTGGAAGCAGAAGGGGACTCAAACTGGAATTACAACTACCACCCAATACGCCTTCTGTCACACTCCATGGAGGTATTTGAGCGCATGATCCATAAAAGGATCAGACAAATTATTAGTCTCCCCATCAATCAACGTGGATTCGTGAAGGGCTATGGGATGACAGGTGCTATCCATGCAGCTCGCCCTCTTACCAAAAAGCACCGTGAGAAGTCAACACATCTACACTTTGCCTTTCTCGACCTCGGAAAGGCCTTTGACGGAGTGCCACATGAGTTAATTTGGCTTGCCCCGCGAGACCATGTGTATTTGCTTTTAGGAAGCCTTAATTGTCGGGTGCTGTTAATAGTGTTCCATAGATTTCGTGTTTGTTTTGAATACAGTCAGAGAGAGTCCCTTTAGTCAACCATAGTGCCAGTAGTGCTAGGGTTTGTTTTCAATACAGTCCAGAGATAGGTAGTGCTATTTTCATTGTTTTCTGCGAGAAGTGGTTAGCAACCACAGTTTAGTGAATAAACAGCCGCCTTTAGTGAATTAGCAGTCTAGTTAAAGGTTGATTAACTCTCTTCAGCAAATTGATTCCTTAGGATGGATAGGATGTGTGACTGCTGTGTACAGACGCAGGAGGAGCTGGCCACTGTTCGCGAACAGCTGAGCGTGTTGATGGCCGCAGTCAGCCGTCTTCAGGCTGCTGCCTCGGAGTGTAGCGGCAGTGGGGAGTCTGGTGCGTCGCAAGGTACACCCCAGGTGTTACATGCTTCACCCACTCTCCCTGCTGTCGAGACATCTTCGCGGGTACCGGGCGCGGTTGGGCCCGAAGGTCGGGAAGGTCGGGGAAGAAGGCCAGTGTTCACTCTGTCTGCTTGCCGGGGGGTCTCATCCGAGATGTGGAGGAGGCCCCACCGGCGGCGATAGGGAGCACTGGGTGCACCCGACTGCAAATTGTTGCTCATGTCGGCACCAATGACTCCTGCCGTCTGGGTTCAGAGGTCATCCTCAGTTCGTACAGGCGGTTGGCGGAATTGGTGAAGGCGGAAAGCCTCGCTCGCGGGATGGAATCAGAGCTAACTATTTGCAGTATCGTTACCAGAACCGATCGCGGTCTTCTGGTTTGGAGCCGAGTGGAAGGCTTAAACCAGAGGCTCAGACGATTCTGCGGAGATCTGCGTTGCAAATTTCTCTACCTCCGCTATCGGGTGGAGAAATGTAGGGTCCCCCTGAATAGGTCAGGTGTACACTACACGCCGGAAGCGGCTACAAGGATAGCGGAGTACGTGTGGAGTGCACATGGGGGTTTTTTAGGTTAGAGAATCCCCTCCCTAGGCCCGACAAGACGCCTCCTGAGACGTAGCAAGGTAGGAGTAGGCAAAATGCAACAGGGAATAACAATATTAATGTGCTAATAGTAAACTGCTCTCATTAATAAACGGTCACAACGCCCATATAGTACTAGGGACAGAAAGTTGGCTGAAACCAGACGTAAACAGTAATGAAATCCTAAACTCAGATTGGAATGTATACCGCAGAGACAGGCTGAACAGTGACGGGGGAGGCGTGTTTATAGCGATAAGAAGTGCAATAGTATCGAAGGAAATTGACGGAGATCCGAAATGTGAAATGATTTGGGTGAAGGTCACGGTTAAAGCAGGCTCAGACATGGTAATTGGATGTCTCTATAGGCCCCCTGGCTCAGCAGCTGTTGTGGCTGAGCATCTGAAGGATAATTTGGAAAATATTTCGAGTAGATTTCCCCACCATGTTATAGTTCTGGGTGGAGATTTTAATTTGCCGGATATAGACTGGGAGACTCAAACGTTCATAATGGGTGGCAGGGACAAAGAATCCAGTGAAATTTTTTAAAGTGCTTTATCTGAAAACTACCTTGAGCAGTTAAACAGAGAACAGACTCGTGGCGATAACATATTAGACCTTCTGGTGACAAACAGACCCGAACTATTTGAAAAAGTTAACGCAGAACAGGGAATCAGCGATCATAAAGCGGTTACGGCATCGATGATTTCAGCCGTAAATAGGAATATTAAAAAGGGTAGGAAGATTTTTCTCTTTAGAAAAAGTGACAAAAAGCAGATTTCAGAGTACATGTTGGCTCAATACAAAAGTTTTGTCTCAAGTACAGATAGTGTTGAGGATCAGTGGACAAAGTTCAAAACCGTCGTATGTGCCAAGCAAGATCGTAAGAGATGGAAAAGAGCCACCGTGGTACAACAACCAAGTTAGAAAACTGCTGCGGAAGCAAAGGGAACTTCACAGCAAACATAAACATAGCCAAAGCCTTGCAGACAAACAAAAATTACGCGAAGCGAAATGTAGTGTGAGGAGGGCTATGCGAGAGGCGTTCAAAGAATTCGAAAGTAAAGTTCTATGTACTGACTTGGCAGAAAATCCTAAGAAATTTTGGTCTTATGTCAAAGCGGTAGGTGAATCAAAACAAAATGTCCAGACACTCTGTGACCAAAATGGTGCTGAAACAGAGGATGACGGACTAAAGGCTGAAATACTAAATGTCTTTTTCCAAAGTTGTTTCACAGAGGAAGATTGCACTGTAGTTCCTTCTCTAGATTGTCGCACAGATGACAAAATGGTAGATATCGAAATAGACGACAGAGGGATAGAGAAACAATTAAAATCGCTCAAAAGAGGAAAGGCCGCTGGACCTGATGGGATACCAGTTCAATTTTACACAGAGTACGCGAAGGAACTTGCCCCCCTTCTTGCAGCGGTGTACCGTAGGTCTCTAGAAGAGCGTAGCGTTCCAAAGGATTGGAAAAGGGCACAGGTCATCCCCGTTTTCAAGAAGGGACGTCGAACAGATGTGCAGAACTATAGACCTATATCTCTAACGTCGATCAGTTGTAGAATTTTGGAACACGTATTATGTTCGAGTATAATGACTTTTCTGGAGACTAGAAATCTACTCTGTAGGAATCAGCATGGGTTTCGAAAAAGACGGTCATGTGAAACCCAGCTCGCGCTATTCGTCCACGAGACTCAGAGGGCCATAGACACGGGTTCACAGGTAGATGCCATGTTTCTTGACTTCCGCAAGGCGTTCGATACAGTTCCCCACAGTCGTTTAATGAACAAAGTCAGAGCATATGGACTATCAGACCAATTGTGTGATTGGATTGAGGAGTTCCTAGATAAAAGGACGCAGCATGTTATTCTCAATGGAGAGAAGTCTTCCGAAGTAAGAGTGATTTCAGGTGTGCCGCAGGGGAGTGTCATAGGACCGTTGCTATTCACAATATACATAAATGACCTGGTGGATGACATCGGAAGTTCACTGAGGCTTTTTGCAGATGATGCTGTGGTGTATCGAGAGGTTGTAACAATGGAAAATTGTACTGAAATGCAGGAGGATCTGCAGCGAATTGACGCATGGTACAGGGAATGGCAATTGAATCTCAATGTAGACAAGTGTAATGTGCTGCGAATACACAGAAAGATAGATCCTTTATCATTTAGCTACAAAATAGCAGGTCAGCAACTGGAAGCAGTTAATACCATAACTTATCTGGGAGTACGCATTAGGAGTGATTTAAAATGGAATGATCATATAATGTTGATCGTCGGTAAAGCAGATGCCAGACTGAGATTCATTGGAAGAATCCTAAGGAAATGCAATCCGAAAACAAAGGAAGTAGGGTACAGTACGCTTGTTCGCCCACTGCTTGAATACTGCTCAGCAGTGTGGGATCCGTACCAGATAGGGTTGATACAAGACATAGAGAAGATCCAACGGAAAGCAGCGCGCTTCGTTACAGGATCATTTAGTAATCGCGAAAGCGTTACGGAGATGATAGATAAACTCCAGTGGAAGACTCTGCAGGAGAGACGCTCAGTAGCTCGGTACGGGCTTTTGTCAAAGTTTCGAGAACATACCTTCACCGAAGAGTCAAGCAGTATATTGCTCCCTCCTACGTATATCTCGCGAAGAGACCATGAGGATAAAATCAGAAAGATTAGAGCCCACACAGAGGCATACCGACAATCCTTCTTGCCACGAACAATACGAGACTGGAATAGAAGGGAGAACCGATAGAGGTACTCAAGGTACCCTCCGCCACACAGCGTCAGGTGGCGTGCGGAGTATGGATGTAGATGTAGATGTAGATACCTGAAGAGCTCTTTAGGTGGGTCAGACTGCCCTACCAGAACCCGAAGATCCGGATAGAGTCAGATGCCGGACTGTCTGACAACTTCCCTATTTGCGTGGGAGTCCATCAGGGATCTGCTCTCCCACCGCTCCTCTTTATCACTGTCAGAGATACCGTCACAAGAAACCTGCAGAAAACCTCACCCTGGACATTACTGTGTACTGATGATGTGCTACTGGCCAGTGAAGATAAGAATGATCTACAAGTTCAAGTCCAAGCCTGGAATCACCGTCTTGCAGATGTAGGACTACGGCTCAATGTACTGGAAACATATTACCTCTCCACAGGCTTAAATAACTATAACTATCAGAATCATTGGTGTTGACCACCCAACAGCAAGGACTTTTAAGTACTTGGGCTTGACAATTGCTGGCGATGGAAATCTTAGTGCATAAATCTCTAACCGCCTTAGCAGCGCGTAGCTCAAATAGCGTTCCAAACAGGCTCAAATCAAAAGTATACCGATCCGTAATACATCCGGCTGCAGTGTATGGGGCTGAAAGCTGGCCTTCAACAAAGGAAGTAGAGGAAAGACTTGCTGTTATGGAGACGGAAATGCTTAGGTGGACATGGAGATTAACATTGCATGACCACGTCACAAATAATGAAATTGGCAGGCTATACGTTGTTGCACTAATAGTAGACCAAATCAGAGAAAGCAGCCTACGTTGATACGGGCGTGTCCTTAGAACGGACAAGAGCGGCGAAGACTAATTTCAACCTAAATGTAAATGGGAAAGGGCAAGCAGGACGACCAAGGTAGCGATGGTTTGACACTTGCATGAAGACCTCAAGATCTCAGGCCTTCACCCTGATCAGGTACAGGATCGCAAGAAGTGGCGACAACGAGCCAAAACAGCGGACTCAGCCAGCACGCGGGACAACGCTAAGGAAAAAGAAGAAGAAGAATGTTATAAAATATTAATGACCTATGGAAGGACATTACGAGACTTCTGAGCTTTTGATGGGCTGCGCTCTGTTAAAATCCTTTTAGTAAGATCAAACGTCATCGACAGATTTCTTATATAGTTAACTGTATTACTGCCGTTTCTACCACGTTTTATACGGACACTGTGGTACATTTTGAGTATACCGCATGTTTTGAGCGCCTTCTGAACATTACGTATTTTTTGAAACAGAACGCATGGCCATACACTCACGTCAGTTATGGTTGCTTCGCCAGTTATTAACTGTTGTCTTTGTGCTACGTGGTTTTCGATGACGACACAATTGTTGGTACATCTTATATTTGACACAGTTCCCTAGATTGCTTTCTTTACTGCGATAGCAGTTGAAAACGACAACTACGTAAATATTTATGTTGAGGAAAATGCTGCCCTGGAGTCAAAGTAAATTCTGTATACAAATTTACTGTGACTATGTACCCAAGGGCAAGGAAAACGTTTTGGTGTATCTATACAAGTTTGTTTTAGAGCAAACATGCTCGATTGTTTAATTCCGCTTTAAAGTAGATTGTACATCCTTCCCTGACTAACTGGATATCAATCGAGAAGAACAGAATTCGTGTTGAAGACGTTTGGTGACGTTGAAGACGTTTGGTGACTTCACTGTGAATAAATGCAGGGTGTTTATAAATGAATATATTTATTGTAATATTTATTACATTAAACTTACAGTTATAAATGATATGTCAAATGGAACTCAAACAGTTTTATCAAGAACCTTATAAACGTTCAATGAGACCATGTCACACGGCACACATCAAGTCTATAGCCGAGCGCTGGATAGGCCGAGAGTGACCCAATGACGGGGCTTGCTTTGCATGGCCACCACGTTCACTCAACCGAACGCCATGCCATTTTTTTTCCTTTGGGGCTTCATCAAGGATCGTATGTACGTGCCTCCGCTACCAGCAGATCTCCATGAATTAAGAAACCGGATTGAAGCAGCTGTTGCTATGATCACTGAAGAAACACATATCAACGTTGGGGAAGAACTCGGCTATAGACTTGATGTGTGGCGTGTGACAAATGGTGCTCACATTGAACATTTATAAGGTTCTTGGCGAAACTGTATGAGTTGCTCTTTCATTTGACATATCATTTATAACCGTAAGTTTAATATAATAAATATTATAAAGAGTTAAAACCCCGATATTCATTTATAAACACCCTGTACTGCAGTAGAAAAGGTGAAACTGAAATTGGTAGTATCCGCAGGCTTGCTGCCTGATCATAAAATCACCATGAATCAACATTTCGACAATCCAGCTGTCCGCCATCTAGAGGAAGACGTAGCTGATGATGAGTCCAACTTAAAGCTGGTGGCAACTCTGGAAAACGTCGTCCTACATCGGCCCCGTAACGAAAACGGCGCGTGCTTTGACCGCCACAGGCCTTGTCCTAAAGACCAACGTGCAGCACCGGGCGTACTGGAACACCGGTGCCAACGATCTATTGCAGTCAGCGGCTAGTTCAGCGGCTTTGATGTCAGATAGTACAGGATTCCGCGTCCTGCTTAGAGAAAAGACCATTGTCTCTATAAATCAAGTTGTCTGGCAACGCAATTTCAGTTGTCTCCTCATAAACACTGTCCCAAAAACGGGACGAATTTCAACCTGTGTCCTGAGTCCAGAACACCCAATAGTTATATCCTTATAGCAAACGAATCATGTAAATGGCAAATAGACATTTCTTTCCTCATTTAGGAGGTTATGATATCATGAGAATGATGGATTAAAGAAATCTGGGAGATTACTCCTTTACTTCAGAAAAGCATGCGACTCCGTACCAAATCAACGTTTATTTACAAATGTGCCACAGTATGGAGCATTAAATAAAATATGGGACGGGATTGATGATTTCTTGGTAGACAGGATGCCGCATGTTGTCATGGATGCAGAACCGTCAGCACAAGGATGAGTAACTTGAAGCGTTCCCAAGAGATTGCGTCTTGGGACCCTTTTGTTCATGACATGCAGGGTGAGGCATATAACATCCAAAATGAATAAATACGTGGAGGAGCGGTTTTCGGCAAATTGTAACTGAAAGTATGGCGAATTTCGCTAGTCTTTTATCGTCTATATTCGCCAAATTACAGCACCGACTTCCTTTCTTTTCCCTGATGGAAGTACGTAAGTTTTTTCTTTGGTATTTGACAGATGTTTCTAAGAGAACTTCAATGACGCTGTCCAGCCGTCAAAAGAAGAGGTTTCAGAAACGTCTGCCAAATAAGGGCGAGCACGCAACTGAGGTACGGTTCTTGTGTTTGTTATTGTCGTACCAGGTCCTAAAAATGTTGACCTTGGCCATTGTTACACGCTATAGAGTCTGTATCGCACGTTGAATTTCATCTGGAGTTGACGGCAGCACAAGCCCGTGATATAATTTATTTCATGCCTACGGGAGTCATCGGTGTTTCCTAATACACCTCTTGTTTGAATTTTCGACACAGGCAAAACTGTAGAAGTTTTAAGTTTGGTGAGTGTGCAGACCACTTTGCGTTTCCTGAATGACCAGTGCTCTCCAAATGTTCTGTTACGAGGGTCTGTCGCTACATGTGCGGAGTGGATGGGACATCTGTCATGTTGGTTCTTCACTGTTTGATTGTGTTTAGTGGGATGTCTTCCAGTAGCTGCGGCAGCAGCAAGTCTTAGGAACTCGAGATACTCGAGTGTATTTAGATTCCCATCAATAAAATAGGAACAAACGACGAGTTCTTAAGTAACACGCACCAAACATTGATGGACGAGAGCGTTCGCTTTACCAACTTCTTTGCGTCAGCGTGGATTTTCAACTGACGATTAGTGGATATTGCGATGATTGACATGCCCATGGTTTGCAAACGATGTCTCTTCCTCAAAAAACATTTTGCTTATATATGCAGCATCACTTTGCACTTTTCGTAGACAATATTTGAAGAATTGTAATCAATTTAGGAAATCATTGCAGTGAAGCTGCAAATGCAGCAAAATGTAAAGAGCATGAACTGCGATGGAATTTAGTGTTCGGAGAACGCTAGTTTGCTTAATCTCTCTCGTACTTCCGAGATGCCTCTTTGTGACATTTGAATGGCGTATTACTGCTGATAAAATGTTAGTTTCACTTCTTTCGTCAGTTGTTCTTCTTTTTTTAGCGTATTTCTTTCTTCGCGTTTCCAGTTTCTAGAACTTTTTAAATAATGTTTTGTAAAGACAGATTGTGAGTGCTTGGCACGGTCTGTATACTCTTCAGCATACAACCGCACGCTGATCTAATAGGTCGCGCGGGGTAGCCGCGTGGTCCCAGGCGTCTTGTCACGGTCCGCGCGGCTCCCTCCGTCGGAGGTTCGAGTCCTCCCTCGGGCATGGGTGCATGTGTTGTCTTTAGCGTAAGATAGTTTAAGTTAGATTAAGTAGTGTCAGAAGACTGATGAAGCACTACCAGCGCAGTGTCGTCTGGTGGTAGAGGCAAATATGACTGCTGCTATACCGGGAGGTAAAAGAAAACTTTCAGAAAGAGCTACAAAAGACCAGGACGAAAAGCTGGGAAACGTTCGTAACGAATCAGCTGGCCCTTCACCCTTGGGGAGGGCCCTATAAATTAGTAAGGGAGAAGATCCGTCCCCCAATGATGTTATCAACGATCAGGCACGGGGGTGGGATGACGGAATCCTGGCAGGAATCTGCTGAGGTCCTCCTCCGGTCCCTGCTGCCTGATGATGATAGAAATGATGATACTGAAGGACAGCAACAACTACGAAACGAAGACCTTGCTAGATACGAAAATGATGGAGGAGGAGGTTGCCGCTCTCATCAAGTCACTAAAGAGAGGGAAAGCCCCCGGGCCAGACGGCATTGTGGCGTAGGTGGTACAGTTCTTAGCCTCACAGCTAGTTGCGCCACTTACACACCTATTCAATGAATGCCTCAGGAAGGGCAGATTTCCGAAGATCTGGAAAGTTGCTAATGTAGTAATTATTAAGAAAAGCCATGAGAAAGACCCTGCCGAGGCCAAATCCTACAGACTCATCTGTCTGTTGGATGGCTTTAGCAAACTTCTGGAGAAACTACTAGCTGACAGACTGACCGCTCACCGCATGCTGCATGGGATGAGCAACAGGCAATTCGGTTTCAGGCCTGGGCGATCGGCATCTGATGCAATCGCCTTGGCGGCTGAGGTCTGCGGCTCAGCCCCGTGTAAGTATGTTGTTGGCGTCATGGTGGACATCAGTGGTGCCTTTGACAACCTGTGGTGGCCTTCGCTTTTCTCCAGCTTTCGGGAGAAAGAGTGTCCAGGGCTGCTATATGGCTGTCTGAGGAGCTATTGTGAGGATCGGGAGGTACGGCTATCATCCCCTAGCGGGAAAGTCGGAAAAACTATCACAAAGGGATGCCCCCAGGGCTCCGTGTTGGGTCCCCTCTTCTGGACATCCACATGGAGCCTCTACTGGACAGCTTGCAACAGAGCGAAGATGTGCTACAGGTGATAGCCTACGCTGATTACCTCCACCTCTTTGTCGGCAGCCGACGTCGTGAGGAGATAGAACCCAAGATAGAGAGAGCAATGGAAAAATTACAACGGTGGTGCCGTAATACCATCTCACCTACCTCAATCAACCTACCTCTTACTTAAAGGACAGCTGGTTAGAAACCCAACCGTGAGAATCGAGGGCACGCCGGTTCTTCAGAGACGGGAGACACGTTACTTGGGAATCATCGTCGATGAAAGGTGGAACTTCGCAAAGCACATTGAAACTGCAACCCAGAAAGCATTACAACTATTAAATAACCTCATTTCCATTGGACATAAAATATTTCACCTTCCGCCTCATCTGATAAAATTATATCATAATAGTATATTAACGTCAATAGTGGGTTACGGATCGGGAGTCTGGGCTCACAGGCTTACGAGGGTGGTGCCCGCCATGACAGTGAGAAGGGTGCAAAGGAACATGCTACTAAGGTCTGTGGGGCTTATAGAACGTCGCCAGGGGGAGCCCTGTTAGTCATAATGGGGCTCTACCCTCTCGATATAAAAATAAGAGAGTAGGCCGCATGGTACTGGGCTAAGAAAGACAACATTACAAAAGTAGAAGAAATTATGGGAGCACCTGCTTGGGATAAGGATGAGATAAGGAGGAGGGGTGAAGATTTATGGCAGGAGTTATGGGAGATGGACGAAACTGGCAGAAGGACATTTCAGTTCCAACCAAATGTCAGGGAAAGAATGGGAATGAAATATTTTGAGCCGACTCGGGGATTGTTCCACTTCCTCACTGGTCATGGCCTCTATCTGACATATCTATGTCGGTTTGGGAAAAGGGCGACTCCCGCGTGTGATTGTGGCGCATCAGGTGGTACTCCTGACCATGTGGTTTACGAGTGCCCCCTTTTCGATTATGTAGCAGCCGCATTACGACAACAACTGCCGAGTAACAATACTTATAACCTACTCAGACAAGAAGGACCTTTCAAACACCGAACACATTAGTCAACGAGGTATCACGAAAAGTACTAACAATATTCTTGAGAGACTTTCGTGACTAGTTGCTAATCACCAATCGCGTCCAGCACTCCGATCCCGTACCGCCTGTTCGTGGATAGGTCGACTAAACAGCTGGAATCCGCCACGTGCAGGACTAGGGGGACTTGACGAATGCACCGATTATGACGTAGATTAGAATAGGATAGTAGATTGGGAACCTGCAGCGACAATAAACTCCTTGCCTGCCCTGTGCCGGGACGTGCTCATAGGGATTAGCTCTATGAGCCAGGCACCCAAGTAGGTTTATACTTAACACTGGCACACATGTAACACTGCAGGCAGTTAACACAAATCACACGTAGTTATTGGAAAGTATGCCAACACTAGAAGTAGTCTGCCCATTAACCCATGTAGTACTCTCTGTAGTATTGCAAATTAAATATGTAGGACCTGCAATTATATTAACATTATAGAATATTAAGACCCACTAATCACTAAGGTGGTGGGTTACACTTGTATAATTA
The DNA here is from genome assembly GCF_023864275.1 of Schistocerca cancellata. NCBI lineage: Eukaryota > Metazoa > Arthropoda > Insecta > Orthoptera > Acrididae > Schistocerca > Schistocerca cancellata. Next base: position 184,472,748 of record NC_064631.1, on the reverse strand, counting down.
TTATGAATGAAAATAAAGAAATAAAAAAAAAGTAGTGTGTAAGCTAAGGGACCGATGACCTCAGAAGTTAAAATCTTACCACAAAATTCTAAATTTGCTGCTATAATAGTCTGACGACATTCACCAAAAACGATGTTCACTTTTTCGACTGTTGTATACGTTTTAAATGTCTCCATAGCTTTTCGAGCACGTTATCTGATTGCCAAAGCTGCAGAATACAGGCTGATTGTCTTCAAGCGCACACGTAAACGGAAGAACCGCAAGTGACCTAGCTGTTTGCTTACTTCCGATACGTGCAGATATTTGTTCACGCTCTTTTCCTGACGGGCGGGATAGTGGTTTGTGGTGAGCAGTGGCGGTATGGGCTATTCCTTCAGGACTCCAGCGCGGCGCCCTCCCAAAAATATCAATAACGGGAAAGGTTGAAGTATGTACGAGTCGTGAATCGAAAGTAGACTCATTTCATTTTCATATACACTCCTGGAAATTGAAATAAGAACACCGTGAATTCATTGTCCCAGGAAGGGGAAACTTTATTGACACATTCCTGGGGTCAGATACATCACATGATCACACTGACAGAACCACAGGCACATAGACACAGGCAACAGAGCATGCACAATGTCGGCACTAGTACAGTGTATATCCACCTTTCGCAGCAATGCAGGCTGCTATTCTCCCATGGAGACGATCGTAGAGATGCTGGATGTAGTCCTGTGGAACGGCTTGCCATGCCATTTCCACCTAGCGCCTCAGTTGGACCAGCGTTCGTGCTGGACGTGCAGACCGCGTGAGACGACGCTTCATCCAGTCCCAAACATGCTCAATGGGGGACAGATCCGGAGATCTTGCTGGCAAGGATAGTTGACTTACACCTTCTAGAGCACGTTGGGTGGCACGGGATACATGCGGACGTGCATTGTCCTGTTGGAACAGCACGTTCCCTTGCCGGTCTAGGAATGGTAGAACGATGGGTTCGATGACGGTTTGGAGTACCGTGCACTATTCAGTGTCCCCTCGACGATGACCAGTGGTGTACGGCCAGTGTAGGAGATCGCTCCCCACACCATGATGCCGGGTGTTGGCCCTGAGTGCCTCGGTCGTATGCAGTCCTGATTGTGGCGCTCACCTGCACGGCGCCAAACACGCATACGACCATCATTGGCACCAAGGCAGAAGCGACTCTCATCGCTGAAGACGACACGTCTCCATTCGTCCCTCCATTCACGCCTGTCGCGACACCACTGGAGGCGGGCTGCACGATGTTGGGGCGTGAGCGGAAGACGGCCTAACGGTGTGCGGGACCGTAGCCCAGCTTCATGGAGACGGTTGCGAATGGTCCTCGCCGATACCCCAGGAGCAACAGTGTCCCTAATTTGCTGGGAAGTGGCGGTGCGGTCGCCTACGGCACTGCGTAGGATCCTACGGTCTTGGCGTGCATCCGTGCGTCGCTGCGGTCCGGTCCCAGGTCGACGGGCACGTGCACCTTCGGCGACCACTGGCGACAACATCGATGTACTGTGGAGACCTCACGCCCCACGTGTTGAGCAATTCGGCGGTACGTCCACCCGGCCTCCCGCATGCCCACTATACGCCCTCGCTCAAAGTCCGTCAACTGCACATACGGTTCACGTCCACGCTGTCGCGGCATGCTACCAGTGTTAAAGACTGCGATGGAGCTCCGTATGCCACGGCAAACTGGCTGACACTGACGGCGGCGGTGCACAAATGCTGCGCAGCTAGCGCCATTCGACGGCCAACACCGCGGTTCCTGGTGTGTCCGCTGTGCCGTGCGTGTGATCATTGCTTGTACAGCCCTCTCGCAGTGTCCGGAGCAAGTATGGTGGGTCTGACACACCGGTGTCAATGTGTTCTTTTTTCCATTTCCAGGAGTGTAGTACTAGCCTGACGCGAATGATTACTATTTTTAGAATTATCGACTGCCAAGCCCCGTAAGCGAATTATCAATACTTTTATGATGGGTTGACTGTAGGACTCTCGGCAAACCGTCCCGGTGGTTTGAAGGCAGGTGATGGAAACCTATGGTGGTGCGGGGGGGGGGGGGGGCGATGGAGGGGAGCAGTGCGTTCTGTTTAGGGGCTGCATGGGATCGCGCCCGCGCGAAGCGGGTGAAGTAAGCGAGTACTACTGCAACGCGTGTGCTACAAAACTAGGTTCATCGTGAGAATAATCGTCATGTAAACATTTCACTACGTATTCTTCCGCGTTTCCTGGAACCTCACTGGATTTCGTTTCACGTCGTGTGGAAGCCAAGCTGTCTCGAGGACAGACACGTACGATAATGAGGATACCTATTATCACGTGCGTTACGCGTACATCGACTCGGAGATAATATAGGGCGTATTTAACTTGGACAGCACTGGCCAGGCAAGTGACCCAACTAACCTGCAGTGATGTGAACAGTCGCAGTAAAGACGTAAAAAGCGCCGAGCAGAGAAAAATGTAGCTTTGAATATCGTTTAGTTTTGAAACAGAAGGAAATGAAATATTGCAAAACTCAGGCAGTATGCTTGCTGGGTGACCAGGCGGAAAACGTAACATTCTCTCGACCTTAGTTAACGTACCAGTAATTAACAACAAGAGTTCCAATGAAGTGAATTCCCCAGCAGGCGTTAATATAAGTCAACGGGGTCAGTTGAAAGTGCGCACCCCGATCAGGACTCGAACCCAGGATCTCCCGCTTATGTTGCCGACGCTTTATCCATCTGAGCCACTGAGGACACAGAGGACACAGAGGATACTGTGACTGCAGGGACTTATCTCTGCACGCATCTCGTGAGACCTACAGTCACAACTTATTGTCCTGCACTATATACATAGTGCCCCTGCCCATTATACACATTACATGTCCGAAAGAAGAGATACCATCTTCATATACATATTGTAAGTAGGCTGTTTATGTTTTCTCTATGTAAGTAGGCTGTTTATGTTTTCTTATTGGCACCGTTACGTAGCGCTCTGTATGAAAATCACTGGCTGTGCTGTGTGCAGTCTGTGGCTAGTTTGCATTGTTGTCTGCCATTGTAGTGTTGGGCAGCGGCAGCTGGATGTGAACAGCGCGTGGCGTTGCGCAGTTAGAGGTGAGCCGCCAGCAGTGGTGGATGTGAGGAGAGAGATGGCGGAGTTTTGAAATTACATATATTATGACTTGTGATGATATTAAGGTAAATACATTGTTTGTTCTCTATTAAAATCTTTCATTTGCTAACTATCCCTATCAGTAGTTAGTGCCTTCCGTAGTTTGAATCTTTTATTTAGCTGGCAGTAGTGGCGCTCGCTGTATTGCAGTAGTTCGAGTAAGGAAGATTTTTGGTGAGGTAAGTGATTTGTGAAACGTATAGGTTAATGTTAGTCAGGGCCATTCTTTTGTAGGGATTTTTGAAAGTCAGATTGCGTTGCGCTAAAAATATTGTATGTCAGTTTAAGCACAGTCGTGTATAAATTGTTCTAAGGGGACGTTACATAATATATAGTTAAGGCTCACCGGCCACTTGACCATCTTATTCTGTGCGGATTCATAAACAGTGCCCGAACTCTTACGGGAATCTGCAAAAAAATGAGTAATGCGTATAATGGGCGCAGGCCGGAGTGGCCGAGCGGTTCTAGGCGCTGCAGTCTGGAACCGCGCGACCGCTACGGTCGCAGGTTCGAATCCTGCCTCGGGCATGGATGTGTGTGATGTCCTTGGGTTAGTTAGGTTTAATTAGTTCTAAGTTCTAGGCGACTAATGTCCTCAGAAGTTAAGTCGCAATGTGCTCAGAGCCAGTATAATGGGCAGGGGCACTGTGAATATAGTGCGGGACAATAAGTTGTGAATGTGGGTCTCACGGCAGGCGTGCCAGAGATAAGTTCCTGCAGTCGCATAATCCTCTGTGTCCTTGCTGGCTGAGATGAATAGAGCGTCTGCCATGTAAGTAGGAGATCCCGGGTTCGAGTGCCGGTCGGGGCACACATTTTCAACTGTCCCTGTTGACTTATATTAACACTTTAACGCGAATAGGGGTATTCATTTCATTGTAATTTCATTCTAACGAGCTGCATGGTCACTGATGGTATCTGTTCTCTCGGACAGACATGTCCGAAAGAATAGATACAATCTTCATATACAAAGGCAAGCGCTATGAAAGTTTCTGACTTCAACAACGATAATTTTTCAGCACGGGCTACGTGTTGCGAGAAGTGCTCAGCTGGTATTTCACCATGAAGTTAAGCACTCAAGCCACTGAAGGTATTACCGTCAGTCGGCTGGTAAGCTCTGAACTTCTTCCATATCGGACTCGGGGAATACATTTCAGTACTGTCACGTTCATAACGAGAATATCAGCAACAGAATCCCAGGCCACCAAAAACACGTTTCCTCTTCCTGTTTTGTGACTGGCCGTTCTGCATTTTACCATCGTTCGGCAGTGACGTGTCACGAAGCTTCGTGCTTTAGTTCCAGTACATTTGGCAGCTTAAATATCTTGTTATTTCTCGCGACAAATCCCTTAACTTAGCTCTAGATCAATTCTAGTGGCTTCAGATTGCAGTGTTGAGGTGAAAACCGTAAGAATACAGCATTTGTAGAGCATGCTCGACGCCGTGAAACTTATTGTTTTCCTTGTTTCTACGACGCATATCACTGGAGCTCGTGTGACACCACAATTGTCCTATAATGCAATGGGCATATTCAAACAAAGTGTATTTGAGTTTTCATTTTTCTCCAAAAAAATTAATCACGTAATGTTTTTCTAACTTTAGGAATAACCATAATTCTGTGTGCGACAGGTAATTAGGAACTAGAAGACGTGCATTTTTCTTGAAAAATGATGATTAAGAATGAGTTAATTACCATATGGTTGACGAATTTCATACTTAAATGACTTAGGTATCCAAAACAAAAAAATAAAAAACAAAAAACTACAGACGCTAAGGAGGTGATAACAGCCGCCCGCACGCCCACACGATTACCAATCTAGGAGACTATTGATTACGTCCAGCATATAATCGATAGTACTGTACCTTATTTTCGTCACATAGTGATTCTCGAAAAACGTCAAAGCTAATTTTTCTGTGTAATCTTGTGAAAAAAGATAACAGCAGCTTGTTTCTAGCCACTGACGCTGTTCCGCACGTGTTTCACTACGAAGTAGGAAGCAGTGTCGTCCATTTTCAAGGTACGTATGAACAGCAAGACAATCAGAACACAAGTAGCTTTTACAGATACAGTGACTGTAACGATTTTTGAAATAAAAATTACGTAGCTATTGTATGATTAAGAAAAACAATGATGTAAATACATCACAATGTCTTAAAGGTTCTTTTACAGTGACATAGTAATGAGGTATGTCATACATAAGTTGGACCTACTTCCAAGAGCGGAACTATCATCGCGTTTGTGTTTGCTTACATCAAGTTTATTCTTATGATGAACCAAGTAGAGCTTTGTTGCTTTGTTGTGAATCAGATTATTTGAAAGTGCAGCCCATGGACTAACTGATGTGTTAGTTTCCTTTTTGAAATGAAATGTGTAAGTGGAATAAACAGTATTTTAACTACTAGTAGCTGAAACCTTACTTTTGAGAAAAAATTGGAGCCGTCAAGGTTACGACCGCCATAACCTGATTTAAAGGTTGTATAGACTCAAAATGTATGCAAAAGCTAGACTTGAGAATTTATTCGTAATTTACATGAACATACGGACTATCTGTGTGGATGTGAAATAAGAAATTATCTGGTAATGAAATTATCTGGCAATGAATATGGCACAATGTTCTTGTAGCTCAAATGGGATAGCGGACATTAAACACTTACCTGGCAAAGTTAAAAAACATAAATTGAGTAACTACACATAAACAATAGCAATGAGTCTGCTACACTTGGCAACGTCGATGCATCAGCTGGATACAGTATACAAAATGAATAGTAAGAAGTTCAATGAAGATGTTTCTAAGAACCGTTACATCCTTAGCAAGTCGATCGACTGCATCCAATTCTGCGGGAAATCTGAGTTTGGACAAAGGGGCCGTGATGAAATGAATTCTTCAGAGAATTACAGGATTTTTCAGATTTTGTCAACGTGGTGCCAGAGCTGGATACCAGACTGAAAAAACTAATAATAGTGTATTTTTGGACTTTCTAAAATAAATCAGAACAAGCTGCTGGACTCTATTTGAAGGGTATGGGGACAATAACAGTAACCCACATTAACTATGAATGGAGATATTCAACTGGAAAAGTTTAAAAAATATTTCATACATAAGTAATTAATATTTTATGGTTTATGCAACTGGTAGTCACTGCAGACACTCTTAAGCACACAAATCAATGAAAAAAATACAAGCTTTGAGTCAATAATGTCCTAAACTCTATCTTTTCCTAGCTGTGGCGAACATGTTATTTGGCATACCATTTTTGTCCTGCAACAAACACAGAACAGCTGAAAATTCTCACATTTCGTCAGCAGATTCATCTAATACTCATCCTCATTTCTGGATGTCTTCTTAGTTTTTATTGCTTTGTAGAATTTGTGATAAACAGATGGTATCCAGTTCAGTGCAGATATGAGGTCTTGTTTCTTCTTCGAGTCAACTGGAACTGACCCGGAATATTTCTTTTGAAGACTGGTTCCTTCTAAGGTTGTAGGGCGACCTCGTTTGAGCAAACTGACTTTCTGCCAGTCTTCCCCATAAAATGTATTTAATACGAACGTGATTTATGGGTCATCTGCATCGAGGAGTAGCTGTACAGCATCTCGCAATAGCACCTTGTGCCCTTCTACTGAGATATTCTCTTGACTAAATGTACATCTCATGTCACTGATGTATACAAAGTCTTCTGATGACATAACGTAGACACAAAATGGTCGCTTTTGGCCACACGTCTTCAGGATGTCCACCCAGTCTTAAGAGGCATATACAAACTCTACATGTCGGCGAACATACTGCTCAACAACAGCAAAATTTCGATCGCTTGGCAACATGAAATGTCCAGGAAGTGGGAATTGGTTTTCGATGATTGAAAACCTTCCCTTTGCTAGAAGTAGGATCCAAAGAAACACAATGTTCCAGCTTTTATTTTGCCCGGAGCAGTTGTCTGAAACTCTAATCAACTTATGCTCTCGTATATTGTGATATTCAAAATACTTCAGTAAGCAGCTGCCTATTTCCTCTGAACCCCTTGATGCTACTGTTTCATCCCAAATAATAAAATGATCTGGTGACGAATTACAGGGATGAATGCTGGAGCTATACGTCTACAGTTTCCTCTTATAGAACATTGGACCTGTAGAGAGTTTAGTAGTGGCCAATGCCTGTTGTAGAGCGAAAGTTATTACATGAATGTCTTTATCAAAAGCTGCCTTCTCTGTTTGTAATTTTATATTATCATGACATGCCTGGGCTTTACTGCGATGTAACACCTTCTGTATATTTATTTTTCTTAATTTTTCGGCGTCATGTTTTGCTTCTATCAGTAGAATTTCATTTGAATCACATATTGGGCAAGTATCTGAGTTTCGCAGGTTGAATGAAATATTAAAATCTTAAATGAAAATGCTATGATACTTATCAAAATATACAGGCTTCGCTTTGATATCAGGACAATATTCACCTTTATTATGGTATAGCAACTTTGTACGGAATGTTCCACCGACACATAGAATTTTTCACCATTATCTTTTTTACTGTAGTGACTTTTGCATTTTGGAATAACTTCTATATGTTTTTTGCCTAATTGCACGTCTTCCTCTGAGCAGGAATGTGGTCTATTCTTATGTTTGCCTCTTCTATCTTCTGGTGGAGTAGTAGCCCCTATTCGCATTTTGGATCGTACGTTTTTTCCTCTACCTCTGTGGTGCTGCAAACCTTAGATGCTTAAAAATGTAACATTACAGACATCAGTGTTTCTGCCATCTTTTATAACACTGCACTGTACAGTGTTGTTACTCCTGCTAATTTCATTGCCTGTACATCGTCTTTCTATGGGTTCTAGCAGCATGGAGCCAAACAAGCATTTTGTCTACTGAAGTCCCCAATGTTCCAGAGTGACATGTTTATACTCTGTATAAGCATCTCCCCAATCCGTTAAAAACACTTTTTAGAACTTTTACTGGAAGCTCCAACTAAATTTATCGCCTGGATCACTGTATCTTCTTTTGTAGTACATTATAGTCCACTATTCCTTGCAAGTTTCTTCTGTTGTAGTTTGTTTTGTAAGTAGGTTGTTTAGGTTTTTCTGTTGGTAACGTCATGTAGCGCTCTATATGGAAATCACTGGCTGTGCTGTATGCAGTCTGTGGCTGGTTGGCATTGTTGGAATATTCGCTATTGTAGTGTTGGGCAGTTGGTCGTATGTGAACAGCGTGCAGCGTTGGGCAGTTGGAGGTGAGCCGCCAGCAGTGGTGTATGTGCAGAGAGAGATGCCAGAGTTTTGAGAGGTTGCTGTAAGCGGACGATCTGGACGTGTGTCCGCCAGAAAAAGAAAATTTGTAAAGATGGTTGTCATGAACTGATAGATATATTTGATGATTTTTGAACACTATTAAGGTAAATACATTGTTTGTTCTATATCAAAATCTTTCATTTGCTAACTATGCCTATCAGTAGTTAGTGCCTCAGTAGTTACAGTATTTTATTTAGCTGGCAGTATTGGCGCTCGCTGTATTGTAATAGTTCGAGTAACGAAGATTTTTGTGAGGTAAGTGATTCATGAAAGGTATAAATTATTGTCAGTCAGGGCCATTCTTTTGTAGGGATAATTGAAAGTCAGATTGCGTTGCGCTTAAATTATTGTGTGTCAGTACGTCTGAGTACGTTTGTTTTGCTCAGCTGTTTGAAAATCGAATAACGTAAGTAATTCATAAATTTTTCTAAGAGGAGGTTTCATATGACGACGCTTACCCGAGTATACCTCACTGGAATCTTATGATTTTTTCTTGTAGTTTGTGTAATTAGTGTAGCTATTGTTTATTGCAAAAGCGTAATTGTAGAGAGAATTTCCTTTGTAGTTGTAGTTTTTCATTGTTGTACAGTAAAACAGTTGTGGCATGCATGTAGATCTGCACCAAGTATTTCGTAGCTGCGCTTGCCATTAACTAGATATTATTTTCAGTGCTATGTTAATGTGTTTTCTTATTTTTGCTCTTCAAATTGTGCTTTCCTTGTTATCGTGTAAAATACGTGACAATTATGGGGTTTGAAAAACGTAACACTAGGCTCCAAAGTAAATTGAGAAATTATGGTAACGACAAGAGTTGCTTATCAGCACCACCGTGTAATGAATTAAAAGACATTCTAAGTAGTAATTTGGTAATTGTGCATAGGGAAATGGAGCGGGCGGTAAATAATGGTGTAGACGGTGAAACAATTAGTGAACAGGGAAGCATTATCGATCGATCGGACGGCAACAGCTCGCCTCAGGATTCCGAAATGACAGGACATAATCTTGAAAATACTGTAGATTCAGGTTTTGGGATATCACCGTTTTCTCAAATGTCAAGATACATTTTCTGCTTTTCAAAATGCGAATACTGCCGGTTCAAATGCACTGCCAAATAGCACTGAGGAACATGTTTCAGACACCAGTGCATTGTTATTGTAATTAATGCAACAAATGGGACAAAAGCTTCAAAAGTTAGACACAATGGATCAACATCTTCAAAAGTTAGACACAATGGAACAACACCAGAAACAAACACAGCAACAGCTTCAAAAGTTATACATCACGCTTGAACAAACACGTGAAGGTTTAACTGCTGAGTTACTTAAAATCGAATCGAAATGTCAAAAAGTCTGTAATGACGTAAAACACAAATTCGTGAGCATTTCCAACCTATTTTTTTGCGTCATGAAAATGTATTACAGTATCACGAAGCAGCCGTAAAGGAACTGCAAACTCTTGTTCATGAAAATCACGATACATTACAAGGTAAAATTTACTTAGTTGCATCTACCGATTCGGTTACGCAACTTGCAAAAACTCAGGAAAATTTAAAGGACACAGTAGATACGTTTTCAACACAACTTGACACTCTGAAACTTGGTTCAGAAAAACACACTGAGGAAATCAGTTAATTATCGGAGAAAGTAAGCCGAACTTTCGGATCAGTTCACTAACTTATCTACAAAGGTAGATGATGATCTGAATGACAAAGAACCCGTAGCCTTCACTGACACAGAAGAGTATGAACAAATTAAGAAATTTAAACAAAATCAAAATCAAATTAATACGTAAAATCCGGGAAGTACAAGATCAGTTGGCACAAGTAATAGAAGAATTACATATTTCAGAGGACACTCGTGCTCCAACAAGGGAATAGGAACTTAGAAATACGGAAAAGCCAAACAATAATAACACAGGGTATTTCGGAAATTATGAAAGAAATGAGCAAGGTGCACCGAATTTTGAGATGGAACCGCCGACACGACGTAAACATAACCGATATGCGACTCGCCGACATGATGACTTTGACTTTAGGCTGTTCATTACTACACGTAAATTCAAAACATTTAAGAATTCTGGCAACATCATTCATCCACAAGCGTGGCTTCATCAATTCTCTCATTGTTTTCCTCCCAACTGGTTATTAGACCATATATTAGAATTTATGTGTGGCTATTTAGAGAATGAACCAGCTGTAAGAATGCGATCGATCATTCACGATTTTCATAGTGAAGGAGAATTTTATCATGTCTTCCTCTCAGCATATTGGTCTCAAGCTACACAAGACCGAGTAAAACACATCATCATAATGATGAAACATTTCGAACAATCTGAATTTTCCAGTCTTGTGAAATATTTTGAAGACATGTTGCATAAGAATCAGTATCTGTCAGACCCATACAGCTGCGCCAGTCGCCTGGAGAAAAAGCCATTAGGTGGAGAAAAAAGAGGCCATTAACCTCGATGTTGACATTCCTTTGTAGAAAGCATCGCGAATACGACACGCTCGTACTTGAAAACATACGATTACAGTTTGGGGCTTGTGCTTTCCGTTATTTACTGAAATGTCTAATGAAATGATGAGAAATGTTTTATGGCTAATGTCTTTCTAGTTCAAAGATATTTTACTGCCTTAGGAGATGCCGTATGGCTAGTGACTGACGCTTCATGCTTGCTTTATTTATGTATTTGCCTATTTTGTTTAATATAGATGTAACAGATGTACTAATATCACTATTTTATGCCTACAGATCTATTAAATAATAATTATATGATTTACTTTCTAAAAAAAAATGGGAGGAACCCAAACAGACATTTCCCTTCACAGGAACTGCATACGCAATTTTTTAATGATTTGGTAATTTATTTGACAGTAAGTTTTTGTGATGCATCACTCTTGTGTTAAGATCTGACTTAGGTATTAGACATTTCCTATCTTTACTGTAATATTTTTTCTGCTTGAGCTATGTTATGTTTAGGTATAAGTTATTGCATTTGCTGCTGCTGTTTGGCGGGCATAGTTCTACTGAATTTTATATTGTATTAAGCCAGTTTTACTACGGATTTATTTTTCTTGTTGCTGCACATTGGCTCATATTAGTTGTAGTGTTGTATTTGCTTTGATAATCTGCATTTTTTGTAATTGCTGTTTGTGTTAATTGTTTTGTGCTGCTTCATTGCCTCGTCCCTTAGTTTATATATCTTAGTTTATGTATTGGCGCTCGCTGTATTGTAATAGTTCGAGTAACGAAGATTTTTGATAGGTGAGCGATTCATGAAAGGAATAGGTTATTGTTAGTCAGGGCCATTCTTTTGTAGGGATTATTGAAAGTCAGATTGCGTTGCATTAAAAATATTGTGTGTCAGTTTAGAGTTGACCAAAATAAGTAAAGAGAGAAATGTCTGAGTACGTTCAGTTCTCCTCAGCTGTTTGAAGATCAAATAACGTAAGAGGTTTATCAGACAGTAATTCATTAATTTTTCTAAGGGGAGGTTTCAGTTTACTATCTTTTCATTTCTCGATGTTTTCATTGTGATGTATTTATTCCCAGGGTCAGTTCTGTTGGGGTCCTCTTCATTCTATTAAAAATATTTTTTATGTACTGTGTAATATTAAAAAATGCTGTTAACCAATAAAATGGTAACTTCATCAATGATAAGATGAATAAAATAGAAGCCCACATATAGAGAATATTTCTTTTTGAAAACACCCCATGACTTACAGAAGACAACGTAGTTGCATTAAAAGACATGTTGACTCTATCTTCGTATAAAGATCTTCTAAAAAAATTAACTATGGAAATAAAATACGTAACCTAACTAGCTAGCGCAAAGATAATGGTAACCAACAAATAACAACATGATGTGGAAAACGAAACTTACTGGACTTGCAGTAGAATTAATATAAGTAGAATCTTCCATCTCCTCGTCTAAATTTAAATCTGGATCAATAATGTCACCATCAAAACAGTCAGAATCACTGGAATCACCACACAATTCACTTAAAATTACAAAAATATCACAAATTCACTCACAGCAATCTGCTACTTCCTCCATTTTGAATTTGTGGGTTACCATTGTTTCTCACCAGCGTATGTGGGTTCCCACAGAAGCAAATAAACATTGTGCTGCCACGTGTCATCAATAAGATGAACTCGTTACACCACACTCGTTATCCCATCAGGGTTACATTGTCTTACTGTACTTGGTTAGAAAAATTCAAAATTGAGGGTTACAATTCTCTTTCCCCGTGCCCTTCATTTATGCTGTCTGCGATGAGTTGGTTCCTAAATAAATATCGCCAAGGGACTACGTCACTACTGAAATTGATGAAACGGCAGATTGTGCGACCTTTTATCAGCTCATACTTATTGTTCCATATGAACTGAAAGGAGAAGCATATGAAAGAGTCATAAATTTCGTAACACGCGAAGGTCACACATCTGTGGAGATAAGTAGTGAAATGTTCAATGAACTTAACAGATTGACGACTCTTCAGAAAAACTGATAGCACAGAGTTATGATGGCGCTTCAGTTATGAGTGGTAGGCAAAATGGATGGAGGCAACTGTGAAAGCAGTATAAGAAAGAGCAAATTTTGTACACTTTCGTGCCCACCAACTAAAGCTCATTGTAGAGCGCTGTGCAACGCGACACAAAGAACGTACAACAGTTTTTAACAATTTACAAGGATTCTCTACTTTCTTCTCAATATCAGTGAAAAACTTCCGTACTTGATAGTGTTGTGAAGAAACGTATTTGAAGAAATACAGGCACTAGACGAAATTTTAAAACGCAATGTTTGAACGCAGTATTGAAGTGTAAGAACGAAATAGCGGGTTACCTTGTGATCACTGAGGATCGCGATAGCAATGATCATTCAACAATCACGAAGCACTTGGACATCGTAAAATTATCAACAATGACCAAGAATTTTTCTTTTGGACTGAGTTCGTCACTAAGTTCCTGCCAGACTGCAACATTTTGGCTAATCAGTTGCGAACTAGAGCTGTTGATAGTGTGAAAGCTCTAAAGAACGTCTCTGATTTCAAGTCAGCGATACAATGCCCTTGGTATCGATCATCAGTTGGTTAACAGGAATGGACATGAAGACATTGCTGGTACAAAACGTTTCCGTTCTGTAGACCCACGTAGAACTGTTGCAAAGGCCGTATGTGACCTTGTTATGGCTGACACTGACGCGCGTTTCACATTTAGCAGTCACTTTAGGCAGCTACATTATTCCAGCCTAGTTTGCTCCCAAAACTTAAGCTATGGTTCCCTGACAATGAATTTCAGACTACAGTTAAATTATTTGACTTGAACGGAAATGAACTGCGGCATGACTTGATGGTCATATACAGTAGAAATGATTTCCAAAGTGGAAACGGAGGTTTAACACTTCTGAATTTTATCTACAAGAGTAATGTGGAAGACTTTTACCGGCATCAGTGAAACTTTTAGGAATTATTTGTACAATACCAATGACAACAGCAGAATGAGAGATGTGTCCCTATACACTGAAAAGAATAAAGACGTTCAATAGATACACAATTAAAGAAGAGATACTCAGTACATTTGCTATGCATTCTATAACAAGGGCACTTTTGAACGTGCATAATTTTAATGAGCGTGTAATTGAGCGCTGTGCTGGAAGTAAGGAAAGGGGAATGAATTAATTAAGGTATGAATGTTGATTTGAGCCGGCCGGTGTGCCCGAGCGGTTCTAGGCGCTCCAGTCTGGAACCGCGCGACGGCTACGGTCGCAGGTTCGAATCCTGCCTCGGGCATGGATGTGTGTGTTGTCCTTAGGTTAGTTAGACTTAAGTAGTTCTAAGTTCTAGGGGACTGATGACCTCAGATGTTAAGTCCCATAGTGCTCAGAGCCATTTGAACCATTTTTTTGTTGGTTTGATTTTATTCCATAAGTTACTGTCTTGCCTGCAGAAAATGTTAAAACTATACACGATGAGTCAGAGAGGACTTTACAACTTAGCAATGATACAGAAATTTATTCAGATGACTTACAGAGTCGGCAGACGTCTCATTTTGTAGCAAACAACCGGAGGTTTCACATAAAAGTGTCAAGTGGCATTATTGTTCGATGTGACTACCATTTGTGATGCGACAAACATACCACCGGTAATCTATTTCATCCCACACTCGATGCAGAAAGTCCGGCGTAACTCGGGCAACGGCAGCGTATATTCGATTCTTCAGGTTGGCTAAACTGTTTGGTGGTGAAGGAACATACACACAGTCCCCAATGAAACCCCGGAGAAAGATATCCAGTGGTACTATGTCTGGGGAGCAATGAGGCCATGCATCTGGCCTTTCACAGCCAGTCCACTGACCCATGTAGGGATTATCGAGGAAACCTGCAACTTCCATGAGGTGGTGAACTGTCTTGCTGGTGGTAAACCATCTCGGTCATCTTCATCGCTCTGAGGAATTAAAAAGATTCCGAGCACATGCAAGTGCTATAGAATAACAGCGATAACTTTCTCGATGCAGGAGAAAAGGTCATACACTTACAGTTTACTAAGGGCAGAAAAGACTTTGGGACTGTCACGAACGTGTTCAAAGGTTGCATGCAGATTTTCGCTGCTCCATATCCTCCAGTCGCGGGTGTTCATCATAATAACTAATATGATATGTTGACTTATCGCTGCAGATCAGTGTTTCCGGGAATGAGTCGTCTACCTCTATTCGATGTAACATTTCCGCACAGAATTCCCCACGTGCAACCTTATTTGCATCACTAATGTGTTGTGCCATTGTGAATCAGTGTGGTTTCAAGAGCAAACATCTACGCAGTAGTTGTAAACAGTCTTTTGTGGAATCCCTGTTTCCAGAGACGCACGTCGCGTTGATTTCTGTGGACGGTGGGCAAAGTTCTCCCTAATCTGTTCGACATAAACATTAACAAGCGGGCGATATGATGATTTTTCATGTTGCAGTGAACAACCCATCTCAATGAAGTTCTTGTGCCAACAATAAATTGCAGGCTTGCTTGGAGGTTCTTTAGCATTTTCGGCGGGAAATTTCCGCTGAATAGTTGTTGCATATTTCATTTTACGAAACCAAAACACATAGCGTGCACGCTTCGCATCAGTGGAAGTATCCGTTATAATCGTGCACTATGTTGGCACCCCTGGTGTCGGATAGTGTATTGAGGCACTACGCAAATCAAGGTGGAGGTTGTCTGCTGCAAAATGACCAATCTACTGGCTCTGTAAGTTTTCTCAATAAACTTTTATATAATTCCAAAGCCGTAAATTTCTTCCCACTTACCTTGTACAGAAACTAGATGGCAGTTATAAGAGTCGAGGGGCACGAAAGGGAAGCAGTGGTTGGGAAGGGAGTGAGACACGGTTGTAGCCTCTCCCCGATGTTATTCAATTTGTGTATTGGGCAAGCAGTAAAGTAAACGAAAGAAAAATTCGTAGTAGGAATTAAAATCCAGGGAGAAGAAATAAAACCCTTGAGGTTTGCAGATGACATTGTAATTCTGTCAGAGGCAGCAAAGGACCTGGAAGAGCAGGTGAACGGAATGGACAGTGTCTTGAAAGGAGGATATAAGATGAACACCAAAAAAAGCAAAACGAGGATAATGGAACGTAGTCGAATTAAGTCAGGTGATGCTGAGGGAATTAGATTAGGAAATGAGACACAAAGTTGTAAATGAATTTTGCTATTTGGGGAGCAAAATAACTGATGATGGTAGAAGTAGAGAGGATATAAAATGTAGACTGGCAATGGCAAGGAAAGCGTTCGTGAAGAAAAAAATGGTTCAAATGGCTCTGACCACTATGGGACTTGACATTTGAGGTCATCAGTCCCCTAGAACTTAAAACTACTTAAACCTACCTAACCTAAGGACATCACACACATCCATGCCCGAAGCAGGATTCGAACCTGCGACCGTAGTGGTCGCGCGGTTTCACACTGAAACGCCTAGAACCGCTCTGCCACAACGGCCGGTTTTTTCTGAAGAAGTGAAATTTGTTAACATCGAATATACACTCCTGGAAATTGAAATAAGAACACCGTGAATTCATTGTCCCAGGAAGGGGAAACTTTATTGACACATTCCTGGGGTCAGATACATCACATGATCACACTGACAAAACCACAGGCACATGGACACAGGCAACAGAGCATGCACAATGTCGGCACTAGTACAGTGTATATCCACCTTTCGCAGCAATGCAGGCTGCTATTATCCCATGGAGACGATCGTAGAGATGCTGGATGTAGTCCTGTGGAACGGCTTGCCATGCCATTTCCACCTGGCGCCTCAGTTGGACCGGCGTTCGTGCTGGACGTGCAGACCGCGTGAGACGACGCTTCATCCAGTCCCAAACATGCTCAATGGGGGACAGATCCGGAGATCTTGCTGGCCAGAATAGTTGACTTACACCTTCTAGAGCACGTTGGATGGCACGGGATACATGCGGACGTGCATTGTCCTGTTGGAACAGCAAGTTCCCTTGCCGGTCTAGGAATGGTAGAACGATAGGTTCGATGACGGTTTGGATGTACCGTGCACTATTCAGTGTCCCCTCGACGATCACCAGTGGTGTACGGCCAGTGTAGGAGATCGCTCCCCACACCATGATGCCGGGTGTTGGCCCTGTGTGCCTCGGTCGTATGCAGTCCTGATTGTGGCGCTCACCTGCACGGCGCAAAACACGCATACGACCATCATTGGCACCAAGGCAGAAGCGACTCTCATCGCTGAAGACGACACGTCTCCATTCGTCCCTCCATTCACGCCTGTCGCGACACCACTGGAGGCGGGCTACACGATGTTGGGGCGTGAGCGGAAGACGGCCTAACGGTGTGCGGGACCGTAGCCCAGCTTCATGGAGACGGTTGCGAATGGTCCTCGCCGATACCCCAGGAGCAACAGTGTCCCTAATTTGCTGGGAAGTGGCGGTGCGGTACCCTACGGCACTGCGTAGGATCCTACGGTCTTGGCGTGCATCCGTGCGTCGCTGCGGTCCGGTCCCAGGTCGACGGGCACGTGCACCTTCCGCCGACCACTGGCGACAACATCGATGTACTGTGGAGACCTCACGTCCCACGTGTTGAGCAATTCGGCGGTACGTCCACCCGGCCTCCCGCATGCCCACTATACGCCCTCGCTCAAAGTCCGTCAACTGCACATACGGTTCACGTCCACGCTGTCGCGGCATGCTACCAGTGTTAAAGACTGCGATGGAGCTCCGTATGCCACGGCAAACTGGCTGACAGTGACGGCGGCGGTGCACAAATGCTGCGCAGCTAGCGCCATTCGACGGCCAACACCGCAGTTCCTGGTGTGTCCGCTGTGCCGTGCGTGTGATCATTGCTTGTACAGCCCTCTCGCAGTGTCCGGAGCAAGTATGGTGGGTCTGACACACCGGTGTCAATGTGTTCTTTTTTCCATTTTCAGGAGTGTAGATTTAAGTGTCAGGAGGTCGTTTCTAAAAGTATTTGCATGGAGTGTAGCCATGTATGGAAGTAAAACTTGGACGATAAATAGGTTGGACAAGAAGAGAATAAATGCTTTCGAAATGTGGTGCTACCGAAGAATGCTGAAGATTAAATGGGTAGATCACATAACTAATGAGGAGGCATTGAATAGAATTGGGGAGAAGAGAAATTTGCGGCACAACTTGACTAGAAGAAGGGATCGGTTAGTAGGACATATTCTGGGGCACCAAAGGATCACCAATTTAGTATTGGAGGGCAGCGTGGAGGGTAAAAATCGTGGAGGGCGACCAAGAAATTAATACACTAAACAAAGGATCTAGGTTGCTGTTGGTACTGGGAGATGAAGAAACTTATACAGGATAGAGTAGCATGGAGAGCTGCAACAAACCAGTCTCTGGACTGAAGAAAACAACACCTTGTATATTTGTGCGTAAATTTTTATGTTTGGTATAAGAGAAAAAGTTATATTACATGAAGGTTTACATAACATCGCTTGCTGCTACATTACATGCTATATTTTTCCCGTTCAAGAAAGGTTCTGATAAGGTAAAGTGTTGCATACGACTGTTTGGACAGACGTGCCGCGGGCGTCCCCTCTTAATCTGCAGATCACCGGCTGCCACTGAAGGGCGGTACCGTGTGATCGAGTCCCGTACGTGTTATGCCGTTGAGTTCTCGTAGAATCTTCTTGCATATGCTTCAAGAAAAAGTATATAGTTCCGTCGAAAAAATTAAAGTCGTTGATACAATTCCCAGTTATAAACATAAAAAATTACTTGCGAACTTCAGGGAATTAACAATACTGTTTGTGTTGTGTACATAGTTCCACGTAGTCAGTGCGTACACAACTTTCCCACTAGAGCGCGCCCCGCTAAGCACAACAGCGCAGGCGCAGCGCTCGTCCGTCTCCGCACTACGAGATGGCGCTGTCATAGAGACGGACGAAATTCTGCTTCCGACGATCCGAGTATTAATATGTAACGCAGCCAATGAGATTGCTGCTAACGTCGAACCTTTTCTCCTCGCGGATCACACTCGCGCGGTGATACCTGTACGTGCGAAGTATTATAACGAGTGTACAGACCTCCGATTAGTCAGTCTGCATTTGTCTGCACCAGTCTGCATTAGTCTGAACCAGTCTGTATTAGTCTGTACCAGTCTATAGTGAAGTTTCAGTCTGCACCTAACAAGATTACCATATTCCCGTACACAGTCATGAAGAGAAATGTATAGACACTTTGTCAAGTATCAGAGATATGTGAGAATAAGATTAACGTACCAAGACCAAAGGAACATGAGATTGTCAATTGTAAATAGCATCCAGAACCACGTTAAGTTATTTTTATGCTTGTTATTATTTTAATAAATGTGTGAGAAAATTAATCAAGTTTTGTTTAAAGTTGGTCACCACCGTCAATCTGCTACTCTAAGCGTGCAAGTGACATTTCTAGCGTCTGACCTAACGTCAGAAGATAAACACGCCACGATAAGACCACGAGACATATTTCTGACACTCACCTACTTCGCTATAGCGACAAGTCAAATAATCTGATGGTGTGTGTACCGAAGGTCTTACAGTACGCACGCCACAGTTTGCTGTAACTTGGTGAAAATCGTACCTCGATATATTTATTCATTCAGGACATACCTCGGGTGGCCTGTGTGAGCTGTAGACTAATGACATCGCGTTATTAATAACAACCTCAAAATACTCGCAGATACCTGTACTGAAGTACGATCTCAGAGATGCTGTAGAAATATTCATCACAACATTTCAAAGTCGTACAATGATTATCAACTTGCTTTAAATGTACAGACGTATATAGCTATGCACTTCCCAAATAGTGAAAACTTAGCCGGTCCTTGTGGCCAAGCGGTTCTAGGCGCTTCAGTCCGGAACCGCGCTGCTGCTACGGTCGTAGGTTCGAATCCTGTCTCGGGCATGGATGTGTGTGATGTCCTTAGTTAGTTTTAAGTAGTTCTAAGTTTAAGAGACTGAAGGCCTCAGATATTACGTCCCATAGTATTCAGAGCCATTCGAACCATTTGAAAACTTAGGAATCTATGACTGCGATTTCCATGATTCGTTATACGAATCAGTCATCTCACATACATAACTTAGCATAACAATTTGTAGTGGTTTAGTCATCTGTAAGTCAGAAAGAAAACTTAAGTTAATTGTCAGGATATTGGGAGAATGCAGTCAGTCTACAGAGGAAGTTACTTGAAAAATCACTCGTCCGTCCCGGTTTAACATATTACTCGAGTGTGTGGGACGCGTAGCAAATAGGGCTAAAAAGGGATATTACACCTTTACAACCACAAGTGTGTGTGACTCAAGACAGAGTTGAAAGCCTGGATTGGCGGACAAGCGAACAGAAACGCAAATTTCAACAGCGAAAGGCGGCTTAAAACATTTCAAAAGCCAGTATTACTTGCAAATTCTTGCGATATTCTTCAGACTTCTACGTACTGCTCTCGTCGGGACGCGAACATCAAATTAGACTAATTGCAGCACGAGAAGAGGCCTGGAAGCACTCAGTTTTGCCGTACTCGATACGCGGTTGAAGGCGGAAGACATCCTAAAATGTGGTACCATGCTAAGTACCCCCTGCCATACACTTCACAGTGGAGAACGGAGGATATATGTAGATGTACAACCTGTCATTGCCATTACGTGATAGCAAGTATTGGTCTCCGGAATCCAGAAGAAATTCACGACATAATACACACTCAACACGCTGATAACCTCATTTACCAAATCACTTTCACAATTTATCCATGATATTTTCCGTGTTATGGCCGAACAACCATTTCTGCTCTGACATTTTTCTGCTCTTCCATTATCTTAACGCGACGACTGTAACGTAAGGAAAAAACGCTGTTTCTTTTTATTATTATATGAGCACATTACTGTGTGTCACATGGACTTTGCCTGGCAGCAGAACACGTCGTCCTCTCCACTGAATTCCGGCTGTAGCTGTAGGGGTTGGAGAAATGCAGTCTTCACCCCCGCCCGAGTCCTCCCTCCCTCTCTCTCTCTCTCTCTCTCTCACACACACACACACACACACACACACACACACTGGCATCACGAGAGGCAGCAGCGCTGGCGTCTCCTACGTAGTGTGGTGGAACTGAAGGCAGCAACCCTGCCTGCCCCCGGCGAGTTCAGTATCGGAAACTGCTTAGCCTTTGACGTCAACTGCGTTGCCTTCCAAGAGGGGAAACAATAGCCCTCTTCTTAAAGGCATTGATTGAGGCTTCGGAAGGGTTATCAAGTTTCGAAGAGGTTGGTTTTTTATTTAGACTCATTTGTTTCAACGAAATTACTAGTTTGAAGAGTAAGTTCCTCCGCTCGGACCAAGTCAGAGTTCTTGACGCACACCTGTCCTAAATAGTCGACTTTAAATTTTACTATGCGTGATTTTCCTCATTAATATTTAATAACTGATAAATTAATCGTATGAAGCAAATAAATTTCAAGATTATGATGCCTTAACACTGCTGAATTACTCACTTATAAAGACCCACCATAAAATGGCGTTAATAGAAACTATTTTACACTTCAAAAGCAAAAAGGTTGAAAATTTTTAAAAAGAAATACGAACATCTCAATTATATAGAACTGCAGGTCTTGCACCCAATTTTAAACTTAGAATCAGATTTAGTAAATGGCTCATGCTTTTATGACATAACAAATAAAGATTTGGTGGCTCTATTTTACCCGCAGAGAGGGATAAATAGATACAGCAGAGTTAATCGTGTTATTCTTTTCTATTTATTGGTCTTTGCGGTGTACAGAGGCATGTGAAAATCCGTTTCGGGTCTAGGAGAATAATATACAAAAATTTATCTCGTTTAAATAGATTTTTATTCAATATCTAAGCTTACAATATACCATAAATTGTGTTTCTTATTGTGTTTTCCAAATAAAAATGGTTATATCTATAATTGCTCTGCTGTAACATCAAACTTATGAACGTGGTTTGTTTATTAACACATCACTGACATCATGTTTAGAAATGATGTATTTGAATATACAGGTCGTATCCTGAGAAGAAACGAAGGGCTTTCGAACATCTTATCGACTAAAATATGACTCCTCTTTTGTTAAAATAAAGGTGCTGGCCCGACGTTGATTTTTCGAAAGTGCATAAGCATAAACGTAGTGTTCCAAATAATGAAATTTAAACGTATACAATCTGAATGAGTACTTATTCTTTTCATATACTTCAATCACAGCATAATCTCCTGGGTTGAGAACACCGTCAGGTGATTCTTCATTACCGTCCAATTCCTTGTCTTCTTTCAAACGAACACTAACAACTGTTGTTTCTGTTACCCCATAAATTCCGAAAACACAACCATACATTACCAGTTACCAGGAACACGAGTTAGTTTCAAACATATTTTAAAGCAGAACTTTTCGTTAATGATATGAGATTGCAAATTTCATTATCATGTACTTAAATTAAAACAACACAATTTAGAATGGTACTTGCAAAGAAATCTCGAAGTAAGCAAATTCAGCATCACGTCAGATGTTTGCCATAGAGTTAGCAAAACAACAAGTTATGGTCTCGCCAACTTTGAAATGCATAATTTGTTTCTTAGACTGCATCATTACGAACATATAAAAACGAATGTTTTACAAATGCTCGTATACTCCTATGAGATAGTATAGAACGTCTGCGGCAACTTCGTTTTTATTCACCCAATTATCTCCGTCCACAATTTTTTGGCACTTCCCTCTTTCAAATCCCTGTCGGTTACAGACGTGTGGCTTTTCAAACCACAGAATTATGTGTAACGAGCAATTATCTGACTGCGGATTTAGTTTTACGAAAACGCAGCTAAGTAGGCCATACTTTTCCCCTTACTTTTTTTATTTTTATTTTTTTAATGTTGTGCAGCTGGATGTGATGCAATTACAGATTCCGTACGTGTTTTGTACAACTGACATGGGTGACAATGTCAGTTAAGAATGGGGATCTTCTGTTAGTCGCGTTGCGAAATAATATGTCGAATCGCTGGAGTTCGCTTTTATGTTCACGTCATCTTAATATTCACTAATGAGGATAGATTTCGCACCACCGGCCGGAGTGGCCGAGCGGTTCTAGGCGCTACAGTCTGGAACCGCGCGACCTCTACGGTCGCAGGTTCGAATCCTGCCTCGGGCATGGATGTGTGTGATCTCCTTAGGTTAGTTAGGTTTAAGTAGTTCTAAGTTCTTGGGGACTGATGACCTCATAAGTTAAGTGCCATAGTGCTCAGAGCCATTTGAACCATTTTTGATACATTTCGAACGGAAAACATAACTGACTGATGGTCGCAGACGTTGGAACCATAGTAAATAATGGCTGGAAAGCATATTGGCAGACACGTGGGAGACATTTATTAGCGGCCTCTTACAGAAAACACATTTGGACGCATCGTGAAGACTCGCGGACGCAACAAGGATATGTAGTGTTCAAGAAAATTACATGTGGAAAATAGCCGTAGGGTACTAAAATAATCGAATGTGAGCTAAATGTGAAGTCCCGGCCATGTATTCAGACAATGGGTTGCAATTAAGTGAACCAAGAGTATCTGAATTTAACAAACGTATAATGAAACATCAGAGTTCTTCGTGCATATATCACGAGATATGAACGGAGTCGATCTCAACTACACAATGTTCTATTGCAGATTGAATCTCCCTTTCTCAGGGAATAGGCCTGTTTGCTCTAATAGCGTTAACCGATAGGGACGAAGCGTGTTTAAAAAGGAACGGGAGCTATGTAATGTTGATTGTCGAAGTGGTCCAATTCATGCGATTTTTGTTGTTGTTTCCTTCATAAACATACCTGAGAAACACACGTAGAGAGTCAGACGTATCGAATATTTAAGCCTGTCGCAGCTGTCAGAATTACTTAATCGGCTTCAGCAGTGTTGGCGATCATTTATTTTGTCCAAAGTAGATCAGAACACTTGTCCTAAATTATGGCGAGGAAGTGAAGGAAGGTTTCAGAAATGTTAAACATTGCTTTTGGTGAGCCTGTTGTGTTTAAAACAAGGGTTAGGAGTAAAGTAAGATTTTCCAAGCAGGTCGTCAAGACACTGAAAGTGACGAGTAACCCGGACGCCCCAGCAAATCATCAATCGACGAAATCGTGGAAAAAAGGGAAAGAAATGATTATGAGCGATAGCTGAATCATAGTCAGAGAAGTCGCTGATGATTACGGCATATCAGTTGACTCATTCCATTGGATTTTTTTGGATGTTTTGAGTATGAAACGTATCAGAGCAAAATTTGTACCAAGAATTTCTAAGAAAAATGGCACCGAATTTTAGTGTTTATCCTAGTGTATAACATAGCTATTAAAAAATTGTGAACAATACATATCAAGAAGTCATTGTTGTAGTTTCGTCCTGGGCTAAGTACAAACTTCTGATTCACTGCAGAGGGAGAAAGCTTCCCTGATCGATATTAGAATAGAATGGACGTGCTAACAAATGCTGGTCGTTGTGAGTAATTTCCAGAGTCAGGAGTGTTATTAACACGAAGAAGATGCAGTTACCAGCCTTGCGATGCGTCGGCGATAACTGAGCGGTACAGAAGGCGATAGTAGATTCAACATGATAACGCTTAATGCTTAGCCCGATTTTATCTCTGCCACTCAGATGCTTCAGGCACTTTCGAATTCGGAATATAAGTGATATCCGCCGAAACTAACTTTGTATGTTCAAAATGCTCAAATGTGTGTGAAATCTTATGGGACTTAACGACTAAGG
Source organism: Schistocerca cancellata (assembly GCF_023864275.1). NCBI lineage: Eukaryota > Metazoa > Arthropoda > Insecta > Orthoptera > Acrididae > Schistocerca > Schistocerca cancellata. The sequence goes on along the minus strand of NC_064631.1, from coordinate 184,448,050 downwards.
TCATCAGTCCCTAAGCTTACACACTACTTAACCTAAACTATCCTAAGGACAAGCACACACACCCATGCCCGTGGGAGGACTCGAACCTCCACCGGGACCAACCTCACAGTCCATGACTGCAGCGCCTCAGACCGCTCGGCTAATCCCGCGCGGCAGTTAACTTTGTAATTCACGCGCCTGTTATAAGTTCCTTTTTCACAAATTGTAGTAGGAAACTAGAGGCATTATTACAAAAAAGCTCTAACTGTTACCATTAAGAAGCGGCTACTACAGAATTTACCCCATGTTTATGATTTTGAATTGAACTTAATATTTTTCAGCGTAGCGCGGAGTGCACCTGAAACCTTGCATTTGGTATTAGGTATAGTCTAGCGTTCTACATTGCTGGCAGTGGTAGATTCCTACATAGCTGCCATGGCCTTGTTTCCAGTAACTCTAGTATATATCTCTATTTATGTGAATCGTATTGAAACTAAGTTCGTGATGATACGAGGAGTTGCTGCATTTCGATGATGAAAATAAATTGTTTTATGTGAGAGAAGCTGTACGGAAATACCTATAAGAAGGAATTTTACTTTGCATATTTATTTATTTGTGTATTTTTAATTTCATTACGTTATGTGAAATATGTAAAGTTTATCCGCGTGTAAATGTCGTACTGGTATATCTTTAGTAATTTAAGAACCATGCCTGGAGCAGTTAATAATAATGTAAGATCAGGGAAACAGGGAAATGGAGCGAGATGTATAACGGTGCTGCACAAGACAAAGTTTTGGTGTTTGAGAGACTGGATGCCGAATGTAGAGCGACAAAGAGAGTTGTATAACGGTGTTGCATGAGCCAAATTTTTTGCGTTTGTGAGACTGGGTGCCGAGTGTTGAGCGACAAATACGCTAAGTTATATTGTAAGAAGAAGAAAATTAATCATCTATGTGAAACATAGTTTAAAGAGAGTATAGACTTTTGAAGTTCGAAGGGTGTAGTTAAAAACGAACTTGCAAATTGGAAGTGTATTCGGCGTTCTATTTTTAAACAGTTATTTTGAAGGTTATTTATATAAGCAGTGAAGGAGAAAGAATGAGCATGAGGGATAGATTAAAGCGTAACACAAGGCTCATCAAATTCATAGTGATTCGTAATCAATAAACGATCACACATTTCTTCTAAGAAGACGAGTCAGAAATCTATACGGATCAGAATGTAGTCCACACAAATTAAATGTCCAGTACGACCGTATATCGTGTCGTAAACTGTACGACATAGATTTGATTTTCAGAAAACTACCAAATTACTGCGATTCGCCTCTCATTTATCAGTCATCAGTAATTTTAACGGTGATTTTTGTGATATTCAGTAGGAAGGGTTGCCATAGTGGATACGGCACACAGATCGGAACCACAGATTGTGGCATCATCGACACCATGAGGTAGGACCATGGAGGTAAAAATAAGGGAATATAGTGCCACAGACTTACACGCTGTACGTCGTTCTGAAGCCGGCGTCGCCACGTTAGATGCCCCAAAACATTAACAGACTACAGTTTACATGGAGATTTTTTACGATTGCTTCTTGTTCGTAATTTCTGTCATTTGCACGCAAAGACCCTTTTTTGGCCAGAGATATGCATTTGATCCAATAATACGATGCGTTTGCTATCGTGAACGTAGCTTCCGTTTTGTTTATACATCTCAAACAACAAAGAGAAGAGTGTGACGTGAAAAGGATACTTTCGTAATCAATTTAAATCGTCTTTTACAATATTTGCGTCGATAGCTAATGAAGCAAGAACTCTGAAAACAGGACCTGTTTGCTTTCTGGTAGTGCCGATTCTTATTTGTTACATTTTCAACTTTCAAATCATATGCACAACACTCTTAACGTTCACATTTTCAATAAAACTTACCTACTTATTCTTTGTTAGTCCATAAATTTGTGTAATGAGGAAAGAAGTTACCAATACATGCCACCATGACTTTTGGACGTCAGCAACGTGAAAGATTTTTCAAATGTCGAAGCAACAGAACTACATGGAGCCATCGAGGTACACCTCCAAGCAGAAATGAGTTCTTCTTTTATTAGACTGTTACTGCGTTAGGATCATTGTAGTTTACACATCTTCTCACTCAGAAATCTTACCTATAAAGTGTCTTTCTGTGAGTGGCCAATAATAGCAAGACAAGGTTTAGTCATTTTTGAAAGCATATTCCCTCAGTATGCAATTCGATAAATGTTCCTGTAGGTAGTTCTAATGGTAGTAATGAACATTTAAATTAATATCTCCTATATCAGTGCGAAAAGACGACACTGTGAACAAAGGAATGGACGCTGTAGTCAAAACCCAGTAACTTCCAACGAAGAAGATCCAGTCATTGACGAAATATGCGAAGAAATAAGTAATGCGATGAGAAATGCTAAGGGAGATGAAAACCTGATTGCCACGGGGGACTGGAACGCGACAGTGGGTGAAGAACCGGAGGAAGGAATTGTTGGCAAATATGGACTTGGAAGAAGAAATGAAAGAGAAGATAGACTAATCGAGTTCTGCTCGAGGCACCAATTAGTTGTTGAAAACACACTTTTCCAACATCACAAACGAAGAAGATACACAGGGAAGGCTCTGAAGACCTGAAGAGACAACTGATTTATTACATTCTTGTGAAAGGACGCTTTAGGAACAAGATAAACGGTTGCAGGAGCTATCCATCTGCAGACATAGGCAGTGATCATAACATGGTCCTGTTGCAAAGTTCACTGAGATTCAAACGTTTGAAGAAGAACGCAGTAAAACTTAGATGGGAATAAGAAAAACTGAAAACTGAGGGACTGGCAAAGCCTTATGCTAATGAAACAGACAAGCTAGCTAAAAATTTTCAACATGGTGGAGTAAATGAAGACTGGGATGAAATTAAATCTGGTATATACAAAGCCGCAGAAACGATAGTTGGATGAACTGAACCCAAAAACAAGACAAAATGGATTACAGCAGATATTATTGAGCTTATAGAAATCAGGAGATTATAGAAAAATGCAACTGATGAGCAAGGAAAAGGTGAATACAAGAGACTAAGGACTTTAGTTAATAGAGAAGCTAGGAAAGCAAAAGAAAATTTTCTTGAAGAAATGTGCAGGGAAGTGGAAGAAAATATGCAAAACGGAAGAACTGATTTAGTCTACAGAACAGCAAATCAATTATTTAACAAACGTAAAACAACACTGTCAAGCACAATACAAAATAAAGAGGGGAAAATGCTGTTTGGTGAAGACATGATGATGACATGGGAACAATACATAGAGGAGTTGTATGCCAGAACACTTCTTTCAGAGGAAGTAATAGGAAGAGAAGAGCAAGTACACGAAGATGACAAGGGAGATGAGATTCTGCAAGAAGAATTTGACAGAGCTCTAAAAGAACTACGGGAGAACAATGTAACAGGTATTGATGACATCCCCGCAGAACTAATAAAGAGTGCTGGTGACAGCATTAAAATGGTGCTGCTTAAACTTATTAGGTCCATCTATAACACAGGAGAGATACCGACAGACTTCCAGAAATGTTTCATTGTTCCTATACCAAAGAAGGCAGCAGCTACAAAATGTGAACAGTACCGAACTCTAAGCCTAATACCACGTGCATCAAAAATTCTCATCAAAATAGTTATGAAGAGAGTTGAAGAGAAGGTGGAGGATATGCTGAGTGAAGATCAGTTTGGTTTCAGAAGGGGATTGGGAGCAAGAGAGGCGATTCTGGCACTGAGACTCGTTATCGAAAAGCAATTACAGAAAAATAAACCAACTTATATTGCCTTTATAGAGATGGAAAAGGCATTTGATAACGTTATCTGGCAAGAGACGTTCAGAGGGTGAGGGAAAGTGGGATAAAGTACAAAGATATCCGCGTGATACTCAGTTTCTATAAGAATGAGGTGGCAGTGATTAGGAACTGCCACCAGAAACAAGAAGCAAATATTAGAAAAGGGGTAAGACAAGGATGTGCTCGCTCTCCTCTTATATTCAGTGCTTACTTTCAGGAAGCTATAGACCAAGTTCGAGAAACTACTGAGATGGGGATCAAAATTAATGGGCAGAAGATAGACATGCTACGTAATGCAGATGATATTGCTCTAGTCACGGAGACAAAAGAAGATCTAGAGAAAGTCCTCAGAACAATGGAAAAAAATTCAATGCAATCAGTATGGAATGAGAATAAACCAGAAAAAGACTAAATTGATGGTACGCAGTACAAGAGCAGAATATGAACCTCTGAGAATTAGAATTGGAAGAGAGGAGCTGGAAGTGATAGAGTTATGTACTTACCTGGGAAGCAAAATCACAGGCGATGGTAGAAGCCGAAAAGAAATTGCGAGCAGAATACAAAAGGCCAAAATTGCATTTAATCGGAGAAGGAACTTACTCACCAGTAACAACATCAGTCAGAAAATAAGGAAACGTATCATGAAAGGTTTCGTTTGGAGTGTGGCCCTATACGGATGTGAAACTTGGACAATTGGAAGAGAGAAGACGGCTAGAGGCCCTGGAGATGTGGTGCTATAGAAGGATGATGAAGATCAGATGTAGAGACAAAGTAACAGTTGAAGAAGTGCTTAGAAGAGTAGAGGAAACCAGACCTCTGTGGAGGCACATCCAAACAAGAACAGACAAACTTGTAGGGCACATCCTACAGCACAACAAAATCATTGGAACAAAAGCAGAAGGAGCTACTGAGGGAAGGAATCGGCAGGGGCGGCCAAGGATATCATACATGCAACAGATCATGAATGACGTTGGATGTAACACATACGTGGAAATGAAGAGGAAGACAGACAGAAGAGAGGAAAGGCGCTTTGCTGCAAAACAACCTCATGGTTGAACACTAAAAGAAGAAGCCTCACACATATATTCCGCACTAACTTGTATTATCTTTTAAACACTATCCTGATTCCTCCATTTTGAAGAACATTTCTCGCCAGGATCTCTCTACATCAGTTTTTCAGGACTAAGAATTTTACTTCAGAATTTCATTTTGAAGTTTGCAAAGCACATAAGCCTACAAAAGGTTCGTGATAAATTAACAGTACTAGGATACTACGCAACTACTGTTTTTATTCATTGCTCCATCCATCACACAGGAGACCAAATTTGGCACAATGTACTAGTCAGAATCATGAACACTGGTGTGTATTATGAGAAATGTCTTATGCATAAGTGAAGGGTACACGAGAATAACCGCGAAGTTCCATAAGAATTTAAAATTTAGTTCAGAGTGCTTGGAATGGAAACTGAAGTATTACAATGTGGCAAGGAAGGAAGATCGAGATCCATTTTCTAGTCGGAGTTTTTCTCTTCTCCTTTTATGTTTCATATTATAGTTACGTATGCTATGCATGTTAGTGGCCTTCCCACAATACTTGAAAGTCACTCAGGCATTGTAAACCATATTGGAACTGTTACATTGCTTAGTAACAAAACAAAGGTCAACAGAAAACTGAGCTACAATGTGCGTCCAAATTAAGATGGAAAAGCAGTTTTCTCAGTCAGTTTACTGTTTTGGGGATTCTGCGCATTTCTTAACCGAAATGATCACATCAGAAATGTTGGAGAACGGCGATGAACGTTCTAGTTCCGTGCAAAATGCAAGTACAAGGAAAAGAAACATTTAGGGGCATATTTCTGATTCTTCAAACAGTTTATGCGCTATGAGTCACGATACAGGCGATGTTTGTAAGCTCCTGCGATTCAGATGTTTTCAGAATGTTCCACTTATAGAAAGGAATAGATTAATGAAAGAATTCAATTAAATTGCTTCTTGTGATACACAATACGTACCTGACTGGACTTAAAAGCGTATTTACCAAAGAAAAGTCACTAAACAGCCATACATCCTCAGAGGTTATTTTATTTAGACGATGTGTCTCGGTATCTCATTAATGTCATCTTCAGGCCACTGCATGTTAAAAATAACGAGTATTCACGTAGTGTATATCAAGGTATATCACAGTTAAAATTACAGAAAATGAAGCGTAATAATATAAGTTGTTAAAACCTACAAAATGCAGTATTTAGTGTTGAGTTCAGTACCTGTGCACACAAAGCACACCTACTCAGAATATGTACACATACAGGTTAGCATCGAAGATATTTTGACTTGACAAAGTTAAAATACACTCATGGAAATTGAAATAAGAACACCGTGAATTCATTGTCCCAGGAAGGGGAAACTTTATTGACACATTCCTGGGGTTAGATACATCACATGATCACACTGACAGAACCACAGGCACATAGACACAGGCAACAGAGCATGCACAATGTCGGCACTAGTACAGTGTATATCCACCTTTCGCAGCAATGCAGGCTGCTATTCTCCCATGGAGACGATCGTAGAGATGCTGGATGTAGTCCTGTGGAACGGCTTGCCATGCCATCTCCACCTGGCGCCTCAGTTGGACCAGCGTTCGTGCTGGACGTGCAGACCGCGTGAGACGACGCTTCATCCAGTCCCAAACATGCTCAATGGGGGACAGGTCCGGAGATCTTGCTGGCCAGGGTAGTTGACTTACACCTTCTAGAGCACGTTGGGTGGCACGGGATACATGCGGACGTGCATTGTCCTGTTGGAACAGCAAGTTACCTTGCCGGTCTAGGAATGGTAGAACGATGGGTTCGATGACGGTTTGGATGTACCGTGCACTATTCAGTGTCCCCTCGACGATCACCAGTGGTGTACGGCCAGTGTAGGAGATCGCTCCCCACACCATGATGCCGGGTGTTGGCCCTGTGTGCCTCGGTCGTATGCAGTCCTGATTGTGGCGCTCACCTGCACGGCGCCAAACACGCATACGACCATCATTGGCACCAAGGCAGAAGCGACTCTCATCGCTGAAGACGACACGTCTCCATTCGTCCCTCCATTCACGCCTGTCGCGACACCACTGGAGGCGGGCTGCACGATGTTGGGGCGTGAGCGGAAGACGGCCTAACGGTGTGCGGGACCGTAGCCCAGCTTCATGGAGACGGTTGCGAATGATCCTCGCCGATACCCCAGGAGCAACAGTGTCCCTAATTTGCTGGGAAGTGGCGGTGCGGTCCCCTACGGCACTGCGTAGGATCCTACGGTCTTGGCGCGCATCCGTGCGTCGCTGCGGTCCGGTCCCAGGTCGACGGGCACGTGCACCTTCCGCCGACAACTGGCGACAACATCGATGTACTGTGGAGACCTCACGCCCCACGTGTTGAGCAATTCGGCCGTACGTCCACCTGGCCTCCCGCATGCCCACTTTACGCCCTCGCTCAATGTCTGTCAACTGCACATACGGTTCACGACCACGCTGTCGCGGCATGCTAGCAGTGTTAAAGACTGCGATGGAGCTCCGTATGCCACGGCAAACTGGCTGACACTGACGGCGGCGGTGCACAAATGCTGCGCAGCTAGCGCCATTCGACGGCCAACACCGCGGTTGCTGGTGTGTCCGCTGTGCCGTGCGTGTGATCATTGCTTGTACAGCCCTCTCGCAGTGTCCGGAGCAAGTATGGTGGGTCTGACACACCGGTGTCAATGTGTTCTTTTTCCATTTCCAGGAGTGTAGATCACGCGAAACATTACGAAAATCGGAAAACAGACAATACATGAAATCTGGAAAACAAAGGAATAACGTTTCTAGAGTTTCTTTCTTTTTCCTATTTTATTTGTTTTTATTTACTTTGACTTTTATTTTTTATATTATTTTTTACTTTTTATGTAAAAAGACATTTATAATTCTTATAGGTGAGAAACATTCTAGATCTTAAGGAAACCTGTCGTGACTGAAATTAAAACGAGAGATAATGTATGGAGTACACAATAATGTACATATTTATTGCCTAAGTAGTATCACCACAAGTGATATAACAGAATTAGTTGTCACAGTACCAAAAATGCAACCAGAGGCAATGCAATGTTAAGTGTGATGTACCTTGACATATACTACATATATCTTCGTTGTTTTTTCGCGTGCAGAGCCTGAAGGTGGCACTAGTGAGATGCCGAAACTGGTCGTCTAAATTCATAACTTCTGAAAACATATAGCTACTTGGTCATCTATCTTTGGTAATATCCGATCAGCCGCTGCCCCGTATCCGCGAAGGACCAACAAAGGTATTATCAGTGCAAATCTTTTGACGCAAAGAGCACCAAACAAAATGTCTAGATGAGACTGTAGGTCATGATTTTTCCCATGTTTGTACAGTCCGTATTAATTTAGATGGACAATTACAGGATGTTCAGCTATATCTACCAGTATCCTCGGAATTGCATGGAACCTCTAACAGGCGTTTTATTTCTCTTGAGAAGGCATCGGCTACCACAGGGTAAGAATATGTGGAGACCAGAGGAAACCATAACACCGACACCGAAAACATTTAAATGAGAACCCATATCTAAAGACCATCAACATATATAGTCACTGAAAGGCTGCGTATCATATTATTACATTCACAATGGCAAACGGCTATAGTTACCAGAACTGTAAACGTGTTGCAGTCAGAGAAAAATCCTCCAAACCGTGTGTCATGAGAACAATATCGATTGATTTTTATGGCTAACTACAACCCATGTTTTGTATACATGTTCAGTGTGTGATAAATTTAGAGCTGACTGCTCTAAATTTGGTTTACTAATAAACAAGGAGAAGATGCAACTCAGATACAAAATCTGAATAAGCAGAAGTAACATCTAAAGAGTTAAAATTAGCTACATATGAGGAACATAAACATGTTTTACAAGATTAAACGTTCTGAAGACCAGGAAATCTTTTATTAACAAAGCAATGTGTATAAATTATCAGAGGAATCTTCCTCTTCCTAATTGTAAGTAGGCTGTTTATGTTTTCTTTATGTAAGTTTGATGTTTATGTTTTCTTATTGGCAACGTTACGTAGCGCTCTCTGTATGAAAATCACTGGCTGTGCTGTGTGCAGTATGTGGCTAGTTTGCATTGTTGCCTGCCATTGTTGTCATGAACTGCTATAGCTGGATGCGAACAGCGCGTAGCGCTGGGCAGTTGGAGGTGAGCCGCCAGCAGTGGTGGATGTGAGGAGAGAGATGGCGGAGTTTTGAAAAATGTCAGGAACTGCTGTATATATTATGAATCTTGAGGTAAATACATTGTTTGTTCTCTATTAGAATCTTTCATTTGCTAAGACTATCAGTAGTTAGTGCCTTCCGTAGTTTGTATCTTTTATTTAGCTGGCAGTAGTGGCACTCGCTGTATTGCAGTAGTTCGAGCAACGAAGATTTTTGTGAGGTAAGTGATTTGTGAAAGGTATAGTTTAATGTTACTCAGGGCCATTCTTTTGCAGGGATTTTTGATAGTCAGATTGCGTTGCGCTAAAATTATTGTGTGCCAGGTTAAGCACAGGCTTGTATAATTGTTCTAAGCGGACATTTCATATGTATAAATTGTTCTAAGGGGACGTTTCATATGTCGACCCTTAGCCTAGGATACCTCACTGGAATCTTCTGATTTTTTCTTGTAGTTTGTGTATTTAGTGTAGCTTTTGTTTATTGCTAGCGCGTAATTGTAGAGAGAATCTCCTTTGTAGTTGCAGTCTTTCATTGTTGTAATGTAAAACAGTTGTGGCATGCATGTAGATTTGCAACAAGTATTTCGCAGCTGCGCTTGTAATTAACTACATATTATTTTCAGTGCTATGTTAATGTGTTCTCTTATTTTTGCTCTTCAAATTGTGTTTTTCTGTGTTATCGTGTGAAATATTGTCACAATAATGGCGTGTGAAAAACGTAACACTCGGCTCCAAAGTAAAATGAGAAACGACAGTGAAGACGAAAGCAATGTGTTAGCGCCACTGTGTAATGAGTTAACTAATGTTCAAAGTAGTAATTTGGTAACTGTGCATAGGGAAATGGAGCGGGCGTCAAACAATGGCGTAGACAGTCAAACATGTAGTGAACAGGGAAGCATTATCGATCGATCGGTCGGCAACAGCTCGCCTCAGGAATCCGAAATGATAGGACACAATTTTGCAAATACTGTAGATTCAGGTTTTGCGTCCTCACCGTTTTCTCAAATGAGTCAAGACACATTTTCTGCTTGTCAAAATGTGAATGTTGCTGGTGCAAATGCACTGCCGAAAAGCGTAGAGGAACAGATTCCAGACACTAATGCATTGTTATTACAATTAATGCAACAAATGGGACAAAATCTTCTAAAGTTAGACACAATGGAACAAAATCTTAATAAGTTAGACACAATGGAACAAAATCTTAAAAAGTTAGACACAATGGAACAACACCAGAAACAAACACAGCAACAGTTACACACAATGGAACAAAATCAGAGACAAACACAGCAAAAGCTTCAAAAGTTAGACACCACACTTGAACAAACACGTGAAGATTTAACTACTGAATTACATAACATTGAATCGAAATGTCAAAAAGTCTGTAATGACGTAAAAACACAAATTTGTGAGCATTTTCAGCCTATTTTTTCGCGGCATGAAAATGCATTACAGAATCACGAAGCAGCCATAAAAGAGCTGCAAACCATTGTTCATGAAAATCATGAGACCTTGTGGGCTAAAATTGACTCAGTTGCATCTACCGATTCGGTTACGCAACTGGCAAAAACTCAGGAAAACTTAAAGAACACAGTAGATTCGATTTCAACACAAATGGACACTCTGAAACTTGGTTCAGAAAAACACACTGAGGAAATGTGTTCACTATCGGAGAAAGTAGCTGAACTTTCGGATCAGGTCACTAACTTATCTACAAAGGTAGATGATGATCTAAATGACACAAGACCCGTAGCCTTCACTGACACAGAAGAGTATGAACAAATAAGAAAATTCAAACAAAATGAGAATCAAATTAATACGCAATACAAAAGAGAAATGCGGGAAGTACAAGATCAGCTGACACAGGTAATACAAGAATTACGTATTTCAGAGGACACTCGCGCCCCAATAAGGGAAGAGGGACATAGAAATACGGAACAGCCACAAAATAATAACACAGAGCATTTCGGTAATTATGAAAGGAATTGGCAAGGTGCACCGAATTTTGAGATGGAACCGCCGACACGACGTAACAATGACCGATATGTGACTCGCCGACATGATGATTTTGACTATAAGCTGTTCATTACTACACGTAAATTCAAAACATTTAAGAATTCTGGCAACGACATTCATCCACAAGCATGGCTCCATCAATTCTCTCATTGTTTTCCTCCCAACTGGTCATTAGAACACAGATTAGAATTTATGTGTGGCTATTTGGAGAATGAACCAGCTGTAAGAATGCGATCGGTCATTCACGATTGCCACAGTGAAGGAGAATTTTACCATGCGTTCCTCTCAGCATATTGGTCACAAGCTACACAAGATCGCGTGAAACATAGTATCATGATGATGAAACACTTTGAACAATCTGAATTTTCCAGTCTTGTCAAATATTTTGAAGACATGTTGCACAAGAATCAGTACCTGTCAAACCCATACAGCCCCTCAGAACTCATCCGCATTTGCTTAATCAAACTGCCTGAACATTTGAGACATATTATTTTAGCAGGACGTTGCAAAGACGACATTGAAGCGTTTCAGGGACTGTTACAAGAACTGGAAATTGACACAGACAGTCGCGGGATGCGAAAACAGGAAAACAATCATTACAGGTCACATCCGTCACAATTCCGTGACGACAGAAACAATAAATGGCCACGACAAACCTATTCTTACAACGTAAATCGTGACCAAAACAGACACCACCCATATGATAACCACTGGCAGAGTAATAGTTACAGGGAAAGATCACCTTTCCGCGGTAATGACTATCACAGAGACAATCAGAGAAACAGACAATATGGGAACCAAAATAACTATTATCAAGGGAGACAGAATAACTTTAGACGCAACGGTCCAGCGCGTAGTTACGATTCAAGGAGAAATTCTCCACCATGTGACCGACAAGAAAGAAACTATGGAAACTACCGACATGACGACAGACGATATGATCGTAACGACAGACCTGAATTGCATCAGAACTGGCGAGATTTAAACAGAGCAGAGCACTCTCGTCACGATGAATTTGTAGAAGTTAGGTCTCCAAATCCCAATAACGACGCGCGCCAACAAAGAGACAATAGGCGATGACTCACACCACTGGCAGCCACAAGACGTACTTATGAAACTGATGACGCAGCTGCCGTAGCTAGTAATTACGTAAAAATGGAAGACATTAGGGACATCTTACTCCAGGAACACGACGTAACACGTAACACCATTGCATATCCTGTGATTCACATTACTGTAAATGACGTAAAATTTACGGCAGTACTTGACTCTGGCAGTCCCATTTCAGTAATTAGCGAAACAGCTTTTAGCAAATGCAACAAAGCGAACGATTGCCCCACACTTCCGTTACGTAAGATTAAATTACAAGGTGCAATCTTTGGAAAAAGTGTAGATGTACGCCAACAAACCAACTTAGAATTCTTTTGTCAAAGCCACAGCTTCTCTATGAACTTCCTTATTGTTCCATTATTGTCGACGGAAATTATACTGGGAGTAGACTTTTTGAATGAATACAAAGCAATCTTAAGCTTTCACGATGCTGAAATAAGTTTAGAGAAAGAAGGTAAGTCAATAGCTTTGAAATTTGAAGACTGGCTCTCAAACCATGATGAGGAAATTAATCGGCTTTACGTTCTGTTAGACAACAGTTCGGAATTTTCTACGGAACTAGACACCAACAATCACTCTGCAAGTACTGACAGGGATGACATCGACGGCATATTTGAAATTAATGAGTTAATTCAGAATAAAATTCAAACAATTGAGAATTGTAATGACACTGATAGGCAGGACCTTTTTGAGATTTTACAAGCACATTCCACAGTTTTTACTCACAAAACAGGAACAATCAAGGGGTTTCAATACCAATTTCGTGTTCATGAGCATACTAAATTTTGTGTTAGACCTTACGTAATTCCGGCGCATTATAGGGACCGTGTTAGAACAGAAATACAATCTATGCTTGTCGAGGGCATTATTGAGCCTGCAGTAAGCTCATACAACAACCCATTACATGTTGTTGAGAAGAAGAATGGATCGATCAGGCTTGTTTTAGATTCGAGACAAATCAATACTATCATCATTCCTGAAACAGACAGGCCGCAGACGATGGAAGAACTTCTTCAAAATTTTAATGGTGTAAAAGTGTTGTCTTCCATTGATCTCAGATCCAGCTTTTATCAGATCGAACTTCATCCAGAATGCAGAAAATACACAGCTTTCCTTTGTTTCGGCGTTTGTTATCAGTTTCGGAAACTTCCTTTTGGTTTGAACATTTCTTCAGCAGCATTCATTCGTGGGTAAAATTCCATATTACCTGAGTTCTTAAAACGTCACATCACTTTATATGTGGACGATATTCTAATAGCAGAAGCTTCATGGGAACAACATAACCGCATCCTCAACAGTTTGTTACGTATTTTTGCAGAATCTGGAATTACAGTTAACTTGGAAAAGTCTGAATTCGGTAGGTCAAAGGTGAAGTTTTTGGGACATATTATTTCTTCTGAAGGCATTCAGCCGGATCCAGAAAAGTTAGAAGCAATCAGAGCCATTCCTGTTCCATCCACAAAAAGACAAGTCCGCAGTTTTCTAGGTCTCGTAAATATTTACCGTCGTTTTCTGAATATGCAAATTCTAGTTACACCAAAACTTTGTTCTCTCACTGGAAAAAATACTATTTGGAACTGGGACGAACAAGCACAGTTGGAATTCAATTCTTTGAAAGAAGCGTTACTTCACGCGCCAATACTAGCTCATCCAGATCTGTCACAAGATTTCTGCCTTAGCACTGATTCTTCCAAAGTTGGTCTTGGTGCCCATTTATTTCAAGAAGCCATAGAAGATGACTTTACTGTTCAGAAAACCATTGCTTTTGCTAGCCGAGTGCTAACAAAATCTGAAAAAAATTATTCCGTTACTGAATTAGAAGCTTTAGCTATCGTTTGGGCATTTAACAAATTCCGTTTCTTTCTTTCTGGTAAGCACGTAAAAGTATACAGTGATCATCGTGCATTACAATTTCTTATGTCTTCAAAATTAAATCATGATAGGTTAAAACGTTGGGCATTGTTTCTGCAAGAATTCCGCTTCACAATAGTCTACATTCCCGGCAAGGAGAACATTGTTGCGGACGCGCTGTCACGCGCACCGGCTGGGCTTGAGAAAAGTAACACAGAAGGCAACCTCGAGAAAAATTTCAGTATTCTTTACATTCAGAAAGTCGCCTTTGAAAACTTCATCACCACATCTTTAAAGGACATTGCTCATGAACAAGATAAAGATCCGATTTGGAAAGATATCAAAGGTAAATGGCATGAAAAGACACACACTCAGATTCGGCATTATTACCTGGTTAGAAACAACATACTCTTCAAACGCTGCACTGTTGATGACAAGCTATGGGTACTTTGCATTCCAGACGATTTTGTTAATAAGCTCATTTGGTACATTCATTTCAGCTACGCACATTTTGGCCCACGAAAATGTTATCATATTCTTCGAACGACTTGTTATTTTAACAATATGGAAAAGCGAATTCGAAGAGTCTTGTCTATTTGTAAACTTTGTCAAAAGGCGAAACCATCTACTATCTCACATCGTGCTCCGTTATTTCCTATTATTCCTTCTAAATTAAAAGAATTTGCTGCTGTTGATCTCTTGGGACCCCTTGTCAGAACATCGAATGGATTTTCGTACGTTCTAGTCGCTGTTGAACTTACTTCAAAATTTGTTTCTTTCACTCCGTTACGTAAAGCCACTGGACGGTCTGTATCCAACGCCTTTGTTAAAAATTTCTTACGTGAAGTTGGACACGTTAGTAAAGTCATTTCAGATAACGGACCGCAATTCAGATCTGCTGTTTGGTCACGCATGCTTCGGAATCATAAAATCAAACCTGTTTTTATTTCATTGCATTCACCACATTGTAACCCGTCTGAACGGATTATGAAAGAAATCAATAAGCTTTGCAGACTTTATTGTCACAGAAAGCATCAGCATTGGGACAGATATTTACACTTATTTCAAAATGTGCTGAATGAAATGCCTCATGATTCCACTGCTTTACCACCTACTCTTGTACTGAAGAATGAAGAACCTCCGAACAGAATCAGAGAGCTTGTACCTTTCCCGAATACACGTAAACTTCGACACAAAGACATAATTGATTTGGCTCTTAAAAATATAAAATCTGCAGCAGACAAAAGGAGAAAACTACACGGTAAAGCAAATGCAAAGAAATTATATATTGGTCAGAAAGTTCTCATTAAAGCTCATTCATTGTCACATAAGAAGAAACACTTGAGTCACAAATTCTTTCTAGTTTACAATGGACCTTACAGAATCCGACGTATACCACATGATAATTGCGTTGAAGTTGAAACTCTGCGTACTAGGAAGAGTAAAGGTTTACACCACATTTCTCATGTAAAACCATTTATTGACAGATAATCTGCTTTTTAACTTAGTCTTTGCAATTTTCACTTCACGCTGCTTGTACAATTTGTCACACTGAGAAACTGTTAACATGCAACTATGTTTTAAAGCTAACTAACCATCCAGTCAAGAACCAAGAGAAATTATTTAAACAGAAATTACGAATGCATTGTTATTGCGAACAGACGACACAGTGTAATTGTGTGTGTACATTCTTGCTTGTTAGTTGCACGATTAGAACATTTACCAGCACTGCTAATGAAATTTTCATGCAACATTTTGGTTTGCTTGAGAGTGGATTCTGGATTTGAGGTGCTTTCTGTGAAATGCCAGATTACACAGTGGTTAGTTTATGTGACAGCTACACGATTTTATCACGACGCTGCTAATGCGTGACAATTTACAATGTTGCTTTTGCGGTGTATCTGTTTTATATCTGCACAGTTTTTTCTGAACTCTTCTATAAAGTGAGACATGTTTTAGTGGTGACTTTTGTACTATTGCTACAATGAGACAGCCTTTTCTGTAGCACAACAATACGTTACAGCACAGTACTTTCCTCATCACGGCAATAAGCGTAATAACTAAGTTATCTATACGCAAAGCATTTCACTTTGTTTATCATGAGGTAAGTACATTGACTTCTGCAGAACTTAGCTTTCGGAGGACAATGACTACGACACTTCCCAGAGATTATCTTACAGCAAGACGCACATTTAGCGCTACAGGACACGTATTTAAGTGATTAATTTTGTACTTAAAACATTTATTTTTAAAGATTTTTGAATTACAAAGAAAGTTTTCCATGATACATTTCATTACATTGCTGTAATCTGTAACACCTGAGGGTATAATTACAATAATCCTCAGGGGGGTACACGCCTACTTTGTGTACCATGTGTTTGGCAAGCACAAGGAGCCCTAGCTAATATGGTATTTGCTTATACAACTTTACACATCGGTACCATATTTCTCTAACACATAAATTACACAGCTATCTGATCATTTAACTGAGAGAGACAAACCTTTTTACTACGTCAGTGACACATGTTTACGCAATTACAGAGTTGGATTATTTCACACTTAAGAAATTGTATTTTGTCTGTACTGTGTGAACTCTTCATATTTTTTCGGAACCATTGTGATACTATGAGAGCTTTGAATGATGTATTTGGTAAGGGAGTATGATTTTAAAGTACGTTTGAGGTAGATGACACTTTTGACATGAGCAGAGAATTTTGTTAGGTTTTGAAACAATTGCAGAAAGCTACGACGTTTTTGAGATTTGACTGAGGTGTTATGATGTAATTTTTACGACGACGATGTGTATTATGCTGTTGAGGTACGTTTATGTCAATAAGATGATGCTACCATATATGAGGAATGTGATTACGTGTTTATATGTATATGAATAATGAATAGTAGTTAGGGACTGTTGACTTGTGAAAAAGGATGTTTGAAACCAAGAATCGTACTTTAAGAGTTATGAAATGTGTGTAAATGCGTGAATGTATCACAATGAAGACGAAAATTTTTTGGACACTGTCATATCAATAGCATTTTGTTTCTACACATTTGCAACGCAAATTCTTGACCTGTGAAATGTTTTTATATGAGACTGTCACTGTAGCGGAAACTACTGTCGTAAATATTTCCGTAAGAAAGTTAAGTGACCACCTGCACATAATGTGACGTGGGCACCCAGGTGTGTCAGACACCTGGAGAACAAGCCTTTTCAGACGCTCAGGTAGAAAAGAAAGCCATTAGGGTGTGCCAGAGGCACAGGTGGAAGAGAAGGACAAAGAGAGGCCATTAAACTCGCTCTTGACAATTCTTTGTAGAGGGCATCGCTAATGCGACACGCTCGTTACTTGAAAACATATGATTTTTGTAATGCGTTGTGGGCACACAGCTGTGTCAAACACCTGGAGAACAAGCCATTAGGATGTGCCTTTCATCGCTAATGCGACACCCTCGTTACTTAAAAATTTATGATATTTACTGAAATGCCTAACAAAATGACAAGAAATATTTTTACATCTGCACACCTGATTATGACAAGAGTCTTTGTACGAGAGTTGAGAGCAATTAACTTATGAAATGAAATGTCACATGACTACTGAATGACATTTTTATGCTTTGGTTTGCGTAATTGCTTATTTCATTTGATGTCTGGTTTCCAGCTGTGTAGCAGCATTGCTTTTATAAAATAAAATGCATTTGCTAATGTGAACACTTTCTGTCAACAGATCTATTAAATAATTATTTTATGATCCACATTCTTTAAAAAGGAGCACTTGGAAAGGAAAGAACAATACGAAGGAACTCGTAACAGTAAAACATGATTTTCTTTTCAAGTACATGGTAATATTTTTTTACAATAAGTTGTTATGGTGCACCACTTTAATTACATAGACATTAAGATGTGAATAGACATTTCCCTTGTCTGCATTGTTGTTTTTCCTGTAATATTTTTTCTGCTTGCGCTATGTCATGTTTAGGTATAAGTTGCTGCTGTTTGTCAGGCATAGTGTTACTGAATTTGACTTTGTGTTACTCTTCTAAGCTAGTTTTTCTTGTTTCCTGCATTGCCTTATATTAGTTGTAATATTGCACTTGCTTTGCTAATTTATGCTGCTAGCTTTGCCAATTTGCATTTTTTGTCATTTCTGTTTGTGTTGATTTGTTGTGATGCTGCATTGCCTCATCCCTTGGTATATATATCTGAGCTCAGTAGATTTAAGTTAGCTTAAGAGGGGGTAGACTATATAAGAAACTGACTATGGAGAATAGGTAAAGAATGCATTGCGAAGAAAGATTTGGGCCCCAATGAGTATTGTACAATCAGAAATAATTATTTTGAAAGAAATATGAATAGAATACAGGAACGAGGTATAGGTAGGATTTTCTTGGAAATAAATGATGAGGTAAGCAATGTGTGAACATATAAATACAGAAAGCATGCTTAGATAGAATTTTTGGTGGAAGCAAAGGTTGAAATAAGACGAACGATCTATGGAATGAAGGGAGATCTCCAAGCAAAATACTGCAGTAAAAGAAACCCTGTCCTTTTCTCTTTGCTGCTTTTTCCCAATATGAAATTGTGTGTTGTCCTTTCCATTTGTGTTATCCCACTATGTGTTTGGGTACCCGTGTGTATTTGTGTTTTTCCTGTCTTTATGTGTTTAGCTGATGAGAGCTATGTTGTAGAATTTTTCTAATACTCTGTTATTTTCTTTGTAAAGATGTTAGACATTATTTATTCTGTTTTAATGCTCATGTGTGAAGTTGATGTTTCAAAAGTGATTCTGATCTTTTATTTTTGTACTCATGTCATCATTCCTGTAACACTGATGTATATGTTTATTTCTATTCTTTTGTAAAGCCCCTATTACCACAAATATTATCTGTATTGTTATGTTTTTAATGATGTATTTGTATCTTTGTAATTGTATTCTTATGTTATATAATTGTAATTGACGCCAGTTAATCAAATTAAGTAACTTGAAAGCATTCATTTCACTGCACACATTTCGGTTGGTCATACTATATGGACAATATGTGAGAAGTAGGGACTGAGAGTGTTTGCACGTGTGTTAATAATTCAGCAAGGGACTGGATAACAGCATTGCTGGTTCTAAGGACAATTCCAAAAACTTTGTGAGTGCACAAGTGGTGGTTATGGACTTGCTCTATTATCCGCAAGACTCTTCAATGGTGATTGTGCACCTGCACAGTCGCAACAGATGGCTGCTGGCCATTTCTACAAGGACAACAGTGGGTCTGCTCCTCTGGTGGCCCACCAATACCATACTCTCTACCAGGACTACAGTGGGCCTGACCACAACTTCTACAAGGACTACAGTGGGTCTGCATCTCTGGTGGCCCACCAATACTCTCTACCAGGACTGCAGTGGGTCTGCTCTGTGATGACCTACCTACCAATATTCGCCATAACTTCGAATGACTCTGCTGTGGGTTTGCTCTGTTGTGGCCCATTACCTGTCAGCATGTCAAGAGTCAGCACTGTCTTTCCGTTGGAAGGACAACACTACTTCTTCAAGACTGCATGGAAATCCACTACTTCTGTGTGCAATTTCTTTTACTAATGAGACTTTGTGAAAAAAAACTGTAATTACTATTATGATGAATGATCAGGACTGTCTTTATGGACTGTGAGAAAATTTTAGCTTTTGACCAACATTGTATCAATAAGTGTGTGCATTGGATATCTTTGTTAGTGCAATTATGAAAAATTTTATCAAATCATTATTGGCCACTGGCCAAAAACATTTGTAAAATTTTTTGTGGGGAGCATGGGGGCTATGTAAGTAGGCTGTTTATGTTTTCTTTATGTAAGTTTGATGTTTATGTTTTCTTATTGGCAACGTTACGTAGCGCTCTCTGTATGAAAATCACTGGCTGTGCTGTGTGCAGTATGTGGCTAGTTTGCATTGTTGCCTGCCATTGTTGTCATGAACTGCTATAGCTGGATGCGAACAGCGCGTAGCGCTGGGCAGTTGGAGGTGAGCCGCCAGCAGTGGTGGATGTGAGGAGAGAGATGGCGGAGTTTTGAAAAATGTCAGGAACTGCTGTATATATTATGAATCTTGAGGTAAATACATTGTTTGTTCTCTATTAGAATCTTTCATTTGCTAAGACTATCAGTAGTTAGTGCCTTCCGTAGTTTGTATCTTTTATTTAGCTGGCAGTAGTGGCACTCGCTGTATTGCAGTAGTTCGAGCAACGAAGATTTTTGTGAGGTAAGTGATTTGTGAAAGGTATAGTTTAATGTTACTCAGGGCCATTCTTTTGCAGGGATTTTTGATAGTCAGATTGCGTTGCGCTAAAATTATTGTGTGCCAGGTTAAGCACAGGCTTGTATAATTGTTCTAAGCGGACATTTCATATGTATAAATTGTTCTAAGGGGACGTTTCATAATGTTTGAACCAACGAAGAAAATTACCACAGGAAGCTATCATTTTATTCCTTCAGTTTTCATTTGTTTTCTTCTGGGAAATTGGTACTTTATACGTGTAACAAAACAATTTCCAACATAGCTCTTGATGAAGTGTGTTTAGTGTTGCGTCATTTCTATTCGTAAATTTTGTCTGACTGTGTGCGAAATCAGAGTATTCTGTGATACCTGTTCTGGACAGAAGAAAACACCTGGAAGTGATGTTTTGGGGCAACTAAGATGGCGGTCATCAGTTTCACGTTTTTGATGTCATGGCAACTCCATTTAACTTTATCTCCATGGGTAGGACAGATGCGCTGTTCAGATCTTTCGGCTTCCGCAAAGGAAGTATCAACAAACAGAAGTATAAAAAATAAACAGTTAAATCAAGCAATTCAAATAAAGTTCTAAATCAATGTTAAAATTACACAGACTGCTTTCTTTAATTTCGCGAAATATGTAGTAATATGAACTCTCTTACAAGCGCAATTAAACGAACATTTCTGGTATGTAACTGGGCACTCCAAAGCGAGGTAGCTGTAAAGATAACTATCAACACGAAGAAGTACCCACATCCAAGTCGTTCTCAGCAGTACCTTTATGATAAAATACTTATAGTCCGTAATAAACTCATTTATGAATGTTAGCATATATATATATATATATATATATATATATATATATATATATATATGTGTGTGTGTGTGTGTGTGTGTGTGTGTGTGTGTTGTAATTTAAATTTTAAGCCAACGTAAAGGTTGATGGTGAAAGGGAAATTTTGTCTGTAGTAGGGAAAGGAAAGAGTGTTGCACCTCTGATCCACTCCAAGATAACTGGGATCTGCGTGAAAGGTCAGAGATCTATAACAGATATCAAGCACCTTTCCGTAGGCCAAAACATGGAAACTGTTAAAAGGTTCTACTAAGATTACAAAGTACCGTACCACCACCTCTCTATCTCTCTCTCTCTCTCTCTCTCTCTCTCTCTCTCTCTCTCTCTCCATTCCTCCCTACATATCTCTCTCTCTCTCTCTCTCTCTCTCTTCCTTCCTTTTCTCTCTCTCTATCTCTCCCCCACACACATACACACACACACACGTGCACACACATTCAGTTCGAGAAGTAGTTTATTATAGCTCCTACCTTCAAGATCCGATCAAGTTTTTCCTTGATGAAATGTAAAATGTCGTAATGGTAATCTTCTCTTAAAAATAGTGAATTTGGAATGCCTTTGACTTATTCCCAATTCCATATGTGCACTCACTTGCTGGTAACGAAAATTTACACTAAGAATAGCTAGTCACTTATCTGGAGTAAATAGTTCGAAACTCAGTTTAGTTCGATCTAATTGTAAGTTGTGGCACAAATCTCAAATATAATTTATAAACGATACATTTTTTACTGCCAAAAAACCTGCAGAGATTCCACTGTGATCTGGACAGTGTGATCCGTTATTTGTGTCTGTCATGTCGATACGTCTGATCTACTGATATGTATTGATTATTCTTTTTCTGCTTTGGGGCGATCTACGTTCACTCTATCACGTCATGGAGGTTTCTGTTATTTTCATGTATTTAACGCCCATTATTACGAGAGCATACTTTTTGGCTCTCGTCTGGAATGTCAGGTGCCATTTCATGAGATCAAAAAGTCGTTGATGAACGTACATATCACAGGAACTTTGTTTGGTTACAGTTTCTTCATCAATTAGGGTTCGAGCTTCCTTATTCCAAGTTTGTAATATTGAAGGGAAACCTACCATCTATAAAACTGAGATCGTGGGTCACACACCAGCGGATTGTGTGAGAACTTGCGCCAAGATTGAACCAGAAGCATTGTATGGGATTTTAATAATCTGCTGAAATCATCAAGTGCTGAGCTTCCTTTTAAGTTGCAAAGTGTTGTATGCCAGGTTGGGCAGATGCTCCTAGGCCATTAAGGAATATGACTTCCAAATTTTATATATATATATATATATATAAAAGAGGAGAGTTTTGTGGTGGTAAATGCATAATCGCTTCTGACCAAATGATCCAAATGATTCAAAGATATACAGACTGAGCAGAACAGTCTGTTGAATTTAATTCTCTGTTAATGCAGCAAGCCCTATATAGCCGATATTGAAGAACCGTGTATCAGGAAAACAGGATGCCTCCAGGATGGAGATCACATATGAAAGAACAGCTGTCAACTTTTCATTTTCCTTTTTTTTTTTTTTTTTTTTTTTTGATCCATTAGTCGTCTTTACAGCTCTCTCTAGCACCATGGAAGTAATTTCCTGACGTCTTAATAGTTATACGAATATACGAGGAGAGTATCTTTTCTTTCGGATATGTCGAAAAGATCAGATACCATTGGTGATCTTGCAGCTCTCGAAGAATGAAATTGCAGTTAAATCCAGACCATTAGCTGATTACAGGCGTTGATAAATATCAACAGCAACAGTTAAAAATGAGTGCCCCAGCTGGGACTCGAACCTGGGATCGCCTGTTTGCATGACAGACACTCTATCCGACTTTTTTCAAATTTTTTTAAAATCTCATTTTGTTCGTTTTTTAGTTCGTTGCATCTGCTCGTGGCGGACGTCGCAAGACACCCGTTTTAGATCGTCGTTGATCCATTAACTCAGTTTTTTTTTATTACAGAGGGCAGCTAACTCTCTGACCGAACACGTTGAGCTAACGTGCCGGCTGTAGAATCTGTCTCCCCCTATCAAAAATCATGGGCAGAGGTTGGAATCGAACCCAGACCATTAGTATATGAATCTATCAGGAATCCAACAGACCACCAAATCCTCTTCATCCGACTGAGCCATCGAGGACACAGAACAGAGTGCGACTGCAGAGACGTATCTCCAGCACGCTTCCCGTGAGACCCACACTTCCAACTACTGTCCACACACTACATCTGTAGTGCCCCTGCCCACGATACTCATTACTCGCGGCAGTCAGTCTACCGATTCCTGTAAGAGTTTGAGCAATGTGGGTGCATCTGCACTGAAGAAGATCGCTGGTCGGTAAGCCTTATCTCTATGAAGAAAGTATCTCTTCTTTCGGACATGTAGTGTGTGGGCAGGAAGTTGTGTGTCTGACGGGGGAGGGGGGGGGGGGCGTGGCGGAGATAAGTCCCGGCCGTCGCACAATCCTCTGTGTCCTCGATGGCTCAGTC
The DNA here is from genome assembly GCF_023864275.1 of Schistocerca cancellata. Lineage (NCBI taxonomy): Eukaryota > Metazoa > Arthropoda > Insecta > Orthoptera > Acrididae > Schistocerca > Schistocerca cancellata. Next base: position 184,424,419 of record NC_064631.1, on the reverse strand, counting down.
TGATAGATAGTGTCGCCCTGGGCGTCGAGCGAAACGGTTGTCGTTAACTTCCGCCTGTGCCGCGCAGCGCCGCTTGTGTCGAAGCTACTCAGTCTTGTTGCTGTATCGGCCGGAGTCACATCGTAGTTGCGTAGCGGAGTTTGTTGTCGTTTTCCTCCTGGCGGCGGTGTTTTCTGCCCGCACCATGGTGTCTGTCGAGTCTCCTAAGTCTGTTCCTCGTCGAGCTACTGTTCCTTTCAGTTTTTACAAGAGTACGCGCCGTGATCAACCTGCCTCCTTAGAAATTCACGATTGGCTGGCTGGTGTTATCCGTGTTACACCTGATCAGGTACATACTGCTTACTTTGATTCAGATTTGTTTGCAATCTTTGTGAAGTTTTATGATCCCGTTCAAATACAACGACTTCTCTCCCGTGTTGGTTCTCAAGTGTTTTTTTACACATCGCGATGGTTCCGTTTGTCAAGTTGTGGTGTCACCGCCAGACACCACACTTGCTATGTGGTAGCCTTTAAATCGGCCGCGGTCCGTTAGTATATGTCGGACCCGCGTGTCGCCACTATCAGTGATTGCAGACCGAGCGCCGCCACACGACAGGTCTAGTCTAGAGAGACTCCCTAGCACTCGCCCCAGTTGTACAGCCGACTTTGCTAGCTATGGTTCACTGACTACAGACGCTCTCATTTGCAGAGACGACAGTTTAGCATAGCTTTCAACTACGTCATTTGCTACGACCTAGCAAGGCGCCATATTCAGTTACTATGTCTTCTGAACAGATATTATTGTGACTCATGTACCGTCAAGAGCGACGTTCATCATTAATGGATTAAAGTTAAGTATAAAACTAAATACGTTCACTTTCTGAATACTCATTCCTTGTCATGTTCCAGACCTCACGTCAGTATAGTTCTTTCCTCCTCACGCCATCCTGCGTGAGCAAAGACGCGTGCATTTCGGGCTCCTCTAGTAACACGGTGTTGGCTCTTCTGCCAACACAACACAAGTCCTCCTTGAAAATGCGGCACTCGAGTATACTCGGGTTAGAATTTATGACCTCCCTCCTGAAGTGGACGATTCATTTTTTTGAAACAGTGTTGCTTCCCTTTGGAGTAATGCTGCATATCCGACGGGAACACTGGTCAGCACATCGCCTCCAGTGTTATAATGGTATCCGGACTGTGGACATGTGCGTCAAAAGAATATTCCTTCTCACTTAACTGTTTGTGGTTACCGAATCCATGTTACGTATCCAGGGCAAGAAGGAACATGTTTTGTATGTAACGAAAGCGGTCATCTCAGATCTCATTGTCCGCGCCGTACTACTTTTCTGACGTCGTCTTATCAAAAACGTCTTCCTTTAACGATAGCAGACATAGTATCTTCGAAGTCAGCTGTCAGTCAGTCTCCAGCTTTAAGCGATGTAGGGGCAGCATTACCCCTTACTCCTCGCTAATTTCCACCGCTACTGACGCGTACCAGTGCGGCCTCTGTCCACGAGGGGACGACGGCTCCTGCAGCGCACGTCAAACGCCGGCGGACTTAGGACAGTACAGATTTCGAGGACGCCCCACTCCAGTCTCGTTCTTCTGACACGGCGTTGACAGAGGGTGCACCTTCTGGCGGTAATCAGTTGTCTACTGATGTTAATTCTGATTCCAGTATTACCAGAGAGGATGTAGCTGCTTCTGTTGATGTTCAAATGTGCGTTGAATCTGAGTACCCCACTTCATCCGTCGACCTGACGTTTCACGTGGGTTCCGTTGTTCCCGCAGAGATGTCGCCTGCCGGCCAGCCTTTACAGTGTTCCAGTGCAGTACCACCCCTCCTCTACGCTGAGACGGTAGAGCAACAGGATTCTACTGGTTCTCTTCCTGATGTTCAGGAAATTCCACCTGACACCGGCACTGCATAGCCTGTCTCTTCTGTACCTGATGTTGCTGTTGGTCGTTCTGAGTTGTGTTCCCTGATTTCCAATAAGTGCGGTGACGATGGCTCTCCTATCAAACCGGAAATTGACGTGCCCCCAATCCCTCCACATCAAGAGTGTATGTTTTCACGGAGTGGTGTGAAACATCGTTTTCAACCTCCACGTGCCGCGGTGCGTCGTAAAAAGAAAAACGTGGATTCCTCGGCGTCCGGTGGGGAGGACTAGAATTATACCTTCTTTCCCCCGCCTCCGGACGTTGAGACGGACGTGATAGTGCTTTTTCCTTAGTGTTGTTTTATTGACCTTACATGTGTTAACGGATAGAGGCGTATACATTTCTAAACCTCAATATTAATAGGATACGTTCCCAATTACGGCTTGCTGCGTTACGCCAGTTTATTTACGATTCCCAAGATGATATCGTTTGTTTACAAGACATTTGACGTGTTTTGCCTTCCTGGATATTATATGTCTTTCAGTGTCGCGGTGAAAATTCTACCGGTATGGCTTTCCTTACCGAAATGGATTCCCACTAGCGGACTTCGAAACGCTAGATGATGGTCACGCTATAGGCTGTAGTTTTCATGACCTCACCTTAATTTTTCTTTACGCTCCGTCTGGATCCGGTCGTTCATCCGCCACGCGCGATCTATTAGGAAAAAGTTGTTTATTTACTCCGACGGAACCCGCGCAAGGTTTCGTTAGGGGGAGATTTTAACTGCGTCTTACGCCGTGTAGATCAGACCCCCAATTTTACATTTTGTCGTGAACTTAATGATATGGTAACGTCCTTGCATCTACAGGATGCTTGGGTTTGCAGATATCCTGCATTGGTGCGGTTTACGTTTTTTACAGCCACTTCAAGTAGACGATTGGACCGCTTTTATTTATCTGCCCGCATATGTAGTCAGCTTCTATCGAGTGATGAAATTCCGGCCAGTTTCACTGATCAATGTGCTGTTCCAATGGCTTTTAATCACGTCCCGCAGCGGGTCCATCTTTCGCGCCCTTTATGGAAGCTAAACACTACATCTCACGCTCTGGAAGGTATCATCGCAGACGTATGGCGTCTGACAGACCAGTCCCAGAAGCGTTAATCCTCACTTCTAGAGTGGTGGGTTACCGTTGCTAAACCCCGGATTCGAAATAAATTCAAGCATTTTAGCGCTGAAAAAGCGGCTGACATAAGGCACACTAGGGAATTTTATTATGCAGTCCTTCGCGATCTTCACGATAATGCTCGTGATGCCCCCTTGAGGGTCGTCGACGTCCACCGTGTGAAGGCAAAACTTCTCCAGCTCAAACGTAGGCAAATGGATGGGGTCCGACTGCGTTCCCAGCCTCATTCAATCGTACAGGATGAGTCGACCACTCTCTATCATCTTCTCCGGCTTCACAAGCGACCTCAAAGGACGTGTCTTTCTATCATTCGTTCTCTAGATGGGCGTGAGTGGTCCTCCCAATCTGATATCATGCGTGAAATTCACCAGTACTATTCCGAGCTTTATACTGAAGAGGATTCAGACGGTCCACCATATGTTGATTTCACCTTCCTCTTTGATAGTGTCGCTACGCCAGCTTTCCAGGAAGAGTTTTTCCCTGTATTCCATCGCGATAATATACTTGATATTATAGCTCGTTCTCCCTCCCACAAATCGTCTGGCCCCGATGGCCTTCCCAAAGAATTTTATATTCGATTTTGGCCTATAATAGGAGATACGATAACTTCCATGGTGTGTTCCAGGGAGGCCTTCTCCCGCCCAGCTTTAAGGTTGCTAAAATAGTCCTGATTCCCAAAAAGCCGGGACGTTTGCGTGTGGATCAGGTCCACCCGATAACCCTCTTCAACTATGATTATAAAATAGTGGGGCGAGCGGTCAATAGCCGACTATCGGTATTGTTGACTACCATCATCGTGAGCCATCAAAGCTGTCTTCCGGGTCCTACTTTCCTGACTCCCGTTGCTGAATGTCGTGACTTAATTTCGATTGCTTCCACCATTCCCGTGCCAAGCGCTTTGCTTTGCATTGATTTTCACCAAGCGTTCGACCGCATTAATCATGGATTCTTTATGCGAGAACTGACGGCTGTTGGTTTTAACGATGCTGCACGACGGCTGTTTAGCTCTCTCATTACTGGTATTCTGGGGTCCATTGTCATGAATGGCCGTCTTACTTCCCCCATCGCGCTGTGTCAATGCGTCCTTCAAGGGAGTCTATTATCCATGTCGTCCTTCGTGCTATTTCTGGAACCCTTATTGCGAACTATAGCTGCTCGTTTGGGTGGCTGGTCGCTGCTGGGACAAAGGTTTACCGTTCGTGCATATGCTGATGACGTTATGGTTCTTCTCCGTACCCATGATGAGGATTTGATGCTACTGAAATTCAATGGGCTTTGAAGGTCAACCGATATCGATCGTCGTGTGTTGTAATTGACAGTTGTCCGCTAAAGATGGCTACGATAAACTGGAAGTCTGTCACAGATAAGATTCAGGGTGCAATCATTGAACACGAGCGTCGCTCCCTCTCACTTCTTCTTAAGGTTCGGCCCATGGAAACGCTTGTTTTATGTAAGGCTTATTTTATTGCACAAATCTTTCCACTTCTTGCGATGATGTACCGCAAGTTGCAAAAGTTAACTGGCAGGTTTATCTGGCGCCACTCTGTATTTCGCGTGCGTAATGGGTCATGGCGCGGCCCCGTTTGCAGAGAGGTTTGAGCCTTCCTGACATTCGGGTTAAGGCTTCTGCCTTATTCATCCGTCGCACCGTTTTAGCATGTCAACGTGCCTCACAGTCACTTACAGCTCGCCTTGATGACTGTATCCGACCGGCTAGTTTAACACCTCCAGTAGATATTGGTAGGATTAGTTATAAACTACGGCACTTTAAGGAATTTTTTGCTGGAGGTCAGATGTTTAGGAGTCAATATCCTTTCCCAAGCGAATCTCTCCCTAAAAATACTGTTAAGCCGCTGGACAATTCCTCATCGTATTCCCTCTGTGGAAGCCCTGTCGCAAGAAACGAACTGGAAAATTGTTTGGTCTAAGTTTTGCCTCCCGATTTTTCCGATGGAAGTGGCGTCCTCGTGGTACCAAGTTGTTCATGATACTGTACCTACCAACGTGCGACTTTTCAGTATTGACGTCAGTGTAACGGATCGCTGCAATCGTTGCCAAAAAAACTGATACATTATCTCATAGGTTGATTTCCTGCGGTCATGACCATTGGAGGTGGCTTCGCCGACAACTGGCTTTTCTCCTCAGGTCGTCGGGGGCGGCTATCTCGGGGAGATTCTCGTGCGTCCCGATTCAGCCTTCTTTCCCCGATCGAAGAACAATGCCATCATGTGGCTTGTTGGACATCATGTCCACTACGTGATGGTCAGTGGATATGACGCAGATCCGTGGGCCTTTTCCCAATATATGGACACCGCCAATTGGACGTGGTTCAGGATGCCCCGCAATCGTGAATTTTTTTCTAATATGTTGTATCTTGTTTTTCATCGACAAGGCGTTGGACGAGGTGCCATTCCCCCCTTTTATTTTTGTGGACACTTCTATGGATTTAGATGTTCCACGATGTAGAAGTGACGGAGGATTGAATGTGTAGTCTCGTTAAAATTAACGTCCCATTCTTTTATATACGTTATTCTGATTTCACCCTTGTGTTTTTGTCGAAATTACTTCTTTTGCTTTAATTCATTGCTTTCAGCCGGCTGGAGTGGCCGAGCGGTTCTAGGCGCTACAGTCTGGAACCGCGGGACCGCTACGGTCGCAGGTTCGAATCCTGCATCGGGCGTGGCTGTGTGTGATATCCTTAGGTTAGTTAGGTTTACGTAGTTCTAAGTTCTAGGGGACCGATGACCTCAGAAGTTAAGTCCCATAGTGCTCAGAGCTATTTGAACCATTTTTGATTGCCTTCAATTAGGGCTTTGGGAAAAAAGAGTGAATATTTTTGGTTTTTGAGGGAATACACAGCCATTTGAGTGTATATTTCGGTGTTTCCTGTGTGCAAAAAAAAAAAAAAAAGTGGTTATGGTACTAGATGGTAGAAAAAGAGTTGTCAGTTCTAACCGTGGTAGGGGAAAGCATGTGCGAGCTTTTTTATGATTTATTTTATGGAGCTGCGAATTAAAAAGAAAAAAAATAGAGCGTCTGCCATGTGAGCAGGAGATCCCGGGTTCGAGCCCCAGTCAGGGCACAGATTTTCAACTCTACCCGTTGATATTTATTAACGCCTGTAAGCAGCTACTGGTCTAGATTTCATTGTAATTTCATTTTTAATAATTGTCCTATCAACCTATCCGTCCTCCTTTTCAGTGTTTCCCATACATCACATTTCTCGCCTATTCTGTGGAGAACCTCCTCATTCAGTACCTTATCAGTCCACCCAATTTTCAACATTCGTGTGTAGAACATCGCAAATGTGTGGGTTCTCTCCTATCCCAATTTTCCCACAGCCCATGGTTCACTCCCATACTATGGCGTGGTCCAAGTGTACGTTCTGAGGTAACAGAATTCCTGATCTTCATCTACTTCGTGATCGCTGGTTCTGGTGTTAAGTTCTCGATGTTCTCATTTCTGCGATTTCTCATTATTTTTGTCTTATATTTACTCCCTATCCGTATTCTGTATTTATTAGGCTGTTTACTCAACTCAACAGATTCACTTTAACTACGGACAGCAGTGACATCGGCGAATATTATTACTGATATCCTTTCACATCGAAATTTAACCCCACTCTTGGACCTTTCTTTTACTTCAGTCATTGCCGATTCGATGTGTAGATTGAACGGTAGGGGTAAAAGACTACATCCAAGCCTTACACCCTTTTTTATACGAGCACTTCGTTCTTGATCTTCCAGTATTATTGTTCTTATTGTTCCTTCATGATTCTTGTACACATTGTGCATTACCCGCCTTTCCCTGCAGCTGACCCCTATTTTTCTCAGAATTTCAGACATCTTCCACCATGTTACATTGTCTAACGCTTTTTCAGGTTCATCTTAGTGTCTAGGTCTTGTCCTTGTTCCAGCTTTGACTTCCTGCCAGTATCTTCTGAGCCCACCAAGAAGTGCCTGTTTATGCTCTTCGGACAAAGGTCCTCTCTGTCTTTCGGACGTTGATGCCAATTTCAAACCTTGGTTGTTGTTCACCAATCTTAAAATTTGCTCCTGTCAGGAATTTCTCTCTGTCAGATATCAATCTGACTAAGATCTCTTTCACATTCTTCGGACGATTTTGGCCTTGTTTTCTTAGATTGGATGAAATTCCATATTCTTTTTGTTAGTCTGTCACCGTCCATCTTCACGAGATGACCGTAAAATAACAATCGTCTCTTCTTAATGGATGCTGTGGTAGGTTCTGTCTTGCTGTTCCAGTCCTCATTTGCTCTCATTTGCCATTGTCCATGAACCCATCTATCACCTAGGGTTTTCCTTAATATACTACACTCTCGCTTTTCCAGGCGCTCAGCTTGACCTTCTCTATTTAAGGTCAAATTTTCGCATGTATATAAGCCCTCAGGTTTTACAGCTGTATTATAATGTCGGAACTTGGCCCCTGTACTCATCGACTTTTTGCTATAGGTATTCTTTGTCAACTGGTATGCCTGGCCTAACTTTCTCATCCTGACATTAACTGCTTCTTATTCTAATCCATTCTCCTGGATTCCTTCACCGACATACCTGAAATTCTTAACAAGTCTGATTTTTCCCAGATTAGTGATCATCCATTCAGGTCCATTACAGATGTTCTTTATATATTTTGTCTTTTGAATAGAGATCTGGAGTCCAACTTTTCAGCAATTTCTGACAGCCTATTGATCTTGTTGACTGCTGACTCTACGTGGTTAGTAAAAATGCCCAGGTCATCCGCAAAGGCCGAGCTGCCAGTGTACACCCCTTTGTTCTTAGGACCAAGTCTTAACCGCTCTTCATTTGTTTCTTCTTAGGCTAACAACTTTTTCCACTCTCGAATGACCTTTTCAACGACCCAGTTGCAAGAGAGTGGGAATAGTCCATCTCCTTGTCTTACGCCAGTTCTGGTTGTAAAGGCTTCTGAGATCTCACCTAAAAATTTTATTTTTGACACTGTGCTAGTGAGAGTTTGTTTGATAAGCTTGCTTGATATATCATCCACTCCAAACTCTTCCAAAATGTTTATTAATGCCTCTCGGTCGTTGGAGTCATAGGTCTTCTGAAAATCAACAAACACGTCCACGTAGTTATTTCCTCCAGTTTATTTTGTACCTGATAATGTTCTTGAGGTTAAAGATCTGTTCTGGGCGAGAACGGTCCTTTCGGAAATCAGGTTGATAATCGCCAATCAGTTGGTCAAGTTGACCTCTTATTCTCTTCTGTATTGCTTTGGACAGAATCTTGTATGGAACAGATACTAATGAGTTGCCCTTATAGTTATTGACAGTCTTTTTATAGCATTTTTTGTGTAGAGGTGGATTCAAGCTGGCTGCCACTCAGTTAGTATCATCCAAGTTCTCCATATCTCTTCAAAAAATTTGACTAGTACATCTAGAGTCTCATTGCCAGCTTCAGTAGTCCTGTTACTAATGAATCTTCTCCAGCTGCCTTATTGTTCTTAAGGTTGTTGAACTCTTTGATCTCCTCTTTACCAGGTGGGGATGAGTTAAATAGTTTGTGGATCAGGGCACATACGGGGAATCTTTCTTTCCGTTCTTCACAATTAAGTAGGCTTTCAAAATAACGGGACATGATCGTGCAGTTTTCTTTGTTGGTCAGGCCGAGCTTTCCATTTTCCTTTCTAAAACAAAGACTAGGGACTTGGTATCCTTTCAAATACGACTTGAATGTCTGACAGAACTCTCTGGCATTGTTTTTCCTGAAATCCTGATCGATCTGTTCTGACTGCTATTTCTCACACAATCGCTTAGCCCCTCGTAAAGTTCTTGTTGAATATTTTCGAACTTCACTGGAATACATCAAAATTTTCAGTCTCCTGGTCGAGATCCACTTTCTCCAAGCATTTGTTCTTTGGGTCACCACATCATCACAAACCTTATTGCACCATCTATGCTTTCTCTCTTTAGCTGTCACGACTGCAGTATTAGCTGCTTGTCGGCTCTTGGAAGCGATGTGCATCCACTTGCGAGATTCATGTGTCAGTTGCCTGGTGGTATTGTTCCAATACGTTTTGATTGATTTTTAGCTTCGCAACGTCATATTTATGAATCTTATTTCCAGTTTTCACCGGATTATTGAGAGGGATGAAATTCATTTTGATCTTGGAGAGGTAATGATCCGAGTCAAACTCGGCACCTCTCTGTACTTTAACATTCATTATTTCCTTAATTGCTCTCCTAGAGATTGCTACATGATCAGTTTCTCTTCAAACACACTACCTGGTGATCACCAAGTCTTTTGTTTACTTGGCTTGTTTCTGTAAAATGTTGACATTATCTGAAGACTGAAGGATCGACACAGGTTGACGAGTCTTACGCAATTTCTGTTAGTCATCTTCTGAGCAGGATACTTTCCAGTTGTTGATCTGAATTGTGGTTCATTCCCAGCTCAGCGTTAAAGTCACCTAGTAGGATCTTAATGTTCTAAGATGCTATTTTCTCTAACTGTTCTTCAAGAAGGTCCCAAAACCAACTTTCTCGGGATTGCTTATGTTGTCTTCATTGTTTGGTGCATGGGCATTGATCACTGTGTATCCTTTGTTACCACAGCTGAGATTTAGGACAGAAAGTCTCTCAGAAGGGTTGAAGAGCTCCACGCTTGACTTGACAACCTTCTTATGAACAACAAAAGCTGTGCCAAGTACAGGCATGTTCTTACCTATTTTGTCTGCCATTTCGTCTTTATAAATCCTGTAACCTTCAATGTCCATTGTGTCTTCATCTAGGTATCAAGTTTCTTGAATGGCCAAGATGGTTATGTCATTTTTGTCCATCATCAGCGTCAGTTCTTTGTCTTTCCTAACTATCAATAGAGAATAGACGTTCAAAGTCCCAAAATAGTAATTCTATTTTGTCTTGAATTTTGCATGCGTAGTCGTGTCTTCAAAGCATCTAGGTTCAGGCTCCCCAGAACGCACAGGCCTGACTGCACTCCTATGGTAGATTCCCTCAAAGAGGTACTACCTGGGGTAGTGTCCTTTTTGTGACGACATTCCATGATGCTTGGTTGTTCAAACAAGTGTGTGTCGGAAAAATCCTTCCCGGTAATAGAACCGAGGTTGCAAGCCCCGGAGATTGATAATAGTCCGTTCCTCTGGAGTCAGACGCCTTTCGCAGCCGCTTCTCTGAAGAACAGACGCTGTGAAGATAGTTAATCTGCTCTAACAACCGTTGGGACATGGTTGTCGTCTTCCACCTTCAAAATTGTTGCCCATCTTCACCGTCACCCTGGCAGGGGCCCTCACAAGGTACTATCAGCTGGGCCAGCTGAACCAAGGTTTTTTAAGTACATGTTACTCCTACATCACTCTCCCTTTGTTCTGGCTTGTGAAAGACAGAGCCTGGCTCTGCCAGAGTTTAATTAATCGATATTATTGTAAACCGTCTCTGTTCTGTTACATGTGGTCTACAACAAAAATTCGATTTAAAACGATCTGACGGAGGCGCATGGTATTGTTTCAGACACTAGGGCATCAAGATGTCTAGCAAGTATGTCCGAAAATCAGAACAACAAACATGGGATCCTGTTGCCATGGAACTGACCACATTACCCCCCCTAGGTAGGGAAAAGAGCCCACTTCGTAAGCCTTCAGAAGAATGCTTACAGTTGCTATATATTATTTTCGTTTTCACTTACAACTATTTCGTGTGATGCCTTGTAATATGCATAATGTACTCAAAACGTGTAGGCGCTAAGCTTCTATCGGTAACCATAGTTTGGTGAAAATTCAATTTACCTTGGAGTGAGCACTTTGTCCCACTTTCCCGCAAAGGCCATGAAACTTTCAACAGGTTTCTTACGAGACTTATCAAGAGCATGGAAGCCGTACCAGATAGGATTAATAAGGAATACCGAACGTGTGCAGTTAAGGGCAGCATAAGTGATCATAGGTTTGTTTGACCAAAGAAGAGCGACACGGAGCTCTTGGAAAAACTGTACGAGCAGACGCCTGAAGATCCCTGGAAAATTTCCAAAATTTCAACAAGTAGTTCTAAGTGAGGAAGAACCTACACCCCAGACGTGTTTCTCAAGTAGGGATCGACAAAATAATGGTAGACTGATTGTTACAACCCGAACAACGGCGTTTGAGCCTTCATTCTCCCTCCAATCCATGCGTGAATAGAAAGAAAGAGCCCCCTAATAACTGGTATAATGGGTTTCAGAGTATAGCAGTAGACCTTATATGTAGGAGTAAATCTTTCAGATACCGAGGAAAAGAAAAGTCGCTGTACATATGACGGCAAAACTGAGGCGCTTGATGATAATTTGCTACGGTCTTTACTGCGACACACTTTGGCTACAGCTTCTAGTAAAAATGGTTCAAATGGCTCTAAGTACTATCGGACTTAACATCTGAGGTCATCAGTCACCTAGACGTAGAACTACTTAAACCTAACTAAAGACATCACATACGTCCATGTCCGAGGCAGGATTCGAACCTGCGACCATAGCAGCAGCGCGGTTCCGGACTGAAGCGCCTAGAACCGCTCGGCCACAGCAGCCGGATTTCTAGGAATTTTACTGAACATATATTTACTTGATTCTTTACTGACTCAAGAATACCTGTAATTTTTCTCTTGGTGCGAGATACCACAGTTGCTTGAACACAAGAGGAAAAACATCGTGTCTTATTAGAATTTCCTTAATACCTTTTGTCGAGAGGAAGACGTGTGAAGACTGACGCTCCTTTCTTGAGCCTCTTCAACAGATCACAATGGAGCCCGCTCTCCAAGTGTGTTCCGAGAGGGGGAACGAAAGCTCGCGCCGAAGGTTTTTGCTGTCGAAGTGGAAGCGAAAGCTGCAGAGCTGGAAATATGGTCCGCATTTCGCTATTGAGAACCGCCGCAGCGGACGTCACAGAAAACGTGTTTGTACGTTCGGCAATATAAAACGCTGCAGCATCATGACAGCTACGGGATGTCTGTATTTGTGGCGATAGTGCTCTGAAATTTGGTTTCGACGTATTTCGTAAATTTTCAGTTAGTGAAAACACAGGTACTCCTGTACACTTTTATGTTTTACAAACAACGTGAAGATGGCGCTCTTAGGAGGTAGCGTCACTGTTGTTTCAAAACCTGTCATTTTTTGTCATTTGAACAAGGCAGCTCAAAAAATGACAGTATAATTTATTTGCAGCCAACAATTGAAGAATGAGAGTTGTGAAAGAATGGAAATTTTCGTTAAAGGATTTTGATTGTATGGTTTTTCACGACTTTCGTGGAAACCTAACTCTGCAAAAATGGAGGGAATCGCTTCTTTCGAATTTTGGCATTCAGACACCTCCAGTTCACTATGTACAATTGTTATGCAGAATTTCGTCGTGACGCACTTCGCACTTCCACAAGAGCGGTGCTTCGCATTGCGATTGACAAAATTCAGTCGCTGATAAAAAAAAAGAAAACAAAAATAGCGCTGCAGAGCGCACTATGATTGAAGGGGTTCGTCACGTAATATACAGCATCCTTAGGCGTATAAAAGACTCTCGTACATTCGATTTTCCACGAAAACCCATTGCTATTCGTAAAAGTTTCACCGAAGTTCTGAAACAGTGTGAGGACACCGAGTTTTCGCATAGTACATTGTTTAAAAATATTTGCTTTCCTTATATTCGTTTATTCTCTAACGTCATTCTTGGTCAGTAACGGCCTCCTAGCTACTGAAACGACAAATAAACCACTGTGGTTCAAATGGCTCTGAGCACTATGCGACTTAACTTCTGAGGTCATCAGTCGCCTAGAACTTAGAACTAATTAAACCTAAGTAGCCTAAGGACATCACATACATCCATGCCCGAGGCAGGATTCGAACCTGCGACCGTAGCGGTCCCTCGGCTCCAGACTGTAGCGCCTAGAACCGCACGGCCAATCCGGCCGTCAAACCACTGTGGCGCGTTGTTATACAGGATGTTCCAGGAGGGGGGGGGGGGGGGGGGGGTTGGCCATTATCCAGCGATATGTCAGGAACGATCACTCAAAGCAAAAAGAGTCTAGTAAATGTGGACTCTAAATGCATACTATAATAGCACCTGTTGACCTTCGCTACGAGAAACATGTCTTTTCTACCGGACAATCGCTTGTAGCTCTTGAGGAATGCATCTTAGAGCTCGGATTTACCAGACATTTTTCTTCTCAAGAATGAAATTTTCACCCTGTAGCGGAGTGCGCGCTGATATGAAACTTCTTGGCAGATTAAAACTGTGTGTGCCGGACGGAGACTCGAACTTGGGACCTTTGCCTTTCGCGGCCAAGTGCTCTATTCGACTTGGAAAATAGGAGACGAGGTAAGAATTGTAGCTGTGAGGGCGGCTCATGAGTCGTGCGTGGCTGGATCAGTCGGCAGTTCCGTTTCAGCCGCGCTAGCGAGTAGATGTAGTTTACTGCTGCGCTGCACTTCCGTGTTTACATCGCTGTACTTGGGCTTCGTCGAGTGCTGTCCGTCCGTTACTCTCCGTGTTCTATCGTATTCCTTGTGATCTGATCGCTTCTTCTGGTCGTGCTGCTGCTAATTGGAATTTCGGTTGTTTAACCGAAATTTCGTCGCTGGATTAACCATGCCTACAAACCTCAGGAGGAATGTTCTGGTATTTGCATTTGCACATTAGGTACATACAATGAAAGTATCAGTTCTAATTTGTTAATAATGACCTGCTTTAGGGTCAGGCCTGGTTGAGGGAAATCAAATTGATCCCTCATTTTGAACATAGTAGTAAGAGCTTCCGCAAGGATAAGCCAGTTCCATTTTTGAGTCTAGATTACAGTTGTGGTGTGTACTGTAAATGGTAGGATTCAAATGGCTCTGAGCACTATGGGACTTAAAATCTATGGTCATCAGTCCCCTAGAACTTAGAACTACTTAAACCTAACTAACCTAAGGACAGCACACAACACCCAGCCATCACGAGGCAGAGAAAATCCCTGACCCCGCCGGGAATCGAACCCGGGAACCCGGGCGTGGGAAGTGAGAACGCTACCGCACGACCACGAGATGCGGGCTGTCAAGTGTCCATTGATAAATCATGCACCTTTTCCTTCATTTGTATGTCCAGTAAACACTATTTTAGTGGCACTAGTACATACAGGGTGAGTCACTTAACATTACCGCTGGATATATTTCGTAAACCACATCAAATACTGACGAATCGATTCCACAGACCGAACGTGAGAAGAGGGGCTAGTGTAATTGGTTAATACAAGCCATAAAAAAATGCACGGAAGTATGTTTTTTAACACAAACCTACGTTTTTTCAAATGGAAACCCATTCGTTTTGTTAGCACATCTGAACATATAAACAAATTCGTAATCAGTGCGTTTGTTGCATGGTAAAATGTTAATTACATCCGGAGATATTGTAACCTAAAATTGACGCTTGAGTACCACTCCTCCTCTGTTCGATCGTGTGTATCGGAGAGCACCGAATTACGTAGGGATACAAAGGGAACGGTGATGGACCTTAGGTACAGAAGAGACTGGAGCAGCACATTACGTCCACATGCTAACACCTTTTTATTGGTCTTTTTCACTGAAGCACATGTACATTACCATGAGGGGTGAGGTACACGTACACATGTGATTTCCGTTTTCAATTACGGAGTCGAATAGAGTGTGTCCCGACATGTCAGGCCAATAGATGTTCAATGTGGTGGCCATCATTTGCTGCACACAATTGCAATCTCTGGCGTAATGAATGTCGTACACGCCGCAGTACATCTGGTGTAATGTAGCCGCAGGCTGCCACAATACGTTGTTTCATATCCTCTGGGGTTGTAGGCACATCACGGTACACATTCTCCTTTAACGTACCCCACAGAAAGAAGTCCATAGGTGTAAGATCAGGAGAATGGGCTGGCCAATTTATGCGTCCTCCACGTCCTATGAAATGCCCGTCGAACGTCCTGTCAAGGATCAGCCTAGTGTTAATTGCGGAATGTGCAGGTGCACCAACATGCTGATACCACATACGTCGACGCGTTTCCAGTGGGACTTTTTCGAACAACGTTGGCAGATCATTCTGTAGAAACGCGATGTATGTTGCAGCTGTTTGGGCCCCTGCAATGAAGTGAGGACCAATGAGGTGGTCGACCGTGATTCCGCACCATACATTTACAGTCCACAGTCGCTGTCGCTCTAACTGTCTGAGCCAGCGAGTATTGTCCACGATCCAGACACAGGCTAGAATTTGAGGAAGAAATTTGTGGGAATGTACGTTTGGAGCACAATATTGTATGGTAGTAAAACATGGAGGATGACATAAGAAGTAGACTAACAATGGCAAAAACGTGATTCCTAGTGAAAAGAAGTATACTAGAATCACACACAGGTTAGAATTTGAGGAAGAAATTTCTGGGAATGTACGTTTGGAGCACAACTTTGTATGGTAGTAAAACGTGGACTGTGGGTAAACCGGAAAAGAAGAGAATCGAAGCATTTGAGATGTGGTGCTGATAAGGAAATGCGTAAGGAGGTTCTCCGGAGAATCGGCGAGGAAAGAAATATATGGAAAACACTGACAAGGGGAAGGAACTGGGTGGTAGGACATCTGTTAAGAAATCAAGAAATAACTTCCATGGTACTGTGGAGGGTAACAAATGTAGAGGAAAACAGAGATTGAAATACATCCAGCAAATAATTGAGGACGTAGGTTGCAAGTACCACTCTGAGATGAACAGGTTTGCACATGATAGGAATTCGGGGCGTTCCGTAGATTCACTGCCCCGTGGTTTGTGAAATCCGCTTCATCGGTAAACAGGTAGAACTGCAACGCATTCTCTGTTAATGCCCATTGACAGAATTGCTCTCGATGATTAAAGTCATCACCATGTAATTGCTGATGTAGTGACACATGAAACGGGTGAAAGGGGTGACAATGCAGTATGCGCATGACACTACTTTGACTCAGTCCACCGGCTCTCACAATGTCCCGTGTACTCCTGTGTGGGTTCATCGCAACAGCAGCTAACACACCAACTGCACCCGCTTCTCCTGTGACGGGCCTGTTACGGACCCGTTTGCGCGCTACGACCATACCTGTTGCATACAGTTGGCGGTAGATGTTTTGCAATGTGCGACACGTTGGATGCTCTCTGTCCGGGTACCGTTCTGCATACACCCTGCAGGCTTCAGCTGCATTTCGTCGACACTCGCCATAGATGAGTATCATCTCCGCCTTTTCAGAGTTCGAATACATCATGGTCACAGTTCCTACAACACTACACTATCACAGACGTCTGGTAACACGGTGTACTACAGTTGGTCTGCGTGCGGAGACGAATGCAGAATAACAATAGCAGCAAGCGCTACATGCGGAAACTGCGACAGCTAGACCAAACCACAACAGTGCACTACAACCACACTCGTAAAAACGGTCGTCATCGTAAACATGGCCCTGCAGATGCTGCTCGCCGACCGTGGCCCGTGTTTGTTACAACACGCAACTGAACGTCGGAGGTTTCAAGCGTCAACTTTAGGTTACAATATCTCCGGATGTAATTAACATTTTACAATGGAACA
This sequence comes from Schistocerca cancellata, assembly GCF_023864275.1. NCBI lineage: Eukaryota > Metazoa > Arthropoda > Insecta > Orthoptera > Acrididae > Schistocerca > Schistocerca cancellata. Next base: position 184,407,828 of record NC_064631.1, on the reverse strand, counting down.
AACGGCACTGATTATGTGGTGTCACCGCCAGACACCACGCTTGCTAGGTGGTAGCTTTTAAATCGGCCGCGGTCCGCTAGTATACGACGGACCCGCGTGTCGCCACTCTCAGTGATGGCAGACCGAGCGCCGCCACACGGCAGGTCTAGAGAGACGTCCTAGCACTCGCCCCTGTTGTACAGCCGACTTTGCTAGCGAAGCTACACTGACAAATACGCTTTCATTTGCCGAGACGATAGTTAGCATAGCCTTCAGGTACGTCATTTGCTACGACCTAGCAATGCGCCATTTATCCTTTGCTATGTATCTAATGAAGCATGAACTATCAGACCGATGTACTCCAATTACGGATTAAAGTTAAGTATTCTACCAGTTACTCTTGTTTTGCTAGTCTTATTTCTCTGACCTGTTCCAGACCTCACGCCAGCCTGCGTGAGCTTAATCGCGTGCCTTTCGGCTTCCTCCAAACTCCGTGAATTGGCTCCTGCCAAATCACAACAGATTACGTATTTGTTTATATGTTCAGATGTGCTAACAAAACTAACGTGGTTCCATTTAAAAAAAAAACGTAGGTTTGTGGTAAAAAAACATACTTCCGTGCATTTTTGTATGGTTTGTATTAAACAATTACACTAGCCCCTCTCCTCACATTCGGTCTGTGGAATCGGTTCGTCAGTATTTGATGTGGTTTACGAAATATATCCAGCGGTAACGTTAGGTGACTCACCCTGTATATATCACTGATAAACAGCTGGAATTCTATCGCTATCGCGCGCGCCTTTGTCCCGCATTTTGCCCGGGGTTGGCGTGGTTAAGTCGGATTTGGCATGTTAATGTGAAGGGGTGACCGGATGCCCTTGCTGCAGCCACGCCGTAACCCCCCCCCCCCCCCCTTCCCTCTCGGGACGGAATCAGAGTACCCCATCCGCCTGCGTCCAGTGAAAATCATGCAAAGTGCGGATGTGTTTCAAATGTCTGTGAGTCGTGGAACTGAGGTGGGAAGTGGGGACCAGCCCGGTATCCACCTAGAGGGATGTGGAAAACAGCCTAAAAACCACATCCAGTCTGGCTGGCACACCGGCCCTCGTCGTTAATCCAACAGGCGGATTCCTACCAGGAAGCAGCGCATTAGCGCTCTCGGCTAACCTGGCTGGTCTGATAAACAACTGGAATTATCATGTAAAAAGTTACTTCTGATTCGTTGGTATGAATATTTACGACCCTATGCTTCATGGTTGACTTAAAAATAAATGATTCATTTACTTCAAATAAAAATAGGGTCATTCTTAGATAGAACGAAAGATTATTAGGAAATATTAGGCCCCGAAATTAGTGATGGAGAAACTTTAGACTGAGAAGTAAGGAAACAGAAAAACACACAAACATACATGATGACACGAGAAAACGAAGACTTACATTTTCTTACATTTTGTGACCACATTAAAGGAATGACACCCACTAGATTGACAAAAAAAATAGTACAGTTCTACGAAAACAGAAGTAAGGTCAAAAATGAGCCAAGTAAACGGAGTAGCTGGTGTAACTCAGGCAGACATTGCATACAGAAAAATTGGTCACAGGGAAATTCGAAAACGGACAGACAGGAATACCGTGGTCTGATGAAAGAAAGAGACTTCATTAGGAAAGTATGCAACAAATATGGACACGAAGAAAGGCCAATCATCAGAAGCGACTTTGATTGAATGTACCTGGTGTTTTTCTCTTGGGCACATGCGTAAATAATAATAATAATAATAATAAGTAATTGAGGAGGTCTGTTTATTGCAGTTGCCACAGAGTACATGCTGACGCGTTTTTCATTGTTGCTCTGGCAAAATACTTTTGTCACTGAAAGGGTTGATAGTCTTTTTTTAGTAACATTTGTTATTTTAGTTGCTAATCTTTTCAAAAATATATCTTAATAGCATAGACTTTAGTTCACTGTACTATAGTTTTGACGGTAAATTCAAAAATACACATTCATTTGAAATATGTTAAGACGAACGCGGCGAATACTTCCACGGAACTCCATACTGTTGAACGCCACCAGATAAATGGCCGCGTCCTCCACTATCGGAGGGCTCAGGTCGCGACACCAGGCGCAAGATGGCGCCACTTCCAAGGAGAGTGCTGCGCGGAGTGATCGGGGTGGCTTTCAAATGTCCAAAGATGTGAGGTCCAGTCGACACACTCTTCTGACACCACTTGTGAAACTGGCACTCTTATGGCACCTATTGTTACCGTTTGTTAGCCACACATGCATCAGAATGATCCGATAGTTACTGATACCATAAAATGTCAGGATGCATTTAGAATGGTGAGTAAAGCAATGGGTTGAAGCCCCAGCCCCCTGCAACTACGGAATCAGAAATTCAATGATACACACTCAGATGACAAAAGTCATAGGATATAATCGTCTCAAACCTCATGTTGCCTCTACAACCGGCCACAACTGTAAAGGAGTTCCGGGTGCAGGATTATGCGTACGAACTGATCTCTCGATAATGTCCCATACATGTTCGACGAGATACATCCTGGGTGATCTGGATGGCCAAGTCATTTGCTCCAATTGTCCAGAAAGTTCTTCACACCAACCATGAACAAATGTGGCTCAGAGACTGGGTACATTCTCATCCATAAAAATTCCATCTTTGTTTGGGAACATAAAGTCCCTGAATGGCTGCAAGTGGCCTTCGAATGGCCGAACATAACCATTTCCAGTCAATTGTGGATTTTGCAAAAACAGACGTAATGTCTGATGGGATGCCGTAATTACGGGCTATACAATGTTGCTTATAATCCGAATTGTTTGCAAAAATGTTTATTCACATGACCGGTTTCGGATCCTCTAGAACCATCTACAGATCTGAAATGACAATGGTACTAATTCACTATTTCACAATTGCAAACCTATTTCATCCTATCCGATCAACATCAAATGAACCAGAAAGTACCTGCAACTTCGGTTACAGGAGTAACACCTCCACACATAGCAATCTTCACATGCTCCATCACATTAAACTGGTTAGCAGAATCCACGTCATTTATATTAATTATAAAACTCTTACCGACAGTTGGCGTCTGGTACATTTGTTGCATTACATATGCACATATGGTATTAAGTACAACTTTCTAATTTGCTTTTATCTGTAAAAATACTTAGATAAAATCTGTAGTTGTCAAGGTTAAAATCGGTACATGTCGACATTAAAATACACAATAAAATTATCAGATTTGTGCGATCTAAAACGAAGGGCGATTTATACATCTATGGCGGTAGTGTAGACTTGTTTTCCTCCATGGTCTGCTTCCGTGGTTCCCGCTATTTCGGTGCCGCGAGCCGTCCATCGCCGTGGGTATGGGGGCCGTGCAGCAGGGACCCGTCAACGAAGTTAGGCGCTGCATGCATCTCCCAGCTTATTTACCGTGCATCCTTCGGCTTGGAATTTTACACGCAACAGAGAGCAATCCAGTAAGTCGTCATAAATACTAAAATAGCATTGAAAGCGCTATGCTCGTTGAGGATTAAATCAGGGTCTTTCTTTTTGTGGGTGTATATTTCAAGTTTTTCCAAAATGTTAAGAAACCGTCCCTTATGAGCTCTATGTAGCACGTCTAAGTTTTGTTCAATGTTCCTGACTGAGCTCTTCAAGGCAGCCATATGCGCACCAAACGCTGTTTTCTCTTGAGAGTAAGTGTGCTCTCTGAATCTGGTTCAAAGTTCCTACCAGTCTACCCTATGTATTGTTTACAGCAGTTATTACATTTGATCTTATATACACCTGAATCCTGAAATTTATTCCTACTATTACATATTTTGTGCCGGAGCTTCAATTTAAGCGGGTTATTTGTTCGTAACCCTATTTTAACGTCGGATTTACGAAGGCATCTTTCAAACTTATCTGCAATTCTTCCACTGTAAGTGAGAGCCACGAATTTTTCCATGTTGTTCTTCTTAACTGCGACTTGATTTCCTTATATTTGTTTCATTTGTCTCTTCTTTATCTTGTTATAAATATTCATCACCTCCATACGAGTATACCCATTCGCGACGGCCACTTGTTTTAAAATACTTAGTTCTTTTTCTACTTCCTGTTGGTTTAGTGGCAGTGTTAGGAGTTTGTATACCATCGAAGTAAAATATGCCCATTTGTGTCGCGGTGGGTGACAAGAGCGCTCATTAATAACTAAATCTGTACATGTATGTTTTCTGAATATGCTAAATTCATGTTTCCCATCTTTCTTTATTAGTGTTAAATCTAAGTAATTTATTCTGTTATCTTCTTCAAAATCCCTAGTGAATCTAATTTTCTGGTGTTGAGAGCTCATATTTTGTGCTACGTTTTCGATATCATTTTATCTCCTTTGTATAATAAAAGAGAGTCGTCAACACATCTCTTGTAATATACTATTTTCTCAGCTATATCAGGATTTTCGTCAAAGAATTCGTTTCCCAAGTGATTTACAAAAATGTCAGCCAGCGCCACACCCAAACTGTTACCCACTACCAACCCGTCTTTCTGTTGATGAATTTTACCGTTGAGAGTATAGTAATTGAACGACAAGACTTGTTCTAACATTTCCACTGGTTCAATCACTTGTCCCAATGCCAATTTACCATGAGTGTGGAGATTGTTCTTAATGATCTCAATCGTTTCTTTTACGGGAATGTTTGTGTACAGATTAGTGATACCCAATGAAGGTAGTGACGCGTCCTGAGGTATAAGTACGTCTTTAATTTCCTCGGCAATTTCGTAGCAGTTCCTAATGTTAAAAAAACTGACGATATGTATATGTCGCCTTCAGTCCGTTATTTAGCTCTTTATTTAATTTATAACTTGGGTTACAAAGATATGTTGACGACTCTATTTTATTACACAAAGGAGATAAAAATGATATCGAAAACATAGCTCAGAAAATGAGCTCTCAACACCCGAAAATTAACATTTTTTTGAACTTCAGTAATGATTGTAAATGATGGTAAAAGACAAACCGTAATGAACCCTAACTGACTTTAATCTTACAAGTGTCGGTTAGGAGTGTCATAGGTAATTTTCTCTAACTCTGAAAGTACGCCACCTAGAAAGCTAAGGCTTTTACACAATCTTCTTTTTAATAGCAAAGTGCAGTATATTGACTTTTAACTACATTGAATAATATTTAATACAGTTTATTTAGATTCTTAGCGGCTTGAATATTCTGTCGCTCGATTTGACACAGGTACCGTTTCCCATGGCTAGACTAGCGATAGGTGCGAATGAGTCATTGTAACATACCAGCGGCTGTATATTACCACCGCCAACGGCTCCAAAGCGACGAGCCCGTTCCTTAAAGTAGCTTACTGCAATAAAATGCTATTGCGTATTGACTCGGGGCGTTACAGATGCTGCTCTGGGTTAGTCTCTGGCACCGTGCGACCTCAGCAGTATTCTAGTCCTTGCAGCGGAATTTTCCTGGCAGCATGATGGTCTCTGTAGTCTCACGTCGTAATGTCTGCTAGGGCAGTCACTGGTGCAACAACTTAGACGTGGAAAAAACAGAAGTTTATTAGTTTCATAAAACTGCATTGGAATAAAATGCTCAGTCACGGCAGATTTTCTTTGACGACAACATCAAGGCAGTAGCAGTTAGTTAGTACCCATACACTATCTGTTATCAAATGAATTGATATCTTATTCCCCCACCCCCTGATGAATGATGAGCTCCTCCCATTCACGTGAGACACGGATTTGGAACATCTGCCATGATGAGAAGGGCTCAGTATACGACAGTGATTCCGATTCCCCCCCCCCCCCTCCCTCGCCCATAGCCTGAGTGTCGATATGGAAAAGGCGTCAGAATTACTTGGGTTCCAGGCCACATTGAGAGTTCGTCAGAAACAAGGATATCACGTCAAGAATGCTTCAGGGAAGTGTGATAGGTTCAAATGGCACTGAGCACTATGGAACTTAACTTCTGAGGTCATCAGTCCCCTAGAACTTACAACTACTTAAACCTAACTAACCTAAGGACATCACACACATCCATGCCCGAGGCAGGATTCGAACCTGCGACCGTAAAGGTCGCGCGGTTCCAGACTGTAGCGCCTAGAACGGCTCGGCCACTACGGGCGGTCTGTGTGATAGGGTGCGTATTATTTTATATATACACTCCTGGAAATGGAAAAAAGAACACTTTGACACCGGTGTGTCAGACCCACTATACTTGCTCCGGACACTGCGAGAGGGCTGTACAAGCAATGATCACACGCACGGCACAGCGGACACACCAGGAACCGCGGTGTTGGCCGTCGAATGGCGCTAGCTGCGCAGCATTTGTGCATCGCCGCCGTCAGTGTCAGCCAGTTTGCCGTGGCATACGGAGCTCCATCGCAGTCTTTAACACTGGTAGCATGCCGCGACAGCGTGGACGTGAACCGTATGTGCAGTTGACGGACTTTGAGCGAGGGCGTATAGTGGGCATGCGGGAGGCCGGGTGGACGTACCGCCGAATTGCTCAACACGTGGGGCGTGAGGTCTCCACAGTACATCGATGTTGTCGCCAGTGGTCGGCGGAAGGTGCACGTGCCCGTCGACGTGGGACCGGACCGCAGCGACGCACGGATGCACGCCAAGACCGTAGGATCCTACGCAGTGCCGTAGGGGACTGCACCGCCACTTCCCAGCAAATTAGGGACACTGTTGCTCCTGGGGTATCGGCGAGGACCATTCGCAACCGTCTCCATGAAGCTGGGCTACGGTCCCGCACACCGTTAGGCCGTCTTCCGCTCACGCCCCAACATCGTGCAGCCCGCCTCCAGTGGTGTCGCGACAGGCGTGAATGGAGGGACGAATGGAGACGTGCCGTCTTCAGCGATGAGAGTCGCTTTTGCCTTGGTGCCAATGATGGTCGTATGCGTGTTTGGCGCCGTGCAGGTGAGCGCCACAATCAGGACTGCATACGACCGAGGCACACAGGGCCAACACCCGGCATCATGGTGTGGGGAGCGATCTCCTACACTGGCCGTACACCACTGGTGATCGTCGAGGGGACACTGAATAGTGCACGGTACATCCAAACCGTCATCGAACCCATCGTTCTACCATTCCTAGACCGGCAAGGGAACTTGCTGTTCCAACAGGACAATGCACGTCCGCATGTATCCCGTGCCACCCAACGTGCTCTAGAAGGTGTAAGTCAACTACCCTGGCCAGCAAGATCTCCGGATCTGTCCCCCATTGAGCATGTTTGGGACTGGATGAAGCGTCGTCTCACGCGGTCTGCACGTCCAGCACGAACGCTGGTCCAACTGAGGCGCCAGGTGGAAATGGCATGGCAAGCCGTTCCACAGGACTACATCCAGCATCTCTACGATCGTCTCCATGGGAGAATAGCAGCCTGCATTGCTGCGAAAGGTGGATATACACTGTACTAGTGCCGACATTGTGCATCCTCTGTTGCCTGTGTCTATGTGCCTGTGGTTCTGTCAGTGTGATCATGTGATGTATCTGACCCCAGGAATGTGTCAATAAAGTTTCCCCTTCCTGGGACAATGAATTCACGGTGTTCTTATTTCAATTTCCAGGAGTGTACATAAATGGTCTGGCGAACATGCCGGGTAACAATATGCGGTTGTTTGTTTGCTGATGATATTGAGATGTACAGGAAGGTGTCGAAGCTGAGTGACTGGAGGGGGAGGATACACGATGGTTTACAAAAACTTTCTACTTGGTGTAATGAACGGCGGCTAGCTCTAAGTGTAGAAACCCGTAATGTTTGGGTAGACGTGAGGTGGTACCGCCCTCTGACGAGTGTTTCCAAAGCGACTGGGAAAAAGCGCAGTTGATTCCGGTATATAAGAAAGGTAAAAGAACGGTTCCGCAAAATTTATTACAGATCGATATTCCTAACTTCTGTCTGCTGCAGAATGCTTGAACATATCCCCAGCTCGAATTTTATAAACTTTCGTGAGACTGAGAATCTTATGTGCAGTAATTAGCATGGTTACAGAGAGCATCGCTCGTGCGAAACTCAGCGTACCCTTTTGTCACATGATATACTGAGAACTATATATGAAGGACAACAGGCAGATTCCATATTTCTAGATTTCCGGAAAGCGTTTGACGCAGTGCCCCATTGCCGGCTGTTAACGAAAGTACGAGCATATGGAATAAGTTCACAGATATGTGAGTAGCTCGAAGACTCCTTAAGTAAAATACCCCAGTATGTTGCCCGCGACGGCGAGTGTTCATGAGACACAAGGATATCGTCAGGAGTGATCCGCGGAAGTGTGATAGGACCGCTGTTGTTCACTATACAGGGTGTTACAAAAAGGTACGGCCAAACTTTCAGGAAACATTCCTCACACACAAAGAAAGAAAATATGTAATGTGGACATGCGTCCGGAAACGCTTACTTTCCATGTAAGAGCACATTATATTACTTCTCTTCAAATCACATTAATCATGGAATCGAAACACACAGCAACAGAACGTACCACCGTGACTTCAAACACTTTGTTACAGGAAATGTTCAAAATGTCCTCCGTTAGCGAGGATACATGCATCCACCCTCCGTCGCATGGAATCCCTGATGCGCTGATGCAGCCCTGGAGAATGGCGTATTGTATCACAGCCGTCCACAATACGAGCACGAAGAGTCTCTACATTTGGCACCGGGGTTGCGTAGACAAGAGCTTTCAAATGCCCCCATAAATGAAAGTCAAGAGGGTTGAGGTCAAGAGAGCGTCGAGGCCTTGGAATTGGTCCACCTCTACCAATTCATCGGTCATCGAGTCTGTTGTTGAGAAGCGTACGAACACTTCGACTGAAATGTGCAGGAGCTCCATCGTGCATGAACCACATGTTGTGTCGTACTTGTAAAGGCACATGTTCTAGCAGCACTGGTAGAGTATCCCGTATGAAACCATGATAACGTGCTCCATTGAGCGTAGGTGGAAGAACATGGGGCCCAATCAAGACATCACCAACAATGCCTGCCCAAATGTTCACAGAAAATCTGTGTTGATGACGTGATTGCACAATTGCGTGCGGATTCTCGTCAGCCCACACATGTTGATTGCGAAAATTTACAATTTGATCACGCTGCAATGAAGCCTCATCCGTAAAGGGAACATTTGCACTGAAATGAGGATTGACACATTGTTGGATGAACCATTCGCAGAAGTGTACCCGTGGAGGCCAATCAGCTGCTGATAGTGCCTGCACACGCTGTACATGGTACGGAAATAGCTGGTTCTCCCGTAGCAATCTCCATACAGTGATGTGGTCAACGTTACCTTGTACAGCAGCAACTTCTCTGACGCTGACATTAGGGTTATCGTCAACTGCACGAAGAATTGCCTCGTCCATTGCAGGTGACCTCGTCGCTCCAGGTCTTCCCCAGTCGCGAGTCATAGGCTGGAATGTTCCGTGCTCCCTAGAACGCCGATCAATTGCTTCGAACGTCTTCCTGTCGGGACACCTTCGTTCTGGAAATCTGACTCGATACAAACGTACCGCGCCACGGCTATTGCCCCATGCTAATCCATACATCAAATGGGCATCTTCCAACTCCGCATTTGTAAACATTGCACTGACTGCAAAACCACGTTCGTGATGAACACTAACCTGTTGATGCTACGTACTGATGTGCTTGATGCTAGTACTGTAGAGCAATGAGTCGCATGTCAACACAAGCACCGAAGTCAACATTACCTTCCTTCAATTGGGCCAACTGGTGGTGACTCGAGGAAGTACAGTACATACTGACGGAACTAAAATGAGCTCTAACGTTGAAATTAAGCGTTTCCGGTCACATGTCCACATAACATCTTTTCTTTATTTGTGTGTGAGGAATGTTTCCTGAAAGTTTGGCCGTACCTTTTTGTAACATCCTGTAAACATAAATGATTTGGCAGACAGGTTTGACAGCAGTCTGCGGTTGTTTGCTGATGATGCCGTGGCATATGGTAAGGTGTCGAAGTTGAGTGACTGTAGCAAGATGCAAGACGGCTTAAACAAAATTTACAATTGGTGTGATGAATGGTAGCTAGCCCTAAATGTGGAAAAATATAAGTTAACACTGATGAATCGGAAGACCAAACGTGTAATGTACTGATACAGTATTACTAGTGTCCTGCTTGACACAGTCAAGTCGTTTAAGTATCTGGGCATAGCGTTGCAAAGCGATACCAGGTCGAGCGAACATGTGAGAACTGTGGTTATATGTAAAATGTGAGATGTCGCATGGTCCTGCTGGAATTGCCCAAATATGTCGGAATGCATAACGGACATGAATGGATGCAGGTAATCGGACAGAATGCTTACGTACTGTCACCTGTTATAGTCGTATCTAGACTTATCAGTGGTCCCATATCACTCCAATTGCGCACGCCCCACACCATTACAGAGGCTCCACCAGCTTGAACAGTTCCCTGTTGACACGCAGGGTCCATGGATTCATGAGAATGTCTCGATACCCATAGACGGCCATGCGCTCAATACAATCTGAAACGACATGCGTCCGACCAGCCAACATGTTTCCAGTCATCAGCAGTCCCAAGTACGTGTTGACAGGCCCAGGTGAGACGGACAGCTTTGTGTTGTACAGTCATCAAGGGTACATGTGTGGGCCTTCGGCTCCAAAATCTCATATCGATGACGTTTCGTTGAGTAGTTCGAACGCAGACACTAGTCGATGGCCTAGTATAGAAATCTGCAGCAGTTTGCGGAAGGTTTGCACTGCTGTCACGTTGAACGATTCTCTTCTATCGTCGTTGGTCCCGTTCTTGCAGGATGTTTTTCCGGCTTCAATGGTGTTGGAGATTAGTTGATTTACTGGATTGCTGATATTCACGGCACACTCGTGAAATGGCCGCACAAGAAAATTCCTCTTCATCGCTACCTCGAAGATGCTGCGTTCCATCGCTCGTCCGCCGACTATAACCCAACGTTTAAATTCAGTTAAATCCTTATAACCTGCCATTTTAGCAACAGTAACCGACCTACCAACTACACTAGACACTTGTTGTCTTAATAGGCGTTGCCGTCCACAGTGCCGTATTCTGCCTGTTTATTTATATCTGTAGTTGAATACGCATACCTACATCAGTTTCTTTGACGCGTCAGTGTATATAGATATGGATGATAATTTTTTTCATATTATTGTTCTAACTACAGAGGTGATTCAGTATAGATGATATCCCCTGACATACCCGCAGGATAGGACAGATAGTTTCATTTGTGGAAAGGGGCTAAAATGAGTGCCTGTCAGTTCCACTCTAACTTATTACTTTATTCATTTGAGAAGCATTACAAGACTAAAGAAAACATTAAAAACAGAGCAAGCTGAACTTCAATTTTAGAACTTAATTCCTGGCTAAATGCGCCATTCAATCTCACGCCTCAAGGGCAAAACAACTTTAAATTAAAACTACCTGAAGGCCAATAAATGAAGACTCAAAAACAAGAATTAGAATTTTAAAGGCAGAAGGCCTTCTCTAAATTAGACTGATGGACCAAACAACCTCACGCCTTAAGGGCAAAACAACTTTAATTTAAAATCGGCTGCAAGCCGTACATAAACAAACAACAAGGACAATAAGAAAATTGCAGCACATCAAACGGCGCTCAGAAGTTTCCAAGGGTCGGCCTGGAATTCCAACATTAACGCTCGCTTTGGTGGGACAGGCAGTCGGCCCAACAATTCTCAATTCGACGGCAACCCAACCGACAGACAGTCAGTGGACCAAGCGACAGGATAACTTCCGCTCCACCCGATCAGCACACAACAGGGAGTTCAATGGAAAAACGCAGAAGGTATCTGCGCCCACAACGAATTACACATTCAGCTGACAAACTACACGCCATGCTGGACAGCCACAAAACGACGAGGAGAATACACTGCCGGAATTTACGTCAGCTGCCAGGGCAGGTAACCGGAACGTTAACGGTCACAAGGCAGATGATTCCGCTGGTGCACTTCAACTGAAAATAACCAAGTACAGTTAAACTCCACCGGAGGGTGGCTAGAATTTCGCCAACTTGAAAAAACACGTTGTTGCTCGCGGGAATGGCCCAACTTCCCACAACGAAATTCAAATTCACAATGTGAACAGTTGGGGCTGGCTGGTAGATTAAGTAAAGACTGAACTTTCGTTTCCGGGATCGGTGAGCCACGGACGTCGTAGCAATGGGAACAGCACCACACACTCTGAGACCGCGCGCGGACGCCGCCAGCGGCCCAGGCCACACATGCGCCATGGAGACTTCCTCGCTGCTCCACGCCAACCGACCAACTGCCCGCACACGTCACAGCCGGGAACTATAAGCACGAGGCCAAACATAGTACAATGGTGTGAATATCGATACATGCTGCTGCTGCGACTCACGGAGAGAGAGGATAACAGCATAATCGTGATAACTGCGAGAGACTAATCACAGAATAGCAACCAATGTATAATGCAAAGCATAATACGAGCCAGCCATGGCTCATCGACTAAGAGAGCTTCAAAAGTAATAGAACCTATCAGCATCACAATAGGGTTAGGATAAGATTTCAGTGTCACTCTCTGGTTCAACTAATACATAGAAGCTGCTCTTGGAAGACAGAAAGCTGTTGACAACTGGGAACCATTGTTAATGATATACGGGTGTGTTTGTAAAGTTTTGCTGCTGATCAAATCACTCTAGCACAAGATGGATACGATCTTCAGTTCATGATACTACATTTATATCAAGAATATTATGTATATGGACTACAGATGAGTCTAACAAAACTCAAACACCAGGAAGAGAATAGTGAGACTAGATTTGAAGTACACATCGGTCACAGAGCAGTTATGAGACGGAGAAATTTAAATATCTAGGGGTATATATTGACAAAAGTGAATTGAATGTTACAGAAATAAAATACAGAATGCAACAAAGCATTAAGGTAACAAGATGCACGAAATCGTTTTGGTGGGAATAGAAATTTTCTGACAACAATGAAAATAGTTTGGGGAGGACAATGGTTGAATCTGTCCTTGGCTACGGTTCAGAACTACGGATTTTACGAGTAATTGCTGATGTCAGAAGAAAACTAATAACTATGAAAATTGATTATTTGTGGAAGAGAGTCACTCAATATTTCACTACAAGTGCTTTCTCTATAATCAACGTTTTCACATGTATTGTTGATTAATCGTCAAGAAAGTATATGCTTTCCGTCACATTGGTTTTTTGGCTTCTACTCCTGTGGAAGCGGTGAACTAAACGCCTCTCAGTGCAATACATACAGAAATTCCCTGAAGAATTGTAATTTTGCCTCATGTAAAACATGATCCTTTCACTTGGTCAAATGATAAACGTCGCATCTAGAGAAACTAGGTTAACTGTTCTACTACTACATGTGTGGTATTAGTACAACGCGGCTGTCTGACAACACACATAGTGGCAGACACTTCACAACGTCGACATCGTGGAATTAACCAGACCAGAAAAAAATATTATACCCCCGCAGGAAGCAAACTGACGCCAGTTGGATTTTAGGTCACCCCGCTGCTTATATTATCAATCAGCGTCATACAATACTTGAAGAATACTGTGCATATATGGAAAATGAGCATGCAAAACTAAGAGGACAAAGAGATTAAGTTGGCTCATATCGTATCATGTTGAAAATTGTGGTGCGGAAGTCACTACTTAGCACAAAACAACGTATCACAAGAACATGGAAAAGCTATTAAAACTTACAAAACTTTCCAATGTTAATATCATTATTATTTCCCGTTTTTTACTTTATTTGGCAAGGCGTTAATATTACTTTCTACAAGAAGACATTTTAAATCGTCAGAAGATTATTTTCATCTATCTCAAGACAATTCTCACTTGCCATACTAATGCCGCAATATTGTTTTTAGTTACGGAAAAGGATAAGAAAAATTCAAGAAGGCAGAAAAGAAAATTTCTGTAACTTTCCAGAAGAAGACTATTTCATGAACAATAGCGAGGTATTGCTTGAAATTTAATTGCTACTGTCTACCATTACAAATACCAACATCCTACATTTATATACAAGCTTAAAATAACTTTCATCAAGAATATTTTCAAGATCTGCAAACTAACCATCCCATTGTGAATTATTGCATTGGTGTAAGGAATATTAAGGATTCTAAAAGGCTATTTCATGATATCTATGTGATGTCATCTGTATATAAGTGATGGAAATGGGAATGGAACAGTTTACTACAATGAAAGTAATTCTTTACTTAAAGTATTGTTTGAACATAAAACTATTGGATACAGTACAAAAATAATTTTGGTGAATCCTGTTCTTAATTCTTACTAACTGTTACTGTATTGGCTTTCAACGCATATTTGTGTGTTCACATACAAAGAAAAGTTTCATACAAAGTTAAGTTAGAGCCTGTTTGCACATTTAACTATTGGATACAGTACAAAAATGTATCCTTTGTCGATCTAGCACCTATTTCTACTAAAATGTTGATACGTATTTACGTTCAGTGCTTATTTCTGTATGTATGTATTAAAATGTTCGTATGCAATAAAATAAAATTAAAAAAATGGTGAATTCCTGCTCCAGTTGCGGAGTTGGCAGTTCGCATCTTTTTCAGCCCTCGTACGTTGTTCCACAAATAATGATGGACTTCTATTTTAGAGCTCGGAGAGAGTTTTATGTAGTTTAGGGCGTTCTTCGCTAATTGGTCAGTCCTGTATTATGCTTGCGTCACACGCCGTCGTAAAGTTCGCTCTCTGCTGTGTTTCCGGTAATCGACTTAGCATCGACCTCGGCTTCCACGCGCTAAGCGGATTGGTGCGGTGACCTCACCTGCCCTCTCGAGCTGACCTGAAACCGGATCTGCTGATTGGCTGACGTTGAAGACTTCATAAGAAAGGCAGATCTGACCATTAAGCACGAACTGACATAAGTTTCTGTAGGTGTGGGTACCCTCATCTTACACGGCGGTAGCTGTTGTAGCAGACCAATCAAAACAGCACCTCGTTATAGTTTTTGGTGTCTATCGTTCCGTTTTCTTATTTCGTAATTAAAAATCTGTGTATTTCTGTCACGCGGCTTACACGGCTTTTAAAAAATTAGTAGGTTCGTCTACAGTAAAACAATTTATCGCTATGATTATCTGGTATTTCCGAACAGGCTCGCTAGCTCAGTCCGTCTATTCACGACTTCTCTCCAGTCGTCAGGTGCTCACTCCCACACTAGTCTCATAATTTATTTTTCTTTCACCTCTGACAACGTTTGCCTAAAGAGAAAATCGTCATGTTTCCCGCTGTATGGAGTCCACGTTGTGTTAAGTTAGATTACGTTACTATCGCCCGTTAGTCTTATGTGCTATGGGTCCTAGAAATATTGAAAGCAGGGACGTACAAGAGTTTTGTAAGCAGTATTTTACGCAGACGCCCATTGTCGTATTTCTTTGAGCATCCCGCTCAACTAACAAGGAACTGGTTAACTTTTCAATTTGAGTCTTCCGCTTTTTTCGAAGCTTTTACTGTCAACGCCTCTGTCTCGACCGTTTTTTCCATCTTATGCACTATGTTAGGTTTTCTCCTCTAGTGCAATTTGCATTCGCAAACTGTGCAGATTAGTTCTTGCAAAGACACTGTTGAAACTTCCGCTAAACCCGCTCGGCAGAACAGGTGATTAGGACTGTGGAAAGGGCCAAATAAGGTTGGGGTCAGTTTCACCTTAAAATTGTAATTTAATAACACATTTAAAACCAAAGCGGCACACAGCCGAACCTTTACGAGCTTAAAAAAAAGGCAATTATTTCGCGGCTGTAGACCTCCAAACAAGAAATCTTAATGCAACAAGATAAATATCAAGTGGTAAAAACATGCAGATGAAGTTGCAAATAAAATAATAAAAAATTTATATATATGTACACACACCGAGGCTGAGAGCCTCGAGGCAAGTGTGAATAGACAAACATAGACAAGATGCAATACTAACGGTTGAAGGTCCACAATAAAATTTTCAATATTTCAAGATAAATTACCGTAACCTTTTAAAGGCAGAAGGCCGCTATTTTTTTTTTTTTTTTTTTACAATAAGGATTTAAGTAGCTGAAGGTCCCCAACTGACAGTTCAAAATTTAAAAATACATAAAATCCAGCAAAAACAAGAATTTTTTAAATCAATGGCTATGATAGATTATAAACAGACAATTAAACACCGGTGAGAAGGAACATAAAGAAAACGGCACTCACAAGCATACAGGGATGTCGGTCTGCCCTCGTTCAATTATGTGAGACAGGTGGTGAGCCCAACTACACTTGATCCTTCGTAACCTAACCAAGGGACAGCCACGGACCAACTCACAAAAGACTTGCTTGCCACCAATCGGTGCATGAGAACTCAAACACTTAAAGTGTCGAACGTGATTAACCACAATGAAATATATATTAGCTACCAAAACTACTCACCATGTTGGACAACGACAACAGGTGAGGAAAGGACGCTACTTGAAATTACGTAATTGGCCAGAGCAGGTAACCGGAACACTAACGGCCACAAGCCAGAAAATTCCGCTGTGGTACACTCGAATTTGAAATACGGTAATATAGTTAAATTCATCCAAAAGGAAAACTGCCTGAATTTAAGTCAGTCACTAGGGCAGGTAACCGGAGCACTAACGGCCACAAGGCAGAAAATTCCGCTGGTGCACTTGAGCTGTAGTCAACCAATATAGTTAATTCCACCGCATGGCGGCTAAATTTCGGCAATACAAACACTCGGTGTTGCTCACAGGAAAATAGTTGAAACTACTACTCAACTTTGACGTCCTGGGTCGGTGAACCACGAAGCTCGTAGCGATCGGACAGCACACACGCTCCGACACTGCGCAGGGACCGCCAGCGGACCCAGCCGACTGCACCGCGCGGACATAACTTCCCCGGTCCGCACCAACCGAACGACTACCCACAAACTGTGGTGAACGTACTGTAAGACCTTCACTACACACACCATCAGATTATTTGACTTGTCGCTCTAACGAAGTAGGCGAGTGTCAGCAATATGTCTTGTGGTCTTATCGCGGCTTGTTTATCTTCTGCCGTTAGGTCAGACGATAGAAATGCCACTTGCACGCTTAGAGTAGCAGATTGACGGCAACCAACTTTAAACAGAACTTGATTAATTTTCACACACATTTATTAAAATAATAACAAGCATAAAAATTACTTAACTTGGTTCTGGATGCTATTTACAATTGACAATCTGAAGTTCCTTTGGTATTGGTACGTTAATCTTATTCTCACATATATCTCTGATACTTGACGAAAGTGTCTATACATTTATCTTCATGGCTAGGTACAGGAATATGGTAATCTTATTAGATGCAGACTGAAACTTGGCTATAGACTGGTACAGACAAATGTAGAACTCGTACAGACTGGTACAGACTAATGCAGACTTGTACAGACTGGTGCAGGCAAATGCAGACTGACTAATCGGAGGTCTGTACACTTGTTATAATACCTCGCGCGTTTAGGTATCACTGCGCGTGTGTGATCCGCGAGGAGAAAAGGTTCTACGTTAGCAGCAATCTCACTGGCTGCGTTACATATTAATACGCGGATTGACAGAAGCAGAAGTTGGTCCGTCTCTATGGCAGCGCCATCTTGTAGTGCGGAGACGGACGAGCGCTGCACCTGCGCTGTTGTGCTTAGCGGGGCGCGCTCTAATGGGAAAGTTGTGTACACGCTGACTATGCGGAACCATGTACACAACACAGACTGCCGTCAAAATCTAGAATAGACGTCAGTGGAAATAACGACAACTACACACACAACCTGACAAACACTGCACGAAGACCTAAACGATACCCAAGAGTAACTAAACATGCACGAGGACAAATCGGGTGTCGATGCACACACACACAGCCGACTCATGAACGATCGGCGAGCAATAACGCGTCGTCCGGTAGGACGACCGACGGATGATCCACCAAGACCGTGGCCCGGCTCAAGTGATGCGTGGCGGCAATGGTCGGGAGAGCCATTTCGACGCAGGCCTCCCTGGTGCTCCAGCCCAAGTAGTGTCACATTGCATCTCCCCGACTGGCAGACCCGAAGTCGCGACCCAAAATCACAACGACCGTCAGACAACGACCGGGAAGTAATAGCAGTCGCGCAAAAATACTACGAGAGGGGATACATCGATACGCGCTGCTAGCGCCGCTCACGGTCAGGCAAAGCAGCAACTCAGTGAAAGCAGTAGTTTAAATTAACGTATTGAGGTGGAAGTACTTTAAAAAGAGGGTGTAAAATACATGACGGCAGGAACACGATCCACGCACGGCTTAATTGTCTTTCTCAGCCACCGACAGAACATTATATTTCAAATCAAATGCATCATGGAAACTTATACGGCGGACTACTTTCTAATGGCCACAAGAAGTTTTGGGCCCATGTAGTATACGATGCACGTGTTTGAAAGCTTGCGAAACTCTTTAGAGCAAACTACAAAGACTGCAGAAACATCTACCGGTTCGTAGTTAGTGGCCAAGCTGCCTTTGTTACGATGTCATGAACATTAGCCAGTCGGCAGACCTGCCAGGCACTTAACTGTGATTTGCAGAGAACCTATGTAGATGGAGATGGCAATCTGCAAGGAAGGGGGGGGTCGACTAGTGCAGTCTGTGTCAGGCAACGACACAAAAGAAGCCACCTTTTCGTTTAGCTATAAATACATGTTTTTGTCTCTTCACCAAGTTTAAATGCACACCAAAAAGTAAACGAGCGATAACCAGGTTATTTAAAAGATTCATCTATTGCAGATGCATACGTACTTGAAAGGTTCACATCTACTAAAAGCTAAAAACAGACTTACATGAAATTTTGTGGGTGGATTAGTTTTTGCAACTGCTTCTTCAGAGTTATACCGCTGTTGTCACAAACAAATACATAACATTGTCTCCATCAACCTCCAAACAAACAGAAGGTGGTATGGTGTTTGTCCCATGTTTCAGCGTCGTTCTTGCACGTATTTGGCATGTTAATGTTATTTACACATTGTACATGTCTACACTCTCGATTTATACTAAATCTTAACATTATAATATGAGGCAGCATTCATAAATCACTAGAAGAAGTTGGCGACTCTGAAAATTAGACCGCCGTAGTTGTTTTCCGTAGAGAACACAGAAATTTATCCATTTTACTGGTTGCTATGCTCCATGGCTGTGGATTGTATTAAGAAATACAGCAACCAGCTGGTGGTTGGTTGCTGCATTCCTTAATAGAACCAGTTACAGGTTTGTTGCTGTATTTATTTCTAGACTGAAGTAGCAGAGAAATTGGTATAGGCATGCGTATTCAAATACAGAGATTTGTAAACCGGCAGAATACGTCACTGCGGTCGCCAAAGTCTATATTAGACAACATGTATTACTTTGTATTGTATTGTTAGATCCGTTACTGCTGCTACAATGGCAGGTTATCAAGATTTAAGTGAGTTTGAATATGGTGCTATAATCGGCGCACAAGCCATGGGACACAGCACCTCCAAGGTAGCGGTGGCGTGGGTATGTTCCTGCACTACCATTCCAAGAGTGTACCGTGAATATCAGGAATCCGGTAAAACATCAAATCTAAGACATCGCTGCGGCCGGAAAAAGATCCTGCAAGAATGGGACCAACGGCGACTGAAGAGAGTCGTTCAACGCGACGGAAGTGCAATCCTTCCGTATATTGCTGCAGATTTCAATGCGGGGCCATGAACAAGTGTCAACGAATCATCGTCGATACTGGTTTTCGGAGCCGAAGGCCACTCGTGTACCCTTAGTTACTGCACTACACAAAGCTTTACGCCTCGCCTGGACCTCTCAACACCAACATTGGACTGTTGATGACTGCAAACGTGTTGTCTGGTCGGACGAGTCTCGATTCAAATTGCATCGTGCGGATGGACGTGTACGGGTATGGAGACAACTTCATTAGTCCATGGACCCTCCATGTCAGCAGGGCACTGTTCAAGCTAATTGAGGCTCTGTAACGGTGTGGGAGGTGTGTAATTGGAGTGATATGGGATCCCTGATACGTCTAGATACGACTCTGACAGGTGACACGTAGCCAAGCGTCCTGTCTGTTTGCCTGCATCCATTCATGCCCATTGTGCATTCCGACGTACTTGGGCAATTCCAGTAGGACAATGCGACACCCCACACGTCCAGAATTTCTACAGAGTGGTTCCAGTAACTTCCTCCTGAGTTTAAACACTTCCGCTGGCCACCAATCTCTCCAGACATTAACATTATTGAGCATATCTGGGATGCCTGGCAAGGTGTTGTTCAGAAGAGATCTCGACCCCTCGTACTGTTACGGATTTATGGACAGCCCTGCGGGATGCATGGTTTCCATTCCCTCCAGCGGTACTTCAGTCGAGTACATGCCACGTCGTCTTGCGGCACTTCTGCGTGCTCGGGGGAGGGGGGGGGGCTACACTGTATAAGGCAGGTGTAGCGGTTTCTTTGGCTCTTCAGTGTATAACACATGGACTGGTCGTCATAACGACTGGAAACGGCATACTGTCTCGGCACGGTCGGTAGATCAGCTTATTCCGCTCACGCCAGGCACCAGCTAATTTCAGGTAAAAGAGATTACCGTTTCCGGAATCGAACGGCCCAACTCACTGAGGCTAGTCTCGCAGCTGCATTCTTGCAAATTTTTCTGTGCCGGGTTCGGTAAGAGGACTCGATGACTGGCGAGTTTTGTTCGGCGAACAATTGTCGTTCACAACAACGAAAAATGTTAAGCGGAATTATCAGTGAAAGGGGCCATAAAAGATGTAAAATAGCAATAGAAAATCATTTGATGAGATTGAACTTTACGTCTAGGCAAAGCAGTGCAGTCTGTTTGTTATGTGTATCATTGGGGACCGATGATATAATGGAGAATCACTTCGGGGAAAACATGGAGAACGTCGCGCTTAAATTTTGTGATCGACCTAAAATTACATTCATCCAGGTATGAAAACTGTGTATCGCTGACCATGCAGCAGGTAAATGTTGACCGACGACATTATCAACTACAGGAATTGCGTTTACACGTTGGCCTCATGGTCAGCCACTATGGCTGAGCAATGTTGCGGCAATAGGTTTCCAGATAAGAAGTCTTAACACGGGACATATTATGGCCGTGAAATGAACGAAAGCAAGTTGTATCGTGGGAGTGAGTGCTGCTGTCCATACATTTGCATTCGACAGGGGAAACGTTGGCACGAAAGAGATAAGTTAGGCTCTCTGGTTGTTTTATTTCTGAAGCAATCGAGCTGCTTCTTGAAGTTTAATAAACGAAGTATTGCTGGATACATACAGTAGCAGTCTCCGAATGCTGAAACACCTTGAGTATACCGTTTAAAAGCTATTCGTCAGGTAAGGCTATTACGAATATGAAAGAATGTATACTATTCACCTGAGACAGGTTATCACCCTAGAATTTTGCTGACTGGAAGTTCATACTGAACTTCGCTGCACCTCTTCAAAGTGTAGGCTAACTTCTCAAACCTCTTGCTATAAGCCGTCTGCAGCACGTTGATGGAAAGAGTCAAGGAATTCATCAATGTCGGTTGGAATAACATTCTAATATATGCGTTGATACAATCGAAAAAAGGCACACCGCAAAGGAGTTTTGCAATTCAGTCATAAACTGATATTCTTGCATGTATCGACAGAAGATGCAAAACTGCAAGCTTTGGCTACCGATGGATCCATGTGTGATACCGCAGCGAAATATCAGCAAACACCTTGGCAAGGGTAGTAAGTACTGGTTGTGTCGATACTAGGGCATAAAGTCTTTGCGAAATTCATTCCGTGTACTCAGTCGGGCAGTATCTATGCGTCGCAGATAGGTGCGGGAACAATATCCGCAGATGTCACCATTTGAGAGAGGACGTGTAATTGGGCGCAAGGAAGCCAGTTGCAGTAATCAGCGAATCGCTCCAAATTTGAATAGGAGCGATGCCACTATTCAAAAATCTTGTCTGGAATGTATGAACCATGGCCGAACACAGCGTCAAGAAGAAAGCGGTCGACTTACAGAGAAGACAGAACATGAAGACTGAGCAATCGTCAGAAAGGTACTCAGAGCCGTGGATTCATCTTCATCGTAGATCGACATGCAAGCTGTGCGTCAGTGAAAACAGAGACCATTAATAGGCGGCTTAGAGAAAGAGGTTAAAGGTAACAGTGCCCCTTGTACCGACTACCATTGATGCCTGTACACCAACTAGCCCTTTCGCGGTGGTATTGGGCACATTCGGCCTACAAACTGCTTGACTCGAGTAGAATTGTCTGAGTCACGAAGCTGCGTCTGGAGATATCGCTGGTGAGGGGGGGGGGGGGGGGGGGCTACCAAGCTCACTGTCCCTCTCCATACTACCCGACAACCAGCAGTGATGATCTACTGCGGAGACACTACCGGTGGGGGAGGGGAGGATGCCTAGTTTCCTAAAAGTGTGTTACCGCTACGTTCAGTAAACACATTAGTAGCTAATAATACAGAGGGGAGAAAATCATACGGGCAGATTCTACGTAAATGTTTGCACACTGTTCTACATCGTTATAGGGATACACATTCTTACTGTCCTGTACGGCACCTGTAACGTTCTTCCTGTTAAAGGCAACCTGACCCACCACAAATGCTGCTCGCTTTTCCGTTTACCGATACACTCTGTCTCCCTAGCATATCCTGTCCCCTTCTCTCACATGACTAGACAAAATCACTGCACTGAGCTCGTGTTTATATCGTGCAGTTTCAGTGAGTACTCATTTCCACTAGTTAAGTGAGATTTTACGTAATATAGATTCTTATGAACAATGGCAGCGAAGTGTGTAATTTCTAGTGTGATTTACCAGTGACCAATATAGTCTTGATAGTAAAGGCATTAGTGTATGTGCCGTCATACTGTTGTCTGTCTTTGTCAGCATAACGTCAAGGTGTGTAACCATTTTCTGGCCATTTGGTTGTGAATTAATGGATGGGCAGAAAGTTACTGCACTTATCTAACCATTGACTGTGTTAATGGTAGACTACATAAATCTCTTCCATTCAGGAACTGCTGACACTAGCAGAGAAGGCTGCACTGACTGGAGCCAGTTACCACGCATCCGCAGAATCTCTTGCAAGGCGGGAGGACGACGGTTCAATCCTGCGTCCGGTAATCCTGATTTACGTTTTCCGTGATTTCCCTAAATCGCTCCAGGCAAATGCCGGGATGGTTTCTTTGAAAGGGCACGGCCGACTTCCTTCCCTGTCCTTCCCTAATCCGATGATACCGATGACCTCGTTGTTCGGTCTCTTCCCCCAAACAATCCAATCCAATCTTCCAAGGTAGATGTGAATATGTCTGACGGAATAAGGTTAATCAAATTCGCACCTAGAACAGTAATGTGCTGAAATGCACTGCTTGCTCCGTAAGACATAGGTAACCTATTTCTGTTACAGAGCGAACCAATTAAGGCCTCTGCGTCTCTTCAGATGTAGAGAGAACAAAGCCTGGGGTCAATAATTTAATACTCTCAAGCTGTGAGCATTCCAGCCATAGATAAAGGACAGAAAGAAATCGCATTGTCGAATATGTATTTTCAAGATGGAACATTTGTGACTTGCTCTTTAGTGTGACAGATAGTTGAAAACACCGGCTGTTGATATTTTTTACATAAAGCTCATTTAATAGCTGCAAATAAATGTTAACGTAATAAATTGAAAATATTAGACATGGAAATTACCACTTCAAGTATGAGACTTTTATTTTTAAATTCACGAACGGTTTCAGGCTAACAAGCGTCCGTCATCATGTACAAATATGAAGGACAAGAGAAGTGCACTAAAAAGTAATCTTTACACAGGCTTGTACGCATAAAAAGAAACGAATAAGGACTTACATTTATAAAACTCTAAGAACGGTCGTGGTGGATACGGCGAAAAAGTGAGTAAGGAATACGATACAATACCGTGATGACAACTGGTAAGAGGTGAGGTGAAGAGGCATGGTATAAGGACCAGAGTACCTGCGTCGTGTGTTGTGACCCTGAGGGCCGCAGGACTCGGTAGGGCGCAGGCTCTCACAAAAGAGGTAAGTTTGTAAACTTTGGTGTGACAATACTATGGTCTACATCGACATCTACATATATATACCGTTAGCCACCAAGCAGTGTGTGGCGGAGGGCACAATTCCCGCCAAAGTCATATTTCCCCCCCCCCCCTCTCTGTTCCACTCACGGATCACACGAGGGAGAAACGACAGTCTGAACGCCTCAGTACGAGCTTATCTTAGAATGGTGACGACTGTGCGAGTTGAAAGTTGGTGGTAATAATGTATGCTCTACATCCTCGACGTAGATCGGATTTCGGAATTAAGTGAGCAGCCCCTTCCGTTTAGCGCGTCGTCTATCTGCAAGTGTGTCCCACTGCAAACTTTCTATGAGATTTGTTACGCTCTCGCGATGGCTAAATGTACCAGTCACGAATCTTGCCGCTCTTCTTTGGACCTTCTCAATCACTTGAATCAGACCCAACTGGTAAAGGTCCCATACAGACGAACGATACTCTAAGACTGGACGAACAAACGTATTGTAAGCGATTTCCTTTGTTGAAGGACTGCATAGTTTCAAGATTCTGCCAATAAACCGCAATCTAGAATTTGCCTTGCCCGTTACTTGTGTAATCTGATCATTCCATTTGAGATCATTTCGAATAGTCACACCAAGATACTTGACCGATGTTACCCCTTATATTGTACTCGTACATTAATGGGGATTTTCGCCTTGTTATACGCATAGGTTACACTTACTAATATTGGGAGATACCTGCCAGTCACTACACCATGCCTTTCTTTTCTTCAAATCCTCACTGATTTGTTCATAACTTTCGTGTGATACTACTTTCCTGTAGACTACAGCATCATCGACCAACAGTCTAATGCCGCTGTCAATACCATCAACCAGATCGTTTATGTAAATCGTTAAAAGCACCGGACCTATTCCGCTGCCCTGTGGCAGGACAGGAAGTGAATGATATGAAGCCGACTAGCCCCGCCGTTAACATTTCAGTCGACAATCTTGAATGCAAGAGATAAGAGAGAAATTACTATAGAGCGATACAAATGTCCTAAAACGGGCGCAGCAAAGTATAATGAGACTAACTGTAAAGGATTAGTGAACTTATTAAAATAAGGAAACAAAACAAATATATGACAACCACAAAATAAAATCAAGTACTTTAAAGGGACTTATTCAGAACAAACCCTAAATGAACAAGTAAATTCTAGCGTCTAGCCTCCAGTTTCCTCCCGTCTCACTAATCCTGGTACTCGGCGCGCCTCTACCACCACATTTCCCCAATATTACACCTCCACATCCTCCACTCCGTCTCCCAATGGAACTTTAATTACCTTCGCTTATCCGACCATGTAATATGCTCTGATATATCGCCGTACTACCAGATCTGAAATAACTGAAATAGCTGTCAGGCCCCCATTCCTCTCCACCCACATTTTTAAGGCTTGGTACAGAACTGCGTCCCTCTCCTCTCTTCCCCCTGTCCCTCCTTCAAACATTCACCCGCACAAATACCCTCCTGCTAACTGTCATTAAATGCTAGGTTCCCACGGAATCATCCACTTCCGCAAGAAACATAGCAGCATGTAGTTCATCCTCTGTAATCAAGAACACAATTGGTCTTCGGGTGATCGTCACAAACAAGTAACAAATTTTTCACTAGTTCCAAACAGGAAAGTAAGTTCACAACTAAACGTAAGTATTAGGAATACAAGTCTTTATTGAGGGCACAATACAATGAAAGCTCTGTCGAATCTTGTACCACAAGGAAGCAAGGATGTTGTTATGGGTGGCCGGTATCCTCTTTCTACAATACAAATACACATGTGGATTAACACGGTTCTTTATTTACATGAACAGGAAGCAGTTAACTTGAATAGAGTCCATGGTTTGTGGTGCAGGGTCACCAGTAATAGACCTCTTGCAGACTGATGTAATGTCCATATCGGCAATCTTGTTATTACAAACTTCAGTTTCTCACTGCTAGTAAAGTACAATTCTGGTTGAGGTAAACTAGACCCAGTATAGTCGTTAGTCTGGTCGCTATGTACTGTCGAACTAAACCCACTCTGCGAGTAAACGGACGCCAAACCAGCGAGGCGCTCCGGTCAGCGGCGGTGGCATAAATACCGGGTGATCAAAAAGTCAGTATAAATTTGAAAACTTAATAAACCACGGAATAATGTATATAGAGAGGTAAAATTCGACACACATGCTTCGAATGACATGGGGTTTTATTAGAACAAAAAAAAGTTCACAAAATGTCCAACAGATGGTGCTGGACAGCAAAACTGCTACCGTGACGGGTGAGAGGAACGCCGATATGTTACGGAATCGCATCATCCCCAGCCTGGCTGATAAACACCTGGTGGAACGTACGATGTTTATGCAGGATGGCGATCCACCCCATATTGCTAGACACGTGAAAGATCTCTTGCGCTCGTCGTTTGGTGATGATCGTGTGCTCAGCCGCCACTTTCGTCACGCTTCGCCTCCCAGGCCCCCAGACCTCAGTCCGTGCGATTATTGGCTTTGGGGTTACTGAAGTCCCAAGTGTATCGTGATCGACCGACATCTCTAGGGATGCTGAAAGACAGCATCCGACGCCAATGTCTTACCATAACTTCGGACGTGCTTTACAGTGCTGTTCACAAAATTATCCCTCGACTACAGCTATTGTTGAGGAATGATGGTGGACATATTGAGCATTTCCGGTAAAAAACATCATCTTCGCTTTGTCTTACTTCGTTATGCTAATTATTGCTATTCTGATCAGATGAAGCGCCATCTGCCGGAAATGTTTTGAACTTTTGTATTTTTTTGATTCTAATAAAACCCCATGTCATTCCAAGCATGTGTGTCAATTTGTACCTCTCTATCTACATTATTCCGTGATTTATTCAGTTTTCAAATTTATACATACCTTTTGATCACCCGGTACTTGCTGTCGAGAGGGTGTTGGCGGCGTGTGGCTTTGGTTATGTCTCTGGCCTCTCTAGTGATTGGCGCAATTGATACGGCTCTTGCTAATCGCTCTTCGCGCTTCACCTTCGCCGGCCGGTGTGTTGGCGACCGCTTACGCCGCAAAAGCTTCTACAGTCATAGTTCGTTCTCCAGTACTTTGACTACCAAAGTGTTCGCTCTCCTTGGTCGGGGACATTGGAACAGACTGACACGTAAGTTACGATCTGTACGAATTCTCACTTTCTGCAATCTTGCCAAATGAGTGTGGCAGAATACCAACAGGCCCTCGTGTCCTGACGGTGAAGACGGCGTGCGCTCACGCCGGCGATAAGTCCAGAACAGACTTCCTCTCGTGGCTGACTGTATCGTAACTGCCACGATCGGTGCGGGAGCTCTCCTACCTACCCGCACGGCGGAGGTACACTTCCTCCTGACTGCCTGCACGTTACATTGGCAGTTGCAGCAAAAGTTTCGTGGCAGGAGTGATCCCTCTCGCTGATGTACACTTCCTCTGCGCTTTAGTCTAGTGTGCGCGAAGGCCCTCTGCAGGTCGCGCCGCAAATGGAGGAGCCCGAATATCATATAGTCGCAGGGGCTGAACTGGCAACCAGCCGGACGTAGGTGTGTCGCAGTGTGGCGCCGGCGTCTGACGGCTTTTGCGGCACGTCACGAATAATGCTCTTCTCTCTGGCAGTCTACATTCACAGATCTCTTCACAACATCTCTTTTAATCAGTCCAAACATCGGCTTTCCGTTTTTCTTTATACAACTGTCTATCTGTTTTATACATTCGTATGCGACACTCACTTTCCATTCATCTGTGTCTATATTTTAATTAATCACCGAATCAACCTACTAAATTTTAACTTACGCAACTGCAGGTCTGTGTTTTTGTTGTACAAATCTTTTCTTTTTGTCAATGATTGTGGCTGAAGAGCGGCAAATTGTATCCGCTGGAAATCACCCCTCCCCTGCACGTATGGGGCATGGGGGATGAAATAACAATAAGGGATATGAGACCTGGTAGTCAAGGAAGGCAGAATTCGGTTACGATTGTGGACGGGGCGGTAAACAGTTACTATTGGTTGGCTTTTCTTTCAATCACAACACAATTCTTTTAAAATCAACAACAACTTAAAATAATGAGAATAATTTAGAAAATGTTTCATTGCTGAAGGCATTAATGGCAATAAATTAAGAAGTGATTAAACTTGCTGTAGCATACAATTACAGTTATTAAAATATAAAAGACAAGTAACCAAGTTCTTAAAGCTCACTTGCAAAAATCAGTTGCCAAGTTAAGATTCTTAAGACAAGTAACGACACTCACGGCTGAAGGCCTTAATGGCAATAAATTAAGAATTGCTTAACTTGTTGCTGCTTACAAACTACAGTTATTAAAAATAGAAAACAAATCACCAAGGTCTTAAAGGTTAACTGCTAACACACAATTGCCATATTAGAATTTTAAGACGAGTAGCGACAGTCGCGGCTGAACACTTTTAACTCCAAGAATGTCAATTATTAAACAAATTTAACAGACATACTGTCAAACAGCAAGGAAATAGCAAACGTTAATTTAAAAGACAGGCAACTGATCACCAAACAGGTGAAACAAAATGATAGTAAACTTGATAGCACAACCGTTTAAACTTTCTGTAACGCCAAGAATGGCTATGATATTAAAAAAATTATAAACATAAAATAAAACAGCAAATTCTCGTAACAGGTTAATTTAAAAGGACAAGCAACTGATCACCAAACAAGTGAGACAAGTAGTGGTAACTTGGTAATACAATAATAAAATAATAACGCATTAATAAAACACAACGGGTAGTCACAGACGGTGCTCCAGGCCAAAAAGACTTTCTCGGGCGATGAAAAAGGCAACCAAGAGTTGCATTCACTTCACATGATGGTTACTCAGACTTGTGGCAGTCTAAAGAATGACTAATGATAATCTACTGAACCTCCCTAACGACCGATAACCAATGCAACGATGGAACACCAAGGGAGAGCCGGAACCAGTGGTCAGCACTACGTCCTCAGAATGCTGTGTTTAGACCAACTGGAAGGGGGAAGGAACGACTACTGCCAGAGTAGAAGAAATACCAACCGACCTAAAAATCAAGGAAACTGTCAAAATACACGCCTTACCGGACAGCAGCGACAAGGCGAGGAAACGTACGCTGCCGGTACATATACTAACCTCCAAGACAGGTCACTGGGGCGTTAGCGGCCGCCAGGCAGGAAAAATACTGCTGGTTGAATTTAACAAATATTAATACATATAATGCAGCAATTAGTAACGAAAAGTCGAGGAAAGCTAATTAGATCCGCCTTCTCCAAGCACTCCACTCGCTGCTCTTCGTCTCGGCGACACTGCGAGTAACAACACGAACCCAAGTCACTGAAGGATCGCAAGGTTTCACAATGGTGGAGGTTTCACTGCTAGGATTAAAATCCACTCAATTTAAAGCTTGTTTGGTCTGGTTGACAACTAGGTCGTGTACCCCGCGACCACAGCCCTTCCATCCGGCAGTGCATGCGTGCCGCCTGTGGTCCTGGCGTGTTCTCACACTGCCCTGTTGGCTCCTCCGGAGTCCCCAACCGAACTGTTCACTCACCCGACCCGGAGGAACAACGACGTCACCCCAAAGATAGGCCCACAGTTACTACACATCAATAACGCCGCTGCTGCCACTAGCGGACAGGCAACGCTGGTGAAACCAAGTGGCACCAGTCAACACAAGAAGAATACAAACAACCGCAACCATGTCAACTAAACGATACAGTCTGGCCTCCAACAGAGGACGGAAACCTACAACAGCACCAACACGAGCCGCAGCACGGCTAAGGAAAAATAAAATAAAATATAATTCTGGACATAGGTACATGCTATTCAGTGGCTATAAATTGAGCAGAATTTCAGTATATGCCACAATCAGAATTAATTAAACCATTAAAACTATGCAGAATCCTACTGGAAATACAATTCTTAAAAGTGTGCAGAGTAAAAACTAATTGAACAGCAAAGTCTTTACTTTAAGTGATAAACATTTGCTACTTAGAAGGTTCATATATAGAAAATTTCCAATAATGCACCATAACCACAAAGACTGTTGATCGTACATATACATGGAATAATTATCATAAACAGGAAGGGGTGAAGCTGGACGCTGCTTCAAGAAAGAGAAGTTATTCAATAGGGCTGTGTGCTTTAGAGAGGTTTGTCACCAAAGTGAACAACGGATTCTAGTAAATGCTGTGCGAAATTTTGATGTCCTCTAGAATATTTAAAACGCGGTCTTTGAAGTAGATGTAAAATACTGCAATCTGTGTTTATATCTGATACAGAATGACTTATTTTTCAAGTGATTAGTCAGGGATGATTTTGGATAACTGAGGTCATGGCGTTCTCTGAAATGTGTATTGAAGGAGCGACCTGTTTGGCCCATGTACACTGATGGGCAATCGCTACATTGAATCCGTTAGGTACCTGATTGAGCCTATTGTGGTCTCTATTTTCGTGGTTTTTCAGGTGGTATCCGGCTTAATTGAAGACACAGATGGCGGATACAATCCCTGTTTTCCGAAGCCATTTACAAAACTTATCTGACATAGCACCTACGAAAGTGAACCTATAATAAATTTTTTCAAAGTTCTCTTTCTGCATTTAAGATTGTTGATTCAAATGTGAACGGCGAGGGCAGTCAGCCTCATACCATTCACGTTCTGTCGTCCCAATAGATACCCATAGTACCATCACACCAAAATTTACCAAGTTAGCTCCTTCCTTTGCGAGCTCGACTCTACGGTCTGCGATTGCGTGTGCTGGTCGCCTACGCCCTACTTAGTCTACCTACAGGATGTAGGTGCTCTGTTCCTTATGACATGCCTTCACCTAACCTCTTATTATAAGTTGTCGTCACGGCATGGCTTCGTATTCCTTTCTCACTTTTTCAGCTTGTCCAGCTCAACCAGTGTTAGAGTATTATTAATGAAAGTCATTATTCTTTCCATTTTATGCATACAGATATCCAAAGATTATGTCTTAGCTCACTTCTCCTCTTTGTTTACAGTATCTGCACATGATAATGGACGTTCGTTGGATCGAAACCGGTCATGAATTTAAATATAGAAGTCTTATAAGTGTTGTAGTGATTTCCGAGCCTATTATTTTAAACTTATTAGGTGAACATTTATTTGCAGTTGTTAAATGAGCTTTACGTAATAAAGATCAAGAGCCGGTGCTTTCAACTGTGTGCAACATTAAAGAGCCTGTCCCAAGCATAGCATGCTGCAAATATGTATTCGCCAATGTCAATTTCGTCCTGTCCGTTATCAGATGCTGGAATGCTTCTCACGGCTTGAGAGTATTGCATTATTCTACCCAGCCTGGGTTCTTCAAGCATCTAAAGAGGACCAGAGGTCTAAATTAGCTCCCTCTGTAACAGAAATAGGTTACCTAGGTTTTATGGAACTTCAGATATTTCAACAAAACTCATGCAAAGCATTTCAGCAGGTTACTGTTCTGGATTCGAACATGATCAGTCTTACTGAAAGATATATATTCACACCCACCTTGCAAGACATACTGCGGATGTTTGGTAAGTGATTCCAGGTAGTGCAGCCTTTTCTGTAAGTGTCTGCAGTTCCTGAACGATTAATCACAGAGATTACACACTTCTCGGCCATTGTTTATAGGAACGTAGTTTACGTAAAATCTCACTGAAAACAAGTGCACGATATAAAGGTTGGTTGGTTGTTTTGGGGAAGGAGACCAGACACAGCGAGGTCATCGGTCTCATCGGATTAGGGAAAGACGGTGAAGGAAGTCGGCCGTGCCCTTTGAAAGGAACCATCCCGGCATTTGCCTGGAGCGATTTAGGGAAATCACGGAAAACCTAAATCAGGATGGCCGGACGCGGGATTGAACCGTCTTCCTCCAGAATGCGAGTCCAGTGTCTAAACAGTGCGCCACCTCGCTCGGTTGCACGATATGAACAAGGGCTCAGAAAATACTATTGCTACGCTCAGTCAGTTATCTACCGGATTCACTGTAGCGACTGCCCGTGAGTTTGGATAGGCCAAACCGGCCGCTCCATTAATACACACATCAAAAAAAATTTGCATTACCTCGGTTCCGAGAGTTCCGGAACCTGTACAGAAAATTGAAACAGAGATCAACGTAAACGTGATTTTCGCTCATTTCATTGCTCTTGAAAACCACACATTGCATGTTGTACTACCACACAGCAAAACTTTCAGAGGTGGTGGTCCAGATTGCTGTACACACCGGTACCACCAATACTCAGTAGCACGTCTTCTTGCATTGATGGATGCCTGTATGCGTCGTGGCATACTATCCACAAGTGCATCCAGACAGTGTTGGTAGAAATTGTCCAACTCCTCTACGGCTGTTCGGTGTAGATCCCTCAGAGGATCACTCAAGGACACAGCCCTAATGAGTAATTTGTCTTTCTTGACGCAGCATCTATCTTCACCCCTTCCTCTTTCTGATTTCTGATTATTATGTGTTGAATATGTACGTTCCATAATCTCATTAATTCTACATCATATCACATTATTAGTATTTTGCTATCTATATTGAAACTATGTGGAAACAAATCTGTACAGTTCACTTAGTTTTATAATCTGCACACTTCTGAGAATTTTATTTCTAACAAAGTTATGCTTATTTTTAATAATATAAGTGGTTTGACAAACTTCTGATTACGGGATATACTGAAATCCTGTTAAACATATAGCAACTAAGTAGCGTGTGCGTTTAACCTACGGAGTGAATGTCGTGGTTTCTTCAGGTTTTATTCTATAGAGGTCTCTTTAAGGTTTCTATTTCGTGGTATCATCTAATTTTTTAGTCCTCATTCGTTTCATTTTATGCTTACAAGCGTAGATAAAGATTATTTTCTAGCGCGTTTCTCTTGTTTGTTTTCAGTAAATGCACCTTGTGGTGGGCGTTTGTTAGCCCGACACCGGTCGTGAATTTAAAAACAAAAGCCTTACAACTGAAGCGGTGGTTTCCATGTCTACCGCAATGCTCAGTTGCGGATGTTCCACCGAGAGGATTGTCTGTAAACTACACTTAATTCCACTACGTAAACACGTGTTAAGTGAATTTATTTTATCTACTCACAAGAGAGAACTGGAAAGGAAGTAACGCGGAGGTTTAGTCAATCCATTGAACCCTCTGCCAGGCACTTTATTGTAAATAGCAGAGAAATCACGTACCTGTAGATGTAAATATAGTCCGTAACGTGAAAGGCAAGCAGCCTTCGTCGTGGGGCGTGTTGCCTTACCCAGGAAGAACGCTACAGCTGATTCCCCTCTAGCACTGTAAAAGATTATGCAGAGATTTATGCACATTCTGCGTATACCCTTTTCTTGCAATAGTGCTGTTAGTAATTCGTATCTGTACTGAATGTGGTGTTAACGCACCTTGTGGAAAATCAACACCTCCAGTCTTGTCTGCGCACTGCGTCGATAGTGGCCCACGAGGCGAGCATTAGAGTGTCGGTATAACTTTGTAAAATAGCCTGTAGTTGCTTCTTTTGAAGTCATATGGTAAAGAGAATGGAAAATTCCTGCTCACTCTCCATTTTGCAGAGTTATGAAGGAGGGAAGTGCATGATCACAATCTGCCAGCCTACTTTTCTTCACGCTTCTAATCTGCAGCCTCGCTTTTCGAACATTTGCTCTTTCTACTGGACTTAGGTGTGGTGGACACATTACTCGTTATTTAACAATATAAATTATTTTTATACCATTAAAACACTATTTGTTGTTGTGCTCTTCAGTCCCGAGACTGGTTTGATGCAGCTCTCCATGCTACTCTATACTGTGCAAGCTTCTTCATCTCCCAGTACCTACTGCAACCTACATCCTTCTGAATCTGCTTAGTGTATTCATCTCTTGGTCTCCCCCAACGATTTTTACCCTCCACGCTACCCTCCAATACTAAATTGGTGATCCCTTAATGCCTCAGAACATGTCCTACCAACCGATCCCTTCTTCTGGTCAAGTTGTGCCACACACTTCTCTTCTCCCCAATCCTATTCAATACTTCCTCATTAGTTATGTGACCTACCCATCTAATCTTCAGCATTCTTCTGTAGCACCACATTTCCAAAGCTTCTATTCTCTTCTTGTCCAAACTATTTACCGTCCATGTTTCACTTCCATACATGGCTACACTCCATACAAATACTTTCAGAAATGACTTCCTGACACTTAAATCTATACTCGATGTTAACAAATTTCTTTTCTTCAGAAACGCTTTCCTTGCCATTGCCAGTCTACATTTTATATCTTCTCTACTTCGACCATCATCAGTTATTTTGCTCCCCAAATAGCAAAACTCCTTTACTGCTTTAAGTGTCTCATTTCCTAATCTAATACCCTCAACATCACCCGACTTAATTCGACTACATTCCATTATCCTCGTTTTGCTTTTGTTGATGTTCATCTTATATCCTCCCTTGAAGACACCATCCATTCCGTTCAACTGCTCTTCCAAGTCCTTTGCTGTCTCTGACAGAATTACAATGTCATCGGCGAACCTCAAAGTTTTTATTTCTTCTCCATGGATTTTAATACCTACTCCGAATTTTTCTTTTGTTTCCTTTACTGCTTGCTCAATATACAGATTGAATAACATCGTGGAGAGGCTACAACCCTGTCTTACTCCCTTCCCAACCACTGCTCCCCTTTCATGTCCCTCGACTCTTATAACTGCCATCTGGTTTCTGTACAAATTGTAAATAGCCTTTCGCTCCCTGTATTTTACCCCTGCCACCTTTAGAATTTGAAAGAGGGTATTCCAGTCAACATTGTCAAAAGCTTTCTCTAAGTCTACAAATGCTAGAAACGTAGGTTTGCCTTTCCTTAATCTTTCTTCTAAGATAAGTCGTAAGATCAGTATTGCCTCACGTGTTCCAGTATTTCTACGGAATCCAAACTGATCTTCCCCGAGGTCGGCTTCTACTAGTTTTAAGACTGTTGTTTTATTGATACACAGCCGGTTTCGCGGCATGAAGCCATATTATCAGGTGCAACAATATTAAAAGGCCACAGGTCCACGCGTCACTCCTAGTCAAGATACACTGACGGAAAAATGTCGCAAAACCAAAAAGGAGTTGTGCGTTGTAAATCAAAGTTGGTAGGCGTGTCTCTACATCGGAAATCTCTATAAATATTTCACGCCAGTCGCCTAAGAGTGGCGCTAGTAGCACCACTGCGACGATGGATATCACGTTTACTGTAAACACGATAGTGTGAGACCCAACTCGCTTTATTTGATCATAAGACACAGAAAATATTAGATACAGGCTCCCAGGTAGATGCCATTTTCCTTGACTTCCGGAAGGCGTCCGATACAGTTCCGCACTGTCGCCCGATACACAAAGTAAGAGCCTACGGAATATCAGACCAGCTGTGTGGCTGGATTGAAGAGTTTTTAGCAAACAGAACACAGCATGTTGTTCTCAATGGAGAGACGTCTACAGACGTTAAGGTAACCTTTGGCCTGCCACAGGGGAGTGTTATGGGACCATTGCTTTTCACAATATATATAAATGACCTAGTAGATAATGTCGGAAGTTCCATGCGGCTATTCGCGGATGATGCTTTAGCATACAGAGAAGTCGCAGGAAGATCTGCAGCGCATAGGCACTTGGTGCAGGGAGTGGCAACTGACCCTTAACATAGACAAATTTTATGTATTGTGAATACATCCTTTGTTGTATGATTATGTGATAGTGGAACGAACACTGGTAGCAGTTACGTCTGTAAAATATCTGGGAACGATTTGAAGAGGAATGATCATATAAAATTAATTGTTGGTAAGGTGAGTGCCAGGTTGAGATTCATTGGGAGAGTCCTTAGAAAATGTAGTCCATCAACAAAGGAGGTGGCTTACAAAACACTCGTTCGATCTATGCTTCAGTATTGCTCATCATTATGGGATCCGTACGAGGTCGGGTTGACGGAGGAGATAGAGAAGATCCAAAGAAGAGCGGCGCGTTCACAGGGTTATTTGGTAAGCGTGATAGCGTTACGGAGATGTTTAGCAAACTCATGTGGCAGACTCTGCAGGAGAGGCACTTTACATTGAGGTGTAGCTTGCTGTCCAGATTTCGAGAGGGTGCGTTTCTGGATGAGGTATCGAATATATTGCTTCCCCCTACTTATACCTCCCGAGGAGATCACGAATGTAAGATTATAGAGATTCGAACGCGCACGGCGGCTTTCCGGCAGTCGTTCTTCCCGCGAACCATACGCGACTGGAACAGGAAAGGTAGGTAATAACAGTGGCACGTAAAGTGCCCTCCGCCACACTCCGTTTCGTGGCTTGCGGAGTATAAATGTAGATGTAGATGTAACGGTCTCGAACATTGGCTGCCTCTGAAACTGGACGTCGTGAGTTGATGTTAAGGGGACACAGGCGCCATTATCAACAACTCCGTGAGACTGAACGAGGTGCTGTAACAGGGCTACGCGTGGCTGGATTTTCGCCTGTGGTATTGTTTAAAGACTTCTCAGGAATGTAACCACTATACGTGGTTCCTGGCAACGGTGGTCACGGGAACGTGCGGTCGCAAGAAGACCTGGCTCAAGACGGTCACGTGACCTCTCGCGTGTGGCTCTGGCTCAACGCACTGCATCTACAGCAGCATTCTGAGCAGCAGTTGGCACCACAGTGACGCAACGAACTGTTACAAATGCGTTACTTCAAGGACAGCTCCGAGCCAAATACCATGTAGCGTCCATTCCACTGACTTCACACCACCGCCATTTGCGACTCCAGTGGTGCCATTGGAGGGCAGGGTGGAGGTCTGTTGTGTTTTCTGATGAAAGCTCGTTCTGCCTCTGTGCCAGCAATGGAGGTGTAATCATACAATGAAGGCTTCCACGACTGGATGTTTCAGCTGCCGGAATTCTCCCGGGTTGTATGGCCGTGGTCCATGCAGCTCTTCTATCCCTGACGTTTCGTCCAAAGCTACGTTGGACATCTTCGGAGGTTCTCCTGGTTGTGCTGAGTCTTGCCGACTGACGAGACGGACGTCGAAGAACGGCATTAAGACCGTTGAAAGCGGGAGTGGTCTGGATTGCACGTGATAGTCGAGATGAACCTTGACAAGGATAAAATATAACTATCGATCATAGTACGTCAAAGATAAAAAGCTAGCTTTGGACGAAACGTCAGGGATAGAAGAGTTCCATGGACCACGGCCATCCAACCCGGAATAATTCTCGGCAATGACGGTGTTTTCTTTAGGAGGCCATTTGAGGTCCAGCAACAACCTGTCTGCGTGCTGGATAAACTGCACGTACACCCGGAGTTTTGGTCTGGGGTGCGATTTCGTGTGACAGCAAGAACACTCTCGTGATTATCCCACGCATCCTGACTGCAAACTTGAAGCTCAGTTTGGTGATTCGACCTGTGTTGTGCTGTCATTCAGGAACAGCATTCCAGGGATGTTTCCCAGCAGGATAACGCTCGCTCACATACCATTGTTGTAGCCCAACATGCTCCACAGAATGTGGACAGTTTGCCTTGGCCTACTAGATCACCAGGTCTGTCTCCAGCCGAGGATACATGAGACATCATCGGACGATAACTCCAGCGTCATCCACAAATAGCATTAACTGTGCTTGTACTGACCGACCAAGTACGACAGCCATGGAACTCCATCCCACAAAGTGAGGTCTGACACTTGTCCAACACAATGCACGCAGGTTTTTATGCTTGCATTCAACATTCTGACGGTTATACCTGTTATTAATGTATTAGCATTTTACATTTGCAGTGGCGTACCTCTCGCTCGCATCAACCTGTTATTATTTAATGTTAATCACTTAAATACATAACTTAGGCATATCCGCAGGAATTTCATTACTCTTCATTAACTGTTTTTTGTGTTACGGTTTTTTTCTGTCAGTGTACATTAATCAGTGAATGTTGTCAACTTTTAATAATCAGCCGGCTTTGCAGCCACAGCAACAGTGATTAGTCGTAAAGGAAAAATGGTTGGGATCTGTACTGTAGGAAAATTTAATGTAGTTTTGTACTGGGAAACATTTTAGCCTGAACCCACAGTTTTCGATATAGTCAAAAAACGCATGAGAAAATGAGCTGTAAACATCCTTCCACCCACAAGCACACATCCCAGTGGCCAGATTTTGTAGCATGTTATTATGTTATTCATTACTCTCCCTGCTACCACTGTACAAAAAATTGCGACTACACGATTTCTTCATTATAATTTTCCTTCATTGAATGGCCTATCAGACCATGGGGTGTGATAGCTATACTTGTGTCCGCACCGTGGTACATCGAGTCTGTGTGAATAAATAATGGAATTCAAATATTCAGCGTTTTTAATTAAACTTTCTTTAGGGACAATAAGTTGCCGAGCGTTGTGGTCGGGAAACGAGTAAGAAGAGTCGAAAGAGGCGTGTTAATGAGGTATAGTAGGTTTATAAAAAATACGACGAATAAAGCGACACCAAGGAAAGTAGAGAACAGTGGGGGAATGAGAAAGGACACATATAGGATTTATCGTACACAAAAAAAATTATAAGCAGTGCATTCGACTGTAGCGGATCTTAGAAATAGTGCGAAGAGTTATTTTAAGAAGATCGCCACGGAGAGTTGTAGGAACCGACACATGCGAGCGTATTTTGCTGTAAGGTGGTAACATGGGATTTTATTGGTAAAAAATGGACAAAGCTCTGAGAATGATTCTTCATTAGGAGAGTTTTAGTTTCGTTGGTTTTTGGGGGAGGGGCCAAACAGCGAAGTCATCGGCCCCATCAATTTAGAGAAGGATGGGGAAGAAAATCGGTCGTGCCCTTTCAATGGAACCATCCCGGCATTTGCTGAAGCGGTTTAGGAGAATCACTGAAAACGTAAATTAGGATGGGCGGACGCGTGTGTGAACCGTCCTCCCGAATTCGAGTCCAGTGTACTAACAACTGCGCCAAATCGTTCAGTCAGGAGAATTATAGTTTGATACTATAAATGATGTAGGTCATAAATTAGTACAATATATTGAGAAAGAAAACTGCTTGGTCGTTAGCAAATTATCTCACAAGAAAATTAATGTAAAATGCACTTGGGGAAACTGAGAATAAATTACCAGAAAATAAGGATGTAATGTGTGGTGTCACGGTCCTGCTAGTACGATGCACAGTAAAAGCAAACGCGAAACCAGAAGTGGACTCTGCGGAAATTATTGAAGTATGGGGAAGAATACCGACTTTTTCGCCATGCTTAGCATCTTTAAAATGGAAGCTGTACCTACATAGATGAAACTGGCACTTATTTAACAAAAACATTTAGCAAACTTGTCTCAATTGTAATGGAATAACTATTAAAAAGAAAGGGAAAGCAAAGTATTATGAAATACGAAGTGAAGAAAATGATATGGTGGACAAAATGAAAGTGGCCCGGAAAATAATTACCATATGGCTAAGGCGTTATTGACTCATGTTGGTGAACATCGCAGAAGATGGTGGAAAGGACCACGATTGTCATCGATGCAGCGCTGTGCTCCATTTCTCGAACTGTGGAAACGCGTAGCAGCCCTGCCTGATGGACAACAACAACAACAACAACAGCGTCTTCTGCGATCTCCTGTGGCTGTTAAAGTCTGTGTCTCAGTACATCTGACCCTTCAGTTTGCCCAAACGGAATATATTACGGGCAGTCTAATGTTCCTCATCCAACACCACATGCACACGACATAAGGTTGTCAAGATGGTGTGCGCTATTGCTCCATTATTTTCGAAAATATCCATGCAGTCTTTCATCTTCTCTGAGTTTATCAACATATGGAATAAACCATTTCTGGACATACCGGTTAGCACGAACAGTTTACTGAAAGAATCGTGCAGCGATGAGGACACCAGACATTGTGCACAGACCAAAAAAAATCAAATGGTTCTGAGGGGACTTAACATCTGTGGTCATCAGTCCCCTAGAACTTAGAACTACGTAAACCTAGGACATCACACACATCCATAGCCTAGGCAGGATTCGAACCTGCGACCGTAGCGGTTGCGCGGTTCCAGACTGTAGAGCCTAGAACCACTCGGCCACCCCTGCACAGACCACCAACCTTGATATTATCCGGAAGCTCTTCAGAGTACTCATGGGGATTTTCAGATAGGCAATAACTAGTGTTCTGTAAGTTAAATACCAAGGCAGGCTGAAGCAGGCCTCATCGGGAGTAATGAAAAACGGAGATCCAAAAGTCCTAATTTCACTTCACTGAGAATGATCCAGCAGAACACAACACACATAAGTTCGTCTGGACGCTTTAACTCATGCACAACAGTAAATTTATTAGGATACCGATTATAAGGTACCCTTTATTTTTCAGATAAGATCGCATTCTACTATATTTTCAGTTTTGCTGTTTAACATACATGAAGTGAATGTATCAATGCTACATTACTTATGGAGTAACGGGCGAGCTGTAGGTTCCTATCCTGGCAAGCAGAGGTAGTTGGCCATCTGGCGCTGTTAGAGCCAGTTGGATGAGGTGCCGATGCAGAAATCGCTCGTCAGGTCAGCAAAGAGATATGTAGGGAAAGTACATTTATTCTGGCGCAAGTCAAGTAGTTGTTATTAATAAATATTTGCTAACAAAAGTCGCCTTTTGCCACTTAGACATTATGAGGAGTCTGCGGGTCATAAATACTACCGCTTGACACACATCCCTTTACTGCGCCATGAGGACCCGTCTCTATGTCGCTCCGGGTCGGCTTTGACGGCGGTCCACCTTTTGTTGGCCAGTCCCCTTTTAACTGCGCTCAGGCAGACGTTTGCGCTCCCTGATATGCTCCCTGCACTTTTAACAGATGACACTGCCATGGCAGGCTCCGTTTTGCGTTTTATTCGTGCAGGGGGCTTGATCTAAGTGTTTGTCTTTATTTTGTGTTTAGTCTGGCCTTTGGCCTACGACTTTCGACCGAGTTTTTTAGTGTGTTTCTTGGTGGTTGGCTTTTCCTTTTTGGTCTCTATGATCGGCCAACCAGTGTCACACTCTGTGTGATTTTAATTCCTTTTGTCTGTTCTCTGTTTGAGGCTTTCTTGTCCTGTGTCGTCCCTTGTCGTCCCCATTGTTCGTTTTTATTCTTTGTGGGTGTTTGAACGTTTTGGAAAAAGGGACCGATGGCCCTAGCAGTCTGGTCCCTTCAATCTCACAACCCAACCCTACCATAAATAGTACCTGTCAGTAGTTTTACAATGCCGTGAACCGTTGATATTAATAAATAAATAACTTTGGCCTAACTGAAGATATACGACTTATACGAACTATACCGATTGTAAACTCAAGTTACAGACTGTGCGTCATAGACGGTAATCATTGATAGGATTCCTTTCGTTAATAAAAAAATGGCTCTGAGCACTATGGGACTTAACTTCTAAGGTCATCACTTAGAACTACTTAAACCTAACTAACCTAAGGACACCACACACATCCATGCCCGAGGCAGGATACGAACCTGCGACCGTAGCGGTCGCACGGTTCCAGACTGTAGCGCCTAGAACCGCTCGGCCACTCCTGGCGGCTTTCGTTAATAGTTAGCTTATAATCAGTGTGAACAAATTCAGTTTACGGTATTTCTTAAACACCCCTTATTGGCATCTATTTGCACAAAAAACTTCTTCCCGCATCATCACATAAAACATAGACAGTACTATTGCACTTTCAAAATCAGACGGTTCTGCAAAGCGCCATAAAACTACGAGAGCATCTCCACATAGCAGGTGGGAAGAACTCCTAGGTGGCAGCTCACAAACTCAGTTAAAGGACGGATTGGCTTCATTATCGTGGGAAATCGTGGCCAGTTATACTGTACGCCCCTTCTTCACTATGTACGTACTCGCAGGCTAAACTGATACATTTCTGGACGTCTAATACGACTGAGGGATTTTTGCCACATGGAACTCTTTTTGATAGTGTTTCGATGTAGACATAAACGGTGTTGAGAACAGGAGAAGGTCGCTATCGCTGGGCTGGCTCCTTCGACGGCCCGCCTTGAAACTGCGGTGCGTACTGAAAATACGCGCATAATCCCGCGTTGCAAAAAGATTCGGCATTTTAGTCGTGAGATGTTCCACGAAGACACAAAGCAACAGTGAAGAGAGGTAGGATTTTCACCGTTTTCTTGTAACTGACTAGTTTTAATGGTTAAAACGTCGTTCTCACTTGGTGACAGTGATTACATTTCTGCAGCCTCATCGCGAAGTACTAGCAGTTCATACCATTTTGTTACATAATTGTGAGTAATTTTTAATTTTTTTTTATCTTTGGAGGCGACATTTCTCCTTTTAGCGCCCCTGTTTCCAGTATATATTATTCGGAAACAGTTGCCAAAAAAACTCCCAAAATACAAGAACATGAAATGTATTGACACTTCCTTACATGTATGTAGCGTTTAACTTCTATTACAGTACAAGATGTTCACGGAAACTATCTACTGAAGGGTACGGACCCCGTGCTTAGACAGATTACATACGTTTTTATTCTTCAAGTATTCTATTAACAGTGAATATGTTTGACTTCTGTGTCCACCATTGTGAAATGCATAATGTAAGATTCAAGCAGCACGGAAATTAAAATGTTTATTACAATTTCGTTACATTTTTCCATTTGGAAGCAACCGTCACTTACGCCGGACTTCGTTCCAGTCATTCGTTCACTCGTGCAATGTTTTACTGTTTTTGAACTCTTTTTCCGATATATGTGGTTTTTATTCGCTATAGACTTCGTTTTGCACCATTACTTCCATACGTTTTACATTGCGGAGTACGCTGGGCGTTTCGCTAAAACACTTCCAGTCTTAAAACACTTGCGCAAATAGTTCAGCACTTGTTTTGTACGAACTGTACTTCGAATAACAATCGACAATGAACAAGCGCTGTTTTATCGTGGGCAGCATTTTATGATGCGGTCGACTGGTCACTAAACACATGTGTTGCTCTCAGTCACACATACGCAATGACACAGCGAGTTACGTGGGACAGAGCATCCGGGAGATGAGAACGCGCAGGCGTGACGTGTGAGAACAATCGATTGGTGCATCGAGGTTGCAGTTTCCACAATTTTCTATGATGGACAGTTTTTTGGATCACTGTAGTTCTCCCAACCCTGTATTGACAGTTGTCTTCGAAAATATGTGAAAAAGTAGAATAAAACGAGTAAGAAAACGATGGAAAAATGAACAAGACCACGAGGAATAAAGAACGCAAACTAACGTTTGGTAGGCACGCATTTCATCCGTAAAAGAGAGTAAACTGTGCAAGCATTCGTTATTTTTCTAACGTTTTTATATATTTTAAGCTATTAGTTATAAACTCGGATATTGTGTAGTGAAAAAATGAACATGGCAGTTAAGATAAAGAAAACTCTTTAACGTATGAAGAAAGAAAAGTGCAGTGAAAGACGTTTTAATAGAAACGATCAATACTCTTTGATACGGTCAACAAGGACGCATACCAAGATGAAAGACACCAATAGTCCAGCCCTAGAGAAAGCGGTGGGAAACTTGTTGAACATCGCTTGTCACTTAGTAATCCTTATAAACAGTTCATTTAACATAAAAACTATCTCGTAACTTGTTACATGGTCCAAGCTTAGATGTCTGCTTTCTTTACAACAACATATACTTTTAAAGAACCCAAGCATAAATGTCTCTTTTCTTTCGGATAATATAAACTTTAAAGAACACTAAACAGAAATGTCTCATTTCTTTAGAACCAACATACTGGAAGGAATAAAATTTTAGCCGAGCCTCATTTTAACCTAAACAGGTTTCAAAATTTTCCTGTCGTGAGAAGGATGTATATCAAATACAGGATGCCAAATCAAACATTTTTTCAGCAGCCTGGTTTCCAAAATTATTTTGTTTGGCTACCAGTTTCGGCGATCTACTACGCCATCTTCAGGCCCCTGACTGACGTGCAGAAAGATTCCAGCTAGGTTCTGGTTAAAAAAAAAGGGCCACCATTCGAATACTGGTATCTGTAGATTTCTGCTTGCTTAGCGATCACTTCAACTATCATTTAGGCGGAAGATGATGGTTGAAGTGATCGCTATAGCAGTAGTCAGACAAAGTTTACAAATGGAAGACTTCCCTTTTGCGTTTCAGAAACGCCAGGTGGGATGTATTAAAAGGAATCTTACAAAAGGAGAAGTGTTTGTCAGAAAAACGGTCATCACAGGTTAACATAGTTTAATAAAATAAAACGTCATATTCCAAATTTTCAAAATAGTTCTAAGCTTTGATCTATCGTTGTCTGTTATGTACTTAGTTAACTCAGTTATATTATTATTATTGTATTGAGTGCTGTGGTACATTGCGGCGAGGAATGTAAAGTTAGTCTTCGGGGCGCATGATAAAAATTCACACATACTTACACGATTAACACGCAAGAATGGAAATAAAAATAATTTTGCCCATCACAGTAAGTCAGAGGCTCAGTGGTTCATCACTAACGCTATGACTGAATTAATGTTGCTAAGAATACCATGGAACACTTTCCGACA
Source organism: Schistocerca cancellata (assembly GCF_023864275.1). Taxonomy (NCBI): domain Eukaryota; kingdom Metazoa; phylum Arthropoda; class Insecta; order Orthoptera; family Acrididae; genus Schistocerca; species Schistocerca cancellata. The sequence goes on along the minus strand of NC_064631.1, from coordinate 184,363,218 downwards.
AAGAAATTTATCTGAATCGCCGTGCAAATCAATCTAAGCTATAATGGGATGAAAGACCCACCAATTTCGTGAATATTTATGAACAAAGCCAAAGTATTAAGACTCGTGAAAACACACACATACGAGAATAGTTCACACATACATTAAATTTAAAAGGAAAGTCAGACAACTGAACAACTGAGGTTTGAAACTCTTCTGGAGCAACGAACTTCCTGTAGTTCGTTTTCTGGTTACACAAAACAAGGATCGGAAAAAGTTACTAAATACAAAAATATGCTCCTCACTGCACTCTGAAAAATATAAGTATTAGATTTCCGAACTTGAAGATAAATAGCAGAGCTACGTGTACATCAGCTACAATAGCAACTCACCATCGCCAAGTCGCTCTTAAGAGCACCCACCGTCTTCACTCACCAAAGATCCAGTCCCGAGTGCCGAGACCACGCTCTCCCTATAACGAACTTTCCCAGGTAGCCAGAAGAGACCAGAGGGTGCTTTCCACCGCTAGCTTAACTGGTGGACTACAACTCTCTTTGCCTTGACTGAGGAAGCTACGTTGGCTACACTGCTGCTACGACAACAGACAGCCAGATGCTGTACTGCTACCGTATACAGGGTGGAGAAAACTTGTGTCACGAAATTTTACCCCTGGGTAGGTGATGCCAGTAGGAACCAAAGTTAGTAATCTTGTGGAGTTACTAATCTTGTGGAGTTACTAATGTTGTGAAGGTCGACAACGCACAGTTTTTAAGCTACGGAAACGGTGCCACGCGCTACGATTGGCCGCGGGAACCATAGCGTGGCACGTGAACCAACGAACGGCAAAGGGGCAATCCCGCGGCCAATCGGAGCGCGTGGTTCCAAATTTCCATAGTTTAAAAATTGTGCGTTGTCGACCTACACAACATTAGTAACTTTGGTTTCTGCTGGCATCAGCTACCCAGGGTTAAAGTTTCGTGACACTATTTTGCTCCACCCTGTATAAGACAAATTCAGCATACACACTCACTCATTGTTTCATGCAAATGACAAAGAGATACTGCATATTTGGCAGCATAGAATGTAGGTACAGGGTTATTACAAATGATTGAAGCGATTTCACAGCTCTACAATAACTTTATTATTTGAGATATTTTCACAATGCTTTGCACACACATACAAAAACTCAAGAAGTTTTTTTAGGCATTCACAAATGTTCGATATATGCCCCTTTAGTAATTCGGCAGACATCAAGCCGATAATCAAGTTCCTCCCACACTCGGCGCAGCATGTCCCCATCAATGATTTCGAAAGCATCGTTGATGCGAGCTCGCAGTTCTGGCACGTTTCTTGGTAGAGGAGGTTTAAACACTGAATCTTTCACATAACCACACAGAAAGAAATCGCATGGGGTTAAGTCGGGAGGGCGTGGAGGCCATGACATGCATTGCTGATCATGATCTCCACCACGACCGATCCATCGGTTTTCCAATCTCCTGTTTAAGAAATGCCGAACATCATGATGGAAGTGCGTTGGAGCACCATCGTGTTGAAAGATGAAGTCGGCGCTGTCGGTCTCCAGTTGTGGCATGAGCCAATTTTCCAGCATGTCCAGATACACGTGTCCTGTAACGTTTTTTTCGCAGAAGAAGACCCGTTGATTTCCCCTTACAGAGGCATCCAGAAGCTTTAAACTGCGCATATCATCGCCGAATCGAGTTAGCAGTTGGCGGATCTTTGTTGAACTCCGTCCTTAAGTGTCGTTGCACTGTTATGACTGACTGATGTGAGTGCATTTCAAGCACGACATACACTTTCTCGGCTCCTGTCGCCATTTTGTCTCACTGCGATCTCGAGCGCTCTGGCGGCAGAAACCTGAAGTGCGGCTTCAGCCGAACAAAACTTTATGAGTTTTTCTACGTATCTGTAGTGTGTCGTGACCATATGTCAATGAATGGAGCTACAGTGAATTTATGAAATCGCTTCAATCATTTGTAATAGCCCTGTAATGTGTGGTATCGATAGCAACGATGTCACAGCGTAGGTGCCCGTTATTAGGTTGGCACTGCGAGAGCGGAAGATCTTCGCCAACGACAGCGCCCTCCAGCCGACGCTGTGCAGCTCTACGAGCGCTTCTCCATTTTCAGAGTTCATCAATAGCAGACGGCCGGGACACTTCACTTTAGCTTCGTTTGGTACAGAGACATTGCACTACTTATGACGGGTCTAAGGCTTCGCACCTACGTGCTCTTCACCTAAAGTTATGTAATCAGTTTTCGTATGTTTACACTCTAGTAAAGCCCTTTTTCTTATTTGCAGTACCGACGTGTTTTACCTCACCTGCTCCTACTCGCTTCCTTCATTCGGGCAACCTTTCAGTTTTCAGGAGCAGACCCACGCGCCGCCTTCCAGGTGGGATACAAAATAATGTACATAGGATTAGATGCTTACTGTATGAATTGATACTTTAGCGTGATTGTGTATCACTGAACAGGGACAAACACGAAGTACAAAACTAAATTACAAATAACTGACCGTGGCAGCACGAAATACATGTTGACTATTATGCAACGAATCTGACAGAGACATTTCAGGGTGGCTGCCAAAAGTCAGAGCGCACCTTTCCTCTCAAGGCAACGCAGTTGTAAGATAAGATCCCATTTACATCACAGCCCGCTAGGCCTTAAAATGAAAACCCACGTCACAGTCTTTAAATCTTAACTTAAAACAAGGCGGCTGCAGTTTTCTGAAGAGGGAAGTACTCTAAAATAGGCAAACCAATTGCTCTTCAGGAGAGAGGTATGAGCACGTGCGTGTTGACGGTTTGTGCAGCGAAGAACCAATCGATTATCGTGCGGTCATACGACTATTAACATTAAACCACACGGGGAGTGGGGCACCAAGCTGCTCAAGCGCAACGAGCTGCCGACAACAGAGTCGGGGTTTTCGACAATTCTCACAGACGATGCTCACCGCGGAGTAAGTGGCGGCAGCCTCGGGACTCTGTTCTCCAGAGCACAGAGCCCTAGGAAGACGCAGGCCTGATGCGGCCCGGGTGAGAATCGACGCCGTGAAGCACGCCGCGTCCACCAGCCGCACCGCCCCGTCCCACTAGACCGCCCCTCAACACGATATTAGAGAAATGCCTGCGCCGGAAAAACTGGCCGCGCCTTCCGAAGGAGCAAGTGCTTTGGCCCTTGCACATCTGCTCGCATCCACTGCTCAGCTTCGACTTCCCCTCCTCCCATCGGACCTGTCTCTCATACCCAGAGTCCGCGAAACAAAGATCTTCCTCATGAGCAAAAAAAAAAAAAAATAGTTCAAATGGCACTAAGCACTATGCGACTTAACATCTGAGGTCATCAGTCCCCTAGACATAGAACTACTTAAACCTAACTAACCTAAGGACATCACACGCATCCATGCCCGAGGCAGGATTCGAACCTGCGACCGTAGCAGTCGCGTGGTTCCGGACTGAAGCGCCTAGAACCGCTCGGCCACTCAGGCCGGCACTCATGAGCAAAGGCAGTGTACAACACACAGGGCGCGAGGTATCGGGCACGGCGCACGGCTCACTTGTGTACATTATACAAATGACGTCTGTTATGTCTGCGTAAGCAGAAGAAACTAGCGATCAAATTCCGAAAACAATTTATTGGACTGTTCAATTAACCAAAACAAATTCTCCAAGCGTAACACCAACACAAAACAGTGATCCGTCTTCGAATCACAACTACATACAAGAATAATATAGAAAACAACTGAAATAATGTCCTACTAGTCCCCGCCAGAGACTTCTCCGAAATACCGAGCCTAATTCAGAGATCAGCGAGAAGATCCAAGTCGGGCTGCCGGGGCGGCAGCTATCCACGTCTGCTGGCGGTCGATGAACTGCCGATGTGCGGTTTTTTTTTCCTTTATTGAGTTTCGATTCCCCCTAAAGGGGGCGGGCTGGCAGCAGCTTATTACGCCGCTCTTCAGCCTACAGAATTTGTTGTAAAAAGATGAAGATAATAAAAAAATAATAACAGTTGGCGATAAAATCGGTGACTTAAAGGTAAAATGGCAGAAAATTCTGGAGCTTAAAACATAAAACACAGGGTGGATGATGCTAATGAAAGACACAGGAAGCAGAAAAATAATAGACAGACAATTAAAAAACACGGCGACAGTCTGGGTTCTGTTCGCAAGAGATATAAAAAGCACACCCAGCGACAGTACAGCATGATTTCTGTTCGCAACACTGTGGAAGGACGCACAACACTGAACACTCACTTAAACACTGCACTAAAAGTTGGCACAAATATGACATACCACACCCAAGAGCAGGTGGTGGGAAACTGGGCAGATGACGGGAAAAAGGGGGGGAAGGAGAGGAAAAGTGTAGGAGGAGGGGAGGGAAGGAGCCAATGGAAGAGGAGGATCCATAAGAGGGGTGGGGGGGTGCTGAGCAGACGTGCCAGGGAGTGGGGAAGGCAGAGGAGGGGAGTACAAAAGGACTCGGAGGGGGGGAGAAAGGAGATAGGGAGAGGATAGGTGGGGAGAAAACACAGGATGGGAGGGGGGAGGAAGAGGGAGCGCAGGGAAAGAACGGAGGAAAGGAGGGGTGTGAGGATCAGAGTTGATAGGAAGGATAAATGGAGGGAGCGAGGGCATCATCCGGGAGGTGGAGTTGATGGAAGCCACCTTGGGAAAGGAGATGTAGGGTGTAGATATGGAGGGTAGGGGGGACACAACGGTGAAGACATGGCAGGGGGTGGGGATGGGAGAGGAGAGGAGCAACCAGGGGGTGAGGGGGTTCAAAACGGCGGGAGGTGTAGAGGATGCGGATATGTTCGAGGAATAGGAGCAGATGGGGGAAAGGAATGAGATCATAGAGGATCCGCGTGGGGGACGGGAGGCGTATACAGAAGGCGAGGCGGAGTGCATGACGCTCAAGGATCAGCAGGAACATATAGAATTTGGGGGAGGGGGGGCAGATATCCAGGCAGGACTGGCATAACAGAGGATGGGACGGATTAAAGATGTGTAGGTGTGGAGGATGGTAGAGGGATGCAACCCCCATGTCCGGCCAGAGAGGAGTTTGAGGAGTCGGAGGCGGTTGTGGGCTTTGGATTGGATGGAGCGGAGATGAGGGATCCAGGTGAGGTGACGGTCAATGGTGAGGCCAAGGTAGGTGAGGGTGGGGGTGACACGGACAGGACGGGTGCAGACAGAAAGGGAGAAATCCAGGAGCCGGAAGGAGCGAGTGGCACGACCTACAATGATGGCCTGGGTCTTGGAAGGGTTGAGTTTCAGGAGCCACTGGTTACACCATGCAGCAAAAAGGTCAAGGTGATTCTGGAGAAGGCGGTGGGACTGGTGGAGGGTAGGAGCGAGGGCGAGGAATGCGGTGTCATCAGCATATTACAAGAGGTGCCGATGTGCGGCTGAGCGCCGGCCTTTGTAGCGCTTCGACGGGTGAGTACCTCGGAACTATTTTCCATCACGTGGTTTGACGTGTGAAAATAGTTCCGGGATCTGCAGCGACCTCTTTCTTACGTTTATGTGGGCCGGTGGTGGCCCCTGGTGGCCGCTGGTGTCTTTGCTGTGTTGTTGTTGTGGTCGTTCATCAATATTGCCTGTCGTTTGTGTAGTGCTTTGGTGTGCCTGCGAAGCTGGCAACCCGAGGCTGCAGGCTGTCAGTTTGGTTGCTGATACTCTAGGTGCTGTGATGTCTGGTGGAGAAGGCCACAGCAACGTCGATAACTGAAATCTGGTTTCGCAGGACAGAGCGGATCTAGTTGTGGAAAGTGGTCAAAATCAGTTACTGTTAGTTACACAAGAACACAGATCTTTATTACTCTAAAACACAATGCACAGTTTTCTCTTTAAAACAACAAGGATCAATTCACGGCTGAGGCCCAAGTAATTTCTCGATAATAAGGTGAAAAAAATTCCTTTTAAAACCCAAGGATTTAGAGAAACGGCTGAAGGCCTTTCTTAAGTAAAATTAAAATATCCTTAAATAATTTATTTACGGCACAAGAATTTAGACAAACGGCTGAAGGCCTTACTTTAAGTAAAATTAAAATATCTTCTCGGCCAAAGGACCAAATAATAATTGAGATCAGCAAATGAAATTCTTCAAAAATCAAGCATTTACCAATTTCGGCTAAAAGCTATATTAAGGAAAATTTAAATTAATTCCTCAGCTGAAAGCTCAATAATATTTCAACATAACAAAAGGCAACCTTTAAAGACAAGCATTTACACAGTACAACAGAAAATCATCTTAAGAAAACTTGAAATATCTTGATGGCTGAAGGCCCAAACTATTATTCGAAATAATTAAAGACAAACCTTAAGATAAGTATTTACACAGTATGGCTGAAGGCCATTTTAAGAATTCAAGATAGTTAAAGAGAAACCTTACAGACAGTAATTTACACATTACGGCTGACAGCCACAAATTTTAAAACAAACGCAGCTGAAGGCCTAAATACAGATCATACAAAATTTTTAAATAAAACACGGCTGAAGGGATAATCTTAAAATACTTCACATTAGGTTCGTTTGAATGCCATATACTAAACACAGAACAGACAAAATTAATACACGGCTGAAGGTCTGGCACAGTACTCGTGACAAAATAAAATCACAAACAACAGAGCAGTGCTGCTTAGAAGTTCCAAGAGTCAGCCTGGGGAAGAAACTGTAACAACAATTTAGGTGAGACAGGCAGCCAAGCGTAACTCTAAATAATCGGGTGGGAGCACGACCTAAGGACGGCTGAAGAACCAACCAACAACCTAATCAGTTCCCTTTCACCCGACCAACACCACGACAACCGAAAATATGAGCCAGTACCAGTAGCAGTACGTCTTGACAATTGGCGTCTAAATACAGTCAACGCACAATAACCACTCAAAGAAAAGGGAGAACAACATCAAGCTGTCGAACTACACGCCGTGCCGGACAGCACCAACACGGCGAGGAACAAACACTGCGGGAAAACTACGCTAACGACAAGGGCAGGTAACCGGAACGTTAACGGCCATAAGGTAGAAGATACTGCTGGTGCACTTCACTAATAAATTATAATCACTTCAAAAGTTAAACAACATAAAGGACGATGGCTGCAAAATTTTGCCGACTCCAGCGCACCATCACATTGCTGCTTGCGGGTACAGCCCAGGATAACCAGTAATCAACGAAGAGATGTCACAGCAGTTGAGGTTTCATTACAGGTTCACTGATTACTCAACTCCAGTATGCAGGTTCGGTAGGCGACGAACTCCGCAGCTCTCACAGCTAGTGCCACACAACTCCGACTGCGCGTGCACGCGGGTAGTCCCGGCCTGATCTCACGCCGCGGAGACTTCCTCGCTGCGCTGTCGCAACCGACCAACTGGCTACTCCAGTACGCAGACAGCATTCATCTGCTCAGTGGAAATCACAGAAGCCACACACAGTTCCACGTAAACACTTGCACCAAGAGCTCCGACAATCCTAAAACCAATCACCTTGGAACAACAAGGAGAAATGACAAGTCACACACACAGAGTGTTTCCATAAGCGGTCGACCACAAAACACACGTCGTCCGATGAGACGACCGACTGAACGGCCAGCCAAGGTCATAACCACTGAAATTATGTGTGTCTGCAACGGTTGGGCTAATCTTGGCTGTCCAGAGCTCACTGCAGCTCTAACCCGACTGAACTCGATGTCCGTTCGGAACTCGGAGACATGGCGACCCGGGCACACGGGCTCGGACCCAACCATACAGAGCTAACTCTTGCCCATTGGCGACGACATCTCTACACGAGGAAGGAAAAGACCCACGTCCGGCCAGATGACCAGCTGATGAGGCCCAGAAACGGTCAAAAGACCAAATACCAGTCGCCCAATGAGACGACCAACCGAACGACCAACCGGCGGTCGTTCCCGAGCCAATCTCTATCTGTCGGACAGTTCATTGTGTGGCCAGCGGTCGGCAAGTACTGGCTGTCCGAGCCTCACTGGCGCTCTGGCACCGACTGAACTCCAGAGACACGACGACCCAGAAATACTGGCGGTCGCTCCAGAGATAGTACAACAGCGCACTTATCGATTAGCGCTGCTGCTGCCACTCACGGACAAGCAAACCAGCAACCTAGTGACGCCAGTAAATCGAATTAAAAGAAAAACGAGGCGACAGAACCATAAAAACAAGATAACGAGCGGTAAACGGCATGACAGCGAGCCGCGCACGGCTCTATAACATTACTTGCTAATGCACTACAAAAGACAGCAGCTCACCAAAATTGGAAAACTGATTCAGCTGTTCTACTTTTCAAGTAAGGATATTGGCAAGACAGCATAGAACATTAAAAATATGTGCCTCTTCTCAGTAACTTACAAGATATTCACTAAAATCATTATCACCCGCAAATAAAAAAAAATGAACTTTTTGCAAATCGCGAGTAATAGAAACATAACAGAGCAGCGAGTATGATCAGGTTATTTCTGAAATTTACAGAATATGGACGAGGCAATGACTGAATTTCAACAAAACATGCCTTGAGGGCCCTTGGGAAACAAGCCATCAGTTCAGACTGTGTCAGTACACTTAATAACATGCATGAGAACTGCAGCTTCCATTGGCAGAAGAGCCAACACTGTGTTGCTAGAGGAGGCCGAAAAGCACGCGTTAAGCTCACGCAGACTGGCGTGAGGTCTGGAACAGTTAAAGGAGTTGAGTCTAATAAATAAAGTACGAAGCTCTTGGAATACTTAACTTTACTCCACAATTGGAGAACATCGGTCTGATAGATAAATATTAAATGATACTGGCGCCTTGCTAGGTCGTAGCAAATGACGTAGCTGAAGGCTATGCTAACTATCGTCTCGGCAAATGAGAGCGTACTTGTCAGTGTAGCTTCGCTAGCAAAGTCGGCTGTACAACTGGGGCGATTGCTAGGAAGTCTCTCTAGACCTGCCGTGTGGCGGCGCTCGGTCTGCAATCACTGACAGTGGCGACACGCGTGTCCGACGTATACTAGCGGACCGCGGCCGATTTAAAGGCTACCACCTAGCAAGTGTGGTGTCTGGCGGTGACACCACATCCATTAAAACGCCAAAACAGGCCACTGAAAGATTCAGAAACGAGGCAAATTGTAGCTGTCGATAGACAAACGAACCGTGCAGACAGAGAGACGTCCTGCACTAACGCCGTCAAAATTGCTCATTATAGTTGGTTTATAGTTGGCCTCCGCCGAACAGTGGGAATCCGAACTGGGAAACTCGCGGAGGATTACTTTCGCAGACTCATTTGTGGTACGGATTCTTTACGTTACAGGACCATAATTTTCAGCTACATTTCCCTTCTACATCGAATTATGGCGTAATGAGACTGTGCGTATAGAGGGTGATTTTTGCCACCGTGTGCAAACTCGGGGGATTGATCGATGAGAGGATACTGAACGAGAAAGGTCTAATGAACTTACGTCCAGAAATACATGGCTTTCACACTAGAGACCATTTGTTCAATCATACTTTGTCACAGTCTGTACCGCGCCGCCACACTTATAGTATGCATGGTTTCCTCCTAGAGGGTGGTACTGTTCTTCGTACGGCATGCTCTAACGCCCTCTCCTGCCACAGTAATTGATAATGTTGTGTCCGATTCAGTTCTCTTGCTGACTCACCCCGGAGTGGATGTGATACAACGTTGTACACAATGGTTCAGTATTCGAATCGAGAGCTTGTCGGCATGGTGTTTACTTACGGAAAGGCAAATGGCAACGGGCGGCGGGAAGCAAAGTCATATCAGGATATCTATCCCTGCAACCACATCGTTAAATGTTAGCAAGATTGTTTCGCCGTTTGTGTGAGACAGAGTCGTTTCAGGAAGCAGGAAATCATAAAGAACGTACTAGAAATGTTCGGGAACCAGACTTGGAGTAACATGTGATTAACACTGCGGAAGGCGACCGCCGTGTAAGTACCAGGCAGTTAGCCTGCCATTACAGGGTAAGCCAGACGACCGTGCGGAACATTCTCCACGACGCTTGTTACTACCCTTATCACTTACAGTGTGTTCAGGGCTTACTAGCGACTGACTTTTCACAACGGAAGCAGTTTTGTTACTGCTTTCTTCACCTGTCAACCACGATTCAGGGATTAGCGTCATCCATCCTACATCTACATCTACATCTGCATTTATACTCCGCAAGCCACCCAACGGTGTGTGGCGGAGGGCACTTTACGTGCCACTGTCATTACCTCCCTTTCCTGTTCCAGTCGCGTATGGTTCGCGGGATAAACGACTGTCTGAAAGCCTCCGTGCGCGCTCTAATCTCTCTAATTTTACATTCGTGATCTCCTCTGGAGGTATAAGTAGGGGGAAGCAATATATTCGATACCTCATCCAGAAACGCACCCTCCCGAAACCTGGCGAGCAAGCTACACCGCGATGCAGAGCGCCTCTCTTGCAGAGTCTGCCACTTGAGTTTGTTAAACATCTCCGTAACGCTATCACGCTTACCAAATAACCCTCTGACGAAACGCGCCGCTCTTCTTTGGATCTTCTCTATCTCTCTGTCTCCTATCCTATTCACAGATGAGGTCCTTTAACGCGGTGTGGTATCTTCAGCTGTCATAACAGTATTCTATGGAGTAGTACGCAGAACCCCCGTGGAATGGTGATAGCGAATCATCAGCATCGGTGCAACAGGACTTTGTGGCGATCGTTAACGCCCAGACGCATCTCAATCGTGTCTTCCCTTGTCAATGGATCGGACGAGGGAGTCTAGTTGGATGGCCTGCTTCTTCACCGGATCTCAACCTGTGCGATTTCTGGTTATGGGGCCATCTCAGAAGTATCTTATATGTTGAGCCCATTCCAGATGTGGAGACACTGGATCAGCGTATTCATGCTGCGTTGGACACTGTTCGGATGCAATTTGGCCGACGTGAACGTGTACGGCGCGTACACGCAAACGTCGAGGCACGTGGGAATCATTTTCAACACATACTTTAACTATGGTTGCATGGTACAGTACATATTAGACCACAGTCTCTGTAACAGTGTATGACTGAATAAATGGCCTCTACCATTGAAACCATGCATTTCCGGACATCAGTTCATTAGACCTGTTCTGCTCCGTATCCTCTCATCGATCAATCCCTAGAGTTTGTACACGGTGGAATACCCTTTATACGTGCACATTTTGGCCAATGACTTCTTTTGGGCACTATCTGCAGCAGTAGAAAAATCGACATGTATGGAAGCCAATATAGTCCTAAGGCTGGGCCAGTAAACAAAGCGTTCGTACCTGAAGATTTGGATCAGGAAATTTCCATCGTGACCATCGACCAGAGTGTTTTTAACGACAAATAAGTGATTCAGCTCCACGTGGGTTAATAGTTGTTCATTATCCGAATATGGACCATTCACTGGATTTCATTACCAGCTTGAAGAAATTCCCAGGAGAGGTGACACAGAGGAGTATTTAGAGTTTCTCGACAGCGTACAGGACAGCAAGCTTGAGTACGTACAGAAGTCAGAGTCTGCGGAAGGTCGTGTGAGTCATGACCCCCTGCAGAGGGCACGTTCTCGAAAACATATTTTCACATACTTTTGGCAGACCAAACGAGAATACTTTAGCTTGAAGTGTAAACATGGCGAAAATGGCAAGGACATCTCCTTTTTAGCGTTTTTTGGGCACTGAAGCCATGTCGTTCCTCAATCTCGTTTTCTACCACGTGTGATTTCATTGTAAAAGGGAATTAGCGAAACATATGTAACTTGGATGGAAAACGCTTTTATGTTTACTACAATTACACAACTCTTACTGCTGTATACGCATACTCAGATTTAAGACAGTGTTACACAATACACTCCCTTATTGACAAATCATAATTTGTGATGGTTCTCTATATATGGCATATATGTTTCTGGTTTTTCAGTTTTGTACGTTAAAATTGTTTTTATTACTAATTTCGTGTTCAGAAGTTTTCGCCTTTATTATTCTTTTTCCCGTTCCCTTTGTCTTTTTCCCATTTTTCGTAATTGATGCTTTTTTCCCTCGGTGCTAGCAGAGGCTGTAGACAAAAACGACGTTTCCTCCCCCACGCACCTCGATTTTTCCTCCTGGAAGACTATGAGTAGGTGTAGTCTTTTAGGCAGCCTCTGATCTTACAAATTGTAATATTGATCGTAATTTCGAGCTCGCTTGTTACAAGCGGTGTCCAATAAATAATGTATCGTATTTTTTTTCTGAAACGAATTTGGTTTTATTCAGGATACCAATAAAGCGTATTATTCCCCACTCTCTTGTCTACAAAACCCAATTTTTCAGCATTATCTCAGTCCAATATGACGGCCTTAAGCCACCTTACTGAGGGAGGCCTATAGGACTGCATGCTACTGTTCCACTGATCGACGTTGGATCTAACATCTTGCTGCATCAATAACCTCCCCCTCATCCACCTACTCTTTCAAGCGGAGTGACTTCTTTGTTGAGCCAAACAGATGAAAGTCGAAAGGTGCGAGATCCTGGTTGTAAGGTGCATAAGGAAGACCAGTTCATTGAGGTTTTGCGAGCTACTCTCGGGTGCATTGTTACGCAGAAGGAGAAGTTCGTTTGCAGTTTTGTGGCGACGAGCTCACTGAAGTCGTTTCTTCAATTTCATGATTGTAGTCAGCTATGTGCGGCCGACAGGCACGTGACATGTCGGACTGGTTTGCGCGATCTTGTTTCGATGACGACAGACGCCTTGCCCAACGATTGACGGTGCTTTTATTCACTGCCAGTTCTCAGGAGACAATATGCAAGCGGCCACAAGCAGCTGCGATGCCCTGATTTTCTGCTAAAAGAAACTCAGTCAGACCTATCTGCCAGGAGCGGACCTCCGTTACCCGACGCTACACATAGCGCTGCCAACTATCGGATCTTCATGAAACTATTGGAACTGGAGCGGGAATATTCCATGACATACCACAACAAATTCTGCATTTTTTCAGCAGAAACTGACCAAGAAAAAAATGTGTTGCATTACATACGAGGTAATCTCAAAAGTAAGGCCTCCTATTTTCTTTTTATAAGTAGATAGACCTGCTTATTTCTACAACGGTTTACATCTGTTTACAGCTGGAACATTTAGCTATTTTTCGACATAATCACCATTTCTGTCGATGCATTTTTGTAGACGCTGTGGCAGTTTTTGTATGCCCATGTCATACCAGCTCGCTTCCATGCTGTTCAGAAAGTTATGAATTCTTTCACGTCGTCGTCGGAGCAGAATAGCTTTCTGGGCAAATGTTCTTTTAACCTAGGGAACAGGTGATTGTCACTGGGCGCCAAGTCAGGACTATAGGGTGGGTGGGTGATAATGTTCCCCTGAAATTGTTGCAGGAGAGCAAGTTTGCCGAGCGATGTGTGGGAGAGCGTTGTCATGGAGAATGTGTACGCGCTTGCTCAGCATTCCTCTTCTGCGGTTCGCAATTGCGCGTTTGAGTTTTTTCAGAGTCTCACAGTACCTGTCTGCGTTAATTGTGGTCCCAGTGGGCATAAAGTCGACCAACAATACCCCTTTCCCATCACAAAAAAGGTTGTCAGGCCGGCAGACTGTGTTTGTGTGAATTTCCGCGGCTTTGGCGAAGAAGGATGCCGCCGCTGGCGTGATTGTTGGTTGGTTGGTTTGGGGGAAGAGACCAAACAGCGAGGTCATCGGTCTCATCGGATTAGGGAAGGACGGAGAAGGAAGTCGGCCGTGCCCTTTCAAAGGAACCATCCCGGCATTTGCCTGGATTGATTTAGGGAAATCACGGAAAACCTAAATCAGGATGGCCGGACGCGGGATTGAACCGTCGTCCTCCCGAATGCGAGTCCAGTGTGCTAGCCACTGCGCCAACTCGCTCGGTGCGTGATTGTTGCTTGGTCTCAGGTGTAAACTGGTATGTCCAGGTTTCGTCACCCGTGACAATTGTCCAGAAAGTTGTCCTGTTTGGCTGCAAGGCGGTGAAGAAATGCGCGCGAAGCATCAACTCATTGCCGCACGTGGTCCTCAGTCAGCATGCGTGGCACCCATATTGCGCACACCTTCCGGTATTTCAATGATTCCGTAAAAATTCTGTGAGCGGTGCTTCGGGAAACCTCAGGAACCAACTTGCAGAGATCATCCAGGGTGATCCGCGATCTTCACGCATGCTTTGCTCAACCTTCAACACTGTCTCCTCAGAAACTGAAGGTCTCCCGCTCCTTTGTTCGTCGTGAATTTCGGTCCGACCAGCTGCAAACTCTCTACACCACTTACAGACATTTTTGACATCCATGCTGGACTCACTGTAGTGGATTTTCAAGACAGCCAGTCCACAGTGACGGGTAACCGAAAGGCACGCGTTTACACACGCCGGCTGGCGTTAGGTCTGAAACAGGATACGTAGTGAATGCTATAAAGAAAAGTACGTAGCTGCTGGAATACTTAACTTTAATCCATCATTTGTATACAGCATTCTTGATGACACAAGTGAGACTCTCTCTAGATATGGTTAATGGCGCCTTGCTAAGTCGTAGCCATGGATTTAGCTGAAGGCTATTCTAACAATCTCTCGGTAAATGAGAGAAAGGCTTCGTCAGTGTAGTCGCTAGCAAAGTCGTCGTACAACTGGGACGAGTCCTAGTACGTCTCTCTAGACCTGCCGTGTGGTGGCGCTCGGTCTGCAATTACTGACAGTGGCGACACGCGGGTCCGACATGTACTAATGGACCGCGGCCGATTTAAAGCTACCACCAAGCAAGTGTGGTGTCTGGCGGTGACACCACACTCACCATTCACTTAGGTCAATTGACGATGGACTTCAATCGGCGCAGTGCCCTTTGCGTTAAAAAACCGAATAAATGGGCGCAATTCGCACTTGGGGATAACGTCCAACGAGAGCTCCATTCTCAACGTCTGCCAAGCCAAGACTGACCGCCTCAGCGCGGCGTGCGCTATGTTTACACACAGCGCGTGAAGCACTCTTCATAACAATGTTACCTACTGCCACACAACAGAGTTCTGTACTCATAAAAAAAAGGAGACCTTACTTTTGGGATTAACCTAGCGTTTAACGCCCCTTGTAATTCGACACGTATGGCCACAATACTGTACGTTCACTACAATGCAGCAGATCTGAGCATTCCAACTGTTAATTCCCAAGTATCACATAGCGTTCAAAGGATTTTATTGCTGATATAAATTGTGCCTGTAGTATTAGTCAAGTGCCCTATAAGTCAAGATTCTGAGAAGAATGTCACGCAGATACTTCTGGTAGGCTTTTGTTTTACAGGATTTCCGTTAAAATAGATTTGCAGTTAAGAATTCGTCTGTTGTAGTAATGGAAGCACGTGCCTTTTGTTTTTATTTACATTGAGTTTGAGTAGCCACTTACAATGACGCTGACACAAGACTTAGGGATCAGTTGTGTCAGTATCCCTTCAGTTTCCCCTGCAGACTTCCTGACGACACAAATGGCTAGGTGATCAGCATAAGCGAAGTTCTTACTATCAGAACGGCATGTGCCTGCAGTATATGTATTTTCGAAAGAAGTGGTGCTAGTTTCCGTTGTACTGACCGTCTGAAATAATCGGAGCTCTCTCACTTACTGCACTCGATCGTCTTGATATCGAGTTATTCACGGACTTATATGAGTGCCGGCAGTACCAGCAGCAGGCGTTCCGGAAGCGGAAGCAACCCCGCCAATGGCTTTGTAGCGGCGCTGTTCGTGTTTGTGATTCCGCGGCCGGCCACATCAAACGCCTCGCCGCGTTCACCAGCCTCCTGCCACCAGTAGCGCGGTCAGCTACAACCACAACCACAACCACAGGCCGGCCTGAGGTTCACCAGCCGACGGACCGTCAAAGGCGGCGTTCGTGGCATACTCAGCGTCCGTCAATCTGACAGCCAGTGGGGACGTCTGTTTTATGACCTAAGCAAAGCACTGCTCGATGCAGACCAGACAGGAAAATGGACAGACTGTCATTAATATATAGCAAGGCCCTTTTTAAAAGTATTTTGCCGCCAGTGAAGTGATATGTATACATATACATACGTGATTACATACATAAAAATGATACAGATCAGTAAAGCTGTTATATGACAATATGGTACATCATTGTACAGTTTTAATAAACATAGAGAATGTCCATACACGAATGTCCTGGTTTCAGTGGTATATTATACCAGTTTAATTTTGACCATTTGCTAGAAATCACACACCAAACTGAAGGTAAACTAACTAGTTTTTGTCACAAATATTCAACATGTGCTCCTAAATTATGCCATACACATGGAACCTAACACCCAGATCTTCCCACAATTTGGCGAACAAGTCCGAAGTAATGGAAGCAATAGCCTCTTCAGCTGTGTGTCTCAACTCTCGCAAATCATTAGGTAGTGGCGGAACGTAGATACTATCATTTAAAAATCCAAAATGAAAAAAATGACATGGCGTGAGGTCAGTTGAACGTGGAAGCTAGCGGAAAAGAGCTCTGTCACATTGACATTAATACCAATAAAAGGATAAGAGATTTCGATGGTCAACCACATCCGTGCAAAGAGACGCTAATGGGACGGGATCAATCTCATTGCCAAATGAAATTTTCATGTTCACCTTCTGACTGGGGGGGGGGGGGGGGGCTATTCTTGCAACATATAACATATCCAGATAAGTCGCTTCTCGTACGACAGCTTCTGGGGGAAAAAAGAAAAGGTCCGCACAACTGACGTCTAGATACGGTGCAGAAAACGGTTGATATTGGGAAATATCTTTGATAACATTCTACAAGATCGTGAGGATGTCTCGATCAAAGGGTACGAACATTACGATATTCACCTTCCGACTTACATGAAAAGTTGCCAACTGACCGATCACAACGCGATAAAGAAATTGATCTCCCTGGTGCAACACCCCAGTCGCAAAGTTATAATATACACAGTAGTTATCTGCCTTTAAAGCATGTACCAGTTGTAGCCAGTATGGATACACGTGTAAACATTTTCTTAAAACCTTCCGCAGTGACATCTTTGGCGACTGAAGTTCAGTACTCGCTTTCCGAACAAACGTCTTAGGACTACGAAGGTAAGGTGTTCTACCACGGTCGACGTCTTTTTCGAACATTTCCGGTCGTCACGTACTTTTCCCTTTAGGGTGATTCGATTTACTATACCATCGGCGGATAAATTTGGCTCGTAGGGATCACAGTTAAACTTTATTAAGTGCACGTTGAACTGAAATTACAGATACACGCTTACCGAGCCGCAGATCAGAAATCGCTCAACACTGGAGTCGCCATTTATGCACGTTGCGCTGCAATCGAGAAAAAACTAACCATTAATCCCACGTTTGCTTGTCTGAAACTGTTTCACATGATATTTAATTGTTACCTTGAACCAACACTGTACAATACCTACCGTTGATACAAATGAAATATGTAACGGAGACGTTCATTTATGGAAGATCTATATTTTTTAAACACGACTGTTGTTATCTCATACGACTGTTTGCGCTTCACAGTTCAAAGATGTCAAAAGCGATGCCATGTGCCAGAAATTAACCGAACCTGACTCGACCACAGGAGTATCTTAGTAATAAAGAATAAATGTGTTAAAACTTCATACATAATGCAGCATTTTTCACGCATCTCATTCTGTATGAAATAATACCGCGTGCCACACACATAAAAAAAGTTTTGCATCACTTCGGTTCCGGAACCTGTACAGAAAATTGGAATAGAGATCAACATAAACACAATTTCCACCGTTCTTATTGCTCATAAAAAGCACACATTGCATGTTGTACCACCATACTGCGAGACCTCCAGAGGTGCTGGTCTAGATTGCTGTACACACCGGTACCTTTAATAGTCAGTACCACGTCCTCTTGCATTGATGCGTGGGTGTATTCGTCGTGGCGTACTATCCACAAGTTCATAAAGGCACTTTTGATCCATATTGCACCACTCCTTAACGACGATTCGGCGTAGATCCCTGAGAATGCTTGGTGAGTCACGTCTTCCATATACAGCCCTTTTTAGTTTATCCTAGGCATGTGCGATAGGGTTCATGTCTGGAGAACATGCTGGCCTCTCTAGTCGAGCGTTGTCCATATCCTGAAGGAAGTCACCCACAAGATGTAACATAGGGGCGCGAATTCTCGTCCATGAAGACGAATGCCTCGCCAATATGCTGCCGATATAGTTGCACTATCATCATGCACGTATCGTACAGCCTTTACGGCGCCTTCCATGACCACCAGCGGCGTACGTCGGTCCAACACAATGCCATTCCGAAACATCAGGGAACCTCCACCTTGTTGCACCAGCTGGACAGTGTGTGTAAGCCGCTCAGCCTGACCGGGTTGCCTCCAAACACATCTCCCCCGATTGTCTGGTTGAAGGCATATGCGACACTCATCGACGAAGAAAACGTGATGCCAATCCTGAGTGGTCCATTCGGCATGTTGTTGGGCCCAACTGTACCGCGCTGCATGGTGTCGTGGTTGCAAAGATGGGTCTCACCGTGGACGTCGGGAGTGAAGTTGCTCATCATGTAGCCTATTGCGCACAGTTTGAGTCGCAACACCACGTCCTGTAGTTGCACGAAAACCATTATTCAACATGGCCGCATTGCTGTCGGGGTTCCTCCGAGCCATAATCCGTAGGTAGCGGTCGTCCACTGCAGTAGTAGCCCATGGGCCTGGCGAGGCATGTCGTCGACCGTTCCTGTCCCTGTGTATCTCCTCCATGTCCGAACAGCATCGCTTTGGTTCACTCCGAGACGCCTGGACACTTCCCTTGTTGAGAGCCCTTCCTGGCTCAAAGTAACAATGCGGACGCCCTCGATCCGCGGGTTTGACTGTCTAGGCACGATTGAACTACAGACAACACGAGTCGTGTACCTCCTTCCTGGTAGAATGACTGGAACAGATGAGCTGTCGGATCCATTCCGTCTAATAGGCGCTACTCATGTATGGTTGTCTACATCTTTAAGCGGGTTTAGGGACATCTCTGAACAGTCAAGAGGATTGTGTCTGTCATACAATATCCACAGTCAACGTCTATGTCCAGGAGTTCTGGCAACCGGGGTGATGCAAAACTTTTTTTGGTGTATGTATACTCGTCTACCTACATTCAGCGGCATATGTGGATACTGTCTACGAAATATATTGCAAACGCAGTTAGTAGCAAAGAAGTAATAACTTTAAACATTATGCACAATATAGCACTTTCTCACGCGTCTCAGTGTTTTTGACACCAGACCTCCTGAACTATGTATCGTACCGTAACAGTCTTGTACATGCATGTAGCGTCGTATCTGGATACTATCTGCGAAACTTATTGCTAAGTGAGCCAGTAGCACAGTAGTAACAAATTTAAACGTCATGCATGATGAGGTAGTTTTACCACGCATACCTATGATTATGACTTCATATCGACAGAGGTCTGATATTTAAGTGGTTCTTACCCGAACAGCGATGGTAGCCTAGCACTAAGGGTCGTGTGTACCACCGTTGGCTGAAATCGGCCCAGGGGTTCAGTAGCAGACGCGGAATTTTTCACAGATCATTTACACCCATTTTTTTTTAAATATATGGATTTTTTTCTTTTGAGTCATCAGTCATCTGACTGGTTTGATGCTGCCCGCCACAAATTCGACCCCCGTGCCAACCTCATCATGTCAGAGTAATACTTTCATCCTATGTACTTAAGTATTTGCCAAATGTATTCCAATCACTATTTCCTCTATAGTTTTTATCATCTGCAGCTCCCACTAATACACTCCTGGAAATTGAAATAAGAACACCGTGAATTCATTGTCCCAGGAAGGGGAAACTTTATTGACACATTCCTGGGGTCAGATACATCACATTATCACACTGACAGAACCACAGGTACATAGACACAGGCAACAGAGCATGCACAATGTCGGCACTAGTACAATGTATATCCACCTTTCGCAGCAATGCAGGCTGCTATTCTCCCATAGAGACGATCGTAGAGATGCTGGATGTAGTCCTGAGGAACGGCTTGCCATGCCATTTCCACCTGGCGCCTCAGTTGGACCAGCGTTCGTGCTGGACGTGCAGACCGCGTGAGACGACGCTTCATCCAGTCCCAAACATGCTCAATGGGGGACAGATCCGGAGATCTTGCTGGCCAGGGTAGTTGACTTACACCTTCTAGAGCACGTTGGGTGGCACGGGATACATGCGGACGTGCATTGTCCTGTTGGAACAGCAAGTTCCCTTGCCGGTCTAGGAGTGGTAGAACGATGGGTTCGATGACGGTTTGGATGTACCGTGCACTATTCAGTGTCCCCTCGACGATCACCAGTGGTGTACGGCCACTGTAGGAGATCGCTCCCCACACCATGATGCCGGGTGTTGGCCCTGTGTGCCTCGGTCGTATGCAGTCCTGATTGTGGCGCTCACCTGCACGGCGCCAAACACGCGTACGACCATCATTGGCACCAAGGCAGAAGCGACTCTCATCGCTGAAGACGACACGTCTCCATTCGTCCCTCCATTCACGCCTGTCGCGACACCACTGGAGGCGGGCTGCACGATGTTGGGGCGTGAGCGGAAGACGGCCTAACGGTGTGCGGGACCGTAGCCCAGCTTCATGGAGACGGTTGCGAATGGTCCTCGCCGATACCCCAGGAGCAACAGTGTCCCTAATTTGCTGGGAAGTGGCGGTGCGGTCCCCTACGGCACTGCGTAGGATCCTACGGTCTTGGCATGCATCCGTGCGTCGCTGCGGTCCGGTCCCAGGTCGACGGGCACGTGCACCTGCCGCCGACCACTGGCGACAACATCGATGTACTGTGCAGACCTCACGCCCCACGTGTTGAGCAATTCGGCGGTACGTCCACCCGGCCTCCCGCATGCCCACTATACGCCCTCGCTCAAAGTCCGTCAACTGCACATACGGTTCACGTCCACGCTGTCGCGGCATGCTACCAGTGTTAAAGACTGCGATGGAGCTCCGTATGCCACGGCAAACTGGCTGACACTGACGGAGGCGGTGCACAAATGCTGCGCAGCTAGCGCCATTCGACGGCCAACACCGCGGTTCCTGGTGTGTCCGCTGTGCCGTGCGTGTGATCATTGCTTGTACAGCCCTCTCGAAGTGTCCGGAGCAAGTATGGTGGGTCTGACACACCGGTGTCAATGTGTTCTTTTTTCCATTTCCAGGAGTGTACCATAGAAGTTATTCCCCAATGTCTTATCATCCCGTCTCTTCTTCCTCTCCGATTCTGCGCAGAAGCTCCTCCTTCATTACCTTATCAGTCCACGTAATTTTCAACAATCGTCTGTAGCACCACATCTAAAATGCTTCGATCCGCTACTGTTCCGATTTTCCCACAGTCCATGTTTCACTGCCATACGATGATGTGCTCCAAACGTACGTTCTCAGGAATGAATGGATGTTGTTGTTGTGGTCTTCAGTACAGAGACTGGTTTGATGCAGCTCTCCATGCTACTCTATCCTGTGAAAGCTTTTTCATCTCCCAGTACCTAGTGCAACCTACATCCTTCTGAATCTGCTAAGTCTATTCATCTCTTGGTCTCCCTCTACGATTTTTACCCTCCACGCTGCCCTCCAATACTAAATTGGTGATCCCTTGATACCTCGAAAACCTGTCCTACCAACCGATCCGTTCTTCTAGTCAAGGTGTGCCATAAATTTCTCTTCTCCCTAATTCTGATCAATACCTCCTCATTAGTTATGTGGTCTACCCATCTAATCTTCAGCATTCTTCTGTAGCACCAAATTTCGAAAGCTTCTATTCTCTTCTTGGCCAAAGTATTTACCGTCCATGTTTCACCTCCATACACGGCCACACTCCATACTAATACTTTAAGAAATGACTTCCTCACGCTTAAATCTATACTCGATGTTAACATATTTCTCTTCTTCAGAAATGCTTTCCTTGCCATTGCCAGTCTACATTTTATATCCTCTCTACTTCGACCATCATCAGTTATTTTGCTCCCCAAATAGCAAAACTCATTTACTACTTTAAGCGTATCATTTCCTAATATAATACCCTCAGCATCACCCGAACTAATTCGACTACATTCCATTATCCTCGTTTTGCTTTTGTTGATGTTCATCTTATATCCTCCTTTCAAGACACTGTCCATTCCGTTCAGCTGCTCTTCCAGGTCCTTTGCTGTCTCTGACAGAATTACAATGACATCGGGGACCTCAAGTTTTTATTTCTCCTCCATGGATATTAATTCCTACACCGAATTTTTCTTTTGTTTCCTTTACTGCATGCTCAGTATATAGATTGAATAACATCGGGGCTACAGCCCTGTCTCACTAGCTTCCCAACCACTGTTTCCCTTTCATGCCCCTCGACTCTTATAACTGCCATCTGGTTTCTGTACAAATTGAAAATAGCCTTCCGCTTCCCTGCCACCTTCAGAATTTGAAAGAGAGTATTCCAGGCAACATTGTCAAAAGCTATCTCTAAGTCTACAAATGCTAGAAACGTAGGTTTGCCTTTCCTTAATCTATTTTCTAAGATAAGTCGAAGGGTCAGTATTGCCTCACGTGTTGCAACATTTCTACGGAATGCAAACTGATCTTCCCCGAGATCGACTTCTACCACTTTTTCCATTCGTCTGTAAAGAACTCGAGCTAGTATTTTGCAGCCGTGGCTTATTAAACTGATAGTTCGGTAATTTTTACGTCTGTGAACACCTGCTTTCTTTGGGATTGAAATTATTACATTCTTTCAAGTCTGAGGGTATTTCGCCTGTCTCATACATCTTGCTCACCAGGCTATCATAAGTTCTAATGGAATCTTGTCTACTCTCGGGGCCTTGTTTCGGCTTAGGCCTTTCAGTGCTCTGTCAAACACTTCACGCAGTATCACATCTCCCATTTCATCTTCATCTACATCTTCTTCCATTTCCATAATATTGTCCTCAAGTACATCACCCTTGTACAGACCCTCTATATACTCCATCTACCTTTCTGCTTTCCCCTCTTCGCTTAGAACTGAGTTTCCATCTGAGCTCTAGATATTCAAACAAGTAGTTCTCTTTCCTCCTTTGGTCTCTTTAATTTTCCTGTAGGCAGTATCTCTCTTACCCCTAGTGAGATATGCCTCTACATCCATACATTTTGTCCTCTAGCCATCTGCTTTCGCCATTTTGCACTTCCTGTCAACCTCACTTTTGAGACGTTTGTATTCCTTTTTGCCAGCTTCATTTACTGCATTTTTATATTTTCTCCTTGCATCAGTTAGATTCAATATATCTTCTGTTACCCAATGATTTTTACTATCCCTCGTCTTTCTACCTGCTTGATCCTCTGCCTTTATTATTTCATCCCTCTAGGATATCCATTCTTCCTCTACTGTATTTATTTCCCCCATTCCTGTTAATCGTTCCCTAATGTTCTCCCTGAAACTGTCTACAACCTCTAGTTCTGTCAGTTTATCCAGATCCCATATCCTTCAATTCCCACGTTTTTGCAATTTCTTCAGGTTTATTCTACAGTTGACAACCAATAGACTGTGGTCAGAGACCACATCTGCCCCTGGAAATGTCTTACAATTTAAAACCTGGTTCCTAAATCTCTGTCCCCCATTATATAATCTATCTGATACCTTCCTGTATCTCGAGGCCTCTTCCATTTATACAACCTTCTGTTATGATTCTTGATCCTATAGTTAGCTATGATTAAGTTATCCTCTGTGCAAAATTCTACCAGGCGGCTTCATCTTTCATTTCTTACCCTCATTCCATATTCACCTACTACGTTTCCTTCTCTTCCTTTTCCTACTATCGAATTCCAGTCGCCGATGACTATTACATTTTCGTCTTCCTTCACTATATGTATAATTTCTTTTATTTCCTCATACATTTCATCAATCTGTTCCTCATCTGCGTAGCTAGTTGACATATAAACTTGTACTACTGTGGTAGGCGTGGGCTTCGTGTCTATCTTGGCCACAATAATGCATTCACTATGCTGTTTGTAGTAACTTACCCGCATTCCTATTTCTTGTATTCATCATTAAACCTACTCCTGCATTACCCCTATTTGATCTTGTATTTATGAACCTGTATTCACCTGACCAGAAGTATTGTTCGTCCTGCCACCGAAATTCACTAATTCCCACTATATCTAACTTTAACCTATCCATTTCCCTTTTGAAATTTTCTACCTGCCCGATTAAGGGATCTGCCATTCCATGCTCCGACCCGTAGAACGCCAGTTTTCTCTCTCCTGATCTGAGTAGTCCCCGCCCGGAGATCCGAATGGGGGACTATTTTACCTCCGGAATATTTTACCCAAGAGGACGCCATCATCATTTAACCATACAGTAAAGCTGCATGTATTCCGGAAAAATTACGGCTGTAGTGTCCCCTTGCTTTCAGCCGTTCGCAATACCAGCACAGCAATGCCGTTTTGGTTAGTGTTACAAGGCCAGATCAGTCAATCTTCCAGACTGTTGCCTCTGCAACCACTGAAAAGGCTGCTGTCCCTCTTCACGAACCACACGTTTGTGTCGCCTCTCAACAGATATCCCTCCATTGTGGTTGCACCTACGATACGGCTATCTGTATCGCTGAGGCACGCAAGCCTCCCCACCAACGGCAAGGTCCATGGTTCATGGGGGGTGAATGAATGGATTATATCAGTTAAATAAAGTACTAAGTCAGTATGAATAAAGGAATATTACACTACAACTCATACTCGTGTAGGCTTTCAGTGAAATAGGACGTCAAAACGAATAAAAATGGTCTGGCGAAGTCTATACATGGCAAGTAAATATTAATTTTTTTAAGTAATTAGTTGTGAGGTAAGTGAGAGATTACTCTCGAAAACCATTGGCCTTATTAATCACCGAAGTGAAGTGATGTGGCCCGTTACGCAGCAACTCGGTCCTGCAAGCGCTGTTGGACAGCAAACGCGCTGAGTCGCAAGGTATGCGGCTTCACAAAGAATGACGGACCCCAATTTACACCTACGCACTCGGTGTGAAATTTGCCCGTCGTCTACAGCACGCTGATGATTGTCTTAGTGACCTGACGCACTTGTTTCAAGCCTGGCACATCTATTTCAAGGGAATGGTCAGATTTGTCATATCTATCTAAACCCATCTTGAATTCTTCCAACTGTCAGCCAGGTTTGAAAAATAACCCGTGAACAAAACTTTAGTTTCCGACATGAACTATAAGTCAGTAAAAAGAAGGACATGAAATGCTGCATGTTTCTCATGGTCTCTGCGCTCGTAACAGCCTAGTATAAAACACCACGCGCTGTTCTATTGTCACACAGATGCGTTCACTGTCGCCGATTAGAAAGCTACTTGCAGATGACTAAACGTTCGTGAAGAATCACAGCATTTATTTTATCTACAATTTTCTTTCAAAACTGATGTGGAATAAATGCACCAAAATACGAAATTTCCAGCAAGTATGCATTAAGCTTTGTTGTAAAGTGAAATACTGACACAAGTTCTTTGAACTCCATGAATATAAATTATGTAAATTACGTACGTAAACTGATATCTATGTCAGTAGCAGACAGTCTTCGACGTTTTTACTGTAAACTGTATCATACTTAAGCTGAGCATTTTGTGAACAGTATGTAGAATTTTAGAAACTGCGTTACACTCTGCTGTCTGTGATAATGTTGTATATTCTGCTACCGGTTTCGGTGTTAAACCATCTTCAACGGCAGAAAACTTATCCCATATTTAACAAAAAATGGCTCTGAGCACTGTGGGACTTAACTTCTGAGGTCATCAGTCCCCTAGAACTAAGAACTACGTAAACCTAACTAACCTAAGGACATCACACACATCCATTCCCGAGGCAGGATTCGAACCTGCGACCGTAGCGGTCGCGCGGTACCAGACTGTAGCGCCTAGAACCACTCGGTCACTCCGGCTGGCCATATTTAACACATGACATACATGTTTTGACATACTTTAATTCCGAAAACCATAATCGCTAATATAAATTAAAACGCTGGCAGGATTACAGAACTATGACTCACTCACGAAAGGACAGCCCGCCCAATACCGCTATGTTTTAAAGCGTGTTCTGCAAATGTAATCATATTTTGAAAGAGATGAGAGGGAAAAAAGAGCGTACTAGAGATTTCAATTTAAGAAGGTTGTCACGGTGGTTCACTGAAACCTGCTTTTGTCTGCAAGTGATAGTTTCCTTTGATAAGTTGCACAACGTATTCCACTGACACAGTAAAGTTCTCAGTTTGCCGGATCCATTATATTCGTCGTAACTTATGGAATCTGAAGTATCAGTAAGCATTTAGCAGTGACTTCGAGATGCAGCTGATAATGATTTAGGATATTTTAGACCTAAATAAGAATGTAAAAGAAGAGATTTGTTTCTGTGAAACGAAAGAAAAGCGTGTTGCGTTAACAATGTAACATTGCCACATTTTTCCAGGCATTCATGAGTCTGTAATGAAATTTTTCTGCAGAAAATTGCTCTTTTCACAAGTAGAGCAGTGTTTCCGGTAATTTTATATTCCGACTTTTCTACCGGACATAGATGTTATTCTGACATGACCACGCGCACATTCTTCGGGACTGTAACTATCTTTAGTTTCTTCTCCGCCAGTGGATTTGCAGCCTTAAAGAGTCCTTCTGTGGTTAGCAGATGCATATCTACTCTGTTTAAACGTTCTCCACGAAAAGCTTAACCATCACTCGGCACATAGTACAATCTTGACGAGGTCTTTGTTCAATGCTCCAGTTGATATATGTAGTACTAGTATGTCCATAGAAAACAAAAAAAGATTAGCAAGCTTGTCGTCACTTGCACGGCGACATACTTTCTACTCAGTGTTTAATGGAGTTCGAAGTATTGTTGGAACAATGTCTTCCATACATAAGAGAATTTAAAAGAAATTTCTGAAAAATGAATATTAGCCTTCATTTTCAACAAAGATCTACATTCTTCTTTAAAGAGCGATGCTCTAATAATAAGACGACTGCAGTTCCCCGATATTGGTATATATATGCCCAGTAACTTGAAATACACAAGCCAAATGTCGGCTGCCAATACAAAATGGAAGTTACCTAAAAAATATGGTGGAATTCAAAATTTTCTAGCTAGGCGCCTGCAACTGACAGACGGATTTCCGTTGACATCGCAAGTTTTAGTGATAAAGAGCAGCGAAATAAATTCAGGAATCAGAGGGAGCAACTAGTAATGCAAGGGATTAGTGGGACTTCTCTCTCTGAAGCAAGCCGTTATTTTTGTGTTCCACTGTTCTTTATCACAACCCCGCGGCCACTCTTCTTGTAGTCTGCTTGCCATGATGCAGTTCTCTTTAATCCGTTTGGAGTGCTGGCGATGGGCGGAATCAGATAAAATACAATGCGGTTTTGATAATTTCGTTTGCCCTTTTTCCCGCGTGTAGGTATAAAATCAATCACTGGGTGCTGAAACTTGGCAGATACATCGTAGTAAAGAATACACATGACGTATTTCGATTCCCTTGGTATACTAGAACGTCGTTTCTTGTTTGTCGTCGCCTTGCATGAGGAACTATAACGGTAGAAAAAATTGCGAGGATCTCTTCATCGTGCAGTACGAACGAGGTTGCGCTTTCGACGGCCGCTATTTGAGAATCGTCCAGCATAATAATCGACAGAACATTAACTTTAATTTTACAGCTGTTGGGTATAGAGAGTGGTCAACGTCTGTTTTTAGACCTCGTACGCAAACGTCTATGAAAACTTTTTTGGTGAAATTTTCACGACATTTCTGGGACCCATAATCCTTGAGTCTAAATTGAGCGACGCCTGTTTTCTCTAGCCACTACATCGACATGTTCAAGTAATTCACAGTAAACTGAGACCACCGTTCGCCCAACTCTGGTGCTGGGTTTAGCGGTGTCGTCAGTTAAATGAATTTCTTGTTCGATTCGATCACGCACGTCTTTCGCGGACGCATGTGGAGCGCATCCCACGTGGAACGCGTTGCTGGTCGATTACTCAGCCCTCATAAATACTAGGGTGAGTCAAATGAAAACTTTAAATTTGTAATAACAAATCGAAATTTCGCGCCATTATCCTGTAAGTTGGTAAGCGGGCTACGAACAGCGTGTAGAATGACCTGTAGGTGGCAGCATAGTGTAGAACATACAGTCGCAGTATCAGTATAAAGATAGCCGCCCCATTTGCGACTTGCACCAGGGAAGAACCGCGTTCTGTTATTCGGTTTTTTCTCAATGAAGGTGTGAAACCTATTGAAATTCATCGACGAATGAAGGTTCAGTACGGTGATGCATGTTTGTCACAGTAGCAAGTCTACGAATGGAGGAGGAAGTTCGTAAATGGTGTGACGTCAGTGGAAGGTGCTCCTCCTCCAGGTCAGGCATAACGAGTTGTGACTCCACAGAACATTGCAGCTGCTGAAGCCATAGTGAAGGAAAACAGCTGAGTGACACTGAATGACATTGCAGCATGTTTACACATTAGTCATGGGTCAACACACCACATTGTGCATGATGTGGTCCAGTTTCACAAAGTGTCTGCAAGATGGGTGCCACGGCAGCTGACTCCTGAAACGAGAGAACAACGTGTTGATGCTTGTGAAGAACTTCTTCGGCGCTTTGAATGAGCGGGTGATGGCTTCCTTGCAAGAATCGTTACTGGGTACGAAGCCTGGGTACACTTCCACCAAGCGGAAACGAAGAGAGCGAGCAAGGAATGGCGCCAATCCTCATCACCAAAACAAAAGAAGTTTCGAACAGAACCATCAGCAAGGAAGGTTAGCTGACTCTCTTTTTGGACGAAAAAGGCGTCATTTTGGAGCAATACATAACTAGAGGGACCACTGTCACCAGTGCATCATACACAGATCTCCTAAAAAGTCATCTGCGGCCTGCAATCAAATCAAAGCGGCGTGGATTGCTGTCAGCAGGTGTCCTTTTGCAACATGATAATGCAAGGCCCCACACTGCCCGTACAACAGTTGCAACAATCACAGACCTGCATTTTCAGTGTCTTCCTCATCCTTCAACATTGCAGTGCGTCAGCAATCGTTCCTCAACGACCAACTCCTACAAAGGAATATAAAGTTTTTTTGAAGGTTTCGCGCCTTTACTTTGTTCTTCCTACTTGTAAATCTGATGACCTGGGGATTATCACATGCGCGCGCTGATTCGCGAGCGCAGTTGGTCTAGTTGTTCATCTTCTTTCTTTTTATCCTCATTTTCCTTTTACGATGAAGGTGATTTTACCACGTTGAACACCTCACGTTTTATCCCTATATCTTTATTACCACGACGTCTTTAAATTACGTCCCCTTAGCCCCCATCCCCCCCCCCTCCCCCAGGCTAAGTACTGGCTTTAGATATAGTTCTTAATAGTTCCTCCTGTTGTCATAGGTAGCTTCATAAATAAGTTTCTTTACTAGCATAAGCAACCGTGTGCGGTAATTTTTAGGTTTCATCTCCTATTTAGCTCGTCTCTTGTTCTATCCACGGTTGGGAATATATGGACTATTTAGCCCTGATCCATGTATAAACTTTCTCGTATTCGTATGCGCATGCACATTCAAGTAACTCCCATTGTCATGCGTATGTCAGGCTTGTAAGTAAGCGACCATTTGTAGATGCAGTTTATGGCAGGTCATGGCCCATCGAACATAGGCCGGTGTGAGGTGGAACGTACTCCAAGAAGATAAGTAGTGCTTTTGACTTTGTACGAGGTGCATTCAAGTTCTAAGGCCTCCGATGTTTTTTTCTCCGGACTGGAAAGAGATAGAAACATGCGCATTGTTTTAAAATGAGGCTGCGTTCATTGTCAATACGTCCCAGAGATGGCAGCACCGTACGGCAGATGGAATTTTACCGCCAGCGGCGAGAATAAGAACTGTTTTAAATACTTAAAATGGCGACGTTTTCCTTACTTGAACAGCGTGCAATCATTCGTTTTCTGAATTTGCGTGGTGTGAAACCAATTGAAATTCATCGACAGTTGAAGGAGACATGTGGTGATGGAGTTATGGATGTGTCGAAAGTGCGTTCGTGGGTGCGACAGTTTAATGAAGGCAGAACATCGTGTGACAACAAACCGAAACAAACTCGGGTTCGCACAAGCCGGTCTGACGACATGATCGAGGAAGTGGAGACAATTGTTTTGGGGGATCGCCGAATGACTGTTGAACAGATCGCCTCCAGAGTTGGCATTTCTGTGGGTTCTGTGCACACAATCCTGCATGACGACCTGAAAATGCGAAAAGTGTCATCCAGGTTGTTGTTGTTGTTGTCTTCAGTCCTGAGACTGGTTTGATGCAGCTCTCCATGCTACTCTATCCTGTGCAAGCTTCTTCATCTCCCAGTACCTACTGCAACCTACGTCCTTCTGAATCTGCTTAGTGTATTCATCTCTTGGTCTCCCCCTACGATTTTTACCCTCCACGCTGCCTTCCAATACTAAATTGGTGATCCCTTGATGCCTCAGAACATGTCCTACCAACCGATCCCTTCTTCTGGTCAAGTTGTGCCACAAACTTCTCTTCTCCCCAATCCTTCGGGAGGACGACGGTTCAATCCCGTCTCCAGCCATCCTGATTTAGGTTTTCCGTGATTTCCCTAAATCGTTTCAGGCAAATGCCAGGATGGTTCCTTTAAAAAAAGGGCACGGCCGATTTCCTTCCCCATCCTTCCCTAACCCGAGCTAGCGCTCCGTCTCTATTGACCTCGTTGTCGACGGGACGTTAAACAACACTAACCTAACCTAACCTCCCCAATCCTATTCAATACTTCCTCATTAGTTATGTGATCTACCCATCTGATCTTCAGCATTCTTCTGTAGCACCACATTTCAAAATCTTCTATTCTCTTCTTGTCCAAACTATTTACCGTCCATGTTTCACTTCCATACATGGCTACACTCCATACAAATACTTTCAGAAATGACTTCCTGACACTTAAATCTATACTCGATGTTAACAAATTTCTCTTCTTCAGAAACGCTTTCCTTGCCATTGCCAGTCTACATTTTATATCCTCTCTACTTCGACCATCATCAGTTATTTTGCTCCCCAAATAGCAAAACTCCTTTACTACTTTAAGTGTCTCATTTCCTAATCTAATACCCTCAGCATCACCCGACTTAATTCGACTACATTCCATTATCCTCATCCAGGTGGGTGCCACGAATGCTGACGGACGACCACACGGCTGCCCGTGTGGCATGTTCCCAAGCAATGTTGACGCGCAACGA
Organism: Schistocerca cancellata; assembly: GCF_023864275.1. Lineage (NCBI taxonomy): Eukaryota > Metazoa > Arthropoda > Insecta > Orthoptera > Acrididae > Schistocerca > Schistocerca cancellata. The sequence goes on along the minus strand of NC_064631.1, from coordinate 184,331,993 downwards.
CAGCATGAATGGGACTTTCTTTTCGTCGGTTGTGACAATGGATGAGACGTGGATGCCATTTTTCAATCCAGAAACAAAGCGCCAGTCAGCTCAATGGAAGCACACAGATTCACCGCCACCAAAAAATTTCTGGTAACCGCCAGTGCTGAAAAAATGATGGTGTCCATGTTCTGGGACAGCGAGGGCGTAATCCTTACCCATTGCATTCCAAAGGGCACTACGGTAACAGGTGCATCCTACAAAAATGTTTTGAAGAACAAATTCCTTCCTGCACTGCAACAAAAACGTCCGGGAAGGGCTGCGCGTGTGCTGTTTCACCAAGACAACGCACCCGCACATCGAGGTAACGTTACGCAACAGTTTCTTCGTGATAACAACTTTGAAGTGATTCCTCATGCTCCCTACTCACCTGACCTGGCTCCTAGTGACTTTTGGCTTTTTCCAACAATGAAAGACACTCTCAGTGGCCGCACATTCACCAGCGGTGCTGCTATTGCCTCAGCGATTTTCCAGTGGTCAAAACAGACTCCTAAAGAAGCCTTCGCCGCTGCCATGGAATCATCGCGTCAGCGTTGTGAAAAATGTGTTCGTCTGCAGGGCGATTACGTCGAGAAGTAACGCCAGTTTCATCGATTTCGGGTGAGTGGTTAATTAGAAAAAAAATCGGAGGCCTTAGAACTTGAATGCACCTGGCAATATCCACTGTTTGTGTTTTCCTTTTCTTTTTCGAATATAAATGTATAGCTATGGTGTTCTTTTAATCATCGGCAAAGGTCTTCTTAGGCACTTTTGGGTTTTATTGTTGTCTGAAGAAGGTGGAGTTATCTACGCCGAAACCTGGGTTAACACTCAACACTAGGTGCTTTTTTCGCAAACAAGGCGGGTTTTTAGTTTTTAATATCTTCCTTATCCATCATACTCACCAGACCTTGCCCCAAGTGATTTCCATAGATTTGGATGATTTCCATAGGTTTGGACCACTCAAAGACGTAATGGGAGGAAAGAAGTTCCGTTCTGATGAAAAGGTACGCCACGCGTTACATGAGTGGTTGCGCGGACTACCAAAAGAATTTTTTTCTAAAGGAATATATGCACTTTTTAAGCGCCTGAGCACTTGCATTGAGCGTGGGGGACATTATGTTAAAAAGTGATACAGCTTTGTACCACTTCTGCACAATGAATAATATTTAAAAACATATTTAACGTTTTCATTCGACTCACCCTCGTAGTAGAGTGTGTGACAACTGCGCCAAGAAAATTGGTGCCCGTACAAATATCTGACATTTGCGCCCAGTGTTATTGGAAAATGCCTGCACACTAAGTCACGGGCTGCCTGCGTAACGAGGGTCCTTGTCCATCTCAGTGGATGACCGTTTGTTCAATCAAAAGAGATCCGTTACCGTATGCGATATCATTCATGATTCTGAAGGATAAAAAGTGTACTATTTGGTAGTTAGTACTTTCTTAAACAGACTTGGGGGTCGCAAAGAATGGCTTCCACTCAGCGTAACATTCAACTACCTTGCTGAGGCTCTTTCGCAAATTGAAAGGATTTCCTTTAATTACCAAGGTTCCTTAGGCTATCGTCAGAAAATGTTTCATTTCTGTTAGTCTCTTACAAAACATATCGAAGCTCACAGTACGTGCAACGATTGTATCGAACTAATGTCAAAAGATAGATTAAGCCCTAGTTAATTTAGTAATAAAGACATGCAATGGACAGAAGGCTTGGCATTTGGATGACCATAAAGTAGCAACTATTTCTACATGGATTGGTTTCTCATTCTAAGAATCTTTTGTGGAATATAATTTCATATGGCAATATTAATAGAACTTGAGAGTGTAAGAGAAATGTGAATGAACCAGGAATCTATTCCAGTAATTGAGTGTTTATTACACAAAATTCCTTCTCCATGCCGAAAAGGTTAATTAAATCACGATCAAACATTAGTTTACTAAGATCCCTTACACAAGGAAGTACTCACCTAATTAATTAAATGAACAGCAGTTTAATAAAAGGAATAGTATCGATTCGTCAAGAATAATGAATCACAGAAATGGAGGACAACCACTATGTTCACCACCAAGCCAGATACGATTATTTCTATAAAATCCGAACCAGGAAACCATTATCATGCAAATAGGGATTCGCTGTTTTCAGTGTAATTAATACCATTCATTTAAAAGTAGGATGACAGAAAAACAAGGGAAGAACAGAGACACTCCACGAAGTAAAACACATGAACTCCAATAAAACCGATTTACTGAGAATCGTAAGCACAGTTATAGGGTTCCTAACAGTGAGTTTTTCGCTCTGAAATGGATAGCACCTTTAACTGTGACACAAGACTCGAAAATACCTGGTGGGCAGTGCCATACAGAGGGTGGGTTCAAACTACCAGAGGTATATTATGGAAGCAGGAATCCAAAAGTATAACGAGATATGATAGCTCAAGGCGATTAGATGAAAGAGTAATGAATAAAATTTAAGTAACGAGGAGACAGTACGATGAAGCATCACTCAAATTGCACGCAAAACATCCGCTACATCGGAAGAAATTCATTCACCTTGCACGTCACGACGAATAACACTCCGTGAAGACAATTGCACTGAGCAGTTGTATCGAAACATGTAGTGTTAAACTTAGCGACACCACAAGTACTAAGCCTATGTTGTCTGTAAGAGACTACGGTAGCATATCTGCAAGATCGCACGTAAGACACGAATTTGATTAGATTGAAAGCACGAGCCTCACAAAAACTATTTACATTTACTAGCTAGACATGAAGGCGTTGATTTACAAACATGTGTCACCATCTTTTGAGGGCACAAATGAACTTGCTTCCATTGAGGTCATGTTCCAGAGGAACAAAGATACAAAGACCAGGACAATCAACCTGACTTCAGTAGATTATGTTTCAGAGGAACAACCACACTCACACCAGGACGATGGATGCAAGAGTGACTCCAAAAGGCAGCCTCGAGCCAGGAGAGTAGACACGGGAAAGCGGTAAGATTCAAGATTTACAGCATGCTCTGTTAGAAGCGATCTACGGAACGGAGATTTGGGTGGTAGCGCTACATTTGAACCAAGGACACTTGTCTGATCTACTCCACTATATTTGAAAACCATCACCCCCACGCCCATATCGTACAGACAGACATACCAGGCGTGATGAAGAGTCACGGAGAGGGTTTGATGATCTCAAATGAATTACAACAAGTTCTCTCCATTGTATCCTTTTACCAAGCATCTCTGCAACCTCAATTACACTACTGCCCATTAAAATAACTACACCAAGAAGAAATGCAGATGATAAACGGGTATTCATTGGACAAATATATTATACTAGAACTGACATGTGATTACATTTTCATGCAATTTGGGTGCATAATATTTAAAAACGAATTTAAGATTTTCATTCGAATCACCCTCGTAGTAGAGTGTGTGACAACTACGCCAAGAACAACCACCTCTAGCCGTAATAAAGGCCTTGATACGCCTGGGCATTAAGTCGAACAGAACTAGGATGGCGTGTACAGGTACAGCTGCCCATGCAGCTTCAACACGATACCACAGTTCACCAAGAGTAGTGACAGGCGTATGGTGACGAGCCAGTTGCTCGGCCACCATTTACCAGACGCTTTCAATTGGTGAGAGATCTGGAGAATGTGCTGGCCAGGGCAGCAGTCGAACATTTTCTGTAACCAGAAAGGCCTGTACAGGACCTGCAACATGCGGTCGTGCATTATCCAGCTGAAATGAAGGATTTCGCAGGGATCGAATGAAGGGTGGAGCCACGGGTCGTAACACATCTGAAATACAACGTCCACTGTTCTAAGTGTCGTCAATGCGAACAAGAGGTGCAACCAATGACACCCCATGCCATCACGCCGGGTGATTCGCCAGTATGGCGATGACGAATACACGCTTCCAATGTGCGTTCCCCGCGATGTCGCCAAACCCGGATGCGACCATCATGATGCTGTAAACAGAACCTGGATTCATCGCAAAAAATGACGTTTTGCCATTCGTGCAGCCAGGTTCGTCGTTGAGTACACCATCGCAGGCGCTCCTGTCTGTGATGCAGCGTCAAGGGTAACCGCAGCCATGGTCTCCGAGCTGATAGCCCATGTTGCTGCAAACGTCATCGAACTGCTCGTACAGATGGTTGTTGCTTGCAAACGTCCCCATCTGTTGATTCAGGGATCGAGACGTGGCTGTACGATCCGTTACAGCCATGCCGATAAGATGTCTGTCATCTCTGCTGCTAGTGATACGTGGCCGTTGGGATCCACCCTCCTAAACCCACCGATTCCATATTCTGGTAACAGTCATTTCATCTCGACCAACGCGAGCAGCAATGTCGTGATACGGTAAACCGCAATCGAGATAGGGTACAATCCGACCTTTATCAAAGTCGGAAACGTGATGGTACGCATTTCTCTTCCATATACAAGGCATCACAACAACTTTTCACCAGGCAACGCAGGTCAACTGCTGTTTGTGTATGAGAAATCGATTGGCAACTTTCCTCATGTCAGCACGTTGTAGGTGTCGCCACCGGCGCCAACCTTGTGTGAATGCTCTGAAAAGCTAATCATTTGCATATCACAGCATCTTCTTCCCGTCGGATAAATTTCGCGTCTGTAGCACATCATATTCGTGGTGTAGCAATTTTAATGGCCAGTAGTGTAGATGACAGAGGCAACAAATATGTTTGACATTAGCAGTCCAAAGAATCTTAAATTATGAAGATGAGGGGAGGGGGGCAGCTGTATCGCTTTCACTATTTGATTGGTCCCACAGTGAGGCACTGTGCCACTGTGTCCGATCCGTGTCGACGCGGCCATGCAAATGACCTGCAACGTAAACATCCTCCTGCCGGGAGAAGAGTGCAGCCTTCAATGTTCGACATAACATTTCAGCGTGTATCCCTCACAGACGAATACTACGCTGTTCCTAGTTGCTTTATCGTTTAAATCCTACTTTTCCTTCTTTTTGTAGGATACTCTGCCATAATAGAAAAATCGTGCTATGAATTGTCACTCAAATTTTTTGTTATTACGTAAATTTTAATTTTATTTATACTCTGTGCATTCAATGTATATCTTACTTAATACATATTTTTATATTGCTCACATATCCACTTGGACGGAGCGAGGTTGAGGAGTGATTAGCACACTGGACTCGCATCCGGGATGGAGACGATTCAAATCCGCGTCCGGCCATCCTAATTTAGGTTTTTCGTGATTTCCCTAAATCGCTTCAGGCAAACGCCGGGATGGTTCCTTTGAAATGGCACGGCCGACTTCCTTCCTTATCCTTCCCTAATCCGGTGCGACCGATGACCTCGCTGGTTGGGTTCTTTCCCCAAATAAACCCACCAACCATCTTTCACTTGGATATACTGTATTTACAATGATAGGGAAAGCTGTTATTACGAAGAAAACTGTTTTCATGTTTTGAAGTCACAAACAGAGAACGGATGCTTGTAGCTCCAAATGGTTCAAATGGCTCTGAGCACTATGCGACTTAACATCTGAGGTCATCAGTCCCCTAGATTACTTGAACCTACTAACCTAAGGACATCACACACATTCATGCCCGAGGCAGGATTCGAACTTGCGACCGTAGCAGCAGGGCGGTTCCGGACTGAAGCGCCGAGAACCACTGGGCCACAGTGGCCGGCGATTTTTGTAGCCCTAGAAGCGAAAGGAGGAGCTAGGTACCTCTTGTGTCACCTACATACCTGCATACGTCTGGTGTTTCACTTATTACGACAACGCAGCTTACCAGCATTCCATGTACGATATGCTCATCCGTGGGTGTGGACGACACTTTACTTCGAGTAGGTCACCGTGAGCGTGAAGTAGTAGCATGCACAGCTGCGTCGACAATCGGGTCCAGACGCACAGAACGCAGTCGTCGTAAAAAAAAAGCGACATCAGTCCAAGGTACCAAACCGTACCAAATCCAGTGAGGATGCGATGTCACTCTTGCACCTTGTTGTCAGCCTCTTCAGATTTCTCAACGAGAGTCTCTAGTTGTTTCTTTTGTGAGTTCTATATTATAACTGGATTATTCAGAAGTACCTCCAAGGTTTTAGAAGACAGTTGCGCGAAAACTACAAGTCACAAAGAAAAACGACACGTATCAGCGTACAGACCCTCTCTCCAAGTTTCGATTCGTAAGACATGCCGTAACGTTGTCGCTCTAAGGGGCAGGTTTGTCAGAATACGTAAACAAATCACCTGCTCGGTATGGTCGCTCCGAATTACATCACGCCTGCAGATAGACAACCCAATTAACACATTTCCAAATCGGAATGCTGTCACGCCAATTTGTGTCAGCGATGTCAGTTAATTACATGACGTACTGACATTTGCTGCGTTGCAGACCGTGCCGATACTGAACACCTGTAATCTGAGTTGAAAACTTTGAGAGTTTTCTCTGTTCACTGATATGTTTATATTTTCAGTATGTCTTGTAGTTTTCCACACATTTGTCTTCTGAAAACATGGAAGTACTAATGAATAACTCTGTTTCAAAATCCTGGCTCTAGTGTACACAGGCTTATTTGCCCCAATAAATTGTATCAGTTCGTTGTGAGGGCTACATCTACATCCACATTTATATTCCGCAAGCCACCCAGTGGTGTGTGGCGGAGGGCACTTTACGTGCCACTGCCATTACCTGCCTTTCCCGTTCAAGCTACGTATGGTTGGCGGGAAGAACGACTGCCGCAAAGCCTCCGTGTGCGCTCGAATCTCTCTATTTTTACATTGGTGATCTCCTCGGGAGCTATAAGTAGGGGGAGGCAATATATTCGATACCTCATCCAGAAACGCACCCTCTCGAAACCTGGACAGCAAGCAACACCGCGATGCAGAGCGCCTCTCTAGCAGAGTCTGCCACTTGAGTTTGTCAAAGATCTCCGTAACGCTATCACGCTTACCAAATAACCCTGTGACGAAACGCGCTGCTCTTCTTTGCATCTTCTCTATCTCCTCTGTCAACCCGACCTGGTACGGATCCCACACTGATGGGCAATACTCCAGTGTAGGTCTAACGAATGTTTTGTAAGCCAGCTCCTTTGTTGGTGGACTACATTTCTAAGAACTCTCCCAATGGATCTCAACCTGGCACCCACCTTACCAACAATTAATTTTATATTTATATCTGTAGCTCTTCTTAATGGAACTTTAAAAACCTAGCGTGTGGATCCTCAGTTGTGGGATTTGTCTCTCTTGTACTTGCTGTGTGTTCTTTGTGATGTTCGCCCTTTCTACTTACTTAATGTACGCGAGTCCTCTACTGCGGGATGTGTCTCCATACTACTTATTATGAATTGCTTACTCTGATATTTTTCCGTCATTCAACTTATTTCACAAGAAGGATAAACAACTGGGCATCACATGTCAAAGGCAGCTGTGCTGCCGGCGTGTCTACCTCTCGAAGAATGTCACGTTATTTTCTAACTGCCTGGCTCTTGACAGCTTGTACAGTCAGTCCCAGTGTTTGCTGTCGATAGAGCTGTTTCAGAAGGGCGGTATCCGTCGTCACAAACGAAACGCTGTTGCAGACTCGGTACGTGGAGAGCTCTGACATGACAGCACACTATTACTGGATGTAATTTGTCGAATATGGAGTTGCTTTGCATATGACGTCACACGTCACAAATTCTGAACATTAGAGTATCATTTCTCTAAGGAAGCAGTTTGATGCATTCTCTGCTTCTGATTGTGTCACACACTTTATTTGCAACACTCACGTTCACTTCAGCATCTGTTATGTCTTTTGTCTAGAATCTTAGACAAATCCCGTTTCCTTTCGGATATTGTTGAAAATGGCGAAACCTTCCTCACGGCGCTCACTATACTGTAACTATCGATGTGAAACATCTTTCGGCCGACTGATCGGATTCCTTTGAACTGGAGCCGAGAGAACGGTCTAAACTAGTAGATCTTCAGTCCAGTGACATTCTTCACTTCACGTTTCTTGACTTGCATTGCAGTTGCCCCGAACGAGTCCAGTCCTTGCTATAAATTAGAATGAGTTGATCTGGTGACAGCGTACGTGTGGAATGCTCATCTGCCTGTTTTGTGTTACATGAAACTTCACAATCATAATACTAAAATCCAACATCTCAGAAACCGATTAACAAAACAGATAGGATAGTAAATGTAGAGAGAGACATTGGAGCTACATACGAATAGGTGATCACCACTGTGTCATTTTCAAGAAAAGGGAAGTCTAGCTTCTGTAACACAAGGAAGAAAGAGTTAGTAGTAGTACAAGGCAGACCAATTTTTAAATTGTGTGTGGAATAGATAGGTTAGACTTCCAAGGAATTTTACTGTTTTTGCCAAAAAGCAGAGACGTTCTGTCTAACGTGGTTTAAAATGAACTCTATGAAGTCATTCGCTAAGAGCAAATGAGGTCTGTGGCCTTAGTATGTCCGATGGCCTCCAGATTTACAAACATCGGACATAGAGCAGTTCAAAAATAACATAAAATTGGTGACATGGAATAAACGTACAATACAGTAGAGCTATGTAGTAGGTTTAATTCGCGGACTGCTTTGATTACTAGATGTATGACAAGAACAGAGGACTCGAAGAATGTTTTTGTTGTGTACGTAGTTCCGCGTAGTCAGCGCGTACACGACTTTCCCACTAGAGCGCGCCCCTCGAAGCATAACAGCGCAGGCGCAGCGCTCGTCCGTCTCCGCACTACGAGATGGCGCTGTCATAGAGACGGACCAAATTCTGCTTCCGCCGATCCGCGTATTAATATGTAACGCAGCCAATGAGATTGCTGCTAACGTAGAACCTTTTCTCCTAGCGGATCACACTCGCGCAGTGATACCTGAACGCCCGAGGTATTATTACGAGTGTACAGACCTCCGATTAGTCAGTCTGCATTTGTCTGCACCAGTCTATAGTCAAATTTCAGTCTGCGCCTAATAAGATTATCATATTCCTGTACATAGCAATGAAGAGAAATGTATAGACATTTTGTCAAGTATCAGAGATATGTAAGAATAAAATTAACATACCAAGACCAAATGAACTTCAGGTTGTCAATTGTAAATAGCATCCAGAATCAAGTTAAGAAAGGTTTATGATTTTTATTATTTTAATAAATGTGAGTGAAATTTAATCAAGTTCTGTTCAAAGTTGGTCACTGTCAATCTGCTACTCTAAGCGTGCAAGTGGCATTTTTATCGTCTGACATAACGGCAGAAGATAAACACGCCACGATAAGACCACGAGACATATTTCTGACACTCGCCTACTTCGTTAGAGCGACAAGTCAAATAATCTGATGGTGTGTGTAGCGAAGGTCTTACAGTACGCTGACCACAGTTTTAAAATACTATCGAGCGCTTTAACAGGAAACTATTTCTAGCAGCTTGTCTGGAAATCCACACGTTGAAATAGCTAAAACAGTCTTATTACTTTCGAGAATTTCATCTAACATTAGTGATCATAGTACTATTGTACCTACGACGGTTACCAAGTGTGATGAAAACTACATTGCGGGAAAATGCTCCTTGTATTTCTTGTGACTTCCATGAGAGAATTTGTGCTTGTGAACACTGACAGTTTATTCATTAACAAATTGAAGTCTTCTACTCATTAATGAGAATCACGTCATTGTATTAGTAAGCATGTATTGTGATACGACCGTTTTCTTTCTAAGAACATCTTCAGGTTCCCAATTTTTCCCTTGTTCGTCGAACCGCAAAGGTCTGCTGCCTGAGCTGGCCAAGTGGCAGACGTTGCCGTTCAATGGACAATGCAAAAATAGAGAACCTGAAGATGTACTAAAAACGAAACCTGTCGTTGCACAGTAAACGTATACTTATACAGCAGAAGTGTCTTTCTTCAATTACTAAAATTAGTGTCATAGGTGCTACTCAACACTATTAAGTCTGTCGAGGCCATGTTTGTGAAAATATGACATAAGAACGAACTTTTGAGTAAAAAAAATGTCAAGCCCGTCCTCACATTTTTGCCTCTATAATATCTGTTAGCTGCACCAATAAAATGCTGGGAACCTCAACATTGAGTCAAGTTTAGGAATTGAAGAAAACTGCAAAAATATAGATTATTACGAGCTTACTGATGAGACAGTAGGGAAAGTGGTGTAAAATATCAGCATTGAGGGTAAACAATAATACATCCTTTTAGAGGTTCCCATTTCACTCAAGATTTGTTGTTGCAACAATGCTTGTGGAGTACATGAAATGATTTCATTTACGGATCAATAACACAAGCGGTTCTCATGTACTAGGTATGGACCCTTGTTGAAACACCACATCAGTACGTGGTGTATTCTCCACTGGTGGCAGTGTAGGTGCTGACTCTGGCATTTTTTCCCACATTTTTTTCTTATACAAACAATCACATAAGCACAAAAATAAAATAATGAAGTACTGGAACTGTTTCAAAACGAATTGTTTCCCACAATAGACTGAAAAACACATTTCAATATACTTAGTGCCATTCTTAAGCTTACAAAACATAACAAAAATTTTAAACTGACAATATCATCTTCGGTCCAAACAGAGACATAGAACCAAAACGCAAACATATTAAAGATAATTACAATATATACAGGGCTATTACAAATGATTGAAGCGATTTCATAAATTCACTGTAGCACCATTCATTGACATATGGTCACGACACACTACAGATACGTAGAAAAACTCATAAAGTTTTGTTCGGCTGAAGCCGCGTTTCAGGTTTCTGCCGCCAGAGCGCTAGAGAGCACAGTGAGACAAAATGGTGACAGGAGCCGAGAAAGCGTATGTCGTGCTTGAAATGCACTCACATCAGTCAGCCATAACAGTGCAACGACACTTCAGAGCGAAGTCCAACAAAGATCCAACTGCTAACTCCATTCGGCGATGGTATGCGCAAGTTTAAAGCTTCTGGATGCCTCTGTAAGGGGAAATCAACGGGTCGGCCTGTAGTGAGCGAAGAAACGGTTGAGCGCGTGCTGGCAAGTTTCACGCGTAGCCCGCGGAAGTCGACGAATAAAGCAAGCAGGGAGCTAAACGTACCACAGCCGACGGTTTGGAAAATCTTACGGAAAAGGCTAAAGCAGAATGCCAGTTCGGCATTTCTTAAACAGGAGATTGGAAAACCGATGGATCGGTCGTGGTGGAGATCATGATCAGCAATTCATGTCATGGCCTCCACGCTCTCCCGACTTAACCCCATGCGATTTCTTTCTGTGGGGTTACGTGAAAGATTCAGTGTTTAAACCTCCTCTACCAAGAAACGTGCCAGAACTGCGAGCTCGCATCAACGATGCTTTCGAACTCATTGATGGGGACATGCTGCGCCGAGTGTGGGAGGAACGGTGTTCTTATTTCAATTTCCAGGAGTGTATATGACTGTCTTAACTAGAATTGCAGTTCAATTGATTCACAACCGTCCAAACTCTTCACAGAAAGTCATTTGGAGCATACAAACGAATAACAAAGACCTGCACAGCCAACATAAATTAAGGAAAACGTCAAATGAAGTTAATAAAACCGTTGAGAAGTCGGGAGCAGTCCTGGGAACAGGTGTAACCAATTATTCGTTGTGTATTTTGTCCGATACATCGTCATACATGTGATTTGCAACCTTGTCGGCGTCTAGTCTGTGGTACAGATAGCGAGCACTGTCGTCGGATAAGTTATGCTACGTCTGCTCGTCGTGTTGACGTAGTTCCGTAAGAGTTGTTTGCTGACGAGTCGCACAACTCACTTCACATCCTATCGTATCCCAAAGAGCTCGACTGGAGACAAGTCCAGAGATCGTGTTGGCTAGGCAAGTTGCTGCAAGTCTTCCAAAATGGTTCAAATGGCTCTGAGCACTATGGGACTTAAGATCTGAGGTCATCAGTCCCCTAGAACTACTTAAACCTAACAAACCTAAGGACATCATATACATCCATGCCCGAGGCAGGATTCGAACCTGCAACTGTAGCAGCTGCTCGGTTCCGGACTGCAGCGCCTAGAACCTCGTGGCCACCGCGGTCGGCCACGTCTTGCAAAGGAAGTTGAGTCTCAGGAGCAGCGTGTGGACGAAAATTATCCTGCCGGAACAACACAGGCCGGCCGGAGTGGCCGTGCGGTTCTAGGTACTACAGTCTAGAACCGCGTGACCGCTACGATCGCAGGTTCGAATCCTGCCTCGGGCATGGATGTGTGTGATGTCCTTAGGTTAGTTAGGTTTAAGTAGTTCTAAGTTTTAGGGGACTGATGACCACAGCAGTTAAGTCCCATAGTGCTCAGAGCCATTTGAACCATTTTTTTTTTTTTTTTTTTGGAACATCACCTTCCTGTTGCAAGAAAGGCAAACGAACGGGTCGACACAACATTCTGCAAGTACTGAACGCTTCAGAAACATCAGATGTGAACGAGAGCGGCTTATTGCACCCAGACCACAAGCCCTGGGATGGCGCACGTGTGAAATGAACTACTTAAACCTAACTAACCTAAGAACATCACACACATCCATGCCCGAGGCAGGACTCGAACCAGTTACCATAGCGGTAGCGTGGTTCCTGACTGTAGCGCCTAGAACCGCTCGGCCACCCAGGCCGGCGCGGCAGTATGCCTTGGGCGAATGCACATTGCGAAGAAACCACTCACTAGGTCTATGTCGTACGCACAAAAGACCATCAGTTGGGTGCAAGCAAAATCTGCTTTCATCGCTGAAGAGCGAGGCCCGCCGTTCCACCTTTCAGGTTATCCTCTGACGGCACCAGACGAACCGTGCTCGTCGATGCTGGGGCGTGAATGGAATACGGGCTAGAGGTGTGCGTTCCCGTAGTCCCACTGCTAACAGCCGATTCGCAACAGTTCATGTTGACATGGTTCAAAAATGGTTCAAATGGCTCTGAGCACAATGGGACTTAACTACTGAGGTCATCAGTCCCCTAGAACTTAGAACTACTTAAACCCAACTAACCTAAGGACATCAGACACATCCATGCCCGAGGCAGGATTCGAACCTGCGACCGTAGCGGTTACGTGGTTCCAAATTGACGCGCTTAGAACCGCACGGCCACACCGGCCGGCCATGTCGACATGGAGAGAAGTCTTCCAAAGTAAGGGTGATTTCAGGTGTGCCACTGGCTCCCAGGTAGATGCTATTTTCCTTGACTTCCTGAAGGCGTTCGATACAGTTCCGCACTGTCTCCTGATAAACAAAGTAAGAGCCTACGGAGTATCAGACCAGCTGAGTGGCTGGATTGAAGTGTTTTTAGCAAACAGAACACAGCATGTTGTTCTCAATGGAGAGACGTCTACAGACGTTAAGGTAACCTCTGGCGTGCTACAGGGGAGTGTTATGGGACCATTGCTTTTCACAATATATATAAATGACCTAGTAGATAATGTCGGAAGTTGCAAGCGTCTTTTCGCGGATGATGCTGTAGTATACAGAGAAGTTGCAGCATTAGAAAATTGTAGCGAAACGCTGGAAGATCTGCAGCGGATAGGCACTTGCTGCAGGGAGTGGCAACTGACCCCTTAACATAGACAAATGTAATGTATTGCGAATACATAGAAAGAAGGATCCTTTATTTTATGATTATATGATAGCGGAACAAACACTGGTAGCAGTTACTTCTGTAAAATATCTGGGAGTATGCGTGCGGAACGATTTGAAGTGGAATGATCATATAAAATACTGTTGGTAAGGCGAGTACCAGGTTGAGATTCATTGGGAGAGTCCTTAGAAATGTAGTCCATCAACAATGTAGGTGGCTTACAAAACACCCGTCCGCCCTGTACTTCAGTATTGCTCATCAGTGTGGGATCCGTACCAGATCGGGTTGACGGAGGAGAGAGAGAAGATCCAAAGAAGAGCGGCGCGTTTCGTCACAGGGTTAATTGGTAAGCGTGATAGCGTTACGGAGATGTTTAGCAAACTCAAGTGGCAGACTCTGCAAGACAGGGGCTCTGCATCGCGGTGTACGTTGCTGTCCAGGTTTCGAGAGGGTGCGTTTCTGGATGAGATATCGAATATATTGCTTCCCCCTACTTATACCTCCCGATGAGATCACCAATGTAAAATCAGAGAGATTCGAGCGCGCACGGAGGCTTTCCGGCAGCCGTTCTTCCCGCGAACCATACGCGACTGGAACAGAAAAGGGAAGTAATGACAGTGGCACGTAAAGTGCCCTCCGCCACACACCTTTGGGTGGCTTGCGGAGTATAAATGTAGATGTAGATGGGGTGTCGTAGGACCGTTGCTATTCAAAATATATATAAATGACCTTGTGGATAACATCAGAAGTCCACTGAGGCTTTTTGTGGATGATGCTGTAGTATATCGAGAGGTTGTAACAATGGAAAATTGTACTGAAATGGTTGAGGATCTGCAACGAATTGACGCATGGTGCAGGGAATGGCGACTGAATCTCAATCTAGACAAGTGTAATGTGCTGCGAATACATAGAAAGAAATATGCTTCATCATTTAGCTACAATATACCAGGTCAGCAACTGGAAGCAGTTAATCCATAAATTATCTGGGAGTAGGCATTAGGAGTGATTTAAAATGGAATGCCCATATAAAATTAATGGTCGGTAAAGCAGATGCCAGACTGAGATCATTGGAAGAATCCTAAGGAAATGCAGTCCGAAAACAAAGGAAGTAGGTTACAGTACACTTGTTCGCCCACTGCTTGAATACTGCTCACCGGTGTGGGATCCGTACCAGATAGGGTTGATAGAAGAGATTGAGAAGATCCAACGGAGAGCAGCGCGCTTCGTTACAGGATTATTTAGTAATCGCGAAAGCGTTACAGAGATGATAGATAAACTCCAGTGGAAGACTCTGCAGGAGAGACGCTCAGTAGCTCGGTACGGACTATTGCTGAAGTTTCGAGAACATACCTTCACGGAGGAGCGAAGTAGTATATTGCTCCCTACTACGTATAACTCGCGAGGAGACCATGAGGATAAAATCAGAGAGATTAGAGTTCACACAGAGGCATACCGACAATATTTCTTTCCACGAACAATATGAAACTGGAATAGAAGGGAGAACCGATAGAGGTACTCATGGTACCCTCCGCCACGCACCGTCAGATGGCTTGCGGAGTGTGGATGTAGATGTGGATGTAGACACACCTGGGCTCACGAGCCCTCTTATCTGTGCTGTGGCAGCTGCCCGATCCGCCATTGCTGCCCTTACAATACGATGTTCCTAGTGGGAGGCAGTGCTGCGTGGACGTCCGGAACATCGTCTACAGGTCTGATAATGTTCACGTGGCCACTGATACCAGAAACGCTGCGTAACTGACGCAGCACATCCAACTTGTATGGCGGTTCTCCGAAAGGACCATCCCACCACTCAGAAGGCCACTAAACGATCCTTTCAAATTTTCTCATTTGACTGTAGGAAGAACGAGTGCATCTCTGTGGTACGGTTGCGTGCTTGCTTCATACGTTCGCATCATTCTGAGCTTTCTGGCTGTGAGCATTCCCTATTAAAGGGTAGACAAAGATGGCGCTCCGGCAGCTATGCTACTGCGGTATCTGTTAGCACTTTCAGTACATCTACTGTCTCCCAGTTGGCTTATGCCATCATCGAATCAGAATCGACCTCGTCTTCCCAGGCGTGCTAATTTATTTTTTCGGGCAGTGTATAAGCCAACTCCGGTCACAGCGAGAAGCCCATAACGTTTTCCACAGCGAGAACTTTTCGGAAAAGAATTTAGGAATTCAACTGTCAGAATTTCAGGTTCCATGTCAGGCTAAGAGCATATAACCGGAATATTAAATTCATCATTTAATAAAAATTCTGCTCCTGTGCATCCTACTATCGCATCACTGTTTGACCGTTTCACAAATTAACGATTCTGTGATGTCGAAGTGAGGGCTACGATGAAAACGATGAAAACATCTACATGCCGCAGACCACGGCGAAATTCCTGTTACATTTTGCAAGGAATAAGCTGTGGAATTTGCTCATATCTGTGAAGATTATCTTGCACTGTGAAGTGCCTCTTGATACTGAAACAGAGCGAATGCTACTCGCGCTTCTAAATAGAGCAGCACAGCGGATATACGTTATTACAGGCCTGCGTCGCCAATGCCCGCCAATTATAGGAATTACAGAGTGTTTTGAATCTGGAGCATTATTAGCAAGGAATCCACGAAAAGCTCAGATGAGAATACTCGCAGTCTCTGCAACGTTCGGGAAGCTACACTGCGGTTCGGCGCGGATGAGGTAAGTGTGGTTGATCTTTCATAGAGATGCTGCCGTGGATGTGAAATTAATTCTCTAACAATTTCGGCATTTTTCCCTGTTTCCAGGAGTGTTTTGTGTCCTGTAGTTTGAATAACAGTTGATTTCCTGTTAGCCATGGCTTGCAGGGGATGTCGTAACTCCTTCCCGCCGCCGCGCGATACTCAACGGAGTAATAAGCTACCGGTTGGTTATAATGAAACTAACGACGTTCCGAATGCTGCAGTACGGACTGTGTACGCCAGAGGACATTGAAACATCGTAGGTACGCTCATTAATCGGTGCACTCCTCGGAGTGTGCTGGAAAAATAATAGTTTTCTGCCAGGTGAATATAGGGTTTTTGGTTGTTTTTTATTTTTATTTTTTTATTTTTATTTTATCGTATGGCTAGGGTCCCCCGTCGGCCAGACCGTTAGCCGGGCGCCGGTCTTAATATTTGACGCTACTTCGGCGACCAGTAGTCGATGAGGAAGAAAGGATGATGATGAGGACAGCACAACACACAGTCCCTGGGCGGAGAATACTCTGCGAGCCAGCCGGGAATCGAACCCGGGCCCAGAGGAGTGTCAATCCGTCACGCTGACCATTCAGCTACCGGGCGCGGACGAATATATGGTGCTGTAAGCAGTCAGAACGTGAAAGGTTTCCTATTTTGAAGTCAGTATGCTGTTTGTCGCTTGGCGACCCGTGTGTTCTTTTGTGAAGTGACAGTTGGTGTACAGAGTTAAGCAAGTCAAGTTTTCCGTAAGAAACACAATGGCTACTGAGAAGAACGACCGCGCCGTGGTGAAGATGTTGTAGCAGAACGGCAGCAATAGAAGCGCTGCATTGCGGGAATATCGCCGGCAGAAACAGCTGCGAAGAGGCCCCGTGCCATTAGGTGGGCTACAGAATATGATGAAGAAATATAAAGAAACAGGTGAATTAGGTGGTGCAAAAACGAGAAGAAGACGTCCCATTCCCATGGTAGTCGCGCGGTTAGAGCCACCATGTCACGAACTGCGCGGCCCTTCCCGCCGGAGGTTCGAGTCATCCCTCTGGCATGGGTGAGTGTGTTGTTCTTAGCATAAGTTAGTTTTAGATTAAGTAATGTGGAAGTCTTAGGGACCTATGGCCTCAGCAGTTTGGTCCCTTACGTACTCACAAATATTTGAACATTTTCTGTAGCTACAAACGACCGTGCAGCCAGTACTGGAGTTGTTTCACGGAAATTGCCTCTCCCCTGGTCAACAATTTAAAACGTTTTGAACCACGTTTTACGCAGGCATCCCTGCAACTTTTAGGATTTGCACCAAATGAAGCCCCAAGAGAGGCCATAATGCCGTGACTTCGCCCTTCGTGTTTCGGCATGCATGGAAATGGAAGGCATGTGGCCGGATGTACAACGCACATTTTACTCTCCACCGTGGCGTGATTGCACAGAAGTGTCGTGTATGGGATTTTGCTCCACTACACGTTGTCCAGGAACATCAACTGCAGTCTGCCTATGTGACGTGTGGTGTAGTTTCACACACTCCTTCATTCCCAGTCCGTTTTTCCTCGCGGAGGTGGTTCTTCAGGGCCTTTTAGGGGTACAGTGACATCTGCTCGTTACAAGGATCTCCATGCTCAACACGTGATTCCAGCTTTTGCAAGGACGCAGCTGTGGCCAGAGCATTATTTATGCAAAATATGGCGACACCACACATCGCTTACCAGGTGAAAGGTTTTCTTCGAGAAATTTTCGGTAACGACAGCATCGTCTCTAGGCAATTTGGAAATGCTTAGCCTTCCAGATCCCCTGACGTAAATCCATCTGAATTCTGGTCCTGGGGATATCTGGAACATGCCGGCTGCTGTGGCCGAGCAGTTCTAGGCGCTTCAGTCTTGAACCGCGTGACCGCTACGGTCGCAGGTTCGAATCCTGCCTCGGGCATGGATGTGTGTGATGTCCTTAAGTTAGTTAGGTTTACGTAATTCTAACTTCTACGGGACTGATGACCTCAGAAGTTAAGTCCCATAGTGCTCAGACCCATTTGAACCATTTTATATATCTGGAACATCGTATCTATCAGGGTTCTGTCCGAAGCCTTCCTTACCTGAAGTATAGCATATGATATCATCACTCCGATTACACCCGATACGCTGCGATTAACTGTCGACCATGCCGTGTTACGAGTGCAGCAAGTTGCTGCGTCAGGGAACCATACTGAACGCGAACGCATGTTGTAACTTGTGACCATATACTAATAAACTTTCCAGAACCGTCGTTATCCTGTGTTAGGTCGTTCCTCTCCTTTTCCTGCACCCAAACCATATTCTGACTGCTTACAGCGTCATATTTTTCATCTGCTGGCAGAGAGAGGAACCATTACTTTTTCAGTACACTCCGTGAGCACAGTGATTAATTAAGATAACTACAATGTTGAAGCATCCTGCAAAAGTATACAGCTCATATTGCAGCTTTCGGAACACTCAGTTTAATTACAGCTACGCAGTATATTTGCCAGAGGGAAACAAGTAAGAGTAGCTTATTAATGCCTTTAGTAGCGAGAACACAGTTGATATTGACGTACCAAAACCGTGTTACGTTGAAGTTTGCACAAAGAGCTGATGGAAACTGAATGAAACAGGACGTTGGAGCGCAGCCCCCCCTCCCCACCTCACCCCACATACACAGGCATAGAATGCACACACCTTACAGAAAAGTTACTCCATTTAATCATCTTTATCAGTACTTTTTGAACGACTTAAGGAGACTGGAAACGATTCAGTATCCATCAAGGGAATGTAATGACGATATGGGATCACTTCATGGAAAATCTGCCGGCATGATCGTTCGGCGGCGTCGATGCACACAGACCGAGAACGACTTCACGACACCTTTCCTGAATAACGAGTCGCTGGCAGTTCAAACTCGCCGTTCAAATTTTTCCATTGAGAAGGTCTTCCACCATGTTTCTCTGGATACGAACGTAAGCGGAGGTTAGCCCAACTCTTACCTTGCCCAAGGCACGAGCCGAAAGCAGGGGTGGTGCCCTGTGTGATGTACCCTTGGCGGCGCGCTTTCGGCAGTCTTCGTATCCCTCCACCTAAAGGCCAAAACTGCGCCTTTTTTACGGAGCCAAGACTTTCTAATCTGTCCTCCTGTCCTCATTTGCAACATTACTGTCAATTTAAATAAACTGACCATCGATGCGACAACTTCACGGGACGAAACAAGTGGTCACTTAACTAGCAATTCTAGGGATTTATAATTATTACGTTTAATTGTACTGGAAAAGTCAGTTTTACGTTCGTTACGTGCCACACATTCATTCCTCTCACTGGCAAACTTATTAAACAACTAACTGGCAAATCAATGCTACTTGCAGATTGTGTATTATTTTTATATGACGCTCTTTTTCCTTCGGAAGATTGCCTCCAAAATACAAGTGCGTCCTACTAAATATAAAAACATCCAGTGTTTGATTTAAAATTTCCGTCGGCCATAAAAATGGCCATACACTCGATGCAGCTGAAAACCTACATTATGTGATCAAAAGTATCCGCACACTCCCAAAAACATACGTTTTTCATATTAGGTGCATTGCGCTGCCACCTTCTCCCAGGTACTCCATATCAGCGACCTCAGTAGTCATTTGATATCGTGACAGAGGTGAACGGCGCTCTCTGCGGAACTCACGGACTTCGAACGTGGTCAGGTGATTGGAGGTCTGTACGCGAGAGTTCCACACTGCTCGACATCCCTAGGTCCACTGTTCCGGGCTGATAGTGAAGTGGAATCGTGTTGGGACACGTACAGCACAAAAGCGTACAGGCCGACCTCGTCTGTTGACTGACAGAGACAGCCGACAGTTGAAGACGGTCCTAATGTAAATAGGCTGTTTATGTTTTCTTACTGGCAACGTTACGTAGCGCTCTGTATGAAAATCACTGGCTGTGCTGTGTGCAGTCTGTGGCTAGTTTCCATTGTTGTCTGACATTGTAGTGTTGGGCAGCTGGATGTGAACAGCGCATAGCGTTGCGCAGTTGGAGGTGAGCCGCCAGCAGTGGTGGATGTGGGGAGAGAAATGGCGGAGTTTTGAAATTTGTAAGACTGGATGTCATGAACTGCTATATATATTATGACTTTTGATGACTATTAAGGTAAATACATTGTTTGTTCTCTATTAAAATCTTTCATTTGCTAACTATGCCTATCAGTAGTTAGTGCCTTCCGTAGCTTGAATCTTTTATTTAGCTACCAGTAGTGGCGCTCGCTGTATTGCAGTAGTTCGAGTAACGAAGATATTTGTGAGGTAAGTGATTTGTGAAAGGTATAGGTTAATGTTAGTCAGGGCCATTCTTTTGTAGGGATTTTGGAAAGTCAGATTGCGTTGCGCTAAAAATATTGTGTGTCACTTTAGTGAATGTTTGAGTACGTTCAGTTTTGCTCAGCTGTTTGAAAAGCAAATAATGTAAGAGGTTTATCAGCACAGTAATTCATAAATTTTTCTAAGGGGACGTTTCATATGTCGACCCTTAGCCGAGGATACCTCACTGGAATTTTTCTTGTAGTTTGTGTAATTAGTGTAGCTATTGTTTATTGCTAACGCGTAATCATAGAGAGAATTTCCTTTGTAGTTGTAGTTTATCATTGTTGTACAGTAAAACAATTGTGGCATGCATGTAGATTTGCACCAAGTATTTCGCAGCTGAGCTTGCAATTAACGAGATATTATTTTCAGTTCTATGTTAATGTGTTTTCTTATTTTACTCTTCAAATTGTGCTTTTCTCTGTTGTCTGTGAAATATTGTGACAATAATGGCGTGTGAAAAACGTAATTCTAGGCTCCAAAGTAAACTGAGGAATGACAGTGAAGACGAAAGCAGTGTGTTAGCGCCACCGTGTAATGAACTAACTAATGTTCAAAGTAGTAATTTGGCAATTGTACATAGGGAAATGGAGCGGGCTGCAAATAATGGTGTAGGCAGTGAAACAATTAGTGAATAGGGAAGCATTATCGATCGTTCGGTCGGCAACAGCTTGCCTCAGGAATCCGAAATGACAGGACACAATCTTGCAAATACTGTAGATTCAGGTTTTGCGTCCTCGCCGTTTTCTCAAATAAGTCAAGACACATTTTCTGCTTTTCAAAATGCGAATATTGGCGGTTCAAATGCATTGCCGAATAGCACTGAGGAACATGTTTCAGACACCAGTGCATTGTTATTACAATTAATGCAACAAATGGGACAAAAGCTTCAAAAGTTAGACACAATGGAACAAAATCTTCAAACGTTAGACACTATGGAACAACACTAGAGACCAACAGAGCAACAGTTAGACACAATGGAACAACACCAGAGACACAGCAACAGTTAGACACAATGGAACAAACTCAGAGACAAACACAGCAAAAACTTCAAAAGTTAGACACCATACTTGAACAAACACGTGAAGATTTAACTACTGAGTTACATAACATTGAATCGTAATGTCAAAAAGTCTGTAATGACGTAAAAACACAAATTTGTGAGCATTTTCAACCTATTTTTTCGCGGCATGAAAATGCATTACAGAATCACGAAGCAGCCATAAAAGAACTGCAAACTATTGTTCATGAAAATCGTGAGACATTGTGGGCTAAAATTGACTCAGTTGCATCTACCGATTCGGTTACGCTACTTGCAAAAACTCAGGAAAACTTAAATAACACAGTAGATACGATTTCAACACAAATGGACACTCTGAAACTTGGTTCAGAAAAACACACTGAGGAAATAAGTACACTATCGGAGAAAGTACCGAACTTTCGGATAAATTCACTAACTTACCTGCAAAGGTAGATGATGGTCTGAATGACACAAGACATGTAGCCATCACTGACACAGAAGAGTATGAACAAATTAAAAAATTCAAACAAAATCAGAATCAAATTAATACGCAATACAAAAGAGAAATCCGGGAAGTACAAGATCAGTTGGCACAAGTAATACAAAAATTACATATTTCAGAGAACACTCGCACTCCAACGCGGGAAGAGGAACTTAGAAATACGGAAAAGCCACAAAATAATAACACAGGGCATTTCGGAAATTATGAAAGAAATTCCAGAATGAGATTTTTACTCTGCAGCGGAGTGTGCGCTGATATGAAACTTCCTGGCAGATTAGAACTGTGTTCCCGACCGAGACTCGAACTCGGGACCTTTGCCTTTCGCGGGCAACTGCCCTACCATCTGAGCTACCGAAGCATGACTCACGCCCAGTACTCACAGCGCACACTCCGCTGCAGAGTGAAAAACTCATTCTGGAAACATCCCCCAGGCTGTGGCTAAGCCATGTCTCCGCAGTATCCTTTCTTTCAGGAGTGTTAGTTCTGCTAGGTTCGCAGGAGAGCTTCTGTAAAGTTTGGAAGGTAGGAGCCGAGATACTGGCAGAAGTAAAGCTGTGAGTACCGGGCGTGAGTCGTGCTTCGGTAGCTCCATCAATTCTCTCATTGTTTTCCTCCCAACTGGTCATTAGAGCACAGATTAGAATTTATGTGTGGCTACTTAGAGAATGAACCAGCTGAAAGAATGCGATCGGTCATTCACGATTGTCACAGTGAAGGAGAATTTTATCATACATTCCTCTCAGCGTATTGGTCTCAAGCTACATAAGACCGAGTAAAACATAGCATCATAATGTTGAAACATTTCGAACAATCTGAATTTTCCAGATTTCTGAAATATTTTGAAGACATGTTGCACAAGAATCAGTACCTGTCAAACCCATACAGCCCCTCAGAACTCATCCGCATTTGCTTAATCAAACTACCTGAACATTTAAGAAATATTACTTTGGCAGGACGTTGCAAAGACGACATTGAACCTTGGGGGACTCGTACATGAATTAGAAATTGACACTGACAATCGTGGGACGCGAAAACACGAGCACAACAATTACAGGTCACATCAGTCACAATTCCGCGATGAAGGAAATAATAACTGGCCACGACAAGGCTATTCTCGCAACACGAATCATGACCAAAACAGACACCACCCGTATGACAACCGTTGGCAGAGTAAGTGATAATTCAGGGATAAATTCTCCACCACTTAACCGACAAGAAAGAAACTACAGGAACTACCGACATGACGACAGACGATATAATCATAACGGCAGACCTGAATTTCATCAGAACTGGCGGGATTTAAACAGAGCAGGGCCCTCTCGACAAGGTGAATTTGTAGAAGTTAGACCTCCAGATCCCAATAACGACACGCGCCAACAAAGAAACAGACAATGACTCGCACCGCAGGCAGCCACGTGCGCCGGCTGGCTCAGGGAAAAATTACATAGACGCTAACCTTGAGAAAAATTCCAGTATTCTTTACCGACGTATACCACATGATAATTGCGTCGAAGTTGGAACACTGTGTACTAGGAAGAGTAAAGGTTTACACCACATTTCACATGTAAAACCATTTATTGAGAGATAATCTGCTTTTTAACTTACTCTTTGCTATAAAATTTTTCACTTCACGTTACTAGTACTCTTTTTCAATCTTAGAAACTGTTAACATGCAACTATGTTTTAAAGTTAACTATCCAGTCAAGAACCAAGAGAACTTAATTAAATAGAAATTACGAATGCATTGTTATAGTGAACAGACGTCACAGTGTTATTGTGTGTGTACATGCTTGCTTGTTAGTTGCACGATTACGCAACGACTAAAAGGCTTACATACATAGAACATAAACTGGTACTGCTAATGAGATTTTAATGCAACATTCTGGTTTACTTGAAAATACATTCTGGATTTAAAGTACTTTCAGTGAGATACCAGATGACACAGTGGTTAGTTTATGTGACAGCTACACGATTTAATCACAACGCTACTAATGAGTGACAGTTTACAATGTTGCTTTTGCATTGTCTCTGCTTTATATCTGCACAGTTTTTCTGTATTATTCTGGAAAGTAAAACATGTTTTAGTAGTAACTTTTGTGGTATAGCTACAATGAGACAGCCTTTTCCGTAGTACAACAATACGTTACAGCATAGTACTTTCTTCATCATGGCAGTAAGCGTAGTAACTAAGATATATATATACGCAAAGCATTTCACTTTTGTTTATCATGAGGTAAGTACATTGACTTCTGCAGAACTTAGCTTTCGGAGGACGATAACAACGACACTTCCACAGAGATTATCTTACAACAAGACGCACAGTTTAGCGCTACAGTACACGTATTTGAGTGATTATTTTTGTACTTAAAACATTTATTTTTAAAGATATTTGAAGTACAATGATACAAAGGTTCTCCGTGATACATTTCATTCCATTGCTGTAATCTGTAACACCTGAGGGTATTATTCATTAATCCTCAGGGGGTACACGCTTACTTTGTGTACCATGTGTTTGGCAAGCACAAGGAGCCCTAGCTAATATGGTATTTGCTTATACAACTTTAGACATCGGTACCATACTTCTCTAACACACAAATTACACAGCTATATGATCATCTAACTGAGAGATAAACATTTTTTTAATACATCAGTGACACATCTTTACGCAATTACACTGTTGGGTAACTTCACACTTATGAAATTGTATTTTGTCTGTACTATGTGAACTGTTCATATTTTTTCGGAACCATTGTGATACTATGAGAGCTTTGAATGATGTATTTGGTAAGGGAGCATGATTTTAAAGTACGTTTGAGGTAGATGACACTATTGAAATGAACGGAGAATGATTTTTAGGTTTTGACATTATTGCAGAAAGCTACGACGTTTTTGAGATTTGACTGAGGTGTTATGATGTTATTTTTATGACGACGATATGTATTATGCTGTTGAGGTATGTTTATGATCAATAAGCTGATATTATATGAGGAATTTGATTATGCTACGTATTTATTAAGATGAAATATTGAAGGAGTGTCGACGAATATGTATATGTGTAATAAGGTAAGGAATAATGAGTAGTGGTTAGGGACTCTGACTTGTGAAAAAGGATGTTGGAAACCAAGAATCGTACTTTAAGAGTTATGAAATGTGTGTAAATGCGTGAATGTATCACTATGGTGGCGAAAATTTTTTGCACACTGTTATATTCATAGGATTTTGTTTCTACACATTTGCAACACAAATTCTCGACCTGTGAAATTTTTTATATGAGACTGTCACTGTAATGCAAACTGGTGTCGTAAGTATTTCAGTAAGAAAGTTAAGTGACCACCTTCACATAATGAGTCATTGGCACCCAGCTGCGCGACAGTCGCCTGGAAAAAAGCCGTTAGTGTGTGCCTTTCAGAGGCACAGGTGGAAAAAAAAGGAGTCATTATCCTCGCTATTGACATTCCTTCGTAGAAAGCATCGCAAATACGACACGCTCAAACTTGAAAACATATGATAACACTGTGGAGCTCTTAATTTATGATATTTACTGAAATGCCTAATGAAATGACGAGAAATATTTTTATGTCTATACAACTGATTATGACTACTGTCTTTCTAGTTGAGAGATTTTTTACTATCTTATGAAATGTCATATGGCTAATGAATGATGTTTCATGCCTTCCTTTGTACATATTTGCTCATTTTCTTTAATATCTAGTTTCTAGCTGCACTGCAGCATTGGTTAAAATAAAATTTAATAGATGTACTAATATCATTATTTTCTGTCTACAGACCCAGTAAAGAATACATTTATGATGTACTTTCTTAGAAAAGAGAGCACAAATAGACATTTCCCTTCACAGGAATTGCATAAATAATTGTTTTAATGATTTGGTAACTTTCTTGCAGAGTAAGTTTTTGTGATGCATCACTCTAGTGTTAAGATGTGGCATAGGCATTAAAATGGCGATTTTTGCTGTAATATTTTTTCTGCTTGAGCTATGCCATGTTTAGATATAAGTTATTGCATTTACTGCTGCTGTTTGCCAGGCATAGTGCTACTAAATTTCACTTTACATCACTCTGTTAAGCCAGTTTTACTACTGATTTATTTTTCTTGTTTGCTGCTAATTGCCTTACATTAGTTGTAATATTGCTGCTTGCTTTGACAATTTCCATTTTTTTTCATTGCTGTTTGTATTAATTGTTTTGTGCTGCTGCATTGCCTCATCCCTTAGTTTAGCATCTGAGCTCAGTAGATTTAAGTTAGCTTAAGATGGGGTAGGCTATATAGGGGAACGAGTTGTGATGAATTGGAAGAAATGCATTGAGAAGCTATAAGAAAATTTTTTGGCCAAAAAAGTATTTTGAAATAGGATATGAACAAAAAAGTAGGGTTTAGGGACAACAGGTTTACGTAGGATTTTCTTGGAAATAAATGATGAGGTAAGATAATGCAAAATAAATAATGAGGTAAGAAATATGTGAACATATAAATACAGAAAGCATGCTTGGATAGGATTTTTTTGGTGAAAATAGATGTTGAAATAAGACGAAAGATCTATGGAATGAAATTTTGGGTTGGACTGCAGTACCAAATATTACACTGAACACTAATCCTGCCCTTTCCTCTGGCGTTATACTGCTATGTGTTTGTGTATGCTTGTGTATTTGTGTTTTTCCTGCCTTTATGTGTTTAGCTGATGAGAGTTATGTTGTAGAATTTTTCTAATACTATGTTATTTACTTTGTAAAGATGTTTAGACATTATTTATCTGTTCTGTTTTGTTGCTCATGTGTGAAGTTGATGTTTCGAAAGTTATTCTGATCTTTTATGTATGTACTCATGTCATAATTCCTGTAACACTGATGTAGATGTTATTTCGATTCTTTTGTAAGGCTTGTACTACAAATGTTATCTGTACTGTTATGTTCTTTAATGATGTATTTTGTACCTTCGTTATTGTATTCTTATGTTATAAAATTGTAATTGACACCAGTTCATCAGATCAAGTATTATTTCACTGCACACGTTTCTGTTGGTCGTAGTATATGGACAATATCTGAGAAGTAGGGACTGATAGTGTTTGCACGTGTGTTAATAATTCAGCAAGGGACTGGATAACAGCATTGCTGGTTCTAAGGACATTCCAAAAAAAATTTTTGTGAGTGCACATGTGGTGGTTCATGGACTTGCTATATTGTCCACAAGACTCTTTGATGGTGATGGTGCACCTGCACAGTCGGAACGGATGGCTGCTAGCCATCTCTACAAGGACTACAGTGGGTCTGCATCTTTGAAGGCCCACCAATACCGTAATCTCTACCATGACTACAGTGGGTCTACTCTGTGATGACCTACCTACCAATATTCTTCATAACGTTAACTGACTCTGCTGTGGGTTTGCTCTGGTGTGGCCCATTACCTGCCTGCATGTCAAGAGTCAGCACTGTCTTCCCGTTGGAAGGACAACACTACTTCTTCAAGACTGCATGGAAATCCACTACTTCTGTGTGCATTTTCTTTTACTGCTCAGACTCTGAGAAAAAAAAAACAACACTGCAATTTTACTGTGATGAATGATCAGGACTGTCTTTATGGACTGTGAGAAAATTTTAGCTTTTGACCAACATTGTATCAATAAGTGTGTGCATTTGATATCTTTGTTATTGTAATTATGAAAAATTTTATCAAATCATTATTGGCCACTGCCCAAAACAATTTGTAAAATTTTTTGTGGAGAGCATGGGGGCTATGTAAGTGGGCTTTTTATGTTTTCTTATTGGCAACGTTACGTAGCACTCTGTATGAAAATCACTGGCTGTGCTGTGTGCAGTCTGTGACTAGTTTGCATTGTTGTCTGCCATTGTAGTGTTGGGCAGCTGGTTGTGAACAGCACATAGC
This sequence comes from Schistocerca cancellata, assembly GCF_023864275.1. NCBI lineage: Eukaryota > Metazoa > Arthropoda > Insecta > Orthoptera > Acrididae > Schistocerca > Schistocerca cancellata. The sequence continues at coordinate 184,303,961 of NC_064631.1, read as the reverse complement.
GTCGTGCAGTTGGAGGCGAGCCGCCAGCAGTGGTGGATGTGGGGAGAGAAATGGCGGAGTTTTGAAATTTGTAAGACTGGATGTCATGAATTGCTATATATATTATGACTTTTGATGACTATTAAAATCTTTCATTTGCTAACTATGCCTAATAGTAGTTAGTGGCTTCCGTAGCTTGAATCTTTTATTTAGCTGGCAGTAGTGGCGCTCGCTGTATTGCAGTAGTTGGAGTAACCAAGATCTTTGTGAGGTAAGTGATTTGTGAAACGTGTAGGTTAATGTTAGTCAGGGCCATTGTTTCGTAGGGATTTTGGAAAGTCAGATTGCGTTGCGCTAAAAATATTGTGTGTCACTTTAGTGAATGTTTGAGTACGTTCAGTTTTGCTCAGCTGTTTGAAAAGCAAATAATGTAAGAGGTTTATCAGCACAGTAATTCATAAATTATTCTAAGGGGACGTTTCAGTGTAATAGGCAGACATCTATCCAGATCATCAGATAGTAATTCCAAACTGTATTAGGATCCAGTGCAAATAGTATGAACGTTAGGTGGGTGGTGAGAAAAAATGGATTTCATGGTCGAACGGCTGCTTATAAGCCACACAGCGCGCCGGTAAATGCCAAACGATGCCTCGTTTGGTGCATGGAGCGTAAACATTGGACGATTGAACAGTGGAAAAACGTTGTGTGGAGTGACGAATCACCGTACACAATGTGGCGATCGGATGACAGGATGTGGGTATTACCAATGCCCGGTGAACGTCATCTGCCAGCGTGTGTAGTACCAACAGTAAAATTCGGAGGCGGTTGTGTTATGGAGGGTTCCTGTTTTTCATGGAGGGGGCTTGCACCCCTTGTTGCTTTGCGTGGCACTATCACAGCACAGGCCTGCATTGATGTTTTAAGTATCTTCTTCCGTACCACTGTTGAAGAGCATTTCGGGGATGGCGATTGCATCTTTCAATGCGGTCGAGCACCCGTTCATAAGGCACGGCCTGTTGCAGAGCGGTTACACAACAATAATATTTATGTAATGGACTGGCCTGCACAGAGTCCTGACCTGAATCCTATAGAACACCTTTGGGATGTTTTGGGACTCCGATTTCGTGCCCGGCTCCACCGATCGACATCGATACCTCTCCCCACTGCAGCACTCCGTGAAGAATGGGCTGCCATTCCCCAAGAAACGTTCCAGCACCTGATTGAACCTATGCCTGCGGGAGTGGAAGCTATCATCAAGGATAAGGGTGTTCCAACACCATATTGAATTCCAGAATTACTGATGGAGGGCGCCACGAACTTTTAAGTCATTTTCAGCCAGGTGCCCGGATACCTTTGATCACATAATGTATATTTATCTAGCAACACTGGGTTCAGCTGGTAGCAGCAGTGCACCGATGCGACGAATATGAGTAACGAGGATTCACAGGCTAACAGTGTCTCCCTCCCACCCAGTCATCACAAACCCACCCTACTCTCTAGCCTATGATGCGTCACTGGAGTCTTCAGTGCCGGTGAATTTGAAAGTAATTTGTGTTGTCAGCGACAGCACAATATTTTTGTTAGTGATTAGTTTCGTAATGGAAAAAAGAATAAAAGATTTTTAGTTGATTGGGGCTATAAATTGAAAGTAATAGCACAAGCGAAAGATCAAGCAGCTGAGCGGCATTTTAGGCCTCCACCAACAGAAGAAAACCATACGTGGTTGTTGGGCTAGTAAAGAAGACCAGAAAAAAATGAGGAATAAATGTGTAAATAGAGGAATGAATGCAAAATGGCCAAAAATAGAAGATGACGTATTATAATGGATTTAAAGACAATGTCAGAACGGCAGTGGAATTAATACAGAAATGATTAAATACACTCACGTAAGCTAGCACTACAGTGGTACTTCAGAGACTTTAAGAGTGGAGTTGGTTGGTGCTACAGGCTTATGACGTGTCCTGGGCTTGGAATGCGAGCGAAAACCGAAATATCTCAGAAAATGCCACACGAGTATGAATAGAAAGAATTATCTTTCCATGGCTTATTTATTCAGTATCGAAACAAAACCAGTGTGAAACCAAACCAAGTAGCGAATATGGACGAAACTCTTCTGACATTTGACGTGCCAGATAATTGTTCCCAGATAAGTGTTCCCATGAAAGGTGCTAGAACTATAACTGTAAAAACAAATGGACATGAAAAAATGCTCTGCACTGTTGTCCTTTCATGATGAGCTGACGTTGCTAAACGTAATCCAACGATTATTTTCAAGCGCAAAACAATGCCAAAACCTTATGGAATATCGCCAGGTGTTGTTGTTCACGTTTATGACAAGTGGTGGATGGACGAGGCTGGTACGAAACTATGGATTAACAGGTTTTGGGAGAGAAGGAAACGTGCTTTATTATAGAAGAGTTCTCTTCTTGTGTTAGATCAGTTTAACACTCACGTGAAAAATTCTGCGAAAGGAATATTGAGACAGAGAAATACAGAGATTGCTGTTATTCCGGGAGGACTTACTTCACAACTGCAACCTCTTGATGTACCGATAAAGAAACTTTTGAAGTGTGTATGACAGAGGAAAGGAAGAAACGGATGTTGGAAGAAAACAACATAAATTCATGCCAACGGGAGCTTTACAACGACCTACAATCAAACGAGGGTGTAAGTGGATGAAAAAGTCGTGGCATAGAGTTAGAGAAGACATTATGGTTCAATCTTTCAAGATGTGCAGCATAAGTAACGCTCTCTATAGCCATGAAGACCATGTTATACTCCATGTGATCATAAGAATCCGGACACCGGGCAGAAAATGACTTACAAATCCGTGAAGCCCTCCATCGGTAATGCTGGAATTCAGTATGGTTTTGGCCCACCCTTAACCTCGATGACAGCTTTCGCTCACGCAGGCATACGTTCATTCATGTGCTGGAAGGTTTCTTAGGGATATGCAGCCCATTCTTAATGGAGGGCCGCACTGAGGAGAGGTAACGATGTCGGTCGGTGAGGTCTGGCACGAAGTCGGCGTTCCAGAACATCCCAAAGGTGTTTTATAGGACTCAGGTCAGGACTCTCTGCAGGCCAGTTCATTACAGGAATATTACTGTCGTGTACCCACTCCGCCACAGCCCGTGCATTATGGACAAATGCTCGACAGTGTTGAAAGATGTAATCGCCATCCCCTAATTGCTCTTCGACAGTGGGAAGCAAGAAGGTGTTAAAACATATACGTAATCCTTTGCTGTGATAGTGCCACGCAAACAAAATGGGGCCCAAGCCCCCTTCATGAAATACATGACCACACCATAACACCACCACCTCCGAATTTTACTGTTGGCACTCCACACGCTGGCAAGTGACGTTCACCGGGCATTCGCCATACCCACAACTTGCCATCGGATCGCCACATTGCGTAACGTGATTCGTCATTCCACACAACGTTCTTTCACAGTTCAATCGCCCAATGTTTACGCTCCTTACACAAAGCGAGGCGTCGTTTGGCATTTACCTGCGTGCTGTGTGGCTTTTCAGCAGCCTCTCGACCATGAAATTCTAGTTTTCTCACCTATTGCCTAACTGTCATAGTACTTGTAGTAGATTCTGATGCAGGTTGGAATTCCTGTGTGATGGTGTGGATAGATGTCAGCGTGTTACACATTACGTCCCTCTTCAAGTGTCGTCAGTCTCTGTCAGTCAACAGACGAAGTCGGCTTGTACACTTTTGTGCTGTTCGTGCCCCTTCACATTTTCACTTCACTATCAACCGGGAACAGTGGACCTTGGAATATTTAGGAGTGTGTAAATCTCGCGTACAGACGTATGACGCAAGTGACACCCAGTCACCTGACCACGTTCAAAGACGGTGAGTTCCGCGGAGGGCCCACTCTCGTCTCTCACGATGTCTAATAACTACTGACGCCACTGATACGGAGTACCTGGAAGTAGGTGGCACACACTGCACCTAATACGAAAAAGTTTTTGGGGGTGTCCGGATACTTTTGATCGCATAGTACATATGAAGAGGACAATGATAACGACAAAGAAACAGAAGAAGAAATTTCAGATGACGACTTTAAGGGATTGTACTAGTCGGTCTTTTTTTATAAACGAAGAATTTTTTTGTCTGGCACTACAATCTAATAACAAAAATGATAAAAATATTTTTAAATAATTGCTTAATATTTGAGGTGCATCTCGTAGTGCTTAGCGACTTATAGTCCGTAAAATACGATATTTCGAATGATTATTGACCGAATTTAGAAATTTAGAATGCTGTCGTAATCCATTCATTAAAATGTGTAAACTTTTGTTAACGCCTCAACGCACCAATACGAAGATTACAGTTCGCCCTCAAAATGAAGGAAGGAAAAATATTTATTGCCTACAACATTTTCGCTGTTCAAACGGTAAAACTTAAGAATCAGAGATGCTATTTTAGTTTACTACGTCTTCACTATGGACTCCAATCGTAATACGCTTTGCAGTTATGTACGTACACCACTGGCCATTAAAATTGCTACACCAAGAAGAGATGCAGATGATAAACGGGTATTCAACGGACAAATATATTATACTATAAAAGACATGTGATTACATTTTCGCGTAATTTGGGTGCATAGATCCTGAGAAATCAGTACCCAGAACAACCACCTCTGGCCGTAATAACGGCCTTGATGGGCTGCTGTACCTGTACACGCAATCCAAACTGACTCAATGCCCAGGCTATCAAGGCCGTTATTACGGCCAGAGGTGGTTGTTCTGGTACTGATTTCTCAGGATGTATGCACCCAAACTGCGTGAAAATGTAATCACATGTCAGTTCTAGTATAATATATTTGTCCAATGAATACCCGTTTATCATCTGTGTTTCCTCTCAGTGTAGCAATTTTAATGGCCAGTAGTGTACATAGATACTCCGCATGCCACAGAACGGTGCACGGCAGAGGGTACCCTCTACCACTCCTAGGCACAGCCTTTCCTATCCCACTCCTAAATAAAGCGAGGGAAAACGACTATTTATATGCCTCCGTATGAGCCCTAATTTCCCGAATCTTATCTTTCTGATTCTTACGCGCAATATTTATTGGCAGTCGTAGAATCTTTCGGTAGTGAGCTTCCAGTGTAGGTTGTCTAAGTCTTCTCAACAGTTTTATTCGAAATGAACGTTGCCTTCCCTCGTGAATTGGCATTTTCTGTTCTCGAAGCATATCGGAAACACTTGTGAGTTACTCGAACCTACCGGTAACAAATCTAGCAGCCCGCCTCTGAATTGCTTGTCATTTTTATTCAGTAAAATATAGATATCATAATTATGTGTCAGGTGTAGCACATGAAGCAGATGTGAATAAAAGCTGACAAATAGTGCTAGCAACTAATCTTCCACAGGAGTTACGTTGATTATGTTCCGGTTCGAATCGTCGTATATTAACTGCTTCTGTTTCAGTAAAATCTTTGTTGCATTCGTAACTGTCTGAAAAAGTTCACAGAACAAAATTAGAGCTGTTGTTAGCAAGGGTGAAAGTTTATGTTTGTGGACACACAGTATTCAAATGATTCATCCATACATCCTTCTTTTTCTCCTTTCCTATTAATCACATTTACGGAGTGAGCAATCCACTATTATTGTCATCAGTCAATGCAGAGAATATCGTTTTCGCTTCACAGCACTGAAAGCAGTGCACTCATTTCGCGATGTGAACAGCTGTCAGTGAGCATCCATCTGCCAACAGTGAGGCTGCAGCATCAACGTAAGCCAAATTCCAAAGAAGAGTACTATTTTTTTCAACCCTCACGCCATCCTGAATATCGCTACAATATGCATGTATTCGCGCAGTACGAGCTTCCTCCGCACTAAGCGATGTGGCCAATAAATCATTGGTCGCAGATGCAGACTAATATCTTTGCGGAGAAAGTCACATTACCGTTTAATTATCTTTAGCGGCATGGCGGCATGTTTCCCGTCATGGTTGAATGGGAAAGCACATTACTCTCTGGAACAGATGCATGTGTTTAGCGTGACGTCACAGGTAATTCGTAGCGTCAGAGCAGTAGAGGACACGTGCGTAGCACGTATCGCCCGTGAAGTCGCATTGTTTCATCCGTTTTGGTGTTTAGTTGCAAGCATGTTGCAATTTTATGGTTATTGATTCATGTCATACTTGTAAGTTGCGTCCGCAGCTCGTGGTCTTGCGGTAGCGTTCTCGCGCACGGCGTCCCGGGTTCGATTCCCGTCGGGGTCAGAGATTTTTCCTGCCTCGAGATGACTGGGTGTTGTTGTGTCTTCTTCTTCATTATCGTTCATCCCCATTACGGTCAGAGGAAGGCAATGGCAAACTACCTCCACTAGGACCTTGCCTAGTACGGCGGTGCGGGTCTCCCGCATCGTCCCCTACGCTCCTCGGAGTATGGGACATCATCATCGTCTATAACTTGTGCATGTAACTGGGACAAGAAGAAGGGCACCATGGTGTGAAAAATAAATCCATTCGAAACGAGGAGAGTTGTATCTGAAGCTTTTTCTACTGCTGTCTGATAACGCAGTATAAACCACAGCGCTCATCTCACGCTATTTTAGTATATAGTGCTACATTTTCCTATTTATTGTGACTACTCATTTCTCATTGTAACACATTACCTATATTATTCTGTTCCTTTTTATTAGATACCATCTCTAGTGCTGGTAGAATCTGGCAAGATTAAACGCTGCTTCTGTCGTTCCTTAACACACTGTCCATCGAAGACACTGATTTATTGTACATGTCATATGGAACAACAGGGCACGCTATGTTGTTCCACGTCTCTGTCGAAGTTTTCCGCTGAAGCTGCAGTGTTGTGTTGTTTATTGTCACCTACCTTCTGGCGGCTTTCTCGAGATTCTGTAACCTAACTTACCAACTATATACGAAATGACGTTGTTTGAATAACCGAGTATTCTCCCATACACAATATCCCTTATATGTCACTCTATTATTCACCCTTGCGTCTAGTGCTGAATGCAATGCAGCACTGACAAACAATACACAGAATCGGCATCATTTCATCACATTCTCAACTGGAAGTATACGATCTTTACAATTAATGTATAATAATTTATTACCTGAACGGTCGCTTAAATAAATATAAAATATAAATGTAAATATAACAGTATTATCTTCTTCGGCAAATAGTTACCATCATTTTAAGGTACGACGAAATCCATTCCAAAGCTTCGCAAAGATACACAACAAAAAAGAGTTGGGCATATCCAATATCATTCGGTGAACTAAAATATTTCAATGAATGTACATCATAACGTCACATGGTAAAAAAGACTGCTCTTCAAACATCATGAATTAAAATATTTCAGTGAAGATATATCGTATCGTCACATGGTAAGAGTGGATCACTGTCCTGTTACCAAGTGACGGTAGTCATTGAAATATTTTAGTTGATTTCGTGATGTTCTAAGCGGCTAACTATTTTTGTTATGTATCTATACGAAGCTTTAGAGTCGCTTTCGTGTGATCTGAATGTTATATCCAACCATCATAAAGCACAGGCGAGATTTTCATATTCTCTCTCTCGATATGCACAACCTATTAGTCCCACGCAAGACATGACCTTTTTGTAGGAAATTTAATTAATTGAGGTTTGTATCTGGATACGTTGTCACTAGCGTCCGTAGTTTTTGACTTATTCAAGAGAAACGTACAAAAGTGACTTTCAAACGCACCCGCACTCCCACACTCAGCTCCCACAGGTCAGGATATCTGGTCTGCTGTTTATGGCACTCTCTCCTACCACTGCACAAAAGTTTCCAACAGCACGAATTATTTCCCACCTTCGACCTTTAAGGGCTTCAGTGACTGGCCTTATTACGCTACTGGCTTAGTCGAGCACATGCAAACTGGAAAATTGACGTTTGTATGATTTGTGTGAATTGTAGCAGCGCAAAACGAAAAGTTGCTGTATTCGCCAGACAGTCTGACAGCTAAGTTGCTATGCTTTTAAGGATTAATCTTAAATGGAATTGTCAACTTAATTCGTTTTAGCGTAGCATTTGCTAAAGTCATTTCTTTTTCATTGCTCTAACTGACACGCTTAAATTAATAATGTCAGTGAAATAACAGACTAAGCAAATGGTGCCAATACAGATCGAGAAAGACCGAATATCGGGAACAGTTCGTGTAGTCGGACATTTTTTGTACAGTAGTAGAAGGACGTGCCACCGGCAGGAGTAGTTCCATGGACGGCATACAAGAAATCCTGATTGGTGAGGAATGAGAGTGGGGGTGTAGGAGCGTTTGAAGGTCACTTTTGTACGTTTCTTTTGAATAACTCAAATGCTCGACCTTTAGCGAAAATGTATAACTAAAAAATTTAACTATGTTAAATTTCCTCCGAAATGGTCCTGTTCATTTTTTCTGTAGGACTAAGAGTTTTTGCGTAGCGAGTGAGAGAGTATGAAAACCTTACAGGTGGTTTATGCAGGCCAGATATAACATTGCGGGTTGCTATAAAACGGCATTAGTAGGGGCATCTGAGTCACCGTGGTCATATGTAAGTGACCGCTGACGTAATAAATTACTGTACATAGATTAGTCTATGCCTGGTTTTACTTAAACATGTGTTACAAACCAAACTGTTTGGAAATAAACAAGTCACTTAAGAAGTTCGCTGCTTCTGGAAGCCCCAACTCTACTACAGTGCGGCCGGCCGCGGTGGCCGAGCGGCTATAGGCGCTTCAGTCCGGAACCGCGTGACTGCTACGGTCGCAGGTTCGAATCCAGCCTCGGGCATGGATGTGTGAGACGTCCTTAGGTTAGTTAGGTTTAAGTAGTTCTAAGTTCAAGGCGACTGATGACCTCAGATGTTAAGTCCCATAGTGCTCAGAGCCATTTTTTTCTACTACAGTGCGCCCTATGTCCGATACCACTGGAAGCTACAGCTCCACAAACTTTGAATTAAACTACGTGCATCTTCGTAAAATCTCACGGGTGATCGGTTTCGCAATATTATCCCCACACACAATTACCAATTTTTTTTTTTTTATTAAGAATTGCTGTATCATCGTTGCGTCTGTTTACGATTGCTGAAACAATCTGTGAGTTTTGGGTTTCTAAATCGTCAACATTTTTAAAGCTATTCATGTCGTCAGCGGTTCGAAGGCTGAAGCTACTGCGTTAAGATACGATCAGAGCTCACTCCTCTAAAAGTACGTTTCCACAAGAGACACCTGTTGAACCCAGTCACGGATGCCTTCCGCTACAAAGACATCGGTAGCTCGTCCTCTGCGCAATTTTTAAATGATTCTCTCGCTTGCGCTGAAAGCTCCTTACCGCAGTGTTATAACGATTCACAGAAATGATCGGCAAGGAACGTGTCATTTCTGATGGAAGCATCGTATTCAAGCCGATAAAGACCGTCGCATGAGCTCGGAGCTTTGTGACTGAGATTACACCAGCTGCTGTAATGTCAGACTTAACATGTATTTTCGGTTAAATTATGACACAGCTCAGTCCACTGTGTTGGATCTACTAAATTCCGACGATTACTCGTCGCATCCTCGCGATCACTGTATTGAACTGCGGTAAGCATCTGAACGCATCAAACATATCTTTAATGGTTTTACAAATATTTTTGCGCTTTTGTTCTCTAACGATTGAACGGTTGACTATAAGTATATATGCACTGAGCACTATGAGACTTATCTTCTGAGGCCATCAGTCCCCTAGAACTTACAACTGCTTAAATCTAACTAACCTAAGGACATCACACACTTCCATGCCCGAGGCAGGATTTAAACCTGAGACCGTAGCGGTCGCGCGGCTGCAGACTGTAGCGCCTAGAACCGCTCGGCCGAACGGCCGCCACGTGGGTTGTCAAGAAGAGCTTAGCGAAGTACATAACTGGACTAAGTGTAGTGCGAAACACCACTCCCACATTCAGCGTAATAGCTACACTACTGGCCATCAAAATTGTTACACGACGAAGATGAGGTGCTACAGACGCCAAGTTTAACCGACAGGAAGAACATGCTGTGATATGCAAATGATTAGCTTTTCAGAGCATTTACACAAGTTTGGCGCCGGTGGCGACACCTACAACGTGCTGACATGAGGGTGGTTTCTAACCAATTTCTCATACACAAACAGCAGTTGACCGGCGTTGCCTGGTGAAACGTTGTTGTGATGCCTCGTGTAAGGAGGAGAAATGCGTACCATAACGTTTCCGACTTTGATAATGGTCGGATTGTAGCCTATCGCGATTGGGGTTTATCGTGGCGCGACATTGATGCTCGCGTTGGTCGAGATCCAATGACTGTTAGCAGAATATGGAATCGGTGGGTTCAGGAGTGAAATACGGAACGCCGTGCTGGATCCCAACGGCCTCGTATCACTAGCAGTCAAGATGACAGGCATCTTATCTGCATGGCCGTAACGGATCGTGCAGCCACGTCTCGATCCCCTGAGCCAACAGATGGGGACGTTTGCAAGGCAACAACCATCTGCACGAACAGTTCGACGACGTTTGCAGCAGCGTGGACTATCAGCTCGGAGACGATGGCTGCGATTACCCTTGACGCTGCATCACAGACAGGAGCGCCTGTGATTGTGTACTCAACGACGAACCTGTGTGCACGAATGGCATAACGTCATTTTTTCGGATGAATCCAGGTTCTGTTTACAGCAGCATGGTGGTCGCATCCGTGTTTGCGACATCGCGGTGAACGCACGTTGGAAGCGTGTATTCGTCTCCGCCATACTGGCGTATCACCCGGTGTGATGGTATGGGGTGTAATTGGTTACCCGTCTCGGGCACCTCTTGTTCGCATTTACGGCGCTTTGAACAGTGGACGTTACATTTCAGTTGTGTTACGACATGTGGCTCTCCCCTTCATTCGATTCCTGCGAAACCCTAGATTTCAGCAGAATAATGCACGACCGCATGTTGCAGGCCCTGTACGGGCCTCTCTGGATACAGGAAATATTCGACTGCTGCCCTGGCCAGCACATTCTCCAGATCTCTCACCAATTGAAAACGTCTGTTCAATGGTGGCCGAGCAACTGGCTCGTCTCAATATGCCAGTCACTACTCGTGATGAACTGTGGTCTCATGTTGAAGCTGCACGGGCAGCTATACCTGTACACGCCATCCAAGCTCTGTTTGATTCAATACTCAGGCGTATCACGGCCGTTATTGCTGCCAGAGGTGGTTGTTCAGGGTACTGATTTCTCAGGATCTATGCACCCAAATTGAGTGAAAGTGTAATGTCAGTTTTAGTATAATACACTCCTGGAAATGGAAAAAAGAACACATTGACACCGGTGTGTCAGACCCACCATACTTGCTCCGGACACTGCGAGAGGGCTGTACAAGCAATGATCACACGCACGGCACAGCGGGCACACCAGGAACCGCGGTGTTGGCCGTCGAATGGCGCTAGCTGCGCAGCATTTGTGCACCGCCGCCGTCAGTGTCAGCCAGTTTGCCGTGGCATACGGAGCTCCATCGCAGTCTTTAACACTGGTAGCATGCCGCGACAGCGTGGACGTGAACCGTATGTGCAGTTGACGGACTTTGAGCGAGGGCGTATAGTGGGCATGCGGGAGACCGGGTGGACGTACCGCCGAATTGCTCAACACGTGGGGCGTGAGGTCTCCACAGTACATCGATGTTGTCGCCAGTGGTCGGCGGAAGGTGCACGTGCCCGTCGACCTGGGACCCGACCGCAACGACGCACGGATGCACGCCAAGACCGTAGGATCCTACGCCGTGACGTAGGGGACCGCACCGCCACTTCCCAGCAAATTAGGGACACTGTTGCTCCTGGGGTATCGGCGAGGACCATTCGCAACCGTCTCCATGAAGCTGGGCTACGGTCCCGCACACCGTTAGGCCGTCTTCCGCTCACGCCCCAACATCGTGCAGCCCGCCTCCAGTGGTGTCGCGACAGGCGTGAATGGAGGGACGAATGGAGACGTGTCGTCTTCAGCGATGAGAGTCGCTTCTGCCTTGGTGCCAATGATGGTCGTATGCGTGTTTGGCGCCGTGCAGGTGAGCGCCACAATCAGGACTGCATACGACCGAGGCACACAGGGCCAACACCCGGCATCATGGTGTGGGGAGCGATCTCCTACACTGGCCGTACACCACTGGTGATCGTCGAGGGGACACTGAATAGTGCACGGTACATCCAAACCGTCATCGAACCCATCGTTCTACCATTCCTAGACCGGCAAGGGAACTTGCTGTTCCAACAGGACAATGCACGTCCGCATGTATACCGTGCCACCCAACGTGCTCTAGAAGGTGTAAGTCAACTACCCTGGCCAGCAAGATCTCCGGATCTGTCCCCCATTGAGCATGTTTGGGACTGGATGAAGCGTCGTCTCACGCGGTCTGCACGTCCAGCACGAACGCTGGTCCAACTGAGGCGCCAGGTGGAAATGGCATGGCAAGCCGTTCCACAGGACTACATCCAGCATCTCTACGATCGTCTCCATGGGAGAATAGCAGCCTGCATTACTGCGGAAAGTGGATATACACTGTACTAGTGCCGACATTGTGCATGCTCTGTTGCCTGTGTCTATGTGCCTGTGGTTCTGTCAGTGTGATCATGTGATGTATCTGACCCCAGGAATGTGTCAATAAAGTTTCCCCTTCCTGGGACAATGAATTCACGGTGTTCTTATTTCAATTTCCAGGAGTGTATATTTGTCCAATGTATACCCGTTTATCATCTGCATTTCTTCTTGGTGTAGCAATGTTAATGGCCAGTAGTGTATATACCCAGAGGGAGAGGACTTAAAGATCTCGTTAAGCTTACAAGAGTACTGTGTGTGTCAGCGGAGAAGTTCTTTGTGCCTTAAGTACCCGAATCTTGTACAGATCACAGTACGGGAAACCTTCACCTCACTGTGCTGTGTGCCAGCACCTCGCGTGAAATATCATCACAGTCTGCTGCATGTTTAGTGTTCTGGCGTAACCACAAGCGCCGGATCGAAGGCGAAGAGCGCAAGACCAGAGAAGGTGGTGGAACGACGTCGGTCAATGATGTGCTGATGAGGACCGCGCCACGACAGGAGCGATAACTGCAAGCAGTGAATATAAACGCCGCTTCTGCCACCCTCGGCCGGACATTTGTGGAGTATTAGCACGGCCTACCAGATAGTGCTACGATATCTGATTGTGGTGATCCATATCCATTGATTCTTTGGAAATTGTGTATAGCAAGGACACGGATTTATGTTGCATGTCGCCCATCGCTTTCGACACCTTTGTACACTAAAGCCAAGTACTGCCAACCTGATTTATTGAAACAGAACTACTAATGTTATTTGCGTGAATTGTTGTATAGCATTCCGAGAACGCACCATACCATAAGGCACCCTAGACGAGACGAGTGGGCAAGACACCACATTTACTGTCATTATACGATAGGTGAGAAAGACGCGGCTGATGTCATTACACTGAAACTAGTATTTTGATCAACAGTCAGATGGATACTGGTTGTGGCCAGGGGGCGTCCACTTTGATGAAAATCTCGCTGTCGCAGAAAAAGACTATTACAGGTGTGTTGGTAGGAGGAAGCGTGTGTTCTAGGGCAGCAGAAACACACAATGAAAGTAACACAATAGTGAATAAAAAGTTATTTACTCAAAATGAGATTTTCACTCTGCTGCGGAATGTCCGCTGATATGAAACTTCCTGGCAGATTAAAACTGTGTGCCGGACCGAGATTCGCACTCGGGACCTTCTCCTTTCGCGGGAAACTCCTCTACCATCTGAGCTACCCAAGCACGACTGACGGCCTGTCCTCATAGCTTTACTTCCGCCAGTAAAAAAAAAGTTGCCCGCGAAAGGCAAAGGTCCCGAGTCGAGTCTCGGTCCAGCACACAGTTTTAATCTGCCAAGAAGTTTCAAAATTACTCAGCTTTGATAAAGCTGGTTACAGCAATTGTAGAATGCAAGTTTAGCCTATTTGTTCTGCTTTGAGTTCAGTTCCATGAACAGAAAATAAACAATGTTCTCTAAACTGAAGTCGGAAGTAAACTAATCTTCTGCTTCTGTCGTCATGTACTATTCCAAAAACAGTTCTAAACCAACAGTACTCAATTAAATCTCTAGGCAGGCGATCTCCGTCCACACAGGGTAATTCTATTCACTGTTCTGTTTCTACCGGAGTTTGACCGCTATCTATGTATCTTCTCATTCGATGACTTGGAAACTTGCCGGCCATGATGGCCGAGCGGTTCTAGGCGCTTCACTCCGGAACCGCGCAACTGCTACGTTCGCGGGTTCGAATCCTGCCTAGAGAATGGATGTCTGTGATGTCTTGAGGTTAGTTAGGTTGAAGTAGTTCTACGTTCTAGGGGACTGATGACTTAGTGCTCAGAGCCATTTGAACCATTTGAACTTGAAACCATCAAGACACTATGAATGTTTTGCAGGAACTCCCGAGAAAGACTCGGACTGACATCCATCTCGTAGGTGACAACTTCTGCTCGAGCACGGTTAGGTTACTTGTACGTACTCAAGGGGGCGTGATTCTTGCGGACAGAGTGATTGGTTTGCGTTCAGCGATGTTCCTGTTGCTGGCAGACGTCCATGGTACTTCTGGTACCAACTGTCGCAAACTTTTCTTGTATGGTATCTCATCACATAACAGATGCCACTGGCAGGCAACTGTCTAGCAAATGAACACGACAAACACAATCAAGTGCTCCGTGAAACCAGCTGATACCTCTGTAAGGGTGTCGTGATTAATGTATTTCTTACCTTGCTGTAGAAGGCTATACAGCAGGATATTTTACGAAGCACAACATCACATTTTCTGCTTTCCGAATGCCTCTGATCCAACACCACGAAGCATGATGTCTTTAGGAGGATGGAGGGGGCAGGGGGGGGGGGGGCGGGGTGGCTACTCTTCTGTACTCACACCTAATGACTATTTCAAACATCATCATTGGCCGCCCTATCAGTGTTATTTGAACCTAAAATGTTAATTGTCACCCATTATATCATTGCCGTCAAAGCATAATGTCCACGATCATGAGGCTACTACAATGCTACATTTTTGGGCATCTCAATTCTTATTCAAAAATGTAACGACGATACTTCCATGAAAATTTCTTATAGAGGTTGTAAAAGGTGAACTCATGTACGGCAATGAAGTTTCACTACTGGCCATTAAAACGAAGATGACTAGTCCAGTGAAACTATCAGAAAAAAAGGCTGTACATTGCACCCATGTGAGGGAGACAAATGTAGCACAAAGAGTGCTGAGAGGATTCGTAGGTCCAAAAAACACCCTTCGGTTGACGTTGTGGTTGAGTCAGAGATAGTGAACCAAGTCCCTCAGGACAGGTTCTTGTCCAACGAACGAAACAAGATGCGTTTGGTCACACTTCTTAAAAAGGAATTTCTTGAGTGTAGCATTGAATTGCTCCACGCACAAGAAGATGCTGACGTTATGCTTGTAACATCCGCCATTTCAAGAACCAAAGATTTTGGAAGTGTTGTCATTGTAGGAGAAGATGTTGACCTGCTTGTGCTCATGACCGGTTTGGGGCAAGGCATTGAAAACTTATTTTTCTTAAAGCCAGGAAGAATAAAAGCAAAAGACAAGTGGTTTTCCACTGCAGCTTACAAGTTTGACAGTGAATACATTCTGTTCACTTACGCCTTTAGCGGATGTGATACAACATAGTGTTCAAAAATAAGGTATCTTGCCACTATGCTCAAAATTCAAAAAATTGGTATTTTTTGAGGCACTGTAGCGCCTTAGATATTGGGAGAAGAAAAAAATGGCAAGAATCAAATTTGTAGAGATGTTTGTGCTCTTTAAAAAATAAAATAGACGTTAAAGCAATAGGAGCAAATGAAACTGAGATATTTTGAAAAAACTGAAAAAAGGCCGAAATTGTCCAAGTTTTTTGACTGCAGAAAGTTTTCTCAAGCGAAATTTTGTTGGCAAAACTCGGTTTTCTAAACTTTCCAACCATATGAACAAGTTGAAAAAATAAACTCTTCTACCCCACCTTTGGCAATTTGCAATTTGACTGGACTAGACGTGCTACAGACGCGAAATTTAACCGACAGGAAGAAGATGTTGGGACATGCAAATGATTAGCTTTTCAGAGCATTCACACAAGGTTGTCGCCGGTGGCGACACCTACAACGTGCTGATATGAGGAAAGTTTCCAACCGATTTCTCATACATAAACAGCAGTTGACCGGCGTTGCCTGGTGACACGTTGTTGTGATGCCTCGTGTAAGAAGGAGAAATGCGTACCATCACGTTTCCGACCTTGATAAAGGTCGTATTGTAGCCTATTATCAGGAGGGTAATACGAAACGCCTTGCTGGATCCCAACCGCTTCGTATCACTAGCAGTCGCGATGACAGGCATCTTATCCGCATGGCTGTAACGGATCGTGCAGCCACGTTCCGATCCCTGAGTCAACAGATGGGGACGTTTGCAAGACAAAAACCATCTGCATGAACAGTTCGACGACCTTTGCAGCAGCATGGACTATCAGCTCGGAGACAATGGCTGCAGTTACCCTTGACACTGCATCACAGACAGGAGCGCCTGCGATAGTGTACTCAACGACGAAACTGGGTGCACGAATGACAATCAATCCAGGTTCTGTTTATAGCATCATGATGGTCACATCCCTGTTTGGCGACATCGCGATGAAAACAGATTATAAGCGTGTATTCGTCATCGCCATACTAGCGTATCACCCGGCGTGATGGTATGGGGTGCCATTGGTTACACGGCCCGGTCACCTCTTATTCCCATTGACGGCGCTTTGAACAGTGGACGTTACATTTCAGATGTGTTACGACCCGTGGCTCTACCCTTCATTCGATCCCTGCGAAACCCTACATTTCAGCAGGATAATGCATGTCCGCATGTTGCAGGTCCTGTACGGGCCTCTCTGAATACAGAAAATGTTCGACTGCTGCCCTGGCCAGCACATTCTCCAGATCTCTCACCAATTGAAAACGTCTGGTCAATGGTGGCCGAGCAACTGGCTCGTCACAATACGCCAGTCACTACTCTTGATGAACTGTGGTATCGTGTCGAAGCTGCACGGGCAGCTGTACCTGTACACGCCATCCAACCTCTGTTTGACTCAATGCCCAGGTGTATCAAGGCCGTTATTACAGCAAGAGGTGGTTGTTTTGGGTACTGATTTCTCAGGATCTATACACCCAAATTGCGTGAAAATGTAATCGCACGTCAGTTCTACTGTAATATATTTGTCCAATGAATACCCGTTTATCATCTGCATTTCTACTTGGTATAGCAATTTTAATGGCCAGTAGTGTATTTCTTTTCAAATTACCCTACGGCTAAATAATGTCGAAGAAAATGTCCTCCTGTCGTTGTAGGCGACACATGGCAAGAAACAGCGTCGTAGCTGTTCGCGATTTGCCTGGAGGTCAAACCTAGCGACCTCCACCCCGTTGCCAGCTCGCCAGTTCGCGGCGGCCGCTGCTGGCGGCATCCCAGCTCGCCTGGTATCTCCGCACAGCCCACTGCCCAGCAACCACCGTTCCTCAGAGCGCACTCTCTGCGTGACTCGGGTACCAGGCCTGGCCGTCAGCGGTTCTCGGTGCTTGATGTCTATGCACCAGAATCCCAAGCATTGGGACCACGCTGTGTGTGCACGACTCCTACAGGGTGTCCATAAAGTCTGGGTATGTACGGCATTAAAATAAATAATAATAAAGCACATTTTAGTCACTTTAATGTTAATAAATAGTACAGGGTGTTCAAAAAGTCTCTCCGCAGTGCCGTATGATTGTTCGCCGCGCGTGCCGCATCCCGCAGTGAATATACCGAAATGAAACTCAGAGAAATACAAGTTATTAATTTATTGAATATTCATTTTTACCTACAAATTTTCACATTAAATGTTGGAAGTGCCCCCCTGTTGTTGAATACACATTAAGTTCGTCTAGTCAAGTTTCCAAACACAAACTGTAACATCTCTTCTGCAGGAGAAGCAGTAAAAGTGCATATTGCAATTTTCAATTCATCGATGGATTTTGGACGTTTTTTATAGACTGTTGCTTTCGCTGCACCCCAGAAGAAAAAGTCAGGTGATGTTAGGTCAGGCGAAAGTGGAGGCAAAAGTCCCTGTGAAATTATGCGATCACCGCAAACATCAGCCAGCAGTGACATTGAAACACGAGCTGTTTGCGCGGTTGCACCATCTTGCTTAAAATAACCGTTCAGTATTTCACTTAACACATGTTTTCCTATGAACGGGTACAGAATATCGATGCAGTATCGTTGTGCGTTTATTACTTCTTGGGAAACTATAAGACCCACTATCCGACGTCTAGAAACGGCAATCCAAACTCCTACTTTCACAGAATGAAGTGGTTCCTCAGGAATACACAATGGATTTGCGGTACTCCACATTCGAGAATTTTGCGAGTTCATGTACCCAGGTAAATGAAATCACGCCTACGTTTCATTAAGAACATCCCTTCCATTTCGTTGAACGAAATTTTTGAACCATTGTCAATAATGCAGCCTCTTGCCATGATCAGTGTTTTTCAGTTTTTGCACGACTGTCACTTTGTATGGGAAAAGTTCTAATTTTTTTCCTTAGAGCTGTATGGGCCGTTCCGACACTAACATCGATTTCCTGGGCTACTTTTATTACTGACTTGTTCGGACTCATGCATATTTTATCGGAAATAGCGAGCAGTTTATCCTCAGACAAAACGCTAGGACGACCACTTCTCGGTTCATCTGCCACTGAACCCGTACTTCGAAAATTGTTAATCAAATCTCGCACAGTATCGCGATGTGGGAGTGTTGTCTCCGGGAAAACTGAATTAAGTGTTTGACGAACTGAAAGTGTGTATTTACCGCCAGCTTTGAACACTTGTTGGACTAAAAGCACACGTTCTTCAATGGTTAACATTTTAACACAGTTACAAAAACAAAACAAACGAACAAAGGAACTAAACTCAAACGTTCACGTCAACACGTAACGACACACACCAACGATACTACTGACGCTGGCTGAGATAAACGAAACAGTGGATCGTTGGTAGAGTCCACTTAAAGGGAAGTAACCCAGGCAGGCGAACAATCATACGGCACGCGCGGCTAACAATCATACGGCACTGCGGAGAGACGTTTTGAACACCCCGTATTTCCAACATGATCCCCTTGGTTTTAAATGCATACTTTGGTATTTGATGCGCTTTGCAAGGTGAAGGTGAACTCGATGGAATAGGTCTGAACTGCCATCGGTTTTACAGCAGTGACTGGAAATGCGTCCTGTCAGCTGGTTTAAATTGGTAATATTCATCAAGTAAACTTTTTCTTACAACATAGCCTAGAAAAACAAACCAAGTGTAATTTTCCATTGTGTGTGAAATCTTACGGGACTTAACTCCTAAGGTCATCAGGCCCTAAGCTTACACACTACTTAACCTAAATTATCCTAAGGACAAACACACACACCCATGCGTCTATGGGGTCATCCTCATTTAAATGATGCAATATCTGTAACTTGTACGGATGGAAACTCTCCTCTGCCAGGATTTTGTGGATTGATGACCTTGGAACACTCAACTCCGTGGATGTCCGACAAAATGATTTCTTTGGGCTACCATAAACCTAGAGAAAGTGTATGAGGATATTGAAAGGGTAATGCAGTATGTAAAGGGGGACGAAAATCTAATAGTCATGGGCGACTGGAATGCAGTTGTAGGGGAAGGAGTAGAAGAAAAAGTTACAGGAGAATATGGGCTTGGGACAAGGAATGAAAGAGGAGAAAGACTAATTGTGTTCTATAACACGTTTCAGCTAGTAATAGCGAATACCCCGTTCAAGAATCACAAGAGGAGGAGGTATACTTGGAAAAGGCAGGGAGATACGGGAAGATTTCAATTAGATTACATCATGGTCAGACAGAGATTCCGATATCAGATACTGGATTGTAAGGCGTACCCAGGAGCAGATATAGACTGAGATCACAATTTAGTAGTGATGAAGAGTAGGCTGAAGTTCAAGACATTAGTCAGGAAGAATCAATACGCAAAGAAGTGGGATACGGAAGTACTAAGGAATGACGAGATACGTTTGAAGTTCTCTAACGCTATAGATACAGCAATAAGGAATAGCGCAGTAGGCAGTACAGTTGAAGAGGAATGGACATCTCTAAAAAGGGCCATCACAGAAGTTGGGAAGGAAAACATAGGTAAAAAGAAGGTAGCTGCGAAGAAACCATGGGTAACAGAAGAAATACTTCAGTTGATTGATGAAAGGAGGAAGTACAAACATGTTCCGGGAAAATCAAGAATACAGAAACACAAGTCGCTGAGGAATGAAATAAATAGTAAGTGCAGGGAAGCTAAGACGAAATGGCTGCAGGAAAAATGTGAAGACATCGAAAATGATATGATTGTCGGAAGGACAGACTCAGCATACAGGAAAGTCAAAACAACCTTTGGTGACATTAAAAGCAACGGTGGTAACATTAAGAGTGCAACGGGAATTCCCCTGTTAAATGCAGAGGAGAGAGCAGATAGGTGGAAAGAATACATTGAAAGCCTCTATGAGGGTGAAGATTTATCTGATGTGATAGAAGAAGAAACAGGAGTCGATTTAGAAGAGATAGGGGATCCAGTATTAGAATCGGAATTTAAAAGAGCTTTGGAGGACTTACGGTCTAATAAGGCAGAAGGGATAGATAACATTCCATCAGAATTTCTAAAATCATTGAGGGAAGTGGCAACAAAACGACTATTCACGTAGGTGTGTAGAATATATGAGTCTGGCGATATACCATCTGACTTTTGGAAAAGCATCATCCACACAATTCCGAAGACGGCAAGAGCTGACAAGTGCGATAATTATCGCACAATCAGCTTAACAGCTGATGCATCGAAGCTGCTTACAAGAGTAATATACAGAAGAATGGAAAAGAAAATTGAGAATGCACTAGGTGACGATCAGTCTGGCTTTAGGAAAAGTAAAGGGACGAGAGAGGCAATTCTGACGTTACGGCTAATAATGGAAGCAAGGCTAAAGAAAAATCAAGACACTTTCATAGGATTTGTCGACCTGGAAAAAGCGTTCGAAAATATAAAATGGTGCAAACTGTTCGAGATTCTGAAAAAAGTATGGGTAAGCTATAGGGAGAGACGGGTCAACAACCAAGAGGGAATAATAAGAGTGGACGATCAAGAACGAAGTGCTCGTATTAAGAAGGGTGTAAGACAAGGCTGTAGCCTTTCGCCCATACTCTTCAATCTGTACATCGAGGAAGCAATGATGGAAATAAAAGAAAGGTTCACGAGCGGAATTAAAATTCAAGGTGAAAGGATATCAATGATACGATTCGCTGATGACATTGCTATTCTTAGTGAAAGTGAAGAAGAATTAAATGATCTGCTGAACGAAATGAACAGTCTAATGAGTACACAGTATGGTTTGAGAGTAGATCGGAGAAAGACGAAGGTAATGAGAAGTAGTAGAAATGAGAACAGCGAGAAACTTAAGATCAGGATTGATGGTCACGAAGTCAATGAAGTTAAGGAATTCTGCTACCTAGGCAGTAAAATAACCAATGACGGACGGAGCGAGGAGGACATCAAAAGCAGACTCGCTATGGCAAAAAAGGCATTTCTGGCCAAGAGAAGTCTACTAATATCAAATACCGGCCTTAATTTGAGGAAGAAATTTCTGAGGATGTACGTCTGGAGTACAGCATTGTATGGTAGTGAAACACGGACTGTGGGAAAACCGGAACAGAAGAGAATCGAAGCATTTGAGATGTGGTGCTATAGACGAATGTTGAAAATTAGGTGGACTGATAAGGTAAGGAATGAGGAGGTTCTACGCAGAATCGGAGAGGAAAGGAATATGTGGAAAACACTGATAAGGAGATGGGACTGGATGATAGGACATCTGCTAAGACATGAGGGGATGACTTCCATGGTACTAGAGGGAGCTGTAGAGGGCAAAAACTGTAGAGGAAGACAGAGATTGGAATACGTCAAGCAAATAATTGAGGACGTAGGTTGCAAGTGCTACTCTGAGATGAAGAGGTCAGCACAGGCCAAGAAAGTCAATTTAGGTTCGTCTGAAGCCTTTGGTCGTCCAGAATTGGGTTTGTCCAACACACTGCCTGTTTCTTTAAACTCGATGGTTAATTTCCCGACGACAGTAAAACAAATAGATCGACGATGAGGTGTCGAAGATTACATTTTTCCACAATTTTCTGATATGACCATTCTTCTTATCCACTTACGAGTAACACCTCCACTCGTTCTTCTGTAGACAGAGTCATAATACAAACTGGAAAGACACCAAATTTATTATAAGTCTCGGCCGGGCACACAGTTTTAATCTGCCAGGAGTTTTCTTAATCTGCCAGAAAGCTGCAAAATTTATTATAATTATTTTATTATTTATTCATTTATTAATATTTGTAGAATATTTATTATAATTTATTTGAATTAACTATGTACCCAGACTTTGTGGACACCCTGTATATTACCAAGTAACTAACCACCTGGTCACCCTCTACTTGTTGCGCGTAAGTTATCTAACTGCCTCTGAAAGGAAATATTTAATTTTCATTACTGCATATGAATACTGACCAAATTAAATAATTTACAATGCTGTCGTAATCTACTCCATATGAGGTATAACCTTAGGTCAGAATTTTAACCTGCCTGGATAGCCGTGCCTATTAAAGCGCTACTTCTAGGACGGAGAAGTGCGCTGACCCTGGATCGAACACGCCCAGCATCTTTACGATGAAGCCTGGTGTGCCTGCCAGCCTTGCTGTGGTTTTTAATCCGTTTCCCATGTCCCACTACATGAATGCCGGGCTGGTAGCCAAGTCTCACCTGAGTTACACCATCCGAAAGCATTTACAAAACTTACGCTCACGTTATCTCATTAGCGAAAGAACACTGAAATGGCGTTAGAGAAGTGACAGGTTCGCAGTAACGTGTGAACAATCTGAAACGTGCGTAAAATTAAATCCAACCGATGATGTTGAATGGTTTGCTGTTACATGTCCATTTAAAATTGTTCGACTAGTGACAGTGAATGTTTCAGTTCTGTGTTCAAGATCAAAATGGTCCAGATTTGGTATACCCATAATAGTAATGAGGTTACGTAACACTATCAAAACGCAGTAACATATTTTTTACGTCTGATACCAAAAGAAACGGCGTCCATGTGTGCTTTCGCATTGTATGCGACAAGCAATATAGAGATAAAAACGTAGTAAAATAAGGAACTATTGTATGAGAGTAGACGTGTTAAGGAACCTAATTAACAAACTCTCGGACGTCACAAAATTATCAGTCAAACAGTGGATTTACAAAATAAACGTGTAAATTATATTCGTTGTGGAGCAAACAAAATTGCGGATCAGAGCAAATTAACGGTGGTGTACGTTCGGTGCTTTATATTGTGGTATCCACTATTGAAGTTGTTTACTAATCTTGCAATATTTCTCTTCTTCTTTGGTTCCTGATTAGTGAAAATGTAAGAAGTAGTGTGGTTGATACTAAATTTCTCTTTTTTTTACTTATGATTGATGCAGTTGTCACATAGATTATGGTCCATTGATCGTGACCGGGTCAAATATCTCACGAAATAAGCATCAGACAAAAAAACTACAAAGAACGAAACTTTTCTAGCTTGATGGGGGAAACCAGATGGCGCTATGGTTGGCCCGCTAGATGGCGATCCTATTGGTCAAACGGATATAAACTGCGTTGTTTTTTTTAATGAGAACCCCCATTTTTATTACATATTCGTGTAGTACGTAAAGAAATATGAATGTTTTAGTTGGACCATTTTATTCGCTTTGTGATAGATGGCGCTGTAATAGTCACAAACATATGGTTCACAAGTTTAGACGAACAGTTGGTAACAGGTAGGTTTCTTAAATTAAAATACAGAACGTAGGTACGTTTGAACATTTTATTTCGGTTGTTCAAATGTGATACTTGCACCTTTGTGAACTTATCATTTCTAAGAACGCATGCTGTTACAGCGTGATTACCTGCAAATACCACATTAATGCAATAAACGCTCAAAATGATGGCCGTCAACCTTAGTGCATTTGGCAATACGTGTAACGACATTCCTCTCAACAGCGAGTAGTTCGCATTCCGTAATGTTCGCACATGTATTGACAAAGCGCTGACGCATGTTGTCAGGCGTTGTCGGTGGATCACGGTAGCAAATATCCTTCATCTTTCAACACAGAAAGAAATCCGGGGACGTCAGATACGGTGAACGTTCGGGCCATGGTATGGTGCTTCGACGACCAATTCACCTGTCATGAAATATGCTATTCAATACCGCTTCAACCGCACGCGAGTTATGTGCCGGACACCCATCATGTTGGAAGTACATCGCCATTCTGTCATGGAGTGAAACATCTTGTAGTAACATCGATAGAACATAACGAAGGAAACCAGCATACATTGCACCATTTAGATTGCCATCGATAAAATGGGGGCCAATTGTCCTTCCTCCTATAATGCCGTACCATACGTTAACCCGCCAAGGTCGCTGATGTTCCACTTGTCGCAGCCATCGTGGATTTTTCGTTGCCCAATAGTGCATTTTATGCCGGTTTACGTTACCGCTGTTGGTGAATGACGCTTCGCCGCTAAATAGAACGCGTGCAAAAAAGCTGTCATCGTCCCGTAATTTCTCTTGTGCCCAGTGTGAGAACTGTACACGACGTTCAAAGTCATCGCCATGCAATTCCTGGTGCATAGAAATATGGTACGGGAGCAATCGATGTTGATGTAGCATTCTCAACACCGACGTTTTTGAGATTCCCGATTCTCGTGCAATTTACCTGCTACTGATGTGCAGATTAGCTGCAACAGCAGTTAAACCACCTAGTTGGGCATCATCATTTGTTGCAGGTCGTGGGTGACGTTTCACATATGGCTGAACACTTACTGTTTCCTTACATACCGTAACTATCCGGCAAACGGTCCGGACACTTGGATGATGTCGTCCAAGATACCGAGCAGCATACATAACACACACCTCTTGGGCATTTTGATCACAATAGCCATACATCAACACGATATCGACCTTTTCCGCAATTGGTAAACGGTCCATTTTAACACGGGTAATGTACCACGAAGCAAATACCGTCCGCACTGGCGGAATGTTACGTGATACCACGTATTTATACGTTTGTGACCATTACAGCGTCATCTATCACAAAGCGAAAAAAGTAGTCCAACTAAAACATTCATATTTCTTTACGTACTATACGAATACGTAATAAAAATGGGGGTTCCTATTTTTAAAAAAACGCAGTTGATATCCCTTTGACCTATGGCAGCGTCATCTAGTGGGCCAACCATAGCGCCATCTGGTTTCCCCTTGAAGTTAGACGAGTTTCATTGTTTGTAGATTTTTCGTTTGATGCTTATTTCGTGAGATGTTTGACCGGGTCACTATCAATGGACCACCCTGTATACCACACAATTACCACATCTTTACAAGGTGAACCGAGGGAAACAAAAGTTAACCGTTTATGAAGCACATCCACGGAAACGATTACTTGTTCCTTTGGTTCCACTGAACATGTCGCGACCGTTGCTTCAGAGGACACAGGAAACGTTAATGCTGAATCGCGTATATGAATTTCTGTGCCACAAGCCATCGATGAAATCAGTAAAGGTTTTTGTAAGCGTCGAATCATGTGACAATCCTAGATTCCATCCTGCTTACAAAAACAATCTATTACTATTTCAGGGAGAAACACATCTAATTAGTGCCTTTTCACTGATATTCACCTCATTTATCGCCTGACGTTGCTTTCTTATTCCTTCATGCCAGTAGAGAATGATGGGCACAGCGACTAAGTCATCTGAAGGAGTACTTGAAGCCCCCCAAAACCATTTCTGTTTCGGGTGCCAACATCAAACTGCAAATAATATCCCCATCACGGTTCTAGGGCACTGAAAAGTAAGTAAAATTTAGTGAGAAATATTTTGAGGGAGAATAAAACGATCTGTGCCAAACACTTTTTCATTATACAAAATCTTCTCGCCCTTCAGGCCACGCTAAATCCGTCTCAGAACGCGAGCCTTTAAAGATTACCAACAGTTTCGCTGCTTGTAAAAGCTAGTGGATTCGAACAGTTCCGTTCTTGTTTGTTTTATATCCCAAGTCTGTCGCCATTGGGAGCAGTCTGACGAATCATTTACGATTTTGCGCTTTGCAATATTGTTGTATCTCTGGTTTGTAGTAGTGCGTCCCGAAACGGCTACATTCAGATAGATTTAGGTTTCTTTTCCCTGCAATTCTTAGCGACACGCTGGTTTCATGAATAATCGATAAAACGGACTGCAGAATCTAAAAACGAGCGTTTTGCTTATTTCTCAATTGTCATTGCTCGAGGCTCATTCTGATTGCTATTACGAATATGATTCTGATTACAACTGTTTGCTTATGCGATCTGAGTTAACTGCTAATCCGAACCACGAAATTGTATTTGTTATGTTCAAATAAAAATACGAGTGGAAGATATTTCCTGGTGTTCGTGTTTGTGATTTAATAACATATCAAGATATCTAAGTCAGAGCACTTAATGCCCTTTCCTTGACGAAATCTGAAGATGTTCAAATAATCAGATTTATAACGCGTGATGCAGTATGTTCCTATCCGGTGTGGATCACCTTTTTTTTAACTGTTACAATCATTTACTGTAAGTGGCATAGTACCCGCACTTTTCAAGAGATTTACTTTAATTTGAGCTGTGTTATCTACAAAAATCAGATTCAGTAAAAAATATACCCTCCAGATAGGACGAACGGCGTTTGCCACCATCTACTATGTTCGATTAATCTATCACGACATTATACCATCTTGCATTGATACATTTGTCCTTGTCCAACCCCCATGGAAGTTCGTACCGTCGTGATGATGGAAGCACCCTTTATTACGTACATACAGAGTGTAACAAAAGAAGACCGACCAATTTCGAGGGGCTATAGAGGGTGTCCGTCACAAATGTAGGACACAGAAGAAGAGAGAGCTGGGAATCCATTTCGGGAAATGTCATCCAGTGGCGCTATAAAGCGTCGGAATTGTAGGTCAATAACACTTGTCAATAGGCTACGCTTTCGGAAGCGAGCGTGAACCTTGTGCCATCATTATGGCAGTGTTGTTGCTCAAAGCGACATAAAGCTCTAGGTGTAGGGAAAATCTGACTGTCCTTTACCCCTTAGTAGCCGCCGTATGCAGTTCGTGATTGGCTGAAATCGAGTCACGGAATATTTTCTACGATATTGCAGACTACTCTCTTATTGTATAAAACAGGAAGTATTGAGTATTTCCAAAAGTTTCGTATTGAATAATGTCACACGGCTGTGCTGGATAGGCTTCTTCTTAAAGGGAGAAATAATATGTAAGATGTTCACTTTCGTCACTACCTTGATTCCTACTTCAATATTTTCAGGAAGCTCAGGACACAAGTGCAGCGTTCTTTACTTGACACGTATATCAGTTATACTGCACTCTAGTACTGCATATTGGTCTATTAGTTGTCAAGGAGGTTGTTCTTGCCTTGGCCAAACATTCATACTGTTCATTGTTATTCCTATTTTCATATTTTCCATACCGTTTGGCACAGAAGTTTGCTTCAGTAGAAATTCTTCGGTAGTAAAACTTCCTTGTCAACAATATACACTTCCTACATAGTATATAAAATCCTATGATTCTCTGTTGACTATAAATGAGCAATTACGAAAGCCGATCGATAAAAAACCTTGCAAGAGCTATAGTCTGGTATGTTGTTTAAACCTTGCTGCAAAAGAAACATTGCTACTGTACTTTTGTATG
Organism: Schistocerca cancellata; assembly: GCF_023864275.1. Taxonomy (NCBI): domain Eukaryota; kingdom Metazoa; phylum Arthropoda; class Insecta; order Orthoptera; family Acrididae; genus Schistocerca; species Schistocerca cancellata. Next base: position 184,276,108 of record NC_064631.1, on the reverse strand, counting down.
ATGTGGTTTCGTCAGTTTCTTATAAATTCCCACGGAAACTGAGGCATCGTGGTGTTGTCAGAGTGCTAATGGGGGGAAGCAGACCGGGCAAAAACTTTAGAGGGACCAAGGCCGACTACAGTTACTTCAAATGGATCTAGGCTGCAGTAGCTACCCTCAAATGGGTTCATGTTAACTGATTTTGGCCATCACCCTTAATATTGCTGAAACCAATAAAATTAATACGTTGCTTTTTATTTCAGCTATGGTATAAAAATTTTTAGGCTTTATTATCTTCTGCTCCAACAGATGTAGAAGTAAATGCGTCGATCATCAATAACATTCACCCCACCTCAGGATGATGCTAATCGATAACTTTTTATGTTATAATTGTGGATTGTTTATGACTCAGTGCTGACGTAATCTGTTCTGCTGCTTTACTGATGGTTGAAAAATAAGTCAGGCGTAATAATTATATTTTGACATTAATTTCAGAGTAACAAAAGGACAAAAAAATGTGATCACAAATTAGTTTTATGAAATTCCGAAGAAACACACAGTTTCTCGTTTAGTACTAAAAACGTGCAGAGTACCTTATGTTGTATCATGACGACCATGAATCCGGGTTATCAGTATTCTACATAGTCAGCTAGTTTTGTTAACACTTGTATTTCATTTCCAATTTCTGTGCGATACAGTTCCAAACCATCCAGGTTCTATTTCTTCAGTTCATCCGATTACACACGTGGTATTTTCACACTGACAGCTCTTACAATGCAAAAAACAGAACTGCGACCTACATCACATATTCGTAAGATATCATACAGATACTTGGAATAATCGCTTTCTCCCTTCACTAACATGCTGTTACAGTCAATCAGTGTTGCAGACATTGTGTAAAATTGTTTCTGAGTTCATTAGGCCATATTCCTGCCACATTCACGAATATTTGTTTATTAAAGAGCCGCAAGAGAGAGACGGTAAACTTCATCTATATTCCACTAACAATTTGCAGAGTTTTATTTATGTGCCTATGAATAGATAAGCATAATAAGTTAACCTTTTGTTATTGCTCTAGTTGTCGTTGTGAAGGGTCAATGCGTGACATTCAAAAGACCAAGACCCATGAGCTATTTTATGCCAGTCACACGACGGAAAATATTAGCTCTTTAAAAAAGGAAAAAAAATCATGCTGCAAACTTATGATTTTTCTTTGATGCGGAGACACTGCCAAATCGAACTTAAAGAAAGATACAAGTGCCATTTGACTGTACGATATGCTTTATTGTAAGATACAGATTTTAGCCTTACGCCATTATCAAGTGGAATAAATGAATACACAATAAGAGTACAAATAGAAGAAAAATAGGGCTAAGATATAATTTATGTATAGATTTGAATCTCTCCCTATTAAACCACCGTTATTGACTAGTGGATTATAGTCTAATAGTTCAAAATAGTTTGACCGTGTGCAATTAATAAAGGCTCATTGGTTAATATTTGCACCGGAGTTGTTTCATATCAAATCCAAGAAAGCTAATTAGGATGTCAGGTAGCAATAATCGGTCCATACTTTGTTATTAATGTTCTACATCTTTTGTCTAAACAACACGAATGAGGCAGTTATTCCCTTCGCCTGACACAGTAATAACGGTTAACCCATCACAGGCCGCCTACTGATGTCGTCACAAGCCAGTATTCTTCATATGGCAATGAATACACAGCCCTCTCTGCAATCCAAATCGTGGGTTTGCGGCGCGGTTGTCGCGTATCACGGTGCACAAATGTACACTTAAACACATCAAACAAATCACTCAATTAACGCCATTTACGTTGTAAAATATGTACATTGCCAGCGATGGGCGAGGCATGACAGAATCTCTGACCAGAGAGTAGTTTATCGTTAGTTGTTCCATGTCGCTAGTCTGCGCTTAAATAAACTGCGTGAGTCGACAGTAGTCTTCAGTCCATGCTAGTAAGCTGTAGTCTGCAGGAGTCGGCGCGTGCCTGCGCGTGTCGGCAGTCTGCTCTGGTCAGGACTCTGGAGGATGAGTATTGTTGTAGAAGGTAAAGAAGCAGCCTTGCGCATATTAAATAATGTATGTTAATTGTAATTTAATTTGTTCCAAAAAAATTCCCCAATAATAATTTTTATAATATAAAGCAAGTCTTTTAAAGTAAAGCATTCATTTCAATGTAAAGAATATTTCAAATGCATGATCATTCCTTCCAATAATAAAAAAAAAAAAAAAAAAAAAACAATATTCACCACCATTGCACGAAGCTGTGTCGAAAAATTCCAACTTAAGAGCAGATATAATTGCGGTTATTATTGAGGTAAGAATTTTTGCTTTTTTATTCAGAATACAGGGCCGAAAGGCAGCGCTGCTGTCCTCAAAAAATTTATCAGGTTACTAAACTTTTTTATTATTTTACTGTTTAGGAATTTTTCTGTTTCGAACTTGATATTAAATGAGAAAAGAATTTTGTGGGAACATTAAATGTGAATGCATTTCTGCACACAGACTATAAATAGGAGCCAATTTTGTTCAGAGGTTACACTAAGATTAATTTTGTTCGAGGTCACAATATTAAAAAAATTCATTTAATTATTATTTTTTGTGGCAAGGCTACACTTGGCTCATTTTCATTTTCAATATTTTGTGGGGAGGTTACACTTGGCGACCCTGCCAGGACCGTATTTCTTTGTGAATCTTCTGATAAGTAGTCATATATCTGCTCTTATTTACTGAAACGTAGTTTGCATCTGGCGCAACGCATTTACTAATTTGTCACTTTTTCTTTCACGGATCATCGGCAATTTGTAGCTCTTTGTTGTATTTGTGTTTGTTGCATTTTGCATTGTCCTTGTTTCGTTTATGCTTAATTTTGATTTGTGAAAAATGTCGCGAAAAACTGTTAACAGTACATCACGATGTATAATGAGTGAAATAGCCGACTCGAATAATTTGACCGATAGTACTTGCAACACTCAGTGTAATAGTGACAGTCCTCCATTTACAGACAATCAGTGCGTACCGACCACTAATATTGACTTTGATCCTAGTGATGAACAAACAAATTCAATTGTGTCCTCTGTTAATTTAACGACAATTGATGATGCGGCACGTTCTGTTACAATGAAAGCTACCCAGTTTAACACACCCGATTTGCAAAATTTGAATTGTGAACAGATAAATTTTTCTAACGAAAATGAACAGTGTACTCAAAGTACGGCAGATTTATTTAATTCCGATTTAGTGACTAACAGTGTACGTCCGTTTGGCAAACCCTTCCAAGAATTACAGAATGACCAAATGGTTACAGAAAACGTGACAAATGCACATGCACCATCACACAGCACAGAGAATACAGTAGCTAATTTTGGCATGGATCTAGTCATAGCATTAATGACTCAACGAGAATCTCAAACAACAATTTGGTGAAAATTTCAAACAACTTAGTGAACAGAATAAACAACTTAATGAAAAACAAGACAACCTTAATGAAAATTTCAAACAATTTAGTGAACAGAATAAACAACTTAATGAAAAACAAGACAACTTTAATGAAAATTTCAAACAATTTAGTGAACAGAATAAACAACTTAATGAAAAACAAGACAACCTTAATGAAAATTTCAAACAACTTAATGAACAGAACAAACAACTTAGTCAACAGATTACAGCCATTGTCGCGCAATGTCATGATACTAAAGAACAATTACGTGAAGAAATTAAGGCTTGTGCTAGTAAAAGTAGTGAAGAAATTAGATCTGTTGCACAAGAATTAAGTAATATACAAGCTGCCACAACAGAATCACTTAGACACGAAATTAGTGCAGTCGCTAAACAATGCTCTGAAAACACAACACAGCTACGCGAGGAGTTTAAATTAATGTCAGCAGAACTTTCGCGCACAATGGATGCAAAAGTAGACGAGAAATTCGATCAACAGAACAGTCAAATTGACGAACGTTTTAATCACCACCTACAAAATAGTGAAACGCGTTACCGTAAATTCATACAGGAACAGAATAAAGTAAAGCGACAAGTGATGGAAACAATTACTGCACAGAGACAGGAAGATAAACGTAAATTGTTTACGAAAGCAAAAACATACGTAGACAATAATATTGATACAGTATCAGACGAAATTAATACTATCAAACAGTTGAACACCGAATTGCGTAATGAAATTTCCGATCTTAAATCAAAAACAGATACACATACAGTAGACTTTCAGACAGTGACCGACAGACTTGAACAATTAGAATTAATACAGGATCCCGATGCCATCAAAGCAGACGTTAAAAAATTGAACGAAACCACACGTAAGATACAAAAACAAATTAATGCTTGTGACACTAAAAACGATGATCAAGTAAAAATACTGACTGAAAAATATGATGAATTGGCCAGTCGTATTGACGTTATTGAAAATAATAATGACAGCAAATCAGACGATACTTCACCGATTTCGTTTAATCAAACACCTGAATTTCAAAATTTACAGCAGACAATCAGTGAGATAGATTCGTCTAATAATACTTTACGTAGAAAATTGGCAACTCTACAGCAAGAAGTGACAGAGTTGAAAAATGTTTCATCCAGTAACACGTCACAGCATTCGGCACATTCCGAACATTTCTCACACTCACACAGCCTGTATAATTTAAGTAATTTACAGAGAGTACGTGACTTAGATTCCGAACACTCACAGAAAAATAGATTTTCATACAGTCCTGAACCTGTTCAAACATTCCGAGATGATGATTTTGATTACAAGCATTTTCTATCCGTGAGAAAATTTAAAGTATTTAATAACGACAGTACACAGATTCACCCCTTGGATTGGATACAACAATTTAGCTTTGCTTTTCCACCGACTTGGCCCGTAACACATAAACTTGAATTTATTTGCAGTTTTTTGGAAGACGAACTGGCAACTCGTATGAGACCGATCGCGAGACAATGCTACACGGTAGAAGAATTTCAGAATGCTTTTCTGTCAGCGTATTGGTCGAAGACGACACAGCGCGGAATCAAGGATCAATTAATTAGTTTACCGAACTATGAGAACTCAAATTTTCCCACTGTCACGCAATTTTTTGAACACATGGTCCAACAAAACCAGTACTTGAGTGAACCATACAGTGAATCTGCACTTATTCAGTTATGTATTTCTAAGTTACCACGATCATTAAGAGTGTCACTTTTAACGGGTCAACAGAAAGAAAATATTTCGGCATTCAGAGATCTGTTACAGCTTTTGGGAGTGCAGCAATCGGATTATTCCTTTATAAACAAAAGTTTTTCATATAACAACCAAGGTCAACAAGGATACAGCAATTACGATCAGCCACGCAATTTCAATAGCAAAGGTAACTGACGCTTCAGAAATGACAACCACCAGAACTTTAATAGTAGACAAAATGTTAATTATCAGTATCGACAAAATTATCAACAACGGGAACAACATTTTAGTAACAATAGAGGTTTTTCACAACAACTGCATGAAAGCCAGCCGGTTAGCATACCTAACCAACAATGTAATGTAGAAGGTCAACCAAGCTTTAATGTTTCGCCGCCTGCACGTATAGCATCAGCTCCAACAAATAGTAATGCACATCAACAAGGAAATCAGTACGTACAGAAAACACACCATTTCAATTCCTTTCGGAATGCGCCGTATAGAAATGACTATCATGAGAGACGTAAAAGTAATGAGCACAATTTTCAGCGTACATTTAATAACAGTGATATTATGAGCAGTAAGAACATCAGCAACAACATATTACCATGAATGAACCAGACAGTAGGTATCATCACGTCAGGAAGAAATTATAGAACAGTACAAATAATGGAAATGCCACAGCATCCTCCCGAAAATAATAGCACGTTAGATAGAATTTGACTAGATACAGTACAGGTTGCATCTTCCAGTAGCGCAAGCAGTACTTTTGACACGCAGAATCTAGTTCACGAGAAAGTTATTTGAAGCATGCTTTGTTGAATGCACCACTTTTATCACACCCAGATCTTACCAGAAATTTTTCCATTGCCACTGACAGTTCTAACACCGCTTTAGGCGTACATATTTTTCAGGAAATTGAAGAAGATGGTTGTACAGTAATTAAAAACATCGCTTTTGCAAGTAGCATTCTGTCACCTGCTGAACGAAATAATTCTGTTACAGAACTTGAAACATTATGTGTTGTATGGGCTTTTACGAGATTTCGGCATTTACTTTATGGAAGACATACGACCGTTTACACAGATCATAGAGCGATACAATTTTTACTTTCGGCTAAATTTACACACGACAGATTAAGTAGATGGAAACTTTATTTGCAGGAATTTAATTTTACAATTGTTCACATTCCCGGCACACAAAATATTGTAGCAGACGCACTATCACGTTCTCTCAGCAACAATCAGCAAGACATCGCAACCAACTTCTGCAAAGCAAATTTCAGCGTCATGTACATTCAACAAGTTGCATTTGAAAATTTCATTTCGTCGTCATTACAAGGCATAGCACTAGAGCAGAGTAAAGAAAACGTTTGGAAAGAAATTAAACACCTTTGGCAAGATAGGAATAATGTTATCACTAGAAACCATTCCACTGTACGCAATAATATTCTGTTTCGCCGCTCTCACCCTGACAGCAACAATTGGTTATTATGCATTCCTGACGAACTTGTTAACAAATTAATTTGGTATACTCATTTAAGTTACGCACATTACGGAGCCAGAAAATGTTTTCTTATACTGAGACAGAACTGTTATTTTACCAACATGGAGAAACGTATTCGACGAGTTTTAGCGTCATGCAAAATCTGCCAGAAAGCTAAGTCAGATACGACTTCACATATTCCTCCATTACATCCCATTGTACCTGTTAAATTGAGACACATGGCCGCTGTAGACATTTTTGGTCCGATTCCCAGAACTAATAGAGGTTTTTACTACATCTTTGTCGCTGTTGAACTCACTTCAAAATTTGTTACCTTCACTCCGTTACGCATGGCTACTGCTAAAACTGTTTCGAAAGCATTTGTAAACCATTTTCTATTTCATGTAGGGCATGTGTTGAAAGTAATTTCCGACAATGGATCACAGTTTCGATCTGCTATATGGACACGTATGTTACGAGCTAGAAACATTTCTCCGATCTATATATCCAGGTACCATGCTTCTTCGAACCCCTTGTGAACGATTAATGAAAGAAATTGGTAAACTGTGTAGAATATACTGCCATAAAAAACATATTGATTGGGACACACACATACTCTCATTCCAGGATGTAATTAATTCCATACCAAATGAATCTACTATGCTATCTCCGTCTGTTATACTGAAAAATGTTGAACCACCTAACAAAATTAAAGAATTAGTAACCTTTCCTACCTCTCGTCGACTACGACACCATGAAATAATTGACACTGCGCTGAACAACATCAAACGTGCCGCAGAGCGCCGGAGAAGACAGCAAAAACAGGTTTGTACACGCCGTGACTTTCACGTTGGACAGAAGATATTAGTACGTACACACTATTTATCCAACAGAGGAAAGAATAGATGCAGTAAATTTGAGCTTCTATACGCAGGTCCATATCGAATTCGCAGCATTCCTCACCCCAATGTAGTACACGTCGAAACTTTGAGAACCAGAAAAAGCAAGGGCAATCACCATGTCTCCAACATCAAACCCTTTATTGAATGAACATACTTTATGATTTATCACACTGTAATGCCATTTCCTAATTTTTTAATGACCACTTATGCAATTATATTCACATGAACACTTACTGATGATTATCGTATTTTTTCTTGGCAAGTGCCCAGCAAGGTAAGGTTAGCAGGTCGCTCTTCTTGTCGTTACACATCAGACCGTGCATATTTTTCCAGATGAACACACACATTTTATGACCACTTATGCAATTATATTTACATGAACGCTTACTGATGATTATCGTATTTTTTCTTGGCAAGTGCCCGGCAAGGTAAGGTTAGCAGATCGTTTTTCTTGTCATTACACATCAGGCTGTGTACATTTTCCATTTTACATGTATGTATGATTGTTTTCCTGTTTTTTTTGTATGCACTATGAAATATTCAAGATATAACAAACACCAGTTGACTTTGACATTTTGCCTTATGATATCTCAACATCATGACTATTTTACATTTTTTTTTTTTTTTTGCTGCTACATTGTGATACTCTGTGTACATTTTTGCACCTGTACACTGTCTGTGTTTTTTGACATATTACGCTTTCCGTCATGCTGTGCTGTATGCTCAATTATATCACTAGAAACCAGTTTTTATTTAATGGGTATATGATTTAAATGCAAGACATTAATCTTTGTTCATCATTTTCAGAAATAAATAACGTGTAAAGGAAATAAATTAAACAGAAATGGGAATTTCACATTCGAAATGAACGAAAGAAAATGCAGTAGCTCGTCATGAAGAGTAAATGGATCAGAATTAACAAGCATTAACAAGAATATACTGTACACATCGTAGAATAGCTGTCTTAACTAATTTTTTCTTTCAGAATACGAGGCGATTGATGCAGGCTGTTAGACAGAACTACACATCTTAGTTTTAGTGATGAAATATGCTAGAAATAAGGAATAGTTGTATAATGAATAATGAAGTGACTATTTTGCAGATGATAATGAATGGTGATGAATAATGATGAAGAATATGTTAATATGGATAATGAAGTTTTTCTTTACAGGTGATGATAATAATGGAGTTATGATGATATGGATAATGAAGTTTTTCTTTGCAGATGAGGATGATGTTGAAGTTTAGATGATAGAGTTATGGTGAAATGGATAATGAAGTTTTTCTTTACAGGTGATGATAATAATGGAATTATGATGATAGTAATGATAATGAAGTTTTTCTTTGCAGATGAAAATAATGATGAAGTTTATATATATACTGTTAGTTAAGAAATGCTATGTAGTTATTTAAGTATTTGTTGCAGTTCGTTTTGACAGTATGTCTTATGTCACATGACATAACTGAAGGTTTTGGAAAGGACAGCTAGAAAACATATATATTTTATACTCATTTCACTACCTGTTAATTCGAAGTTCACTACTTTTCCGCATAATATGCGTTTCTTCTTTCAGCTTAATAATCCATTTTGTATTTTTCTAGGAGAAGCTATTCACGAAATTAATACGCTATAAGCAGTTAATCATTAAAAGTGTGTCATTCATAAATGTGATCACATATACTCTATTTGTTTCATAACCTTGCTACAGCTGACTCATGACTAATGATGTTACACATCTTCATTTGCAGCAATAACCCAACAGCAAATATTGTTATGCCCCAGTAATTAATTTTCCATCCCAACGCAATGCATTGCTAGCACAAAAATATGTATTACCTGGCCCAAATAATGCTATCAGTTTAAGAGAGTTCTCAGTAATACTGAATAATGTTTTCCAACCACAGACCTTGAGTAATAGTTACAGTATGTTACATTTTCACTATGTCATATGTCACTTGAATGATGGAAAATGTTCTCTACTATTCAATACTTGCTGACCAATGAGTGCCAAAATTATTTGTAAATATGTTGTATGTCACTTGAATGATGAAAAATGTTTGTACTATTCAATACTTGCTATATGTTTTGTAACTGAACAATGAGTGCCAATAATTATTTTTAAATACGTTGTATGTCACTTGAATGATGAAAAATGTTTTGTACTATTCAATACTTGCTATATGTTTAGTAACTGACCAATGAGTGCCAATGATTACTATAATTAAGTGAATTATATTAATAGTATGCCATTCATTAGCTCCTGTTTTGAATGATGACTTCTGATGGTTTGTAACTGGCCATGAGTGCCAATGTTCACTGTAATCAGATGATTTATGAACATTATTCTGTAATACTTCATACATGGTACAGAAATGTTCAGTAACTGGGCGATGAGTGCCACCAATTACTCAAATCAGTTGTTAGACTAGTGTAATTCTCAATGAAGACTTGTATGTGACTTAATGTCCTTCACCTTCTGACCTAATTACCAGAAATTACTCCAATATCCGTTTGTTCTGTGTATCCTCATGATCATGGAGCACTATATTTGGTTTTTGCACTAATTCTACGTTGGTGTCCCTTACAAGAACGTGGCGTTGACACAACATGCTGTCCACCACCTTGAGCGATGGAGATGTTATTATGGTCCCACTGTTTGGTGTACCTAATGTAGTACCAAAATGATAACATGGAATATTACTACGACATTTCAGTGTCTTGGCTACACTGATTAATACTTCAAGGAAAAGAACTTCAGATTGTCTCACTTGGTGTTGTGCTTCTGTAGAAAGATATAGACTTTCAGTGCAGCTGCGTGCAACCTAAAGTGCTACAACCATGATGCAATCCTTCCCTTTCTATCCTAGTTCTTGTAAAATAGTAAAAATAGTACTACAGTGCGTGTGCACTTTATGTCATTTGTTAATATGATTTGTACTCATTCTGTATACATTTTGTCTTTGCTTGATATGTTCTGTACTCAGTGCATGTGCACTATATTTTATTTCATGTTCTGCACTTATATATATGTATATATTCTGTGATTTTAAACTTAGTTAATTAAGAAAAATTTGTTGCTCATGGCAAGTCCAATTGACTCACCATCGCTGCCAAATCGAACATGTACAGATCATTAGCCTACGTTAACACTTCAGACCTCTAACCTCCATCAATGCTAACTCCTCACATCGCTAATTTCCAAGAATGATTGCCTATCGAAGTCGCGGGGTCCAAACGATACATATCGAATGTGCGATTGTAAATCGATCAAGCGAGTCTGGTGGCGGGCGTTGTGATCAATTATTTGTCATCATTTTTATCTGTTTTCCTTCGTTCCCTTAGTTGCTCTAAATTACGTACCCCTGCGAATTATTTGTAAGTTGCTAGGGAATCCCAGACGATTTATGTCGTTAGTGAGTGGGATGTCCGGTGTTCTTGACGTTTCTGCGGCGGATTCTCTCACATGGAAAAATCTAATTCCATGTTTATCCAGCGTGGAAAATTGTATGACTTTTTGTCGGAAATATGGACTACTGCCGGACGAGGAAAGAAGGGGCTCAGTACAGTGGTGCAAAGTGTGTAAAACTTCGTAAGAGCAGTTTCGATGCTGAAGTACCGTTTTAAATTTCATTGCGGGAAGTGCGGAAAACGAACTAGTATCAGGAAGAATACAAGGTTCCACTCTTCCAAATTATCCATCCAGACCACCGTAACGGATTTTCATATGATAACAACACCGACGAGTAAGGTAAGTCGTCTCCTTTGCTACGCTCGTCTTCTGTCGGTACTGTAGCGGACACCGTAAACATACTCATAAAACCGGCCAACAGAGTCGCGTGATCGATTTACGATCGCACGTTCGTTTGGTCCCCGCGACTTCGATGGGCAAACATTCTTGGAAATTACCCTCACATCTAACACCGTCACTGCTGACTGTTCACCTCCAATTGTCCAACGGTACTTCCATCACTGCTGGCGACTAACTGCCCAACACTACTAGCTGTTAACATCCAATAACGTGTTCAACCAGTCACAAAGTCTCTTACAAAGAAAGTGCATTCAGAGATCCAATGCAAAGCGCTACGCAGCGCTGCCAACACAGAAGCAGACCACTTACAACTGTGAAGTTAGCTGTACGTGCCGTATAATGTAACACTGGCATCTTGTCCCTGTTGCAAAGATAATGCAACCATCAAGTTAAAAACAGTTCCACTGCTTGGTGCTTTGATAAGCCATAAATGACACGCTGCAGACTGTAGTATCTATACGATTATCTTTGAATGTCATTTCACTTATTTTTATGTTTGATGCTACTTAGACACAGCGAAACGAAGTCTAAACCTGTGATTTCGTCATCCATTTTATTTCACAGCTTTATCATGTTAACAAGCTCTGCAAATCGGCAGCCCATTATCATATCAAGTAACTGTTCTCACTTCTACATACGAAACACCAAGTTTATATGCAGAATGAAATTTTCACTCTGCAGCGGAGTGTGCGCTGATATTAAACTTTCTGGCAGATTAAAACTGTGCGCCGGACCGAGCGAGCCTCGAACTCGGAGCCTTTGCCTTTCGCGGGCAAGTGCTCTACCAACCGAGCTACTCAAGCACGACTCACGCCCCGTCCTCACAGCTTTAATTCCGCCAGCACCTCGTCTCCTACCTTCCAAACTTAGTAGAAGCTCTCCTGCATACCTTGCAGAACTAGCACTCCTGGAACAAAGGATTATTGCGGAGACATGGCTTAGCCACAGCCTGGGGGATGTTCCCAGAATGTGATTTTTACTCTGCAGCGGAATGTGCGCTGATATGAAACTTCCTGGCAAATTGAAACTGTAGTTTTAACGCAGCTCAGCGCGTTCAGTCAGAGGGTTAGCTGCCCTGTGTAATAAAAATAATGAGTTAATGGATCAACAACGAACTTAAACGGATGTCTTACGACGTCCGCCCCAAGTAGATGCAACGAACAAAATGAGGTTAAAAAGAAAGTAGGTAGAGCACTTGCCCGCGAAAGGAAAAGGTCTCTAATCGAGCCTCGGTCCGGCAGACAGTTTCCATCTGCCAGGAAGTTTCACCAAGTTTATACACACGAAGATATGTATTTCAACGATGAATCGTGTTGCACACGTCAGATGATTTTTGATATGTAAGTAAGAAAATAAATCATGTAATCTACAAGTTAATTATATCTTTGCACTACTTTTCTGCTATTTGTACTTTTATTTAGTCCAGTTGTTAACACTTGATAAAAGATTAGGGCAGAAATTTCTATCGTATAATAAAGCGTATCATACAGTCCAATGACGCTTATATCTTAACGTAGGCCCGCATCTCGTGGTCGTGCGGTAGCGTTCTCGCTTCCCACGCCCGGGTTTCCGGGTTCGATTCCCGGCGGGGTCAGGGATTTTCTCTGCCTCGTGATGGCTGGATGTTGTGTGCTGTCCTTAGGTTAGTTAGGTTTAAGTAGTTCTAAGTTCTAGGGGACTGATGACCATAGATGTTAAGTCCCATAGTGCTCAGAGCCATTGGAACCAATCTTAACGTAGTACTGAAAACGATAAGTGCTCAGACAGAGGTTCGGAATACTGTACATATAGCCACTGCCACGAAGTTAGAATTTTGCACAGTAAATATAATAAATAAAATAAATGAAATTACATCGCCAATATGTAGTTATTCAATTTAAATTTTTTTAGTTTTTCGGGGAAATTCACCCCAGCAGCCAACTTCATTCCATGGCGATACACAAGGATGAAGAGCCTTTCACGGGACAGAATAGCAGCGAGAGCTGCACTTAACCGTTCTTTGGACTGCAGGCCACAAAAGGCTGCTTGCTGATTTTGCGGGACACTTACTGTCTGGTCACGATCCCTATCTTGCCCAGTGACGGCCAGCTCTTTGGCGGACGCCGGATACAGATATGACAATGACGGAAAATGAGTGCCGCGCGGTGCCTGCGACTCGCAGTTGTTTCGGCGCATGCGCAGGCGCCGCCGGCTCCTCGGCGGAGACTGCAGCGCGTTCGCTCAGAATCAGTCAGTGCCTGCGCGTCTTCGGCAGACGCCGGCAGTCGCAGGGTAGGGTGCTGCCCCTAGTGCTGCAGACGTCGACGACACGGGCCACTCTGCGGGGACATAGCGGCGCTCGTAAGGCCACACCGCCCACTCTACTCGCGAGCGATCAGTGGCCGATGAAATGACTGTCTGCTTAACAGGTACCTATGAAACAAAATGACACATAATTAATTCAAATATATCAATTAGGAAGATTTTACACAAACATCTGTGCAATGAATCAAAACAAATATTGTGTTAATACTTTATGACAACGGTGCGTAGTGAATTTAATTAAATTTTTGGTAAAGATCTTAATATTTAGAACCATTTATACTCTTACAGATTGTGTCAAACGTTCGTTACAATCTAAACAAATTACATGTCAGCGCGCGTTAGTCAGACCATGATTTTCATGTTTCGTGGATCATATTTGTGGCTTCTCGCTGTGTTACGGTAAAAGTCACTATTGCAATTATAATACATCCTCTCATTTACATGATGTCTTCGGATTTATTTTCGTACTGTGATTTATACATAGCTATATTCAATCTCTCTCTCTCTCTCTCTCTCTCTCTCTCTCTCTCACGCACACACACACACACACACACACACACACACACAAACACTTTAAAAATATGAAAAAACAATGCATACACAGTCCTAGTAATACACATTTAGGAATTCTTCAAGAAAGAATTGTCAAGGAGATACGATTTCAGTTTTTGTTTGAAGTTACTTGTAGTATCAGTTAAATGCCTTGTAGCACTAGGTACGCTGTCAAAGATTTTTGAGGCTGAATACCACATTCCTTTTTTTGTTACACACCATGGCTGAATGCTGGATAGTGGAATTCATTTCCCCTTTCGTTATTATATTTATGAATATCACTGTTGTTTCTACACACTGACTGGTTTTTTACTACAAATTTTGCAAGGAACTAAATTTACTGCGCGGCTGTGGTCAATTTGTTCAACAGTTTAAAGAGCTCTCTGTAAGAGATTCCGGAATGGGCACCACATCTCATCATTGTTACAAACTTCTGTGCAACAAATACTTTTCTTCTCGAAGACGAGTTTCCCTTTGAATATGATGGCATAAGACGTTAGGAAAAGGAAATTGGAAAAGAAAGTCAACTTTTTGGCATTTTCATCTTCAAACTATGATATTTTTCGTAACAATTTCAGAGCTTAAATGTTTGAGGCGATCTGTATAATATTCTTATCAGCATAAACACCTAATAATTTATAATATTCTCTTTTATTTATGTATTTTCCCTCATTCATCATGCCTAACATTGTCGTTAAGCTTTGTGGAAAACTAACTAGCAGTTATTCGGTTTTATCTCAATTCAGCGGCAGTTCTTTTGCAAAGAACCAGATAATAATTTACAAGGAGATGAGTAGTTGCATTATCAACTATTTAAGTTACACTATTAGAATTAGTTGTAATACTTGCGTCGTCATCAAAGAGTACTGTTTCTGCATCATGCATGCCTGATGGAAGATCATTGATATTTATGTATCCTTTCAGAAAGATGGGATGAAAATCAGTCAGAAACCTTTTGTCTAAAGCAGCTAAAGTACTATGGTGTCAGAAAAGTTCCTGATACCAAAGTACTTTAGCTGCTTTAGATGAATAATGGGACCTGCACAATCAAGAAATTTTGAAAGTTCACTGAAAGTAACAGATGGAAATACTTTTTTATTTGAATTTTGTGTACTGTGATTCGTGAACTGAAAAGTACCATGTACTGTAAAGACACGATTTTGGAAGTCGAATTATGCCTGAGAAATATATTATTTTCAGAGGGCTTTTTTATACTTCTTGCATACATAATTTTTCCAGTACCTTCAACAAGGAGTTAAGCTATTGGAGTCGTCGATGATTCTTGATGTCTATCTTACTATCTTTCTTATAAAAGAATCTAAAATAGCATACTTCTCTCTGTCTGGAAATATTCCCTGGGATGGTGATTTGTTACGAAGGAAACTGAATACGTTGCGTATATAAGCAACAAGATTCTAGTACCTTACATGAGATATTGTCATCTGCTTAAGACAATATGTTTAATCATTTCCGCTACAAACAAAATTCATTAGTCAGTCTGTGTTGGAAGAGTCACTATATCTACATAGAAACGAAATGACTATAAGCGAAAACTATCAAAAATACTCACGCTACCTTTTTTCCTCAGTAGCTACTACACGTCAATTGTCTGGAAAGCTAACGAAAGTAGTTTTTTCCATTAACAGTGTTAACATGTACCTATGAACACGAGAGGGAAATATTTATATGCTTCCTATGGAATTTGAGAAAACATGAATATGTTATTATTCGTTTTATAAATGTAAACACCTTTCGGTTTGCGTGCCCATCACCATGCCAAGTATACAAATATTCGTTTTATAAATTCAGACGGCTTTAAAGGTGTTTAAATTCATAAAACGAATACTTGTATACATTCTGCGGGTGATGGACACGTAGATAGCGTTGGAATAGCCTTATTCTATGTACATATCGGTTTCCGCAGTGAAATACTAACTGGTTATTTGATTTGGTAATTTATGTCTAATTTAAAGGTTTAAACGTAATTCAGCTACACAGTTGCCGCCTTAAGGCAAAGACTCTTCACTGAACTCTTCAAGTAGTTTTCGATATTTACTGAAATGATTTGCAACGGCGCACCACTGTTAGTAACTCTTTAGCTGTAAAATAAAATTCTTCGTGTTGAAACGTCATTCACTCCATGAATCACTAAACGAAAATACTATGTCTTATTTGGCGATCTTTTACCAACTCCGATAATGTGGGCCGAAAAGTCTGCAATTATGGAAATAAACTTCAGAGCGATTACTGAAATAATGGCGCAAAATACTTCCTTGCGGTTGAACATAGGGAAAAATTCGTAAAACCGGCAGGGTGCTCAGTCATTCTTGGGTTGCTTTATAATTATTGGGTTAAAGTGGGATGTGAAGGACTCACCCAGCTGAAATTCAGATTATAGTTTTGTATGCGAAGAAACGAATTAGCTTCAACTACTATGTTTCATATTAGGTTTAGTTTTTTATTATGCAAATTTTGCAGAAAGATGTTTAACATATTCCTGAGAGTTTGGGATACTCCTAGCAGCATTTTTTAAATGTCCGTAACAATGCCAATAAGGACTTGTAAATTTGCCGAAAATCGATTTGAGAACTAATTATTTGATAATAAACGCAGTATAAACAGTCTCAAGGTACGAAATCGACTTTTAGAAGGACTTATAAAAATGCTTTTCTGTTAATCTACGTTGAACAGTACAAAACAGGAAGTCCTGTTCAATATTTGACTGCACCGCTTGGCAGTAATAAGTGACCCTATACGGAATCGTGCATAGTGAAAACGATTCTATTTTTTTCTCGACGATTTCTTCCCTTTGTTTTGTGTCACAAAGGCTATAAAAAATTACATTTTCGTTCTTTCAATATCAGGAAACAAATAGTAAATATTTTAACTGTGGAACAAAACGTACTTATAGTGCTTTTAATTACACTGCTTTTCCATTTAAATGCGTAATGTTGGCTTCTACTAAAAAGCTAATGGTCCTGTATCACAAATGATCAAACCTTCGAACGAATGCATCACTTCTGATAGCCTCCGTAGATCGGCGTCAGAGAGCTAGACGCTCAACGGAAGTTATCTCTTAAGAATAATCGCATATTATACTTTTCCAGCGGTATTCAGTACAGAATATAAGTTGGTACCGAATATACGTGGGTCATTTGGTGACATATTGTCAGCGACTTAAATGCAAAGTCCCATTTAGTATGCACACAGGCAATTACTGTGGCTACCAGGATGCATGAAAATAACAGTTACAGAACATGAACCCTCTGACGTTTGTGCGGACAGGTAACATTGAAATATGAAGTGTATGAGGTACCATGAATGAATGACCACCTCCTGTGATCGTTTAACAACTATGTTCTCCTTCGAACATCGAATTTAATTACACTCCTGGAAATTGAAATAAGAACACCGTGAATTCATTGTCCCCAGGAAGGGGAAACTTTATTGACACATTCCTGGGGTCAGATACATCACATGATCACACTGACAGAACCACAGGCACATAGACACAGGCAACAGAGCATGCACAATGTCGGCACTAGTACAGTGTATATCCACCTTTCGCAGCAATGCAGGCTGCTATTCTCCCATGGAGACGATTTTAGAGATTCTGGATGTAGTCCTGTGGAACGGCTTGCCATGCCATTTCCACCTGGCGCCTCAGTTGGACCAGCGTTCGTGCTGGACGTGCAGACCGCGTGAGACGACGCTCCATCCAGTTGCAAACATGCTCAATGGGGGACAGATCCGGAGATCTTGCTGGCCAGGGTAGTTGACTTACACCTTCTAGAGCACGTTGGGTGGCACGGGATACATGCGGACGTGCATTGTCCTGCTGGAACAGCAAGTTCCCTTGCCGGTCTAGGAATGGTAGAACGATGGGTTCGATGACGGTTTGGATGTACCGTGCACTATTCAGTGTCCCCTCGACGATCACCAGTGGTGTACGGCCAGTGTAGGAGATCGCTCCCCACACCATGATGCCGGGTGTTGGCCCTGTGTGCCTAGGTCGTATGCAGTCCTGATTGTGGCGCTCACCTGCACGGCGCCAAACACGCATACGACCATCATTGGCACCAAGGCAGAAGCGACTCTCATCTCTGAAGAAGACACGTCTCCATTCGTCCCTCCATTCACGCCTGTCGCGACACCACTGGAGGCGGGCTGCACGATGTTGGGGCGTGAGCGGAAGACGGCCTAACGGTGTGCGGGACCGTAGCCCAGCTTCATGGAGACGGTTGCGAATGGTCCTCGCCGATACCCCAGGAGCAACAGTGTCCCTAATTTGCTGGGAAGTGGCGGTGCGGTCCCCTACGGCACTGCGTAGGATCCTACGGTCTTGGCGTGCATCCGTGCGTCGCTGCGGTCCGGTCCCAGGTCGACGGGCACGTGCACCTTCCGCCGACCACTGGCGACAACATCGATGTACTGTGGAGACCTCACGCCCCACGTGTTGAGCAATTCGGCGGTACGTCCACCCGGCCTCCCTCATGCCCACTATACGCCCTCGCTCAAAGTCCGTCAACTGCACATACGGTTCACGTCCACGCTGTCGCGGCATGCTACCAGTGTTAAAGACTGCGATGGAGCTCCGTATGCCACGGCAAACTGGCTGACACTGACGGCGGTGGTGCACAAATGCTGCGCAGCTAGCACCATTCGACGGCCAACACCGCGGTTCCTGGTGTGTCCGCTGTGCCGTGCGTGTGATCATTGCTTGTACAGCCCTCTCGCAGTGTCCGGAGCAAGTATGGTGGGTCTGACACACCGGTGTCAATGTGTTCTTTTTTTCCATTTCCAGGAGTGTATTATGACCATGAAAACGGCAAATATACATACTTTTCCGCACTCAGAAAAAGCGGGTAAATGGTTCACATTACTGAGGGTAGGGATATTTTGGGGTATCAGTCTGAATCTTACCTACGTGTCAGGATCTCTTACATTGTAAACGCCGGAACGTATCTTCAACCTATGACAGCTAGCTGTGTATCTCAAAGCGTAGGACAAGTGAGTAACTATTTTAGATTGATTCATTTTCTTCTGTAGGTATCGGCAGGGAAATGGCTTCCTTTAAGAAATTTTCACCGGCTGTGGAGCCATAAATGATACCGACTATCAGTTACAAGCTTTCGTCAAATACACTGCCGTATCACAAAAAAATGGTTCAAATGGCTCTGCGCACTATGGGACTTAACATCTGAGGTCATCAGTCCCCTAGAACTTAGAACTACTTAAACCTAGCTAACCTAAGGACATCACACACATCCATGCCCAAGGCAGGATTCGAACCTGCGGCCGGTAGCGGCCGCGCGGTTCCAGACTGAAGCGCCTAGAACCGCTCGGCCACTCCGGCCGGCGCTGTATCACAGGATGGGAGAAATAATTTAGTAGAAATCCAAATTGTGATTCCCGTTAGAATAGTTTCACTTAGTAATCTCTGGCTATAAGACAAGTAGTACTGCCAATAAAATTAATCTAACTTCATCGCGATCCCCACGGTTGTCCGCCTGATTTCATTTTATACCTACTATGAACTCATCATCGGCCTAACTTAAAAATATGTTTCTTTGTGGAAATAATAACAGTTCCTAGGACGTTAAATCAGCGATCAGCTCTTTACCAGAATATTTATCGTCAACCGAAATTGACTATTTTTTGGTTCACCAAAGTCCTGGAAACTATATGTCAATCCAGTGAAATGAAATGTGTAGTGGCTACTTTTGGGAAAAGCAAGGGTTTCTTTAAGTGGCTGACAGTGAAACATGCCATGTTCTTATCGTTTGCCAAATCCGTGCGTTTCTGAATGCTAGTTAACGAATTAAATCTGGACATAAAGTAGGGGCTAACCCAGTCTGGTAATATAAAATAAGGTTTCTTGATTTGTGTGTAGTGTCGATGTCAACACACACATTTTCTGTGGAACACAGCAGTCTTCCTTCTGCAGGAATGTAGAGATCCTTCGTCAAGGTAAAAATCTTCTTAGACCTTCGCTGTAGTCATTAAGGAAAAAAAGTAGGCCCCTAAACCATTTCTAATACAGCAGTTTTTCAATTTGCTACCAATATTGTCAGAGCGTGCGGCTGATTACTCCGTCTGCTGGTGCTCTCGACATATCTCATTATCTCATATGTCTGGCAATGGGGCAACATAACGCTTATTCTCGAAATTTGGAATGAGAATTTCTGATTTGAAATTATTTGTACAACTGAAGAAAGTATTCCTAAAATGATAACCAGAGTTTGATGATTTACCATGGATTAATTGATTGCTGTCACTACAACTTCACGGTTAAAACACCTACACGTTTCTTCTGTGTTCTTGCATAACGATACGTGTTTAAGAATATAGCCAATGAACTAATTAATACGTAATGATCGCCGCGCGGGGTAGTCGCGCCGTCTTGGGCGTCTTGTCACGGTCCGCGCGGCTCCCTCCGTCGGAGGTTCGAGTCCTCCCTCGGGCATGACTGTGTGTGTCTTTGTCCTTAGCGTAAGTTAGATTAGGTAGTGTGTAAGCTTAGGGACCGATGACCTCAGCAGTTTGGTCCCGTAAGACCTTACCATAAATTTCCAAATTTTACGTAATGGTCAGTGACGTCCGTTAATCGTTACATGTTTGGCTGCTAGTAGACCAACGTCCTGTTCTCACTATCATACAGTTAACTTGTTAGCAGTATATTTTGAACACGTCTATCAGATCACCTGGGAATCCGATTTTCCTAACTGTTTTAAATTACTTTTTCTTCTGTTTTTAATTTTTGTTTGTGGTACGTGAAGTTCAAAACTCAAATATCAGTCGGCAAAAGCAGTTCGTTGGAACTCTCAAATTTCACGAGAAAATGGACTCTGAACTTTTCGACCATCATCAGTATGCTAAGGTAAGGCTGACAGTGCGGCGAGCGAAGTGGCTCTGCGGTCGAGTGCCCCCCTGTCATGTACGGGGAGGGGCTGTGTGTTCGATTCACATTGGGTTATACTTTCAAACAAAAGTTCTACGAGCATTTTCGTTAAACGTATAGTACATAAACATGTAATTTCAAACTTTTTTCTACAAATTCAAATAATCTGGACTAATAGTCTTTTATAAAATATCGGTAATTAAGAAACTGCATCAGCGATGAAAACTGTGTTTACGTACGTGAAATATAATTAATAATGATAGGATGTATGTTTTTCAGAAAAATTACATTTAAATAAGTGTTAAGCGCGTACGTATATTCGACGGACTGTATATTTAAATCAGTAGGTACTCGAACTTAACGAAAAAATAATGATCGAAATGAGACGCGGTCCACAGATTACGAGTCTCGACGCTACCGATTTTTTTCCACCTCTGCGTATTTTACGCTTCACAGTAATGCTCGTAGAACATGTATCTTAGTGTAATAAGTTGAATCCTCCGGGAATCGAACACACGGCCGTCATATGGCCGGCGAGCACTCTACCACACAACCACGCTGGTTGTTGCAAAATTAACCTGGCTTTAGGATATTGAAGATGGTCGGAAAACGTCAAAATCGATTTTCTCCAGAAATTTTAAGAATTTCATCTAACAGATTTGTAGCTTTGATATTTGAGTCCTGAGCGCTGATGTTTAAGGCAAAAACAATCAACTCACTCATCAAATAAAGCACCAGTGAATCTAGAACTAACACAAACAAAAATTATCGTACGCCTTGAATGTTCCTAAGAGGATGTCATTTCTAACATACATTGACGAGACGCTCACTTTCGTTAAAGACTGTGGATTTCTTTTCATAGCGAATCCTTAGTGTCACGTGAGACATTAGCGCTACAATCGAACTACTTGAGGGCTCAAATCGTTCAAATGGCTGTGAGCACTATGGGACTTAATATCTGACGTCATCGATCACCTAGACTTAGAACTTCTTAAACCTAACTAACCTAAGGACAGCACACATCCACGTCCGAGGCAGGATTCGAACCTGCGGCCGCAGCAGCAGCGCGGTTCCGGACTGAAGCGCCTATAACCACTCGGCCACAGCAGCCGGCTACTTGAGGGATTAAAATTGCTTTAGTGCGGGAGCTGAGTCGGATGCCTTTGCCTTTCGGAGCCAAGGTGGGTAGTATGGCTAGATGATAAGACACAGACTCCGGAAGGTTAAATTATAGGTTCGACTCGTGTTTCAGTAGGCATCTTACGCATTTCAGCCAATTCTTTTGAAGTTTAGGGTCCATTGAAAGCTGCAGATTAACTCTGGAGACATTGTCTATTTGTTGCCTAAGCTATAGCCTTTCTCTCACGAATGCTGTTGCGTTGAGGCATATATGGAATGTCATACGTAACCTAAAAGAGTAGCGGTAGACTACGGCAGATCCAGGGCTTTAATCGGAGCGAAAAATTCAGTTTTATTACTGGTGAAACAGGTATCTGTTTCACTGATATTACTTCAATCTTACATTTGATTAAATACTTTTGAATGCATTATGGGAGTGACAGTGATCAATGTGTTACAAATATTTACTATATAAACAGTTTTGATCACGATTTATTTATTAAGGTGACCGGTTTCGACCACTACTGTGGTCATCTTCAGACCATTGAGTAGGAACCTCTTTCTCCTGGAGAATCACTACTATTAGTGAGTAGGTTCCTACTCAATGGTCTGAAGATGAGCACAGTAGTGGTCGAAACCGGTCACCTTAATAAATATATCGTGATGAAGACTGTTTTATAGTAGATATTTATAATTGATTATTTACACTAATTGAATACTTATGTCCAAATCATAAAATACTGAAATGCTCTGAGAAACAGTAGGACGACTTTTAGTTGCTTATACTATCTATCCAGGGTCCGCAGGCCGTGGTGTTGCGATAGCGCTCTCGCTTCCCGCAAGCTGGACGCCGGGTTCGATTCCCGGCGCGGTCAGGGATTTTCCCTGCCTCGAGATGACAAGGCGTTGTTGTGTCGTGTTCATCATCATAATTCATCCCTATTAAGGTCGGAGGAGGAGATGGCAAACCACCTCCGCTAGGACCATGCCTAGTACGGCGGTGCGGGTCTCCCGCATCGTTCCCTACGCTCCTCGGAATATGGGACCTCATTATCTATCCAGGACCTTCCGTAAAGATTCACCTACCGCCTTCATACCTAACTACCACATAATAGTCTTACATTAATACTCTTTATAGTTTTGTTAACAGTGATATATCCGTTATTTGTGTAAATGGGGATTACGATCTAAGTTGCACGTTTTCATCCATCCAACCGACTGGCATACAGAACCTTTGCTATACATTTTGAGAGACACAAACTTCTTCATACCAAGCACTTAAAATATTTTGAGATCGCCATAAGCAGGACACTTTCATTTAAATACGATATTGCAGTGCCTTATATTTAAGAAACACGTGACGCAAACATGTGTTGAGCTCAAAAGTAGAAACAACGTTCTTCATAAACTCCTTAGCACTAGTCGGGGACAAGATTGTTGTACTCAACAAAACAGCACTGTGCGTTTGTCTGGCTTAACAGTTCATAGGTGCAAAAGACAGATGTACGACTTAACGAACCCTTGAGCATTGTTGGTGCGTCAATAAGATCTACTACCACATACTTACCTATCTTGAGAAGCATTCCACTTTCTGATAGGCGGAAGAGTGTACTACTAACAGAGGAAACTCCCCATCGCTTCCCCCTCGTATTTAGCGATAATTAAACACAAGATGAAGACATGGAGAAAGTGTACTGAACAGTGAAGAAAAAAAAAAAACAGTCGAAGCAGAAATGCAGCATAAAGGAACGCGAAAGAGCCGCGGCGTGGTGGTTAAGTGGTCAAAGTGTTGAACTTCGAAAAGAGCAAGCCGTATTCAAAGCCAACTCCTGCTAGCTTTTAGCCGCTATTTGCTGTCTTCAAATCTGTGCCTGTGTCGTGATGCAACGTCCGTTTACTACAGTGATGTGTCAGGAAGGGACCCATAATGAAAGTCGCAACTACTCTATTAACAGGTGAAAGGAGGTGGCTTTCGAATGGAAACCGCAAACGTATGATGACAGGGCGATACGTCAACCGAATCCTCCACTGGAAAACTCGTGTGGAGTGTCATACACGATATTAGTGACAGTACGTGAGCCACATGATAGGGATATCTCATCGACGCACCTAACTTGTACGCCTGGTGAGTGAGTGAGACAGAAATGCCTACTTGTCCGAATCAGGTGTTCGTATGAATGTGAATGTGATCACTTCCAAGGAAACGATGAAAACACGATAGTTTGTCATATACGCTGCCACAAATGAAAACAGTAGTTTCACAGTCACACAGTTTCATAGTGCTCTGTCAAAACATATGTTTTTAACGTTATTGAAGTTAAGTTCCGTTTCGGAAGTTTTGACTCTTCAGTTCCTTTGCTGTAGCATAATTCGCAGTCGTTTATTTGTGGTTTTCATGTCTATGGGACGCCTTTGTGGTAGCTTGCCTGCTCTCACTGTTCGTCACATTTACTTGCGATGGTAATATAGTCTTTCCACAAGTTTTACTTTCTGTAACCAATGTATAGTACGACAAAGCTGTCGCTCTTCCACTTCGCTCGATGCTGCACTTGTTAATCTTGGACCGTTCACTGTTTTGCTTCTTTTTTCACAGTTCAGAACACCTTCCACCTGGTTTCATGCTTGATCTGAGATCAGTTTCTCACGGGCCATCCACTGGGCCATCTTACTACTACACTTGAGGGGGTTGCGTTGTGGACTTTCCCTTGTAAGTAAATGCTGAGGGTTGTTCATATCCCTGACTTTCCAGTATTGGCTTACGTGTCCTCTGTGGAGCGAAAAAGATTGAGCTCAGGATATCAAATTCATATCACAGCGAGGATACTTACTGAAGATAAATTTAAAGACGTCGATGAATGAATACGTTACTGACGAGAAAACTGTCCTTCACAATTTCCAGAAACAGCTCTGGATCCAGGTAAATCTCCCTGTATTTGACCAGCCTCGGATAATTTGGACTACTGTGCATCACACCCGTACGGACCGTGGAAGATGAACGGAAACTGTGCACGAGTGGTGAAAATCATCATCGCCGTATTGTGAGTGTGGTGCTGGACGACACACAGTTGCTCATGTTGTATCTTTAGGTCCATGCTGTTTCTTCAGATCCTGTATGTGCCGGAAAGGAACCTTTCTATGACATCGTAGCAGTTACGAGTGGAATGATAAACCATATAAAAATTTGCCTACAACTATACTCATTGGTATTATGTAATACTTGAGAGCGATACGGTAAATAAACGAATAAATAAAAGTACTCTGTTTCTAACGAGCTCTGTTCGGTATTTAAGGACGCTGAACGGCGAAGTTATAAGCGCTATTACAAATGTTAAAAGAAACGAATGTGGGTAAAATAGCTAAAAAAATTCTCATACAACGAGGAGTACACATACAAAATGACGTTCACTCCCAACTATCTCGCGCTGGCCCAGACAATCACACTACGCTGCAACTCTAAGACAACGTAGAATTGGTGAAAGATGCTGTACCTGGGATTAAAACATGAGTAAAATGACAGAGGAACTGAAATAACATCACACGTTAACGTGACTGGCTGACCAGTTACAAAAAAACATGGATGAGAGAGCCATCCTGTTAGCACATTTAGAACATCTCACCAAAATTTCAGATAACAAGTTGGACATGTCACAAAACCATGAAACTCAAACCACATTCGTTTGAATGCCACCTAAAATAGAACGCAGATCTGTATGCAAATCTTCCGCTGTCCTCTGGTCTGAAAATAAAACAGCATCTAGCAAATTGTGACGCACATTGATCTTTACGTAACGAGCACCACACGTCGAATGTTCCTCTCACCGGAGCAAGACGCCATACATCAATGGGATGTGCCCTATACGAAAACGCTTGATAAGATTCTCAACCCGGCTGCGTGGCTGAAAGTACGCCAACGGCCGCGTTGAGGGCTTCACCAGGTGCAGCTTGTTGTCTGTCGCTGTCCGCCACTTTTCTTCCCAACTGCTCATGAGTCTGTACCTCAACAGCATCCTTGGCTGCTAAATCCGTCGTTCCGTTGTCAACGTGATGCTAAACTGCGATCGCACTTCCTTTTATACCCTATTCTTCTGAGTCCGTAGTCTTTTGTATGCAAGGGTCCAGAACAGTTGTGAATTTCTTGAAGGAGGACATTTTCCTTTGTAAGTTAGTTAGTTAGTTACATAATTTCAACTAAACTTTTATCGAAATAATTTGGAACGAGTCTGCTTACAGGATATGTGTACGTGATCAATAAATTACTGTTACCAAACACGTTATTTAGTGCTACCCATCCACCTGCTTTAATTAAATACACTTTTTTTTTACTGGCTATTTGTTTTCGACTAGAAACTCCTCCATGAAGTAGAAGACGTGTGTGGGTCTCACTGTTCTTCTCAAATTTATATGTATTATTTATGACAAATTTCATTGGCGAATCTATGTACTGTGACGCCGTGGTCAAAATACCCATCTCCTTGAAGTGGCCCCTAAATGACGTCTTCAGGTGTACGCCACATATTATGCTTACTGCTCGCTTTTGTGCAGCCAGTACATTCTTTATAAGTTGTGAGTTATAGCAGAAAATTATTCCATAAGACATTATTGATTGGAAATATAGGCAGTACGTCAGGATAAGCGCAGTAACGTGCTTATTCCAGTTCTGGTTTTCTTGAATATGTACACCAAAAAATTTGGAAATCTCTAACTTATTTACTGGCAGTTGCTCATGTGCTACGTCCACTGTTGTTGCACAGAACTGAATATAGTAAATTTTTTCAGTACTTAGGCAAAGCCCATTTTCTGACAACCACTTAATAGATCTTTCGAAAACATCATTTACAATTTCTTCTCCTGTTTTCTCTTTGATAAGACTTATTACAATACCAGCATCAAATGCAGGAAGTATCAAGCCTTCTTGTTGAACGATAAATGGAAGGTCATTCACATATTTGAGGAGTAAGAGTGGGCCCAATATTGCACCTTGTGGTACACCCGTTTGCGATTTCTCCATGTAAGGCATTAATCCCTTAAAAATGAGTTTTTCTTATAGAGTATCATGATCTAGACAATCAAACATCTAGGAAAGACCACAAAAATACCTCTTGACGATATTTTATTATTTTAGGCTTGTACTTTTTGATAACAGAATTGCCGGCCGCGGTGGCCAAGCGGTAGTAGGCGCTTCAGTCCGGAACCGCGCAACTGCTACGGTCACAGGTTCGAATCCTGCCTCGGGCATGGATGTGTATGATGTTGTTAGGTTAGTTAGGTTTAAGTAGTTCTAAGTCTAGGGGACTGATGACCTAAGATGTTAAGTCCCATAGTTGTCAGAGCCATTTGAACCATTTTTGATATCAGAATTTATAAATAGCCTTCTCAGTCGAGCAACCCCTCCGGAATCGAAAGAGTGATATGTTAAGTCAATTGTTCTTGATTAAGTGTGAGGCTGCTCTTAACTTACTTATTAGAATATGTTAGAAAAATGATGTCAGCAAGGAAACTGTAGTATAACTCTTAAGTCTTTCTTGTCATCCTTCTTACAGACATGTTTAACTATCGCATATTTCAACCTGTCGGGAAGAAAACACTATCATAGAGATGTATACATTTTATAATTCTGTTTGTAGCTCCACCAGCAGCATTGAGTTTTTGTCATCATCATCATTATCATCATCATCATCATTTAAGACTGATTATGCCTTTCAGCGTTCAGTCTGGAGCATAGCCCCCCTTATACAGTTCCTCCATGATCCCCTATTCAGTGCTAACATTGGTGCCTCTTCTGATGTTAAACCTATTACTTCAAAATCATTCTTGACCGAATCCAGGTACCTTCTCCTCGGTCTGCCCCGACTCCTCCTACCCTCTACTGCTGAATCCATGAGTCTCTTGGGTAACCTTGCTTATCCCATGCGTTTAACATGACCCCACCATCTAAGCCTGTTCGCCCTGACTGCTACATCTGTAGAGTTCATTCCCAGTTTTTCTTTGATTTCCTCATTGTGGACACCCTCATGCCATTGTTCCCATCTACTAGTACCTGCAATCATCCTAGCTACTTTCATATCCGTAACCTCAACCTTGTTGATAAGGTAACCTGAATCCACCCAGCTTTCGCTCCCATACAACAAAGTTGGTCGAAAGATTGAACGGTGCACAGATAACTTAGTCTTGGTACTGACTTCCTTCTTGCAGAAGAGAGTAGATCGTAGCTGAGCGCTCACTGCATTAGCTTTGCTACACCTCGCTTCCTGTTCTTTCACTATGTTGCCATCCTGTGAGAATATGCATCCTAAGTACTTGAAACCGTCCACCTGTTCTAACTTTGTTCCTCCTATTTGGCACTCAATCCGTTTATATTTCTTTCCCACTGACATTACTTTCGTTTTGGAGATGCTAATCTTCATACCATAGTCCTTACATTTCTGATCTAGCTCTGAAATATTACTTTGCAAACTTTCAATCGAATCTGCCATCACAACTAAGTCATCCGCATATGCAAGACTGCTTATATCTTAATCTCACCCAGCCAGTCTATTGTTTTCAACATATGATCCATAAATAATATGAACAACAGTGGAGACAGGTTGCAGCCTTGCCTTACCCCTGAAACTACTCTGAACCATGAACTCAATTTACCGTCAACTCTAACTGCTGCCTGACTATCCATGTAAAGACCTTTAATTGCTTGCAAAAGTTTGCCTCCTATTCCACAATCTTGTAGAACAGACAATAACTTCCTCCTAGGAACCCGGTCATATGCCTTTTCTAGATCTATAAAGCATAGATACAATTCCCTGTTCCACTCATAACACTTCTCCATTATTTGCCGTAAGCTAAAGATCTGGTCCTGACAACCTCTAAGAGGCTTAAACCCACACTGATTTTCATCCAATTGGTCCTCAACTAATACTCGCAATTTCCTTTCAACAATACCTGAGAAGATTTTACCCACAACGCTAATTAAAGAGATACCTCTGTAGTTGTTACAATATTTTCTGTTTCCATGTTTAAAGATTGGTGTGATTACTGCTTTTGTCCAGTCTGATGGAACCTGTCCCGACTCCCAGGCCATTTAAATTATCCTGTGTAGCCATTTAAGACCTGACATTCCACTGTATTTGATGAGTTCCGACTTAATTTCATCCACCCCAGCCGCTTTATTGCACTGCAATCTATTGACCATTTTTTCCACTTCCTCAAATGTGATCCTATTTCCATCATCATTCCTATCCCATTCTACCTCGAAATCTGAAACATTACTGATCGCATTTTCACCTACATTGAGCAACTCTTCAAAATATTCCCTCCATCTGCCCAAGGCATCCACAGGATTCACCAGCAGTTTTTCTGACCTGTCCAAAATACTTGTCATTTCCTTCTTACCTCCCTTTCGAAGACTGCTAATTACACTCCAGAATGGTTTTCCAGCAGCTTGACCCATAGTCTCCAACTTGTTTCCAAAGTCTTCCCACGATTTCTTCTTGGATGCTGCAATTATCTGTTTGGCTTTGTTTCTTTCTTCAACATAACTTTCTCTGTCTACCTGGGTTCTGGTATGTAGCCATTTCTGATACGCCTTCTTTTTCCTTTTACAGGCTGCCTTGACTGTATCATTCCACCAAGCTGTTTGCTTCATCCTACTTTTACACACTACTGTTCCAAGACATTCTTTAGCCACTTCTAGTACTGTGTCCCTGTACCTTGTCCATTCCTTTTCCAATGACTGTAATTGACTACATTCAACTAACTGGTACCTTTCTGAGATCGCTGTTATGTACTTGTGCCTGATTTCCTTATCCTCAAGTTTCTCCACTCTTATCCTCCTACATATGGACCTGACCTCCTGCACTTTCGGCCTCACAATCCCAATTTCACTGCAGATTAAATAATGATCAGTGTCATCAAAGAATCCCCTGAATACACGTGTGTCCCTCACAGCCTTCCTGAATTCCTGATCTGTTATTATATAGTCAATGACAGATCTGGTTCCCCTGCCTTCCCAAGTATACCGGTGAATGTTCTTATGTTTAAAGGAGTTTGTGATTACTAAGCCCATACTGGCACAGAAATCCAAGAGTTGTTTCCCGTTCCTGTTGGCCTCCATATCCTCTCCAAATTTACCCATAACCTTTTCATACCCTTCTGTTCGATTTCCAATCCTGGCGTTAAAATCACCCATGAGCAGAACACTGTCCTTGTCCTTTACTCTAACAACTACATTACTGAGTGCCTCATAAAAACTATCCATCTTATCTTGATCTGTCCCTTCACAATGCGAATATACTGACACAATCCTAATTTTCTTGCTAGACACTGTCAAATCTATCCACATCAGTCGTTCGTTTACATACCTTATTGCAACTACGCTGGGTTCCATTTCTTTTCTGATGTAATGCCCTACACCCCATTGTGCTATTCCTGCTTTGACTCCTGACAGGTAGACCTTGTATTCTCCCACTTCCTCTTCTTTCTCACCCCTTACCCGAATGTCACTAACAGCTAAAATGTCCAGCCCCATCTTACTTGCAGCCTCTGCCAGCTCTACCTTCTTCCCAGAGTAGCCCCCATTGATATTAATAGCTCCCCATCTCATTACCATTTGTTTGCCAAGTCGTATCTTAGGAGTCCCTGGTTTGTCAGTTAGAGGTGGGACTCCGTCACCTCCAAAGGTCCGAGGCATTTTGCTCTGATTGTTGCCAGCATCATATTTAAAGTACCAGGGAAGCAGGTTGCTAGCCTTACTTGCCCCGAGTCCCATTGGGTTTTACCCCTAACGGCTGAGGGACTAACCGGTGGATTAGGTAGTCTTTGCCGTATGAGCACAAAGGTGACCACGACTCAGAATATGTCCGTGATGCCCAGCCTTATTCCAAAGTAACTGGTATCCCGACTGTCGGGACCACTTACTTGGCCACTCATACGTTGCCCGTGGTTCATGAACTAGGACATGACTACAGGAACCCTTTTTAGAATATTTAGAGTTGTTCTAATTTCCGTGAAGAATGCTGGTGCTGCCTTCACTTTCTTAAAGTTTTGTGGATTGGCCTTTTTAGTACATTCTTGAGCTACTTCCACTGAACCATTAATCTCAATTTGCAGCTAGATTTAGAAAATTGTCGTTAAATGTAGTCACAACTGGTGAATTGTCGGTTAGAAAATTGTTGTTTAGTTTAACAGTTATGGTATCTTGTTCACGGACTGCCTTCCCTGTATCCCAGGTGACAACATCCCTCATGGTTTTGATTTTCTACATTATTTATTTCTGTCAGAACATGCATACTTCTTGACATTTCAACGGCTTTTCTTAAAATACTACTGTATCTTTTGTGGCATGCACGTAATGTCAGATTTTGACTCATCCTGATATTTCTATAAATTCCTTTCTTCCTCTTACATGGTATTTTAATTCCCTTAGTTATCCTCTTCTTACTTTTTTTCATTGGATCTTCTGGATAACTTTTTGGGAAGGAACTTTCGAATATTAACACATCGCAGGCTGTTATTTTATGTAGAAATAAACACTATTTCATATTTTGGCAAGTAGCTAATTTCAACCCGCTTGGATTATGGATATGTATGTAGCATGAAGCTCACGTAATAGCAGGTACAGATACGTGGTTGAAACGTAATATTGATGGCAGTGAGATTTGTGGGGAAAATTTAAGTATACATAGAAAGAGTAGGCTAATGGGAAACGTGGTGTATTTGTCGCAGTAGACACGACAGTAAAATCCATCGACATAAAAACTTATGCTGCATGCGAGATTGTTTGAGAAAGACTCCGTATTAGTGGCTGCCAACAATCCTGGATCCTTCTATCGCCCAACAGACTCACCTTCTGATGTAACCGAAAACTTTAAAGATAACCTCACTTCGCCTGTACGTAAGATCCACAATCATAGCGTCATCATCGGTAGAGACGTTAATCATCCAACAATGAATTTTCGAAAATTTCAGTTTTGTTAGTGGTGGGCGACGCTGAGAACTGCCTGCACTATGCAGCTCGAAACCCCTCTCGTGATGGAAGTATATTAGATGTAATGGCAACAAACAGACCAGACCTCTTTTAGGATGTCCACATCGAAGCCGGTGCCAGTGTCTATAAGGCGGCTGTGGCAACAATGAAGAATAAACTACAAAAGATAACTAAAACAAGTATAAAGATATAAATGTTCAGTAAACTAGATAAATAAACGATAGAGCCATATTTCAATGAAGAACAGGACAGGCGCATGTAGAACGTAGAACTATGGCTCAAGTTTAAAGAATAGTTGGTCACACGCTGAGTAGAGCAGTCCATAGTGGGAGGGACCCTGCATGAGATACAGTCACTGTAAGGAAACTTTTAAAGAAAAAGAGACTACCGTATAATAGATGTATAGCCGGCCGTCGTGGCCGAGCAGTTCTAGGCGCTTCAGTAAGAAACCGCGCTGCTGCTACGGTCGCAGGTTCGAATCCTGCCTCGGGCATGGATGTGTGTGATGTCCTTAGGTTAGTTAGGTTTAAGTAATTCTATGTCTAGGGCACTGATGACCTCAGATGTTAAGTCCCATAGCGCTTAGAGCCATTTGAACCATTTGAATAGACGCAAAACAAAGCAAAGGCTGTAGTTAGAGAGACCTGAATGAAATACTTTTGCCTGTCACAAGAGCAATGCGTGGTGCCTTCAATGGGTACCGTAACGGAATATTTTAAAATTGGCTTACACAAAACCCAAAGAAATTCTGCGCATACGTCAAGCTTGTTAGTGGCACTGAAGTTAGTGTCCAGCCACTCGCCAATGAGACAGGATCTGAAATTGATAACAGAAAAGAATTAGACTGTGCATTTTATTACAAACTTGAAATAATT
This sequence comes from Schistocerca cancellata, assembly GCF_023864275.1. Taxonomy (NCBI): domain Eukaryota; kingdom Metazoa; phylum Arthropoda; class Insecta; order Orthoptera; family Acrididae; genus Schistocerca; species Schistocerca cancellata. The sequence continues at coordinate 184,243,013 of NC_064631.1, read as the reverse complement.
TTAAATAATGTAATATTACTAGTACGTAGGTGAAACGTCAAAGGTAATACGCAAAAGCTGAGATGTTCAACTTCGTTTTCAAATGTTCCTTTAGAAAGTAAACCCCAGAACTGACCCCATTTTATACTCGTACTCCTGAAAAGACGAGTGATATATGTATTGGCCTCAGTGAAGTTGATAAACAGCTGATATCGTCAAAATGTATCAAAGCTCCAAGGCCCGATGGAATATATGTCATCTTCTATACTGAATTTGCAATTGAGATAGCCCCCCCCCCCCCTTTTAACTACAATCTGACGTAAGTTCCCCGAACAAAAACACGTGCCCATTATATGAAAGGAAGAACATATCACATACGTTTACGAGAAGGATAGCAGAAGTGATCCATGAAAATACCATCCAAGATTCTTGGATTCGTTGTAGTATCTTAGAACGTATTCTGAGCTAAAACATAATGAGATATTTCGAAGACAGAGACCTCCCCCATGCCAACCAACATCGATTCCGGAAACAGCAGTCATATGAAACTCAGCTCACAGTTATCTCATATACATCAACACTGCACAAGCCACCTGACGGTGTGTGGCTGAGAGTACTTTTCGTACCACTAACTGATCCCACTTTACCTGTTCTACTCGCGTATGGCGCGTGGGAAGAATAATTGTCGGTGAACCGTTGTAATGGCTCTAATTACTCTAATTTTCTCATCTTGATCATCTCACGAGATGTAAGTGGGTATGTTATCCGAATCTTCTCGGAAAGTACTCTCTCGCAATTTCAATAGTACATCTCTCCGTGATGCATAACGCTTCTCTTGCAGAGCCTGCCACTGGAGTTTGTTGAGCATTTCTTTATCTCTCTCGCGCCGACTAAACCATCCCGTGACGAAATGTGCCGGTCTTCATTGGATCTTCCGCATCTCTTCTACTAGTCAGACTTAAGAATCTGTGGAATAAGTGCCTTGTAAGTCATTTCTGTAGTAGATGAATTACATTCCCTAACGATATTTCCTGTGACTATCAGTCTATCATCCACTTTTCCAGCTATTTTTTTTTAAATATGCTCATTCACATAATGTGCTCTGGAGAGCTACTCCTAGATATTTTACGTAGGTGCTATTTCCAGCAATTTGTCATCAACAGCGTAGTTGTACAGTAATGGATTTCTTTCCCTATGTACAGTACAGAGCCAAAAATATTGGTACAAGTGATCTAATATCGTGTAGAGTCTCCGCGAGCAAGCAGAAGTGCCGGAACACGATGTGGTATGGACTCCACTAATCCCTGAAGTAGTGCTGGAGGGAACTGACACCATTAATCCTGCAGGGCTGTCCATAAATCCATAAGAGTACAAGGGGTGGAGATCTCTTCTGAACAACACGTTGCAAGGCATCCCAAATATGCTCAATAATATTCTGGTCTGGAAAGCTTGGTCGCCAGCGGAAGAGTTTGAACTCGGAAGAGTGTTTCTGGAGACACTCTGTAGTACTTCTGAGCGTGTAGAGTGTCGCTTTGTCCTGCTGGAAGTGCCCAAGTCCGTCGGAACGCTCAATGGGCATGAATGGCTGCAAGTGATGAGACAGGATGCTTACGTACGTGTCACCTGTCAGAATCGTACCTAGACATATCAGGGGTCCCATATCAATCCAGTTGCCTCACACCATTACAAGGCCTCCATCAGCTTGAAGAGTGTGCAGGGTCCATGGATTCATGAGGTTGTTTCCAAGCCCGCACACGTCCATCCGCTCGATGCAATTTCATACGAGGCTTGTCCGATCAGGCAACATGTTTCCAGTATTCAACAGTCCAATAAGGGTGTTGACGCGCCCAGGCGAGGCTTAGAGCTTTGAGTCGTGCAGTCATCAAGGGTACACGAGTGGGCCTTCTGCTGCGAAAGCCCATATCGATGATGTTTCGTCGAATGGTTCGCACGCTGACACTTGTTAATGGCCCAGCGTTGAAATCTGCAGCAGTTTGCGGAAGGGTTGCACTTGTGTCAGGTCGGACGATTCTTTTCAGTCGTCGTTAGTCCCGTTCTTGTAGGATCATTTTCCGGCCACGGCGATGTCGGAGATTTGATTTTTTACCGGATTCTTGAAATTCACGGTACACTCGTGAAGTGATAGTACGGGAAAATCCCAGCTTCATCGCTTCCTCAGAGATGCTGTCCCCCATCTATCGTGAGCCGACTACAGCACCACGTGCAAACTCAGTTAAATCTTGATAGCCTGCCATTGTAGCAGCAGTAACCGATCTTACAACTGCGCGAGACACTTCTTATTTTATACAGACGTTGCTGACCGCGGCGCCGTATTCTGCCTGTTTACAAATCTCTGTATTTGAGTACGCATGCCTATACCACTTTATTTGGCGCTCCAGTGTATACATTACATTTCTTTACGTTCGAGTTTAATTGCCAGAGCCTACTCCATTCTCACTCGTATATTGCTAGTTTCTGGTCAAGGTAGTCAGGTAGATGCAGTATGTCCAGGTTCCTGAAAAGTTCTGACTCAGTACCACACGCTTATTATCAAAACTACTGTCATATTGGGTATCAAACGAAATTTGTTACAGGATTGTTGTTAGAGAGGACACCGCATGTCATCTTGGATGGAGACATTGTCAGATGTAGAAGTAACTTTGTGTGTGCCTCAGGTAAGTATGTTGGGACCATTGCTGTTTGCATCGTATATTAATAACTTTGCGATCAATATTCATAATAACTGCAAATATTTTGCACATGGTGTGTTTATCCATAATGAAGTACTATCTGAAAGAAGATGCATAAATATTCAGTCAGATCTTGAAAAGATTTAAAAGTGGTGCAAAGATTGGCAGCTTCCTCTAAATGTACATAAATGTAAGACGGTGGACTTCATACAGCGAAAAACCGTAGTATCCTATAATGTCAGTGAGTCACAGATGAAATCCGGTAACTCATACAAATACCTTGGTGTATCATTTTGTGGGGATATGTAATCGAATGATCACACAAACTCACTCGTGGGTAAAGCACGCGGTAGACTTTGGTTTCTTGGTAAAATACTAGGGAAATACAATTACTTTGGAAAGGAGATTGCTTCACTCTTGTGACCCATTCTAGAATAATGCTCACGTGTGGGTCCTCTACCAATCAGGACTAACAAGGGATGTTGAACGTATACAGAGGGCAGCACGTATCTCCACAAGTTTGTTTGACCCACGGGAGAGTGTTGTAGAGGAAACTGACCAGGCAGACACTTGAAGATATACCTGAACTATTTGATCTGATCCATTAGATATGGTTTGCGAAAACCATCCTGAGAAAGCCTACGTACTCAGTTTAAATAATGACTACAAGAATATGCTATAACCCCTTACGTGTCGATTCCATAGTGATTGTTGGGGTAGATCAGATTAACTACAGCACGCGCATAGGAACTTACACAATTATTCCTCCCGCGCTCCGTAGGTGAATCGAACAGGGCGAGACTGAAATAATTGGTACGATGGAACATATACTCTATCATGCACTTTACTGTGCTTTGCAGAGTATAGATAGCAGGCGTCTGGGTTACACATACTAATAAAAAATATAATAACTTGAGATGTAATTGAGATATTTGTGTCTACAAGTATGGTAACTCAAATTACATTCTGTGTTTGCCTGCGGCAGTTGGTAACACGTGCGCATGAGCTTAACTGCTTTGTTCATTGTAAACGCGTGTCAGCAGTCACGTGGACTCTACAGCAGAAAGTGTCTTGTTTGCTTTCTCGTGCCGAGGTACAGCCTGTCAAACTGGTACGACGTCGTTTTCAGCGGTGACGCGATCTTTCAGCAAGATGGCATATCGTGACATTAGGGAACATTGTGAGAGATATCTTGCGTCGTGCGTTCCCAGATGGCTGGACTGGGATAGGTACTTCATCGATTGCTTCTGCCCCTAGAGGCGCAGACATTAAGACACTTTTCATATGGTCATATGTTGTATGTTGTATGTTAACTGGGGACCTAGAAACGACGCAGAGGTTCCGTTCCCGCCGCAGCCACAGTGGTCCACAACCCCAGGACGACTACCGCAGTCCTCTTCAACCCTCCGCCGCTCCACGCTGAACCACTCTTTCAGGATTGTTGTGTGGTTCGGCTCCCGGTGGTTCCCCCAGGGTGCGTCTCACACCAGACGAGTGTAACCCCAATGTTTGCGTGGTAGAGTAAGGGTGGTGTATGCGTACGTGGAGAACTTGTTTGCGCAGCAATCGCCGATATAGTCTAGCTGAGGTGGAATAAGGGGAACCAGCCCGCATTCGCAGAGGCAGTTGGAAAACCACCTAAAAACCATCCACAGACTGGCCGGCTCACCGCCGGGCGGATTCGTGCCGGGGACCTGGCGCTCCTTCCCGCTCCGGAAAGCCGTGCAAATAGACCGCTCGGCTAACCGGGCGGGCTTTTTTTTAATGGTGGTTTATCAAGAATCAAGTGTACTACACATCAATCCGTGATCTACCAGATCTGCACCGTCATATTCGTGCATCTGTCGAAAATGTTACACATGGAATGCTGAAAAACATTTGGAGAGAAGTAAGGACTCCGTCATCAGGCCACAAGTGGCCCATCGGGACCATCCGACCGCCGTGTCGTCCTCAGATGAGGATGTGGATAGGAGGGGCGCGTGGTCAGCACACCGCCCTCCCGGTTGTTACGATGGTTTTCTTTGACCGGAGCTGCTATTATTGGGTCGAGTAGCTCCTCAATTGGTATCACGAGGCTGAGTGTACCCCGTAAAATGGCAACAGCTCATGGCGGCACAAATGGTCACCCATCCAAGTGCCGGCCATGCCCGACAGCGCTTAACTTCGGTGATCCGACGAGAACCGGCGTACCAACTGCGGCAAGGCCGTTGCCTGGAGAGAAGTATAGATTAAATGTGTGTCGCATCACTAATGGTGCACATGTTAGGGTTTATTAGCTGTGTAAAAACATTTTGCGTTAGCACACTTGTAGAAACTTACCGTCAACAAATTTCTCAATTACTCTCTAAGTTATTACATTTTATATTATTGTATGTTTAACCCAGACGCCCGGTATATTCAACACTTATATTCCACACTATGTTGCTCGATGCATTACGTGTTCACACCTCTCGCCATATGAGAGTACGTCTAAAAACATGTCGAACATGATTGTTTTTTTGATTCAAGTGTTGTGGTGTGGAGAGACAACGTTGCATCCAAACCCTTGAAAGCGGTACACTGAACGGTCATTGCTATTGCGAAACTGTACTCCTTCCCTTTGTGCGCCTTTTCAGGGCTGCATTTTGCCCCGACGCCATTTTTATGGATGACAAAGTGCGACCGCATCCAAGAGCGTATGTGGAGAAGCTCTTGGAAAGAGAGGACATTCTGCGGATTGACAGGCAAACCCTTTCCCTCATATTGAAGAGACGCAGCAGATACACATGCACAAACGACCATGCAGAAGGTATTAGCGGGGCTAGTGGAGTAATGGAATGGTCTGCCACAAAAACCACTTACCAACCACTTGACCAACATAGGAGCGTGTTGAGAGCATGCGTTACAGTCTGCGGTGATCACACACCCTGCTAAAATATATGTCCCACCTCTTGTAATGTTCAGGGGGTGATCACAAATCGCGGCGTCTTCCTTCCAATTAGTGTCTTTGAATGTAAATGTCATTTCTATCGTCTCTTTGCGTATTTCTTTCAGTTACCTTCTACACTACACAACACTATACAATAGTAGACTATACTGTAGCGGTTCTTTCTATTTTTCCTCTTCACTCAAATGGTTCAAATGGCTCTGAGCACTATGGGACTTAATTGCTGAGGTCATCAGTCCCCTAGAACTTAGAACTACGTAAACCCAACTAACCTAAGGACATCACACACATCCATGCCCGAGACAGGATTCGAACCTGCGACTGTAGCGGTCGCGCGGTTCCAGACTGTAGCGTCCTGAACCGCTCGGCCGCTCCCCTCTTCACTCCTGAGATACAAAAAAATCATAGGAAATATTTCTTTTCACAATTTCCAGGAAAATAATGAACAAACATGATATGGATGGAAATGAAGTATTTTTTGATGATTCACAAAGGCGCAAATAGAAATTTACGTATGTGAACCTCAGATTTTACGTAATATGAAAACTTACGACTCTTTTACTTGTTTTCTTTCGCCCTTCTTCAATTAGAATATTTTATTCAGCAGTTTCATTTGAAACAGTGAACTGAATTTGTTAATGCATACAGAAAAAAGGAAGTTTCTGTTCCGACACTGACATTGTTATCCACTTGCACTTCACTACAGGATAAACTACTACTAACAGCGACGAACACTCCACCACCGGTTGCATTCAATCTATCCTTTCTAAACACCGTCTGTACCTTTGTAAAAATTTCGGCAGAATTTATCTCTGGCTTCAGCCAGCTTTCTGTTCCTATAACGATTTCAGCTTCGGTGCTTTCTATCAGCGCTTGAAGTTCCGGCACTTTACCAACGCAGCTTCGACAGTTTACAATTACAATACCGATTGCTGCTTAATCCCCGCATGTCCTGACTTTGCCCCGCACCCGTTGAGGCTGTTGCCCTTTCTGTACTTGCCCAAGGCCATCTAACCTAAAAAACCGCCCAGCCCACGCCACACAACTCCTGCTACCCGTGTAGCCGCTTGTTGCGTGTAGTGGACTCCTGACCTATCCAGCGGAACCCGAAACCCCACCACCCTATGGCGCAAGTCGAGGAATCTATAACCCACACGGTAGCAGAACCGTCTAAGCCTCTGATTCAGACCCTCCACTCGGCTCTGTACCAAAGGTCCGCAGTCAGTCCTGTCGACGATGCTGCAGATGGTGAGCTCTGCTTTCATCCCGCTAGCGAGACTGGCAGTCTTCACCAAATCAGATACCCGCCGGAAGCCAGAGAGGATTTCCTCCGATCCATAGCGACATACATCATTGGTGCCGACATGAGCGACCACCTGCAGATGGGTGCACCCTGTACCCTTCATGGCATCCGGAAGGACCCTTTCCATATCTGGAATGACCCCCCGGTATGCAAACGGAGTGCACATTGGTTTTCTTCCCCTCTCTTGCTGCCATATCCCTAAGGGGCCCCATTACGCGCCTGACGTTGGAGCTCCCAAGTACCAGTAAGCCCACCCTCTTCGACCGCCCGGATCTTTCAGACTGAGGGGCAACCTCTGGAACTGGACAAGCAGCCATGTCAGGCCGAAGATCAGTATCAGCCTGAGACAGAGCCTGAAACCGGTTCGTCAGACAAACTAGAGAGGCCTTCCGTTCAGCCCTCTGGAATGTCTTTCGCCCCCTGCCACACCTTGAGACGACCTCCCACTCTACCACAGGTGAGGGATCAGCCTCAATGCGGGCAGTATCCCGGGCAACGACAGTCTAAGTCCGATCGGGGGACGCGTGGGACGAGCTGGCCGTCCGAACACAGCAGTTACAGTCCCTATCCATGCTAAAAACTGTTGTGCAACGAACATCTGAACTAATCTACAGACAGCGCAAACAAAGCGACACAAAATTTAAACGGTTATTAAAATACAAGATTGCCTAGTAAATGCAGTAATGCTGCTACTTGCGCACTGCTGACACACTGCTCGGCGGCGGAAGGAGACTACGCGATTTTACACTATTCAGGTACTAAAACGCGATATGACTTGCTGCTGCAGCTGCTTATCCAACAGAAAATGTAGTCCATCAACAAAGGAGGTGGCTTACAAAACACTCGTTCGACCTATACTTGAGTATTGCGCATCAGTGTGGGATCCGTACCAAATCGGGTTGACGGAGGAGATAGAGAAGATCCAAAGAAGAGCGGCGCGTTTCGTCACAGGGTTATTTGGTAACCGTGATAGCGTTATGGAGATGTTTAACAAACTCAAGTGGCAGACTCTGCAAGAGAGGCGCTCTGCATCGCGGTGTAGCTTGCTCGCCAGGTTTCGAGAGGGTGCGTTCCCGGATGAGGTATCGAATATATTGCTTCCCCCTACTTATACCTCCCGAGGAGATCACGAATGTAAAATTAGAGAGATTAGAGCGCGCACGGAGGCTTTCAGACAGTCGTTCTTCCCGCGAACCATACGCGACTGGAGCAGGAAAGGGAGGTAATGGCAGTGGCACGTAAAGTGCCCTCCGCCACACACCGTTGGGTGGCTTGCGGAGTATAAATGTAGATGTAGATGTAGATGCAAGTACCAAAAACACGCAAAGAAATTAAGAATTAAACTATGTAACAAATGAGTGAGCTAGGAGTAAACGACTTGCTGCTGCAGCTGCTTATCCAACGGCGGCAGGGAGCACACTCCTCTATCTTAGTTGCCCTCTGTGGTCCGCCTTTAGTGTCTGCATGATTCTGGTCTGACTCTTTACTTCTTGATGATACATACTGTGCTCGAATCACTTCACACAAATCAAAAATACTGCCTGCTAAGTCGCGTACCAGTCATTTCCTTATACAACACCCAGGAATTTATGGCAGTCAAATCAACAATACTGTAAAATTCATGCATTGGCCAATGTCTTGTACCCGCTTTTGTGGAGTACATCTTTGTCATTTGATCGACAACGTCGACCCCAAATTTTGTTTCATTGTAGAATTGCACTGTTTCAGGAGTCCTCTTCTGACTATCGGACAGGGATACGTGAGAGTCAAGTGAACTCAGTAACAAAAAAATTCTTATATGTTTTCCCTTCATACACTGTTAGTGTTGTTCCATCATCATTTTTATACACAATAGTCGGGTGGAGTGGTTGTTTTCTGGTATTTGCAACAGGAGGCACCTCCCTTCAATTACGGTTCAAAGTATCTAGTAAAGTTGTGGATGCTGCCCTCAGACGGTTTGCAAGGCTTAGAGAAGTAAAGCAACTGTCAGTAGTGACATTCAATTTTTTGCCTAAGTATGGTCCCATAAGCCTAAGAACAACATATTCACCTACGCCTTGGTCAGATGGTCGAAAGGAAACAGCATCAGTGTATGGGAATCCATTCAGTATGTATTTACTAGAAACACCTATCAGTAACCAGAATTTAATGCCAAACTTATCTGGCTTGCTTGCAATATACTGTGTGAATGGGCATCTTGTTTTAGACGGCAAAAGTTGTTCATCAACTGTAAGATAAGGATCTGCTTTATAGGATGACGCACTGTTTTCTATGAAAGAGTTTCTCATACAAGAGCAGATTTGTCAGCCTTGAGGCATTCAGATCTAGTGGACTTAGTGTCAAACCTCATATATTTCATTATTTCGATAACTCTGTTTCGTCCCGTTGTTCAACTAAAAAACGGAGGACCCCATACTGTTGACCACAGGCTTTTGAGAGGAATATTCTTTTCCACGTACACTCCTCTCGCATACGTTAAGGCGACAAAAGGATCCAGTTCTTCAGTATCTACTGTCCAGGAATCGTCTTGTGTTCGACGACGAGCCTCAGCTTCAGTACAGTGCTTGATGTGGCGCATCATGGAAGCACTGAAAATTAACCGCCAAACACTAAGAAGTTTCCCACTTTTAATTTTCCATTTAGCATATGATGTTGGTCCTGACCTCTCCCCCAAAATGTTATGATTTTGTAGACGACCTGAAAACTTATGAAGAAAGAACAGTATTTTTAGAATGTGTAATGTATTATATTACATGAGTATATCTGTTCTTGTAAATTTACAAACTAAAACTCTACACAAAGAGCAGAAATATTACTGACCTGCATTAGAACCCACTGGTACAATTTTCCACACAGTACCATCTTTTGCTGTTTCTTATTCTTCAGTAGGTTGCCCAGTATCAGTTTTTGACTGACTTCCGGGGGAAGCAAATGTTATCCGGGTTGTTGATCTGATAGAGCTAGAATTTGGAACATCAGAAAGCACGCTGGATGTAGAAGCTTCATTTTCCCCTAAATTTAGCGGAAAACTGTCCTGGGCTGTGTTCATCCCATTCGTTGCACGAATCACATTCTTCATCTGCACACACTGGAACTACTACAATTTCTTCGTTGTCCTGATCGCTGTCGGAAAACTCAAATTCTTCACCTGAACTTTCATCTTCTATTTTCTCAGTTCTGACAGTATTTCAGCCTCTGTTAGCCGCTTCTTGTATTCGTAGCTCGTGACTGCAGGGACGACTCTCAGATACCGTCACAAAAGACAATAGCTGAAATCCTTGCGTCAACTCACCAACAATCAGAGCTGGATTGAATGACATTGTTGTCGCATATTTGAGCTATGATTTCATACGCAGTATTGCAAAGAAGTAGCCTCTAAATACAGAGAGATGTTGGAGGAGCCAATTTGGCGGTAAGCTTCATATTTCACAACCTAAAAAAAATAGGACACTCCAAAACGCGGTGGTTAATATTTCATATGACTGATGAAAAGTCACAAAATATCAAGTCAGTCGAACTTATGCTTTGCTCAGAAAACAAGTGAAAAGATCGAAAAGTGGCCAATTTGGCCCCTCGGTGCTTCTAGTGTTAAGGAGAAAGAATCCAATGTTCGAAGTTCCACATACGTGGACCGAGGTAACGAAGAGTTTATAGCTTAGGTCTCATCGAGCTATGTTACTCGTCAGTGACACATGATGCGAAAATTTCTTTTGTCCTTACGTCTTGCACACCAACATATTTTAATAAATTCGAAAAAGAAGAACCCGCCGAAAAGGCAATCTTTCGCGCAGTATTCTTTGACCGTGGCAACTGCGAACATCTTGCCCCATAAGATTTACTACTGTTGTTTGCAATGGAGTGTTCTATTCTATGGACAAATGTATTTTACAGAATACCACTGAGAGACACCAGCCAGCACTTAGAGCCGCGTACTTAGCAGCTCCAGGGTTACGTTCCGACCTACTGAGCCACACTTGAACTTTTTATCAGAGATTACGTTCTATAAAAGTCCGTGTTCACGTTGTAGAGCCTTTTGCCATCACGTACATCTACGGCCGGTGTAGTGATTCATTCTCGTGGGCGTATACAACATTTACATTGATTCGTGCGTGTTGATTAAAATCGTATGGTCACCCAACCAGATAGCTGTAGGCCTAGATGTTATTCACGTTGCAGCGATAAATTTGAGTTTTTCGCTTGATATATGACGCATTGAATCCGGAACAATAAGTTCATTGAACACATCAGAACAGCGGATTTCTGTCTCGGATGCGTTATTTATGCGTATTTTTAAAATCTCCTTATTTATGGCACAGTTCTGCTAAATTCACACGTCAAGCAGATAACGGGTATTATTATTTATGTGATGGAAAAGCAGAAAAATTCATTCATACGGCGTGAACTATAACAGAATGTGTATTTTTTTTTCTTTTTTGTATTTGATTCCCGTTGTCTATAGAAGTTCCGATCAAATTTAACGAATTTACTCCTTAAAATCCTATATTGCCGTTAACAGTTGTGAAATAATTCTTTCTGTGAAATACATATCTTTACCCTTATTCGACATTCGAATTTCTATGAAAGGGCATTTAAATTACAATGCTGACAAGTTACATGGCAGCTCTACGAATTTCCTCACTACAAATTTGCGATGTGTCTTTCGGTGGTTACGTGAGATGAGAAGAATTTTCTACAGGTAAACTTGATGAAACTTGAACTTACCCAAGCGTGAAGAACATTACAGTTAGAGAAGATTATCTGTTTGTTTTCATCGGAGTAAAATGTACTTCAAATTCAAGTAGTAAGAAATTATTCAAATTAAATCCATCCGAGAAAGCGAAAAAATGGTGAGCACATATGTTAATGGTTCTTGTATGTGAACAATGTAAAAATCGTACTGTGGTAGGGAGACTGTATTCGGTTTCAGATTTTCCACATAGCTGTTTTGTTAACTCACTTCAAAGAGCGGAAGAAAGCGGTGACAAGCTAGCTGCAATAGGACGATGCACAGCGAAGTAACGTTCAAGTTGATGTCAGCTCTACCTACTTATGTCTGAATAACCATTTCCATACATTTCAACAACATCAAATGTGTGTCATTTTAGTACATACGAACACTGGCTAATTTATAAGGATATTTTATACCCATTCATATACCTGGTGACAGAGTTAGAGCCTGACCAATTGACCTCACTCTAATATTCAGTTGGGTAGCTCCGTGTAAATACACAATTACCTGTCTACGTGGTTTAACACGATCACAATAGGACCATCCCGCGCTGACAAAACAAAGGCAACTCGAAACGACTAGGTCTTCTTCTTCTTCTTCTTCTTCTTCTTATTCTTCTTTTCTTCTATCCATGTCTATCTCAACGTTGTCGATTCTTTTTCTCTATTTTGGTGTATTACACTTCAGCTATTTAAGGTGAAGAGAAGCTCTTTTCACTGTGTGACAATCATCTCCAAATCTATCTAAATCTTTGAAGAATTTCCCTATGAAATCACTTCCCTGTAAACAACTGCTTTCTCTGTGAAAGTGTGAAAGAACAGTAGACCTGAACTGCGGGGTTTTATGTACGTAGAGATTATAAGAACGAGTTCAATATACATAGGCCTGGAAAAACATACACTGAAGAGCCAAAAAAACTGGTATAAGCATGTGTATTCAAATAGAGATATACGTATTTAACAGGCAAAATACGGCGTTGCGGTTGGCAACGCCTATATCCGACAACATGTGTCTGGCGCAATTGTTACGTCGCTTACTGCTGCTATAATGGCAGCTTATCAATATTTAAGTGAGTTTCAACGTGGTGCTATAGTTGGCGCGCGAGCGATGGGACACAGCATTTCCGAGGTAGCAATGAACGTCCCGTACGACCATTTCGCGAGTGTACCGTGAATATCAGGAATCCCGTAAAACCTGAGATCTCCGACATCGCTGCGGCTGAAGAAAGATCCTGCAAGAACGGGACCAACGGCGATTGAAGAGAATCGTTCAACATGACAGAAGCGTAACCTTTCCGCGAATTGCTGCAGGTTTCAATGAGGGGCCTTCAACAGGTGCCAGCACGCGAACCATTCAACCAAGCATCATCGATATGGCATTTCGAAACCGAAGGCCCGCTTGTGTACCTTTCATGACAGCACGACACAAAGCTGTCAGTTGGAGTGACACTGGAACCCTGATACGTCTAGATACAACTCTGACAGGTGACGCACACGTAAGCATCGTGTCTGATCACCTGCATCCATTCATGTCCATTGTGCATTCCTACGGATTTTGGCATTTCCAGCAGGACAATGCGACAACCCAAATGTACAGAATTTCTACAGAGTGGCTCCAGGAACATTATTCTGTGCTTAAAAACTTCCGCCGGCCCCCAAACTCCCCAGACATGAACGTTACTGAGCATATCTGGGATGCCTTGCATTGTACTCTTATGGATTTATGGACAGCCCTGCAGGATTCATATTTTCATTTCCCTCCAGCACTATTTGAGACATCAGTCGAGTCCTTGGAGCGTCGTGTTGCGGCAGTTCGCGATGGCCGAACAAGATATTAGGCAGCTGCACCAGTTTCTTTGGCTCTTCAGTATAGTTTCTGAGATATGAGCGCCTGTTAATAGGAAGGGCTCAATTAACGTCCGACCAGGAGACGTTCATAGAGGAAGCGCAACGTTCCTCTGTGGCATTGCATCCCCATGGCTTCGCTCTACGTCGTCACACACTGTCTGACTTTTGCCTGATTATTGTTTTGTTGCAAATTTACTTGCTGGTATGCATTGTTGAGCGATTCTGTTGTGTCTATACAGGATTTATACTATTAGGGTAGACCAATTATTTTTATAACCGAATACCTAGAGGATTTAGACGTACAGAAAGACGAGACCAGGCTGTGGGACCTCTCCGATTAATCAAGTGTTCGTAAAATGTGAGCGTCGGGCGTTCACGCACATTAAAACGTGCTGGCAGGGCATTTTTGACGAACCGCACCCATACGCTTTGCTTATGTGATACATCTTTGAACGAGCTAGGCAATAAGTAAATGAGAAAGTAAAGTCAGAATACTCTATACGAAAGAGCATGCCAGTCACTTAGTATGATTTCACATTACAACCTCAAAGAAAGAGTCTCCAAATGGATCACCCTCGGAATGATCCCTAAATATTGTTGCCCTGGAATTTCGTCCTCATTTCACTCTTGTTTTTCAAGGCGCTGAATTTCCCGTCGTATCATCTTGTCATTGGTGAGGTGAATCTGGAACGTCCTTCGACGAGTGATTGTCACTGGATAGCTCCACCTTGCCAGTTTGGGTTATAGGGCGCCAACTTTCGCCGCCTGTCTTTAGAAAATCGCGGAGCAGATGTTAGGCCTCCACGAATAGCGGCGCCATCAGCTACCCGCGGCAAGTTACACAGCAGTTTACACGACGGAATTTCTGGAGAAACGCCTGTGAATGTGCCCAGGTGTCCCTCCTCATTTCCGATCGTCAAGAAGGCTACACTTTAACATTAGATCCGTTAGTTCGTAACTAGGATGCCTGTTGGGCTCCCGTTCAATTCTGTGGTCCACAGGAAACTGGCGGTGTCGAACAATCTTTAAACGAGACAATCCTTTCAGAGCGAAAGTCATCATTAGTAAACCGCACTTGTCCGTGTGAGGTTTTTGGGACGCTCCCTCGATAAGAAGACGCGGTGTATTCGGAACCCTAGTGCTCAGAGCGTTTGGCCGCAAAATACATCATCATGATGCATAATTCTACAACATATACATCAGACTCTAGATGTGTATATCTTTCCACTGATTCGTCTTGCACACTGACTCCACCTCCATCTGTTTACAAAACCGTTTCATATCTCAACTGCTTTTCAGGTTGAAGGTTAAGAATTAATGTGTCTCGTCTATTGGGATTTGGGCACATTGCGCACACTCTCTATTCCTCAATAAAAGTCTTTATTTCCTAATAACAAAACAGTGCGCAGCACACCCAAGATTACCTTGGCTTGTGGAGGTAGGGACGGCGGGGGAAGGTAAGAAGGAGAGAAGTGAATACAAAATTCATCGCATGTTATCTACGATAAATAATAGATCTGTAGAGTCACGTGAAAATAAGCATATCGAGGTGGGCGCAGCCTACATCTAGATCTGCATGGATACTCCACAAATCACACTTAACTGCCTGGCAGAGGGTTCATCAAATCAAGTTCACAATAATTCTCTATTATTCCATTCTCGAACAGCGCCCGGAAAAAAACGAACAGTTTTATGTTTCCCTGCGAGCTCTGATTACCCTTATTTTACTATGAGGAACGTTTCTCTCTATGCATGTCGGTGTCAACAAAATCAAAATATTTTCGCATTCGAAGGAGAAAGTTGGTGATCGAAATTTCGTGAGAAGACATCGCTGCAACGCGAAACGCCTTTGTTTTAACGATGTCTACCTCAAACCCGGTATCGTGTCCATGACATCCTCTTCCCTATTTCTTGATAGTGCAAAACGTGCTGCTCTTCTTTTAACTTGCTCGATGTACTCCGTTAATCCTATCTGGTAAGGATCCCATATCACGCAGCAGTACTCGAAAAGAGGATGTACAAGCGTAGCGTGTGTAGTGTCTTTAGCAGAACTGTTGCATCTTCTAAGATTCTGCCAATAAATCGCAGTCTTTGGTTCATCTTCCCCACAATGCTATCTCTGTGTTGTTTTCAGTTTACGTTGTTTGTAATTGTAATTTCTAGGTATTTAGTTGAATTTACGACCTTTAGATTTGGCTGATTTAACGTGTAACCGAAATTTAACGTATTCCATTTAGCACTCATGTGGATGATCTCACACTTCTCATTATTTATGGTCAATTGTTTGTTTTCGCACCACTACAGACATCATTTCTGAATCGTTTTAGAATATGTTTTGATCTTCTGATGACTGTACAAGACGATAAACGAAAGCAAAAAAAGAATGGTTCAAATGTCTCTGAGCACTATGGGACTCAACTTCTGAGGTCATTAGTCCCCTAGAACTTAGAACTAGTTAAACAACTAACCTAATGACACCACACACATCCATGCCCGAGGCAGGATTCGAACCTGCGACCGTAGCGGTCTCGCAGTTCCAGACTGCAGCGCCTAGAACCGCACGGCCACTTCGGCTGGCAAACGATAGCATCCTCTGCATACAGCCTAAGATGGCTGCTCAGATTGTGTCCTATATCTTAGATGTAGAAAAGGAACAGCAGAGGACCTGTAACACCACATTATGGAACGCCAGAAATCACTCCTGTTTAGCTCTTCTTTATGAAAGAGCAATGTGTTAAATGTTGAGCGTTAATGTACTTGTATTACAGGTAACTGGTGATGTGATTTTAAAGTTCCACATCTCAGTGGACAAAAACATAACCCATATAGGATCACTTAGTTCTCCATCCATGTCTTTGTTTGTTCAGAGCCCTTATTCTCAGGAATGGGTGGAGATATAAAGCTGAAATTTATGTCAAATACCAAGGTCTATGACTCTATGGTATCTTAGCGATGTACGGTCATTGACATCACATATTTTGACATTCCCATATTCAATGTAACAACGTAACGTTGCACATATGTAAGCTGATTTGGCCACCTAGAGTTGGTACGTGGGGAGTGGATTTTCTTTGTGGGGCAGAGAATTAGCTGTGTGGCTCCGGGTGCCCTATTCTGTATCTTTCGGCCATTTCGCCGATAGTTTCGGTACGCTAGCAAGCGAACGGTCTTATTTTCGAAACAGAGCCCCAACATTATTCAGTAAGCATTTAGAAAGCAATGCCGAACAGTCCCAGCGAACCAAAACGCTGTTGTCAGTTCTTTTCACGCAAACCAATGAAAAGCAATCTCCCTCAGATCCGCGCATTCGCACTGCAGCGCCACCGCGACAAGAGTTCGAAGCGGCTAGCAGCCGACACAGGTATGCCATTCTTCACAGTGGCCAAAAATTGTGGTCAGAATTCGTAATACTGTTCTAATTTCGCTGGCCACAGGCTTCCACAAATGCATGGTAACGATAGAATATTGACTGTGTTCTACAAAATGTTGTATATGTCACATTATGTTATTTTATTCTCCTTCACATCGACATCTTGTTTTGGATTTTATGCTTCAGAATGTGTGTTAGAAATGGAGTATAGTATTACATTGTTCAAATAAATCTATAGAAACACCCGAAAAATTCATCATTTTTTCTGTTATCCGTCGTTCCTTATTTGCTTCAAAATTCATGGAGGTACATTACGTCTATGCAACTAACTGAAGGCAGTTTGTTTATTGCCATACATGTTTCTCTTCCTTTATTCATGACGATGTTTCACAAATAAAAGATGCGATATGCGTACGGGAATAACTGACTTCAGTTAGTTGCATAGACGGAACACATCTCCACGAACCTGAAAAATTGTTTAAGAGAGTGTCAAAGAATAAGAAGATGCATAGAATGTGACTGTAGCTCGCTCCTAGAGATCCAATTGATAAAGTGGCCTACTTTCCTATGTGATACATCAACGATTTGATTCATAAAAACAAAATGTAATAAACCGCATTTTCGAGAGCATGTGGCGAGTGCAGCTATAGAAGTTCGTTTAGCTTATAAGATGTATCTGATGAATCAAAATGTTTCATATATGGTGGTATAGTCAGAAAATATTGCAGTGGGAACCTTTCAGCTCTGTCTACTGTTGTTAAGGATTATATCGCAGATAAATACATGTGATAAGATAGAGTATAAAGACGATTGCTGATAGTTTCATTCGCAGTAATTTACGTAGTGCTTTTATATTCCTGTCTGACCACGCTCTCGGAAATCGTTACATATTCCAAATAATAAATGGTGAATTATTTGTGACAAGGATTAGTATCAATGTCACTGTCAGTATGTTCACGCACAGAAATTTCATCTTTCATTTCTTAAACATATGGAAGTCACGAAATCGGAGATACTCGTTACTGAGAAGGCGCGGTCTTATGTGCAATTAAAACGAATATTTCAGAAAAATGCCTAATTTTGACGATTAACGAAGTCTCAGAATGTGTTGCAAACGCGAAGAGGAAAAAAAAAAATATTTTCGTATCCAGCGGTACACGAATCTAAGTGCTTTGCCAAGGCAGTTTTTTTTTTTTTTTAATCTCATTTTGTTCGTTTTCGTTCGTTGTATCTGCTCTGGGCGGACGTCGAAAGACACCCGTTTCAGTTCGTTGTTGATCGATTTACTCATTTTTTTTTTAATACAGAGGGCAGCTAACCCTCTGACCGAACACGCTGAGCTACCGTGCAGGCTGGCAGTTCGGCGCCTTACCAACTTTGCTACAGCAACTGGTACACAGCGGATGCTTTGTTTTATGTAATTGCATTCTGGAGAGACGCAGGCTGACTTCGTTGCCGAAAGTTTGGAAGGTTTCCTCTACCAGACGTCACAAAATTTCTTTTCATTGTTACTTAAAAGTTTTAAATGCATTTCAATACTTAATAGGTAAACCGTTTGTGGAGAAGAGTACGCGAAGTCTGTATTAATTTCAGCTAGCACTCACGTAATATACAATAGCAGAGCCGATGTCTTGATATTTAATGATCTTTAAAATCTTAATTGAATAAAATAACAGATATTTTGAGAGAATATTGACCGAAAACTTTTTGTTTTAGTTTTAATGTTGTTATCATTCACAGTAACAACCTAACCTAACCATATTTCTAACAGAGGAAAATAGTCTATTATGAACTCACTTTCCAACCAGATGCAACCTATGGTGATTCTTTAGTAACACAATCTCTAAATCCAAAGCTAAAACTGCTCAAATATGTTTGAAATAATAAATTACATGTGTAAATAAACCACAGCTAACTAAATTGCAGGGCCGTACCGAAATCCAAAACCTTTCAGTACATTTGTCGAAAAATCGTTGGGGAACCGTTCGGTAAGTGGTCTCAGAAGCTTACTGAATAGGAAATTCTGATGAAGAACCGTAAATGACGTCAGTACCGAGACTAACCTACTGCACCGACCGGTACGAACGACATAGAGTAGGGCCCCGGTACGATCCAGGCAAATGCAGAGAGGAGTACTGTGGCTGGATGTGGTTAAACCCCAAAACTGGTAATTTCGATGGCGGCTGCCTAACTTAGCACAATGCGAATGGTCAGCAATGGCATACTTTGAGAGAAACTGAAACATAGTTTTTACGGATGTTTGAGGATATGTAATAATTTACAATCAAGAAGTAAAGCATATCTGAATACACCTGCAATCTCAGAAACATGAGGTGCATCCAATGGCACTACAATACTTTCAATATCTTTAAAACCACAGAAGTTAACCCTTAACTCGAGAGGTGACTTTTATATAAATTATGCCACGAGGTGGGGTCTCTGGAACCCCTATGTTTAAGCCGAGGTTTAAGGCGTAAATCATTTGAAATTATTAATGTAGGCCATATAATATTTATTTTTACAATTACTTAAGTGTTGTTTTAATGCTTCTAGTGTATTTTATTTCACTAAAAAAAGTCTGTAAAATTATATTATTCATCAGACAAAAGCATATATGTTTATGTGCTTCTTTTAAATGGTAAACACAAATAGACTGTTATAGTAGTGAATTTTACATTCTAAAAGATTATGTAATCTCTGTAGGAAATAAATTTCCAAATAAACATTAACTACAGGTTTAAATTTGCGCATAAGAATTCCACCCGATATCTACAAAAAGAAAGTCTGTCAAATTGACATTCATTGATGGGAACTATATTTTTCTTATCATCACTCAGAACACATTCGCTTTTAAC
Organism: Schistocerca cancellata; assembly: GCF_023864275.1. Lineage (NCBI taxonomy): Eukaryota > Metazoa > Arthropoda > Insecta > Orthoptera > Acrididae > Schistocerca > Schistocerca cancellata. Next base: position 184,223,314 of record NC_064631.1, on the reverse strand, counting down.
AGATACTTTAAGCATTTAATCGCGAAACAGACAGATCCCATCACAAATTTCCTGAAGTTCTTCCTCTGAATGATACTGTTGTTCGATAGCAGAACTGTGATCACTGGCTTATGTAAAATCGTCATCTTTTTCGTTTATTTCTTGACCTATATCACTGACACCTACCTCCATAGACCCAATAACAATTTCATCAAACCCAGGAAAGTTAAAAATGACGCAAATGAACCAGCACATTTTGAGCTATATGGTACCGTACTGTAGAAAACTGGTACCAAGTTACGAAGTGCCGTCTAGGAGACTCCAACACCTATCAGTAACACGTGTCAACAATAAACACAGAAGGAGATAACGCAACCGACAACAAAACATCGTAGGCTAGGCAGTTTAAGGCAGGTAGAGGGAATATAGAAACATTCCACAATTAGCATTGGAGAGCGAATTTTCATGCGGTGTCAGAGATCACACCTCCTGAGTTAAGGGTTAATATTTCACAGTGAGTAAACATTTTCGCAATGAACCTCTGAATAACAAATTTTAAATGATTCATGCAAATTCAACAGACGATATCTCAGATGACATCATTGCACTATACGTATCATACCGCAGTGCCACCCATTCTTATCTATTTTATTTATTGACTTATGACCTCTTTTATATCTTTCTTCCTTATGTAAATGTTTGTCAGAACATGTTATCCTCCTCAATTACACTGCAAATGAATACACTTGTGTATTAATTTGATGAACAGTTTTCTGTTTTGCCATTAACTTCATTCAAATGTTGATAGCAAGAGCTACCTAAGAACGTGCTAATTTAAAGGTGACCAGTTACACGTGTTAGCGGACACCTCAGAAAAGAGAACCGCAAGACGCTTATGTCAAGAAGGCATGAACAAGTGTTTAAACAGTATGTAACGACAATTCGTTGGCATTTAACGTGAGCGCACTTGTACAAGGTTACTAGCTTATTTATTTATGAACAAACATTATTTGTAATTATTGTGAATGTTCTGAGTGTGACCGAATATTTATAGTATGTATTTATGTAAATACTATCGAAAACGGCCAAGTTGAGTCAGATGACGTCTGTAGAACCTAACAGCGGTGTATATTTGGCGGCGATGTGTTTCAGCCAATGGTAAAGCAGACATAACATTACAGGAGTCAAGTGGAGACTGGAAATTTTCGACAGAAGAGCTCAAGGGAGCGATTCTGGACATTTGGTTGTTCGTTCTGGAAGAAGGCAGACCTGCCTTTGGTATCAAGTGGTATGTGAACGAGTGGGCGATATATTCGGGGAAGTGAACAGCCGCTGAGGGACTTTAACTCTTGAGGGCACGTTTACGTGAGTTATGGAAGGAGGCAGACATATCTGTGTTACTCGATGGTGTAGGTGATCGATACTGGGAAGTGAACGGCCGATAACAATAGTCTAACTCCTGAAGAGACTTTGTGTTTTGATATGCCTTTATGTGATCCAGAGTAGGGTTCTAACTTTTTCTGCTTATATTGTGGAACTGAGGATCGAATTACTGTTATTTATACCGCGTGTGTTGAACTCTGAAGGGGTTTTAGCTTGTGAAAATTTCGTATGTTTACGAAATGGCCTTAGTTTTAGCATATTTCTCATTACAGTTTAGTTTCGGGATTCTGCTGCCATTCTCATAACGCTCTCAACGAAACTTTACTCTACGGTCGCAGGTTCGAATCCTGCCTTGGTCATGGATGTGTGTGATGTGCTTAGGTTAGTTAGGTTTAAGTAGTTCTCAGTCTAGGGGACTGATGACCTCAGATGTTAAGTCGTATAGTGCTTAGAGCCATTTGAAAACCTTACTGCATTTAGAAAGAGTATTTTCTAGCTGTCTTTAACTGAATATCGCAGGATCACTTTCCGTTTGTTTGATATGTTCTTTCTTGACGAAACATTATTCAACACAATTCTCTGTAGTTTACATCAATGACAGGTATCAGAACAGAGCCCTTGTTATTAAATTATTCATCTAACATTTATTTTACATTTGTGTGTATTTTATTAAGTCGCAATTCCTGCCGACGTGTAAGCTATTTGACTACAGGACCACAGCTACAGGTTAATATTTTCAACGATATGGCTGCTGGAATGAAAGCAGACGTGCGCGGCCTGACCCTATGACTAGACCGAGCTATCCTTTATGAACGGAGCTGTGCACAGCCTAAATTTGTATACATAATTAAATCGGTGCGGAACCCTGAAAGCACGAATCCAACTCACACTTGTCATTTATTTTCCGCATAAGGCGAGCTATTCCATAATTTTTTTTTTCTGAAACTTTTTTATTTCGTATTTATGTTGAACGTGGTAGGGAAACTAGAAAATCTGAAAAGGGAAATGCAAAGGCTCAATCTAGATATAGTAGGGGTCAGTGAAGTGAAGTGGAAGGAAGGCAAGGATTTCTGGTCAGATGAGTATCGGGTAATATCAACAGCAGCAGAAAATGGTATAACAGGTGTAGGATTCGTTTGAATAGAAAGGTGGGGCAGAGGGTGTGTTACTGTGAACAGTTCAGTGACCGGGTTCTTCTAATCGGAATCGACAGCAGACCAACACCGACAACGATAGTTCAGGTATACATGCCGACGTCGCAAGCTGAAGATGAACAGATAGAGAAAGTGTATGAGGATACTGATAGGGTAATGCAGTATGTAAAGGGGGACGAAAATCTAATAGTCATGGGCGACTCGAATGCAGTTGTAGGGGAAGGAGTAGAAGAAAAGGTTACAGGAGAATATGGGCTTGGGACAAGGAATGAAAGAGGAGAAAGACTAATTGTGTTCTGTAACAAGTTTCAGCTAGTAATAGCGAATACCCTGTTCAAGAATCACAAGAGGAGGAGGTATACTTGGAAAAGGCCAGGAAATACGGGGAGATTTCAATTAGATTACATCATGGTCAGACAGAGATTCCGAAATCAGATACTGGATTGTAAGGCGTACCCAGGAGCAGATATAGACTCAGATCACAATATTGTAGTGATGAACAGTAGGCTGAAGTTCAAGACATTAGTCAGGAAGAATCAATACCCAAAGAAGTGGGATACGGAAGTACTAGGGAATGACGAGATACGTTTGAAGTTCTCTAACGCTATAGATACAGCAATAAGGAGTAGCGCAGTAGACAGTACAGTTGTATAGGAATGGACATCTCTAAAAAGAGCCATCACAGAAGTTGGGAAGGAAAACATAGGTACAAAGAAGGTAGCTGCGAAGAAACCATGGGTAACAGAAGAAATACTTCAGTTGATTGATGAAAGGAGGAAGTACAAACATGTTCCGGGAAAATCAAGAATACAGAAATACAAGTCGCTGAGGAATGAAATAAATAGGAAGTGCAGGGAAGCTAAGACGAAATGGATGCAGGAGAATTTGAAGACATCGAAAAAGATATGATTGTCGAAAGGACAGACTCAGCATACAGGAAAGTCGAAACAACCTTTGGTGACATTAAGAGCAACGTTGGTAACATTAAGAGTGCAACGGGAATTCCACTGTTAAATGCAGAGGAGAGAGCATATAGGTGGAAAGAATACATTGAAAGCCTCTATGAGGGTGAAGATTTGTCTGATGTGATAGAAGAAGAAACAGAAGTCGATTTAGAAGAGATAGGGGATCCAGTATTAGATCCGGAATTTGAAAGAGCTTTGGAGGACTTATGGTCAAATAAGGCAGATGGGATGGATAACATTCCATCAGAATTTCTAAAATCATTGGGGGAAGTGGCAACAAAACGACTATTCACGTTGGTGTGTGGAATATATGAGTCTAGCGATATACCATCTGACTTTCGGAAAAGCATCATCCACACAATTCCGAAGACGGCAAGAGATGACAAGTGCGAGAATTATCGCACAATCAGCTTAACAGCTCATGCATCGAAGCTGCTTACAAGAATAATATACAGAAGAATGGAAAAGAAAATTGAGAATGCTCTAGGTGACGATTAGTTTGGCTTTAGGAAAAGTAAAGGGACGAGAGAGGCAATTCTGACGTTACGGCCAATAATGGAAGCAAGGCTAAAGAAAAGTCAAGACACTTTCATAGGATTTGTCGACCTGGAAAAAGCGTTCGACAATATAAAATGGTGCAAGCTGTTCGAGATTCTGAAAAAGAAGGGGTAAGCTATAGGGAGAGACGGGTCATATACAATATGTACAACAACCAAGAGGGAATAATAAGAGTGGACGATCAAGAACGAAGTGCTCGTATTAAGAAGGGTGTAAGACAAGGCTGTAGCCTTTCACCCCTACTCTTCAATCTGTACATCGAGGAAGCAATGATGGAAATAAAAGAAAGGTTCAGGAGTGGAATTAAAATACAAGGTGAAAGGATATCAATGATACGTTTCGCTGATGACATTGCTATCCTGAGTGAGAGTGAAGAAGAATTAAATGATCTGCTGAACGGAATGAACAGTCTAATGAGTACACAGTATGGTTTGAGAGTAAATCGGAGAAAGACGAAGGTAATGAGAAGTAGTAAAAATGAGAACAGCCAGAAATTTAACATCAGGATTGATGGTCACGAAGTCAATGAAGTTAAGAAATTCTGCTACCTAGGCAGTAAAATAACCAATGACGGACGGAGCAAGGAGGACATCAAAAGCGGACTCGCTATGGCAAAAAAGGCATTTCTGGCCAAGAGAAGTCTACTAATATCAAATACCGGCCTTAATTTCTTAGGATGTACGTCTGGAGTACAGCATTGTATGGTAGTGAAACATGGACTGTGGGAGAACCGGAACAGAAGAGAATCGAAGCATTTGAGATGTGGTGCTATAGACGAATGTTGAAAATTAGGTGGACTGATAAGGTAAGGAATGAGGAAGTTCTACGCAGAATCGGAGAGGAAAGGAATATGGGGAAAACACTGATAAGGAGAAGGGACAGGATGATAGGACATCTGCTAAGACATGAGGGAATGACTTCCATGGTACTAGAGGGAGCTGTAGAGGGCAAAAACTGTAGAGGAAGACAGATATTTGAATACGTCAAGCAAATAATTGAGGACGTAGGTTGCAAGTGCTACTCTGAGATGAAGAGGTTAGCACAGGAAAGGAATTCGTGGCGGGCCGCATCAAACCAGTAAGTAGACTGATGACCAAAGAGATTTATGTTTCAGGCCCTCTCATTTTCGTTTCTTTTTTTAATTTATAGCCTTTCATACAGATGTCTTTACGATACAAGAAGAACAATAATATGCATTACCGAGCGAGGTGGCGGAATAGTTAGAACACTGGACCCGCATTCTGCAGGACGACGGTTCAAGCGAGCGTCCGGCCATCCTGATTTAGGTTGTCCGTTACTTCCCTAAATCTCTTCAGGAAAATTCCGGAATTGTTCCTTTAAAAGGACACGGCCTACTTCCTTCCCTGCCCTTCCCTAATACGATTCGACCGATGACCTCGCTGTTTGGTTCTCTCAACCAACCAACCAATAATGTGTATTATTCATTTCCATGGTTTTAAGTTTACAAGGTGTACCGATGCCCTCCTGTGTTCCGTTTCATGAACAAAAGAGTCGCAGCAGCGACACCATTTGTTAACTTTAGGCAAATTCCGTGGTGATACGCTAGTGATGCTGTGACAGAGATGACGCACGAAAATGATCACACCTGCGAATGCGCATCGAATGTGAAGCAATTAGAATGCTGAAACCAGCTATGCTTCTAAATTTTTTTATGGTGAATAATTTTATATACGAAAAGGCGTGCAAAAACATAATGAAAATCACGATCTGTCTCTCTCTTGTCATTACCTTAGAGTTAATATGAGTTATTCTCACTCTGACAACTGCTTCGTATTGTAAATAACAATTGGGATTGGACACATTGCATAATTAATTACTCTGTGATTTTTAATGAAAATATGTTACAGTGTTCCTAAGGGTTACTTTATTATTTGTTCTTATAATCTAGAGTAAAAATATTTCTTTCAAGTCAAAAGGTTAGCTGTACGTCAGTGATGTGAAGGAATATGTCATTTAGCTATATGAATGTTTTTCTTCTTCTCAGTTGAAATAGTACAACTATCTAGAACGCCAGAAGTGCAAGCAGCAGATTGACTCAGTTAATTCTGAATTTAATCTTGAATGCGAACAGACTATTCATGAATATTTTTCTTAATACTGTACGAATTAGGCATGAAAGGTGAGGTTATAAATCGTAAAGAAGCCTGAATTCTAAACCGTTTCACGTGGGTCTTGATCATACTGCATACGTCTAACTAAGGGTTTGATTCAAGATTCTGGCTAAGTACAGTAGCTGAATTAATAGACTGAAAGTTACGAAGAATATTAATACTGTGAGCAAGTCCAGAGGACAGTGTCATGCCGAACGATCGCCATGTCGTTCTCTTCTGACTGTCGTCGTTCGCGTGCGGTATGGAGTGATGTGGGGTGAGTACACCTCTCACCGGGCCAGTTTCGGGTTTCCATACGTAAGAGCCTCTATTTCTCACGCAAGCAATTTCTCATTTGGCATAACGTGGCAGAGTGCGTCGCATTTCCCTGTTCTCACCAATGAAACGTTTCACAGCAGTACCGAGAACTGATCCAGAGAACTCCGCAAGGCAAGCAGCCTGTATTACCATTCAGTTAGGGGGCGGCCAGAATCTTTGTTAGTGATGAATGGAAATGCCGTGTAGCTAGGGCCTCCCGTCGGGTAGACCGTTCGCCTGGTGCAAGTCTTTCGAGATTACGCCATTTCGACGACTTGCGTGTCGATGGGGATGAGATGATGATAAGGACAACTCAATACCCAGTCCCCAAGCGGAAAAAATCTGGGACCCAGCGGGGAATCGAACCCGGGCCGTTATGTATGACAGACCGTCGTGCTGACCACTCAGCTACCAAGGGCGCACTTCGTTAGTGGTGAAAGGAACGTACTAATCGTGTTTCGGTGCGTCCAGCAGTTCGTAGGCTTCCGCGAACTGTCTGAATGCTGTGTTTCAATCCTATTGCTTCAGAGTGGGTGTTGCCCGCAGTGCACAAAGAAAAAGGATTTTCAGCCTGTCATTCAAAAAGTCACTTTGTAGAACATTCTGACTGATAAGTCATGAAGTTAAAAGTTAGAGGGAGTTTTACGAGCAGGAATATTTAATCTAATGATATAAAACTGAAACATACGTTATTTTTCTACATAATCTTCCTCCACTTCAACGCAATTTCTTCAGCTTTTCACGAGCTTCTTGATTCGGTCGAGAAAAAAGGTTTTTGGTTGCACATGTAAACAATTTTGTACCGCACTTGACGACGTCTGCGTCGGTTGCAAATCTTCTTTTCCTGAGCGGTTCCTTCATTGGTCCAATCATATGGAAACCGCTTGCGTGTGTTCCAGAAATTCGAATCCTCACGGATTCGGGCGTCCGTTTTCGCAGAATGTGGCCGAACCTTATCTTTCTGCAGAATGACACCTTTTCACAGATTACAGATCTGATTGCAGGTTTCAGTTTAGTTCGCAACATATCACAATAGATCTCACTGTTCACAGTTTCGCCTCTTGGAATGAAATCATCGGCTACTAGACGTTCAGTGTCCCAGAATAGTGTTACGAGGGCAGTTCAATAAGTAATGCAACACATTTTTTTCTGAAACAGGGGTTGTTTTATTCACCATTGAAATACACCAGGTTATTCCCCAATCTTTTAGCTACACAACACTATTTTTCAACGTAATCTTCATTCAATGCTACGGCCTTACGCCACCTTGAAATGAGGGCCTGTATGCCTGCACGGCAGCATTCCACTGGTCGATGTCGGAGCCAACGTCGTACTGCATCAATAACTTCTTCATCATCCGCGTAGTGCCTCCCACGGATTGCGTCCTTCATTGGGCCAAACATACGGAAATCCGACGGTGCGTGATCGGGGCTGTAGGGTGCATGAGGAAGAACAGTCCACTGAAGTTTTGTGAGCTCCTCTCGGGTGCGAAGACTTGTGTGAGGTCTTGCGTTGTCATGAAGAAGGAGAAGTTCGTTCAGATTTTTGTGCCTACGGACACGCTGAAGTCGTTTCTTCAATTTCTGAAGAGTAGCACAATACACTTCAGAGTTGATCGTTTGACCATGGGGAAGGACATCGAACAGAATAACCCCTTCAGCGTCCCAGAAAACTGTAGCCATGACTTTACCGGCTGAGGGTATGGCTTTAAACTTTTTCTTGGTAGGGGAGTGGGTGTGGCGCCACTCCATTGATTGCCGTTTTGTTTCAGGTTCGAAGTGATGAACCCATGTTTCATCGCCTGTAACAATCTTTGACAAGAAATTGTCACCCTCAGCCACATGACGAGCAAGCAATTCCGCACAGATGGTTCTCCTTTGCTCTTTATGGTGTTCGGTTAGACAACGAGGGACCCAGCGGGAATAAACCTTTGAATATCCCAACTGGTGAACAATTGTGACAGCACTACCAACAGAGATGTCAAGTTGAGCACTGAGTTGTTTGATGGTGATCCGTCGATCATCTCGAACGAGTGTGTTCGCACGCTCCGCCATTGCAGGAGTCACAGCTGTGCACGGCCGGCCCGCACGCGGGAGATCAGACAGTCTTGCTTGACCTTGCGGCGATGATGACACACGCTTTGCCCAACGACTCACCGTGCTTTTGTCCACTGCCAGATCACCGTAGACATTCTGCAAGCGTCTATGAATATCTGAGATGCCCTGGTTTTCCGCCAAAAGAAACTCGATCACTGCCCGTTGTTTGCAACGCACATCCGTTACATACGCCATTTTAACAGCTCCGTACAGCGCTGCAACCTGTCGGAAGTCAATGAAACTATACGAGACGAAGCGGGAATGTTTGAAAATATTCCACAAGAAATTTCCGGTTTTTTCAACCAAAATTGGCCGAGAAAAAAAATGTGTTGCACTACTTATTGAACTGCCCTCGTAGTAGAATCTTACGAGCTGATGGTTGACGTTTAAATTCCTTAACTTCTAGCGACGTTGGGTGTTTCCAAATCATGCTCGCAGCTTTACCTCCTCGTTCATGATGATGCACAAACGTTTCGTCTACAGTAACGATTTGCTGTAAATATCAATCTCCCTCGCGATGACAAGGGCCACGCGAAATGTCCATCCTTTGCGCCTTATGCTGCGCTGACTACTCTTTCGATACCCTCCTTCCACACACTTTCCGAAAATTTAGCCTGTCGTTTAAGACGGCATACGCGGAACGACGACTGATATGTAAAGTACTGGTGATTTCGTCCACTCCGGTTCGTCATCACCATACCCTCAACGACTTCCAGGCTGTCCTCAGTTGTTGACGTCAATGGTATGCCCGACTTTTTATCATCACATGGAGCAGTTCTTCCCTGTTTGGAGAAGTCTATCCATTCATAAATCTTGCTTCTCGATAAACAGTTGTCACCATACTGCGCTTACATTCAACAAACAATTTCCGCAGACTAAACACCTTCCACAAATAAAAAGCGAATCACCGCCCTCATGCAGATCGAGAATGGAGCTGCCATGTTTCACGGTCCGCTACAATAGTACCACTAACGATGGAATAGAAGTGACACGTCATATAAAACTGTTGCAGACGACAATACTTCAGCCCTAGATACTAGCAGTGTTACCAAGCCCTAGGATGAGAAACTGCGAAAGTCCCTTTACTTTTTGACTTCCCCTCGTAATTTATCATTTCCATCAGAGTTGCAAGTAATATTTTTATTAGTGACTAGTTTCGAACTTCCTGTTTATTCACTAATAATTACCTGTATTAGAGGACACAATGTTATTAACAAAACATGAAATAAAACATTTTGAGCCGGCCGGGGTGGCCGAGCGGTTCTAGGCGCTTCAGCCTGGAACCGCACGACCGCTACGGTCGCAGGTTCTAATCCTGCCTCGGCCATGGATGTGTGTAATGTCTTTAGGTTAGTTAGGTTTAAGTTGTTCTAAGTTCTAGGGGACTGATGACATCTGAAGTTAAGTTCCATAGTGCTACGAGTCATTTTTGAAAACTTTTTGTGTGCACCACTTACGGCAGAGGAATAAATCTTTTGTGACATACCTCCATTTGTAACATTTCACTGTAAATATTACTTTGGTTTTTACATCAGATAATTATACAAACAGTAATTGTGATTACGTCTGAAATCATTGTCAATACAGTATCTACGTATTTAGATGTCACATTGTCATGTCTGCGAGACAGAGCGTATGGGCAAAAATAAACAATGGAAGATGCGTCAAAACAAATAATACGTCCATCAAATTTGGAACGTATAAAGGCAACCATAATACAGTCAAGAAACATTTGTTACTTTGGTCTACTGTAAAAATAAATGTATGATGTTCATGGAAAGATTCAAAATGAAGGTATGTCACAAGATTTATTGCACTGCAGTAAGCTGTGCACACAAAAGTTTCAAAATGTTTTATTTGATGTTTTGGAAATATCATTGGATCTTCTAATACAGATAATCGTTTAGAATGAACTAAAAGTTCGAAACTAGTCACCAATAAAAATGTTATTCGCAACTCTGGCTAAAACCTTCATTAATCAGTTAAAAATATACTAATTTGCTGATCCTGATACCAACACACTGTTAGAATCGCGTAGATTCTGATTTCTCTTTGAGCGTCTGCATCAACAATTACTAACTACTAATACTATGCCATATCATTTTTTATTACTCGGGCTAGTGGAAAAAAATGTCTCTTTATGGATTTGACATTACTCTTCGAGATGGAACAATAAGCAGCCTATTACACTACTGGCATTTAAAATTGTTACACCACGAAGATGACGTGCTACAGACGTGAAATTTAATCGACAGGAAGAAGATGCTGTGTTATGCAAATGATTAACTTTTCAGAGCATTCACACAAGGTTGGCGCCGATGGTGACAACTACAACGTGCTGACACGAGGAAAGTTTCCAACCGATTTCTCATACACAAACAGCAATTGACCGGCGTTGCCTGGTGAAACGTTGTTCTGAAGCCTCGTGTAAGGAGGAGAAATGCGTACCATCACGTTACCGACTTTGATAAAGGTCGGATAGCAGCCTATCGCAATTGCGATTTATAGTATCGGGACATTGCTGCTCGCGTTGGTCGAGATGAAATGACTGTTACCAGTATATGGAAACGGTGGATTCAGGAGGGTAACATGGAACGCCGTGCAGGATCCCAACGGCCTCGTATCACCAGCAGTCGAGATGACAGGCATCTTATCCGTATGGCTGTAACGGATCGTGCAGCCACGTCTAGATCCCTGAGTCAACACATGGAGACGTTTCAAGACAACAACGATCTGCACGAAGAGTGCGACGACGTTTGCAGCAGCATGGAGTATCAGCTCGGAGACCACAGCTGTGGTTGCCCTCGCCGCTGCATCACAGACAGGAGCGCCTGCGATAGTGTACTCAACGACGAACCTCGGTGCACGAATGGCAAAACGTCATTTTTGCGATGAATCCAGGTTCTGTTTACAGCATCATGATGGTCGCGTCCGTGTTTGGCGACATCGCGATGAACGCACATTGGAAGTGTGTATTCGTCCTCGCCATACTGGCGTATCAGCCGGCGTGATGGTATGGGGTGCCATCGGTTACACGTCTCGGTCACCTCTTGTTCGCATTGACGGCACTTTGAACAGTGGACGTTACATTTCAGATGTGTTACGACTCGTGGCTCTACCCTTCATTCGATCCCTGCGAAACCCTACATTTCAGCAGGATAATGCACGACCGCATGTTGCAGGTCCTGTACGGGCCTTTCTGGATACAGAAAATGTTTGACTGCTGCCGTGGCCAGCACATTCTCCAGATCTCTCACCAACTGAAAACGTCTGGTTAATGGTGGCCGAGCAACTGGCTCGTCACAATACGCCAGTAACTACTCTTGATGAACTGTGATATCGTGTTGAAGCTTCATGGGCAGCTGTACCTCTACACGCCATCCAAGCTCTGTTTGACTCAATGCCCAGGCGTATCAAGGCCGTTATTACGGCCAGAGTTGGTTGTTCTGGATACTGATTTCTCAGGATCTATGCACCCAAACTGCGTGAAAATGTAATCACATGTCAGTTCTAGTATAATATGTTTGTCCAATGAATACCCGTTTATCATCTGCACTTCTTCTTGGTGTACTAATTTTAATGGCCAGTAGTTTAGCTGCAAAATGGAAAGTTTATTTAAACACTTTGACCGTTGTTTTAACGTGTATAAAGACGTCGTATTCAGAATGAAATTAATGACAACTGGGTAGCGTCCAAAACCGCTTCCAGTCTTCTCGGAATGGATAGTTACAGGTTCTGTCTCAAGAGAATCATATACCATTCTTGGAGTTGGCTGCGATCGCACAACCTTCTATGCAAAGCAGGCCACAAAATTTCAATAATATTGAGATCTGACGTATGTGGAGGACAGAGGAGATGAGGCAATTCATCCACATGCCCACACAACCGCTCCTGGACGATCTGAGCTGTGTGCACAAGGGCCCTGTCACCTCGGAACACAGCATCACCACTGGAGAACAAACATTGTACAATGGGATGCACTTGATCAGCCAAAATGGTAGCGTATCCTGTAGCAGTAATGACCATAGTTGTTACGATACGCATTGAGTACGGCTGCGCACAACGTCATAGTACCGCCGCCATGTTCCGCTTTTGGGAGGTAACCTGGGCCAAAAGTAGAAAACAGTGTGATCAAATAAATTTCTTCCATTGCGCCATAGATTTTTAGGCGCCACTTTTTCCTTTTACGGGCGTTTGCATCTGTTATGAGTTGTTCTGAAGTTGCTGTAATGTATTTATCGTCACAATCTTCAATGACCATCTGCCTCGATCAATGAACACTATAACGGGACATACATCTCTACCATTATTTTTCGTCAACAGTCGTTGTCGATACCAGTATTATTTCTCAAATTTTTGAAATGTAAATATTATCTCGGCTGCTTTTCTGAAAACTTTCATATTATTTTATATGCAGTAGGTTATATATCAAGCTAAAATTTATGAAAAGAAATTACTTTATTTTCGACGTTTCAATCGAAAGTCATAGCTCTGAATGAACAGTTTGAAGTTACAAATCATTTGGCACACTTGAAATTTCTGTTATAAATCACACAATCTAGTAGAATTAGGGAACGATTGATGTAAATGGGGGAAAGAAATACAGTAGATGAAGAATAACGCCTTCAACATCAAGTAAGGCTTGATGATGGCGTCCTGAAGCGCTGAAACCGGTAGCTACACAATAAGTAAGATCATAAGGACGGTTGTATGCGTTTCATTTTCTTACAGCGGTGAACGGCCGTGGTTCCCAAGACCTCCAGTCAAAAGGATGGACATACAAAACTTCACTGTCACTGTGCTGCGCTATGATGCTGACTGCTGTAGGTGAGGTCTCGAACTGGGGCAGAGCTCTTGTATGCTCGATATACACTCCTGGAAATGGAAAAAAGAACACATTGACACCGGTGTGTCAGACCCACCATACTTGCTCCGGACACTGCGAGAGGGCTGTACAAGCAATGATCACACGCACGGCACAGCGGACACACCAGGAACCGCGGTGTTGGCCGTCCAATGGCGCTAGCTGCGCAACATTTGTGCACCGCCGCCGTCAGTGTCAGCCAGTTTGCCGTGGCATACGGAGCTCCATCGCAGTCTTTAACACTGGTAGCATGCCGCGACAGCGTGGACGTGAACCGTATGTGCAGTTGACGGACTTTGAGTGAGGGCGTATAGTGGGCATGCGGGAGGCCGGGTGGACGTACCGCCGAATTGCTCAACACGTGGGGCGTGAAGTCTCCACAGTACATCGATGTTGTCGCCAGTGGTCGGTGGAAGGTGCACGTGCCCGTCGACTTGGGACCGGACCGCAGCGACGCACGGATGCACGCCAAGACCGTAGGATCCTACGCAGTGTCGTAGGGGACCGCACCGCCACTTCCCAGCAAATTAGGGACACTGTTGCTCCTGGGGTATCGGCGAGGACCATTCGCAACCGTCTCCATGAAGCTGGGCTACGGTCCCGCACGCCGTTAGGCCGTCTTCCGCTCACGCCCCAACATCGTGCAACCCGCCTCCAGTGGTGTCGCGACAGGCGTGAATGGAGGGACGAATGGAGACGTGTCGTCTTCAGCGATGAGAGTCGCTTTTGCCTTGGTGCCAATGATGGTCGTATGCGTGTTTGGCGCCGTGCAGGTGAGCGCCACAATCAGGACTGCATACGACCGAGGCACACAGGGCCAACACCCGGCATCATGGTGTGGGGAGCGATCTCCTACACTGGCCGTACACCACTGGTGATCGTCGAGGGGACACTGAATAGTGCACGGTACATCCAAACCGTCATCGAACCCATCGTTCTACCATTCCTAGACCGGCAAGGGAACTTGCTGTTCCAACAGGACAATGCACGTCCGCATGTATCCCGTGCCACCCAACGTGCTCTAGAAGGTGTAAGTCAACTACCCTGGCCAGCAAGATCTCCGGTTCTGTCCCCCATTGAGCATGTTTGGGACTGGATGAAGCGTCGTCTCACGCGGTCTGCACGTCCAGCACGAACGCTGGTCCAACTGAGGCGCCAGGTGGAAATGGCATGGCAAGCCGTTCCACAGGACTACATCCAGCATCTCTACGATCGTCTCCATGGGAGAATAGCAGCCTGCATTGCTGCGAAAGGTGGATATACACTGTACTAGTGCCGACATTGTGCATGCTCTGTTGCCTGTGTCTATGTGCCTGTGGTTCTGTCAGTGTGATCATGTGATGTATCTGACCCCAGGAATGTGTCCATAAAGTTTCCCCTTCCTGGGACAATGTATTCACGGTGTTCTTATTTTAATTTCCAGGAGTGTATATTGACGTAAGTGCGAGGACACTGCATTACTGAGAGCGAGGCGTGGTCCTCTGCAGCGCCTCCCTTACGTCGATGCAGGCGACTCCGAGCCCTCATTAATGTCTGTGTATCGATGTAGACTTGCAGAAAACTATGACCACCGACCTACTATCGATATAATTACGTCCAGGTGATTGCAGCATCACCTGGCGAGGAACGCCTGCTAGTAGGACACGCGTGGCGCACGTTGTATCAGTGAGAGTGCTGTCCGTGTGTAGAATGGGGAAGATGCGCGATCTGTTCGAGTTTGGTCAAAAGCAGATTGTAATGGCCCGGAGGCTCGACAGGGGCATCTCGCAAACTGCACGATTTGTCGGGTGTTCGGGGAGTGGTGTGGTAAAATGGAAATGGGCGTTTGGCGTCATTGGCCCGGAGGCCCCTTACAGGGCAAGTCTGGCCGCCTTGGTGCAGGTCTTATTACATTCGACGCCACATTGGTCGACCTGTGCGCCGTATGGAGATGAAATGATGATGAAGACAACACAAAACCCAATCTCTGAACGGAGAAAATCTCCAACCCAGCCGAGAATCGAACCCGGGCCCGTAGAACGGCCATCCGTGTCCCTGATCACTTTTTTTCTTTTTGTTAATCTCATTTTGTTCGTTTTTGTTCGTTGTATCTGGTCGGGGCGGACGTCGCAAGACACTCGTTTCAGTTCGTCGTTGATCCATTAATTCAGTTTTTTATTACAGAGGGCAGCTAACCCTCTGACCGAACACGGTGAGTTACCGTTCTCAGCTATCGGGGCGGGCAGTGCTGCGGTGAGTGTCTTCAACACGTTGCGAAACCAAGGAGAAACCACGTCCAAACGTCCAACGTCGGTGGGAGGGGGTTCACCAGCCAGCCGTCATTACAGGTGTCGGACGTCATAGCGCGGGCAGGATGGTAAAACAGAACACGTGGAGAACTGTGGAGGAGCTAACATTAGTCTCTAATGCTTGATAGAGTACAAGTGCGTCTAAACGCACAGTGTACCGAACAGTCTTAACGATTGGCTTCCACAGCCGACGACTCGTTCGTGTGTCAATGTTAATACGACTACATCGGCAACTACGACTGAAATGGGCACGTGACCGTCGTCACAGGACGTTGGCGCACTAGCAGAGCGTTGCATGTTCTAATGGCTCCCGATACCTTCTTCATCATATCAATGGGAGGGCGCGAATCCGTCGTCTTCCAGAGTATAAACTCTTTCACAGCTGTAGTGATGGACGGACACAAGCCGGCGGTGCGAGACATTCACGTGGGCATCCATGCGTCCAGTGGAGCTTGTGCAAGACAACATGACGGCCAAGGAGTATCGTACACTGGCTGCAGGACACGTAAACCCCTTCTTGACGATTTCCCGACAGCAGTGGCATTTTTCAGCAAGATAGTGAGCCATGTCGGAAGGCGAGGAATGTGATAGTCGAGGAACATAGTGGAGAATTCCAGTTCATGTGCTGGTCTCCCAACTCGCCAGATCTGAATCCAGTCGAACACATCTGGTATGTGATTGAGAGCAGCGTCAAAGCTCATCGCCCCTCTCCCTGGAATTTAGGGCATCAGGTGATTTTTGTGTGGTGTCACCGCCAGACACCACACTTGCTAGGTGGTAGCCTTTAAATCGGCCGCGGTCCGTTAGTATACGTCGGACCCGCCTGTCGCCACTATCAGTGATTGCAGACCGAGCGCCGCCACACGGCAGGTCTAGAGAGACTTCCTAGCACTCGCCCCAGTTGTACAACCGTCTTTGCTAGCGATGGTTCACTGTCAAAATACGCTCTCGTTTGCCGAGACGATAGTTAGCATAGCCTTCAGCTACGTCATTTGCTACGACCTAGCAAGGCGCCATGGTTCAAATGGCTCTGAGCACTATGGGACTTAACATCTGTGGTCATCAGTCCCCTAGAACTTAGAACTACTTAAACCTAACTAACCTAAGGACATCACACACATCCATGCCCGAGGCGGCATTCGAACCTGCGACCGGAGCGGTCACGCGGTTCCAGACTGAAGCGCCTTTAACCGCACGGCCACACCGGCCGGCAAGGCGCCATTTCAGTTAGTATTGATATTGTGAATAATGTACAGTCAAGAGCGACGTTCACCATTTATGGATTAAAGTTAAGTATTCCACCAGCTACGTCCGTTTTTTCTAAAGTCTAATTTCCTTGTCCTGTTCCAGACCTCACGCCAGCCTGCGTGAGCTAAAACGCGTGCCTTTCGGCTTCCTCTAGTAACCCGGTGTTGGCTCTCCTGCCAACCCACAACATTTTGTGTCCAGATGTGGCGCCAACTCCTTCCAGTGACCTATCAAGACCTGTCTGCCCCGATACTTGAGTGGTCAGCGTGACGGATTGCCGTCCTACGGGCCCGGGTTCGATTCCCAGCTGGGTTGAGGATTTTCTCCGCTCAGCGACTGGGTGTTGTGTTGTCTTCATCATCATTTCACCACCATCCGGCGCGCAGGCCCCCAATGTGGCGTCGAATTTAATAAGACCTGCTCCAGGGCGGTCGGGCCTGCCCCACAAGGAGCCGCCCGGCCAATGACACCAAACGCTCATTTCATTTCATCAAGGCCTCATTGCTTCCATGCCACAATGCGTCGCCGCTGTTATCCCTGTCAAAGATGGAAATACCGACTGCTACGTAGGTGGTCAGAATGTTCTGGTTGATGAGTGTATGTTGCCGACTTAGGTGTCGGTGAGGCACCGCAATGTGCGGACGGATCTCGATTTGAACCGTCATCGTCCCCACTGCGAGCCCCATGTGCTAAACTCTGCTTCATCAATATCATTTACCGATTTACCACTGGAAAAAGAAAGAGACGTGCCAGACTTACAGGACATCTGATTCTCAGAATACGTGAAAGACTGTAAGCTACCAAGTGCCATTAAACCGACGAAAATCTGGCCGTATAGTTCTTTAGAATGTGATTACATTCGTTTTAATTGAGAAGTGGAGACTTAACTCGGACTTGAAAATTTTTTTCTTGTTTTGATGTCCTCGAACTATCCTGTGGTTCAAAATGGTTCAAATGGCTCTGAGCACTATGCGACTTAACTTCTAAGGTCATCAGTCGCCTAGAACTTAGAACTAATTAAACCTAACTAACCTAAGGACATCACACACATCCATGCCCGAGGCAGGATTCGAACCTGCAACCGTTGCGGTCATGCGGTTCCAGACTGCAGCGCCTTTAACCGCTTGGCCACAACGGCCGGCTAGAATTTATCAGAACACTGTAGTTTCTTCACAACCAGGCCTTTGCTATGCGGTCGAGTCTCGAAAGAACACTTCAGTACGTAAAATGCTTTTAAAACAGTTATCCAATCTCGCATACGTACCGAGCGAGGTGGCGCAGTGGTTAGCACACTGGACTCGCATTCGGGAGGACGACGGTTCAATCCCGTCTCCGGCCATCCTGATTTAGGTTTTCCGTGATTTCCCTAAATCGCTTCAGGCAAATGCCGGGATGGTTCCTTTGAAAGGGCACGGCCGATTTCCTTCCCCATCCTTCCCTCACCCGAGCTTGCGCTCCGTCTCTAATGACCTCGTTGTCGACGGGACGTTAAACACTAATATCCTCCTCCTCCAATCTCGCATAATTTTTTGCTGAACAGGAACTGCCTTTTAAGACCTTTTATTCACTCTTGCGGTCTTATCGTAGCTCTGCAATTGACTTCTTCTTTAACAGACCGAAGTTTTCATCAGATTCCACGTGAGAGTGTTATTTTATTGTAAATGATATTTTGGCGCTATCCAATCTCTCAATGGCATGAACGATATACTGAAGGTATAAGATCACTGCATAGTTCGTTTTGTGTACCGAGCACGAGTCAGAGAATATTAAAAGAACCCTCACTTTTGCACATAATTGTGTAAGAAACTGTTTCATTCGCTACGGTCGCAGGTTCGAATCCTGCCTCGGGCATGGATGTGTGTGATGTCCTTAGGTTAGTTAGGTTTAAGCAGTTCTAAGTTCTAGGGGACTGATGACCACAGCTGTTAAGTCCCATAGTGCTCAGAGCCATTTGAACCATTTTTGTGTAGTAGTGTCGTAGCTAACAAAGGTTCGGTAAAAAGTATATAATATGGCGGACGTAATTGGAAGTGGAGTTCGAAGTGGTGACGGGGATGCAGTACACAAACCTAGGCTTGTTAGATGTCAGGGGATAAAAAATACGGATTTTAAGTTATTGACCTGGAGGAACAGAATGCTGGTGCAGTACAAATGTTGGTCGTCAGAGAAGAATTCGTTGCGGAAGCGCAGGTTGAATTACGTATATAGTCACAGTCATCTGATACACACAGCTTGGCGAGATGGAGATATTACTGTTGAGTAGCACCTAGAGCCTAGTTGCGGACCCACACCACAGAGCTGCGTGTTCCGATTTCCATGCGACCCTCAGGCGGAAGCAGAACTTCCAGAACTGTAAACAACGGACAGTGGAACACAAGCAACGCGGCCTGAGGTTAATTTGGCGAAGTATTGCCAACCAAGAGCCTACCCTGGCCTGTGCATTCATAAAACACCGGCGCCCAGGCGTGTTTCAGGCAACTCTGCCGTGTCTTGCGGAAACACACTATTTTGACGTCAGCGCACTGGGCAGGTAATATCCATTACCAACCCACACTGTGATCTCTGTCACTGTTTCGCACTCCCATAATTCATAAGAGCATTTCCTGAGCAGTACGCCCTGTATAATTCACACGGGGCGTCTTTATTAAAGCTCATAGGAACAAGTCAAAGTAACGACCGCTAGTGTAAATGTATCAACTACGCAGTACGGAATGCCATCAAGTTCCCTAAAATATATCTGCTGTCTCTTGTAGAGTACAAAGACAAAGGCAGCAAGGACCTTACAAACATGTTGTTAATTAGATTCTAGTGGAGTTTCATACACAAACGATCTCACGAAACCGCACAGCAAGAAACACCCACAGTGGAAACATCACAGATCATTTGCATTGATTTTTCAATGAACACAACCAATGTCGGTGCATAACCATATATAGCCTAGAAACACATCCGTGACGCGCGCTGGTCCATTCAATACCTTATCCTGTCAAGCCAAACAATGACAATACGTAGCCAAAAATTGAGAGACCAGTCTGTCTCCGGTCATCAATTTCGAAAGTAACTGAACGCTTTACACCCATTCCACAAAACGTGGAATGACAAATTAGTTATACTAGGTACTCAGTTCGATTTCGACTAAAACACTCGGATCCAGAGATGATCGTCGTCTTACATCCAGTGATCAATGTGTAAGGTTACCGAGCATTTCCGCAACACTCTCCTACTGATAGAAGCGAAAAATAACAGACCTGAATTACTTCGATGTATTCGATTAACACAATCTGCTAGGGATACCTCAATGTCAAGAAATAGCCAAGGATGGATCCCTTTAATTTTTGGGCATCACTTTCCCAGGATTCACTTGACGTTCTGCAGTCAACCGTTCCCCAACCCGCAGGTAACCGAATAGCAAAATAATTACTGGCCCTCTTGTTCAGCATCTCTCATTGTTATTTTTAACAGCATTAGGCGTTTAGATGCTCACGCCATCAACTTTAGATGGAATAAGTTCTTACGTTCACGTAGTTGAATTTATTTGTGAAGCACACATACGTTGAAAGTTCCTGGCAGATTGAAACTGTGTGCCGGACCGAGACCCGAACTTTCGACCTTTGCCTTTCATGAGCAAGTGCTCTACCATCTGAGCTACCCAGGCACGACTCACGCCCCGTCCTCACAGCTGTACTTCCGCCACTACCTCGTCTCTTGCCGCCTAGGGTGGCCGAGCGGTTCTAGGCACTTCAGTCTGAAACGGCGCGACCGCTAGGGTCGCAGGTTCGAATCCTGCCTCGGGCATGGATGTGTGTCATGTCCTTAGCTTAGTTAGGTTTAAGTAGTTCTAAGTTCTGGGGAACTCATGACCTCAGCAGTTAAGTCCCATAGTGCTCAGAGCCATTTAAAACATTTTGAACCTCGTCTTTTACCTTCTACACATAGGCCTAGGTTTTCTATTTGGCAGACGGCTGTGTGGCACGAAGGTTTGCACTGGTGTAAAAACGTTAGTGTTGCTTACAGCAGCGAATGCATTTCTACATGTTCTACACGTATGTGAAAGCTGTATCTGCTGGATAGTCGGTGTAATGTGTTTACTCTATGCTGCCGTAGAGAACGTATTTTTCACTATGCACTTTTCCATGTTACAAAAGTTTGCGATCTTGCAGTTCAGAGATGTTCTCTTGCACAATGATTCTGGACATACGGCAAGAGTTTTTGCAAAGATATGGAGAGTTATTAATATCGTGCATTCTTATTTCTACAAAGTCGTCCATTAATTTGAAATTAATTAATCTACTTTGAAAAGTAGTTTTGCTCTTTGGGCAGCAAAATAACTATGGATAGCCGAAGTAAAAGCGAACATAAAATGAAGACTGCCTATATCACTAATTTCAGAAAAGCGGATTTGTTGTTACCTAATATAAATATTTGTGTTTCGAAGACTTTTCTGAAGTTGTTTGTCTGGAGTGAAACGTAGATCATAAACGGTTCAGAGAAGAAGAGATTTTGAAATGTGCTGCTACTTAAATACTTAACCACAGAGGGGTAGATTGTGTAGTAATCTCATCAGAAGATCAAAACAAACTGTAAAACGGATTAGAAAAGATATCTATATGCTGCAAAAATTGGTAATTGATCCTAAATATTTAAAAGTGTGAGGTCATACACATGAGTGCTGCAAGGAATCCGTTAAACTTCAGTTACACGATAAATCAATCAAATCTAAAGGTCGTAAATTCAACTAAATACCTAGGAGCTACAATTACGAACACTTAAAATTGGAAAGAACTCATAGAAAATCTTGTGGAGAAGGCAAATGCGTTTTATAGTCAGAACACTTTGAAGATGCAACAGTTCTACTAAAGAGACAGCCTGCACTACGCTTTTTCGCCCTCTTTTGGAGTACTGCTGCGCGCTGTGGACTCCTTACCAGGTTTTATTACCGGAGCACGCAAGAAAGTTCAAAGAAGGGCAGCACGTTTTACATTACGGAGAAATAGGGGAGAGTGTGCCGTGGAGATGATACAGGATTTTATGTGGACGTCATTAAAGGCGTTTATCGTTGCTGCGTGATCTTCTCGAAATTTCAGTCACCAGGTTTCTCCTCTGTAGGCTAAAATATTTTATTGATGCCGACCTATATAATGAGAAATGATCATCACAATAAAGAAATGAAAATAGGAGGTCACCCGGAAAGATATAGGTGTTCGATTTTTCTATGCGCTGTTCGAGACTAGAATAATAAAGTATAAGTGTGGATGTGGTTCGATGAACCCTCTGTCAGACACTTAAGCGTGATAAGCAGATTAGACATGTAGATGTAGATGTAAGTCGAGTAGATACAGGGGAGCTACTAAATCGATTTGGAAAAAAAATAATGTTACAAAAGAAGTATTGTGTTGGTAAGACACATCCTGAGGCATGAAGAAATCGTCATTCAGTAATAGTAGGAAGTATTCAATTGGGGCAGGGAGTACAAAAATGATAGGACGGGCACCAGGGAAGAATACATTACCTAAGCTTAGATGGCTGCATGGATGCTTTCTTAGCCTAGAGTAGCGAGGAGAACTGCATTAAACCAATCTTCAGACTGAAAACCGTCACAATATTGAAGATAAAGAAAACAAGCAGTGTGCACTTCAACGTAAAGAGAGAAAACAACTGTGGCACAGTAAGCACAAACCACAAATTTATAAACTGTGTAAAAAACACAAAGATTTCATAGATGAATGTTGATTATCAGTTAACAAGAAATAAACACACAAAGATAACGGGAAAATAATGTCATCAGTATATTATGCTCTTATGGTCCTATCGTGAGTTTGTAACAGCCAATGTGGTGTGGTTACGTACTGTTCCAAAGTACACTCAGTTCTTACCTATGAAATTATTTTCTAGGGCTCGATGAGTAATTCATGTACACATTTAAAAAACTATAGAAAAGACCCAAGAATAGTAAACAGAGCTGTTTAAAACGATTGGGCATCCTTAGAGTACAATATGAGTACATCTACCAAGCTATTGTATCAGGGAAAATATTCTACATCTACATGGACAGTTAGCACATCACACTTAAGTGCCTGGCAGAGTGCTCAAGGAACCACCTTCACAATAATTCTCTATTATTCCAATTTCGAACAACTCGCAGAAAAAAGCGAACACCTATAATTTTCGCGTAACCTCTCATTTCACTTACTTTATTAAGACGATCGTTTCTTCCCAAGTAGGTAGGCGTCAACAGCATATTTTCGGATTGGGAAGAGAAAGTTGATGACCGAAATTTTGTGAGAAGATTCTGCCTAAACGTAAAGCACCTTTGTTTCTATTATGCCCACCGCTAATTCAGTATCCTGTCAATGACACTCTCCCCTTATTTCGCAATAGTACAAAATTTGCTGCTCTTCTTTGAACTCTCTTGATGTACTACGTTAATCCTATATCTGGTAAGGAGTCCACACTGCGCAGCTGTATTCCAAAATAGGACGGACAAGCCTAGTATAGGCAGTCTCTTTAGTAGTTCCGTTACATCTTCTAGATGTTCTGCCAATAAAACTCAGTCTTTGGTATACCTTCCCCACAACACTTTCTATATGTTCTTTCCAATTTAAGTTGTTCGTATTGCAATTCCTAGGTTTTCAGCTATATTCACTCGTTTTCGATATGATTTTTTAGGGGATACCTTTTAGCATTCATGTCGATGACCTCACACTTTTCGTTATTTAGGGTCAATTGTCAATTTTCGCACCATACAGATATCTTTTCTAGATCGTTTTGCATTTCGTTTTGATCTTGTTATGACTCTACTAGACGATAAACGACAGCGTCATCTGCAAACAGCTTAAGACGCTGCTCACATTGTCTCGTAAATCGTTTATATAGTTAAGGAACAGCACAGGGCCTATAACACTTCGTTGGGGAATGCCAAAACACACTTATGTTTTACTCGATGTGACCTCTCTGAACGGAAATCACGAGTCCAGTCGCATAACTGAGACGATATTTCAGAAGCACGCAATTTTCAGGAAGCAACTTCTGTGGTGCAGTATTAAAAGCCTTCTGGAAATCCAGAAATATAGAATCAATTTGAAATCCCCCGTCGATAGCACTCAGCACTTTGTGTAAGTAAAGAGCTAGTTGTGTATCACAAGAATGGTGTTTTCTAAATCCGTGTTGATTGTGTGTCAGTAGGCCGTTCTCTTCGAAGTAATTCATTATGTTCGTACACAATATGTGCTCCAAAATGCTGCTGCAATTGACGTTAATGATACGGGTCTGTAATTTAGTGCATAACTCATATTAACTTTCTTGAAAATTTGTGTGACCTGTGCAACTTTAGCGTCTTTGGGTACGGAACTTTCGTCGAGCAAGCGGTTGTATATGAATGGTAAGTACGGAGCTATTGCATCAGCATACTCTGAAAGGAACCTAATTAGCATACCGTCTAGAATGGAAAACTTGTTTTTATTAAGTGACTTAAGTTGCTTTACTACTCGGAGAATATCTACTTCTAAGTTCCTCATGTTGCTCTTGATTCGAATTCTGGAGTATTTACTTCTTCTTCTTTAGTGAAGGAATTTCGGAAGGCTGTGTTCAGTAATTATGCTTTGGCTGCTCTTTCGTCGATAGTATTTCCATTGCTATTGCAAAGAGAAGGCTTGGATTGTGTCGTGCCGCTAGCATACTGGATTCTAATTGGATTTTCTGTCAGCTTTCGAGACAGCGCTTCCTTGTGGAAACTATTATAAACATCTCGCACTGAAGACCGCGCTAAGTTCTGAGCTTCTGTAAAAGACCGCCAAACTCTGACATTTTACGTTCGTTTCAATTTGGCATGCTCTTTTCGTTGTTTCTGCAACAGTGTTCTGACCTGCTTTGCCGTCCTAGGGGGGATCAGCTTCGTCGTTTGTTAGTTAATTTGGTATAAATCTGACAACTGAAGTCGATACTATTTCTATGAATTCAAGTCACATCTCGTGTACACTTACACCCTTAATTTGGCAGGAGTGGAGATTGTCACTGAGGTAAGCGTCAAGTGAATTTTTATCTACTGTTTTGAATAGGTATATTTTTATTTTATTTTTGGACGATTTGGGGGTTACAATATTCAATTTCGTCATGACAACCCTGTGTTCTCTAATACCTGTATCCGTTCTGATGCACGTTATTAGCACAGGACTATTTGTGGCTAAACAAACACGATCAAAAAACTGAAAGCAGCGTTTCTATCAGAGAATAAAAGTACATAATAAGTTCCTCACAATAATGAAAATGAGTGCTAAAACACATCTGTTTTAAAAAAACAGATAAAACATTATTCATAAGTAATGCATACTACAAAGTTAAAAATTACTCAGAGGAGTCAGAGCAGTAATTCGTAATCAAAGGGAATAATTATAACACCACGTCACAGAACAATACATGATGACATTGAAACTTCCTGGCAGATTAAAACTGTGTGCCGGGCCGAGACTCGAACTCGGGACCTTTGCCTTTCGCGGGCAAGTGCTCTAAGGTAGGAGACTAGTTACTGGCAGAAGTACAGTTGTGAGGACGGGGCGTGAGTCGTGCTTGGGTAGCTCAGTTGGTAGAGCACTTGCCCGCGAAAGGCAAAGGTCCCGAGTTCGAGTCTCGGCCCGGCACACAGTTTTAATCTGCCAGGAAGTTTCATATTAGCGCCCACTCCGCTGCAGAGTGAAAATCTCATTCTGCATGATGACATTGCAGATCTTTTAAAATAGAATCATGTACCAATGTCTCTATTCCTCGACAGCAACGTTTCGTCATTCTCCTGAGTTCAAAATCTCACTCATTTAGGAGGGACGCAGACCCAGTTTTTCAGGTGTACGGAGGAGAGGACATGATGACGTGCATCTGGCATAGTTGCATGTTTGTGGGCCCAGAGTCAGTTTCCCGAACAGAGTGGTGTTATTTTAAGGAACATAGCAACATATTCATTGTGGTGTCAACGCCAGACACCACACTTGCTAGGTGGTAGCTTAAATCGGCCGCGGTCCATTAGTACATGTTGGACCCGCGTGTCGCCACCGTCAGTACTTGCAGACCTAGCGCCACCACATGGCAGGTCTAGAGAGGCGGACTAGCACTCGCCCCAGTTATACGGACGACATTGCTAGCGACTAGACACTGCCGAAGCCTTACTCTCATTTGCCGAGAGACAGTTAGAATAGCCTTCAGCTAAGTCCATGGCTACGACCTAGCAAGGCGCCATTAGCCTTACAGTGATTGTAATTAACCGTATCTGGAGATAGTCATTTGTATCGTCAATAGCGATGTACCACAAGGATGAATTAAAGTTAAGTATTCAAGGAGCTGCATATTTTTCTCTATAGCATTCATCAAGTATCCTGTTCCAGAACTCACGCCAGCCGGCGTGTGTGTACGCGTGCCTATCGGTAACCTCACCCTGTGTCTAGACTCTTGTCTAGACACAACATTCATGAATCAGGAATCACCAGTGTGTGTCCTTAAGTGTACGCATTGATGAAGAGCAAATCTACGATTTATAAAATAAATTACCTGGAGAAAATTATGTATAAATCATACAACACTGCACAAGAGAGAGCAACAAAGTGGAGGAGTGCAGGTGTCAGAACCTTATATACGAGAGGTTGGAATTTGCGTTGTCTAGCCATCTTGATTTAGCTCTTCAGAGCTTTTTCTTAATCGTTCCAGGGTATGGTTCCTTCATTAACATCACGACCGACCTCCTGTTCTAACCTCATAGAAGAACCAATGGGAAGTCAAAACATTATTACCACCGCGACATTTAATGCGACATGGAGGCGTTGTGGACACGAATGCCCAGGAAAAGAATATAAGCGGAGCAGACAGGCACGGGGGTGACGCTAGCGAAGATACTGGTTGCAACTAGACATATCCATTGAGATAAGCGACTTTAACAGAGTATCATTATGCAGAGCATGTGAACGAGTATCTCAAAAGCGATGAGGCTCGTCGAATGTTCACGTGCTACAGACCTGAGCATCCACGGAAAGAGATAGGGCAGTGAAACTACCGCTAGGCGCTAAATGGTTGGACGTCCACGACTCTTCACAGAACGTGGGATTCGGGGGCTTCTTTGCTCTGTAAAGCAGGATAGATGGTGATCTATGGGTTCTCTGCCGAAAGACACTGGTGGTGCACGCACAAGGGTTTCGGAGCACACTGTTCATCGTACATTGCTGAACAAGGAGCTCCGCAGCAGACCACCCAGACATCGTCAGTTACGATTGCAGTGGGTAAGGGACCATCGAGATTTGAGCGTCCATTAATGGAAACGTGTCTGCTCTTGGGATGAGTCACATTGTTGCTACACTAGGTTGATACTCGTCTTCACAAACGCCGTCATCGAGGTGAACGGCGGCTCGAAACGTGTAGCGCGCCACGGGCGCATGCTGGTGGTATGGGAGACATTCTCCTGCGCTTGCATCGGGCCTGTGGTAGTAATCGAAGGCACGCTGACATGCTTGATGTCTTCCCCGACGGCGATGTCATCATTCAGCAGTGTAACTGTCCGCGTCTCGGAGCTAGAACCGTGCTACAGTAGTTTGAGGAACATTATAGTGAACTCACGTTGATGCTCGGCGATCAAATTCGCCTGACGTAAATCCTATTGAATCCATTTGGGTCGCTAGCGGGAGCCGTCACCACGTACGCGAACCATCGGTCGGTTATTTACGCGAATTATGTAATCTATGCGTAGACATCGAATGCTACATCCTCCATAAACCTAGCAACAAACTGCTGGATCCCTGATAATCAGTGATGTATTTGGTTCCAAAGAGGGACAAACAAGCAATTAAGCAGGCGATCATTTGTTTTGGCTTATCACTGTATATGTTCTGTATCTATGTGTGTTGTTCAGCTATTTACACTGAAGAGCCAAAGGAACTGGTGCACATGCCTAATATTGTCCAGGGCACTCGCGAGCACGCAGAAGTGCCGCCACACGACGTGGCGTGGACTCGACTAGAGTCTGAAGTAGGGCTGGATGGAACTGACACCATAAATTCGTAGAGTGCGAGGAGGTGGAGATCTCTTCTGAACAACACGTTGCAGTGTAACCCAGATATGCTCAATAATGTTCATGTCTGGGTAGTTGGGTAACCAGCGGAAGTGTTTAAACTCAGAAGAGTGTTCCTACGGGCACTATGTAGCAATTCTGGACGTGTGGTGTTTCGCATTGTCCTTCTGGAATTGCCCAAGTCCGGCGGAATGCACAATGAACATGAATGGATAGAGCTGATCAGACAGGATGCTTACGTACGTGTCATCCGTCAGAGTCGTATCTAGACGTATCAGGGGTGTCATGTCTTTTCAACCGCTCACGTCCCACACAATTACAGGACCTACACCAGCTTGAACAGTCCCCTGCTGACATGCTGAGTCCATGGATTCATGAAGTTGTCTCCATACCCGTACACGTCCATCCGCTCCATACAATATGAAACGAGGCTCTTTCCGACAAGGCAACATGTTTTTAGTCATCAATCGCCCAATGTCGGTGTTGACAAGCTCAGGCGAGGCTTAAAGCTCTGTGTCGCGCAGTCATCAAGGGAGCACGAGTGGGCTTTCGGGTCCGAAAGCCCATATCGCTGCTATTTCGTTGAACGGTTTGCAAGCTGACACTTGTTGATGGGCCAGCATAGATATTTGCAGCAGTTTGCCGAAGGGTTGCACTTTCGTCATGTTGAACGATTCTCTTCAGTCGTCGTTGGTCCCATTCTTGCAGGATCTTTTTCCGGCCGCAGTGATGTCTGAGATTTGGTGTTTTACCAGATTCCTGACGTTCACTGTACACTTGTGAAATAGTCGTAAAGGAAAATCCCCACTTCATCGCTACCTCGGAGATCCTGTGTCCCATCACTCGTCCGCCGACTTTAACACCACGTTCAAACACACTTAGCCGGCCGCGGTGGCAGAGCGGTTCTAGGCGCTTCAGTCCGGAACCATGCGTCTGCTACGGTCACAGGTTCAAATCCTGCCTCGGGCATGGGTGTGTATGATGTCCTTAGGTCAGTTATTTTTAAGTAGTTCTAAGTTTAGGGAACTGATGACTTCAGCTGTTAAGTCCCATAGCGCTTAGAAAGATTTGAATCATTCAAACGCACTTAAATATTGATAACCTGCCATTGTACGAGCAGTATCCGAGCGAACAAGTGTTCCAGACCCTTGTTGTGTTATGTAGGCATTGCAGACATCTGCGCCGTATTCTGGAGGAGGAGGAGGAGGATAGTAGTGTTTAACGTCCCGTCGACAACGAGGTCATTAGAGACGGAGCGCAAGCTCAGGGGAGGGAAGGATGGGGAAGGAAATCGGCCGTGCCCTTTCAAAGGAACCATCCCGCCATTTGCCTGAAGCGATTTAGGGAAATCACGGAAAACCTAAATCAGGATGGCCGGAGACGGGATTGAACCGTCGTCCTCCCGAATGCGAGTCCAGTGTGCTAACCACTGCGCCACCTCGCTCGGTGCGCCGTATTCTGCCTGTTTGCATATCTTTGTATATGAATACGCATGGCTATACCAGTTTCTTTGGTGCTTCGCTGTATTTTCATTGTACTGCAATGACAAATCCTGTAACATTGGAAGATTATCGCTGGATGAATAAACAAAATTAAAAGTAAACGACAGTCACCTCCTATTGTATTTACTATTGTCCCCGAGACACCAGCCGCGGTAACTGCGAAGAATTGGGTGAGTAAATGTTGTTAGTGGTTATGTTGTGAAGCTGGATAACGATGTGGACTAATCCGAATACACTAGTTGTGACGAAAGCTATCTCAGTGCTGGTGCGAATATACAGATCATGTAGAATAGGGATGTAGTGAACGTCTCATAACTAGTAATAGTTACTGTCATATATCGGCATTAGCTGCTGACATTAGTATGTGGTATCGCTAATGTATTGAGCTGATGACATTTGCACAGGAGGTATAGAGCATAGAGATTATGCGTAGGTCTGACGATTATGGCTCACCTGATATAAAAACTACTGTGGCAGGTGAATGTTGTCACTTATTTTTGGTACTTTCAAAGTTTAGTTCGTGTACGAGAATTATTGTTTATAAGGCTATGTATTAGTCGTCAGGGAATACTCATGAAGTGCGTGAGATCAACAGAAGTCTTGGACGCGGAGAGATTAAGACATATATGGTGAATGGCTTAAAGAAAAGCTGTACACTTACTATATGATCGGAAAATGGTATTGCAGAAATACGGGAAAACTTATAATGGGAAACACGAAATTTGGCACAACCAATCACGGGAAACAAATGGGAGTTTTCAAGATAAAATCCATATGCATTGATAGTACAGCCTTATAATTCCGTAGGGAACCATTAAGATAAGATTAGTAAAAGATTGCATATAGGCATATAAAAATATAAGCACTCCGTCGTCAGGCCACGAGTGGCCTACCGGGACCATCCGACCGCCGTGTCATCCTCTGTGGAGGATGCGGGTAGGAGGGGCGTGGGGTCACCACACCGCTCTCCCGGTCGTTATGATGGTATTCTTGACCGAAGCCGCTACTATTCGGTCGAGTAGCTCCTCAATTGGCATCACAAGGCTAAGTGCACCCCGAAAAATGGCAACAGTGCATGGCGGCCTGGATGTCACCCATCCCAGTGGCCACCACGCCCGACAGCGCTCAGCTTCGGTGATCTCACGGGAACCGGTGTAACCGCTGCGGCAAATATAAAAATATAACCGTCGTAATTATAACGTGAGGTGTGTGTAGTAACACGTTTCTTGGCCAAATACAGAATTTCGTGATTAAGGCTATCCGGGAAGCACATGGACTTTCTTGTAGCGTCTCTCACTGCAATGTGTTGAACGTTTCCATTGGAGTCCACCTGAGCTAAATTTACGCTTGATGTACGATGCAGATCTCCTTTGAACCTCTTCTACCTTTTCTGTTAATCCAGTATCGTATGGTTCGCACCACACGAACAGTACCCAAGGATTCGTCTTCTAAGCAGCCTCATTCTGTGGTGACCATCTCAGGGTCCTTTCATCTGCCTTCCCATTCCTAAACTCGAGAAAGAGGCGTTCTTTCAACCGGAAATGGACCAAGAAGAAATACCATGTGAAGACCGCGAAATGACTTCAAACTTTGAGTCACAGCTTGGTCAGGTGGATAAACGATTTTCTACAAGTTTTCTTCTTTTTGCAACTGCCCAGCAAACACTAGAGCATAATCATCACTGGGACAGATGACTAAATGTGGCCACAAATTGTTTCAGCATTGCACTGACCTGCGGCCTAGTAGTAGTTAGCAGTTATTTCCTCCCCAGCAAATGGTTCACATGGCTCTGAGCACTATGGGACTTAACATCTGAGGTCATCAGTCCCCTAGAACTTAGAACTACTTAAACCTAACTAACCTAAGGACATCACACACATCCATGCCCGAGTCAGGATTCGAACCTACGACTGTAGCGGTCGCGCGGTTTTAGACTGAAGCGCCTAGAACCGCTGGGCCACGTCGGCCGGTTCCTCCCCAACAGTGATTAGTGGGGGCAGCTGTTACTCTGTGACTTTAAGGAGTGTCAGCAGCTACCTTGTGCACCGGCGAAAGCACGCTTCCAGGAAAATACCACAGGTCAGCTTGACGTCCCCCCTACAGGCTGTCGTGTCGCGTGTGACAATGATTATTGGCCCAACGGGAGAGACAGTGGTTGGAAGTGGCCAACAACGGGCTGCGATCGGTCAAACCGATTATTCGACCATGGCTTCGAACTTCAAGACGGGAAGAAGTAGTGCTAAGTTGTTTTCGTACTGGACACTGCACAATGACGTCAGCATATCTCCTGCAGCAAAGAGACCCACCGGAATGTAATGTTTTCCGCATGACACATACGGTGCACCTTGTTTCCACGTCTCGTGTTTTGTATACTGACAGGAGGAAGCCGGAAGCCTGTAGGCCGCCGAGGGACTAGCCCCAGTTGTAGGTAATGATGAAACAATAGCAAGTAAATTGTTGATATATTACGTAGCGTCTGGACTCCTGCCAAGTTTAAGTGGTGGACGGTTTAATATGATTTGGGTGGCTGACATCCGCGATAACCAGCCGTCTTAATGCCATCTGCTGTTTTATTAATACTATTAACGTAAGACAGTCGTATGAATAGCTATACCGGAGACTATCTGAAATCTTAAGTGACTAAGGCCATAGTGTGTATCATTTACTTTTCCTTTCAACAACAATAACTACTCTTGAACCAGCGCCACGTTCTTGAGAAAGGGCGCTGATGACAACGCTGTTTACCACCCAACATTTTTAAATCAGTACATCCTGCATAAGCAAGGGTGATATATTGTTCAACAGCAAGCTGTTCCACCGTCACACAGGTAGGAGCGATGAATCTCCAACAAAACGAATGTCAGAAAGTGAACGGTAGTAAAATGTGATGTACGTCCTTCATAAGTAGTTGTAAGATCGAGAAATGAAAACCAAAGTAGAGACATATATTGTACCTCGTGACGTTCACCTTTCGAAATTGTCTTCACCCGATTGCGTCTGCGATATTGCACGCCCTTAACCATTCGATATTTACTGAATGTGTCTCCTTTTTTCTCGTCTTAGGGCATTCAGAAGTAGGATATATGACTGAGAATATGCGACAGAATTTCAGACGTACTGTAGGTCACACGCTAAATACACTCCCGGAAAATGAAAAACGAGCACCATGAATCCGTCGCCCAAGCAGAGGGAAATTTTATTGACACATTCTTCACAACGTATACGACCCTCGATCACACATACAGAGCCATACGCACGTGAATACAGTCAACAGAGAAAGCACAATGTCAGCACTAGTACTGTGTATACCCTCCTTTTGCAGCAACGCAGGGTGCAATTCTCCCATGGAGCCGATCGTAGAGGTCATGAATGTAGTCTTGTAGAATGGACTGCCATGCAATTTCGACCTGGTGCCTCAGTTGGGTCGGGGCTCGTGCCCGACGTGCAGACCACGCAAGACGACATTTCATCCTCTCCCAACATGCTCAGTTGTGGACAGATCAGGGGATCATGCTGGACAGGATAGTTGACGTACACCTTCGTGAGAATGTTGGGTGCCACGGGATACGTGTGGACGTGCATTATCCTGTTGGAAAAGCACTTCATCTTGCCGGTCCATGAAGTGTAGCATGATACGTTGGATGATGGCTTGAATGCACCGTTCACTGTTCAATGTTCCCTCGATGATTACCAGAGGTGTACGGCCAGATACCGGGTGGACGTTGGACCTTTGTTCCTCTTTCGTGTATACCGGTTGATCAAAAAGTCAGTATAAATTTGAAAACTTAATAAACCACGGAATAATGTAGATAGAGAGGTAAAAATTGACACATGTGCTTGGAATGACATGGGGTTTTATTAGAACCAAAAAAAAACCAAAGTTCACAAAATGTCCGACAGATGGCGCTAGACAGCATAACGTCAGTGACTGCGCATGACAATCGTGTATAAAAGGAGCTGTAATGAGAGAGATAATCAGATGCGCCAGCAGTCGCAGCATGTTGACGTTACCTGAAAAGGCGCTTTTAGTGAAGCTGTGTTATCAGAATGGGGAATGTGCTGGTTCAGCGTTACGATCCTATTGTCACAGGAAGGGGATTCGAACGGGTAAAGGTTCGTTGACAAATGCAGCTGTGGCAAGAATGATTTCTAAGTTCGAAGCCACGGGTTGTTTAGACGATAGACCCCGTAGTGGCCGACCGAGCAAAAGGCGTAATGCTGCTGAGACAGTTCAGGAAGAAGGAGGACATTAGTGTTTAACGTCCCGTCGACAACGAGGTCATTAGAGACGGAGCGCAAGTTCGGGTGAGGGAAGGATGGGGAAGGAAATCGGCCGTGCCCTTTCAAAGGAACCATCCCAGCATTTGCCTGAAGTTGTTTAGGGAAATCACGGAAAACCTAAATCAGGATGGCCGGAGACGGGATTGAACCGTCGTCCTCCCGAATGCGAGTCCAGTGTGTTCAGGAAGAAATGGAGACTGTAGTGGGATCGTCTATGCACGGGGAAGGCAGCGCTCGTACAAGCCCACGTCGCACCGCCATTCCATACACTACTGTTTGGTTTGCACTTAGGCGTACCCTCCGATGCTATCCGTACAAAATCCATCCGCAACATGAACTGTTACCTGACGATTTAGTGAAGTGGAGGGCATTTGCGGTGTGAGCGTTTCAAAAGATGGCGGAAGATCACGATTCGTTGAGTAACGTGTTGTGGACCGACGAAGCTCATTTCACGCTCCGAGGGTCTGTCAACGCCCACAACTGCAGAATTTGGGCTACCAAAAATCCTAGAACTTTCGTGGAAACTACATCGCACGACGAGAAAGTCACGGTATGGGTTGGATTTACCACATCTACCGTTATCGGGCCTTTTTTTCTTCGTGGAAATGCGTGATTCTGGTTTTGTAACGGCTACCGTGACGGGTGAGAGGTACGCCGATATGTTACGGAATCGCATCATCCCCAGCCTGGCTGATAAACACCTGCTGGATCGTACGATGTTTATGCAGGATGGCGCTCGACCCCATATTGCTAGACGCGTGAAAGAACTCTTGCGCTCGTCGTTTGGTGATGATCGAGTGCTCAGCCGCCACTTTCGTCATGCTTGGCCTCCCAGGTCCCCAGACCTCAGTCCGTGCGATTATTGGCTTTGGGGTATCGTGATCGACCGACATCTCTAGGGATCCGACGTCAATGCCTCGCCATAACTCCGGACATGCTTTACAGGGCTGTTCACAACATAAGCCGGCCGGAGTGGCCGAGCGGTTAAAGGCGCTACAGTCTGGAACCGCACGACCGCTACGGTCGCAGGTTCGAATCCTGCCTCGGGCATGGATGTGTGTGATGTCCTTAGGTTAGTTAGGTTTAAGTAGTTCTAAGTTCTAGGGGACTTGTGACCACAGCAGTTGAGTCCCATAGTGCTCAGAGCCATTTGAACCATTTTGTTCACAACATTATCCCTCGACTACACTTATTGTTGAGGAATGGTGGTGGACATATTGAGCATTTCCTGTACAGAACATCACCTTTGATTTGTCTTACTTTGTTATGCTTATTATTGCTATTCTGGTCAGATGAAGCGCCATCTGTCGGACATTTTTTGAACTTTTGTAATTTTTTGGTTCTTATAAAACTCCATGTCATTCCAAGCGTGTGTGTCAATTTGTACCTCTCTATCTACATTATTCTGTTATTTATTCAGTTTTCAAATTTATACTGACTTTTTGATCACCGGTATTTTTGCGCTCACCTGCACGACTCTGCACCCGTGTACGACCATCATTGGCACCAAAGCAGAAGCGACTCTCGATCACTGAAGGTGACACATCAGCTTTCGTCCTTCCATAAGCCCGCTATCGTGACACCACTGAACGATGTTGTGGCGTGAGCGGAAGACGCCCTAACGGCATGCGGGACCGTAGCCCTGCTTGTTGTAGACGGTTGCGAATGGTTCTCGGTGATATCCCTGTAGTAACGGTATCCCTACGTTGTTTTGAAGTGACGCTGGGGTCAATTACGGCACTTCGCAGAATGCGACGGACTCGGGGTGCATCTGTGCGTCGCCGCTGTCCAGGCCCAGGTCAAAGGGCACGTGCACCTTCTGTTGACCACTGCCGACAACATTGACCTCACAACCCACGTGTTCCGCATTTCTGCGGTACGTGCATCCGACCTCCCGCAGGCTGTCGCGGCATGCTAACAATGTTGCAGACAGACGGAGCTCCGTGTGCCACGGCAAACGGGCTGCCACTAGTTCTGGAGGAGAGGAACCGCCGCGCAGGTAGCAACATTCCACGACTGACAGCGCGGTTCCTGGCGTGTCCGCAGCGCGTTTGACCATGCGCACGCACCGCCCCCTTGTAGTATCCAGTGCAAGTTTCGCAGGTCTCGTTCATTTTCGTCGATGTGTTCGTTTTTCATTTCCCAGGAGTGTAAGTGTGTCCCGAAGAATAAACTAAATGCTGAGTGAGTTTCAGCTTCTTCCAAAGATGACATTAGAAGTTCAAATGGCTCTGAGCACTATGCGACTTAACTTCTGAGGTCATCAGTCGCCTAGAACGTAGAAATAATTAAACCTAACTAACCTAAGGACATCACACACATCCATGCCCGAGGCAGGATTCGAACCTGCGACCGTAGCGGTCGCTCGGCTCCAGACTGTAGCGCCTAGAACCGCACGGCCACTCTGGCCGGCGACATTAGAAGTTCTCTAAGAAAAATGTGCATGGCACATTCAAACGCCGCTGTAACTTTGGACACAAATAGAGCAAGGACATATTTGAAAGATGCAAAAAACTATGAAATCGTATTTTCTTTTTTCTTTTTGCTTCCGCCTTTATCCCGCATTGTACGCAGGGTTGGCAGAGTTAAGTACGAATTTGGCATGGTTAACCGCAAGGGGTGGCCGGATGCCTTCGTGCTTGTACCCCATATCCCCCGAGACGGAGTTAGTGTACCCCAGCTGTCTGCTTCCAGTGTAAATCGTGAAATAGTGTGAATGTGTTACAAATGTTTGCAAGCCGTGTAACTGAGGCGGGACGTGGGAACAAGCCCCGTATTCACCTAGTAGGATGTGGAAAACCGCGTAAAAACCACATCGAGGCTGGCCGGCACACTGGCCGTCGTCGTTAATCCGCCGGGCGTATTCGATACCCGAGTCCAGGAAGCAGCGCGTTAGCGCTCTCGGCAATCCTGGCGCGTCAAAATACGATGAAATCGTATGATGGCATCAAAACAGCACATGAGAAAATGAAACCTTAAGTACTTATTCCTATTTACCGAACTAACATACCCTGTAATTAAAGCACAGTTCTAGAAATGACAGCTTGGAATATAAAATTACATCGATTGGCTCACAACATATAAGATTACTTTACTCAGAGAGCTGAGAAACAGAGAACGCGTTTCAGTCTGCAAGGGGTACTGCTGGACAGATGTACTGAACTACAGACTTGAGTCACTGATCTCGTTTTGTTGTAGAATTACGAGACTTACTGCACTCCCATAGTGCTCAGAGCCAATCAAACCCTACCATCAGCTCTTACCAACAGGAGTCCTGACTCATTTGACAAGGCTACGGTTTTCCAGTTGTCTTAGCTAAGAACTCGCGTCTGCCGTCTGCTACCATAACCCATTAATGCCAAATTTCACCGCACTGTCCTAACGGATACTTTCGTTGTACGCTCCACATCGATTTCCGCTGTTATTTCGCTCGTTGTTGCTTGTCTGTTAGCACTGGAAACTCTACGGAAATGTCGCTGCTCTCGGACGTTAAGAGAAGGCTGTCGACCA
The DNA here is from genome assembly GCF_023864275.1 of Schistocerca cancellata. Taxonomy (NCBI): domain Eukaryota; kingdom Metazoa; phylum Arthropoda; class Insecta; order Orthoptera; family Acrididae; genus Schistocerca; species Schistocerca cancellata. The sequence continues at coordinate 184,186,019 of NC_064631.1, read as the reverse complement.
CTGCGTTGTCCGTGGTGAAAGGTAATGCCTGAAATTTTGTATTATTGGTACACTAGTGACGCTGTGGATCTTGGAATATTGAATCCCTAACGATTTCCGTCACGGAATATCCCATGCGTCTAGCTCCAACTAACTCTCGCGTTCAGCGTCTATTAATTCCCATCCTGCACCCATAATAACGTTTAAAACCTGTTCAAATGAATCACCTGAGTACAAATGACAGCTCGGGTAATACGTGATCCAGTTATACCTTATGTACCATATACTACCGCCATCTGTATAAGTGCATTTCGGTGTACAGTGATATAACTGTTACGTACTATACACATCTGAATAAATGTCAGTACATTTAATATATAAAACCACAGATAATGAAATCCATTACTTAAATTGTTGTTAAAATTTGTTCATAATGGTCGACGTATGTCTAAACAAGCGCCTAACAAAATTTTACATGGCTCAATCAAGGCACATCGCTAAAAATCTTAGCAACGTATGGTCTCTGTGCACAGCAGTATTGTGAATATGGCAGAATGGTTTGAATTGGTCGTATTTTCTAATGATAGCTGCAGAAATTTAATCACTGCTACCATAAACTTGTTTTTAAGTGTAGTTGCACGAGCAGGAATAAAACGACAATGATTTCATTAATGTTAAAACAATCATTTATCCAAATTCTGTAAATTGACTGGTTCCTCATTTCGATAAAAGGGTCGTTCAAATTATTTATGAAACATGTAATTAACTAACTTACTATCACTCCGAGGTTTCAACCATTAGTACTAGTAAATTACATGAACACAGTGCAAATCCTAGCTTCTTTCACTGTTGCTTTGTGCCTGCGCGGAACAACTAACTCTAACATCTTTGGCAACATGGGGTACACTTAATGACCGCTATTATAGGTCCATCGTCCATATCCACAGAGAAGCCGAGGAAACCCAACTCTGATATGCAAAAGTCTGCTTCAGCAGAATCGCAAATGAATATGAAACTCAAGCCAGAAAAACAAACTGATACAAACAAAACAACTACTTATTCAGAAGAGAACCATTGAAGTACCTCATTAGTTATGATGCCAACACTGCCAAGTTTTTTCAACACTAACTACGTCCGAAGTATCTGACGCTGCAATGCAAGTGTTAGTTCTTCTTCAGAGCGAGTAATAATTTCCAGTACGCATCAAAATCTTTCAGTTCTCCCTCTGTTTCAATACGTCTACGTACGTATTCTGCAGAGTGCCAGGTCAAAGGAAGTTTGTAGCGACGCTAATCCATCATTTTCCTGCTCCACTTGTATACAGAGCGACGGAAATAAATTTCATGTCTCCTTCTGAAGGAGAACTAAATTCGTTACTGTCATTACGCGAGGTGTGCGTTGGAGGCAGTACGAAAATTCTACAGTCTGCCGCTTATGACGTTTCTCTTAGCTTCCACCTATACCTTTCGCAGAGATGGAGATTTCTTCCCTCCAGAGATTCCCATCTAAGCTCACTAAGCAATTCCGTAACACACTCGCACTGATAAAATCGACCACTAACAAATCTAGTACGCGGTTTGTCAGTCACTGCTGATGATTTTAATAGAAAATTTTTGTCAGTGGATGGAGATTTCTTCCCTCCAGAGATTCCCATCTAAGCTCACTAAGCAATTCCGTAACACACTCGCACTGATAAAATCGACCACTAACAAATCTAGTACGCGGTTCGTCAGTCACTGCTGATGATTTTAATAGAAAATTTTTGTCAGTGGGTAAGTGAGAACCCAGGAACTAGACGTTTTGATTACTAGTTAAACACACTGCCCCTTCGCCACTGGCCCATGACATTTGGAAAAAAGAATCGAAGAATAAAAGGTTTTCATATTGTGTTTTTTAGACTTAGCAACTGGAAAAAGATTATGTGACATGATACAGAATACAACAATCGTTCAGGAACTAGCATTCGAAAGCATAAATGGACTCATGAAGGAATGCAAGAAAATATGTTGTTGTTGTTATGGTCTTCAGTCCAGAGACTGGTTTGATGCAGCTCTCCATGCTACTCTATCCTGTGCAAGCTTCTTCATCTCCCAGTACCTACTGCAACCTACATCCTTCTGAATCTGCTTAGTGTATTCATCTCTTGGTCTCCTTCTACGATTTTTATCCTACCCACTTCCGTCCAGTACTAAATTGGTGATCTGTCGATGCCTCAGAATGAGCTCTACGTCCGATCCCTTCTTCCCCAATTCTATTTAGTGCATCCTTACTAGTTACGTGATTTACCCATCTAATCTTGAACATTCTTCTGTAGCATGACATTTCAAAATCTTATATTCTCTTCGTGCCTAAACTGTTTATCGTCCATGTTTCACTTACATTCAAGACTACACTTCATGCAAATACTTTCGGAAAGGTCTTCCTGACACTTAAATCTATACTCGATGTCAAAGAATTTCTCTTCTTCAGTAACGCTTTCCTTGCCATTGCCAGTCTATATTTTATGTCTCCTTCGTCCGTGATCAGTTATTTTGCTTCCCAAATAACAAAATTCATTTAATACTTCAAGTGTCTCATTCCCTAATCTAATTCCCTCTGCATTACCTGTTTTAATTCGAATAAATTCTATTATCCTAGCTTTGCTTTTGTTGATGTTCATCTTGTATCCTCCTTTTAACATACTGTCCATTGTCGTTCAACTGCTCTTCCAGGTCCTTTGCTGTCTCTGACAAAACTGCAATGTTATCGGCAAACATCAACGTTTTTATTTCTTATTCCTGGAATTTCATTCCTACTACAAATTTTTCTTTTACTTCTTTTGCTGCTTGTTCAATATACAGATTGAGCAACATCTTGGATAAGTTACAACCCTGTCTCACTCTCTTCTCAGCCACTGCTTCACCTTTGTGCCCCTCGACTCTTATTATAAGTGCCATCTGATTTCTGTACAAATTGTAAATAGATTTTCGTCCCTTGTATTTTACCTCTGCCTTCTTTAGAATTTGAAAGAGAGTATTTCAGTCAACATTGTCAAAAGTTTTCTCTAAGTCTACAAATGCTATAGATGTAGGTTTCGTCTTTGTTTAATCTATCTTCTATGAAAAATCGTAGAGTCAGTATTGCTTCACGTATTCCTAAATTTCCCTGGAGTCGAGACTGTTCCTACCCCGAGGTCGGCATCTGCAAGTTTTTCCATTTTTCCGTAAAGAATTATTAAACTGGTAGTTCGGTAATTTTCACGCTCGTCAGCACCTGCTTTCTTTGGAATTGGGATTATTATATTCTTATTGTCACATGAATGGATGAATATAGAAGACCTAAAATAATTACGAGTAGGCGAAGTGAAGGGAGGTGATCAATATCTATACTAAGGAAGGGGTGGAGAGATGAAATCGAAAGTGATAACTGACAAGAGAGGCATTGAACAGAAGGACGAAAGAAACAGGTGCCTTGTGGTTTGAGAAAGAATAATAAGAACTGGAAAATTGCACTTTCTCGGGTTAGTTATCGCAAAATGCTTGCAGGTAGCAGTTGCAGCACAGGGTTAGCTTACGGCCCTGCTGATGAGAGAACACGTGGCAGCTAGCGCTGATGGCCAATTTGTAACTCTGTAAGCGAACGCAGGGTGGCTGTTTGTTCAGCGGATGTCCCCCTTCCGCGCCTCCCACGCTCCTTCCCCCTCCCCCCCCCCCCACTTGCCTCCCTCACGGACAAGCCATAGAGCCCTCTCCAACTCCTCTACACACACCGGCTGTAACTAACGTTTTTACCGGCCTAGCATGAGTTTCCCTTCTGGCTGCCGCCGGGGCATTCGTACGGACCACTTTCTGCGCACGGAGCTTTTTGCCGTCCCCTCTCAGCCCCCGTTTAAATTGGAAGCGTGATGAGTGGATGGTTGTGCCGCTAGAGAGGAGGAAACTGCACCATAAGGTGCCGTTTTTGAAGCGCTCTTTCAGGAAAAATGTGGTGAAAACATTATTCTTAGTTATGTAGAGGCTCCGCTGGGTTGTGAAATATTTCTTTCTTTTTGTGATGGCTAATCGTTCAACACCATTCCTCCGACCCAGGATATCCTTCTGCTTGTACATGTTACTAATACTTTTTTTAGTACTTTGAAGTATAGATTAATCCATACAACATGTGTCCAGTTTTTATTGCTTACATACACTGACCAGCCAGAACATTATGACCACCGACCTAATAAGTCAACCTATGGCACACGCATACCAACGGTATAGAAGCTGTGAGGCGTTGGTAGGTCGCTGGAGGCAGCAAATGTACTCGCAGAAGTCACTTCATTCCCGTAAACTCCGGGGAGCGGGCTGATGAGCTCCGGCGCCAGGTCCAATCACGTCCCAGATGTGTTCGATCGGGTTCAAATATGGCGAGTTGGGGGCCAGCACATCAATTACAATTTTCCGCTGTGTTCATCGAATCACTCCATCAAACTCCTGACCTTGTGAAATGGCGCATTGGTTCAAATGGTTCAAATGGCTCTGAGCACTATGGGACTTAATTGCCGAGGTCATCAGTCCCCCAGAACTTAGAACTACTTAAACCTAACTAACCTAAGGACATCACACACATCCATGCCAGAGGCAGGATTCGAACCTGCGACCGCAGCGGTCGCTCGGTTCCAGACTGTAGTGCCTAGAACCGCTCGGCCACACCGGCGGGCGAAATGGCGCATTGCTTTGTTGAAAAATTCCACAGCTGTCAGGAAAAATGATCGGCACGAACAGGTGCAACCAGCGTAAGATACTCCTTGGCCATCATGATGCCTTGCACCAGCTCTGGACCCATGTACGACCACCTGAATGTTGCCCGCAGCATTATGGAACTGCCGCCATCTTGTCTCCGTCCCGCAGTACAGTGTGTTAACTGTAAGACGGCTGATATGTGAGGGGAGTGTGGGGAGAGGAGGGAGCAAGCATTGGCTGGCGAGGGGTGAGGAGCCGTTTGGGGGGGGGGGGGGGGCAAGGCACGCCTGCCAGAGGCAGTGCTGGCACTACAAATTGCGCGTCCTGCTTACACGAAAGCAAACGAAAGGATTGGAAGTAAATCTCGCTTTAAATGTTGTTCGTAAACGAAACTAAAATCGTCATGTACATTAAAATCTATATATATATATATATATATATATATATATATATAAAAATTAATGTATCTATGTCTGCCCTCTGTGCGTTCCCAAACCATTCATCCGATTGCGATGAAATTTTGGTAATTTGTTTTCCGTACTCCCACGAAGGTTCCTAGCCGAAAAAAAATAAAGAAATAAGACACATTCTTGAGGAGACATGAGGTCATAAACAATGAGATGCCACCGCGGGAAAATACCCAGATTTGTGCATCCACTATTTGAGAATGAGAGCACTTAGCGACTAGCAACAAACGTTACATACAGTTTCAAACTTTTACGAAAATTTTTCTCGCTGACACGCAGCACAAAATATTGAAAGAAAAAAAGGTTGTCGCTTACTAGATTTTCTCAGTACATACCGTAAATCTGCCGCCGTAGGCATGACGCTTCAATGTATTATTTCGTTATTATTAAGTCTAATCGCAACATATTTCGCATACAGTATCCACATATATCAGTAAATGCGCCGGCAAATTCATGTATCTTTACGACATCTAATTCAGGAGATATGACATGGTAAACATCGAGATGCGTGAAAAAGTGCCGCGTCAGGCATTACGTTTTGTTCTATTATTTCTTCACTACTAACATTTTTCGCAACACGTTCCGAAAACGTGTTAAAAAAGTATATAAAACCACGGGCGTAATCTTCCAATGCTACGCATGCTTTGTCCTGTGTATGTAGCAGCTCTCACTGAAGATTTGTAAATGGGGTGAAGCAATTTTTTCTGCTCCCTTTCGCAGCATTCAACCACACGCAATATAATTTTGCGAGCATCGCTACGTAATACTGGTTTCCTTCTAATCGTAGGCCTACCGGTAGGGGTTGTTGGCGACTCCCGAGATGGGCCAGCAACTGCCTCTTCACTCATATTGATAATGTTTAGCACAACTGCACAATAAAAACACGCAGAACAGTACAGCGCAAAACAATAACGAAGCAGACGACAATGGCTACCTTGTACAACACAGTCAGCTACGTAATGTAGGCAGCAGTCGAAACTGCGTGCCTACCGAAGCCTCCCGACGTTTACCGACTTCTACCGATTCAGGACTAGGGAGAGGTTTGCCATCTAAAAGTTTACACACTGTATATGTGTCAAGGAGCTGTTTCCATAGAAGACGACGGATTCGCGCTACCCAATCGACATGTTGAAGAAGGTATCCGGATTCGTTAGGCCATGAAACGCTCTGCTACTGCACCAGCGTCCAGGTGGTGACGTGCCCATTCCTGCCATAGTTGCCAATGTCGTGTTTACATTGGCATATGCACAGGTCGTCGGTTGCGGAGGCCCATCGTTAGGAGTGTTTGATGCACGGTGTGTTCAGACACATGCCGCCCAGCATTGAAGTCTGATATTAGTTCTCCCAGTTTGCCGCCTGTCCTGATTTACCAGTCTTCCCAGCCTACGTCGTCCGACATATGTTATGAGTGGTGGCCGTCCTACTCCACGAAGTCCGGGCGTCGTTTCACCTTGTTTTTGCCACATGTTGAAGCCACTCACCAAAGCATTCCTCGAACACCTTCCTCGAACACCGAAAAAGTCCTGCAATTTCCGAAATGCTCTTCCAGACCCTACGGGAAATCACAAACTGTTCTCGGTCAAACTCAGATAGATCATGGACCTTCAGCTTTCTACACATGGACAACACGCTCACTGATACTGCATCCACTGTGCGTGTGTCTGACTAGCAATCATTCCTCCCAGGTGACGCTGCCATCACCTGGACGGTTTTATATCGGCAGTAGGTCGGCGGTCATAATGTTCTGGCCGATCAGTCCATATACAGCTTCGTAGAGGGATTTGTCATTTCTGTTTTAAAGGTCAAGTTTTAAAGCTATGGTTGAAGTTACATAATTTAATTTTTCAACTCTTGAATTGATGTATTGGCTGACTGTGCTGTGACATTTTTAGAAGTGATGAGTATGCCGATGTGGCATTTGTAAACAGATATACTTATGGAAGCGCTTCTTGTACAGAACACAGTAGGCAATATTCTAACAGCGCTGCACCACATTCAAGACTATTGACTGCTATCTTCACTAAACTGCGTGAACCTGGTGCAGTGCCCAACAGTAATATCTCATCTGAACGTGCAGATGCACGGAGTGTGGACGAGGTAGAGGGCAGCACTCAAATGGCAGAACTTTCTCCTTCAACAAGCACACAAAGAATTTCTCCACTTATCGGTGTGACACGCCAGGAATATGACGGACATTATGTACCGTCAAACGGCGAGAAGTTTAAACCCGTAATGCACCCAGAAACATTGTCGAACATGATCGTTGTGGTCTGGAGAGGCATAATGTTTCAAGTGTAAGATGGTCATGTCAATTGGGTTTTTGAACGTCATCGACGCGCACATCAGAAAGAGGGAAAGTTATGTTACTGTCAAACAATTTTTGGTCCTTTTGTGCCCTAGTGCACAATGTTATACGTACTTAATTAAATATTTATATAATTAAAAATCAGTCTTGATCGCAAATTTCTTTTATCGGAGTGACCGGTTTCAATCCTTAAGGATCATCTTCAGACTCCAGAACGTCAGGTGGACTTCCATGCAACAAGTTGCTCTGACCCACGACGCTGAACTGTTCAGCGTCGTGGGTCGGCGCAGCTTGTTCCAGTAACTGTTAGGCTGATTGTGCGATAGTTATCGCACTTGATAGCTCTTGCACTCCTCGGAAATGTGTGGATGATATTTTTCCAAAAGTGAAATGGTATGTCGCCAGACTCATAAATTCTACACACCAACGTGAATAGTCGTTCTGTTGTCACTTCCCCCAATGATTTTAGATATTCTGATGGAATGATATCTATCCCTTCAACATTATTTGATCATAAGTCCTCCAAAGCTCTCCTGAATTCTGATCTGATACTGGATCCCCTATCTCTTCTGACTCCTATTTCTTCTTCTATCACATCAGACAAATCCCCCCCATCATAGGGGTTTCAGTGTACTCTTTCCACCTATCCGCTATCTCCTCTGCATTTAACAGTGGAATTCCCGTTGCACTCTTAATGTTGTCACCCTTGGTTTTAGTTTCACTGAAAGTTATTTTGAGTTTCCTACATGCTGAGTCAGTCCTTCCTACAATCATTTGTTTTTCGATTTCTTCGAATTTTTCATCCACCCATTTCGTCTTAGCTCCCCTGCACTTCTTCTTCATTTCATTCCTCAGCGACTTGCAGTTCCGTATTGCTGTACCTCCCTGAACATTTTTCTACTCCCTTCTTTCATCGATCAATTGAAGTATTTGTTGTTACCCTTCGCAGTTATCATGGACAGCATTCCAGGGGGTGCTTCCAATAGGGTGACATGTTGCTTTGGCCGGCTTAACCACCAGCTCTGTCTCAAATCTAACACATATCGGACACTGACAACAACTCCAACGTCCTTCACGACCAGAATTAACCGGCCCTCTAATGACGGACCAAGTGCAACAAGCATGGAATTCTATTCCACAAACTGACATCCGGCACCTGTTCGACACAATTCATGTACTTTTGCATGCTTGCATTCAACATTATAGTGATTCGATCGGTTATTGATGTACCCAGCATTTCACATTTTCAATAGCTTTTCTCCCACTTGCATTAACCTGTGATCTTGCAACGTTAATCTCTTACATATGTTACCTAAGCAAATGCATTCCCGAAATTTCATTACTCTACATTTATTATTTTATGGTGTTAGGATTACTTTCCGTCATTCTATAGGGAAGACATTTCCCTGAACATAGCGGTTTAGTTGCCCTGAAGAGGACCGCCTGCCTGAGCTGTGGTTGCCACGTCTTCTGCATGTAGGAAATGCTTAGTTGTTTACATTCTGGCTGATCTTTGGTGTGTAAGCAAAAAAGGGAGCAGTCCAGAATGTTTTTCGGGGAATGTCCATTTCAGATATATTAATCTGGGTGGTTCAAATGGCTCTAAGTCAGGGCTTAACAACTGGCCGGTTTTGAGCGCGAATACCCGCGTCTGCTCAGGCACGTGCTAGCGAGCAGGTGGAAGGTCGCGGAGTAGGGAGGGAGGGGAGGGAGGGGAAATGCGCGCGCACGTTTGAATGTGATCTCGCGTTCTTAGCAGATTTAACTAGCCATCTGAATGCTTTGAAAATTTTACTACAAGGTAAAGATCTGCTAATTACTCATTTCATAGATCGAATACGAGTTTTTAAAATGAAATTGACACTTCGGGTGAGTCAGCTGGAAACAGGAAACCTAACTCATTTTCCTAAATTATCATCCATGCAAGATGTTCACAAAGACTGTGAACGTTATTCACATAGCTTAGTTGATCAGCGCTTTCAAGATCTGACAGCACTAGACAGTGATTTTGATCTGTTCTCTCCATATTCAGCGAATATTTAAGAGATTCGTCCTGAGCTGCAGCAAGAAATTATTGACCTGCAGTGTGACAGAGAATACAGAGACAAATTTCAGAACAAGAAAAACATTTTGGAATTCTACAGACACTTCCCTTAGGATAGATTTCCTCGTTTGCACAAACTGGCGGCTACAATAATATCAATGTTAGGTTCCATGTATATTTGTGAACAACTGTTCTCTGCAATGAAATGTAACAGGATGCGCCTGAGAAATGCATTGTCTGATCGAAATTTAAGCTGTACGCTGCGCCTAAAATGCACAAGAACAATTACTCCGAACATAGACGCAATTGTAAAGGGCAAAAAGTACAAGATAACCGAGAATCCCACACTTCAGTGACACCTTTTATTGTGTAACAGTTCACAAATTAATGCGAATGTAGAAGCATACACTAAGATAATAAAATTATGTGGCCTGTGTACATTCTCCTTTATTTGTTTCATTTGTCGCAGTAATAATTGGTGAGTGATATCCCTGCAGGTGGCCGCGGATTTACATTGACTGGCGGCAGCTGTTGTGTGCCCCACGTGACTTTCCCCACTCTCTGCTCTGGTCCGGTAGTGGGGGAAGCGTGCTCGCGCTGCTCCATGCTCGCGCCTTGCTGCTCACAGCTTGCTCCGCGAGCACGTATGTTGTGAAGTTCTGCTCTAAGTACTATGGAACTTGACATCTGAGGTCATCAGTCCCCTAGACTTAGTACTACTTAAACCTAACTAACCTAAGGGCATCACACACATCCATGTCCGAGGCAGGACTCGGACCTGCGACCGTAGCAGCAGCGTGGTGCCGGACTGAAGCGCCTAGAACCTCTCGGCCACAGCGGCCGGCTAATTATGGTCTGTTTTCCATTAGAAAGTGGTCATTGCTCAAGTTTGTTTCAAGCTATCGTTCTTATTCTGAAAAGTAAATAGACAATAGGAGAGACAGATGTCATGCAACAAATAAGGTGTGGCTGAAACATTGAAGGATTATGTAAAGTAGCAACATTAGGGAAAGGTACATGAAAACAGTGTAATGAAAAGCTAAGAGAAGGTCTCCGACGATAGGAGATCCGACATAAATTTCACAGACGGTTAAAGGCATTAGTCAAAACAGAGTATCTGGAGTAGCCATCATTCACTTAGATAAAATTGAGATCGTCGAAAGAACGAATCCTAACGATAGTTTTCCACCTAAAACTCTACAAATTTCTTAGTCGAAATGTCCTCACATTACAAAAAAAGACATATACTGCCGGATTAATAAATCATGGCTGCAAAATACTGCCACAGAGGAATGTGAAAGAGTCTACGAAGGAATCAAGGGTGAAGATCGAACTAAGATCCTCAGAGGAAGATCGACAACAGGCATAGTATTTGTGATGAAACAGGTAACCGAAAAATATGTAGAATTTAATATGGTGATTTCTTTTGAATTAATAAACAGTTTACTTACTTTTTTGCATGTATTTCGTTTTCATTTGTGTGCCTCTTACAGATAAATCGCTAAAAAGGTCTCACATATTCAATAGTGAGACCTTTTTAGCGATTTATCTGTAAGAGGCAGACAAATGAAAACGAAATACATGCAAAAAAGTAAGTAAACTGTTTATTAATTCAAAAGAAATCAACCTAACTATTCAGACATTTATCCCTGTTAGAGACATGACTCACGATGCTTTCATGGAATAGTTTGCAATTGTATACTTTACAGCCACTTCTACTGTTGAGCTAATATTAATAGTGGGCTGCGAAGTGAATAATTTGAATTGCGCGTTGTATGTCTACCACATTTATTGGAATGATGTGAATATTAAAACACTAGCAGTGGTGGAAAACACAAAAAGATCATTTCAACGTGTGTACTTTGCGGCATCAGTGTCCAGGGAAATTACGGTATGGAGAAGGTACGGGGCTTTTACGAAAACACAAATTCTATTTCAGTATAGCTGATTTCCTTCTCCAGCTATCTTGAATGCAAACTTAATACTAATGATCTACATCTACATATACATTTACACTCCGCAAGCCACCCAACGGTGTGTGGCGGAGGGCACTTTACGTGCCACTGTAATTACCTCCCTTTCCTGTTCCAGTCGCGTACGGTTCGCGGGAAGAGCGACTGCCGGAAAGCCTCCGTGCGCGCTCGAATATCTCTAATTTTACATTCGTGATCTCCTCGGGTGGCATAAGTAGGGGGAAGCAATATATTCGATACCTCATCCAGAAACGCACCGTCTCGAAACCTGGCGAGCAAGCTACACCGCGATGCAGAGCGCCTCTCTAGCAGAGTCTGCCACTTGAGTTTGCTAAACATCTCCGTAACGCTATCACGCTTACCAAATAACCGTGTGACGAAACGCGCCGCTCTTCTTTGGATCTTCTCTATCTCCTCTGTCAACCCGACCTGGTACGGATCCCACACTGATGAGCAATACTCAAGTATAGGTCGAACGAGTGTTTTGTAAGCCACCTCTTTGTTAATGGATTACATTATCTAAGGACCGTCCCAATGAATCTCAAACTGGCACCCGCCCTACGAAAAATTAATTTTATATGATCATTCCACTTCAAATCGTTCCGTACGCATACTCCCAGATATTTTACAGAAGTAACTGCTACCAGTGTTTGCTTCGCTATCATATAATCATACAATAAAGGATCCTTCTTTCTATGTATTCGCAGTGCATTACGTTTGTCTTGTTAAGGGTCAGTTGCCACTCCCTGCACCAAGTGCCTATCCGCTGCAGATCTTCCTGCATTTCGCTACAATTTTCTAATGCTGCAACTTCTCTGTATACTACAGCATCATCCGCCTAAATCCGCATGGAACTTCCGACACTATCTACTAGGTCATTTATATATATTGTGATACTTTTCATCACATAGGTTCTTCACATCAGATTCATTTCTTTAACGTTCCACTGTATTGCACAAAACAGAGACGAAACTAAACAGGGTGGCACCATAGCCATACCAATTATTTGTCACAGACTCTCTCGCCATACAACCACTTACGATGGGCATTCAGTATGTAATGCATCAGATTTATTTCTGAAACCAGGTTGGTTTTATTCGGAATTCCAATGCACTACATTATTCACCATTCTTCTGGCTACAAATCCCCATTTCTCAGAACAATCTCCGTACAGTCCGGTGGCCTGACGCCACCTTACTGGGAGAGCCTTCACACCCTCATGGTACCGCTCTACTGGTCGACCTCGGAGGCAACGACTTGCTTCATCAGTAACCTCCCAAGCAACTTGCATCTGAATCCTTCACCCCAGCGGGTTAGTAACGATGAATTTAAACGTTATGCATGATTGCGGCAGTTTTTCAACCATATCCTTGAGCCGTAGTAAAAATTTGCTCTTTTGAAGAGAGTGCCGCAGCGCGTAATGTGAAGCAGTCGCCCTCCGTTTCTGGCGGTGGCGCCGCTGTGACAATCGCAGCTTTGGTGTCTCCCTCTGGCAGGGAAGGGGAAAGGTTGCCTGTTCACCTGCATTTAAGGGGCGCTATGAGCTCCTCAGTCTAGGCAGTGTGGTGTCAGTCTGGGTCAGTCTCTCGTCCCCAGCTTGATAGTCTGCCTGTCGTCAGAATTTGTTAGGCAGTTAGTGTCTGTCTGTCGTCCGGAGTGTTAGTATGTCTTTCGTTCGGATCAATCTTTAAAACCGGATAAATGAGAGTCGTTCCAGTCCGCCATTAAGAGAACTCAGCGGATGGTCGCCCGGTCGGGGCTTAGTTCCTGCATCTGAGTCTGCGCGCTAGGCCGCCAGTCTGCTAGAGTTTGCTCAGGCAACAGTCATTGGCGGTTGGATCGATCGGTTGGTCGGTCGCGCTCTGAGACACAAGATGACTTGTCCGCCTTGAGCGTCGGCGCATGTGAGGTAGCCACGTGAGTCCATTGGCGAGGGGTAGTGGCTTTGCGGTCGACACGAGAGCAACAGGAGTCAACCCGCCACATCAGTCTGGCCGGTGCGAGCTGCGACGCCGTGGTGTAACTGGTTCTCCGAGCGCTTCTGGGCCCCTTCAGTTACCATCTTGTGGAGCTTGGTTGGTTGTTTTGGGGAAGGAGACCAGACAGCGTGGTCATCGGTCTCATCGGATTAGGGAAGGATGGGGAAGGAAGTCGGCCGTGCCCTTTCAGAGGAACCATCCCGGCATTTGCCTGGAGTGATTTAGGGAAATCACGGAAAACCTAAATCAGGATGGCCGGACGCGGGATTGAACCGTCGTCCTTCCGAATGCGAGTCCAGTGTCTTACCACTGCGCCACCTCGCTCGGTGCTGTGGAGCTTGTCTCAGTCCTTTCCTAGTGCACGGATGTCGTTTTGCCAGTGGGCGTGTTTCCTCTGCATGGTTGGTTCCGAGCCAGTATTTCCGCCGTTGTGTGTCTGGAAGTGAGTGGGAGACGCACCAGCAGGACAGTCGCGCGGAGCAGCGGGCAGTCGGTCGGTTGGTACGGACCAGGAAAGAAGGGAGATCGGCGCGCCTTCCTGCGGCCGTTGAAGCGGCTGGCAGCGGACGGTTGGGGAGACCGATTTGAGGGTGCTGCGCCAGGTCTTCTCCAGAAATCGCAGTTATTTGAAGTTAAGTGATTGGTGATATATTGTGTGATTTACTCGTGTAAAATTTTACTTGTTTTCTTGGTCAGTCTGTCGTCCCCAGCTTGCTCGTCTGTCTCTCGTCCGAATTTGTTATGCAGTTAGTGTCTGTCTGTCGTTCGGAGCTGCCTCTGTCATGTTTGTCGGATTCGGTGTGTTAACGAATTTATTGCTTGGAGTGTAACGGCCTAATTCCTGAAATATGTTCTTACCTGTCTGTCATCTTGAGAGGCGGTATATTAGTACTGCAGAGCATGTTAACTCGTTTGGCCAACCTTGTATAATTTTATATAAGATTGCATTTCATGGGCTTCTATTTAAATGGTCATTATAGTATATAACGTTCACACCCTTCTACCGTAATACTTTTCTTAGAAGCTAAAATCATGTTGCACCTTCGGTGGCAAGTTAATCTTTTAATTATAGTGTTTTGTATCATTTCCATCCCTCCAACGGGGTACATACTTTGTGTGCTTGTGTGAATTGTTAAAACTTTTAGTTTAAACTAATCTGGTGTGTTGTAGATTTGCGCCAGTGTAGTCTTTCTGAGGTTCCTGTCAGCGGTCGTGACTACAGCCGTGCCAAAAGGGAGCGGCAAGGTTCTCAGCCCGAAAGCTCATACACTCAAAAAATTTTTTTCTTTCTGACTCTGAATAAATTGTAACTTGATATTTAGGGGGTGCTTTCTGCTTATAATTTTAAATCTGTTTCTTAAAAAAAAGTTTTTAGGAATAAAATTCTGATTTGTTAAAAGCAATTTGATTATGATTTGATCAGATGCTCCCTGGCCCGAGCTTGCGCTCCGTCTCTAATGTCCTCGTTGTCGACGGGACGTTAGACACTAACCACCTCCCTACCTACCTACCCCTACTCACTGGCCACTACTTCCACGCTCACATAGTGTGATTAAATGTGTTAATGTTCTTGATGAATCGATAGTAAATAAAATAAATTTTTAAGAATATTCTTTGAAAAGAAAACCACGTTTCAATCATGAACTGTGTTTCGTATAATGACGTAATTTTGCAGGTACATTCAGTGACATTGTGAACACTATCTGCAAAATGTGTCGTGTATACACATAATAGTATAGAAGTAATAAATTAAAAAGTCTTGCCTGGTGCGGAAAAAGACGTTCATTGTCTTTTTTGCCTAATTTACAGGGTTACCATTATTGAACTACATGAAACACCAAACGTAAATGACTTACAAACTACGGCGTGCACACACTTTATTCAACATTTAATCGTCACTACAGATATCCGGATTTAGGTTATGAAATGTTCGAGATGCGTACCATCACTGGCGATGATGTGGCCCAAACGCCTAGCAAAATATTTTCCATGGCCCGGTGAAGTGTCGGAACATAGATGCTGTCAATGACCTTCTGAATGGCTGTTTTCAGCTCCAATGGGTCTGCCGTTACTGGTGCACACCTTGTCTTTAACATAGCCACACAAAAAGGAGTCGCATACGCTCATATCAGGAGAATATGGCGGCCAATCGAGGCCCATGTCAGCGGCGTCTCGGTACCCCAGAGCCCCCAAAGTGCCGCTCCAGAACATCAAACGCTCTCCTCTTTGTATGGGGTCCAGCTCCGTCTTTCATGAATCATCTCTTTTCGAAATCAGGGTCAGTTTGAATAATGGGGATGGAATCAGCTTCCAGAACCTTCACGTACCGTTCAGTAGTTACCGTGTCATCAAGGAATATCGCACCCATTATCCGGTGACGGAATTGCAGACTACACAGCCACCCGTTAAGGTGAAGAGACTTCTCGATCGCGAAATGAACATTCTCAGTGCCCCAAATGCCAAATTGACGAAACCATCCAAGTGAAAGTGGGCCTCGTCGCCAAACTAAACCATACACGTGCGCATACTAATTATAATCATACGCCGCGACGGACCGTGCAGTTTCAAGATCCTAAAGCAAACCGTTTAGAAGTTATGAGGATTTTAATTCATACAGTTCAATAATTCTCACTCTACAAGTGTATTTATACGTCAAGATCCGATCAAATATGAAGCCGGGTGAGAAATGGCTTTAGTATTGTTTGTATAGACATCTTCCTCGCTACGCTATTACGTATCGTCTGCGAACTCAAACAACGAGCTTTTTATCTGAAAACCACGTTGGGACAGACCTCTGTGGTAGCTGGGTAAAGTTTGTAATAGCTTACGTCAGAAATTTTTCGGACACATTAACTGACACTTAAAAAATGGCGGAGCAGACACTTGCTTTCAAGGCACGTCTTCGAGAGGACTGAGTCCTGCCACTGTGGCCGCTGCCCTCTGCATGCTGAATGTGATACAGTGCACGAAAGGTTTTGTGCCCGTCACTATCTACAGTATTCTGTAATACGATTAGGGAAGAATAATAATTCTGTGAACATTTCCTTTGATATCAGATTCACGACTAGAAGATCGTTAGTTTGATAGCCAATTGTCAGTAGCCACGTGCATCTTCGCATTACGTTGTAACGCAACCTCATGCCTATCATGATAATTATTACGTGTGGTAAAACTTTCATTCTAAGTATCCACTGATGTGATTTGGTGTGTTCAGATAGTGGCTACGTGGAAGTGCTCAAGAAATTATTGTCTCAACCCCTTCCTTCTGAGAATGTAAACACATCTCGAGCAGGAACCTTTCGACAAATAGATGTAATGTTGTATTATGAGCAGTATGGTTTCTGTACTGTATGCTTGTCCACAGATAGTCGTTACTAACAAGTGTGCCTAAAGAAGCAGGCACTTTAAAATTAAAATGTAAATTGATTTTTCTAGTTTTATTATTAGATTGGTTCTGAATTAATTTTTGATTCTGTTTATCTCACGACTCCACACTTGCCATCTAGTATTGGCAAACCACCTAGTAGAAGAGGCCGTAATCTCACTGCACAGCAGCATAATTTATTTCACGTTAAGATGTGGACAATTATATTTAAGTTACTGTTACAGATCAGAGCAGATCTTTCGATGCCAAATTAAGATTTTTTAATATCAGGTCCATGAGCAATAATTTGTTTTGCATGTTTTCGGCCGAGGGAACATGCATTCAGCTGTAAAAAAGTTCGAATGTAGGAGCACTAATCGGTATAGTTAAGGACTAACTCATTAAGATTGGCAAAGAATTTTGCATTCCTCCTTACGGCTAACTGGCGTTCCACCTCATTTTACGACTAGGTTTCTGGTCCAGGGCAGCTATCGTCATGGAATCCTGCAGTGTGTCTTATTAGCTGACACTCTTTGTTTATTTTGCCCAATAACGACAAACGAAAATGGGGGAACTCTGCGCTCTCCAGACATGCAGCCAGCTAAACACACACACCCAGACGGGCGCAAACTGCGGACCCCCCTCAACCCTGACCGCGTCCCCCCCCTTCCCCCCTCTCTATCCTGCATCGCCAGTCACCACCATAATGCGAACAAAACAAAGCTGCAAAGCTGGGGACAGACACACAATACTGCGTGATCAGCGCTACGCAGAGTGAAAAGTCTCGTTAATATGTATGTAGACTTTAATTGTCAGTTCACCATCCACCCTACATCGTCGTGATGAACTAATTTGTGCGAGTGTTCTGCAAAAATTAGCAATGCGTGTAATAAATTGACGGTATTAAACGTGATTGTGGCAAATTGAACAAACAATTATTACTGATTTTGTTGCTTGTGGATCCTCTGCCATGTGCATTTTCGAAATGACTTTATGATTGCAGAACTGGCTGAATTTGTCACCATTGTTTGTTTTACTGCAGTCTCGGAAGCCAGTTCCATTGACACACGGGCTTATGCTGATTACACAGGATGAAAAATTAAGAAAATGTTTATATATCGATTTTGAGAAAGTATGACTATTCAGAGGAATAATCAAATGGCTAAAAATTTGTGATAGCGACATAACAAAATGTTTAGGCATTGACCCAAACTCCTAAAAATATGGCATTAAACTTAAGTACTTTGCAGTATTACTCTTACACACACATACAGCACAACTACCACGTGTAATTGTTTGTTGGAAAAGCGTTTTGGTTATATGATTGCCCCTCTCAGTATTCTCAAAATCTGTATATGTATGACTTTAAAAAAATGTGACTGTGTAATTTGCACACAACTCTGTATTGACGCAACTTACTTCTAGAGTCTGAATATGGTCTAGTAGTCGAGAAAATGTTGACTGGAATACTCTCTTTCAAATTCTGAAGGTGGCGTGGCAGCGGTCACATACAGGGAGCGAAAGGCTATTTACAATTTGTACAGAAACCAGATGGCAGTTAGAAGAGTCGAGGGACATGAAACGGAAGCAGTGGTTGGGAAGGGAGTGAGACAGGGTTGTAGCCTATCACCGATGTTATTCAATGTGTATACTGAGCAAGCAGTAAAGGAAACAAAAGAAAAATTTGGAGTACGAATTAAAATTCATGAAGAAGAAATAAAAACTTTGAGGTTTGACGATGACATAGTAATTGTGCCAGAGACAGCAAAGGACCTGCAAGTGCAGTTCAGCTGAATGGACAGTGTCTTGAAAGAGGGATATAAGATGAAGATCAAGAAAAGCAGAACGAGGAATGTTGTCAAATTAAATCAGATGACGCTGAAGAAATTAGGATATGAGACACTTAAAGTGGTAGATGAGTTTTGCTATTTGGGGAGCAAAATAACTGATGATGGTCGAGGTAGAGAGGATATAATATGTAGAATAGCAGTGGCACGGAAAGCGTTCCTCAAGAAGAGAAATTTGTTAGTATCGAGCATAGATTTAAGTGTTAGGAAGTCGTTTCTGAAAGTATTTGTATGGAGTGTAGCCATGTATGGAAGTGAAACATGGACGATAAATAGTTTGGACAAGAAGAGAATAGAAGCTTTCGAAATGTGGTGCTGCAGCAGAATGCTGAAGCTTAGATGGGTAGATCACATAACAAGTGAGTAGGCATTGAATAGAATTGGGGAGAAGAGAAATTTATGGCACAACTTGACTAGGAGAAGGGATCGGATGGTAGGACATGTTCTGAGGCATCAAGGAATCGCAAATTTAGTATTGAACGGCAGCGTGGAGGGTAAAAATCGTAGCGAGATGAATACACTAAGCAGATTCAGAAGGATGTACGTTGCAGGAGATACTGGGAGATGAAAAAGTTTGCTCAGGATACAGTAGATGGAGAGCTGCATCAAACCAGTGTCATGACTGAAGACCACACCAACAACAATAGTCGAGACTGCAGCAACACAAACAAAGGTTAGAAATTCAGCCAATTGTGGAACCACGTCGTCATTCAGAATAATTTCAGAATTAATAATTAGGAAGTAAGGGGGAAATTAATTCAGCAGTTAACGGTAATCAGTCTATTGCCCACTGGAGCTAGGGCCCCTTTACACAAAATAAGTTACTTGGTTGTTCGAAGCTGTAATTATTCACATTCTTCTTTCATTGCTAAGTAAATTAAGGTTTTAGCGTTTATTACGCTAACGTCGTGCGCAATTGACAAAGATATCCTCACCCTTCCAATATTGTAAATATATTCGAAAGTCAATGAAGAATGTACCTGCAGTTCAGTAACAAATGAGACATTTCAAATATCTAGAAAAGTAAAATTTTATTAATGAATTTGATGGAATAGGGGATCGTAACGTAACGTAAGCGATAGAATAAAGCTGACTGATACCTTACGACCACAATAGTTTGAAACCAATTTTGGTTTCCGACTAAAGTTCTTTCAATATTTATTAAAATGGCATGTTTCCGTTCATCGTAACCGCCTCAGACGTGACTGTATTGGTGACAAGAGCAACCCGTTCAGTTTAACTGCAATAATTTATATGCAAATCTGCGGGATAAAATAGAGATTTGGTAGCATGGACGTCGTTCACATAGCTCTCAAACCAACTGGCTGCAGGTGGGAATAGTGTACCTGAAAATTATTGATTAAAACAAGCGGCTTGTAAGAGGTGGGAACGTTATTAAAATTGTCACACAAGTGTACTCTGCCAAGCCAGGACATTATGACCACCGACCTATTAACGATATAAATCCGTTCAGGCTGTAGCAGCGTCACCAGGCGAGGCTTTAATGTCAGTCACACACACACACACACACACACACACACACACACACACACGGTGCATGTACAGGGTGTTTCAAAAATGACCGGTATATTTGAAACGGCAATAAAAACTAAACGAGCAGCGATAGAAATACACCGTTTGTTGCAATATGCTTGGGACAACAGTACATTTTCAGGCAGACAAACTTTCGAAATTACAGTAGTTACAATTTTCAACAACAGATGGCGCTGCGGTCTGGGAAACTCTATAGTACGATATTTTCCACATATCCACCATGCGTAGCAATAATATGGCGTAGTCTCTGAATGAAATTACCCGAAACCTTTGACAACGTGTCTGGCGGAATGGCTTCACATGCAGATGAGATGTACTGCTTCAGCTGTTCAATTGTTTCTGAATTCTGGCGGTACACCTGGTCTTTCAAGTGTCCCCACAGAAAGAAGTCACAGGGGTTCATGTCTGGCGAATAGGGAGGCCAATCCACGCCGCCTCCTGTATGTTTCGGATAGCCCAAAGCAATCACACGATCATCGAAATATTCATTCAGGAAATTAAAGACGTCGGCCGTGCGATGTGGCCGGGCACCATCTTGCATAAACCACGAGGTGTTCGCAGTGTCGTCTAAGGCAGTTTGTACCGCCACAAATCCACGAAGAATGTCCAGATAGAGAGATGCAATAATCGTTTCGGATCTGAAAAATGGGCCAATGATTCCTTTGGAAGAAATGGCGGCCCAGACAAGTACTTTTTGAGGATGAAGGGACGATGGGACTGCAACATGGGGCTTTTCGGTTCCCCATATGCGCCAGTTCTGTTTATTGACGAAGCCGTCCAGGTAAAAATAAGCTTCGTCAGTAAACCAAATGCTGCCCACATGCATATCGCCGTCATCAATCCTGTGCACTATATCGTTAGCGAATGTCTCTCGTGCAGCAATGGTAGCGGCGCTGAGGGGTTGCCGCGTTTGAATTTTGTATGGATAGAGGTGTAAACTCTGGCGCATGAGACGATACGTGGACGTTGGCGTCATTTGGACCGCAGCTGCAACACGGCGAACGGAAACACGAGGCCGCTGTTGGATCACCTGCTGCACTAGCTGCGCGTTGCCCTCTGTGGTTGCCATACGCGATCGCCGTACCTTTCCAGCACGTTCATCCGTCACGTTCGCAGTCTGTTGAAATTTTTCAAACAGATCCTTTATTGTATCGCTTTTCGGTCATTTGGTTACATTAAACCTCCGTTGAAAACTTCGTCTTGTTGCAACAACACTGTGTTCTAGGCGGTGGAATTCCAACACCAGAAAAATCCTCTGTTCTAAGGAATAAACCATGTTGTCTACAGCACACTTGCACGTTGTGAACAGCACACGCTTACAGCAGAAAGACGACGTACAGAATGACGCACCCACAGACTGCGTTGTCTTCTATATCGTTCACATCACTTGCAGCGCCATCTGTTGTTGAAAATTGTAACTACTGTAATTTCGAAAGTTTGTCCGCCTGAAAATGTACTGTTGTCCCAAGCATATTGCAACAAACGGTGTATTTCTATCGCTGCTTGTTTAGTTTTTATTGCCGTTTCAAATATACCGGTCATTTTTGAAATACCTTGTAGTATCAGTGAGGGCGCTATCCGTGTGTAAAATGTGGAAGGCTCGCGATCGATCTGAGTTCGGCCAAGGACTGATTGTGATAGCCCGGAAACTCTGCACGAGCGTTTCGGTTACTGCACGATTTGTGCGGTGTTCTGGGAGTGATGTGGTGAGTGTCTTCAAGACGTGTCTAAACCAAGGTGAAACCACGTTCAGACGTCATAGTTTGGGGGACACAACTCGTTACACATGTTTGTAGACGTAAACTGGGCATACTGGTAAAAGAGGAAAAAAGCGGCCTTGATTCGACCGATAATACATTTTTTTTTCAAATTATCCGTTAACGGTTAATATTCTAGGCTTCTACGTCTACTTCAGTGGAATGCAAACAATAAAGTGGAGTCACACAGAATATATAATATTTATCACAATATCCGAGGATTTTGCTCCAGATTTTCTTTAGTCGGCCCACCGATAGCAAGCTTGCCCCGCTATTTAATGTTGACATATGAGCTACTTGTCTCATTTCTACGCAAGAGATTACGGATATAGTGGATCTAACGACTGACTGAGAGAGTTAATAAGAGAGGGCGTGCGTACAGCCCTGCTTCTCCGCATTATCCCTCCAAACAAACCTTCCTTTGCTCTCTCCTTCTGCCTCTGCCAGGAACATACATCAAACTACCCTGAAATCGCTAGAATGAATGAATTGTATCTATATCCAGTGCCTTAGACTAGAGATGACTGCAACACATGTTGTTTGGTTGATTAATCACAGTCTTCTGCAAGGTTCGCAGGAGAGCTTCTGTAAAGTTTGGAAGGTAGGAGACGAGGTACTGGCAGAATTAAAGCTGTGAGGACGGGCCGTGAGTCGTGCTTGAGTAGCTCAGTTGGTAGAGCACTTGCCCGCGAGAGGCAAAGGTCCCGAGTTCGAGTCTCAGTCCGGCACACAGTTTTAATCTGCCAGGAAGTTTCATATCAGCGCACACTCCGCTGCAGAGTGAAAATCTCATTCTGGAGTCGAGTCTTGGCTTTGACTGGTAGTGCCTCCCCTTTCCTCCATCACTCCTTACTGGTTTGTTTTGGTTCTGGAGTGTAGTGGTGAACAAATGTTTCGCCGCAGGTGACGATCCGACTCAAAAAGGCATCACCTTCTTCCACAAACCTTGTTGTAAATCTCTGACAGACCTCCAAACGTGTCAACTTCAGATTTACTGTCAAAAGTTTAGGGACCCATCTGGAACACACTTTACGGAACTGTAGGTCGTTTGTGATGATTGCTTGACACCTCTCATAAGTGATTCCGACCTTTTAATGCAATTTTTGATACCATCATCCCTCGACCGTCGTCAATAATCTGTTTAACCGCACGAATGTTTTTGCCTGTAATGCTGGTCCTAGGACGACAACCGTGTTGCTGATTTTCCACACGTTCTTGTCCTTCCTTGAACTTTTTACGCCAGGCAAACACACGCGTCCTTGATAACGTTTTGTCACCGAACTGTGAAGTCAATCTTTGACTAATTTCCACCGATGTAACTCCTTCACGAGAAAGAAATTTGATAATTATGCGTTGCACAATGGATGGGTGCACCTGTTGCTCAGACATCGTGAGCGTTACTGACGAAACGGCGGGGAATATCTAACAGCACGCTTTCCTGCCGTCTAACGGTCCCACCTAAGCACATCAGAAGCGCGGAGCCTGTCCTACCAACTATTGATGATCAGGAACCAAAATCCCGTTTATATTTGATCCCCCGTCGTAATATTATAATCCTAGGCATGATACTTCCGCCGAATGATAATTAATAAGAATTTGAGATCGCTATGGTAAACGGAAAATTTAAAAGAATTCCTTGGACTTTGTGCCAGGCTGATACTCGAACTAGTGACTTTCGTCAGTCGCGAAAAAGACGGTTAGTGAGTTTTTCTTGGATACGACATCTAGTAGAGCACTTGTCCGGAAGAAGGAAGGGTCCCAGGTTCGACTCGCGGTCCAGGACACGATTTTAATCTGTCGGGAAATTTGCAGTTGGCGCACACTCTGCTGTTCAGCGAAAATTCTTTCTGAAATTCCTTGCACATCGTAAATGTGGCTTGAGGCGAAGAAGTGTTGGGAGACCAATTGAAGAAATAGATAGGACTCTGGCCACTGAATGTAGCTTAAGCATAAACGGGGTGTAGACGAAGGTGATGAGGAGCAGTAAATGGTCAAAAGAAAACTGACCTGAAAATTTCTCATTAGCCTTAAAATAGGCATGCCAGCTTACATAATCCGCCATAGGTGTAAGTTGGGATGCCTACCTTAAGGTGTATAGAATATTTTTGGGTCTACTTTTATTTTTCCCTCCCAACAGAAAAGATAATGATGGCTTGCTTCATATCTAAATTGAAAACGTCATGGTACTGGTAGGATTGTAAGAATTCTTTTATCTTGGAAGCTAGATTACGTAGAATGGCCAAAGCAAGGAAATTATCAGAAGTAGACTGGCACGGCCGAAACAAGCTCTCTTCAATAAGAGAAACTCCTAGTATCAGATAGTGATATGGGCGTGTCCAATAATTCCCTGAAATGCGTACGTCTGGAAGACAGTATGCTTTTGCAGCGAAACGAGAAGCGCCCAAAGTAGGGAAACTGGAACCATCCGAAATTCGACGCTATTGAAGAGTGTAAGAAATGAAGTCGACTGAAAAAGTACTGAACGAAGGAGTACTAAAATGAACAGGTAACGAAACGAGATGGGTTCTGCATCTACATCTGCGTTTACACAAGACACCGCACAGTGGTCAACGGAGGGAACGTCGAATTAACATTACCGATTTTCTATTGATTTTCTTTGCTACTAGATTCGCATATAGAGTGACGTGTTTGCCTTCATACACGTTCTAATTTCTCTTATCTTGCTGACATCTTCCGTACGCGGGATGTACATTGGTGGCAAAATAGCGACTGCAAACTCATCTTCGAATAGCCGTTCTCAACAGGGCTTCGTGAAGGTACGTCACTTTTAACCCAAGCATTCCCATTTAGGTTTCCCAGGTATTTCTCTTAAATCCCATGAGGGCTATTCTGTGCTGGTAAATACGTAGCAGTGATTTTCTGAATTGGTTCCAAGCATATTGTCATGCCTGCTTGATAAGGACTGAAAACATTATGACACTACTGCAGAACTGGTCGCAGTAGTCTCGTACACGAGTTTCTTTCCCAGAACCATTCCAACAAGTATGTTGTCCACTAGCCTTCACGATACTGATTTCACGTGATCGTCTCATTTCAATCGGTTCTTATTATTACACCTAACCATTTACACTATCTGATCAGAAATGTCCGGATGTCTTCTAGTGGACATCAGTATGGGGTATGGCCACCCTTTGCCTCTACAACGCCTTGAACTCTACTAGGGCAACTTTCATTAAGGTGTCTGAATGTCTGTGGAGGAACGGCAACACATTTCTTCTGAAGAACGGAAACCAGTGAAGGTAATGATGAGGCTTGGGTTATGAGCGAAGTCGACATCCTCATCCCAAGTGTTTTCCGTTGGGTTCGGACGGGTCTATGAGCTGACCGACCCAATGAAGGAACGATAGTCGTCGAACCATTCCCTCACAGATTCTGTTTTACGACTTGCTGCACTGTCATGCTAATTCAGGCAACCATCTCCTCCGAACTGGTCCTCTACTGCACGCAGTACACAATGCTGCAAAATGTGTTCGTGTACTTCCACATTTACCGTTTTATTCAGCGCAATAAGGGGACCACACCCTAAATAAGAAAAACATTCTATACCATAAAATAACGTCCTCTGTAATTTGCTGTTGGTACTGAATACGAGGGTTAGAACTTTAATAGTGGCAACTATTTATTTTCAACTTGTACAAAGTAGATACGTTTTTCTGCAGTTCAGAAATCGAACTGAACTCACGAGGGCTTAAGTAGAGTAGTCACCAGCATTGAGTATTCACCACCATTGTGTATAACCCCTTGCCAGCGATTGGAAGACGTAGGATACTGTTATCAGAGCCAGTTGTGTTGACAGTTTCGATCGGCGCGGTCCATTGCCCGACGAATTTGTAGCAGTTCTGAAGCGAATGCTGTGAAGTGTTTCCTTCAGTTTAGAAATAGAGTTGAACTCACGAGGGCTTAAGTCAAGGAGTGCAGTAGGTGGTATAGCTCTTAGCAGTACCATCAGTCAAAGAAATCAGTAACAGCTTGCACAGTACGTGCTTGAGCATTGTCCTGCAAAATGATGGTCAGGTCCAGCAGAAAGTGTCATCACTTCTGTCTCTGAGCTGCTCGTAGGTTTTGTTCCAAAACTGAACAGCTTAGAGGCAGAAGTGATGACACTTTCTGCTGGACCTGACCATCATTTTGCAGGACAATGCTCCAGCACGTACAGTGCAAGCTGTTACTGATTTCTTTGACTGATGGTACTGCTAAGAGCTATACCACCTACTGCACTCCTTGACTTAAGCCCTCGTGAGTTCAACTCTATTTCTAAACTGAAGAAAACACTTCACAGCATTCGCTTCAGAACTGCTACAAATTCGTCGAGCAATAGACCGCGCCGATATAAACTGTCAACATAACTGGCACTGCTAAGAGCATCCTACGACTTCCGGCAACGGGTTATATACAATGCTGGTGACTACTTTGAAGGTCAGTAAAACTTTGAAACACGTATCTATTTTGTACGCGCTGTTAATAAATAGATGCCACCATTAAAGTTCCAACCCTCGCGCAATGGCAGGTACTGCTCCCTAATCATTCACCAAAAGCGAACCGTTCAATCGAATCTCCACAAGTTATAGCGTGATTGACCACCCCAAATCAGTCGTTTCCAGTTGTCCACTGTGGAGTGACGTCGTTCTCTTGACCCCCCTCACCAAATTTTCTACCTTATGACGAGCTGATCGACCATTCTGCCTTACATATCGCCATTACGTCACCTGGACTATTGGCCTTTCTTTGGAACTCAAGAGCGAGTCTTTCCGCTAAATGTATTCGATTTTTTACAATCGTCTTCACCAATGCTCCACCGTCTCTTCCCATCAGTAAATAAAGACTGCATAGTCTTGGTTTATCTTCGGTTGTTCCTTTCCATTTCCAGTTCGCAATCACCAACAGACTTGCTCTCTATCAAAAATAAGGTTCACTAGTATTGATACACTACAAAACTGAGGTAGCGAACTGTAGGATTACCGGTGATGCTGATAGCATTGGCAGGAAAAGAAACATACATAAATGTGTAGGTGGGAAACTGGGACCCTACGGTTTCTTTATTCTTTTGTTTGGTTGTGTGTTTCTCACAAAATTAGAACGCAGATCATTCAGTGTTAATCCGTTGCGTATTTCATATATTTTCAGAATATAAATTTCATTTCATAGGTAATAGAAGTTATTGAAATAAATGGTTGTAGCTCCGTCATAAGTTACAGTGAAAAGTCGTTCTCAGTGCATTTTACGACGAAGCTACAACCATTTATTTCAATTATAAGACAAGTTGCGGACCTATTTTTCACCTGCACCATCCTGCATGTTCATAATAACAGTTAGTTGATCGACTACCCTCTGCACATTTATGTAACCAAGGCAATTTCTTTTGATGAAAGCATAATTTACAAGCGAAAACATAAAAAAATGTGTATTGTTATTGTTATTGTGCGCTCAGCAGAACGTATTTCGTCAGGATCAATGGCGAGAGTTTTCTGTTATTAATTATAAATGAGAAAGAATTTATGAATAACAGAAACGCATTTTATATAAGTTCGACGAAGTATTGAAGCAATGATTTATATATTTTTGTTCCGAGTTTTCTTTCTATTACCTTTTTGTCGAGGTAATTGCCTTTTATAGCGCTATAAGATATACCTGTATTGTTTTCTTTATTTTTACTACAACGTCCCTCTGTTTCAAATTACAAAACAACAATTTTCGAAAAAGACCTTAATTAAACATTGACTATTTCATTTTTTCTGTAAATACCGTTTACTTTTAATTAAGAGACACGATGATAACTATGTAGGACGAAAATGATCTGTAGGTTACTCGACCCTTTATATATGCTCACTCAGTTGCTAGATGACTTTCCGCTTCAGGATTTTAGGGGAAACTAGTGAGACACTGATCACATACATAAGAAAAGTGATCGTTATTAGGTAACGCCCAACAGGCATGCAAAAAATCAACGTAAACTTAACTCGGGTACGCCCTTAACTGACCAAAGCTAAAATGAAAACTAACGTAGTCTACGTTTACTTACAACAGTCTACAATAGCCTTCAGTAGGTTTACAACTCTAAAAACAGTCGACTTGGCCAGATTTAGTGGGTTAGAAATGTCTGTGATAGATTTGTTTATCAAATGACATCCAGTGACTTGCCCACGTTGGAAGTCACTGAGATCGTCAAGGAATCGTATAGTATTGTTGATGCCACCTCATAAAATCCTTGGATATATTCAAAACATTAGATGTCCTTAAAGTATTTCTTACTTTCTTCCCCTGAAATACTTCCCGTCCAGTACAGCACTGTTAGTCAAACATTCCTAGAGCCAATCACGTATTTGTAAAGACACTCTGTCTGATGGTGCATTCATTAAGAGTCGACGGCATGGTACAGTGCCGAACTACTTCTGTTAAGAAGACAGAATATACCTCTTAATCTGCATCTATTGTTTGCGAGATTTTGTGACTGCTTGCTGATTCGTTTCGAGACGTTTTCTCTCTCCAGGAACCTCAAAATGTGTGAACTTAGAGCCAAAAGGTTTTTATAACCCTGTTTCTCAGTGCCGAGTGCGTTAATGTTGTTCTTTTACGAGCGTGCGCGGCGGACAAATATTGGAACAGTTGTATTCTCTTTCGTGAATACATTTTATATGGGGAATTTAATATCCCTGCCGTCTGTCTGCTGCTTTCAATTTCGACACCAGACATATCCACGAGATATTGAATGGAAATTTTGGAGCCGTTCATCAACTTTACGTATGACCAAACTTTTCTTGAATGTACTGACAATTTCTTCGTCAGGATCTGACTCAGTACATGATTGTAGATTTCATGCAAGGCGTTACTTATTTCTGAACTATCTGCTAGTAACTTTGCTCAATCTGTATTCCTGTAATCTCGTTTGCAGCGAGAGTGTTGTAACCTGTGCTTTCGCAACATTCAACGATTTGTAACCACGGTGAATCATTGGAATCTTTTGTTGCATTACGTCTAATGCTCTTGCCCACACCGTGGCTTATAAAGTATTTAAACTTTGAGAGAAATTGTTCTATGTTTGCCCAATCTAAACTAAATGCTTTCCTTCCGTCATTTAAATAAGGTGTTTACCATTCTACCATTTCGACCGAACACAACTCTCCTAGCTTCATCGGTAATTTTTTATAGTTGCTAGTTCTACTCTTATTTGTGACTTACTAAAAATATAGGGTCTACTTGTAACTACTTCTAGTATCTTACTTCCTCGTGCGCGTCGTCAGAGTAGTTTCTCGAGGCATTTGCAGACGGAATTTCCAGTATTTTCTTACAACACTGTCGATCCTTGCAGCCGATAACAAACACGTACAGGGTACAACAATTATTGAACCATCTGAAATAATATCGTCATAACTTCTGAACGGTTTGGTTTAGGACGTTCGAACTGCTCTGCTGGCCGCGGGGCATGATGGGAATTAGTATTCGCATGCATGGTTTGGCTTAGCGACGAAGCCCA
The DNA here is from genome assembly GCF_023864275.1 of Schistocerca cancellata. Lineage (NCBI taxonomy): Eukaryota > Metazoa > Arthropoda > Insecta > Orthoptera > Acrididae > Schistocerca > Schistocerca cancellata. The sequence continues at coordinate 184,156,558 of NC_064631.1, read as the reverse complement.
CTTTCATTTGGATGGGCTCGTCAGTAAGCCAAATTTGCGCATTTGGGGGACTGAGAATCCGTATTTCGCGATCGAGAAGTGTCTTCGCCATCAACGGGTGACTGTGTGTTGTGCAATGTCCAATAAAGGAGTAAACGGTGCGATATTCCTTGATGACACGGTGACTACCAAACGCTGCTTGAAGGTTATGGAAGATTATTTGATCCCCATTATCCAAAGTGACCCTGATTTCGACAAGATGTGGTACATGCGAGACGGAGCTCAACCAAATCGAAGAAGGAGAGTTTGATGTCCTGGAGGAGCGCTTTTGGGACCCATTCTGGCTCTTGATTACCCAGAGGCCATTTTCATGGGCCTCGATTGGCCGCCATATCCTCCTGATCTGAATACATACGACTCCTTCTTGTGGGGCTATATTAAAGACAAGGTGTAGAGCAATAACCCCAAAACCATTGATGTGCTGGAAACAGCCTTCATGAGGTCATCGACAACATTGATGTTCCGGAGCATCTACGGGTTATGCATAATTGCGCTAGTCGTCTGCGCCACATCATCGCCAATGATGGGAGGCATATCGAACATGTCATGACCTAAGTCCGAATACCTGTAGTGTCTTTTACAAGTTGAATACCGTGTGTGCACGCCATAGTTTGTAACTAATTTGCGTTTCCTTTCATAGAGTCACCCTGTAGCTTTCCCATTTGATATTAGACGGAATAAAGTAAGCAAATATCAATATTCTATGCCAGGGATACTTTCGTGATAGGCTTTTAATGAATCTGCTTGTTTTTAGCAATACCCCGTTATTACCTCTGACCCCCGATATTACCCTCTGACGCTCCTATGCGGCGCCACTTACAATGGCGACCCAAAACACTATTACCATCTGCTTAACAGGATGTTGGTCCGTCTCAGTGCGCAATACTGGAGCAACTCTGCGTGCCATAGATTCAAGTAGTCCTTTATAGTTTTCTGGTGGATATATGACAACAGACGTACATGAAGAGGTCAAGCTACTGGATTCGACAAGTCTTTGTCTTCAGGGTGTATGGGCTAACTGATGTATACGGATAGGTAACACTACTGTTGTAAATAAAGTGCCAATGTTTTAAGAATGTGGAGTTGGCAGCAGATAGCGTTCAACACGTTTCCCATTGGAGTCAGATAAGGTTGCTATGGGGTCCACGACATCAAAGTGAATTCAAAACCGTATTGCTCAAACTACTGCAGCACGATTCTGGCGTTCTGACACAGACAAATATCATGCTGACAGATACCACCGCCCTTCTGGGGAGACATCAAGCATGAAGGGATGTGGGTTGTTGGTAGCAATATTTCGCAGTTCACAGTCGTGACGGTGCCTTCAGTTAGATGTCGCGGAGGAGCACTTTGGGGACCGCATTCTGGCTCTCGGTTACCCAGAGGCCACTGGCATGGGCCTCGATTGGCCGCCATGGTCCGTCCCATGGAATCTCAGGTGAATCATCCGATCAGCCGGCAGGTTTAAGTAGTTTCACGGTCCAATATCGACTATCCTTTCACCACAGCAAGCGTAACTGATGTCGTCGGATCATCATCAGAACAACACGTAGGATCGTACCCTGTTGAGTACCAGTTTCAACAATGTGCGCTAAACGTAATATTCCGACATACTTAGCTACGACAGTACTGTACCCTGTCCTCATTTCTACCACGAATCGCCGCCTAACCGCCTTTACACAGTTGACAAGCCTCCAACCTGCACTTTTTCTGATGAGATGTGGACTACCTCACCTTGTCACACACTCGTAGTCTTACCGTACTGCAACCATTTTCCGTTGACGATCCATTGACTCAGGCAGCACACCAACTTCACCCTTTACAGCATGCTCGTTCCCAGGAGGGTCCGACTACGAGGGTACATTGGAAAGCTCGCAGTATCACCGCGTGTGAGCACTAGCGCAACAAGGTTCCTGCGTAAGAGTAGGTCACCCTTTTGTTATTGAACACGTGACATGTCAGTGCTCTGGGTGGCGATCTGTGATGTGGACGTCTCTCTGTCGCCCCGTGTCGTGATTTATGAAGATTAAAAAATTCTTGATTTGAACAGTGATTAAGTACATGAAATCAAAGGACATTCATGCCGATTTTCAGTACTTTATGAGTTACTCAGCTTCCTTGTATTAAACTCTTGCCAACTGGGCAAATGCGTTCAAGTTTTTTCGCAACAACTTAGATGAAGTTCAGAATGGAGAATTCCGAAGGATGGTTGACCCTTTTTTCAAAGCAACAAAGATCTTTCGCGCCTGTTTGTGACCACAGATGAACTTTGGGTCCACTACTACAAACTAAAGACGAAGTAATAATCAACGCAGTAGAGCCATGTTGATTCACCACCACCAAAGGAAGCGAAGGCAGTTCGGTCTGCCGGAAAAGGCATTGCGCCTTTTTTCAAGTGGTTCAAATGGCTCTGAGCACTGTGGGACTTAACGTCTGAGGTCATCAGTCCCCTAAAACTTAGAACTACTTAAACCTAACTTACCTAAGGACATCACACACATCCATGCCCGAGGCAGGATACGAACCTGCGACCGTAGCAGCGTCTTTTTTCTGGGTTGCGAAAGGGATTCTGCCGATAGAGAAGCTTCCTGAAGGTCAATTACCGGAAAATACTACTCAAACATTCTGCGCCAACTACAGCAGAAGATATGAAAAGAAATGGTAAGTTTGACAAGGAAGAAGGTAATCGTTAATCGAGGAAACGCGCTTCTAGGCACGTGTCGTTACCATAACAAAAATACTGAAGTTAAGAATAGTAGCCATGCGGGCTTTATTCGCCTGATTTTGTTCTGTCAAGCTTCCGTTTCTTCCCCAAACTAAAAATTTACCTTGGTCGACGGTGATTCCCTTCAAGGAGAGAACTTGCAGTGTGTTTTCCCGACCTGGAGGAACCTAATTTTCGAGATGAGATCAAGTCATTAGAACATCGCTGGGGGTTGGCCCTTAACAATGATGCTTCCGTCAGTGAACTCCCACAATCGCGCCCTAGATCGTCGCTAGAATGTTTCCTCATTGGTCTCTGCACCCCCCTGCATTCTTTCGTTACCGCGTCAAGTGCTTCAAAGCCAGCAGGCGGCCTTTAAATTCGCGTTGGGCAGTGATCACATGTTCTTCTCACATCACTGTATAGCGCTTTGGTGACGTGCCAATGACCAAACCTGAAGCTGAAGAAAAAGTGAAATGAAGTGACGTTCACATTTTTCGATGCTTCGTATTCCAACACGAGAGGAAACTGACGTGTGGGATTCTTTTAGTATTGGGGACGTGTCTCTGGAGCTTTCCTGCTTACAGCGTTTGGTTCAAATGTTGAAATGTGTGTGAAATCTTATGGGACTTAACTGCTAAGGTCATCAGTCGCTAAGATTACACTACTTAACCTAAATTATCCTAAGTACAAACTCACACACCCATGCCCGAGGGAGGACTCGAACCTCCTCCGGGACCAGCCGCACAGTCCCTGACTTTAGCGCTCTAGACCGCTCGGCTAATCTCGCGCGGCCAGCGTTTGGTCTATCTGGTGTTCGGAAATTAATGACGCGATTGCTATAAATATCTGGCTGGCCCCTGCGTCACAGTGGCCGGAGATCACCCTGTGTGGGGGCTGCTAGAGGGTCTGCGGTTGCACAGCTCATAGAAAATTGAACACATGTACTGCGGGCGCTCTTACCTAATTGGAAACGTATACCACGGAAATTGTAATTAATGGCTCAAAGGAAATCCAGTTTATTCTGCACCACATGCTGCATATTTCGAACTATCTACACATCCATGTATAGTCGGCGAGGCACTGCACAGCGCAGGGTGGTGAGTAATTTGTACCACTACTCGCGCTCCAGTTGTAGCACCCCATCACAGGTGTCGTATACAGTTTTTAATAATACTTTGCCATCACTGATTCTAATAGTCCGCAGCTCGTGGTCGTGCGGTACCGTTCTCGCTTACCACGCCCGGGATCCCGGGTTCGATTCCCGGCGGGGTCAGGGATTTTCTCTGCCTCGTGATGACTGGGTGTTGTGTGATGTCCTTAGGTTAGTTAGGTTTAAGTAGTTCTAAGTTCTAGGGGGCTAATGACCATAGCTGTTAAGTCCCATAGTGCTCAGAGCCATTTGAACCATTTTTTTTTATTCTCATATTTATGGGTAAGTATTACCATAATTTCCATATATTTTTGATCTACTGTCAAAGCATATACATTTATCTATAAATTACGTCGCTGTGGGTTTGGTTTATTGTTTCCTAGTAGACTATCTTCATAGCAACGGCTTTGGAAAACATTCAGTGAAACAGAGTAGCACTCATAAATAAAATGCCTTTGTGACAATACACACTGGCGGATTAAAAGGAAATTAGTGGAATTTTGCCCCCTTTTACGGGGCGACGATTTCACATCTACAACGTCATGGTTGTTCGCCTCTTCTGCGTAAAATTAACGACTTGAATACAATAGAAGTAGTATAACAGACGCAGTGCCAATTTTTTATATACTTTAATTTCAGAATGTGCTTCTGTCTAACTATAGTTTGGTTGGAAATGATTAATAATCTTTTTACTCATTGGTACGTAGACCGGGTCGTATTCCCTAATGTCCTTTTTAATTGTCAGATTATCATTACGAACAATAATTCAAATTTCGCTAATTTGAGTTGTATCTTCAAATTTCGTGAAAATGTAAAGTTTAGTTTGGACAGAGTAAATGATTACTTGAGTGTTTACTACTTTAAAATCACTAACGAGGAAAATAAAGAAGATATTGACCCACGAATATTTTTATTGATCTAGAACTGATAAAACTTTCCTTACAATGTGAGTGTGGTTTTTATTGTTTATTGCTTGGTGTACAGTATTCCAGTGAGGTTTATTTTCTTGTTGAAATTGTATAAAAGTAACTTATTGAGTGGTTTCCATGAGAACTGGTTAGGTTAGTTCAGTGCATTTTGTAGCTAAAAGCGTTCATATCTACCCACACTTCACGCCTTATTTTGTGTTAGTATTTATATTCAGTAGTAGGATTAGAGCTTCCCAAATTGTAAATGACTCAAAGGATATTATTGTGTTCAAAATGTCTTTGGACGCATCTTTGGAGTTCAGATACTAGTGACATGATTTTCTTTTTTTTTTTTGAAGGTGCGCAACTCACAAAATATTATATAGTTAATAATACACATGTCAGATGAAATATCGTCGTTAACACTATCGCACGATGACCCACTGGTTGTGTTAGTGTAATTCGTCTTTAGTCAGCTGGCGTTTTAACTTGCGTCCCCATTAAACTGATGTTAAAGTATTATGACTAACTAATTCCTAGTTACTTGAAAGAAAACTTTTGGGCTTCCCAAATATTTTTACACAGTTACCTCCCACACTACCAGGTAGAAATTTTGTTATTGTTTTCAATTCTCAAGTCTAAAAAATGGCTCTGAGCACTATGGGACTTAACATCTATGGTCATCAGTCCCCTAGAACTTAGAACTACTTAAACCTAACTAACCTAAGGACAGCACACAACACCCAGCCATCACGAGGCAGAGAAAATCCCTGACCCCGCCGGGAATCGAACCCGGGAACCCGGGCGTGGGATGCGAGAACGCTACCGCACGACCACGAGATGCGGGCAATTCTCAAGTCTATTAAATTAAATGATCAGAAGTTACAGTTCATAATCTTATTCTGATTATCGATGTCGAAGTCTGTACATGGAATAAAATTGCTGTGGCTCTACAGAATTCCGGCGATCGTCGAGTCTGAAAATTCTTAAAATAATCATAGGCACAATCGTACGTCGTAGCGAAACCGTCATGGGTGCTATAACGTACTCACTCTGCAGTACAGGAATCAGTGTACAAGTTGTGTATTAGTTTCAGTAAAGGTCTGTGTTTAACTTCTTAAAGTAGAACACAAACAGCCGTGGTGCAGGCTCTATGACTTCCCAGGATAATAAGTTCCCCACGAGATACGACACACCAAATAATGTTCCGAGCCACAGACAAGGGGAAGGTTAAAATAACCAAAGAATTGAACGTACCTTTTCCATTCATGAAATTATATTTTTTCCATAAATGATCTTCCTAGCTACATTTCAGTATGCATTATCCTCTTGTACGAGATGAAATGTGGTCATAATTCATCAAATTACGTTCGGTATTCAAAATGGCAACTTAGAACAATGCCATTAATTACAGTTCCACTGTGATTCTACTCTCCAAAATTCCAAACCAGAAGCAAGAAAGTGCATAGCACTCGTAACGGTCTACGTTATATTCACACAGTGTTCATATAACGAGTCAGAGATAATTTGTCTCTCGCAGTCTTTGAGCCATATAAATCACTGAGTTTGCACATATACATTTGCTCTACAAGAGAAAGAAAATCGAAGATAGGCGATACCACAGCGCTCCTACTATTAACTATTAATTTTCTTTACAAAAATAGGTTGTGAGATTCTGCAAAAACCTGAGTCCCAATGAAATTTGCGGAACTTGTTGTAACTGCAACCAGGACGGTCGCGGGGTAGCAATGACGGAAGGCGCGGCCGGACCCGCGGGCAGGCCGGCGAACAACAGCACAACGGGAGAGGACGGACAAGACCAACGAAGGACAGAACGAATACAAGACCGAACAACGGAGTCACAAGGAAACAAACACGTCCACTCGTACACGAACCAGGAAGTACGCAGTCTAGCGCAAAGCTAGGTTTAAACCGACGTAAGCTAGATTAGACTAACTGGCTGAGCTTTTTTTTTTTTTTTTTCTTTATTGGTATTTAACACCTCACAGAAGGTGGGCCGGCAGCAGCACACTACGCTGCTCTTCAGCCACAAGGTTTACAAAGGAAAAACAATGGAGACACACAATATACCGAACAAAGTGGGAGGCAAGAAACAGTAGACACAGAAACAAATAACACGTAGCCGTTCACACGCGAAGACACCTAAAGAAACTGTTGGCACTGCACACGCACACGGACACTGATGATGGAGACGACACGTGAATGATGGAGCGTGGACGGTGAAAAACACTGAGGCACAAACATGACGGCACACACACTAAAACGATGATCTCCGGCGCGCGAATGTCGACTTAACGTGTGCGAGTCCTGGGACCTGCCAAGAGGGGAAGAAGGTGGTGGGGGAGGGAGAGGGGAGAGCAAATTTGCCAATGGCAGAGGAGATGGTGGGAGGTATGAAGGTATAGGGGTAGTGGAAGCCCGGGGGAGGAGGGGGGAGAAAGGGAGGAGGGAGGGAAGGGGGAGAGAAGGGAGAGAGGGTGCCCATAGGAACAAACACAGAAAGTGGAGGGAAGAGTATCAAAGTTGGTACGAGAGGTAGATGGAGGGAGGAGGGCATCATCAGGGAGGGGGAGCTGGCGGAAGCAACCTTGGGAGAGGGTAAGGAGAGTGGAGAGATGGAGAGCAGGCGGGACATAGAAATACAGGTGAGGCAGCAGACGGGGATGGGAGAGGATGGGAGAGACAAGCGGGTGAGGAGGATCGAGTTTACGGGAGGTGTAGAGGATCCGTATCCATTCGAGGAAAAGGAGGAGATGGGGAAACGGAATAAGGTCGTTCAGGATCCATGTGGGGGAGGAGAGACGGATGCGATAGGTGAGGCGAAGAGCATGGCGTTCGAGGATCTGAAGGTATTTGTAAATGGTAGGAGGAGCGGAGATCCAGGCAGGGTGGGCTTAGCAGAGTATAGGGTGGATGAGGGATTTATAGGTGTGGAGGATGGTGGAGGGGTTCAGACCCCATGTACGGTCAGAAAGGAGTTTGAGGAGACGGGAGCGTGCCTTGGTTATGATCATCCGGAGGTGGGGGGTCCAGGAGAGGCGACGGTCAAGGTACTTAAGGGTGGGGGTGAGGGCGATAGGACGACCATAGACAGTGACATAGAAGTCGAGGAGGCGGAAGGAAGTGGTGGTTTTGCCTACAATGATCGCCTGGGTTTTGGAAGGATTGACCTTTAGCAATCACTCGTTGCACCAAGTGGTGAATCGGTCAAGATGGGACTGGAGAAGGTGTTGGGGGCGCTGCAGGGTGGGGGTGAGGGCAAGGAAGGCGGTGTCATCAGCGTACTGGAGAAGGTCGATGGGGGGTGAAGGCGGCGACATGTCCGCCATATACAAAAGGTACAGAAGAGGGGAGAGGACGGAACCTTGGGGCACACCGGCGGAGGGGAAGAAGGTGAAGGAATCTGTGTTATGGATGGTGACATACGAAGGACGTTGGGAAAGAAAGGACCCAATCAGATGGACGTAGTTAATAGGAAGGGCGAAGGTTTGGAGCTTGAAGAGGAGACCGGAATGCCACACACAGTCATAGGCGCGTTCGAGGTCAAGGGATAGGAAGATAGCGGAGCGACGGGAATTAAGCTGCTCAGAGAGGAGGTGAGTGAGGTGAAGGAGAAGGTCATCGGTAGAGAAGGACGGCCGAAAGCCACACTGGGTAACAAGAAGGAGGCGGTGCTGGCGGAGATGGTGGTGGATGCGTCGGGTAGGAATGTATTCCAGGACCTTGCTGAAGACAGAGGTAAGGCTGATGGGACGGTAGGAGGAGACAGCAGACAGCGGTTTGTCGGGTTTAAGGAACATTAGGATGCGGGAGGTTTTCCACAGGACGGGGTGGTAGCAGGTGGATAGGACTACATTATAGAGCCAGACTGGAGAGGCAGGAACTTCACGAAGGTGGCGATAGGTGACATAATCGTGACCAGGTGCAGTGTTTTCGTGCAGAGTGTAGCGATGAGATCCTGAGTAGTGATGGGGCATTGAGCTGGCTGAGCTTCTTTTTTCCTTTATTGTAATTTTTGTACCTATACATATACATAGGTAGGGTGGCATCAGCTTTCGAGCTGACAATGAGAAAAAAAACATGAAGAAGATACATAATAGATAGATTGACGGGCAAAAAAACAGTAGACACAGAAATACAAAACATGGAGCCGTTCACACTCGACGAAAATTACACTGAAACACATTGGCATGGCGCACAAACACTGATGATTCGACGGCACAGGTGAACGTTGGAGTGTGATGGTGAACACTAACACAAACACGACGGCACACACACGAGAAACTGATGGCGATGATCTCCGTTGCGCGAATGTCCACGTAGCGTGTACGAGTCCGGGGACCTGCCAAGAGCGGAAGAAGGGAGAGGGGGAGGGAGAGGGGGGAGCAAAGATGCCAATGGCAGAGGAGACTGGAGTAGGAGCGGAGGAATGGGGGTAGGGGAAGCCTGGGGGAGGAGTGGGGAGAGAGGGAGGAGGGAGAGAAGGGAGAGAGGGTGCACATAGGAGAAAGACACAGGAGGTGGGAGGGAGGATTAAAGGTGGTAGGAAGGGTAGACGGAGGGGAGGAGCGCATCATCAGGGAGGGGGTTCTGGAGGAAGCCACCTTGGGAGAGGGTGTGGAGAGTGGAGAGATGGAGAGCAGGTGGGACATGGAAGTACAGGCGCGGCAGTGGATGGGGCGGGAGAGGATGGGAGAGACCAGGGGGTGAGGAGGATCGAGTTAATGGGAGGTGTAGAGGATCTGTATCCGTTCGAGGAAAAGGAGGAGGTGGGGGAAGGGAATTAGGCTGTACAGGATCCGCGTGGGGGAGGGGAGGCGGATGCGATAGGCGAGGCGAAGAGCATGGCGTTCTAGGATCTGAAAGGATTTGTAAAAGGTAGCGGGAGCGGAGATCCAGGCAGGGTGGGAGTAGCTAAGGATAGGGCGAATGAGGGATTTCTGGCTGAGCGAGAGGCCGGCGTTTAAGTGCGCTATCGAGGGCGCCGCTATTGGCCGCTGGAACCACGTGTTCCACTGCGGCGCCCTCACACTAAAAGCTGTCCAGGAGCCGCGCGCCGCCACAGCTTACAGCGCGATGGTGCAGGGACCTCTATGGGTCTCCGACGTCCATTACGTCTGGCGCGAATTCAAATTCCGCGGTGCGCGGTACCAGAGAACTGATATTAATTATTCATTAATTATAATTTCTGCCGTAGTACCAGTTTAGTGTTAACGTTCGGCGGACGCTGGACACGGGTCTGAAGCGTAGTCGCTCTTTACACCACCTCAAGCGTCTGTTAGCATTGACTGATGAAATTTGTGACCTATGAGGAGCTACTTGACAATTCGACTCCGTTATTTTGAACTCCTAACGCACCGTTATTATACTAGCTGGTCTGCTGACAGTGCTTTGGAACTCATGAGCGATTTGTTGAGCTAATTTTACACGTCCATCCACCGAAATGCTCGACAATTCCTGTCCATCAGTGCGTGAGGTCTCTGTGGTCTTAGTTTAGCTGTGACTGTTCCTTCACGTTTACACTGTGTGCAAAACAACAGGCTTGAGCGGGTGCAAAAGAGATGAAATGCCTGTGATGTATTTGTTACTTAGATCACATCCAGTGACAACTCAACGTTCAAAGTCACTGTACTCTCCTGTCCGACTCTTCCTGCTGTTAGTGCTTCTGTACGGACAACAACATACTCCTCGCCTCTTTTTATAGTGGCGGTTCCGCCTCTTGTTACGTCTAGTGGTCAGTTCAGCATTACATACATGTGTATGGGCACTTTTTATTATTCCCCGAACAGCACCGTTACAGTACTGTATGGGCCATACGCATCGGCCTGTTATGTCCCGAGCAGCACGTTTCTTAACATGTTCGATGTGTTTTATAGTGCCTATTCACTACGAAAGCTGCAGCAAAACTCGACAAACGGTCGCACACATCTCTTGCATCCAATTTCCGTTATAGCCACTCTGCACTTTTGCAGAACTGTTCCAACCAATAAACATCTTCTTTTCATCCTAATACGATGGGCGTTTAAAAGTCCGTGCAAAAATAAAAACTACTTACGTGTTTGGGGTAAACCTTATTTATTTTTCGGCATAGTCTCCTTTTAGACTTATAATGGTGTAAATGGGTTTGAGCACTATGGGACTTAACTTCTAAGGTGATCAGTCCCCTAGAACTTAGAACTACTTAAACCTAACTAACCTAAGGACATCACACACATCCATGCCCGAGGCAGGATTCGAACCTGCGACCGTAGCGGTCGCGAGGTTCCAGACTGTAGCGCCTAGAACCGCTCCGACACCCAGGCTGGCTTTAGACTTATACACCTCGTCCAACGCTGTTCTAATTTGTTGATCTCTTTCGAACAATAGGAATTGTCCAAATCTGCAAAATATGTATTAGTTACTGCTATCACCTCGTTTGAATGAAATCTTTGTCCCACCAGCCCTTTCTTCAAATTGAGGAACAAATAGTAGTCCAAGGGAGCCAAGTCTGGAAAATAGGGGAGATGTGAGACGAGTTGGAATCCTGTTTCTCTTAATTTTGCGACTACAACTGCTGATGTGTGGGCTAGTGCATTGTCGTGATGGAAAAGGACTTTTTTGCGGTCCAATCGCCGGTGTTTTTTTGCAGCTCCGTTTTCAGACGATCCAATAACGATGAATAATATGCACCGGTAATAGTTTTCCCTTTTCCAGATAGTCGATGAGGATTACCCCTTCGAATCCCAAAGACATTCGCCATAACCTTTCCGGCCGAAGGAATGGTCTTCGCCTTTTTTGGTGCAGGTTCTTCCTTGGTAACCCATTGTTTAGGTTGTTATTTGGTCTCAGGAGTATAATAATGTATCGATGTTTCATCTACAGTGATGAAACGACGTTTTAAGTCCCTCGGATTCTTCCTGAACAGCTGCAAACCACCCTTACAACACTTCACACGATTCCGTTTTTGGTCAAGCGTGAGCAATCGTAGAACCCATACCGCGGATAGCTTTCTCATGTCCAAATGTTAATTCAAAATATTATGTACCCGTTCATTCGAGATGCCCACAGCACTAGCAATCTCACTCACCTTAACTCTTGTCATCCGTCACCATATCATTGATATTATCAATGATTTCTGGAGTCGTAACCTCCACAGGGCGTCCTGAACGTTCACATCACTTGTGCCCATATGGACACTCCGAAAATTTTGAAACCACTTATAAACTATTCTAACCGAAGTTGCAGAGTCACCGTAATGCTTATCAAGCTTCTCTTTAGTCTCCTGAGGCGTTTTGCCTTTCATAAAGTAATGTTTAATCAGCACACGCAATTATTTTTCGTCTATTTTTTGACAGTCGACTTCCTTGATTCACATGAATGACAAACAGAAAGAAATAGACCAATATGGCTGAAATCCTTCCAAAAGATGCTACTAACTAAACATGATCTCGATAAGCGCCGGTGGTGCCATCTCTCATACTTTGGATGGAATTTTCAGACGCCGCTCGTACATATTTTTCGCGTTCGTCCCAGTTCATATTGCTTGTTAGTATCGCCGCAAAATATGCGCTGTAGATGTTCCCCATTCATGTAGTAAACTGATACTATGGGGTGCCTTCTGTTCGTTCCAGTTATTACGTTACATTTACCCACATTTGAAAAAGAACTGTCTTTCGTAACCACCGAACTGCGGAGTAACACATCAGAGATGTTTTTCTCATCTTGCAACAAAATGTGGTGCCTTTCTTGTGTCCTAATTCATCGTTGAATCACTTGATTGCTCACTAAATCCATTTTCATCGTCCAGAATGACCTCTCTACTGAATCATCACTTCATAATCAGAAAACCACTACTGATGTAACTGCTGCCAGACGTACGTTTTGGAGAAAGTCTAGCACCAAATGACGTTGCCCATACGAAACACCTGCTATAAGTTGTGATTCGGAGCCCTTGATGTTACCTCTCTCAAAAACTGGTCAGTCGTTAATAATGGCGACCAAGTCATTGCGACTAATAAAATAAATTAGAAATTCTACGCTTGTCTGAAAAATGTATGGTTTGGACAAAAGACCTGCAGGAGTTATTCAGAGATGTCGCCATTAGTTTTCTAGATGGTGGCCTGCCTGTGTATTGGCGCTCCCCGAGTGACGTACAAAAGGGCGGCCGATTTATGAATTACACTGGAGTGGCACGTCAGAATAAAAGCTGAGTACCAATATTCTTCGCGAACTTTCGAGAAAAGGGCTACGTGACTGAACTAAATGTTCTGTCCTTTCTGTGTACATTGTGTTACCGAATTCAATAGAATATAAAGAGCCGAAGTGCTCTGCTTACTAATGGAATACAGCCGTCTACAGAAAATATGTTGAAATTCACAAGACTGAAGCCGTCAATACTTTATAGAATGGAATCGTAGCGTGCCGAATCACTGAATAATGGTAAAACTGTGCATTCACTAAACTATTCCAGGTAATTTCACGAATGTAAATATTAATGATGTTTATGGATAATTTTTACACACATTCAAGTAATAATTTGGCTAGAAGTTCGTTTATACCCTCAATATACTTGTATGTAAGTATACGAAGAACGAGGAGAGAAATGTTAGCTAAACAGTATACATGATCTTTCAGACATTAGTAATAAAAAATTAATGATAAGAGAATCAATAACGAGGAGAGATACCTATGATAATTACGCTAAATGCCGCACTAGTCATTCGAGAATGGATTTAAAATATACTCGGTTTAGACGACTCATCCAATAAGTCGTAGGCACTATATCTGTCCAGAACATCACATACTTCAAAATATTCTGAAAATTCCTGCCACCATTTAAGAAGTTATCAGATTAAAAGACTCCAGTGGATGGCTGACACAATATACTGAAGCAGGTAACTGAGTTCTCAGCAGACGAAACGCAGCAGATTAGTCTTAACGAGGATTCCTCGCATATGAAGTAGCTTCGGGCATGCTCTGTGGGAATGATAAGGAGCAATTGCTGTTCCGTAATAGTTTAGCCTACAAGTCAAAATTCATTGTAAAATAAACTGTGGATAAATAAAAATTTACTAACTATAAAAACGTAGGCTTCCAAGGAAAGTGTCAATTTGAATAAAATGTTTTCGTGTGTTAGGTCTCGTCAATATGAAACTCTAAAAAGACTATAGAACCGACGTTTCGATCACCTTCGAGGTGGTCCTCTTCAGAGTTCAGGGAAATTTCTTCACTATTAAATGGCGGAAAAGAATCCCAACACCGAAAAATAATTAATGTAGAGTAATGAAATTTTCGGAATATATTTGCCTAGGTAACTAATGTAAGTGATTAACGTTGCAAGACCGCAGGTTAATGTAAGCGCGAGATAAGGCACTGTAAATGTGAAATGCTGGTACATTAACAACCAGTCCAACCACTTGAATGTTTTATGCAATCATGCAAAGGTACATGAATTGTGTCGGACAGGTGCAGGGTGTCAATTTGTGGTATGGAGTTCCATGCTTGTTACACTTCATCCGTCAATAGAGAGGCGTTTAATTCTGTTTGTGAGTGACACTGGAGTTGACGTCCAACGATGTCCTGTATGTGCTAGATTTGAGACAAACCTGGTGATCGAGCAGGCCGAGACCATGTCGGCACCCTGTAGAGGATGTTGTGTTACTTCAATAGTATGTGGTCAAGCGTTATCTTGTTGAAAACAACCCCCTGAATGCTGTTCATGAATACCAGCACAACAGGTCGTATCACCAAACTGACGAACAAGTTTGAAGTCAGGGTGCAGGGAGCACTCTTGATGTCACCAGAACCCCTGGTGTAGGTCCAGTGTGTAGCCTGCAGACAGGTTGATTGCAGGCGCTCACGAGGCCCCCTCCTAACCAACACAAAGCCATCACTGGCAGCGAGGCAGAAGGAGCTTTAATCGGAGAAGACAACAGACCTCCACTGCGCCTTCCAATGAGGTCTCGCTTGAGGTCACTGAAGTCGCAACCGGCGACTGTTTGGGGTCTGTCGAACGCAGGGTATAGAAGTTCTGGCTCGAAACTTTCCTTGAAGTTACCGGTTTGTAACATTTTTTTCTGTCACTTGTGGTGCTAGATGCTGATCGAATTGCTGCAGCACACGCAATACAACGTGCCGGAGCTATACACCGACCATGGTGGTCTTAGCTCTCAGTAGTGTTACATGGCTGTCCAGAGACCGGTCATATTGCGACCGTACCTTCTCGTCATCCCGGCTGTCAGCAATCACGTACGGGGGCAACATCTCTGCCAAGTGTTTCTGCAGTATCAAAGAAGGAACGTCTAACTTCTTGTGGCTCCATTCAAACTCAATGACTTATTGATAATGGCGCCTTCCTAGTCTTAAAGGAATTGTTGACTAACCAGCTCACTACGTTCTATCTCAACGGTAACTAACGCCCCTGGCCGTTACAGCGCGTATTTAAAGCAAACTTGATTTGCATCATAATAGTGGCGTTGCTTGCGACAGTCTCATGCGACTGGGCGAGATTTGAATATACGTCATCTTTCAACTGTAGAAGCATGCCTACCAACGTTAGTAATCGTATATACCGTCTAATTCCGGTTTGCAGGTGACAATCGTCTTCATATTCTGGCACGTCATTGGACCGTTGGAGGCAGAGACGCCTGTGAGGGTTGGCTGTAAGTTGTGTTACTGTTCGTAATTAAACACATCAAAAGCACAGAGGATCGCTACAAGTAGCCGAAGATCATGCTGCAAGCGATCCAATGGACTGCATTTGTTCGTCAACCAGCAGTTCAATATGACTTATGTTCATAAACAGCCTTAACAAGCGGACTCAAGAGAACTACCGTGTGTCCCCTTCAGGGAAACGCAGCCATTGAGTACAAATTGGCGGTTCGCTGTTGCGTGATAGAATATCCCACACTATAGGCTACAGCACAGAAGTAGAAGGACTGTGAGCGTTGGTGGAACAGACGGATGCGTAATGCTGTAATGGCAACAGGGAAGGAGCTACATGGGTAAGGAGAATGAGAAACGAGATTTAAGGCTAGGAGGGTTAGGGGAACATGGGATATCCTCCTTGCCTTAACACTCGTTACTCATTGTCCTTACCCATCTGGCTCCTTCCCTGTTCCCATTCCAGCACTACACAACCCTCTATTCCAACAAGGCTCACAGTCCTTTTACTTCTCTCCTTTCCTGCTATCCCCCCACCCTCCCTATCCCACCCTCTGTCTAACCTTCCGATTGCCTACCCTCTCTCCACCTTGTCCGTGCATGCTAACACTAGCAGCACTTTACCGTCCCCCACCCTTACCCTGCTATCCTTCCTCCTCGCCACCCCAGCCTCCTTAACCCTGCCAGGGTGCCTCTCCCATCATGCACTACTGCTCATAATTTTGCTTCAGCTACCAGAGATTGTGGTGATGTGTGTATGAGTTGGGTTTATGTGTGTGTGTGTGTGTGTGTTTGTGTGTGTGTGTGTGTGTGTTTGTGTGTGTCTGTTGTCTTTTTTTTTTTACAAAGGCTTTGTTGGTGAAAAGCGTATTGTGTGACAGTCTTTTTGCTATGTCCATTATGATTATCCAGGCTGTTATGCCGTGGTCGGTTGATGAATTTTGTTGTGCCTATCTGCGACTTTGAATCTCCGATATATGGTGAGTAGCAACTACCCTTTTCATAATATTGTTCAATTTACCTAATACGTATCACAGCCGCGGATTCCGTAGATTCATATAAACTTACAACAGTTGTTCAACATGGGGTCCCCTAGCGTCAGTGGAAGTGTGGCATTGTTTCACAAGGTTCGGTTGTCCTCGTTTTAATATCACAGCTGTTGTTTCAACGACGTCGCAAGCAGCGAGAATCCTTGTCAGGAGATTCTATTCAGTAGCAACATCTTCTTGTACACAAGACTTTCCACATGACCCTACAAGAAGAACTCATGTGTTTTGAGATCAGTTGAATGTGCTGGCCACGAAACAAGACCTCCTCTGCCTGCCTGCGTTTCAAGGAATGTCTGATCTAGGTGTCCACGAAACCTCAGACAAAACAGAGGAGTCTCCATAGTGTTGCAACAACATGTGTTGCTGGATAACAAGTTAGATGTGCTCCAGGAAGCTGTGTGGTTTGTGTCTGATAAACTTTCTATACACCTGTGTATTTAGGCGAGGAGGAACGAGTAATTTACCTAGTTCGCAGTCACTGACTGTGCCTGTCCACACGTTGACATAATATGTGTTGACGGCTCTTCATAGCAGTAGCTTGAGGATTCTCGTCGGCCCTGTCTTGACTGTTTCGACTGTGTAAAATTCCGACTGTGGTGAAACAAGCTTCATCTGTCAAAGCGTGCTCTTTTTGTGGATGGTAAGGGTGTAGCTGCATTTGACAGTACTTTGCGAAACATTCATTTCACATGCATCTGATTAGTGCTGATGGCAGAAACTCATCCACTAGATCATGCACTGCATCCTCCAAGTCGGGAGACCGTGTAGTTTGTCGTCCTCTTACGCCATTATACTGTAGTATCGATTGTCCTGTTTCACGCAATTGTTGAAAGAGTCTTGAAGACATGGGGCGATCCCGATATCTTCTACGCGGGTATTTGGTGCTGTCCATCCGTTTCGCTCGTCTGCTGCTTCCATTTGCTTGCCCATTCACGAAAATCATGTCTGCAGGTTCCATCACTACATACAACTTCGTATGGTTAGGGCTGATCGACTTTAGTACTTGAATCTGTGAACACCGACTGCAGTCTACTATAGCACAGAGGTTGCACATTAGGACAGCTTACGTAATTGCAGAGGAAGCCGTCTGCATTGGATTAGCTGAGTTCTTATCCCAATATCTGCACGTAAGAGCTCGTCGGGACTGCCTATCCTGTAATCTTATGTCGCCGGCACACGGACTGTGCAATCGAAAGTTGAGCGTACCGAGTTTCTGATATCGTAGCGTGGAAAAAGCACTTTCGGAGTGCTTCCGAACGTGTAGAGCAACATATAGCATCTCAGATATTCTGAACGTGAGTTGAAACATAGACCAATGAGACAGAAGAACGGCGTCTACGTCACACGCACCCATGTTTTTTCAGTACAGAGCCGCGAGACGTCATGTTGATTTCCAGTTAAGGCCATATGCATATATGCTGTTTCTAAGCACCAGTAAATCGACGATCTCTCGAAAACCCGTCGTTGATTCTACGATTTGTCGTAATAACGTGACGGGAAACGTCATACTGGTGCTGAAACAATTGCGTATTATGGAAGTCTGCCGTTTCAAGGCAACGCCAGATAGAGGGTCCATTCGTTAGATGCACTTGCTTGTGCATATGTGAAGATGTGTGTTTGTGTCTATCACTGATGAAGGCTGTGGCCGTAAGGTTTATGAAAGTCTCTTAATTATGCCTGCCTGCAACTTGGCTTGTCTTCATTACGGTAAGTAGCAATCTGTCTTTTTTTACATTTCTACATGGGTTTGCAATTGCTTAAATTTACTTCCTTCCCTTTCTTATGCAGTGTGATTTGCGAGCCAGATGCAACAGACGACATCCGACGGAGCGTGCTGCGATCGCATACACAGCGTTTAGGCCCACCACCGTGTGCACAATTCGCATCGTTTCTGATCGTTAAGCTCGACGTTGAACTCGGCACGCTCAAAGGTTACACTCGAAAGCACGGTCCGTGGGCTAATGGCTTCAGCAACAGCAGCAACGCTACATGGATTGCATTTTCAGAGCCTTCAGAACAACTTCTGCTTATCACTTTCGACTCTGTCGTTTTCGTAGCATGGTCCCGGACCTCAAACTGACACTTTTAGCCCTCCCCATCATCGAAGAAAGTTTGTAACATTATCATATCACACCATATAGTCTTTAATGGTGCGTCACGAGTTACCTCAAGTTTCTAAGCATAATCTTGGCTTACTGTGTTAAATCTTTAACGTAATACTACACTCAAGCTCCAAAGAAACTAGCAAAGGCATGCATATTCAAATACATAGATATGTAGACAGGTAGAATACGACTCCTGTGGTTGACGACGCCTATCTAAGGCAACAAGTATCTGTCGCAGTTGTTAGATCGGTTACTGCTGATTCAATGGCAGGTTATCAAGGTTTAAGTGAGTTTGAACGTAGTATTGAAGTCGGCGCACGAGCGATGTGACACAATCTCCGGGATAGCGATGAAATGGGGATTATCCCGCACGACCAGTTCACGAGTGTACAGTGAATATCAGGAATCCGGTAAAACATCAAACGCCCTGGCCGCAAAAAGATCCTGCAAGAACGGGACCAACGACAACTGAAGAGAATTGCTCAACGTGACAGAAATGCAACCCTTCCGCATATTGCTGCAGTTTTCAGTGAAGGACCATCAATAAGTGTCACCGTGCGAAACACTCAACGAAACATCATCGATACGGGCTTTCGGAGCCAAAGGCCCATTCGTGCACTCTTCATGACAGCACTACACAAAGCTTTACGCCTCGCTTGGGCCCGTCAACACCGCCATTGGACTGTTGACGACAGGAAACATGTTGCCTGGTCGGAAGAGTCTCGTTTCAGATTGTATCGAGCGGATGGACGTGTACGGATATGGAGACAAACTCATGAATACATGGCCTGTGCATACAACTGCAGTTGGAGAGATATGGGACCCCTGATACGTCTTGAAGTGGCTCTTCGAGAGGAGCATATTTATTATCTATTTATTTATATTTTTCTCATTTTTCTGATGCCTTTAAAAATACGTGTGAGTGTAATTGTGTGGTCCAATATGCGAACGTTGTTAAATGATTTTTACTTGAAATCCATCATTCAAAGAAATTCAAATACACACTTTGATTTTTGAGTTTTGAGTTATTTAAGTATTTGAGAAAACTGTTGCAAAATTCTTTTTACTTCTACATAACTGACAACAGAGCAGTAAATCATCAAACGTGATGTACTGATTTACTTCCAAGAATATTACATGCAAATGAAAATATACCAGTAATATAATTAGTCTCGGCGTATTTGTACCTTAAGAACATGGACTCAAATACTGAAATTATTGTGAACCCACACAACACTCGAAGAATACTCGTCCTAAAATCATATCCAGGCTGCGGAGTAAACTGGAAAGTAAAATCTGAAAACTAATGTGGCTCTCCGCTGCGACTCATTGCTGTCAGGAAAAAAAAATTGTTAAATGTTAAAGTGGCCGAGCTCTGCGCATCCGCTAAGATTTCGCTTCATAAGAAGACGCGGAATGGCGTCCGTTGAATCAGCGGTCGTTAAAATTGTGGAGCTTTAAACGTTTTAAGAAAAATTAATTCAATGCAGGGAACATGACAGAGTGCTCACTGTACATTTAAAAAATTCACATATAAACTTTAACGTACTATATTAACAAGGTTAACAGTATATATGCTTACATTATTTTCGTGGTACAATATGTTGCTTCCTATTACTAGGAACAAGCGAAGAGAGAGGAAGAGAAAAACAATCTAGGAGCGTTCTTCTCAGTTATTAATAGCATAGAAGTCATTATATTTAAGGAGTTAAGTCCTTGATACTAAGATTAAATTTAATATTTACTATAAAGCAGGAAAATTTTATGCTGCCTTTGCGGTCGGTGAAACACATAAGGTTCATTTACATTTATTTCGTTACGAGATACACTTTTCCTTCCAAGTTTTTGTTTTGTTTTAAGTGTCTTCACTACACAATTGTCGCTGGCCCGGAGCAGTCTAGATACGACTGTGGCACGTGACACATATTTAAGCATCCTGTCTGATCACCTGCATCCATTCATGACCATTGTGCATTCCGACGGACTTGCGCAATTCCAGCCGGACAATGCGTCCAGAATTGATAGAGAGTGGCCCCAGGAACACTCTTCCGAGTTTAAACACCTCCGCTGGCTTCCAAACCCCCCAGACATGAACATTATTGATCATATCTGGCATGCCTTGCAATGTGCTATTCAGAACATATATCCACACCCTCGTACTCTAACGGATCTAGCCGGTCGGTGTGGCCGTTCGGTTCTAGGCGCTTCAGTCTGAAACCGAGTGACCGCTACGGTCGCAGGTTCGAATCCTGCCTCGGGCATGGATGTTTGTGCTGTCCTTAGGTTAGTTAGGTTTAAGTAGTTCTAAGTTCTAGGGGACTGATGACCAGATATGTTAAGTCCCGTAGTGCTCAGACTCATTTGAACCATTTCACGGATCTATGACAGCCATGTAGGATTCGTGGTGTCAGCTCAGTCCAGCACCACTCCAAACATTAGTCGAGTCCGTGTCACGTCGTGTTGCGACACTTCTGCGTGCTCGAGGAGGGCCTACACGATATTAGACAGGTGTACCAGCTTCTTTGGCTCTTCAGTGTATAACTCTGAATGAGTAGATTATGACAGCGTTCAAAACTTTCAAATTCGGTGCAAATGGCTCTGAGCACTATGGGACTTAACGTCTATGGTCATCAGTCCCCTAGAACTTAGAACTACTTAAACCTAACTAACCTAAGGACAGCACACAACACCCAGCCATCACGAGGCAGAGAAAATCCCTGACCCCGCCGGGAATCGAACCCGGGAACCCGGGCGTGAGAAGCGAGAACGCTACCGCACGACCACGAGATGCGGGCTTTCAAATTCGGCCAAGAATTATGTGAAATACTGAAAAACAAAATTTTGTTGTCCTGATAGCTGTTAGATAGGGAATCCTCGATTGGGACAGCGTGAAAATTTTTGCCGTTCCATAATACTTCAATAAGTGAAAAAGTTGTAAATATGCCTGATATGATTGGTGTGTTTTGATGCGACTGTAGTAATTTTTATATTCATCTGGCTACGCTTGTCGACATCAGCCAAATGTCTCAGGACCAGTTACACATGTAGCGCTTACGCTCATTGTGTGAATGCCGCCTTACGTTTGTTTGCACGGTGTTGATCAAGCAGTGTTACAGCCACCATTGTCACAGAGACCTGCTGCTATTGCGTCAGTATCAAGGGCGTATAATGCTCAGTGTACAGGAAAACCCGGAGCCGACTATAATTAACATCCTATCATTGCCAGAATGAATATGTCATCTGTCATCCAATTTTACATTTTTGAGTGATTAGCAGCTTTAAATTGCAGGAAGCAAATGCAGGCATTGAATGGGAAATATCCACGAACCTGCAATACAGTCTGCAGTAGGCAAGAACAATAAGCTTCTAGCACTGTAAGTTACAGCTCTGCTCAGACAATACAAAGGAAATATTGGATTCGGGCAGGACTAGTAGCAACTGTGGGGCCGGAACTGTAAATTGGTACTTTCAATCGACCTGGATTAATTTGTTTTCATTACAGTAGGAGGCTTATCACATTCAAATAATATTTCGAAGCCAATATATATATATATATATATATATATATATATATATATATATATATATATATATATATATATATATATATTTTGTATCAGTACTCTGCAGATAAATTACTCTTCACGACTGCTGTGACATTTTGCTCCTGAATCTGTCACCCCTTCACTTAGTGTGATTTCAAAAGAGAATATAGACCAAACAGAGCAGTAACACTGAATGATGAAGCGTAACAAAGACGAACAGTGTCGTATTGCGTAGCCTCTCATACTTCGAAGAGTTCACAGCAAGCTAAGCTGGAACTCTTTTTTACTATTCTGCTGCAAAATTGTGGTCTAATGATCATTTTCAGTCCTTTACAATTGCATAACCTCAACGTGAATGTCACTTCTGGTGGAACATATAAAACATTTGTATTGATTTCCTTGAAATGTGTGTAAGAATCTACAACACCAGCTATGTACGAGGACAACCAACTACGCACAGCGTTTTTGAGGAACTTATGTGCAAATTAAGTACGCACATTAATAATTGCAGAGCTATCTAAATGAAGATCTGTCGCGCAGTATTCAGTTACAGCTAAACACAAAATTTGGTCCTCCAATTAAGTAGGTCAAAATAATGGTTCAAATGGCTCTGAGCACTATGGGACTTAACATCTGAGGTCATCAGTCCCCTAGAACTTAGAACTACTTAAACCTAACTAACCTAAGGACATCACACACATCCATGCCCGAGGCAGGATTCGAACCTGCGACCGTAGTGGTCGCGCGGTTCCAGACTGAAGCGCCTAGAACCGCTCGGCCACACCGGCCGGCTATTAAGTAGGTCAAATTTCACTTACAAATACTAATGAGATGACATCAATCTTCATCATACCTTGGCGAATGAAATCCCAAATAGTTTTGGATTCTAGCTTTTTTTTCGAATCGAAAATCAGCTGTACTGGAACGTTGTAATGGCCCCTTACAGCTGCCCATATCAGTGATTTTCCATCAGTTTTAAATTTGTCAAGCAGAGCATTCAGTTTACTTAATGAATGTACAATTATTTCTTCAACTGCTGTAGTTGCCTCATGTACTGCCAATAATATGAGCGCTATTCGCTCTGTTAACGAACTGCAATCCGCAGACATGCCAACACTCTTTGGTATATTAACGATTTGATGACTTGTGTTACCTGACGTTCAATGTTTTATGGTAAAGGCATTTATTCCGCAGAATAATTCAGTGTAGTCAGCTATAAATTTGAATGTCTAATTGAAACTGAATAGTGAGCAAAAATTTTATATTCATTAATAATCAAGAATAGCAATTGTTAGTAACAGTAAATAAATAGCAGATGGATGGAATGGACTATGTGTTGAAAGGAAGATATAAGATGAACGTCATCAAAGGCAAAACCAGGATAACTGAATGTAGCCGAATTAAATGAGGAGATGCTGCGGGAATTAGATTAGAAAGCAAAACATTTAAAGTAGTAGATGAGTTTTACTATTTGGGAAGCAAAGTAACTGCTGATGGCCGAAGTAGAGAGCATATCAAGCCTGGACTGACATCAGCAAGAAAAGCGTTACTGAAGAAGTGAAATTTGTTAACATCGAATATAGACTTAAGTGTTAGGAAGTCTTTTCTGAAAGCATGTTTATGGAATGTAGTGGACGAGAAATGGTTTAGACAAGAAGAGCACACAAGCTTCTGAAATGTGGGCCTAGAGAAGTATGCTGAAGATTAGATGGGTAGATCACATAACTAATGAAGAGTTACTGAGCAGAATTGGGGAGTCAAGAAATTTTTGGCACAACTTGACTAAAAGAAGATGTTGATAGGACACATCCTGAGACATCAAGGGATGACCAATTTATTATTGCAGGGAGGTGTGTCTTCAGACTGCAGAGCAAAACAGTGACAATAACAGCTAAAGCGGAATTTAAATTACATAAATAACCACCATTCGGATCTCCGGGTGGGGACTACTCAAGAGGATGTCGTTATCAGAAGAAAGAAAACTGGCGTCCTACGGATCGGAGCGTGGAATGTCAGATCCCTTAATCGGGCAGGTAGGTTAGAAAATTTAAAAAGGGAAATGGATAGGTTAAAGTTAGATATAGTGGGAATTAGTGAAGTGCGGTGGCAGGAGGAACAAGACTTCTGGTCAGGTGACTACAGGGTTATAAACACAAAGTCAAATAGGGGTAATGCAGGAGTAGGTTTAATAATGAATAGGAAAATAGGAATGCTGGTAAGCTACTACAAACAGCATAGTGAACGCATTATTGTGGCCAAGATAGACACGAAGCCCACGCCTACTACAGTAGTACAAGTTTATATGCCAACTAGCTCTGCAGATGACGAAGAAATTGAAGAAATGTATGATGATATAAAAGAAATTATTCAGATAGTGAAGGGAGACGAAAATTTAATAGTCAGGGGTGACTGGAATTCGAGTGTAGGAAAAGGGAGAGAAGGAAACGTAGTAGGTGAATATGGATTGGGGCTAAGAAATGAAAGAGGAAGCCGCCTGGTAGAATTTTGCACAGAGCACAACTTAATTATAGCTAACACTTGGTTTAAGAATCATGATAGAAGGTTGTATACATGGAAGAACCCTGGAGATACTAAAAGGTATCAGATTATATAATGGTAAGACAGAGATTTAGGAACCAGGTTTTAAATTGTAAGACATTTCCAGGGGCAGATGTGGACTCTGACCACAATCTATTGGTTATGACCTGTAGATTAAAACTGAAGAAACTGCAAAAAGGTGGGAATTTAAGGAGATGGGACCTGGATAAACTGAAAGAACCAGAGGTTGTACAGAGTTTTAGGGAGAGCATAAGGGAACAATTGACAGGAATTGGGGAAAGAAATACAGTAGAAGAAGAATGGGTAGCTTTGAGGGATGAAGTAGTGAAGGCAGCAGAGGATCAAGTAGGTAAAAAGACCAGGGCTCTTAGAAATCCTTGGGTAACAGAAGAAATATTGAATTTAATGAAGTTAATGAAGCAGGCAAAAAGGAATACAAACGTCTCAAAAATGAGATCGACAGGAAGTGAAAAATGGCTAAGCAGGGATGGCTAGAGGACAAATGTAAGGATGTAGAGGCTTATCTCACCAGGGGTAAGATAGATATTGCCTACAGGAAAATTAAAGAGACCTTTGGAGATAAGAGAACCACTTGTATCAACGTCAAGAGCTCAGATGGAAACCCAGTTCTAAGCAAAGAAGGGAAAGCAGAAAGGTGGAAGGAGTATATAGAGGGTCTATACAAGGGCGATGTAATTGAGGACAATATTATGGAAATGGAAGAGGATGTAGATGAAGATGAAATGTGAGATACGATACTGCGTGAAGAGTTTGACAGAGCACTGAAAGACCTGAGTCGAAACAAGGCCCCCAGAGTAGACAACATTCCATTGGAACTACTGACGGCCTTGGGAGAGCCAGTCCTGACAAAACTCTACCATCTGGTGAGCAAGATGTATGAAACAGGCGAAATACCCTCAGACTTCAAGAAGAATATAATAATTCCAATCCCAAAGAAAGCAGGTGTTGACAGATGTGAAAATAACCGAACAATCAGTTTAATAAGCCACAGCTGCAAAATACTAACACGAATTCTTTACAGACGAATGGAGTAACTAGTAGAAGCCGACCTCGAGGAAGATCAGTTTGGATTCCGTAGAAATGCTGGAACACGTGAGGCAATACTGACCTTACGACTTATCTTAGAAGAAAGATTAAGGAAAGGCAAACCTACGTTTCTAGCATTTGTAGACTTAGAGTAAACTTTTGACAATGTTGACTGGAATACTCTCTTTCAAATTCTAAAGGTGGCAGGGGTAAAATACAGGGAGCGAAAGGCTATTTACAATTTGTACAGAAACCAGATGGCAGTTATAAGAGTCGAGGGACATGAAAGGGAAGCAGTGGTTGGGAAGGGAATGAGACAGGGTTGTAGCCTCTCCCCGATGTTATTCAATCTGTATATTGAGCAAGCAGTAAAGGAAACAAAAGAAAAATTCGGAGTAGGTATTAAAATCCATGGAGAAGAAATAAAAACCTTGAGGTTTGCCGATGACATTGTAATTCTGTCAGAGACAGCAAAGGACCTGGAAGAGCAGTTGAACGGAATGGACAGTGTCTTGAAAGGAGGATATAAGATGAACATCAACAAAAGCAAAGCGAGGATAATGGAATGTAGTCGAATTAAGTCGGGTGATGCTGAGGGAATTAGATTAGGAAATGAGACACTTAAAGTAGTAAAGGAGTTTTGCTATTTGGGGAGCAAAATAACTGATGATGGTCGAAGTAGAGAGGATATAAAATGTAGACTGGCAATGGCAAGGAAAGCGTTTCTGAAGAAGAGAAATTTGTTAACATCGAGTATAGATTTAAGTGTCAGGAAGTCATTTCTGAAAGTATTTGTATGGAGTGTAGCCATGTATGGAAGTGAAACATGGACGGTAAATAGTTTGGACAAGAAGAGAATAGAAGCTTTCGAAATGTGGTGCTACAGAAGAATGCTGAAGATTAGATGGGTAGATCACATAACTAATGAGGAAGTATTGAATAGGATTGGGGAGAAGAGAAGTTTGTGGCACAACTTGACCAGAAGAAGGGATCGTTTGGTAGGACAAGTTCTGAGGCATCAAGGGATCACCAATTTAATATTGGAGGGCAGCGTGGAGGGTAAAAATCGTAGGGAGAGACCAAGAGATGAATACACTAAGCAGATTCAGAAGGATGTAGGTTGCAGTAGGTACTGGGAGATGAAGAAGCTTGCACAGGATAGAGTAGCATGGAGAGCTGCATCAAACCAGTCTCAGGACTGAAGACCACAACAACAACAACAACAACAAATAACCACATGCGTGTAGTTAGACAGCAGTGGAACAAAATGCACATGTGATAAATGGACTGGAAATCCACGAATAATAGAGTGAATTTGTGTTAATTAGTAGTAAGTGAATTCTTTGTATTTAACAAAATACAATACTTGTTACATACTAATAACACAAGTTGTGAGACGTACCAAGTGATACCACACACTGTAATGCTCTTAATGCCCTCTGTCGTTGGGTTTTATGAATCATACACTCACGATTGATCGCTGTTTCATAATAAATATTGCTTCAGATAATGCAGTCTCTCTCTCTCTCTCTCTCTCTCTCTCTCTCTCTCTCTGCCCTCGCTCGCGTCCTACGATATTATTGCCGCACTTTAAAAGTAATTAGTGATAAAGGTTGGGCAGATACAATCTGAAAAGCTTGTAAGGGTATTTAAGAGTGCTGAGGAGTAAGTGTCAAGAAAAAAAAAGACACATTGCAGCGTTTCAGAGTTAATTGGCATTGAAATTAGCTAATCATGTTGTTGCTCCAGAAAAAGTCAAGTTGACCGCCAGGTACGGTGACCCCAAAGACGTTCTTTTTTGGGTTTCCTAGAACCGAACAAGAGGTCGATACAAAAATTGGACATGGGACGGTGATTCTGACCCACGCTAATGCTGAGCAGTCTCGTGCACTGTCAACTACACTACGATAACACCTGATGCTAATAGTACCTCGCGTGTCACTTGAATCTGCGTAAGCAACGAATTGCTTGGTTAACTCATATGCTAATTAATTCGAAAGAGACGCAAAGTTGATTTTTTTTAAAGCACAATCTACCCTGCAGCACCCTTAAAAGCTTTTCAGACTGCTTCTGACCGCTTTGTCTGTGGTTGTTGTGTAATTGTGTAATGGACTCATCTGTGTAGCTAGCTGTGGCAAACACTAAATTAAACATTGCTGTATGTTGAATGGTGAAGCCAGTTAGCATACACCACGGCATTGTTATATGATTGTGGTATCAACGTTCATAAATTAAACGAAGTTAATTTACTGTCAATACGCCCATATGGCTATTAAGCTCCGACAAGCTAGATTAACGAAAATTCATGGAAGCCCTACGCCCCAGGTTATGACGTCATTCATTATTTGCAATTTAATTCACATTTATTAAACAAATTTCATTAAAAACCAATAGCAAAACACAAATAATCTTTTAGAAATCAACAGTTCTTAGAAGAATGAACCAAAATGATACCAGGCTAACACAGCAGGCTTAAATTACAGAGACGATATTTAACACGGTCGTTTTGGAGAGCTGAGAAATTTAAAGCAAGATTTATGAAGGTAAAGTGTACCAACGACTAGCACAAATGTAGTAACTGGTAAAAAATGTTTACACAAATTTAAATCTCCAAGCTAGCGGAATGGTTTTAAATTACCTTCCAAAATTTTACGCGGTACTTTAAGAGAACTGACAAATTTAAGCCATATAAGGGTCAGCAAATTGCCCGGCAGACTAAAGAAAGGGCACGGCACCAAAAGGGTCAAGCCAAAAGACAAACATACGGAAACTCTGAATATAACAAAGGTACCAACATGCAAATTAACATAAACGGTTGAAAAATTGACTAAGTAACCAACACATGTTCGAAAAAGATAGAGAGTAATGCAGCAGTGCTGGTGAATTAACGAACGGGAAAAGCTGAAGACTCGATTTTTTCGTTGTAACAAATGGTTCATATGATCAAAGCGAGCATCAGAAGCACA
This sequence comes from Schistocerca cancellata, assembly GCF_023864275.1. Classification (NCBI taxonomy): domain Eukaryota; kingdom Metazoa; phylum Arthropoda; class Insecta; order Orthoptera; family Acrididae; genus Schistocerca; species Schistocerca cancellata. Next base: position 184,127,821 of record NC_064631.1, on the reverse strand, counting down.
GAAAATTCAAGATTAAATGACGAACGGCACGAAAAAGAATTACACGCATGGGAAGAGACAATTACACATGCATTCACACTAGGAAAGGAAACATTCTAACTCAAATTAAGCATCTCGTGGCCGGTCACACTTCCACATATCAAGTTCCAGTGGAAATAAAGAAATCGTTAAATTCCTACCAGTCCCTACTCTAGATCATTCTGCAAATAAAGCTGCAAAAGAAAATGTTAACTGCTTCAGTTAGGTCGAAGACTTACACAGCCTCATCACGATTCTAAGTTATCAAGCTCACACTTAGCTGATGATGGTCACACATGAAATCATCTTTATTTTGATTGGTAATTAGTTTTGGCTAACAATACAGCTCGTATTGACGTCAACTACTTGGTTTTAGTTACATTTCAATCTTGTTCCTTTAACTTTTACTAGATCATGTAGAAATTATGCAAACTACACTACTGGCCATTAAAATTGCTACACCAAGAAGAAATGCAGATGATAAACGGGTATTCATTGGACAAATATATTATACTAGAACACATGATTACATTTTCACGCAATTTGGGTGCATAGATCCTGAGAAATCAGTACCCGGGACAATCACCTCTGGCGTAATAACGGCCTTGATACGCCTGGGCATTGAGTCAAACTGAGCTTCGATGCCCATGCAGCTTCAACACGATACTACAGTTCATCAGGAGTAGTGAGTGGCGTATTGTGACGAGCTAGTTGCTCGGCCACCATTGACCAGACGTTTTCAATTGGTGAGAGCTCTGGAGAATGTGCTGGCCAGGGCAGCAGTCGATCATTTTCTGTATCCAGAAAGGCCCGTACAGGACCTGCAACATTCGGTCGTGCATTATCCTGCTGGAATGTAGGGTTTCGCAGGGAAGTGTAGGGCCACGGGTCGTAACACATCTGAAATGTAACGTCCACTGTTCAAGTGCCGTCAATGCGAACAAGAGGTGACCGAGACGTGTAACCTGTGGCACTCCATACCATAGCGATGACGTATACACGCTTTCAATGTGCGTTCACCACGATGTCGCCAAACACGGATGCGACCATGATGATGCTGTAAACAGAACCTGGAGTCATCCGAAAAAATTACTTTTTTCCATTCGTGCACCCAGGTTAGTCGTTGAGTACACCATCGCAGGCACTCCTATCTGTGATGCAACGTCAAGGGTAACCGCAACCATCGTCTCCGAGCTGATAGTCCATGCTGCTGCAAACGTCGTCGAACTGCTCGTGCAGATGGTTGTTGTCTTGCAAACGTCCCCATCTGTTGACTCAGGGATCGAGACGTGGCTGCACGATCCGTTACAGCTATGCGGATAAGATGCCTGTCATCTCGCCTGCTAGGCCGTTGGGATCCAGCACGGCGTTCCGTATTACCCTCCTGAACCCACCGATTCCATATTCTGCTAACAGTCATTGGATCTCGACCAACGCGAGCAGCACTGTCGCGATGCGATAAACCGCAATCACGATGATCTAAAATCCGACCTTTATCTAAGTCGGAAACGTGATGGTACGCATTTGTCCTCTTTATACGAGGCATCACAACAACGTTTCACCAGGCAACGCCGGTGAACTGCTGTTTGTGTATGAGAAATCAGTTGGAAACTTTCCTGAAGTCAGCGTTGTAGGTATCGCCACCGGCGGCAACCTTGTGTGAATGCTCTGAAAAGCTAATCATTTGCATATCACAGCATCGTCTTCCTGTCCGTTAAATTTCGCGTCTGTAGCACGTTATCTTCGTGGTGTAGCATTTTTAGTGGCCAGTAGTGTAGTACCACGGGCCAGGCTCACCATAGTCACATTTGGTCCGGATGGCGGACCACGAATCTCACATGTGGTTCTAGGTTAAGGGGTTAACCCCGTGAAAGTTCCACAGAGATCGTCCAGACAGGAGCCTGAGTAAATGTCTGACCGCCCTGAAAAGACTGGAATGAGTAAAAATCCCGTGTCCTATCAGGGACTGGACAAGAAACCCCAGAACCCGAGTATATTTCTATACCCAGTAGACCACCACTACCCATGATAGAGGAGACATACGCACATCTGTTTGCCTCCGTCCGCTCTTCGTAATAAAAAACTAACTCAGTTAAAAGGTGGCATATAGTAACATGGTCCAAAGGATTGGTCCTGTCGCCGTAGTATGAAGCCATACGTTAGGGAACAGCGCCCTATGCGAGAAACAGATCGATATTACTTCACTGGTATGAGGCACGCTACAGCTGGATAGCTGGCTTCACTGACTCGATATTCAATTACTGGTACTAGTTTCTTCTAATTAATTCTTGGCTTAGTTTATTTCTTCTACTTAATTCTATACTATTCTTGATTTTACATTCAGATCACTATCTCTTCGCCTGTAATTACGGACTCTACGACCACTCCAGTACTGTAACAAGTAGGCCCGATTTCCGCATGATAGTGAAGGTGAGTGTTTTGCCTGCAGGCTGGCTGGCACATCGGTGCTGGGGGCCGGCCACCTCTGAGGGCCGCCGGTCGACGCCCAGTGTGACCCAGCTGTCCCTCTACCTGTGTGCGCTGCTCGCCCTCGCTGGAGATCTTCCCAAGACAGGTGAGCTCAAACCGCTTTCCCACAGGCGCACCGTAGCGCTTGAAGCTATTGATGTTTCATTTGTAAACACTACGAAATCATGACAAATATTTATTGAGCGACAAGAACGTGTGAGATAACTACGCCCCCTATCGACACACTCTGCCTGTGGATTTGTCCGACTGGGCCAAAAGACGATATGCACAGTTTATTCATAGCTTTCACCAGGACACACATACCGCTGGGTTCAATATATCTCACCACTGTCGTCTTGAATGTGCTTAGATGGGTCTTATATACTACTGATCAAAAGTATCTGGATACCTGTTAGTGGACAATAATTAGGGAGTGCACATTCTTCACCTTTATGACGGCTCCAGTTGCGTCGGGGACAATTTCTATAAATGGAAGCTTATTCTTAAGAGCTGAAAGCAGTATTGTTATTTATTTATTTGTTCTTCGTATTACAACCTTTTATTTGGAAAGCTAACATTGGCCATGCTACGGCCTTGCAGCAGTGGATACACCTTTTACCGTCAGATCACCGAAGTTAGGCGCTGTCGGGCGTGGCCGGCACTAGGATTGGTGACCATTCACGCTGCCAAGCGCTGTTGCCATTTTTCAGGGTGCACTCAGCCTCGTGATGCCAATTGAGGAGCTACTCGACCGAATAGTAGCGGCTCTAGTCAAAGGAAACCATCATAACGACCGGGAGAACGGAGTATTGACCACACGCCGCTCCTATCCGCGCCACGCTGGGTAGCCGCGCAGTCTCAGGCGTATTGTTACCTTTCGCGCTGCTCCCTCCTTCGGAAGTTCGAGTCCTCCCTCGGGCATGGGTGTATGTGTTGTCGTTAGCACAAGTTAGTTTAAGTTGTGTTAAGCAGTATGTAAGCTTATGGACCGATGACCTCAGCAGTTTGATCCCATAAGATCTTCCCACAAACTTCGTAATTTTCCTCCTGTCCGCATCCTCAGCCGATGATGACACGGTGGTCGCATGGTCCCGATGGGCCACCTGCCGCTTGAAGACGGAGTGCTTAACATTCGCCATACAGTCACTTTTTTGTGGACAATAATGTACAGGACTATTCTAAATGATGGACACATTTTCAAAACTTCGTATTTATTCAAGTACAAATCCAAAATGGACAAGCTTTATACCAATGGAAAGAGGAATTTCAAAGTTTTTTTTCTAATGCTTGATATCAATTTAATAAATTTAATAATTCGTAACTAAGAAGTTTTTAATAATTATTTGATAATTAGAAATGTGATAAATGGTATAAATGTTAAATATGGGCACCGTTGGCTGCACGGAAAATACCGACATGGTAGCCAAACTCGTCCCACACTTTTACTGAGTGCACGGCAGCAGTCTTCTGGTCCGTAGATCGTCCAGAGTTGTTAATAGAGGTGGGACATGAACAGCTTCCTTCACATAACCCCATAAGAAATAGTCGCAGGCTGTGAGATGAGGAGATCACGATGGCCAGAAGTGCAGAGCCAGGTCCTCAAGCCCCTGCGACCGACCCAGCGCTGAGGAAGGGAGTCGTCCAAAAAGTCTCTTACATCGCAGGGCCAATGGGGTGGAGCTCCATCCTGTTGGACAATGAAGTCCTGGGTATCTTACATAACTTGAGGGAACAGCCATCGTTCCAACATGTCCATGTACGTGATTCACTTTACAGATCATTCCGCGAAGAAAAATGGTCAATAAACCTTTTTACGGGATAAGGCGAAGGACACGTTTTCCGTTGTAATGGTGAATGTGGAGTTTCCAAACCCCATATGCGAACTTTGTGTATATTGACTTTTCCACTAAGGTGGAACGTGGTTCCATCGCTAAAAATTACACGTTGTAGAAATGTGTCATCCTCTATGTTTGTTAGCACACATCCACAAAATGCGAGACGCTTCTCTTTGTCTTTGGGGTTGAGAGCCTGCAAAAGCTGTAATCGGTAGAGCTTGTACGGCAAACGCCATCTTGGTTGGGGTATTCCAAATTCTCGATTGGCTCTATTGGTAGACTTACTGGGACTGCGCACAAAACTTTCTTTAATCCGTCGGACATCATCCTCTGAGACACGTGGTCGGCCTGTGCTTTTTCCTTTGCACACACTCCCAGTCTGTTTGAATTGCTTAAACCAATGACTTCTGCTTTTGCGACTTGGTGGTTGAATACCGAATTTGGTACGAAATGCCGGCTGCACAGCAATTTGCGGCTCACTTTTCGCGAACTCAAGAACGCAGAAGACCTTGTGCTCTACAGTGGCTATCTCACTGACAACTGACAGTGAAAGGAAATGACTGTCCTATTGCCGCGCGTACTGTAGCGGCCACATGTGAAACCGTCACCGCCCGCCCGCCTCCGACCGCCAAAGACTTCGAAACTTCCTCTTTTTATTGGTATAAATTTTGTTTATATTGGATTCGTACTTGAATACATGCGAATTTTTGGTAATGGATTCATCATTTAGAATAACCCTGTATGAATATGTTTTTGTTGTTGTCTCTTCAGTCCAGAGACTGGTTTGATGCAGCTCTGCATGCTACTATATCCTGTAAAAGGTTCTTCATCTGCGTGTAACTACTGCTACCTACATCCTTCTGAATCTGCTTCCTATATTCATGTCTTGTACTCCATCTACGATTTTGACCCTTCAGACTCCCTCCAGTGCTAAATTTGTGATCTCTTGATGCCTCAGAACGTACCCCACCAACCGATCCATTCTTTTAGTCCGATTGTGCCACAAATTCCTCTTCTCCCCAGTTCTGTTCAATACCTCCTCATCAGTTATGTGATCAAACCATCTAATATTCAGGATTCTTCTGTAGCACCACATTTCGAAACCGACTATTTTCTTCTTCTCTAAACTATTTACCGTCCATATTTCACTTCCATACGTGGCTACACTCCATACGAATACTTTCAGAAACGACTTCCTGACACTTAAATCTATACTCGATGTTAACAAATTCCTCTTCTTCAGAAACTATTTCCTTGCCATAGCCAGTCTAGATTTTATATCCTGTCTGCTTCGACCATCATCAGTTATTTTACTCCCCAAATAGCAAAACTCACCTAGTACTTTAAGCGTCTCATTTCCTAATCTAATTCCTTCAGCCTCACATGATTTAATTCGACTACATCCCATGATCCTCCTTTGTTGATGTTCATCTTATATCCACCTTTAAAGACACTGTCCATTCCATTCAACTGTTCTTCCAAGTACTTCCCTGTCTCTGACAGAATTACAGTACCATGCAAACATCAAAGTTCTTATTTCTTCTTCATGGAATTTAATTCCTACTCAATTTTTACTTTTGTTTCCTTTACTGTTTACTCAATATTCAGGTTGAATAACATCGGGGATAGGCTACAACCCTGTTTCCTTCTCAACCACTAAATGGTTCAAATGGCTCTGAGCACTATGGGACTTAACTACTGAAGTCATCAGTCCCCTAGAACTTAGAACTACTTAAACCTAACTAACCTACGGACATCACACACACCCATGCCCGAGGCAGGATTCGAACCTGCGACCGTAGCGGTCGCGCGGTTCCAGACTGTAGCGTCTAGAACCGCTCGGCCACTCCGGCCGGCCTCTCAACCACTGCTTCCCTTTCATGTCCCATGACTCTTATAACTTCCATCTGGTTTTTGTACAAATTGTAAATAGCTTTTCACTCGCTATATTGTGCCCTTTCTACCTTATTTCTTTCTGGTAATTCTACAAAATACAACTGCTACAATTATTATCTGCCACTACGAAACTCCCCTAAAGAAAATTCTCTAACCAGTAACACAGCAATTAATACTACCTCAGTGCCACAGATTCTGCTCTGTTTATGGTCATTTATCAGGGTGCATATAAACTATTCATATTAGTTCCCGCTGCCGGATCCACCCTCACAGTGCGTCGGTCAACAGCTATTATCTGCTACATGGCTTAGGCTTACCGCAGCACTTCAGCAGCGTTTCCGCCTTGCAAGCATCTGTACGTTTCACTTGTGCCAACGCAATGTAGATTCTTCAAAACCATTTCATTAAGTGGTCGCCGACTTCAACTGTCTTGTCTCTACCTGCAGAGTGCATCCTCTAGCCGGGATGGTGGCGTAATGTTGTGCGGTTGAGTGCCTTGTGAAGTCTTCCTTGGCCTGCGTGTATACCGTGGCTGCAGTATTGTCAAAGATGCGCCACTTTGACTCATCCCTTAGTGCTGCTTTGGGGAATCTCGTCCTTAATGCCTGACGACCTTTACCTGCTCCAGATTCGTAGAGCGTGCAGCCCCACAGTGTGTGCTCTCGAGCGGCCAGATTACCGCAGGAGCAGGTATCAGTAGTCTGCCTTTTGACCTTGTCTAGAACATAGCATATGGGCCCTGACCAGTCAAGTGATGCATCTGTCCATTCGACGGCTGCAGAAGTCCCAATTTTAGTCTCTCCCTGATGTTAGGGAGAAATACGTACGTATTCCTGTATTCCTCCCGGCGCATGAACGGTCCCGTTCCTCTTGCTATTGTTGCAGTACGCCATTCTGTATTAACTCTGTTTTATTTTCTTTTCTTCGGGGGGGGGGGGGGAGGGGAAGGGAGGAATTGGGGGTTGGGGGACTGAAAATCCATGAAGTGAAGGTCGCACACGAAACCTTTTTTATTTGGAATGATAAGAGGTTTCGGCTAACAATCTAGTCACTTGCTACAAAGTGATGTAAATGCTGACTGTGTCAATTACTAAGTTGTAACGGCGTAATGCCTCTGTTTCATGACCATCGTTCAATTAAAATGGCCACGATCAATGAAAAGCTGTTTTTAATTGTGTCGTGTACGGATGTTGCCGTTTTAAGAAAGATTTTAGCATGTGTGAACCGTAATGGAACCAACACTAATCAAGACTGTTTTATGATATGAATATGGCTAGATTTTTAGCTAGTAATTAGTTCAAATAAAGAAGATTTCGTGTGAAGTCTTGACTTCATGACTAATATAAACAAAAAATGTGCAACAGATCGCGTATCTCCTGATTGACAACATCAACAAACTCTGAGTTCTAATTATCGTTCGTACACTCACTTTTCCTAACTTTCGTGTCCAGTGGACATATTCTTAGAGTTAGAGCATCATTCGGGGTAGTGCAGTTGGCACCCATTACTCTTTGTAGTACCCCCAGTTGAACTCCTCTGACTAATGACTAATGACTGACTTCACGAGCTGCTATCAATGAGCCCAAACACTCACGCCATATCCAACGACTAACGCTAATACAGATTGGTGGTATGCTCTGATTGTTTTCATGAAAAGTCGAAACCTCCAATTTGCAATAGATAAAATTTTGTTCCTCTGCCTGCCTCCTCTACATGGTATGCAAAGTTACGGCTCGTTAGTGCACTTCTGTACTGTGCTTCTTGTAAAAGTTACATCGCTTAATTTTATATTTGATTTCCTGCTAGGTTCCCTTGCAGCAAGAGATACGCGGTTCTATGAGGTTCTAGTGACAATCTCACACTTCTACACCATCCCTCAAACTCACAGACCGCTGCGTCATATTTTTCTTCTATAGTTCTGGAGTCATCGCTTACAACGAACAGCATCCCATCTGCAAATGCTACCAGTGCGCTTGCGTTACCGCAGTCTTGTGGCGTCTGTAATAGTGGTTAGAATCCTGTATACCAAAACTCTGGACCATACACTGATCCCTGCGGATATACTTTTGTCATGGTCTTCGTCATTTCGTTTCCTGGTCACATTTAAGTTTTATGCCTACGGCGGGTATAGATTATCAGGCAGCTGTACAGCGCCTGTGAACTCACCAGCTCTCTAAGGCGGCCAAAGAAAGATGGTGACCACAGATTATCGAAAGCACCAGTAGTATCTGTCATCATCGACAAAGCACACGCAAAATCTGTATCTTTCGCTAGCGAGATCGACTTATTAATTGTGTCTTCAGTTGACTTGCCTCTTCTGAACCAACTTTGGAGAGGGCTCATCCCTTGTAGTAGTTTGCTCACTTATACTCTTCTGCACAATAATTTTTCAAAGAACGTTGAGAAGACAGAGTCTATAGGATTTTGGTATCATCTCTTTCTTTTCTTCTTCACCGATAAGAACTACCTCGGCATTCTTCCACAGTGCGGAGACCGTTCCCTACAAGGTAATGTTCACCAAGCCTTCCCCAAATCCAAACACTTCCTTCTAATATCCACAGGGTTCATCCTGATTCATCACTCAAAATCACTCGTTTCCAGTCATGCACTGTCCCGGGTCGTCGCTGTTTACACCAGCTCAAGCGTTGTTTACCAATGACTACTTAAATGCATGGCTTATGAGGAGTTGCTTGGCTGTTGTACCTCTTCAATTTAACACCTTACTCACAGTCACTGTGCTCGCTCGACAGCTAATAGCACCCTGGAACTAGAGTTATTTCTTATGCTGATTTCGTGTTGTATTTACATCCACCCTAGACTATGTTCGACGGCTACTGTTGATCAGTACATGAAGACTGTTTGGTCCTGGTTTTGCTTTGGCCTGTTCTTCGCGTTTCCACTTCACAATCACATCAACAGTCGTCTTGGGCAACTTTCGAAGGGTCGCTGATGGATTTGTTACTCAGGTGGCATCCAGTCACCGCTATACTATCGAAATCACTGAGCCCTTGCAGCAGATCCATTCTTCAGTTATTACATCTCTGCTGGCAACAAAATAACCCCTCCCCCTTTCCTTTTATACTGGCGGGTCCGCCTCTCGTGGCATATAGTGGTCAATTCCTTACAAGATCGGGGCATCCGAATACTTTTCACGTATCATATTCCCCAAATTACCGCCCCCCCCCCACCCAACGACACCCCGCTAATTTCTTTCCATTCCATGTCAAAGAGAAAACTGTGAAAGATTTCAGCTCATTTGGGATATAGGTGATGTGAAATTCAAAATGTCGAAGTCCAGAAACAAACAGAACCATGAACTTTGCCAAACACTAGGTCTGCGTGACAGCTTGGTTCATTATTTATACTAGCAGGGTGCTTACTACGGTCCTCAAGACTGAATGCTTTGTTTCAGAGACCACATTTGCTAGGTGACGTTACGAGTCAGTGATTCCAAACCTTGTAAAGAGACAGCAGAACGACCCGATCTGTTACGTTTGACGAAACAACTCGCATCATCCTTTTAGTCTTTCATTTCCTAGGGAAGATAGTGGTTCAAATGGTTCAAATGGCTCTAAGCACTATGGGACCTAGCATCTGAGGTCATCAGTCCCCTAGACTCAGAACTACTTAAACCTAACCAACCTCAAGACATCTCACACATCCATGCCCGAGGCAGAATTTGAACCTGTGACCGTAGAAACAGCACGGTTCCGGAATGAAGCGCCTAGAACCGCTCGGCCACAGCGGCCGGCGGGAAGATAGTGCTGGTTGCAGGTACAGTGAGTGTTTTTACGGTATGAAATTTCGGCTTATTCGCTGCATGAAGGCCTATCTCGAAGGGGAAACTTGACAAGAAGTCTACAACACAGAACAACTTGAATAATGAATGTAATACATTATTCAATGACATCTTCAGAAAGCTTACAGCAGCGGTCACAAAGACACTTGTCGCGTCCAACCACCACCAAAATAAAAAATTACCAGCCCCGTGACAGATGCTACGCAGACTAAGTAACACCCTACTCAGCACAGAAAACTATGAAAATTTGTTACGAACAGTACAACTAGTAGACGAAGAGAATGATTACAAATCCCGTACAAAGACTGAACCACAAAATCGAAACACAGCTAGGGAAAAATGGAAACAAGCAGAGAACACAAACAACATAGAATGCAGAGCCTACAGCAAACGCGGAAAAACAAAGCAGTAACACTTATGACATGGCCAACACAAAGAAATCATTTCAACACACAAACACAAATCAACACATGCAGTAGCACATTGTTCACAGAAGAAGAAACACACTCCAGTCACATCAACAGACAAATCCGATAAATACGAAGAAGCAGGTATATATACCAGCTAGAGTGTCAAGAAAGTGAATCAGTGTATCTGATAATGGGAGGAAGGAATTTAAAAACTAGGTTAAAGAACATAAGAAACTGGAAGCATAAAAATACCTTTATCAAACACCTGATAAAACGTAGCCATGAACCATCGAACATGGAACAGAACATGAAAATTAGTAGGGTGACCAATTACAACAAAAAGCTCTTCACACTACTGGAAAATTTCCGTACATAAATAGCCCTTGAAATTTAAATGAAAGTAACTAAAGAGGAAATCAATATAAGGAATAACGCACTGATCATGTTAGCCACTAAAATAGTAACAAACAGAGGTGTAAAACATAACCACACTAAATAATAAATTGATATCTCTCTCTTTCTCTCTCTCTCATACACACACACACACACACACACACACACACACACACACACACACACACACGCAACACATATAAAACCACGTATACACAGCACAACACAAACAAAAGTAGAAGCATAAACACACAGCGACAGTTGACAACGCTACATACTGTAAATATGCCGTTCAGTACGCATTGGTTGTGAAGTTTTGAAATAAAGCCGAGAATCGGTTATCTAGAGTATGCAGACCACGTAATGTGCCTCCAGGTCGACACACATGCATTACCAACGCTAGACACCGTAGGTAACACCAAACGATAATTTAAGCTCACGAAACTTGTGGTACGAAATTTGTTTCTAGCCTGAAAAACAAGAGATTACCAAGAGAACACGTAATATAGAAACATATGTGTAAATGCTATATAATTAGTTTGTTAGCTATATACAGAAAGCAAACAGGTATTACAGTTCGCTGAAGATGGTTCAGAAATAGAAGAAACGAAAGCAAACTGTCTTTCATTTAGTTGCGAAGACCGAATATACCTCTATGAAATTTGAAGCAACTAAGAATCTACGGAAAACAAAAAAATGTGACCGTAATATGCTACTTCAAACGTTTATGAAGTTCTTGGATAGCTCGTTTCCTTTACAAGAACTGCAAGCAACATGAAGTACTAATCGACAAATGTGGATAACAAATAGAATTAGAACACCATGCAGAAGAAAAGTGGAGCTGTATCATATTATGAAGTACAGTCATCGTCACACTGCAGAATATTCCGCAACTTGCTGAGGAATGTCATTGGAAAAGCTAACACAGTGCATTACCTCAAGAGAATAAACGACTGCAGAATAAAACAAACATGAGAGATTGCGAAAGAGGTATTAAGACTGAATGTGGGTGACCAACGTATTGCTCCTCACCTGTATGAGAATAAAACCGTTTGTGATGCACCAGAAATATTTCGTAATCGTTTCTTATCAGTAGTCGTCAATCCAAATAAAAATTGTATTGGTGAGGAAAATGTGCGGAACTCTTCAAAGCTGGTGTTCCATGACAGCTACATCACATGAGCTTAAGGAAACAAGTATTAACTAACTACAGAATAAAGATCCCATAGGTTCTATGAAATTTCAAGTAAGATAATGAAGATCAGTGCACCATACATTAGTTCCGTACCAGTCAGTTGCGCAGTGCGCCAGTTTCCCGACATACTGAAATACTCTTTAGTGAAGCTGCTTTATAGGAAAGGTGAGAGAGAGAATTATGAGAATTATTGGCCAATTTCCAAGCGACCAGTGCTTCCAAAGTTCTTGAAAATGCAATCTGTAGGAGAGTAGTGGTACATGTCATTGCACATAATTTGCTGTCAAACTCCCAGTTTTGATTCGGGAAGACAGCATCCAATGAAATACGAATTATTCTTTAGTATGTTGGACACTATCCGAGCTAAACGATACGTTGAGGACAGCACGTATTTTCTTTAGTAATACTTCTGCATAAGTGCGGGATTAGGGATAGTACTGAACAATGGTTCACTTCACATCTGGAAAGTTGGTAGCAAAGATGCATCTCCACTGTCAAGATACGGGCATGAGGTTTGAACATGTCCAAGTTCACGTGAAGTAAAGAGCACCCCAGCGTTCTGTTCTAGATCCTTTTTACTGTTGTACATCAATTAATGCCACTAAATAAAACATGTGATTTTTAAAAAAATCTTGAAAGTAACACACTAAAGAGTTTGTGGAGGAACTGGATTTTGCCGTGTTCTATACAAGAATGGTGTCCACTGCCTCTGATACCGAAACGTGAAGACTTGTTTACTTTACTTACCTCCACTCTAATGTGCCGTATCGTTTTTTTTATTTTGGGAGAATTCTACGCACTTACGAAGAATATTCTTAGCTCAGGAAACGACGGTCACAACGATGTGTGGTAGGCCGTCGTTCTTGTGTCTCCGCGCTTCGTTACAGGTTCATTCAGTAATCGCGAAAGCGTTACAGAGATGATAGATAAACTCCAGTGGGAGACTTGCAACAGAGACGCTCAGTAGCTCGGTACGGACTTTTGTTGGACATACCTTCACCGAGGAGTCAAAAAATGGTTCGCCGCGCAGGATTAGCCGAGCGGTCTCAGGCACTGCAGTCATGGACTGTGCGGCTGGTCCTGGCGGAGGTTCGAGTCCTCCCTCAGGCATGGGTGTGTGTGTTTGTCCTTAGGATAATTTAGGTTACGTAGTGTGTAAGCTTAGGGACTGATGACCTTAGCAGTTAAGTCCCATAAGATTTCACACACATTTGACACGTTTTATAAAAATGGTTCAAATGGCTCTGAGCACTATGGGACTTAACTGCTATGGTCATTAGTCCCCTATAACTTAGAACTACTTAAACCTAACTAACCTAAGGACATAACACACATCCATGCCCGAGGCAGGATTCGAACCTGTGACCGTAACGGTCACGCGGCTCCAGACTGTAGCGCCTAGAACCGCACGGCCACTCCGGCCGGCCACCGAGGAGTCAAGCAGTATATTGCTCCCTCCTACGTATATCTCGCGAAGAGACCATGAGGATAAAATCAGAGAGATTAGAGCCCACACAGAGGCATACCGACAATCTTTCTTTCAACGAACAATACGAGACTGGAATTGAAGGAAGAACCGATAGAGGTACTCAAGGTACCCTCCGCCACACACCATCAGATGTCTTGCGGAGTATGGATGTAGATGTAGATTCTAAATCTACCGTGTAACGGGTATAAGTGCAGATATCATTATAGATGGTATCTTAATACGTACACATATTCTTGTGTCGGTTGTTTTCTACATGTATCGAACAGCCTTCTGTCATACAGGTCGCAATCTTAAGGACCTGATGTTTCCTGGGTGGCCGTTCTGCACTATTACGTTGCCTACTTCTCTCGCTAGCCCTATGAAAGAACCTTTCGCGTCCACGGGTCCACACTTCAACACCTGACGTGCTGCTCAGGGGAAAAAAAACATTAATGGCTTGCTCTTGCCACATGTATCTGGAGTTACTAAGAAAACCAAAAAACATACGATAAGCAATGTCTATAATTATTAGTCTGCAAGTGACGTAAATTCTGATGTAATGTTCTTCAGTTCACCGTCTTTACTCACGAGTAGACATATCTGCACTTATACCAGTTACAACATGAATACTCCATCATGGGGTTTGTTATTGACAACACAGACTAATTCAGAAGGAACTGCTACATTAATTCAGTGAACACTGGACTGAAAAACGATAGGCACTCGGGTAATACTTTCTTAAGCGTTGCCGATATACACTCCTGGAAATTGAAATAAGAACACCGTGAATTCATTGTCCCAGGAAGGGGAAACTTTTTTGACACATTCCTGGGGTCAGATACATCATATGATCACACTGACAGAACCACAGGCACATAGACACAGGCAACAGAGCATGCACAATGTCGGCACTAGTACAGTGTATATCCACCTTTCGCAGCAATGCAGGCTGCTATTCTCCCATGGAGACGATCGTAGAGATGCTGGATGTAGTCCTGTGGAACGGCTTGCCATGCCATTTCCAACTGGCGCCTCAGTTGGACCAGCGTTCGTGCTGGACGTGCAGACCGCGTGAGACGACGCTTCATCCAGTCCCAAACATGCTCAATGGGGGACAGATCCGGAGATCTTGCTGGCCAGGGTAGTTGACTTACACCTTTTAGAGCACGTTGGGTGGCACGGGATACATGCGGACGTGCATTGTCCTGTTGGAACAGCAAGTTCCCTTGCCGGTCTAGGAATGGTAGAACGATGGGTTCGATGACGGTTTGGATGTACCGTGCACCAGTGGTGTACGGCCAGTGTAGGAGATCGCTCCCCACACCATGATGCCGGGTGTTGGCCCTGTGTGCCTCGGTCGTATGCAGTCCTGATTGTGGCGCTCACCTGCACGGCGCCAAACACGCATACGACCATCATTGGCACCAAGGCAGAAGCGACTCTCATCGCTGAAGACGACACGTCTCCATTCGTCCCTCCATTCACGCCTGTCGCGACACCACTGGAGGCGGGCTGCACGATGTTGGGGCGTGAGCGGAAGACGGCCTAACGGTGTGCGGGACCGTAGCCCAGCTTCATGGAGACGGTTGCGAATGGTCCTCGCCGATATCCCAGGAGCAACAGTGTCCCTAATTTGCTGGGAAGTGGTGGTACGGTCCCCTACGGCACTGCGTAGGATCCTACGGTCTTGGCGTGCATCCGTGCGATCCGTGCGTCGCTGCGGTCCGGTCCCAGGTCGACGGGCACGTGCACCTTCCGCCGACCACTGGCGACAACATCGATGTACTGTGGAGACCTCACGCCCCACGTGTTGAGCAATTCGGCGGTACGTCCACCCGGCCTCCCGCATGCCCACTATACGCCCTCGCTCAAAGTCCGTCAACTGCACATACGGTTCACGTCCACGCTGTCGCGGCATGCTACCAGTGTTAAAGATTGCGATGGAGCTCCGTATGCCACGGCAAACTGGCTGACACTGACAGCGGCGGTGCACAAATGCTGCGCAGCTAGCGCCATTCGACGGCCAACACCGCGGTTCCTGGTGTGTCCGCTGTGCCGTGCGTGTGATCATTGCTTGTACAGCCCTCTCGCAGTGTCCGGAGCAAGTATGGTGGGTCTGACACACCGGTGTCAATGTGTTCTTTTTTCCATTTCCAGGAGTGTATGTTCATTATGTTTCACTCTGAACTGCCTTTCAGAAGAAATAAGAAATTGACTGATATATGCGCCAAATATTCAAATCCAGTTTCCGTACAGGAACTCCTTGCTGTCGTCGAGAGTCTGTCTTTGTTATGCGTTATTTATATGTATACTCAAATGGTTCAAATGACTCTGAGCACTATGGGACTTAACATCTGTGGTCATCAGTCCCCGAACTTCTTAAACCTAACTAACCTAATGACATCACACACATCCATGGCCGAGGCAGGATTCGAACCTGCGACCGTAGCAGTCGCGCGGTTCCGGACTGCGCGCCTAGAACCGCTAGACCACCGCGGCCGGCTATATTTATACTCTCTCATAATTTTTAAATGTTGCATCAGTGTTTGTTTATACATTTTCTAATCAGTTTTCCGTAAAATATGCTCCAGCACAAAGCAGCTGTAGCTGGCGTTACCCCACAGAACATGATAGATAATTAGCTAAATAAATAAATAAAACGACTGGAAACAAATTTCTAACTATCAAACAAACGTTAATGGTTTTCTGTGGCAATATGCGGGTATTTTAATTATCTGTCTGTCAGGCTGGCATATTTGTTGTGGTGGATTTATTGCAAAAAAGCAAAAACTCCGAAACAAGAATTGAGAATTTGTAATATGGCCAGATCTGTGTCAACACTGGGAACAACTGAAAAGAGAAAAAAAAACATTTGGGAAGATAAACATTCCTAAACGAAAAGATAGAAAATTTGAAGATATACTGCACCAGGTATTGCTTTGAATATTGTCGCGCTTGATGAAGATTAGAAGTATTTTGGAAAAACTGAAAAATAGTTCAAGTTACGTGTCTCCTGAATCTGTCGCCTTGATACCGTAATCTGTACTCAAAAACGAAAAAGGCAAATGCACCGAATTCTAAGGTAGAACAACAGGACGAAAATAATGGATACTTTAAGCAGGAATCTATCAATTACGATATTTATCAGTAATTTGTTATTTCTAATAAAAGCAATCTATTTTAGCGTTTTTCTCTTACGTGCCGCGCTCTTTATGTCATTCCTTCATAGTGGTATGAAAAAGAAGGTTTTTCCAACGCTCTGGACCCACTTGGAAAGCTGAATGACACAAGAAGACTCTGATCTGGTAGAGAGGTTCATAAAGCTCTTGGAAAACAACACTAAACTATTTACAAAAATAATAAACGGTAACGGTATGTGTTTCCGGTTGTATCTGCATTTCACATTAAGTTTCCAGGCTATAAAATGGAAACTGTATGTAAAAACGAATATTCAGATCAAAAAGTGGTATTCTCATCATATTATCCTTACAAGTGTTATACACAGTAATGTTGTAGATTCTGTTATTGTAGGTTATCCAGCAAGATTGATAATTAAGTTGAAAATAATAAAGATATCGGTTAATCACTTACATCTGTAGAAAAAGATTTTCGATGAAAGAAATAAACGAGATCTCTTTGGAATCTTCACGTTAAGGCCGAGGGGCACCCATTTCAGTTTTTCTGTTAAACCAATATTACACAGGATTCATTTCTTCGTACACCATTTGGAATGTCCATACCGGTGTTCAGAACTCTCATCTTCTAATTTCCTGCTTCTCTTAGAACTTACGGAACTTGTTATTTTGCAGCTCCGAGTCATAAGATGTGGCTACGGCAGTTATTGCTGGATACTGTGTGGACTTCGCAAACAGCACTTCATCGATGAAATTTGCACGGAAAAGAATTTTCTCATCGTCCTAGTACCGTCCACAAACATTCTATTTACTCATGAGGTTACAATCATTTATGACCAGCTATGCAGTTTTTGAGTCCTCTGCGCTAGAAGAGCGGAGTTTTCCATGTATATTTTTCTCGCCCATTCTCTGCAGGACCTCTTCATTCCTTACCTTATTAATTTTCAACATTTATCTGTAGCACCATATCTCAAGTGCTTCGCTTCTCTTCTGTTTCGGTTTTCCCACAGTCCCATGTCTCACTACCATTCAGTGCTTTGCTCCAGACGTACATTTTCAGAAATTTCTTCCTCATATTAAGGCCTATGTTTAGTACTAGTCCACTCTTGATACAGAACACCCTTCTTGCCAGTGCTGCTCTACTTTTTATGTCCTCCTCGCTCCGTCCATCATGGGTCATTTTGCTGCCTAGGTAGCAGAATTCCTTAACCCCAATTCTGATGTTAAGTTTCTTGCGGTTCTCACCTCTGCTACTTTTCATTACTTTCGTCTTTCTTAGATTTATTCTCAGTCCATATTCTGTACTTATGAGATGTTAATTCGACAGATCCTGTAATTCTTCTTCACTTACACTCAGGACATAAATGTCATCAGCGAATTTTAACATTTCTATACTATCACCTTGAATATTAATCCCAGTCTTGATGTTTTCTTTTATTTCCATCACGGCTGCTTCAATGTATAGATTGAACAGTAGAGGCGAAAGACTATACATCGCTGCCTTACACCTTTGTTAATTAGAGCACTTCGTTCTCTGTCTTCCAGTCATATTGTTCCCTCTTGGTTCTTGTACACACTATATACTGCCCGTCTTCCCGTATAGCTTAGCCCACTTTTCCTCAAAATTTCTAACATGATCCACCATTTTAAAGTGTCTAACGCTTTTTCCAGGTCGACAGATGCTATGAATATGTCCTGATTTTTCTTCAGTCTTGCTTTCGTTATCAAGCGCTACGTCAGAACTGAATCTCTGGTGCCTTTACCTTTCCTAAAGCCAAACTGATCGCTATCTAAGTCATCCTCAATTTTCACTTACATTCTTCTGTATATTATTCTAATCAGCAACTTTGATGCATGAACTGTTACAGTAATTGTGCGATAATTCTCGCAATTGTCGTCTCTTGCAATCTTCAGAATTGCGTAGACGATATTTTTCAAAACGTCTGACGGTATGTCGCCATTCTCATACATTCTACACTCCAACATGAACAGTTATTTTCTTGCTACTTCCACAAATAACTGTAGAAATTTTGATGGAATACTGTGTATCCCTTCTGTTTTATTAGATCTTAAATCGTTCAAAGTACTTTTAAGTTCTGTTTTTAATACTGGATCCTCTAACTCTCTCCTATCGGCTCCAGTTTCTTCATGTCCTCGGACAAGACCTTCCCTTGAAACAGATCTTCAGTGTACTTATTTCATTTATCTGCTCACTCCTCTGCACGTTTCGACTATTCTATGTTTCGAGTCTGTCTACCCGACGACAATTTCTTCTTAGATCTTTTCACATCTTTCCTGCAATTACTATTAATATCATTCCTAAGTGATTTATATTTCTGTATTCCTGAATTTCCCTGAACATTTTTGTACTTTCTTCTTTCGTTGATGAAGTATTTCTTCTTTTACTCGTGCTTTCTTCGTAGTTACCTTCCTTGTTCTGCGTTTTTCTTTCCAACTGCTTTGATTACTAGATCTGTCCATTCTTCTACAAACGAACTGCCTATGAGCTGTTCATTATCGCAGTATCTAATAGCCTAAGAGATTCTTCCTGACTAATCTCTTAAACTTCAGTCTACACTTCATCATTGCGAAAATAGTATCTTAGACCATATCTGCTCCTGTGTAAGCCTTAGCGCCTTAGAAACTAATATCTGATTTCGGAAAGTCTGACCGTCCATGATGATATCTAACTAGAATATTCCCGAACCTCCAGGCCATTTACATGCATACCTTCTCCTCTTATGATTCTTGAACATAGTATTCACTGTTATCGGCTGTAATTTATTGCAGAACTCAAGTAGTCTTTCTTTTCCCTCATTCCTGCTCTCAAGTCCCTACTCTCCCATAACGTTTTCTTCTACTGCTTCCGCTACAATCTCATTCCAATTTCCCGTGGTTATTAGATTTTCATTCCTTTAGGCGCTGAATTATCGATCCGATACTCTTTCTTCTTCTTCAGCTAGCGACGTCGCATGTATACCTGAACTATCGGTGTCGGTGTTAGTTTTCTGTCGATTCTGATAAGAACAACGCTATCACTGAACTGTTCACAGTAACGCACTCTCTTCCCTACCTTTCTTTTTGTAACAAATCCAACTCCCGTTATACGTTTTCATTTATATCATGTCAGAAAGAACAGATAGCATGCATTCATATAATTAAGGGCAGGTAAAGGGCCAAACTGGGAAAAAAATCGAATTTCTTACATTGCTTAATTTATTAGATTGATTCTTTGAGAATAACATCGCAAATATTCGTAATCGAATTTTGACTAGAAATATATTTGTTTGGGAGTCTGCGCTAGCCACTCTCCCTTTTTCTATACTGTGACCGACTTCTTCTCTACGCTAGAAATTTTTTGATCTTCAATTTTTCGTTCTGACGATCGCAACGAACTGCATTTGAGTTTAGAAGGCTGTGAGAAAGATTACCTTTGCTTGTTCCTTTCTTGACGAAAGTGTTTTTTTAATAATATATGCTACCAAATTATTTCAGTTTTTAGCTTTGCATACATACGAGTACATCAACCTGTCTTGCTCGAAATAGGTCGTAACAATGGTAGCATATTCAAAAAAGTGAGAAAATGTCGAATTTCACAGGTAAAAGGCAAAGGAAATTTAAATATCATTCGTACAGATGCTGCTCCTGAGTGTGAAGAACAGTATTTGACAATGTCACCGAGTTCACCGGAGAAGTGCCAAAGACGAGTTTTCCAGTGGATTTAGGTACCTAGCCAATCCTGAACGGGTGAAAAAATGTGTACATGGGAAAACATAGAATACAAATGAGGGCTACAGTCACCTTATATGGATGAGTGCTGGCTGCGTTGGCCGTGCGGTTCTAGGCGCTGCAGTCCGGAAATGCGGGACTGCTACGGTGGCAGGTTCGAATCGTGCCTCAGGCATGGATGTGTGTGATGTCCTTAGGTTAGTTAGGTTTAAGTAGTTCTAAGTTCTACGGGACTGATGACCTAAGACGTTAAGTCCAATAGTGCTCAGAGCCATTTGAACCATATAGATGCGTTGCTCAAAAACAGTATTTGTGTTCTCCATTGTTGTGAGGACAGCTGCATGTGATGCCAGTCTAGTGTTCAAAAGTGGAAATGTGTGTAGGATTAAGAGCCTGCAGAGGGTAAGGTTCCATCCAGGTGCATTCAGATTGAAGATACTCAGAAGCATCGATGAAGCGCGACTGGACAAAGCTCAGGCAACAGAAGAAAAAATGCAGAAGTTGGCCAAGAAAATGAGGAATAGGCGAGGCATTACTCCGGGAAGACGAGGGAGAGAATAAAGATTATTCCTATGAACAACATTAATCACTAGAAGTATAGCAGTACTGTCATAAACCGAAATAAAAACTTTTAATGCGAACTGCTGTAAACTGACTGTTTTGAGCTATATGTGCCTTTCCTCAGGAACTATAAAAGCTAACGAAACTTCCTGGCACATGAAAACTGTGTGCCGGACCGAGACTCGAACGCGAGACCTTTG
Source organism: Schistocerca cancellata (assembly GCF_023864275.1). Classification (NCBI taxonomy): domain Eukaryota; kingdom Metazoa; phylum Arthropoda; class Insecta; order Orthoptera; family Acrididae; genus Schistocerca; species Schistocerca cancellata. Next base: position 184,106,714 of record NC_064631.1, on the reverse strand, counting down.
CCTTTCGCGGGCAAGGTTCGCAGGACAGCTTCTGTGAAATTTGGAAAAGAGAAGACGAGGTACTGGCGGACGTAAGGCTGTGAGGACCTGGCCTGAGTCGTGCTTCGGTAGCTGAGACGGTAGAGCTCTTGCCCGTGGAAGGCAAATGTCCCGAGTTCGAGTCTCGGTCCGGCACAGAGTTTTAATCTGCGAGGAAGTTTCATATCAGCACACACTTCACTGCAGAAACACAATAATGTAATATAGGAACGTATTTTATATTTCAATACGAAGTTAACAATTTCTTCTGCAGGGAACAGCACAGACGAGCTATTTTAGTCATGTAAGGATTTAACAGATTTCGCTGCTATTGCTGATCAACGGAAATTACTTTAGTAGAAGATTCTAAGAAACAAGAATAAAACGTTTGTCTCTGTAGAAGTGGAGGCTATAGCATTACACTGTAACCACTTCACATGGCTGCAGATTTCTTCTTCAAGTAATGGACAGGTCGAAGTTGGACCTTGCGAAATCTGGGTAATGGGATAGATTTTCCTGTAGTTCATACTTTATACCGGTTGTTTTTATCGTTACCAGTCTTCTTCGAGTATATTGCTTAACTGTAAATGATTTTATTTACCTCACAATCGAAGCTTCTTCTATTGCACATCTTTCATCAGATGAGTGTAAAATATATGCGAGGTGTACCTCTAACAATGTTTCGTCCTTCGAAAGGTAACCAACAAGAGATATTCCCTTTGGACCCCGGAACGCACTGTCAGTAACGTTTTCAGAGTATGAAAATACGAAATAACTTTACAGAATTACTATCTTCTACGTACTGCATTTATTCCTGTTCCGCTCCTAGCGTTATGCAGCGGTAACTTGTTAAGTTATGTGCATACACAGTGAAAAGAGGAAGAAGAACATGGCCCCTGGAATTTCTAGTGGCCTTTTTAACTAGATGTCGAAGTAAAGAGATCTCCGGGTGGACCCATGTATCCTTTTGATTCATATCTTGCCTAATTACAATATGCCGGATGCGAAGTCTCAGTAGAAGGAACAAGAAAATACTTCACGGCTCGGAGTCCGTATGGAGCCTACTACATCTGACGCTTCAGATTTTGGTGCACTCTTGAATTCTTTCCAAACAAAAGCAAGGGCGATTGTTCTACTGAATTATTTCCGAAGTAAAATCATCCTGAGATGGCAGGCCGAACAAAAAAATTATTTTGTGTCTTACGTATATGCTATACTCATACATCTCTACTCTTTCAATCTCTGATCGCCTGCGTTTTATGTCTGTTCTGATCTGTAGCTGCAGTTTCGAAAAGTGCTCCACGTGAATCACTATCATGAAAAACGCTGCTACGATGGAATTCAACCACGCGTGTTCTAACTGTTGAAAGTATAAACTGGACTCATATTTCTTAACCATATTTTTTTAACTTAAGGTGGCAGTAAACACGTACAAACAACTGCTTTGAAAAGTGATATAAAACAAACAATTCCACAGATCAGCTAGAAATTTGAATTGCGTTTAACTTAAAATTAAAAAATTATTTTAATCAGTCTCACTTACTATTTTTCGCAATAGACGTTTCAAAGACGGTACCTCCATCATCAGTTGGATTAATTTGGATTTTTGTGAGCAGCCTATGGCACTGTCAAACAACGGAAGAAATAAAACCATTTTAGTACAAGGCGCAAATTTATGTTGGTGTCTTGATTGCAAACAGAAATATAAATTTAAATACCTGTGACCACTGAACTTGCGTCTGACTAGATTTACGACGCTTGAGACAGCTATACGTAACAGCATTGTGGGATGAAACTGCTACTGTATAAAATAACTGTTCAGCTGATGATTTAATGCTATTCAAAAAGAAACCGTTCTATGTCTCAATTAAAATTTGTAACTGTTATAAATACCACGTAAATTACAGGTTTTTTTATGGATTTTCTCGTAATTAAACTAAGCAATACACACGCGAAACTTAGGGACATCGCTCGGGGAAGGAAAGCAAGAAAAAATCTTGTTCCACATTATATCTATGAAAAATTATCCCAAAGTAACTCACGTACTGTAAACACAGCAGCTGTCAACATAAATAAAACGAATGAAAATGATATAAGCTCCTATGGCTTATGTCAGCGTTCGTCACATACACATGTGGCATAGAGTCCCACAAACTTTTTATTCATGTTATTTATGTTGACAATTTCTGTGTTTTCAGCAAGTGAGTTATTATTTCGTAAATTCTTAAGCCAGATTTTTCAAGGATGTACAGCTATGTCGAACGTATTTTTGTCGGTGGTATGTTTAACTTTGAAATGTATACTGAAGTCAACTTTAACCACTTGTACTAAATGATACAGTCGATGGAGAGTATGATGTTATGTAAAAATTTCTATGAGGCTGTGATCAAGCAACAAATAGAATTGTGGCAGATTCTGAGATATATTCGAAGGAGCATAGTGTGTGCCAAGAAAAGTGAAACGCAAACTTGTGAAAAGACGGAAAAACCCTCTTGAAGTGAATCGGGTAATGAACAGAGACGAATGCTTTGCTTGTCAACTTTTGTTTTGTTTCTCTCTGGTCCGTAAGATGAATGCTCCAGCGTACATCAGACATTTTATAAATACAGGCCGCTACGAATTGGATTAAGAAAAGGAAAGAAAAAAGAAAAAAATATGACATACCGCGAAGGAATTATGCGAATGGGATGGATATCGGTGGATGCAATGTACATGTGCAGGCAAACAAGTGACGGCAATTTCAGAAACATTGGATGATTTATTCAAAATGTGGCGCATTACAAACTGAGCAAGTAAGTAACGCACTGGTCCAGTTCTGGCCCTTATGAAAGCAGTTTTTCGGTTTGGCATTGATTGATAGAGTTGTTTAATGTCCTCCTGTGGGACATCGTTCCAAATTCTGTCCAGCTGGTGAATTAGATCGTCAAAAACCTGACCTGGTTGCAGGACTCTGCCCATAATGAGACAAATTTTCTGAGTTGGGGAGAGATCCATTGATCTTGCTGGCCAGGGTAGGGTTTGGCAAGCGCGGAGACAAGCAGCAGAAACAGTCGTCGTGTGCGGGCGGGCGTTATCTTGCTGAAATGTAAGCGCACAATAGCTTGACCCGAAGAGCAACAAAAAGCACCTATAAATCGTTGACGTACCGCTGTTCTGTAAAGGTGCCGCGGATGACAAGCAATGGGGCGTGCCACGAAAAGAAATGTCAGCCCAGATCGTTACATGACTGTCAGGTCATATGGCGGACAACAGTCTTCTCTGCTCCTCGGGCATCAGTTCGAAGCGAGGCTCATCACCGAACAGAGTTCTACTTTCGTCAGTGAGATTCCAAGCCGGAAGACGTGTCTCCACGGGCAGCGGTGACATAAAAGCCTGACGCTGCCCGCCATGTGGCGCGATATACAGGAGTGATGGTCTGGGGTGCCATTCTTTTCCCCCTCAGAGCAGGATCTCTTTGGTTGTCATTACAGCGCAGCGATACGTCGACGATATTCTACTCCCCGTTTAGTTGCCCCCCAGGGCAGTCGCACTCGCATTATTCCTTCCCGGTATGCTTTCTTTTTTTGAGCGTGTTTGACCAATAATACAGTTGAGCAATGTCTGGGAAATAGTTCCCGCATTTGGTATTTACAATATCGAATAGTGTGGCTTTAAACTCCATATCGGCCCACATTCATTAGTTGGAAGGAATCTGGAACAAAAGACGGCAGGCAACACAGTGAATGGGGCCCTCCGCCTTCCCGCAGCCCCCCCCCCCCTAAATATTTTCCCCTACGCTTGAAATTAGCCAGTGCTCCGCAGGGAAGCAGACAGCGGCGCAGCTATACAAAGGACCCGGAGAAGCAGAGGCTGGAAACAGAAGGCCCTCGGCCCGATTGTAATCTGCCTCGCCTCGCCACCAGCGTCTGAGCTGTAATGGATTCCACATCTCTGGCAGCAGAACGCACGTTTCGCTCCATCTCCAAACCCGCAGACTGCCGTCACAAACAAAGCTACGAACATCGTAAATACTAGAGGGCTTACCAAGCTGTACTCCAATTTACATTGTGTTTTATGACCTTGGATCATCACTAAATCGAGTAGAATACACGACGACTGGGATGTATTTATGGGTTCACATACTGTTGCAGCCACACTTTCCCCCTCTCTGTCTCTCTTTCCCCTCTGTCTCTGTAGCTTTCTCTCTCTCTCTCTCTCTTTCTCTCTCTCCTTATTCCTCTCCCTCTCCCTCTCTTCCTTTCCTTATGTGTACGACAAGTGTGGGAGTCCGTTTACATATATGAGTGGAAGAATTCAGCATGCATGTTCCAGCTATTGACATGTAATATTTCATCGAATCAGAGCTGTGGGATATATTTGTCACCTGCACTGTGAATCAAATTAACAATAACGCACTTGAAGCAGATAACAGGGAGACCCTCATTAAAGAAATGCACTTGAATTTTATTTCTTCCCTGTCACAAGCTACAAGCTTTACAATAATCACAATATCTTTATAGTTAACGCACCAAAACATCAGTCTCTAAACCGACAAATATTAAGACTTTTTTCTTCTTTTTACAAAGAGTACTGCACCAGTGTAGCTGCCTTTTCCTCTGCTAGCTGTGAGCCGCCATATCGGATTCTGAGGTCCTCTTACAGTAGGCGACACCGAATACACTCTCTCGTAGGGAATCCGCAGCGTTTTGGACACTCCACTTTCCTGATTGCTTTTGGTTCTGTCCGCTCCAGCACTCGATTACGTTAAGAGTTCTCCAAACAAGGAAGCTGTATTGACGTAATGGAACAGACTGTTCAGCGTGCTTTGTCTACTCGTTCATCTTTCACAAAAACGCTTTTTGAAATTTACTCACGATTTGACTCTGCTGATAGTGTAATCTCTTGGTCTTTATTGATAAAGCTCCTCCTTTATCATAATCATGAACTGTAGTAAATGCATCTATGGACTTGAGCGTGGCATTTACAGGCGATCCAAATCAAAGTATTATGTGCTCGAGCTATATGAATTAATTGAGGTATATTTTTAACTGCTTTTATTTACGCAGAAATTACCTGTCTTTTCTAAAGTCATAGTGTCAGTACGGATTTTCTTTCGCACCAGTTATCCAAAATGTTTGATTTATTTAACATACTTTTTTCATGACGACACTATCCCATTATGGAGCTCTTACAATTAATATGTCCTTAACCATAATTAGAGAGTGTTATGCATCACCAGTAATTACCAAAATTATACCACGATTTTATAAGGGAGAGACTGATGTGTCTAACAATGATAGTTTGCTGCCTGCTTATTTATTCTGATGTTAGTAGTGGCATCTTAATTTTAAGAACTTGGGATGATGTCTGGAATTATGTTGAGATAAATAAGTCACACATTTCGACAATTGCTGCCAAATATTGTAATACAGACCACAGCTAAGACCGGTTGCACAACGTGACGACGCTAAATCTTTGTAGTCCCATGGATGACGTCTAGACATGTATATTATCTTCACTAACCCGTTACTTCGGCTGAAACAATGACCACATTTTCACACAACCAAGTACAGTCTCTCAATGTTTCCATGCTTGTTGCAATATTACGACTAGCTTCACATCTCAAAACTGGAAGCTTTGTACGAACACGATATGGTTTCGACAGCGAGTATCCAATGTGCTTCCCGCCAAATTTAATATCAGCGCAGCACCACCACGGAGTACTGTGCGTTTGGGTGTGGGAGGCAGTCATAAATTCTTCGCCCTTCTACAACATCGACGTCCTCCTGTAGGGTGAACATAAATTAGGGCGAGGTGAGAATCATGACAGCGAACAGCAGAATCTGTCGTTCGTGGATGACATATTTCTTCTGTCTGAAGACATAAAATCGGACGAGAATTGGTACTCAGAAAGTACAAATGACAAGAGACCAGTATTGAAATGTGTGTATGTGAATTCCTAAGGGACCTAACTGCTGAGGTCAACGGTCCCTAGACTTACAAACTACTTAAACTAACTTATGCTAGGAATAACACACACACACACCCATGTCAGAGGGAGGACTCGAACCTCCTTTGGGAGGGGTCGCCCAATCCGTGACATGGCGCCGCAAACATCGCGGCTACACCGCGTCGCGTGGCACGACTATTGAAACTAGGGTGTACACACAAGAACAAAGGATTGCCAATAGTCTGATGTCACACACTGCTGATCTGCTGAAGCATCCATCTTTTAGTCCACTGAGGCATCTCTGTTTATCTTTCAACTGAGCATCACTACTGTCGCATGGAGATGCCTGGCGGCCTGCAGCACTTCCATGCCTCCACTGTAGGCGGTCACTACGCGACACTTTTGTGATACGATGATAGTGCAACCGCCCGACTGTCCCAGCATTTCTTTAACTCTCCTGGGTGGCCGGAAGACTGGTCTGATTGCTCGCGTGTTTAAGACTCTCCCTATCTTACCTGATGCCCAGCAGTATAGAAGTCGCACTCTCTGTTGGTCCTCCTCGCTCGACTGAACGAGCATCGCAACTTGGTTTCCTCGACAGAGTAATGGTTTGAATGCTCATTCCTTCTGAACATGCCCGTCAGATTATCAATCGCCGAAATGGTCCGGGCTCTGTGTACTAGGGCGCTCCACACGTCTCCCTTCTGAGCTAGCTGGTATAGATCTGCATGAGTCACCTTTCAATACGCAGGTAGCGGAGTGATCCATCTACTTCCCATTCAATCAGTTTATCTAAAAATGCGAACTTCCCGCCCTTCCCCAACTTCGCGGTAAATTTTATGTTTGCATGTATGCCTTTCATATGATCGAAGAATGGCTTCACCATGCTCTTTGAATGTTTGCACAGAATTGTCTCCAGAGCTGTTCTCTGCACCTGCCTGACAGGTAGAACATCATACGTTAATGTATTCTTCGTAGCATAATTGGTAAGGTCGTGTGCAAGTCACCGGTGGTACATGGTGTCTGACAGGAGGATCTAGAAGAATCAGCAGTGGTGTGTGCCACCCAAAGCGAGAATATAACGCGAGTTACTAGCAGTACATTCTGTCTGATGGGAGGGTATAACATGAACAACCGGTTGCACATTTCCGATGGGAGGATCTAGTGAGAACCACCAGTGGTGCACGCCATTCGTTTGGAGAATTGCATAAGCCTCAATGGTACATGCCGCATCATGGGAGGATCTATCATGAGGCACTGATGGCACACACTGGCTGATAGGATCATTTAGCATGAGCCAGCGGTGGTACATACAATCCAATGGGACGATCTAGCTTAATCCACCATGGTATATGCAATTCCATGGAAGGCTCTAGCATGAGGCAGTGGTGGTACACACCACACAGTGGGAGGATCTAGCATGAGCCTCAGGTGGTACATACCATGTAATAGGAGGTAAGTCACCGCTGGTACGCACTACAACTTGAGTCATCACTGGTACATAGCGTCTGATAAGACGATCTAGTGTGAGCCACTGGTGATACAAGCCATCCTATGGGAAAATATAATGTGAGGCCATGGTGGTAAACACCACCCTGTGGAGGAATCTAGCTTGAGCCACCACTGGTACCTGCTGCCTGATAGGACCATCTAGCGTGAGCTACTGGTGTTAAACAAGGGACGAACGTCTTCATCGAGCATTGGTCCATCTTTGAAAAGAACTACACTAGCTTTTCTACGTGGCTGAGACTCGGCATGTACTTGGGAAACTTTCTAATGGATGTGACACCACATGGCTGCTCTTAGCTCACGAAATTTACATTAATTACACGCTGTTGGCTTGTGGGTGCATAGCTGGCTCCCGATAGCGTCCCAGACGCGTTCCATTGGTTTCATATGAGACGAATGTGATGGCCAAGACTTCAATTTGTGTTCCGTGTCATGGTCCTCAAACCACTGTGGTATGTTTCTGCCCATGTGACACGGACAGTTATCCTACTGGAATCGTTATCGTTATTGGAGAAGACGTCACTGTTTAGTGATTGCAGTTGGTCTGCAACAGTGGTCAAATAATACACATCTGTCGGCTTGCCTTCGATTACCACTACAGGCCCCATAGAAGACCAGAAAAATGATGTTGGTGTCGGTTTGCTGCCGATCCTAGTATGATAATCCTGACACTGAACTCCTCACAGGCGACAACGAGGCGGAAACAGATGATGTACGAACTCAGATTGAAAGGAGATATGGAATGGAATCGACTATGCTAATAAATCACCCTACCATTCTTACCAGTCAGAATTAGAGATTTAACAAAATATGAGTGCGTGTACAGGGATTCCCTTGTTTAAACCTTACACATTTGATCATTGCGCCACCTGGATAAATGCCTGTCGATCCACACGAATTATAGAATTACCATAAAGAGATGTCCATAGGTCCAACACGTCAAATATTCGGTACTTCGCATTCCATGTTTATAATTGAAAAAGAAACAGGATATGAAAAACATTTTTTATTCAATTGGGCCTGCAGCATACTATACGTCACATAATGACATGTTATAAAGAATATCCATAATAGGTACAATGTAATTATGTGTTTTCGTTTCACCACAAATATATTTTGGCTTTCATTGACATTTAGAACTAACTCACGAAAACAGTCGTGCTCAAAAGTATCCGAACGACCTGAATTGCATTTCGCCTGATTCTAATGCAACCCACATGACGTAGCTGCCTAGCAGATCCTCTAATCGCTCCTCGGTGCAGTCGTTTGACTATTGAAAATGGTTCCAACAAGTCACCACTAGGAAACACTGCTCTGTATCGCAATACCTCAAGATGTAAAGTAATACCAGGGTACTACAAATATCAGGGAACATCTTATCACAGATAAGACGGTCCATAGGACTTGTAAGCTCACATTTATTACAATAAATGACATACCTGAAATGTTACCACTCTCATTATTACGTCAGATAGGTAATTCACGTAGTAAGTTCGTCGTATTCATGATTTCATCTTCAAAGTAACATACCGTACATATTATTTAACACAAAATTACTTTAAAAATTTTAGTTACTCACGAGCAGCTACTTGAGAATATGTATGAACTTCAAATGACACGACGACCGTCTCGTTCTGCATATGGATTCAAACCCAGAACATGCTAAGTCATCAAAGACTTCGTGACTAACGGAAACTAACAGTAATTCCTGGCTAGGCATACAGGCATACCTCGATTTTAGACAGAATCAGTTAGCAAATATCAACTTTAAATTACATAATGTAAACATGTTTAACGGACGCGAACTCCTACCCGGCATCTATTGTCCTTGTTAACGAACTACGGGAGATGTTAAATATTGCTTCTTCACAAGTAAATTACTTGAAATGCCGTGAGGTAAATCTTTGTGTCGGACAGGGATTCGAACTCAGAACCTAATTGGATTGTCATCGAAGCACAATCAACTGTGACATATCTGATTTTCTCGGCAGTAGCTAGATGTTTTAACTGAAATGACTAGACGAGACATTAATTTTTTCTTTCCCAGGACTCCAACCTGGCACCTATCGCTGTTATATTCTAGAGAAAACGAACTTTAAAAATGGGTTTGTTACACCAGCAGCAACATGTGAGCATGTTTGAACTAGAAATAATATGACGAAGAGTTCATTGCTGACTGGGAATGGAACCCCATACATATCGTTGTTGACCGCACACAAAGAGACGTCAGCTACCGAATTTTTCTCCACCAACAGCTCGGAATAACATAATGGAACTTACAGTGATCTCGCAAACAGTTCTGGGTCTCACTGGGACTCAAAAACGTCAGATATCGTTAAGGTTGACAACGAATGAAACATCAAAATTAAACATCAAAATTATTATCCACCAGCAGATAGGTGTTCTCATGCTAGAGATTGATAATACATAATGAAAGCTTTAGTGCCAGGCCAGGATTCGAACCGTCTCACGCGCAATATGTGAAGATGTTGAGGGATCAAATAAAAGAGGGAATAAGTGTCCTGTGACCCTACATAGCGTTTGTTTCGTCGCTAGAAATAAATAACTAGTATAAAAACGTTACTGTTGATAGAGTTTCTACGAGTCGCGCCTCCTGACTTTATTGTGGTTCAACCTAACGTCAACTTGGTAGGGAAGGAATATCATGTTTAACATGAATGTCAGACCACAATTCCATTATACCTTCTACACTTGGCGTAGCCAGAAGAGAACAGAGTCTGTCTCTCCGTATCAAAAATCATTAGCAGAAGTTGGGATCGAACCCAGACCACATGTATATGAACCTGGCATCAATCCAAGGGATCACCAAATTTTCTTGTCAGTCACTCATTTTTCTATCTAAACAAGGTTCTGCCACTCTGGATGAGAATTCTGACACACAGGCTCCTTGTAGTGGTTTGCAGCATGTTCAGTACATTCATTTACTTGGTTGACCGAATCGCCCTGAACTAGCTGCCTCGGATATCCAGTGCATACATTCAACTCTAATTTGTAATCACCGAAATAAAATCACATAACTGACACCTACACAGAACTGCCAACAGTGTAGGATGCATAAATTTAAATAGGAAGTGTTCCTTTCGACTTGAGCTACTCTATTGCGCAACCTGTTTGTTGAAAACGTCATGCAGTGCAAAAGAAAAGCTGTAACTGTCTGTCTCTCAGAAGTCTAGATCCTTCCATATGCATTATATCACAGCACTGTGCAATGCGGAAGTTCTGGAGGAATTGTTGTTGACTTGTGGAGGTGTCATAGCTATGTGCCAGCTAGTAGCGTAATAGTTAGCGTCGTGCACTGTTGATGGGACGTCGCGAGTTCAGGTACTTTCACTGCTACATTTTTTAAAATGCAATACTGCTGTCTGCTGAAGTTATCGATCTAATGGAACTTTGAACATAATTCCCTTCACTTCTCAACCCAAAATAGTCGCATGTGGATAAAGGGCTAACTTCTACGACATTTTGTTCTTTTCAGGTTTAATAGATGGCCAGGCTACAGATGCATCTCGAAACTTTTGTATTATGTATGGGGAGAGCGCATCGTGCCAAAATACGTCAGAAAAGCATTTTCTACATTAGCTGTCGTGTGGCAGTGGCATTTTATTCTTCATCAAACCATATTTGACAGGTTTAACGCAGAAAAAGTTTTCTACAAGCATGTAATCTGTAAACTGCATGTGTATTGTCAGACTGTTATAGAGAATTCGCATATATCGTTGATGACTAATTTCTCTCTCATGTTAAATAATGTTTTAACACCACTAAAAGAACCTTTACGAAAATTGTTCATTGTATTATAAGAAATGAAATAAAACTACCCACGATAACCTTACGACGAAAGTCTCATTCAATAAAACTGAGTATCTGTACGCAAGCATGCCTGTATCGGCACGAATTAGTAAAGTACTAATCACTTAGATTTCGTTTGGTTCTGTGTTTCATTGGTACGCTGTGTCATAGTCAAGTGGCACGCAAATGTGCCATTTCATAAATAAAGTTATGTATTCCCAGAAACCCAAAATTTGCTTGTCAGCAGCGGAAAGAGGCGTTACCTGTTGTGCAGCATTGTAAGTTTTTCACCATTGCACTGTGAACCAAAAGTATTTTCTTGCGCTTTCCTTACAGATGTCTGATCTGACTCATTGTAGCTCTTTCAGAGAAGGGATAAAAACGTTACAGTCAGCTGGACTCGAATCGCGAAACAGAACAGACGCTTTCCTATAGGCGAGCACGTCACCACACAGCTAGCGAAGACGTATTTGTTCAGCAATCATCATACAAGACAAATTGTGGCTAGAACTCGTAAACCGCTATTTAACGGACGAGATAAGTTGCGATTTCCACGTGCAACGACTTTCCTGGGCTGAAAACCGTAAATTTACAATCTTCTGTTACACCTCAAGAGATAATAACTCAGATTATTCAACAGAAATGACAGGAAAAATCAAGTGAACTTTGAGGCTTAATTCCGTGCACACCAGTAAGTAACTCGTCGATCACAGAGTTGTCAAACATACACTGCATGGTTGCCAAATATCAGTTACACTTCCAGCAGGAAGAAGATGAACCGATGTGATCCTACAGTGGGCTTTGAAATGACCATAGCTGACGTCTCAAAGACGCGGCTGCTACGGCCTGGAAGACGTGAATCCGTCTGATTCACATTTCTGTAACTGGGTTTAGGGACTGGAGCGAAGTTACTAATAATACTGAGAACTGACTGCAAACTAAGCTTCATAACTCAGTAAGTCTCATAGTTGTTTTTATATTTATTTCGTAAGTGTACCTAAAATTAACGATCTCAATGATGGACGTTTTCGTGCCTCGCTGTTAGTAGAGCAAAACAAATAAATAAAAATAAAAGAAGAATGTGTGTGTGTGTGTGTGGGTGGGTGGGTTGGAGAGGGAGCGAGAGAGAGAGAGAGAGATAGAGAGAGAGTGAGGGAGAGAGGTAAAAATAAAAAATAAAAATGAGTGTGAGAGTAAAAAATTGTTGCAATGAAACTGAATCATGGTATGTAAAGAAATCTTTCATTAAAATGACACGTTCCACATCATTACGAAACGTCGTATTCATGATCTATGGAACAAGTATTAATCTAATCTAATCATACCATATTGCTGACTAGTCACGGAGAGGCACGAATTACAGAAATTTTCGCCAATATCGCTCTGTATACACACCACTGACCATTAAAATTGCAAAACCAAGAAGAAATGCAGATGATAAACGGGTATTCATTGGACAAATATATTTTACTAGAAGTGACATATGATTACATTTTCACACTGTTTGGGTGCATAGATCCTGAGAAATCAGTACCAAGAACAACCACCTCTGGCCGTAATAACGGCCTTGATACCCCTGGGCATTGGATCAAACAGAGCTTGGAGGGCGAGTACAGGTACAGCTGGCCATGCAACATCAACACGATATCACAGTTCATCAGGTGTAGTGACTGGCGTATTGTGACTAGCCAGTTGCTTGGCCACCATCGACAAGACGTTTTCAATTGGTGAGAGATCTGGAGAATGTGCTGGCCAGGGCAGCAGTCGAACATTTTCTGTATCCAGAAAGGCCCGTACAGGACCTGCAACATGCGGTCGTGCATTATCCTGCTGCAATGTAGGGTTTCGCATGGATCGAATGAAGGGTAGAGCCACGGGTCGTAACTGATCTGAAACTTAACGTCCACTGTTCAAAGTGCCGTCAATGCGAACAAGAGGTGACCGAGACGTGTAACCAGTGGCACCCCATACCATCACGCCGGGTGATACGCCAGTATAGCGATGACGAGTACACGCTTCCAATATGCGGTCACCGCGATGTCGCCAAACACGGATGCGACCATCATGATGCTGTAAACAGATGCCTGTCATCTCGACTGCTAGTTATACGAGGCCGTTGTGATCCAGCACGGCGTTTCGTATTATCTTCGTGAACCCACCGATTCCATATTCTGCTAACAGTCATTGGATCTCGACCAACGCGTGCAGCAATGTCGCGATACGATAAACCGCAATCGCGATAGGCTACAATCCGACCTTTATCAGAGTCGGAAAGATGATGGTACGCATTTCTCCTCCTTACACGAGTCATCACAAGACTCACCGGAGGAGAAACACCCCTCTGAAGATGTCCAGCGCAGCTCTGGACGAAACGTTAGGAGCTGAAGAGTTTCATGGACCACGACCTTACATCCCGGAAGGTTTACCAGAAGATACATCACAACAACGTTTCACCAGGCAACGCTGGTCAACTGCTGTTTGTGTATAAGAAATCGGTTGGAAACTTTCCTCATGTCAGCACGTTGTAGGTGTCGCCACCGGCACCAAACTTGTGTGAATCCTCTGAAAAGCTAATCATTTGCATAGCACAGCATCTTCTTCCTGTCGGTTAAATCTCGCATCTGTAGCACGTCGTTTTCGTGGTGTAGCAGTTTTAATGGCCAGTAGTGCAGTAGACAGGATAATGAGTAGATTTTGTCTTGTTGTAGTTGTGGTCCCAGTCCTGAGACTGGTCTGATACAGCTGTCCATGTTACTCTTCATCTCCCAGCACCTACTGCAGCCTACATCCTTCTGTATCTGCTTAGTGTATTCATCTCTTGGTCTCCCTCTACGATTTTTACCCTCCACGCTGCCCTCCAGTACTAAATTGGTGATCCCTTCATGCCTGAGAACATGTCCTACCAACCGATCCCTTCTTCGATTTTCTCTTATCGAAATAAATAACTGCCATTCTTTAACCAAACTGGACGAAATTAAAATCCACTCATTGTGATGATAAAGGTGAGACTCCCACGAAAGGTAATAGTCACACACTGTATCTGCATAAGCCTAACGTGATTGTAGTTCCCCAGACAGAGATTAAAGAGACCCAAGATAGAACTCGATTCCTGGCGTGGCAGTTGAAGAAGAATGGGTGTTACCGAATACTGAATATTTGAATGATCCTTTTCACAATAGGCAAGAAATCTAAAGAACCGCGTTCTGTTGTGCCTATGTACTGTTTGCGTTATTTGATTTTACGGCACGTTGACACGTTTAACTGAGATGTTTCCCGCCGCTCACACAGGTGAGGGCGCCTTCATCAATCTGACTGCGCTGGGCCGGTCGGCGTCGCTGCCGCTCTCCATGGACGACGACTCGCCCTACCTGAGGGATCTCTACTGGCCGCACAACGACTCCTGGCAGATCGCCGGCTTCGACGACGCCGAGGAAGGCCACCTGATCGGTAAGCGCACACCTCTCTGACCGCGCTCTCAGAACAGCTCTCCAACATTCCAGGAGATGCCGATGACGCCTGTCGCGTCTGTCAAATCTTTGCCGACTTGCCGCTGTCTCCTCCCTCTCAAATCGTTCATAAGCTTCACTTTAGTGCTCTGTTTCCTCATTTTTATTTAATCTTAAGCAATGCCATGTAACAAGGTAATTGTAATATTTCTTTCATCTTCTTCTTCTTCTTTTGCCATGTGTTTTGCATTTGTCTCTTACGACCACTTAATCAGTGTTTCAGTTTCCTGGAATTAATTTGATCTCTTCACCTCTTTGTCAAGCTACCTATTGATCTTATCCATATTGGACAAGAATTTATTGATGTTATAGGCATCATATTTCCTTTCATCCTTGTGACACGTCTTCTCCATCAATTTGTATACTCCTTAATTTGTTCATTTCCTCTTTTATATTCAACTTTTTGTTTGATTATTGTATTCTTTATCATGTCACTTAATCTACAGCCACCTTCTCCTCTTGAAAACACCATTTCTGCAGCTAGTACTCTTCGTTCATTTGCAGAAGCTGTTGTCCAATTCTCATTGACCGGAAAAGTGGTACTTAATTTCTGTTGTACACTTTCATTAATGCTTTTTTTCTAATTTATTGAGAGTTATTTATATTTTCCCATTAATGTAGTTCAATTTTTCAATTGTTTTCGTATTTTTCATTTGTGAACGAAATAATATTTCCCAAGAAGTAGAATTCCTTCACGCTCTTTGTTTTCAGGTCGTTTATTATAATTTTACGTCATACCTGATTTTGACCTTTAAAATGTCCTTTGTTGAGTCGAGACACATAACTTAAACGTCTTGGAAATATTATTTAATTTATAAATGGAATTTAAAACCGCGTCCTCGCTGTCAGTTATAATAAGCTGAATATTGTCATTAAACAATTTCGTTGGATTAAGTTTTATGTGACAACTCTTATCTGTTTTGGCTATTACCTCAACATATCATCTACACATATGTTAAAAAGCGGCCAAAATATATCTGAGTAGTAAGCCCAGATTTGTCGTTATTCTAACATTGTTTTCCAGCAGTGCTAACTGTGGATTCCTGGTACGTTTGTTGCTCATTTACCGAAATGCATTATATGATTTTTTTCTTCTTACTTTTAGTTCTCTAATGGTTCAGTTAAAGATAAATGGCACAATAATATCATCAACTCTTACAGTAACATATTTACGAAGGAGTTTGCATCTGTCGCTTACCGTGAATCACAAATTTAGAGATGTTGACGAAGACGACGACGATGATTGTTCAGTTTCATTGATCCTCTGTCGTATTATGAGACAACTGCGGCAAAATTGGTGATATAAAATATCGTGATATCTTCCTTCGTGGTATTTGCGTCCTAATGCAGCCACGCATTCACAAAAGTCCAAACAGTAGTAACAGCCGTTATTGTGAAAGCTTACTTGTAATTCAGACACTGTGGCCAGACATCAGAGCTATTAGAAGCCAGTACAAGTGAAAGTCTTCCGTGTTCACTAGCATCAGCTTGTAATTTTCTTTTTTCTTTCCTTTATTGTAATTTCATTCCCCTGCCCCATATGGGGCAGGGGAGGACTGGCAGCATCACAGCCCACCACTCTTCAGCCAAATGGCTTTAACAAAAATACAAGGGGAACTCTTACATAAAGCAGGGGTAAAAAGGGCCACATAAAAATAAACTAAATGGAAATGATGGGAGTTAAAATATGCACTAATATGGCGAAATTTGTGGACAATTAAAGAGTCGACATAAAGTTAAAAGAACACAGCTGACAAATCTTTGCTTACTTAAAAATCACTGGAGTCAAACGCAAGGTAAAAGTCAGCCAAAATATAAAATTAACACAGAGCGAGACACTTAAAAAACAAAACCGCTGGAAAGGACAAAACAGTCACAAAGAATTTAAAAAATTAGGGACCTGCCAAGGGACTGGAGGGAAAAAGAGGGGAGGGGGGATGGGAAGGCGGGAGGCAGGAGGAAGAGGATAAAAGGGGGCCAGGGGGCGCCCCAAGAGGCAGGAGGACTGGATGGGAGAAGAAGAGGGAAGACAAAGCAGGACATTGAAGGGGAGCATGGGAGAGGGAGGGGGAAAGCTGCTTAGGAGAAGGGAGGGGGAGGAGAGGGAACCCTGAGGAGGAGGCAGGATGAAGGTGGGTTTAGAGTTGGTAGGAAGGGTAGACGTCAGGGCGAAGTTCATCATCTGAGAGGAATAGATGCTGGAAGTTGTTTTGAGAAAGGAGGTGGAGGATGTGGAGATGGAGAGGGGCGAGACACAACGGTAAATGTGCAGCAACAGGTTGGACGTGAGAGGAAGGGGTACACTAGGGAGTGGGATGTGTGGATGTGTTCAAGGAAAAGGAGAAGTTGGGGGAAGGGTATGAATTCACAGAGGACGTGGGTGGGGACAGTGGGTGGATATCGAAGGCGAGGTGGTGTGCACGGCGCTCGAGGATTTGGAGGGCGTTATAGAACCTGGGAGGTACGGAAATCCAACCAATGCTCGTACAACAAAGGATGGGACAGATCAAGGATTTGTAGGTGTGAAGGATGGTGGAAGGTAGCAGTCCCCATGTCAGGTAAGACAGGAGATTCAGGAGGTGGAGTCTGTTGTGGGCTTTGTGTTTTATGGTAAGGAGATGGGGTGTCCAGGTGAGTTGGCGGTCGAGGGTGAGGCCAAGGTATTTGAGGGTAGGAGTGAGCTGGATAGGATGTCCATAAATAGTGAGGTAGAAATTACGGAGATGGAAGGAGCTGGTGGTGTGACCTATGATGATTGCCTGGGTTTTCGAGGGGTTGATATGAAGGAACCACTGGTTGCACCAAGTGGTGAAATGGTGAATGTGGGTTTGGAGGTTACGTTAGGACCGTTGAAGGGTAGGATATAGGGCTAGGAAGGCGGTGTCATCAGCAAATTGTAGGAGATGAACAGGCGGGCGAGGTTTGGGCTCCACTTGTATCTGTGAACAAGATTTTGTACTAAAGAGAACGGAGGAGAACACCAGATAGCAAACAAAGTCTCTGAAGGCTAAGATTCTGGTGTATGGCACTAGTAACCGGCAGAACACTTTATACACTGCGAGAGGGAAAAAAATGAAAACATCTTGAAAGAAGACGTCGATTTTGATCCAATGACGGCATATGCCACCTTGGGAGTAGTAAATGTACTGGTAATGGTTTCAACGTCGTCGGCCAGCAGATAGCGTAGTTGCATAGTTACAAGATCGTCAGCCAGAAAGCTCAGTGTGGTCCAAACGTGTGAAGAAAGAAAGCAACCATGCCACAGAGACGCACTCGTGCTTAATACAGCAAAATGAGCGAGTCTGAAAAGGATTAATTTGCGGCCTTCCTAGTGGCGCGATGGTACTTTCGGAGGATTTCCACAGAAGTTGAAGGCGCTGGGTCAGTTGTTCAACGATGTTGGTGTCAGTGGTCATGTGAACATTTTCATACCAGTAGATGAGTTTCTGGACTTCCAAGCAGCACAGACGCCTGCCACGATCGCCGTATTGTAAGGAGAGCGGCGGCCGATTGTACAGCTACCACAGCACAGATAAGAGGTCTTGTGAGACCAGGAACTGTTGTGAACTCGTTATTGGCAATGGGACTACGGGCACGCACACCTGTAGTCCGACTTCCACTCACGCCACACCATCGACGTGAACGACCTGACTGGTGCCATCAGCGGATCACTTGGAATGTGGAATGGCATGCCGTGGTCATCAGCGATGAAAGCAGCTGTGCCTGCGCACAAGTGATGGTCTCTTCCATCTACGTGGCGAGCACTGTCTCGCAGAGTGCACCCGTGCAAGACCCACTGGCTCCAGCCCCGCCTTATGGTCTGGGGTGAGGTAAGCTACAACACTCGCTCAACTCCGATTTTTCTGGACAAGAAGCTGACCAGCGCTCTGTAACTACAGATCGTTGTTACACCCGTTCTTTTGCCGTTCTTGCAAGAAGAAGGTGATGTGTTGTTCCAATAGCATAATTCTCTTCCAGTCACTGCCCTTGGAACTCAACGTGCTCTACAAGACGTGCAGCAACTTCCCTGGCCAGCACGATCTGCTGGCTTGTCTGCAACCGAGCTCGTGTGGGATATAATGAGGCGAGAAGTGGCCCGTGTGACTTGTCAACCAACAGCTCTTATAGAAATAAGTGATCAGGTCGAGCAGGCGTGGAATGACGTTTTCCAGGACAGTAGTCACCATCCGTACGACCGAATGGACATCACAGTCAATGTCTGCATTGTCACCTGTGGAGTCTACGTGACGTACTAACATGTGTGTTTCAGCACAGGTTGATACATGGTACTTTAGAAACGCTTGTGCTAGTGATCTGTAAATGTAATCATTTCATATACTGCACATGCAATTGCAACAATAAATCTTGAATGAATTAGAAACCTATAAAAGAACGTACTATTTTTTCCGGCAGTGCAGTTAGAGCTACGACAGAAAGCTTCGTTACTCAGAGAGGATTATTTTGCATGGTGAGCGCACTATTATGGACAAAACAGGTGTTCCAGTTTGTAGGCGAACGTGAAATACGGACCGTCGTGCACTTAATACTTAATTGTAGCTCAATCTTTTCTTACAATGAAAAAGAATTTGCACATATCGCGGTTGATGTTTTTCGCTAGCTTCTTATTATGAGAGGAAAATTCCAGAATGAGATTTTCACTCTGCAGCGGAGTGTAGGCTAATATGAAACTTTCTGGCAGATTAAAACAGTGTGCCGGACCTAGACTCAAAGTCGGGACCTTTGCCTCTCCCGCGCAAGTGCTCTACCATCTGAGCTACCCAAGCACGAATCAGGACCCGTCGTCACAGCTTCAGTTCTGCCAGTACCTCGTTTACTACTTTCCGAACTTCGTGTCTCGGTCTGGCACACAGTTTAAATCTGCCAGGAAGTTTCAAGAGGAAAATCTAATAGCCAAACACAAATTATCGAAGACAAACGTAAGCAGAAGAAAGACTTTGATTTACACTCTGGTTATTAGCAACTGGAGTGATTTACCTTATTCATAGTTTCGCATTCCGGTAGCTGCTGTATCGCAGAGAGTTTTCGCTGTGTGCACTGACATTTACCTTCATAACTGTTTCGCTTTCTAATACCTGCTATGACTATATCTCATAGTGTTTCTGCTGCCTGCACTGACATATACAAGTACGTTTATTAAAGTACCTGTAAGGAAAATGTATCAATATAACACAAATAAATTAAATGTGGAATTTACATACACTGGATAATATCTGATATATACAGGTCTAGGGGTCGCTCGCATCTCGTGGTCGTGCGGTAGCGTTCTCGCTTCCCACGCCCGGGTTCCCGGGTTCGATTCCCGGCGGGGTCAGGGATTTTCTCTGCCTCGTGATGGCTGGGTGTTGTGTGCTGTACTTAGGTTAGTTAGGTTAAAAAAAAAAGGGTAGCGTCTTTAATTCATAATCAAAACGTCTACAGTCCTGAGTTCGATCCCCGCCAGTGCCAAAATTTGATAAATAATCAGCATTGGCGGCCGAAGTCTTCCGGCATAAGAAGTCAGCCTCATTCTGCCAACGGCCTTGTCAAAGCGGGCGGGGAGCGGATAGAGGTTCAGGACACTCTTGTCCTAGGGGTGGGAAATTGGCCCTAAAGGCGGAAGAATCAGCAATGATCAACGACATGAGGATGCAGAAGGCAATGAAAACCACTGCATTAAAGACACGTAACGTGTATCCACAGGACATGTGGCCTGTAATTGAAGATCTCTCCATTGGCAAAAGATTCCGGAATAGTCCCCCATTCGGATCTCCGGGAGGGGACTGCCAAGGGGGAGGTTACCATGAGAAAAAGATTGAATAATCAACGAAAGGATAACGTTCTACGAGTCGGGGCGTGGAATGTCAGAAGCTTGAACGTGGTAGGGAATCTAGAAAATCTGAAAAGGGAAATGCAAAGGCTCAATCTAGATATAGTAGGGGTCAGTGAAGTGAAGTGGAAGGAAGACAAGGATTTCTGGTCAGGTGAGTATCGGGTAAGATCAACAGCAGCAGAAAATGGTACAACAGGTGTAGGATTCGTTATGAATAGGAAGGTAGGGCAGAGGGTGTGTTACTGTGAACAGTTCAGTGATCGGGTTGTTCTAATCAGAATCGACAGCAGACCAACACCGACAACGGTAGTTCAGGTATACATGCCGACGTCGCAAGCTGAAGATGAACAGATAGAGAAAGTGTATGAGGATATTGAAAGGGTAATGCAGTATGTAAAGGGGGACGAAAATCTAATAGTCATGGGCGACTGAAATGCAGTTGTAGGGGAAGGAGTAGAAGAAAAGGTTACCGGAGAATATGGGCTTGGGACAAGGAATAAAAGAGGAGAAAGACTAATTGAGTTCTGTAACAAGTTTGAGCCAGTAATAGCGAATACCCTGTTCAAGAATCACAAGAGGAGGAGGTATACTTGGAAAAGGCCGGGAGATACGGGAAGACTTCAATTAGATTACATCATGGTCAGACAGAGATTCCGAAATCAGATACTGGATTGTAAGGCGTACCCAGGAGCAGATATAGACTCAGATCACAATATAGTAGTGATGAAGAGTAGGCTGAAGTTCAAGACATTAGTCAGGAAGAATCAATACGCAAAGAAGTGGGATACGGATGTACTAAGGAATGACGGGATACGTCTGAAGTTCTCTAACGCTATAGATACAGCAATAAGGATTAGCGCAGTAGGCAGTACAGTTGAAGAGCAATGGACATCTCTAAAAAGGGCCATCACAGAAGTTGGGAAGGAAAGCATAGGTACAAAGAAGGTAGCTGCGAAGAAACCATGGGTAACAGAAGAAATACTTCAGTTGATTGATGAAAGGAGGAAGTACAAACATGTTCCGGGAAAATCAGGAATGCAGAAATACAAGTCTCTGAGGAATGAAATAAATAGGAAGTGCAGGGAAGCTAAGACGAAATGGCTGCAGGAAAAATGTGAAGTCATCGAAATGATTGTCGGAAGGACTGACTCAGCATAAAGTCAAAACAACCTTTGGTGACATTAAAAGCAACGGTGGTAACATTAAGAGTGCAACGGGAATTCCATTGTTAAATGCAGAGGAGAGAGCAGATAGGTGGAAAGAATACATTGAAAGCCTCTATGAGGGTGAAGATTTGTCTGATGTGATAGAAGAAGAAACAGGAGTCGATTTAGAAGAGATAGGGGATCCAGTATTAGAATCGGAATTTAAAAGAGCTTTGGAGGACTTACGGTCAAATGAGGCAGAAGAGATAGATAACATTCTATCAGAATTTCTTAAGTCATTGGGGGGAGTGGCAACAAAACGACTATTCACGTTGGTGTGTAGAATATATGAGTCTGGCGATATACCATCTGACTTTCGGAAAAGCATCATCCACACAATTCCGAAGACGGCAAGAGCTGACAAGTGCGAGAATTATCGCACAATCCGCTTAACAGCTGATGCATCGAAGCTGCTTACAAGAATAATATACAGAAGAATGGAAAAGAAAATTGAGAATGCGCTAGGTGACGATCAGTTTGGCTTAAGGAAAAGTAAAGGGACGAGAGAGGCAATTCTGACGTTACGGCTAATAATGGAAGCAAGGCTAAAGAAAAATCAAGACACTTTCATAGGATTTGTCGACCTGGAAAAAGCGTTCGACAATATAAAATGGTGCAAGCTGTTCGAGATTCTGAAAAAAGTAGGCGTAAGCTGTAGGGGGAGACGGGTCATATACAATATGTACAACAACCAAGAGGGAATAATAAGAGTGGACGATCAAGAACGAAGTGCTCGTATTAAGAAGGGTGTAAGACAAGGCTGTAGCCTTTCGCCCCTACTCTTCAATCTGTACATCGAGGAAACAGTGATGGAAATAAAAGAAAGGTTCAGGAGTGGAATTAAAATACAAGGTGAAAGGATATCAATGATACGATTCGCTGATGACATTGCTATCCTGAGTGAAAGTGAAGAAGAATTAAATGATCTGCTAAACGGAATGAGCAATCTAATGAGTACACAGTATGGCATTTCTGGCCAAGAGAAGTCTACTAATATCAAATACCGGCCTTAATTTGAGGTAGAAATTTCTGAGGATGTACGTCTGGAGTACAGCATTGTATGGTAGTGAAACATGGACTGTGAGAAAACCGGAACAGAAGAGAATCGAAGCATTTGAGATGTGGTGCTATAGACGAATGTTGATAATTAGGTGGACTGATAAGGTAAGGAATGAGGAGGTTCTACGTAGAATCGGAGAGGAAACGAACATGTGGAAAACACTGATAAGGAGAAGGGACAGGATGATAGGACATCTGCTAAGACATGAGGGAATGACTTCCATGCTACTAGAGGGAGCGGTAGAGGGCAAAAACTGTAGAGGACGACAGAGATTGGAATACGTGAAGCAAATAATTGAGGACGTTGGTTGCAAGTGCTACTCTAAGGTGAAGAGGTTAGCACAGGAAAGGAATTCGTGGCGGGCCGCATCAAACCAGTCAGTAGACTGATGACAAAATGCCAACGTCATATTGTGGTCTCCATTGTCCCATGCAACATTTGTCCCACAAACTTTTTGGTACTGTCCTATTTTCGGAGTTATTCCAGGTGGCAAAAGTTAGTAACTCACCGTATAGTTTGTTGGACAGTGTGGTGCTTGGCAAACCGTTTATCGTATTTATCATCAAAAATCTCTAAAAAGTAATGTTGTATGGCATATTTTACTGATAGACGCCCGAAGAGCAGAGTCAGCCGCCTAATGGGAGTTGTGTGGGTAAATGTACCTGTTACGTATACTGTAAGCGACTTAGTTCGCCAGCGCGCAGGTGCGCGTTCGTGCGAGGGTCTGTGTGTGTGTATGTGTGTGTGTGTGTGCGCGCGCGCGCGCACGTGTGTGTGTGTGGTGTGTGTGTGTGTGTGTGTGTGTGTGTGTGGAGCGTAGTGTCATGTTGATGTTGAGAGAAGGTAGAGGGTGAAACCTGATGTCGGCACACAACCCAGTCTATTCGAAGCCAAGCTTAACGTCTCCATCCGACGGACGGATCGCCGTGAATAGTTCCACATGCTCTCACTTCATGAGACACTGCTAAGAGGTTTGGAATGTCATCCAGTACACGCTATCGATCAGGGACTTCACGCCACCACCACTGCTGTCCACCTGCCGTAAAGGCAAAGGGTAAATTATTGTCAACAGCACGCGGCTTACCCGGACGGTTACCCATCCGAATACTGGCCACTCTCAAAGTGGCTTAAGTTCGCTGGTCTGACGGGAACCGGTGTATCCACTTCGGCACAGGAAAAATTTCTAACACATATTTTCGGACGCATTTTGATATAACAGCAACCAGTTTCACAACTGTACTTAGAAAAACAGTCTCGATCGCACAAATCATATTTATTGACGAACAGTTTCAGTCCAAAGGCGGACCATCTTCAGGCCATTCTCCGAAGTTGATTTGCGGAGACGGATCCACAGAACAGAATCCGCAGCATCCGAAAACCACTGCACTTCCAGCTTCGTGGTTCCGACTCCCCACATCAACTTTCGGGTACGTTGAAGATGGTACGTCCTTAAACCTGTCACGAACAAATATGATTTGAACCTTTTAGACGGTTCTCCTAATCACAAAAATCTCTAACAGTAGAATGATACATCAGTCACGCAATAACATCTACCATGAACGTGAGCATCGAAAATTATCAGATATTTTGTTTATTTTCAATTGTAATCAGCTTAATTGGTACATATTCACCACTCTTGTTTACTTTCAAGGAAATTTATTGCGGTTTTCCTCTGTAACGGAAGGAATTAGAAAGCTAGTGTTTGTTTATTCCGTTCCCGTCTGACGGAAGCATCCAGTGACTTGATCGTCTATCTCATGTGTTTCGTCGCTTTTCTACCAATTATATTTCTTTTTCTCCAATTGTGCTGTGGATGTCCTAAATTCCAGGAGAACGTGTGATTTCTGTATTCTTGTATCGACATGATTATATGCTCGTCGAACCATACCACTGCTTACGTAATTCCTGTCAACAACAAGAGAAGTAAAACAGTTGCCAGACAAAGTTTTCTGTACTGCTGGCGTCGAAACTGAGGCGTTGCGGAGATACTTCAGTAGTTCACTAAACGACAGTTAGCCAGCGGAACACGATCAGTCGAATACGGTCGAATACCGGTCGTGCACGTGACCCTAGCGTTTAAAGCAGAGTGGATTCCTGTTCCCTGTTACGCACTGTGTTCGCTTCAGTATTGATACGTCCTGCTAAACCCGCAGGACAGAACAGGTAGTTGGAATTGTGGAAAGGGGCCAAAATGAGCGGCTGTCAATTACACTCCAACACATATAACTGTATTTATTTGACCAAACACTACAGTACAAATTCTTGAACTTAGTTATCGGCTGAATACGCCACACTTTCTTATGCCGTAATGGCACAATCACTTTAATTTAAAAAAAAAAGGCTAAAAGCCGTTAACCCGAATTTCAGACGTCAAAGAGAATATTTAGAAGGCAGAATGCCTCACGTTAAGTAAGTTCTATAATTTGGATGAAGGCCCAATGTGGTGTGCATACTTCGGTACACACACCATCAGATTATTTGACTTGTCGCTCTAACGAAGTAGGCGAGTGTCAGCAATATGTCTCGTGGTCTTATCGTGGGGTGATTGTCTTCTGCCGTTAGGTCAGAAGATAGAAATGCCACTTCCACGCTTAGAGTAGAAGATTGACGGTGACAGACTTTCAACAGAACTTGATTAATTTCCACACACATTTATTAAAATAATAACAAACATAAACAGTACATAACTTGATTCTGGATGCTATTTACAATTGACAATCTGAAGTTCCTTTGGCCTTGGTACGTTAATCTTATTCGCACATATTTCTGACACTTGACAAAGTGTCTATACTTTTATCTTCATGGCTATGTACAGGAATATGATAATCTTCTTAGGTGCAGACTGAAACTTGACTATAGAATGTTACAGACTAATGCAGACTGACTAATCGGAGGTCTGTACACTCGTTATAATAGCTTGCGCGTTCAGGTATCACTGCGCGAGTGTGATCCGTGAGGAGAAAACGTTCTACGTTAGCAGCAATCTCATTGGCTGCGTTACATATTAATACGTGGATCGGCAGAAGCAGAATTTGGTCCGTCTCTTAGGTAGCGCCATCTCGTAGTGCGGAGACGGACGAGCGCTGCGCCTGGGCTGTTGTGCTTAGCGGGGCGCGCTCTAGTGGGAAAGTTGTGTATGCGCTGACTACACTGAATTATGTACACAACACCCAAAAATCTAACACTTGGAAAGCAACAACCTTAATTTAAAGATGGCTGAAGGCCCATAATTTAAGACTCAAGGTAAAATTAAATAAAGAAACACAAGGCAGAAGGCCTTATCTTCAATTAGGCTGAATGCCCCATACAGTCTGATGCTCGAAAGACAAAGATCCTTAATATAGAAATGGCTGAATTCCCAATGACTTAAAACTCAAGGTAAAATAAATTTTTAACAACAAAGCCTCATTTTAAATTAGGCTGAAGGCCTGTACAATCTGACACTTGACAAGCAAGGAATTTTGATTTTAAAGCGGCTGAAGGCCCATGACTTAAAACATCACTAAAAACAATTCAATTTTAATTCAAAACCATCGGCTATGAGACATACAAATACACACAACAGAAAGTAAGAAAAGGCAGTGCAGCTAACGGCGCTCAGAAGTTTCAGGGGTCGCCCAGCACTTGAAATACTAATGGTCACTGAGGTGAGACACCCCTCCCTCCATTCTTCCAGTTTCCCTCATCTCCTTGCGCCTGGCAGATCCTCTGTCTCGATCACCATCAGTGTGCCACATCAGTGTTGTGTTT
Source organism: Schistocerca cancellata (assembly GCF_023864275.1). Classification (NCBI taxonomy): domain Eukaryota; kingdom Metazoa; phylum Arthropoda; class Insecta; order Orthoptera; family Acrididae; genus Schistocerca; species Schistocerca cancellata. Next base: position 184,080,097 of record NC_064631.1, on the reverse strand, counting down.
AACGCTGTTTCTCCTGTGCATCGAGAGGTGTGATTTTAATTGTGTACTGCCTTGAGTGTTTGTTATGTGCTACACCATCCGTCGATACCTTTCATGCTCCAGTCATACTGTGCCTTGTGTTCTTTTAATTGTCGCAGTGTGTGGCTTTTTGTGTGTGCTACTTTTAAACAGTTTTAACAGTTTTTTTATCTCCCCGTTTTTTGTCTATTGTCTTCCATGATGATCATCCTTTTTTATATCTATGTTCACCATATTCTCTCCTTTGTTCTTTTTAAATGTCTTCTATTGTTTGTTCTATGTCTTTCGGCTGAAGAGCAGCGCATATGCTGCTGCCAGCCCGCCCCGTTGGGGAATTGAAATACAATAAAGAAAAAAAAAAAAAAGAGGTGAGACAGGCGGTCGGCCCAACCATTCTCGATCCGACGACAACCCAACCAACAGACAGTCAACGGACTCACCGACAAGGTAACTTGCGCTCCACTCGACCAGCACACAACCGGGAGTTCAACGCAAAACGCAAAAAGGCATGGACGCCCACAACCAAGCAATCAGTAAGCTGTCAAACTACACACTGTGCTGGACAGCGACAACATGGTGAGGAAGTGTCACCACGAGAATTTACGTCAATGGCCAGGGCAGGTAACCGGAACGTTAACGGCCACAAGGCAGAAAATTCCGCTAGTGCATTTGAATCCGACGACAACCCAACCAACAGACAGTCAACGGACTCACCGACAAGGTAACTTGCGCTCCACTCGAGCAGCACACAACCGGGAGTTCAACGCAAAACGCAAAAAGGCATGGACGCCCACAACCAAGCATTCAGTAAGCTGTCAAACTACACACTGTGCTGGACAGCGACAACATGGTGAGGAAGTGTCACCACGAGAATTTACGTCAATGGCCAGGGCAGGTAACCGGAACGTTAACGGCCACAAGGCAGAAAATTCCGCTAGTGCATTTGAATTGCAAATAACGAAATACAGTTAAACTCCACCGGAGGGAGGCTAAACCTTCGCCAACTCGAACACACACGTTTTTGCTCGCAGGAATGTCCCATAAATGGATCTGAGCACTATGGGCCTTAACATCTGAGGTCATCAGTCCCTCAGAACTTAGAACTACTTAAACCTAACTAACCTAAGGACATCACACACATCCATGCCCGAGGCAGGATTCGAACCTGCGACCGTAGCAGTCGCGGGGTTCCAGACTGAAGCACCTAGAACCACTCGGCCACCGAGGCCGGGCCAGTAATGTCCCAACAGCCAACAACGAGAACCAAACAGCACAATGTGAACAGTCTTGACTTGCTGGTAAATTAAATCCTAACTCAACTCTCTGTGAGCCACGGACCTCGTTGGAAAGGGAACAGTCCCACACACTGTGACACTGCGTACAGACCGACAGCGGGCCCGGCCAAACTATGCCCCGCGGAGATTTCCCCGCTGCTCCACGCCAGCCGACTGACTGCTCGCACACAGCACAGCCGGAAACTATAATCACCAGACCAAAGATAGTACACGGTGCGAATATCGATACACACCGCTGCTGCTTCTCATGGAGAGAGAGAACAACAGCATAATTGCAATAAGTGCGGGAAACCAAACACAGAATAGGAACCGAGGCTTTAACCAACGCTTAACATGTGCCCAGCTTGGCTCAAGTATAAAGGGACCTGTAGTAGTTCTCATTAGATTCAACCATCTACGCACCTATAATCCTAGACGTCACGCCTTAGAACGAAAATCAATAAACAGTCTCTTGAGGAACAAATCGAGAATATGAACCTCTATCCAGAAAAGTGGTAACATCTCTACAGAGCGGTGGCTCTTATGTGGAAGCCAACGGAGCCTCTGTGGTATCCGTCTGGTATTGACCTTCGCTTAATGCGCTGACGGACGGGTAGGAGAATTTTCGTCATTGGGCCCAGCAGAATTCAGATCCGAATGTGGCGTCGGAAGAGACCCGCGCCTGGCACACCAGTGCGACAGAAACCTGTAACGGCAGAGCCGAGATACAAACATAGACGGTGGAACCACACAGCACAAATGGTAGGCTGGTTTCTGCCATTGTGGAGTATCACAAGGAGCATTCCATCAGCATACATCCGCGAGTAACCACACGATGATCTGGAGAGAACTGCATGCGAAAATAGTTACGTCGCTGCTGGGCTGTGATGGCCTGGGTGCTTCTTAACTCGTCTTCACACCGAAGAAAACAAAAGCGAATGTGCAACGGCGAAGGAGAATGGTCTATGGTGTAAAAGCTAGTTGCGCGTGAACAAGCGGCTTTCGCTTTGCTGAGCACGCCTTTTCTTGTGAATGCTCCACAGTCGCTTTTGTTTACTCGTGTTCCGCTGCTTGTCGGTCTTTTAGAGACCAAACAAAGGTAGGTCGCGACCTCTACGTTTTGGAGCTAGCAGTATAGAGATCTTTCGTCTGTTTCTGTTGTTGACATGAGTTGCGTGACCGATGGAGTGCTCTGAAGAGAATGTGATGTTGTTGAGAGAATAGTACAAATATCACTCGTGTCTCTGGAGTCCTACAGAGCACAAATACCGAAGCAAAAGAAATATGGCTGGTATAATTCTGCCGAAGCACTCAGACTTCCTATTCTGCATGTACGAGGGGGAGTTGGAAAATAAGTTTCCCCTGTCGACTGTGGTCAGAGTTGTGTGAGAAAGAAAAAAAAGAGAATGAGACATTAAATATAAGACATATCTTTATTTTTCTACATAATTTACAAGTGCATTGAGATATTTGTCTTACCGCTTTATAAGCTTCAAAAAGCTTCCAGGAAAAAATTGTGGCGTTGCATACGGAAGAAGCGTTGAACGGCTTGTTTGACGTCAGCATTGCTGCCAAAGCGCCTTCCGCCTTCTTCTTCAAAGCAGGAAACAGATGGAAGTCACTTGGTGCGAGATCCGGACTGTAAGTCGGATGGTGTAGGCGCTCCCAACCAAGAGTTGCAATATGGTCTTGCGTTGCCGTCGCCATATGTGGTCACGCATTGTCATCCAACAGCAGAAAACCAGATCTGAAAAGGCTAGGCCGCTTTTTCCTAATCACCTCTTTAAATTTCGACAGAGTGGCACAGTACCGAGCAGCATTGTTGATGGTTGCAACCTCCAGAAAGTGCAGCAGCAAAACTACTTTGGCGTACCAGGAAACGGTGAGTAGCACTTTATCTGCAGACGGAGTGCTTTTGAACTTCTTTCGGACAGGTGATGACGGATGTTTCCGCTATATGGATGCGGCCTTAGATTGGGACGTGTAATGGTGGATACACGTTTCATCCCCCGTCACAATCCGAAACAGAAGGCCATTGCCAGGTTCATGGTAACGCACGAGCTGTTGCAGGCTGAACGCCATGCGTTGTTCCATGTGCGACGGGGCAATTGACGGGGCACCAATCGTGCTGACACCTTCCTGTTTCGAAGAATGTCGTGGGTGATCTTGTGAGCTCGCTCAGGTTCGATTACAAGTTCTGCCGCTACTCCATCGATGGTTCACTTTAATCATGTCATCCACCTTCCTGACATTGGCATCTATAGTGGCAGTGCCCGTCTGTCCAGGTCTCGGTATGTCCTGCACTTGCTGAATTACATCACTGAATTGCTGGCACCATCTGCCTCGACATCACACCTGACCCATACAGCGCAACAAGGCGGTTATGAATTTCTGTGCCTGATACTCCACGTGCCCATTCATAGCGGATAATAGCTCTCACCTCCGCCTGTGATCACGACTCCAGAAACGCACCTTCTCTGCATAGCTCCTGGAAAAGACCTAGCGGCTGGCCTCCGCTTTGCGCAGGCACTGCGACAGCGCCATCTGCTTGATCGCGGTCGACCTCTACCCAATGGTGTGTCGGTGTCTTGCACATGCGCGCTCACCTGCCGTGTCGTCTTTCGCACATATCACACAACTCTGCCCACAGTCGACAGTGGAAACCTATTTTCCAACTCCCCCTCGTAAAATAGTAGATAAAATCACAGGGGTGTAACTTAGATGTGATTGCCATATGAACTAGTTTCCGATGTGTACACACGTTGTCAGGAACACGATACCATTTCTTCATTTCTTCCTTTATCCATGTGTATCTTGCGACGTCAACGGCTTTGTTTTCAGCGGCGGATGTTCCTCTTGACTTTATGGAGATGTATTTTGGCCTAATTTTGCGTCGCAAACACTGTTTGTTAAACCAAATGTTTTGTGTAGGCTTTGCTTTTTGTCTCAGTAATCTACTATAAAAGACGGATAATTGTGCTGTTGTGGCACATTTTATCATATTAACAGAATCTTCCATCGGTTCTTGGTAGATATAAAAAACGTCGAGCTCTACCAAGAACCGACGGAAGATTCTGTTAATAAGATAAATTCACTGAAATCTTCCATCAGGCTAGAATGCAGTGAATACACACAACTGTATCATCCTTTTTATTAAAAAGGAAAAAAAACACAGCAACTATCCATGGATGTAAACGAGTGTGAATACAGATACTGAGTTGGTTCATAAGTTCGAGGCGTGTTTAATAAGCACCACAGATGCTCATGATACATCAAATGAATTCTCATTTGCGAGTAAGGACAACCATCAGCTGTGGAATGGACTGACAACGGACTGGGAATCGAACCCGGATTAGCCACTTATCGCGAGCGGTCGCCTTACCATGTGGCTACCCGCTCACGACTCACGGCCACACCCAAACTTCCATATGTCACCAACCATGCGTCTACGACTTGTACCCATACATCCATTATGTATGTTCCCGTACCGGTCAGACGTTGTATTTGAAGTCGCTTGTCCGGCATCGGCAGATAAATACGATCTTGCAATGCCTGTGTTATTCTGATTACGATTCAAAATTCCTTTTGGACATGGATGCATGTTCAAAGGAATAGGCTCTGTGGCGACTATAGCTGTTATGAAATAAATTAAATGACATCGTACAAATTTTCACTATCGTTATTCCATTCTAAAGCTGATGGTTGCCTTATTCGCAATTCATTTGATGTATTTCATTACGGCTGTAGTCGCCGCAAAACCTGTTCCTTTGGACATCCATGCATGTCCAAAGGAACTTTGCACTATAATCAGAATAACGTAGGCACTGCAATGTCATAGATACACATGACTTTACTCATCAAAAGAGTGTTCTCATTCACTGTTTACAACAGTCTACCAACGCTGGGGTAACATTTCGGTTCCACGACTGTAGATATCACGTAGTTTTGAGGCGAAGAACTCGTCGAGACATGTTCGGAGCGCATTTTCATCCGGAAGTTCCTTGAAGGTTGTTCGATAGAGAGCGGAAAAGATGAAAATCAGAGGACGCAAGATCAGGTGAATGAGGCGGGTGCGGAATGTCGTCCCGACCAAACCTCTGTATACTGTTTCTGTCAGTCTGGAAGAATGCGGGTGGGCGTTATCGTGGAGTAACATCATTGAAAAAGGTGGCTTTCTGAAATATCGTGCCTTTTGGACGACGCTATTCGGCTGAATACCCGAGAAATTTTCAAGAATTCTGTACGCCTGGAAAACCTCAAATCACACGTGGAGTAACATCACTTCACGTAGTCTTCGTACTCGTTATTTGTGGACTGCGCCTGCAAGATGTCACAGTCGTTGGCAATAAATGTCAGCTGTGAAGCTTATAGCTCACGGAAGCAATTCGTAGTTTACCACACCTTCGCTGTTCCACCAGATGCATAACATCATCTCAGCATCTTTGCATCGAATTTGTTTGGGCTCATCGATTCCTTTCTTCTCCATACTTTAAAGACCCGATGTCTCGTTGCCAGTAACGATACGGGACAGGAAAGATCGCTGTTGTTCGCGAGGTAATTGATAACGGGCAAGCAGAGATGCGCATATGGCCACTCGCTGATTTCTGTGGTTTTGGCTTAGAACATGTTGTACCCACACACCCGAATTTTGAGCCTTCCCCGATTGTACGCAGTTGTCGTACGTTTTCATCACATTTGCCAGTTCTAGAGTACACTGACATGGATCGTCGTGGGTTAATGCCTTCAGACGATGTTAATCAAACCCCAAATTTATTCCAGAACGTCGACAGTCACTAATGTCAAAACAATGCTCCTTACAGCAAGGTGCTCTATATAGTGGCACTGTCACACCTCTTTTAGGTGACACCGAAGAAATGTTTCATTTTTTCACTTGGGTCTCCCTTTTACACTACTGGCCATTCAAACTGCTACACCACGAGGTTGACGTGCTACAGACGCGAAATTTAACGGACAGGAAGAAGATGCTGTGCTATGCAAATGATTAGCTTTTCAGAGCATTCACACAAGGTTGGCGCCGGTGGCGACACCTACAACGTGCTGACAGGAGGAAAGTTTCCAACCGATTTCTCATACACAAACAGCAGTTGATCGGCGTTGCCTGGTGAAACGTTGTTTTGATGCCTCGTGTAAGGAGGAGAAATGCGTACCGTCACGTTTCCGACTTTGATAAAGGTCGGATTGTAGCCTATCGCGATTGCGGTTTATCGTATCGCGACACTGCAGCTCGCGTTGATCGATATCAAATGACTATTATCAGAATATGGAATCGGTGGGTTCAGGATGGTAATACGGAACGCCATGCTGCATCCCAACGGCCTCGTATCACTAACAGTCGAGATGACAGGCATCTGATCAGCATGGCTGTAACGGATCGTGCAGCCACGTCTCGATCCCTGAATCAACAGATGGGGACGTTCGCCAGACAACAACCATCTGCACGAACAGTTCGACGGCGTTTGCAGCAGCATGAACTATCAGCTCGGAGACCATGGCTGCTGCTACCCTTGAGGCTGCATCACAGACAGGAGCGCTTGCGGTGGTGTACTCAACGACGAACCAGGGTGCACGAATGGCAAAACGTCATTTTTTTCGTATGAATCCAGGTTTTGTTTACAGCATCATGATGGTCACATCGGTGTTTGGCGACGTCATGGTGAACGCACATTGGAAGCAAGTATTCGTCATCGCCATACTGGCGTATCACAAGGCGTAATGGTATGGGGTGCCATTGGTTATACGTCTCGGTCACCTCTTGTTCGCATTGACGGCACTTTAAACAGTGAAAGTTACATTTCAGATGTGTTACGACCCGTGGCTCTACCCTTTATTCGATCCCTGCTAAACCCTACATTTCAGCAGGATAATGCACGACCGCATGTTGCAGGTCCTGTACGGGCCTTTCTGGATACAGAAAATGTTCGACTGCTGCCCTGGCCAGCACATTTTCCAGATCTCTCACCAACTGAAAACGTCTGCTCAATGGTGGCCGAGCAATTGGCTCGTCGCAATAAGCCAGTAACTACTCTTGATTAACTGTGGTATCTAGTTGAAGCTGCATGGGCAGCTGTACCTGTACACGCCATCCAAGATCTGTTTGACTCAATGCCCAGGCGTATCAAGGCCGTTATTACGGCCAAAGGTGGTTGTTCTGGGTACTGATTTCTCAGGATCTATGCACCCAAATTGCGTGCAAATGTAATCACATGTCAGTTCTAGTATAATATATGTGTCCAATGAATACCCGTTTATCTTCTGCATTTCTTCTTGGTGTAGCAATTTTAATGGCCAGTAGTGTACTAGGTCCGCTGCTCCACTCACTGTCTCCAAATCACGGTATGTAAATTAAAATAGCAACACTGAACTAGAAATAAAAAAGATAATCTATAAATATACTGGATTATCACTATTGAATACAAAAAAGGTACGTATTAGGCTGATTACAATAAAAATATTCGAAGACTTCATCATCCCCGTTGCTAACGCTCATCATAACTGTAATTACACGCTGATGTCTCATTAGATTCGACATAAGCAGGTTCTATATTCACAACTAAAGGGAAATTCATATGTCTTATCTGCTTTGGGTGTTGAAATAATTCAAAAGTTGCACTTGAAAATTCGTGACTGGACTGGAAACCGAGGCCGCATTGCCTATTTATCCTGCTTGATCGTCTCTGCCATCCGCACGTGCCTCCCATTTTATTCAAATTCCCAAATACTGCTTACCTCTCATGTTGTGACTCTATTTATTTTCCCCTTCCCACGTAGCCCAACTGATTAGCACATATTTCACCCTCGCAGTGGAATGTGAAGTGCAGCAAAATTCTCATTTGGTAAAGCATGCTAAAGCAAATGGTAAGGCAGGTAGCCGTGCAGGGATATATTTCAGGTTCCTGCAGTTCAGCACCTCATACTGCAGAGCAGATATTAGGCATCAGTTGCAAGGTAAGAAATAAAATGTTGGGCCTAAACGTACTTTCCTAAATGGAATTAGGTGCCGGTGTTCATTTTAAAGTTTTCACATTATTCAGTAGATGCATTTTCTAAGAGGGTACAGTTTCCGTACGCGAGAATTAATAAATTTGTTGTGATTGTTTTATGAGCTAGTCATTCTCTATAGCCGGCCAGGGTCGCCGAGTGGTTCTAGGCGCTACAGTCTGGAACCGCGCGACCGCTACGGTCGCAGGTTCGAATCCTGCCTCATGCATGGATGTGTGTGATGTTCTTAGGTTAGTTAGGTTTAAGTAGTTCGAAGTTCTAGGGGACTGATGACCTCAGAACTTAAGTCCCATAGTGCTCAGAGCCATTTGAACCATTCTCTATACTGTTTATAGCCGTCTTTTGCATTCAGTTTGATTTACAGACAGTTTATTTGCTTTAGTTTCATTAGCTTCATATATATTAAAGGTAATTTACACAGTTACTGTTCCCGTTCAAAAGTAGGGTACCAAAGGCGATTCGAGGTCGGAATAAGTGGAAGACTCTGTAATCGGAATTTAAAAGTTTTGAACTGCAAGCTTTTTGAATACCAGGTTTCAGGATATGATTTTGAATATCTACGAATTCTTGGTCTAATGGTAAGGAAAGCTGGAACTGCAGTTCAGTCTTAAATGCACTTCCTCCACACATTTCAAGCTTACGTACAAACAGAGACATGTAAAATTCTTCCTTTCCCACTCCAATTCGTCAGACATAGTGCGCTTGTCGTGGAAAATAATCCTTTCTGAATAACGAAGTTTCCCATCGTGTCTCTGACTACATAGTGTTGTATCCTGTTTTATATACCTTAGCCACAAACAACAACAACGCAGAGTTCATAGACAATGTGAGTGGTAGCGAACACTGGCGAACTGTGTGAGAATGCGCATTCGGTTGAAACAAACACAACTCTACAGAGAAAAAGGGCCATCACTGGCTGGAAATGAAAATGAATGGAATTTAATGGTACGCTTTACTCAGGTCGTAATGTGCATGGTTGAAATACCTCATTCCTCTAAAAAAAATTCTACTCTCTAAAGCTGTCTTATTCACAAGGATGTGAACACGAATCTCTTGAATAAAGTGATCTGATCCTGAAAGTGATCCTCAAAGTGATCTGATCTCTTAGTAAACATTTAAAGTATCCAAGATGAGATGTCCAGTCAGAGTGTATCGTGATTCTGTCCATTGAGTAGGGCAGCACTGCTCCTGCCCGGGCCTAGTTCTTTAATATTACATGAATAGGTCACGTACAAACACGTAATTTATTGTAGTTTTTGTGTTCTTCAGTGTGAAGATTGTTTTGAGGCCACATCTTCCCTGTAACCTGCCCTGAGCAATTCTCTGCATATCTGAATAACTACTGTAACCTACATTTATTGGACCTGCTTACTATAGTCTTGTCCGTTCCGATACCTGAGTGGTCAGCGAGGCGGTCTGTCACGCCAAGGGGCCCGGCTTCGAGTCCTGGCTGTGTCGGAGATTTTCTCCGCTCAGGGACTGGATGTTGTTTTGTCCTCATTATCATTTCATTATCATCAGTGGAAGGCAACGGAAACCACCACTGGAATCACTTCCCTAGACGCTCATGCGGTGTACCTCTCTGATGAGGCTTCCCCCATGAGAAGACCTGCCGTAAGGCAGAACACAAAGTAAGTAAGTTACTGTAATCATGCCATGGCCTGCCTCTAGAATAAAAGTTAACCCTCGCGTTTCCTCCCGTTAGTAAATCGACGATTTATTGATGGTTTCGCGGGATGTGTAGTATCAACCAGTCTATTCTTCTACGAAAATGTCGTATAATTTTCTTATTTCCTGATTTGATTCATTACACTGCAGCACTTAATTACCATACTCGTCAAATCTTCCACATTATTGTGTATGTTTTCATTTCAAAAGGTTTTATTCTTTTCATTTTTGGTTTGTTTATCGTACAAGCTTCATTTCGGCACAAGGAAATGCTCTAGAACAATACCTTCAGAATAGACATTAAAATACTCAAAGTTCTCCTTCGCTTCCAGTCTGCGGATTGCCTACAGCCCAGTCTCAAATTACCGCTACATTACTTGTCCTTCGACTCTGCAGTTTGGCCTCCATACAAGATAAACATCTCCAGACTTACCACACTCCAACAAACCCAGTCACAGCTCGGACCTCGCCTGCAAGCAACCGCTTGCGACATCATAGCTCAGTTCACTGCCCACAGTGCACATTGAATGAGCAGATGAATACTCCCAAACCGGTTAACACAATCCACTCGTTGCAGTGGCAGAATACAGGAAGTACTGCCTACTTGGAATGCTAAGTCGAACAAATGCCACACTCGGCACTACATTAAAAGCTTGTGAAATTTATAGCAATGCCTGGAAATTTTGTGCCATTCATGAGCAACGTATAGAATATCCTTGCCGGCCCCTCACACGTTACTGTCGCTGTGTGTCTTCCTGTCCACTGGTCATTTTTGCTGTTGTTTTGAAAATGAGTCCAAAACAGGACGAAACGACATTCTTATTAGAGTGAATCGAATTGTATAGATCACTGTTGTAGTATATTGGGGTACATGACTACAAAGGCAGAAATTTGAATAAAAACAGAAATGATAAGAATGCATCAAAACATCATCCAAAATTGTGCTATATGCATTCTCTGAAAATTATTTCGAGCAGTTAGTTCATGAGCCCATGCGAATAGAAAACGGTCGTGAAAACACACTTGACCTCTTAGCAGCAAATAATCCTGAGCTCATGATAAGCATCAAAACGGATACAGGAATTATTGAACGCAGGACTGTCGTAGTGAGATTGAATGTTGTAACTCTCAAAGGCTCCAAAAATAAACGAAAAATATACCTATTCAAAAAAGCAGATAGAAGTTCATTTGATGTCTTGCTGAGAGACAGCCTCCACTCATTCCAAATTAACAATATAAATGTAGGCCAGATGTGGCCTGAACTCAAAGAAATATTATAGACAGCAATTGAAAGATTTATATGAAGTAAATTAACAAATGACAGAGCTGATCCCTGTTGGTACACAAAACGGGACAGAACACTGGTGCAGAACCAACGAAAAGTGGATGCCAAATTTAAACGAACGCAAAATCCCCAAGATTGGCGATGTTTTACAGAGCTCGAAATTTAGCGCGGACTTCAATGCGAGACGCTTATAATAGTTTCCACAACGAAACTTTGTCTCAAAGCCTAGCAGATAATCCAAAGAGATTCTGGTCGTATGTAAAGTATGTTTGAGGCAAGACACAGTCAATGCCTTCTCTGCACGAAAGCAATAGAAATACTGTCAACGACAGTGCTGCGATAGCAGAGTTACTAAACACAGCCTTTCTAAAGTCTTTCACCAAAGAACTGGAGGTAAATATTCCAGAATTTGAACCAAGAACATTGTCAACACGAGTAACTTAGAAGTAGACATCCTCGGAGTAGGGAAGCAATTTAAATCACTCTATAAAAGCAAGTACTCTGGTACAATGTACAGCAATTAGGTTCCTTTGAGAGTATGCTGATGCAATAGTTCCATACTTGGCAATCGCATACAACCGCTCGCACGACGAAAGATCCGTACCCAAAGGCTGGAAAGTTGCACAGGTCACAGCAATATTCAAGAAAGGTAGTAGGGATAATCCGCTAAATTACAGGCCCATATCATTACATGTACAGAAGAGTTTTTGAGCGAATATTGTGTTCGAACATTATCAATTACCTCGAAGGGGTCTAGTGACAGAGAGTCAACGCGGATTCAGAAAACATCGTTCTTGTGAAACACAACTGGATCTTTTCACACATGAAACATGAGGTGCTATTACAAGCGATTTCAAATTGTGTCCATATTTCTAGGTTTCCAGAAGGCTGTATCACACAAGCGACTTGTAGTAAAATTGCGTGCTTCTCAAATATCGTTTCAGTTATGCGACTGGATTCATGATTTCCGGTCACAGAGGTCGCAGCGCGTAATAATTGACGGAATGTCATCGAGTAAAACAGAAGTGATTTCTGGCGGTCCCGAAGATAGTGCCGTACAAAGCGATTATTTGTTGCCAAGATAATCCGGTTGCACTTCTAGGTTCGTGCCAGCAACAGCGATTCTTCGTTTACAAGGCCTAAATTAACAGTACTTGCATTCGTGCCAGAGCTTTGAGATTTTATGTATTATTTACTTAATAAAGTGATTGTACTATATCAATACACAGATACATGTACGACTGTCAAACAGACTGTACGACAGTAAAAAGTTCGTACGTAGAGTGAATGTATTTTCGAAACAGAGCAAAGTGCGCCTAAAGCGACGAAACGAAAACATCGGACGTTGTGAATCCACCAAAAACTGAATCTCTTAAGGAGACTGGAAAACATGAGACCAACGCAATATTATGAGTGAATTTAATATCACTTCTTCAGCTATACATGATATTAAAAAACGAAGAAGAACTAAAAAAAATTTCATAATGTGGTTCAATTAAACGCCTAGACATTAGGCAACATCTCAAAAAATCCTAAGTTAGAAACTGCAGATATAGTTTTGTACCCGTGGATCAGTTCTGAGAGAGCGGATGGGGAAGCAAATGACGCAGATATGTTAAGAGAAAAGGCCAATTTTTTCGCAAAAAATTACATCTGCCCACAGATGAAGTTCTTTAACTCTCTGCAATTAGAAATGAACTGAGTCCCTTTTCAACATAAGAAGATGAATAATGATAACTGATAGAAATTTAGCTACCGAAACAGGGCTGACTGACGATATGATACTACAAGATGTTTTCATCCCAAAGGAGGCACCAGAAACTGAGAGTCACGAAACATCTCATAGGCTGAGGTTTCAGAAGCCATGAAAACTTTTACGAATTTGACTGAGAGTGGCCAACAATACAACACTTCAAATGTTATGAATCTGCACGTCCCTACAAAATAATTTTTGTCAGAAAAGAACTCAATCTAAAAAACAAGTTAGCGTTTCTGCAATGTTCCAGAGGGCTCAGAAAAGAAGTTCAGCTAAACTATCGGTGACAGATATCAGTCCGTCATATTCGACGCCGTCGACAACGTTAGATAACTGTCTGTTCCTAAAGACAGTGATACCCATTAAACTGCACCAGTTTTTATTAATTAGCTTCTTTTTTATGCAACAGTTTTTATTAATTAGCTTCTTCTTTATGTTTTGAAGTCAAATGTCTCTTTTATCTTAAGTGGTGTACAATTAATTATTTACGTGTATTGAAATCTTCTAAAACTTTGAGAATTTAACTTAATTAATAGTGCAGTACATTATTCGACTGTTAATTCAATTTTGTTTGTACAGAAAAGTAATATATACTTTTAATTTTTTTACACTGTAATATCTCCTGTTGTGACTAATGCACTATAGTTACCTTTTTTCTACGTAAAAACTACAGCGTTTGCTTATGACCTTTTTTTTAAAGCAGGTTCTATGAACTGACCTTCATAATCCGGAATAATTAACAATCGGGCATTGACAGGTCGCTCTAGTCGTAATGCGACGTTGTGCACTGGGTGATCCGTTTAATTCATGAGTCTAACTTAATTCATTTTGCATCCGTTCTTCGAGGTGTTAGTTTCATTTTTAATACTCGTTTGAATTTCGTCACAAAAAAGGGTCATCACGGAGAACACCAAGACCTTGAAAAAGATGTCAGCTTATTAAATGAAATCCATTATTTCTAAGAGACTTTTGCCAAAGTTCTTTGGCAAAAATGTTTTAGTGTGGTTTGTAGCTCTGCTGGGTAGATGCATCATATTGTGCTGGAGTGCACCCCTCCTGAAGCTAGTGTTGACACAGGAATCCAACTTCATCTTCACTAATTTTGAATGGCCTCTTCTCCTGTGTACGGTGAAGTTGAGCAGGGGGTCGTCATTCGTAACTATGCGAAGAACAACAACGTACGGTCCACGTGGTGAATTCAGAAGAAATCTTAGACTTTAACAGTCGGTGCCCACATTTTTGCAAGAAATTCGGGCTCTTAAACTTTAAGAACGGAAGTGAAACGTCAGTCGAAGGCAGCATTCAGTTCTCACGATTCTGAATTTTCATTCTGTATGTAATGACCACCTTTGATTTTATTGGTGAACACACTGTCAACTTAATTTTGCCAATAATAAAAATGTCGTTCTTCCTCGATGTATAGTGTACAACAGAAGTGCACCAAGTAAACGTATGAGAATGGACATCACCGTGGTTATGGAATACAAGAGGGAATTTCAGGCAAAGAATATACACTTCGAATGGTAGTGAATCACAGACTGTGGGAAAATGAGGAATGAAGAAAATGAAAGCGTTTGAAATTTGGTGCAACAGATCGATGTTGAAAAATCTGGTGGAATGATAACATAAGGAATGTGGAAGTTCTCCGCAGAACCGGCGAAAAAAAGAACGTATGGAAAACGCTGAAAGCGAAAGCGAAAAAAGCATAGGACAAGTGTTAAGACATCAGTTAATAACCTCCAGCTGTAGAAGGTAAAAACTGTACAGGAAGCGAAAGACTCGTATAAATCCAACACATAAATCTTTACTAATGCTATAGTGTGTATATAAATTCTTACAGAAATAAGCATGTAAGTTTCGAGTATAAGGAAGCAGATTTATGAAGTCATCGTTAAAACACCATTATTCAACAGTAATTGGAAGCCTACAGCTTTCTCCCTACAAAGCAAACTTTGCTGTACAATACATTCTGTTGTGTACACTACTAATCTAAATAAAATATTTCTTCCGGGTACAAAAGATTGATTTTACAAGTCATTCTTGCGTTTTTCTCGGCAGTAGAATGTATGAAGATGAGTCGTTTTAGGAATGACTGGCCCAATTTTACTGGATAATAGCGACCGTAAAAAGGTGCCAGTCACACATGGAAGCAACACAAACGAGGCAATTCTTCTCACCCCTAAATATCACTTGTTTGTGCACAGCCAAGACACGCATTCTAATTAAAAAATTGTTTTGCAAGTACAGAAAGCTTCCGATTATCCGATTTGCGGAATTTCCGCCCATAGATCATTGATTTCCGAAACAAATAAAAACAAAGCTCAAAGAAGTTTTTGGTTTAGAGTACAAATGTATACGTGTGACTCATGTTTTACCGCCCTCGGACATCCTTGAAATATTTTTCATTCTTTACCATTTCATATTCACGTAAACGCCGGGACTCTACCCACGCAATTTTTTTATAGCCAATTCGCGCGTATATATTTTCAATTAATTGTTTCAATTAGACCGAACGAAACGGTTTTCTCCCGGAAAAAACGTACACCATTGATGAACATGGGCTGCAGTGGAAAGGTGTGCCCTCGGGATATATACAATTCGAGCAAAAGCTCGATAATTTCCAACTTATGTAAAAAATAAGCTCGTTATGGAAATACTGCATTTTCGGCAGAATCACAACCAATTTCAAGAAAAAACCACGATGTGGTTACCTCACTGTTGTTGAAGTGAACTACAGAATCTGTATTATTATCTGACTCAATACCGTTTGGCGGACGGCGAAAGTATGCATTCGAAAGCACATGCTCTTCTTACCAACTAAGTATTTTTTTTTTTACAATCGATTGTTTTATGTAAATTGGAGGTGGAAGGGGTAGAAAGGAAACGAAAGGGAAGGAACAACAGGGTGGCGCACGAAATGTGTTACCAGTTTCTTTTTGAATATAAACTTTATTGTCAATACAGTCTGAAAGAACCATATACTACAATGAAGGGCCATCCATGGAGATTTGTTCCAACTCAGCACATGCTCAATATGTCCACCATTTCGTTTCCTAACTTCCTTCAAACGAACACTGAAGTTAGTGATTACCCTACGGCATACGTCTTCCGTAATTTCACTGCAAGCTTGGAGAATAAGTCTTCTGAGCTCCATTAAATCACGTGGACGTTTCGGGAAAATTTTTTCCTTTAGGTACCCCCAAAGAACAAAGTCACATGGATTGAGGTCTGGACTACTGGGGGCCAATTTTG
The DNA here is from genome assembly GCF_023864275.1 of Schistocerca cancellata. Classification (NCBI taxonomy): domain Eukaryota; kingdom Metazoa; phylum Arthropoda; class Insecta; order Orthoptera; family Acrididae; genus Schistocerca; species Schistocerca cancellata. The sequence goes on along the minus strand of NC_064631.1, from coordinate 184,063,824 downwards.
TCCGTCATTGAAGCGACCTGGAAACCTGGGTGAAATGATCCGCATGTCGAAATGCTCGTGTAAAAACTCCAGCACAGTGTTTGCAGTATGTGGCCTTGCTCCATCTTGCATGAACCACTGCGTGTTGAAGGGCAAGGCAGTAGCAAGAAGCTGTGGAATGAAGCTATTGCGAAGCATGCTCGAATAACGCTCGCTGTTCACAGTTTCTTCAAAGGAAAAGAGTCCAATAAGTCCGTGACTGGAAATTGCTGCCCACGCTGTAATCCTCGGAGCATAAGGTTGTCGTTCATGAAGCACTTGTGGGTTTTCAGTGGCCCAAAAGCGTACATTTTGTTTGTTAACCACACCGTCTAAGTGAAAATGCGCCTTGTCTGAAAACCAAACGTTGTTGAGAGTTTCTCCCCTATCCTCCGCGCACTGAGCAAACAGTAGTCTCTGCTGCTTGTGTTCTTTAGTGAGCTTCTGTGCACAGGTCATCTTGTATGGATACATATGGAGGTCACTTTTAAAAATGCGTTGAACGGAGTGTCTGGATATTCGCATTTGCACTGCTGCCTTTCTACAAGATATACACAATTTTAGACGAACAGTTGGTAACAGGTAGATTTTTTAAAATTAAAATGCATAACGTAGGTACATTTGAACATTTTACTTCGGTTGTTCGAATCTGATACATACACATTTGTGAAATTATCATTTCTGAGAACGCATGCTGTTACAGCGTGATTACCTGTAAATACCACATTAATGCAATAAATGCTCAAAATGATATCCGTCAACCTCAGTGCATTTGGCAATACGTGTAACGACATCTCTCTCAACAGCAAGTAGTTCGCCTTCCGTAATGTTCGCAGTTTGACCTATAGCAGCGCCATCTAGCTGGCCAGCCATAGTGCCATCTCGTTTCCCCCTTCAAGCTAGACAAGTTTCGTCTTTGTAGTTTTTTCCTTTGACGCTTATTTCGTATAAACTAGCGATGTGGAAGTCGTAGGATACTTTTTGCAGTGTCGATAGTTCGAGCGGAGCGGTCAATTGCCCGACGAATTTGTAGCAGTTCTGAAGCGAATACTGTGACGTGTTTCCTTTAGTTTAGAAATCGAGCTGAAGTCACGAGCGATTAATTCACGGGAGTGCAGTAGGTAGTATAGCAGTTAGCAGCCCCATCCGTCAAACAAATCAGTAACAGCTTGCACATTACGTGCTTGAGTATTGTCCTGCAAAATGATGGTCAGGTCCTGTAGAAACTGTCATCACTTCTGTCTCTAAGCTGGTCGTAGGTTGTATTCCAAAATAGAACAGCATAGAGATAGAAGTGATGACACTTTCTGCAGGACCTGACCATCATTTTACAGGACAATGCTCAAGCACATACAGTGGAAGCTGTTACTGATTTTTTTGACTGATGGGTGTGCTAAGTGCTATACCACCTACTGCACTCCCCTGACTTAAGCCCTCGTAAGTTCAGCTTGATTTCTAAACTGAAGGAAACACTTCATGGCATTAGCTTGAGAACTGCTACAAATTCATCGGGCAATAGACCGCGCCGCACGAACTGTCAACACAACTGGCACTGCTAAGAGTATCCTCGACTTCCACATGGCTGGCAACGGGCTATACACAATTCTGGTGACTACTTTGAAGGTCAGTAACACTTTGAAACACGTATCTGTTTTGTACGAGCTGTACATAAATAGGTGCCACTATTAAAGTTTCAACCCTCGTACATACACGGCAATGTCCTGACTGAATCACTTATCATCGTCCAGCGCAGCACAAACCGATAAGGATAAAATCTTGAGATTTGGAGTGGATGTTGATACTATACTGTAGACATCATTTAAGAAGAGATTATTCGAAATGCCATCCCAAAGCAGCTGAGACAGGGGATGCAATGTTTTTGCAAATATGACGCAAGTAAGGTAATTCTGAAGCTACTAAAATTGATATTTGGTTTCTCGATCAGAAACAAAGAAATGCGAGTTCCTCTATTTTTGGAAATTTAACCCGTATTAGGGTGAAATATTCGATAAAGATTTGTTTGAAAGTCAATCATCATTAAAGACTACAGCATTTTCAAGCTACGTTTCTACAGCCTTAATTACATACATATACTACATATAAATTTTATTGAAGAAAAACAAAAAAAATTGTATAGACAATACAGTCTTTGCGAGGATGCAGCGGGTGCTACGCCAGTTAGGAAGGCTACGTATGTGGTCCGAGGTGAAGCGCCACAGTGACTGTGCTGTTTCTCGAGGAAAAAGACTGTAATGGGCCGCGTGACCTCCGGGACATTTTTGTTCTACATAGTCATCCTCGTCTCTGTTAATAAAAATGAACAGTATTTATAGCAAATAGAAAACTGTCAATGTTTAATTCGGGTTTTATTGTAAAATTGTTCATTTGTAATTTGAAACCCACCGGTCTTCTAGTAAAAATGAAAATGGATACAGATTTATAATATACACTCCTGGAAATTGAAATAAGAACACCGTGAATTCATTGTCCCAGGAAGGGGAAACTTTATTGACACATTCCTGGGGTCAGATACATCACATGATCACACTGACAGAACCACAGGCACATAGACACAGGCAACAGAGCATGCACAATGTCGGCACTAGTACAGTGTATATCCACCTTTCGCAGCAATGCAGGCTGCTATTCTCCCATGGAGACGATCGTAGAGTTGCTGGATGTAGTCCTGTGGAACGGCTTGCCATGCCATTTCCACCTGGCGCCTCAGTTGGTCCAGCGTTCGTGCTGGACGTGCAGACCGCGTGAGACGACGCTTCATCCAGTCCCAAACATGCTCAATGGGGGACAGATCCGGAGATCTTGCTGGCCGGGGTAGTTGACTTACACCTTCTAGAGCACGTTGGGTGGCACGGGATACATGCGGACGTGCATTGTCCTGTTGGAACAGCAAGTTCCCTTGCCGGTCTAGGAATGGTAGAACGATGGGTTCGATGACGGTTTGGATGTACCGTGCACTATTCAGTGTCCCCTCGACGATCACCAGTGGTGTACGGCCAGTGTAGGAGATCGCTCCCCACACCATGATGCCGGGTGTTGGCCCTGTGAGCCTCGGTCGTATGCAGTCCTGATTGTGGCGCTCACCTGCACGGCGCCAAACACGCATACGACCATCATTGGCACCAAGCCAGAAGCGACTCTCATCGCTGAAGACGACACGTCTCCATTCGTCCCTCCATTCACGCCTGTCGCAACACCACTGGAGGCGGGCTGCACGATATTGGGGCGTGAGCGGAAGACGGCCTAACGGTGTGCGGGACCGTAGCCCAGCTTCATGGAGACGGTTGCGAATGGTCCTCGCCGATACCCCAGGAGCAACAGTGTCCCTAATTTGCTGGGAAGTGGCGGTGCGGTCCCCTACGGCACTGCGTAGGATCCTACGGTCTTGGCGTGCATCCGTGCGTCGCTGCGGTCCGGTCCCAGGTCGACGGGCACGTGCACCTTCCGCCGACCACTGGCGACAACATCGATGTACTGTGGAGACCTCACGCCCCACGTGTTGAGCAATTCGGCGGTACGTCCACCCGCCTCCCGCATGCCCACTATACGCCCTCGCTCAAAGTCCGTCAACTGCACATACGGTTCACGTCCACGCTGTCGCGGCATGCTACCAGTGTTAAAGACTGCGATGGAGCTCCGTATGCCACGGCAAACTGGCTGACACTGACGGCGGCGGTGCACAAATGCTGCGCAGCTAGCGCCATTCGACGGCCAACACCGCGGTTCCTGGTGTGTCCGCTGTGCCGTGCGTGTGATCATTGCTTGTACAGCCCTCTCGCAGTGTCCGGAGCAAGTATGGTGGGTCTGACACACCGGTGTCAATGTGTTCTTTTTTCCATTTCCAGGAGTTTAGTTCTACAAAACGTAATTTCGAAAAAAAGATAAAATAAAAAAAAACATATCAAACATTGCTTCAGTACTTCCTCGAGCTTATATAAAACATGATTCTTATATTCATAAACAACTTTCGCACATAGCTACAGTAGCAGAAATCTCTTGCCTTTCATCATGGTGGAGAGCGTACAAAATAACAATAATTATATACATTTTCATGTTTGTGCATGTAAACTGTACTTGCATCAAAACTGATTACTCTGGTTACATAAAAACGCAAAAGTTACGCGGTCAGCAAATTTTTATTACTTATGAAACGCAATTTATATTTCGTCAGGACATAAAGTACACAATGGACTAACACTTAACGAGGAGCGGTTGCAATTAACTGCAAAACAAACAAGAAACAAAGTGTCTCGTCGACTCTCAGTTTTTCTCTCGCATATTCATTAACGTGTCTTTCCTTACCAATGCCGCCAACAATCCTGCCATTTGCTACGCCATTTGCGTAGTGTACCAAATCTACCAAGCCGGTGTTTTGGGAAAGCACAACTCTGGTGGTCACTGAATGCATCTCTCTTCGACTTATCCTGTGAGGTAGAAATGATCAAAAGACATAGCTATGCTGCTAATGATGCAAGATATAAGAAGAGGAAACAGAGTCGTATTCATAGAGCTGCCTGTTGTAGGCAATCTTTGCGCAGTGGCAATATCGTAACCAATGAAGTATAACTGAGGTGCGATTATTGCTAGTTGAAAACTTTTACCAATACCCCGCCAGAGAGACGTGAAATACCGACACTGTGGCAATTTTTGGCAGCTCCTCAGGGGGTGTCTCTGCCTCGTGATGACTGAGTGTTGTGTGATGTCCTTAGGTTAGTTAGGTTTTAGTAGTTCTAAGTTCTAGGGGACTGATGACCATAGCTGTTAAGTCCCATAGTGCTCAGAGCCTGTTGTAGGCTTATGAAGGTCTGGGGTAGGTGATATGTGATGAACATGGAGATGAATCTCGGGCAAAAGCACAGCTGGACGAAGCTCACCTGGACGAAGTCTGTCCCAACTCCCGTGTATATAGCTGATAGCTTATTACAAACGGAACTGAGATAGGTCGTGGACTCGCTAAGTAACAGTATAGTTAATACAACAAGAGAATGCAAAAGTCTACTAGCAATGGAGATATTTAGAGGTGGTAATATACGAAACTCATGAAACGTTAGTGCAACGGGGCCAAATAAATGTTTCTTTACGTTTCGTTGAGATCTTTCCAACGAATTTTAGTCACTAACTTATGTTTCCCAATGTGAAAATCTAATGTCACGAACGGTTCCGTTCAATAAACATCATCAGGTGACACTGCCAAAAGTCTTTATAACAATTCCTCCCAAAATTATAACAACTTTACGGCTTTAATTATGACACAGATCCTCTGCCGACCACCTGGCAGATGCACAGCGAGCTGTGAGCCATGGAGAGATCGGATGTTGTGTACACTAGACGAGTCCAGGGCTCGCAATTTTCCAGTTACGTGACGATTTGTTACCTTGATTATTGGCTGTGTTACCTGACAATATTCATTGTAAAGAACTGGTCGTGACACAATGCATGTACCTTAATAAATATGCGGTGGTCTTTCGTTAACATTAACAAGGGGCAATTGTGGAACACAAGATCGTCAAAATTTACTGTCGTCTTCACCTACATTGGGAGAAATTAGCATCGTCCATACACGTTATTAATTAAAGTACGCCACCATGTTTTTCTATCTGCATGTGAATGCTAATCACAGAAAATAATTCAAGGTTTTCAGTAATAGATGGATCGATTTACGATGGAGTCTTGTGTGTATCACTTGACAGCACAACGCCAACAATCCGTCCGGAAGTAGATACAAGAGGCGTTCAGTAAGTAGTGCAACACATTATTTCTTTTATGGTTTTATGCAGGATTGTAATACACCGTATTATTCCCCATTATTTTGCATACAAAGCACAATTTTTCAGCATGATCTCGGTCCAATGCGGCTGCCTTACGTCGCGTTACAGAGAGGCCGAGCATGTCCGCATTATACCACTACTGGCCGAATCGGAGACAACGCCTTGCTGCATCAATAACCTCCACATCATCCACATACTGAGTTAGATGTAGTGTATCCTTCATTGGGCCAGACAAGTGATCCTTGGCTGCCTTTCATGGTCTTCTCTTACGCGACGAGGAACTCAACGGCACATACCTTTGAGTACCCCAACTGGTGGACGAGTTTGTCAGCACGATCAATGGAAATCTCCAGTTGAGTGACAAAGTGTCTGATCGTTATCCGTAGATCACCTCGAAAGAGAGTGTCCGCACTTTCCAGCATTTCAGGAGCCACAGTTGTGTGACGCCAGCCAGAACGTGGAAGATTGGGCAGGTTTGTGCGACCTCGTTGCGATGATGACAGATGCCTCGTCCAACGACTCACCCTGCTTTTGTTCACTGTCAGGTCTGCGTAGACATTTTGCAAACGCCTATGAGTATCTGTGATGCTCTGGTTTTCCGCCAAAAGAAACTCAATGACAGCTCTCTGTTTGGAACGCACCTCCGTTAGAGACGCCAATTTGAAGGCTACGTATAAAGCTTGCACCTATAGGTACTGAATGAAACTATAGGGGTTGAAGCGGGAGTTTTTCACGATGTCTCACAAGAAATTCGTCATTTTTTCAAACGAAACTGGACGAGAAAACAATTTGTTGAACGCCTCTCGTACTTGATATTATCTGTGCAAAGCCGAAACGGGTCTCTAGTAACATAATAAAAGAAATCAGGGCTCGCACGAAATGATTTAGGGGTTCACTTTCCCAACGTCAGTTCGAAAGTAGTTCTGTGAACCTTCTACATACACGTATGTGTGAATTGCTGAGTTATCATGCTGATCTACACATCTGGTCAAAATTATGCGGACGCCTATTAGTGGACATTAATGTGGGGATGTCCATCCTTCGCATTTATGACGACTTCACTGGGGATATTTCCAGTGAGATGTCTGCATTTCTGTGGGGAAATGGGAGCCCATGTCTTTCTCACGAGTCGAAATCACAGAAAGTAGTAACATTGGAAGCTGGGCTCTGAATCGAAGTAGACGTTCTAACTAGTCCGAAAGGCTTTTCATCTTGTTCAGGTCGGCATACCGGGAAGGTCTTCCTTTTCAGGAGTGTAGTTGTCCAGTAATTGTCCAAAAAGCATTGCCTCACAAATTCCGTATTTTTATGTGGTGAATTGTCACACCGAAAGAAACAGCCGTCCTGTCTGCACAGTTTTTCTACTGTATGCAGTACACAATGCTGTAACATATGCCCATATCCATCCGCAATACCCTAAACACGATAAATACCCCCATTCAGCAACACCATACAGCACTTGATGGTAGGTAAATTGCTCCTGGAATTCGTCAAACACAAAACCATCCATCCACTTGCCAGAGGATATAGCGTGTAATCACCCCTAATCGTTCGATTTGCAATGGTCCACTTTACACTACCTGAAATGTCACTTAGCGCCGACTACAGAAATGAATGGCCTTCGAGGAGTTACCCGACCATTTTACCCTATTCTTCTTACCTCCCTACGTACCGTCATTGTGCTATAACAGACTGCTGGTAGCACTTTGCACCTGACGAGTGACTTCTTCCGCTGATTTCATGAGACTTTTTACAACTGCTCTCCGCTATGCTCCACGGCCCCTGTCCAATAGAACATGAGTTCTGGCTGGTCTTGTTTTAGCTGTGGTTGTTCCTTCGCCGTCTGCTTCACAGTCACGTCACCAACAGAGGCCTTGGGCAGCTGTAGAAGGGTTAAAATGTCCCCGATGGATTTTTTATTCAGCTGACTTCCAATGACTAGTCCAAGTCGGAAGTCACTGAGCTCTGCTGGCCGATCCATTCTGCTGTTACTGCTCCTCTACTGACAACACAGTACTCCCTGCACCGAGCAGGGTGCCGCAGTAGTTAGCACACTGGACTCGCATTCGCGAGGACGAGAGTTCAAATGTCCGCAGCTCGTGGTCGAGTGGATAGCGTCGCTGCGTCTGGATCACGGGGTCCCGGGTTCAATTCCTGGCCGGGGTGGTGATTTTTACCTGCAGGGGACTGGGCTTTTGTGTTGTCCTCGATTCATGATCCTCCTCATAATTCCTGACAGTGGCTAGATTGCATTGTGCAAAGATTGCACTGTGTAAAAATTGAGATTTTGTGCGGGCACTGATGACCACAGTTGAGCGCCCCACAAACCAATCGTCATCATCATGACGGTTCTAACCCGCGTCCAGCCACCCTGATTTACGCTTTCCGTGTTTCCCCTGAAGCACTAAGGCAAATGCCGGGATGGTTCCTTCGAAAGTACGCTGTCGATTTCCTCCTCCATCCCTCTATAATTAGAGTTTGTCCGTAATGACCTCACCGCCAACTGGACGGTAAACACTGTTCTCATTCTCTTACTACTCCCCACCTATTTTTATACTGCATAATCCGCCTGTCGTGATGTCTACTGATGGCATTACGTAAGACTGTCCAGATACTTTTTATCGTTTAGTATGGAGGCTGGTAACTTAACAAGAATAAACAATCATATCCGTGTCATTACTTAAAATACTGGTGGTTGCTCCAGCCCTTGTCACACATAGCATTCTTGCGGAACGGAAAAGCAACCGAAACAAATGGAAAAACTCTCATTATTATAATTTAAATGTACAATAGCAATTGTTTCATTTAGAGTCACAAAAGAACTCTAATAATGTAGCAATAACTAAATGTGAACTACAGGGTGGCAATTACTGAACTATATGAAATAAAATCGTCATATCGTCTGAACGGTTTGCAATAGGACACTCAAACTGCACGGTTGGCCACGGTGTATGATAGGGATTGGCATGCTGATGCATGTTTAGGTTTACCGAAGAAGCCCACTTGCAAAAATGGTTCAAATGGCTCTGAGCACTATGGGACTTAACATCTTAGGTCTTGCCCCCTAGAACTTAGAACTACTTAAACCTAACTAACCTAAGGACATCACACACATCCATGCCCGAGACAGGATTCGAACCTGCGACCGTAGCAGTCTCGCGGTTCCGGACTGAAGCGTCTAGAACTGCTCGGGCACCGCGGCCAGCAGCCCAATTTCATTTGGATGGGTTCGTCAATAAGCAAAATTGGCACATTTGGGGGACTGAGAATCAGCATTTCGCGATCGAAAGGTCTCTTCACTCTCAATGAGTGACTGTGTGGTATGCAATGTCCAGTCACGTAATAATCTGTGCGATATTGCTCGATGGCACTGTGACTACCGAACGGTACAGAGTTTCCTCTGCTTGTCTTCGTGCTTGTCAAGCCTGCCATGGCCATCAATGTCGTCGCGTTTGTCGCCGATTGAGAAACGTGGGAGCCCAATGGGCAGGGCCTGTTATGACGCGAGTCGGCAGCACGTACGTTCCGAGGAAGCAAATGGTATGTTCTCGTTGCTAGCGACGAATTGGTGGAAGGTGGCCAGGCGAATGTGGACTGGCAACCGGAAGAGTAGCTGAGTCGAGGGCACTTTAATGAAATATGTTGTACTCAACTTTTGGGTGAGGAAATGCTACACTCTTCAGAACTTGTGGCTAGCTATCAGTAGCTCCACGTCCCGGGGGTGCGTCTGAGTACACTGAATGTTTGCCTGTAGAGCTAACTATCAACAACACAGGGTAACATTTGGTGTGGTTTAACCGCAAGGCACTACACTTGTAGGCTTCAAATCGGCCGCGGTCCCTCAGTACACATCGGACCCACGAGTCGCCACAGACCGAGTGCCGCCACACGACTGGTCTGACGAGACAAGCTAGCGCACTGACCAGTTCTAGAGCCGACATTATTAGGAATGGTTCACTCGTTATAGCTTCAGAGATCTCATTTGCAGAGACGCTAGTTAGCATAGCCTTCAGCTAAGTCAGTAGTTACGACCTAGCCAGGCGCCACATACAGTTTATGCATTGACAATTGATCTATATGTGTGAAGCAATCAGAATTGTAAAGAAGTATTCGCAGTTCAGTCTATAACTGCACTTGTAAATATTATTGTACAAAGTCAAGATCGACGTTCACCAATGATGCTGAATTAAAGCTAAGTATTTAATTGTATTCCTGTCTACTAACTTTCTAATCACCTAAGATGTTCCAGATACATCCCGTCAAGTATAGTTCATTGATCCTCACGTCAGCCTGAATGATCAACGCTTGCAATTAGTGGCCACACCTCGTAATCAGACTAAGAGGCAAATGGCGTGCCTCAGCCGGGTCACTCTTTTTCCATGAGGCCCGTGGGTCCGCTTCATACACAACATTCGGCACCAGCTAGCGTCACGAAGTAATCTTGACTGGAAGTTATCTTGAACTAGAAGATTGGCGAGCAAGTACACGCCGCTTACAACGTCGTCCTTGCGATCTTCATGGTCGGCGGCCTGGAGGTTCTTTGCTGGAGGGATACTCAAAGGGCTGCCCGCGGTGCCCGCAGGAATCTTCGAGGCACCTGCTCCAGCACCATCGATAGGTTACAATACTAAAACGCCCTCCTACTACCTCGGGATTTTGACGATCTAACTCACTAATTGGACACAATTTGGCACGAGATTCCTCAGGAGGACATCCAACATCGGTATCGACCAGTGCCAAGCCGAATAACAGCTACCAAAGCGTCTCAGGTGGAGGAAACCGTTACTATAGTAAAAAACTAAAAACCCGCCTCGATTGCGAAAAAAACACCTAATGTTAAGTGTTAACCCAGGTTTCGGCGTTGATAACTACACCTTCTTTAGAACAACAATAAAACCCACAAGTGCCTAAGAAGACCTTTGTCAATAATTAAAAGAACACCATAGCTATACATTTATAAACGAATAAGAAAAGGAAAACTCAAGCAGTACATATTTACAAAGTCAAAACCACTACATGACTTAATGGTGTACGCTCCACCTCACACCGCCCTATGTTCGATGGACCATGACCCGCCACAAACTGCAGTTACAAACGGTCGCTCACTTACAACCCCGGCCGGCTATCTATGCACATGCGCAAGACAAGGGAAGTTACTTGAATGCGCATGAGCATACGAATACGAGAAAGTTTATACATGGGTCGGGGCTAAATAGCCCACATATTCCCAACCGAGGATCAACGTATATCACAAAAATGAAATGTATAGAACAAGAGACGAGCTAAATAGGAGATGAAACCTAAAAATAACGGCACTCGGTTGCTTATGGTAGTACAGAAAGTTATATACGAAGCTACCAATAACAACGGGAGGAACTCTTAAAAACTATACCTAAAGCCAGTAGTTAGCCTGGGGGAGGGGCTGAGGGGACGTAATCTAAAGACGTCGTGGTAATATATAGGGATAAAACGTGAGGTATTCAACGGGCTAAAATCACCTTCATTGTAAAAGGAAAATGAGGATAAAAAGAAAGAAGATGAACAGCCTGACCACCCACGCTCGCCAATCAGCGCACGAATGTGATAATCCCCAGATCATCAGGTTTACAAGTATGAAGAACAAAGTAAAGGCGCGAAACCTTCAAAAAATTTCTATTTCTTAGTAGGAGTTGGTCATTGAGGATATTGTCTTTAACATGTTGCAGATGCTTAACGATCTGCATTTCCTCCAAAACATCCAGTTTCAAGCCCTTAACCTCGGCATGAAGTAACTCGATATTAGCTGGAGGGCTCGGCGCATGAGCCGTTTGCACAAGGTGTTCCGCATAAGTAGAGCCCGTAGTACCGTCACCGCTTCTAGTAGGGATATGCTCTTTATACCTGAGACCCAGAGCTCGCCCCGTCTGCCCGATGTAAAATTTTGGACGATCCCCGCATGTAATTTTATATAGTCCTGATTGGGAAAGTTTATCGTACTTACTCTGCAAGGAGTGAATTAAATTCTTATGTAAATTATTATTAGTAGAATAGGCAACTCTGAAATTATGGGCTCGGAGTAAACGCCCCAATTTGTAACTTATATTGCCTATGTAAGGGATAGATATTGTTGCCACCTGTTTGTCATCTAACGCATCCCCTTGGTTGGAAGACGTAATATTATTTTTATTTATTTTCTTGTTATACATTTGTCTTATCAACTGTTTAAAGAGTTCCTCCTGTTGTCATAGGTAGCTTCATATATAAGTTTCTTTACTAGCATAAGCAACCGTGTGCGGTAATTTTTAGGTTTCATCTCCTATTTAGCTCGTCTCTTGTTCTATCCATTTCATTTTTTTATATACATTGATCCACGGTTGGGAATATATGGGCTATTTAGCCCCGACCGATGTATAAGCTTTCTCGTATTCGTATGTGCATACGCATTCAAGTAACTTCCCTTGTCTTGCGCATGTGCATAGATAGCGTGTCAGGCTTGTAAGTGAGCGACCGTTTCTGGCTGCAGTTTATGGCGGGTCATGGCCCATTGAACATAGGCCGGTGTGAGGTGGAGCGACCATTAAGTTAAGTGGTGGTTTTGACTTTGTACATTTGTACTGTTTGAATTTTCCTTTTCTTATTCGTTTATAAATGTATAGCTATGGTGTTCTTTTAATCATTGACAAAGGTCCTCTTAGGCACTTTGGGTTTTACTGTTGTTCTGAAGAGGGTGTAGTTACCTACGCCGAAACCTGGGTTAACACTTAACACTAGGTGCTTTTTTCGCCATCGAGGCAGGTTTTTAGTTTTTTAATATATTAAACAATGATTGATGACGCGCTGCGATGTTGAAGGTTTTGAAACTGTTACTGACATGCTTAATTTGTGAAGCTCTTTCTCTTGAATAAATCATCCATTTCATCTGAAATTGTAATCTTGCGTTTGTCTCTAAGTGTACGCCGCAACTACCGATTTCCGTCCCATTCGGGTTACTCCTTCGTCGGGCGTCGCCTTTCTGTTTACTTTCATTTTTTTGAGAATGTACACTCCTGGAAATTGAAATAAGAACACCGTGAATTCATTGTCCCAGGAAGGGGAAACTTTATTGACACATTCCTGGGGTCAGATACATCACATGATCACACTGACAGAACCACAGGCACATAGACACAGGCAACAGAGCATGCACAATGTCGGCATTAGTACAGTGTATATCCACCTTTCGCAGCAATGCAGGCTGCTATTCTCCCATGGAGACGATCGTAGAGATGCTGGATGTAGTCCTGTGGAACGGCTTACCATGCCATTTCCACCTGGCGCCTCAGTTGGACCAGCGTTCGTGCTGGACGTGCAGACCGCGTGAGACGACGCTTCATCCAGTCCCAAACATTCTCAATGGGGGACAGATACGGAGATCTTGCTGGCCAGGGTAGTTGACTTACACCTTCTAGAGCACGTTGGGTGGCACTGGATACATGCGGACGTGCATTGTCCTGTTGGAACAGCAAGTTCCCTTGCCGGTCTAGGAATGGTAGAACGATGGGTTCGATGACGGTTTGGATGTACCGTGCACTATTCAGTGTCCCCTCGACGATCACCAGTGGTGTACGGCCAGTGTAGGAGATCGCTCCCCACACCATGATGCCGGGTGTTGGCCCTGTGTGCCTCGGTCGTATGCAGTCCTGATTGTGGCGCTCACTTGCACGGCTCCAAACACGCATACGACCATCATTGGCACCAAGGCAGAAGCGACTCTCATCGCTGAAGACGACACGTCTCCATTCGTCCCTCCATTCACGCCTGTCGCGACACCACTGGAAGCGGGCTGCACGATGTTGGGGCGTGAGCGGAAGACGGCCTAACGGTGTGCGGGACCGTAGCCCAGCTTCATGGAGACGGTTGCGAATGGTCCTCGCCGATACCCCAGGAGCAACAGTGTCCCTAATTTGCTGGGAAGTGGCGGTGCGGTCCCCTACGGCACTGCGTAGGATCCTACGGTCTTGGCGTGCATCCGTGCGTCGCTGCGGTCCGGTCCCAGGTCGACGGGCACGTGCACCTTCCGCCGACCACTGGCGACAACATCGATGTACTGTGGAGACCTCACGCCCCACGTGTTGAGCAATTCGGCGGTACGTCCACCCGGCCTCCCGCATGCCCACTATACGCCCTCGCTCAAAGTCCGTCAACTGCACATACGGTTCACGTCCACGCTGTCGCGGCATGCTACCAGTGTTAAAGACTGCGATGGAGCTCCGTATGCCACGGCAAACTGGCTGACACTGACGGCGGCGGTGCACAAATGCTGCGCAGCTAGCGCCATTCGACGGCCAACACCGCGGTTCCTGGTGTGTCCGCTGTGCCGTGCGTGTGATCATTGCTTGTACAGCCCTCTCGCAGTGTCCGGAGCAAGTATGGTGGGTCTGACACACCGGTGTCAATGTGTTCTTTTTTCCATTTCCAGGAGTGTATTTCACAAATTTTGTGTCCTTCTTGTTTGCGCAACACGGTGTACTTCACTCGTCACACAAGCTGGTGCTGGTGACCCACTGATCCTCGACAGGTGACTTCCTGGCGGAGCCGCAGACGACGCCGCGGGCCTCCTCCAGACAGCCTTCCGGCCCGCCGGAGCCGGAGTTCGACGCTGGGCAGGTGACCAACGTGACGGCTCTGCTGGGGGACACCGCCTACCTGCACTGCCGCGTCAGGAACCTGGGCGAGCACGCCGTGAGTTTACGTCTCGCTTTGTCTACTACCTGCCACCACAACTCTCTGCTTGTCCTTCCTTGTTAGATTACGAAAGAAAGGGAGAGTCTTTTCTTTTTATAGTGCCCCTGTTATGTAAATACACTTAATAGCCAAAGAAACTGGTACACCTGCCTAATATCGTGTAGGGCCGCCACGAGTACGCGGAAGTGCCGCAACACAAAGTGCCATGAATTCTACTAATGTCTGAAGTAGTGATCGATAGAAATGACACGAGAGTGTTGAGATCTCTTCTGAACAGTACGTTGCAAGACACCCCACATATGCTCAATAATGTTCATGTCTGGGGAGTCAGGTGGCCAGCGGAAGTGTTTGAACTCAGAAGAGTATCCATGCAGCCACACTCTATCAATTCTGGACGTGAAGGGTGTCGCATTGTACTGCTGGAATTTTACGGGTCCGTCATAATGTACAATGGACATTAATGGATCCAGGTGACCAGACAGGATGCTTACATACGTGTCACCTGTCAGAGTAGTATCTAGACGTGTTAGGGGTGCCATATCACTCCAACTGCACCAGCACCACTCCATTACAGAGCCTCCATCAGCTTGAATAGTCCCCTGCCGACATGCAGGGTCCTTGGATTGATGAGATTGTCTCCATATCTGTACACGCCCATCCGCTCAATACAATTTCAATAGAGACCCGTCCGACCAGGCAAAATGTTTCCAGTCTGGTGTCGGTGTTGACGGGCCCAGGCGAGGCGTACACTTTTGTGTCGTCCAGTCATCAAAGGTACACGAGTGGGCCTTCGGCTCCGAAAGCCAATGTTCATGATGTTTCGTTGAATGGTTCACACGCTGACACTTCTTGATGCTCCAGCATTGAAATCTGCAGCAGTTCGCGGAAATGTTGCACACCTGTCACTTTGAACAACTCTCTTCAGTCGTCATTGGTCCCTTACTTACAGGATCTCTTTTTCGGCCGTAGCAATGTCGGAGATCCCATCTTTTATCGGATTCGTGATATCAATGTGCACTCGTGAAATGATCTTACGTGAAAATCCCCTCTTCATCGCTACCTCGGAGATCCTCTGTCCTATCGCTCGTGCACCGACTACAACACCACGTTCAAACTCACTTAAATCTTGATAACCTGCCACTGTAGCCGCAGTAACCGATTTAACAATTGCGCCAGATACTTGTCTTATGTAGGTGTTGCCGACCACGGCGCCGCATTCTGCCTGTTTGCATATCTCTGTATTTGAATACGCATGCCTCTGCCACTTTCTTTGGCGCTTCAGTGTACGTCCAAATCATGTCATGGAGGCGTCACCATAAATCTGAATTTTCCTATACCCGCTTTCAGATAGACCAAGGGAAGGCAGCTATGTTAATATTTTAAATTATAAGTGAATGCTTAAGCAATATTTAAAGTGTTACTTTACTTACAATCAATTTTGGGGCCGGAAAGCACCATCTTCACGTCTCAAAAAACACTTACCCTTTTTTTGTCATACCCGTACATCATGCAGTAAATCAGTGGTTCCCAACCTGGGCCTGGGGTAATTACCTCCTGAGGGGTAAAATGAAATTTTCTGAGGGGTAAAAACTCAACGATTCGATTCTGTTTCAGTCACTAAACTACAATTTTGTAAGACTAGTACTGATTAAATAAGTTATCAATGGGTACTTTTTCTCAATTAGTAGCATTAATGCGGTGGAGGTCAGAGGTTCCTTTAGTAGTCCTCCCACTACACACATATGTTGTGCTTTGTCTCGTACATCGCTGATTATAAAAGTGAGACGTATACGTAACAAATGTTAAATATCTCAAGAAAATGTAGATAGTACATGCGCTAGTCCAGAAATAGCTTCATTCCTAGCTTCGAAACAGATAAATGAATTAAATTGACACACGACACAGCAACTACACAGGGGCTATTATAGTGCAGTACACAGTATTAGTATTATTATTATTATAATTATTATTGTTGCTATTAGTATTAGTGGCAGACAAGAAGTATTAACAGCCTGCAGTCTTCCGAATTCTGCTAGTTCAGAAGTAAGTATAGTGCAAACATTCTAACTTTGTTGATTTTAAATGTGGTTGAGTGCGCAGGCCAAGCGAGTGCAGCAATGGAGAGGAGTAATACAGCTGAAGTACACACACAAACTAAATATCATTTATCTTTTTCATTTTAAATATAAAAGTGTTCAAAGAAAAGACTTCTGTTCTACAGTTTATTTAGGTGATAAAGTTGCTGATAATGTGGGGGGGGGGGGGGAAGAACAGCCGGAAGGCTAATTGGTTGGAGGGGGGGCAGCTAATGTCTGATTCCACTCAGGAGTAATGGTCTACGAAAGCTTGTGAACCACTGCAGTAAATGAAATATCTGTAATAGGTCTTAAAACTGCTCATTCATTAATCCAAGTAAACTAAATCAGTTCCATTTTCCATGCGTATCTTGTAATAAATAAAGTGCTAAAAACTAAATCAAAGGAAAATATATGAATTAATTACTGAAATAAATAATTTTCATAGATACTTCACTGAACTCCATCATCCGTACGAAATACATGTGGTACTACGGGAAAGTGACGATTACTGACTAATTGTGAAACCTAATACATAAGATTAATCCATAGTATGTTGTATCAGAGCGAAAGGATAAACTAAACTTTACGGTTGCTTGTGACAAATGGTCAAATTACTGACTAATTGTGAAATCTAATACATAAGATTAATCCATAGTATGTTGTATCAGAGCGAAAGGATAAACTAAATTTTACGGTTGCTTGTGACAAATGGTCACGATATAGCAGGAGTTTCGAGTACAACTTTGTTTTAGGAATTCGTCGTCGCGGCTAGCCATTTGATTGTATCCTCCATCAAAATATATTTTCTCGGTTACCAGGTTATCAGCGTAATTACCTGATTTATTATACCAGTCTAGCGTCTTTCCAAAAATTTAAGTTTCATGGCGAATATGTGTGTTTTACGTCCTGAAACGAACCGCCAGCGTTAAAGAGTTTATGAGTTTGCGTAGTATCGTGATTTCGGCTGGCGTGTGTGCAGTGTCCCTCAGATGGAAAGGCGTCCGTCATGCACTGTTTTCCACTTGTGTAGCATTATTAATACCAGTTATACGATGGATAGAAAGTTTTCTTAGACGAACGTAGAGGAAATGCCGTGAGTGCACACTGAAACCCATTACAACACAAATAATCATTCTACACTACTTTTATCAGTTTTACTAATTAATATTGCCGAATTTTACACCAGTGTCGTGTATTTTCCACACGCATTGTTACATAATTTTTTATTAAGAACCGACAAAGCACTCAATTACTACAATTTAAGTGTTTCACCAAATGATTAAACAATGTAGCTGTCTGTAGTTCTGTTAACGCAAGTGAAGCATGTGTGGTATACAGAAAGAAGCGTATTCAGAGAATGGAGATTTATCTAAAAAATGCCAACGGACTTAAAGGTACAGAAAGAATCATAAATTTTGATATCAGAACAGAAATAAACACTTGGTTGAAGAAAACAACAGACTCTGGAATCAGTATGTGCATACAGTGGAACTTTAAATAATACCTGCAAGAACACAGATATACAAATGAAAGGAAGAACAGTCACTGGCAATGGTGGTAACCGTAACAGGTGACAGAATGCCAACAACTGAAAGTGAAGAAGATGATGATGATTAACAGGTACAAAGAAACATAAGCTGTGCGACTGTTAGAAATTACAGAAATTTAGTTGTTTTTCAACAATCTAATTTCATGATAGGGTGCTTTCTGATGGAAATAGTTATGTTTCCTGACTTCTGAAATTTTAATCCGTCACCCCTGTGGCAGCTTCTCTGCTTGGAATACACAAACAAAACTTCTGTACTGACGACACACTTCACGTACACATGCCATGCTAATATTTCTATACGAAAGTTTGAGAATGGAGTAGTCTGTGCTTTACAACCGGTGTAACTCATGCTCCAGAGAGGATAACTTCACAGAAACCATCTCGAATTCCCCCTTGATATAGGCTCCACAAGGCTACCCACGTGTATCCTCTGGTTAAGCTAAAATGATTGTAGAATCTAGAGGATGGCATTACTGTACAATCTTCTTCTATTGCCTTCTACTGTTTCATTGTCTGTAAGCGTCTAGTGCTTAGAAATGGATGTCACAAATGGAACATAAGGACAGTAGGGCCATGGCGAATATAGACCTCATCTACTGGACATTTAGTTCTTCGTATCATCTTATGTCACAGATGGGCGCTTAATGGCATTAAGTAAAGGCTAAAAACGATGTCGAGCAAGACTTTCTTCTTCCTCCATAACACGTAGTATGGTTTTAGACAATGCAATAACTGCAATGAAAACTTGACACAAAAAAGGAAAACTGTTAAATTTGTTACTGATATTGCAGTATGAGACTCAGAACAGGACATGAAATAACTGTTACGTGTATTGATTGATGCTGTATGCTACCACAAGAAAATTCTAATAAAATAAAAATGACGGAAAACATTACCGAGCACGTGAGAGTCAACATTAGAAAAGGGAACTCACTACAGATAAAAAGGTGAAAGAAGTTTGCTGTTAAAGTGGTACAGTAATCAATTAGAATAGAAGCCCCACGGATATCGAAAGGGGAAATGATCATCGAAGTAAGAAATCATGGAAAAAAGAGTCGAGTGATTCATCAGGAAGGTTTTAAGACGTGGCAGTGAACTGTGGGGGCCTGTAAACCTGCAAAAGGACAAATTACATCGAGAAGGACGCAGCTGTGGAAGGGAGACCGAGAGACACCTTCGTAAGATAAAAAAAATCAGTCAGACCGTGTTATAGGAAAACAAAAAAAAAAACAGTAAACGAATTAATACGATACAAGAAGGAAAAGTCATCTTGTTTGACCAGAACAAGTTCATAGTGATCCAAAGAAATTCTGATAAGTAAGAACTGGAAATTTGTAGCAATTTCCTATTGGACCAAACTGCTGAGGTCATCCGTCCTATTCTTACACACTACTTAATCTAACTTAAACTTACTCACGCCAAGGACAACACAAACACCCTTGCCCGCGGGAGGATTCGAACCTCCGATGGAGCCGGCCGCAGTGGCCGAGCGGTTCTAGGCGCTTCAATCCGGAACCGAGCGTCCGCTTCAGTCGCAGATTCGAATCCAGCCTCGGGCATGGATGTGTGTGATGTCCTTAGGTTGGTTAGGTTAAAGTAATTCTAAGTTGTGGGGGATTGATGACCTCAGATGTAAAGTCCCATAGTGCTGAAAGCCATATAAACTATTTTTCAAACTCCGATGGGGCGAGCCACGTAAACCGTGACAAGGTGCCTGGACCGCGCAGCTACCCCGCGCGGCTGTAATGTCAGTAACCTCTTCTAAACCCTCTAATGAGTCACGCAAGCATTTATACTATAAGGGAAACTGATGATGATAGTGAAAAATCAGAAATAAGGAATTCGTTCTTCCAGAGCTGTTTCACCGTTGATTTTCAAACGTCGAACGCAAACCGAAGTATCATACACTGAGATAGGCCATGTCGGAATGGAAAATCAAGTTAAGTCGCTGAAAGGTAGCTGGTCCGGATGAAATACCTGAGAAGTTCTGCAGACATTGTGCGAATGAACTTGAGCCCCTTCTATCCGTAGTTTATCGTAAGCCGCTGGAGCAGCGAAGGATATCTACCGATCTGAAAAAAAGGACAGGTCACTCTCATTTTTAAGAAGGGTTGGCGTACAGGTTAACATAAGTATAGTTCGAAAATGTGAAGTGTCTGTTGGATGATACAAACATACATGTTCGTCAAAACACAAACAACAGACAAACACACAACTACCGTTGGCAACATTACACACCGAAAGCACACATATGGTGATCACAAAATGGAAAGAGCAAGCGATATAAGTGATGTGACAAATGTGGGTTAAAGAACGCCAGAAATCGGCCAGCTGGAGTATGAAACTAAAGAATGCATCTCCATTACCACACACATGAGTTGCCAGCGCTGGAAATCGTCAGTAACACCAAATGATAAATTCACATTACGAATTGTGTGCAACAAAAAGTTGAATTAACCTAAAAAACAAGATAAAGATTCGACAACATGCAATATAGTAGCATATTATATCTATGACATAATACGTTTATTACATGTATAAAAACAAACATGTATTACAGGCCACTTATAATGCTTCCCAGATAAAAGAAGCGGACCCCGTATGGCAATAAACAAACTGTCTTCTATTAGTTGCACAGACGGTACATACCTCCACGACATACATTTTTCTTTCACCAGGCACACATGATCATCACCTCCGAAGTGGTCGCCTACTAAATACAGATTGTAATGCTGTAAAGTGTGTTCATATCCTTTCGAATTTAGCTTTTCTCGAGGGCAGTAAGGTTCCACACCCTACGAAAAACACCGCCATAGCGAAAAACTACCTACTATGTACTTCACTGTTCGCATTCCTGAAACGCAAACGCTTCCATTGCATCATCAGTTTTCGACTTGGGCAGCCTTTTAAGGATTAAAATGTACCCGAATTTCTTACTTCAGTGACATCCAATGACCAGCCGCTGTGGTCGAGCGGATCTAGGCTCTTCAGTTCGGAACCACAAGGCTGCTACGGTCGCAGGTTCGAATCCTGCCTCGGGCATGGATGTGTGTGATGTCCTTAGGTTAGTTACGTTTAAGTAGTTCTAAGTCTAGGGGACTGATGACCTCAGATGGCCTGCCACAGCTATAGCGCGTCTGTGAAGTGGTGTTGGTGGCAGTATCAGGGGGCTGAGAGGCAGATAATATCCATCACAAGAAGATCATTGTGGTTGGCCTGCAACTCAGACAATGGTTTCTCTCCGGTTCTAGACGAGACAGAATGGAGACACGACTGCCCTATTTGATACTCCAAGCTTCCAGCTTAGAGCCATTTGAACCATTTGACTTCCAGTGACTCTTCCACGTTAGAAATCACTGAGTTATCCTAAACGACCAATTATGCTGTTGCTGATTCTCCACCGACAACACTACACTACCACGCCTCCTATCATACTGACGGTTCCACCTCCTGTGACACCTAGTGGACAATTCCACATGGTTCACAAATGTTCAAATGTGTGTGACATCTTATGGGACTTAACTTCTAAGGTCATCAGTCCATAAGCTTACACACTACTTAACCTAAATTACCCTAAGGACAAACACACACACACCCATGCCCGATGGAGGACTCGAACCTCCGCTGGGACCAGCCGCACAGTCCATGACTGCAGCGCCATAGACCGCTCAGCTAATCCCGCGCGGCCCAATTCCACATGGTAGAATAATGGCCAGATGCGAGCAGTGAGATAGTGTAGCGCTCGAAAAAAGTTACCCAACCATTTTGCCACGGTATGTATTTTTAGGCGGTTAACTGCAAACGCATTATCTTTATTCCTGAAAACAAGTTTGTCACTGCGACTTTCGTTTTGCTATCATCAGTCAGGCTCTTATTGCCACTATACAGTCTGCTACCCAAATAACAGAAATCTTTTCCTCCTTCAGTCGCGAGGTTCTGTTTTTATAATACTTCTGATGTGCTTATTAATTTTTTGTGGTACGGTACAGAACCCACCAAAATTTGTGAGAAGCCGTTTCCGGTGGAGTGCTATTCCCGCAAGGTATGCAGGAGATTTCTGTGGAGTTTGGGAGGTAAGAGATGAGATACTTGTGAAAGTGAAGCTGTGAGAATTGGTCTTGAGACATGTTTGGTTAGCTCAGTCGGTAAAGCGTTCGCCTGTGATGAGTCAACATCCATAATTCGAATCCCGGTTTCTAGCAAACGGTTTCAATGTGCCAGAAAGGCTCAAATCAGCACACATTCCGTTGCAGACAAAAAATTCATTCTGGAAGCCTTGTAATAGTTCTCAGCTGAAAACAGAGGATGAAGGACGACTTTTATGTTCTGTTGCAATGTCCCCCCCGCCCTCCACCAAGCTCAGGGGTTGTGATATGTAAGAAGTATCTAGACATATGGGTTGGAAGAGAGGGGTGACTCATGTCAAAGTGTGCAGAGAGACACCGGCAAGTGTGTCGTTGGCTTTATTGCGTGGAAGGTACACTGTGGGCCTTGCGCTGATGCTGGTGATCCCACTGCGCGGGGTGCGTGCGTGGGTCAGCGCCAATCCCAGTGCCGGAATCTGCTGTGTCACTGTGCGGCACGGGCGATGTGGCCGTGCGGTTCGAATCCTGCCTCGGGCGTGGATGTGTGTGTTGTCCTTTGGTTAGTTAGGTTTAAGTAGTTCTAAGTTCTAGGGGACTGATGACCACATATGTTAAGTCCCATAGTGCTCAGAGCCATTTGAGCCATTTGCGACTGTACGGCCGCCCAGCCTTGCGGACGTAGCGATCCTACTTAGGCCGCCGCGCATGTTGGCTGTGTCGGTACTCCGGGACACGGCTGACTGCTCCCTTATCACGTGCAACTCGTGGACCCCACGTAGAGCGCCGAAGGGAAACAGTCTACCATTGTCGTTGTAGTTAGCCGCAGATCGGATGGTAACCGCAGGTAGCTCTGCACCTGGGAGGCCGCTATTTCGAGTGTCCTGCCCCTCCCCCCCGCCATCCTGTAAATTTCATCCTGCTGTCCAACCAGAGAGCGGACGCTAGCAGCCCTCCCACTCCTCTACTCGGTGCAGCTCCAAGGTACGGCCCGCCCTGACACAGCTATGGCGCGTCCGTGGTGTTGATGGCAGTTTCAGGGGATTGATGGGCAGCCAATATCCATCACCAGTAGGGCATCGCGGTTGGCCTGCAACTTAGACAATCGTCTTCGGTTCTAGACGCAGACAGAATGGGGACACGACTGCCCTATTTGAGACTCCGAGCTCGCAAATTTATACATCCCTGCATCCCTGACATAGCTCCTCTGGAGGGCAAAAGTGAGGTGCTCTTTAATACTTAAATCTTCAACTTTCCTCAACCCGCTTCAGCCCCTAACACAGGGCACTAGGCGCTGTTGTAACTGCAACGTATGGGTTATTCACAGCATGTCAGTGCCCTGAACTGCCCTCATTACTGCACCCTTGTTTAAAGTGCACGCCAGGCCTTACTTCCCGTCTACGAGAGTAGTGTAAGCCTGCCTCAGAATCATTTGCCTGCAATCCGATGTGACGATCGGTCCCTGAACTACTACTTTCCAGTCATGGCTGCGCAAAATTTATAAGAATTCCCCAAATCCACGCCCGTACCTTTTCGGGGCGCAGCATGCCTCCTCCCTTCCGAGAAGGTATGTCACGAAACTTTAACATCGTGCTTCCACTCAGCTACCTTAACCAATAATTCAAATATTGAGGACAATCTCCCGGGTATACCATGAAACACTTCCGCTCACACTTTGGTATTGCCATGTACTCATTATCATGCCCTTAAACACTAATTAAGACCTTAAAACTGATTTCTTCCCCGACCAGTGTTAGTCAAACATTCTATTGGTTATTGGTGTGTTGACACGTCCACAGCCTGTCCTCTCTTGCGCCTTATTCAGGAATATAGTAAGCAAAAGGCTGCTAGAAACACGCCACAACTAGTGGCTTACGCCCTCACCACTAATACGTTGTCCTACTGTTCTTCCAAGAAATGGTGTATAAGCTGCCACATTTGCTCTGTCGAAATTTCCCCTTCCAGGGGCTCTGTTAATCTATCCAAAGACTGCAAAAGCTCTGGATTGACTGTACTATGTAAATATGTTAAATTTTTAACCGGTAATACTCTCAGAGGTCCTTTCGGCCAATACAACGTATTCAGTGACAATGTCATAACAGTTCACGTTTTTTCAACCCTACCGGTCTGTCTCCATCGTAGCAGTTCAGCCAGTTTCCAGCGTGAATATGGGGGTATAACCAATGTGTACCCGTCCTCTGAAAGCACACAAGTCATCCAATTTACCTCCAACAGCAACAAACTCACTACACGTTTCTGCATATCAGTCCGTACTTGGCAATCCGGACAGATCACAACCTTCCATTGTACGGACCAATCCAACCCTATCCGTCACATTATCACGTGAATCTGCCTGTCCTTTGAGAATAGCCATAGTTTCCATGTTCTCACCTGCACCCACTGTCCCAACATCCTTCATTTCACTGGATATGGGTGAATGCTGTAGCAGTGGAACCCTGAGTTTCTCCCCAACTGGTACACGGGCTGCTATATGCACCCTAGCTCTATTTGTTTCCACTTCCACCGTAGCTGTGTGAAAGAACAATGACAGATCTTCTTCCGACACTTTGACTACATGCTATAACTCCATGAGAAACTGCATTTCTACTCGCCGCAATCTCATCGTGAATTCCCTTAGTGTAAGAAATACGGGACTAGGTTGCCAGTTCATGGCATGAAAGAGTGTTTCCTATAAGTTCGCCACTTCACTCCTAACAACCCCAAGTCGGTCCACAAGCCAAAGAAAAAATCTTGCTATCTTAATTTTGTTCTCCAACGCCCTCAATTGCTCCTGTATTTTCTCCAAATCGCTATTCAAATTTCCCTCGTTTCGCTAGCACACCGAATCGGCTCCGCTGAAATTCCCGTTCCAGTCTTGTGTTATTCAACATCCCGTGTTCTAAGTTCGACAACCGAATTGTGTGTTACTCCATTGCATCCTTCCTAGAACTTAACATCTGCTGAATCTCAACAACTGTGCTATTTCATTCCTGCACTTCCTCTTTGTCTGCTGCTGCGAATATTGTCTTTAATGATTTTCCTCCAGGGATTATCTAGACACTCTTCCGCTGATTCCTAGCTTGGGGAACCATATGTACCAACTACGATAACTGTGCCCTTAATTTATTATAGGTGAACTACAACTCCTGGTACTCTTCCTTTATCTCGCTAAATAAATTATTCCCCTATGCCTCATTACATCACTCCAAAAGGTATCCTCAAACCTATACACCTCCCTGCTAATCTCCGCAGTTGTTTTAGCGTCCATTTAGGACTAGTAAGAAACATATCCTATTGCCTAGAGAACATCGCACCCGATTCTAGAGGCTGAATAACCGTTACCTGCCTTGCCTCTCCCTTGTATACATCAGTAACAGCAGCACTGTCCTCGTTCCCCAGGATGTTCTAACATATTCGTCACCTGTAGAACAAAATTACTCTGTCATACCCTTCCTCGTTCCGAGAACACACAATCCACGTAAAAACAATATCAGTAATATTGACATGAAAGCCGGCCGCGGTGGCCGAGCGGGTCTAGGCGCCCAGTCCGGAACCGCGCGACTGCTACGGTCGCAGGTTCGAATCCTGCCTTGGGCATGGATGTGTGTTGTGTCCTTAGGTTAGTTAGGTTTAAGTAGTTCTAAGTTCTAGGGGACTGATGACCACAGATGTTTAGTCCCATACTGCTCAGGGCCATTTGAACCATTGACATGAAAAACAAATATCCCCACAAAGAAACAACAAATACCTCTATGGCAGTAAAAATACACACTGCCTGATATGCTAAGCCGGCCGCTGTGACCGAGCGGTTCTAGGCGCTTTAGTCCTGAACCACGCGGCTGCTACGGTCGCAGGTTCGAATCCTGCCTCGGGCAGGGATGTGTGTGACGTGCTTAGGTTGGTTGGGTTTACGTAGTTCTGAGTCTAGAGGACTGATGACCTCAGATGTTAAGCCCCATAGTGCTTAGAGCCATTTGAACCATTTGATATAGTAAACCCAAAAAAACCAACATTACAATTATACAACTTACTTACGTGCCCTTAACATATAGGGCACATAACGACCCTTACGTTGCTCCCCAATTCCAGATTCCTCCTTTTTACCCTTTGTAGCTTTCACTT
The DNA here is from genome assembly GCF_023864275.1 of Schistocerca cancellata. Taxonomy (NCBI): domain Eukaryota; kingdom Metazoa; phylum Arthropoda; class Insecta; order Orthoptera; family Acrididae; genus Schistocerca; species Schistocerca cancellata. The sequence goes on along the minus strand of NC_064631.1, from coordinate 184,037,486 downwards.
CGTGGTTGGTTGCCGATAGCTGTTGTATCCCCTCTACCACCCCTTTAAACGGTTTTATGCGGCTGACGTGTATAGCAGAGGTTTTTATGGGGAACTGCGTCTTCACGATGACTGGTGGGATCTTTCCACGACTTGGTATTTTGTTAAAAATTTCTTGGTTTTCCCTTTGATATATAATGACTGGTAACCATTACACACTATCCCACTCGGTATTGCGACATTTTTCCTCAGGCGTCTGTTCGGTTGTTCCTGTCGCTCTAGCGCCTTCATGTTTGCCTTTTGCACATTTCTCCAAACTTGCCTCATTCTTGTGGGAGACTTTGTCACTGACTCACCTTCCAATCCTAATTTAGAAACCAAAACGTCAAATAGAGATAGCATTTTCCTCCCGTACATCACCTCGAATGACGACAAGCCGATTGCAGTATGAACCTTCGGATTACAGGCACGCTGTACATAAGGGAAACATGGAACCAATCCTCGTGACTAGAACCTAGGTAATAGCTCAACATCTTTTGCTCGCGTTTGGTTCTCCCGTTGGTCTGAGGATGAAGCAGACTCGTCCGTAACTTCTATATACGCCACATGTGGCATAGTTGTTTCATTAAATCCGGTACAAAATTCGTACTCTGGTCTGTAATTATAGTCTCAGGCACCCCAGACTTTAATATCCACTTGTTTGTTTACTAACACCTCCGCTACAGTATTAGCCCGTTGAGGCGCCATCTGTACCGTTGCCATAAATCGAGAAAAATGATCGATGATCGTGAGAGCGTACCTATCTCCTGGAGGTGTTTTATTATATGGTCTGACGACATCCAACCCTTACATAGAAAATGGACTGGTCGCCTCTGGTAACCTGTGCAACGGCACCTTGTGGTGCGTAATGTCGGCAATCTGCGTGCATTGTACACAGTACTTAACATACTGCTCCTCGTCACGCTTCCTGTTCCTTCACCATAACTGCTCCGCTACACGTCTGTCCATTGCACGTCACCCATCATGACCTGACAACATATGGTCACGAGCTTATTTCAAAAGTTCCTTCTGAAAATCCTCTAGAAGTACCACATGTTGTCCACACCTCTTCATTCTACACAGCAAACCTTCGAGCATAACGAAATATTACTGTGACTTAAATGCCTGGCCCTCCTTATCCATTTCCTGTGTGCCCAGTGCCCCTCTTCAATGCTCTTCCCTAGCATACTTATTATTGCTACCCTGCGGCTTAACGAATAAGCATTTGCGTGTGGTCTCCCTGACATGGATTACCTCATATTCAAATTCACTGAACTTAAGTGCCCACTGCGTCAGCCTACCAGGTGGATCTTTCAAACCAACCAACCATTTCAATGAGGCGTAGTCTATCACGAGATTCATCTTTCTTCCATACAGATAACATCGAAAATACATAATATTATACATCATCGCCAATATGTCTTCCTCCGTTGTTCATTAGATACAGTCTGCCTCATTTAACTACCTTGAAGTGTAAGCTAACGGATGTTCCTGACCATCTACCATCTCTCCCAAAACATAACTGACTGCCTCATCTGAAGCACCTAATGGAACTGTTTCTCGAAATCTGCAAAAGCCAATACTGGATCTAAAACTAATACTTCTTTCAATTTTTGAAATGCGTCCTGACATTCCTGCGGCCAATTAAATTGCATCCCCTTATCCAGTAGCTGTTCAAGGGTGCGGCTATTTTCTCAAAGCTCTTCATGAACTGTCTTTAATAACTGCATAGGCCGACGAACGACTGTACCTACTTAGTTGATTGTGGTGTTGGATAATTCTGATCTGCGTCTGTAAGATGAAGATCGGTCTGTACTCCACGCTCACTAAAAATGTTCCCGAGATACTATACCTGAGTTCAGTAAAATGTCACTTGTCCACACTTAAAATCAAACGTGCTCATTGAAGTCTACCAAAGATATCCTCCAAACGTCTCACACGGTCTGGTAAATGTTCTGGATACGCAATTATGTTATCGACATTGACCAAATAAGTTTTTGGCTCTAATTCTCTCAGTCCATCCTGCTGGGATGGTAAATGCTGTTTTTGGAATATCTTCAGGCGCCACCTCCAACTGATGGTGTCCGCTCGTTAGGTTGTAAAGAACCCACACTGAACAACATTATCGAATGTTTCTGTGATGTGTAGAATTCGGTAAGTATCCAAAATGGTTCGCGCTTTCAGATATCTGTATACACAGTAAAATCTGTATTTCTGTGTGTCATCCGCCGATGTATTCGGCACGACGACAATATTTGTGCTCCAGGGACTATCACTCGGTTCTGTGTTGTTCAATAAATTCTTCTACCAATGGTTGCAGCTGCTTTGCCATATGGTACGGCTCCATATAAATTGGTGTGCTATCCCCTGCCGGTAGGTGACGTTGCGTCATTAGGGTTGCCAGTAACCTCCAAACAAAATAAATCACTCCACAGTCATTCGATCACTGTCCTTCAAATGACCTTCTCTCCCTCGTCACACTATGGTATCGACGGTTTGTATGTGGCTTTCCTTTCGGCTCGACCTACCGAAGTTCTCATCTTCCAAGACCTCCAAATTAGCTATTTTCCACCCTTTGACAGGGTCACCTCCCCACTAACCAGAATCATGTGTTCCCCGTTAATGCTAATCGCATGCACCAAACTCTTGCGGATGAAACAACGCAAACTGTCAAACTCTTCATTGCCTAAGAGAGGTTCAACCACAAATAATGTTTACCTCAGCAAATACACTGAAACACACAACATCTTCCCCAATTTTACAAGGCTGATCGATCTTTACTGAAAACGTATTCAGTCTAGTTGGTTTCACCCCCATGATAGGAGAACCGTGCACCATTGAATCAGTTGCAACTACTTCCCCCCGCTGAAACAATGTTCCACTGAGTTGCAAAATATCAATCTTAACGAGATGTTTGTCGAGTAATTCTAATCCAAGAATAACCTTTGCCTACATGTGGCAACATTTCCATGTGTTCGCTGAACTTAGTTTTCCCGACTGAAAACTCCTGTACTGCGGCACCCAATGAATCCAACCTGTCACTGCTAACCCTACGTAAACTAAACTTAATATCCCCAGTTTCCTGTTTTATACGCGGTCCAGACTGATAATGGACACATTTGCACCAGTGTCCACCCGCTAAGGCCAATAAGCTACATTCTGTCTGTGCAGTAACTTGTGTCGTGTTACGGTCTATCGGAATTGCCTTCTGACGGCTGAAGCAATCCCGTTTCCGTTTAACGGCTGCTTCCCTTGCTAGCGCTTTCCACCCTTCATCCCTGTACACTGAAATGCCCGCCGGCCCACTATGCCACACACGTAGCATTCTGCTTGCTTACACTGCCTCCCGACCACATCCATAACACTTGACTTCAGAAGCGAACACACGATGGTCCGCTTTTTGCTTTGTGGCCATATTCATCTCCTCCATAAATGTTGCGCTTCTAAGAGCTTCGGGTTTTCAATCCGTACTCTCCGTGACATTTCAGCGGGTATCCGCCCAAAAGAAGTGCACTTTACGTGCCACTGTCATTACCTCCCTTTCCTGTTCCAATCACATAGGGTTCGCGGGAAGAACGACTGCCGGAAAGCCTCCGTGTGCGCTCGAATCTCTCAAATTTTACATTAGTCATCTCTTCGGGATGTATAAGTGGGGGGAAGCAATGTATTCGATACCTCATCCAGAAACGCACCCTCTCGAAACCTGGCAAGCAAGCTACACCGCGATGCAGAGCGCCTCTCTTGCAGAGTCTGCCACTTGAGTTTGCTAAACATCTCCGTAACGCTATCACGCTTACCAAATAAGCCTGTGACAAAACGCGCAGCTCTTCTTTGGATCTTCTTTATCTCCTCTGTCAACCCGACCTCGTACGGATCACATTTTCTAAGGACTGTCCCAATGAATCTCAACCAGACACCCGCCTTACCAACAACTAATTTTATATGATCATTCCACTTCAGATCGTTCCGTACGCATACTCCCAGATATTTTACAGAAGTAACCTACTAGTGTTTGTTCCGCTATCATATAATCATACAATAAAGGATCCTTCTTTCTATGTATTCGCAATACATTACATTTGTCTACGTTAAGGGCCAGTTGCCACTCCCTGCACCAAGTGCCTATCCGCTGCAGATCTTCCTGCATTTCGCTGCAATTTTCTTATGTTGCAACTTCTCTGTATACTACAGCATCATTCGCGAAAAGCCGCATGGAACTTTCGACACTATCTACTAGGTCATTTATATATATGTTGTGAAAAGCAATGGTCCCATAACACTCCACTGTGGCACGCCAGAGGTTACTTTATCGTCTGTAGACGTCTCTCCATTGAGAACTACATGCTGTGTTCTGTTTGCTAAATACACCCACACAGCTGGTCTGATATTCCGTAGGCTCTTACTTTATCAGGCGACAGTGCGGAACTGTATCGAATGCCTTCCGGAGGATAAGGAAAATGGCATCTACCTGGGAGCCTGTATCTAATATTTCCTGGGTCTCATGAATCGACAGGAAGTGCAGGGATGGCTACAGGACAAATGTAAGAATGTAGAGGCTTACCTCACGAGGGGTAAGATAGATACTGCCTACAGGAAAATTAAAGAGACCTTTGGAGCAAAGAGAACCACTTGCATGAATATCAAGAGCTCAGATGGAAACCCAGTTCTAAGCAAATAAGGGAAAGCAGAAAGGTGGAAGGAGTATATAGAGGGTCGATGTTCTTGAGGACAATATTATCGAAATGGAAGAGGAGGTAGATGAAGATGAAATGGGAGATATGATACTGCGCGAAGAGTTTGACCGAGCACTGAATGACCTAATTCGATACAAGGCCCCGGGAGTAGACAACATTCCATTAGAACTACTGACAGCCTTGGGAGAGCCAGTCCTGACAAAACACTACCATCTGGTGAGCAAGATGCATGAGACAGGCGAAATACCCTCAGACTTCAAGAAGAATATAATAATTCCAGTCCCAAAGAAAGCAGGGGTTGACAGATGTGAAAATTACCGAACTATCAGTTTAATAAGTCACAGCTGCAAAAGACTAACGCAAATTCTTTACAGACGAGTGGTAAAACTGGTAGAAGCCGACCTCGGGGAAGATAAGTTTGGATTCCGTAGAAATGCTGGAGCACGTGAGGCAATACGGACCGTACGACTTATCTTAGAAGCTAGATTAAGGAAAGGCAAACCTACGTTTCAAGCAATTGTAGACATAGAGAAAGCTTTTGATAATGTTGACTGGAATACTCTCTTTCAAATTCTGAAGGTGGCAGGGGTAAATACAGGGAGCGAAAGGCTATTTACAATTTGTGCACTAAGCAGATGGCAGTTATAAGAGTCGAGGGACATGAAAGGGAAGCAGTGGTTGGGAAGGAAGTGACACAGGGTTGTAGCCTCTCCCCGATGCTATTCAATCTGTATCTTGAGCAAGCAGTAAAGGAAACAAAAGAAAACTTCGGAATAGGTATTAAAATCCATTGAGAAGAAATAAAAGCTTTGAGGTTCGCCGATGACGTTGTAATTCTCCCAGACACAGCAAAGGACTTGGAAGAGCCGTTGAACGGAATGGACAGTATCTTGAAAGGAGGGTATAAGATAAACATCAACAAAAGCAAAACAAGGATAATGGAATGTAGTCGAATTAAGTCGGGTGATGCTGAGGGAATTAGATTAGGCAATGAGACACTTGAAGTAGTAAAGGAGTTTTGCTATTTGGGGAGAAAAATAACTGATGATGGTCGAAGTAGAGAAGATATAAAATGTAGACTGGCAATGGCAAGGAAAGCGTTTCTGAAGAAGAGAAATTTGTTAACATCGATTATAAATTTAAGTGTGAGGAAGTCGTTTCTGAAAGTATTTGTATGGAGTGTAGCCATGTATGGAAGTGAAACATGGACGGTAAATAGTTTTGACAAGAAGAGAATAGAAGCTTTCGAAATGTGGTGCTACAGAAGAATGCTGAAGATTAGGTGGGTAGATCACATAACTAATGAGGAGGTATTGAATAGAATTGGGGAGAAGAGGAGTTTGTGGCACAACGTGACCAGAAGAAGGGATCGGTTGGTAGGACATGTTCTGAGGCATCAAGGGATCACCAATTTAGTACTGGAGGGCAGCGTGGAGGGCAAAAATCGTAGAGGGAGACGAAGAGATGAATACACTAAACAGATTCAGAAGGATGTAGGTTTCAGTAGGTACTGGGAGATCAAGAAGCTTGCACAGGTTAGAGTAGCATGGAGAGCTGCATCAAACCAGTCTCAGGACTGAAGACCACAACAACAACAATGAACAAATAAAGCGAGTTGGGTCTCACACGATCGATGTTTCAGGAATCCATGTTGATTCCTACAGAGTAGATTCTGAGTTTCCAGAAATGACATGATACACGAGCAAAAAGACGTGTTCTGAAATTCTACAACAGGTCGATGTCAGAGACATAGGCCTATAGTTTTGCGCATCTGCTCGACGACTCTTCTTGAAGACTGAAACTACCTGTGCTCTTCTACAATCATTTGGAACCTTCCGTTCCTCTAGAGACTTACTGTGCACGGCTGCATGGTTATCCGGCCGCCCAGCCTTCCGATCGTAGCACTGCTATTGACGCAACGGCTAAGTGCAGCTGTACTTGTTGGTTGCACCGACAGCCTGGGGCATGGCTGACTACTCCCTCCAGCGCAGTTCGTGGAGCCCAGGTAGAGCGCAGATGGGAAACAGCCGACCGCCATCGTTGTAGTGACCATCAGCAGCTCCTGCCGTCCATCCACGGCAGCTCTGTCGGCGTCTGCAGACAGCTCTGCATCCAGGAGGCCGTGACATCGCGCGCCGGCCCCGCCACTAAGCATGGCAGCTTGCAATCTGCGGACGATGTCACCCAGCGACCTGTCCCGCCACAGCTATGGCGTATCCGTAAAGAAGAGGTCGGCGGTCGTTTCAGCGGGCCCACTGGCTGCTAATATCCATCACTAGAAGGTAGTCGTGGTCGGACTGCAACTTAACACTCGCCATTCTCTCTGGTTCTGGATGTGGCGAGATAGACAACGCGACAGCCCGATTTGATCCTCTGGCCTCGCTTACTTATACATTTTTCCCTACATCCCTGATGCTCACCGAAGGGCCCAAGAAACTGGTATAGGCATGCGTATTAAAATACAGAGATACAAGGTGTTTCAAAAATGACCGGTATATTTGAAACGGTAATAAAAAGCTAAACGAGCAGCGATAGAAATACACCGTTTGTTGCAATATGCTTGGGACAACAGTACATTTTCAGGCAGACAAACTTTCGAAATTACAGTAGTTACAATTTTCAACAACAGATGGCGCTACGGTCCGGGAAACTCTATAGTACGATATTTTACACATATCCACCATGCGTAGCAATAATATGGCGTAGCCTCTGAATGAAATTACCCGAAACGTTTGACGACGTGTCTGGCGGAATGGCTTCACATGCAGATGAGATGTACTGCTTCAGCTGTTCAATTGTTTCTGGGTTCTGGCGGTACACCCGGTCTTTCAAGTGTCCCCACAGAAAGAAGTCACAGGGGTTCATGTCTGGCGAATAGGGAGGCCAATCCACGCCGCCTCCTGTATGTTTCGGATAGCCCAAAGCAATCACACGATCATCGAAATATTCATTCAGGAAATGAAAGACGTCGGCCGTGCGATGTGGCCGGGCACCATCTTGCATAAACCACGAGGTGTTCGCAGTGTCGTCTAAGGCAGTTTGTACCGCCACAAATTCACGAAGAATGTCCAGATAGCGTGATGCAGTAATCGTTTCGGATCTGAAAAATGGGCCAATGATTCCTTTGGAAGAAATGGCGGCCCAGACCAGTACTTTTTGAGGATGCAGGGACGATGGGACTGCAACATGGGGCTTTTCGGTTCCCCATATGCGCCAGTTCTGTTTATTGACGAAGCCGTCCAGGTAAAAATAAGCTTCGTCAGTAAACCAAATGCTGCCCACATGCATATCGCCGTCATCAATCCTGTGCACTATATCGTGCAGCAATGGTAGCGGCGCTGAGGGGTTGCCGCGTTTGAATTTTGTATGGATAGAGGTGTAAACTCTGGTGCATGAGACGATACGTGGACGTTGGCGTCATTTGGACCGCAGCTGCAACACGGCGAACGGAAACCCGAGGCCGCTGTTGGATCACCTGCTGCACTAGGTGCGCGTTGCCCTCTGTGGTTGCCGTATGCAATCGCCCTACCTTTCCAGCACGTTCATCCGTCACGTTCCCAGTCCGTTGAAATTTTCCTTTTCGGTCCTTTGGTTACATTAAACCTCCCTTGAAAACTTCGTCTTGTTGCAACAACACTGTGTTCTAGGCGGTGGAATTCCAACACCAGAAAAATCCTCTGTACTAAGGAATAAACCATGTTGTCCACAGCACACTTGCACGTTGTGAACAGCACACGCTTACAGCAGAAAGACGACGTACAGAATGGCGCACCCACAGACTGCGTTGTCTTCTATATCTTTCACATCACTTGCAGCGCCATCTGTTGTTGAAAATTGTAACTACTGTAATTTCGAAAGTTTGTCCGCCTGAAAATGTACTGTTGTCCCAAGCATATTGTAACAAACGGTGTATTTCTATCGCTGCTCGTTTAGTTTTTATTGCCGTTTCAAATATACCGGTCATTTTTGAAACACCCTGTAAGTAAACAGGCAGAATACGGCGCAGTGGTTGGCAACACCTATATAAGACAATAAGCGTGTGGCGCAGTTGTTATATCTGTTACTGCTGCTACAGTGGCACGTTATCAAGTTTGATCGTGGCGTTACAGTTGGCGCACGAACGATGGGGCACAGCATCTCCGAGATAGCGATGAAGTGAGAATTTTCCCGTGTGACCATTTCACGACTGTACCGTGAATATCAAGAATCCGGTAAAATATCAAATTACCGACTTCCCTGCTGCCTGAAAAAGATCCTGCAAGAATTTGACCAACGACGGCTCAAGACAATCATTCAACGTGAGGTAAGTGCAACCCTTCCCAAGATTGCTGCAAATTTCAATACTGGAGCATCAATAAGTGTCAGCGTGCGAATCATACAACGAACCATCATCGATATGTGCTTTCGGAGCAGAAGGCCCACTCGTGTACCCTTAATAACTGCATCGACGTTGGAATGTTGATTAATAGAAACATGTTTCAAATCGTTCAATTGGCTCTAAGCACTATCGGACTTAACATCTGAGGTCATCAGTCCCCTAGACTTGGAACTACTTAAACCTAACTAACCTAAGGACATCACACACATCCATACCCGAGGCAGGATTCTAACCTGCGACTGTAGCAGCAGCGTGGTTTCGAACTGAAGCGCCTAGAACCGCTCGCCACAGCGGCTGGCGGAAACATATTTCCTGGTCGGGCGAGTCTCGTTCCAAATTGTATAGAGCACATGGACGTGTACGGGTATGGAGACAACCTCTTGAATCCATGGACCCATCATGTCAGCAGGGGAAAGTTCATGCTGATGTAGGTTCTGTAATGGTGTGGGGTGTGTGCATTTGGAGCGATACGAGACCCCTGATACGTTTACATGCGATATTGAGATGATACGTACGTATGCACCCTGTCTAACCATCTGCATACAATCATGTCTGTTAAGCATTCCGACGGACTTGGGCAATTCCAGCAGGACAGTGCGACACCCCAGACGTCCAGAACTGGTACAGCGTGGCTCTAGGAACATTCCTTTGGGATTAAACACTTCCGCTGGCCACCAAACTCCCCAGACATGAACATTATTGAGTATATCTTGAATACCTTGCAACGTGCTGTCCAGAAGAGATCTCCAACCCGTCGTACTCTTCCGGATTTATAGACAGCCCTGCAGGATTCATGGTGTCAGTTCCCTCCAGCACCACTCTGGACATTACTCGAGACGACACCACGTGACGTTGCGGCACTTCCGCGTGATCGCAGGGACCGCAAACTATATTTGTCAGGTGTAGCAGTTTGGCTCTTCAGTATAGTTCCTCTCGAGGGAACAAGTAGAGTGCTCTTTAAGACAACGTCAGCTTTCCCTCAGCCCGCTTCGGCTCCTACACACACGCCAATGGGCGCTGTTGTAACAGCAACGATGGGTTCTTCACAGCACGTCAGAGTCCTGTACTGCCCTGATTACTTCACAGTGCTCTCCGGACCCTGCCTTCTCGCCTGCAAGCGGTGTCGTAAACCTATCTCGCAGAATCGTTTACTGAATATCAACACCGCCAGCCAATGTGACAATCGGTCCCTTGATCACTACGTAGCTATAGCTACGCGTAGTTTACAAGAAATTCCTATACCGACGCCTGTACTTATTCGTATCGCAGCAGTTCTCTGGGTATCTGTGTACTCGGACGTACTACGTGTGTTGGTGAACTGTTTTGCAACCACAGGACGGAGAAAGTAGCGACCCGCGCCCTCTGCGTGTTGGCAGGTGTCGTGGGTGAGGCGGCGCGACTGGCACATCCTCTCGTCCGGCCTGTACACCTACACCAACGACGAACGCTTCCAGGTGAGCAGTTTCAACAACCGCCAGGACTGGACGCTGCACATCAGATACGTTCAGAAGAGGGACAACGGCACCTACGAGTGTCAGGTGAGGCACTAACGATAAGAATACTACTGACTTTAACGGAGTTTTGATTACATTGATAGTTTTTTCGATGAATCGCGGATGAAATGTTCCACCAATACGTTGAAGAAATCCTCCCACAGCAATGTTGGGGTAGTTCCTGTTAATTTACTGATACAGTTGACTTGGAAACATTCAGCCTCACTATTAACGCCCACTTGCAGAGTGATTAAAAAAGACCTGCTAAGCAAATAAAGTACACTGAGGTGACAAAAGTCATGTTGTTGTTGTTGTTATGGTCTTCAGTCCAGAGACTGGTTTGATGCAGCTCTCCATGCTACTCTATCCTGTGTAAGCTTCTTCATCTCCCAGTACCTACTGCAACCTACATCCTTCTGAATCTGCTTAGTGTATTCATCTCTTGGTCTCCCCCTACGATTTTTACCCTCCACGCTGCCCTCCAATACTAAATTGGTGATCCCTTGATGCCTCAGAACATGTCCTACCAACCGATCCCTTCTTCTGGTCAAGTTGTGCCACAAACTTCTCTTCTCCCCAATCCTATTCCATACTTCCTCATTAGTTATGTGATATACCCATCTAATCTTCAGCATTCTTCTGTAGCACCACATTTCGAAAGCTTCTATTCTCTTCTTGTCCAAACTATTTACCGTCCATGTTTCACTTCCATACATGGCTACACTCCATACAAATACTTTCAGAAATGACTTCCTGACACTTAAATCTATACTCGATGTTAACAAATTTCTCTTCTTCAGAAACGCTTTCCTTGCCATTGCCAGTCTACATTTTATATCCTCTCTACTTCGACCATCATCAGTTATTTTGCTCCCCAAATAGCAAAACTCCTTTACTACTTTAAGGGTCTCATTTCCTAATCTAATACCCTCAACATCACCAGACTTAATTCGACTTCATTCCATTATCCTCGTTTTGCTTTTGTTGATGTTCATCTTATATCCTCCCTTCAAGACACCATTCATTCCATTCAACTGCTCTTCCAAGTCCTTTGCTGTCTCTGACAGAATTACAATGTCATCGGCGAACCTCAACGTTTTTATTTCTTCTCCATGGATTTTAATACCTACTCCGAATTTTTCTTTTGTTTCCTTTACTGCTTGCTCAATATACAGATTGAATAATATCGGGGAGAGGCTACAACCCTGTCTTACTCCCTTCTTAACCACTGCTTCCCTTTCATGTCCCTCGACTCTTATAACTGCCATCTGGTTTCTGTACAAATTGTAAATAGCCTTTCGCTCCATGTATTTTACCCCTGCCACCTTTAGAATTTGGAAGAGAGTATTCCAGTCAACATTGTCAAAAGCTTTCTCTAAGTCTACAAATGCTAGAAACGTAGGTTTGCCTTTCCTTAATCTTTGGGATTGGAATTATTATATTCTTCTTGAAGTCTGAGGGTATTTCGCCTGTTTCATACATCGTGCTCACCAGACGGTAGAGTTTTGTCAGGACTGGCTCTCCCAAGGCCATCAGTAGTTCCAATGGAATGTTGTCTACTCCGGGGGCCTTGTTTCGACTCAGGTCTTTCAGTGCTCTGTCAAACTCTTCACGCAGTATCGTATCTCCCATTTCGTCTTCATCTACATCCTCTTCAATTTCCATAATATTGTCCTCAAGTTCATCGCCCTTGTATAGACCCTCTATATACTCCTTCCACCTTTCTGCTTTCCCTTCTTTGCTTACAACTGGGTTTCCATCTGAGCTCTTGATATTCATACAAGTGGTTCTCTTTTCTCCAAAGGTCTCTTTAATTTTCCTGTAGGCAGTATCTATCTTACCCCTCGTGAGATAAGCCTCTACATCCTTACATTTGTCCTCTAGCCATCCTGCTTAGCCATTTTGCACTTCCTGTCGATCTCATTTTTGAGACGTTTGTATTCCTTTTTGCCTGCTTCACTTACTGCATTTTTATATTTTCTCCTTTCATCAATTAAATTCAATATTTCTTCTGTTACCCAAGGATTTCTACTAGCCCTCGTCTTTTTACCTACTTGATGCTCTGCTGCCTTCACCACTTCATCCCTCAAAGCTACCAATTCTTCTTCTACTGTGTTTCTTTCCCCCATTCCTGCCAATTGCTCCCTTATGCTCTCCCTGAAACTCTGTACAACCTCTGGTTCTTTCAGTTTATCCAGGTCCCATCTCCTTAAATTCCCACCTTTTTGCAGTTTCTTCAGTTTTAATCTACAGGTCATAACCAATAGATTGTGGCCAGAGTCCACATCTGCCCCTGGAAATGTCTTACAATTTAAAACCTGGTTCCTAAATCTCTGTCTTACCATTATATAATCTATCTGATACCTTTTAGTATCTCCAGGGTTCTTCCATGTATACAACCTTCTATCATGATTCTTAAACCAAGTGTTAGCTATGATTAAGTTGTGCTCTGTGCAAAATTCTACCAGGCGGCTCCCTCTTTCATTTCTTAGCCCCAATCCATATTCACCTACTACGTTTCCTTCTCTCCCTTTTCCTACACTCGAATTCCAGTCACCCATGACTATTAAATTTTCGTCTCCCTTCACTATCTGAATAATTTCTTTTATTTCATCATACATTTCTTCAATTTCTTCGTCATCTGCAGAGCTAGTTGGCATATAAACTTGTACTACTGTAGTAGGTGTGGGCTTCGTATCTATCTTGGCCACAATAAGGCGTTCACTATGCTGTTTGTAGTAGCTTACCCGCACTCCTATTTTCCTATTCATTATTAAACCTACTCCTGCATTACCCCTATTTGACTTTGTGTTTATAACCCTGTAGTCACCTGACCAGAAGTCTTGTTCCTCCTGCCACCGAACTTCACTAATTCCCACTATATCTAACTTTAACCTATCCATTTCCCTTTTTAAATTTTCTAACTTACCTGCCCGATTAAGGGATCTGACATTCCACGCTCCGATCCGTAGAACGCCAGTTTTCTTTCTCCTGATAACGACATCCTCTTGAGTAGTCCCCGCCCGGAGATCCGAATGGGGGACTATTTTACCTCCGGAATATTTTACCCAAGAGGACGCCATCATCATTTAATCATACAGTAAAGCTGCATGCCCTCGGGAAAAATTACGGCCGTAGTTTCCCCTTGCCTACAGCCGTTCGCAGTACCAGCACAGCAAGGCCGTTTTGGTTATTGTTACAACGCCAGATCAGTCAATCATCCAGACTGTTGCCCTTGCAACTACTGAAAAGGCTGCTGCCCCTCTTCAGGAACCACACGTTTGTCTGGCCTCTCAACAGATACCCCCCCGTTGTGGTTGTACCTACGGTACGGCTATCTGTATCGCTGAGGCACGCAAGCCTCCCCACCAACGGCAAGGTCCATGGTTCATGGGGGGGGGGGGGGGGACAAAAGTCATGGGATCGCCATATTCACATATACAGAAGGCGGTGTATTGCGTACACAAGGTATAAAAGGCCAGTTCATTGGAGGAGCTGTCATTTTTCAGCAAATTATTCGTGTCAAGAAAGTTTCCGACGTGATTATGGCAGCACGGTGGGAATTAACAGAATAATAGGACGGTAGTTGGAGCTAGACGCATAGGACAGCCCACTTCGGAAATTGCTAGGCAATTCGATATTCCGAGATCCACAGTATCGAAAGTGTGCCGAGAATACCAAATTTCAGGCATTACACCTCACCACGGACAAGGCAGTGGTCAACTACCTTCAATTAACGACCGAGCGCAGCGGCGTTTTCGTAGAGCTGCCAGTGCTGAGAGACAACCAAGACTGCATGAAATAACAGCAGAAATCAGTGTTGGACGTACGACGAACGTATCCGTCACGACAGTGAGGCTAAATTTGGCATTAATGAGCTGCGGCAGCAGCAAACCGACGCGAGTGCCTTTGCTACCAGCACGACATCTCCTGCAGCGCCTCTCTGCACTTGTGACCATGTCGGTTGGACCCTAGACAACCGGAAAACCGTGGCATGGTCAGATGAGTCCCTATTTCAGTTGGTAAGAGCTGATGGTAGGGTACGAGTGTGGCGCAGATCTCACGAAACCAAGAACCCAAGCTGTTAACAGGGCGATGTGCAAGCTGGAGGTAGTTCGATAGTGGTGTGTGCTGTGCTTACATGAACTGGCTCCTCTGGTTAACTGAACCTATCATTGACCGGAAACGCTTACGTTCGGCTACTTGTTCCCAAACGAAGATTATTTTTTTTTATGAGATTGCCCCATTTCACTCTGACGCTATTGTTCGCGATTGGTTTTGACATCATTCTGGAGAGTTATAGCGAATGATTTGGCCATCCAGATCGCCCGACATGAATCCTGTCGAACATTTACGAAACCTAATCGAGTGTTTAGTTCGTGCGCAAAATACTGCACCGTCGCAATTCTAGACGACAAAGAGGCAGTATCGCTCAATATTTCTGCAAGAAACTCCCAGCGATTTGTCGAGTCCATGCCAGGTAAAGTTGCTACACCACGCAGGGAAAAAGGAGACGTAACTCGATATTAGGACATATCCCACGATTTTTCTCACCTCATTGTACATAACCAGTAAAATTTGCGTTGTCACATAGAAAATATACGTACACAAATGTACAATAAAAAATGTTCAAATGTGTGTGAAATCTTAGGGGACTTAACTGCTAAGGTCATCAATCCCTAAGCTTACACACTATTTAACCTAAATTATCCTAAGGACAAACACACACATCCATGCCCGAGGGAGGATTCGAACCTCCGCCGGGACCAGCCGCACAGAAATGTACAATAACACAGTTTGGCCATTAAGAGAGAATAGTGAAACAGTGCAATATATCTAGTGTCATAAGACGTAATTGGTACTTCCAGTTGGAGGACAGATGATACAACGGTTATATGTATTTGGTATGTTCGCATATATTTATGTTGTGGTGTACCTGATGTAGTCACGAAACTATTTTGAAGTAGGCCGTAAACCAGTAGCAATCGAAATTCGTAGCGTAGGGATGATGGTGATACCTTCTGCAGAAACATTTTTTCTCTATTTGGGCTTCCTATTATTCATGTAAATAACTAGTGGTTGGATTTCCACTTTTCCCAATACTTTTTCATTCTATCAGTGCTACTGTTTCCAAAATACTAACCGCTTTGCCCTGGTTTTCGGTTTTGTTTGTCTCTGGAAATGATAATTGAAACTTAATTTCGAAATATATTTCTCTTCAGACTTTCATATTCCTCAACCTTCATCTCTTTCAAATCACTTCTGATTTCTTGGAGCCAATTGCATTAAGGAGATTTTCTTGTGGTCCACGTGTTAAAAAATCTTACATATCCTATTATCATTCATTCGAACCAGATGGAGGTAAAATGTCGTTCTATATATTACTACTGTTACAAGACACAAACTTTCCTTCCCAGGTGGTAGATCTCTTCTGTATACATCTTTAATTAACTGAAAGGCCATTTCCTTCTTCCTGACTTTGAATTTATTATCCACCCCGTCACTACCGTTCTTCTGTATTACCTCACCAAGACAGTGTTGACTCTTTTAATTTTTCCGAAGTACCTTTTCACTAAATTTGGACCATTTTTTTTATATTTTCGTATACGCCGATTGCATAAGATATTTTAAGTCCTGTTCTTCCTGCATTTGTCAAAACGATAATTTCTCTTCTTTCCACTGATATGTCTCGGAGAATTTTGCAAAGTAGCCGACAAAAGCAAACCTAGGAATTTTATGTGTCGGGTTTCTATAGCGTAACTGCATCTGGTCATGTTCCCAATTTTCTACAATGGCGTTCTATCCATTAATATTGATTACCGTAAACATAGAGTGCTAAACATCCTGCAGGCGTTAATTGGCGAGAAAATTGTTAATTGTTTTCAGTATATTCGTCATTTCACATTCCGTGTGATTTCCTTCCTTGTAGGAACGAATTTTATGTAATGATTAATTTTTTATATGTCGAAAGTGCTGGAATCTGCTCTAGATATCGCTATTGGTATGTCTTTCATACATTTTCTTACACTGGCAGTATAAATTAAAAACCAGTGTAGGGTACAAACAACTTGCTTTAAGGTAAGTAAAGCTCCGCTGGCTCAAAGAATCTAATTTCAGACAGGTTTCTTTAGGGTGAGCGTATGTTGACACAAAGTTTTGCGTCAGCGAGGTGCAGCCCGTTGATATTTCCCTGAGGTAGGATCCGCGGTATGGGCAAGTGGGGAAAAAAAGGTGACATGTGGAAGAATACGCCAGTATTGGACCGGTTTGATAAGACAAAGAAGCAATGGGTATTCAGTTTTTGAGTTTACGACATGTTTAAGTTTAATTAAAGTTTTATAAGAAATTTAGGACAGGAATGGATTCTATCACTTGATAAAGTCGAGCATTCATGTGGGAGAAGATGAAGGCAGGAATAAAATTGGAGTACTTGACAATCGCGGACTTGTACATGTGGTAAAAGTTTGGCAGCATAGAGAGCTAAGCTGCGAGGCCTATTCGGAAAGTAAGATCCGATCGCTCGTAAAATGGAAACCACTGTGAAATTCTCAAATGTTTTATTTGCAACAGTTGGCTACACTTTCCAGTTACTTCTCTATATAGTCGTCGTTCCGATTTACATGTTTGTCGTAGCGTTGTACCTAGTTTCCAACGCCTTCATAGCAGGCAGCTGCATGTGCTTCCTGCCCATTCTCTAAGGTGGTCTACAGCTGGTTGTCCGTGCTAGCTCATTGTCTTCATAACCAGCGGTTCATGTGAGCAGAGATGAAACTCAGGAAGAGTCAATTACGGGCTCTATTGAACGCTACAGGAGCATCTTCATTGCCCCTGCAGAGTGCGGCCGAGAACATGCAGAAGTAAACGCGCCACGCGGTGTAGCCACGCGGTCAAAAGCGCCTTTTCATGGTCTATGGCAGTTAGTTCCCATAAGACCTTAAAACAAATTTCCAAGGAAACGCATGACAGTTATGTTATGTTGGCTGCATGACATCAGGCGTAATCTCAACCAGGCCCTCATACTTGACGAAAGACACTATTGTTCTAAGCACCTTAACGTGCGACTGTGTGCTCGGAACTGAAAAGAGCGACGTGACGCGATCGACGCACATACTAGAGAAAATGCCGAACATATCTGTGCAAAGCTTCATCGGATTCTCACTGTGGTTTCCATTTAGCACACCATCAGCTATTACTTTCCGAATATCCCTCGTATGTTGACTATGGCAAGAAAAGAAAAGACGGAATCAACTGATCCATTCATAGCGATGAACTGGGGTGCCACTTTTCCTGAATTTAAATAATGTATAAAGGGCGACCAAACAGTTTCCGTTTGAAGATGTTGTTGTAGCACATATGCCCATGGAAACTCAATGCGGGTATATAAGATGCGGGTATAAAGGAGCCGACATGTAGGCGGGGGTTTAGTGTGGCCTTGAAACGGAAGGTTTTTGGTCACCCTCATGTAATTTTAGAATAGTGACAGAGAAAATAAGTGGCAGATCATGGGAATGCTGCAGGTCTGATTAGCAATAAGAACAAGTAGGTTAATGGAAAACTCATTGCGAATTGTTTGACAGCAACATTGTTACAGGTGGCTACGGACAAGGGTCTGATGTCGCACTACTTCAACCTGCACGTGGTGGTGCCCACGGCGTTTATACTGGGCAACGGGGAGTACCACATCGGCGAGGGCAGCACCATCTCCCTCGTCTGCATCATCGAGAATGTACGTAGACATAATTGGCCCATAGTTTAGGGGTTGTAACAAAAATATTCCAACAAACAAGAGGGTCTGTAGAGGCAGCCAGGAGAAAGAAACTGGGGGTAGGAATCCTTGTTTTGGAACGTCATCCAACGGCGCAAAGGAGGGAAGCAAAGGCGGGCGCAATCGCTACGACACCTCTTCGGCAGCAAACGTGACTTGTATCTTTGACGAGCTGCGAATGAAACTCGTCGCAATGAGCCTGGGAGCATACAGAACTTTAAGAGTCCGTCGTAAATACGGAACCCTATCATTATGCCGTGGAACGCGCAAAGCGTAGCAGCAGCAAAGGTGTCACCAACGCAACTTACGTTTACTATCGACAGGGTTGTCCGTCGGCTGCCCACTACAACTTAATATTCTAGTGTCGCTGGATGACGTTTCCGGACTTAGCCTCCTAGCCTCAATTTCTTCCTGACATCTATAAAAAACTTCGAAGTTTGTTGGTATATTTTTGTCAATATACACTGACGGAAAAAGAATCGCAACACGAAGAATTAGGCTAGCTGTGCAAGGTAAACGAAAGTTGTTAGGCGGTTTCTATATAGGAAAGATTGTGCATATTCATATTTCGCAACCTTCACGTAAGAGTCATGCTAGTACCACCACTATGAGGATGAAATAAAGTTTGCTTCAGCGCTACAACTGTAACGATCCAGAGTGATTGTTACCTTTGACATTAGATGTGGAAAATTGATGTTAGTCAAAAATGCCTTTAATGTGACAAAAACGCCATTATCAACACCTCACTGACTTTGAACGAGGTCGTCTAATAGGGTTACGAGAAGATGGATGTTCCTTCCGTGATACTCCAAAACGACTTGACAGGCATGTAGCCACTGTACGTGATTACTGACAGTTTTCATCACGATAATGTACTGTCGCAAGGAGACCGGGATCCGAATGATCACATCAAGAGGGAAGACCATAGTGTTCGACTTATGATTCTGCCTCGTCGTTCTGAATCTGCAGTAGCAGTTTGACCAGCAGTTGGCAGCACAGTGACACAAACAACTGTCACAAATCGGGTACGTCAAGGACAGCTACGGGCAGACGTTCTGTACCGTAAATTCAAATGGTTCAAATGGCTCTGAGCACTATGGGACTTAACTTCTGTGGTCATCAGTCCCCTAGAACTTATAACTACTTAAACCCAACTAACCTAAAGACATCACACACATCCATGCCCGATGCAGGATTCGAACCTGCGACGTAGCAGCCGCGCGGTTCCGGACTGCGCGCCTAGAACCGCTAGACCACCGCGGCCGGCGTACCGTAAATTCCACTGACCCGAAACCACCACCGTTTGCGACTTCAGTGATGTCAAGCGACAGCTCATTGGAGGACAGGGTGGAGGTCTGTTATGTTTTCTGATAAAAGCTGGTTCTACCTCGGTACCAGTGATGGCCGTGTGTTTATAGAAGAAGGCCACCTGAGGGGTCTACAACCAACCTTTTTGCATGCTAGACACATTGGACCTACACCTGAAGTTACGGTCTAGAGTGCGATTTCGTAAGATGGCAGGAGTACTCTTTCGCATACTTATGCAAATTTGTACACTACTGGCCTTTAAAATTGCTACACCAAGAAGAAATGCAGATAATAAATGGGTATTCATTGGACATATATATTATACTAGAACTGACATGCAATTACATTATCACGCAATTAGGATGCATAGATCCTGAGAAATCAGTACCCAGGGCAACCACCTCTGGCCGTAATAACGGCCTTGGTACGCCTGAGCATTGAGTCAAACAGAGCTTCGATGGCGTGATCTGGTACAGCTGCCCACGCAGCTTCAACACGATACCACAGTTCATCAAGAGTAGTGACTGGCGTCTTGTGAGGAGCCAGTTGCTCGGCCACCAGTGACCTTACGTTTTCAATTGTGAGAGATCTGGAGAATGTGCTGGCCAGGGCAGCAGTCGAACATTTTCTGCATCCAGAAAGGCCCGTACAGGACTTGCAACATGCGGTCGTGCACTATCCTGCTGAGATGTAGGGTTTCGCAGGGATCGAATGAAGGGTAGAGACACGGGTCGTAACACATCTGAAATGTAGCGTCCACTGTTCAAAGTGTTGTTAACGCGAACAATAGGTGACCGAGACGTGTAACCAATGGCACCCCACACCATCACGCCGGGTGATACGCCAGTATGGCGATGACGGATACACGCTTCCAATGTACGTTCACCGCGATGCTGCAAACAGAACCTGGATTCATCCGAAAAAATGACGTTTTGCCATTCGCCCACCCAGGTTCGTCGTTGAGTATACCATCGCAGGCGCTTCTGTCTGTGATGCAGCGTCAAGGGTAACCGCAGTCATGGTCCCCGAGCTGATAGTCCGTGCTGCTGCAAACGTCGTCGAACTGTCCGTGCAGATGGTTGTTGTTTCGCAAACGTCCCCATCTGTTGACTCAGGGATCGAGACGTGGCTGCACGATCCGTTACAGCCATGCGGATAAGATGCCTGTCATCTCGAGTGCTAGTGATTCGAGGCCATTGGGAACCAGCACGGCGTTCCGTATTACCCTCCTGAACCCGCCGATTCCATATTCTGCTAACAGTCATTGGATCTCCACCAACGCGAGCAGCAATGTCGCAATAAGATAAACCGCAATCGCGATAGGCTACAATCGGACCTTTATCAAAGTCGGAAACCTTATGGTACCCATATCTCCTCCTTACACGAGGCATCACAACAACGTTTCACCAGGCAACGCCGGTCAACTGCAGTTTGTGTATGAGAAATCAGTTGCAAACTTTCCTCATGTCGGCACGTTGTAAGTGTCTCCACCGCCGCCAACCTTGTGTGAGTGCTGTGAAAAGCTAATCATTTGCATATCACAGGATCTTCTTCCTGTCGATTAAATTTCGCGTCTGTAGCATGTCATCTTCATGGCGGAGCAATTTTAATGGCCAGTAGTGTATGTCATTCTGGTTATTCGACCTGTTGTACTACCCATTCATGATCAACATTTCAAGGGGTGTTATCCAAAAGGATAACGCTCGCCCACATACTGAAGCCGAGACCCAACATACCCTACAGAGTGTCGACGTGTTGCCTTGGCCTGCTCGATCACCTGTCTCCAGTCGAGTGCATTTTGGTCTCCAGCGCCAACCACAAACAGAATTAATCGACCAAGTGCACCAGGCAGGGAACTCCATCCCCCAAAGTGACTTCCGGCACCTCAACAACACAATTCAAGCACGTCCGCATGCTTGAACTCAACACTATCGCGGTTACACCTGTTACTAACGTCTCAGAATTTCACATTTGGAATGGCTTATCTCGCGCTTACGTTAACGTGTGATCATGCAATGTTAATCACTTACCAGATTAATGTATTCAGCAAATTACATTACTCTACATTAATTATTTTTAGTGTTGCTATTTTTTTCACTCAGTGTATATTTTCCTAAAGCTGGATGTATAAAATATATGTAGGGTAATGTTCTATCATTCTAAGATTGTTGGCGTATGTCATTGTGCTGCACTGAAAAATACCTGCAGCTAATTATAGAAACATTTGAGTAGATTATAGCCTGATAGAAGATTTCCTAGACAATAAACTTGAAAATGTTGTCATCATTGGTACAGTATCAGGCTCTTGCACACAGAGGCACTCCTGTCACACGAAAAGCACACAGGTAATAAAATGTGGAGATTATAAATGGGTTTACCACGTAAGTTTAATCGTGGTAGCATAACTTCATTAGTCTCCAAATATCAGTCATTGGTGCTTAATTTTTAACATTTTTATGCAGCGACAGCAACTGATATTGTTTATATAAGAATATACAGCCTACAGTTGCAGGTTAATTTTGTCGTTTACCTAGGTTTCAACGTTAGTAATAACGTCTTCTTCATAACATAAAATATTATTTGAATGTTTGCCTGAAACAAGCCACGTCCTAAGTCAACTTTATAAAACTTGATGCATAACCATAAGGTTTTGTCACTTCTATTAAACAAGCTGTAACAAATTCATATCAAGCCCATACAACAGGCTTAAAGTGAATTTGTTACACCTTGTTTAATAGAAGTGACAAAACCTTATGGTTATGCATCAGGTTTTATAAAGTTGACTTAGGACATGACTTGTTTCAGGCAAACATTTAAATAATATTTTATGTTCTGAAGAAGACGTTATTACTAACGTTGAAACCTAGGTAAACGATAAAGTTAACCTGCAACTGTAGGCTGTATATTCTTATATATCATTGGTGCTTGTAAATATTTTGATGTTGCTATAGCGTACATGATCTTGAATAACTTGGCCTAAAACAGTGTGTCAACAATAAACATGGAAGAAAAGTTATTTGTTTTT
The DNA here is from genome assembly GCF_023864275.1 of Schistocerca cancellata. Classification (NCBI taxonomy): domain Eukaryota; kingdom Metazoa; phylum Arthropoda; class Insecta; order Orthoptera; family Acrididae; genus Schistocerca; species Schistocerca cancellata. The sequence continues at coordinate 184,014,805 of NC_064631.1, read as the reverse complement.
CATTGTTTAAGGGTTGGGAACAGATTAGCGTTCAGAAACGCAACTTGTCAGATGTTTATAGAAATAAATTGATAATGCCATGAAAACGTACTCATAAAGCTAAAAGACATGGACAGCGTGTTTTTATCTAACAGTACGCTTCAACCGGAAACATACTGCTGTCGTGTGCATTGTGGAGATAGTACTCGACATTATGGGTCGTATGTATCTCTGTAAATTATCTTTCGACCCTCTATCAATAAATGGAGCAGGAGGAACCTCTAAACATTGCTAGAGAGAAGGTCAACTTCTTAGCTAAGATCACCTGTACACAACCTCTATTGTTGATTACCGGTTTCGCTAACCACAATTAATATTTTCAGACAGCTATAAAGCGTTACTGCGTGTCTCCTGTACCAGCTGTATAAGTACCCATAATAGGGGCGAAGGACGAGATAAATACTGTATTAGCAAGTCAACTTTGAAACTACAACAAACAGAATAATTCGCCAACTTGTTGTAATCCTTGTCACACAACTCCATCGCAGCCAGGGCACCGCGAATACATTTCATATACGCGGAATGTGTTCACTGCCGAGTCACTGACGTATACAACTGAAAATTCTTCAGAAATTTTTCAGAGAGGCGCGAAGGGAAGGAAGCTTTACTTCTTACAACAGATCAAAATTTATAGGGCTTTAGAGACCAGTCGGAACATATCTAGAATGAACAGACTGACATCAACCTTAGGAGATGCTCAGATTATTTCTGGAAATTCTTATAGGATGCTGATGGTTATTATAGGCACAGATGAAGTTTTGTTTACTCATTGGTCTTGGCATACATACATGGCCATGCTAAACTTATTGTGCAGTAATACCGGCTTTGCAACCTTATTTTGCATCTGCACAATAGCACATTCACATCATACACATTGTATGTCACCTCATGTAGAATTATGTGCACATACTTCGCGTGTGTGGATTTTACCTACTTCTCAATCACATTTATCATTTTCGACCTACATATATTCCTGTTTAGAGAATTGTCTTTGTCGTAACTAGGCCAATCACTTCATCTAGTTGTACACGTAGCTATGGATTATTACCTCCTTTTAATTTGCATTGCTTGTTTTAATTACATAAGGCTATTGAGATTACTATACATACTTCGTTTTAATTCGTCCTTTGTGGATACGCGTCATACAAGCCATACGATATCAGCTCCACAAACCAGTAAATTTGTACTCCAAAGCTCACCCTCTGTGTGGTTACGTACTTATCATTTCCCCGCTGTTGTAATCCAACCACCACGCTGGAAACTATGTTGTAGCATGTCACGACTTAACGTTACAGAGTGGGATTTAAGATCCTACTTGCTTTTCCAGTTTTAATATTCACTTGCTTTATTTTTAATGTTATCTTACTTCATTTGGTGAAATGTGTGCTTTCAGCACGTCTGAGAATGAGACTTTGTAGAAACTGCAACCACAAAAATCATTTTCAACAGCTATAAGCGGAATGACAACAATGAATTATTTATCCTTGCGGAATACATGGAAAGTAAAGCAGTTTTTGGTCTGAAATTTGTTTATCCAATTCAGTAATCGGTTTAGATCATTATGACCATGATCATATTGATCTAATACAAAAAGGGTGTTTACATTTATGAATAAGTGCATAACCAAGCGATACGAGAGTATAAGTTCATTCACATGACCTGAGAAATATCTGAGAAAAATACTTGTTCCCTTAAAGTTAGTAAAAGATGAGACAGAACCGAGTAAGCAATTACGAGAAATAGCTGCTCGATGGCGCGAGGGAGGAAGGGAGGGGGGAGGCGGTCAGTAGCACGTGGTCACGTGGTCTCCCTTTGTTCCGTCGGTGACCTCATTTCAGTAGCCAATATGGTTTGGATCGGAGCACAAATGGGATTTCACGTGTGTGCGTATTTTGGAAACAACCGATCTGTCACCGCCATGCAAAGAGCTTTTCCGAGCAACAAAGCCGTTTCTAATGCGAACACAATTCAGTCCTCAGCTTAGCAATCAGAGGAAACTGGTAGCACACTAAAAATGTATACTCATGACCGGCTTATATCCATCACAACTCAGAAAATGTGTGGCTGGTGGAGTCATCTGTTGAGCAATCGCCAAGGTGTTCTGCTCGAGGACACGCTGTTGCATGCGGCATTGCAGATCGCAGTGTGAGGATGATTTTGAATTTAGAATTGAATTTCAGTGCCTTCAACATAATGATAGTTCAAGAACTGATCCCAACAGACTATACCAACCACAGAAATCTTTGTGAGCGAATTCTTGCACAGAACCCGCTGTAGACAGCTTTCTTCAGCAGAAATGAGGCACATTTTTACCACAGTGCGCTGTGAATAAACAAAATTTTCGCTGCTGGGCTGATAATAACTGCAAGATTATTCACGATACGCCACTGCATTTCCCCGAACTAACAGTGTGGTGTCCTGTATCACTATATGGCGTTATAAGCCCGTACTTCTTTGAGGAGGAACATGTGACTGTGACAGTGGAGGGGTGGGGGAGGTGCTGGGGGGGGGGGGGGGGGCGGGAGGCGGGCACTTGACGTCTAGGTGTCACTGACCATATGCACAGTTCACATATGAATGTTACAAGGCCAGTGGAAGGATGTTTAAAATTCTAGGCAAGCCAAAATATGAATAATCGAAACTTTTATTAGAAATAGAGCTGTAGCATATAAAAGGGTTCACAGTAAAATATTAGTCTACTTTTTAAATGCCAGTTGTCAAATCGAGCGAGGTGACGCAGTGGTTAGCACATTGGACTTGCATTCGGAAGGACGACGTCTCAATCCCGCGTCCGGCCAACCTGATTTAGGTTTTCCGTGATTTCCCTAAAATCGCTCCAGGCAAATGCCGGGATGGTTCCTTTGTAAGGGCACGGCCGACTTCCTTCCCCGTACTTCCCTAATCCAATGAGACCGATGACCTCGTTGTTTGGTCTCTTCCCCCAAAACATCTCAACCCAAACAGTTGTCAAATAGGTGCTACATGGCATATAGCACATAATGAAACTATTGGATTGGTGCATAAGTGGGTAGTGTTTTTTCCAGTACTTTAATAAATATAACAGATAAATAGAAGCTTTAGTCATCAATAATATACTATATTCTCCTTCACTATTTGCAACAGTTTGCCAACGCTGGGTAACTTTTCTATTTTGTGATTGTAGAAATCACGTGGTTTTGAGGCGAAAATCTCATCGAGGCATGTTCGGAGTGCATCTTCGTCCAGAGAGAAATTTTCTTGAAGGTTGTTTGATAGAGAGCGGAAAAGATGGAAATCTGAGGGAGCAAGATGAGGTGAATAAGGTGGGTGCGGAATGACTTCCCAACCCAATTCCTGTATATAGGTTTTTGTCAGTCTAGTAGAATGCAGCGAGCGTTATCATGGAATACCATCACTTCACTCAGTCCTTCTGGCCGTTGTTCATTTATTGCGTCTACAAGACGTCTCAGTTTTCGAGAGTAAATGTCAGCAGTGTTGGTTACACCTCAGGGAAGTAATTCGTAGTACACCACACCGTCGCTTTTCAACCACATACATAAAACCATCTTTTGTGGATGCACACAGGTCTTTAGTCGAGCAGTTGCTGCTTTGATTGGGCTAAACCTTTCCTTTCTTTAGCTCACGTTAGCATGAAGACGCTATTTCTCTTCACTAGGAACTATGCAGGATATGAATGGTCGCTCTTCTTCTTGAGACAATTGACGAGGAGCAGGCAGAGATGCGCATGTGGCCAACTGCTGATTTTTGTGATTTTGGCTTAAAGCGTACAGTACCCACACACCCGATTTTTGAACCTTCCCCATTACATGCAAATATCGCACGATGGTGAAATGATCCCAGTTCACTACTTTTGCCAGCTGGCGAGTACAATGACGTAAATAACGGTGGACTGATGTGTTCAAACGATCTTCATCAAACCCTGAAGGTCTTCCTGAATGTGGAGAGTCACTAATGTCAAAACGATCCTCCGTAAATCGAGAAATCATTTTCTTGCCGTGCTCTCTCGAATAGGATTATCGTCATACACGGCAAAAGGGTTTTGGATGGCTCCGCTGCTTTCATCCTCTATTGAAATTTAACGGAAGAGTATGTCAGAAATGTTCCGATTTCTCCACTTAACTCTCCCTTTTCTAGCGGCCACAACTCCATTCACTATCTCCAACAGAAAAAATGAGAATATACGAAGATCATTCCAAAATAAATGCACACTATTTTTATAAAAGTACAGATTTCATTCTGCATGTGTGAAAGTTTACAGTGTGTAGATACATCCTTCCCGCATGTTTCCAAACTTAGTTCAACCTGTTCCCGTGAGTGGCGCCGTCACAGAATGTCTTTAAGATGGCTGCTACACTTAACGTTCGTCAGAAGCAACGTGCTGTTACAGAATTCCTGTGCTGTTAAAAAGAGAGAGTGGGAAACATCCACAAGAGGTAGAAAAGGGTGTATGGAGAAGCTGCTGTCGATCGCAGTACAGTTAGTCGGTGGGCAAGCAGGTTACGTGATGAAAGCGGCACGGCAATATTGAGGACTGTCCTCGCAATGGCAGGCCTCGTACTGCACACACTCCAGACAATGTGCAGAGAGTTAACGAATTGGTGACTGGTGACAAATGCATCACAGTGAACGAATTGTCACGCTACGTTGGGACAGGGGAAGGAAGTGTTTGCAGAATACTGAAAGTGTTGGCGTTAAATAAGTTTTGTGCCAGGTGGGTTCCCAGGATGTTGATAGTGGCTCACAAAGAAACAAGAAAAACGGTATGCAGCGAACTTTTGAAACAGTACGAGAATGGTGGAGATGAATTTCTTGAAATAATTGTGACAGGTGATGAAACATGTCTCCATCATTTTTCACCAGAGATGAAGAGGCAATCAATAGAAAGGCATCATGCAAATTCACCCAAGGAAAAAAAAATTCAAAATCACACCTTCAGCTGGAAGAGTTATGGCTACGGTGTTTTTCGATTCCGAAGGACTCTTGCTTGTGGACATCATGCCAAATGGGACCACCATAAATTCTGATGCATATGTGACGACACTGAAGAAACGTCAAGCTCGACTGAGTCGTGTTGGACCACATCGGCAAAAGTAGGATGTTTTGCTGTTGCACGAGAATGCATGGCCACATGTCAGTCAAAAAACAATGGAAGCGATCACAAAACTCGGATGGACAACACTGAAACACCCGCCTTATAGTCCTGACCTGGCTCCATGTGACTATCACCTCTTTGGGAAATTGAAAGGCTCTCTTCGTGGAACAAGGTTTGAAGATGATCACTCCCTTGTGCATGCTGCCAAACAGTGGCTCCAACAGATTGGTCCAGAATTTTACCGTGCGGTTATACTGGCGCTGATTCCAAGATGGTGTTAGGCAGTTGAGAGGGATGGAAATTATGTGGAGAAATTAAAATATTGTTCGTAAGGGATGTATTTACACACTTGAAAACTTTCAAACATGTAGAATGAAAGATGGATTAAAAAAAAAGTGTGAATTTCTTTTGGAGTGACCCTCGTATGAACTTAAATAGGAACAGTGAACTAAAAATAAAAAATACCAATCGATAAGTAAACCCATATCAACCAGAATACCGATATGCAAAACAGGAAAACTACAACGCTATGCACCAACCTAATAACCGAAAGCATACTGAGACACGAAAGCAGGCACTCTTTAATATGCTCTGTCTTCCTTTTTTTGGATCGATATGATGATGGTCGTAGCGACTGCGACTGGTTATTGAGATGAATAATAAAATTTGAGATCAAATTCTCTTTCGGTTTCCATGTATCCTGAAGAACTTTGGTCGAGCATTTCGTATTCACTTACACTCCGGCATACGGTGTAGCGCAGTATAGCAGTGTTGCCAGCCGGTACTCGAGTGACGTGACCCGCGTTGCCTGGGTGTGTGGCAGAGCGAGCCTGCGCCGCGGCCGGTGCAGTGGTGGCACAACGAGCGGCCGGTGGGCGGCGCCGGGCCGCGGGGCGTCTCCGTCATCACGGAGCCGGGCCCGCGCACCCACTCCAGGCTGGTCGTCTCCAGCGCCACGCGCGCCCACTCCGGCAACTACACGTGCGCCGCGCCCGACACCGAGCCCGACACCATCAACGTGTACGTCTCTCAAGGTGAGACCGCCGGCCAGTTATCTCCCCACCGCACCTCACTTCCCTCCCATTAAGGGGCTCCGGAAAGGCTCAAAATCATGAAAAGTTCAATTTTTACTTTTTTGCGTTTTCTGAATCTGCAGACTATTACCTTTTAATAGATATACAATTTATTCAATTCCGAAGACTACAACTATTTTTAAATTTTTTTTGAAATGTGTTCTACATGGGCGTGACCCACTGTGGCGCTGTTAAAGTGCTGTCAAATGGTGTTGTTATTAACGTCCGTGTTCATCAGGTACATTTTAGTGATGTGAGATAAAGTATGTGTTCTGGCTAACCTGTGATGGTTCAATATATATCGCTGGTGTGATTGTCGATTGTTTTATGTTTATTTACTCTGTCGTTATCTCGAAAATATTCGTAATTAATTCTGTTTCTTGAGTCTCTGTTTTGTTGAAGTATAATAATGAGTAAAAGTAAAGTTATTAGAAACCTCTGAAGGCTTTTAAGAAAAGGAGAAATGTTGGAAAGCCAAAGGTATGTGTTAGTACTGTAAACAATAAAGACAATAGGTTCTAACATGGTACGAGCGATGCTTGCTTTAGACAAGGAACGCCTTTGGGCTGCAGACAGGGCTGTAAAGAGTCTAGAAATACAAGCAAGAGTAAACAGGAGGAGGAACAAGAGGAAGGTGGAGGAGGAGTTTGCAGAGGATGAAGATAATCCATCTTATGGACCTGGAATGCACTAAAAAGTTAATCCAATCTTTGTCGCTCGATTCCCAAAACTTTTATTTTCTCATACTAATTACATGTTTTCTAAGGATCTTCCAAACATATTTGTTTCAAACTTTCAGTAAATGTTACACAGTACCTTCTGCATAATTTAACACAGCCTTTTTCCAAAAAACTGTATATTTTTGAATATATAAATAAAAAATTGCAAAAAAATGTTGTGAATTTTCATTACAATTTAATAACTGAACTAAAATTTTGTAAAATCCCTGTGTTAAGTTGTAGCCGATATTCCAATAAATAATCTGTAAAAAGTTCAACTTCCTACCTCAAATACTTTGTGAGGAAAGATGTAATTTATAAGCGTTATTTTAACATTGCAAGTATAGGGCGTTCCGGAGACCCTTAACCACCTTTCACACCAATCATCTCAGCACACCTAATGTCCCCTTACTAACCACCTGTACTTCCACAGAGACTCTCACCACACCTCATTTCCTCTTACTGTCCGCCCTGTTAGCTGAGTGGTCAGCGTAAGGGATTGCCATCCTATGGGCTCGGGTTCGATTCCTGGGCCGGCCGGGGTGGCCGAGCGATTTCAGGCGCTACAGTCTGGAACCGCGCGACCACTGCCATCGCAGGTTCGAATCCTGCCTTGGGCATGGATGTGTGTGGTGTCCTTAGGTTAGTTAGGTTTAAGTAGTTCTGAGTACTAGGCAACTGATGACCTCAGAAGTTAAGTCGCATAGTGCTCAGAGCCATTTGAACCATTTTTCGATTCCCGGCTCGGTCGGGGATTTTCTCCACTCAGGGACTGGATGTTGTGCTGTCTTCATCATCATTTCATTCCCATCCGGCGCGCTGGTCGCCCAATGTGGCGTCGAATGTAATAAGACCTGCACGCAGGCTGTTGGACCTGCCCCAAAAGGGGCCTCCTGGCCAATGATTCCAAACTCTCTTTTCTATTTCTTTTTTCCATTCCCTGTCACTCTTCACCTCTTCGCTCACACCTAGCCTCTCATCACACTTAACTTCTGCTCTCTATCTGATGTGTTATAGCCACTGTGTTACTCTTCCTCACTTCCACTCGCTCACTGTCTACCTGTTCTCTCACAGTTAGCCTCTCACTGCAACTCACTTCCCTTCTCTAACTGCCTGTTCTTTCACAGACCACCTCTCACCCCTCCTCTCTTCTGCTGACAACTGCCTAACCTTTCACAATCAGAATCGCTACACACCTCCTTTCCTCTCGTTAACCAAGTGTTGTCTCTCAACTAATCCTCCACTACACCTTTACTTTCTTCGCTAACTATCTGATCTCCCACAGCCAGCCACTGCATTACGTTACATTAATACTTAAAATTTTTGAAATTTTTGAAAACATGGTCAGAGATCTTAAAATTCGTTAAAATTTAAATTTAAAACAGTCTTGATCGCAATCTTGTTAAAAAAAATTTTTTATTGGAGTGAGTGACCGGTTTCGACTCTGTGAAAGATCACCTTCAGAATCTGTAAAGACATATTGCCAAAATAATATAGACGTTATAATAAGCATATGAAAAAATATATAACTAAGATAAATAGTAATAAATTACACCTGGAGCATTGGATGGACATTGCTAGATGAGTTCCATCGAACCTTGACGGTCATGTAACTGCTGACTGTGCATGGAGGGAACGGGTATTAATAGGGCTGGTCACACCCACCGTTCTGAGTATGACATCACAAGTATCCAATCAGAAAACACCTTCATGAGTAGATAACTTAATATATAACTACGAAAGAACAGATACAGTTGGAATACATAGCAATGTCAATTATTGATCATTATTTGTCAATCAATAAATAATAATGTCAAAATGGTTCATTGGTATAAAATAAGGGTTAGAGTATTCTGGCGTTTAAACTCAGAACTACAAAATCTACACCAAAGATTGTCGTAGCCCCAGCTTTTACGTGGATAATCGAGGGTATCCTTTGAAATGGCGTCCTGTTCCGCTGTGGTCGTTAGTGGTGCAGTCAAATATTGTACTATGGGGAGATACGTTGTATGTTACATTTATGTGATGCCATAGAAACACCGTATATCACTCCAATAAAAAAATATTTTAACGAGATTGCGATCAAGACTGTTTTAAATTTTAATTTTAACATTAATACTTCTTCCATAGATCATGAATTCATCATTTCATAATGACGTGGAACGTGTCACTTTAACATAAGTTTTCATTAGACAATATAATTAATTTGTTTCTGCAGTTACTACTTCATATCTAAAAATTCATCTGTTGAGTAGAAGGAACTGTCATTCAGAAATACTTTTAATCTGTTTTTAAACGTGAGTTGGCTATATGTCAGGCTTTTAATGCTATTTGGCAAATGACCAAATATTCTTGTGGCCTCATAATTCACCCCTTTCTGTGACAAAGTCAGATTTAACCCAGAATAGTAGTGAAGAACATCACTGCACACATTTCCCCTTTAACTACCTCAGTACAGAATACCAATATTCTAGTACGCCTTTTTCTTACTACATTAAAATGACTGTAAAACCTGAATAGGTTTTCTGTAAATATATGTACTTAAAAAAACGGTAGAATTCATCCAGAAACCCAGCAAATCTCTCCGTGACTTGCTGGGTTTCTGGATGAATTCTACCGTTTTTTTAATATTATATATATATATATATATATATATATATATATATATATATATATATATATATATATATATATATATATATATATATATATAATCTCGGGGAGGACTTGCTGGAGCCGGCCGCGGTGGTCTAGCGGTTCTAGGCGCTCAGTCCGGAACCGCGCGACTGCTACGGTCGCAGGTTCGAATCCTGCCTCAGGCATGGATGTGTGTGATGTCCTTAGGTTAGTTTAACAGCACGTGCCCGTCGACCTGGGACCGGACCGCAGCGACGCACGGATGCACGCCAAGACCGTAGGATCCTACGCAGTGCCGTAGGGGACCGCACCGCCACTTCCCAGCAAATTAGGGACACTGTTGCTCCTGGGGTATCGGTGAGGACCATTCGCAACCGTCTCCATGAAGCTGGGCTACGGTCCCGCACACCGTTAGGCCGTCTTCCGCTCACGCCCCAACATCGTGCAGCCCGCCTCCAGTGGTGTCGCGACAGGCGTGAATGGAGGGACGAATGGAGACGTGTCGTCTTCAGCGATGAGAGTCGCTTCTGCCTTGGTGCCAGTGATGGTCGTATGCGTGTTTGGCACCGTGCAGGTGAGCGCCACAATCAGGACTGCATACGACCGAGGCACACAGGGCCAACACCCGGCATCATGGTGTGGGGAGCGATCTCCTACACTGGCCGTACACCACTGGTGATCGTCGAGGGGACACTGAATAGTGCACGGTACATCCAAACCGTCATCGAACCCATCGTTCTACCATTCCTAGACCGGCAAGGGTACTTGCTGTTCCAACAGGACAATGCACGTCCGCATGTATCCCGTGCCACCCAACGTGCTCTAGAAGGTGTAAGTCAACTACCCTGGCCAGCAAGATCTCCGGATCTGTCCCCCATTGAGCATGTTTGGGACTGGATGAAGCGTCGTCTCACGCGGTCTGCACGTCCAGCACGAACGCTGGTCCAACTGAGGCGCCAGGTGGAAATGGCATGGCAAGCCGTTCCACAGGACTACATCCAGCATCTCTACGATCGTCTCCATGGGAGAATAGCAGCCTGCATTGCTGCAAAAGGTGGATATACACTGTACTAGTGCCGACATTGTGCATGCTCTGTTTCCTGTGTCTATGTGCCTGTGGTTCTGTCAGTGTGATCATGTGATGTATCTGACCCCAGGAATGTGTCAATAAAGTTTCCCCTTCCTGGGACAATGAATTCACGGTGTTCTTATTTCAATTTCCAGGAGTGTAGAAGCTTTCGAAATGTGGTGCTACAGAAGAATGCTGAAGATTAGATGGGTAGATCACATAACTAATGAGGAGGTATTGAATAGGATAGGGGAGAAGAGGAGTTTGTGGAACAACTTGACTAGAGGAAGGGATCGGTTGGTAGGCCATGTTCTGAGGCATCAGGGGATCAACAATTTGGTACTGGAGGGCAGTGTGGAGGGTAAAAATCGTAGAGGGAGACCAATAGATGAATACACTAAACAGATTCAGAAGGATGTAGGCTGCAGTAGGTACTGGGAGATGAAGAAGCTTGCACAGGATGGAGTAGCATGGAGAGCTGCATCAAACCAGTCACAGGACAGAAGACCACGACAACAACAACATCATTGTCAAATCTTTAAGTTTCTAGCCTTTATCTCTGAGTCTAATCACTTTTCTCCTTGGTTTATTGTACTACATGCTCAACTTACAGATTAAATAACGAAGGAGAGGCTACTAGCCTGTCTAATTCCCTGTCATACCTTTCAACTGTTACGACAGACGTTTGGAAGGTTGTAAATGAGTTACTAGTAGAAGTGAATCTGTGAGAACCGGTCGTGAGTCGTGACCAGGTAGCTCAGTCGTGAGGGTACTTGCCCACGAAAGTCAAAGGTTCTCGGTTCGACTCCCAGTCTGCTACAAAAGGTGAAGGTCGTGAACTGGAGTCCCTGTTTGGCACACAATTTTAATCTGCCAACTGCAAGCTGTTTAGCGTACAAGTTTTTCGTGGTGCCATCAGAAATCCAGCGAACATTTTTGAATTAATGTTTTCAAAGATTTTATCTAAATCTACAAATTCTATAAATGTAGGTTTGCCTTTCTTCAGTCTATATCCTAATATAAGCTGTAAAGTCAGTCACATGTTCATATATTCATCCAGAAACCCAAGAACTCTTCTCTGAGATCGGCATCTATCAATTTATCTATTTTCTGTCAGTATTTTGTTGCATTGACACAGTGCACAGTTTGTTTGATAATATTCACATGATTCAGCACCTACCTTCTTCTGGATTGATATTATTATATCTTTCTTGAGGCCTGACGATATTTTGCCTGTTTCATATATCTTCACATACTAGGTGGAAATGGTTGGTTCTCCCAAGGATCTCATTAAATTTGATGGAATATTACTAATCCAGGGCCTTGTTTCGTCTTATATCTCCCAGTGGTCATCAAATTTTTCACTATATTTAATCTAATCATCACATTTTTCCTCTTCTGTTCCTATAATATGGTCTTTAGGTTTGTTCCTCTTTTGTAAAGTTTCCATATATTCCTTCGACCTTTCAACCTTCCTTTCTTTGCTTTGCATAAGCACTCCATCTGAGCTCTTGATATTGATATAACTTTTTTATCTTTAATTTTCTCCCTAAAGATCTCTTTAACTTTCCTATAGGCTTAATTCATCTTTCTCATAGTCACACATGATTCTGCAGCCTAGCATTTCTTCGCAAGCCATTCCTCTTCTTCTCACCTGTCTCATTTTTTAGACCTCTGTACTTGCTGTTTTCTGCTTCTGATGCATTATTATATTTACCCTTTCGTCAGTTATAGCCAATACCTCTTTTTCTACTGAAAGATTGTCACCTTGCGTATTTGATCTTCTGCTGCCTTCACGATCTCTCAGAGTTGCCCACTAATCATCTATTGTTTTCTTTTGCACGCGTCAGTCAGTCGTTGCCTAACGATGCATTTCAAACCTCCAACACCTCGTTCTTTCAGTTTATCCTGGTCTCAACTTTTCAATTTATTACGTATCAGCCATTTCATTAGTTTTAATTAACAGTTTGTAACCATTAAATTATAGTTTGCGTCCATATGTGGCTCAGGAAATGTTTGCAATTTCACTTCTCGTTTCCAAATGTAATCTATCTCAAACAACAGTTAAACTGTGCTCTGTGTAAATTTCTAACGACGACTTCTCATTTCATTCTTTTTGTACAATTCAGGCTTTTCCTCCATTTATCCTTCTTGTCCTTTTGCTACGAACCAATTCCATTTACCTCGTCACACATTCATTGAATGTCTTGATCATCATATAAACTTGTAGCGCTGGTGGGGGTGTTGGATTTGTAAAAAAATGGTCAAAGGTGTGTGAAACCTTATGGGACTTAACTGCTAAGGTCATCAGTCCCTAAGCTTACACACTACTTAACCTAATTTATCCGAAGGACAAACACACACACCCATGCCCGATGGAGGACTCGAACCTCCGCCGGGACCAGCCGCACAGTCCATGACTGCAGCGCCCGAGACCGCTCGGCTAATCCCGCACGGCTTGGGTTAGTATATTCGGGCTACGATCAGGTGTTTACAATGTTCATAGTAGTGCATCCACATTCATATTTTCTTATTAATTGCTAGCACATAAGCACTGGTCCTCTTGCAGCTGAACATCACTAGTACGTAGTATATCTAACTTCAATCTTTTCACTTCACTTTTTAAATGCTCTAAACTACCTGCCTCATTAACAGATCCCAAATTCCGTGCTCTGACCAGTAGAACGACAGTTTTGTTTCTCCTCACGACAACAAGCTCCTGAGTAGTCTCCACCGCAGGCACTCAGTGGAAGGCCATTTTACCTAACAAATATTTTCACAGGATAATGCCGTCATCATTAAAACCAATAGCAGAGCATCATGTCCACAGAAGTTACAGGGGGTGCAAAAGAAAACAAAAATGCCCGTAAAATATTGACAGTAAGACTGACATGGGATTGTTCATTGTTAATTAACATTACAGGAAGTTCTGAAAATGGCCACCATTGACTTCGATTAACACTGTGATTATTTAAATGAACTGTTAGACACTTGCAGCGGCTCTGCCTAGGGACAGCAGCAAGGCCATTTTCTGGTGTTCTGCTGTAGCTCTTCCAGTATGTGAGGAATATTTGACTACAAACAGAGAGAGAGAGAGAGAGATCAGGCATCGAGGTGGCCAGGAGACTGCAGTGCCTCTGTTGATTGCTCTCTCCTAAGCGAACACCTAAACCATATTTCTCCAGTCATTATCCGTTTTCATCAATGGTCGATAACGTGGTCAAGGCAGCGTGTGCTGTTGCTCTATCTTGCTGAAAATATCCACTGAGTAAATCCACATAAGGATTCAACAGTTTCTGGACAGCGTTAACAGTTTGGGATCGTATTATGATGCGGACACTAGACGTTGCACAGCAAACAACAATATTGAGATTATGCAACGACTCCTTAATGTACTGTAACGACGTCTATTTCCTGATGCATAATGGCACATGTTCTTGAGTTCAAATATCCTAACAGGCTGGGCCTGGTCGCTTCTGAAGATATGAAAACTGAGGAGCCAAAGTTCTTATTATACTTTCCACAGAAATCCCCGATAGAGGACGAAATGCAAAAAGTTTGTCTGGACGCTTTATCTCGTACATTCTCTGTGATGGGCCGCTGCCCTGTTCATCAATAATGGTCAGTTTTGCGTCAGTCTTGCAGGGGTGGCATCCCTGACGCCGGCTACGAAGGCTTTTCACTTGTTGTGTGAGGAGTTAAGAAATTTAGATAGTAATTAATTGTTTTGCTTTATATTCTATAGTATTCACGTGCATTAGTGTTAGATAGACTTGATAAATTGGAGATTTCACTTTTTATATTCGTCTGAACAGGAAAAGCGAGTTTCTTATGACAGTTTCGCGTGTACCCTAATGTTTGTTTACATTCTTAACTGACGTTAAATACGCTGGATTATCAATTAAGTCAGTATCTAGGTTTCACACACCTTTGACCATTTTTTTACAAATCCAACACCCCCACCAGCGCTACAAGTTTATATGATGATCAAGACATTCAATGAATGTGTGACGAGGTAAATGGAATTGGTTTGTAGCAAAAGGACAAGAAGGATAAATGGAGGAAAAGCCTAAACTGTACAAAAAGAATGGAATGAGAAGTCGTCGTTAGAATTTTACATAGAGCACAGTTTAACTGTTGTTTGAGATAGATTACATTTGGAAACGAGAATTGAAATTGCAAACATTTCCTGAGCCACATATGGACGCAAACTATAATTTAATGGTTACAAACTGTTAATTAAAACTAATGAAATGGCTGATACACAATAAATTGAAAAGTTGAGACCAGGATAAACTGAAAGAATGAGGTGTTGGAGGTTTCAAGTGCATCATTAGGCAACGACTGACTGACGCGTGCAAAAGAAAACAATAGATGATTAGTGGGCAACTCTGAGAGATCGTGAAGGCAGCAGAAGATCAAATACGCAAGGTGACGATCTTTCAGTAGAAAAAGAGGTATTGGCTATAACTGACGAAAGACACAGCTGGCCCTCTTTGTGCATGATATACAACAGGCTCTAGATACAGGCTCCCAGGTTGTGCCATATTTCTCTACTTTCGAAAGGCATTCGACTCAGTTCCGCACTGTCGCTTGCTCCAAAAAGTGCATTCTTACGGTCTATCCGATGACATATGCGATTGGATAAAAGGTTTTCTAACAGACAGAGAACAGTATGTCATCCTGAATGGGGAGAGTTCAACAGAAACAAGTGTAACATCAGGTGTGCTCCAGGGCAGCGTAATAGGTCCGCTGCTTTTTACGATTTACTTAAACGATCTGATTGATAGTATTGACAGCACCTGAGCCGTGCGTGGCTCGTGTTCCCGCCAATTACGTATTTTACACCCTGTTTTTAATGTACTCCCACTTCACTACCTTAATTTAAATTACTACTGTCACTGAGTTTCTTCTCTGCCTGACCGTGAGCGGCGTTAGTAGCGCGTATAGATACATCACCTCTCGTAGTAACTTTGCTTGACTGCCTTTACTTCCCGATTGTCGTCTGTCATGCAGTCAGTTGGAAGAAGCCAGCAGGTAGTTCAGATTGCGAGTTCGGGTCTGCTAGTCAGTTGGAACGCGTCTGGAGCTCAGTCCGGACCTGCCAGTCGGGGAGTTGCAATGTGGCACTAGTGCAGTCGGGTTGAAGCAGCAGTGAGGTCTCCATCAACATGGCTCGCCCGACCATTCTCGCTATGGATCACTTGAGCCGGGCCACGGTCTTGGCGGATCGTCGGTCGGGCGTCCTACCGGACGAAGAGTTTTCACTCGCCGATCGTTCATGAGTCGGCTGTGTGTGTGTGTGTGTGTGTGTGTGTGTGCATCAACTCCCGATTGTCTTCCTGTGTGCTTAGTTTTGTTGGGTATCGTTCTGGTCTTCGTGCAGTGTTTGGCAAGTTGTGAGTGTAGTTGGTGTTATTTCCTCGCACAACTTGTTTTAAATATTGTCTGCATACTGGCAGGGAGTCGGTCGGTTGTTGCGGGCGAGCGAAGTTCTCAGCGCGGTGCAATCGCCTGGGGCCGCTGGCAGTCCCAACACAGTATCGGAGCGTGTGTGGAGCTGTCCGATCGCTATGAGGTTCGTGGTTCGCCGACTCAGGACGTCAAAGTTGAGTGGTGGTTTCAACTACCCAAGCTACGTCTCTTCATGTTGTGATCGTTTGTTTCGGTGGTTTGCTGTTGGGAAGGTTTTCCAGTGAGCAACATCGAGTGGCTCTTCCGCTGAGATTTAGCCGCCATGCGGTGCAATCAACTATATTGGTTGACTACGATTTGTGTGCACCAGTGGCCTTGTGGCCGTTAGTGTTCTGGTTACCTGCCCTGGCACTGATGTAAATTCAGGCAGTGTTCTTTTGAGCGAGTTAAATAATACCGTGTTTCAAATTTAAGTGCACCAGCGGAATTTCCTGCCTAGTGGCCGTTAGTGTTCTGATTACCTGCCCTGGCCACTAACGTAATTTCAGGCAGCATGTTTCCCTCACCTGTTGTCGCTGTCCAACATGAAGTGTCATTTTCACAGCTAATACGTACTCCATAGTGGATTATCACGTTTGTAACATTGCCGGTTGGGATTCTCATGTACTGATTAACGGGAAGCAAGTCTTTGTGCCGGTCAGTCCGTGGCTCCCCCCTGGTTGGGTTTCGACGGTTCAAGTACAGTTGGGCTGGCTGGCTGGCTGGCTCTGAGCACTATGGGACTTAACATCTATGGTCATCAGTCCCCTAGGACTTAGAACTACTTAAACCTAACTAACCTAAGGACATCACACCACACCCAGTCATCAAGAGGCAGAGAAAATCCCTGACCCCGCCGGGAATCGAACCCGGGAGCCCGGGTGCGGGAAGCGAGAACGCTACCGCACGACCACGAGCTGCGGACCAAGTACAGTTGGGCTCACCACCTGTCTCACCTAAGTGAACGAGGGCAGACCGACCTCCCTGGAGGACTTCTGAGTGCCACCGGTGTTTAATTATCTGTTGTCAGCTAATTTTAAATTTTAGGCTTGTGGTTATTTGTTTTGTTTTTTAAAATTTTGCAAAATTAATTATTAAATTTATCTTTCAAGCTTAAACACTGCAGCCTTCTGCATTTAAAGATCATCGTAAATTATTTTGAAGCTTTGAAATTTCATTGTGGCCATCAGCCATTTGTGTTGCACATTGTACATGTTGACTTTTGGGTTTTAAATGATTTTATTGCTATCTTAAATGAATTTTTGATTATTTTTCAGGTTTCTTTTTGGCCTTCTATGGTAATATATTCTAAAATTTCAGAAATTAATTGTGGCCATCAGACATTTGTATTGCACTTTGCGTACATTGTTTTTGTTAAC
Organism: Schistocerca cancellata; assembly: GCF_023864275.1. NCBI lineage: Eukaryota > Metazoa > Arthropoda > Insecta > Orthoptera > Acrididae > Schistocerca > Schistocerca cancellata. The sequence goes on along the minus strand of NC_064631.1, from coordinate 183,997,343 downwards.
TGGATTTTATCTTGTTAAGAATTCTTATTGCAGACCTTCAGTCGTGAAAGAGTTGCTACATTACAACAAATGACAATTAGAAGCAGAAACTGACCTCAACCCTCGGCCCTTTCCACAATCCTATTACCTGTTCTGCCCAGCGAGGTTTAGCGGGCCTATTACTGGAAGGCAAAAGGCCAGCATGTTTAACAACAAGAAATCTTAAAAATCAACAAGATAAAAATCCAATTAAGATAGCAATGAAATAATTTAAAGAAACAACATATGCAAGGTGCAATACCAATGACTGAGGGCCACAATGAAACTTCAAAATTTCAAAATATATTACCATTATCTTTAAAGGCAGAAGTCCGCAGTGCTTAAGCTTGAAAGATAAATTTAAAAAATTGATATGCAAAATTTTAAGAAACAAACAATAACCATAAGCCCTAAATTTCAAATAGCTGACAACAGATAATTAAACACCGGTGGCACTCAGAAGTCCTCCAGGGAGGTCGGTCTGCCCTCGTACACTTAGGTGAGACAGGTGGTGAGCCCAACTGTACTTGGACCGCAGCTCGTGGTCGTGCGGTAGCGTTCTCGCTTCCCGCGCCCGGGTTCCCGGGTTCGATTCCCGGCGGGGTCAGGGATTTTCTCTGCCTCTTGATGACTGGGTGTTGTGTGATGTCCTTAGGTTAGTTAGGTTTAAGTAGTTCTAAGTCCTAGGGGACTGATGACCATAGATGTTAAGTCGCATAGTGCTCAGAGCCAGCCAGCTAGCCAGCCCAACTGAACTTGAACCGTCGGAACCCAACCAGGGGGCAGCCACGGACTGACCAACTCACCACAGAATACCAACAACATCTCAAATGGTCATCAGTGAAAATAACACCAACGACACACACAACCTGACAAACACTTGCACAAAGACCTGAACGATACCCAACAGTAACTCAACACACACGAAGACAAATCGGGAGTCGATGCACACACACACAGCCGACTCTCGAACGATCGGTGAGCCCATAGCGTCGTTCGGTAGGACGCCCGACCGACGATCCACCAAGACCGTGACCCGGCTCAGGTAATGCGTGGCGGCAATGGTCGGGCGAGCCATGTCGACGCAGGCCTCGCTGCTACTCCAGCCCGATTGCACCAGCGCCGCATTGCACATAGGCGACTCATGAACGATAGGCGAGCCAACACGCGTCCTCCGGTTCGACTGCAACCGACTGTTAGGTCTGGACTTCGCTCCAGACGCGTTCCAACTCACTGGAAGACCCGAACTCGCAACCCGAACTCCCTTACAACAGACAAGGACCGGGAAGTAATAGGAGTCAAGCAAAGATACTATGAGAGGGGATATATCGATACACGCTGCTAGCGCCAGTCGCGGTCAGGCAAAGCAGCAACTCAGTGACAGCAGTAATTTAACGTGGTGAGGTGGAAATACGTTAAAAACAGGGTGTAAAATACATAACTGGCGGGAACACGAGCCACACACGGCTCAGCACCATTAGACTGCTTGCCGATGATGCTGTAGTCTACAGGAAACTAGTATCACACGAAAATTGTGAACAAAGCAATGAGGATTTGCAGAATATAAATGCGTGGTGTAATGACTGACAGTTATCTCTCAATACTAGTAAGTGTAACCTACTGCGTATAACAAAGGGAAAATCCCCGTTAATGTAAGAGTACAAAATAAATGCCCAGTCTTTGGAAGCGGTAACATCCGTCAATTATCTGGGTGTCAATATTCGAAATGATCTCAAATGGAACGATCAGATTACACAAGTAACTGGTAAGGCGAACTCTAGATTGCTGGTTATTGGTAGAATCCTGAAGCGATGCAGTCCTTCAACAAAGGAAGTTGCTTACAATACATTATTTCGTCCAGTCTTAGAGTACTGTTCTTCTTATAGAACCCTTACCAGTTGGGTCTGATTCAAGAGATTGAGAAGGTCCAAAGAAGAGCCGCAAGATTCGTGACTGGTAGATTTAGCAATCGCGAGAGCGTTACAAATCTTATAGAAAGTTTGAAGCCGTACACAATTTCAGATAGACGATGCGCTAAACCGAAGGGGTTGCTCACTAAATTCCAAAATCCTATCTTGTCCGAGGATGTAGAGCATGTAATATTACCACTAACTTTCAAATCGCGCAATGATCACCATTCGAAGATAAGGGAAATTAGAGCTCGTACTGAGGCGTTCAGACAGTCGTTTTTCCCTCGCGCGATCCGCGAATGGAACTGGCGGTGGAGGGGGGGGGGGGAGGGTAATATGACTTTGGCGCGAATAGCGCCCTCTGTCACACACGACTTGGTGGCTAGCGGAGTATATATGTAGACGATGTAGTCTTATAGATATTGTCCTGATAAGTTTTATTTTCCCACCTGATATAACTGTCATTGTTTTCAGCAGTTTTATATACTATAGGCGATCCCGATGGAGGTGGGATAGTTACGACGAGAGGACGACAGATGGCTGAGAGCTGAGGCAGTGTGGCAGGCCGGTGAAGGCCCGGAAGGGTGCGGCTGTCAAAATCAATACTTTATTTCCCTCTTATGTATTGGTGTGCGATAGCGACAATGCCTCCATGCCACGGGAAGAGTCAGGCGATTTCCAAGATGACACCCACCATCCAGCCAGCTGGTTGCAACGCGCACGCAACCTGGTTTGCTGGTGCTTGTGTTCTGTGTGTGGCATGTGACCCTGTTATGTGAGTTACTCAATGAACACCTTTCGCCAGCCGCATGCTCTGGATGACTGCAACTGAGAGGCCTTTGATGCACAGCACAGAGGCGCGCTCATCATGGTGACAGAAGATTCCTGAGCAGGAGTCCGGCTGCTGCTGGAGTGATCCCGGAAAGCCCGCTTGGCTGCGGGAAGTAGGTTCAGAAGGTGAACATACTGTGGGAATCTGGTGCTGTGACGGAGACCTGTACTCGTGGTGGCAGCTCCATACTTTTTTTTTAATCTCATTTTGTTCTCTTTCGTTCGTTGTATCTGCTCGGGGCGGACGTCGTAAGACACCCGTTTTGGTTCGTTGTTGATCGGTGAACTCAGTTTTTTTACTGCAGAGGGCAGCTAACCCTCTGACCGAACACGCTGAGCTACCGTGCCGGCTTATGTGGTCTCCCCATCTGCCGTAGCATCCACTCTGTGGTAGAAAAGCTGGGCTGTGTACGAAACTGCTGTAAAATTACCGTTATTTGTGCAAAGCAGCAGCCCATCTTTGACGCCAATTCCCCACTTCCAGTGACGTAGACGGAAACGCCACCGAAACCCATTGGTGGAGAAATAGCCTTGCCTGAACTGCAATAATTGTACTTTACCACTGCAGTGTCATGTTTCACCAAGCAGATCTGGCCCGTCTCACAATAACTTGACAGATTTGTTGCTGTAACCAAAATGACAACATCCTCCACTCACCAGTTAATAGCAGTCACTGCAATATTCCTCCACATATTCTCTCTGACTTGCCCATATAATGACAGCGGCACTACAGTACCAACACGAAAAGTTCATGTTGCCTAAATGTGACAAGTCCAGCTCAGTGGCTCGTTCAGACTGTTGCTGCTGCAACTAATCACCACAGATATCTGCCTGACGTGGTTGCAGCTATGGCACATACATGTTTGTTGTAAGGGCACGCAAGCCAAGGGAAGACGATGATCCATAGTTCGTGGGGGTGCGCGGTTAAATATGTCATTAGGGGTATTTTCATTCTCTTTCCATGTTAAGCGCTTTAAAATCTATTGGCACCTCCACGGTATTCTTCAGGATTTTCTCTGGGCACCTTTGGGACTCGGTGATGAAGGTAAGGCATGTCCATATTCGGCTATAAAAAGTGTGTAAGTGGTGCGCCAGGTGCAGTCAGCAAGTGACACTGCAGAGACTTGCGGTCGCCGCTCCCGTTAGCAATCACGCTTCATCCGATCGTTCCTGAGCCATCGCTGCAAATCACAGCCTCGCTCATGTCCACGTCCACATAGAACTGACGTCATATTTAAGGCGATTTGGGTCGCTCCCGTAAGAGTCCTGGGATAGCTCGGGTCGTTAAGGCGACCGCTCGCGAAAAGCGGGAAATCCGAGTACGATTCCAACATAAATTTTCATTTGTTCTGCAATATTCTGCAACTGATGCAGAACCGTAATCGAAAATTGCAAGTCCATTCTTCATTCAGTGTGACCACAGATCGTCAGCGAATTGTCTCAGGCACTACACTACCGTACAACATTTATGGATGACTCTAACACTACGGTCCCTTTTCAAAGAGCCTTTACTGATGAATAGTGACAATCAGTAACTAACTGTGACAAATTTCCTTTTGAAATACACCAGTAACAAGATAAAATTAAACTATCTGCAGTGGATGTAGAGTGCATATCCTAGAAAGTACATTATTTTTTTAGATAGTAATTTGGTTACTTAGTTATTCATTCATCCCCATACCGTTTCTACAGTGCCATTAGTCACAAATGAGTAAACGATTTAACATATTTATAAATTAACTAATCCACATGCCCCGAAAAAGAACTACATACGGCGCGTCAATTTAAATACTGTGTATGACGTTCTTTTATATCTACACACTTAAAAACCTAACAAATACTGCTAATTCCAATATTCCAGTACTCCTTCTTTAACTCATTGCTGGTAAGTACTGATTGTGTCGGGGCGGATTGCTCTCTCACTATACTTTAAACAATCTATTCACCTAGCTGCATAGGCTTCAGGTTGTCTGCCCCTTCAATCTGCAGTGGTAGATACTGGCGTAGCTGACAAAATCAATGTTGACGAAAATTTGACTAATTACCTACCACGCAAAGGCAACGTAAGTCCAGTCCAGGGGTAGTAGCTGAAAGTTAGTTAAACTATCGAATGTTCGGGATTTTTGCATGACTCGTATGAAAAAAATGTCTAAAATTTCCTTTAAGTTTGTTTATTGTCTTTAAAACAAGACAAATGGCTATCAAGTCCGTATGTAATATCCCGACGTCCAGAATGAGATTTCCACTCTGCAGCGGAGTGTGCGCTGATGTGAAACTTCTTGGCCGGACCGAGACTCGAACTCGGGACCTTTGCCTTTTGCGGGCTAGTGCTCTACCATCTCGATGTCAATTATGCAATATTACTGACTGTCTCTGTAACAAGTTCACACCCAAAAGCAGTCAGAAAATATTTAGCCCGGCTCGGTATTTGAAACGTCCTAAACAGTCGCTGACTCACGACTGCCTGCGAGTTAACACAGTCAGTCGTTCAGTCGACTTCTTGTAAAGAAGCTCGCCATAATGTCCCGTTATCTGCACGAAACATTCCACGTGGAGTTTATGGACGACATGACAGATTCACACGCGAATATCTCCTAAAGTAAACTACTCACAACGCTCAATATTTCACAAAATACTCAGTACGGCTACAGCCGCTCTTCATCAACGACATGAGAACAGATCAAACGTGCGAATTTCCTGATTCTGGTACAAATTTGGTCAGTCCACCTTAACATAGGTGTAGAAGACAGCTCCCGAGCGACTATCTCGACTCATAGATCTGAGGCCCAAAGCCTTACTTAAACGCACGGGAAATGCTGGATTCATATAGGTTAGTATATTAAGCAGCCAATCAGTTCATCTCGAGCGGTATTTCTAATGTCAGCCAATCATGTTACCACAAGTAATTTAGAATAGAAATTTCGTATTTCTGAAACTAAATAAAATTTAGACAAAATACACTTCTAGCTGACTTTTATGAAATCAAGCTCACTCGTAAATACGTCACAAATTCCACTATTGCGCAACGACTTTGTCACTCTTGCATTAGGGTAGTTTTAATACAATATCACATTCTCCCTTTACATATGTCCTCCATTCACCCTGTATCTCTCCAAAACACTCACACAACCCAAAACGCGATGAAATAATAATTTTCCAAAGTCTTTTTGATTACATCAGAAATGTGTGGTAATGAAACTAAAGAAATTTCTAAAAACATAGATTATGTGAACCTATCCTCTCGATAGTCGCAGACTTAAGTTTCACAATTCCAGCACGGTCATTATGTGATTTAGGTAAATATTTATTCTACGAAAATATCGACGTCGTTGATTTAAAATTTCGACAGTATGGTAGCGTTGTCCATACAATTTGGCATAATGAGTATGAAAAAGATCGAGTAATATTTAATACAGAGTATGTGTAACGTATTTCACGCAGCATGAAGCAAGTACACGGCTCACCTGGCCCAGTAGCCACTGTCAGCTGTGCGAGAGTGAGAACCAAAATCTGCTCTCCTCCCAGCTCCACGGCAAGCTACGCTTTCAATGCAAGATGACAACTCGTAATAATTTGCTACGTTAAAAGATGCTGCACACATTGCATCCAATGATGCATGCACCTTTACTTACATACGTGCACACACACGCACGCACACAATCACACACCCACACACCCACACAGTAATGCACACGCACTCATGTACTCGTAAAAGCACACTCAGATCACTAGACTATGAGCTGAAGTATAACGATACTCAAGCCTTTCCAAAATATCCTTACGCTTTCCCCTTCGAGTGTCTGTATAGCTTCTTGGTAATTTTCCACAGAGAATGTCAATTTGAGATCAGAAAAGTAAACCAGATACTCATATAGCGCACCATTAGCTACTATGAAAACGTTTATTATTGCTACCAATTTCTCTTCTTACTTATTACCATCATGCACAAGAAATTTTTCAATTACATTATCTGTGTGGGTGCATACATGACGTTCCACCGCAATTAAAGTGTTTAAAAAGTAAAGAAAAGATAAGGAAAATTGATCCTCCCAACATGGTACAAAGAATTTGAACATGAGATACGTGTCACTAATATAATAGTGTGTAGCATTCAGCTGCTGGACGTTTATTAGCTGATGGCGGAATGTCGCTGTTTGGCATGTGAACCACGGCATTTTGCTTGCTGCAGTAACACATGTGCTATAAAGAGATGTGCCAAAGCCTTATCATCCCCTGGTTAACTGAGTGTTGGAACACATTACTCCAGTAATTAACTATCTTTGGCATGTGTTCAACAAGTGCATGATACTTTTCTGGAAGTGGGTGGGACCAGACGTCTACAAAAATCTCACGTAACTGCGATTCTCTGTGTGTCGGTGATATGTGGGCATGCCAGGTGTGTCAAGCAGTTCTCCTCCTGAGAGATGCCACGAACGCCGTCTGGCCCGTTGAAACTAAACTTAGGGCGGAAGAAATCAATGAGTAACATGCGCGACACAACTACATCTAATAGAGAATGTATATGCGAGGAGATAATGATAGTGAAATAATTCTGTAAGCTCGTAGAATCAAACGCTCAATCTTAGCCTGAGAAGGGGTTATAACGGTTTGATTCATCACAGTGAAATCACTGCAATTAATAAGTTTCTGCTTGTTTTAGCAGTCTATCCTGTTCTAGCAGGATGCGCGCCATTTCATGTTGGTACATTCAGACAGAATTCGTGAAAGAAGAGATGCTAATATGGTTCATTTAACAGAAGATGTGACATCATCGACTTGCTTGGATATTTGCACAAGTACCTTAAAATGAAATTAAGTGAATAAAGCCAGGATAACTTCATCACATTTCAAATTATTCGAAAATCAGAAGCAAAGAATTATTTAACGAGACAAACAAGTAACTATGTATTACACTAGTCCCTTTAACGCCAGTGATTTATTAGATTCGTTGTTTCAGGAACATATGGTTCAAATGGCTCTGAGCACTATGGGACTTAACATCTATGGTCATCAGTCCCCTAGAACTTAGAACTACTTAAACCTAACTAACCTAAGGACAGCACACAACACCCAGCCATCACGAGGCAGAGAAAATCACTGACCCCGCCGGGAATCGAACCCGGGAACCCGGGCGTGGGAAGCGAGAACGCTACCGCACGACCACGAGATGCGGGCTCAGGAACATAAATGATCAATTCTTTTTAAGCGAGAGTATGCTTCTTAGATAATTCTTTTGGTTTATATAAGTACATGTCTGACAACTCAAATTTGACATATTTACACTCCTGGAAATTGAAATACGAACACCGTGAATTCATTGTCCCAGGAAGGGGAAACTTTATTGACACATTCCTGGGGTCAGATACATCACATGATCACACTGACAGAACCACAGGCACATAGACACAGGCAACAGAGCATGCACAATGTCGGCACTAGTACAGTGTATATCCACCTTTCGCAGCAATGCAGGCTGCTAATCCCCCATGGAGACTATCGTAGAGATGCTGGATGTAGTCCTGTGGAACGGCTTGCCATGCCATTTCCACCTGGCGCCTCAGTTGGACCAGCGTTCGTGCTGGACGTGCAGACCGCGTGAGACGACGCTTCATCCAGTCCCAAACATGCTCAATGGGGGACAGATCCGGAGATCTTGCTGGCCAGGGTAGTTGACTTACACCTTCTAGAGCACGTTGGGTGGCACGGGATACATGCGGACGTGCATTGTCCTGTTGGAACAGAAAGTTCCCTTGCCGGTCTAGGAATGGTAGAACGATGGGTTCGATGACGGTTTGGATGTACCGTGCACTATTCAGTGTCCCCTCGACGATCACCAGTGGTGTACGGCCAGTGTAGGAGATCGCTCCCCACACCATGATGCCGGGTGTTGGCCCTGTGTGCCTCGGTCGTATGCAGTCCTGATTGTGGCGCTCACCTACACGGCGCCAAACACGCATACGACCATCATTGGCACCAAGGCAGAAGCGACTCTCATCGCTGAAGACGACACGTCTCCATTCGTCCCTCCATTCACGCCTGTCGCGACACCACTGGAGGCGGGCTGCACGATGTTGGGGCGTGAGCGGAAGACGGCCTAACGGTGTGCGGGACCGTAGCCCAGCTTCATGGAGACGGTTGCGAATGGTCCTCGCCGATACCCCAGGAGCAACAGTGTCCCTAATTTGCTGGGAAGTGGCGGTGCGGTCCCCTACGGCACTGCATAGGATCCTACGGTCTTGGCGTGCATCCGTGCGTCGCTGTGGTCCGGTCCCAGGTCGATGGGCACGTGCACCTTCCGCCGACCACTGGCGACAACATCGATGTGCTGTGGAGACCTCACGCCCCACGTGTTGAGCAATTCGGCGGTACGTCCACCCGGCCTCCCGCATGCCCACTATACGCCCTCGCTCAAAGTCCGTCAACTGCACATACGGTTCACGTCCACGCTGTCGCGGCATGCTACCAGTGTTAAAGACTGCGATGGAGCTCCGTATGCCACGACAAACTGGCTGACACTGACGGCGGCGGTGCACAAATGCTGCGCAGCTAGCGCCATTCGACGGCCAACACCGCGGTTCCTGGTGTGTCCGCTGTGCCGTGCGTGTGATCATTGCTTGTACAGCCCTCTCGCAGTGTCCGGAGCAAGTTTGGTGGGTCTGACACACCGGTGTCAATGTGTTCTTTTTTCCATTTCCAGGAGTGTATTTATTTGACTGCTGCAGAAACTTACATATTCATTGCTAGAGATTTTTCCACACTCTGGTTGCACAACCTGTGACCACTGTGCCCTGAGACAGCCTGCTGTAAGTGGGTACTTTGTGAGAATGTATTCCCCTGTTCCTATAATACAAAAACATTCAGTTTTCCCCTACATTGAATATTGTATTTTCGCAAAAACTTGATTCTTTTTGGGATAATAAATCGAAAGTCTGTACAGAAACAATGCAGTTTCCTGTTTCATAACATTACTCTTACCTGAATTCATGCTCTGGCCTAGATAAAAATATTATTGTACTTCTGGTATGCTGATTTTGCAGAAACTACAGGACATTGTAGGAGCTGTTGTTCTCTTCTTCACTGGAAGGATCTCCAGACAAGAATATTTGTTCCTGCTGATTACTTATTCTTTACCCGTAAGGTGTTATCTTTTCCATAATTTTTTCATTTTTTCTGATTTATGGCCCCTGGAACTCTTTTTTTCGCTAACAAATACTTTCTCATTCAATGTTTTTTTGTCTCGTTTTCAATGAACCATACTTTTACCTGTATGTACATATTAGACAGTGATAAACTTCAGTAGCTATGAGTAACTACGGTTCATTCTCTTTGTCACTGAATTGCTTAAGAGCGAGAAACGATTTTCAAAAACCTGTTCTAGTGGACGTCTCTGTGTATATGAGACTTTTTTTTCGAAAATTCAGTTTTAATGACGTTGAGGCCTGAAAGTCTTCTGTCCACATCGTTACCAGTAAAAGTTTTGATATAAGAAAACCTTTTAAAAACGTAAGGTGTGTAGGTTACTTATGAACTTGCTACTGTTGAGTGGATATCTAAGAAATAATTTCCTTGTTTTAGAGAGTTGAACTCCCAGGCGCCTAAGCAGCTAGTCTGTAAGAGTGTTCTTCTCCTTTCTAATAGCAGAGCCAGAGAATCGCACCAGTCACGGCGAATTACTTTTCCTTTAAAAAACCAGGGTTATGCCAGTTTTTTGAGGATGCCTTGCTGTTAGAACCATCATCGGCAGATGCGATCGCTAGCAAATGCTTAAGCGGTGGCGTTCGGCTCAAAGTCTTAGCGCCAATGACCTGCTTTAAATTCCTAACTTTCCGCAGTGTCTCAGTAGACTAAGGGCATATGACGCTGCTGATGGTTATCCGTCCGTGGAACGGAGCCACATATGCTGGGATGTTGCATCGGACGGCAATGCAGGATTCCCCACAACGGGCATTTCCTGAGCACCAAACCGATTTTTACATTAGCTTCTCGTTTCCATTGGGCATTATAATATGGCATGGTTGCTTAGATCGGATGACAGCAAAGTAGAACATAGGCGAGACAACCAGGCCTAATACATTCTGTATATACGAGGAGATAATGGAAGAATTCTGTTTACGTGTCGCGTCAAATCTGAGTAATTTCTCGAGTTACCTATAAATAAACTCTAAGAAAAAACATGCGCACCACGAAGAAGTTATGCGAATGGTCACAAACCGTTATTGATAAAGATAAAGACGGAAAATGCAAAATTGAAAACTTCAGTGGCTAATGGATGAATATGTGACGCTGCAGCGAGCGTCATTTCACCGAGCAGCTGGCAACGATAGTAAACAGGTGACATGTCGATATCAGAGCATAAAGTCCTTGCGAATTTCATTCCGTGTGCCCTGCTGCATTGTAACTATGCCTCGCAGAGAGGCGCGCGAACAATACACGCAGATGACAGCATTTTGTGCTCAAAGAAGCCGGTTGGAGTAATCGCCGACTCGCTCGACGTTAGAATAGGAGCAATGCTAGCTTTCGACAATGTTGGTAGGAGTGGCTGAACCATGGCCGAACACAGCGGCTAGAAGGAAGCGGTTGATCTAGGGGGACGACATAACGTGAGGACCGAGCAATCGTCAGAGAGGCACCCAGAGCCCCGCATTCCTGGTGCTTCACTGACGACAAGGATCATTAATAGGCGGCTCACAGAAAGGGGGTGGAACTCAGTGCGACCCTTGCTATGAGTGCCATTGACGTCTGCACACCAACTAGCCCCTTTACAGTGGTGTCGGGTGCAGTCGGCCTGGAATCTCATTAACTGGAGTTGAATTGTGCTTAGTGATGAGTCCCACTTCGAACTGAACCCTGATGGCCAGTGAAGGCGTGTATGGAGACGTCCTGGACAGCAGTGGGATACCAACCTGACTCTCACCTGTCATACGGGCCGACAGCCACTTCACAGTAGGAAGCCTTTGGATGTCATTGATAGTCTGCACCCTTACAGCACAGCGGTAGGACGACCTCCCGCACTGGGGGAGAATTTCTACAGCTTGACATTGTCCTTGCCAAATTCTAACTTATCCAGTGAGGTCATCGGATTTGTCCCCAATTGAGAACATGTGGAGCTTTATGTGCTGGGTCCTCAAACCAGCTCGTGATTTTGGCGATCTAACGCACGAAATGGACAGACTTGGCACGCTGTCCCTCAGGTGGACATCCAACAAGACTATCAATGAATGCCAAGCCGAATAACACCTTGAATAAGGGTCAGAGGTAGACAACTTGTGACTGGCAGCCGTACCTTATCGTTATGTCACGCTGCTAGAAATTGTGTCCATGACTGCACTGGTTGTGTATTACAGAGTGCGGACTAGTACGCGTTGTACCATGCAGCCACAGTTACAATATGCATGGTTTCCTCCTAGGGGATAGTGCTGTTCCTCATACATCATGCCCTAGCGTCCTCTCCTGCCATAGTAATTGGTAATGTCGTGTCCGATTCACTTCTCTTGCTGACTCATCTTGTAGTGGATGTGATACAGCGTTGTGTACAATGGTTCCGTGTTCGAATCTAGAGCTTGCTGCCGACATGGTGCTTACTTGCGGAAAGACAAATAGCAGAGCCGGCCGGAGTGGCCGAGCGGTTAAAGGCGCTACAGTTTGGAACCGCACGACCGCTCCGGTCGCAGGTTCGAATCCTGCCTCGGGCATGGCTGTGTGTGGTGTCCTTAGGTTAGTTAGGTTTAAGTAGTTCTAAGTTCTAGGGGACTTATGACCACAGCAGTTGAGTCCCATAGTGCTCAGAGTCATTTGAACCATTTTTTGACAAATAGCAACGGCCGGGGAAGGCAAAGGCACCAGGCAGCGTGCAGCAAGGTTGTATTAGGAGACCTGTTCGCCACCCCCCTCCCCCAACAACAACCACAGCTTTCAATGTCTGCGGCAGCGTTTCACCGTTTGTCTCACACAGGGCCATTTCAGGAAGCAGGAAATCGTGAAGGGTATACACGAAATGTTCGGACATCAGACTTGGAGGAAAATGTGATTAACACTGTGGAAGGCGACCGCCGTGTTGGCACCACTGGAATGGTCCGCCAGTACTGGGTCAGCCCTTACCACTTACAGCGTGTGCAGGGGTTACTAGCGACAGACTTTCCACATCGGGAGCAGTTTTCTCACTGATCTCTTCACCTGGCAACCACGATTCTAGGATGTGTGTCATCCATTGTATTCACAGATGAGGCCACCTTTACGCTGAGTGGTAACTCCAACTTTCATAACAGTCATCTGTGGGATAGTATGTAGAATCCCTATGGTATGGTGAAAGCAAAACATCAGCTTCGGTGTAGCCGGAATGTGTTGGCGGGGATAATTGGCAGTCATATTTTGGGACCAGTGTTCGTTACACGTCACCTAACAGATCGAAACTAACTGAGTTTCTAGCGGTTGACTTTGCGTCCCCTGCTGGAAGAGGTGCCACTGATGATTCGAATGGTTATGTGCTGCTACATGATGGTGCTCCAGCCCATTTCGCTGTTAACGTCTTGACGCATCTCAGTCGTGTCTCCCGTGGTTCCATGGATCCGACGAGGGGGTCCAGTTGCATGGCCTGCTCGTTCACCTGATGTCAACCTGCGCGATTTCTGGTTACGGGGCCATCTGAAAAGTATCGTGTAAGCAGATCTCTTTCCCGATACGAAGGCAATGGATCATCGTATTCATTCTGCCCTGGACACTGTTCGTATGCAGCCTGGAAGATGTGAATGTGTGAGACCGAACACTCTAGGCGCGTACAGGCATGCTTTGAGGCACATGCAGACCGTTTGTAATACACATTATTTAAACGTGTCTGCTAGGTACAGCGCGTATTAGACCGCAGTCTCTCTAACAGTGTATGATTGAATAAATGGTCTCTAGCATGGAAACCATTCATTTCCGGACACAGGTTCATTAGATGTTTTTTGTTCCGCATCCTCTCATCGATCAATCCCTAGAGTATGTACCTGGTGGAAAAAAATCACCCTATAATTGTTGACTCTCCGAGAAATGTACACTGTCGGAGCTTTAACTACAAACCACAGCCTCATCCAAAACTCATCTCTTGCAGCATCTGCCACTGAAGCTGGTTGATCATCTCTGTGTCGCTTCCGTACCCACTAAACGAAACTATAACGAAACGAGCTGCTCTCATTTGGATCTTCTCTGCTTTCTCCATCAGTCCTATGTGGCATAGATCCCATACTGACGTACTACACTCCTGGAAATTGAAATAAGAACACCGTGAATTCATTGTCCCAGGAAGGGGAAACTTTATTGACACATTCCTGGGGTCAGATACATCACATGATCACACTGACAGAACCACAGGCACATAGACACAGGCAACAGAGCATGCACAATGTCGGCACTAGTACAGTGTATATCCACCTTTCGCAGCAATGCAGGCTGCTATTCTCCCATGGAGACGATCGTAGAGATGCTGGATGTAGTCCTGTGGAACGGCTTGCCATGCCATTTCCACCTGGCGCCTCAGTTGGACCAGCGTTCGTGCTGGACGTGCAGACCGCGTGAGACGACGCTTCATCCAGTCCCAAACATGCTCAATGGCGGACAGATCCGGAGATCTTGCTGGCCAGGGTAGTTGACTTACACCTTCTAGAGCACGTTGGGTGGCACGGGATACATGCGGACGTGCATTGTCCTGTTGGAACAGCAAGTTCCCTTGCCGGTCTAGGAATGGTAGAACGATGGGTTCGATGACGGTTTGGATGTACCGTGCACTATTCAGTGTCCCCTCGACGATCACCAGTGGTGTACAGCCAGTGTAGGAGATCGCTCCCCACACCATGATGCCGGGTGTTGGCCCTGTGTGCCTCGGTCGTATGCAGTCCTGATTGTGGCGCTCACCTGCACGGCGCCAAACACGCATACGACCATCATTGGCACCAAGGCAGAAGCGACTCTCATCGCTGAAGACGACACGTCTCCATTCGTCCCTCCATTCACGCCTGTCGCGACACCACTGGAGGCGGGCTGCACGATGTTGGGGCGTGAGCGGAAGACGGCCTAACGGTGTGCGGGACCGTAGCCCAGCTTAATGGAGACGGTTGCGAATGGTCCTCGCCGATACCCCAGGAGCAACAGTGTCCCTAATTTGCTGGGAAGTGGCGGTGCGGTCCCCTACGGCACTGCGTAGGATCCTACGGTCTTGGCGTGCATCCGTGCGTCGCTGCGGTCCGGTCCCAGGTCGACGGGCACGTGCACCTTCCGCCGACCACTGGCGACAACATCGATGTACTGTGGAGACCTCACGCCCCACGTGTTGAGCAATTGGGCGGTACGTCCACCCGGCCTCCCGCATGCCCACTATACGCCCTCGCTCAAAGTCCGTCAACTGCACATACGGTTCACGTCCACGCTGTCGCGGCATGCTACCAGTGTTAAAGACTGCGATGGAGCTCCGTATGCCACGGCAAACTGGCTGACACTGACGGCGGCGGTGCACAAATGCTGCGCAGCTAGCGCCATTCGACGGCCAACACCGCGGTTCCTGGTGTGTCCGCTGTGCCGTGCGTGTGATCATTGCTTGTACAGCCCTCTCGCAGTGTCCGGAGCAAGTATGGTGGGTCTGACACACCGGTGTCAATGTGTTCTTTTTTCCATTTCCAGGAGCGTATATTCAAGTATTGGTCAAACGAGTGTTTTGTAAGCTACTTACTTTGCTGTTGGAATACATTCCCGTGGATTCTTCCAACGAATCTCAGGCTGCCATCTGCCTTCCTAGTGATTAATTTTATGTGGTCGTTCCATTTCAAATAGCACCGTACATAAAGTCCTAGATATTTATGGAAGTAATTGCTTCCAGCTATTGTCCTGCAACTGCTAAATCATATAATAAAGAATCTTACCTAATACGCTACCTATCGGGTCATTAACACATATTGCGGAAAGTAATGGTCCTATAAACCAACGGCCTTGCTGCAGTCTCTCGCGTCCGTCGGCCGTCGTAATTTAATTTAGTATTTGCTACAGAAATTGATTAGTAATAGTGATTGTTGCCGACCTACGTGGTGGGCCTTAATCAAAATGATTTTTCATTCAATTTTGATTTACAATTAAATGCTTTTGTGAAGTTCTCTTTTTTAACAATATTAACACTCAGTGGAAATTATTTGTTACGTTAATGAACGTTAGACTCGCTGAATCTTAAAACATGAGCATATAAGTTGAACATGGAATAAACATTTCATATGAATTTCCTCGGCCAGTCAGTTCACTTCAAAGCAAAAATCTTTAGTTATTAATTACAATTGCGGCCCACACACGCGTGAGAGTATTTTTTTCTTACCTCCGTTAATCACTGCATTGTAATCGGAGTCCTGGCTCTGGCTGTCGGCTGTGGCACTGAAAATAAGAACCTTAAAGCTACGTATTTTCTGCAGCGTCGGGCGGCTGTGGAGAAAGATGTATATTACCTTAATAGTGGACGAGTTTTTCGCTTCCGCTAATTTTTATAATTTGGTATCGCTACGTAATGGCGTCATTGGCTGCATCGGTAGCTGCGTTTGTTGGACTGTAAAATACTCGAATGCAGGTTAATTTAAGGAAGACTGATATGAAATCGGGATCACCTCATACAAATTAAAAGTGAACAATAATATTAAATCAATATATTATGTGCTTAATTAAGTACAAATATGCTTACATTTGCCAGCACTCGCAAGATGTCCGTCTACAAGCAACCAAGACAAGAGAAGAAGTGAAGACGAGTAAAAAATTGGCGAAAGAGCGTCTCTTGTCGTCTCTTTAGATCATTTTGTTATATTTCTTTGCCCTCGAAACTTACATAGAGAAATTATTATAAGACGGATACATGATAAAAATGTATGTTCACCTGAGCGGCTGGTGTCCACTTATTATTCAATTTTTAAATGTCTCTTCTTTAGAAATACTGTTTTTTTTAAGTCTTTTCTTATTATTTCGCTGGGGACGCTATCAGTCATAACACCGGTTCCAGTCTGATGACCGAATTTGTCGGGCTGGGCTAGCGCTTGGATGCCTAACCATCCAGTCTATCGATCGCTGTTGGCTAGTGGGGGGCACTGAGCCCTTGCGAGGCAAATTGAGAAGCTACTTTAGTCAGAAGTAGCGGCTGCGGTCTCGTAAACTGACATAGGGCCGGGAGAGCGATGTGCTAGCCACATACCCCTCCACATCGGCATCTATTGACGCCTGTGGTCTGAGGGTGACACGGCGGCTGGTCGGTACCGTTGGGAACTCATGGCCTGTTGGGTGGGGTTAAATTTTCGTAATGGTCATATAGCTCTCCCCTGGCGCAGACCGTAACTTACTTTTACCTCTTAATACTTCTCTCCGTCTAGAATACCATGGTGTGTTCAGTCTGCTAGAAACCCTGCAGTCTAATCACACAGCTCGTCTGATATTCCGTGCATTCGTCTTTCGCTCATTAGGCGGCATTGCGTAACTGTATGCCTTCCACAAGTCAAAAACATGGACTCTACCTGGCCGCCTGTCTCTACTGCTTTCTGGGTCGCTTGGAACGAACAGAGCCAACTGTGTGTCACACCATCGTTGCTTTCAGAACCCATGTTACTTCCTACAGAGGAAATTTTCGCTCTTCGAAAATCTCATAATACTCGGGCATGAAACATGTTTCAAAGTTCTACAACTGACCGACATCAGAGAAATAGGCCTATAGTTTGGTGCGTCTCTTCGCTGACCTATCTCGAAAACGGGGATGACCTGTGCTTTTTACCAATCATCCGTTACATTTCGCTCGACCAAAGACCTGGCGGTACACTGCTTCTAGAAGAGGGGCAAATTCTTTCGCATACTCTGTGTAGAACCGTATTAGTATGCCGACAGGTGTTGCTTCTGTTGTAAAACGGGATTTTATATTGAATAACTCAAGTTTATTTTCCTTACGTAGTTCTCAGCTTTCGTAATACTTCCCGTCTCAGATACCAAGAAGATTGCCAGGTCGTAATCGCCTCAGCGATAGACGATGTTACCAATTTCTCAATGAACGGAACACGAAAACGACCGGTTGCTGCAGCTGTCCATGTTGCAAGACACGCGTTAAGCTATACGAGCAGTTCTAGTCGAATAAACACTAATTTATACCAAAATAAACAGTGTAGAAATTAGATTTTATGGCGAAGGTTTTCAAGAAATTGTTCTATGGGCTATATTTTCGTCTGACATTTTTCTTTTAATTGTTCCAGCTGCAGAGGAGAAAAATCACGTTTTGAGTCTAAGCTCTCAGTTCGCTTGCGTATGTTCTTACTGTGTGAGAAGTTCCTTGTAATTGACGAGACCTTTGTTATTTGTACAGGTTTGTTTCCGGTGCGTAGAGCACTTTTATCGCGGAGAAGGGGAGACTGATGCAGTGTTTAGCACTAAAGCGGGACAAAGTGGTTGCTGTCGTCACGAAATGCGCCGCTCATGCAAAGAGGCTTACGTGGTATGGCCTTTTCGTGTTCGTACGAAAACACCTCTTCTTACACGGCGGAAACGTCAGTAGTCATGTATGGACTGGAACATGTCGACAGGCTTCCGTTCGACAGCTCCTACGGATAAGGGCCTAAATTTAAGTAATGTAAATGACTGTAGGAATTTAAAGATTAGAATGTACAAAACTATTATTCTACCAGTTATGCTGTATGGGTGTGAGACTTGGTCTCTCACTGTGCAAAGTGAAAAGCCCTTTCGAGTATTTGAAAACAAAATTTCGAGGAAAATTTTTGGAGCAAAAAGGGATGACATTAGCGGAGAGTAGCAAAAACTGCATAACGAAGAGGTTCACGGACTCTATTCAAGCCCTGACATAATCAGTATTATTAAATCACGTAGGCTGCGATGGGCGGGTCACGTAACTCGAATGGATGAGGGCAGGGCAGCGCGCAGAGTACTGGTAGGGCACCTAGAGGGAAAACGTCCTGTGGGGAGACCGAGGCGTAGAGGGGAGGACAATGTGAAGGCTGATTTGAGGAGCCTAGGTATTGAATTTGAATGAAAGGAAATAGCCCAAGACAGGGACAGATGGCGAAAATACGTCGCTGCGGTAATGGACTCTCGAGTCCGGTATGACCAGTGAGTAAGTAATTAAGTAAATTAGTCTGTAATGAAGTGGTGTAATAATCTCCTTGTCCGCAGCTCGTGGTCGTGCGGTAGCGTTCTCGCTTCCCGCGCCCGGGTTCCCGGGTTCGATTCCTGGCGGGGTCAGGGATTTTCTCTGCCTCGTGATGACTGGGTGTTGTGTGATGTCCTTAGGTTAGTTAGGGGACTGGTGCCCATAGATGTTAAATCCCATAGTGTTCAGAGCCATTTGAACCAATAATCTGCTTATTTTACACTGAATAGAATGAAGCGTGTTATTTAACAGCGATTAATTCCATGTGTGCTCTTCTGCGCCACAATAATGAAATCAAATTTGCTGAGCAACATAAGAAAAGAAAGCTCTACTCGTACGCTCGCATTCCAACTTCGTTCAAATGTGCAAAAAGCAGAATCAAGAAACTCAAAAAATATTTTTTGTCAAACTTGATTCACTGTCAGCCATTTCGTCGTTCGT
Source organism: Schistocerca cancellata (assembly GCF_023864275.1). Lineage (NCBI taxonomy): Eukaryota > Metazoa > Arthropoda > Insecta > Orthoptera > Acrididae > Schistocerca > Schistocerca cancellata. The sequence goes on along the minus strand of NC_064631.1, from coordinate 183,978,008 downwards.
GTGCCGTTTTAAAGGAGGCAGAACACTGCGATCTTTTTCTGTGAAACAGTTTTGAAAAAAAAGGCTAGTATTTCGGCCTTTACCATGTCGTCCTTCGCTTCAGTGCCATTATGATCTGAGACTGCGTGGACAGATGGATTCCATCCGGTTGATTTCTTTAATATAAGTCCAAATTTCTTACAAATTCCCTAGGGTCATTAGACAGTATTTTGCATTATTAAAGAAGCAGTAGAAAATAGAATGCGCGTTAACTTTGTCAACACAGACAGCGGCTATAATATTAGCAGTGGCTAGAAGCGAGGTCTGGACGCAGACAAGACTCAGAGAAATGCACTGTACTGTTTACGTTCCTACGAGACCATGGAAACCACCAGTGGACAAATGGAAATAATCTCTGGTAGCATGATGTAACGATGTCTACAGGCTGTAAATGATCTCCACACGACACGATAGGAAAGTCTGTCGTTTCTGAGAAAGACAATGGGAATTTCGTCGAAGATCCGAGATTTTACCAAAATTCGACGCGACAGGTAAACCGGCGAACTCTTTGCACAGGGATATCTTTCCGAGAATAAACAATGTCATAGTTGTGTAAGCTCCTTAAGGCAATATCGTGTAAGGTATAATAGTACCAGTGGGATAAATCTAAGCAGCTCATATACACTGGCGGGGAAAAGAATCCCAGCACTAACAAGGAATTGTGTGACATAAACGAAAATTGGTTGCCGTCAAAGATATCTGTTCCCGTTTCGCGCCAGTCGCATTAGAGTGGCGCGCTTGTAGCGCCATTATGAGCATGCAAATCAGGTTTCCTTTAAATACGCGCTGTAACGGTTGTAAGGCATCAGTTACGTTTGAGAATTGCGGTGGTGAGTTTATGTAAGCCACTCCTCCCGAACAGGTGATGAAGGCCTAACGCTGCTGACCGGCCGCCAAGTCATCCTCAGCACATAGGCGTCACTGGATAAGGATATGGAGGGGCATGTGGTCAGCACACCGCTCTCCCGGCCGTATGTCAGTTTCCGAGACCAGAGCCGCTACTTCTCCATCAAGTATCTCCTCAGTTTGCCTCACAAGGGCTGAGTGCACCCCGCTTACCAACAGCGCTCCGCAGACCGGATGGCCACCCATCCAAGTGCCAGCCCAGCCCGACAGCGCTTAACTTCGGTGATCTGATGAAAACTGCTGTTACCACGGCGACAAGGCCGTTGGATTATGTAAGTCAGGAATACCTTTAAGGCATCACCTCACTGAATCTGAAAGAGATCGTGCAATAGGGTTAAGAGAAACTGGATGTTCATTCTGCGATCTTGCAGAACTACTTGACAGGAATGTAACCACTGTACATGACTACTGGAAGCGTGGGCCGCAGGAATGTATGGTCGCTACAAGACCGGGATGTGGACGGCCTCGTGGCACCACCGAAAGAGACCATCTTGATCGGCGTAAGGCTCTGGCTCATCTGAAGCAGCAGTCTGAGCAGCACTTGGCACCACAGTGACGCAGCCGTTAAAAATCTGTTACTCCAAAGGACATCTCGCGAGCTAATTGGAGGCCAGGATGGAGGTCTGTTGTGTTTTCTGATGAAAGGTTATTCTTCATCGGTGCCAGTGAAGGCCGTGTGTTGGTTAGAAGGAGGCCAGCTGAGGGCCTAAAATCAGCCTGTTTGCATGCTAGACGCACTGGACTTACACTTGGAGTTATGGTCTGGGTTATGATTTCGTAAGATAGCAAAAGCACACTCGTGCTTACCCCACGCGCCCTGATGCAAATTTGTACGTCATTCCGGTCATTAGACCTTTTGTACTGCCATACATGAACAGCACTGCAGAGAGTATTTTGCAACAGGATAACGGTCGCCCTCATACTGCTGATGTAAAGCAAGATGCTCTACAGAGTGTCGACGTGTTGCCCTGGCCTGGTCGATCAGCAGATCTGTCTCTAGTCGACATCATCTGACATCATCTGACGACAGCTTCATCCACAAACAGCATTAACCGTTCCTGTGTTGATTGCCGAAGTGTAAGAGGAATGGAAGTCCACCCCACAAACTGACAAGCGGCACCTGTACAACACAATGCATGCACGTTTGGATGTTTGCATTTGTCTGTTACAACCGCTTACTAATGTACCAACATTTCAAAATTGCATTGGCTTGTCTCCTACTTACATTAACCTGTGATGTTAAACATGTTACCTAGACAAAAGTACACTACTGGTCATTTAAACTGTTACACCACGGAGATGACGTGCTACAGACGCGAAATTTAACCGACAGGAAGAAGATGCTGTGATACGCAAATGATTAGCTTTTCAGAGCAAGGTTGGCGTCGGTGGCGACACCTACAACGTGCTGACATGAGAAAAGTTTCCAACCGATTTCTCAGCAGTTGACCGGCGTTTCCTGGTCAAACGTTGTTGTGATGCCTCGTGTAAGGAGGAGAAATGCGTTCCATCACGTTTCTCACTTTGATAAAGGTCGGATTGTAGCCTATTACGATTGCGGCTTATCGTATCGCGACATTGCTGCTCGCGTTGGTCGAGATCCAATTACTGTACGCAGAATATAGAATCGGTGGGTTCAGGAGGGTAATACGGAACGCCGTGCTGGATCCCAGCGGCCTCGTATCACGAGCAGTCGAGATGACAGGCGCCGTGCAGCCACGTCTCGATCCCTGAGTCTACAGATGGGGATCTTTGCAAGACAACAACCATCTGCACGAACAGTTCGACGACGTTTGCAGCAGCATGGACTATCAGCTCGGAAACCATGGCTGCGGTTATCCTTGACACTGCATCACAGACAGGAACGCCTCCGATGGTATACTCAACGACGAACCTGGGTGCACGAATGGCAAAACGTCATTTTTTTGGATGAATCCAGGTTCTGTTTACAGCATCATGATGGTCTCATCCGTGTTTGGCGACATCGCGGTGAACACACATTGGAATCGTGTATTCGTCATCGCCATACTGGCGTATCACCCGGCGTGATGGTATGGGGTGCCATTGGTTACACGTCTCGGTCAGCACTTGTTCGCATTGACAGCACTTCGAACAGTGGACGTTACATTTCAGATGTGTTGCGACCCGTGGCTCTACCCATCATTCGATCCCTGCGAAACCCTACATTTCAGCAGGATAATGCACGACCGATGTTGCAGGTCCTGTACGGGCCTTTCTGGATACAGAAAATGTTCGATTGCTGCCCTGGCCAGCACATTCTCCAGATCTCTCACCAATTGAAAACGCCTGGTCAATGGTGGCCGAGCAACGGGCTCATCACAATACGCCAGTCACTACTCTTGATGAACTGTGGTATCGTGTTGAGGCTGCATGGGCAGCTGTGCCTGTACACGCCATCCAAGCTCTGTTTGACTCAATGCCCAGGCGTATCAAGGTCGTTATTACGGCCAGAGGTGGTTGTTCTGGATACTGATTTCTCAGGATCTATGCACCAAAATTGCGTGAAAATGTAATGACATGTCAGTTATAGTATAATATATTTGTCCAACGAATACCCGTTTATCATCTGCATTTCTTCTTGGTGTAGCAATTTTAATGGCCAGTAGTGTATTGCTGAAATTCCATTCCTATACGTTGATTACCTGTTGGTGTTTCGATTTTTTTCACTTACTGTACTTTGCAGCCAAACGTTTTGTTGCATGTCCCTCGAAGCAGATTCTGATGGTTACGCCATTTCTCTTACAGGTGACAATATAGCAGCGATCCAGAAGCAAGAAGTTTCCTACGCGTTTCACCACTCGTCGGCGAGGCCAGCAGTCGTCAGTATAGCAATTGCCGTTCTGAGGGAACTTTGGCGATGACAACACTTTACTGCCGTGTCCGCCTTTGTAGCGTCGAAGGCGCCCTGCACAGGTCTGAGAGTGCTGTCAACTTTTTCGCACAGCCGTTCTGGATGCGTTCTTCAAGGCGCCATTCCTCCGGAAAGGATCTTTTGAAGATGTTTGCTGGGTTCTTGAAATCGCACAACGTTACAGGGACTCAACAAAACACGTGTATGCCACTGCTTTGGGCACTTCACTCTTTGCCAAAGCAAGGTGAGTCATGTTTTTCGATTCTAGCACCACACAGAGCTTAAAAACATTTACTCCTATTCCTGGAAATTAGCTACGATAAAATAAGAATCCCAATTGTAATACATATTAAATGAAAGGCTTTCACCAGCGAACGTGTGCACATTTGGTAAATCGTCCGGTTTGTACTGACACGTTCCTTGAAATTTTTCCGTTCTTAACGTGTCGTCGATAGCTGCCCTGGACATCTTTAGAATGCTAGTTGTTTCACTGAGTCTTACCTACTTACGGTTCAGACATCGGAGAGGGACACAAAGAGGTTGAACGAAAATATGCAAACACAGCGATAAAAGCATGCTTGAATATAAATGCAGATGCTAGTCAATCCTGCAGACGGTGCTGTTTTATTGGATGGCGCCTGTGCAATGCCCTCAATACGGTTCATGTGTTAGTACTGGTTACAATAGTGTTCCTCGTATCTGGGAATGCATTGCTTCAGAGGTAAGTGAACTCGAACGTGGCCAAATTGTTGGTGCTAATACAGTGTTCCAACTACCTAGGTAGTCGAAGTGTTCGGTGTTTCAGGAGCCACCATATCGAAGATTTATGTCACATAAGCTCGACTACGCAGCAATGGAAGAAAGTCATTCGGTTGGACTAGTATTGTTTCACACTATTTCCAAGTTCTGACAGACTTTCAGTCACAAGAGTGGAACATGGTGGGGGTTCGGTGGGGATGATAGCAACTCTGTCGTGGTATTCCATGGGCTCCATAGGTGCTGCCAAGTATTATGTGAACATTTTGGCTGCTCAGTCCCATCTCCTCGTACAACGTTTGTTCCACAGTGGTGATGCGGTGTTCCAATACGACTGAGCGCTTGTTAACATAGCTCACATCGTCTAGAATTGGTCTTTTTGAGCATAAGGATGAATTGTCGCATCTCCCCTGGTTACCACAGTGACCAGGTATTAATATTATTGAACCTATGTGCTGCTTGGGAGAGAACAACTAGTGAAACATTTGACATTAATACATTGAAAACAGAGATAAAAAAGAAAAACGCACAATGGACCTTAACTGGAAAGCCCCAAAAGGATCAATACTCGGTTTCTCAAGGAGAATCTGGTCTGTGTGTGGATATTCTGCCTGTCAGCATGACATTTGTTGACTTAGTTGAGCGTAATATCGCTACTAAATCATAAACCAATGTGAGCCGTGGCTTCCTCATGTTGTGTGTTGGATTAAACCGTGGTTGCTATTCTGTGTTTAGTCTACCGTGGTTATTGCGATTGTGCTGTCATCCTCGCTTTCTGCGGGTGGCAGCAGCGGTGTGTATCGATACTCGCACTTTGGACTATCTTTGGCCTGGCGCTTGTAGTTTCCGGCTGGGCTGTGCGCGGGCAGTTCGTTGGTTGGCGTGGAGCAGCGAGGAAATCTCCGCGGCGCATGGTTTGGCCGGACCCACTGGCGGCCTCTATGCGGTGTCGGAGTGTGTGGTGCTGTTCCCATTGCTACAAGGTTCGTGGCTCACCGATCCTGGACATGAAAGTTAAGTTTTGACTTAATCTACCAGCAAGTCACGACTGTTCACAGTGTGTCGTTTGAAGTTCGTTGTCGGCTGTTGGGATATTCCCGTGAGCAACAACGTGTGTTATTAAGTTGGCAAATTTTAGCCACCCTCTGGTGGAGTATAACTGTACTTGGTTATTTGAATTGAAGTGTACCAGCGGAATATTCTGCCTTGTGGCCATTAACGTTCCGGTTACCTGCCCTGGTCGTTGACATAAATTCAGGCAGTGTATTTTCCTCATTGTGTTGTCGCTGTCCAGCACGGTGTGTAGTTTGACAGCTCAATGTATAATTCGTTGTGAGCGCCAATACCATCTACGTTGTTCCATTGAACTCCCTCTTGTGTGCAGGTTGCGTGAAGCAGAGGTTATCTTGTCGGTGGGTCCGTTGACTGTGTGTCGGTTGTGTTGTCGTGGGATCGACAATGATTGGGCCGACTATCTGTCTCACCTAAGTGAGCATTAGCGTTTTAATTCCAGGTTGACCCTCGGAAATTCTAAACGCCCTTGGGTCTAGTACCTTTTCTTGTTTGGTCTTGTTGTTTGTACTTGTATGGCTTCTAGCCGATCTTTAGAGTAAAGTTGTTTGCCCTTAAGACGTCAGATGGTTTGGGCCTTCAGTCTAATTTAAGAACTGTTTTACATGAAGTCTTTGGCATTTTTAAAATTAATGTTATTGAGTCTTAAGTGTTGGGCCTTCAGCTGATTTTTAATTGAAGTTGTTTGCTCTTAAAGTGTCAGATTCTTTGGGCATTCTGCCTAATTAAGGAACTATTTTAAGATAAGGCATTGGCTTCTAAATCTCTGATTTTGGTTGAGCTTTAAGTTATTGACTTTCAGCCGTTTTTAAATTAAACTGCTCTTGCCCTGAAGACATAAAATTGTAGGGCGCATTCAGCCGCTAATTAAGAGCCAAACCGAAGGCTGAGTTCTTTTTTTTAATTCTTTCTTGGGTCTTTTAATGTTTGATCAAATTAAAGGTTGTATGTTCGAGTGTAACTAACAGCCGCTTATTTTGTCCCCTTCCTATAACTTAAACTACCTGTCCTGTCCTGAAGGTTTAGCAGGGCGTCTCACAATTGTCGACCTACAAATGCTTTCCTACAGTGGGACCAGGATAGAAATTCGTTGAGATCCCTGTGGTAAAACAAAAGATGAGCACCGTTGACCGGAACAGAAATTTTGTTGTTTTTGAGGAGTGGAAATCGCAGTGCGTCTTCATTTGAAAAAGTGTACCTTCATCCGAACAAGGTGAACACTATCGATATAAAGTACAAAAGTTGCACACACACACACACAAGTCTGTACTCCAGTGTGCACAAGATGAAAAAGGTGTTAACATGTTAGAATTACGACTTCCTTAAGTTCCTCCCATAAACCATGGACCTTGCCGTTGGTGGGGAGGCTTGCGTGCCTCAGTGATACAAATAGCCGTACCGTAGGTGCAACCACAACAGAGGGGTATCTGTTGAGAGGCCAGACTAACATGTGGTTCCTGAAGAGGGGCAGCAGCCTTTTCAGTAGTTGCAGAGGCAACAGTCTTGATAATTGTCTGATATGGCCTCGTAACACCAATCAAAACGGCCTTGTTCTGCTGGTACTGCGAACGGCTGAAAGCAAGGGGAAACTACAGCCATACTTTTTCCCGAGGGTATGAAGCTTTACTGTATGATTAAATGATGATGGCGTCCTCTTGGGTGAAATATTCCACAGGTAAAATACTCCCCATTCTGATCTCCGGGCGGGGACTACTCAGGAGGACGTTGTTATCAGGAGAAAGAAAACTGGCGTTCTACGGATCGGAGTGTGGAATGTCGGATCCCTTAATCGGGCAGGTAGGTTAAAAAATTTAAAAAAGGAAATGGATAGGTTAAAGTTAGATATAGTGGGAATTAGTGAATTTCTGTGGTAGGAGGAATAAGACTTCTGGTCATGTTAATATAGAGTTATAAATACAAAATCAAATAGGGCTAATGCAGGAGTAGGTTTAATAATGAAAAGGAAAATAGGAATGCCGGTAAGCTACTACAAACAGCATAGTGAACGCATTATTGTAGCCAAGATAGATACGAAGCCCACGCCTACCACAGTAGTACAAGCTTATATGCCAACCAACTCCGCAGATGACGAAGAGATTGACGAAATTTATGATGAGATAAAAGAAATTATTCCGATAGTGAAATAAGACGAGAATTTAATAGTCATGGGTGACTGGAACTCGATAGTAGGAAAAGGAAGAGAAGGAAAGTAGTAAGTGAATATGGAATGGGAGTAAGGAATGAAAGAGGAAGCCGCCTGGTGGAATTTTGCACAGAGCATAACTAACACTTGGTTCAAGAATCATAAAAGAAGGTTGTATAAATGGAAGAGGCCTGGAGATACAGGAAGGTTTCAGATAGATTATATAATGGTAAGACAGAGATTTAGGAACCAGGTTTTAAATTGTAATATATTTCCAGGGGCAGATGTGGACTCTGACCACAATGTATTGTTATGAACTGTAGATTAAAACTGTAGAAACTGCAAAAAGATGGGAATTTGAGGAGATGGGACCTGGATAAACTTAAAGAACAAGAGGTTGTAGAGAGTTTTAGGGAGAACATTAGGCAACAATTGACAATAATGGGGGAAAGAAATACAGTAGAAGAAAATTTTGTAGCTTTAAGAGATGAAATACTGAAGGCAACAGAGGATCTAGTAGGTAAAAAGACGAGGTCTAATAGATATCCTTGGGTAACAGAAGAGATATTGAATGTATTGATGAAAGGAGAAAAGATAAAAATGCAGAGATCGACAGGAAGTGCAAAATGGCTAAGCAGGGATGGCTAGAGGACAAATGTAAGGATGCAGAGGCGCGTATCACTAGGGGTAAGATAGATACTGCCGACAGGAAAATTAAAGAGACCTTTGGAGAAAAGAAAACCACTTGCATGAATATCAAGAGCTAAGATGGAAACCCAGTTCTAAGCGAAGAAGGGAAATCAGGAAGATGGAAGGCGTATATAGAGGGTCTATACAAGGTTGATATTCTTGAGGATAATATTATAGAAATGTAAGAGGATGTAGATGAAGATGAAATAGGAGATATGATATTGCGTGAAGAGTCTGGCAGAGCACTGAAAGACCTAAGTCTAAACAAGGCCCGGAAATAGACAACATTCCATTAGAACTACTGAGGGCCTTGGGAGAGCCAGGCATAACCAAACTCTACCATCTAGTGAGCAAGATGTAGGAGACGGGAGAAATACCCTCAGACTTCAAGAAGAATATAATAATACCAATCCCAAAGAAAGCAGGTGTTGAAAGATATGAAAATTACCGAACTATCAGTTTAATAAGCCAAGGCTGCAAAATACTAACACGAATTCTTTACACACGAATGGAAAAACTGGTAGAAGCCGACCTCGGGGATGATCAGTTTGGATTCCGTAGAAATGGTGGAACACGTGAGGCAATACTGACCCTACGACGTATCTTAGAAAATGGATTAAGGATAGGCAAACGTACGTTTCTAGCATTTGTAGACTTAGAGAAAGCTTTTGACAATGTTGACTGGAATACTATCTTTCAAATTCTGAAGGTGGCAGGGGTAAAATACAGGGAGCGAAAGGCTATTTACAATTTGTACAGAAACCAGATGGCAGTTATAAGAGTCGAGGGGCATGAAAGGGAAAGAGTGGTTGGGAAGGAAGTGAGACGCGATTGTAGCCATTCCCTAATGTTATTCAATCTGTATCTTGAGCAAGCAGTTAAGCAAACAAAAGAAAACTTCGGAATAGGTATTAAAATCCATTGAGAAGAAATAAAAGCTTTGAGGTTCGCCGATGACATTGTAATTCTCTCAGACACGGCAAAGGACTTGGAAGAGCCGTTGAACGGAATGGACAGTATCTTGAAAGGAGAGTATAAGATAAACATCAACAAAAGCAAAACGAGGGTAATGGAATGTAGTCCAATTAAATCGGGTGACGATGGTGGAATTAGATTAGGAAATGAGACACTTAAAGTAGTAAATGAGTTTTGCTATTTGGGGAGTAAAATAACTGACGATGGTCGAAGTAGAGAGGATATATAATGTAGACAGGCAACTGCAAGGAAAGCGTTTCTGAAGAAGAGAAATTTTGTTAACATCGATTATAGATTTAAGAATCGGGAAGTCGTTTAAGAAAGTATTTGTATGGAGTGTAGCCATGTATGGAAGTGAAACATGGACGATAAATAGTTTAGACAAGAAGAGAATAGAATCTTTCGAAGTGTGGCACTACAGAAGAATGCTGAAGATTAGGTGGGTAGATCACATAACTAACGAGGAGGTATTGAATAGAATCGGGGAGAAGAGAAATGTGTGGCACAACTTGACTAGAAGAAGGGATCGGTTGGTAGGACATGTTCTGAGGCATCAAGGGATCACCAATTTAGTATTGGAGGGCAGCGTCGAGGGTAAAATCGTAGAGTGAGACCAAGAGATGAATACACTAAACAGATTCAGAAGGATGTAGGTTGCAGTAGGTACTAGGAAATGAAGAAGCTTGCACAGGATAGAGGACAGTTCCAACAGTAGCAGATGGGTAATGGATTTTTAAAGCATCTAGTTGGAGGGAATTTATTTGAAGGACTGTGTTCTTGTTCTTATTCATATGTTCCAGGATTAATGCACATTTCCATCCAGCATGTAGGAGGCTATGGGGGCAGTCCTCGGCTGCATGCTTGCAAACTACACGGCTGTTAAACTCATAGCGGTCAAACACCAATAACTCGAGCATAGAAGACATTCTGCAGGATGGCCTTCAATGGTATATATCGAGTATACGAATATGCTTACGCCGAAGCGAATTGGTGTCAACTGAACGTCTCTTGCGTTTTGGGAGAGTGAATGCCTAATGATGAATATCTTGGCAGTTGGCGCATGCGCATGAGCATGTACTACTGGTTACGAGATGAATCCTGACTCCATTCCTCTGCATTGCCGAAATCTGGTGAACAGAATTCTTGTGCTTATTACCACGACACTCGTCCATTACCATGCTCTTCCATATCTGATGTAGTGCGGTGTGGCTACAGTCCTCTCTCGAATGTCTACATGTACCGCAGCTATTTAAAGCTGCTCTGTCCCCCACTTTCACCTCAATGATCGAACACATGGCGAAGACTGAATGTGCATTTAAGGTCATAACAGCAGTTGAGTGGCTCAGTTGACTTTTCTCCCAGCCATCTTGAATGACGTCACAGGGGGCGCTCTCTGGTGTCATGACTATGAACTAACACGTGCGTGGTATAATAAATAATAATAAATGTTAATAAATGACAATAAATGATAATAAATAATAATAAATGATAATAAATAATAATGAGAAGCCCGCCATTATCCGGTTGGAATTTGAATTAGTGAATGTAGCCCAATTGGTCTATTTTCCGAAAAATTCAAAATTCCCGTCATTTTTTCTGGAGGTTATGTTAGTGGACATAGCATAATTGGCCTATTTTCCCCCAAAAAGCCGCCATCTTGTATGACATCATGCACTGTTGGCAAGTCTGAATGCCCCCATCTTGGATGACGTCATCGCTGGCATCTTAAATAAATTTGGCAACAATGGAGAGTGGGGTGACATAAACTTTGTCCCACTACTATTGTTGTCATACAGTCATGTTACTAATTCCTCGCCCCCCACAAGAATTGTGCAGCAATAAGTATAAATATGGTGATGCTTCTTCACATCAGAGGCATTCCACGATGTCGCCTCAAGGTTTGAAAATAGTCGCGGAAGTGTAGGGCCTTTAAGACAATCTGGACAATTTTGGCTTTGATGAGCTGTGTACCTTGCGTTTACCAACACTGGATGAGTATTGTCAATGTTTTCAACGATCCTTACTTCACCTACAACGCTCAGAACAGCGCAGAGTGCGAAGACTCGACGGACTGCTTCCTGATTAACGTGCAATTACCACGGAAATCGGTTTAACAATGGCGAACTGTGGCATTAAGAAATGGTGATATCGCGCCAAACCTACAATCTTAACGAGAACATTGCTTACGTCAAACGCCATGATGACGTTTTGTGGCTCCATGACAGTGTGTCAATATGGAAAACATGAAGATTATATCTGGCCACCTATTTGAAGACTCAGAAAAGAGAATAGTGGTGGACACAGAAGAGACCATATGTATGCTTCATGAAATGTACCAACACATTTATATTAAATTATGAATAGATGAATTTGTCATTTATTTAAAGCTGTGCTTTCTTTGCTTTTTTTATTCACATCCTCTTCCTCCTCCTCTTACGGGATCCATATACACGGTGACTATATGAACTATTGAACTACATGAAAAAAAAACATACATTAGTTCCAGACTACGGCGTGCATATACTTTATTCAACATGTTAACGTCACTAAAGATACTCGGATATAGCTTATGACATGTTCGATATGCCTGCCATCATAGGTGATGAGGCGGCGCGAGCAACTAACGAAGTTCTGCATCACCCACTGAAGTGTCAGAACATCGATGCTGTCGATGACCTCCTGAAAGGCTGTTTGCGGCTCAGCAACAGTTTTGGGGTTATCGCTGTACACCTTGTCTTTAATGCAGCCCCCCAAAAAGGAGTCACTTGCATTCAGACCTGGAAAATTTGGCGGCCAATCGAGGCCCATGCCAGTGGTCTCTGGATACCCCAGAGTCAGAATGCGTTCCCCAAAGTGCTCCTCCAGAACATGGGATCGATCTCTGTCTTTCACCTTGTAGAAATCAAGGTCACTTTGGATAATGGGGATGAAGTCATCTTCCAAAACCTTCACGTACCATTTGGTAGTCACCATGCCATCAAGGAATATCTCACCGATTATTCTGTAACTGAACATTGCACACCACACAGTCATCTGTTGAGAGTGAAGAGACTTCTTGATCGCGAAATGCGATTTGGCAGTCCCCCAAATGTACCAATTTTGCTTGTTGACGAACCCATCCAAATGAAAGTAGGATTTGTCGCTAAACCAAACAATACAGTTCCCATGAAGCCCCGCAACCAAACGTGCAGTTTCAACATCCGAACGCAAACTGTTCAGAAGTTATGACGACTTCATTTCATATAGTTCAACAATTGTACCGCTGGGTACTAGAGCTATAATTTTAGAAGCTCCCCACGTAAACATGTCTCCGAAAGTGCCCCCCACCCCCCACCCCCCACCCCCCTTTCTGCTGTCTACAGCCACCTCCAAGAGCCAATATGTACTTCACTGGGTACTGTAAGTGACTAACAATTTAATACATGAACTGAGATACATACCTGTTACGGAAAATGTATGTTCTTCACTATCACTGCGACAGCTATGTCACAACCCCATTTTAAAATACAGATGTGTCTCAGTGCAGCCAGTGCTCAGCTCTGAGATGCTCTGGCTGGTCAGTCCCAGGCAGCCACAGGCACCTCCACACTGGCTACGAGCTATATGGCTGCCTGGGAAGTACCTTTCCTTTGATCACAGGATGTTATCACCATCCTGTGTGAACTCGATTCACTCACACCTACACATGCATGAATCAACCTTCGTAAGCAGCAGTACGCATATTCATTTCCTGTTGGCTCAAATATGCGGCTCTCAGCTATAAAAAGGGCCACTTGGGTCCCGACGAACATTATGGTCTGATTGCTGATATGAGTCACATGCCTTCTTTCTGATAGTAAGTAGAATGACAAAGCGACTCTTTGGTGCTTCTCGGTAGCTATACAAGCATTCATTCCCTAATCAGCAGACTGGCTGGTGTAAATGTCTAGTGTTTGTCAAAATTAACCTTCCCAAAATTCGCTTCATTCCCATTGAGTTGTTTTCAGTATGAACTACTGTTACCCTGTTCTCTTGTTTTCGTTCATACCTAGACCCTGACAGCGTTCTGAGCACTTGAAGCGTCGCATAGCTGCTGTTGATGACGATGGCGTTGCTAATAAGGGCCACAGAGTGTGTGAATAATGCAGTTATCCCTTATGCTTTTTTGTTTCTATACACTGTAGAATTCTTCAACGAGATAGCAGACATGGGTATGGATTCCATACCACAGCTGAATCCTACAACTTTTAACTCAGTGCCATCATGGATGCTTATTGTAATTACCAATCATGATGATGATGATGATTATGATCATGTGTAGGGGATCCCCATACTACAGCCAATGCCATTCTCCATTGGGAGCTCATGGGCCACGCCCCCATGCCACATGGAGTGAATATGTTAGAAGTGGTTCTTTCTACAATGCGCCACACAATTGCATGCAGTCTTTACTAATACGATATGTTCTTTTCTGTTTGTAGTTGAGAATATTTTACTACAGCCTACGACACCCCTCTCCAGCAATAATTGGGAATGAAGACAGTTATCGAGCAGCGAATATGTGAGTTGTACTTCTTTCTATTCTTGTACAATAGTACTAACACGCAACACAACTGCATGCATGGATTATTAATGTGATGTAATGTTTCCTCTAGGTGCACTCGATGAAATGAGTCAAGGAACTGTCAACACATAGACAGACCTGAACTGAATAATGCTGCAGACATTTACTAATAAGGTACCACAGACTGATTCAGATGCAGCTGCCCAACCCATCGCTGCAAAGATGTACCCACAACTTGGCCACGTCTGGACATGCAGCAACTTGGTCCATCATCGATGATAATGCATGTGCAGCCAAACTTGCAGCAGTCTGCTCATTAATCTTGGATGTACCTGTGGCCAAATGTGACGAAACCTAGACCACCATCTGTGATGTAGCCCAGGCCATCATCGCACCAGGCCAGTCTGTGGCACGGGATCACAACTCCAACCAATTTTCCATGGTCTGGGCAACAATCACTATGGTCTGGCTCCTACCGCAAACATCGCCAACCTCACCAAGGAAGTGGGGGGGGGGGGGGGGGGGGGGGAAATCGAGTTACATCCACCTTCTGAATGATATTGCTGCTAAATGCTGTTGTGTTAATATCCAGAATCGTGATGAGAGGAAGTATACTGCTAGAAAGGTCGATTCTGGCTAGCAATAGAAATGATCAGAAAGATTCACAGGGCACAAGTAAATGTGTAACTTCTGATGACTACAGTCGTTATAATATCCAAAACGTCTTATTCCCGATATAACTGCATGACCTAACAAAATTTGAGAGGCAGAACCATGATCATTCAGTTTATAAACAATAAAATAAAGACATCAGCACATGGTGCACAACAAAAGGGTCAAACATAAAATGGTTGGTCCTCCCCATTTTTCCAATTTAGCCACTCAAGACTCCAAACAGGAGACCCGTTGCTATACTCTGAGGGTCAGAGGCAACAATATGTGTGTATCAAAACCATCCAGTATCTTTGTTGTAGATGCCTGAACTCATTTACAGAGAATAAGTATCCTGAAAGGCGCCTCATTGATTCCTCAATGCAGGAAGTTGGACCTGTGGAAATGCCTTTTGAGGATAAAAACTTCTTAAAAGTTAAGAATGCACACCACCATGAGCAATGTCGCTTGTCATTTACATCGAGTACATAAACTTTTAGACAATATAGTTGTATGGAGATAAACAGAGATTACTTTACTTATAATCAATTATTAAAAATGACAGTCACAATCGCATATTTATTTTGCCGGTTACCAATCGTGCACAGGCAGGGTGACGCCTCCAGCGGACGACCAAATGGTGTAAATTGCCCTGAAGATGACTCCATATCGGGTTGAAACCGGTTGGCAGCAAAATAAATAATGCGATTGTGACTGTCACTTTAAATAATTGATTACATCGAGTGCATCTAGCTCCTATGGTATGCTGTGAAGGCGAGCCTTTTGCCTCCCATTCTTCATTTGCAGAACAGCAATAACATATGTGATGGCATATCAAGCTGCATGCTTCTATGATTTAGTTACAGTAAATTCGAATCTTATATTGGGAATAATCCTGCAAGATATTTGCTGTCTGAGCTCGTAAAACTTGCGTGAGGGGTTAATGAGATTTACTGCAACGACGTCCTCATGATCGATTCGCATTAGAATGATACTTCGTACAAGTAGTGCTGCCATTGGATAGTGAAGTGAGAGCTCCACATATTGGCCATTTTCATCTAATGGGAACGTTTTGTGGCACAGCAAACATAGCATGAAACTTGTGCCAACTCCCACAGCATATATCCATTTATTACCCATTTTGAGGAAGTATGATGTTCACATTCTCTTTTAACACGTGGGTTGAAGAGTGATAAAGTCAGTTTCATTCCTGTCCTGTGTTGATAACATCTCCTTTTCTGAGGGAGTCACGCTGAGAATAATGGTCTGCTTCCTGCATTTGCTTCATTTCACAGATGCACCTCTTCAGAAACTTTCTTGGATGATGCATCAACGGATACGCATATCACCAGTGCCACACACCCTGATGATGTATAGTTTCAAATTGTGAGAAACCTTCCGCATGAATACCTAGACTTCAAGGAGAGGCTCTACGAAACCACATTGCCTGACATAACCTGCATTCTCCAGTAAAATAACAGGCACTGATGTAATAGATTTTGCATTATGATTGGCATGATCTCGTATACCTGTTCCTGGACATTTTCAAGAAGTTCTGGAGTATATGCTTGGGAGCATAAAAATTAGATGCCGCCTTCTATTTCACTGTACCAAGGCTTTATTGAAACATGATGTTCAGAAAGGCACATATCGGCATTTAATTTTGGACTGATGTTGACATGATGCTCTTCATTGCATGCATGATACATTGGCGGACTTTGCCACTGTGCGCACAGTTCTATCAAGGCAAGTAACCACTAACGAGTGAATTACAGGGCAACTAACAATCGAAGTTACGTGCTCACCTGGATATAAACAACTTGTATGGGTACGCCATGCCACAATGTATGCATTTTAGAGGGCTCCAACCGCCTCCTGAAGAGGATATCGTTAGTTTGAAGTCATAGATTTATGATGTGGCTTAGGATGCTGGTGAAAAATATAGTGTGGAGGTACAACTGGCATATCACACCCACTTGGATGAAGATGACAAGGAATTGCTACTGTTTCTGTAACACGAAACCTCCACCTACGTGTCAGGTTGGGGAAGCAACTTCTTAGTATCACCTACGAAATCCCCTGTACTCTGCGTTGTTTTTTGAAAGAGTGCATTTACATTAACTCCGAATAGAGTGCTCTCGCAATGTGTGACTCTGAAATAGATTTTTACAAGTTAATGAGACACATCGTTTTCAGAAAAAAAATCATGAAAATGTTAAAGAACATCGCGAAATTCATTTTGTTTACCAGTGTGATGGGCGTTATGTCGCAAGAGATTACATGGACAGGGCCAAATACGAGCAGGCCACCATCTTCAGTGAAGGACTATTTACTGTGGTGATGGCCAAGGCTTCAGTGGACTTCATGAAGCCTGTCTTTACTAATGTCTGTGTTCTAGACCACATTCACAGCTTTCACCACAAGTTTGTGAAGCCATACTTCACGGATCACTTTAGATGAATACAGACAGTTTCATCTAATGGGCAAAGGCCAGTGATTCGTATCAAGTACACTCCTGGAAATTGAAATAAGAACACCGTGAATTCATTGTCCCAGGAAGGGGAAACTTTATTGACACATTCCTGGGGTCAGATACATCACATGATCACACTGACAGAACCACAGGCACATAGACACAGGCAACAGAGCATGCACAATGTCGGCACTAGTACAGTGTATATCCACCTTTCGCAGCAATGCAGGCTGCTATTCTCCCATGGAGACGATCGTAGAGATGCTGGATGTAGTCCTGTGGAACGGCTTGCCATGCCATTTCCACCTGGCGCCTCAGTTGGACCAGCGTTCGTGCTGGACGTGCAGACCGCGTGAGACGACGCTTCATCCAGTCCCAAACATGCTCAATGGCGGACAGATCCGGAGAACTTGCTGGCCAGGGTAGTTGACTTACACCTTCTAGAGCACGTTGGGTGGCACGGGATACATGCGGACGTGCATTGTCCTGTTGGAACAGCAAGTTCCCTTGCCGTTCTAGGAATGGTAGAACGATGGGTTCGATGACGGTTTGGATGTACCGTGCACTATTCAGTGTCCCCTCGACGATCACCAGTGGTGTACGGCCAGTGTAGGAGATCGCTCCCCACACCATGATGCCGGGTGTTGGCCCTGTGTGCCTCGGTCGTATGCAATCCTGATTGTGGCGCTCACCTGCACGGCGCCAAACACGCATACGACCATCATTGGCACCAAGGCAGAAGCGACTCTCATCGCTGAAGACGACACGTCTCCATTCGTCCCTCCATTCACGCCTGTCGCGACACCACTGGAGGCGGGCTGCACGATGTTGGGGCGTGAGCGGAAGACGGCCTAACGGTGTGCGGGACCGTAGCCCAGCTTCATGGAGACGGTTGCGAATGGTCCTCGCCGATACCCCAGGAGCAACAGTGTCCCTAATTTGCTGGGAAGTGGCGGTGCGGTCCCCTACGGCACTGCGTAGGATCCTACGGTCTTGGCGTGCATCCGTGCATCGCTGCGGTCCGGTCCCAGGTCGACGGTCACGTGCACCTTCCGCTGACCACAACATCGATGTACTGTGGAGACCTCACGCCCCACGTGTTGAGCAATTCGGCGGTACGTCCACCCGGCCTCCCGCATGCCCACTATACGCCCTCGCTCAAAGTCCGTCAACTGCACATACGGTTCACGTCCACGCTGTCGCGGCATGCTACCAGTGTTAAAGACTGCGATGGAGCTCCGTATGCCACGGCAAACTGGCTGACACTGACGGCGGCGGTGCACAAATGCTGCGCAGCTAGCGCCATTCGACGGCCAACACCGCGGTTCCTGGTGTGTCCGCTGTGCCGTGCGTGTGATCATTGCTTGTACAGCCCTCTCGCAGTGTCCGGAGCAAGTATGGTGGGTCTGACACACCGGTGTCAATGTGTTCTTTTTTCCATTTCCAGGAGTGTAATTAGGTACTATCCCAAAACATATGAATTGTCTGGATATGCAGCCAATAATCCTATAAAAATAATAGTTCAAATCATGAAACTTATTGGCCTGATAAAAGACGAGACGAATAGGTTGTAGACAGTGGAGACTGTGGGGCTCAGATCTGTTAAGAATGTATTGTCTGTAGACGCGGGTGCCACCAGAGGTGCCTCAAAGGCTCTCATGAATGCAGGTAACACGAGGTGTCTAGTTGAGAGCATTGGCACAGCTTCGCACATGATACGCCAGGTAATATTCAGAGCACGGGATCATGAGGTAATTCATACATAGTAGATGTATACATACGACTTTGGTTGCATGAACTATTTGTCATTGTTGTATGTGGGTGTGTATGTGTGTGTGTGTGTGTGTGTGTGTGTGTGTGTGTGTGAGTGTGTGTGTGTGTGTTTGGTTTTTCTTCACCTGATGTGCTAGTCCAAATTTCCCTTTATACACTGTATGTAGGAAGAACAATGATTGAAATATGAGTAGAAAGGAGCGACCAGCAACGCAAATATTATACATGTAAATTGATGAAAGGAATCAAAAAGAAAATGATGAAAATGTATACAGGCAGATTATGGAAAATGCAGTTCTTTTTCCTTCCTATTGTACCTGACAGTTATAAGTCTTCAGAAATAAAGTCTTTGTGAATAATACCTATGTATATGTATGTGTAAATACACAAAGAAATAAAAACTATTGAAAAAAGCCTTGTATCAAAACCCTACTGTGTAAACAACAAATGACTGTAAAAACTTGGTAGTAAAAAGCAAATTATTATATATAAAAATAGATTATATTTATAATGAATAGCATTGTAAAAAGAAAAAGAAAACATAGAACAGTAAACAATATATTGCAAAAAAGAAATAGAATAATAATAAATTATTAGTTTATTTCCAAAACCTGCCACTACTGAATTATTCTTGATACTAATTTGCTTATAACAAACCGCATACTCTTCCCGCGATACTCGGGCCTAGGATGAAGAGGCCTTTACAGGTGAGCTAGTTATAAAGTCTGATAAGGTGGAAGAGGGGGAGTTCAAATCTTATTGGCCTTAATGTGCTTTCATTATTCTAGGAATTCCCCACCAATTTTATATCACATGACAAGGGTCTAGATGTCATAACCTTGAATACAAGTAGTCCAGTTAGCTAAGGTGTGTGGACAGGATAACATGATCAGTGTCGAAGTCGGCAGTGACCTTGAAGATAACTTCCACAATTGCCTAATGTGTGTTGCTGTACCCCTGGATGATCTTGACCAATTGCCTATGATTCCCTGGAGGGTGAAAATGAATATAAGTCGCCCAAGTGACGTTGAGATAAGATCGTTATCTGATCTGAATCCCCCCTTGATAGCCCAATAACGGCCACGTGCAAGTCTTTCAATTGGACGCCACATTGGCGTCTTGTATGTCTGTACCTTACACCAGTACTCCTACTGGCAGTAGAGCACCTACAATTAAATCCGAACCTTATATCGCTTCTGGCGAATCATCATCATCATCATCGTCATCATCATCTCAGCTTTTTCTCACATCACGTGGGGTCGGCGTTGATCTGCTGGATCCTTCTCTTCCATAAATTCCTATCCAGTGCTTCTTTTCTGAGCCATTCTTTCTCGAATAGGTCCCCTGTTACCTTGTCTTTCCATGTCAGTTCGTCTTCTCGTTGATCCTTCGATTTCTAGAACTCTTCTCCCCACGTAGTACTCACCTCTTCTCTATACATGTCCATACCATCTTAGCCTACTTTCTTGGATCTTCTTCCCTATGGGCCCCACTTTCGCTGTTCCCCTGATGTACTCATTCCTTAGTCCATCCTTTCGTGTCACCCCACTCATCCTCCTTATCATTCTCATTAATGCCACTTCCATCTTTTGGTCTTGGGCTTTTGTAATTGGACAAGTTTCTGCACTATACAGCATCGCAAGCCTCACCATAAACTTGTAAAGCTTTCCTTTCATTGCCCGCATCTCGTGGTCGTGCGGTAGCGTTCTCGCTTCCCACGCCCGGGTTCCCGGGTTCGATTCCCGGCGGGGTCAGGGATTTTCTCTGCCTCGTGATGGCTGGGTGTTGTGTGCTGTCCTTAGGTTAGTTAGGTTTAAGTAGTTCTAAGTTCTAGGGGACTTATGACCACAGCAGTTGAGTCCCATAGTGCTCAGAGCCTTTCCTTTCATTATGCAAAAAATGGCTCTGAGCACTATGGGACTTAACATCTGTGGTCATCAGTCCCCTAGAACTTAGAACTGCTTAAACCTAACTAACCTAAGGACATCACACACATCCATGCCCGAGGCAGGATTCGAACCTGCGACCGTAGCGGTCACGCGGTTCCAGACTGAAGCGCCTAGAACCGCACGGCCACACCGGCCGGCGCTTCATTATGCAGCTAGCATTCGTATCACACAATACTCCGCACAGTTCCCTCAGGTTCATCCATCCAATATTTATCCTGTGCTGTATTTCGGCCTCCAGTCCTCCATCAATTTGCTTGTAAGAGCCTAGGAATTTAAATTTCTTGACCAGCGTCAGTTGTTCTTCTGGCAGGTAATGTATAGATCTTTGGCATCCTTTGTACACACATACTCCGTTTTCACCCTTCTAATTCTCATTCGCCTTGCCTCTAGAGCTTCTCGTGTCTGTTCAAGCTTGTCTTGAAGTGCCTTCTTTTCACAGATTACAATATCATCGGCAAACATCATGCTCCTAGGTGCCCCTTTTTTCACATCTTTGACTAGTACATCCATGACAAGGTCAAAGAGATGTGGGCTGAGAGCAGATGCCTGATGTATTGCTACTCTCACTATAAATGCCTTTGTTGCACCTGCACTGCTCCTGACTTGTGTCATTGCACCTTCATACATGTCTTCTACCACCTTGGTATTCTTTTCTGGCAGGCACTTACTTCGCAGACACCTCCATCACTCTTGCCTGGGCACTCTGTCATAGGCCTTCTCAAAACCGATAAAGGCCATATGCTGCTCGGCTTTTACTTATCTGTGCCTCTCTATCAGTTGCATAGTGCAAATATTGCGTCGGTAGTTCCTCTTCCTTGCATAAATACAAACTGTTCTTCACATACTTGAGGTTCTAGACGCAACCTCTTCTCAGTTATCCTTTCCCAGATCTTCATTGTGTGGGACATCAGTTTTATCCCACTACAATTGACACAGTTTTGGATATCCCCTTTTCGCTTATATATGGGAACTACACTCCTGGAAATGGAAAAAAGAACACATTGACACCGGTGTGTCAGACCCACCATACTTGCTCCGGACACTGCGAGAGGGCTGTACAAGCAATGATCACACGCACGGCACAGCGGACACACCAGGAACAGCGGTGTTGGCCGTCGAATGGCGCTAGCTGCGCAGCATTTGTGCACCGCCGCCGTCAGTGTCAGCCAGTTTGCCGTGGCATACGGAGCTCCATCGCAGTCTTTAACACTGGTAGCATGCCGCGACAGCGTGGACGTGAACCGTATGTGCAGTTGACGGACTTTGAGCGAGGGCGTATAGTAGGCATGCGGGAGGCCGGGTGGACGTACCGCCGAATTGCTCAACACGTGGGGCGTGAGGTCTCCACAGTACATCGATGTTGTCGCCAGTGGTCGGCGGAAGGTGCACGTGCCCGTCGACCTGGGACCGGACCGCAGCGACGCACGGATGCACGCCAAGACCGTAGGATCCTACGCAGTGCCGTAGGGGACCGCACCGCCACTTCCCAGCAAATTAGGGACACTGTTGCTCCTGGGGTATCGGCGAGGACCATTCGCAACCGTCTCCATGAAGCTGGGCTACGGTCCCGCACACCGTTAGGCCGTCTTCCGCTCACGCCCCAACATCGTGCAGCCCGCCTCCAGTGGTGTCGCGACAGGCGTGAATGGAGGGACGAATGGAGACGTGTCGTCTTCAGCGATGAGAGTCGCTGCTGCCTTGGTGCCAATGATGGTCGTAAGCGTGTTTGGCGCCGTGCAGGTGAGCGCCACAATCAGGACTGCATACGACCGAGGCACACAGGGCCAACACCCGGCATCATGGTGTGGGGAGCGATCTCCTACACTGGCCGTACACCACTGGTGATCGTCGAGGGGACACTGAATAGTGCACGGTACATCCAAACCGTCATCGAACCCATCGTTCTACCATTCCTAGACCGGCAAGGGAACTTGCTGTTCCAACAGGACAAATGAGCATATTACGCTTTTAAGAATTGGTGTACAATAGGAAAGTTATTAAACTGAATAAAGTTTGGTCCGCGTATGCAAACGCCTCACTTGTTCAATCTCTGTCTGGAATATCATGCCGAGAGACAAAGGAAAGCGAGCCTTAGACTGTCTGAGATGTAAGGTAAGTTATGTGTCACACATTATACCAGTAACTTTGTATTTAAAATTCATTTCTTTAGTCACTTATTTACTGCTGGCTCAACATGTTATGCCCCCCTTTACTTTGTATTACAAGTCGTTTGAAATTTAATCCATTATTGTACGACGGCTGTTTGTGAATGTTCCCGCCACTGCCTGGCGTGGCGAATAATTGACTGATTTTAGACAGCATTGTCCCGGCTCGGTAGGATTCTGCATGCTCTGTTGCCTGTGTCTATATGCCTGTGGTTCTGTCAGTGTGATCATGTGATGTATCTGACCCCAGGAATGTGTCAATAAAGTTTCCCCTTCCTGGGACAATGAATTCACGGTGTTCTTATTTCAATTTCCAGGAGTGTAGTTTACTGCTTCTCTATGCATGCGGTATTCTTCCACCTTTCCAGATCTTCTGCATTATATCCCAGAGACTATCCGTTCCCTGTTCTCCAAGATTTATCCATGGTTCTATTGGGATTTGGTCTGCCCCTAGGGCCTTCCAATTTTTCATTTTCTTCATCGCGTGTTCGGCTTCTTCCCTACTTGTACTTGGGTCATTCCTTCATTTATATCTCCATCCCCATAATTCTCTCGTACATTTTACTCTTTCAATGGCCTCTCGAAGTACTGCCACCACCTATTCAGAATTTTCTCAAGCTCGTGTTATACCACACCTGATTCCACCTTTATCTGCCTCATTGATGTTACGTCCTTGGTCGCCTTATCTCTTGGTTTAGCAATCCGTAGGAGTGGCCTGCCTTCCTGTTGCAATCTTGTGAGCTGCCATATACTCCTGTATTACTGTTAATTTCCGTTGTTTTTTGCATCTTTCTTCAATTTTATCGCTTTCTGAACCTCCTCATTCCACCACCATGCCTCCTTATCTTCTGGTGGTCCCTTTCCTGTTGTTACACCCAGCACGTCTTTTCCAGCTATTGTAATTACATTGCTACTATAACTCCACCATTCCTGTACATCCTTTGGTAATTTCACTTCTCTTAATACTGTTTCTTTCAATTTTTCTCGCAACACCTCGTCTTTCAGTTTCCACCACTTTATTCTTCGTTCTCCTCGCTTGATACATTTACGTCTTTTCCTCACTACCATTTCATAATCCCCACTACGAGTTTGTGTTACCCAGTCACACTTTCACTGTATATAACCTTGGCATTCTCTATTTCCTTTATGTGTTTCCTTCTGGACAACAAGTAGTCTAACTGACTTTTATGGTCTCCACTCCTGTACGTTATAAGTTTTTCTTATAAGTTGTTCTCTTCTACGATTGATGTAGGTTTTGGCGATCATTAGGTCAAAAGATAGAGTGTATTCTGCAATCTTTTGACGTGCTGCATTTCTTTCTCCATAACACCAGCCACCATGAATTCTGTCTTCCGCACTCCTCCTCTCATCAACATGCCCATTTAAATTCGCTCCTGGCGAATCGCCACATCATAAAGAGGTAAAGGCAGACTGAAAAGTTCCCGTGGTTCAACCAGTATTCGAGCCAGCAACTTTGCAGCTCCCAAGTACGCTCATTACATCCAGACAGAAATCACGACTTCAGTAATAAAAGAATAACTTTTTTTTAAGTTTCCACGAGAGATAGTAGTTTCTGTGCGATGTAACGGATGATGAAAAATTAACGTGCACCCCCGAGATTGTATCACCTTTCCTTACTAATCACCTACGCTACCTGTCACAGACAACAAGTTAAGTAAGATGAATACACTACTAAGTTATAGCTGAGTACAGGATGGCCTCTTACGAAATGCTTTTCTGCAAAATAAAATAACGTTCTCATATTTAAAAATCTAATATTATAAAAAAAATAAGAATGTTGTTCAGGCTGAGTGAATATGTTTCATTAAGATCTTCACTGTTGTTGTTCCATCAGTCGACAGTTGCTAGTAATGTTATATGAACGCTTTTGAGGATATGTCCATGTGCAACTGAACAAGAATAACTTAAATTTTGTCATATGCGTACCGCCTTGTTGAAACGTCTTCAGTATCATTCTGTTGGTGTAGCTTCACAGGCGTGCACGCAGTTCTGTTGGTCAAGCTGATCTTCGGCTTCCAGTTGACAGTGGAAGTGGGGAAACTGCTTCACCAGCCGGGCAGCAAGGACGTCTCTAGTGTCACAGCAACACACATTGCCACTGAAGATGCTTCAGTTAATTGAGTAAAAACGCGTGTGAGTGACATAAATTGCAGATATTAACTTGCACAAAGTTAGGACCTAAACAGTGTTTAAAGAAACGGTTTCATTATGTGTAACCTCAATTAATATTAAGTCCAATAAGCTCAATGACATGTAATTCAAAATTATAGATACATTCTTAATGTATTACTGCAGAACAGAATCAAATGTAATTCGATACTGATTTCCTCCACTCCATCGTGGAGCTATACAGAAAATAAGGACCGTACATCCATCTATAGTACATCCATCTATGACCTGATGTTCCAGAATGATTGAATGTCTTGATGGTATGAGCATCCTTGCTGATATTCACTTTGCAGACGTAATCAGCCAATAGGAAGCCGCCAGGTTTTGTGATAGTGAATCATCATACAACGGTGGTGTCAACAAGCTCGTCTCTTGTTGGGAGAAATGTGTTCGTCACCAGGATGATTATGCTGAGAACTAAGTATGTGGACGTGGAGATTAAAGATGTTGAACATTAATAATGTTTCCTTTATTTAAAAAGTTTTGAGAGTTTTCACATTAAAAATTCGGGAACATTACTTTTGAGTAATCCTCGTAATTTCATACGACATTTCATCTAAGTGAAACTCGTTTTGGTACACGTATTTCCCATATAGCAGTTTAATAATTGATTAACAAATCACAGAACTCCTCTTCGCAAGTTCGTAGCATTTCACAGGTCAACAGCTTCTTTCAGATCTTTCCACCGCTCCCACGGTGGAAGCCGGTCTTCTAAATGTAGCAAGCTGCCTTTCTCCGCAAAGCAGCTAACACAACTAGCAACGCGGAGCCTCCAGTGTTAAGTGTATCTAACGTGGATGGAACGATAGCGCAACAGTCCTAGGTATGCAGGAATTCGTCGATGTAATTAGGAACAATTAAACAACAAATTTACTTATATTGTAAATAGTTTCATTATGTATTTGTTGCCTAGCTCAATGTTCTTACAAGAGGAGCGTAGAGATTAAAAATAGAATCAGAATGACCGTTGCCTGCCTAGACTTACGAAGATGCGGTTAGCAGCATCCTTGTACCGACGAGATTAGCAATAGGGCCTGTTTCTTAGAATTCGTGGCTACTGACTGGTCCGACACTTTAAACATGTACTACAAGTGTTAAATTTTAGTACCTGCATTTAGTTTTGTTTCTTTAGTCGGCGATGGATTTACACTAATTTTATTCAATTTTGTCGTGGAGATTATATTGTACTAACCAATCTAATTTGCTAAATAACAATCTTACTACCACAATTCGTGCGAGAACTATGTGGAAGGTAAGTTTTATTCATATATAAAAAGGCGATATTACATTAATGTTTCTTTTCAATCCTCGCAATACCAGGGAAGGGAGGGGCGGGGGGAGAGAAAATTACTTTATGCCCACTTTTCGAAAATACACTATGTGATCACAAGTATCCGGAAACCTGACTGAAAATGACTTACAAGTTCGTGGCGCCCTCCATCGACAATGCTGGAATTCAATATGGTGTTGGCCCACCTTTAGCCTTGATGACAGCTTCCACTTTCGCAGGCATACGTTCAATCAGGTACTGGAAAGTTTCCTGGGGAATGGCAGCCCATTCTTCACGGTGGCACTAAGGAGAGGTATCGATGTCGGTCGGTGAGGCCTGGCACGAAGTCAACGTTCCAAAACGTCCCAAAGGTATTGTATAGGATTCAGTTCAGGACTCTGTGCAGGGATGGGTTTGTCGTGTAACCACTCCGCCACAGGCTGTGCATTATGAATATGCTGAAAGATGCAATCGCCATCCCCGAATTGCTCGTCAACAGTTGGAAGCAAGAAGGTGCTTGAAACATCAATGTAGGCCTGTGCTGTGATAGTGCCACAAAAAACAACAAGGGGTACAAGACACCTCCATGAAAAACACGACCACACCATAACACCACCGCCTCCGAATTTTACTGTTGGCACTACAGACGCTGGCAGATGTTCACCGGGCATTCGTCATACCCACACCCTGCCATCGGATCGCCACATTGTGTACCGTGATTCGTCACTTCACACAACGTTTGTCCACTGTTCAATCGTCCAATGTTTACACTCCTTACACCAAGTGAGGCGTCATTTGGCATTTACCGACGTGATGTGTGGCTTATGAGCAACCGGTCGATCATGGAATCCAAGTTTTCTTACCTCCCACCTGTCTTAGTACTTGCAGTGGATCTTGATGCAGTTTGGAAATCCTGTGTGGTAGTCTGGATAGATATATGCCTATTATACATTAGAACCCTCTTCAATGGTCGGCGGTCTCCGTCAGTCAACAGACGAAGTCGGTCTGTACGATTTTGTGCTCTACGTGTCCCTTCACGTTTACACTTCACTTTCACACTGGAAACAGTGTATCTAGAGATGTTTATGAGTGTGGAAATCTCGCATACAGACGTATGACACAAGTGACACCCAATCACGTGACCACGTTCGTAGTCCGTGAGTTCCGTGGAGCACCCCATTCTGCTCTCCCATGGTGTCTAATGCCTACTGAGGTAACTGATATGGAGTATCTGGCAGTAGATGGCAGCAAAATGAACCTAAAATGAAAAACGTACGTTTTTGGGGATGTCTGGATACTTATGATCACATAGTGTATTGTAATCTCGTCATGACTTCATGTCGTACAACTTTCAAGAAATATTCATTTTGTTTAATAATTTGTTACACCAGATTCCGTAACTGTTTTAACTCTTTTAGTAAAACTTTTTCCAAAATTTAAGTCTTAGTAGTGACTGCGACTTTTCGCAACAAATACGATATTCATATTCCGAAGCTCACGACCTTCTTACACGTATGTATATCTTTAGAAAATATGTTGTGAATAAAAGTTAACGTGATTAACGAAATATGTATTTCTTGATTTTTTTTCGCTGGTCATAAAGTACCTGTACTCTTGGTGTATATACTAGGGAAAATGCGTTGGTACTGCTAAGATTGTGCTAACAGATATTTCAAAGTTTTGAGCGCTACTTATATATCTATACCTATATGAGAAGTGCGTTGTTAATAAAAGTTAACGACAATTAACAAAATTTATTAGTTTTTATCGTTTTGGTGGAGAAATAAAGTTTACCACCCTGTTATTACACATTATAGAAAATGTGCTGGTATTGCTAGGGCTAATGTGTCTAACCTAAGAGCACAGCTATCAGTTACTTATCTACACAGTTGTCTCCTTCATTAAAGTACTTGTTTTTCAATGTTGTAGCTGTAGAATTATGTCACTTGTGAGGTAAGCCATGCTTTACCATTCCCCTGTAATTCGTCATCATCGCCAAACTGCTGGGACCGTAGCAATTTTTTCAACTTCGGAAACAGGTTAAAATCACTGCATGGCAAATCAAAGCTGCTCGGAGGATGCTCGTACCGTAACTGATTGTAACTCTTAAACAACGTTTCTGTGCGTGCCACAGTATATGACCTGAAGGTATCGTGTCAACTTCCACATGTCACAGTTTTTTTTTCAAGACTTTGTTTAGGATTTCGCATTAAAATTCAGAGGTAATTATAGTATTTCATTCAATAAAACTGCAAGAACTACTCTTTTTCTGTCCAAACAAGAATATGCCATCACTTTTCGTGCACAAATATTTGGCATTTGGCCGCACATGGCAAGCTATTGTGGTACCATTCCGCATTTCTTCCTTTTTTTTGACATACCTAACTGTCATTTCATTTACCTGTCAGAGTGTGAAGGAGTTCATCCCCTCTCGCATTGTACTGCCTAAGAAACGTTAATGCATCTTCCAACCCCTTCGTCTTTGGACATCAACCATAAGCTCTGGGACCCATAGTGCTCAAAATTTGTTATAACTGATCTTATAAATCACAAGTTCATACATTATTGTCAATAATATGTGAAGGAAACTGACTGATCATTGTTTACTCGTAAACTGCCGATTTCCGTCGGTCCTGTCATAAAAATTTGTAAGAAGTTCACGTGTCGCAAAGGACGGTGGTCCGCTTTTTTCTTCATCATGAATGTTCGTCCGACCATTTCGAAACAAACAGCACAACTTTAGTACAGAGCATTAGCTCATAGTGTTCTCTGCACGTGCTGGACAAGGTGGAAAATCAATGTCTACAGTTTCATGTTATTTCACACGCAAAAGTGGATTACAGCACGTAATTCACAGACTGCGGGATTTTCGACAATAGCGGCCATTTGGGTTACGACGACAACGAGAGCTGAGTCACCGTTCTGCGGCACTACCAGAATCCTACCGAGCCGGGACAATGCTGTCTAAAATCAGTCAATTATTCGCCACGCCAGGCAGTGGCGGGAACATTCACAAACAGCCGTCGTACAATAATGGATTAAATTTCAAACAACTTGTAATAGAAACTAAAGGTGGGCATAACATGTTGAGCCACCAGTAAATAAGTGACTAAAGAAATGAATTTTAAATACAAAGTTACTGGTATAATGTGTGACACATAACTTACCTTACATCTCAGACAGTCTAAGGCTCGCTTTCCTTTGTCTCTCGGCATGATATTCCAGACAGAGGTTGAACAAGTGAGGCGTTTACATACGCGAACCAAATTGTATTCAGTTTAATAACTTTCCTATTGTACACCAATTCTTAAAAGCGTAATATGCTCATTTGCTTGCAAGTTTTCAAGCTTGAAATTATTTTCACGATTTGTTGTACTATATGTCTTCCTTTCTGTTGCACAATATTTCATCATATAACATTCTTTTATGATTCTCGGTAATGGCAGCTGAGTTCACTAATGAAAATTTTCGTGTTTTTCAGTAAGAAGAGTTCCGACGAAGCCATCGGGAAGTGCGGTCTGATGTTTTAGGCCAGTGGTCTCCCCTCCATACGCATCAACTTCTGGTTGGTTGTAATCTTAAAAAACACGAACGTTTTAGCTTACATTTAATCAAAGACTTCGAATTAATAACAGCATACATGTGTAATTATGTGTCCATTGTTTATCAACAGTTTTAACGTTATTGCTCACAAATTCCGTACCAAAAGAAATTTTAAATCTTTTTTATACGTACGTTTTGTAATTTTTTGTAACTGCACAATTTTTACAAAAAACAATAAAAATCTTACATGATTGTTCACTCTACAACTGAATAGTAGCACCAATGTTACAGCTAAGTATGCATTGTTATTAATCTGTTATGAACAACCTTAAACATAATGTATCTGAAATTTTTCCATAAAAATAAAAAAAAAACATGCCAAATTAAAGTTGAAGTATAGTGACAGAGACGAGGTACAAGAAGCTCTTTTTTCCACCACAACCCCTAAGTATACAAACAAGTAGAGAATTATGAAAATTATCGAGAGTATTACCTTTTCAGCTTTTCTCAGTGTCTTTCGCAGTGTCAGAGCTGAAGGCTCCCAAATAAACCCAAAATAAACATATAGCAAACTTCTGTTGATACATGGACCTTACGCAATTTCATTATCCAGTGACTAGTTTTGTACTGACCTTGAATATGAAACGAATAAGAAGAATACTAACAATCAAGAATTTATACTCTCAAATTTGGCTCTTCCTAAGATGAACAGGGAAGATGTCAGTACAGTTGTAAAGCAGAGTTTTACGTCCAACTGTAGGAGATAACACATTAATGTATTATAACTATGACTGGAAGGACATGTTTCCTGTCTTATCAGACAAGAAACAACAAATACGATTTTGATACACATTACTTTTTGTAAGTCTAATTTAGCAATCGCTTCTGTGAGTCACCAGTACAATTATTATGACATACATTTTACAACATTTTTATAGTTCTTATTGTAATAAGACGGAAGTCGTCAAAAATATAATATTTAAAACAGAACAAATACTTTTCAAAACTATGGAACTTTTGTTTCAAGATGTAACAATTCTTAAATACGAAGAACCATGACAAATAAAACAGTATAAAAAGGGTGATACGTTGAAAAATTCTCAATAATGCAATTCAAATTCTGAGTAATTTCCAGTACTGTTATTACATGAAAGAAATTCATGAAGAAATAGTTATCTTGCGTCAATCAGAAACGTGAATCTTCTGCTCACTATGCAGTAGCCAGTTACTGAAGACTGCATCATCTCATCCAAACATCTGATCTATGGGTGACATAAAAGATTGTACTAAGGGAAATATGTGTATGAACATCTCATATAACTTACAAGTTCTTCAAGTTGGATGAGCACGAGGTAATGTTTCCAGTGAAATAACGCTTAACTGTACCAATGGGTGAGAAACATTTATGTCAAAAGGTTCTCAAATGTTATTTATACCAGTATTATACATAAGCTATTATGGGAGATCCATCAAACAAGTACCCCATGCGTTTTTTTGACAAAAATAAAAATCTCATAAGGAACCATCACAATGCCATACAATGACTGTTGTTCCATGTGTGTTAATCTCAGTGTATTGTGGGTTCAAAAAAGGCGTCCGTTTGGCAGTGATATTAACCTGGCCCCATGCATCCAATTTATTCTGTTCCTGTGACTGACATTGTGAGAGCTGTTAATGTTTACAGTAAATAATATGATGCAATGCGTGCTACACGAAACTGTCTTCAAAAATATTTCGTGCACAGTAAAATAAGCTTGTGTCTTATACTTCACAGCCTCAAGACCAACAAATATCATTAGCAACATACATCACTTGTTGGACGTCAAATATTTTCAGACCTCCATATAAAAGGAATAGAGTTAATTAGTTACATGTTTCGTAGATCATTTAACAAATGATTTATTGAAACGATGTGGAGTGTGTCAGTGTACAAGATTTGTATACATGGTTAGTGTTAACTTTATTGTTAGTCCTACTCACCCTACTACATTTAAGAACCAGGGTTCTTTTTATTTTTCTTAGACTACAAGTATTAAATAGAAATTCATTCATGGAATAGAAGGAGATGTCCAGGAGTAATGATTCTAGCATTGATGTAACATTTGCTTTGCTACCTGTCAGACAGTTTATATTGTTGGACAAACTATTAAAAATTTATGTTGCTGCTTATTGAACTCCCTTCTGAATGTTTCATAAAGGTTGTTTTCTTCTTCTAGCATTGTAAGTATGGATACCACTGTTTTTCTCAAATAGTGATTGATTATTATTTATAACAAATTTCCTAATTGAATATGTGTATTGTGATGCTGAAGTGAAAAAGCGAAATTCCTAGAAGATACTCATACATCACAACTGTGTGTAAACATCATATGTTATTCATACTGTTCGGTTTTGTACAATCAGTACTTTGTATCTACATGCTGAGTTGCAAGAGAAAATTATTCCACAAGACATTAATGACTGTAAATATGAATCGTTTGTTGCCAAGTCTAATAATCATACAAAGAGCAAGTTAGATGAACTTAATTGTTTGAGAATCTAAAAAATGTTTTTCTTCCATTTCAGATTTCATCAACATGTACATGCAAACATTTGAAGCATTGTACCCTATTTACTGACCTCTGTTCAGGTGCTACATAATTAACAAGTATGATTCTATATATTGCACAGTTATATTTATATGTCTTAATTAGACTTAAATAAATTATTGTTTTGATGTTCCCAACATTATTATAATGAACCATCTGTTGCTCGTTGTCCACTTTATTTCCTATCTCTGTTTTGTCTGATGGGGCTAAACTGAGTTCATACCAGTTTCATTGTCTTTCCGTTCACTCTCCATTGCTTAGCTTTCCGTTTCGCACAGATGCATTGTTTATGAAAAGTTATTATAGCTTCCAGGCAAATGCTCATCCAAGCGAGCACTAATGCGGCAATTTGAAATGAAATAAGCTATGTTGCTTTACTACATTCCTAGATTCGAATCTAAACTAATTAAAGTTAATTTGCTTTATTCTCTATACCTTCAGTCTGTGGAATAAACGTCAAGAGATAGGTCATAGTTTATTAGAAATCTTGATTAATGGCTTCAATGGTTCCATGAACTGAGGGGTGAGGATCCTGACAGTGATACTGTTGACTCAGTGAACGAGAACTGTGTACATGACAGTGGCCGTGAAGCACAAACAGAACAAGCAGTGTCAGAAAATAATAAATGTGAATCACAGGAAGAAGTAATTCCAGAGGACGTATTTGTCTTCGGAAATTATGGAATAGCTAAATGGAGGTAAAGTACATATCCCACCATTGTTAGAACTAGATCTTGTAATATTATTACGCATTGACCTAGGCACAAAGAAGTAAAGGTCATGTGGAAAAGAAATAGATATTACGAAGTCATTTTGGATGAAAATATAAGACTCATTATTGCAACATGACTAATATCTACATCAATGAAGTTCTCAGTACCTTTTCTAGGAAAAGGAATACTAAAGAAACGGTTGATTTAGAGATCAATTTATGTAATGTCTGTGTGGATCTCCGAGGCATCCTAGAAAGAGTTTATAAAATTATTGGATAACCCAAAGGGCAACAGACATGAATCATGCTACTTAGTCCAGAGTGAAAACTGATTTAGGTTGCACTTGAGATAGCTGGGGTTTGATTGTGTCCTTGATAGAAGTTATTGCAGAGAGAATGACAACTTCGCTTCTATCAGGGAGGTTCAAATGGTTCAAATGGCTCTGAGCACTATAGGACTCAACTTCTGAGGTCAACTTAGAACTACTTAAACCTAACTAACCTAAGGACAACACATACATACATGCCCGAGGCAGGATTCGAACCTGCGACCGTAGTGGTCGCACGGTTCCAATCTGTAGTGCCTAGAAAGGCTCGGCCACTCCGGCCAGCTATCAGGGAGGTAATGGAGCTATTTACGAACAACTTCCAATAGTATTGATCACTGCGTGTACATCTCAATGTATTTGCGTGTTGTGTGTATTATGTCTGGTTTGAAATAAAACTCTCCTTAAATCATTCAAAGTATCCATATAAACTGTTTATGTTGTGGATCGCAGATGTCATCAGCGCGAGTGACTGTGTCGGTAATAATTGATGTTGTATATTACATTAGAAGAGGTTCATCATACGGCGAAGGTAAGAAGTTGAAATGGTGACTAATAGATGCTGTTGCTGTTAGCGACACAGCCTTCTTCATTCTAAATGTACTCCGCAGCCGTCGGTCATTTATATTACACCAGTTTTACGAGTGTACTTAATAGTTGTCACGTTGTTGTTGTGTTGTGTGCACGTTTCTGCTATGGGAAAACAAAAGGATGCTAATAATGTCTCAAAACATCGTTCGCCTGTGAAGGTTCGACTGAATAATGCTCGCGTTAAAGGGGCAGAATATGCTACAAGTTCCGGGAATACAATCCCAGCAAAATATGTAAAAAAAAAGAAAAAAGTAGGTATTTGATTTATACACTGTACGGTTCCATTTTTGTCGGAACTATGTTTGACGCTAACGTGACGGGGAAACAGTGAATAATGTACGATTTTAAGTATTTATTTTAGTGAAAGACGCGTAATGGAATTGTATCTAGTGTATTAAGAAACTGTTTTTCAATGTATTGAAACTAAAGTAAGTAAGCTTTCCCACTTCAGATGAATTTCAAACGTTGTGTATCATGCAAGTTGTTGTCGAATGAATTAAGAACAAATTTATTTTACGACTTCTATAAGCAAAATGAAACTACGCAAGGCTTATTTCTAATGGGTTTAATGGAAATACCATCAGTCTCCAGGAGGCGCAGTGGTAAATGAGTCGAACCTGCAAGCAGCCGTTAGCAGCAGTCAGATATAGTGTATGTGGTTGCTAATGGAAAAGGTGGTCACTCCCGAGTCTCCGTAAAACATTCAAGGAAGTATTTTTGGTGTTTCAAAGAGGAATATTGCGACATTAACCAATAAACTGAAGCTGAGTCGAATATTTTACCACATAACAGAGATGATCCATACAGCTTCAAATATACTGAGACCGATATTCTTCAGATAAAGCAACATCTACTGTGAATTCCAAGAGAGGAGACTCATTATAATAGAAAGAAGTATTCTAAAGGATACCTTTGCTTCGATCATAGTTTTAGTCGATTGTACAAAGAATTTAAAGTCTAATCTCCAGAGACCAAAGTTAGCGAAATGCAGTATAGGAGCATATTTCTCAAAAACGTTTCCAATCTATCATTTGGAAGATCAAGGCCAGATAGTTGTAAGACACCTTGAGGGGAAAGAACACTCACCAGGTAACAGAAAATCTCAGAAAGCACTAGAACTGCGCCGTAGGAAGGCAGAAAGTGCAATAATGTCGTGTGACGAGGGCCTCCCGTCGGGTAGACCGCTCGCCTGGTGCAAGTCTTTGACTTGACGCCACTTCGGCGACTTGCGCGCCGATGGGGATGAGATGATGATGATTAGGACAATACAACACCCAGTCCCTGAGCGGAGAAAATCTCCAACCCAACCGGGACTCGAACCCGGGCCCTTAGGATTGACAGTCCGTCGCGCTGACCACTCACCTTCCGGGGGCGGACAGAAAGTGCAATGACAAACATGAAGAATGATGCGACGTCTTCAACTATGCCTCGAAGTAACACGTGTACATTAGCGATCGATCTGTAACAAGTATTGTTTGTTTGAACTCTTACACACTCAGATATATTCTAATTATTCTAGCTTTCGTATTACAACTTCTCTGCTCACATTCATGACAACAGCGAGGCAATATGTTCCAGAAAACCTCGAGTGAAAATGTGACTTTTCAGTGGGCTGTACATTGGATTCTATTGATCACAGAGAGAAGGGGACAAGTGTTTTGGATTGCCTTTCGCCTAGCGACCATTTCTATGCCTGTCGGAAGAATGTGTGTATTGTAGCTATCCTTCAGGACAGGGTCAAAATTTAAACATTACACATATCCTTCAGCCCAGGCAAATTGAGCAAATTGGTTGCTTGTTTTGAATTAGGTACGGTCCAAGATGGACATTAGACAGCTTATAAAAACAGCATTTGTTCATGAGAAGTTCTCGAGAAAACTCCGATTTTTGGGTACGAAAAGTTCCAGTCTTGGTGGTGGCCACTTCTGTAATTTCTGTTTATCACAGATACACTCATGACAAAAGCGAGGTAATAATTTGTTTGTGGCACGAGGGTGAACGGTCTTGTAGAGCTAACAAACATCAAATGGCTCTGAGCACTATGGGACTTAACTTTTGAGGTCATCAGTCCCCTAGAACTTAGAATTACTTGAACATAACTAACCTAAGGACATCACACACATCCATGACCGAGGCAGGATTCGAACCTGCGACCGTAGCGGTCGCGCAGTTCCAGACTGTAGCGCCTAGAACCGCTCGGCCACTCCGGCCGGCTGATCTACAATTCCTGGTACTCTTCCTATATATATCTTGTGATAGATATTTTGCCTTAATAAAAAAGCCCAAGAAAGTAGTTGAGTGTTAGTTACCTAATGATTTACAAAACGTAATTACTTCAGCACGCCCTTTTTTGCCACACAAGACACTCAAAATGGAAGAAAAGGACTTTATTGACTTTCAGGCCGTCGCTGACAAAGTCATCAGCATATTAAAACACATAAGTTCTGCTGCACACATTAGTGTACATCAAAAGGACATGCAGTGCCAGTTAACATAGGGAAAGTGTAAACATTCTAGACAAAGGCAAATCTGTTAGTTTCATACACAACTTCAGTATTGCCACATATTCCACTATTATATGGTGAAAAAAAAGAAGCATTTGCTTGCTATAGTACCCTTTATGCCTCATCACCATCGGCAGCTTCTTACTGATTTGTATAATGATACTGCAAACTGAAGATATTTATTGGGTCATGTTTACCTATCTTATATTTAGGTACGCTTTGTCAATCATTACAGGTTCATACCTCTGTTGAACTAAGCCCATTTTGTCTTAATAAGGTAATGTGTAAGACACCTTCTGCTCCCAAGTTTTTAGTTTTCATTTTCTGGACAATTCAATGTAATTTTCTTTGGTCTTGAAGTATAGTTTATATTTCCTGGGTATTAATACAATAAGACGTGTGTACTAATTTCATATGTTGTACAATACTGGTTTTTTGTTTTATCTCAAAACAGTCCTTTTGGTCCCTAGTACGTTTAGAACGTTAGATCTTCAGTTAACAAGGAGGATACCTCTAACAACTGAATTAAAAGTCATAGCCCAATTTAATCCCAATTTATTAAAGTCAGGGCTTATAGGAACATACACAATAAAAATAATTACATATTAACATGAACTGTAGAGTAGGAAGAGATAAGTACTACCAACGATGAACACTTAAAGCACTTAAATCAGAGATAGAGTGGTTTAGTAACGTCCGCAAGAAATAGATGAGACAGAAGTGACCATTGTCTCAATAGGTCTTTCTCGAAAATACATGGCCGTGTATGGGTGTGCACTGATTAGCCCAATCATTCCAGAAAACCGAATGAAAATGACGAAGTCTGTTCAGTCATGGGTGAGCACTCGTATCCCTGGTCGGATGTTATTTCCTTTCCGACGGCCCTGTACCGCAACATAACTTCACCAAAGTTGACGAGTCCTAGTGTCAAGTGTTGCGTACAGGGGAGTCCCCTGGCAGCCACATTTCACCAGCTGCCGTGTGATCGGCTGATCCTCAGAGATACAACGGCGACCTCTGAGGTCAGAACGCTTGCTTCTCAACGTCTACAAGCCCTCGGCGTCAACTTCTGCATCTCCATCTGGAGTTTCCCAAAGAAATTCTGCTTTTTCAATCTGTCCTCTAAATGTCCTGGTCAGGCAACCCTAATTTTAAACGAAAATATAACCGAAATTTCTTAAATACCCAAATAATCGTGCTCTCACTGTGGTTCCATTCCATTGGAAAACAGATGCCTCTCTTTGGAACATATAATACGTGCTGTAGGAAATTTAATTCATTTATATAGCCAATGATTATTGAGAGTTGTTCTCATTTGCATTTAATTCAGCATTGATATGATAGAGAGAGATTCAGTTACCTTATCTAGCGCATTTTTTTGGCTTAATGTGGCACAACGCGTACACTCGCGCGTATAACTTTTCTGTGTTGAGTACAGTACATAAGTGTGGTAGAGAATTTGTACTTTCAAGTTTCAATATTTACTTTCCACTGCTGAGCCCTAGCACGTCACCAGCACAGTGAAAACACACAAACAGAAGGATACCAACATTACATCTTCCTTTTCGATATTTTTACTTGTATCTACTTTTATAGCTTCTACTGGTTCAAGTTTTCGTATTTCACTTCTCTTTCACCCATGATCTCCAGCTTCCAACAAGTATTGCAAGTCAGAACCATCTCTTATCCTCAGTGCGATAGCAGCTTGTCTATGAGAGAGCTTCGATGAATTAATCCTGTAACATTTGTTATGTGGGTTATGTGGGTTCGTTGCTGGACGATCGACAATTGATCACATATTTACTCTGAGGCAGTTGATAGAAAAATTCTACGAATTCAATAAGGATCTACACCTCATCTTCATCGATTTTCGACAAGCTTATGACAGCATTGACCGCGCCACGTTATGGGAAACGTTAGAGGAACTTGGCATCCCATCAAAATACATCCGCTTAATTGCTGCTTGCTACTCTCAGTCTACGGCCCAAGTGCGGTTTGGTAATCAACTATCACCATCATTCAGTATACAAAATGGATTGAGACAAGGAGATCCATTGGCGCCAATATTATTCAATTTGGCCCTGGAAAAAGTAAGCCGTGACACTTGTCGAACCAGAGAGATGGAGATGGTGGGAGCAGACACAATCTTGGCATTTGCTGACGATGTTGTGATCCTTGGCGACACTCTAGAGCAAGTACGCAGGGATACTTCCCGATTCCTCCACAATGCAGAGAAAATTGGGCTGGTGGTGAACGAGGAAAAAACTAAATATCTTGTTGTATCACGCCGCCGAGATCTCCCTCCTTCCATTGATGTCGACAGGCATACCTTCGAACGAGTTGAAGAGTTCAAGTACCTGGGCTCCATACTAACAAATAGAAGTGAAGTAACGAAAGAAGTACAGCAACGTATAACAAATGCTAATCGCATGTTCTTTAGCCTGAACAATCTTTTCAGATCGCGGCTGATATCGCAGAAGAACAAGATCCACCTATACACGACACTGGTGAGACCAGTACTTTTATACGGCTGTGAAACTTGGGCAACATCAGCAACAGCAGAAGAAGCAATATGTGCATTTGAAAGGAAGGTACTTCGGAAGATATATGGACCCATCTACAATGCCATGGAAGGTAAATGGGAACGAAGAAAAAAAGAAGATTTATACCAGCGGTATGGAAAGCCACACATTGGACGAATATTGGCGCAGAAGAGACTCCAATGGTTTGGCCACATCCTACGGGCAGACGGATCCCTTCCAAACAGAGTCCTCCACTCTCAACCCACAGGAAAACGCCCTAGAGGACGCCCAAGAACTCGATGGAAGGATAGGATAACAACGATCCTGAAAGAAGTGGAACCAGCAGCCGTGGAGGAGGACGCCAACGACCGGATGAGATGGACTGCCATCTGCAACAGCTCCCTCCCCTCGTGTAATTGACAGACACTGCGTGTGTGTTTTTTTTTGTTTTTTGTTTCTGTAATGTATCCCTCTTGCCTTTTAAACCTTTGATTGAATGCCCTGTTTATTTTTTCGTTTCTTCTTTAAGCTGTAATGTACATATGTAACTTTTACTACTGTATAGAGTACTTTTGTAAGTCTTTTTGTCTTTACTTTTCCTTTTGTTCTTCTTGCTGTAGGCCTTAAAGGCCCGATAAGGCAATAAATGATGATGATGATGATGAACATTTGTTATCTTCATCGTGGTGTCCACAAAGAGCGACCTGCCAAGGCAAGGTTGGTACCTCACAGCGCAGCCGCAAGATAAGATGGACGCTGCAAGGCGCATCGACGAATGAGCAACGTCTGCGTAGCCACACCCATAATAGGTTCGCTATGCCGCCACAATTGCTCTTTTGCTTATAGCCGAGCACAGGACCGGCGATCTTGGACTAAGACGACGGCATCGCCTTCTAATATGCCAGCTCAGTGATCTGTGCATATCACATCGAGATTAATTGAATATTTCATTTCTAAGAAAAAAATAAATTTAACTTCTCGATTCCTCTGCTTCATGTGCCTCCTACATGCAACAACTTTACTACAACTACTTACAGAATGCAGACTGAGTATCGACCCATATCCCAGTACACATGCTCTAGAAGACTGCGACCGAACTGGGACTGACCAGCGATGGGTGGCTGGTTAACTCTGACAGTCAGCGCTGAACTCTGTCTTCCTGGGCGTGTAGCGCTGCCGGATTCTTTCTATTGATCCTTGGGTCAGCGCCTTCTTGATGCCGTTCCACGGCGTTGCGCTGGTCGAAGTATGGTTGATGTTTAAGGACAGCACAGTCCGTATCAAGTGATAAATTAATGTTCAGAAGCAGTTACAAATACTCATGACATTCGTATCGAAATGGGCTGCACAGTGTTAAATAATTCTTCTTATCTATGTTATAATAAAATAAACAAATTTTTTATAAAACTTCCTGGCAGATTAAAACCGTGTGCCGGACCGATACTCTAAGTTGGGACTGTGCCTTTTGCGGGCAAGTGCCAGCGCACACTCGTCTGCAAAGTGAAAATTTCATTCTAATATTTTATTCTTATGGTATCCACTCGGTTTCCTCCGCAAACGGTGTAAAGAACCCACGGTTGTACCGAGGCGAGTGTATTTGCGTCCTGTAGGCCTGTGGCAATCATTTTGACACTTCTTTTGAAAAGGCATTTGAAGCGTTTGAGGCATTACAATCGAAGCACGGGGTCATAATACACCGATTCTAAGAAGAAGATTTACTTAAGAGACGATTCTTAAAACTGAATCGTAATGGCTGGGTGTTGTGTGCTGTCCTTAGGTTAGTTAGGTTTAAGTAGTTCTAAGTTCTAGGGGACTGATGACCGTAGCAGTTAAGTCCCATAGTGCTCAGAGCCATTTTAAAACTGAATCTCATTCATTCAAAACACGTTTGGCACGGTAATGCAACCGGAAACTTGCGAGGCGCTCCATATGTCATAGAGACGCACTGGATTATGCATGTAAATCACCATAAGCATAAAATTACACTAAAATAATTTTAATCACAAGACATCATAATTTTGAAGCTGGCATTGTTTGACATTGTGAGAGTCACCTCAGAAGCCACGGGAATAAAAGAAGTGGTCTCAGTTGAAGGTGGGTGTTTATTTGTGGTGAGAGTGCTGGCTTGCCATCGACAGCTGTTGCAAGCAGGCAACGACAGATGCGGCCCTGTTTGAGTATGCTCAGACTGCTCTTGTCTAGAGCGAAAATGGCAACACCGTTGCAACTACGTATTTCAGTGCATCTCGCTTGTGTTATAGTTTTCTTCAATGAGAATAAGAAATAAACATTATTCGAAGCTATTGTTTGTTATTTATAAAGTCAGAGAACGTCTAACTAAAAGTACACCGCGCAAAATGTTTAAAGGATCGTGTTTTCTAATCGCTGCTACTGCCTTCCATTGCGATACACAAGTATGAAATTTTGCTCAACTGCTCTAATGGTGCAAAAGCGTGGCACCCTGTGAGTCTTCAAATAGCGAGGTATCAACACATATGAAAGAAAAGCCAGAACTGAGAAGTTCATGTTATGTGTAAGGTGTGATAATGCTGTCACACGGGCACCAAATTTCGCTAGAACTTTGCCCAACGCCACCACAGACATGTCACACGATAGGAAGACCATCACACCCCCTCTTACTCACCTTCCTTCGACGTCTGCAGGCAGGCATCTGGCATCAGAGAGATGTCAGGTTGAGGGAGGGCAAGTTACCCTCGCATCTATTTTTCGCATACGGAAAATTATTAAGGATTTCATTAGAACCCGATGCTCCTTGAGCGAGACTCTTGAAAGTTAAAGGCCTGAGAAGACATTGATGGAGCCTGGTAGGCAGCTGAAAGCATGAGCTGTTTTAATGATTCTTAGCTCGTAGAAACGGCATGCTGGGAGTTGAAAGCAATTGGCGGCGAGCCCACCCCTTAGTAAATCTTGCCAGACAGGACCACAGCTGTACAGGGCAGACAAGGCAGCCCCTCGTCGAGCAGGTCTCCAGCAGAACAATGGTGCACTACCTGCCGTGGCGCCAGCTGAAGCCTGGGTTGCGGTGATGCCCTGAAGGAATGCGCCTACACAGTGGAGTCGTAAGCCGGGCATTGTGTGCAGAGCCACATGCAATAAAAATTCAATTGCTTTCGTGTTTCCCTATAGTAGGCCAGGGAACCACTTCCCTCGACCGCCTCGGTTGTAAAAGAAAAATCTGGCGTCTGAGAAACGTTTGGAGATAGAATCTTTATTACACCTCATAGCTAGAACTAAAAAGCTCGAAGGCTCATGAGATTTAGATGAAGATCTTTGAGATTGTATCTGTTCATTTATTTCTGTGGGAAGAGACAAGACTTCACAAAAATTCATTTTCCCCCTCTGTGAAAACTTAAAAAAGCCAGTAATTGGAGTTTTATTTTTATCCAGAGACGCAGGTTTCTTAAATCTTGCCCTGGTTCGACATGAGTTTGTGCTGTCACGTGGGGGGGGGGGGGGGGAGAGATTTAGCGCCTCTAGACCCCTGTGATTGGCTCAAGACGGGGTGAAGGCAGTGTTGTTCGCGCACTTTGCGGGAAAACGGATTTTTTTTCTGGAGAGGTTCGAAGCACTAGGGTGCAGGACTTCGGTCTGGAGGCACTTCTGGTCGAAACTCTGGGATGTGTGGTTGGTACTTGCGACCTATCTTGAGACTGACTTCACTTGCGAGTAGTTTGGACTGGGGAGCCTGTGCTGAAGTTCCTATTGTAGCGACAGTGTGACTTCAAACGTCTCGGACTACTCGTTTGTCGAGGACAGCCTTATTCGTTTCTGATTTACCACTCTTGACGTTTGGTATTCTTGTGCCTTCTGTCATATACACTCCTGGAAATGGAAAAAAGAACACATTGACACCGGTGTGTCAGACCCACCATACTTGCTCCGGACACTGCGAGAGGGCTGTACAAGCAATGATCACACGCACGGCACAGCGGACACACCAGGAACCGCGGTGTTGGCCGTCGAATGGCGCTAGCTGCGCAGCATTTGTGCACCGCCGCCGTCAGTGTCAGCCAGTTTGCCGTGGCATACGGAGCTCCATCGCAGTCTTTAACACTGGTAGCATGCCGCGACAGCGTGGACGTGAACCGTATGTGCAGTTGACGGACTTTGAGCGAGGGCGTATAGTGGGCATGCGGGAGGTCGGGTGGACGTACCGCCGAATTGCTCAACAC
The DNA here is from genome assembly GCF_023864275.1 of Schistocerca cancellata. NCBI lineage: Eukaryota > Metazoa > Arthropoda > Insecta > Orthoptera > Acrididae > Schistocerca > Schistocerca cancellata. Next base: position 183,934,563 of record NC_064631.1, on the reverse strand, counting down.
GTGGGACGTGAGGTCTCCACAGTACATCGATGTTGTCGCCAGTGGTCGGCGGAAGGTGCACGTGCCCGTCGACCTGGGACCGGACCGCAGCGACGCACGGATGCACGCCAAGACCGTAGGATCCTACGCAGTGCCGTAGGGGACCGCACCGCCACTTCCCAGCAAATTAGGGCCACTGTTGCTCCTGGGGTATCGGCGAGGACCATTCGCAACCGTCTCCATTAAGCTGGGCTACGGTCCCGCACACCGTTAGGCCGTCTTCCGCTCACGCCCCAACATCGTGCAGCCCGCCTCCAGTGGTGTCGCGACAGGCGTGAATGGAGGGACGAACGGAGACGTGTCGTCTTCAGCGATGAGAGTCGCTTCTGCCTTGGTGGCAATGATGGTCGTATGCGTGTTTGGCGGCGTGCATGTGAGCGCCACAATCAGGACTGCATACGACCGAGGCACACAGGGCCAACACCCGGCATCATGGTGTGGGGAGCGATCTCCTACACTGGCCGTACACCACTGGTGATCGTCGAGGGGACACTGAATAGTGCACGGTACATCCAAACCGTCATCGAACCCATCGTTCTACCATTCCTAGACCGGCAAGGGAACTTGCTGTTCCAACAGGACAATGCACGTCCGCATGTATCCCGTGCCACCCAACGTGCTCTAGAAGGTGTAAGTCAACTACCCTGGCCAGCAAGATCTCTGGATCTGTCCCCCATTGAGCATGTTTGGGACTGGATGAAGCGTCGTCTCACGCGGTCTGCACGTCCAGCACGAATGCTGGTCCAACTGAGGCGCCACGTGGAAATGGCATGGCAAGCCGTTCCACAGGACTACATCCAGCATCTCTACGATCGTCTCCATGGGAGAATAGCAGCCTGCATTGCTGCGAAAGGTGGATATACACTGTACTAGTGCCGACATTGTGCATGCTCTGTTGCCTGTGTCTATGTGCCTGTGGTTCTGTCAGTGTGATCATGTGATGTATCTGACCCCAGGAATGTGTCAATAAAGTTTCCCCTTCCTGGGACAATGAATTCACGGTGTTCTTATTTCAATTTCCAGGAGTGTAAGTGAGCCAAATTGGCCCTTCGTAAGACCAGCGAAAGCGTGTGTCGCACACTGAAATCTACCTTGATTTCAAGGCTCTGTTAGACAGTAAATTGCGACCGTCTGCCTAATCCCAAGACCGTGAGAGTTTTTCATTTCTTTCGTGGCTGCGATCGATTCACAGGTGCCGCCTCCACGTCTCACCTCCGCCGCACACATCTCGCCAGCTGCAAGCTACATCGCCACATGAAGTAAACAGGGTAGTGCAGTGCCGCTCCAGCATCGTCAGGGCGTACAGATTGCAATCACCACTTGCTCTAAGCTGCACCTATGAACAGAAACTTTAGTAGATTTGATCAGTCAAAGTCTGCTCAGCGTCAGATCAATTCAGCTTGCTTTACGCACATTTTTAGGGCCAGAGTACTTGACTCACTGTTCACATAGTTAACCTGTCTCTACCACCCAGGATCCACCCAGTGGAGTGGTAAATAATCTATTAGTTGTTTAGGGTATTCAATTGATAACTTTTTAGCAATATTTATGACTTGTTTTGGTAAAATAAATGTTGTTAATACACCAAGTTGTGCCTACATTTTCAATCATTTAAATAATCCCACTAGGGTTACCTTTCAAGGTACCTGTACGTGCCTGTAAAGGCACAGATTTTAAAATCTTAACAAATGTGGGCAGGTGGCAGCAACGGTATTGCGGACTTGGGGGCTCCTGCAGAGACCCTTAGACAGTGTGTCCACTCATGTCTTAACGTCACACTCCTACATGGTCACGCGACAGGAAAGTGCAAAACTGCAGGACTGAAAAAGTGTTGGCACATTTCCTTGTTCCGATCAAGATCAAATTTCGTCGAATGGTTTTGGGCGATCCCTAGTGGTTCCAATCTTTACACGAGAGCAAAAATTGACGTCGTGCTGCACTTAAACAGGTGCTATCACATTCAATGGGGTTGCGGCCCAAGAGTGTCCTTAGGGAGGAGTTGAAGCATCGGGGATTGTCAGCAGTGTCAAACGCTGTCAAGAACGTAGTCCTGTGCTCATCGAAACTCTCGATTTCCACTGCGAAACATACGGGAAGCAATCCCACAGGAAAGGGGTGCTTTCATTGATACCCTTTTTGCCACCCGATAACGAACCCTCTTTGCCACACGCTAACGACTTTAGTGGCAAATCTGAGTGGTGGCATGTCTGAAATGTTTTCCTTGGTCACTAATAATAAAACCGCTTGATTCCAACGTCGTTTTGACTTCCATCACATTGTCAAAAGAAGGGGTTAAATGTGGGAAAGAGGGAAAAAATTTTGGACATTTTTGGTAAGTTCCTATTGGACCAAACAGCTGAGGGCATCGCTCCCTAGTATTACACACTACTTAATCTAACTTAAACTAACTTGTTCTAAGGACAACACACACACCCATGCCCGAGGGAGAACTCGAACCTCCGATGGGGGGAGCCGCGCGAACCGTGGCGAAGTGCCTAAGACCACGTGGCTACCATGCGCGGCTGTGTAAAAAAGGGGATTCGACTGTCTTCGTGTGACATACCCACGGTGCTGTTTTGCAACAATGTGGTGGAACCTCCCTCACACGTCATTTGAACTTCTGAGCTGCAGCCTTTTTTTCGCATATGTCGACACCTTACTGTTTGAATCGTCGTCGAAACCGAGGTAACGCTGCAGGACACCACACTTTTGCATCCATTACAGAGGAAATTTGTTGATAACCTTGAACAAAGTTTCAAACTTCTGCATGGTAATGGAAGGCATTTACGGAGTTTCAAAGAAGTGATCCGTTAATTGTGTTGCGCATTGTAGTTCCGTGAACCAACATTCCTGGATATATAACATCCAGAAGTTAAGTATATCCACAAGCGTTGCGGATTTAGGGTCCTACACCATTAGTAGGGACTGTTATTACAGCGATTTCAAAGAACCGTAGGTAAATCTCAACCTGGCCCTTCATAAGAAAATGGAGAATTGCACCAGCCAGCAAACCACATCCCTGCCCCGGTCAGAGATACGCCCAGTGCTCATTTCGTAAGCTTTGAACTGACTTTACTATTGCATCTTTATATTTTCAGATATTTAGGTTTTTGAAAAATTCCAGAAGTAGTCTGAATTTCGTGTACCTAATCTTTCCTTTCGAAACAAGTGGACAATGTAGCATAATATTTAAAATGATGGATGGATAATCATGAGCGACACACAGTTTACAGAATACTAACTCAACTGTTCATATGTCCTCGCATCAGGTCATGTGCAGAGCGAGTTTTCGTGCTGTAACCAGATAACCTCTGCCACCAGTGATAAGTGTGTCGTGTCATTTTGATAACTCACGAGTTCACTTTCTGGAACACACTTTCAGTTTTAAACCACCTAAACTACCGTGGGAATATAAAAATCTGCTATGGCATACGAAATCAACTGACACTTCACTGCAGAGTAAAAATCCTTCCGGAAAACAATACCATATACTTTGGTTAAGCCATATAACCCCATTAACGTTTTTTCCACTGGTGCTAGTAAGGCAAAGAATACAGAATTTCTGTTAAGTTTGAAAGCCTGGAGATGTACTGTCAAAGTGGAACTATGAGAGCGGAGTGTAAGCCGTGCGTGGATGGCTCAGTGGGGGAACACTTGTCCGTGAAAGAAAAAGTTTGCAGGTTCGAGGATCCGCAAGGAAGTTTCAGATCGAGTCACACTCCACTGCAGAGTGTAAATTCATTCCATATGACTGTATTTTCAGCACGTCACGTATCTGGCAAATCAAAAAGTGTTTTTGTATATAGAACCCTTATTAGAGTGGTCCTTACTTATGAAATTTCGTGTTTCTTCACCCACAACACCTAGTTTTCTTTTCCTTTCGTTTCAAGAATTTTAATACTGCTTTTGTTGAAACTGAAGACGAGGAAACCATGCCGCAGTGACCCGAAGTCGCGTCATATCATTAAATATTCCTTTATTAGTGCCTATCGTGTGCTTGACTACTATTATAAAGCACAATGACATTTTCACTCTGCAGAGGAGTGTTCGCTGATATGAAACTTCCTGACAGATTATAACTGTGTGCCAGACCCAGGCTCGAAATCGGCACCTTTACCTTTAGCGGGAAGTGCTCTACCGACTGATCTACAGAAGTAAGATTTCCACCAGACCTCATCTCCTCCCTTACAAACGACACAGAAGCTCTACTGTGAAACCTGCAGACTAGCACTTCTGCAGGAAAGGGAATTGCAGAGACAGGACTTGGGCACAACCTGGGGGATGTTTCCAGAAGGAAATTTTGAGTCTGTATCCAAGTAATGACTTCATTTTTGTAAAGAGTTTCGACGTGTAGAAAAAGTTAAGCAAACATTTACGTTTGTTAGATTAGGTTACTGTATCTTGGGGTTCAAATGCTTTCTGCCCTGGTGTCAAAGAGGCTACGAAAAAGCTTAAGGTAACAAATGATACGGAAGAAAGTAGAGCGCGGTTAATGTAAGATTTCAGTGGTGTATTAATAGCTGATGAAGAACAAAAACTGGATTTAACTATGTGATGTGTGGAAGATCACTGCAGACACTAAAGAAAAAGAAAGGAAAAAAGGCCACAAATAAGAAAATTGTACTTAAGCTGGTATCCACACGTTTAGTACGTTTTGTTACATAGTAACTCTTAAATATTCCCCATTTAAAAATAATTAAGCATATTTTCAAAATATAAAGGCCACTATTTTGTCTAAAACTGACATGGTGAGACCGTGGCTGTGTATAATAAATGTAGGTTAATTCTTACAAACAATAAGACAGCAACGAGTGGCTGGTTGCTGTCTTATTCTTTGTAAGAATTAACCTACATTTACATATAGGTTGATTTTACTCATTTATTTCAATAGAAAATGCACATGTTTTAATGAATATGAAAGTTTTACTGAAACGTTTAAATCACTTGCAGCATAGGTTAGTATTAATTAATTGTAAATAAAATTCCCACATTATCAAAAAATGCAAAAATAGAAAAAAAATATTCAGCGGGAGGGGGGGGGAGGGGGAGGGGCCGAAACCATCTGACATTTTTCCTAATGCTTACATGATGAGGCTTTCAGCAAATAATGACAAGTGAAAGGTAACAGAACGTAGTAGATGTTCAGTTAAATATAATTAACACAGAACTAAAACACTGTCTTGTATTCTAGAGATTTTTGCGGATAAGAGAATTTCGTCAAGTAATTTCAGTGGATTACTATAGTTTTATTTTAGTAATCACTACTTTCGATAATTTCTGTGAATGTTTATTTTCTTCAGCAGCTATAGAAATGGTGCATTTGTAGTTAATGATCATAACCGGCGTTTGTGATTTAGTTACTTTAGACTATTTTCTAAGTAGCATATTATATTACATCTGTTTTTCCGTTAAGGAGTATTAGCCCTATATATTATCTGCAACTGTCGTAAATAACTCTGTATTCTAGTTTGTTAACAACTATAATTAATCTCAAAACGTTTCAGGAAACTAGTAGTTTTTACCACAAATTTTGTGTTGCGTTGATAGAAATCTCGTTTCCGGTATTTGCATCAGTTCTTATAAGGAATTAGCAACTCTTTTGGTCAACAGATTAAAAGATAACCAGCGGGCTTACATCAAAGTTATTTGTTCACTGCCTTGTAATACATCGCATCAGCCAAAATGCAGCCGCACTGTGAAAGCTGTTTTCGATCACAGGGTGAGTTTGTCCTAAGGAGCTGGAAATCGCCCTGACTAATATCAGGCCATTGGCAGCTGCTGCGAATCGGAGTGATGGAAGAGCTGCGAGAGTCATGTACCTGTAATAACTGTACCAGAGATACTTCAAGCGCTATCCTCTCCCATGGATCTTGTCTTCTCTCCAGAAAGTACAGGATCTGTCATTACTCGTCCACTTGACTGTGAGTGGCGTGTCAATGGTAGAACTAGGCATCCTATACAGGGTGGATGGTGACCAGGGAGGACACAGTGTGTCGCTCCAATCCTCCTAACCAACAAGTTCCAGGTGCTGTCTTTATCTGGAACAGAAATAGAACCAGTGGGACTCACTTCACCTGTATTAGGGAAACCTGTTTCGTCGGGTGTCAGGAGGAGGCAAGCGCGAAAGAGTAGAGTTCTATTAATCGTCGACAGTTAAAACATACGGCGAATGTCGGTACTCCTTAGGGAAATGGCAGAAAGGGACAGGAAATGACACTATGTGCACTCAGTGCCTATGCCTGGGGGCCTCATTCAACATACTGAAGAAGCTATTCCAGCAGCAACTAAGGGAACAGGGTGCATCTAATTGCAGATTATGGAGCATGTTGGAAAAAATAACGCCTGTCGTCAGGGCTGTGAGGGCATTCTTTGGTTTTCCAGTGACTGGCGGAAAAGGTTCACTAGGGTAGCCTTCCGCATGGACTTTCAACGGATTTCACAATTTACAGCATTGTCCCCAGAACTGATGGTGGTCCTAGGGTTCTGAGTTGAGTGGGAGGACTGAACCAGAGACTTCGAAAGTCCTGTGAGAAGGTAGGTTGTGTCTTCCTGGACGCCATAGGTTTGAGAACTGTAGGGTCCCCCTAAATGGGACAGGTGTGCATTGCACATCAGAGGACGCTTCTGACGTAGCTGACTGTGCGTCGGCTGCACACAATGGAGTTTTAGATTAGGCAACTATCCATCCAATCTAAATAACGACAGCCGTAGTAAACCCAGAAGTATCAATCAAAATAAATGGTTCCCAAAGGTGAGAACATTAAAATCCTAATGGTAAACTGCTGAAGCATTAGCAACGAAGTGCCGGAGTTTGAAGCGCACGTGAAAAGAAGTGAAGCCCACATAATACTAGACACAGAAAGCTGTTTGAAACCTGAAATTGACAGTAGTGAGATTTTTGGGGGAAAATTTAAGTCTGAATCGAAAGGGTAGGCAAATGGGAAGTAGAGGTGGTGTATTTTTCACAGTTGACAAGAAACTGAAATCCACTGAGGTAGAAATTGAAGCTGCATGTGAGATTCTTTGGACAGGACTCAGTATCTTAAGTGTGCATAATATGATAACTGGATGCTTTTATCACCCACCAGACTCATCTTATGAAGCAACGGAAAACTGTAGAGAAAACCTCAGTCCACTTGTTTGTTTGTATATTAGTTCCCCAATCATACTGTAATCATCAGTTAAATAACCCAAAAATTAATTGGGAAAATTACAGTTTTATTAGTGGTGGGCGTGATAAGAGATCCCTTGAAAATCTACTAAATGCGTTCTCTGAAGAATACCTAGAACAGAGAGTTAATAACGTCACTAATGATAGAATATATTGGAACTAATGGCAACAAATCGACCTGACCTCTTTAAGTATGTCACATCGAAACTTTTATCAGTGACCATGACGTAGTTGTGCAGCAATTATTATAAAAGTACAAACGGCAACTAAAACAAGCAGAAAGATATATACGTTCAGTAAACTAGATAAAAAATCAGTAGTGTCATATCTCAATGAGGAACTTGAAACTTTCAGCACAAGACCGAGCATGTCGAGGAACAATTTTAAATGAATAGTTGATCATACACTGGATACATGTGCACCCAGTAAAACAGTTCATAATGTTGAGGGAACCTCGTTGGTATGCAGTCACTGTAAAGAAACTCCTTAAAAAACAGAGATTACTGCATAACAGATATAAAACACAGCGTAGGGCTGTAGTAGAGAGGTGCTGAATGAAAGCTTTTGGCTGTCAAGATAGCTATGAGTAATGCCTTGAGTGACTACTGTACTAGAATATTCTCAAGTGATCTTTCACAGAACCCAAAGTAATTCTAGTTGTATGTTAAGTCTTTTACTGGCACCAATGTTAGTTTCCAGTCTTTAGTGAATGAGACAGGAGCAGAAATTGAGGGTAGCAAAGCAAAAGCTGAAACGCTTAAATCCATTTTTCAAATGTTTCTCTACAAAGGAAAACCCCAGAGAATTGCCCCAATCTAATCTTCGTACCACTGAGACGACGAAGGAAATAAGTATTCATGTAAGTGGCATTGAGAAACTGCTGAAATCGTTGAAACTGAACAAAACTCGTGAGCCCCAGGAATCCCTGTTAGACTCTGTACTGAATTTGCGGAGGCGTTAGCTGCTCTTGTATCTGTAATCTATCACAGATCCTTCGAACAAATTATCGTGCCCACTTCTTGGAAAAAGGTAGAGGTCGTATCCATTTACAAGAAGTCTACAGTCCAATATCCTTCACATCGATTTGCTGTAGAGTCTTAGAACATATTCTGAACTCGAACATAATGAGGTATCTTGAACAAAATGATTTCGTCATGCATACCAGCATAGATATCGAAAATATCGATCATATGAAACCCAACTCGCACTTTTCTCACATGACGTATTGAAAGCTCTGGATCAAGGCTATGAGGTAGATGCTGTTTTTCTTGATTTCCGAGAGTGTTGATCATCGGGGAAGTGTGGCGGACGAAAATGCACTGAGAGATTAGTAATTGATCTGTTTGATATTACACATCTTTATTAAAGACAGGATGAAGAACAGTATGACGTCGGACGAACGGGACAACAAACGCATTTTCAAATGCACGGTAAAGTTCGTATGTCACAGAATATATAGCTTTTCACAAGAGAATTTATTGCTCCATATTTCGCGGACTTTTACTCGCCACACTCACTCATTGCCACGCACTTGGATCAAACTCCCTTACTAACATCATGAGACCTAGGCCTATCTACTACATCAACAACGAGTGCATCATGAAAAAAAGTCTATCAGTTCGTACACACACAAGCCTTTTAGATATAGATATATGTCTGTAAAATACTGAAAGAACTGAAATTGTCGCTACGGTCGGAGGTTCGAATCCTGCCTCGGGCATGGATGTGTGTGATGTTCTTAGGTTAGTTAGGTTTAAGTAGTTCTATGGGACTGATGACCTCAGACGTTAAGTCCCATAGTGCTCAGAGCCATTTAAACCATTTGAACTGAAATTGTACTATACGGGATAAAAGCGAGGTAACGAAGAAAGAAGATTTTTCTACGTTATTTTCATCGTTGTGAGCAGTCGTTCGTATTGAGACAAAACGTAATAGCTTTCAGATACGGCTGAGCGTCAGTGGCAGATGACGATTGTCTTCGACCGTTTAATGATTACATAACTTTTCTAAATTCCATCCTTCGTAGACATGTTGTACGTAATCACATGCGCATTTTTCTTCCTGTAACAATTATTCAGCATCCGTTTATCACTTAACGGACGGTGTTTGTGGTACGGTGATATTTATTTTGAACTTTGCGTTCCGTGTAGTGCGCTAGCCATTAGCGGACGGTTCACCACATCTACATTTCGTGATATAGTACAGAACTGTGTCGTCCACAAAACCAATTTCATGTTGTTATGATACATGAGTGAAATGATTTATGAAAATCGACGGAAACCTAATAAAGGCTGGTGGCAAAGCGATTTCAACATACGCCGCAATCCATTCGGAATAGCAATCCGGTATTTTCCCGGTGCAGCATCTCTACGGCGATCGACAAAATGTGTTAGGATCCTGGTTTCTGTCGCGTCAGATAATACAGTATCCGTTATTACACTATGCAAATTAGGTCTGTACAATGGACATAATTTTACCAAAATAGCAACAAGAAGCAAGTTCAGCGAGTAGAAAAAATACTGCACTAACACCGTAAGTGAAATGCTAAGAACAGAAAGCAGAATGCCATATACCACTGACGTTTTGAAATTCTGATTAAGCAGACCAGAGTAAACATGTGACGAGTTGCTCGTTGACTGTCAGTCATGGGCTAAAGACAGAGACGCATAGCTCTGTGACAAACATAACACTGATATTCATATTTCGTAATTTTATGGTGGGATTATGCCTGACTGCAAATCTATTATCCAGTAACTTCAGAATCTAACAGACACAGGCATCGCTAATGAGAGGATGTTTTACTACCTTTTATTTTTAATTTTGTAATTGATCGTGTTTACATCCGGCGCTAAACTTTCTTCCAAGTGGAGTATCTGCTTTACATTAGTCATTTGTACCATACAGTACTATGGTAAGTTGTAACAAGCTTCCATATGCCATGCCTTAAAGGTGCCTTTTTACTTTGGAGTTTGGCAGTGCTAGCAGCCATACATGATGTGTTGAAAGGTTTCTTCCTGCCAGCTTCATCAGTGTGATCACTTTCAGTCAGTGACTCTTGATTGGTTATCGATTTCTATAATTTTCACGTAGAGTCTAGATTGTCTTTCAGATATCAATTACTCTGGTTTCCTCTCAGCATACCTTTATTTAAAAAAAATTGATTCATGTCGCTCATACGCAATACTGTGATTAGTGTTCCTGTCATAGGCGATGCTGTTTGAGTTAAAATCACTGCCCCGGACCTCGTGGCAATGAACATAATATCCTGCAGTCATATTGGGAGTTCGTCTTCTGACCACACTCCCGATCTACCAATTCGTACCTCTAACAAAAGAACTCCACAGAAAGACTCTCCGTTCAAGGTAAACAACATATAAGTAGTCACTCCAACTTAGAGACTTGAATAAAGCAGTCAGCTAATACAATGAATATTCAAAGCATGTTATAAGGATGCAGGTGACGCATGAGGAGTTATACTATGCACGAGGGTCTTGAAAAAGTAAGTTACAAGTTATTACGGCAGTCCAAACAACTTTTACTGAATGCTGCACTACGCTTCAAAGTGGCACAGATACGTGACAATGCCATCTCCATGAAGGCCAAGAGGAGTCTTCGGGGGGTGGGGGTGGCAGGCACCAAATGGACGTGTATCTAAGACTCTGTAAACAATGGTCGTAACATGCTAGCAATGGTTCACTCCCTCGACGATAGAAATCTGCTCCTTCATCATTGAGCCATTTGAATGCCCGTATGTGAACGTCACAATCGGTAGATCGTTAATTGCTGTGAATCAGTTCCTCGATTGGCTAAATTTTGTAGTCTGTGGCCGATGTCGATGGCCTTCCTTCCCAATCAGGACCAACCTCATTTGTCAAATTTCACGATGAGAAGGCTGCAAGAAATCACGAGAAGTAGCCCTTCCGCTGAAGGAGTCCACCCCAATTATTCCAACGCTTGGCCAGTCAAACGCCCTGTTTTGGATACTTTGTGAGATGCACGCCCACTGATTTAACGAGTGCTTATGCTCCTCTCTACCAAAAGTGCACTGCAGGTCAGCCACAGCCGAGCGCATCCTACGACAACCGTCGCCAGCATCCAGACAAAGAGACATAGGTAGGGGTCGAGGAAGGAAGAGCGTCTTTTCTCATCTTGGCTGAAGTGAAACTGCTCCCATTTCATAAATCAGCACCTGACCTCACAGCCTCCTGACACAAAGGAGGATGCTAGCACGTGGAGGAATATGTGGCTGCACCCTGGCCCACCCAGCAAGAAGAGGAGTCATCGCCAAACCCACCGAGACCCGCTCAGGTTAGAAGACAGCACAACACCACCAGAGGACAGCACAACACTACTTTTGCCACCATCTTAGAGCATCTATTGCCATTCCCGGTCTCTGCCCCATGCTTCATGGCTGTGGACGACATCATCAATGTGAGGCCAGGGGCACTGCATTCAACCATCCTGGGCATGCTCCTGGATGTTCAAAAGGTGACAGGCTGGAGGTAGGTGCCGAAGTAGAACATACCACATCCACAATCTCAGTGGTCTCGGGTACTGCCGCGACAGAAGTGGAAGATGTTCCAGTGGGAGGTTGCCAAGGTCGAGGATGCCTTCCAGAGGAACTATGTGCACTGCATGTATGGATTTCTAGCATCCACCACCTGACATCCTGGAGTTGATGGACAGCTGGGCAGACATCTTCTCCAAGAAGTCCCATTGCCGGCTCCATCAATTGGCTGCCTCCTGCTGCACTTGGAGGCAGTCAACTTCGAGAGTATCCAAATGCCAGTCACAGCTCAAGAGGTCACAGCTTCCTTGCCACCTAAACGGTCTGCCACAAGCCCTGTCGGCGTCAACCAGTGCATTTCCACAGCCTGCCACGTGAAGTCCTAAAGAATATTTTCAACACCTTCCTCCTAGTGAGGAAACGTCCCCCTCACATCCTTGCCCAAACAACCTTCCTCCCTAAGAAGTCTATGCCATTGTCCCCCTCGGCCTTTCGCCCTGTCATGATCTGCTCTGTGCTGCGAGAGCCTCTCATATCGTACTGCTGACTACTTATGCACGACTTCTTTTGTGGCCAAGAATCAGCAAGCATTCATCCCGAGGAATGGGATGCTGGATAACGCATTTATCTTGGAATATGCTCCCTCTGACACTGTCCACTCACACTGGTGTGCCTTTAGGGCATCACTGTGCGTCTCCAAGGTGTTTGACTCAATAGACCATGACACACTTTTCCCAGTGGTTAGAGAACATCACCATCCCAATTTTTTGTGGAATATGTCGATGGGCCCTATAAGGCCTGCACAAGAACAATAGTGGGAGGCACTAGTGTATTCATGGTTATAGATTCTTCCAGAGGGGAACTTCAGGGTGATCCGCTCGGTACCTTTTAGTTTAACATGGCCATAGGTATTGTCCTAGATCAGCTGCCATCCCACATCACAGTCTGGATGCTCAGCCCCAGAGTTAATGCTGTGGCCTCTGCTGTGATGTCTTGCTCTTTGTCTCAACAGAGAGAGGTCCAAAGTCCCACATTGACTCCATCATCACAGACCTCGACCACTTGTGGCTACACATCAATGCCTAGAGGTGTTTCTCCTCCTTCTTGCTTCTGCCCATGTGTAATACTTTCACTGCTGGCCACACAATCCCTAAGAATGTGGGAGATCTTCCGCTACCTGGGTGCACAGTTCTTATAAGCTAGACTGCCTGTTTATCTGAGCAGCCTGTCGTCGTCAGCTGGACACCCTCGAAGCGGCATCATCCACCTCCAAGGCCTGCGTTATTGCCAGGCCTTGAGCTGCTCATGCATTGGTACACACAAGACGCTGGGTGTATGCACCCAAAATGTCGAAAGAAGGTGGGTCTGGCTGCTGGCAGACGCGTCTCTGTACTACATCACTCTTCTGTAGCCAGTGGGGGGGGGGGGGAGGGGGGGGCTTGGAATTTCATTGGTGAAATGCATGGGGCTAACCTTCCAGCTGAAGAGGCAGCTGGTGACGAACAAGCACACGCCCATCATCCACGATGCTGCCCTGGGAGTGATTCAGCAGGAAGTGGCGCCTTCTCACGTGAAATGGCCACCGCATCAAATGGCTGTGTAAGTAGGCTGTTTATGTTTTCTTTATGTAAGTAGGCTGTTTATGTTTTCTTTATGTAAGTAGGCTGTTTATGTTTTCTTATTGGCAACGTTACGTAGCGCTCTATATGAAAATCACTGGCTGTGCTGTGTGCAGTCTGTGGCTAGTTTGCATTGTTGTCTGCCATTGTAGTGTTGGGCAGCGGCAGCTGGATGTGAACAGCGCGTAGCGTTGCGCAGTTGGAGGTGAGCCGCCAGCAGTGGTGGATGTGGGGAGAGAAATGGCGGAGTTTTGAAATTACATATATTATGACTTTTGATGATATTAAGCTGGCAGTAGTGGCGCTCGCTGTATTGCAGTAGTTCGAGTAACGAAGATTTTTGTGAGGTAAGTGATTTGTGAAAGGTATAGGTTAATGTTAGTCAGGGCCATTCTTTTGTAGGGATTATTGAAAGTCAGATTGCGTTGCGCTAAAAATATTGTGTGTCATTTTAAGCACAGTTATGTACAATTTTTCATAAGGGCACGTTTCATATGTCGACCCTTAGCCAAGGATATCTCACTGGAATCTTCTGATTTTTTCTTGTAGTTTGTGTAATTAGTGTAGCTTTTGTTTATTGCTAGCGCGTAATTATAGAGAGAATTTCCTTTGTAGTTGTAGTTTTTCATTGTTGTACACAGTTGTGGCATGCATTTAGATTTGCACCAAGTATTTCGCAGCTGCGCTTGCAATTAACTTGATATAATTTTCAGTGCTATGTTAATGTGTTCTCTTATTTTTGCTCTTCAAATTGTGCTTTTCTGTGTTGTCGTGTGAAATATTGTGACAATAATGGCGTGTGAAAAACGTAACACTAGGCACCAAAGTAAACTGATAAATAATAGTGACGAAGAGCGTAGCTTATCAGCACCACTGTGTAGTGAATTAACAGACATTCGAAGCAGTAATTTGGTAATTGTGCATAGGGAAATGGAGTGGGCGGCAAATAATGATGTAGACAGTGAAACAGGTAGTGAACAGGGAAGCATTATCGATCGATCGGTCGGCAACAGCTCGCCTCAGGAATCCGAAATGACAGAACACAATACTGCAAATACTGTAGACTTAGGTTTTGGGTCCTCACCGTTTTCTCAAATGAGTCAAGACACATTTTCTGCTTGTCAAAATGTGAATGTTGCCGGTGAAAATGCACTGCCAAAAAGCATAGAGAAACAGATTCCAGACACTAATACATTATTATTGCAATTAATGCAACAAATGGAACAAAATCAGAGACAAAAGGGGACGTTTCATAGCTGGCGCAGAAGATGTGGGCTGTCCAGCAGTACGTCGCCACCGATGGGGTGACCTTCTTGGTGTCTACCACAACACCTGGACAGCACCATTGGGTACCTTCCACTAAGGTCGTGATCACATGTCTCACATTCATGCACACATCAACGCCTTCCCCATGAAGGTGAGTCATAGGCGGGAGACAGGCACCAAATAGACTTGTGACTGGACTTAGAAGAATTACTTGTAAGTGCTATTACGCGGATTAGGTGATAGTTTGTCAAATATTGTACCTGATGTGGAACGTTTTCCAGACGAGAGTTAAATGTTGTACGTAACTGATTCTGTCATAAATTATGTGGACTCTGAAGAGTCACTCAGTATCTACGAGTGTGTTACAAGTAGCCACCTTGGCAGAACTGATGTAATCGCTTTTACCTGTGTTAAGTGTTGTAGAACACTGAAGCCTAGCAAACCTTATTGCTATGTGTACCTAACAACAGAGCACAATATTGCATTGACTTACGTAGACTGGGCATACTGCTTTATAGAACCACAGTGACACTACTGTGGAAATGTACATCAGGGTCACTCTGACCCTCGAGTTTTTTGTTTGTTATTGTGCATGCACCACTGCACATACACAGCCCACTGCCACGAATTTCAGCACTGAGTGAGATCTAGTATAGGACAAATGTTTAACGTGGTGAAACATTTAATTTGGCAGAAAAAATTTTTAGGAGTCGCTGTGACCCTGGAGTACACAATGTGTAACTGGTCCGTCGCTGAGTGTGAGGTTCATTAATGTGACAATGGTAGAAGGAATGACATTTTACTCATGGAAGACGTTGTGCGGGAATCATTGTTAAAAGAACTCAACTGTGAAAGCGAGATAAAAATAGTTCAAATGGCTCTAAGCACTATGGAACTTAACATCTGAGGTCATCAATCCACGAGACTTAGAACTACTTAAATGTAACTAAGCCAAGGACATCACACGCATTCGTGCCCGAGGCAGGATTCGAACCTGCCATCGTAGCAGCAGCGCGGTTCCGGACTGAAGCGCCTAGAACCGCTCGGGCACAGCGGCCGGCTGAAAGCGAGGTAAGTGACTTTCGTGTTGGAAATGATTCTCAAGCTGATGCTTCTGCAGCAGTTATGGAAAATGGCGAAACTGACCAATCTACCACATCTTCAGATAGCGATGAAGAAAATATAGTCGTCCACAGTAAGACTGGTTATTGTTGGAACATAGCTGTCCCTAATAGTGCATGCCTCCCAGCCGATAACACTGTACTCCGTATTCCAAGAGTGTGGAAATAATGATTGTACGGATTTATGAAAACCGAGAACACCGAAAACTATTTGTGTAGTATTTGCAGTTCACTAAATGAATAGCATCTTCATCTAATTAAACTGCAAGTAAAATATTTAGATCCAGATCACTTTCAGGTTACTTCACTGAAACGTTTTTACCTTTTTATTAGCATTTATTAAAGCTAATATTATCTGAAAAATTAAAAAAGAGTCCTATTTCATTATAAAATATTCTGATTTCAGACAATTTCTCTGGCAAATAATTGAGGCTCACTGTGACCCTGGTGTACACTTCGTGTGACAATTTCAGAGTTGTACATTATTAGGGCTAGGTACATGCTTCAGCTCCAGGTCACTCAAACGGTGTCATGCGATATTGACCTTCTATAATGCCGAATATGTAGTGTTGTCATTTGACTGTCTTTCCTGTAAAGAACATTGCAATAAAACTTTGATGAGAGAGAGCCTGAGTGATTCCACTGTGTCCCTTTTAGAGTCTCACTCCTAGTAAGAAAACAGCATAATTTGTTTGCAGTGATGTCCAGATGTCCATTGTCACCCTGAACTAACCGTCCTGCATGAAACAGTAGGTCACTCTTAAAAGTGAGTTTTGAGCGTCTCTACAGTTTTGCCACATTGCCACACGTGGCTGGTCATAGCCGCCTGATACTTTCCAGCAAGGATGTACTTCCCATCATGGCAAATTCCTTCACGCAAAGAAATGCTATATCCACCATTTTCGTTGATATCAATAGTTATAAACTGTAACAAGGTCCATTAAAAGAAAAGTCATCTCGAAGAAGTTTCCTAGCAAACGAAACATATTCTACTCCCGTGCCTCATTATTCAATTTTCTGAATATATTAATTCATAACCTGTTGGTAAAATAAGAACTACCTCTAAATTTAAATACGCGTCCTTTGGACCATATAACTCCACCAAAATCTCGACCCATTTTTGTCAAACTGTAGTATGCGAATCGGGTCATTATTATGCAATTTCTGTAGGACATACGTAGCGTGGCGAGGAAAATATCTGTCTATGTCGAATGGGCTTAGACAGAAAATGGTGTGCTCTCTGTATCATGAAAGTGTCAGCAGTTAGTACTGGAAGGGTGTTGTTTCATCCATTTCGTTAGTTGCTTATTTCGCTCTGTGATAGCGGTTGTTTTTGGTCCTCTGCTCAGACCTCTGGGATTCCATTCGCATTCGTCTACATCACATTCATAACCCTGCAGGCCCATCACATTAATTATCTGCAAGTTACAGAAATGACGTTGTAATTAAAGGTATTCCATTAGTATTAAGAGCTACGGATAATTAGGATGAAACTCACCAACTCTGCGACAGACATGTGACGGAAGAGGAACGTGACATTGTAGACGACATTTGATTTACTGGCTCCCCAAACCGTCTCTTAATGATTCACCTGTTTCTCAGTTTCATAATCTCAATTAGGCATCGTGCACATCAACTTTGGAGCATCATAGGAAGCGAATTAGGAGGTGAGGATGTGCAACATGGGGTGCTTTTTGAATAGAGTGAGGTTAAATAGTTTAAATGTGGATGGGTTTATGGGTAACAGCCTGAGGAACCAAGGAGTTGTCGGTTTAATAATGTAAGCGAGGAGCGTAAAAATTGTAAAGCGAGAGCAAAGCTCTAGTACAGTAACAAGATACAACTGGATGTGGGTTATTTATGCAGAGATGGACAGGTTCGCTCAGGAACGACTATTGGGAGCGCTGCATCAAACCAGTCTTCGGAATGAACACAACAACAACATGCGGTGTCCATCATTGCCAATTGCCCCAGATGAGACCATCGTGGTTGACCTCTCTACTGTGAGCGTGGAACATGTTTGGAAAACACTGTACACGTCGCAAAGTTGCTAAGCTGCTCTTGATTATTTATCACAACTTGAGATGTGACTGCAATAGACAAAAATTAGTTTACTGAGTCTGCAGAGGTTTGTAGAGTGGCAAATGGCTCTTCCTTCCCAAATCGAAGCTGCGCCGTTTCCTACACGTTGCTGCAGGATCCGATTCTGTGATTTGACAGAACTTGCCTGCCTGATTCTAAAGTTACACACGTTTTGTTTCACCTTGTCACGCAACTTCCAGTGCACTTGATAAAATTCAGGTGTTGGGTTTCATTTGAAGCTTTATTCTGCAGAGTCTTCTTTACTCATTATCTGGCTTTATTTACGATATTTGGCTTTCTGGTCCCCTAAACTGCTTCTTAATCATTGATTTCTTTTCACGTGCCTAATCTCAGTTTCACCGTGCACATCAACATTTGCAATGTCTTTGGGGACGAAGTGGGAAGTGTGGTGCGACAACGTGGGGTATAGTTTGAATATATTGAGGTTCGATAAGTAGGATATGTATTTATTGAACATGCTAATATTAAAAGTCCCTGCCCAGGTATCACTATCATACATTTACACGATTAAGAGTTACATCGTTCAGTAGACATCGTTCCGTAAATGGTTCCTTAATAAGCACTACGTAAAATGGTTAACAACTGAGGACACAGCCCAGATTTAGGAAATGGGAAGCTACAATTATAGGGATAGTAGAGAGCACTCAGATGACTTACACCCACGCAGAAACCAAGCAAAAGTTACTATACAATTTTCTGTTATTCCTACGATCAGATAGGCATTGAGATTGTCAGGGATCCAAGTTGGGCCTTGAAAGGTGTTTCCAAATTCACGACATAAAAACGGATAAAAATGCTTAAATCACCAATTAAAAATATTTTTCCATACAAGTATAAAGTCATTTTGCTCATGATTTCATGCCTTATAAAATGACTGGACACGCGGATGGTGGGACTCATGACGTAAGGTGGGCTTCAGGACGAGAATTGCACGCCAAGAGGTTCAGGAATGGGAAAAGCTACGGTAAATTCAACGATAATGTAGGAAGTCATTGGATTCTCTGCTCTATGATCTGCAGCAGATGTGTCCAACCCGTAACCCACGGCCAGCATATAGTACAAAGGAAGTATCTTTGCGGCGCAAGATGTGAGCATCTATAACACGTCTAATAAAGAATAAATAAAAATAGAAAATCCATCAACTTCATTTTATGGAAAGTTATGATAAAAGACAATATCAGTGTGGTGCGAGAACTGAGTCTGGTAAAAAATTAATAAATAAAACAAAAAATAAAATCCTTAAACTTATTTTTTGGGTAAGCTATGATAATTCAATATTTTCAATCTGAAACTCCTGCCTCACTAATTATCCTCTCTTTCCTTTTTTCAACGATATTTGTTAATAGTTTTAAGCACACTATATGCGGCCCTAAAATACTCCTATTCCTGCAATGTGGCCTAGGTAAGCTAAAAGGTTGGATACCTCTGATCTACAGTCTGACAAGTAACATTTGTCCATAGCGCGACGTGGGCTAATGACAAGTTTTATACTGTACCCAATATAAACTTGAAAATGAGGAACTAAGAGAAATTCAGCACATGTGTAGATATCTGTTCAACTCTCTGTTTCACGATCTATAGTTTCAGCAACGTCATTTAACTTTGGTAACGTAATGGGGAGCACAAGGTTAGCTGAAGCCCAAAGTTCACACTATCTTCAAGAAATTCTGAAATAGGGAAAAGAATATCAATTCATCTCACATATTGGTATTTACTCAGATCTATTATTTATGATCTACAATTTATGCAGTACAATTCAAGCACATCAACCAACTTTCGAGCACATGAAACGAACAATCGAATGTTACCAACAGTACACACAGATAATCGTACCAACATATTTGAAAATAACGATCCACAAAACAACATGGGGATAAAAAAAAAAGAAATTCCACTATCAACCAAAACTTTAACGATAAATCAACATTACAGGTTGAAAGCACACATATTTTGGCTCTACAATATGAACAAAGGGTATCACTTTCGGTTGAAACAAACACACGAAGTTATGTGGAATTGTGCCAATAAAAGAAATCACGAATCACTTGTCTAATCACAACTGATATAAATAAAGCTAACCATCAAACAAAATTAATCTGAATTAAGACAAATATCTTTGTCCTGTTACTAGTGGATTTCTAAAAAAAATGTATCCAACACTTGCAGGGCCCAACGGATGTATATCGGAAGGCCATACTGGAGCCATCTCTCCATTCTCATTCTCGTTCCTACTATCTCTCTCTCTCTCTCTCTCTCTCTCTCTCTCTCTCCCCTCTCTCCCTCTCTCACACACGCGCACATACATACACACACACACACACACATTTACAGGGAAGAGTGGGAATACAGCGGGCTGTGAGATGTGGATAATTAAACAAGGTAGGGCCCCCTTTTCCAGTGGCTACGTGTAGCTGTGACAAAGTGAAATGTCAAACGGACTAAACTCTGCCAGCATGTTAAGGCGCCAGACGCGTTTAACATTCATGAGACGGATCCACCCGTCTTGTTTCGGTACGTTGTCCTCGGTTATCGAATAGCAACAAGGAACACTTGATCTGAACGGAAGGACCCGCCGTCGACTGTATCACATGTCTCCACGCCACGAGACAGGCCTGGTAAACTTAAACTGTAATTAATAATCTATTTTGATTTATTAATGCATTTATATTGTCTGATTAGGTCTCTTGTAACTAACCAGACATCCGTAATAAGTTACCATCAAAATACGCTTCGGACCTAGGCAGGACATAATACGAATACCAATAAAAGTATTAATAACATCAATGGTAATAATAATGAAAGTAAAAAAAGAGCATTAATAATAGTGAAAATAAAGGTAGTGGTGAATAAATGGTACGATCGTATAAGGAAATTCTTTCCAATCACCGTTGTGTTAAGCAATGTCGTCATTTAATTCTTGTGGAATGTTGGTAATGACGTCTAAGAAAAACGTATGACAAAAAGAACTATGGAGATGTCTAGTCTGGAGAAAAGCGCGAAATAATCGGGTAACTCTAGTAGACGAGATGGAAGAATGAAATGATCAACAGAAATTTTTTTTAATAATCCATAACTGTTCCACACGTAGAGACAATGAGAGGTATATATTTCATGAACTGGACTCTCTGCCTCTTAGGTTTTTACTTAAGATAAATATTTTGCCGTGAAAATGTCATTACCATCAGTTTCTTGGTGCTGTAATTGCAATTAAAAACAAATAACTAAGAAAATTTTGCCATGTACCACCAATGAAACAGATTCTCGCAATTATCAGGCGTGACTGGGTCGTCAGGTCACAGTTAAAGGCCTCTAACAGTATCTTGGAGTTCCTGGTGATGGAGATTTCTCCCCAAAATTCGTATCGCAACTTCAAAGCTAAGAAACCGAAATACAGACAGTTAATGGACATTTGTTCATAAAATATATATAGACAAGAGTGATTGTGACAGATCTACTACTATAGGACAGAAGGCGCTTCCAGACGGGAGCTACATCGATGAGAGCAGGTACATGTTTAATATCCATTTGGATAAAATGCTGGTTGCAGGCAAGTTTGTTCCAGAGTCTGAAAAGAAGAAGGAGGTGGCGAAACATTTAGTACCATGTATAGATATAGCCAAGGTGTTAAAGCTCGTAATGCAGTTATGGAATGAAGCAGGTATTTCTTGCACGAGGAGAATTATTGAGGACACCAGTGACCAAGCAAAAGAGCATGTACACCATCGCGTGGAATATCCGGTCGGATACTCCATGAGCATAAAAATGACTAACCAAATGTTACACACGCATCTTTTGCAAAGATTCATTGCTAGCTCGAATCTATTAGTTCTCTCTACTCTTCCGTGTTGAACTACACCACATTAGTAAAGATTCGGCAAGTCTAAAAACTGCACAAGTTTTAGTTTCATTTGGGGTTGAATTACTTTCTAAATTTTTAGAATGCGTGTACGCAAGGGAGTAATTTCCTGAATGCTGTGATAGTTTGTTCAACCAAGATTAAGCAGAGATCGTTTCCCGTTTTATTTTTTTCAATTGTGATTGGATACCACTACGGAGTAAAGGAGAAACTGTTTCACGGCACTGTTCTCTGATCAACTTACAGTGTGGTAAGAGGATGGTCTGTGATGTCTTAGGATTTCATTTAAGTTCCAGATTTTGTGTACATACTATTACTGAACAAAAGTCGCTATACGTATCTGATACAGCAACAGCATTGCTCTTAGTGCTAGTGCTTAGAACAACTGGACGTCAGTTGCGTATAAATAGTAGATACAAGAATGTAACACTATCTAACCCACAGTTTAAGTCATGGCTGCAAAATATTGAAAACAACTGATTGCAGGAAACTTGAGAATAGGGGTGAGAGCCAGTCTCAGGGAAGTTCAGTTTGGATTCCGGAAGAATGTAGGGACACAAGAGACAAACTGGGTCTGCGAGTATACTAAAAGGTAAGTTGAAGAAACGCAATCCTACGTTTACACCATTTGCAGATTTAAGTAATGATTTTGACAACGTTGACTGGAAACTCTCTTTGAAATTTCGAAGGTAACAGGGATAAGATACGAACAGTGAAATTTTATCTACAATTTGTACACAAACCAGACAGCAGTTACAAGAGTCAAAGGACTCGGCAGGGAAGCCGCAACTGAGACAGGTTTTTAGCCTGTTATTCAGTTCCTGCATTGATAAAGCTTAGAAGGGAGGAATTCGGGAAGGGAATTAAAGTTCAGGGAAAAGAAATAAAAATTGAAAGGTTTGACGATGACAGTGAATTCTGTCAGAGACGGCAAGTTACTTGGAAGAGCAGTTGAAAGGGATGGATAATGTAATGAATGAAAATTATGAGATGAGCATCAACATAAGTAAAATGTACTCGAATTAGATCAGGAGATGCTGAGGAAATTCTATTAGGAAACGAGAACCAAAATTGATAGATGAGTTTTACTATGTGGGCAGATAAATAACTGATGATGGATGGAGTAGAAGGGATGGAAAATGCAGACTGACAATATCAGGAAAAGCATTTCTTAAAAAGGGGAAGTTGTTGGCTCCTAATATCAGTTTTAAGTGTTCTGAAGATGTTTGGCTGGAGTGTAACTTTGTATGGAAGAGAAATGTGAATGATAAGTAGCTCAGGCAAGAACAGAAGCTAGGGGTGTGGTGCTATAGAACAGTGCTTAAGATAAGGAGGGGGTGTATCAAATGAGGTCTGGATAGAACTGCGAAGAAAAGAATGTATGGGTCAACTTAACTAAATCGAGGGTTGAGCTGATGAGGAATAAAGGGAATATGAATTTGTTAATGGGAGAAAGTTTGGAAGCATAAAGTCTGTAGCGTCAGACCAAGCCAGCAGTACAGTACGAAGATTCAAATGAATGGAGGTTGAGGTATTTACACAAAAATGAAGAGGATGTGTCATGATAGACTTCGTTGGAGAGTTGCCTTAAACTCGTTTTATGAATGAAGATCACAATACCAACAACAACAACAGGCTGATGTCATCATTACCTACTGCCTCAGATGGGAATGTCATCAGTGCCTTCCGTATTGTGCGTGCAGAAACATGTTTGGAAAACTCTGTACGTGTCGCTCGAAGCTGCTACATAGTTCCTAACCATCTGACACTGCTCTAGATCTGACTACAACAGAGAACAATTATTTTAATCCGTCTGCAGAGGATTGTAAAATAGCACATGACTGCGTCCAGTTCTCAAGTTGTAGACGTTTTGCTTTGCTTCCTCCTGCAGTTCCCAGTGTACTTGATATAATTCAGTTGTTGGTTTTCACTTCAATCTTCATTCTGCAGAGCGTCGTTTATCCATCATCCGGCGTTGTTTCGTAGTCTGCAGTGGAGCCGGAGCGCTATCTACTTTCACGGAACTATGTGGCACAACGCTTAATCCTTTGTCCCTGAGTGGTGACGTGTTTGCCTACCATGCGGCGGGCACGGGTTCTATTCCCGGCAAGGTTGGAGATTTTCTCCGCTGTTGGACTGGATGTTATGTTGTCCTCGTCATCCAGACACGCAGGCAACCCAATGAGACTTTACCTGAAGTAAGACTTGCAACTCGGTGGCCTAACTTCCCCGGATGGGGTCTCCGGGCTATCAATGCCACACTATCATTTCATTTCCTTTTTTACTGAGTCGTTCCGTACCACAACTATTCGAACCGACAATTCCCGAGCCGACTTTTAACGAACGAGCATCTGTTAGGGGAATCGGTCACAGAATATTTTTGTGGTCATATAAACTTCATGATAATGGCATCGCTAACTTTATTATAACCGTGGCAGTATAGGAAAGAGTGCAGTATTCAGAGTGGTATTTTACAAAGAATGATGTTCGTGTTAGATTACAAAATGAAAACGATATCATGGCCGATGAAATCTTCGTAGGTTACCCTCGAGTGGAAGTGTTCACTTAGCCCAACGTATCGGTGAGTTCTCTTGGCGTTATCTTGAGGTATATAGTACTAGGAAACCCCTCAAAACCTTGCATCTTGGCGACGCTGCCATTCGACTGATAACAATACAAGATTTCATGTCTGTGAAATTCAATGACGAACCCTATATGTTCGTAATTCTGAAGGACTGAAATCCCATGGGCTATTTACAGCAATAAATTACTAATAAATTGTATACTCAACGCCTCTTCTAGCTGCTTTTCAAAATCGAGCCCACTCGGCTATACGTCACAAATTCCCCTATTGCACAACTACTTTCTCATGCATATGTAGTTTTAATACAATATCACATTCTCACTTTACATATGTCCTCCATTCATTCGCTCATTGAATCGAAAACTGTCAGTTAACCAAAACACGACGAAATAATAATTTTCCAAATTATTTTCAATCACGTAAGAAATCTTTAGTAATGAAGCTAAAGAAAATTCCGGAAAATTGGATTATGTGAATCAATACTCTTGGTTGAAGTTTCAATTCATACTATAGATGAACACATTACAGGACCTAACTCGGTTTCACAATTCTAGTTTTGACTGCGTTGTCAACTGTATCGCCAGAAGTACACCTAGATGACTTTACGTTTCCTGATGCCAAATTTATTATAAACTGACAATCGTCACACAAACTTCTAAACTCGGGGATTTTCTTCGCACATTTCGCCACCTTGCTATTTGAAGCTTTGCCGAGTTCTAGGGTATCGCCGTAGGCGCCACTCATTTCTACCATTACAGAGGAAGGCTGTAGGCATCTATGAGCCAAATTCCAACCTTATGCGTCGCAATGAGATGCAATTACGTGTTTCGAGAAAGTTATCTTTTAATTGTGTTGTGCAGTGTATTTCTTTGAAATGATTTCACATCCGGCCTACGCTTACACATTTTATACAAAAGGAGTCTCTTATGAAGACGTCAAGCAAATAAATATCTGATTTCTTAATTTGATATATTTTACGTTTGTTTTCGTTGGGTTTAGATGTCGAGTTGTTGTGTCTCCCTACAACGATCTTGACACTAATTCCTGTGTTCATCATGATGCTGCCTATTTGTTCAAGATTATTTGTTGCTAAGAGGTCAAGCATTTTTTCGCAAACTCTTACGTTCCATGGTCCCGGCGGAGGTACGAGTCCTCCCTCGGGCATGGGTGTGTGTGTTTGTCCTTAGGATAATTTAGGTTAAGTAGTATGTAAGTTTAGGGACTGATGCCTTAGCAGTTAAGTCCCATAAGATTTCACACACATCTGAACTTACGTTCTACTGGCCTCCTGAACTAGTCGTACAATTTTCGGAGAAAGCATGTAGTACAATTTCGGAAGATGGTTTATGCGTACCGCTGTCTTTGAACATGTATGTTCACGAACGTGTGGAGCGTACATTTAATTCACCGCCAACTATAGATGTGAGCATTTCTTTTTGAATGATTCAGTAATGGTACCATCTGCGTCAGAGAGTCGGTAAAAGGAACCAATTCCGGTTCGCAAGTATGACCACTATGCATAATAACTCACAAGAACACTCTACTTCAGTTTCACTGCAAGATAAATTACTAACAGCAACAAACGCGCCACCATTTAATGTATTTAAATCTTTCTGAACACCGGTAGGTTCTTTGTAAAAGTTTCGTGTGACCTTATCTCTGGCTTTATCAAGCTTTCAGTACCATTAACGACTTGAGCCTGAGTGCTCTTTATTCTTCTTGAGAAATTTGATCAGTGTATTACGTATTAGCATCTGAGTTGCACTGAAGCGCCAAAGGAACTGGTATAGGTATGCGTATCCAAATACAGAGATACGTAAACAGGAAGAATACGACGCTACAGCGCCTATATAAGACAAATGTCTGGCGCAGTTTTTAGATCGGTTACTGCTGCTACAATGGCAGTTTATCATGAGTCTCAGCGAGTTGCTGTAGTCGGCGAACGAGCGATGGGACGTGGCATCTCCAAAATAGCGATGAAGTGGTTATTTTGCCGTACGACCATTTCACGAGTATGCCGTGAATAAGGGAATGCGGTAAAATATCAAGTCTCCGACATCGTTGCTGCCGGATGTCTAGCATCCTGCAAGAACGGGGCCAACGATGATTGAAGAGAATCGTGCAACGTGACGGAAGTGCAACCATTCCTCAAATTGCTGCAGGTTTCAAGGCCCACTCTTGTTCCATTGATGGTTGCACGATACAAGGCTTTACGCCTCGCCTGGGCCCTTCAACACCGACATTGGACTGTTGATGACTGGAAATATGTTGCCTCGTCGGACGAGTTTCGTTTCAAGTTGTATCGAGCGAATGATCGTGCACGGGTATGGAGACAACCTCATGAATCTATGGACCCTGCAAGTCAACAGGGAACTGTTCAGGCTGGTGGAGGTTCTGCAGTGGTGCGGGGCGTGTGCAGTTCGGGTGGTACGGGACCGCTGATACGTCTACATACGACTCTGACAGGTGACGCTTACGTAAGGTCCCTGTCTGATCACCTGCATCCATTCATGTCCATTGTGCTTTCCGACGGACTTGGGCAATTCCAGTAGGACAACGCGACTTCCCACATGTCCATAATTGCTACAGAGAGGCTCCAGGAACACTCTTCTGAGTTTTAACACTTCCGATGGCCAACATATTCCCCAGACCTGTTCATTATTGAGCATATGTGGGATGCCTTGCAACGTGCTGTTCAAAAGAGATTTGCACCCCCTTGTAATCTAATGGATAGCCCTGCAGGTTTCATGGTGTCAGTTCCCTCCAGTACTGCTTCATACATTAGTCGGGTCCATGCCACGTCGTATTGCGGCACTTCTGCCTGCTCGCGGGGGCCCTACACGGTATTAGGCAGTTGTACCAGTTTCTTTGGCTGTTGAGTGTATGAAAGGCTAAAGTCTCTGTTATGTGTATCTGTCGTGTTTAATAACTTAGGGTAAATCGCTACGGACTTAAGCACCAACCTAATACTTGCGTCAGCACTAGCGTTGTAGTTCGTCGTAGATGCGCCACAGACAGCAGCCTATCCTGCATTACAGAACGTTCAAGCATCCTATCTCCGAGTTCTGTGTTGAGGCGCAGTCATCGAAACACCTGTCGCCCACACGTGCGTTCACTGTCTTTCAACCACTCTCCGTAGATTCTCACATCAAATGGTTCAAATGGCTCTGAGCACTATGCGACTTAACTACTGAGGTCATCAGTCCCCTAGAACTTAGAACTACTTAAACCTAACTAACCTAAGGACATCACACACATCCATGCCCGAGGCAGGATTCGAACCTGCGACCGTAGCGGTCACGCCGTTCCAAACTGACGCGCTTAGAACCGCACGGCCACACCGGCCGGCATTCTCACACCAATAGAATGCGAACAGCCGACCTGTTTCGGCGTTTGCGGCACTCTCGTACCATGGCCCCAGACCATAAAAAATATCATTTATCAGCGTCGCTTATTTCTGTCGATTTCCCCATTTCCGTACTATATCTTAGTTAGAATGATTCCCAATTCCTTTTTGGATCCCTTATATACTTTCTGTACGGCGTCTCGCTGCCAATATATATATATATATATATATCATTCAGCCTTGTGGTGGGCGCTGATCATAATGTTTTGTTTCATCAGTATAGAAAATGATGTGCAATGCTTAAGGACGAATGTAGGATTCACATGGTGTGTCACTGCTACGTAACACAGCTCAGTGAAACTTAGCTCATACATAAAAAGACCTGCTACAGTATAGTACGAACGTAAAAGAAAAAATTCGCAATGAGACGAATGTAAATGACACTTTTATTCAAAGACAGTAACTGCACTGAGGTCACAGCGATTTATGACGGTCCGTTGATCATTACAAAAGGCGGAACACGGATCTTGTGTGATCACTATGGACTTCTTTTCTAGCTCTGTAACGTGATCCCAACTTAGCCACAGGGCTGCTAATGAGTTCTTGTGGTAAGGCAGTCCATTGCTTCACCAGTGCTGTCGAAGACTGCTGGATGGTCTTTGGTGCAAGTGGGCCTACTGTAGCACGTGTTGCCAGGGCATCCCACACGTTTTCGATAGGATTTAATTGGGGGAAACATGTAAGTCAGACCATTCGGCGAATACTCTGTGCTTCCAGGATCTCCTGTACCCGCGAAGTTCGATGCGGACGCGCTCTGTCATCCATAAAGATGATGTCAGAGTCAAATGCACCTCTGGAAAGACACATATGGGCAAGAAGTACAGCTTCACAAAATCATTGACCAGTGAATGTACCGTGTTCAGATATTTAAAGGTCAGTCCCCGAATGCCACATTAATTCTTCCAACATTGTAACAACTGGACCACCAAAACGATCATGTCCGACAATGTTCCCGGGTGCATTACATGTTCCCACCTCTCGCCATTTGAGGGTTCGTCCAGAATGACAACTGAGACTGAATCTGTCCTCTTCCTACAATGGCATACGACCTCATCCTCGTTGTTCTAGTCCATATGCTCTTGGCAACATAGCAAACGGTGTCGCCGACGTGCGGGTGTCAACAGAGCACAATGGACTGGTCGTCAACAAATGGACCGCCCCATGCACATGCCGCCAGGGAGCGCGTGGCTGCTTGCCTTGTTGTCACGTTAAATGTGGTTGGAACTGCAGCTGCTGTTTGAAGTGAGCCCCTTCACGTGAGCTGTACAGTGTAACGGTCACCCGCTGCTACAGTCTGTGAGGTAACGGGTGAGTTGTGGCGCCCTGAAAATATTCTAGGTTAGTAGTCGACGTGGCCGCATGGGTCGCTCGGCAGGTCCGCTCTTGTCAGAAACGGTGAGGTGCCGAACATTAGCCGGAGCCACAGGGGTAGCCCAGTGTGTGGTCCAGGGCGACTGCGTGGCTGGGACTTCCATGTTAATGCTGTGTCGAAGTCCGTGCTTTGTGTCCATGAAGGAGATTTGTATGCCGGGAGTGCCAAAGATGGCGGACTTTGTGAAACCATTTTGGCAGACATTTCACAGCTCATGTAGAAATTAATAATAGCCAGAGCAATCATGATATCTTACAAGAAACATGTACATTACCATTATTTGCATAACGATTCTGATGTTGTAATCAGAGTTTCAATATCTTTATTAGTATAAAGTTTAGTATCTGACTGTAAATTACACAAGTAACACCCAGCAACGAATTTCCAAAATCTAAACGGTTCATCCAATTTTGTCGATCGACGTGTCTTTAGAAAGTCTAGAAAGCTATTAGTGTAAACCTTAATTGGTGTGAATTAGAGGCATGTAACTTGAATTACAGGCATGTAACTTGAACAGCCAAAGTGACCGGTTACTCTCATCGTATCACGCCATTAGTACTCCACAGTTACACGAGAAAACAGCAGTAACATACTTATAAATATATTTATTCGTCTATGTCTTTGTTTATATCAGATATATGCTATTCATGAATAAATTGGTCAAATATTTACTGTGTATTAGAAAGCACAGAGACATTAGGCTGCTGGCTTACTTTTGTTTCTGTTTCTTTGATATATGTTTATTTTATTTGTTTATGTATTTAATAAAGTATGTTAAAGCGTGTTTATGGTCCAGCAGTAGGAATATTTATTTAATTTCAAGTTATTTAAATGTAAATCCAGTATTTTGTATGTGTTTCAATATGTTTGTGAGTGTGCGTTGGCTTCGGGACATGGGGAGAACTCTCTAGCCAATCACAACGCTCGTTACTATGGTAGGCGACTGCCGAAGTCAATAGCGACACTGGATGGAAGTGGGGGAGGAGCATCGGGTCGCACGAGACAGGGGGTGCAGGACAGAAGGCCGCGAAGGACAGTCGCAGGAAATACTTGGAGAGTGTTGAGCAGTTTGCACGTGGTCGCGGGAGATAGAAATAGTACGTAGTGCCGACTGATGTGACATTTCCGTGGCTTCTGCAGTGAAGACGTAGTATGCGTTTAGAAGTGAATGTCTCGCGAGCCACGTTGTTGCTTGTAATCTCCCCACGGAAAATTACCCTCTACCACGCAATAATTAATAATGGTCAATCAAATCATCCACATTTATTTACGTATGAAAAGTATCTGAGCAGATTTTCTATTAATATATGCGCCAACAGCTCGTCGACGCCAAGGTATTTTTCGAGTACGTTTATTCTTTGGAATAACAGAGGTACACAGATGTATGCTCCATGGTCATTATAGATATAGTTATAGAAAGGGAGATAGAAGAGAGAAAAAGGAACAGCTTCGGAAAGTATCGGTTGGAAGATTTTCGTATTGCAAAAGGAGATTTATTTACTCTTCTTCGCGATAAAGCGAGGCAGGAAAGTTTGTACCGCTAGCGGGGTAGACAAAGAGAAAGAAGGACTTGTAAAAGTAAATTTCATGAGACTAAAAATCCACGGAAACGGAACATGTACGGAAATGGATTCAATATACAATTTTCCTCAGAAATAAGGTTTGTGACCATTTCATTTTAGAGTGAATGACGAATGCGTTCTCTGTCTGAATTGTTGATGATTGTCTGGGGCCTGTAATTAATTGGGAAGTTTCAGCTGTGACGAAGAGAGCCTGCAATCTCTGAGTTTTATTGAAATCGTCCAAAAAGGCTTCGTCCACATCTGAAATTTTAGATCTGTCGTAAACTGAACGAAGTGTTCAAAACGATCGATTTTTTCCCAACTGAATGCAGCGCTTAATAATAATAACGTATGTGAAGATCTTTTCTAGCAAGCCAGCCGCTGAATATTAAGAAGAAGGGCTCCACCAGAGATTTTAATAGGCTGATTTCATGTAACTTAAGACTTTCAGCAAAATCGATTTAAGTAGTAAGGGCATTCATTAGAATGGCCAATCCGTGACAGGACACGTTTTTGGACGTTGTTAAAATAATTTTGTTCTTTGTTTCATGTGAACTACGACGAGACAACTTAACGTGGAAAAGAGAAGAAATACTCGCAGGCGCATTATTTCATCGACAAATAAAAGCAGCACGCTGGACGCAGTAAATAAGGCCGGATCTATAATTTTTTTGTAAACTTGATAGTACTGAGGAAGTAGTCGTAGATTTGAACATTTTCTAATTGTGTTCATAACAGAAGTAGTTTGATTCACTTGCCCTAGTTGCATTTACCTGTATAAGTACCATAACAAAGTAGCCACAGAAGTATTCGTGTGAAGGGAGATATATATATATATATCTTGACGGTAGAACATTTATATGGCTTTAACGAGGGCAATGTTTAAGATGAGTCAAGCAGAGCAGAGCAATACGCAACAGCCTTCAGCTGTGAGCACTGATGATAATGATGTAGTAAGGAGTGTTGTAGAACCGATCGCTACAGATAGCGCAATAGAACGCCCGGTAGACACGGCGGGAGATGCATCAGCCAGTACGCAACATGGATTAGACCCATTGGTCATTATCATGAGGCAGATGCAGATGTTAACGGAGACCGTGAATATTATGAATACAAAATTAGCCTCAGTTACTGAAGGGCAGGAAAATATGAAAACTGACATTAACGCGAAATTAGCCTCAGTTACTGAAGGGCAGGAAAATATGAAAACTGACATTAACGCGAAATTAGCCTCAGTTACTGAAGGGCAAGAAAATTTGAAAACCGACATTAACGCGAAGTTTGCCGCAGTGAATGAAGGGCAAAATGATCTGAATGCGAAGTTAGCCTCAGTTACTGAGGGGCAAAATGATTTGAATACGAAGTTAGCATCAGTTACGGAAGGGCAGGAAAAGCTGAAAGCTGAGATTAAGCAGCAGTTACATGACAGCTTTTCCGAATTAGAACAACGGATAGAGGCGAAGACAAAGGAACTTAAAGATCAGGCCGAAGAGACGGAACGAAAATTAACTGCACAAATCGAATTGGTTAAAGCTCAATGTGAGGAATCTACTCACCGCGTACGTGTAGAAATGAAGGAGTACGTGGCTATTAAGATAGATACCGTACGCGAACAGGTGGAAATGGTTCCGCAATTAGTACAAAAGCAAGATGCCATGTCGTGTGCAATTGCGCAACTTCCTGAATTGGCACGTACGCAGACGAACCTAAAGGAAAGTGTGGAACATCTGACAGAACGTCAAGACGTTATAGACCACCAGATTAATGTATTAACGGGTAAATTATCCGAAATCACATTAGAAAACAAAAGGCTAATGTGTGAAAACGTTGAGCATAATGTTAAAGAAGCATTCCAGAGTCTGTGCGGCAAACAGGAAGAGAATTTGTTTGCGAAAGGACTAGAGGAAGTGCGACAGCAGTTAGGTGCTGATCTCGAGCATTGGAAACAAACGATAGCAGAGTCGATACGCGTTTCACAAGGCTCAGAACAAATGAATACCGGCCAGCAGCAGAAGTTGCCAGCGACTATAGAGCCAGTTACTGCACATTCGCACACAATACCGACTTGTGTGAGTAACTCAAATATTAAATTGCCACGAGCTAGTTGTTCGCGTGAAGTTTTATCTGACGGAGATTACGAAAGCCTTTGCCATGCCGAAGAAAAAATGATAAAGCATCGGCAATTTCAGATTTTTAATACTGACAAAAGGGGGGTCCATCCGATTGTTTTTATTCGAAGTTTTAGAGGAGTTCTACCCAGAAATTGGTCGGAGTGGCAGAAGATCAGTTTCGTTACTTGGTATATACAAGGTTCGGGGGCGATATGGGCCTCGGATATGACTTCTGTTTGCTCGACCTATGACGATTTTGAGAAAGCGTTTTTAGCAAAGTTCTGGTCAGAAGGAGTACAGGAACGCCTAAGGCAGGAGGTGCTCTACCCAGAGCCTTTCTCCTTTTCGAAAGGAAGCCTTAGGAAGTATTTTGAAAAATATATAAATAAAACTAGATATTGGGGCAGACCTATGCCTTTGCCAGACATAATAAACATACTTAAAGCAAGATTACCAACGAACATCCGGAATCAATTAATTTACGGCAACGATAAAGACCTGGAGTCGTTCCTCACGACGTTAGATCATATAGATATTATAGAAGAGAACAACCAGAAAGCCCGTAACAACAGATTCCAATATCGGGAGATAGAACCTCCGCCAAATGGTAGGCAAGGGAACGCACAGAGATCGATAAATAGTGGAGAAACCCCTCAAAATCTCAATAATAATACCGGCAATAGTCTTGCGAGGGGCTATCCAAGGAACAACAGGAATGGGAAACGATATAATCCCGTATGGGGGAACGAAATGAATTTCAGACCACAAGCTTGGAACAATAACAGTAATAGAAAGTGGAACCAACCGGGGGGAACAAACTCAAATAACCAACATCAGTGGGGACGGACATCCGCGAATCAACCGGTAATTACCGAAGTGACGGATGAGGTCAACCACCAGGTGAATCAAAATCCAACAAACTTGTAAGGACCCACTCGTGTCCCGGAGGAGCGGTCAGCAATAGGTTGAGGGGCAACAGGATATGTATACCCATGCTAACGTATAATGATGGACGATTACTGGCAGATGAATTGACCGAGGACTTAGAACCCCAAGATGAGAATAGGGAACAGGTGGCAGTAACCGAAGTGCAAGTCATTTTGGAAACTGTACCTATAGTGGCAGTTTTAGACACAGCTGCAACCACAAATGTCATTTCGGAGGCTCTATTCAACAAGATCAGAAATATAAGACGAGTACCAATTTTTCCAGTTCAAAATTGCAAAATAATAGGCGCCGTTGGGGCTCGATCGGCGAATGTAAAAGTGCAGTCACTACTTAGTGTAGAAGTAGGAAATGTAGCAATATTAAGCACATTCCTTGTGGTGAAAAATTTGGTGGTAGACTGCATTATCGGAGTCGACAGCCTGCGTCAATACGGATGCAGAATAGATTTTAAAACAGGAAAAATTTGGTTAGATGTAAATAAACAAGAAATTGAATTGGACTTGTTGAAAAAAGAAAGCCTTACCAGAAAATATAATAGTGGGATCAGTGTGCAAGTAATCAGGACTGCACGAAATTCTAAACAGCACGTGAATAATGAGTTCAAAGTCAAAGGAGATTTCGGTCAATTAGTGGATGAGAAGTTAAATGAATCCGACTGCATCACGGAAGATCAGAAGAAGCAGCTCAAAGGGTTATTATCAGCGTATGAAAACGTGTTTGATGAAAGGCCAGGAGTGATTAAAGGATACATATGCCATCTCTACGTTAAGCCGCACGAAACGTATTGTAGAACTTTCTATCCTGTTCCCTGGAGGTTAAAGGCTCAAGTTCAAAAGGAAATAGATCGCATGTTGAAATGGGGTTTGATCGAACCCTCTACAAGCCCATACTGCTCCCCATTGTTGGTTGTGCCAAAAGCAAATGGAACTGTGAGACTGGTACTCGACGCCAGGGAAATAAATAAAATTATAATTCCAGTGAGGACACACCCGGAAAACATAGACGAACTGATACAACGGTTCCAGGATGTTCAATATTTGACGAGCATCGATTTGCGGAGTTCTTATTGGCAAGTCAAGCTGGATGAGGTATCGAGGAAATATACAGCTTTCATTTATGCAGGAAGAAGTTACCAATTTACTGTAGTTCCTTTCGGACTCAACATTAGTGCTGGAATTTTTATAGCAGCGCTAGATTACGCATTAGGCCCAGAACTAAGAAGCAGGATAACAGTATTTGTTGATGATATGCTTATTGCATCGAAGACTTGGGAAGAGCATATTACTTTACTGAGGCGGGTGTTGGACGTTTTCAAAACCATGGGAATAACTGCTAACCTACAGAAATCACATTTTGCACTAAATAGAATCAAGTTCCTGGGGCATATAATTGACGCAAAGGGAATTTTACCGACCAAGGAGAAGCTAATGGCGATTAGTAAGTTTCCAACACCAAGAAATAGGAGGCAACTAAAAGGGTTTTTGGGTCTTGCATCATTTTTTAGAAGATTTATCACGATCAGGCCATGAATGCAGCAGCACTGAATAGTTTGCTGAAGAAGGATGTGCCCTGGCTCTGGACATTAGAGTGTCAAGAAGCATTCGAAGAGATAAAGAAGCAATTAGTAAATGCACCGCTTTTGTACCATCCGGACATGCAAGAGGAATTCTATTTGTCAACAGATTCGTCAAATGTGGGTCTTGGAGCGTGCCTTTTCCAAGTACGCAAGATAAATGGACAGCTTAACTTTTGTCCGATTGCGTTTGCTAGTCGTGTTTTGTCCAACTGTGAACGAACGTACACGACGACAGAATTGGAGGCTCTTGCGGTCTTCTGGTGATTTAAAAAATTTCACTATTACTTATATGGGTCGAAGACTATCGTATATTGCGATCACCAATCATTAACGTTTTTATAAACGTGTAAACTGTTACACCCCAGACTGGCTAGATGGACTCTCGCTCTGCAACAATACCAGTTTCAGATCGTACATGTCTCAGGGCAGCAAAACATTATTGCGGACGCTCTATCAAGGTCACCGCAGGGTTTAACCAAAGAGATTGAAGTAAATAATTCCTCAGAATTCCCGATATTGCTGCTGCAGGAAAATCCATATAAGCCGTACTACATCAATTTGTGTGTGCATATGGCCCAGTTACAGAAAAAGGATGCTCAATGGGGAAGTGTCATTCAAAGGTTACAACAGCAACCTTCGGATCAGATTGCAAATTATTACAAGCTAGTAAATGGCGTATTATTTTTCCGCTGTGGAAGGCCAAACAAAGTCCGTTGGTGTGTTTGTATACCTGAGGCACAACTAGAGAAACTTGTCTGGTTCACTCATTTGACCTGGGGACATTTCGGTGCGACAAAATGTGCAGACAAGATAAGTGGGTACTGTTATTTCCCCAACATAAAGCGCAGAGTGCACGAGGTCTTAAAGAGGTGCATAATCTGCCAAAAAACAAAGCCGGATTCAAAAGGGACTAAGCACCCATTATGCTCTATAGTAGTACAAGAACCAAAAGGATTAATTTCGTGCGATCTGTGTGGACCGTTACCTACTTCAAGAGGTGGTGTTAAATATGTGTTAGCATTTCTGGATGTGTGCACGAAATACGTAAAGCTATACCCGGTAAAGACGGCTACAGCAAAAGAAATTGTATTAAGATTAATAAGAGATTATCTTCCACATGTGGGTATACCAAAGGCGATCATAACTGACAATGCTAAAATATTTACGGGACTCCGGTGGAAGCAGCCTTTGTCTCAAGTAGGTGTGAAACACGTACTAACATCATTTTACCACCCACAAGGTAATTTGGTGGAGAGGATTTTTAGAGAATTCAATCGATTTATGAGGACGTATTGCCATAATAAGCAAACTGCGTGGGCAAATTATGTGGAAGAGTTTGAGCAAATATACAATAACATGCCACACTCCTCAACTGGATATACACCTCATGAATTGATGTTCGAAGAGAAGGAGGAAAACTTCTGGACTCACCATATCCCCAAAACTCAGGAAACCGAGATGCCTTGGGAAGAAAAAATAAGACAAGCTATCATAAATATGACGAAAAAGGCTGATCAAAGAAAACAACGATATGACAAATTGATCAAGAGGGTACAGACATACCATGTCGGCGAGAAGGTACTAGTCAAACGACATACCAAATCATCCGTAATAAAGAAAAGTATAAAGAAGTGGGAGTTACTATATACTGGACCATACATTATCCTACAAATTCCGAATCCTGGAGCTTATCTGTTAGCATACCCGGGATCGAACAAAATAAAAGGGTTATTTCCTCATAACGACTTAAAAAGATATAATGAAGATTAGAAGATAGGGAGGAATGGTGTTCCGAGTGACAGAGATGAACGCTCGTAAAAAATATAACAATAAACTGTGTGTGTGTAATGTTAAAAGCCTTTAAATTGAAATAGTTAGTTAGTGACATAGAGTATAGAAATAATGACTAATTAGTACTATTGAGGGTTGTAAAAAAGGATAGTGGAGATAGGCTTCACCTGTGGTTTGGGTGAACATAGAACTTTAGCATTGCTAATGTTATCAAGATGTATAAAAGATCTGACTGACCTTCAAGAAGAATAAAATGTTTCCCTGCAAATGACGCTGAATAATCTAAAGAGGTTCGAGTGAAGATTCGTATATAATCTCATGTGAACGCTTAAATGTGTAAATATGTGAATTGTGGTAGTGAATCGTGAGTGACGGTTAACGCCGCAACGATTATTTCCCGCGCAAAACAGTTGACGTCAGCGCGAGAATTAAAATCGATATAGACGATACAGATATTCTTTGTAAGAGACTCGCACCAAACGCGAGGATAAATTGATTCATGTTGAACTTTAAAACGAATAGGTGGTATAATTAGAAGCTAAGAGTTTTAATTTTTTATTGAATGATTAAAGAAAGTAGTATTCATAGATTCACTAGTAATTTAATGGTTCGTGTTCATTTGAGAATTTTGTGTGAAAAATCCATTTCCATATATGAGCATGGATGAACGCCGTATGAATCAGAGAGTAAATGAAAGAAGTGAATCCGCATTCTTCAATGCTAATAACTTCTACATTTCAGCACTCAAGTGTAGAAATATATGTATTTAGAATAAAAAGTTTTTTTTGAGTATAGCTAAATTATATGACTTATCAAAGAAATATGGATGATGTCTTGAAATAAAATGAACTACACTTTCCATTATTCGATAATTTGAATCCAAAATCTATAGTCAGTTACATGAATCCTTTAAATTACGAAGAACAAATCAGTCACAGAAAATCTGTTAAAACTTTTGGACTTATAAGCACAAGTGGGGAGGCAAAGTCAAAAGGAGTATTCAAACGAGAGTAAATCGGATGATGCTTTTGGCAACATCATTAATTAAGAGTTGAATTCCTTGAAGTACGTCGTAACAAAAAGGATCCATGAAGCCACAAGGATTTTGCTTTCAAAAAGGAGAATCTTGGACGGTGCTACCTAATCAGTTCTCTTACAGGAAGAGTTTCCCTTTTGGTCATTGCTACTCCTTTTGGAATGAATGTTGCATGTGAATTCGAGTATCCCTGTCCCTTCTACTCTTCCCATTGTGGGCCGCGTAGAAGATCAACGACAGAGGGGGCCGCATAGAAGACCGACTACAACTGTGGACGTCGGGGACATGCAAGACCCGGGGGAGTTTAGCACCGCAAGATATATTGTCCTAGAAGCAAGATTGTAAAACGCAAATTCACGTTATTTATTGTAAAACGTTTTTTTTTTTTTTTTTTTTTTTTTTTTTTTTTTTTTTTTTTTTTTTTTTTTTTTTTTTTTTTTTTTGCTAGAGGCACAAACTACTCTTCTCCAAATCGTGGTACTAATTAGGCCCTATCTTTCCTTTAGAGATAAATTTCAAAATTATTTTTGTTCTTCTATAGGCTTTCCTATCTTCTATGTACCGTAGGCTGGGGGTCTAAGCTTAAGAGGTTTTCCAAGGTTTCCCTGCTTAAGAAAGTTCCCGAATGGGTAGACTCTGACATACGTTCATGAAAGATCATCTTCCTTGGTTGTGCACAGCAAACATAACACCTAGATGCACGTAAAAGTAATACAGCCGCGGTACCGGTCTCTTCATTTCTTCTGTCTTCAACATTTCTTTTCTTCGTCTAGTTCAAACACAATATTCTTTTTCAGTCGGAGGACTGACAATCATCACTTCCGGGTTATCCACGCTAATAGATAGCTCGCGAAGTGTGTTCGCTGAATAAAAATTGACCTCACAAACTTCGCTCGCTGCGAGGGGCATTGTAATCTCCCCACGGAAAATTACCCTCTACCACGCAATAATTAATAATGGTCAATCAAATCATCCACATTTATTTACGTATGAAAAGTATCTGAGCAGATTTTCTATTAATATATGCGCCGACAGCTCGTCGACGCCAAGGTATTTTTCGAGTACGTTTATTCTTTGGAATAACAGAGGTACACAGATGTATGCTCCATGGTCATTATAGATATAGTTATAGAAAGGGAGATAGAAGAGAGAAAAAGGAACAGCTTCGGAAAGTATCGGTTGGAAGATTTTCGTATTGCAAAAGGAGATTTATTTACTCTTCTTCGCGATAAAGCGAGGCAGGAAAGTTTGTGCCGCTAGCGGGGTAGACAAAGAGAAAGAAGGACTTGTAAAAGTAAATTTCATGAGACTAAAATTCCACGGAAACGGAACATGTACGGAAATGGATTCAATATACAATTTTCCTCAGAAATAAGGTTTGTACCATTTCATTTTAGAGTGAATGACGAATGCGTTCTCTGTCTGAATTGTTGATGATTGTCTGGGGCCTGTAATTAATTGGGAAGTTTCAGCTGTGACGAAGAGAGCCTGCAATCTCTGAGTTTTATTGAAATCGTCCAAAAAGGCTTCGTCCACATCTGAAATTTTAGATCTGTCGTAAACAGAACGAAGTGTTCAAAACGATCGATTTTTTCCCAACTGAATGCAGCGCTTAATAATAATAACGTATGTGAAGATCTTTTCTAGCAAGCCAGCCGCTGAATATTAAGAAGAAGGGCTCCACCAGAGATTTTAATAGGCTGATTTCATGTAACTTAAGACTTTCAGCAAAATCGATTTAAGTAGTAAGGGCATTCATTAGATGCTGACAACTAATTATGTGGAGTAGGAATCTATTGTTTCTCTGTTATTCAACTTATATTTTATTTAATTGCTGGACCATCGACACTAATAAGTGTTTTGCAGTAATAAATGGCATTCTCAAATGTACTTCTGCTATCGTACTCATCATTTACAATCGTTAAAAAACTACTTGCAGATTTTATTTAATTGCAATCTTTCATGTATAAATTTCTAAGTTACATTCAAAATTAGCAATTGCCGAGTGATAAGAACCTTCGATCATTCGATTCATGCGTGTATTCATATTGAATACGGTAGACTCAGCAGCATTTGGCATGTAATGCGGCAACTACGTACCCCAGCTCCTAGACAACTAAATCAGGCAAAACTTTTAATACACTCCTGGAAATTGAAAAAAGAACACATTGACACCGGTGTGTCAGACCCACCATACTTGCTCCGGACACTGCGAGAGGGCTGTACAAGCAATGATCACACGCACGGCACAGCGGACACACCAGGAACCGCGGTGTTGGCCGTCGAATGGCGCTAGCTGCGCAGCATTTGTGCACCGCCGCCGTCAGTGTCAGCCAGTTTGCCATGGCATACGGAGCTCCATCGCAGTCTTTAACACTGGTAGCATGCCGCGACAGCGTGGACGTGAACCGTATGTGCAGTTGACGGACTTTGAGCGAGGGCGTATAGTGGGCATGCGGGAGGCCGGGTGGACGTACCGCCGAATTGCTCAACATGTGGGGCGTGAGGTCTCCACAGTACATCGATGTTGTCGCCAGTGGTCGGCGGAAGGTGCACGTGCCCGTCGACCTGGGACCGGACCGCAGCGACGCTCGGATGCACGCCAAGACCGTAGGATCCTACGCAGTGCCGTAGGGGACCGCACCGCCACTTCCCAGCAAATTAGGGACACTGTTGCTCCTGGGGTATCGGCGAGGACCATTCGCAACCGTCTCCATGAAGCTGGGCTACGGTCCCGCACACCGTTAGGCCGTCTTCCGCTCACGCCCCAACATCGTGCAGCCCGCCTCCAGTGGTGTCGCGACAGGCGTGAATGGAGGGACGAATGGAGACGTGTCGTCTTCAGCGATGAGAGTCGCTTCTGCCTTGGTGCCAATGATGGTCGTATGCGTGTTTGGCGCCGTGCAGGTGAGCGCCACAATCAGGACTGCATACGACCGAGGCACACAGGGCCAACACCCGGCATCATGGTGTGGGGAGCGATCTCCTACAATGGCCGTACACCACTGGTTATCGTCGAGGGGACACTGAATAGTGCACGGTACATCCAAACCGTCATCGAACCCATCGTTCTACCATTCCTAGACCGGCAAGGGAACTTGCTGTTCCAACAGGACAATGCACGTCCGCATGTATCCCGTGCCACCCAACGTGCTCTAGAAGGTGTAAGTCAACTACCCTGGCCAGCAAGATCTCCGGATCCGTCCCCCATTGAGCATGTTTGGGACTGGATGAAGCGTCGTCTCACGCAGTCTGCACGTCCAGCACGAACGCTGGTCCAACTGAGGCGCCAGGTGGAAATGGCATGGCAAGCCGTTCCACAGGACTATATCCAGCATCTCTACGATCGTCTCCATGGGAGAATAGCAGCCTGCATTGCTGCGAAAGGTGGATATACACTGTACTAGTGCCGACATTGTGCATGCTCTGTTGCCTGTGTCTATGTGCCTGTGGTTCTGTCAGTGTGATCATGTGATGTATCTGACCCCAGGAATGTGTCAATAAAGTTTCCCCTTCCTGGGACAATGAATTAACGGTGTTCTTATTTCAATTTCCAGGAGTGTATTTCAACTCTGAGTCTGAGAGTACGTAGTTGAGGGCCACATTCATTTTTGTTTGAAAGCCCTCAAGTCGACGGTGAAAGACTGCCTCCTCACCTTCGGGTAACAGTGGCTGTGGTTTGGAACGCTCTTCATGTACATAACAAGACTGTGACCTCTCCTGATGAGTCTTCGCTGTTCTCTTCTGGCTATGTTGAAACGAAAAACACCACCAAAATGCACAGTAACTAGGCGCAGTGCCTTTTCACATTCATTCAAATGCCTCA
This sequence comes from Schistocerca cancellata, assembly GCF_023864275.1. NCBI lineage: Eukaryota > Metazoa > Arthropoda > Insecta > Orthoptera > Acrididae > Schistocerca > Schistocerca cancellata. The sequence goes on along the minus strand of NC_064631.1, from coordinate 183,892,669 downwards.
TGTTGTAGGGCCAGCCCATTTGGGCCTACGTTCACGCTTACCTGACACCATGTGGCGTCCAGACTTCTATGAACGACTGGGAGACCTAGGGCAACCTGCATTTCCACACAGTAGTTGATATGTTTTTCACTTTATCAGTTGAAAAATCTCGGCCTAACTATGTTTTCAGAAAATAACATTGCGTCTGTTTTCAGTGAAACGTGAAGAAATTTTTGAAACTCGCATCCACTATAAAAAAAAAGCATCTCCACCAGACGCGATAAACACACGAGCGGCTCTTGCAAATCCCTGCTCCAGGCACGGAGAGAGATACGCCGGCTCTGCACAGTGCACGGTGAGTGATAATACACACGGCTGCCACAGGCACGACGGTATTATCTTTTCAGCTCGCTTTGAACCGCGAGGATAAGCGATACGGCTCGCTTTTATAGAAAAAGCTGAGCACTGTGCAAAGTGAGTTCTTTGCGGTCGCCTGGAGCGGGGGAGTGGGGGGGGGGCGGTACGTGGAGGGGGAGAGAGCTGTGCTGAAATAACACCGCTCTCTGGCCGCAAACGTTCAGACCGGTTTAGAAAAGAACGAAAGGGCATCCGCTGACACCTTTGTGACTGCTGTCCCTACGTAAATGAATTTCTGAGGCACCAGCCGGGGTACCTGTTGCGTCACAGAATGCCCCGACGTTTCCACTTGAAAATGTGGTTTCAAACGAGCGCCGTATCTCGTTGAAGCCCCCGTCAAGGGCAAATATCACTCGGCATTGGTACACATTGCACTTCCAGTGAAACCACCAGATGACAGGGTATTAGAATACGACAGGTCCTTGTTACCTCGTATCCGAATCACACTTTCGCCCCTTCACTCTGCCTTAATCACCAATAGAGAAGCAATATTTTGATACGATTTCTAGTTCACTGTCCGCAGCTCGTGGTCTCCCGGTAGCGTTCTCGCTTGTCGAGTATGGGGTCCTGGGTTCGATTCCCGGCGGGGTCAGAGATTTCCGCCTGCCTCGAGATGACTGGGTGTTGTTGTGTCGTCTTCATCATTACTCATCCCCATTATGGTCGGAGGAAGGCAATGGCAAACCACCTCCGCTAGGACCTTCCCTAGTACGGCGGTGCGGGTCCCCTGCATTGTCCCCTACGCTCTATCATAGAGTACGGGACCTCATCATCATCTAGATCACTGGTAAGTACATAGTTTATGCACACCATTTCAAACTAGAAGTGGCTTAGTTGGTGGATGTGGTTGTGCTTAGACGGACAGCAGTTGTCATACTAGAACAAAAGAGCAAACGATTACCAAGCTCAGCATTTGGCTATACTAAGAGCCGTTCAATACGCCGAGAAGCACATTGTAAGTTCCTTATCTTTTCTGATTCCACATCAGCGAAAGAACTACTAAGATATATCCACAGCAGACGATCCCACTTGCCAGTGGCGTATGACATCATGAGTCTGGTGGTGGAGACCACAACTATGATTCAGGAAGCTTCGAGGCACCGATTAAAAGCTCGTTGTGGTAGTCCTAGCAATGTAATTGCAGACAGGCTAGCCACAGCAGTAGTCGATGACAGAAAGAGGGGACACATCATGTATAGCCAGCTGGAGAAGTTCTAAGTGTTGTTAATTTAATAATTAGAGAAATGTGGAACACTGAATGGAAAGAGACCTGTAGATAAAAAGACAAAGATTATGCAAAACTGAATCCAGTGCTGATACCTAACATCTGGCACGACAAACATCGATGCTCCAAAAGACTCAATAACCCTTTAAGAAGCCTTATTTTCAACTACAGCTGTTACAGGAAGCTTTTTGCGTCGTACTGGTCTGTTCACATCCCCAGTTTCTGACTTTGGTGAAGCACAGAACGTCAACCACATGATTTTTGGCTGCCTGGTCACTGTACGTTGCCGCTGGGAGACATGTGTTGCTATGCTTGAGGGAGTTGACAATTTATTGCCTTTTATATGACATTTTGTTGCGAGAGAATGTCAGTTTTTAATATGACTCTTAGATATTTTACTTTCACATTGATGTAAAATGTATTATTAAGTCGTGGTGTGTGTTAAATTCACAGATTAACACCCATGTGCGAACAAAAAATTTTATTAGTGGAGCAAGGCCACCGCATAATTTCACAAAAAGATAAACTTTGTTCGAAGCGAAAGGCTTCTTCTCTTACCAAAATTTTATAACAAACCAAAGAATATGCCACATTATTGAATTGAAATATTAGCAACTGAACTGAATTTATGTTTCTTTGTCGGGTTTTCTCTCGAGGCTCTCCGGCGGATGCTGAGGAAGTAGAGCCGGCCGTGGTGGCCGAGCGGTTCTAGGCGCTTCAGTTCGGAACCGCGCGACTGCTACGGTTGCAGGTTCGAATCCTGCCTCGGGCATGGATGTGTGTGATGTCCTTAGGCTAGTTAGGTTTGTTCTAATTTCTAGGGGACTGATGACCTCAGCTATTTAGTCCCATAGCGCTCAGAACCATTTGAACCATTTGAGGAAGTAGACGGGCGCAGAGTCCGGGGTCGATAGCCGCCGTAGCGAAGACGTGGCACCTGGACGTTCTGGCTGCGTCGAAGTCTCTTCCGGCAGGCAGTCCGCTGCGGTTCGAAAGAACTTCCCTTTCTTCCGGCTATTTAGCACGGCGGCTCCAGTCTTCCTCCGCTGATTCCGGAGTCGGCCATTGACGATGCCTGACTGGTGGATGGTGATATCTTAGTGTGACCATCCGATCCGGAAAAAGGCTTGTGCGCGTGCGTAGTTCGCGGATGTTTGAATGTTTGGCGGGAACGCCTCTAGCGCCGGCTGGCGGAACGCGCCGGCACTAAGTTCCAGGCCCCGCTTAACTCTGCCGCGGTAGCCGACCGTTGCGTCTGTGTGGCTGTGCGCGCCACGGTAGTGTGTACGTTGCTCATCGGTGTATGACAATAACTGTACAAGTCCTGATCAGTTGCCAAAATCAAGAAAAAGAGTACCTTAGTTCATGGGACCTTGTGCCAAAAGATAGTTATGAGAGTACTGATGAAGTAGTTTGTACACCTATAAAAAGGAACCTCATTTGGCTTTCATAGTAATCCTCGCAAACACTTTGCAAGATGATATTCTTCACAGGCTACTATTCTGAATTCTGGAACCCCCCATGAGCCTACTTTTCCTCAACGTGTGGTACCAGCCCACGGGAGTCAAGATTGGCAAAAGAATTGCAACTTTCCATCAGAAGGTGATAGCGGTCGTGCAGTATCCAGCAGACCCAACGGCGTGCGCCTGCTGAGCCACGCCTCCAGCGGCTCTCTTACCACAAGTGCCCTCTGCCACAGCGATGGAAGACGGCCGGCGGCAGCCAGACAGCCCACTCTCAACTGGAGCCTCTAACAATACCACCACTTGCAAAGTAGGTTAGAAATCAGATTAATAATGTTACTCACGAAGCATATGTTCGCTTTATCGGGCAACAACAAAGTTATTGACTGTGGATGGTATCGTCAGAATGGAAATAATGAAGTCACTGTAAAGAAGTCATTAATTTTGGAACTTATCTTGAATGGATTCCAACGTAGATTTCGAAGTTGTTATGGCGCATGTTGTTGATTCTAGGGTGATTCCACTTTGACTGCTAGAAGGTCCAGATCTGTATTTTAGCAATATTTGAAGACCTAACAAATGCGTTTTTCAGGAAATTCTTAATGATCAAACAATCCCAGATCAGAACAAAGGTATGGTAGAAATAATTGTTGACTTGGTGTTCACGATCCACATTTTTATTAAACTTCTTATAAATTCACATGAACTTCTTCTTAATGGTCACATCATCAAGAAAACAGTTTTGTATCAATCTTCATATATTTAATTTCCACTTTAACCAAACACAAGACTTGACTGTTCTTTTACAAAACGAAATAACAACTCAACTTCTGCAAAGTGAAACAAAGACTGCTCCATGCACATTCGCGCCAAAACAGCTACAAGTAAGTCAAATATTATGACAGTCTTACAGAAATGAATACACACAAGAACCATATCACTGTAATATATCGATACATCGGAGTACCTATACATTAATAAAACCAAATGTGAATATTGTCACAAAAATTTGTCTCTTACTTCGCAGAAAAGTAGTATGGTATTATTGATATAGAAATGGGGTTAGAGTGCCGTAATGGTCACGTAAATAAAGAGTCATTACAAGCCTCGTCGCTATGTGATGCTACACAGACGCCGCCCACCTACTTGCGGCGCCGATACCACCGTTTGTGCCTCAGTTCAGAGTTCCTTGCTGACACTGACTGCTGGAATTACTTATTGCTGCATTATCTGTATTGAGGAAAAATACAAGTTAAGTAAATCTTCTGCTCACTCTGTACACTTGTTCCCTAAACATTTCTGCTCCTGTGCAGCTTTCCTACGACGACTGTTACTACACTCCTGGAAATTGAAATAAGGACACCGTGAATTCATTGTCCCAGGAAGGGGAAACTTTATTGACACATTCCTGGGGTCAGATACATCACATGATCACACTGACAGAACCACAGGCACATAGACACAGGCAACAGAGCATGCACAATGTCGGCACTAGTACAGTGTATATCCACCTTTCGCAGCAATGCAGGCTGCTATTCTCCCATGGAGACGATCGTAGAGATGCTGGATGTAGTCCTGTGGAACGGTTTGCCATGCCATTTCCACCTGGCACCTCAGTTGGACCAGCGTTCGTGCTGGACGTGCAGACCGCGTGAGACGACGCTTCATCCAGTCCAAAACATGCTCAATGGGGGACAGATCCGGAGATCTTGCTGGCCAGGGTAGTTGACTTACACCTTCTAGAGCACGTTGGGTGGCACGGGATACATGCGGACGTGCATTGTGCTGTTGGAACAGCAAGTTCCCTTGCCGGTCTAGGAATGGTAGAACGATGGGTTCGATGACGGTTTGGATGTACCGTGCACTATTCAGTGTCCCCTTGACGATCACCAGTGGTGTACGGCCAGTGTAGGAGATCGCTCCCCACACCATGATGCCGGGTGTTGGCCCTGTGTGCCTCGGTCGTATGCAGTCCTGATTGTGGCGCTCACCTGCACGGCGCCAAACACGCATACGACCATCATTGGCACCAAGGTAGAAGCGACTCTCATCGCTGAAGACGACACGTCTCCATTCGTCCCTCCATTCACGCCTGTCGCGACACCACTGGAGGCGGGCTGCACGATGTTGGGGCGTGAGCGGAAGACGGCCTAACGGTGTGCGGGACCGTAGCCCAGCTTCATGGAGACGGTTGCGAATGGTCCTCGCCGATACCCCAGGAGCAACAGTGTCCCTAATTTGCTGGGAAGTGGCGGTGCGGTCCCCTACGGCACTGCGTAGGATCCTACGGTCTTGGCGTGCATCCGTGCGTCGCTGCGGTCGACGGGCACGTGCACCTTCCACCGACCACTGGCGACAACATCGATGTACTGTGGAGACCTCACGCCCCACGTGTTGAGCAATTCGGCGCTACGTCCACCCGGCCTCCCGCATGCCCACTATACGCCCTCCCTCAAAGTCCGTCAACTGCACATACGGTTCACGTCCACGCTGTCGCGGCATGCTACCAGTGTTAAAGACTGCGATGGAGCTCCGTATGCCACGGCAAACTGGCTGACACTGACGGCGGCGGTGCACAAATGCTGCGCAGCTAGCGCCATTCGACGGCCAACACCGCGGTTCCTGGTGTGTCCGCTGTGCCGTGCGTGTGATCATTGCTTGTACAGCCCTCTCGCAGTGTCCGGAGCAAGTATGGTGGGTCTGACACACCGGTGTCAATGTGTTCTTTTTTCCATTTCCAGGAGTGTATATCTGTAGTCCACCTCTCCTCCTGTTGTGCACGAAGTCTCAGACAACAAAAGCGTCAAACCTCCCTTGCGAAACCTCGTCTTACTTCCCTGTCAGTATCACCCTGTATTTAGGAAGTTCTTTGTACGCATACTCTTCTGCCGCACCTATAAACACCTAAACTATTACACCTCCTTCCTCTTAACCAACGTTCATCTATGGCACAGTGCGGCGTGGCGGGTTTGAATTCCGTCGTTATCTCTGTGCTGGCTTCAAATTAGAAATTTCACCTACTTCAGAACGGCGTCTGCTCGATCTCCCTCCACTCGGCAACGTAGATACTTACAAGACGATGTAAAAGCAGCGTTGATAAAAAAAAAACACCATCTAGTATCTACAATTACTGAGGCTGCGCAACTCTAGTAATCAAATAAAGTTCTGTAGAAAACTGTCTTAACAAAATTCATCGGGCGGTAAGATCATGGAATGGCTTCTGGAAACTAATATCCGAAATTTCCACACAAAAATGTTTATTTGTTCTCATAGTCAAAGAAACGGTACTATTAAGTCCACATTTAAACTATTGATTATTTTAGTCAAGTTCACAATTCATACACTCATTTCGTATACAGCAGCCAGTTACCTGCCCAAACCCCACCCGAATTAAACAACGTTTCCACAGTCATTAACTTCACCTCTAATTTGAGTTAATACATTCGGTCCTTCGTATGGATTTCTGAAGAAATAAAACTGCTCGCCATAAGTTCTAAGTGGTTGAATACTGAAACATGCCACTCAGATACTATGAAGGCCAAATTTTCAGCCGCGAATATCATTCCAACAAAGCAGTTCCAAAACTTCCAAGCTTCACAAAACTGCCCGTAACTACATCAGCGTTAGTCACGCCATGTATCAAACGCGAGGAACTCAATATTCCTTCATTTTACACATTACTTTGACTCGCTCTAGTAACATGACCGTCCACATTCAAAGCTAGCGAGCGACTCCTTTCTTGTGGCATCGCTCCCAGAATAACTGTCAGGTAACGAACGGGAACCGTCTCAATTCTGATTGGCTGATCATACTCGCTGCCAATCAGAATGATCACTTTTGATCATACTCGCGGCAAAACTGACCTGCACCAATCCTTATATACAGACGCATTTGCGTCAATTCTGACACGCAAATATTAAATTAATGTTTAATAAACGAAAACTAAAAGGCAATAAATCTGGAAACATCCTTTAGACGCAGATAATACTCCAGCTGACTTTCTCGCCACTCTGTTACAATAGCAATCACACCTAGACATACGACATCAGCAAAGTGAGTAAATTACCTATGAACATTTTCCCACGACAGGCTTGCGTACATCTAGAAGATTACTTAAGACAGTATATAATGTAACATTATAATTTGACGAATGTCCCACGTACACACTCCCATTCACTCACATATACTCCCACAACAATATTACACAAAAAACAATAATTTTGTCTCTTTTTATATTACGACAACGAAAAATAATTAAAGTTTCAATACGAAATTCTCAATCAGTTAATTCTGCACACTGAGACTTCGGCTTATGATTTCCCATTCTACCAAGAGATAAACTATTATATTTTCTAACTGAATCTAGTTTCCTAACTGTAGGTTTTTTACTTTTTTAGCAATTTTTATATCTCTAAAATTGTGATAGTTATAAAGCTGAAATTTGGATACAATCTTGTCCTGAATATCAAAAGGTAGTGTACCGATTTTTAAAATGATTTAATGATATTTAACATCATTTATTTAGGTTCTTATAGGTGGTGAATGTACGATCGCTAAGAAGTGACACAGGAGCCGTTCTCACGATGCCGTAGTAGCAGGTGTATATGACTAATTGGCTAAGACACAAGTGGCGGTTTCTTTCACAGCCTCCGGTATCAATACTGTGGGCTCTATAGCAACGAATGTTATCGCGCATTAACTCGCGACGTTACAGCAGGACTTCACTTGAGCACTTGATCAACTGGATGGTGGCGTATCCAGACAAGACAACCGACCATATGTAGCAGAAACTCGATTCATCCAGTCTCGATGATCCTCAGTGCAGCTGTAATTGACGTTGTCATTGGTTCAACACGAAAACAAGTAATGGTCATCTGCTGCGAGCCAAATGTTCAAGAACGATGCGCCGAACGGTGTGCTAAGAAACACTTTTACCTGCACCAGCACTGCCACAGATCTCAGCCTGTCCTGCTTTACAGAGCGGCTAAGCCTCCGAGCTCCACTTTCTGTAATGAGGCGTGGATATCGAGCATCCTCTCGCCTACCCATACTTTCACTGGGCTTAACCACGTTTTCGTAACTGGTCATTACAGTACCAGGCGAGCAGAAGACCAGCTCAGACATTCCCATAGATTCACATTCCCAGGCGCAGGCCATAAGAATCTGCCCTCTGATAAAGTACCTTTTCGGAAGATGACAAACATATGATTAAAAAGAATAAGTCTATATTTTTTAAAGAAAAACTGTAACAGTGAGAAATTGGAGAAGTTATAGGGTGCAAGCTGCATTAAATTGACACTGCATTCAATTATTTAAAATTATAAACGCTAACTAGAGACAATAAAACCATATACTGTTTATTGGACTGAAATTGTGAAATCTGATGTGTCTCGAACAGTATTTGATACACATGTCATATCGTTATGTACACTAAAGATAGAAAGTTGAGTTATTTAAAATCAGATAGAGAACGCACAAAAAGATACATATGTATGACTAGCATTTTCCTGTGAGCGTTTTTCCTAGGATATTTATGGCATGAAACGTACGTGGAGTGAACTACTGAAATATCTTTATTTTGTCCTGTTATTAATACTAATGGACTCTATTAGGCACGGGTAGGTACTAAAACAATATTTTGCTTCATATATTCACACTGCTACAAAAATAAGAGATACACAAATGAAAACATTTTATATTTTTTCATGTACATCAACTAAACCTAATAAGGACGTAAGGGTGGGTCGGCCTTTTTGCAAGTACACAAATTATTATTTTCTCAGCTAAACATGTTTCAGCACAGTTGTGGCATCCCCAGCAGGATTTTTATTACTTTCCTGAAATATGAACATATGGGTTATTTTTGGGTTAAGGAATACGGTGAGTCAGATTTTGTCATTTAAATTCTCTGTGTACTCTTTTATCTTACATTGTGTGTGTCCTGTGGCTGCCAACTAAAATCAGCCACAGGTCTAAATTAGTACACCATGTCATCTACAAACATAAGGTATGCTAGGAAATCGTCTGTATTGAATCTTCTGTTTATTACTCAATCATTAAAATGTAGGTTCTCGTAAATTTCGTGGCATTTTCTCGTTTTTGGCCTTACCGTTGTAGATTTCTCTTGTCTTTAGCTGTGACAATTTTTTTCTTATATATCAAACGTGCTTTTGTGCAGTTGAGCTGAATCTGTGGATATCGATAAATGTTTTATGAAGCTTAGGTATGGCGAACTACTTAGTTGTGGTTTGTATATCATGTATTGTGTTGTGTATTTTCAGACTGTTTACTCACGTTTTCTCCTGTCTGTCCTGTTATGTTGCTGTGGATTGGAAACACATTTCACTGCACAGGTCGTACCCATCCTTAATTCATAATTATTTTTCTGCAAGCACGGGAATTGATCTGAAAATTAAAATATGATCATCAGAACCGTTCAAAAATAGGAAATCATTGGCTGATATTTACCTTCAGAGTAATAACATGTGGATTTGGAATTTATGTATCACAAAACTCCTTACCAGTAAGAGACATACCATTTTCATTGAACTGAAAATATTTTGTCATTGTTCACAGATTTGACAGACATTACTTTTATGTCATTTTCCAGCACTCTTTGTGTGGTGCAGATACATCAGCTGTATGAATTGCCGTTTCCTGCTCGATACATAGCCAAGAAACAATCTCCTCCATCTACATGTGCTGAATCTGTCACTGCAATAAGATCTGATGATTATTCACCAAAGGGCTGGACATCATCCATGCTGTCGTCACTCCTTAAAGATAAGTCGAATCAGTCTCCTCAGTTTCTATTCTTTTTCGTGCACTTGCCACAGCTTTGGTCACATACATAGCTTTCTGACTGTTCTGCTGTCGGCCTACTCCTTTTTAGTTTGGAGGCTTTTCTTGTCCAGCAATGAGTTCAAGTTGTGGTCTCTACAGTAATGTTGCTGGTGGATAGGAAAGCCGGCAACCCGCGATACACCACCGTGTGGCTCATAGCTCGGCAGTACGGGACACTATATTTTGGGAATCAGCTGTATCACAAAGAACATTTACGGCTTTCATGGCCACTTATTGACAAGCTGACTGTTGGCTTCGGTCTCGGATTCTTCTTTCGACGTTTGTCTGATGATGTTTCTGTTTCGCCAGCACGAGTGTTTCGTATTGTCAAAGTTTCACCCTCCATTGCTGCTCGCGGCCGCAGACTACATGTACGTGTCGCGCCAACGTCCAAGGGCTTTCCCGCGGTCATTTCCGGTGCGGTTCTGCTCTTGGTGCCTTCAACGGTCATTCGCCGGGAAGCCTGGATCCGTTTAGCTTCAGGCTTTCTTCTTTCTTGTTGAAGCTGTTTTCGGGTCTGCGTATTTCTACTGCTTCTCTAAACAAGCTGAGGTGATGGCTCTTCTCTACAGCCAGAACTTCCATGTCGGCGAATTTTATTACGTGGTCGGTCTCACTCAGTGCGTGCTCTGCCACAGCCGATTTCTCCATCTGCCCCAACCTGCAATGTCGCTTATGTTCTGTCATCCTGGTGTTGGCTGATCGTCCAGTAATTCCAACATAAACCTTCCCGCATGTGCACGGTATGCGGTATGTTCCCGACATTGCAAGTGCGTACCTTTTCTTCTTTGCCGACGTGAGACTCTCTTTCATCTTCTTTGTCGGTTTGTAAATAGCCGTTACGCCGTGTTTCAGCAGCATACGGCCGATTCTTTCCGTCACTCTGGGAATGTATGACAGAAAGGACGTATCCGACATTTCTTTTTCTGATGGATCACTTCGCCGAGGGATTGACTCTGTCATACTGCTAATACAACTTCTCGACTACCCATTGTTCATCAGTACACCTTACAGGTGTTGCACTTCGCTCCTGAGGTACTGCGGTTCACATATTCGTCCTCCTCGCGTTACGAGTGTACTAATGTTGCCTCTTTTCTGGCTCGAGTGGTGATTAAATATTTTATGCAGGTCTCGGTCCGTGCGTGTCAGTTTTCGATGCACGCTTTGTCCCAGGTCTTCACCATCCCTTGTGACCAGTACATATGGAAATAGTAGTTTTTTCATCCACTTCCACCTCCATGGTAAATTTTATGTTGGAATGGAGGATATTCAAGTTTCTTACGAAACCACCGAGCTGTTGCTCACCATGGCTGCGCACAACGAAGGTATCATCAATGTGTCTGTACCACAGCTTAGTGTACAGTGTGCGAAGTCCAGTACCTGTGCTTCTTCAGTAAAGATGCCGAAGCACAGGCACTTGACTCGGTAGTGCTCATAATGTTTTGGCTCATTCGTATCATATCAAGCTTAATGCACGTATTTTCTCAATTTCAATGATCGTAGGGTGCGGTAAGGACACGATTGTGTCACCACGCCTTATGCATAGCAGCAGTGTCAGGCGTTCTCATATAGTACTATTTGATGTGGAGCATCAGTGTGGGAGTGCTTCCTGACCTCTGAAACGTGCCAATACGCTGTAACAAGGACGCCATAATTGGTTAGCTCAGTGGCAGAACACGGAATGTCCGGAACACGCTTTCTCGTGCTTCGCTGGAAAGCTAAAAATGGCGGTACTGCGGAGGAACGTAACGAATAGGGAGCGCAAAGATATTGTAAGGTGAGGGAGGAGCAAATAATGACAAGTTGGACCTCGAATGTCGGCCTCCAACAATAGAATACTTTTATTCTACATCTGTATCATCGTCAGTTTCTATCTGTTCTTTTATTAAGAAGGGATGACATGAAAGTAGGGCAATGATGCTTTATCAGGCGATCCCATGGAAGGTTTTGTCGTTGCATACTGGATACCGGAATTAGTGATTGCAATAACATTTAGCTCAAATGGATCGGTTATATAGAAGATTTTTGTTTGCGCAAGTGCTTAAGGGCATGGGACCGGCTGGGAGACCTGTAATCTTACTGAGAAAATATTAGCAGTTTTGCCGTTGCCTGCTTAACAAAGGATTACCGTGCGAGTGTTGCTGGAAACTGACATAATGACAGAATAATTTCAAGCCATCTAACTTGGAAATCCTCTAACAAAACGTTCGAGAAGACGAGGTTCTTAGATATTTTTGCCGTGCGATTTCCACTAACAGCATTGAAAATTTGAGCTGGCAAAAAGCATCTCTCTGTTATCGGCATATGGCGACATTCCCACAGTCAATCTAAAGCTGTAATGAGAAACGTGGCCGGCCGCAGTGGCCGAGCGGTTCTAGGCGCTTCAGTTTGGGACCGCGCGACCGCTACGGACGCAGGTTCGAATCCTGCCTCGGTCATGGTAGTGTGTGATGTCCTTAGGTTAGTTAGGTTTAAGTAGTTCTAAGTTCTAGGGACTGATGACCTCAAAGTTAAGTCCCATGGCGCTCAGAGCTATTTGAACCATTTTTGAGAAACGTGGGTAATTATTTAATATATTGGTGATTAAGGTTAGTTAAATTGTTAGAATAGCTAATTTAATTGGCTCTGAGCACTATGGGACTTAACATCTATGGTTATCAGTCCCCTATAACTTAGAACTACTTAAACCTAACTAACCTAAGGACACCACACAACAGCTAATTTAATTAAATATTCTTTACGATATTTACGTAAATGTTACAAATTACAAATTGATGACGGCACCTGTAATGAAAAAGGCGTCTACTCGTAACTAGAGGTAAAACAGAAGTGTGTCTTCCTCGCGGCAGCGAGGGAGACGTAAAACAGTCATTCATTTATTTAAGCAAAATAAACCATAGCAAGTAGTTAAAGGTTTATAAACTCAGCCCATCGCTATTTTATCGATATAGGAGTGTTAACAGCATCTACCTGGAAAATTGCTCGTCCGCTGCCGTTTAGTTGATCGAGTTGAAGCACTTTGGAACAGCGTAACGAAAGTGAAAATGGTCAAAGCAAAAAGTTGACAGGGAGTGTCTTTCTCGGTAAATGAGCGATGGTGCAGATACGAAAATCCCTCATTACCGTCAGGGTAAAGTCCAAGCAGAGGTGATTAGCCGAGGCCTCTCTCAGATCTGACATTGTCACGTGTGCGCTGTTGTGCTGATATTTACGAGAGAATAAAGCACACCCTGGGCTAGCGCTACCTCCATCGGCGACGCGGCTCGACGCATGGTTTGTGGTAAGAACTCTTGATCTACAAAGTATGTAATATTGATAATAAAGGAAACGTAGTTAAGCTGTATCTGGTCGTAATGTCTAAAATGAGTACTGAAATGCCTTTGCTAGCAGGACAGAGCGGGTTAGGTCAGTTGCACTCAACATACAAGCTTTATTTGTCCACACATAATATTACACAAGAATGCAAATGATTCAAAGTTTTAATGGATCTTCTTTTATTAAGCTTAGATCAGCCTAAGGCCGCCCTAAAAATCCAAGAAGCAAGGCATAAGTAAGAAATTGACATAGACAGTTCTTCTGGAGGTATCACCCAAAAATATTTTCTAAATCTTTAAATAAGCTGAAGGCCTTAGCACTTTAATTTTAATGGAAGTCGGCTTCAGGCCGCATATTAAGCAATGAGAAGTGTTTCAATCCGACGGCAGAAGGCCAATTCTTAAAACAATTGAACAAATTCGGCTGAAGAGCCGATACCAAAATATCACAACCGTATGGCTTAAGGGCAAGAGAAGACCATTAATTTAAGAGATATTAAATCTCGGCCGAAGGCCACACATCAACACAATAATTTAACGGCTTAAGGCCTTAAAAAATTTATGTAAGACTCGGCTGAAGGCCACTATAAGAACAACGACCTCATGCCTTAAGGGCATTCAGTATATATCAACCTCGGCTGAAGGCCTTACCTCAACCAAATAACTAAAACTCAAACAGGAAGTTACTATGTAACAGACACGGAACGGCGCTCTGAAGTTCCAATGGTCGGCCTGGAATTGTAACACGAACGACCTTTTAGGCGAAACAGGCAGCATGACGAACAATCTCTTAAACGGAAGGCAGCCCAACCGACAGACAGCCGATCGACCAATCAGCCAAATCAGTTCCGCTCTACGCAACCAGGTAAACGACCACAAGGTTTGAATACAACGACACAAAGAATCCAACGAAGACATGTAAACAGTTGAGGCTCGATGGTAAGTTAAGTGAGGACACAACTTTCATGTTCAAGATCGGTGGGCGACGAACTTCGTAGCACTCGCAAGCAGCACCTCACACTCCAACCGCGCGAGCACGACGGCAGCGGCTCCAGCCCGACTCCGCGCGACGGGGGCTTGCTTGCTGCCCCACACCAACCGACCGACTCGACTGCTGGCCCGTCCGCGACTGCTGCTCCGTCGTGACTGCACTGCTGGTGCGTCTCCAACTCACTGACTTCCTTCGAATGGACGTCGTCCCAGAGACACTGGCTCAGACCCAACCATGCAGAGGGAACACAACCGACATCCCTGCACAGGAAGGAACCGACCCAAATACACGTCGTCGATGAGGCGACCGACCGAACGACCAACCAACAGTTGTCCCCACTGGTACTGTCTGTGCGGACCTCCATGTAGCTCCGTCTCCCACTACACTGCTGCTGCGTCCTGACCACCTTCCTGGTCTCCAACTGACTGCCAGACACATCCCGACCCGGAACTACTATCGGTCGCTCCACAGATGGTACGACAGTGCACTTGCCGATACGCACTGCTGCTGCTGCTCACAGGCAAGTAAGGCAGGAAGTTAGTGATGCCAGTAAATGGAATAAGAAAACGAGGTGGCAGTACCGTAATAGAAGATGACAAACAATGAATGGCACGAACACGAGCCGTGCACAGCTCAAGTATATTTCTGGCATGAATAGTTTTACGTTAGATATAGTGTGTACTTTTCGTTGTTATTTCACTCTGTTACTAGGGTTCGAGGATGCTGGAGCAAAGGCGGTGCATTTTCTGCGACAAGGTACGGCGTCGTTGACAGCTGGTCACCATACGCGCCAAGCCGACCGCGGTGCCGAAGCTGAAAGACGTCGTTCGCGCGACAACGGCCTTCGGTTGTCATTAAAAAAAAATGTAGTGCATTGAACTGTAGTAATAAAAAGAGAAAAAACTTTCTATGATCTTAATTCATGTCACAATTTTTGACTGGTTGTCTTCACAGAATTAAGTCGCACTTTTACGTGTGACAAGCCAAAGTTTCTGTTATTACGTTCACGATACAAATGTACAGGGTGTCTCAAAAAGAATCATCCAATTTGGCACGTCTATATTTCTGAAACTAATAAACGTACACCATTAATTTTGTTTTTTGATGAAGGGAAACTCAGAAAGTTTCTTTTCATACCTTTTCATAGGTGTTCAATATATCCCTTGAGATGCACGACGTTTGTCAATGCGGTATTCAAACTGTCCGCACAGTGCAGCGAGCATGTCTTGAGTTACAGCTTGAACAGCTGCTGTTATGCGATGTCACAGTCCTTACTTGTCGTTGGTAATGGAACAGTTGTGGATACATATGGGGGCGGCATTGCGGCACTATGTTTTCGATTTTTTTCCAACTGTTACATCCTTGAGCCCACGGTTCGCGATGTACGCACCCCGGTTGCTAAAGTCAGGGAACACACTTTATTAATAATTATAGTACAAAGTAATATCTCCAGTTACATTAACATTTTCAGCAAGTACACCAACTCCTTTCATCCACACATGAATTTTTTCATCAGTACTAACTTTTCTACAGGAGCGTGTATACAGTGTAAATGGCATGTTACTATAAAGATGATTAGGTCTACTTTTGGTCTTGTGATCAATACCACAATGCCACGTCTTGTAGGCGATGACATCTCGATCGGCGAAAGATTCAAGTCCAGAAAGGGAAGCGTTTTCACAACGGACGATGGCTAGGGTAAACCAACCACTACCAGAATCCCCAGTAGCGACGTCGAGAGTAAAATTAACCCTGAAGGCACGGAAGAATATAGGTCCATTTAATATAATCGCTTGGGCTGTTCTATTTCCTCCAAGTTTATTCTCGAGGCTAATAACATGTTTATAGACAGGCATGCGGTGGCGGCGTTGGCGATACACACGTCGACGAGGCATAGTGCTTCAATGCTGTTGCAAATAGAGCTCACAGCGGAATAGTTCCGCTGGCGTGCACTGCCCGCTTATATAGGAAAGGAGTGAACTTGATTACGTATCTCGGGGCCACCCGCATTGCCACCCGCATCGCCAATGCAGTCAGCCGGCACGTTATTCGTTCGTTTCTTTCGTCAGGCGACTCGACTGAATCGAGTTATCGATTAGCTGTACTTTTATATGTAGCACGCGCATCAGCGTCATCGTACTGACGATGTAATTATGCAATTTTCCAGGAAGAAAAGGTGCGTATATCTGGAAGACAACCACAACTGTAACTTTTTTATATAATAATATGGAATTGTCTTGTATACGTGTATAATCAGTTTAAATAAATCTTTCTTAATCTTTGCATATGACTTGTTTATTTTTATTACGATAAAAGTAATGGTAGCTGAAGATACCTTCAGCGCCCCATTCTTGAGGTTTTTCTGTATCCCCCACTGAACGGAAACAACAGAGTCTTTTATAAATCTCCACAAGAAATAATCGCATACAGTCAGGTCCGGTGACGTTGGAAGCCAGTAGTGTGAGGCTGAATCATTTGGTCCAGTGCGACCGATCTGAAATTCAGCAATCCTTTGATTTAAAAATTCCCGCACTTCCAGATGCCACGGTGGCGGTGCCGCATCCTGTTGGTAAATGGAGTCGTTCGAATCAGTCTCCAAATGTAGGAAAATTGTGTTCTCAAGCATATCGAGATACGTGTTTCCTGTAACACAGTGTTCTCGGTAAAGGAAAATGGACCATACACGTTTCCCCGTGAAGTTTCACAAAACATAATAATTTTTGAAGAGTCACTCTCATGTTGTACAGATTCGCGTGGTTGTTCCGTGCCCCTTATCCTCACATTATGACGGTTCACCTTTCCATTTAAATTGTATATAGCCTCGTCACTAAACACTAAGCGTGGAAGAAAACTGTCATCCTCCATCTTGCCAAAGGTTGTTTTTTGTCACCTTTACGAAGAGCTTGCAGTAGCTAAATTTTGTGTAGTTTCATGTGTAAACGTTTACACAACACACGCCAGACGGACATCGGAGGCATGTTGAGCTGTCGAGCTGCACGGCGAACGGATTTCTGTGGACCCCTGGGCCGGCCGTGGTGGCCGAGTGGTTCCAGGCGCTTCAGTCCGGAACCGGGCGACTGCTAAGGTCGCAGGTTCGAATCTTGCCTCGGGCATGTATGTCTGTGATGTCCTTAGGTTAGTTAGGTTTAAGTAGGTCTAGGTTCTAGGGGCTGATGACCTCAGATGTTAAGTCCCATAGTGCTTAGAGCCATTTGAACCATTTTTTCTGTGGACCCCTGGTGAAACTACAGGGCTATTACAAATGATTGAAGCGATTTCATAAATTCACTGTAGCTCCATTCATTGACATATGGTCACGACACACTACAGATACGTAGAAAAACTCACAAAGTTTTGTTCGGCTGAAGCCGCACTTCAGGTTTCTGCCGCCAGAGCGCTTGACAGCACAGTGAGACAAAATGGCGACAGGAGCCGAGAAAGCGTATGTCGTGCTTGAAATGCACTCACATCAGTCAGTCAAAACAGTGCAACGACACTTCAGGACGAAGTTCAACAAAGATCCACCAACTGCTAACTCCATTCGGCGATGGTATGCGCAGTTTAAAGCTTCTGGATGCCTCTGTAAGGGGAAATCAACGGGTCGGCCTGCAGTGAGCGAAGAAACGGTTGAACGCGTGCGGGCAAGTTCCACACGTAGCCCGCGGAAGTCGACGAATAAAGCAAGCAGGGAGCTAAACGTACCACAGCCGACGGTTTGGAAAATCTTACGGAAAAGGCTAAAGCAGAAGCCTTACCGTTTACAATTGCTACAAGCCCTGACACCCGATGACAAAGTCAAACGCTTTGAATTTTCGGCGCGGTTGCAACAGCTCATGGAAGAGGATGCGTTCAGTGCGAAACTTGTTTTCAGTGATGAAGCAACATTTTTTCTTAGTGGTGAAGTGAACAGACACAATGTGCGAATCTGGGCGGTAGAACTGCGAGCTCGCATCAACAATGCTTTCGAACTCATTGATGGGGACATGCTGCGCCGAGTGTGGGAGGAACTTGATTATCGGCTTGGTGTCTGCCGAATCACTAAAGGGGCACATATCGAACATTTGTTAATGCCTAAAAAACTTTTTGAGTTTTTGTATGTGTGTGCAAAGCATTGTGAAAATATCTCAAATAATAAAGTTATTGTAGAGCTGTGAAATCGCTTCAATCATTTGTAATAACCCTGTATAGCGGATGCGTTCGACGTCTACGTCAGACCGGCGATTTGCCTTTACACAAACAACCTGTTTCTCAGAATGTTCATGGCGTCGTCTAATGCTCTGTGCTGTAGAAGGATCTACACCATACCTAGTACGAAAGTCACGCTGAACAGTTGTTAATGACCAGCTCCGCGCAAAACGAAGAACACGAAACGCTTTCTGTTGTTCCGACACTGAAGTGGGAGCACACTGCTGCTACCTAGAGGGAACCTTGTAAATCTCGAGAGCGTGCCCTTTCCAACAGTACGTCGTTCACACCCAATCTCAGATAACATAACAGTTACGATTTCTTGAACTCGGATGATTCTTTTTCATACACCCTGTATTACGAAGAATGAGTAACAACTGAACAGAAGACATTATTCATGGAAATTTAAAACATGTCTGGAGAAGTTATTTGCTGGAAGAGTGTTTGTGCTAGACGCTCATTGTGTTAAGCCTTATGCTGATTATCTCACTGAATAAAAGACTAAGCATTAACTGAATGCAGCTGAGAAAATGGGAAGTGGAATATCTTGGAGATTGACGATTTTCGGTCCATTGACTTTGTGTGTTGGAGGCAATATTAACACCCACCATCAACTTCGGAACGCTTGTTACGTGCTCTTTATGTGATCTACAGTTTTCAAAAGTGAAACGGTGCCTTAATTTCTGAGACTGACGTAACGTTAGCTGACACATATGAGGTACATACCAGTTGCGCTCATGACTGATTAGTTGCTTGTGCTAATATCACTGGTTGTCTTAGCAATGAAAAACAACAACAATTAAATGTTGAGCTGAGAAAATATACGTTATTGCTTGAGATTATGAGCAGATTTATTTATCACAATTACGCAGGTAATGCCAGCAAGACGAATTAAATTAGGACCTGCTATGATAAAGTATTTCTTCGGAAGAGGGGACGGTGGTACCTAAAATCAGTATTGGTGGGACCGTTTGCAACATTCTCGTAACGTTAAGGCCTTAGCAGGACAATTTTATCAGCCTCTGTGAAGACTAAGAGCACCGAAAGCCTAAACCGATCAGCATATAGCATCAGAGGTGCTAATGTCGTCGGAAACTTATTGTTATTAACGAATTACCCACTCGGGTAGATTGACGAACACGATGAAGACACAGTATGCGCACGCCTACACGACGCACTGTGTACTGAAAATGAATATCAATTGGGAAACCTAGGGCGGAACACAAACCCTCCTCTCAAATAGCAGCAAGGCGACAGCCGAGCTTTACGTCCCATCTGAACTAACTGTACAAGTGTTCTCACGTCATGAGGCAGTGAGGAGAGTTTTCGAATCTAACACAGGCATTACGTCTGATGATCAAAAATCTTACACCGCCACCTCTTTCGCCCTGCCATCCATATAACGAGATCTTCCTCCAACAATGGTATTCGAAAAGGCTACCGCCGAGTACAGCGTAAATACACGAGTAACTGTTAGCGATCTCGGCTACGAAGGTGAACATTAGGCTGGAACTGTTTTGAGTATGGCAACAATGTTTCACATGGAAAGTGATAATTTACGAACATACTTAAACGTATGAGAATGTTTGAGAACCGTGGTGTTCTATGATTGCTTCACTATTTCACTTTACAGCATCAAATGAAATTTAGTTTCAGTTTATTTCTTGATAAAAAAGGAACAACTGTTTACTGTAAATAATGGGGAGTACGAGGGTCGCTCAGCAAGTAAGTTTACCAATTTCACTTCTCTGCAAAATAAACTGTGCCCGTGACAGGTGACTTCTGGCGAGTTGGGCTGGTATGTGTTGACAACCCTCACTCTGGCTTAGGACGCAGTATGTTCCCAGTATGCTGTCAGTTAGCGTGGAAGTACCGCTTCAAAGTGTGTCCGCTTGTGAGCTGAGCTGTATCATTCAATTTTTTCGCAGAAAATAGCCATACGCTGCCGATATGCATCTGAAGAGAACGTCTGCCTATGGGGAAGCCTGTATGAGCATTCAGATGGACTTGAGACATGGGTCCGTCATTCGACACCTGAGACAAAACGTCAGGGTATAGTGCGGGAGAGACCTGGGGAAACTGAACCAAAAAGAAGACAAAGATGACACATTCGGCGAGGAAAGTTATGGCAAACATCTTTTGGGACTCCCAGGGAGTGTTACTCGATCGCTATCTGCCTTGCAACAGCACTGTGAATGCCGAGAGGTATCGTAATATCTTGAGGAGAGGAAAGTTCCCCCAGTTGGCAGTCAACGATCAAAACTATAACATTTTCTTACATGGTGTATTGAACTATATGAAAAAAAACGTATATTAGTCACCAACTACGTAGTGTGCACACTTCATTTGACATGTAAACGTCACTACAGATATTCGGATTTAGGTTATGACATGTTCGATATGCCTTACGTCTCTGTCGATGATGTGACGAAGGCAAATAGCGAAATTCTGCATCACCCGCTGAAGCGTCGGAACATTGATGCTGTCAATGACCTCCTAAATGGCTTGTTGTGGGGTTGTTGTGTACACCGTATCTTTAATGTAGTCCCACAAAAAGGAGTCACATGTCTGCAGAACCGGAGAAAATGGGGGCCAATCGAGGCCCATTCCAGTTGCCTCTGGTACCACAGAGACAGAATGCGGTCCCCAAAGCGCTCCTCCAGGACATCAAACACTGTCCTGCTTTGATGGAGGTCGAACTTCGTCATGAATGAACCACATCCTGTCGAAATCAGGGTCACTGAGACGTGCTGCGCGGCTTGCGATGGTGCTGTTTGTAGGTTTCCGCCTTCTGTTGGAGGCCAGACGGTATCGTTTAGTTGACATGGTTGCGTTTGTTCGTCTTCTTCTCGTGTTGACTGGCGCCACTCGGTTTCGCAAGCCTTGCCTGTCCGCTAGTTGCAGCAGCAGCGGTTATCGATATGTAGTAACTGTTGCCCTATCTTTGGGGCGACGCTGCGTTTTTCCGGGTCGTGTGTGTGGGCCAGTTCGGTTGGGGACTCAGGAGGAGCCAGGTCCGCACAGTGTGAGAACACGCCAGGACCACTGACAGCACGCATGGATTGCCAGATGGAAGGGCTGTGGTTACGAGGGTGCACGACCTCGTCGTAAACTGGATCCATCAAGCTTTAATATGAGTGCATTTCAATCCAAGTAGAGAAACCTCTACCATTGTGATATCTCGCAATTCTCCAGTGACTTGTGTTTGTATGGCTGCTCGTAGTGTCGCCGAGGCGCAGAGCAGCGAGTCGAGTGCTTGGGGAAGAGGGGCCTGATTAGCTTTCCTCGACTTCTTATTACTATTTACTGCGTTCAACTTTTTACAATTTGTTAAGTTCAACCAGCGGTAATTTTTCTTGCCTGGTGGCCGATAACACCCCAGTTACCCGCCCTGGGGGTATGTGTATGTAACGGCAGCGTACGTTTCCTCGCCTTGCCGCTGCTGTCCGGTAAGACATGTTTTGGCGATTTTCTTGATTGTAGACCGATTGGTGATTCTTCTACTCTGGTGGAAGTGATTCCTTTCTCGTTCCGGGTCCTCTAAACAAAGTATTCTGGGGACGTAGTGCAGACCTCCATTTCCGGCTTTGGCATATTCTTCCATCGTTGCATTTGGTTTATTGGACGTCAGGTAGCTTTAGCAAGATTATCATTAGTTATTCGTTAGATTGCCACTAGTCTGAGTTACCAACTTGTGAAGTGAATGAAACTCTTGGCTGTCTATCTCACATCTCGCGAAAGTGTTTGTTGCTGGACCATCTCAGAGGTCGATTCGTGGAGCACCGTCTGTGGCCCTCTGGTTCTTGTAAGATACGTGTGTTCTAAAAGGTAGTCAGATTTCCAGTAGTTGAGTGTAACGCTCCTTCAGCCCACGCCTTCTGCGGGAGGGGGGATAATCTGTCACAGTGCTCATTTATGGAACTTATGTACTGGTTCTTGTGTTTTATTATTGTATTATTTATTCCAATACTTTGTAAGGCCTTCAGCCGAGATTGTGGTCATTTGCCTTAAAGTTATAATTTGGTAATTGTATTTTAGCAGCAAAGCCTTAAAATTTAATTTACTGCTATTCCTGGCGTCCGATGCCTTCTGCTGTGTTTGTGGCGACTTACGAGTTACCTTTAATATTTCAATACCTGTGCGTTGTAAATTGCAGCAAGTTTTAAACAATTCATAATGTATTGCCATTCCTGGCGTGAAAGGCCTTCTGCCCAGATCACAGTGGCTTGCTTTTAAACATTATCTGGTGTATCTGTATTGCTTTCAAACATTATCTGCTGTATCTGTATTTAATGGCGATTTGCTAAATTGTAACTCATTGAAAACAGCATTATTTACACAGTCAATTATTCCTTCATTAATAACGTGTGGTATTTTTTATTTATTGTTGAGTCTGGAAATACTGGTTTCAAATAAATTGTGTGTAACTGTAAAAGGCAACCAATAGTACCTTATTACGGCCCTGTCCACAATCGTAACCGAATCCTGCCTTCCCGTGACTACCAGATTTCAATCACTTTGGACAGTGGGGATGAAATCATTGTCCAAAACCTTCAGGTACCGTTCGGTAGTCATCGTTCCATTAAGGAATATCGCACCGATTATTCCATGACTGGACACTGCACACCATATGGTCACCCTTTGAGGGTGAAGAGACTTTTCGATCGTCAAGTGCGGATTCTCCGTCCCCTCATATGCGGCAATTTTGTTTATTGACGAACAACAACGGAGAGCGATTAACGACAATAAGGCGCGTGCGCATGCGCATGCTAATTCCCATCAAGCTCCGCGGCCAACTACGCAGTTTGAACGTCCTAACGCAACCGTTTAGAAGTTATGACGAGTTTATTTCATGTAGTTCAGTAACTGTCACCCTGTACATAGGCCACTGGTGTATTAAATGTCTTAGTCAGAATATTAAGTGAACATTGTCAGTAATTTTTCACGCGAAGACTCTGGCAAATTTGTCTGCATCAAGTCATAGTTTGATATTCTATAGGCAGATGTAGATATTGAGAATATTCCTGTGGAAATGGATTGTGCAATGGTAAGTAAATCTTGATATATGTCTTGTAATCAAGTGAACTAATATTTTATATGTTCCAGGTCCACTCGTCTGCTCCCGGAGCAAACAGAAGGACCTACCGCTGCGCCGGCGAGTGGTAATATCGTATGGCACAGCAAATGGCGGCGACGCTGGTTGTAAACTACCTTTGCCTCGCCTGTTGCACGGTTACAGTGTGCAAGTGTGCACGTTCTTTTATTGCCTTGTCTTGCCAGCTTTCTGTTCTTGAATTTTGTGTATCATATCAAATGTTTCACCACGACCGAGCCGCCACATGAAATGTCGCTAGCCGAAATCGCTGACTTTCAGTTCCAGCAGACTGAATGCTTGCTGCTTAGTGTCCAACAACTGATGTCACCGTTCTCTCCCCCAAGCACCACCACCGCGGGTTGCTGCACCAAGATTTCGACCATTCCACAGTGATGGAGAAAATCGGTCGGACTACCGAACTCAACTGGAGCGCCATGTTGCCGCATACAACGTAACAGGTATGGAGCGAAAGGCTTTATTTTCGTTAACTGAAGCGCCATGTTGCCGCATACAACGTAACAGGTATGGAGCGAAAGGCTTTATTTTCGTTGACAGTCGACGCCTACGTTTAGCGTCTGTGTGTAAAACTGTGTCTAGACTCTAGTCCGAATCAGTCACATATGACGACCCTGTTAATCTTCTCGGTGATCATTTCGAGAGATCGTTTCCACATGGGGCTGTCGGTAAAATATAGATATATAGATATTTTTCCAAAATATATCAATATAAATCTGCGCCCTCGTCCACACGATATATCGATATATCGACACCTATATGACAATATCAAGGGTTGTTGTTTTTGTTGTATGTTATACTTTTCTCGCAATTTTCGGAAACTATTTTAAACTGATCTTCTGAAGTTGTAGTGAAACATAATTTTACTTTCTCAGTGTGAAGGAGTCCTACCATTTTTTAAACTTTCATCATATCCAGTCTTTTTCTTCGTTTGAAGCAACTATGTGTGACACAAAGCACAAAGAAGAAGTACAATTGCACTGGGGGGGGGGGGGGGGATGCCCATTTTTTAAACTTTCATCATATCCAGTCTTTTTCTTCGTTTGAAGCAACTATGTGTGACACAAAGCACAAAGAAGAAGTACAATTGCACTGGGGGGGGGGGGGGGGGGGATGCCGGTGTGATTGGAATAACAAGATTCCAGAGAGAAATGGCACACACGTTGCGTTACAAAAACAATTTTTAACGCAACTAGTACGGTTTTTCATCACATCAGCATTCTTCGAAAACAGTTGCTGCAAGTGATGAACAAAAATCTAAGTCATAAGACTGGTCTTTTCAGTAGGCGGAAACGTGTGAGCGGAAATGCTGGCGTAATCGGTGCTCGGCGCTAACATCAGAAACTGCAACGTTTAACTTCACGATGCAATTTTTGATACTTAGAACTGCTAGGTCGCTGGCGTTTGCAGATATGAAAAAAAAAACAGGGAAATGGACATGAAGTTTTCCAGACTAATACGATATGTGACGAAACCGAACGATGGGCCTATCGGACATCTTTTATTGCTCCACTTACAAAAAGTGGTTATCGCCAAATGTGAACGTGCATCGTTTTCCTTTCAATTTTTGTTTCTAATGGGAGTAGGCAGGCTGCAAGCTTCCTGATATACAGAATCCATAATAATAAATCAATACTTAAACACACGGCTCTAAAACTGGCATTGTATTTACAATGTGCAGCCTATATCTTCATAAGCCCATACGTCGATAGCTTCTGCCTTAATGTATCGATACATATTTCGATATATCAAGGGCGTTGAAAGTAATTTTAAATATCGATATATAAGATCCCCGATATTTTTAAAAATATTAACAGTCCTAGTGCCACAGCAATAAGGTTTAATATTTTTCGTCTCAGTCCTGTAAAAACAATGAAACAATGGTCCTGAGTTCGAGTCTCGGTCGGGCACACAGTTCTAATCTGCCAGGAAGTTTCATATCAGCGCACACTCCGATGCAGAGTGAAAATCTCATTCTGGAAACATCCCCCAGGCTGTGGCTAAGCCATGTCTCCGCAATATCCTTTCTTTCGGGAGTTCTGCAAGGTTCACAGGAGAGCTTCTGTAAAGTTTGGAAGGTAGGAGACGGGGTACTGGCAGAAGTAAAGCTGTGAGTACCGGGCCTGAGTCGTGCTTCGGTAGCTCAGATGGTAGAGCACTTGCCCGCGAAAGGCAAAGGTCCCGAGTTCGAGTCTCGGTCGGGCACACAGTTTTAATCTGCCAGGAAAGTTTCAATGAAACAATAGATTGCCCAACTCAGGGCGGTAACAACGTATTTTAAGTTATAGGTGTTCTTGTGCTACCAATTACAGTGGTGTTATGTTATGTGATTCAATCACACTGGATGTATGAGACACACAAATTCGCGGAGCATTTCTAGAACTGCCACATCTTGATTTAACAACAGTTCTGCCTGTTACGGAATTTCAAAGTACTGCGGACGCAACAGGGGTTGATTTTGAGGCTCCGTGTATTTTTGCTGTTCAGAGTGCACAAGACACTCCATCTGAAGTACGTCATAGTGTTAAATTGTTAAACATAGGGCTCAGACAGTTGGCGTTGAAGTAAATACTTTCAGTCCCGTGGTGTATGAGGTGTGGTACAAAATTCTGTATGAATCCTTGTCCTCGGTGCGTTTCGAATCACGACCGAAAACCTTGTCCTTGTCGTCATGCAAAATGCAACTAGCGCCGTCAGAAAGGTCACATTCAGACTGTGTGTTTAGCCGGAAACCCAGGCGCCGGCAACAGTTTCCACCGCAAAACTGTCAACAGGCGCATACCGTTACGGAGAAACCATTAACAATACGGCACAAGCCAAATCTCGCACTTACGCATCGCGGAAATCTACTACTGCAGTATGCAGGCAAACTAAAAATATTTTATTCATTTACGAGTGAAACAAAAGACAATTAAGTTGCAGCTGGATACTGATTCTTCTGTTTCCCTGAGTAATAAACACTCTAGTGACAGTAGCCCTTCGCTATAATAGCCTACTTCGATTTTTTCTGCCTTCAACAGACAAGAAATTCCAGTGGTTGGCGTGTGTAGTTTGCCTGTAACTTTGTTTGAGTGACAAGGTGTGTTTCGGTTCTTTTACTCAGGTCTAGAAACAGTGCAAACGTTATTATGTTAGACTTATTTGGTTTTTTCAACCTGTGCATACAAGGAAATGTGTTAGAAATGAGTGTTGCAGTGCCTCACGTTAAATGTTTCTTGTCCTCAATTCTAGAAACAGTGCAAACGTTTTTATGTTAGGATTATTTGATTTATTCAATCTGTGCATACATGACAATGTATGGCAAACCCGTGTTTCAATGACTCACATTAATGTTTCTGACTTGCTCCGTAACTAAGAGGAACTGTCTGTACCAGAGTTAGGAAGGACTAAAGATTTTGTAACGCACTATACTGTGGAAGACAATGAGCAACAACGATTTTTTCGCGCATGGCATGTCCTCCTTGCAATACATGAGCAAGCTTGTCAGGAACTGCCAAGATGAGAAGAGAATTAGGTTAGCCAACCTGCTTCTTCAAGCCGATCACTCTCATCCCTGGTCATTTTTAAGAAGTCTTTAGGTGGTTTTCGTCTGTGTGCTGATTTTAAAGCATCGGAAAACCCACAAATAGTAATTGATTCTTTTCCCATTTCATGTCCAGAGCAATTCATGGTCAGACTCGGACAGGACATATACTTTTATACTTTTCAAAGATTGATTTGCGTGAGTTATATATACACGAGGGCTATTCGGAAAGTGAGGAACGATCGGTCGCGAAAGGGAAACCACTGTTAAAATCCGACGAGGCTTTTCACAGACGTTTTGGGCAGTGTCTCTAGTACGCCCGTCGATCGCATCAAGACGCTCTTTTCAGTTATGAGCGCACTGTGAGTGAGCAAAGGTGCCTAGAACAACGATGCCTCCCGCCAAGTAGGAGGGCCTGCTGAGAGGCTTCGCCTTAATGAATGCAGCCCACCTAACACAACTGCCACGCACTTCCTTCTTAATGGCAATTCTCAGCCGCACTCTGCAGGGGCAACGAGGACGCTCCTGCAGCCTTTTCGATGGGAAGTGATCGATCACCTACAACACAGTCCTAATCGGCTCGTCCTGAGTATCATATCTGTTAATATGAAACGCTGGATACGAAGACAACACTTAGGCGCAGGCTACGCCCTATACACCAGGGTACATAATTATCGGAAAGCATAGGCGGCTGCCTTCTATGACGATGGTGCTGGAAATTTGGTATACCGCTCCGACAAATGTCTGAGTCGGAGCGGCGACTATCTAGAGAAGTATCTGGAAAGTGTAGCTAAATGAGCAAAGAAAACAGTTTTGATTTTCACTGTGGTTTCCTTTTCGCGACCAATCGTTTCCTACTTCCCAAACAATATATATATCACTTGAGTTTTTGGGATTATTCCGCTTTAAAACAGTACCATTTGGACACGCTACAGCTACTGCAGTTTTTCAACAGTTAACAGAAAAAGTACCTTCTTGTACAAATTATCTGTACGATATTGTAGTCACTGGTCGTACACCTGCAAAATATCTAGTAAATTTAGACTGGTTGTTTCAAGTTATTTCTGCGGCTGGCCTAAAGTAGAACGAAATTGAGCGTAAGGAGCACCAAGATAATATAGGACAAATTAGGTCTCTTACGGACTCATATAGACGGTCGTTTTTCCCTCGCTCTATTTGCAGGAGGAACAGGAAAGAAATGACAAATAGTGGTACAGGGTACCCTCCGCCACGCACCATACCGTGGCTTGCGGAGTATCTATGTAGACGTAGATGTAGAAAGAGAAGTACCCTTTCTTCCAGAAAAATTGAACTACTTTGGTAGCGTTATAAATGGACAGGGTATTCATCTTACTAAATCACGGTTGGCATCTGTTACATAACTGCCAACACAGCGTAACATTAATGAGCTATCTGTCATGGGGAAGCTCACCTGTTGTATAAAATTTGTTCCTAACACTGCGCAAATTACTGCACCGCTCAAACGGCTGCGCCGGAAAAATGTTCCTTTCGTGTCGTCCAAAGAATGCCAGAACGCATTTCAGCAAATGTAAGACACAGTTTTAAGTCATCGATGTTTACTCATTCTGACCCAACTAAGCCTGTTGTGGTAGCTGCGGATACGTCTCCTTACAGAATAGGAGCAATGTTTCCTCATACAGTTGGTTCTCCTGACCTGCTGCTTTTACCTCGAAAACTCACAACGTAGCGAAGTGTAATAACAGTCAACCTGATAGAGAGTACAAAGTTCCAGCAATATTCGTATGGTCGGATGTTCAGTTTTCTGACAGATCATTGGCCATTGAGGGCCCTGTTCAGTCCTGTTAAGCCTGTCCCACTTCGAATAGTGCAAAAACTTGCACCATTAGGATCTCATATCGTCTTATTATCAGTATGAGTTGTACAACCGTCCAGCCGTCAAATGCTGACTTGTTGTCTACGTCCCAGGCATTTGATTCATCTGAGAAATGGTATCTTCAGATTGATGCTCAGGAGTTCGAGAGTCTCCAAAATATTCCTCTCGATTTTGAGCTTGTTGCCGCAGCAACTGCTTCCGACGCAGCTCTTCATGTTGTTTTGCTATGCACGTGCCGTGGGTGACCACACAGTTTGAAAGAATTTCCACACCCAGTGGTGTGTCACTTCTGTTTCGGATCGTCACGTGCTTTCTGCACGTTTGTGTAGCAAACACAGAACGACGATGCGCAGGTCGTTATTCTCACTCTCTTGTGCGGGAAGTTTTGTCTTGTTCACAGGGACGCAGTGCACACGAGGCAACTCACCAGATGTCTTTGTACTTGGCAAGGGGCGTTCACATTGAGCAAATGACATTTCGTTGGAAACGTTAGTGCAGAATGTCAGTCAACTCCACCGCAACGCTTTTTTCAGTGGCCATTTCTGTCTGGACCATACCAACGTATTCATATTGATTTTTGGAGTCTGTTCTGGAACACCTAATGATTGTTACTAGTAGACGATAATAGTTAATTTTGTTGTCCCCATGACATTCGTCGCTACTGCCATTACGGTGTCTTTTATTCCTATTTTTTGTCTTGAAGGTCTTACTGAGGTCATTTTCGATCAGTGGACACGATACACTTCAGCCGATTTCCAATAGTTTTGTGCCGGCAATAGCACACATCACATGAAAACCACCTTGCTACACTCAGTATGGCGGTGCAGTTTACGATTCGTTTGATCGTTCGAAAGTCACATGTAGAATCTCCCACTGATGCGAGCAAGGTTTAAATGCTTTTGTATTCTCCTATCGCTCTTTTCTACGTGACGGTACATTACCGACAGAATTGTTATACGGTCGTAGACACCCTACCCTGTTGCATCTTTTGCGGCCGCCGCTGAAACAGTTCATTCTGGCACGTGAAACTAGGAAGGAAACCCTTGACTGTGAGATTGCAAGTTCACTTTTTAGGAAGGGTCATTCCTGTGTTAACAAAATATTAGTTGCCAACAATTCACCATGTGCAACAGAAAGCGAGTGTCCGTGACGTGCAGAGATCAACCTTCTCTTGGTTGCATGTATTACACTTCACAGAATGGACGTTCAAGAAATGTTGTTCAAAACACACCATTAACTTGCAACATGAACACCGAATGAAAAATGTCACGCCACAGTGAGCACTAAGGCTCGCACCATCGAGATCGAAACCGCGCAGGATGTTCAGCTAGGTATCCACTCTTAAAGAATGGATATAGAATCAAATTGGTGTAGCGGGGTCATGAGAACTGATGGAATATGATCACATGAAACCGAATGCGAAACACCGTCTCTAATGACCTCGATGACGACGGAGCGTTAAACCCAATCTTCCTTCTTTCCTTTCGAATACGAAACAGTCTGTTAACGAGCTTGTCGTGAAACTGGTCAGCATTTAAGGTGTGGCTGCAGATAGTGCTGAATTTGTCCAGTGGTTCCAGGTAGTATGAACTGCAATGCGATAAACTTTTTGCATGGGGTAATTTGCTCTAAATGAATGATTTTTACATGTAGACCAGGAATCAAGTAACGGCAAGTTAATTCAACCTCCAACTTATTTCATCACAATAAATAACTTCCCAGACACTTTACCTTCCAGATTAACAGACGATATAATTGTATACGAATGCGTTAAGGGGTTGATGTTAGTTGATTTTGATACAACTCTCCTTTCCAGGGTTCCTTTCATATGCCTTTCCTCCTCAAATCCTGACTGGTTGGTTTTGAAAACAAATTCCTTACTGGACGATGGGATAAGTTTGTTTGTCTCATCTACATATTTTCGGGGGGATCCCGCAGTCTGCTGTGCATCGTCAAGTTGAAGCTTTGTTTGAACTTTCGTCTTCCAATTCGATAGCACTTTTTGAATTTATGAAACTAGCCACTGCTGTCCCTAGAAATAAATTTGGTCTACACTGATCAGCCAAAACATTGTGTAAAGGTGTTTTTATATTACCGCTACCAGTCACAAACTTTGTGAACTATTGTATTACTTATTTATTTAACGACATGTTTCGAGGGTTATTCCTCAGTTTCCGGCTAAATGGCATTACAAAAACAACTTTACAAAAATTGATGTTACATAGTATGACTTTACTGTAAAGTTGTTTTTGTAATGCCATTTAGCCAGAAGATGAGGTATAATACTCTAATCGTGTCGCTAACTAAATAAGAAATACAATAGTTGACAAAGTTTGTGACTGTTAGTGGTAATTTAAAAGAACCTTTACATATTTTTTGAGACAGACACGGTCGAAAAATAGTCAAAATGGATTAAAAATCAAAACGTTGTGGCCACTGCCCACAGCGACGTTGGATGCCGCCTGGAGGCGTTGCGGGCGCGTAACGCTGTAAGATGGCTCTGAGTTCTATGGGACTTAACATCTGAGGTCATCAGTCCCCTAGAACTTAGAGCTACTTAAACCTAACTAACCTAACGAAATCAGACACATCCATGCCCGAGGCAGGATTTGAACCTGAGACCGTAGCAGCAGGGCGGTTCTGGACTGTAGCGCCTAGAACCGCTCGGCCACAACGACCGACACGCTGTAAGAAAAATATGTAAGCGGAGCGGCCATGGACGGGAGAACACCCTAGCGAAGATACGGGCTGCAGATGGGAAAATCCGTTGAAATAAGCGATTATGAAAAAAGCGGATTATTATTACGCAGAGGCAGTGTACGAGTATCTTGAAAACGGCGAAGCCGGTAGAATGTTCACGTGGTACTGTCGTGAGCATCTACGGAAAGAGATAGAAGAACACTGAAACTATCAATAGGCGCTAAGTGGTTGGACGTAAACGACCCTTCACAGAACGTGGGGTTCGGATGCTTGTCTGCTGGCAGTTGTGAACCACCTGAATCGCTTCATGCTTGATGTCTCCCCCGAAGGCGATGTCATCTTTCAACAGTATAACTGCCCATGTCCTGGAGTCCTGGAGCATTATAGTGAACTCACGTTGAATCCTCGGCTACCAAATACGCCTGATGTAAATCCTGAGGAACCCATCTGGGTCACTATATTGCGCCACCACCGCGTACGCAAATCAACTGCCCGTTATTTGCGCGAATTACATGACCTTTGCGTAGACATCTAATACCACATAACTCCACAAAGCTCCTAGCAACCAGTCGGATCCCTGATACGCGGAATAAGAGATGTGTTTCGTTCCAGTGGCGGACGAACAAGCTATTATGCAGGCGGTCATAATGTTTTGGCTTACTAGCGTATGTCGCGCGCAGTTTGATGTGCGTAATGTAGTAGGTCACGATGATGTGCATCCAGTTTAGTACCCGCTCCTTGGACAACGATTGTTCTTTACTGCGTTTCACTGGAGGTGTGATTTGTGGCTGCTTGCCCGACAATTATGTGCCTCGGTACCTGTTTCAGTATTACTTTCACTTGCTAACCATGTACCGTTATCATTGTACTCCGCACGCACATTGTCCGCACAGTCGAGCGTATACCAAACCTCACATGCCATTGACTTATATTGAAGAAACGCTACGTCATCTGTCTCTTCTTTCTCACTCTGTGAAATTACTTATGTTCCTTTCTGACGAAATATCAGCTTTTGGAAGTGTGGTTTTAGATATAATGCAATGTTTTCTTTGCTACGCTTTGTATCAACACTCATGCCGCACCCACTATTGGATACCTCCGGTCCCGTCCTCTGTTGCCATTATCAGCCAATATTGTGGTTGGATGGTAGACAATACGTGAGGCGTCAACTGCCGTACACATCGATGGACGTTTGCGACCTCGGACTTAAGAGGTTCCTTGGAAGTTTCAGCCGCGTTACGAAATCTTTTAGAAAGTTTGCGAAAATAAACAGCGTTGGGAAGCCATCGGGCGTTTCCGTTACGTCATCCAAGGTTATGCAAGGCTGCAACAGCGCTACCAAAACCGGCTGCGACGCGCTTCTGAGCATGTCAGTGATTCAGCTGCGGAATGTTTGTTCATACGCACAGGACGACGCTGGGGTCCTCATCAGCTGCCGCTCTCGTCTCTCCGCCAGTCGCGGCCGGTACACCCCCCCTCCCCCCAGTAGTGTCCACGGACGTCAACATACGCCACTGAGGCCGAGAGGTCTCAGGTGCCTCGTCGCGGTCCACGCAGCTCCCCCCGTCGGAGGTTTGAGTCCTCCCTCGGTCATGGGTGTGTGTGTGTTGTCCTTAGCTTAAGTCAGTTTAAATTAGATTAAGTAGTGTGTAAGCCTAGGGACCGATGACCTCAGCAGTTTGGTCCCATAGAACTTACCACAAATTTCCAAATTTCCTACTGCCGCCGACGCCGGCACCTATCCCGCACTCTGAACTGACGTTCATGGATGCGCCGGGCAGGCGTGAAAACGCTCCAGAAGACCACCTTGCTGTATAACCGACCACAGCATCTGCCTCTCTGTACGCAGGTGTGCAACCAGTCACTGGTCCATCGTCCGTTGTTGCCGCACACTCGCAAGGTAGCAACCGGATTGCGGGGGGTTAGTTGCGGTCGGCTACACTTCCTATCTCCTCACCTGTGTCATCGCTCCCTGTGCCGTCATGCCTAGACGACAACAGTGACGAGGATAGCGGCGGGGGCGGGGGGAATGGGAGGGGGGGGGGAAGAATGTGGTGTCCTCCGAAGAACGAAGTGCCCAAGGTTGGCACTTCGCAACGAAGCCACAGAATAGCCACTGTATGCCGCACTGACGGATGAGAAACGCCTGCATAACCGCGCCTCCTGGTGCTTCTCTTCGCCTCCGCAAAAGCCCGTCCACTTACGGCTGAGCAGAGGAACGCTCAGCCCGAGTTGGCTGTTAACGATCAAGACGACAGCATCGTCTTAGATACGCCCCCAGTGTAGTAAATGTCTTTGGTACAACTGTACGTGAACATTATGTCAATTATGTTGAGTGGTTATAATTAAACTTGCCCTATTTAGCACGTTACAACACGGAAACTAATTGCCGTACGACTACCAAATTTGGTAACTTTAATGTGAAGGACATGGGGTAGAGAATTAACGTAGAATAAATTCAAAACTTTTAACATTCTGCGACGCTACGTCATACCATTACAAACCGGTACCATTAGTGCTACAAAAGGGGCTCAACATGGCGCCCATCATTGTCCAGAAGAGTCTGAAAGTACAGGATTGCGTTCTTCGCAGCAGAACGAAGCATGTCTGTAAGTATGCTGGCTAGCTCTCTTGATATGCTGCGTTTCAGATCAGCCCGGTAAATCCTTGGTAAAACCCTGGTAAATCTGGTACCGCGTGCCGCCGAATATGAATCCGCGCCAGACAGCATGGACGTCGAAGTCGCCTAGAGGTCTCTGCACCATCGCGCCGTAAGCCGTGGCGGCGTGGTCCCAGCGGCCAATAGCGGCGTCCCCGATCATGTATTTAAGCTCCTACCTCTTGCTCAGCCAGGCAGTTTAATCTTGCGTGCGTCTCTTGACCTGTCGCCTCGGCAACAGACAGCGTGTTTACCGTTCTTTGTTTTCGTTACTACTGGACGTCTTGGATTCGTTTGGTTGTCTGTTTCACCCCGTTCCTCCTTGCGTGTTTTCGTCGTAAGGTCTCGCTCGATCGTCCGTCGTTATTTCGTGTCCGTTCTTTCCGTTCGTTTGTTTGTTCACGGGCCGCTCTCCGTTTGGTCCCGCGCGCTTTCTCGACCACCCCGCGACCATTCCGGTCGCGGTTACAATAGTTAGCCCCTGGCAGACCTTGTCCTTCAGGTAGTCCCGCAACCAGAAATCACAGGGAGTGAGATCAGGTGATCGTGTCGGCCAAGCATTTGGAAACAATTCGGTCGTTTTGAAATGTGTTTTAGAGATACAGGTGAACTACACGAGCGATGTGCGGTGGGGCCCCATCTTGCATGAAAACTGTTAAGCTCTCTCCTGTAGGACTGGCATGACGTGCTGGCGAAGCATATCGCAATACCGTTGGCCAGTTACACTGCACGTATTTGGTCCTTGAGTTCCAGCCTGTTCCAAAAATAATGGGCCAATGATGATCGTAGCCGTGAAGCCATACCATACAGTAACATGTTCACCGTACAGAGGAACTTCATGCACAGTGACTGAAGATCCCCACACTCGGCCATTCTATTTGTTCACAGAGAAAACTGATCTTCATCTGTCCATAGGATCGTCCAGCGCCTGCACCCGTCATTTTCAGTCCTTGCGAGAAAGTGGAGAGCGAAGTCACCTCGTCGTTGTGCGTCCTGTGTTGCAAGCTGCTGTACGATATGGATCTTGTACGGAAATCATTTGAGAATGGGTCGAAGCACCTATCGTAGAGTGGACTACGGGGTGTTCAACTGTCGTGACACAGCACGCGCACTGCCTGATGATCGGGAATGGCGAGCAGCGTCATCTGCCATTGCAACATCGATTTCATCTGTGGTGCACAGCCGTCGGCCTCCTCCCGGAGCGACCCCCAGTTCTCCAGATGATACGAACTTCTTCATAATGCTCCGCACAGCAGGTGGAGAAAGATGACCCTTCCATAATCCTTTCAGTCGGTGATACTCTCGAAGTGCAGCTGCAGCATTACTGTTATTTTGATAATAGAGCTTCATCAATAACGCCCTGCTCCTATTGGCGAAGCTGATGCTGACGCGCCAAAAAAGTACACTGCGACTGGTCAGGTGTGTGAGACTGTGAATCATGATATCTTATCACGTCACCTCGTGGCCATAGTTGCAACTGGACGGTGTCGCTAAGGCGTATGGAATTCATACATCCAATTCTCTGGACATTAATGCTACCAAGTTTGGTACTCGTACGGTAATTAGTTCCCGTGCTATAACGTGTTAAATAGTGAAAGTTTAATTATAGCCACCGGTTACTTCAAGTGTTTCTTGTATCAGCTGATACTTTAATATTCACAGACAGTTGTAAATACAGCCCTTTGAAAACGGGATTGTACAAAGATAATTAAGTCCTCGTACCTCTACTGACGAAAAAAACCACGACACCAAAAAGTAATTAATGTACAGCAATGAAATTTCAGGGTCAGGTTTGTTTAGGTAACATATTTAAGTGATTGACATTCCAAGACCACATGTTAAAGTAAGCACAAGATGAGCCATTGCAAATGTGAATTTCTGGTACATTAACAGCCAATGTAGCCGAGAATATTGAATGCAAGCATGAAGACGTGCAGGCATTGTGTTTTACAAGTGGCGGATGTCAGTTTGTGGGATCGAGTTCTATGCCTCTTGCAATTGATCGGTCGATGCAGAGAGGGTTAATGCTGCCAGAATGAGATTTTCACTCTGCAGCGGAGTGTGCGCCGATATGAAACTTCCTGGCAGATTAAAACTGTGTGCCGGACCGAGACTCGAACTCGGGACCTTTCCAGGGTTAATGCTATTTGTGGATGACGCTGGTGTTGTCGTCCGATGATGTCTCATACGTGCTCGACTGGAGACAGATCTGGTGATCGAGCAGGCCAAGGCAACATGTCGAGACTCTATAGAGTCTGCTGGCCTACAATAGCTGTATGTGAGCGAGCGTTATCCTGTTGCTAAACACCCCTGGAATGCCGTTCATGAATGGCAGCACAAGAAGTACAATCACCAGACTAACGTATAAAATTACAGGACGGGTGGGATAACCACAAGAGGGCTCCTACTGTCATACGAAATCGCACCCAGATCACAGCTCCAAGGGTAGGTCCTGTGTGTCTAGCAAAGACCTCAACTCGCCTTCTTTTAATCAACGCACTGACATCACTGGCACCGAGACAGAACCAGGTTCCATCAGAAACCAACAGAACTCCACTGTTCCCTCCAATGAATTCTCGCTTGACACAACTGAAGTTGCAAATGGGTTATTTTTCTGTCATTCTAATGCACTCTACAGGGCGTCTGGCTATGAGCTGTCCTTGAAGTAACCGATTTGTTACAGTTTATTGTTTAACTTTTTGACAACGGCTGCTCAATTGGTACTGCATATGCAGTACGATGCGTCTCAGCAATACGCAGATCACGATGGTCTTTCCTCTCTATAGTGCCACGTGGCCGTCAGGAATCCGGTCTTCTTGCAACCGTACGTTATCGTGACCACCTTTGCCAGCAGTCATGCACACTGTTTACATTCCTCACATGCGTTTCTGCAGTATCGCAAAAGAAACATCCAGCTTCTCGTAGCCCTATTACACGATCTCATTCCAACTCTGAGGGGTTAGTAATGGCGTCTTCGTCGCCTTAAAGGTATTTTTGACTTACATCAACTCAATACGTCCAGTCTGAAAGGTTACAGCGTTTATTTAAAGCAAACCTAATTTGCATCCTTATTGCGGCGATAAAATCGCCACTTTTATGCAACTGGTGCGAAATTGGAGTAGACATGTGTTGCTTGAGGCTTTCCCGACGGACATGTTGTATATATGGTTCTCGAGCGAGACGTCGGATGTCATAGTGAAAACTCCACAATATTTCATCAGCGCAACTGGCCGACATCTTCAGGTGCTACGAACACACTGCTAAGGCATGACTAGAGTCCTCTATTTATGTCAGTCTTAGGCAGGAAGTGCGCATGTGTGGAGGCGCCAAATTCGATGGCCAATAGCGACGATATCAACCGATAGCTGGAAGGACTCACAAAACTTTATTCGTCGGCTCAAGAACTTACGACTCACACGATCAGATATATTCGTAAGTTTTGACGTAATCTCACTATTTACTCGAGTACAATTTCAGGAATCGCTGTTGCTCATTAGCGAGAAGCTGGATGGGGAACTTTTAGACTTATTCCAACATGTGCTCACCTCGACGTACTTCTATTCAATGGACAATACTTTGAACAAACTGACGGCGTCGCAATGGGTAGTCCCTTTTCACCCATTGTGGCTAGTCTTTTCATGGAAGATTTCGAGGAGAGAGCACTCCAGTCGTCGGATTTGAAACCTACGTGTTTTTGGCGATATGTGGACGACACTTTTGTTATCTGGCCTCACGGCACTGCATCGCTGAATGTATTTCTTGAGCATCTTAACTCGCTTCATCCCAACATCAAGTTCGCTATGGAGATGGAGAAAAACGGCGAACTTCCATTCCTGGACGTGTTGGTACGGAGAAAAGAAGATGGCACATTAGGTCACGCAGTGTACCGTAAACCAACACACACGGACTTATTACTTACAGGCCACCAGCTGTCACCATCCTTCGCAACTAAGTGGCGTACATAGGACGTTGGTTCACAGAGCACGAGCCATATCAGACTCAGCTTATCCAATGCATTACTCCATCCGTGTACCACTTTCCAACAAAATGGATATTCCGAACGGGAGATTCGCCGTGCCTTACACCCGGAGCAGGTTACCCAACTTGAGGAACTGTCGAGTTTTCACTATGTCATCCGACGTCTCACCCGAGAACCATATATACTAGAATATACATGTTTCGGATTTAGTTAAACGCCTATCTACTTTCATTTGTGTCGGTATATTCTTCCCCGTTGTTGCGATCTGTTTTCTCGTCAATATATGTGATAGTAAAGTGAACTATTTTTTTGTCTGTTACAGTTCTGCTCAAGCTCCTCCCAGAACAAACCGTTGCGTAGTGGAGTGTAATTTCATATGGCGTAACATGTATTATTGAGTATATATGCATATACGTAGACTGTAGTACTGTACTGAAATAACATAAATGAACTACTCTTCCCACGCAGCCACAACTAACCTTAACTTCACAAGACAACATTGAGGTCACCCCCTTAGAGGAGCACACTCCTCGGCTTGGAGCTCAGCGGACACAGTAACACTGATATCAGGTGGTCATACGTCCCGTCATGACTGACATAAATGATAGCACTCTACGGGTGTGTATTTGCCAGCCAATTGTATGGAATCAGTTCAATAAGATAGGTCGGCTTGGGATACGTTACAGAATGGCGTAAAGGATCTATTGTGTTTGGATGCGTCCTTGACTCCACCGTGAGTTAAGTATCCCAGTTTGTTCGAGTATCAACGCGGATTGTGCAACGTTTCTACAAGGAATGGTTTACCGTTCGTTGTCATGTGACATGGCGTAAGTGTAGTGGAAGTAAAAAGATTCTAAGTGGGGCAGGGGAAGGATAAAAGTGACAGTCAGTTTCAGACCCGAAAAGAATTACTCTGCATTCAGAATGTGTCGTCTAGGACTTGGTAAACAATGGTGACGAGAGATGGGCTATAGAGTGGTGCAGCAACTCTTCTCATACGAATTCTGGACAGGAGTAGAAGTGATTAGCAAACAAGTCAATTACAGTAAACAAAAGATCTATATAATTTCTATTTCTCCAAACGGACAGACACTTTACAAAAGCCTCAGCAAGCTACAGCTCAATAGTATCAACAAGGAAGTGTCTCGCTGTAGTAAGCACAGACCATGCTGTTAAGAGCCGCGACTCGAAGGCGTCTGCATAGTGCCACGTGGCGAAGTGGTTCCGAACGCAAATGGAGTGAGCGACTATCGTAGTTAGTACTTATTGCGGCAGAAGACGGCAGTACGGAGACGTTGAATATGCGGATTACCATATGCGCACCATTGCCCCGCTAGATCCAGCGCAACTGTTATCACTACATGAAACTTGCAATATCAGTGCCAATCACGATGTACCATGGTGTGGTACTGATAAGTGATACCGCAGAATGCAAGTCTAATTCAAAGAGTGTCTGAGCATACCCTTGGGAGGGACCTGCCTGAGATTGGCATTTGGTGTCTGAAACTGCACAATGCATTACTGGAGACGTATAGTATCGTCCGACAAGTTGTGATTTTACCTGTTTTCGAATGATACCACGCATCGAGTATACCAGTGGTCCTTTCTCACAATATTCTTCCGATATCGTATGCCTTAATGCATTCTCCAGTAGTTTGCCTTCACTTTGCTCAAAAGCCCCATAGCAATACCTCACCCCCCCCCCCCTCTGCCTCTACTATAGTTGGCTACAAGGTCTTACATTGTTTCAGAGTAGATGAAGCACAGTGCTCAGTAGGTCTATAAAATCACAGAGAATCGTATTCCAAGCCCATTACGCTGCGGACCTGAGACGTTATCGTTACAGATCTTGACGTCTCAAGATACACCGGAAGTTTCCGCTACATCTGTTTGAGATGAGGCACCTTCCATCATCCTGGACACAGTCTTGTGTCAATTAAGTTCAATTGTAGAGGTGTCACGTCCTGATAGAAACGAGTGTGAATCCTTAATATAACAACAGGAAAACTGCAATATACAGGACATTTGATTAATCTGAGTGTTACATAGCCGAAAATCTTCATAAATAAAATTAAAGCTGAAATAAAATTAATTAAAAATTAAAATAAAATTATTTAATTTACATTAAAATAAAATCAATTTAGTTAATTCGTCATAAAAGGATGTGCAATAAAAACATGCTGACTGCACTGAATGTACCAATATGCTTCTTACACATAAAAATCGATATAAATTTTCAGTGCAATAGAACTTTAAAAACCGCAGGTAAAAAGGCACTATATTCTGAATTACGGAAAACTAATTTTATGAATTTTAATCTTCTCTAATTCTAACTACTAAGTTGGCCTATTTGGTGCACTTCTATGCGAAAATTAGTAAACATTCTTCTCAAGCTCCCACAAAATAAAAAGAAATCAAGTTTTAAGGAAAAAGGTAATTGGAGGCAAATAATCACATTTAATAAATTTATTGAGGTTTATTTATAACTTTTCCTGTAATAAGACTTCAAATAAACAACCCCCACACTGCCCTTCATATATGTATTTTTTTAACTCAGCTGGTCCTATGTATACTGCTCTACACAGAGACTCAGTTAACAGGAGCACTCTATTAATTTGTGCCACTATTAAGCACATAAGCGAGGATTTTGGTTGTTTCATCCAAATGACAACACTGTCTACATATTACATTATAATGTCCATCAGTAAGGCACAATCACATTAATCAATGTACGAGGATAAGTCAATTATTATCCGCAAAGTAGTGTGAAATTTTGTTGTCATCGAACAGGAAATCTACAACAACATTTTTCGACATAGTCTCCTTGCGTTTCAACGCACTTGATCCAAAGCTGTACAAGCTTCCTGGTGCCCTCATAAAAGAAGGTTCTCGGTTGAGCTGCGAGCCAGGTATTCAATGCTTCTTTCACCGTTTCGTCCGAGGCAAATCTACGGCCCCTTAATGCCTGTTTGAGTGGACCAAACTAGTGATAGTAAGAAATGGCAAGATCGGTACTAAATGAAGGATGATCCAGTACTTCATATTTGAGTTTCTGGAGCGTTTCAGCAGTGTGGGCAGCAGTAGGAGGACGGACACAACACCTTCTGACAGCTATCCTCAGTGTTTCCTTCGAATTGCAGGTTTTAGCCGGGTAGTAAGCATCTCACTGTAACGTACACTGCTTGTTGTTTTGCCCCTTCCCCACAATGTTCCAGCACTGGAACTTGTTTTCCTGTGGACGGTTGGGTCTAGAACTTCTTCTTGCACAGCGAATTTGGATGTTTCCATTCCATACTCTGCCGTTTGCTCTCCGGCTCGTGATGGTCCATGAGTCGTCACCAGTAATGAGCCTGTCCAAGAAGTTGTCCCCTCGGTTACCATAGCGATCCAAATGTCTTTTGCAGATGTCCAAGTGCGTTTGTTTATGCAACTGTGTGAGTTGTTTTGGAACCCATCTTGCACAAACTTTATGAATCCCAAGTCTGTTGTGGTGATTTCCGTAGGCAGAACCATGACTAATTTGCAGATGATGTGCCACTTTGTCAATAGTTAATCGTCTGTCCAAGAGAATCATTTCACGTGAAGGCTCAATGGTTTCTTCATTTGTGACGGTAAATGGTAGTCCAGCTCCTTCGTTTGCGTAACACTTGAACGACCATTTCGAAATTTTTCAAACCATTTATAGACACACCATTGTGGCAAAACACTGTTCCCGTACCGTACCGAAAGTCTTAGATGAATTTAGGCCCCTGATACGTCTTCCGACCACAAAAAAACGGATCGCTGAACGTAGCTCTTCTTTGGCGCAAATAGACAGAGGAGCAGCCATGATTAACACCACAGCAGCGACAACGGAACTAACCTATAAGCTTGAAAATTGCAAAGATATATCAACAAATAAAGAAAGCATACGTCATCACTCTTAAACGACAGTACTACCAAAATAAACAAAAGTATAACTAAATTGCCTATAATAATTGACTTACCCTCATATGGAGAAGAGTTTGGATGAAGAAAAGAGTTTCGAACATTGTATAACATACACACATATACAGGGTTGTATGAGGTCCGAGCAGATGTAATGTCGATGTATTGCTCATGCGCTGCCTGTGATACGCAAGGTCTCTGACCAGAGAGCAGTGTTGACTGCAGTAGGAACTGTGTAGCTGTAGCAGTAAGTTGTTGCTAGTCTGGAGTCTGCTCTGGTCTGGTCTGGTGTATCGTGTTGGCTGGCCCGGTCGCGGCGCAGCATTTCCGGAGCCTGAGTATTATTGTATAAGGTAAAAAGCAGCCTCGCGCATATGTAGTAATGTTATCTCAAGTCGCATGCAAATGTTTTAAAACTCTCGTAACAATAATCTTCCTCATAAAAAGTAACTTTTAACAACCATTCATTTCAATTTAAAGAATTTACTAATTTCTCCCATCCATGATCATCCCAATTATTGCAATAGAAAAATCTGTTGCTTTCTTTCATAACTGACAGATAGGTCGGCCAGCATTGCACAGAGCTGTGCCGGAAAAATTTATTGTAAGAGCAGATACATCCGGCGACTTCATTGAGGTAAGAATTTTTCCTTTTTTTATTTAGAATTATCTTTCAGGGCCATGACGCACCACTGCTGTCATCCAAAATTTACCAGGTTAAATTCACAGTGAATTATTGAAAAGTCATAAGTGAGCGACAATTTAATTGAGAGGTTAGTTACATTGTTTTATTACCAGGTTACTGAATTCATTTTTTTATTGGAGCGTTACACTGAATGTGAATGACATAATTATAATTTTAACTGTTGAGAGGTTTAGGAATTTAAATGTGAATGAATTTTGAGCTTAGATTAAATCAGAAAGAGTTTTGTGGGGAGGTTTCACTGTGAAAGAATTTTGTTTTGAGGTTACACTAAATTAGAATCATATTCATATTATTATTTATTAATAAATTTTTTTGTGGGGAGGTTACACTTGGCGAAAACCGGCCAGGATCGTATTTCTTTGTGAATCTCTGAGAAGTAGTCATATATCTGCTCTTATTTACTTAAATGTAGTTTGCATCTGGCGCAACGCATTTACTAATTTGTCACTCTTTCTTTCACAGATCATCGGCAATTTATTGCTCTTTGTTGTTATTGTGTTTGTTCCATTTTTGCTTCGTCTTTGTTTCATTTTTGTGCTTATTTTTGATTTGTGAAAAATGCCGCGAAAAACTGTTAACAGTACATCGCGATGTGCAATGAGTGAAATAGTCGACTCGAATAATTTGTTCGATAATACTTGCGACACTCAGTGTAATAATGATAATCCTCCATTTACAGACAATCAGTGTGTACCGATCACTAATATTGATTTTGATCCTAATGATGAGCAAACAAATGCAATTATGTCCAGAGTAAATGTAAGAATTGATGACGCGGTACGTTCCGTTACAATGAACGCTGTCCAGTTTGACACGCCTAATTTGCAAAATTTACGTAGTGAACAGTTAATTGTTTCTAACGAATGTGAACAATATTCACAAAACACGTCAAGTTTATTTGATTCCGCTGTAGTGACCAACAGTGGACATTCAATTGGCAAACCATTTCAAGAATTACAGTATGACCAAATGGTTACAGAAAACGTGACAAATGCAGATACATCATCACACAGCACTGAGAATAGAGTAGGTAATGTTGGCATGGATCAAGTTATGGCATTATTGCTACAAATTAATCAGTCGAACAAACAACTTAATGAAAAACAAGACAACCTTAATGAAAATTTCAAACAGTTGAATGAAAAACACGACAACCTAAATGAACAGAACAAACAACTTAGTGAACAGATTACAGCCGTTGCCGCGCAATGTCATGATACTAAAGAACAATTACGTGAGGAAATTAAGGCTTGTGCTAGGAGCAATAGTGAAGAAATTAGATCTGTGGCTCAAGAATTAAGTAATACACATGCAGCCACAACTAAATTACTTAGAGATGAAATTAGTGCAGTTGCTAAACAATGTTCTGAAAACGGAACACAGTTACGCAACGAGTTTAAATTAATGTCAGCAGAACTTTCACGCACACTGGATGCAAAAGTAGACGCGAAATTTGACCAACAGAACAGCCAAATTGACGAACGTTTTAATCACCACCTTCAAAACAGTGAAACGCGTTACAGTAAATTTATACAAGAACAGAATAAAGTAAAGCGACAAGTCATGGAAACAATTACTGCACAGAGACAGGAAGATAAGCGTAAATTGTTTACGAAAGCAAAAACATACGTAGACAACAATATTACTACAGTATCAGATGAAATCAAA
The DNA here is from genome assembly GCF_023864275.1 of Schistocerca cancellata. Taxonomy (NCBI): domain Eukaryota; kingdom Metazoa; phylum Arthropoda; class Insecta; order Orthoptera; family Acrididae; genus Schistocerca; species Schistocerca cancellata. Next base: position 183,848,125 of record NC_064631.1, on the reverse strand, counting down.
CAGTTGAACACCGAATTGCATGATGAAATCTCCGATCTTAAAACAAAAACAGACATACACACATTAGACTTTAAGACAATGACCAATAGACTTGAAAAGTTGGACCTAATACAGGATCCCGACGCCATCAAAGCAGACGTTAAGAAATTGAACAAAACCACACGTAAAATACAAAAACAAATTAATGCTTGTGACACTAAAAACGACGATCACGTAAAAGCACTGACTGAAAAATATGATGAATTGGCCAGTCGTATTGACGTTATTCAAAGTAATAATGACACCAAATCAGACGATACGTCACCTGTTTCGTTTAATCAAACACCCGAATTCCAAAATTTACAGCAGACGATCAGTGAGATAGGTTCGTCCAGTAATACATTACGTAGAAAATTGTCAACTTTACAGCAGGAAGTGACAGAGATGAAAAATGTTTCAGCCTCTAACACGGCACAGCATACGCCACATTCCGAACATTTGTCACACTCACCCAACCAGTGTAACTTAGGTAATTTACAGAGACTACGTGACTTACAATCCGAACAGACACAGACAAATAGATTCTCATGCAATCCTGAAACTGTTCACACATTCAGAGACGATAACGTTGATTATAAGCAATTTTTATCCGTGAAAAAATTTAAGGTATTTAAAAGTGACAGAACACAAATACATCCGTTGGACTGGATACGACAATTTGCTTTTGTATTTTCATCAGCTTGGCCTGTAATGCAGAAACTAGAATTGGCCTGGATACAACAATTTGCTTTTGAATTTTCACCGGCATTGCCTGTAACGCAGAAACTAAAATTTATTTGCAGCGCGTAAGAGACCTCAGGGGATTCATTACACTTCGATGAATATGTGCCGTAGCGTGCACAGGGCCCCAAGCCGTAGTAGTGCTATTTCATCTTTAGTTTTCTGCACTGCTGCCTTCTCTGTTACTATCCTTTATATCTATCAAAACAGCTCTTCAACTATCGATCTATCTAGGATTAAGAATGAGCAATGAAAACCTGATGTGACAAGTTCTACCTGAAAGTGACAGTTTTCATCAGACGCTCCAGGACTGACAACCACCAGAATTTTAATAACAGACAAAATTGTAATCATCAGTATGTACAACATTTTGAGCAATCGTCAAAATTATCAGCAACCACATTTTGGTAACAATAGAGGCTTTTCCCTACAACAGCAACAAAACCAGCCGGTTAGCATACCTAACCAACAATGTAGTCTGCAAGGTCAACCAAGCTTTAATGTTTCGCCGCCTACACGTATAGCGTCGGCCACACCAAATAGCAACGCACAGCAATAAGGAAATCACTACGTACAGAAGACACAACATTTCAATTCCTATAGCAACGCGCCATATAGCAATGATTATTATGACAGACGTAAATGTAATGAGCACAATTTTCAGCGTACGTTTAATAACAGTCGGTCTTACCAGCAGCATAATCAACCACAACAACAGATTATCATGAATGAACCAGACAGTAGGTATCATCCCGAACCTAACGCGTCAGGATGAAATAACAGAACAGTACAAATAGTCGAAATGCCACAGCATCCTCTCGCAAATAATAGCACGTCAGAATGAATTTGACTAGATACAGTACAGGTTGCAACTTCCAGCAACGCAAGCAATACTTTTGATACAGAGAATCATGTTCACGAAAATGTTATTACTTTTGACGACATCCGATACACACTTTTGCATTAAAGACAGAACCACAACGTATGTAGACGACATTCTTATTGCAGAAGCTAACTGGTCTGAACACAATCTGATTCTTGAACAACTGTTACGAACTTTTCGTGCACAAGGATTCACAGTTAATCTTAGTATATCGCACTTTGGGAAAACTTCTATAAAATTTCTTGGACATGTAATTTCAGCAGAAGGCATTGCGCCTGACCCGTAAAAACTTCAAGCTTACTGTTCCTACGACGAAGAAACAACTACGCAGCTTTTTGGGTTTAATTTAACTTTTTTCGTAAATTTATTCATTACTCTGCTTTAGACACCCCTAGATTATGTCAATTGACGGGTAAAAACACTATTTGGTCTTGGGATAGCCAAGCACATTCTGAATTTGTCAATCTGAAACAAGCTTTGTTGAATGCACCACTTTTATCACATCCAGATCTTACTAGAAATTTTTCCATTGCCACCGACAGTTCTAACACTGCTTTAGGCGTACACATTTTTCAGGAAATTGAAGAAGATGGTTCTACAGTAATTAAAAACATCGCCTTTGCGATGAACGCAATTATTCTGTCACAGAACTCGAAACATTATGTGTTGTATGGGCATTTACGAGATTTCGGCATTTTCTTTATGGAAGACATACGACCGTTTACACAGATCAAAGAGCGATACAGTTTTTACTTTCAGCAAAATTTACACACGACAGATTAAGCAGATGGAAACTTATTTACAGGAATTTAATTTTACAATTGTTCACATTCCCGGCACACAAAACATTGTAGCAGACGCACTATCCCGTTCTCTCAGCAACAATCAGCAAGAGATCGCAACCAACTTCCGCCAAGCAAATTTTAGCGTCATGTATATTCAACAAGTTGCATTTGAAAATTTCATTTAGATGTCATTGAGGGACATAGCACAAGAGCAGTGTAAAAACAACGTATGGAAAGAAATTAAACACCTTTGGCAAGATAGGAATAATGTTACCATTAGAAACCATTACACTGTACGCAATAATATTCTGTTTCGCCGCTCTCACCCTGACAGCAACAATTGGTTACTATGTATTCCTGACGAGCTTGTTAACAAATTAATTTGGTATACTCATTTAAGTTACGCACATTATGGAGCCAGAAAATGTTTTCTTATACTGAGACAGAACTGTTATTTTGCCAACATGGAGAAACGTATTCGACGAGTTTTAGCGTCGTGTAAAATCTGCCAGAAAGCTAAGTCAGACACGACTTCTCATATTGCTCCGTTACATCCCATTGTACCTGTTAAATTGAGACACATGGCCGCTGTAGACATTTTTGGTCCGATTCCCAGATCTAATAGAGGTTTTTGCTACATCTTTGTCGCTGTTGAACTCACTTCAAAATTTGTTACCTTCACTCCGTTACGCAAAGCTACTGCTAAATCTGTTTCGAATGCATTTGTAAAACATTTTTTATTCCAAGTAGGGCACGTATTGAAAGTAATTTCCGACAATGGATCAGAGTTTCGTTCTGCTATATGGACACGTATGTTACGAACAAGAAACATTTCTCCGATTTATATATCCAAGTATCACGCTCCTTCGAACCCTTGTGAACGACTAATGAAAGAAATTGGTAAACTATATAGAATATACTGCTATAAAAAACATATTGATTGGGACACACACATACTGTCATTCCAGGATGTAATTAACTCGATACCAAATGAATTTACTATCCTATCTCCGACTGTTAAACTGAAAAATGTTGAACCACCTAACAAAATTAAAGAATTGGTATCCTTTCCTACATCTCGTTGACTACGACAACATGAAATAATTGACATTGCGCTGAACAATATAAAACGTGCCGCAGAGCGCCGGAGAAGACAGCAAAAACAGGTTTGTACACGCCGTGACTTTCACATTGGACAGAAGATATTAGTACGCACACATTATTTATCCAACAGAGGAGAGAGTAGATGCAGTAAATTTGAGCTTCTATATGCAGGTCCATACAGAATTCGCAGCATTCCTCACCCCAACGTAGTATACGTCGAAAGTCTGAGAACCAGAAAAAGTAAAGGCAATCACCATGTCTCCAATATTAAACCCTTTATTGAATGAACATACTTAATGATTTATCACATTGTAATGCCATTTTCTGATTTTTATATGACCAATGATGCAATTATATTTATGTGACTACTTACTGATGATTATCATATTTTATCTTGGCAAGTGCCCGGCAAGGTAAGGTTAGCAGGTCGCTTTTCTTGTCGTTACACATCAGACCATGCACATTTTTCCAGATAAACTTACATATTTTATGACCAATTATGCAATTCTATCTAGTGACATATTAATTTTATCAAATTCTTTCACCATTAAAGACTTCAACTATCGCCTCTATCAACTACACAACATACAAGCTGAACACAAAGAAAGCCATATCTTGTCGTTATGTATCAGATCGTGCACATTTTCCATTTTTCGTGTATGTATGATTGTTTTCCTGTTTTGTTTGTATGCACTACGAAATCTTTAAGATATAACAAACACCAGTTGACTTTGACATTTTGCCTTATGATATCTCAACAGCTTGACTATTTTACATTTTTTGCTACTAAATTACGATACTCTGCGTACATTTTTTTGCACCTGAACACTCTCTATGTTTTTGACATAATACGTTTTCTGTCATGCTGTGCTATATGCTTAATTATATCACTAGAAACAAGTTTTTATTTAATGGGTATATGAGTTAAATGCAAGATATTAATCCTTATTCATCATAATGTGTAAAAGAAATAAATTAAACAAATCACAGTGGATTACTATGAAGTGGAAATTTCACCTTCGGAATGAACGAAATAAAATGCAATACCTCATCATGAAGAGTATATGGATCAGACTTAACAAGCATTAGTAAGAATATACTATACACATCGTATGATAGCAGTCTTAACTAATTTTTTCTTTCAGAATACAAGGCGATTGATGCAGGCTGTCAGACAAAACTACACATCTTAGTTTTAGTGATGAAATATGCGAGAAATAAGAAACTCTATACTATGAATAGTTCTATGAGTTAATGGTAATATAAATAATGAATAATGAAGTGTCTCTTTTGCAGATGATAATGAATGATGATGAATAGTTATATGAAGAATACACTAATGTGAATAATGAAGTTTTTCTTTACAGGTGATAATAGTAATGAATTTTATATGGCAACTTAACGCACCACTTTTAAGTTTTTCTTTGCGGATCAGAATAATGATGAAGTTTATATATTTAGTATTAGTTAAGAGATGCTATGTAGTTATTTAAGTATTTGTTGGAGTTCGTTCTGACAGTATGTCTTATGTCGCATGGTACAATGACAGAATGTTTTGGAAAGGACAGCTAGAGTACATATATATTGAATACACGTTTCATTACCTGTTAATTCGAAGTTCACTACTTTTCAGCATAATATGCATTTCTTCTTTCAGCTTAATAATCCATTTTGTATTTTTTCCAGGAGAAGCTATTCATGAAATTAATGTTCTATAAGCAGTTAGTTATTAAACCTGTTCTCGTACTTGCATTTTTTACCCATTTGTGTGTGTCATTCATGAATGTGATCACATATACTCTGCTTGTTTCATAACCTTGCTACAGCTGACTCATGACAAATGACGTTACTAATCCTTATTTGCAGCAATAAGTCAAAAGCAAATATTTTCATGTCCTAGCAATTAATTATCGATTCCAACGCAATGCATTGCTAGCACACAAAAAAAATGTATTACCAGTCCCAAATAATGCTACTAGTTTAAGAGATATTTATAGTAATAAATGTAATGCAGATTTGTCAGATGTATTGAATCCATTATATCTATGTATTATTGAACCACAGACCTTGAGTAATAGTTACAGTGTGTTACATTTTAAATATGTCCTATGTCACTTGAATGATGAGTTCTGAGTAATACTGAATGATGTTTTCTAGCCACAGACCTTGAGTAATAGTTGCAGTGTGTTACATTTTAAATATGTCCTATGTCACTTGAATGATGAGTTCTGAGTAATACTGAATGATGTTTTGTAATAATGCATAAATACTATGCCAATAATTTCTGTAAATAATATTTTTGTTATACTCTATAAATGCTATGCCAATAATTAACTCTCATTTTTAATTATGACTTCCAAATAATACTGAATAATGTTTTATAAAACTATACGAATACTTTGTAACTGGCCAATGAATGCCACTGTTTCTTATATTTTAAATTTGTCTTATGTCACCTACATGCTATTATATATGAATACCAGTAGCTTGATGCTACACTCATTAGCTCCTGTTTTGAATGATGACTTCTGAATAATGCATAAAAATTGTTTGTAACTGGCCAATGAGTGCCAATGATTACTATAACTAGATGAATTATGTATAGCTATGCCATTAATTAACTCTTGCTTTGAATGATGACTTCTGAATAATGCACAAAAATGGTTTGTAACTGGCCAATGAGTGCCAATGATTACTATAACTAGATGAATTATGTTAATGCTATGCCATTAATTAACTCTTGCTTTGAATGATGACTTCTGAATAATGCATAAAAATGGTTTGTAACTGGCCAATGAGTGCCAATAATTTTGTTTAATCAGATGACCTATGAATAATGTTCTGTATTACTCCATACATAGTACAGAAATGTTTAGTAACTAGGCAATGAGTGCCAACAATTACTCAAATCGGTTGATAGACTAGTGTAATTCTCAATGATGACTAGCATGAGACTTAATGTCCTTCACCTTCTGACCTAATTACCAGAAATTACTGCAATATCCGTTTGTCCTGTCCATACTCATGATCATGGAGCACTATATTTGGTTTTTGCACTAATTCTACGTTGGTGAAAGAGTATGGATTCTACAAGAGTGTGGTGTTAACAAATCATGCTGCCCACCACCTTGAACGATGGAGATGTTATTATGGTCCCACTGTTTGGTGTACCTAATGTACTACCAAAATGATAACATTGAATATTAATACGACATTTCAGTATCTTGGCTACACTGATTCATACTTCAGGGAAAAGAACTTCAGATTGTCTCACTTGGTGTTGTGCTTCTGTAGAAAGATATGGACTTTCAGTGCAGCTACATGCAACCTACTGTGCTACAACCATGATGCAATCCTTCCCTTTCCTTTCCTAGTTCTTGTAAAATGGTAGAGACATATACAGTGCCTGTGCACTTTATGTCATTTGTTAATATGTTTTGTACTCATTGCGTATCCTAGTTCTTGTAAAATGGTAAAAAAATATATATACAGTGCATGTGCACTTTATGTCATTTGTTAATGTGTTTTGTACTCATTGCGTATACATTATGTCATTTCTTGATATGTTGTGTACTCGGTGCATGTGCACTCTATTTCACTTCATGTTCTGCACTTTATATATATATATATATATATATATATATATATATATATATATATATATATATATATATATGTGTGTGTATGTATATACTCTGTGACTGTAAACTTAATTAAGTAGATTTTAGAAAAATTTGTTGCTCATGGCAAGTCCAATTGACTCCCCATTGCTGCCAAATTTTTGGCCCCCCCCCCCCCAGTGGAGGGTTATGTAAGAGGTCCGAGCAGATGTAATTTCGATATATTGCTCATGCGCTGCCTGCGATATGCAAGGTCTCTGTCCAGAGAGCAGTGTTGACTGCAGTAGGAACTGTGTAGCTGTAGCAGTAAGTTGTTGCTAGTCTGGAGTCTGCTCTGGTCTGGTCTGGTGTATCGTGTTGGCTGGCCCGGTCGCGGTGCAGCGATGCCGGAGCCTGAGTATTATTGTATAAGGTAAAAAGCAGCCTCACGCATATGTAGTAATGTTATCTCAAGTCGCATGTAAAAGTTTTAAAACTCTCGTAATAATAATCTTCCTCATAAAAAGTAACTTTTAACAACCATTCATTTCAATTAAAAGAATTTACTAATTTCTCCCATCCACGATCATCCCAATTATTGCAATAGAAAAATCAGTTGCTTTCTTTCATAAATGACAGATATGTCGGCCAGCATTGCACAGAGCTGTGCTGGAAAAATTTATTGTAAGAGCAGATATATCTGGCGACTTCATTGAGGTAAGAGTTTTTCCCTTTTTTTATTCAGAATGATATTTCAGGGCCATGACGCAGCACTGCTGTCGTCCAAAATTTACCAGGTTAAATTCACACTGCATTAATGAAAAGTCATAAGTGAGTGACAATTTAATTGAGAGGTTAGTTACATTGTTTTATTACCAGGTTACTGAATTTATTTTTTTAATGGAAAGTTACACTGAATGTGAACGACATAATTATAATTTTAACTGTTGAGAGGTTTAGGAATTTTTCTGTTGTGAAGTTACGTTAAATGTGAATGAATTTTGAGCTTAGATTAAATCAGAAAGAGTTTTGTGTGGAGGTTAAATGTGAATGAACTTCTGTAGGGAGGTTATAAATGGGAACGAATTTTATGGGAGGTTACACTGTGAAAGAATTTTGTTTTGAGGGTACACTGTGAAAGAATTTTCTTTTGAGGTTACACTAAATTAGAATCTTTTGCATAATATTTATTTTTATTTTGTTGCGAGGTTACAGGGTGTTACAAAAAGGTACGGCCAAACTTTCACGAAACATCCCTCACACACGAAGAAAGAAAATATCTTATGTGGACATGTGTCTGGAAATGCTTACTTTCCGTGTTAGAGCTCATTTTATTACTTCTCTTCAAATAACATTAATCATGGAATGGAAACACACAGGAACAGAACGTACCAGCGTGACTTCAAACACTTTGTTACAGGAAATGTTCAAAATGTCCTCCGTTAGCGAGGATACATGCATCCACCCTTCGTCACATAGAATCCCTGATACGCTGATGCAGCCCTGGACAGTGGCGTATTGTATCACAGCCATCCACAATACGAGCACGAAGAGTCTCTACATCTGGTACCTGGGTTGCGTAGACAAGAGCTTTGAAATGCCCCCATAAATGAAAGTCAAGAGGGTTGAGGTCAGGAGAGCGTGGAGGCCTTTGAATTGGTCCACCTCTACCAATCCATCGGTCATCGAGTCTGTTGTTGAGAAGTGTACGAACACTTCGACTGAAATGTGCAGGAGCTCCATCGTGCATGAACCACATGCTGTGTCGTACTTGTAAAGGCACATATTCTATCAGCACAGGTAGAGTATCCCGTATGAAATCATGATAACATGCTCCATTGAGCGTAGGTGGAAGAATATGGGGCCCAATCAAGAATGTCTGCCCAAACGTTCACAGAAAATCTGTGTCGATGACGTGGTTGCACAATTGCGTGCGGATTCTCCTCAGCCCACAAATGTTGATTGTGAAAATTTACAATTTGATCACGTTGGAATGAAGCCTCATCCGTAAAGAGAACATTTGCACTGAAATGAGGATTGACACATTGTTAGATGAACCATTCACAGAAGTGTACCCGTGGAAGCCAATCAGCTGCTGTAGTGCCTGCACACGCTGTACATGGCATGGAAACAACTGGTTCTCCCGTAGCACTCTCCATACAGTGACGAGGTCAACGTTACCTTTTACAGCAGCAACTTCTCTGACGCTGACATTAGGACTATCGTCAACTGCACGAAGAATTGCCTCGTCCATTGCAGGTGTCCTCGTGGTTCTAGGTCTTCCCCAGTCGCGAGTCATAGGCTGGAATGTTCCGCGCTCCCTAAGACGCCGATCAATTGCTTCGAATGTCTTCCTGTCGGGACACCTTCGTTCTGGAAATCTGTCTCGATACAAACGTACGGCGCCACGGCTATTGCCCCGTGCTAATCCATACACTAAATGGGCATCTGCCAACTCTGCATTTGTAAACATTGCACTGACTGCAAAACCACGTTTGTGATGAACACTAACCTGTTGATGCTACGTACTGATGTGCTTGATACTAGTACTGTAGAGCAATGAGTCGCATGTCAACACAAGCACCAAAGTTAACATTACCTTCCTTCTATTGGCCAACTGGCGGTGAATCGAGGAAGCAAAGTAGACACTGACGAAACTAAAATGAGCTGTAACATGGAAATTAAGCGTTTCCGGACACATGTCCACATAACATCTTTTCTTTATTTGTGTGTGAGGAATGTTTCTTGAAAGTTTGGGCTTACCTTTTGTAACACTCTGTATATGCAAATAAATTATTATCTTCTCTTTATTGTATTTTATTTGAAGAGACTGAAAGTAAACAATATTTAATGTCAATAACAACACTCAAATTAACATTAAATAGAATTATTTATATTTAAATTGAGCTATCTTCTCGTATTAATTTAAATGGAGCTTACCTTAACGCTTTCTGCTGACAGATTTTTGTTTCACAATAGCTCAGATTATTTCAGAAGTGCAATGTTTGACTTGCATGACATTTGGTTTTGTTACAACTTTTTATTTTTAGAGATAAATGAATGCTGATAGGATTTAGGGATAGGACCCTCACCCCTGATAAACTCATACATGCAAACACGGAAGTAAGTTGAACTGCATCGCTTGCAGGTGAAAGAGACAACAACTTGATTGTTAATTTCTTGGAAAATTTTAACCGATTTTAAAAATTCAAAAAGCTAACTACATATATATATATATATATATATATATATATATATATATATATATACAGGGCTCTCCAGAAATATATAATGAATAAAACACATAGTACTTAAATTTTTAGTAACTCTTATGTGTTCAGAATCTTATGTCAAATTTTTTTACTGTACGTAACTATACAGAGGTATACAAAGAGATATAAGTGTCTTAGTACCATATCGTTAAATGTGTCCACCAATTTCATTGCATCACTTAACGTGTAACAATATTATTGCTATGTGCCATGTTAATATTGTATATAAGTTTAATTTGTCATGAAATTAGAAGGATATATATTAATATCTACTTTCAGTTGAGTAACTCATTTAAAAAAGAGAAAAGTGTCTTCAGCTTTCAAATTCTTATTTAGTGGTTCTAAACTCCATACTTGAGGAAATTTGTCCTTTCTTCTGTTTTCAATTATAGAATATGCAACTTGACATGATCATATAGTGATGAATCTGCCAACTTATTATTCCTTTGGTTAGTTTGAAATATGGAAAAAATGAAATGTGGCATATAAAATTCCACTGAGTTACAAGAATTTGTAATAACTAACTCGAAATTTCTCTTCCTACTTAACCTGCTACCTCAAATGTCTTGAGCTCATAGGAAGACATAGGTTATTTTTGTTGTTGAACTTCATAATTCAGTTCATATTTAACAATAAGTACATAAATTTAATATATTCATTACAATTTTCCCTTCAGTTGCTAACGTATCTTCTATTTAAGTTCTAGCCTCATTGTAATCAGTGTGTCTCAAAATAGCATCTCTAGCACTTGCACTCCAAGAAAAATTAAAGGAAGACCCCCTTTCCCAAAAATTTCTTCATAGTCTCTAAGGAAATCACCCAGTGTATTCAGTGGTCAAAGCACCACCATTTTTCTTACTCTTTACTTTTCCATTATTAAGTATATTCCCTTACATCAAATCGATGAAGTTAAATGTAACAAATATGATGATGAAATATAATTATGTTGAATTTTAGATAGAATATTATTTCCTTTCTATATGGTCATAAAGACTTTACACATAATTACCAATAATGAGCTGATGGCCCACATCAGCTTAACAATCCTAAAGGACAGAAATGATTTAGCACAACATCCATCATCAATATTTCTATTAATCTGAGTATCCTTGTTAGGAGTACTTAGTTTATTTTTACTTTTCTCACTGAGTTTGGTTTGTTAATTGTCAAATAATAAAAATTTATTAAGACATATCTGAAACAACTGTCACCCAAGTCCATTGATGACAAATTTTCAATTTCATCAGCTATAGTAATTTCTAAATCCTGTATGGTATCAAATATTGGAATATAAATAGGATACATTAGCAGTCCAAGATACTAAAAGGTATCAGATAGATTATATAATGGTAAGACAGAGATTTAGGAACCAGGTTTTAAATTGTAAGACATTTCCAGGGGCAGATGTGGACTCTGACCACAATCTATGACCTGTAGATTAAAACTGAAGAAACAGCAAAAAGGTGGGATTTTAAGGAGATGGGACCTGGATAAACTATAAGAACCAGAGGTTGTACAGAGTTTTAGGGAGAGCATAAGGGAACAATTGACAGGAATGGGGGAAAGAAATACAGTAGAAGAAGAATGGGTAGCTTTGAGGGATGAAGTAGTGAAGGCAGCAGAGATTCAAGTGGGTAAAAAGGCCAGGGCTCTTAGAAATCCTTGGATAACAGAAGAAATATTGAATTTAATTGATGAAAGGAGAAAATATAAAAATGCAGTTAATGAAGCAGGCAAAAAGGAATACAAATGTCTCAAAAATGAGATCGACAGGAAGCGCAAAATGGCTAAGCAGGGATGGCTAGAGGACAAATGTAAGGATGTAGAGGCTTATCTCACTAGGGGTAAGATAGATACTGCCTACAGGAAAATTAAAGAGACCTTTGGAGATAAGAGAACCACTTGTATGAACTTCAAGAGCTCAGATGGAAACCCAGTTCTAAGCAAAGAAGGGAAAGCAGAAAGGTGGAAGGAGTATATAGAGGGTCTATACAAGGGCGATGTACTTGAGGACAATATTATGGAAATGGAAGAGGATGTAGATGAAGATGAAATGGGAGATACGATACTGCGTGAAGAGTTTGACAGAGCACTGAAATACCTGAGTCGGCCTTGGGAGAGCCAGTCCTGACAAAACTCTACCATCTGGTGAGCAAGATGTATGAAACAGGCGAAATACCCTCATACTTCAAGAAGAATATAATAATTCCAATCCCAAACAAAGCAGGTGTTGACAGATGTGAAAATTACCGAACAATCAGTTTAATAAGCCACAGCTGCAAAATACTAACACGAATTCTTTACAGACGAATGGAAAAACTAGTAGAAGCCGACCTCGGGGAAGATCAGTTTGGATTCCGTAGAAATATTGGAACACGTTAGGCAATACTGACCTTACGACTTATCTTAGAAAAAAGACTAAGGAAAGGCAAACCTACGTTTCTAGCATTTGTAGACTTAGAGAAAGCTTTTGACAATGTTGACTGGAATACTCTCTTTCAAATTCTAAAGGTGACAGGGGTAAAATACAGGGAGCGAAAGGCTATTTACAATTTGTACAGAAACCAGATGGCAGTTATAAGAGTCGAGGGACATGAAAGGGAAGCAGTGGTTGGGAAGGGAGTGAGACAGGGTTGTAGACTCTCCCCAATGTTATTCAATCAGTATATTGAGCAAGCAGTAAAGGAAACAAAAGAAAAATTCGGAGTAGGTATTAAAATCCATGGAGAAGAAATAAAAACCTTGAGGTTTGCCGATGACATTGTAATTCTGTCAGAGACAGCAAAGGACCTGGAAGAGCAGTTGAACGGAATGGACAGTGTCTTGAAAGGAGGATATAAGATGAACATCAACAAAAGCAAAACGAGGATAATGGAATGTAGTCGAAATAAGTTGGGTGATGCTGAGGGAATTAGATTAGGAAATGAGACACTTAAAGTAGTAAAGGAGTTTTGCTATTTGGGGAGGAAAATAACTGATGATGGTCGAAGTAGAGAGGATATAAATTGTAGACTGGCAATGGCAAGGACAGCGTTTCTGAAGAAGAGAAATTTGTTAACATCGAGTATAGATTTAAGTGTCAGGAAGACATTTCTGAAAGTATTTGTATGGAGTGTAGCCATGTATGGAAGTGAAACATGGACGGTAAATAGTTTGGACAAGAAGAGAATAGAAGCTTTCGAAATGTGGTGCTACAGAAGAATGCTGAAGATTATATGGGTAGATCACATAACTAATGTAGAAGTATTGAATAGGATTGGGGAGAAGAGAAGTTTGTGGCACAACTTGACCAGAAGAAGGGATCGGTTGGTAGGACATGTTCTGAGGCATCAAGGGATCACCAATTTAATATTGGAGGGCAGCGTGGAGGGTAAAAATCGTAGGGGGAGACCAAGAGATGAATACACTAAGCAGATTCAGAAGGATGTAGGTTGCAGTAGGTACTGGGAGATGAAGAAGCTTGCACAGGATAGAGTAGCATGGAGAGCTGCATCAAACCAGTCTCAGGACTGAAGACCACAACAACAACATAGCAGTCCAAGAAATTTCAGGAATGTACTTGAATGAAGCAATAACATCAGTTCTACACTAAAATTATCAATATGCTACACAAACAATCCATCAGCTAAATTAAAAATATTATTTAACTCAAATAAAATAATTTTGGAACATCATTAGCTAAGATTTAATTATCAACTTCAATAAATTGGTTACTAAATCCTAATACATTTCCAGTACATCCTTTTTTAATCCATATATAATTTAATGTCACTCTCTTCAATAATTGCATTTCAAATTTAACCGTTTTTACTGTGTATATTATGCTTGTTGAACGAATAAATTGTTCTATGTGTTTCAAACTGTTCTGGCCAAAATGAATTATTATCGTTTTTCCATCACAACATAATTTACTGTTTTTTTGCGCAATATTTGTAGGTAGAAATTCTATTCAATGTGTAGTAATAGGATGAAGAGGTTGTGGAAAAGCAATATTAATGACTGGCAATTGTATTTCTGCTCCAGGATTATTAAACTGGCGTAAGATAAATCACTTATGTATACTCAAACAGTTTAGATAAACTGAAATATAAAACTTTCCAGAAATATGTACGAAAGTTTAAGATAAAAGTGATGAGAAGATTGTTCCTTTTATTGAGATTAATGATGAAATTATACCACTGGATCAATTCTGATATTATTCACCTGTAGTACTCTATGATTTCATTCTTGCAATCTGGATGTAGTTACAGGATGTGTTAGTTGAGGCTGACAACAAGAAAGAGATTGCTCTCACATAGCTCAAAGATATTTCAATATACCTAAACAATTAGTCAGAGATAATCTATTTGTTAAACTTTTCCTAGCAAGGTGATACACATTGAAAATATATCTATCACGAGTTTGTTGGTGGGTATATAGACTCTGATGGTTCAAAAAAAATGCATAGTAAATGTTAGATTTATCAGTTTGGATTTCTTCCAATAGCCAACACCAGATGAAGGGAAATACAGACACCAAATGAAATATTTCGTTCACTAATATTATTATCCATTTAAATGACCTCTTTAAAAGACGATATTGCGTATCTATTTCACTATGATGATGGTGTTTTCATTTAACACACAAATTAATTTATAAAAGCTGTTGATTATATAATAAACTACGAAAAACTAGAAAAATTGGTCAGTGTTGTACTAGTTTTTCATGGGCAAGTAAAGAAGGTAAAATCAGCAAGATATATGTGGTTTCTGTTTCTTTCAAAAGTCTAAAAGCAGAATGCATTACCTTATCAATTTTTATAAATCTGTCTTTCTTGATAAGATAAATGTTAAAAATATATTTCATTAATTTTTTATCCTTAGTGAATGTTTTCGAAATGTGACCCAGAAATAGATAACATTTGATGCGTAAAAAGAAGAATTTAAGAGATGTAATAATGTGGAATAGAATATGAAAAATACAAAACCGAATATCAACCTGTTCTTGATGCAACTTAAAGAGATAATGAAGAAATTGAAGGATTACATGATAAAGCACTGAAGGAAATAGAGGAGTTGGGAAACAAATTCTTTTTTACACTCATCATCAAGAAGAATTGGGAGATAAACCACAAACTAAACCATATGGTAGTCCTCAACGTGAGTATACTTTATGTGGACCACAAATATATAACATGTTGAAGAGAAGTGGTTAAAAATAGAAAAACGATATCTCAAGCTCAGGGTGCTGTCAGAAAATAAAGGAGGGTGATATCAGAAAAATAAATATAACCAAAAGAATGTTGGTCCCATTAAATACATTGGCGATAAACCAGTTAAATTTGATAGACATTAGTTAAATATCACCGAAAAAGAATATGTAGGTAGGGATGAACTAATGAATTTTTTAACTAAAAACACGTTAGTGTAGATCATTTGTGTGAAAATTTTGATGGTGCTCATTTGTAAAAGTATGAAGATGTATTAATTCATTCAAATGCATTATATTGTGAAGGAACACAGATAAAATAAAATTAAGTAGAGATATTAAACACAACAGTTTGACAAAAAATTTTGATTACAACTTCCCAAGATTAAGATGAATACAATGTAATATAAATTCTTCAGAAGTGAAAGAGAAATTAGGTGAAGGTTTAATAAAGATATATACAGATAAATCAATGGAATAATACTGGACACAACATATTAGAGATTAAATCGACAAATAAGCAATAATTCATATTGCAGCTGGTATCAAAATTCCATAATGAAAAATTGGTATACCAGACATGCCAATGAATAAATTTAGTGATTTCCTTATCAACAATCCAAAAGGCATTCCATATTTGATTATATTTGGCAATAATTTTGGAAAAGTGAAAAGCAATTGGTAAGATTAGTAAACTAGGTTTGGAAGCGATACATTCAGAGATGTATCTACCAGAGTATGCATACTGTGGACCTTTTATTAAACAGAAGTAAAGATTATAATGGGGTGATAAGGATATAAATACCTTATATGAGGCTTGCAGAAAACATATTACTTATAGAGCTAATAAAGACTTAGAAAAAAGACATAGAATGAAGAGTTAAGGAACTTCACTTAGCTGCAAGTGAAAGAATACATGCATGTGATGCAATTACACTTAGAAGAAAGACTCGAAATGAAGAGTTAAAGACGTCCAGTTACCTGAAAATGAAAGAATGCATGCATCGGATGCACCTATTGGAGAAAAATTAACCACAATAGTTGTTAGAGGAATAATATATGGTAAAAGAAAATTAAATATAGGTATTGATCTTTGTCAGCTGCAGGAGGCTCTAGCCTGAGTATTGATGAAAATGGATAAAGATAGTAATTTTTTAATTAAGATAATTTTATAATTTTTTAAACATTAATTTTATTAAATCTCCATAAAATATTTGTCTTCATAGGCAAATAACTTGACTATTGATTATAATTAGCTACCTACTGGCAAAACCAAAATGAAATCAAAAATAATTTTTTACTCATTAGTGGATGCAAAAATAGAGAATGTATCTCAGGGGTTTCAACATGATTTACGTGACATTCTAAACCATATGGAAGTTTTATTGATTTTAAAGATAAAAGACTGACTGATACCAAAAATTAGACTTTTGTCTGTGACTAAACAATTTTGTTACAAAACCTGAAAATCAAAGTATTCTAATGCAGCTTAATAAAAGGGTCAACAAAGAAGAACTATAAAGTCTTACTACGAAGCTGAATATGAAGATATTCCAATACACTTCAATGGAATAAATATAATTTGTGATAGATCTGTTATTATAAAACTCGTTTAAATTGCATTCCAAGTAAAGAACATTCGAAAAATCGTTGTCTATAAAAAAGATGAGAAACGTAAAGAGTGATAGCACACAAAAGAATTTGTTGGTTGTCTAGAACTTAAGTATTTAGATTGTTATTAATCAAATTTCTCATATTCGAGCATATTTAAGAAATATACGTGAGAAAATACAGAGAAGATACAAAAAGTAGGAAACCCATTTTAAAACTTTTCTGTTATATGGAAGTGAAAATGGACCAAATGACGTTTTTCCAACTTTAGATTATTGTACATACATAACACATGATGTAACTAATTACAATAGAGTAAGTAAAGATGAATTAATTTAATTATATCATGTAATTTACCTACTTCTACAAAGGCTCTCAATAATATGAAAGTAGCTGAAGTCAAAGATAGAACTGGAAGTATTGGTATTAGAGGGTACAGTTAATTAAAGAAATCAGGATTAATTAACTCAGTTCTTTACAAGATTTTCCATTTCATCAAGAATTATGTCCTAATATAAGTTACTTTTACAGATTTGACGATGATGTTTGAGTAAATTCAACCACCAAACCAAGTAAAAATAGTGACACTGTATAAAAATATCCACTGAGTAGTAAACTATAAGAACAAATAAAATCTAAATATAATAAAACATTTAACGTTGTTCTGTTGACTATAAAATTTTCTTCAACGATCCAATATTAATAAACCCAATATTATTAATGAGGAAACAGATCGTAAACTGGAAGCACTTCATTCTCTGTACAAGTAGCTACAAATGTAACTAACTTCAGAAGAGGAGATGGGTTGAATATAGCAAGTGCAATTCCAAAATGTTTTATAACCTTCTACAGGAGATAAAGCACCAACTAATACTAAGTAATCGGTTGAAGTTTTGTGAAATAAGCTCAGAGGTATATTAACATCTGATGAGTGTACTGAAAGAGCAAATACTAAATTTAATACTCAAATTTTCACAGTTCCGAGAGATAGCAAAGGTAATAGAATAGTAACTCTAGCTTATGTTAAAGACTAAAAGACTGAATACTAGATTTAGTAGTAGTGATAACCCATGTTGTCCTAGAGCAATAATATGTGAAATTAAGAAAATCAGAGAATGCAATAAATACAAATTACAAAAAGATTTAACCAGGACATTATGTGACCAATTCGATGAATACAACAAGAAAGAATATCATACTAAAAATGTTGAGCAACTATTGGATATGCAAATAAATGTTCTATAGGCTGAAATTTCGATTCAGTTATCTATCATGGTCCTGAGAAAGCAATAT
This sequence comes from Schistocerca cancellata, assembly GCF_023864275.1. Taxonomy (NCBI): domain Eukaryota; kingdom Metazoa; phylum Arthropoda; class Insecta; order Orthoptera; family Acrididae; genus Schistocerca; species Schistocerca cancellata. Next base: position 183,829,632 of record NC_064631.1, on the reverse strand, counting down.
AAATATATCTGTTAAAAATGATTACAATTTTGATGAAGTTAACAGTATGTCAGCATTTTAGGATCACCATATTTCTGTGATAAAAATAATAAAACAAAGCAAGAGAAGAAACATAAAGATAAAATAGAAAGAAAAAACTATATTATGCAGGGGTACAGAAGAGACTATTCTGGGAAGTAAGATATGTTGTGAAAACTGTAATATGTTCTGTTATAATGAAGAATGCTTATACAATCACCAAGAAGTTTATTATGTAGCTTATAAATGTGAGAAATGTAAGAGGGTTTGTTTGAGATATAAAAAACGTAAATGTGGTATGAAATATGTAGAACATGTCATCTACAAGTGCAAATTAAAATTAAAAATTGTTACATACAGTGCAGGATAGAAAATGGTGCAGTATGTAAAAGAAAATTTGGTGAATAAATATAGCCAAATATTGTTAAAAATGTATTAAACATGGTTGATATGTTAATGAAGAATATAAAAATTATTGTATTTTTTAATTTTGGCAATGCAATAATACAGTTACAACAAAACTGTTTAAGTGTTTTAAAGAAGAATTTTCAAAGAGAATTCCTTGTATCCGTATAGAAAAGACATTTTGTTTAATTATGAAGCTTAACAACAGACAGATGTAATTATTATAAATCTCATAATAGGTCACAATTTTAATGGTAATCCTGCTTATAAATTTAACAACAGAATGGCAGAGTTTCTGACGTTCCTAAAATGGTAATATTACAGTTACAGCAAAACAGTTTAAGTGTTGTAAAAACAGAATTTTCCAAGAGAGTTCCTTCTATCTGTACAGAAAATACATGTGGTTTAGTTATGAAGCTCAACAACGGACAGGTATAATTATTCTAAAACTCATAATAGGTCATTTTGACCCCATGTAAAACATTTTCATATTTGACTTAAACAAGTACTTTGTTTAGTGTTTGTTGATCCATACTTTATTTCTAATAATCACAACAATCATTTACAATTATAAATAATAATTACTATTTTATTTGAACAATAATAGATCATACAATTTTATTGTTGCTACTGCTGACATGTTTCTTAACTATAGATTTTAATTTATTAACTATTCATACAATCGTCTAAGCACATTTAGTATATTTGGTACATTTTACTCTCATATGCGTTTTACAAACAGTTCTGTATTCACTCATGTCATCTGAAGCTCTAGACATCTTAGCACAGGTGATTTCTGTTTTATGTGTGCATTTCCGCACATGACTCTGTGGCACTTTACACAGTTTTCGCTGGTCTTGTTGCCTTTGCAAATGCTGATTTGACAATTCCTCCGCTTTCTAGGTGATTTCAGTCCCATATCCTCTTCCTTTCTCTGAACTTTTTGTTCTTTTGTTCCCTTGCGTTTATTTGCCAGTTGAAGTATGAACTTCTTCCATCCAATTTTCTAATTTGTTACTATATTATAGATAACCCATGCATGTATTGCCACCATGTCAAGTACGTTGTAGAATGCATGCATTGGCCATATCCTACATGCAACCTTTGTAGTATATTCATGGGTCATTTGATCCACCATGTCCACCTTGTACCTTGTTGCATTGTAGAACGTTACAGTTTCAGGTTTTTTCTTCCCTTCTTTGCTTAGTGTCACTTCAGCATGCAGTGTACTCAGAAGAATGATATTTTTGTTCATCTCTCCTTGGTATACAGTCAAGGTGCAGTCTGGGTTGCCACTATTGTGCAGTATTGTGGTAGAGGGTATTGCAGCATTCGGCTTCCTTAATTCAACAGGAATTACACAGCAGATCTTGTTCATTATACCAACAAATGAAGTTTTCTTTCCTCTGAGTTGTTTAACAAGGTGAAGAGGCGTAAAGAAGTTGTGTGTAGTCACATTTCTTCCTTGATTTACAAACGGCTCCATGAGACGTGAAACAACATACTCTCCAAATGGTTGTTTCTATCTATGCTAGTCCTCATTGCTGAGGTATGGGAAAGCATTACATATAAACTTTGTCATTACGTCAACAGCCAAGCGGAATTTGAGGCCATATTTGTCTGGCTTGTTGGACATGAACTGAGTCAACCTGCATCTTGCTTTGCTTGGTAACAGTTTCTCACCACTGGTTAGATTTTCTCCAGGGCAAGAGGTGCAAATACTGTTTCCAATTAACTTTCTCCAAATTGCTGATACAAGAGCAAATTTGTTGGCTGCCAGGCGTTCAGCCCATGTTGATTTTTCATCAAAACAGATAAATCTCAGAAACTCCTGAAATCTGTCCCTTGGCATAATACCCTTGATAAAAGCAGATCATCCACAGGCATACCTTTTGTGCACAATACACCCTGAATGTACATGATGGCTGTCAGTTTTTCCAGTTCCTCAAGTGACAGAGCCAAATCATTTTTTTTACTACTTTTTGACCATTTGATATTGTATATTTCTTCATAAGATGTGGCATTGCTTCATCAAAAACAAGACAGTAGGCACTGATAACAGAGCTGTCATTGGCAAGTATAAGCAATCATACATCCTCTCTCCTCCAACACAGTCACAGCTGTACACCTTCCTGAAGATGAATAATTTCCAATCTCCCACACGGTTCCATCCACAGAAATTATCTTTGTAGATGCTTCCAAGTGTACCTGATGATTGATGTATATCAGCATCTGAATCCTTTTCCACTAATCGCCCCTTGTTCACAATATCTCCATCTTCACTTGTGTAAGGTACATAATCATCATCTTTATCAGTGAAGTCAATTTCCGATTCAACTTTGGAATTCTCTAAGAGATGTAACACTTCATCAGGAAGTCCACACTAACGACATATGTTCAAAAACATGTTTCACAGACAAAGACTGCCTGAGTCACACAACATAAGCTGTGCTGGACTGCAATGTTCACCTGCTAAGTTGCAACAATAAGGAACAACTACTCTGCATTACTGCTTACTATTGCAACTGTATTGTTGGATAATTTACTTATATTCAGAAGAGATTTTATATTCAGCCATTCTAGGTATACCAAATGAAATGGCAAACAAAATTATAATATTTTTTGTAAACACTAAAACATCTTCAGAATGAGGAGAAAAAATTAGAAAAGTCATATAATTTCCTTAACGAAGTAAATAAACTGGATATGGCAATGAATGAAAAACATATGACACAGGTTATTTTGACCCATTCAGGTATTAAGACAAATGATAAATTCTGTAAGGGGGTGATATCTGATGAATAGCAGAAAACATACCTTCATAGATCATTATGCTAAAGTTGTGGTTCACAATTCATTCTCAAGTATTGTGTTGAAAATACAGTAAAGCTATATACCATCGATACAGGGACTTAATTAACAATACTGGAGATAAAACAATTAAATCTGAAAGTTATAGATAGCAGTAATTTTGTACAATACTCACTTTTTAGCTTCCCAGAAACAATTGATCAAAAAGAATTTAGGGAACTTTACTTCCCACATTCATTCAGTACATGGAAAAATATCAAATATTACTGTGTAGTTACTATGAAACTGCAAGATAGGGAAATATTTCTCAAATGGCATAGTCAAAAAGTTAAAGAAAATTATCTGTTCACCAAAAGTAAGAAATTAATGAATACTGTAGTTCCAATGTAGAGACATTAAGAAGAGATTCTTTAGGACTAAAGAAGAGATATTTATGTACCAGAACTTCTGTGTTGCTGTATTAGCTACATAACAAAAGGAAAACAATGGTAAAGAATCTAATGCTTGGTCAAAAAATTAAACAATGACAATATTGAACATGCTCTTAATGGTGATGAAGTAAATGTAAATGGAGCCAAAGTAGGTAGTATTGGTAAAGAAACCAATACTGTTTATCAGTATCATAGCAGTTTTTGACATGCTTGTAAAAAGTGTTTTAAAACAACCAATTAACAATGAAAGATGTGGTAATGTAATTAGATTAACTCAATGGTATGTAAAAAAACTTGATAAATTAAAACAAACAGTATATATAGCATTTATCCAGCAGTACAATATTAAGATTATTACCCTGAGTGACACCTAACAAGAGTATATAAACTAAGATATTATTGTAAAAAATTGTTTGCAATTACAAAATGTAAAGTAGTGGTTTCCTAAATGATTGAACAGTTCTGTTGTATCTCTATTGATGAAGATGGATAACAACCAAAATAATGTTGTTTCCTTTATGTGTAAAATGTACAGAAAAAAGAAAGAAATGTAATCATAATTATGATCAAAGAATTTTATTAGATCTTGGGCACCTGATGAAGTAAATGGAGCTATAGAAAACTATATAAAGTTCAGATATCCACAAAAATTGGAATTTTAGAAATAAAAGAAATATATTGTTTAAAAATTACATGAAAGGCATTATGAAAAAAATTACAAACCAGTCACCATAATTTTGGAACTAATTAGATGTATATAAAATATGTAAAAGAAAATATAAATGGTAACTTACGTCTTGATAGAACAAAAGTAAACCTAGGAAAGCGAGATGTTACTAAGCTATGTCTGATTTCGTTATGGGTAAATTTGAACTATGTCAAAATATGAGTAAAACTGAGGATGTTACTGATTTACAAAGAATTTATGGGATACTATTGGATGATTGATTTGAAAATAAATATATAAATTTTACTAGCGAGTATATTGTAGAATGTAGTACAGTTTCAAAAATTATTATATGATAAATAAAACACCTACAAATATTTTTATAGCAGCATTCACTAAATCAAGATCCAAGACTCAGATGATATGGTAGTTAAGCTAGGAAAAGCTGTCATCCACTAAAGAGCCAAAGAAACTGGCACACCTGCCTAATATCATGTAGGGTCCCCACAAGCATGCAGACATGCCACAATACGATCTGTCATTGACTTGACTAATGTCTAAAGCAGTGTGGGAGGGAATTGACACCATGAATCCCGTAGGGCTCTCCATAAATCCACATGAGAAGGAGGGTGTGGAGATCTCTTCAGAAAAGCATGTTGCAAGGCATCCCATGGCGCTGAATTATGTTTATGTCTGTGGAGTTTGGTGACCAGCGGAAGTGTAACTCAGAAGAGTATTCCTGGAGCAACTGTGGACGTTTGGGGTGTCGCATTATCTTCCTGTAATTGCCCAAGTCTGTCGAAATGTACAGTAGACATGAATGGATGCAGGTGATCAGAAAGGATGCTTACATATGTGTCACCTGTCAGAGTCATATCGAGAAGTATCAGGGGTCCTATAACACTCCACTATTACAGAGCCTATAACCCCCACCATTACAGAGCCTGCTCTAGCTTGAACAGTCCCCTGCTGATATGCATGGTCCATGGATTCATGAGGTTGTCTCCATACCCTTACATGTACATCTGCTAGATACAATTTGAAACAAGACTCATCTGACCAGGCAACATGTTTCCAGTCATCAACAGTCCAATGTCAGTGTTGATTGGTAGCTTTGTGCCTTGCAGTCATTAAGGGTACACAATTGAGCCTTAAACTTCTAAAGCCCATATTGATAGTGAATCGTTCACATGCTGATACTTGTTGATGGCCTGCATTGAAATCTGCAGCAATTTTCAGAAGGGTTGAACTTCTGTCACACTGAACGTTCCTCTTCAGTTGTCATTGGTCCCATTCTTGCAGGATTTTTTTCCAGCCACTGAGATATGATATTTTACCGGATTCCTGGTATTGTTCGTATACTTGTGAAATTGTTGTATGGGAAATGGACCACTTCATTGCTAACTCAAAGAAGCTGTGTCCCATCGCTTGTGCACTGACTATATCACCAAGTTCAAACTCACTTAAATCCTGATAAACTGCCATTGTAGCAGCAGTAATCAATGTAACAACTGTACCAGACACTTGCTGTCTTACATAGCCATTGCCAAACACAGTGCTGTCTTCTACCTGTTTAAATGTCTCTGTTTTTGAATACACATGCCTATACAAGTTTCTTTGGCGCTTCAGTGTATATTTTGATACAGACAGTGTAGTACACATCGATGATTGTGAAATTACTGTGGAAAAAGTTTGTATGCTAAGTTAAGGGACTCTTGACTTAGAAGATAATAAATAGATTACAAATTCGGTTTCCTCTGGATCAAAAACTTATTATTTTGAGAAAAACCATAAAACCATGAAAAGAAAAGTGAAGGGTTTCATGTTAAACTATAAATATTGAAAAGGTGAAGGGCAGATCTATGGTTAAATAAATCAAGAGTTAAGTTCAGGAAAAGACGGAATTCATGTACAAAATAATAACCAGAGATGTAAATACAAAACATTTCTTCAAGAAGCACATTAAGAAACATTCCTTATGTCACTATGATGAAAGAGTAGTTGTAGAAAATTATGATACAGTGTCATACAGATATTAAATGTTATAAACACATCTTTATTCTATATAAATATAAAGCCTTACTGAAATACCCAACAGTGTTAACAATACCAATTTGTTTCAAAAAGTTAGAGAGCTAGACTTCAATATTTTATATAACATTCCTGGTAGTGGATATTTGATCAATAGACATGGAGAGAAAATACGTCTGCAACTGTGAAATAAATTTAAAATTATTTTATCAGACAGATATTTGAAACTCATTAGTAATTGAGATTTTCAATTTTTTAAGGATGAAATATTAAACTACTATATAAAGGAATTAAGAAACCTAAAAATTGTCATAACGAATTTCATGATCTAGAATGTTTACTTTAAACTTCTTTTTCAGATTTTTCATATGCACATTTTCTGTTTGTTTGTTTTTTTAGTTTGTGGGAGCCTGAGAAAAAATATTAACTAATATGCACCTAAATGCACTGAACAAGGCCACGTACTACAAAAAGGTGATAGATATTCATAAAATGTTATTCTTGTCATAAAGTAAAGTGCTTTTTTACCTTTGGTTTAATTTTTTAAAATTAATTCTAGTGCACTCAAAATTAATGTGGACTTTTCTATATAAGTAATACACTGATAAGGAGATTGGACAGGATGATAGGACATCTGCTAAGACATGAGCAAGCAAATAATTGAGGATGTAGGTTGTAAGTGCTACTCTGAGATGAAGAGGTTAGCATAGGAAATGAATTTGTGGCGGGCCACATCAAACCAGTCAGTAGACTGATGACAAAAAAAAAAAAAAAAAAAATGGGATCACTGGGAGCAGTTGGCATGCTTCTATTACACACAACATTTTGATGAACTAATTAAATTGATTTATTTTAACACAAATTAACAAAATTAATTTAATTAATTTATATTAAAATGAAACTAATGTAATTAATTTGTCAAAAAAGATGTGCACTAGAAACACACTAACTGTGCTAAATGTAGCCACTTACTAGTATTTAGTTCTATGATAATATGATGTAATTACAATTTTGCTTCCTGGACATCTGTCTTTTATCTTTTAGTTTTAGAGTTATTAGTAACTTTTGTACGTGGTCATATTTATCAAAGCACATAAACGTGTTTGCTCCTTGAACAGTGTCAGAAGTGAAACATATAAAATATCTGCCAAATCTTATTGATACACTGAAAGATAAATGATGAATTTCCAACATTTCAGAACATAAATAACAACAGAATACCCAACACAAATGTCTTTCTGCCAGAAATGAAAAATTATATTTATACAATCTTTGTAATGTACATTTTTCTGATTTTCTATGAATAAAATTCATTGTAAATTTGTAATCATCAGTGGTGAAAAATTTCAAACAAAGCTGTCAAATATATGTGTGCTGTTACAAATGCCACCATGAACAACATGACCACAAACAAAATTTATGAATAGCACAAGAAATGAGAAAAAATCGAAACGTCCTTCCACGATGCAATTTTGTAACTATTTCTTAAGATTTCACACCTAAAATAATAAATGTTAATATATACAATATATATATATATATATATATGTATGTATATGCCATATACTTCCATATTATATTATATTGAAACATAAATTATACAATCAAATACATAGACTATGTGGCATTCACTGCAGGAAAATTACTAACAACATAGATGTAAGCTATATACTTTTTCATACAATATCACAAAAATTGTACATCATGTGAAGATTGCAGAAACTTCAGAAAGAAGTTCATGTGATGTAAATATAAAGAGTGAATTAAATTTTAATGGCAGCAAAATGTAGAAAGAATACAGTGCCAGAAAAAGGTTAGTGCACCCTTTCAGAGGTTTCCAATTCACTCAGGATTTATTGTTGCAACAGCTTATATGGAGTGCACAAAAGATTACATTTACAGATCAATAACAACAGTCGCTTCTGTGGTACCAGGTATCAACCCATACTGAAAGATCTATATCAGTACATACTGTTGCCTTCACAAGTGGGACTGTAGATGCTTACTCTGGTATCTTGTCCATCATAAAGAGTGCCAATACAGTCCTGGAATACATTCTACCACACCTGCTCGACCTGTTGATGTAGTTGTGTAACAGTTGTTGGTTGATGAGGTGCATAAGTCACTTCTCATCCCATCACATCGCCACACATGCTCAGTTGGAGAAAAATGTGGAGGTCATGCTGGCCAGGGAGGTAGTTGCACATCTCGCAGGGGACACTGAGTTTCACAGGCAGTGTACTGTCTAGCGGTATACTACTAGAAAAACACATCAACCTTTTGTTGCAAGACTGCAAAAGAACAGGTCTCACAACATTCAGCACGTACTGAGAACTGATTAGCCTGTCCAGAATGGTGAATGAGTGCAGCAGCTTATCATACTCCGGACCATAAAGCATTGCAACAGGGCAGTGTATTTTGGATGACTGCTCTCTACAAGATACCGATCGCAAGGTCTACATTGCTTGCACATATCACCATCACTTGCATGCAGACAGAATCTGCTTTCATCACTGAATATGGCGTTCCATTACATCTCTGAGTGATCCTCTGGTGGCACTACTGGAGCTGCGCACATAGATGCTGTGGTGTGAGTGGAAGACATGCTAGAGGTGTGTGTGCCCACAGTCCGACTGCTAATAACTTGTACACAACAATTTGTGTTGACACATCTGTGCTGTCAAACACTCTAATCTGTGTTGTGGTATCTGTACGACCTGCCACTGCTGTCAACCCAGCACAACGATCCTCAAGGGCGTCTATGCTTTGTGGTCAGCCAGAAACTCATCTATGGGTCCAGAATGAGATTTTCACTCTGCAGCGGAGTGTGCGCTGATATGAAACTTCCTGGCAGATTAAAACTGTGTGCCCGACCGAGACTCGAACTCGGGACCTTTGCCTTTCACGGGCAAGTGCTCTACCATCTGAGCTACCGACGCACGACTCACGCCCGGTGCTCACAGCTTTACTTCTGCCAGTACCTCGTCTCCTACCTTCCAAACTTTACAGAAGCTCTCCTGCGAACCTTGCAGAACTAGCACTCCTGAAAGAAAGGATATTGCGGAGACATGGCTTAGCCACAGCCTGGGGGATGTTTCCAGAATGAGATTTTCACTCTGCAGCGGAGTGTGCGCTGATATGAAACTTCCTGGCAGATTAAAACTGTGTGCCCGACCGAGACTCGAACTCGGGATCTTTGCCTTTCACGGGCAAGTGCTCTACCATCTGAGCTACCGAAGCACGACTCACGCCCGGTGCTCACAGCTTTACTTCTGCCAGTACCTCATCTCCTACCTTCCAAACTTTACAGAAGCTCTCCTGCGAACCTTGCAGAACTAGCACTCCTGAAAGAAAGGATACTGTGGAGACATGGCTTAGCCACAGCCTGGGGGATGTTTCCAGAATGAGATTTTCACTCTGCATCGGAGTGTGCGCTGATATGAAACTTCCTTTGCAAAGGTCCCGAGTTCGAGTCTCGGTCGGGCACACAGTTTTAATCTGCCAGGAAGTTTCATATCAGCTCACACTCCGCTGCAGAGTGAAAATCTCATTCTGGAAACATCCCCCAGGCTGTGGCTAAGCCATGTCTCCGCAGTATCCTTTCTTTCAGGAGTGCTAGTTCTGCAAAGTTCGCAGGAGAGCTTCTGTAAAGTTTGGAAGGTAGGAGACGAGGTACTGGCAGAAGTAAAGCTGTGACTACCGGGTGTGAGTCGTGCTTCGGTAGCTCAGATGGTAGAGCACTTGCCCGCGAAAGGCAAAGGTCCCGAGTTCGAGGCTCGGTCGGGCACACAGTTTTAATCTGCCAGGAAGTTTCATATCAGCGCACACTCCGCTGCAGAGTGAAAATCTCATTCTGGAAACATCCCCCAGGCTGTGGCTAAGCCATGTCTCCGCAGTATCCTTTCTTTCAGGAGTGCTAGTTCTGCAAGGTTCGCAGGAGAGCTTCTGTAAAGTTTGGAAGGTAGGAGACGAGGTACTGGCAGAAGTAAAGCTGTGACTACCGGGTGTGAGTCGTGCTTCGGTAGCTCAGATGGTAGAGCACTTGCCCGCGAAAGGCAAAGGTCCCGAGTTCGAGGCTCGGTCGGGCACACAGTTTTAATCTGCCAGGAAGTTTCATCTATGGGTTTTTAGAATGTCCATATGGTCGTCAATAGCAGCACGATTGCACAACTGATGCAGCACGTCCAACTTTTGTTGCAGTGCTCCAAAAGGACCGCCATGCCACTCAGAAGGCGGCAATTTGATCCCTTTCAGACTCTCTGAGTTGGCTGCAGGATGCACAAGTACATCCCCATGCCATATTTGCCTGCTTGCTACACATATTTGTATGACACGGAGCTTTCTGACTGTGAGCATTCCCTATTAAAGGGTAGGCACAGATGGCACTCTGGTAGCTATGCCACTACGCTATCCGTAGGCGAACGGCGTTGAAACCATTATCAGTACAGCTGCTATCCCCCAACTGGCAAATGCCGTCATCATATCGCAACCAATGTTGTCTTTCCTGGTGCACTTTTTTTACTGGCAGTGTATGTGTAAAATTTTTAATAGGTTGCTTACGGGGCTACCAGTCACTGAGACTATCCATGTTTGTGGTATGTATGTCCTTAGCAGGGCCTCACGGTGCACCGCTACTGAACTGGGTCAGCTCGCGCCGCAGGTAGTCTGCCGCTCCGCCGCACGCTGAGGCACGCGTGGCGCTGCCGTCGCCGTGCGTCGACCGACCAGTTTACGAGCGGCACTCACTTTACGAGCGTGGAGCGGCGGCCAGTCAGTTTATGCGGCGCGGATAGGGGCTGCTGCGGAATTTCGGCCAACGACCGCTGCGGTTGCGCGTGACAGCGCCGAGAGCCTTTTTTTTTTGCGCAGTTCCTCCTAATGCGTTTGCCCGCAGCGCTGCTGCCGTAACATTATGCAGAATGTTTCGGCCACATCTCGATGTCACTGCGTCCAGCTTTCTAAACACTCAGCGCTTCGTGTCGAGGCCTCCATATGCGGAATTACTGGTCTTTTCCTCCTATTCTGAAGACGGTAACAGGTGAAATACCGTGCTTAAGTCTCGAACAGTATGATCTGAAACCTGCTTAACTTGTCTGACAGTTTGTGCATCTGATTATAAGGTGTGACCAGTGACCTCTGTCTCCAATTAGAAAACTGAAGTGTTTTTCTATTGTAATATTAATCTTTCGTCCTTGCGGTGTGCTTTAAATCTACGAGGACGTTCAGCAAGTAATGAAAAACTTGCATTCTCTCGGCCAATTTCGGCTGAAAAATGCGGAATTTGCTGTGGGACATTGTGGAATATCCCCGTTTCAGCTTCTATAGTTTCATCTAAGTGGCTGCGCTATACGTAGCCTTCTAAATGGCGTCTGTAACGGAGGTGAGTTCCAAACAGAGAACTGTCAGTGAGTTTCTTTTGGCGGTAAATCAGAGCATCGCAGACATTCATAGGCACTCGCAAAATGTCTGTGGAGACCTGGCAGTGTACAAAAACGCAGAAAGTCGTTTGGTGAGCCATCTGTCATCTTCGCAACAAGTTCGAACAAACCTGTCTGATATCCCACGTGCCAGCGAGCTGCAGACGTCTGTGACTCCTGCAATGTTGAAATGTGTGGACACTCTCATTGGATGTGATCGACAGATCACTATGAAACACCTCACTGCACAACTGGACAACACAATTTTCAGCCAGTTGGGGAGCTCACAGGTGTGTGCCCGCTGTGTTTCTCGCCACTTGAGAGGAGACCATAAACAGCAACGCACGACATTCTTTGCGGAACTGATGCGCGCTTTACGAGGTTGATTGTGACAACATTTATCGAAATTCGTAACATGCGTTGAAGCGTGGGTCCATTACTCACACCGGAGACAAAACAGCAATCCACGGAGTAGATCAACATGACCTCTCCTCCAAAGGTAATGTTCAAAGCTGCACCCTCAGCATCACGAGTCATAACGAAGGTCTTTTGGATTATACCGTTTGACGTCTTCCATCATGGAGGACTCAGAAGTGTATTGTGCTACACTCAGGAAATTGAAAAAGTGACTTCAGCTTGTTCGTCGCCTAAAAAACGTAAAGAACTTGTCCTTCTCCATGACAGCGCTAGGTGTCATACAAGTTTATGCACCCGACACGACCTCACAAAACTTCATTCGACTGTTTTTCCTCATCCGCCATACAGCCTTCATCTGGCATCATCAGCCTTCCGTCTCTTTGGCCGAATGAAAGATTCATTCCGAGGAAATGATGGGGGGGGGGGGGTTATTAATTCAAATGTGTGTGATGATGATGTTTGGTTTGTGGGGCGCTCAACTGCGTGGTTATCAGCGCCCGTACAATTACTCAATCTGTGCTCAGTCCAATTTCGCCACTTTCCTGGATGATGATGAAATGATGAGGACAACACAAACACCCAGTCATCTCGAGGGAGGTGAAAATCCCTGACCCCGCCGAGAATCGAACCCGGGAACCCGGGAATTCAAATGTGTGTGAAATCTTATGGAACTTAACTGCTAAGGTCATCAGTCCCTAAGCGTACACACTACTTAACCTAAATCATCCTAAGGACAAACACACACACCCATGCCCGAGGGACGACTCGAACCTCCGCCGGGACCAGTCACACAAGCCATGACTGCAGCTCCCTAGACCGCTCGGCTAATCCCGTGCGGCGGGGGGGGGGGGGGAGGTTATTGTTGCAGCAAGATGTTGGCTCCGACGTAGACCAGTAGACTGATTAAAACCAAAACTCCGCCCTAACCGGCCTTGGAAGGCCCAACGGTACCGACCGGCCGCCGTGTCATCCTCAGACCACATGCGTCACTGGATGCGGATATGGAGGGGCCGTATGACATTGTACGAGACCAGAGCCACTGCTTCTCAATCAAGTAGCTCCTCAGTTCGCCTCACATGGGCTGAGTGCACCCCTTTGCCAACAGCGCTCGGCAGACCGGATGGTCACCCATCAAAGAGCTAGCCCAGCCCGACAGCGTTTAACTTCGATGATCTGACGGGAAGCGGTGTTATCACTGCGGCAAGGCCGTTGGCTCCAGTAGACTGATACTATGCTGGCATTCAGGCCCTCCCAATAAGGCGGCCGTCACAATGAAGGTGGATTATGTTGCCAAATACGGTTTTGTAGCCGAAGGAGTGTTGAATACTGCAGTGTACTGGAATCCTGAACAGAACACAACTGTTATCAGATAAAATGTGTTGCACTACTTATTGAACGCCCCTCGTATGAAGCACGTTGCTGAACTTGTGCTGTGGGGCCCTGCCACAGAAAATTCTGTCTTCATCTTATAGCGATTTTCGAATCAAAAGCCTACTGCGCAGCAGTTGAGGCTGATTATGTAACTCCATAACACGTTATTGTGCAATTTCCGTTATAATTACTTGAAGAGACTAAAAAACAAAAGAGCTTTCATTCCGCACTTTCGCTTTGAAATTCTTCTTTTTTTTTATAGAATTAGGATTATCCCAAAGCAACTCACATTTAACTGCCCCATTCTTGCACGGTTAGCACAAGTATGTACAGCTAGACGACGTGTCTGGTGCATAAGTGATTTTATTTGCAGACTTCGGCGTGCTGTTATGATTAAAAGTCAGGGAACAACAGAAGGTAACTGAATTTCATCACTTTCACATAACTTAAATCATTTACGCAGCAAACGCCAGGAAATTTCCCAAGAGGGACATATGTAATCTTCCATATTTCATTGACATTTGTATTAGCTCCCTGCCAGTACAGGTAGTTCATGCTGCCCTGGCATGCAGTCAGATGCCATTTCCTTACGTCTACAGTATGTATGGATGATTCCAAGGATTTCTCCCATTCAGCGGGAGATGGCAATGGCATGGTTTTCACTGCAGCGAGAGGATTTAATAAGAAAAGGCCCTATTATAGCAATAACTCTACTTTGCTTTACATTGCCTCTTGTTCTCAGCTATGAGAACAGCCGACATGTCGTATTTGTGTATTGTACTACAAAGACAAATATATATCTCACGAAATGAGACATTGTCTGTCGACCACATGATGTAATGTTGACTAACAATTTACTGAACTTATCTTGGTACTAGTAATTAATAAGTCTATATGGAGGACGTGTTCTGCTGCTGACAATTTGTTTTGCTGAATATTTAGAACATAAAAATTAATAAAAAGGTCGACTGATTCACCAGAACCAAAGAACGTACAGAGTAATGTGTCATATTATTGGCGCCTATATACGGACTGCCTTTCGCGCTTCTCCATAAAGATTATATACTGCAAGATAAACTACTTCAGTAGAAGGTACAGAAACGGATTACATAAAATAGAAGACCAGATAATTAATAGGGATCTGAAAACAAAATTACAATGGAACTCACCTAAAGGTAACATACATTCCATAACCTAAAATTCAGTGATTTACGTTGTAGTAGGGGAAATGTACGGAAACCAAAAATCATGTCTTAAAAAATGTATGTGGGATGAAAAAGACGTTTACAGAGTGACATGGCACATCGGGTGTACAACAAGGATCTGTAATCACACAGATACCATGGATGGCAAAGGCCATCCGGAGCTACCAAATGGCGTTGCAGTTAGACAAATGTTAGTCACGTGCTACACATGGACTCCCACTGCAGGAGGCGCTTATGTTTTTTCCAGATGCTTCGAGACACGTCTGAGATCGAAGCTGCATTCAACGGCTTACCCTCTCAAAGACGTGTGGTGCATCTCGAAGACATGCTGCTACCGCGACAATCCTGCGTACCAGGTCCTCCAGCTGTGTAACGTATGTTTCAGATACTTCCACAGGAAAAAACCGATTGGAGCACATTGGGTGACCGTGGTGGCCATGCGCATGGCGCACCGCGACCAGTCCAGTGGCCGGAAAAGGTTGCCCTGTAGATGTGCCCTCACTTTTCTGCTGAAACGCACGGGGGAAGCGTCGTGATGAAATCGAATGCAGCGACGAATATGCATGAGAAAATAATTCAGCGCGTCCTGCGAAATTTCTCGAAGGTATCCGAGGTACGTGGACCATCAAATCGGCCCCGGAGACTGTACGGCCCAATTTAAGTCTCCGACAATGCAACCTCACAGGTGGCTTTTGCGTCCTGTGGCGTTTGCGACCCGCGGCTCCCATGTGATTAGTGATCTTTGTTGTATCTCTGATGTGCCGTGCCAGTTTCTGAACGTTTCTTTTTGAATCACCCTCTACATGCTAATCATACTGCAATCAAGGAATGGAAGTGGTTATAATGATAAGAGGCAGTACTCCATACAATTAAATTTAGACCTGAAAAATATGAAATACACCAAATAAACAGCTGGAACCAAAATGTGAAACTTAAGACATGACGGTAACTTGGCTCAGTGGCCTGCAGAGGCCACTTTTATCGATGTTGGCTCGTTTTTCCTTGCTGTTCAGTCCAGTCAGTATCTTGCTACAATTGTGCCTCGAGGAAATCGCCTTACACGTCCACCAAATCAGACCAACAGGCCAGAAGGAAACATCCAGCCGTCTTTCCCGCGTCCCACAGACCTCGCACGTTGACACCATATATTCGTCAAGAAAACAAATCATTTTCTGGGAGCTAAAAAAATGCTTCAAATGGCTCTGAGCACTATGGGACTTAACATCGGAGGTCATCAGTCCCCTAGAACTTAGAACTACTCAAACCTAACTAACCTAAGGACATCACACTCATCCATGCCCGAGGCAGGATTCGAACCTGCGATCGTAGCGGTCACGCGGTTCCAGACTGAAGCGCCTAGAACCGCACGGCCACACCGGCCGGCTTCTGGGAGCTACCTCAGTTGTTATGTATACAATCTACAACAGTAGTGATTTATGTACAAGATGTCAACAACAGTAAAACTAAACTTCCCACGGTCGTAGTTCAGAATCATGTACAATTTTTTAAAGGATATGGTATTCGCCGTTGACTGTAGAAATAATTTCGGCCTTTGGGCCATTTTCAAGTGGAACCGCCAAAGATTTTGCTGCAGCACACGTCAGACGTTAAAATCTTCCGACAAGTATACGCGTCATAGGCAACATTGGCTTTTTCACTGTAGACTTAGTAATATCAGATTTACAGAGCTTCGCACTCGTCTGATGTTACAGTGTTTCTACGGTGAAAAGGTCTGTTATTGTCGATGACGTGTATACATGTTGGAGGATTTTTAAATTCTGACATGTGCTGCAGCAAAATAGCCCAAGCTGTCCTCTGAACTAAACATTTCGTAGTGAGCGATTACAACACACATTTTCTCCATCTCCTAATGCGAACAGCTCCTTCTGTTCATACAATTGTACTAAGTAGCATGAAAACTGCACCATTCGCAGAATCGATTCCACAAAAATATTTAGTTCTTTCGTTGTCCCTATCAGAGGATGTCCAGCCACAACACATGGGGCCCTTCATTCCCTCGCCTGACTACTATTCTTTTCCTGCACTCTATTTAAATTAACCTTATTATCTTGCAACTATGTAGCCGATAACACATGAGTGTGAATTCTGCCTGTGCAGCAGTGTCGTCCAACCCCTGTACCACATCCTTCTTTGCTCGTGCCTTACTTCACACTTTCCAATCAGTCAACCAGTTTATATGTTGAATAACCGTAGGCCTATCTACAATATCTTCAACTGTGCACAGCAGGGCGCCTCACACGTGGAATGGCTCTGTACTGAACAAAAAATATAAGTCGAGCATTGTATATATACTGCTAAGTGAGCATTGTCGTACGCAACTTGAACATCTGTACAAATTTTTCTGCAAGTCCATTATCTACTGGATGAAATGGTGCGGTTTTATGTTGTGAAATGCCATTTATTTCGGAAAAAAGTTTGAGCTCTTGAGAAGAAAACTTAATGCCTTTGTCAGCAACTATTTTTCTCAGTATTCCTTCAATGAAGAGAGACCCTAACAAAACTACTATTTTTTTCGTAGAAGTAATGGATGACATAAGCAGCGCAAAAGAAAATTTTGAAAATGTGTCAATAAAAAAAAGTTGTCTTAAAGTATAAAGAGCAATAATCTTCTTCAAATCAAATTCAAAATTAGCTAGCCAGTGCCTTCCTAAAATTCGTACGGCGTTATCAATGCGTGAACACTGACCACGGTTCAAGTGGCTCTGGCCTTGCGAAATGTTTGTATTTTTCACAGAGGCATTTAACCAGCATCACTTCTATGCCTTTATCTACATTTTTCCTGCAGCATTGCTGTCTGGCAGTGTGTTTGATACGTACTATGCCCCAGTGCACCGCCGTAGCATTCCAAGTACTTTGGAGTTAAGCACGTCTGCAACTGCCACTCGTGTTTCTCCTGATTCTAAACGTACAAGGATAACACCTTTGTGAACTGCGAGAGCATGTCTCAGGTGTTGGTAAGACTTAATTTAAGGCTGAGTAAGCACTTTTTATAAACAGGACACACTGTCCCAATGTACTTACATGAAATTTGATCCTTTGGCACAAGCTTCGCAATTAAATTAAAATTTGATGGAAAATTTTCCACATGGTCTTGACTAGTTAGGTCTAATGAAGAACATACAAGACTCAAAAATTTTTCTGCCGTACTCGTAGTTGCATGAAAGAATATTTGTGTTCCACGTTGTGCCATGCACCAGAAAATTGTTTCTAGATGGTAAAAAGAACAGTCTTATTTGGTCCAAAGGTAGCCACCAAAAAATTTTGGTTCATAAGGAGAATGAATTTAGGGCCGTAATTCATGACACTTTCTAACAAAGAAAATAATCGCAAGAGCGTCTTTCCCAATCTGACCGTTGGCTCTCTGAGCAACCATCAGTACCTTTGACGCGAGTAATGTTGGCAATTCAAAACCATGTTGCTGATGCAACATAACAACGCCGACTCTAATATGACGCATTACCTGAACTTGTTTACATTTTTTATGGTCGTATGACAGAACACATTTAGCTTCAAGTGAACTTTTATTTAATTTGTTGCATGCATGTTGCCATTCACTGTCCCACTTCCATATAGGGACTTTTCTTAATAATTTTTGGCGTGATTCACTTATGGATGCTGCATGTGAGAGGAACTGTCTGCTTTAATTTATTTTTCATAATACAGCACATAATTGCTTGTCTTTGGGAGACAGGTGATCTTAAATTCCTCCCATAAGAAGCAGCTTCGTCTGACGCAGTGTGCAGACAAAATTTGTCATAAGCACTAGGAGCTGGAAGAAGATGTGTCTTTCTTTATTACTTTCTATAGGAGTCCTGTCACAGACACCTACTGTCGTGAGGAGAGAGCCGGGTAAGATGTCATGGTGAGGTCCTAGATACGGTCGAGAGCGCCAAGAAAACATTATAGGCAATAACACATTTATTAAGCAATAAAACAGAACTGCTTCGCAAGGCACAATGCCACAGTCAGGCCAGCAATGCGGAAGCCTAGTCAGCAGGGTGAGGCCGCCATGCACTCAACTTGAAGTTTTCGCAGTGTAGTGAGACGTCGAGTGGCATCGGTTACGTCACCCAATGGCCGTAGACCCACGGACGCCAGTGGCTTCCAGCTCTGTGTATCGTCTCCAAAATGCTCTCGTTGACGGGGAAAGTTTGCACGCAGGAGACACGCCCCCCCGGTCCTCCCCCGTTTAGGGGACAAGAGCCAGCACCATCAATGTCTGCCACAGGAACAGGATGAGCAGGAGCAGTAGCTCCACCCTCTCAAAGACGGATGACAGACTGAATCCTGGTCATGCAGATTAAGCCTCCAGTAGGCTTTTACGGACATTGCAGTCTCTGCACTTCATCATCATTGACTGGGAAACTGGCATAGCAGCTGATGCCTTCATAGACAATAACCTCGGTCTGCCGAGGGAAACCACCCAAACCCTCTAGTCTCTCTGGATGTCACTGCCATGCCCATCGCTGCAGAGTGCACAGAAAGCGCCATCATAAATACCCCATCCTTCTTAACAATTATCTCAGTTGCTGAGTGCTGCCCAGTGCGTAGTCAGTCCTTGTCTTAGTTACAGCCATCCAAGAAAATTTATTGCCTTCTGAGAATTTAGAATTGTGAATGTTGCCAGTTTGGCAAATTTCTTGTATGCAACGTATATAATAATTCGACTGTAGACTGGTACTTGTCAGTCACTGGAGGTAAATAATAATAATAATAATAACTCGGATCTTACCAGTAGAAAGCCTGGGGCACCTTGGGCAGCAAAGAAGGAAAAGGAGGAGTAACAAACTCGTTAAAAAACCTGGGTCAATCTGGCTCCAGATGGTAGTACCCTGTGAGGGCCCGTGCCTAGGCTTACAGGTGAAACACACCCAATAATCTCGAAGGCGGAAGAGAAGGTCTGATTTAATTCCAAATAGTGAAGAGAAATGAAGAGCCTAGTAGAGTGAAACGCGAACAAGAAATCAAATTTCGGACTAATAGTCTAATCTTTCCTTGGAATTCAATTACTTACTTTGTATTTAATAAAATTTCAATTGCAGTATGGAAAGTGCGCAGAATGAACGCACTACCACAAATGGTAACTCGAGAGGAAAATCCACCATTGCATCAAGCAATGCATTGCGACTAAGGTGTCTGGAGGGCCCTAACAACTGCAATCAGATGGTTAAATCGCAGCAGCCTTAGAATCCTTCTAAAATAAAATTCAGAGAGAAGTTATTCTTTCTAGGCACTTTAAATGTAAATTCTCTATTCGAGAGTGGTAAAGAAAAAGAACTAGAAATACATTAGAGAAAAACTAAATTCAGTATGTAGCAGTTCAAGAAACTAGGTTCCTATACGGAAACGTAGTAGGTATTTGTAGCTAAAGAATCTTCAAAAGCAAACCAGCTATCAAAATCATGGATCAAATCCTATTACTGCGTACAGCTTTCTATGTTAATAAAAATGTAATAGGAAATGTTACAGGATTTAAATCTACCTCAGAGATAATATCTCTCCTATCAGTTAAATGCAAAAACAAGGTATATGCACCTTTTAATTGCCATGTACCAATAAATAAAGACATCAGGAAAAATCCAAAAAAGCAGAGGAATTCTGGGATGTTGTATAAACTGAAATGTCTAAAACTCTAAAGATGAGCACCACATTACTACTAGGTGACTTCAGTGCACAAATATGCGGAGAAAAGAAATTTACAAATGTAGTAGGACACTATCTAGATCACTGAAGAACCAAACCAAATCGTAAGAGATTAACTAGTTTGTGTCAAAGCTCTCACCTGAATTTAATGTCAACCTTCCTCAAGAATCTTCAAAGAAAAGCTTAAATGTCGATATCTCCCAACCCAATACTAGGAGAGTTTTAGTTGGATCATGTGACAATTTCGCAAAAAAAGTATAATGGAAAATATGAACATGAAAGTAGTAAGGAATGGTGAATTTGATTCTGATCATTACCTTAAAGTCAAACTCGTACCTAATAAAGAACAAAGAAAGGCGCTAAGTTTAATAAAATATAATACGTAATTTACTATAGCAAAGTTTAATAAAGTATAATACGTAATTTACTATAGCAAAAGAATCAATTGAAAACCGTCCAGTCGAAATTACAGTTTTTAAACATGGCAACTGACAAGAAATATCCAAAGCAATAAATAATGCAACACAGAAAACATCTGGGCCAATAAAAAAGTAAAACGAAAATATGGTGGTATGCAACTATCGAAGAAGCCACAGCAAAGAGGAGTAAAAAATGAGAAAAATGGAAATGCTCAAATAAAATTGAAGATTATGATAAATTTAAACAACAAAGAAAGGAAACAGCCAGATTAATCAGAAATACCAAACGAGCCTTTGAAAAAGAGACACTTTTGGAAGTAGACAAAAGTTTTGCTTAAAATAATACTCGTTACCTTTATGAAAATTTTAAGAACAAATTAAAGGAGTACCACGCTACAAATGTCTGTTTCAAAAATCAAAACGGCAGAATTGTGTTAAGCAATATTGGAAATTGTGAAATACTAGTAAGATATTTACATCATCTTCTCAACTCTCCTGAACCAAGTCATAAATTGGAATAGTCAGATATTAATGAAAATTTGGAAGAAGATTTACCCCCCAACTAAACTGAACAAGTAATTGAGACCCTCAAAAACAACAAAATTAGTGGAGAAGATTCTGTGACAGTTAAACTTTTGAAGTGGTCCTTGCCAAATATAGCAAAGGAGCTAAATTTGAAGAAATCTGAAAAACAGAAAAACAGAATTAATCCCAGAGTAATGGAAAGTTGTATTGCTTCATCCTCTCCACACAAACGGTATTAAAACTAAACTTAACCTCGCCCGAATAGTCCATGACGGCCTAACGCTAACGACCGACCGCCGTCTCATCCACAGCCCAAAGGCATCACTCGATGCGGATCTGGGGGGAGGGGAGGGGGGCATTTTGTCAGTTAACGAGACCGGAGTCGCTACTTCTCAATCAAGTAGCTCCTCAGTCTGCCTCACAAGGGCTGAGTGCACCCCACTTGCCAACGGCCCTCGGCAGACCGGATGGTCACCAACGCAAGTTTTAGCCCAGCCCGACAGTGCTTAACTTCGGTGATCTGACGTGAATCGGTGCTACCACTACCTCAAGGCCGTTGGCAAAAAGGTAATAACAGGATGTAAGTAACTACAGAGGAATCTCTTTACTGCCAGTGTCGTATACAGAACTTTCTAAGGTAATAAGCAGAATGTAAATAACTACAGAAGAATCTCTTTACTGCCAGTATCGTATAAAGTACTTTCTAAGATTTTATTAAGCATAATACAGACAACACTAAACAGTCGTTTAGATGAATATCAAGCTGGTTTTAGGAAAGGAAGGTCATCTTCAGAACAAATATTTACTTTTTGATCAGTAATTCGCCACAGATTACTTAAGTCAAAGGACATTGTAGTCAAGTTTGTGCATTTCAAAAAGGTTTTTGGTTCTGTTGAGAGACAAGCTATAGATAAAATAACTCGAGAATTTGCCGAAAGTCTAAACTGGCAAATGTAATCCATGAAACACTTACAGATACAATCTGCAAAGTAAAATTTATAGGAGAAATTTCGCAGCCTTTCAAAATAAAACCAGGTGTAAGTCAATGTGACGGCCTCTCCCCAGTTCTTTTTAAGGATACAGGATACTCTTATAAATGGTGGAAAAATCGAATTTTTGTGCCTTTATTAAATTCCATAGTCTTTCCTGATTACGTTGATATATACATTATAGGGGTTCAAATGAAAAATGGCGTATATGTACCAAATTCTAAAGTTACAGTCATGTATGCCTCCACGCCCCGTTTATTTCTGTTACAGAAACCAGTATCATGTCGAAAAGAACAGTGAACTCTCTCTTTCCAACGATTACACGTATGATACGTTGAATATGTTCCTAACAGTGGAGGTTTAAGTGCTAGGTACGTTTGTGGAAGTACATATCCTTTAGGGTACAATAAATACTAATTATGACACACATCAAGAAATTTAATAAAAGGAAATTCTGTGGTAACCAGGTCACAAGCAAAGCAAGTCACACTGTTGAACGTAACCTATGTATCAGTTCTTTAGGGAAGAAACTCCCACACAGCGCGCCTCCTGGTGACTTATTTTTGTGTTAATAATGACGCTGTTTGTAGTGGATTTGGTGTTGTTGATGTGGGCACCTTATCTTCTTTGATAAAAATAAGTGGCGAAATGTAAACAATGTGATGGTTTAGGCTGTCTGGAAATAACAATTATGGACTGGTCTTTAGATGAACTGCACCTTTGAATGATGTTACAGCAATGAGAAAAGCTGTATGGGCCACCTACTTTCATAAGTTATCTACAGATGGCCACCCTGTTCATGGACTTTGCCCTAAAGGAGCAGATTCTTGCTGTGGTTAGCAAAAAGAAAATAAAATGGTCAGGTATACCATCATAATCATGCTCTTCCTGCACCTGTTATTATTGAAATTAAAATAATTTTTAAAGACTTGAGTGACCCTGATTTGCTTAGTAAATCTGTTCATGGGGGCAATCAGAATACAAACGAAAGTTTCAACAAAAGATTACCCAGTAAAGTTTTTGAAGGACTAAATACAATAAAAGTCGCAGTGATATGTTTCAATGATGGAGTGTTAGGAAGGTTTGAAGTCTTAAGAAATTTAGCCATAAAATGTGGGGGTAATATGGAAGATCAATTGCTTGTGTGTGACGGACAACTGGTGCATGATGCTGAAAGATTCGCTCTTCAAGCTACCAAAGAAGGAAAAAGTGCTAAAAGGAATGCCGAGAGGAAGCTTGAATATGAAGAAATGCTACAGAATGAAGACTATGTTTCAGGAATGTTCTGAGGTACAGTTTAATTCGACTCATATCTTCATTCGCAATTCCTCGCAAGTTTGTATATTTCAGAATTCAGGTACAAATATTTCCTAAAGTTTATAAAGCATTGCTCTAATTTTTTTATCTAACTTGCAATAGTTCACCCCTATGTAGTAGACCTAAGCTTTATTGCAGAATCAACTAAATTATAGAAAAAATGACATATTTATTAGGAACAATATTGTAAAAATTAAAATCCGAATCCTGCCTCGGGCGTGGATGTGTGTGATGTCCTTAGGTTAGTTAGGTTTGATTAGTTTTAAGTTCTAGGCGACTGATGACCTCAGAAGTTAAGTCGCATAGTGCTCAGAGCCATTTGAACCATTTTGTAAAAATTAAAATGTAAGATGTGATATTTTTTATCCTTGTAATACACATAAAAGGTGGAATTAAATAGTTCTAGCACCTCAGCCATCATGTCATGCATATCTGTTTAAAATTTGGTCTCCTTCTAATGTAGAACATCGGATTAAATGTTACCTCAATTTGATGAATCATTTTCGAAAAAAGTACATCAATTTCTTTCGTAATTTTTTTAATAACCCTAAGCAGGACCAAATATTTTCAAAATACTTATAATTTGTTTATAAAATGTACTGCATTGCCTGATATCAACGAAAAATCTGTAAAACATATACATTATAAACAGTGCCTGAAAGTAATAGGTGTTGATTTTTATATAATATTGATCTGGAAAAGTACCCTGTATCCTTAACAGTGTGTTAGAGAAGATACTGAGAATCTGGACGAAACACTTATTGAACTTATTGAACCCAGCATCTCGCCTATAAGGTTGGGAAGAGAAAGCAAAAAGATTGAAATCAACTGTGTTGCATTTACAGATGATTTTGCTATACGTTCCGAAAATGTGGCATCTTCTCCAGGGAGAAATAGCGAACAAAACTCGTTTAAGCATTTCTGTTGAAAAAATGCTCTAATACTCCTGAAAACAGGTATTGGCCAAATAGAGAGGGTAAAAATTTCAAATATCTAGGGGGGCCAATCCAAGAAAATGCTTTGGAAAAATCTACAACAGAGGGAAGATTGCATGGAATGGGGAGAACATATGGTATCACCAAAGTCGCCTACAAAGTGGCTACCGAAAAATGCAAAAATAAGGCATTGCAACACAGTAGTGAAACCAGAATGCCTACATGCAAGCGAATTCCTGACATATACTATAATTTACATAAATTAGAAGTACTAAAAAGATGGAATTATAAGGAAAATACTAGGACCACAAAACACAGTAGAGGGTTGTAAATTACGAAGTACTGCTGAAATATACCGAAATATAGAAAATATTTCAAATGTAATGAGAAAAAGAAGGCTAATTTTTTTGGGCTTTATTTCGAATGTAATACAGTAGATTAACTAAAGAGATTTTCAAATATTTGTGGGGTAGGAAGTCCACAACAGTCTGGATCAACGGATTTAGAAAGAAACAATATTTATTTATTTAATCGTATGGATAGGGCCCCCCGACGGTCAGGCCGTTCGCCGGGTGCCTGTCTTTGAATTTGACGCCACTTCGGCGACCTGCAGTCGATGAGGATGATAGCATGATGATGAGGACAGCACAACACCCAGTCCCTGGGAGGAGAAAATTCCCCGACCCAGCCGGTAATCGAACCCGGGCACGCTATGTCTAAAACCGATGGCGTTAATTCGCTAGCGATTCCGTAGAGGGCTCCAGACGTCTCTTGTCAGCAGTCTTAAATGGACAGAACTGCCTTGGTACTGAAAGGCAAGCAACTTGTATCACGCAGATACAGCGGAAATTGCTCTCGGAGGAAACTTGTAAAGTTTTGATTTGAGCCTTTGAAATAAAATTTTTTACACAAATTCCCTAAAATTTCCTTCACTGGCTGCCGCCTTGTACAAATGAAGAACTAACTCTATATTGATAGATATTCAGCGATCACAGGCCCTGCAGGCCACGCGCGGCGTCCAAAAACTGCCTCCACTCCTTTCTACACTCCTGGAAATGGAAAAAAGAACACATTGACACCGGTGTGTCAGACCCACCATACTTGCTCCGGACACTGCGAGAGGGCTGTACAAGCAATGATCACACGCACGGCACAGCGGACACACCAGGAACCGCGGTGTTGGCCGTCGAATGGCGCTAGCTGCGCAGCATTTGTGCACCGCCGCCGTCAGTGTCAGCCAGTTTGCCGTGGCATACGGAGCTCCATCGCAGTCTTTAACACTGGTAGCATGCCGCGACAGCTTGCACGTGAACCGTATGGGCAGTTGACGGACTTTGAGCGAGGGCGTATAGTGGGCATGCGGGAGGCCGGGTGGACGTACCGCCGAATTGCTCAACACGTGGGGCGTGAGGTCTCCACAGTACATCGATGTTGTCGCCAGTGGTCGGCGGAAGGTGCACGTGCCCGTCGACCTGGGACCGGACCGCAGCGACGCACGGATGCACGCCAAGACCGTAGGATCCTACGCAGTGCCGTAGGGGACCGCACCGCCACTTCCCAGCAAATTAGAGACACTGTTGCTCCTGGGGTATCGGCGAGGACCATTCGCAACCGTCTCCATGAAGCTGGGCTACGGTCCCGCACACCGTTAGGCCGTCTTCCGCTCACGCCCCAACATCGTGCAGCCCGCCTCCAGTGGTGTCGCGACAGGCGTGAATGGAGGGACGAATGGAGACGTGTCGTCATCAGCGATGAGAGTCGCTTCTGCCTTGGTGCCAATGATGGTCGTATGCGTGTTTGGCGGGACTGCATACGACCGAGGCACACAGGGCCAACACCCGGCATCATGGTGAGGGGAGCGATCTCCTACACTGGCCGTACACCACTGGTGATCGTCGAGGGGACACTGAATAGTGCACGGTACATCCAAACCGTCATCGAACCCATCGTTCTACCATTCCTAGACCGGCAAGGGAACTTGCTGTTCCAACAGGACAATGCACGTCCGCATGTATCCCGTGCCACCCAACGTGCTCTAGAAGGTGTAAGTCAACTACCCTGGCCAGCAAGATCTCCGGATCTGTGCCCCATTGAGCATGTTTGGGACTGGATGAAGCGTCGTCTCACGCGGTCTGCACGTCCAGCACGAACGCTGGTCCAACTGAGGCGCCAGGTGGAAATGGCATGGCAAGCCGTTCCACAGGACTACATCCAGCATCTCTACGATCGTCTCCATGGGAGAATAGCAGCCTCCATTGCTGCGAAAGGTGGATATACATTGTACTAGTGCCGACATTGTGCATGCTGTGTTGCCTGTGTCTATGTGCCTGTGGTTCTGTCAGTGTGATCATGTGATGTATCTGACCCCAGGAATGTGTCAATAAAGTTTCCCCTTCCTGGGACAATGAATTCACGGTGTTCTTATTTCAATTTCCAGGAGTGTATTTTGTGCCCGGTTCCTCCAGGTGTTTTCAATTCCCAGGGCTGCAAGGTCCTTCACCAGGCCGTCCATACAGCGTTGCCTTGATCGTCAAATGGGGCGTTTGGTGTTTGGTTTCTCTAGCGACATCTTCATCTGTCTTCGATCTGGCACACGGGCTACATGACCCACCCATTGTATTCTTTTGCTCTTTATCTTCTGTAGGATAGTTGGTAGTCGCTTCAGAAGGTAGATTTCCTCGTTTTTCCTCCTCCTATATTCTCCGTTATTTAAAAGTGGTCCCCATATCTTCGTCATGGCTCTTCCTTCAAATATTAACAATTTTTCCTTTTCTTCATTCTACACTACTGGCCATTAAAATTGCTTCACCCAGTAGAAATGCAGATGACAAACGGGTATTCATTGAACAAATATATTATACTAGAACTGACATGTGATTGCATTTTCACTCAATTTGGGTGCATAGATCCTGAGAAATCAGTAGCCAGAACAACCACCTCTGGCCGTAATAACGGCCTTGATACGCCTGAGCATTGAGTCAAACAGAGCGTGGATGGCGTGTACAGGTACAGCTGCCCACGCAGCTTCAACACGATACCACAGCTCATCAAGAGTAGTGACTGGCGTATTGTGACGAGCCAGTTGCTCGGCCACCGTTGACCACACGTTTTCAACTGATGAGAAATCTGGAGAATGTGCTGGCCAGGGCAGCAGTCGAACATTTTCTGTATCCAGAAAGGCCCATACAGGACCTGCAATATGCGGTCGTGCATTATCCTGCTGAAATGTAGGATTTCGCAGGGATCGAATGAAGGGTAGAGCCACGGGTCGTAAAACATCTGTTCAAAGTGCCGTCAATGCGAACCAGACGTAATCGAGACGTGTAACCAACGGCACCCCATACCATCACGCCAGGTGATACGCCAGTATTGCGATGACGAATACACGCTTCCAATGTGCGTTCACCTCGATGTCGCCAAACACGGATGCGAACATCGTGATGCTGTAAACAGAACCTGGATTAATCCGAAAAAATAACGTTTTTTCCATTCGTGCACCCACGTTCGGCGTCGAGTACACTATCACAGGTGCTCCTGTTTGTGATGCAGCGTCAAGGGAAACCGCAGCCATGGTCTACGAGCTGATAGTCCAAGCTGTTGGAAACGTCGTCGAACTGTTGGTGCAGATGGTTGTTGTCTTGCAAACGTCCCCATCTGTTGACTCTGGGATCGAGACGTGGCTGCACGATCCGTTGCAGCCATGCGGATAAGATGCCTGTCATATCGACTGCTAGTGATACGAGGCCGTTGAGATCCAGCACGGCGTTCCGTATTTACCCTCCTGAACCCACCGATTCCATATTCTGCTAACAGTCATTGGATCTCGACCAACGCGAACAGCACTGTCGCGACACGATAAACCGCAATCGCGATAGGCTACAATCCGACCTTTATGAAAGTCGCAAACGTGATGGTACGCATTTCTCCTCCTTACACGAGGCATCACAACAACGTTTCACCAGGCAACGCCGGTCAACTGCTGTTTGTGTATGAGAAATCGGTTGGAAACTTTCCTCGTGTCAGCACGCTGTAGGTGTCGCCACCGGCGCCAACCTTGTGTGAATGCCCTGAAAAGCTAATCATTTGCATATCACAGCATCTTCTTCCTGTTGGTTAAATTTCGCACCTGTAGCACGTCATCTTCGTTGTGTAGCAATTTTAATGGACAGTAGTGTAATTCTATATAAGAAATTCTATATAAGAAATTTTGTTCTATCGAGTTGTTAACAAGTAGTGATTGTATCACTGACCAGCGTCGTTACTAACTCCATCGCGGCTTGACCTGTTGATTTAAAGTGGAGGCCGGCTGCGATTTGTGTCGTGCTCAGCGTCGAAGCAGCAACATTGAAACCCGAACACGAGGAGACCGATCCAGTACACTGGAATTCCACGATGGCGGTCCTCAGCGGGGAGCAACGATACTGATGGCCTGTCTGGGCGTAAGAGTCGCATCTATTGGCGTTCCTGCTGTCGGCAACCGGAGTTCCAATTACGTCGGCAATTAGTTTTCTGGAAGCCGTCGTTTACTTTCAAAGTTCGGTGCTCGCTGTTTTAAAACTGCAGGCCCAGCGTTAGCGGAACGACTCAGCGGAATCCACTGAAATAGCAAAACATCTGCGTAAGTGTTCCAGAAGCCATTGATGCCTGTCTTTGTCTGGTGGAGCGAAATGTTACGTTTTACACGTTTTTCTTCTTGTCACGGATGTTGGACAACAATAACGAGTGTCCACACGATTTGGCATAATGGCATCACTTTACACCACGCAATCGTACCCCGGCTTGTACAAGTCGGCCTTAAAGCTTGTTTTCCGTATTGTGTTATTCCTAAAGCCGATCTGCCACCGATTACACGCTATTGTCTTATATTATTACTTATTACATGGGCATCAGAGACATTTATATGATAGTTTATCTTCGTCACACCTCGTTCCGTCTGTCTTGGTAAACCACAATTGGGTCACCTTGTAATAAAAAATAATTTTATATGTAAAGATAAGGTATCTCAAAGTCATTGCATTAACTTCTGTATTCACAAAATAAATAGTTGTTCAACGGATACCGTTCCATATCACAGTGGTAAACTATGACCATCAGACCAAAGGGAGGGGGAGACGAGTTTTTGCGTTATGACCGACAATTATCTAACTACCCCCTCTGTGCTCTTATCCCTATCTGAGATAATTTACCTTCTTTTTAATATTTTTTTAAACATTCTATTATTCTTTTCTTACTTCTATCGTTGGCCATGAGACGGAGGTTTCCCAATTCTGAAAACTGCTGTCGTGAATCCAAACGTAGATTTAACATGTTTATTGATAAAACAGATTTTTCTCATATTCACAAAAATAATTTAGACACAATTTTTGCACAAATATCCACAATAAAACAATTTGCTAAGTCCCAACCTGGACTTTAATTGGTGTCCTAAACTAAATTTACTTGTGTCACACTGTTGGGACGCGGTGGACATGAATGGCAGAAAAATAATAAAAATTCCATCATCATTCTTCGCACATTACTATCCAGAGCACTATTTTTACTACTCACTACCTTTTAAACACTACTGAGTGTCAGAGTAAACAAATGACAGTACCAGATGCTGGCACTGTAGCACCTAGTAGGATTGAGCTTCGCACATTCTTTAAAAAATGATAGAAGTTATTTTAGCTAATTTATTTAAATGCCGTACTGAAACTTCACTACTGTGGCATAAGATCATTAAAAAGATTCAACACAACCTATCACATTCGCAACTCATAACTGAACACCAACTTTAATCTGAAAATAATCAAATATACTCGGCATTTGTATTTCTCTCGTAAAGCTTATAACTGTTCAGTAGAGGTGAAACGAGTTACCATAGGTTTGGAATAATCTTCATCTATCTGACTAATAATACAGTCCCTAAACAGAATCGTAATTTTTGAAGAAAAATCAGAAATGCGCATAATCTATCACTTTTTATGAAGTATGATTTATATTCCCATTTATTCTGCCAAGACGTAAGCTTTTGTTCTCCCCACTATGTTAGCCAGAACACACATGGTCAAGCTCGTGGTATAAAAACCTATCAAAAAGAAAATCCATCTAAAAACACACTAAAAACACACATCAAAAAAGTATTGCATCACCTCAGTTGCGAGAGTTCCGGAACCTGTACAGAAAATCTGAATAGAGATCAACACAAACATCATTTCCACCGTTTTTATTGCTCATCAAAACCACACATTGCATTTTGTACCACCACACAGTGAGACCTTCAGAGGAGGTGGTCCAGATTGTTGTACACACCAGTAATACCCAGTAGCACGTCATCTTGGATTGATGCATGTCAGTATTCGTCATGGAAAACTATCCACAAGTTCAACAAGGCACTCTTGGTCCAGATTGTCCATCTCCTCAATGGCGATTAAGCGTATATTTCTCAGAGTGGTTGGTGGGTAACGTCGTCCATAAAGAGCCCTTTTCGATCTACACCAGGCATGTTCGATAGCGTTCATGCCTGGAGAATATGCTGGCCACTTTAGTCGAGTGATGTAGTTATCCTGAAGGAATTCACAACATGTGCACGATGGGGGCGCAAATTGACATCGATGAAGACGAATGCCTCGCCAATGTGCTGCCGATAGGGTTGCACCATCGGCTGGAGGATGGCATTCACGTATCATACAGCCGGTCCGGCGCCTTCCATGACCACAATCGGCGTTCGTCAGCCCCACATAAGGCCTCCCTGAACATCAGGGAACCTTCACTTCGGTGCACTCGCTGGACAGTTTGTTTAAGCCATTCAGCTTGACCGGGTTGCCTCCAATTATGTCTTCGACGATTGTCTGGTTGAAGGCATATGCGACACTCATCGGTGAAGAGAATGTGATGCCAATCCTGAGCTGTCCATTGGGCATGTTGTTGGACCCATCTGCACCGCGCTGCATGGGGTTGTGGTTGCAAAAATGGACCTCGCCATGGTCGTCGGGAGTGAAGTTGTGCATCATGCAGCCTATTGCCCACAGTTTGAGTCGTAACACGACGTCCAGTGGCTGCACGAAAAGTATCACTCAACATTGTGGCATTGCTGTCAGGGTTCCTCCGAGCCATAATCCAGAGGCAGCGGTCATCCACTGCAGTAGCAGCCGTTGGGCGGTCTGAGTGAGGCATGTCATCGCCAGTTCCCGTCTCTCCCTATCTCCTCCATGTCCGAAAAACATCAGTTTGGTTAATTCCGAGACGCTTGGCCACTCCCCTTGTTAAGAGCCCTTCCTGGCATAAAGTACCAATGCGGACGCGATCGAATCGAATATTGACCGTCTAATCCTGGTTCAACTACAGGTAACACGAGCCGTATACATCCTTCCTGGTGAAATGACGAACTGATCGGCTGTCGGACCCCTCCGGCTATTAGGCGCTGCTCATGCATGGTTCTTTACATCTTTGGGTGTGTTTATTGACACCTCTGAACAGTCAAAGGGACTGTGTCTGTGATACAAAATCCACAGTCAACGTCTATCTTCAGGAGTTCTGAGAACCAGGGTGATGCAAAACTTTTTTTGATGTGTGTATACAAAGTCACTTGCATTACTCACCCACTTCATGACACAGAATGCACAATTATAGTCAACAAGCATTTTAATGAGCACCAACTACAGTGAATCGTGTCTATTGTACTTGGCGCGAAGTGTACAAATCCTGGCTCCACAGACAGAATTACGTCTAAATATAAATGACATTTCTTCAAAATTATTCCATTGGACCCTGAGCTCAGTTTACATTTAATTTAGCGGGTAATTCCGCTTTATCTCAAATAATATCAAAGTTCAACGTTCGTTTCAACCACTTGCTGTGGTACGTCGAGCAACACCACACTATACAGGGAACTCAAAAATATCGAACTTTTCCCTCATTCGTTACAACCACTTGCTGTGGTACGTTGAGCAACACCACACTACAAATAAAACTCCAAAAATATGAATATTTTCCCTGAATCACTGCTTTGACAAAGTTTCCACACGTTTAATGCACATTTTAAACGGATAACGAAGCTAAAAATCTCACATTATAACCACGAACGCTGAAAAAAATAAGCATAGTAAATATTGTTAATTTCGATTAAAAACCAAATAAACATATAACAGAATGGAACATTTCTACTTATTGAACATTCAGCTTAATTAATTAATTAATTAATTTGTTTATTTATTTATTTTTGAGTCCTCAGTCTTCTGACCGGTTTGATGCGGCCTGCCACGAATCCCTCTCGTGTGCCAACCTCTTTATCTCAGAGTAGCACTTCCTCAATTATTTGCTGGATGTATTCTAATCTCTTTCCTCTATAGTTTTCTCCCTCTAAAGATCCCTCTACTACCATGGAGGTCATTACCTGATGCCTTAACAGATGCCGTATCATCTTGTCTCTTCTCCTTATCAGTGTTTAGACACGTCCTTTCCTCTTCATTCCTTACCGTATCAGTCCACCTAATTTTCAACATTCGTCTGCAGCACCACATCTCAAATGCTTCGAATCTTTCTGTTGCTCCAAACGCACATTACATTCTCAGAAATTTCTTTTTTAAGTTAAGGCCTACGCTTGATACTAGTAGACATCCCTTGCCAGGAAATGTCCTCTTCGCCATTGCTAGTCTGCTTTCAATGTCCTCCTTGCTCCGTCCGTCACGGGATATTTTGCACCCTAGATAGCAGAATTCCTTAACTGCATCTACTTTGTGACCATCAATCCTGATGTTAAGTTTCTCGCTCTTCCCATTTCCGTTTGCTTCTTTCTTCGGTTTAATCTCAATCCATATTTCGTATTCATTAGACTGTTCATTCATTTCAGCAGATCATGTAATACTTCTTCACTTTCACTCAGGAGAGCAATGTCATCAATGAATCGTATCATTGATATCCTTTCAGCTTGAATTTTAATTCCACTCCTGAATCTTTCTTTTATTTGCATCACTGCTTGTTCGACGTATAGATTGAACAGTAGGGGCGAGAGACTACACCCTATCTTACACCTTTTTTTAATACGAACACTTCGTTCTTGCTCTTCCATTTTTAATATTTCCTCTTAGCTCTTGTGCATATTGTATATTACCCGTCTCTCCCTATAGCTTACCACCATTTTTCTCAGAATTTCCAAATTTTTGCACCATTTTACATTGCCGAACCATTTTTTCCATCTAAACAAATCCTATGAACATGGCTTGATTTTTCTCTAGCCTTGCTTGCATTATCCACCGGAACGTCAGAGTTGCCTTTCTGGTGCCTTTTCCTTTCCTAAACACCAACTGATCGCCATCTATTACATCCTCAATTTTCTTTTCTATTCTTCTGTACATTCTACTGTCAGCAACTTGGATGCATGAACTGTTAAACTGATTCTGCGATAATTCTCGCAATTGTCAGCTCTTGCAATTTGGCGAATTGTGTGTTGAAATGTGTGTGAATTTCTAGGGGACTAAACTGCTGACATCATCGGTCCCTAGACTAACTTATGATAAGAACAACACACACACCCATGTCAGTGGCAGTACTCGGACCTCCGGCGGGGCGAGGGGGGGGGGGGGGGGCGCAACCCGTGACATGGCGCTGCAGAGATGTGTGGCTTAGTTTACCCTCACACAAAGATGCTAGGCTGAGCGCCTGCACTACGTTAAGTTAACAAGCCCTAACTAGCTAAACGATCAAAATTATGAAAATTATACCATCATCTGATGTCTCCCTGTGACCGGTGACTTCAAACATGTTTCTAACCTGAACGAAATGATTTAGCCCAGTTCGCCACAGTATTGTCGTACCAAACCTACATCCGGCGTGGAGAGGACTGCACACATCAGTTCGCAGTGGCAGAGTGACAAACAAGGCGAACTGGCTGCCAACGCACCCCTCGCTCAAAAACTGAGTCGAAGGATAGCCCTCACTGGCTGACCTCCATGACTCCCTCTAGGCTATCGACACAGCCCGAAGCGTCTGCTAGCCTCTTTGCTCAAACTTTCCTTCTTCTCTGTGCTTGTAAACAACGTATTCTACACATCTTTGGCTAGTCGTCCTCTAGTCTCCAGAAACACTTTCTTTCATTCATACAACTTCCAGGAAGGCGAGGACGGAATGAAGGAAGTGTGACAAAAGGCATTTCCTTATTTATTGCCCACGGTACTGCGAAGTATTGCTTTGTAGTTGTCATTATGCTACCGAAATTATTATTATACAAAACTCTTTACAAATTTTGAATGGAGCGTACCTCCAGTACCACCTGAATCGTAAGAGACATTCCTTAATAAATGTTCGGTCTCTGTCATTTCACGGCACAGCTGAGGTTAACAGCAAGAGCTGCACTGGAATCCACGAGCGCAACGTCATAAAGTTTAGCGGAAACTGTCTAGGGGGCTGCAGTCCAGTGTTTGAGATTATGCCTCTTTTTCACGTCATTTTATTCCAATATTTCTTACTTTTAACCGAAGCAATACTGAAAAATGACAGAAACCGACTGCTTATTGAAGAATGCCTTTAATAAAAGCTTCTGCTGTTACGCGATTTGATTCCTAAAGTTTATGAGGCTGTGAAATACAACCAACGGAAATTATTCCGCCTTTGTATAAGCCCGAATATTTCTAATTGTCCGATCGCATGGGGCAAAACTTTCTGCAAAGTGAAACTGTTGATTGCATATCTGAATAGCTACTGTGATAGTAAATAAAACTACTAAAAAGTGTATCTATCTGGATTTTAAACAACGTTAGCAGACCATCGATAAATTGGAAACTTCCTTTCTCCGCTTATAACTTTAGATTAGGCCGCATGCCGTTAAGGGATCCTAATCAAAAGTTCATACTTTTGCTTTCCCTAAGATTTTGTTTCGTCGGTGCGGGAAGAAAATATCCTGCAGACCTAAGGTGTACGCTTCGGTATTGTTTCTCAAACGCAAACAATTTCGCAGATTGTCGCACTAAGGCTGCCACGTAATCGTGATTTATTTAGTTTCTAACTGAAGAGAGCTCTTTTACACACATATTCTGCTGAATATATTCGAGCATTTTTGCAGCCTCATTATGGAGACATGGAAAGTCTGCACGATGAAATCAACTTAGATGTCTTCAACAGTTTTAACGTAAAAGGATTTGTCTTTAAAACGGGTTTTACATTGCAGATCCATCAGCTATGTCTACACATGCAGAGGAGATCATGCAACTCAAACGGTCTGGAAAACAGCTCTAAACCATACATAAAATTGGCAGCGCCCTCAAAACGCTTAGAAAACTATCATTGTAATTCTTTCAAGGACACAAAATGTCTTCAGAATTCGCGTTTAGGGAACTCCACTGCGTTTGTCAGAATATCTACCTTCTACAATGCAATTTTCTTTGTAAACGCGTCCCCATAAAATCAGAAATAAGTTTTTTTTCACCTTGCAGTCAAGTGCACTCAAAATGCGAGGTCTAGTACCCTTTACGGATCCATTAATTATCGTTCCTGCTATACTTTTTGCTTCATAAATTTTACAATAGCGAGTTTAAAATCGAAAAATCTTTCCAGACATGCCCCTTCACTTAACCAAAGTACTTTAGAGTTCCATACTCTTCCTTCGTTTCCATCGAAAACTGTTGCAACTTACAGTGGAATACCGGGTGCGGCTTCAGAAATTTTACCATTCGTACCACCAGTTTCTGCAAGTGCTGCGTTCCTCCTAATTTTGCCTAAAATACTTCTTTGTGAACAGAAGAATGAAGCCCGTCCATACACCGTTGTAATTGTTTGCTCTTTCACTGTCAGCTAAATGTTTGAATCCTTCCTGCACGGTGTTGTAATATCGATTCACAGTCAGTTTGTAGTACCAGTCGATTACGCGGTTGTGTGACAGATGCTGAGGATGCTCATAACCTTCTTCTGTCAATCCCTTTCATTTTTAATGGCTTGTGACGAAAGATCGCTTGACCGCCTGTTTTTTCGTGAGAACACCCACTGCACTAGTGAACTTCCTTTATACCACGAACAGGCAAACAGGGCTGACATCTCGATTCTGTCGAAGTGAAGACCAAAGCAAAAACGCCAAACCTCATTTACTAAATGAAATGACGCGCTGTACCGCTTACTTCCGAGAACCACATAAGTTGTTCCATGAGGTTAACACGTGTCTAATGACCCTGCCTCTTCTTCTTGTCACTGTTTACGTCATATGTCTTCTCGCCGATACTGCGGAGATCGTAATCATTTCTTATTTTATAATTCCAAGTAATCTTCAGACTCCTTCAGCAGCACAACGTCTCAAACGCTTCGATTCTCTTCTTCTCACCTTCCTCATCACTTATGAATGCCCTGTAGAATAACTATGTAAAGCGAACCCTGCAATATAATTACGTAAGTGATGCTTGTAAACCATAAATAGCTCCATTGCCAGTACGACCAAATACCAAACATAAAAAAGAAATTTGTAACACTTACTGACCCAACAGACTCGTACCGAATAATAACATAACATACCACGATTTCTACGATAATCACAGAAGCTGAAGAAATGAGTTAGGATTCTTGTCACAGCCGGGACTTGAACCGGGGTCTCCTTGAGTACTCGGCAAGAATGCTCGTCATTACTCCATCACAGCACTATATATAGCATTACTGAAAGGACTACCGAAATTCGATTCCCTCCCCAACACAAACTTCAAGGTTATTGTTAGGATTTCTACTAATTTAGGGCCAGTCTTTTGTATTAATTATTTGGAGCCAGATTATCATTTTTTGAGCAGTCAGATTGCGTTGCGTCAGGATATTGTGGGTCAGTGTTGACATGATAAAGAATAAGTAAACAGAAAGTAGGCTCAGTACGTTAAGTTTCATTCAGCAGTTTAATCAGGTTCACTTACATTCAATTTCATTCAACAGTTTAAGAAGATTGGGTAAGCAGTCAGCAGTTTCAGTAAAAATTAAATTAAGAAGTTTCAATATGGGAATGGGAAAGCCATGTGGCTAGAGAAATGATGCAAACGCCAGATATAGCATCGGTGAATGCCCACCATTTTCTGATCCTGAAAACTGCCCTATCTTTAGGAAAGGGCTCACTTAGAGGTAATATGAAAGTCATCCCAGTTTTATCGTATCTCTACAATACGTGGCATGATATGTAGGAAATGTACTGATGTGCTAACTTCCGTACATCTCTCGTCTGAAAATGTGATTGTCATACTGACACGATGCGTATTTGCAAAGAACCCAACTCCCTTTGTAACCATGATTCTGAACCGTTTTTTATAGTGTTACATACACTTGTTAAACTTTTCTGCATTTGAAATTTGTATAGGGATTATGTTCAGATTGATAATCATGCCATTTTTTCCTGCTAACAAAATCAACCAACAGGGCTAATATTACTTACGGTGCGACATTGATATTTAACGAGATGTGTATAAATTTATGGATGGTATTTTATGGTATTACAGCCAATGGTTGCCACATTGTTACTGGATGACGTTAAGTTAGGCTTAATGAGCGAAAATTTCCTACTATTAAGATCTATAAGGGCGTTCGCAGACGACTTCATTGTTTGTAGGAAGAGTGCAATAAAATGGTTCAAATGGCTCTAAGCACTATGGGACAACTACTTAAACCTAACTAACCTAAGGACATCACACACATCCATGCCCGAGGCAGGATTCGAACCTGCGACCGTAGCAGCAACACGGTCCCAGACTGAAGAGTGCAATCCCTTAAGACTGTAGCAAAATGTAGGAACATCAGTGCGTGATCGATGGTTGGTGTGGGGACTAACAGTTGACCCTGAACATAGAAAAATCTAATACAGTGAAAATAAATGAACAAAAAGATTCATTAGTGCTCGATTACACTATTTGACAGGAGATAGTAACAGCCGTAAGACGCCTAGAAAACTTGAGTGGAATGATTACGTGACACCAATCGTAAGAAAATCAGATACCAGGCAGAGACTCACTGGAACAGTCTTAAGGAAGTATAATTCATCCACGAAAGAAGCGGTCAAAAAAAAAAGTGGCTTACCAAACTCTTCAAAAAATAAGGCTTGCGTATTGCTCATCAGTCTGCTACCATTATCATGTAAGATTAAACGAAAAGATGAAAAAATATCCAACAAAGAGCAGCCCACTTCGACTAGGGTTCGTTTAGGCAGTGCAAGAGTGAAACGTAGATGCTCAAGAAACTCCAGTGGGAAACGCTACAAGAGGAACTTCGTGCATCACGATGGACTTTACTACTGAAATTCCGAGATCGTAAGATCCAAGGAGATTCTGGCAACATATTATTTCCTCTCGCACGTGTCACTCAAAATGACCGCGACGCATGACGAGGAAGTTTGAGGGGCTAGAGTTGACACGAACGTTTGTGGTAAACACTGATCCGCCGGCCGGTGTGGCCGAGCGGTTCTAGGCGCTTCAGTCTGGAACCGCACGACCGCTACGGTCGCAGGTTCGAATCCTGCCTCGGGCATGGATGTGTGTGATGTCCTTAGGTTAGTTAGGGGACTGATCAGCTCAGATGTTAACTCCAGAGTTCTCAGAGCCATTTGAACCATTTTTAAACACTGATCCCCAGAATCATTCGCAAATGGGAATTAAGAAAGTCCCCACCTCCACACCGCAATGTGGCCTGCAGAGTATAGATGATGATGTAGACGTTGACTAAGTACCGATAAGAGGTCATTTTTTTAAAGAAATACTTTGGTTGTTTCAAATTTCATGGCATTGCATGACCAAGATCTACACTGATACGACAAAAGTCATGGTATAGCGATATGCAAACACAAAGATGGCTATAGTATCGCGTACACAAGGTATAGGAGGGCAGGACATTGGCGGAGCTGTCATTTGTTCTCAGGTGATTCACGTGAAATGGTTTTTTATGTGATTCTAGACGCAGGACTTCAATTAACAGACTTTGAAACCGACATGGTAGTTCGATCTAGATTCATGGGACATTCCATTTCGGAAATGGTTAGGGAATTCAATATTACAGTCCACAGTCCACAGTGACAATAGTGGGTAGAGAATACCTTAATTTCATGCATTTCCTCATCATAAGTCCGCAGCTCGTGGTCGTGTGGTAGCGTTCTCGCTTCCCACGCCCGGGTTCCCGGGTTCGATTCCCGGCGGGGTCAGGGATTTTCTCTGCCTCGTGATGACTGGGTGTTGTGTGATGTCCTTAGGTTAGTTAGGTTTAAGTAGTTCTAAGTTCAAGGGGACTGGTGACCATAGATGTTAAGTCCAATAGTGCTCAGAGCTATTTTAACCATTTGAGACTCATCAACGACCGTGAACAGCATACTAACAGACGGGCTACACTGCGTAGAAATCAATGTCTGACGTATTACGAACGTGGCGAAATTTGACGTTAATGGACTATGGCAGAAGACGACCGAAAAAATGGTTCAAATGGCTCTGAGCACTATGGAACTTAACTTCTAAGGTCATCAGTCCCCTAGAACTTAGAACTACTTAAACCTAACTAACCTAAGGACATCACACACATCCATGCCCGAGGCAGGATTCGAACCTGCGACCGTAGCGGCCACGCGGTTCCAGACTGTAGCGCCTTTAACCGCTTGGCCACCACGACAAGACGACCGATTCTAGTGACTTTGCTAACAGTATGCTAATGCATTTAGTGCCTCTGCTGGGCTCGTCTCCATACCGGTGGGACTCCGGATGATTGGAAAGCCGTTACCTGGTCGGATGCGTCCCGATTTCAGTTGCTAAAAGCTGATGGTAGGGTTTGGGTGTGGCGCAGAGCCCACGAAGCTATGGGCCCAAGGTGTCAACAAGGCACTCTGCAAGTTGATGGTCCCTACATAACGATGCGAGCTGTGTTTACACGAAATAGTCCACCCGAACCGCTCATTGACTGGAAATGGTTATGTTCGGCTGCTTGGAGACCATTTGCAGCTCTTCACGGACTTCATGTTCCCAAAAAATGACGGAATATTTATAGATATCAATGCGCCATGTCACCGGGTCACAATTCGTCGCGACTGGTTTGAGGAATATTATGGAAAATTCGAGCGAATAATCTTGCCACTCAGATCACCCGACATGAATCGCTTCGAACGTCTAAGGCACATAATAGAAAGGTTATCCTGCACCAGCAACACTGCCGCAATTATAGACGGCTATAGAGGCAGCCTGGCTCCATATTTCTGCAGGGGACTTCGAACGACTTACTGGCTCGGTGCCACGTCAACTTGCTGCACAACTTTGGACAAAAGGAGGGCCGACACGATATTAAAAGATACCCCATGACTTTTTTCACATCAGTGTAACTTACTGCTGGACCAAATGAAGTGTAAAATAGTCTTTGCGTGACAACATAGGGCGTTAGCTAACCAGGAATTTTATCGAACGCATTCGCACCTTGTTCCATGAAGATGACTGTTTACCAGCAGCAGGAATGACTCGTAAGAATCAACAAATGAAACAATAATGAATAATAATATAGACATCAGTATCTCGACTTCGAAGAGTTTCATCCAGTACGTTCAACATACGGAGGTTTATGAGTGGGTATTTTGAAGCTTGTGCCCCGCTGCCTCGAAGAGAGTAAGCAGAAGAAGAAAGGTAACGAGAAACTGCAAACTTACTCATGAGTCGCTAAACGATCTCTGCATACACAATGTGCTTTTAAATCATTCTGCTTTTCATAATTAGGATGATTTTTTGCAATTAAGCCTCAGAAATAGTTATAATGTGTTAACATGTCCCAACTGGTCGAATGAGATGTGTTGCAATACATAATGTTTCATGACATTTTGACCTGTTAAATCGTGACATTTATTGTACAGTTACCACTATTTATGTATTTGACTTCTAGGTTTCAACGTAATTTTCTTCGTAAATTGAGAACTTTGTACCTCTGACTTCCCACGCCAGATGGCGTTTACTGTGCTATAACAAATTCTGTTATATTTCATGTCTTTTTTTGTATATTTTTCTTTTTTACTAGTCCTGTAATCTGACACCTTATAATTTTACCTGTTGATGTTTATTCTTGCATGTTTTTTAAGTTGTTTTGAAAATAACGCGCCAGGGTATGTTGGCAAGATGTGCATTTCCCCCCTCCTTTTTGCTATGCGTTTTTAATGTATAATTTTAAATTTGAAATATCCAGTTAATGATTTGCAAGTGCACATTTGGTATTTTGTGGTAATCTCTTGCCAAATGAAGTAGTGTTAAATCTTCAGCTGACACATGTCACATAGAGGGCGTTCCAAGCCCCGGTCACACCGAGGTCTGCTGTATAGGTGAATGTAAACAGCGGCTTCAGTGATTTTGATCGTTTCATAGCTTCTGTTACTGATAATAACTAGACACCAGTGCCTACGAGCTTTAATTTGTACGCTAAAGGTATGTTCTTGCCAACACCTGGTTTATACTCAGGTGTATTTGTGGTCTTTTATTCCATATTCACTGATCGCTATGTGAAATTTTTAACTTCCAACACTGAAGATGATCATTATGTAATCGAAAATCGATTTTGCTGTTAATAAATCCTCAAAATTACGGTCTACGCTGACCTTCCTTCTAATTGTAACTGCAAATGCTACAGACGGATAACTACTAGCTCGAGAGCGAAAAGTCAATAAGTATGAACGATACTTATCGGGTGAGTGGTGAACGCGTATTTGGCTATTTGGTTATTTGGCGAGTGACCAGAGACATAAAGTATGTTAATGGAGTACTCATAGTAGGAACGCGGATGTTAAAAGGTAAACTCACCATCATCGCAACGAATCCATTTATAATTCGGAATTTGCCG
Source organism: Schistocerca cancellata (assembly GCF_023864275.1). Taxonomy (NCBI): domain Eukaryota; kingdom Metazoa; phylum Arthropoda; class Insecta; order Orthoptera; family Acrididae; genus Schistocerca; species Schistocerca cancellata. The sequence goes on along the minus strand of NC_064631.1, from coordinate 183,787,241 downwards.
TTTCTATTCTAAGGATAGTTTCCTTTTTTCAGTTGGTAATTTTCGTATTCATCGTTACTGTGAAACGTCGATAGTATGCGTGTGCCGACCGCTGTGGCCGAGCGGTTCTAGGCGCTTCAGTTTGGAACCGCGTGACCGCTACGGTCGCAGGTTCGAATCCTGCCTAGGGCATGGTTGTGTGTGATGTCCTTACGTTAGTTAGGTTTACTAAGTTCTAGGGGACTGATGACCTCAGATGTTAAGTCCCATAGTGCTCACAGCCATTTGAAGTATGTGTGTGCTCCGTACAACGTCTTGAAATGAAGTTAAATTCTTACGCGCTACACTTCGTGTGTAACGTCAGTTTTACGGTCGCCATTGTATCAGCTTTTACATCAGGCTTCACTGGATGGTAGTACTTGAGGAAGACCGTGTAAAATTTTTGAAATTTTTGAAAACATAGTCAGTGATCTTAAAATTTGTTAAAATTAAAATTTAAAGCAGCCTTGATCGCATTTTTTTTTTTATTGGAGTGAGTGACCGGTTTAAACTCTTTCATAGTCATCTTCAGACTCCAGAGCGGTGGATGGACACTGCCGGATGAGTTACACGAGCGTCGAGGGTCGACGGAACTCACCCAGCAGTGTCCATCCACCGCTCTGGAGTTTGAAGATCACTCTACGAAAGAATCGAAACTGGTCACTCACTCAAATAAAAAAATTGCGATCAAGACTGTTTTAAAATTTAATTTTAAGACCATGTGTTCAGCGTATACATGTCAAGGCACCTACTCATTAAACCGCTAAGTCTCGTTATAGTACCTCCTCAGATGCATTGTGGTGCAGAATGAACACCGATCCATTCAGTATGCAAAATTCAAATGTTCTTTGGTACTATCGCGCACCTAACTCGCGTGGTATGTGCTTTAACTAGATTGCCCGAGCCGCCTGCCCAAACACGTGTTGCTCGCTGTCTCACGTTGCAACGGATTTTGCAACAAGCCTGAAAAATCCGGTAATGGCGTTACTGGTAATTACTGAAATGGAACCATTTTACAGGTAACTGCCGCTGGACGTTTAAATGAAATTTTACAGTTCGTTTAAGTGATTCTACATGGTCTGACGAGCACGTGAAAGAGCAGTTCTATTTACGATACAAAATGGAACGCCTGTGAAATAAATTTCTTCACTCTTCATGACTTCGTGATGCGTGGTACAATATTTCTCTATCCACAACTAAGCTACATTTTATGTACATTTGAACGGTAAGCACAAATATTTGTAATATGCACTTACTAACGTTCCAACTCTCTATACGTAGCCCTCACAGTCATTAACGTAATAGAAACAGGAAACAAATCTTTCGATCATCTGCGTTCTTTTAAATAGCAAAAATACGAGCCTGTTATTTATGTTCATGTCGAAAACTTATCTCTCCACCATATGCTGAATAGAGCAGCAAATGAGGGAAACTAGAAAAAACAATCTCTTTTCTGGCTCGCTGGCAAAAAATGGGCGCTCACGACGTCGAAAGATACTTCGGAGATGTAGAGGAATTCGTGCTTCTAGTTAAAAAGAAATTAGTATTTCGCAGCATCAACGGATCTTAAATAAGTGTCCTAAAATCTGCAAACAACGATCTTTATCATTTATCTCTGTATCATTATTTGTATATTGATTCTTTAAACAATCGAACCTCCATGTTTAAAACAGTTTGAAATAATGGACGAGTTTTCTCTGGATAATTTGCGCTTTGTTTTTTTCTCACGCGTCTCAATGTTCAGTGCGTCTTGTCACCTTAAATATGTGTCCTACGTTGATATTAATTTTGCGGGGACGTTCAGTGGTATATGTGCATATTGTGTGCAAAATGTGTTGCGAGTAGAATTAGTACTAACACCACGAACACGGACAATGTAGTGAGTGATAAACTTTCTCCTTTCAGTATTTTGTGGGGAGTGTCAGCGAGATAAAGTTTCTAGAAGGTCTGAAATTATGTGCAAAGTTCGCTGGAAGTAGCTAAGTGCCGCCATTGTTAAATACAGGATGGATACAGTGTGCGTAATTTTGCGCGCCATGAATTACGCTGTCCCAAGACAATATTTTAGCTGTTATGCGCGTCCGTTAAATCTTTGACATAAAATTGTCTGTTAACAAGTAGGTAAAAAATATTTTAAAATTTTCAGTTCTGCCAATAATTATATCAAATATTGAAAATCAAATTTATGTCAGTCGTGGAAGTCGTTAGATAGATAACCTGCAACTGTATCCGTTAAGTACTATACAATGAAGAGCCAAAGAAACTGGTACACTTTCCCAATAACGTGTAGGGCCCACACCAACACGCAGGAATGCCGCAACATGACGTGGCAGGGACTCGATTAATGTCTGAAGTAGAGCTCAAGGGGATTGACACCGCGAATCCTGGAAGGCTGTCCATAGATCCGTAAGAGTACGACGGTATGGAAATCTCTTCTGAACAGCACGATGCAAGGCATCACAGATATGCTCAATAATATTCATATCTGGGGAGTTCGGTGGCCAGTGAAAGTGTTTAAACTCAGAATAGTGTTCCTGGAGCCACTCTGTAGCAATTCTGGAGTGTGTGGTGTCGCATTGTCATGCTGGAATTGCACAAGTTTGTCTGAATCCACAATGGATATGAATGGAAGTAGGTGATAAGACAGAATACTTACGTACATGTCACCTGTCAGAGTTTTATCTAGCCGTATCAGGCGTCCGAAGTCACTTACACCATTACAGAGCCTCTACCAGCTTGAACAGTCCCCTGCTGACAAGCAAGGTCTATGCATTCATGAGGCTGTCTCCATACACGTACACGTCCATCCGCTCGATACAATTTCGAACGAGACTCGTACGACCAGGGCATATGCTTCCAGTCATAAACAGTCAGACGTCAGTGTTGACAGGCGCAGGCGAGGCGTGAAGCTTTCTGTCGTGCGGTCAACAAGGGTACACGAGTGGGCATTTGGCTCCGAAAGTCCATATCGATGGTGTTTCGTGGAATGGTTTGTACGCTGACACTTATTGATGATCCAGCACTGAAATCTGCAGCAATTTGCTGAAGGATTGCACTTCTGTCACGTTGCACGATTCTCTTCAGTCGTCGTTGGTCCCCTTCTTGCAGAATCTTTTTCCGGCCGCAGCGATGCCGGAATTTCGATGTTTTACCGAATTCCTGATATTCACGGTACACTCGTGAAATTATCGTATGGGAAAATCCCCACTTCATCGCTACCTCGGAGATGCTGTGTCTCAACGATCGTGCGACGACTATAACACCACGTTCAAACTCACCTAAATCTTTATAACTTGCCATTGTAGCAGCAGTAACCGATCTAACAACTTCGCCAGACACTTCTTGTTTTATAAAGGCGTTGGCGACTGTAGCGCTGTATTCTGCTTGTTTACATACCTCTGTATTTGGATACGCATGCCTGTACCAGTTTCTTTGGCGCTTCAGTGTTGATCGCTACTTGAAAATACAAAAAGTTTGAAAAATAACTCACCCATAACTAATTGTTTTGAGCCCATTGTGATGTTTGTAAACATCAACTGAAATTGAAAGACTCTTCAGAGTTTGCGTGGGCAATAGGGCGTTATATGACCCCTGAGTTACCTCAGTTTGTAACTTGACGGCCTGCATTTAGGTTTTAACAAAAGCAATGAGAGGAAAACTTTTTTGTTGTAAATCCTTTTGTCGTTGTTGAAACGTCTTACCCCTTAGAATTTATACAATTTTTCATAATTTCGACCAGTTCTGCAATGAAGTTTTATCCTCTCTGACGTTGGAAGCCCAAAAACAATGTTCTACCGCTTCTTCAAGTGATCAAAATAGCTGTCCACAATTTTTTCTTCTTGGCGTAATGGAGCATAAAGGAGTCGTTAGGCGATAAATCATGAATACGGCGATTCCCTCCGTCAGATTATAAATCCTCTGACGTGCTGCTGCCAGCTGCTACTGTCAGGACGAAGATTAATGCGACTATTTCGGTAGTTGCTGCTGATTTTATCGACGGCTTGAGGGAAGCAAATTGTTTGTTACCAATCAGCATTAACTGTTCTCTGACCCACTAAAGCAATAGTCACGATATGTCATGTGGAAGCAATTAAACAAGCGAAAATTTTCTTGAAATCGGTTCGATTTCGTTGGTTCCGATTGATCAAGGATCACAAGAAAACTGTTTTCTGCTTGGCGTCGGCTCGTGTTACGATACTGTAAAGTGATTTTGCATTTTCCCGATCGAAGTTTGGAGCGATTCCTTACACCTATCGACTCGAGTGTGATTTCGTGATTCGACGAAGTTGTGTGAGATCATTGATAACAGGTACTATTCACAGGTAAAGGTTCGCTCAGGATAGAATACACTGCTGTTTTCTGTACCTAAAAGATAGCCTTTGTTCAACGGTGACATATGGATCATACATTTTCAGGACGTCATTGACATTCTTAGTGAACAACGACCGATTTTGGGACACCTTCACAAAATTTGCCTCTGGCGGCGACACGACCACGACGAAATTACGCAGACCAGATCTAAATAGTATTTTCTGATGGTGACTGACTGCCAAGGATTGGAGACGACGACTCTAGACACTGACATTCAGTTAGGCTTCTTACGAAATTCGTGAAAAATCATCCAACGAAAGCCAACACATGATGTTTCTTAGAACCTTGCTTCTTTAAGGAGTAAGCTAAACGATCTGCTGATTTCTGAGCTACCAACACTTCAGAGAGAAAAAATTACAAATTTTAAGGCCGTTTTGCTAAATTAAAAGCACGAGAGAGGCAGTTTCGGTGTTCCGCTTGATAACAGAAGCGTTATTGAAGAAAAATAAAATAAGTTTCGAGAGTTTAAAGTGTTTTAAAATGTTCGAAATTCTAAGAATAATAGAAGTAAGCTATAGGCCAAAACGGATAATGTACAACACGCACAGAAACCGAGACGAAACAGTAATATTAGAACACCCATAACTAAGTTCTTGAATTAAAAAGGGTGTTAAAGAGGGATGTAGTCATTTGTCCCTACTGTTAAATATGTGAACAGAAGTATCAAAGACGGTAGTACACTACTGGCCATTAAACTTGCTACACCAAGAAGAAATGCAGATGATAAACGGGTATTCATTGGACAAATATATTTTACTAGAACTGACATGTTTTCACGCAATTTGAGTGCATAGATCCTGAGAAATCAGAACCCAGAACAACCACCTCTCGCCGTAATATCGGCCTTGATACGCCTGGGAATTGAGTCAAACAGAGCTTGGATGGCGTGTACAGGTACAGCTGCTCATGCAGCTTCAACACGATACCACAGTTCATCAAGAGTAGTGACTGGCGTACTGTGATGAGCCAGTTGTTCGGCCACCATTGACCAGACGTATTCAATTGGTGAGAGATCTGGAGAAGGTGCTGGCCAGGGCAGCAGTCGAACATTTTCTGTATCCAGAAAGGTCCGTAAAGGACCTGCAACATGCAGCCGAGCATTATCCTGCTAAACGTAGGGTTTCGCAGGGATCGAATCAAGTGTAGGGCCACGGGTCGTAACACATCTGAAATGTAACGTCCACTGTTCAAACTGCCGTCAATGTGAACAAGAGGTGACCGAGACGCGTAACCAACGGCAGCCCATACCATCACGCCGGGTGATACGCCAGTATTGCGATGACGAATACACGCTACCAATGTCCGTTCACCGCTACGTCGCCAAACACGGATGCGACCAACCTGGATTCATCGGAAAAAATGACGTTTTGCTATTTGTGCGCCCAGTTTCGTGGTTGAGTACACCATCGCAGGCGCTCCTGTCTGTGATGCAGCGTCAAGGGTAATCGACGCCATGGTCTCCGAGCTGATAGTCCATGTTGCTGCAAACGTCGTCGAACTGTTCGTGCAGATGGTTGTTGTCTTGCAAACGTCCCCATCTGTTGACTCAGGGATCGAGACGTGGCTGCACGATCCGTTACAGCCATGCAGATAAGACGCCTGTCATCTCGACTGCTAGTGATACGAGGCCATTGGGATCCAGCACGGCGTTCCGCATTACCCTCCTGAACCCACCGATTCCATATTCTGCTAACAGTCATTGGATCTCGACCAGCGCGAGCAGCAATGTCACGATACGATAAACCGCAATCGCGATAGGCTACAATCCGACCTTTATCAAAGTCGGAAACGTCATGGTACGCATTTCTCCTCCTTACACGAGGCATCACAACAACATTTCACCAGGCAACGGTGGTCAACTGCTGTTTGTATATGAGAAATCGGTTGGAAACTTTCCTCATGTGAGCACATTGTAGGTGTCGCCGGTGGCGACCATGTGTGAATGCTCTGAAAAGCTAATAATTGGCATATCACAGCATCTTCTTCCTGTCGGTTAAATTTCGCATCTGTAGCATGTCATCTTCGTGGTGTAGCAATTTTAATGGCCAGTCGTGTACAAGAAAGCTAGAATAGTACGATTGAAGTTCTGTGTGAAAGGATATCAATGATAAGATTCGCTGATACCTTTTCTATCAGTGAAAGTGAACGGAATAAACAATCTAATGAGTGCACAATGTGAATTGAATGTAAGCCGAAGAAAGACGAAAGTAGTGAGGAGTGACAGAAATTAGACTAGCAATAAAATAAAAATCAAATTTTGGGACTGAAGTAGAAGAAGATGACGAATTCCACTACACTCAAAACAAAATAACACATGGCAGAATAGGCACGGAGGACATAAAAAGCATGCTAGCGCAGGCAAAAACGGCTTTCCTGGCCAAAAGAAGTCTTCCAGATATCAACTTTCATCTCAGGAAGAAACTTCTCAACATGTATGTCTCGCGCACAATGTTGTATGGGAGTAAAACATGCATTGCGAGAAAACTGAAAAAGAAGAGAATCGAAACGTTTGAGATGTGGTGCTGCAGAAGGGCATATTAAGTCGAGGGGCTGATTAAAATAACGGCGAAAAGGTTCTCTGCAGAGTCGGCAAAGAAAGGAGCGCTTCGAAAACAGTGACAAGAAGAAGGGACAGGGTGAAAGGAAATGTTTTAACGCACCAGGGAGGACCTTCAGTGATGCTGGACGGAACAGCTCAGAGCAAAAAGAAAGACGTAATCCGAAAATCTGAATAATAAGTCGCAAAGTACGAGTCGTTGCAGGCTTGTTTGTTTGAGAAGTAATCGCTGCAAGAAGCCCAAGTAGGGCCATTATTACCGCTATTGACATCTTTTGCTTGCTTTTTGGGAAATATGATCAAGTATACCGTGTCTCTTCACTGTTGTCTATTGTCTGATAAAGACGTACCTATTTAACTGTGCCGAATATGGCCGTTTTGTGTAAAGTATATTACAATGTGTTCTACCGACCTTACTGGAAACGATATACTTAACTTTTCTGGTTAAGAAAAACTGCAGCATATTACATTACAATTTTTTTTTCTGAATTATCTTTTAAGAGCAGTATATCTGACTGCAAGTGATATGGTATCGTTGTCGGCTCATGGTCGATTATAGTAAAGATTGCCACTTCTGTACCACTTATTTGAAATTGAAGTTAAATAAAGGGTGGAAGCTAGACACTCACCTTCAGCAGAGTAATGTGTGACACGCGCAGTACTGCATAACACTACCCCAGTCACTTAACCAAACGGAGACCATAAAGTGAAACACAGAAAAAATCATTTAAAGTAGCAAAGTATTATATTTACCTTTACTTAAGACAGAAAGACAGTGATCGATAATTTGTCCGAAAATTACGACATAGGATCAGAACTCTTTCTTGAAAATTCGTGATAGGGGTAAGATGGTCCTGTGACCGGTCCAAGAATAAGAAATGCTATATAGAGCAGCCGAAAACAAAAATGGTGCCGTGGTAATCAGAGAGTTAGCTGCCCTATGTAACAAAAAAAGCTGTGTGAACGGGTAAATGACGAACCTGAATGGGTGTCATAGGACGTCCGCCCCGAACCACGCAACGAACAATATTGAACAAAAATGAGATAAAAAAATGAAGTGGTTACGGTGTTGCTTGTGGTGGCGGGGTGGGGTGGAGGGGGATAAGGATACATGGTGTTGGCAAAAATGTTGGCGGATGTAGCATGTGACAAGATTATGCTGCAGGATGGACGTGGGGTGAGACATATCACCAGGCTGCTGGAATCTCAGGGGGTGCCTTTCAATCTGGGAACCTCTGAACCCCAGTAGGCATTACATTGGCGCAGGAGTTGTCATTCAGAACTCTTGAACAGAGACTGGTATGGGGTACACGGAGACGAGGCAGTGTCTTGGAGATAGTGGAAAGGACAAGAAGTAGGTGTTATTTCCAATCAGATCGAGGTCTTCCAAAGTGAGGCATCCCAGGAGGCTGGGAGATGCTAGGACGAAATGTGGGCTGGTGTTCCTTTGAGGATGAATGGGGTGTGGGATGGGAACAATTTCACCTTTCAGGGAGTCGGTAAAGTGGAAGCACTGCTGGAGCTCTGCAAGGGATCTACTATGGTCAGTGGCATAATATAGTTGGAAAAGGTACAGTCAGTGTGGATGAGAGAGTCATAGGGGATGAGGTGTTTAGGTCGGATGTGGATGGCAGTACAGGTAATGGTTAGGGATGTGAAGAAGAGGGTAAGGTTAAGGTGTTGAGTGGGAGTATTGTATAAGGGTTGAGGACAGGCAGGGATATTCTTGTAGTGGCCAATTGCAGCTCAGCCTATGATCAGGGAAAGGGGTTTATCTGTGCATTAGAGGATATGTGGTGAGGTTTGAATGGTGTGATAGTGTTGGAGATACGGAAATTGAGTTGGGACAAGGTTTGCATTAAAAGATGTTTACTGTTATCGAGGAAGCGGATGTTGTGATACAAGATTTGGTTTCTGCAGGTGAGGACTAGAGGGAATATAGGCAAGGATGTCGATGCAGATGTAGACGCATGGTTAGCTTTGGAGTCGAGATGGAAGATGGAGCGGGCAACACGAGAGGTTTGTTACTTTGACGTTGGAATGGTTGGTTGTTTTGGAGGAAGACTGTCATGAAACTGATAATGTCTTCAGCAGTGAGATGTGGGTAGAGAGTATTGTTGGGGTGAATGAGAGTATCAATAGAACGCACAGGGTTTCATACGTTGTGCCTCAGCTTTGCATTTCGCAGAATAGGTGGGAAGGGAGTCGTTGCAGGGTATGAAGGTAGGAGTGGAGGCAAGGTTAACACACTGTTTACGAAAATGGGAAACATCGGAGTGTGGACAGGTCGGCGGGTTGTTACATTCTCAAGGGAGGTGATCATTGTAACGGAGACATTTATGGCAGTGGTAAGACTGAGGACGGGATTGGAAGGGTCGACCTTATGGCCATGGTGGTATATCAGGGCTCTCTCTCCAAGGAGAAGGTCAATGGTGGCGACAGTGGGGCCGACAGATGTTTGTTCGTTTCAGATGCATTTTCTTCTTCTGTAATCTAAAGGTCTACGCTGGTGATGGCTGCAGTGAGGGTGGGAGAATGACTGGGAGGTTGGAGTCATCTAGGCCAGGGTGTAGTGGTGGCTGACGTTAAGGAGGATTTGTGACCAAATCAAAACCATAAAAACAAAAAAATTAGAACTATACGAACTTAAATAAACCGAACGTACGTGAGGAATTTTGGAGAGAAAGTTAGTGAGAAAATTGGGTGCAGTGCCTTTAGTAATATGGAGTATTAAAATATGTATGAACTTGGAATAATTTACGATTTTATTTTTCTTTCAAATATGAAACTGTTTCCCTGTGTGGAACTTGCTTCGAGAGATCGTTATTCAGTTTGTGTATAAATTCTTAACTTTATTTCAAGATCGTGTTTCACTGAACGTCGCGGTTTTTTGGTTTCCTGTATTTTTATCAGCCTTCTAAGTTGAGCTATATACACCATGTTCTCAGCAGTATGCAGATACCCCTACGTAACGCATAATTGACCACGAGACGTCACGATAGGTGGAGTAGCCAGTATAAACGCCAGCGCTGAGTGTCGTGTTGTCAGCAGTGAAGCAGAGACCGCAGAAGGGAGCTCAGTGGCTTAGAGCGTGGGTTAGCCACTGTGTCTCACCTGTTTAACAAATCCATCAGTGAAATATCAGTCCTTCTAAAGATATACAAGTCAATTGCCTGTGATGTGCTTTTAAAGCGAAATTACGAAGTATTAACCATAGGAAAACCAACATCAGGCGACATCATACATGATGGACAGGGACGTTGGATCATTGCTGAGGGTGCTTCTAAAAATTTGTAGAAAATGAGAGGAAGCAATCACATGTGGGTTTCCAAGTGCCTGCCACAAGCCAAATTAGAGCAATGACTGTGCGAGGGGAGTTAAAAAGAATGGTCGACAACGCCTTAAAAGCTTCTGATAAGGCACACATTTCTGTAGTCATTGCTAAGCGACGATTGAGATGATGTAAAGAGCGACAGCATTGGACAGTTCATAACTGGAAGCGACTGATTTGGAGTGATGAATCACGTTGTACTCCGTGGCAATTCGATGTAAGTGTTTGAGTTTGGCGAAAGCTTCGAGAACGCTATCTGTAATTATGTGGAGTGCCGACAGTGTAATTCAGGGAAGGTGGTGTTTCGGTATCGGGGTGTTCTTCACCGCTAGCGTGTCATCCATTTATTGCTCTTACAAGGAGTGCGCGGAAAGCTATTAACACATTTTACAGCAATGTCTACTGCGTATAGTAGAAGAACAATTCGTAGATGATGATTGTGATGACATTACAATGCATCCTGTCGCAAAGCATCTGTCACACAATGCTTCGTGAACAATAATACGAGTATTCGTGAAATCAACCGACCTGCCCAAAGGCTCCACCTGGATCCAGTGGAACACCTATGGGATTCACCAGAAGGTCGATGTCGTCCAGATCTCAGAGTAGAACATCATTACCTTCTCTTGTGCCTCTTGAAACAGAAGTGGTGCCATTCCGCCACAGGCATTCACATACCTCACTAAAGGTATTCTGAAGCTGCCACAAAGACGAAGGGTAGACATACCCGCTATTAATGTACACTAATAGGTGTCTAGAGCCAACAGCTTTGCCACAGTGATAACACCGGTTCCGGTCAGATCACCGTAGTTAAGCACTGTCGGGCTGGGCTAGCACTTGGACGGGTGACCATCCAGTCTGCCAAGCGCTGTTTGGGAAGCGGGGTGCACTCGGCCCTTGTGAGGCAAACTGAGGAGCTACACGATTGAAAAGCAGCGGCTCCGGTCCCGTAAACTGTCGTAGGGCCGGCAGAGCGATATGCTGACCACATGCCCATCCACATCCGCGTCCAGTAACGCCTGTTTGCTGAGGGTGACACGGCGGCCGGTCGTTACCGTTGGGCCTTCATGGCCTGTTCGGGCGGAGTTAAGTTCTTAATAGGTGTCTGGATACCTTCTATCGGATAATGTACAACAAGTAATTAATTCGTTGCATTTCGGCAACTGTCGTGATTTGTGGCTACCTGTATTGGTTTGATTTTTATTCCATTACAGTTTTCTGTTTTGTAAGTGGAGCTATATTGGTCAAATAATGTTTCCGATACGATTTGTACTTAATAGAGTCGTAATTTTCGTTCTTGGATCCAACTATTGTATCGTGTTGCTATTGCTTTTTTTGTAATTTTGAGTTTCTTATTGTAGATTATATTCTGTCACCGTCGAAGTCCCCAACTTGTCCAGTTTCCCCATTACCTTCAATATTTATTATTAGCAGTTGTACTATTCTGTATTTGATGGTTACAATTAGGTGCCATGGTAAGGGATAATCTCTTGGATCGCCTTTTTTAAATGACCATTGACAGAAGTGGACTTATGGAAATTGGAAATTTGTGGTAAGGTCTTATGGGACATACAAGGTGAGAATGTGGGTGTCGCGGGGGGGGCCTGAGCGAGATAGTCTCTGCAGTCGCACTATCCTCTGTGCCCTCGGTGGCTCAGATGGATAGAGCGTTTGCCATGTAAGTAGCAGATCCCGGGTTCGAGTCCCGGTCGCAGCACATACACTCCTGGAAATTGAAATAAGAACACCGTGAATTCATTGTCCCAGGAAGGGGAAACTTTATTGACACATTCCTGGGGTCAGATACATCACATGATCACACTGACAGAACCACAGGCACATAGACACAGGCAACAGAGCATGCACAATGTCGGCACTAGTACAGTGTATATCCACCTTTCGCAGCAATGCACGCTGCTATTCGCCCATGGAGACGATCGTAGAGATGCTGGATGTAGTCCTGTGGAACGGCTTGCCATGCCATTTCCACCTGGCGCCTCAGTTGGACCAGCGTTCGTGCTGGACGTGCAGACCGCGTGAGGCGACGCTTCATCCAGTCCCAAACACGCTCAATGGGGGACAGATCCGGAGATCTTGCTGGCCAGGGTAGTTGACTTACACCTTCTAGAGCACGTTGGGTGGCACGGGATACATGCGGCGTGCATTGTCCTGTTGGAACAGCAAGTTCCCTTGCCGGTCTAGGAATGGTAGAACGATGGGTTCGATGACGGTTTGGATGTACCGTGCACTATTCAGTGTCGCCTCGACGATCACCAGTGGTGTACGGCCAGTGTAGGAGATCGCTCCCCACACCATGATGCCTGGTGTTGGCCCTGTGTGCCTCGGTCGTATGCAGTCCTGATTGTGGTGCTCACCTGCACGGCGCCAAACACGCATACGACCATCATTGGCACCAAGGCAGAAGCGACTCTCATCGCTGAAGACGACACGTCTCCATTCGTCCCTCCATTCACGCCTGTCGCGACACCACTGGAGGCGGGCTGCACGATGTTGGGGCGTGAGCGGAAGACGGCCTAACGGTGTGCGGGACCGTAGCCCAGCTTCATGGAGACGGTTGCGAATGGTCCTCGCCGATACCCCAGGAGCAACAGTGTCCCTAATTTGCTGGGAAGTGGCGGTGCGGTCCCCTACGGCACTGCGTAGGATCCTACGGTCTTGGCGTGCATCCGTGCGTCGCTGCGGTCCGGTCCCAGGTCGACGGGCACGTGCACCTTCCGCCGACCACTGGCGACAACATCGATGTACTGTGGAGACCTCACGCCCCACGTGTTGAGCAATTCGGCGGTACGTCCACCCGGCCTCCCGCATGCCCACTATACGTCCTCGCTCAAAGTCCGTCAACTGCACATACGGTTCACGTCCACGCTGTCGCGGCATGCTACCAGTGTTAAAGACTGCGATGGAGCTCCGTATGCCACGGCAAACTGGCTGACACTGACGGCGGCGGTGCACAAATGCTGCGCAGCTAGCGCCATTCGACGGCCAACACCGCGGTTCCTGGTGTGTCCGCTGTGCCGTGCGTGTGATCATTGCTTGTACAGCCCTCTCGCAGTGTCCGGAGCAAGTATGGTGGGCCTGACACACCGGTGTCAATGTGTTCTTTTTTCCATTTCCAGGAGTGTATTTCCACCTGTCCCCGTTGATATATATCAAAGCCCGTCAGCAGTTGAAGGTATTAATACAATTCTCAACTATAAAATAAGTCGTAAGGGACCCTCCCTGGGACCCTGTGTCGTTGTTTGAAACATTGTTTTTTCTGCTGTAACATGCTTTTTACACTTCCATATATTTTGTCTTTTCCGCCACAACTTCGAGGTCTGTGTCAGTTTCTAAACTGAAATTAACACGTTCTGATTTGTTGCCTCACACAGAAAGCTTAATGTCACACGGTGCAAATCATGTTGCTGCTTCTGCTGCCATACCAAAGACACACACACACACACACACACACACACACACACACTGGATGATACTAAACAAAGGACAGTCGCAACATATGATAACTGGAAGAGTTTTGCGGTGTTGTGGAGCTTTTCCAAATTGATGTCAGAAGGTGACTGACAACTTTTACATTTAAACTCATCTGTTACTGTGATGCGATAGCTGATGACTCTGTGTTCTGTTTCGATTTATTCCTCATACTGCAACCATGTGCGTGATCACTGTTTCGGTGCTAGCCACACCCAGAAAGTGTTACCCCTCCACCAAGTCTCTCCATCTCAAACAAGCGACGTCAGTCAATCATTATGTGGCAATCAACAGTGTGCCAGTGGAAAGATGGGATGGAAATGACACCATCGATGTACTGTAATTATAAGCATCACAATTGATAGTGCGAACAATTTTAGCAATTTTATAGTAATTTTAACAGTGACTGTTACAACCAGGAATAACACAATAACCTCTTTAGTCTGGTTTATTAAATCACAAATCACTTTTTAACAATTATGTTAGCCAAGCGTCTACGCAGGCTCACACTCAGAAGTAATGCAGAATTAAAGTTTGGTTATACCAATGTCCGAATGTGCATGGTGGGGTGCACGTTCCGTAATTATTCCCAAGTCCAGTGAAGTTCAGTCTCTCCGAGTGAAGTCGCAAGATTTTCCGCCGAGCAGCCAGGTAACCTCGAGTGGTGCGGCGAGTCATCCTCAAGCAGCTGGAACACGGCGTACTGCACTTCCCGATGAGAACTGTCGTTTGCGGCGGCGGCCGGGTTTATATAAGGCTTGCTAGTTAATGGAGCCGTCGGCTGGGGTCGCTGTTTTCCAGGGAAAACCAATCACAATGTTTCCTGGCGTAGCCAATTGCTGTGTGCTGACAAACGCGCGCGCGCGAAGGCGGTCAGCGATGGTAGCCGCGAGCCGCCCGGGGAAGTGCGGCCAGCAACGTATTTCTCGGCCACGTAAGGGAGCGTGCGTGTGAAGACGGCCAGCGATGGAGGCAGCGGGCCGCCCAGAGAAGTGCGGCCAGCAATGTATTTGGCGGCCGCGTACTGGAGCGCGTTGTTCGGTGTTTGTTAGAAGTGGTGTATACCACACTGACCAATGATGCTTCAGCATGCTTCCAAATTTCAGTATCGTTGGTAAACCACCCATCCTCTCCTTTGCGAGTACCATTGCGAATGTAGATAGATGACTGTGCAGTACGTCCGTTCATTGTTAATTCTCAAACACATACATCTTCAAAGTATAGTGGACAGCGATCTACAATTTCTACCACTTAGAGCATAGTGCATAATTTGCGATCTGTTTATATGCAGGTGGCAGTCACGGACATTTTCGCAGGATGAAGTTAGAGACTGAAAGATCCTCTCGCACTGGCTTTGAACAACCTGCCCTGCATCACTGTTACCGATTTAATCTGCAGCTGACTAGGAGTAGACCAGTACATTCCGTGTTTCATGAATGAAAGGAGCTTGCCGAGTCCGCACCCACCCAAGTGCACAAAGTTTCTCCAGGTGCGCGCATGTCGAGTTGGTTAGCACCTCTTATGGTAGTAGATTTGAAAGTGTTGTGATGTAATAGCAGACTGTTATGAAGAATAAGAAACTGGCGTCTTTTATGCTTGTTGGAGATCCAGACGGACGGAGTTCGAAGCATTTTACGTAAATCATCTATGCAATCAATTCTATTGTTCCAGTGTTTAGGGTCAGTATCAGGAGGGTATTGGTAAGAGAGAACGTAAACAGACGCACTTCTAAGGCTACACAGTTCACTTAAAACAGGCTATAATGTTAGTTCGCTTCAGTTGCTGACCTATTAGTAGTGTGGAATGCAGTGCTGTTAATATTACAATGAAAGAAATATATTTCCAGAGCGTGACATACATCCTTTTTGCAGGTTTCTCTACGATAAACAATGGTAACAAACCTTAAAATGAAAAAAAGCTTCTACCTTAAAACATCGGCTCTGTGTGATACATGCACGACATAGTTTTCCAGAGATGTATAGCGTCCACTGTCCACATCCGATCATGGTCCAAAAATTATACTATGCCCGCATCAGTCCTATGTAGAAAGATCGTTAGTAACGGAGAAGGAAACAGATAAACGTATAGCAGCGGCGTCTGGCATTTGAAATTACACGTCATGCCGACACTAACACTGTAAATAGGACATCTGTCAAGCAGATGTATACATGTGGATTGCAGTGCCTTACAAAAAGCTATCGCTAACTTAGAATCATCTTAGTTATGAAACGGAAGTCTCGATGTTATACATACGATGCGATAGAGGAGTGGAGTACATCGCATAAATCTTCGTTCGTTTAGAGGAGTGAATCGAAACAGGATAGTCACGTTTCATCACACATGAGATGGGAGCCCTCGATGACCGATAGGTTTGCAGCTAAGGATCGCAAGCAGACAATGCTGTAAATCACACACATTTGTGGTTCTATGGTATTCGAATGCAGGCTACGTCGCACGACTGATGCATCCTGACAGAGCAACAGAAAAAAATGCTCAAATGACCTGCAGCAACATCCTCTCCCTCTCTAGAATGCATCATCAGACTGCCATTAAACACTACCTCGTTACTTCTCCACCTCAACCGATCACTCCATCCACTCTCTACTATCCTTTAACGCGGATGCGTGTAAGTTTAGAAGAATATGGTCCTCCGTTTTCCTGGAGAGCGTCAAATACAGTAGTCAACTCGTGTGTATCACTGTTATTTCAATAGACATACAGTAGAATGCTGCCTCAATGGAATAGAATGTGACTGTTTGCCTGGTATCCCATCACAGTAACAGATGAGTTTAAATGTGGAGGTCGTCAGTCACCTTCTGGCATCAATTTGGAAACGCTGCACAACACCGCAAAACTCTTCCAGTTACTGTATGTTGCGACTGTCCTTTGTTTAATGTAATCCAGTGTGTGTGTGTATGTGTGTGCCTGTGTGTGTGTGTGTGTGTGTGTGTGTGTGTGTGTGTGTGTGTGTGTGTCTTTGGTATGGTAGCAGAAGCAGCAACATGATTTGCACCGTGTGACATTTAGCTTTCTGTGAGAGGCAACATATAAGAACGTGTTAATGTCAGTTTAGAAACTGACACAGACCTCGAAGTTGTGGCGGAAAAGACAAAATATATGGAAGTGTACAAAGCGTGTTACTGCAGAAAAAACAACGACACAGGGTTACAGGGAAGGTATAATTTGTGGTATATGGCCATCCCCCTACAGTACAGGCGATGCAGCTTTACACTGGTATAAGCAATGGATCAATAGCTGTATATCTAATAGGATCGTCACATGTACTCGATATCAGCACACAGATGGTATTTGTTTTCGATACATGGAGGAGACGGATGCAGTAAAAGCCTTATAGAGTTATCGATGAAGGTAGTGGAGCTTTACTAGTTGGTAATTTTTGTTTGTTGGATGGTACAGAATTATGATGATATCATGTTGGGGTGATAGACGTGAATGGGCCCTCAGGGACGCAAATCTTCTTCAGACTGCAGTACCTGTATGTAGTTTGGAGACGCACCACAATGCAATAGCAAAACCCTCGTTCTTCCCCTTGTTCCTGTACTGTGTTTTATACTACCTCGTGTTGCACAAGATGGCTTCGTTTGACCCTGACCTTACACATTGTTCACCGACGGTGGAGATACAACATGTTCCCATTTTCATCGAATGGTCAAAACAAAGTCTTGTCGCACTAAATCAGCCTGTTTCCACACAGACTGCAGAACGTGATAGATAGAGCTTTCTCCGATTTCTACTCAGTTCTGACTTAAATTGGAATGATTACATGCGCAAAGCTGCAGAGATGGTTGTGCAGAGTCTGAGGGTCAGTTTGAAGACGCATAAGAACTACCTAAAACCACTTTGAAATTTACTGTATCAAATAGGTTAGAGACAAATGACTCGTATCGAGATAGGAAAGTGCCAGAAATATCCAAAGCTCACATGGCATTTCTACCGGAAAGCGTAGCACTAGCGATCTGAAAAGTCTGTGTACATTTCTTACGACCTCAATCAGGAGACCACCTGCTGTTTGTGATCATTCTCGATCAACCATCGCCCATAACCCAGTGGATATATCGTAGAAACTCTGACATGGTATCGAGATAGAATGCGTTAGATATACTGAAGGAATATCTAGCAGCGACATGAGGGAGCAGCAAATACCTGCTTCATACCACATTTCTTAGTTGAATCACTTATTACGTCTCTCTTTTTAAGACACTGTGGTACCAGTCGAAAGAAAAACTTATCAGACACGTCCAACCATCACTGATTTTCACTCAGTATTTTTTTGTATCGCCAGCAATCGCTTATTGACAAAGTATTATACACTCCTGGAAATGGAAAAAAGAACACATTGACACCGGTGTGTCAGACCCACCATACTTGCTCCGGATACTGCGAGAGGGCTGTACAAGCAATGATCACACGCACGGCACAGCGGACACACCAGGAACCGCGGTGTTGGCCGTCGAATGGCGCTAGCTGCGCAGCATTTGTGCACCGCCGCCGTCAGTGTCAGCCAGTTTGCCGTGATATACGGAGCTCCATCGCAGTCTTTAACACTGGTAGCATGCCGCGACAGCGTGGACGTGAACCGTATGTGCAGTTGACGGACTTTGAGCGAGGGCGTATAGTGGGCATGCGGGAGGCCGGGTGGACGTACCGCCGAATTGCTCAACACGTGGGGCGTGAGGTCTCCACAGTACATCGATGTTGTCGCCAGTGGTCGGCGGAAGGTGCACGTGCCCGTCGACCTGGGACCGGACCGCAGCGACGCACGGATGCACGCCAAGACCGTAGGATCCTACGCAGTGCCGTAGGGGACCGCACCGCCACTTCCCAGCAAATTAGGGGCACTGTTGCTCCTGGGGTATCGGCGAGGACCATTCGCAACCGTCTCCATGAAGCTGGGCTACGGTCCCGCACACCGTTAGGCCGTCTTCCGCTCACGCCCCAACATCGTGCAGCCCGCCTCCAGTGGTGTCGCGACAGGCGTGAATGGAGGGACGAATGGAGACGTGTCGTCTTCAGCGATGAGAGTCGCTTCTGCCTTGGTGCCAATGATGGTCGTATGCGTGTTTGGCGCCCGTGCAGGTGAGCGCCACAATCAGGACTGCATACGACCGAGGCACACAGGGCCAACACCCGGCATCATGGTGTGGGGAGCGATCTCCTACACTGGCCGTACACCACTGGTGATCGTCGAGGGGACACTGAATAGTGCACGGTACATCCAAACCGTCATCGAACCCATCGTTCTACCATTCCTAGACCGGCAAGGGAACTTGCTGTTCCAACAGGACAATGCACGTCCGCATGTATCCCGTGCCACCCAACGTGCTCTAGAAGGTGTAAGTCAACTACCCTGGCCAGCAAGATCTCCGGATCTGTCCCCCATTGAGCATGTTTGGGACTGGATGAAGCGTCGTCTCACGCGGTCTGCACGTCCAGCACGAACGCTGGTCCAACTGAGGCGCCAGGTGGAAATGGCATGGCAAGCCGTTCCACAGGACTACATCCAGCATCTCTACGATCGTCTCCATGGGAGAATAGCAGCCTGCATTGCTGCGAAAGGTGGATATACACTGTACTAGTGCCGACATTGTGCATGCTCTGTTGCCTGTGTCTATGTGCCTGTGGTTCTATCAGTGTGATCATGTGATGTATCTGACCCCAGGAATGTGTCAATAAAGTTTCCCCTTCCTGGGACAATGAATTCACGGTGTTCTTATTTCAATTTCCAGGAGTGTATTTACTCAGACCGAGCTTAACGATTTGGTTCGAGAACTGGACTTAACGAAGGAAAAAGCTGAATTGCTTGGCTCTAGATTAAAAGAAAATAACTTATTGGCAGTTGGAACCAGCACATACATGTATAGAAAGAGAGAGCAGCAATTTTCCAAGTTTTTTCAAGAAGAAGGTGATTTAGTGTACTGCTCAGACATTCCTGGTCTGATGAATGAGTTTGGTGTTGAATACAAAAAGGAAGACTGGAGGCTGTTTATTGATTCATACAAAACTAGTTTAAAGGCTGGTTTATTACACAATGGTACCATGTATGCTTCTATCCCTGTTGGACATTCTGTACATATGAAAGAAAGCTGTGAAAACCTAGAAATAGTGCTAAATAAAATAGGCTGTTCTGCTCATGATTGGATGATAAGTGGCGATCTAAAAGTAGCATGCATGCTCCTTGGTGAGCAAGGTGGCGTTAGCAAATTTCCATGTTTCTTGTGTGAATGGGACAGTAGGGCTAGTGATCAACACTGGTGCAGAAAGAACTGGTCTGCGAGGGAGTCTTTAAAATCTGGTAAGAAGAACATTCTATACAAAAACCTTGTAGATCCAAAAAACGTATTCCTACCACCTCTACATATAAAGTTAGGCATAATGAAACAGTTTGTAAAGGCTTTGCCTAAAGATGGACCATGCTTTAAGTATCTCTGCGAAAGGTTTCCACACCTTTCAGAAGCTAAACTAAAAGTAGGCGTCTTTGTCGGATCTGACATTAGAAAAATGATGTTTTATGTTAACTTTGAATCCAAAATGACCTTAAATGAGAACGAAGGAAGGGTATCATTCTTTACAAAGTTCTTAGGACATGGAAAACACCCATAATATGTTTCTATTATAGCTACAATGTTAAAGAAGTTTAAAAGTTTTAGATGTTTAATGAGACTGAAAGATTACTTTTTGAACAGTCACCTTGATTAGTTCCCGGACAATACGGGAGATGTTAGTGAGGAGAAAAGAGAGCGTTTCCTCCAGGACTTTAAAGTGATGGAAAAACGCTACCAAGGCCGCTGGAACACCAACACTTCTCACTGAAGTGACCAACAGCAAAAAAAGCTACACAAGAAGCTTAAAAAAAAGACAACGAAAATACAAACCAATTCCAGTTGACAAGTGAAACCTCTATTAACACGTATCATTGTTTTAAGTAGCTTACTGTAAGTACAAACCATGCTTATGTTGTAACAAAGCATTTCATTAATTTCCCCATTTACCGTATAGCATAGGATTTTTGTACTATATAGTAAAAAGCATATTGCTCGAAAACTATGGGTGATACAAAAAAACTCAGGATAGATTTGGATTCAGCTAATAAAAATCTATAAAGATCAGCTATCAAAGTAAAAAAAGTTTTTCAAAACAAATTTTTCGTTGTCCTGTGTTATTTAAAAATCAAGAAGCAATATTTTGATGAAAAATTTACAGGTTCGCAGATGTAATTGAAAGACTTAACGAAGTAGTCAGCTGCATTGTCAATGCACTCCGTGAGCTGAGGTACGAGATTTCCGAAATCTTCTTCAAAAAAAGTTTCTCACCGTCTTCGGCCCAATTTTTTGGGGTACTCTTGACCACATCGCCGGTAGAAAGCCTTTATGCAGCCCTAAGCCACTTCATAGAGGTGAAAAGATGAAAATCTGAGCGGGCTTGTTAATGAAGTCTCAACCGAATTCAAGAGCTGCTTCACAGCGTTGGGTTTTTGGGTACGTGCGTTCTCAGTTGGAAAGCACACTCCTTTCTTTTACATTTCCCTTCTTTTGTACTTTATCACTCTCCGTTGTCTTTTAGGATTTCACGGTACCACGCAGCAGTAACAATCACGTCTTTACGCTGCCAAAAGAAAATCATTTTTCTGGCCGAAGCATCTGTTTTGAACCTTTTTTGTGAGGAGGAATGTCAACACTGCATTGTCTTTTGTTCTCAGGGGTGCAGTGGGACACCCACTCACAACACAGTCAAGGAAATGTGCACGCCGGCCGCTGTGACCGAGCGGTTCTAGGCTCTTCAGTCCGGAACCGCACGACCGCTACGGTCGCAGGTTCGAAACCTGCGTCTGGCATGGCTGTGTGTGCTGCCCTTAGGTTAGTTAGTTTGGTTTAAGTAGTACCAAGTTGTAGGGGACTGATGACCTCAGATGTCAGGTTCCATAGTGGTCAGAACCATTTTTGAACTGACCTTCCAGTTCCAAGCGCTGCCATGAACATGATGTTACCTTGACTTCGTGTTAATCTCTGAGCACTTTTGGTACAGACTTCGCACGCTATTTTTTTTTATAAATTCAAGTGTGTCAGTGATCATTTTAAGCAGAAGGTATCTGATAGTTTCCGAAAACATTGCGTCCATCTCGTCTAACGACGATCAACGGCTACCACAAATCATTTCTTCGACTTTGCTCACCATCCCATCACTCTCGATTGAGCAACGTCCACACGTTTGTTCATCATGAACAGATCGTTCTGCCACATTTAAAACCATGACACCACTTCCATAAGATAGTATGATTGATCATACAATCGCACTATAGTTGGAGTCACAAACGATGGCGATTGAGTTTAGGCCTTTTCTCCGCACCTACGTCACGCGCTCTCTGAAAGCCAATAAGCGTTCAGTAGCATTGTGAGCACTCTACTGTTAATGCTGTAGCTAATGCGAGCATTAAACGTGATCGTAACGAATTGTTCAGTGAATTTATATTCCATGTATTGCAAGTTTCTAATGTTATGTGTGCCTCATTGCTTTTTTTTTAACTAATTTGTGTCTGATTTTATTCTGAGAAGCTCAGTAATGTATGTAAATACCGTAAATGTAAATTTGATTTAAAAAGTACTTGAAGTGAAGTCAAGCGATGCTGGATAGCAACAAACTCTTTAGCACGCAATCCCTGCAACGATAGTAGTTGCGAATCTCTCAGTATGGACTAAAAAAAATGATTTATAAAGAAAAGAGAACTGTTAATCTGTATCTTGTGGAAAGAGGACGTGTTGCTAGGCCGCCGCTCAGAACGTATTGTTGCATTTAATGAAAATTGATATTTCAATGATAAAACCGAGTAAAGTATGTGTAAGAGTTGTCAAACATTTATGTATACAAATTTTCTGGAAGTGAAGAATGGAAATATCTTGCTTTTGGGAAAGGAGGTGAACTTCATTGTCGTCGTCGTATGTCAATCGACATTATTGTAAATGTACGAAGTTGACTAAAATGCATTCTCTATAGCTTTCATTCAACAATAAGTAACAACCTCTCATAATTTCTTAATTACAGTAATTGGATTATGTCCTTGTACAATAGTATGGTGCTGAACTCCGCTGACCAATTTTGATGTAGCAGGACGTGTTGTTTGAAGGAAGTTTGTGTGCTAAGCAATCTCCTTTTCTCACGAAAAGCTGATTACTAACAACAGTGGTTCCTTAGGTATGATAAGCTACGAAAAATTGGGCCCAAAGCTATCCGCAATACGGCCAAGGAACTAACAGAGTCGTATTTTAAACCTTAAAGAACAACTCCATCCAAATTGTAATACGTCACCAACTGGTGCAGAAGCTGATCATTCAAGGAGGCAGCAACCAAAATTCAGGTACCAGTTACGACTTAAAGTAAAAATCTCAATCAAAAATCAATCTCTCTCTCTCTCTCTCTCTCTCTCGCTCTCTCTCTCCCTCTCTCCAAACACGTATATAAATATTCATGTTATTAAAAAAAAGTCCTTTTATAAGTTCTCGTCGTTGATAGCGGTGGTAAGTGAGAAATTCTGGAGTAGCAAGCGAGAGGTATAATTTGCAGGATACACGCTTCCTCCTAGCAGAGTGCACGTGCACGCGAGTATCGCAGCTGTCGTTTGGAGTCGTCAAAAATTCAATCCCCGTCTGTGCCTCGAGATGCGCGAATCGCCATAATTTGTGGATCGGACTATAAACAGTTTTAATTTCTGTAAAAACCTGGAACGGCGTGTTTCAGTTTGCAAGAAGAAATCGAATTACGCTCCTCGTCTCGCATCTGGGGGCGGAGTTTGGAATAGAGACTCTCATTCTAACATGGGACTTCTAGTGTTTCAATTTTGATCTGATAATTATGTATATTTTGTGCTTCATACTAGAATGTCGTGTTCCCAGTTTGGCACAGCTTTGCTACAGGAAACACGAAAGCGCTCGAAGACGTCCGTCTTCTGGTCGGCTCCTGATCGTTGTCAGAAGGACAAGGCTAGTTTTTTGATTGCGTAAAGGTTCCTATTATTCGGAAAAGAACAACCCGGATTTCTTTACGTAATCAGTATGAATTTTATAATTACCTAAGAGACCTTTAACAATGAACAATGAAAAAATTGCATTTGCCAATGAAATCATTAATAAATGGGGCAGCTATGAGTTGTATAGAAGACAAGGAGCGGCCTTCTGTCCACGAACAGGATGCCGCAGTATTCTCTGCTGTAGTAAGGGCTGTTTGACATTTATAAAAATAATGTGAGATGGAGGTAAAAAAAATAAAGGAAAAGAATAGAATAAGTAATCTGATAAACACTAAATATATTCAAATAATTCTCACAAGCAATTAGGGCTTATTTATAAACAGTATATCTTACATGAGTAATTTTATAACTGTATGGTGCGATCAGATTTCAGCCTGTTCTGTGCTAGCTTCTTGGTTCACGTTTTTGTCACAAATTACAGTCATTACTTTTCTCCTTCCTTCGAAACAATTCTTGCACAATAACTTGCGGTTTACAGTATCGAACATAAATTACTTGAATTTTATTAATGAATAAAGTTGTCTTTTCGCTGGCAAGACCGCTCACTTTTTATGGCTTAAGAAACGACCTCCTTTACGCTTTCACATTACAAGCAGAAGTACGATAAAATCTGAAGATCTACAAAGGTTTTTACTGTCATCTTTCATTTAGATCGAAGCGGAACGCTCAGTTCAGCTTCTGTTAAAATGTTTCTTTAACTGCGCAATTGATGTATTAGCGTCCGCGCTAGATGCCCATCTTTACAGTTACGTAAATTATATAGAACAAATGTCTTTCAAAAAATAGGTCTCATCTCACAAGTTGATCATTTAATATACAGCTAGTTGAATGCATTTCCAAGGGTAGTCACAGCTTTCATACGACGGAAATCCCAATAATTGTACAGACTACAACAAGAATTTTCAGCCGCCGGAGACAAACGGGAGTGAGCCCTACTGCCAACGCCTTGTTCCAGACGCAACGCTACTAACTTCGCTGTAGAAAAAGAAAAGAAGTTCTTGCTTTCTACATGACATGCCCTGTATGTGAGTCTCCTGAGATACAAGGGAGTTTCTCTTTTCGTGTGACGGGATACCACCTCCACCTAGCAGAGTTCCAGAGCGCGAGTTGCGCTGAACAGTTGCAGACGTCTGAACCCAGGAGCCGACGCGCCGACCGCTGCCCCGACATCACATTATCTGCTCGCAGCTTCCCAGCGCCGGCAGCTGCGGGCGGAGGATTGCAGAGGAGCGGTCGAGAAAGTTTGAGGCGCAGTGCGGCGGAGAAGGAGAGGTTGAGGTGCAGAGGGAGAGGTTGGGGTGGACAGGGAGAGGTTCCGGCGTCTGGCCGATATCGCAGGCAGGCGAGCTGCGTTCTCCCTCCTGGCGAAACCCGCAGCTCCGCCCTCATGCCACTACCCATTTGCTAAGTGGAGTTGGACCTTAGGATTAGAAGGTGCAATAGATCACTTGAATCTGGGTTACCAGTACAGTATTTATACATTTATTGGTACACGGTTACAATTACTGAACTACACTACTGGCCACTGAAATTGCTACACCACGAAGATGACGTGCTACAGACGCGAAATTTAACCGACAGGAAGAAGATGCTGTGATATGAAAATGATTAGCTTTTCACAGCATTCACACAAGGTTGGCGCCCGTGGCGACACCTACAACGTGCTGACATGAGGAAAGTTTCCAACCGATTTCTCATACGCAGACAGCAGTTGACCAGCGTTGCCTGGTGAAACGTTGATGTGATGCCTCGTGTAAGGAGGAGAAATGCGTACCATCGCGTTTCCGACTTTGATAAAGGTCGGATTGTAGCCTTTTGGCGATTGCGGTTTATCGTATCGCGACATTGCTGCTCACGTTGGTCGAGATCCAAAGACTGTTACCAGAATATGGAATCAGTGGGTTCAGGAGGGTAATACGGAACGGCGTGCCGGATCCCAACGGCCTCGTATCACTAGCTGTCGAGATGACAGGCATCTTATCCGCATGGGTGTAACGGATCGTGTAGCCACGTCTTGATCCCTGAGTCAAGAGATGGGGACGTATGCAAGAGAACAACCATCTGCACGAACAGTTCGACGACGTTTCCAGCAGCATGGACTATCAGCTCGGAGACCGTGGCTGCTGTTACCCTTGACGCTGTATCGCAGACACGGTAGATCGTGTCTGAGCGCATAGCGCTTGTGAAGGCCTACTTCGCGAGCAATAACAGCTCATCTGCGGCTCAAAGAAAATTAGCGACCGAGTTCGAGCTGAGGACAACCGGTCAAATAACAGTAAAGTATTGTTCGTGATGACAGTCTTGGCAATGGCGGTCGTCCAAAAGTGGCCAAAACACCTGAAAACATGGAGAAGACATGCACTATATTTCAAACAGCCCCAGGAAATCGAACAAACGAGCTGCACAACTGATGAGAACCAAACGGGAGACACTGCGACAAATTGTTGTTGAAGACCTGCATCTCTTCCCATACAAAATTCAAACTTATCAGCCATTACGCCCCAGGGCAATGGAACAGCGGTTGTGTTTCACCAACGTTATCACATAATTGACGAACAGCACTTGTAACCTCCCCGCAAAATTTTTAAAGACAATATTTAAATGTTAGAACTAGCAATCTGAGCCATGTGTAAGCTCCCACAAAAATGAAAGATAAAAATTATTTTTAAATGTTAATGGGAATCGTGCTCAACGTAACCTCCCAGCAAAAATAAAGGAAAAGTCTATGATAATGAAAACGTGCCAAAAGTTACTTCCCCACACGATTACTGACTAATAATGATTCAAATGCTGTTGAGCTCTAACAGAACATCGTTAAATTGAAATAAAAGCGACTGTACCTTCGCTACAAAAATATTGAAAAATAATGGCTCAATATAAACTCGACACAAAAATTGAGAAATGAATATTCAATTGTAATGATTTTTTCCTTTTTAATAACGATAGCTTTGAAAACAGAATTATTATTGGGGCATTTCTTGAACAAATTAATTACATTTACAATACATTATTAGCTGAGCGCAATGCTGCTTCATTACCTTGTTTAAAAAATATACCTCGTCCTGAACCTTGACCAGAGACCCATGTCGGCGCCCGCCGACTCCTCACACACAACTTCGACTGTCTCTCGCGCGCTACCCGCTCGCCATCGCTGTACTGAATACATACGCGTTTCTCACTTTAATGTGAATATGGTAAGGTTTAGCGACGAAGCCGACTTTCATTTAGCTGGGTTCGCCAAATTCCAAAATTGCCGCATTTGGTGGACTGAGAATCTGCATTTCACGATCTAAGTCTCTTCACCCTCAGAGGGTGACTGTGTGGAGTGCAGTGTCCAGTCACAGAATAATCGGTGCGATTCCCTGGTGCCACGGTGACTACCGAACCGTAGGTGAAGGTTTCGAAAGATGATTTCATCCTTATTATCGGAAATGACCCTTATTCCGACAAGATGTGTTCCACACAAGACGGAGCTCGATACGATCGAATCAGGAGAGTGTCTGATGTCCTGGAGGAGCACCTTGGGAACGGCATTCTCGCTCTGGCGTACTCACAGGCCACACGGGTATATTTAGCCCAGTTGTTTCCTTGGTAAAAAGATAATACGTTATGATACTACTTGAAATCGAAACAGGTCGTTTGTGTTATGTACTAACGTTCTCCATTTTGCTTATACGAAGTAGCAGAAACAACAAAGTTATTACAACGGCGTTGTTAAGACACCCACTGATGAGGCAAGAGATTACGACCAGTGCCCACCGCGAAATGAAATCCTGTCTGGTGACGCTGTGGGCACGTGACTTGGAAACTAAAGTACACAGGGTGATTCTTTCAAGCGTGTACAAACTCTAGGGATTTATAAGTGAAAGGATATGGAACAAAACAGGTATAATGAACTTATGTCCGGAAATGCATAGTTTCCGTGATAGAGACCATTTATTCATACACTGTTACAGAGACTAAGGGCTAATACTCGCTGCAGCATGAATCCAAAGCTACAGAATGTGTTGAAAATGGTTTCCATGAGCCTCAGCTAATGCGTGTACGCGCCATAGCATGTTCAGTCTCACAAGTTCACATCGCGCATGATGCGTGCGAACAGTGTCCAAGGCAGCAAGAATACGCTACTCCAGTGTCTCTACACTTGGAATGGGCTCTGCGTACACGATGCTTTTGAAATGGCCCCACGGCCAGAAATCGCATGGGTGAACAAGCAGGGTCTGCAACTGGATACCCTCGTCTGATTCGTCGACCAGGGAAGACATGATTGAGATACGTCCGGACGTTAAAGGCGAAGTGGGCTGGAGCACATTCGTGTAGCAGCCACACAATCATTTGTGTCACCAATGGAACTTCTACCAGCAGGGGAAGCAAAGTTACCTGCAAGAAACGCCAATAGTTCTGGCCTGTTGGGCCATGTGGAACGAAGTCTGGTTCCAAAATACTGTCGCAAGTTATCCCGGCCCGCACATTCCGACTGTAACGATACTGATGATTTGCTATCACCATACTATGGGCGTTCTGAACAAATTCTCAAAGATGACTGTTATGGAAGTTAAAGCTGCCACTCCGCGTAAAGTTGGCCTCATCTTTGGACAGGATGGATGACACAAATCTGGGAAGTGTGCTTACTTGGTGAAGAAACCAGTGATAAAACTGCTCCCGTTGTGGAAAGTATGTCGCTAGTAAGCCCTATACGCGCTGAAGTCAACAGGGTAGTAAAAAGAATGGAGAATGTTCAGCGCGGTCGTGGGAGAATGTTCAGCGCGGTCGTGTGATTTACTCTGTACTGGCGGGCCAACTGCTTGGTACTGACGTGGTGGTCGCTTTCCACAGTGTTAATCACAGTTTCCTCGAAATCTGTTGTCCAAACATTTCGGGTTCATCCTTCATCACTTCCTGCTCCCTGAAATAGCCCCGTCTCAGACAGACGGCAAAATAGCAAAATACTATTGCAAACAGTGACTGCTGTGGATATTGTAGGGGGGGGGGGGGGATACGTGTCCACATACAACCCTGCTACCTGCCGCCCGTTGTCATTTGCCTCTGCGTAAGTAAACACCACGTCGGCAAGCTTTCGATTCGAATACGGAACCATTGTGTACAACGCTATACCAGATCCACTACAAGGTGAGTGAGCAAGAGAAGCGAATCGGACACAAAAACAATTACTATGCCAGGAGATGGCGTATGAGGAACATTTGCACCGTCTAGGAGGAAACCACGTATACAGTAACTGGGGCTGCGTGGTACGGCGCGTATTATACCGCAGTCTCTGTAACAAAGTATAACTGCATAAGAGGTCTCTAGTATGGAAACAATGCATTTCCGGACATACGTTCATTAGACCTTTTTTGTTCCGTATCCTCTGGTTGATCAATGACTAGATGTGGAAATCACCCTGAATAAGTCGAGGAGAGATGAATACGACTCATTCTTTCAGCAATACTGTGCATAAATGAGAGACTTTGACGAACGTCATATACACTCATGCTCATAAATTAAGGATAATAATGATACATGGTGAAACAACGCTCTGGATGGTGGTTTGTGGGTTTAAATTACCTCGGGGTATGACCATTCGATGCATTTGATCTGCGGTCGTCGCACGGTGGCTTTGGCAGCACCCTACACAAGCAGAGGTGTGTTAGTACATGTCAGAGTACGGTGCAGCGGAGTAAGTGTGCAGACGTTTTCAGACGTGCTAATGGTAACTGTATGTTGAAAATGGCTCAAAGAATACTAGGGCGACTGGAGGCTGGTCAAACACAGCAGGTCGTCGCACAGGCCCTCCGTGTGCCACTAAGTGTGATCTCAAGATTATGGCAACGATTCCAGCAGACAGGAAACGTGTCCAGGCGTTACAGTATGGGACGTCCACAGTGTACAACACGACAAGAAGACCGATATCTCACCACCAGTGCCCACAGACGGCAACGGAGTACTGCAGGCAGCCACTGGAACAGTTATCTCCAGACACACAGTCTGCAGCCGACTGAACAGACACGGTTTATTCGCCCGGAGACTTGAAGGTGCATGCCACTGACCCCTGGTCACAGGAGAGCCCGTAAAGCCTGGTGTGGTTCTGGCTCCGATCACTATGGGACTTAACATCTGAAGTCATCAGTCCCCTAGAACTTAGAACTACTTAAACCTAACTAACCTAAGCACATCACATACATCCATGCCCGAGGCAGAATTCGAACCTGCGACCGTAGCGGTCGCGCGGTTCCAGACTGAAGCGCCTAGAACCGCTCGGCCACAACGGCCGGCTAAACCTGGTGTCAAGAGCACAACACAGTACATAGTCATTGGAAGAGTGGTTCCAGCCGCTCGGCCACAACGGCCGGCTAAAGCCTGGTGTCAAGAGCACAACACAGTACATGGTCATTGGAAGAGTGGTTCCAGGTTATGTTCACGGACGACTCCAGTTATAGTGAGAACAGTGATTCTCGCCGGGTTTTCATCTGGCGTGAACCAGGAAGCAGATACTAACCCTTTAATGTCCTTGAAAGGAACCTGTATGGAGGTCGTGGTTTGATGGTGTGGGGTGGAATTATGATTGGTGCACGTACACCCCCCCATGTCTTTGACGGAGGTACTGTAACAGGTCAGGTGTATCGGGACGTCATTTTGCACCAGTATGTCCGCCTTTTCAGGAGGAGTACCTTGAAACAGAAGATATCAGGCAAATGGAGTGGCCTGCCTGTTATCCAGAGCTAATCCCCATCGAGCACGTTTGGGATGCTCTCGGTCGACGCATCGCTGCACGTCTTCAAGCACCTACGACACTTCAGGAGCTCCGACAGGCACTGGTGCAAGAATGGCAGGCTATACTCCAGCAGCTGCTCGACCACCTGATCCAGAGTATGCCAATTCGTTGTGCGGCCTGTGTAAGAAAGCATGGTGATCATATCCAATATTGATGACGGGGTAAATGCGCATGAAACAGTGGCGTCTTATAGCACATGAGTGTCGGGACGGTTTTCTCAACTTATCACCAACTTCGTGGACTTACAGATTTGTGTCGTGTGTGTTCCCTATGTGCCTATGCTATTAGCGCCAGTTTTGTGTAGTACCACGTTGTGTGGCACCACATTCTGAAATTATCTTTAATTTATGAGCATAAGTGTAGTTACAGGTTGGCATCTGTCATTGATAAAGATGGCCGTCTGTTCGTATACTACTGTGTCGAGTAGCCGTCCAAACTGGTTGAAGAACGTTGAAACTACGAGCAGGCGACAAGGTGTCTAGCGTCCTCGTCTCATCACGCAAATTGTAGACTGCTTGCCAGAGTTGCAAAGTATGATGAGTGGCGATCTAGGGCAGGCACGACGACAGAAAGACATGCAGGCACAAGTGCTTAGGAGCACACGTTTCAACATATATTGTTCAACACGGGGTTCCACAACACATGACCCCTACGAGTTTGGTTCAAATGGCTCTGAGCACTATGGGACTTAACATCTGTGGTCATTAGTCCCCTAGAACTTAGAACTACTTAAACCTAACTAACCTAAGGACATCACACACATCCACGCCCGAGGCAGGATTCGAACCTGCGACCGTAGTAGTCGCGCGGTTCCCTACGAGTTTAAACGTAGCGCCAAACACATCGTCAATTACGATTGCAGTGAGCAACGGATCGTCGACATTGGACTGCGAGTGAATGGTAACATGTCACCTGGTTGGATGAATATCGTTTCGTGCTACAGCAGACCGATGATCTCCTCCGGAGACAGAATCATCCAGGCGAAAGGACAATCGAGATACGCACTGCTCAACAGACGCAGACCGATGGCGACAGGCTTATGCTGTGACTGACACTCACCTAGGCTTCCATGGGACCCGTGGTGGTAACCAAAGGCACTGTGCCAGTCACGGAACTATCAGTACAGACGACGCGTATTCCGTAACAGTTGATGTCTTCACCATTAGCGATGGCATCTTCCAGCAAGGTAACTGCGTCTGCCGTGCCAGAATCTTCTACAACGGTGCGAGAAGCACTATAGAGAACTCACACTGATGTCTTGGCCAGCAAATCCAAATGGTATGAACCCTATGGGATACATATGGGACACTATCGAATGCGAGCACTGCACCCGCAAACCACCAGCCAGAAATTTTCGGGCATTGCGTGACCTGTACGTAGATATCTGGCGTTACGCATCTCTCGAAACTTACCGAGGATTTGTCGAGGCCATGCCACGCTGAATCGCTGCTGTACTGTGTCCCAGTGTGAAGCCAATACGCTGCTAAGCAAGTGGTCATAATACTTTGGTCCATCAGTGAATGGAAGGAGAGATCACAAAATGGTACACATACTCGTAAACACAGTGTCGTATCACAGTTGAACATCAAATATTCAGCATTATGAATCTAAAAGAATTTTTGAAGGATTAAGATGTTACTTTTACGTGTTATATTAATGGAACCCTTTAAAAATTTGGACTTGAAATTTACAGGTTCCTGTGTAGACGAAGCTTGTGAGGTAACGGGTGAGTTGTGGCGCCTTGAGAATATTCCAACTTCGGAGATGGCGCGGCCGCACCGCCCGCTCGGCAAACCGGCGTCCGGCAGCCACCAAGTGGTACCAAACGTTACCCGGCGCCGAGGGAGCGCGTGGCTGGAAATTCCTTGGTGACGCTGTGTCGATGAAAGAGATTTGTACGCCGGGAGTGCCAAAGATGGCGGACATTGTGAAACCTTATTGGCAGACGTTTCACAGTTCGTATAGAAATTAATAGTAGCCAGATGAAGCATGATACCTCAAAAAGAAACATGTACATTACCATTATTTGCACAACAATTCTGATGGTGTAATCCGATTTTCAATATCTTTATTAGTTTACAGTTTAGTATCTGACTGTAAATTATACAAGTAACACCCAGTAACGAATTTCCAAAATCTAAACGGTTCATCCGATTTCGTCGATCGACATGTCTTTAGAAAGCTAGTAGTGTAAACCTAAATTGGTATGAATTACAGGCATGTAACTTGAATAGTAAATGAGTTGTTGCAGGTCAAAGTGGCTGATTACTACTAATCGCGTCATGCCATAAGTACTCCACAGTCACACGAAAAAACGGTAGCAGCATGCTTATAAAGATATTTATTCGTCTATGTCTTTGTTTATATCCGATATATGCTATTCATGAAGAAATTTGTTAAATATTTACTGTTTTAGAAAGCACAGAGACATTTGGCTACTGGCCTACCTTTTGTTCTATTTCTTTAAATATTAAATTTGTTTATGTATCTAGTAACGTGTGTTAGAGCGTGTTTATGGTCCAGCCGTAGGAATATTTATTTAGTTTCAAGTAATTTAAATGTAAATCCAGTATTTCGAATGTGTTTCATTATGTTTGTGTGGGTGAATTGTCTTTAAGACGTGGTGCGAGCGCTCTAGCCAGTCACAGCACTCGTGAATGGGGAGACTGGATAGAGGCGGGAGAGGAGTTCTGGGCAGGAGGGCACAGGACACGGATAGTACGGGAGGGGACACAGAAAGTGCTGCACGTGAAGGCGGGGCGTACAGTCGTGGGAAAGACTTGGAGTAGAGCAGTTTTCGCGTGATCGAGAGAGAAATACTTCGGAGTGCTGACTTGTGTACTTTGAGATTTCCGTGGCTTCTGCAGTGAGGACGTAATACGCATTTGGAAGTGAATATCTTGCGAGCTATGTTGTTGCTCATAACTAATTACGTGAAGTAGGAATCAATTGTTTGGCTGTTATTCAACTTATATTTTACTTAATTGCTGGACCATCGACACCAATAAGTGTTTTGCAGAAATATACCACATTCTCAAAAGTACTTCCATTATCATACTCGTCATTCAAGTTCGTTAGAATAGTATCTGCAGATTTTATTTAATTGCAATCTTTCATTCATAAATTTCTACGTTACATTCGCAATTGCCTAGTGATAGGAACCTTCGACCATTCGATTTATGTGTATTTTCATATTGTATACTGTAGACTCTGCGGTGTTTGGCTTGTAATGCGGCCACTAGACAACGAAACCAGCCAAAACTTTCAATATTTCAACTCTGTAGGAGGGTATCCCAGACACTAGACAAATAAACCAGCCAAAACTTTCAATATTTCAACTCTGAGTCGGAGGGTAGTAGTTGAGGGCCACACACCTCATCACACCATTTCATTATTATCTGAAAGCCAGCAAGCTCATGAATCTAGTAAGTGTTTTATAATTCTAATATACGGGATAGTCCTAAACTATAAGTCAAAAATGTAATGGGGGTTAGAGGAGAGCGAAGTAAGCTGATGTTGTATACGAATTTGTATGCGGTAATGCCGCCTCGAGCCTCTAGAGAGCGCTGATAACTGCGGAATATAGAAGCGCTTCGCTGGGTGGATTCATCATTTCCCGCACGGATCTTGAGCAGTATGCATCGTCTCACCACTGTGGAGCTGGCCGACATGCATTTCATGCATGGAGCTGAACGAGGAAAAGTATTAGCTGCTCAAAGGATTTACAAGGAGCGATTCCCGGATGTGAATCAGCCGGATCGTCGAACCTTCGAGCGTCTTCATCGGCAGTTACACACAAGTCGACCGTTTCATGCTTCCAGACGTGGAACTAGCACTGGAAGGTAGCGTAGAACTCCACAGCGGGAGAACGGATACTAAACACAGTAGAGGATAATCCTTAGTCGAGCTCGAGAGCTGTAGAACGTGCGTTCGGCGTGAGCCATAAAAGGAATGTTTTGAGGAGTTTACGTGAAAACTGAATGCATCCGTATCATTTAAAGACATGTCAAGCAATGACCCCTGACAATTATCTTCCTCGTCTCAACTTTTCTCGTCGGTAAGTACAGCAGACTGCAACCAATGAAACCTTCAATGCAGATGTTTTGTTTACTGACGAGGCTACCTTTACACAGACGGGATGTAGACATCCATAATTATTACCTGTGGGTTCACGGTAACCTACATGACACAGTAGCATACATCAACAAAGATTTACCATTAATGTTTGGGCAGGCATTGTGCATAGTAACTTGGTTGGGGGCGTATATTCTGCCTAGTCGTTTAACTGGCCACTCATACAACATCTTCCTACAGGAGGTCTTACCCGAACATCTGGGCGATATTCCTCTTGCTGTCCGCACACAGATGTGGTTCCGGCAAGATGGAGTCGCTGCCCACTTCAGTCGAAATGTTAGTCTGCGGTCGGCGGTGGTCGGGACCGTCCAGTTTCTTGGCCACCGCGTTCTATCGATTTAACGTGCGTGGATTTTTTCTTGCGGGCTCATATGAAAAGCATGGTGTACGACAGTCCCGTCACATCCGAAGAAGATCTAGTTGCCCGCGTGTCTGTTGCTGCTGGACATGTCATCGACATGCCTGGCGTCTTTTCTAATCTACACCGATCCATGCGCCATTTCTGTGATTCGTGTATCGCTGATAGTGGCCTTTCTTTTGAGTGCCTCTTCTGAACCATTAATAAATTTCTAGTGTCATTTCAGTTCTCTGTGATTTATACTGTTGTACAAGCTGGCGCTGGAATTTTTTCATTATCGCACACGCATTCCTACACGAAATCTGCGTATTTATGTCCCCTGTGCCTGTGCTCTGAGAGTCGTGCATGGGTAGCTCAGTTGGTAGAGCACTTGCCAGCGAAAGGCAAAGGTCCCGAGTTCGAGTCTCGGTCCGGCACACAGTTTTAATCTGCCAGGAAGTTTCACATCAGCGCACACTCCGCTGCAGAGTGAAAATCTAATTCTGGAAACATCCCCCAAGCTGTAGCTAAGCCATGTCTCCGCAATATCCTTTCTTTCAGAAGTTCTAGTCTTGCAGGTTCGCAGGAGAGATTCTGTAAAGTTTGGAATGTAGGAGACGAGGTACTGGCAGAAGTAAAGCTGTGAGGACTGGGCGCAAGTCGTGCTTGGGTAGCTCAGTTGGCAGAGCACTTGCCCGCGAAAGGCAAAGGTCTCGAGTTCGAGTCTCGGTCATGCACACAAGTTTAATCTGCCAGGAAGTTTCATATTAGCGCACACTCCGCTGCGGAGTGTAAATCTCATTCTGGAAACATCCCCAGGATGTGGCTAAGCCATGTCTCCGCATTATCCTTTCTTTCAGGAGTGCTAGTTCTGCAGGTTCGCAGGAGAGCTTCTGTAAAGTTTGGAAGGTAGGAGACGAGGTACTGGCAGAAGTAAAGCTGTGAGGACGGGGCGTTAGTCGTGCTTGGGTTGCTCAGTTGGTAGAGCACTTGCCCGCGAAAGGCAAAGCTCCCGAGTTCGAGTCTCGGTCTGACACACAGTTTTAATCTGTCAGGATGTCTGGAAATAATCACAATTGTCAATTTTTTCTTTCTCTGTTTTTCTTTTTCCTTAGCATTGACTGACTTTGAAGACAGTCAGTTCGGTTGAACCACAGTGAAGGAAAATTTTTCTGTGATTAAGAAGGCCTGTCGGTAACTGCAATGGTTGCAGTCTGAGAAACTCTTAATTTTTGTATTGCATTGCTGTGCTTAAGCCAGTGTGAGAAACAGCAGACTGTTTTAACGGTGTTGGTAGGCTCCCTTCTACACTACTGGCCATTAAAATTGCTACACCAAGAAGAAATGTAGATGATAAACGGGTATTCATTGGACAAATACTCGTATATTATAATAGAACTGACATGTGATTACATTTTCACGCAATTTGGCTGCATAGATCCTAAGAAATCAGTATCCAAAACAACCACCTCTGGCCCTAATAACAGCCTTGATACGCCTAGGCATTGAGTCAAACAGAGCTTGGATGGCGTGTTCAGGTACAGCTGCCCATGCAGCTTCAACACGATACCACAGTTCATCGAGAGTAGTGACTGGCGTATTGTGACGAGCCAGTTGCTTGGAAACCATTGACCAGACGTTTTCATTTGGTGATAAATCTGGAGTATGTGCTGGCCAGGGCAGCAGTCGAACATTTTCTGTTTCCAGAAAGGCCCGTACAGGACCTGCAATATGCGGTCGTGCATTATCCTGCTGAAATGTAGGATTTCGAAGGGATCGAACGAAGGGTCGAGCCACGGGTTGTAACACATCTGAAATGTAATGTCCACTGTTCAATGTGCCGTCAATGCGAACAAGAGGTGACCGAGACGTGTAAACCAATGGCACCCCATAGCATCACGTCGGGTGATACACTAGTATGGCAATGACGAATACACGCTTCCAATGTGCGTTCACCGCGATGTCGCCAAACACTGATGCGACCATCATGGTGCTGTAAACAGATGGATTCATCCGAAAAAGCGACATTTTGCCATCCGTGCACGCAGGTTCGTCGTCGAGTACACCATCGCAGGCGCTCCTGTCTGTGATGCAGCGTCAAGGGTAACAGCAGCCACGGTCTCCGAGCTGATAGTCCATGCTGCTGCAAACGTCGTCGAACTGTTCGTGCAGATGGTTGTTGTCTTGCAAACGTCCCCATCTGTTGACTCAAGGATCGAGACATGGCTGCACGATCTGTTAGAGCCATGCGGATAAGATGCCTGTCTTCTCGACTGCTAGTGATACGAGGCCGTTGGGATCCAGTACGGCGTTCCGTATTATCCTCCTGAACCCACCGATTCCATACTCTTTTAATAGTCATTAGATCTCGACCAACGCGAGCAGCAGTGTCGCGATACGATAAACCGCAATCGCGATACGTTACAATCCGACCTTTATCAAAGTCGGAAACGTGATGGTACGCATTTCTCCTCCTTACACGAGGCATCACAACAACGTTTCACCAGGCAACGCAGTTCAAGTGCTGTCTGTGTATGAGAAATCGGTTGGAAACTTTCCTCATGTCAGCACGTTGTAGGTGTCGCCACCGGCGCCAATCTTGCGTGAATGCTCTGAAAAGCTAATCACTTGCATATCACAGCATCTTCTTCCTGTCGGTTAAATTTCGCGTCTGTTGTACGTCATCTTCGTGGTGTAGCAGTTTTAATGACCAGTAGTGTGTTAGCCTTAGGAAGCATTTCCGAAGAGGCTTGAGAATACCGTTCACGGGAAAAGGGCGCGATTCAAAGCCTGTGCCGAGGCACCTATGATGCATCGTGGGTCATACATGACAGGGGTGAACGGTGGCTGCGTAGAAGTGTAGGGGCAAACAGAGGCGCAACTACAACTGTCTCCGTAGGTGAATGAAGGGGATGACAATGGTGTCTCCAGAACGATTATGCAGTGAACGTCAATTTAATTTCCGCTATTTTATTTCAATGTTTCTGTCGTCACATTGATCCTATTGTACCTGAATTTTAATGTTTTTTGCCTCTACCTGCAGACATAGTTTCTTAACTCGCCTGCCTTTGTTCTAGTTCAGAGCCCCTTCTGCATGTTCCCTATTTTTGTTAATGATTGGTGTGATGTGACGCACCGTTCTGTTTTATATGTATACGTTGTGTGTATGAGCTTTTCTGTATTAAGCCCTTGTTTATGGCTCCTAAGGACGAGGCCACCTACGGATACTGGTCTCAGTAGTCGGAGTGTTATTGCTCGGTTTTTGGATATAATTAATGTGTACCATTATTACCCCCTGATTTTGTTGCAGTTTTTTATTTATCTTGTTACGGTCATGCGTTCCGTCACGTTGACTTTTCGGCATTTCCCCGTACACTTACATTTTTACTCTTTCATGTCTTAAGGTTGACTCACCTGTATATCTAAATTAGCTTACGCTGTTTCATTTCAGCGACTCTGCCGTATAAAACCCGATCTAAAAGGTTCACCTCC
This sequence comes from Schistocerca cancellata, assembly GCF_023864275.1. NCBI lineage: Eukaryota > Metazoa > Arthropoda > Insecta > Orthoptera > Acrididae > Schistocerca > Schistocerca cancellata. The sequence goes on along the minus strand of NC_064631.1, from coordinate 183,748,701 downwards.
ATTATACTTAAGCTTAATTTCTTTATTCGGTTTTCCGAGTCCTAGTGTATAGTTCTTTTACTCCTCGTCTATTTTCATTACGTTTGATTGTATGTGGATGCAAAGTGCTGGCTCATATGTGTACACTGTTACTTCTGTAGAGTTTATCATTTAATCCTAACTAAGATTTTTATACTAAGACGTTTTGTCTCTCTGAGGACGAGTCTGTAAATGAGTACCGATCTCAGTAGTTTGCATCATTACCCTACCACACCTTAGCTCTCGTTTTCTTATTGCTCAATTTTTAGATGTATTTCTACACATTATCCCTAACATTATTTTAGCTGCATTTTGATCTCATATCTCTTTAATCTAATGTACTCTATCACGTTCGCTTTAGGCATTTGTGGCGATTCGCCATATTTTATTATTTTATTACGTTGATATTTGTAGTTAGAGCTAGCACTGATCTTGTGAACCACATATGTCCTCGCGTAAGGGCCAGTCAGCCCCAGTTTACCACTCTTTTGCGGATATTTACTTCGGTTCCACACCTCATTGGCTCCTACGTAAGTTGCTTCCGCCGCCGCGGTCAGCTGACTTCTGGGCCGTCTGTGTTAGTCACCTGCGTGTTGTGCTATCCCAACCAACACGCGCTGTGGTTGCTTGTCCTACGCATTTGAGTTCACGTACTGTTTATTCCAGTAGTACTGAGTTGATTCCTGCGTGCAACTCTCCCCAAAATAAGCGTTCTTGTTCCATTCCCATGCGTTTGTGGCCCGGCCACCATTATGTGAGAACAACACTTTTCAGGACTGTAGCTTTCATTTCAGTATCTCGGCCCAATAGCACATGTACGTCTGTAGCCACTCGTCCTGATTGCAGTTGGTGGCTCCTGAAGACGAAGATTTAAGTGTCGGAACTCAAAAATGGTTCAAATGGCTCTGAGCACTATGGGACTAAACATCTGAGGTCATCAGTCCCTTAGAACTTAGAATTACTAAGTACCTAACTAACCCAAGGACATCACACATATCCATGCCCGAGGCAGGATTCGAACCAGCGACCGTAGCGGTCGCGCGGTTGCAGACTGAAGCGCCTAGAACCGCTCGGCCACAGCGGCCGGCTAAGTATCGGAACTGGCCGTAGAATAAATTAAGAAAATTGATAATACTTCTTTCTATAAAAAGAAATCTTAAGAGAAGTGTATCGTTTCGACAGCAAAATAACATTATGCCAATTACCTGTATCTGAGCGAGGTTTATTCTTTAAATTAGTAAACAAATATTCTCGTAATTTTCTTTAATAGAGTAGGCCAACCACACACTCTTCCCAGGAAACGGTATTAAGAAAACTATGAAACAAGAGGAGGAGATCAGTGCTTAACGTTCCGCCTATAACAAGGTCACTAAAGATGGGTCGGTCGAAGAAAGCTATCTTGTGAAGATAACAACATGCACAGATCCTTTCATACCCAAAAGCAAATGTGTCAAATTTATTACTGTTACCTGTTACCTCTCGTCCTCTCATATGCTTAGCGAAAAATAAGTAAGATTGCAGCACTCTTCCTGGATGGCCAGCCGCAGTCGCTGAAAAAAAAAAAAAACCGTCCTAGGCGCAGGTTCGAATCCTGATTCGGGCATGGATGTGTGTGATGTCCTTAGGTTACTTGGGTTTAAGTAGTTCTAAGTTCCAGGGGACTGATGACCTCAGATGTTAAGTCCCATAGAGCTCAGAGCCATTTGAACCATTTTTATCTTCTTGGATGATGCACTCTGCAACGTAGAAAATACGACCTTATTTCTACGCTCTTCATTAACAGGTAGTTTTGTCGAAAGTTCTAATAGTTCAGTATTTTGTATTGTTCATTTGTTATAGCTGGTCTACAGATTATTGCAGAAGCCTTTGCTGAACAACCTTCCCTTCGTGCGTATAATATTTGGGTTTGTATCAGTGTACAGTACGAAAGCCGATTCTCAATTTCGGATCGTTATTCAGACGACTCAAATACTGTTGTGTCGGTGTATATAGCTACAGTCAATACTTGCTGACAAGAGGTGCACACCAATGAGACAAGTGAGTACTACGAATATGGAAAAAACAAACAAAAGATGTAAATTCAAATTTCACACTTTACTGGAAACACAGAACGTTCAGTACTAGTTTAGATGTTTTATTACCTTCCAGTGGTCTGAAACACACATATCCCATGTTGACGAACAGTGAAAGAGGAAACTGTCGGGCAACAGAACTTTAGTTCCAGGCGGTCATTTCGCCGGCTCGTAAATGAACAGTTCCCCAGGCACTACCGTTTACAAGCTTGAACCATCGTAAATACCTCTCGTCTCATTACACAGCTCTTTCCACGTTTGTCACACGCACAGTTTGCCATCGGCCTTATCGTTCCAAACGCGACCTCACAGAAACTGCCTCTTGCGAGGAAAAACTTTGCCAACAGTCAAGTCCAGTTGCGAGACTTCAGCTCTATAAAAGGCAACAATGCCCTCCCCTCTTTACTACTGCCCGATGCTGACTGGTGGCGAGAATTTCGATCACTGCATGTTTGGCTGTACTGTGGCACAAGACGAGCTGCATGACCAGATTTCTATTTTCCCAGTGTGCTGCCACTTTCAAAAACGAAACAATTCCTGTACTCCTATCTTTGCTTCACGGTTAACAAATTTTTATATATACTACTCAGACCTCATGCCACACCAGGCCAAAAACATAGTTACAAGCTTTAGTTCCAATAGTCCACGAGCAGAATCAGGTGATGATATGGGGGTTTACTCCACAGTGTAAAGTGCTTCATAAACCTTGCAAACAATGCATGTTGAGAACTGCTGAAAAGCTGCCAGACAAAATTTCGGTACAAGAGTTTGAAACATCCGGGTCGTACTCCCCAAAAATGACTGAATACACCTGTTTGCTTTCATCCGCAACTTCCGAGGTCTCCTGCTAGAAGTGTCGAACGATCCGACCAAACTCACTTACGCCGTAAGTCAGATGGATGACGAAGCTTATAATTGGGGTACAAGGCTAGAAAATGAAATTTTGTTGCAGTAGAATTTGAGAGCATGGCCTTAAGAGATTTGTCAAAATCTACCACCACTTTTAGAAAATAAAATTGGAGAGAAATTGGTATTTGACACTGCATCATGAAGAACGTCAGATATTGCGCTGGCTTTTGCAACACCTAGCTCACGATATCCGCAAAACGTGACTGGAACATTGATAGAAAGTGAAAGGCAGCTGCAGAAAAAACATTGGTGTCCAAAATTAAAGCAACAAACTGCAATTTAACTGTCCTGTGTCTAATTCACGAATTAATCATAAAAACTATCAATAGATATCGTTACGATCGTGTTCTGCACGGAAGGTGGCATTCCGATCAAGGCACAACCACGCCAGCAATGACGTCAGGGCACTTACCGAGCGGGATACTGTTTGCAGGGTAGTCCTACATCCGCAGTCGTTGTGTACACAGTCACAGAAGGTGTAGTGTGGCACAGAGAAGACTCCTACAAGATGGAGGGCTATAGGAAGAAAGGAAGCAGTAGAGTCGCAAGCTGACGTGGCCCGATAGCTTAATGTGAATCGTTGTGTTGTCTGTCGGATGAGGCGACAGTTTGAAGAGAACGAAACTGTATCCCGCAGACCAGGACAGGGCTGACCACGTGTGACATCGGAAAGAGTGGAGCGTTATTTGGCTGCAAGGGCACGACGGTACCTCCTTAGTACTGCACTGCAACTGGCATCTGACATCACACATCCCCTGGAGGTGTTGTATCCAGGCAAACGGTATACAGAAGGCTTCAGCAGAGCGGCCTTTATTGTTGGAGACCTGCTGTATGCGTACCCCTGGCGTGTCTTCACAGAAAGGAACGTCGAGACCTGGTTGGTTGGACGGTGGAGCAATGTACTTTTCACAGAAGGGCCCTGATTTGGTCTGGTGAGTGATTCTCGACGGATTCGCATTTGGAGCGCACGATTTCGGGATCCAAACATTGTGGAAAGAGACCGATATCGAGGACTATCCCTAATGGTGTGGGCAGGGATTATGTTGGCCACTCGAACACCTGTTCATGAAATTCTACGGTTGAATCGGCAAGGATTGACTGGTGTCGGGTATCGTGATGAGATCTTGCGATCTCATTTGCTGTTGTTGTGAGGTGCTGTGGGTCCAGACTTCGCACTGATAAACGCTAATCTCGACCTTATAGGGCACTGGTGGTTGATGTTTTCTTGAAAATGGAAGATATTGCACGCATGCCGTGGCCTGCTCGTTCTCTCGATTTGAATCCCATAGAGCATGCCTGGGACGCACTAGGGAGACGGCTTGCACACGTCAGCAACCACTAACCATTCCACAAGACAGCGAGCAGCTCTGCAGGACGAATGGGCGTTACTGCCTCAACATGGAATTGATAGCATCACTCAAAGCATGCCTCGCCGTTGTCAGGCCTGTACTGTTGCCAGACGGGATAACACCTCATAATGGGCACATTAACCAGAGGTCAGACAGTGTGTGCAAATCCGTTAAGCTGAAAAAAAAGAAAAAAAAAAGAAAACGAATAACATTTTTGTCTACCGTTAAGCATGTTGCAGCTGTTTACGTTCTACATTCTTTATATTGTTTCTACTTTACTATAACCTGTTTACACTGTTTTGTGGCAAATAAACGCAACCTTGCAAAACTTCGTTTGTTGCTTTAATTTTGGACTCCAGTGTTTTTCCGACAGCTGCAAAAGAGGAGAAACAGTGGTGTACTAGAGGAGACGCCAGTGGAGGAGGAGATTGTTCAAATGGCTCTGTTCACTATGGGACTTAACATCTGAGGTCATCAGTCCCCTAGACTTAGAACTACTTAAACATAACCAACCTAAGGACATCACACATATCTATGCCCGAGGACTGTAGCAGTCACGCGGTTCCGGACTGAAGCACCTAGAACCGCTCGTTCACCGCGGCCGGCAGGGAAGAGGAGAGGAAAGGCAAAATTACCGCTATGAAAACATCCGAAATAATTGTGACTCACCCAACTAAAGACACGGATACAGAGCTGCAGAAAGAGGGCAGGACAGAGGTCAACTGTACGTTTACCGACCAATACGAAACGTAACGAGCACAGCCAAGGGCGAACCTTTCTATCAGAATAGTTCCAAGGAGCGCTGGTAAGGCTGTTGCGAAAATGCTATAGTGAGTAATGTCGCTGGATCCTTGTATTAGTTCCGGAACCAATAACACAGCTCCAACGGAGAATAACACCGCACAGAGGATAAGTGCGAAATGGAGGGACGTTCTGAAAGTAGATCAGCAAGAACTAACAGAGGCGAATGCGAACTGGTGACTCCAATTATCGTAATAGAGTGAACGCAGTCCACTTGCAGGTTTTTTTTTTCCTTCATTGAGTTTCGATTCTCCTTGAAGGGGGGGGGGGGGGGGGGCAGGCTGGCACCAGCTTAGTACGCTGCTTTTCAGCCTACAGAATTTGTTTAAAAAATGAAGATAATAAATAATAAAAGCAGGAGATAAAATCGGTGACTTAAATCGTAAAATGGCGGAAAATTGTGGAACTTATAACATAAAACAAAGGGCAGGTCATGCTAATAAAATACACGGGAAGCAGACAGGAAAAAAATAGACAGACAATTAAAAAACACGGCGACAGTCTGGTATCTGTTCGCAAGAGATATAAAAATCACACCCATCGACAGCATGATTTCTGTTCGCAACACTTAGACGCACAACATTGAATACTCACTTGGGCACTGCACTAAAAAGTTGGCACAAGTATCGCACACCACAGCTGAGGGCAGATGGGGGGAACCTGGACAGATGATGGGAAAGAAAAGGGCGGAAGGAGAGGAAAAACGAAGTTGGGTGGAGGTGGGCAGAGGGGAACTTACAGGCCTCTGGCCCTCCCTTCCATTAGTAGGTTTGCCTTGCAACTGTCTGATATGGGAAGACTCTCCTAATGTTGTGTAGGTCGACAACGCACCATTCTTAAACTACGGAAACTTGGTGCCATGCACTCCGATTGGCCGTGGGATTGCCTTCTTACAGTTCGTCGGTTGACGGGCAGCGCTATGGTTGTCCGTCCACACATACAAACTTCCCTCGCCCCGCCACTGCCCCAACGTGTCGGATAGGTCTTACTGTTTGTCTCCACCTCGCGTCAGAGGCATTCACAAGTAAGCTTCGCTTCGGAGCACACACACGTTACCTGCGATTAAGTCATACAGTAAACATGGCGGTACAGTATTCGTTTGAAGAACAACGAGATATGGTTTTTGTTTGCGGACTAGCCGACGGTAATGCGCATGAAGTTCGACGGTTGTATGAGGAACGGTACCCAGCAAGACGCCACCCACACCAGCAAACGTTTAAAGCAATTCACCAGCGGCGAAAGAGGCTCTTCAGCGCAATATCATGGTGACGCTGGAAGACCTCAAACACAACGGGATGCTGCACTTACGGAGATTGTTCTCGAGCGCTTCGAGGAAGCACCTACGACAAGCACTCGAGCGGTTGGACACGACGTTGAGGTCACTCATCGGTTAGTCTGGGAGATTTGTGGGATGACGGCCAGCATCCATTTAGTTTTCACTCTGTCCAAGACCTAAATCCTGCAGCGGGCTATGAACACAGACTAGGGTTTTACCAAATGGTTTCTGTGACGTCTAGCACGAGATCCGGACTTTCCCGCTATTGTGTTGTTTACCGTCGAGTGCACCTTCTATCGGGACGGCCTTTGCAATACTCGTAACGTTCACTACTGGGCGAGGGGAAATCGTCACGTCACATCACGTACGTCCACGGACACCAGGAACGATTTTCGCTCAACATTTGGGTACGCATTGTGAGTGACCATCTAATTGGGCCGGTCCTTCTACCTCATCGATTTACCGGGACAAATCACTTTTTGCAAGAAAATGTACCATGCCTGCTGGAAGATGTTCCCCTGGACAGACGGCTACGCATGTGGTTGCAGCATGATGGGGCTCCAGCACATAACAGTCGTGCTGTGCGCGGATATTTAAATGAACTCTTCGACGCCCGGGTAATTGGCAGAGGTGCTTGTATGACATGGTCCCCGCGATCACCAGACGTCACGCCACAGGACTTTTTACTGTGGGGATTCTTCAAGGTTCTAGCTCACCCACCAGGACGCGAACCACCTAGCAACGGAGAGGAATTAATGGATCGCATGCAACATGCCACCAATCACATCAGAGCAATGCCATGAATCTTTGAAAGAGTTCGGCAAAACACCATTAGACGTTACCATGCTCGTATCGCGTCGGAGGGTCGCCAGTTCGATCACCTGCTTTAACTAAACCATGTCCGAGCTACAAAAAGACCCTTTTCAGGGCCGACACAATTTGTAAAAGACTTTCTGTACGTGAACTAACAGCTGTTGACGGGTTTGTTCCCAGTACGTCTTGTTATTAAACTACAATGGGTCTGTCGGGACCCCGGCGGATTCGCCCCCATGCCCCCACAATTGAAGGCTGGCACGCTACCACCGAGTGTGAGGGCCGCCTAGGGTACATCGCGATGTCCGTCAGGCAAAGCATTCGCGATCACGCGTTGTCCAGAGCATCTGGAAACAGGGAAGTCCCTTGGCCAATCGGAGCTACTGGCGTCAAGTTTCTGTAGTTTCAATTTTGTGCGTTATCGGCCTACACTACATTAGTAGTTTTGGTCCCTACTGGCATCAGCTAACCAAGGTTAAGATTTCGTGACACAGTTTTCCTCCACCCTGTATATAAAAACTCCAATATCCGTGAAAATATTATAAGACAAAAAGGAACGTACAGTGTCCAGTGAGTAAAGACGATGGCTTATAAAAGTTCCATTGCAAGTAGTGCGATACTAATTTTCAATAGTTCTCCACATAAGATAAAAATTATTTCATCATTTTCACTTTTTAGTAAAACCATACGGTCATACTCACTTGATCACTGTTCCTAATCAGTAGCAGAAATCTCTACATGTGAAATACAAAACTTTACCAGAAAGAAAGGTCAAACTATTTTAACTGCAAGTAGAGCATGGTGTCCTGTACATTAAGTCAATCGAACAAATGTACCCTCAAAAAAGAGCGCACTTATATTTACTTTATATCAAATGTTATATACTTATATTAAACTAGTAAGATAGTATCAGAACCTATAAAAAACGCGAAGGTTAGAAAAAAAGGTATTTGGATGTAGTTGGACGCCAACCACCAACAAGTCAGTAGTTTTATTACGGATTTATGATGCTACCCATTGCACTAAAGCAATCAAAGATATGATATTATATTATGTAAGTTTTTACCGTATCCTGAAATCTTTAATCGAATCTACATATATTAATATCTTAAATTAATTATAAAAATTGTACCAGGAACAATGCGTGTTTAATGGATCCTCAACAAGCTGTTGCCTTAAAATGGCATATTCTTATAATAAGCACGTTACAATAGTTCTTTTACCACGAATATGACACTTCTCGTCATTGTGTTACAACGAATCATACAGTAAACGTCGGGTTTTCGAGAGCTCCTCAGTTTGCTGGTGCTCAGAAACGTCATACGGGCTTCAACTGAAAACCAATATGGCCCCTCACAATTCTGTACTGTAGTAAGGTGGCGTGCATGTGACGTAAGTGGGGTTCAGCCATCTCATTGGTCAACGTTCAAACGCACGTTCAGAATATATGACGTACTAGATATTGCTTTCCACGTTCGGAAAGGCTCCCCAACGTGCCATTCCACGCTGTGGCGTTAGAAACTCGGCACGCCCAAGGCTCAATTTTGGGCAGCGCGTTCCGTGTGCCGACGGCCTTGGAGCTGCCCCGCCACAGCCAGAGCCCGAGCGCGGCCGGGCCCCCGTACTGCTCGGCTGTTCGCCAAGTTAGGCGAAACGATATCTCTGTGGCCCAATAGCAAGCAGCTTTTTAAATTCGCACAGTATTTACTGTCACAGTTCCTGATCTGCGGTCTTATATTAAAATAACTGATCGCTGCAACATTAGCAACAAGATGGTTACTTAAATATTCAGCGTTGCTTGTAATTGTTAAATCGACTTACTGTTATGTGCACATGAAAAACTAGTTGATTTCAGTAATTGTTACTCTACTAATTAACGAATTTTTGTAACGCTAACCTACGTCTTTTTTTTTTTTTTTTTTTTTTTTTTTTTTTTTTTTTTACAGGCATAGGAATTATACAGCCAGGCGGTTTGGTACAATTGCGCCTAGGTTTCGACACCTACCAAGGGTGTCTTCATCACAATTAAATTTTGACTACACATAAAATTACACTGCGAGAAAGCAATGGTCAGAGTTTTGAGCAGCTTTGTTCAAGACAAAAGTGAAATAAAATTTGAGCATAGCTGCTCAAAATTGTGACCAATGCTTTCCCGCAATGTAACTTTAAGGATAAAAACAAAATTTCATTCTGATGATGACGCCCTTAGTAAGTGTCGAAACCTAGGTCAATTGAACCAAACAGTTACCTGGAAAAGGCTGTATAATTCCTATGCTGGAAAATTCTATACGGTTGCTGAGAAACAAGCAAGTTTAAAACTGTAGACTAACCTGAGTCTTTAAAAGTTTTTATTGATTCAAACGGATGGTTATATCATGGAAGAACTATTCTTAGACGAGCGGAGTGGCCGCGCTGTTAGAGTCGCCATGTTACTGATTGTGCGGCCCCTTCCGCCGGAAGTTCGAGTCCTCCCTCGAGCATGAGTGTGTTTGTTGTTCTTAGCATAGGTTAGTTTAAGTAGTGTGTAAGTCTATGGACCGACGACCTTAGCAATTTGGTCCCATAGGAATTCACACACATCTGAACATATTTTGAACTATTCTTATATTGTATGGCGTTTATCTTTTCCTCACCAGGTACACCTTTCCGTAGGCAATGTCCTGCTTCTGACTGTGGCTTATTTGACAGACATTTTGTTAATAATCAACCGTTTAAATTTATTACTTCACGGACCAAACATTACATCTGTAATGTGCAAGACCGTACGAATCGTTCATTAAAAGCTTTGCAGTTTGAGAAATGTGTGTTAATTCCAATCAAACTGAGTCCTTCGACATTGAGCATTTGAAGGGTTTTGGAAAAATTTCAGAGACTATTTCCCTGCTCTGTCTAGTAATAACCACTGGATTCTTAATCACTTGGAAAAGACAGTACTTTGGAATCCACATGAAGTGTAAATTGGAACGAGCAGTTGCTCGAAACTTTCAGTAACTAAGTTAAAGAAAATTAATCTCTGACGCAGGTAAAGTTCTGGTAAAACTTAAAGGCGGAGTTCCCAATTCCATCAAATAAAGCGGTAACAAATTCACTACCTATTTAGTCGAAGCATCGGTGGGAAAAAGCTTTTCCTTCTTACACGCATATAAAAAACAAATCCAGAAATAAATTTCCCAGCGCAAGTTATGTGAACTGATTTTACTTTCTGTGGTTCCTGATTTCGAAGTTATGTCACACGCAAAGCAGGCGGATCCTATTCAGCGAATTCCGCGTCAGGATTGAACCAGTTAATTCCGTAATGAAAACTTGTAGATTAACAGTAAAGTTTAAAATACTTTAATATTGCATACTAGCTCTTAGATTCTCACGTAATTTTTTTTGTCACAATCTGTTCCACGTCCGCTCTGACAGATCGCTATGTTTAAATAGTCATAAAAACTGCATTCAGCAGTTTCACTGAAATTGTTCATTTTTTTATACAAAAGGTTACGTAAATACCACACAAAAATATATTCCAATAAATGTTAAAGATTATTTTTACGGAAAAACGCATGTAAACAAAAAATGGCACAAAATGAACATAGCATTACATGGTAATTTTAATGCTACGAAAACTTAAATACGATGTACTCTAAATTTTACTTTTAACTACATTTTTGCTCTTTATTATACATGTAACAAAAAACAATAGAAACGTAAGAAAACTCCGATAAAACACTCAATAAAATGAAAATAGCACTAGTAATGTTGAGATTTTCGGTTTTCTTCTCAGAGGGTTTCTTTTTATTCGCTGGTAATTTTTGTTGACAAATCAAGCTAGATTGGCTTCTTGCAACAATAAAAAATATAAGACGTCTTTGTACTCTTTTTTGGGTCACGGGTGGAGAATGTTTCACATTTTTTCAATCGTTCTACAACGACTCCTTCTCTTGTTTGTTCTACAGCCAAAACATGGTGAATCGATGGGCGAAGTTGACGAGCTACGTGTCAGTTGCTGACTCGCTTTTCATGTGCAATATCTCCAACGAGTTTACAAGCTTCTTCAAAAAATTAAAGTAGATCACTTGAGTATCATTTTTGTAGGACTTGTGAAAGACCAAAGCATTCACCCCACTTATGTCCTACATACGGAAAAACGAATTGGCCATCGTTGGAAGAGGCTTCGACGACCAGTGATAAAAATGTACTTCTTTAGCTACAGATTCTGACTCTGCAATTCTACATCCATCATTGTGATCACTTGTTTCATTCAAGGATTTCATAGACGGCAAAAAACAAATCCGGCTTCGTTTTCTCACTTCGTATTCTGAATTATGTTCAGTTTCAATTACGTTGTCACTCTCTAATCCAACATCATTTCGTAAACTTTTCTCAGACCATTTCAAAATAGTATCCCAAAGTCAGTGTTCGTAAAATAAACAGCAGATGAAGAATTGGCTACTGCATGCGTAACACAAACTCCCAGGTGCGGTCTCAGAGAACGCTAACACAAAAGAAGCAGTAGTAGTATCGGTCAATGTCATATTAAATTGGCTACTGAAACAGGAAACCGCAGTACCTTCGGGAAAGAACAACTATACAACTCTGTAATACCCTACCCCACCCCTATGCGATAGCAACATAAACCCCAGCGGTCTTTGAGAACGCACCTGTGACGTTAAAGGCTAGACCCACCCACAGTGCAAAAGCTTCATCAGCATGGTTCACGTGAAACGTAAAGCATTTTCAAAGCATTACGGCTATTAAACCATTTGCACTGAATTCCGTTATTTCCATGTTATACAACGTACTTTTTTGTTTTAGGTCCATGATTTTATATTCAGCGTTTGTATAGGATCCAGAACGCCCTTTTCGTAGCATATCAAACCATCATGGTTTTCAGAGGAGTGCGGACGATTCAGAAAGCAATTCCGCACTTTTTGGCCAGTACTACAGGCTTCCAAGCGCTGCCTGTTTCCCTGCTGCTCGGAGCGCTGTTGTCTAGTCCCGGCGGAGGTTCGAGTCCTCCCTCGGGCATGGGTGCGTGTGTTTGTCCTTAGGATAATTTAGGTTAAGTAGTGTGTAAGCTTAGGGACTGATGACCTTAGCAGTTAAGTCCCATAAGATTTCACACACATTTTGAACATTTTTCGGAACGCTGTTGACACCTGGGCCCGGCCGATAACCCGAACGACTCGGTGCTAGCGCTCTCTGTTCCTGGCACAGCTGAACTCGACTACCCGTGGTGCTGGTAAGAGGACAGATCGGTCGGCCGCAGCCGGGCTCGGGCGGGTAATTGTGGGGCGATGCACGGCTCTGCGTGCTAACATATAATGCATTTTGTAACACCGTAGTTAATACTATAAATATTTTGTACTGATTAATTCTGTTCAGTGTCAAGTATGTATTTTTCACCATGTAATGTCTTTGACCTACTGTAATGAAGTGGAATGTTATATACGAGGCTTGTGCGGAAAATACTTATAAAAGTTGAATAATGTCTTTATGTTACAAGTTGCAGTCACTGCCAAGTGGGACTACTGCTGTAATCAATCCCATCAACGCTCAGTTCGAGTAAGAGCACTCTGTGTGAAGGTGGGAGTGTGCGGCAGCTTGTTGACAGTTACCCTTTTTCACCTGCCGTCGGCATGGAGCTCTGTCTGATTGAGGAACAGCGCGTCAACATCAAGTTTCTTGCAAAGCTAGACAAGAATGGCCGTGAGATTTTTGAGTGTTTGAAACAGGTTTACGTAGACAATTCTCTGAAGTAACCAATCGTGAACAAGTGGTTAAAAAGGTTCCGGGATGGCCGAGAAGAAGAGAACGATGACCCTCGCCCAGGACGCCCGTCGACATCGAGTTCCGATGCAAATGTTGAACGAATTCGGCCTTATGTTCTTAAAGACAGTAGATTGATAGTCAGAATGATTGCTGACGAGCCGTCAATCCCCGAAACAATCGTTCACGAAATCCTGACACGAAAACTTTAAATGAAGAAAGTGTGTGCGAAAATCGTACCGAAACTCTTGACGCCAGAACAGAAAGCAAAGTGGGTTGAGTGCTGTGAGGATTGGTTGGAAGCAGAGGAACGAGGGGACTTTCTCAACCGAATCATCACTGGAGAGGAGTCCTGGTTTTACGAATTCGATGTGGAGCTCAAATCTCAAAGCAAGGAATGGAAACAAGCAGGAGAACCGAGAACAAAAAAGTCGCGAAAATCAAAGTCCAATGTGAAGACAATGTTGAGTGTTTTCTTTGATTCTAGGGGCATTGTTCACAAGGAATTTGTCCCTCCCGGTCAGAGAGTGAACGGAAATTTTTACGTTGAAGTTCTAACACGCCTCAGAGCTCGTGTGGCCCGAGTTCGACCGGAGCTGGCAAAAGGGGGCAGGTGGATCCTTCATCACGACAATGCGCCCCCTCACACGTCGCTCGTTGTGCGCGAGTTTTTGGCTCGAAGCTCAATCGCCGTGACAGACCACCCGCCTTATTCAACCGATTTAGCCCCGTGTGACTTCTTCATGTTCCCGAAATGCAAAATGGTGCTTCAAAGGGCGGCACTTGGGAGATGTGGAAGCCATCAAGGCGGAAACGACACGGCAACTGAACAACATCACAACTGAAGACGTTCAGCAGTGTTATCAACAGTGGAAACGACGTTGGCAGAAGTGTGTCGCATCTCAGGGTGAGTACTTTGAAGGAGACCATATTGTAATACCCGAATAATTGTAAAATAAAGCTATTACTCAACTTCTATACGTATTTTTCGGACAAATCTCGTATAATGTTTTCTCTTTACTATTTAAATTCTTTATATTAATTGGAGGAAAATGTTACATAAATGTGTGGCTTTTGTGGTGACATATTAATGTATTTAAATATTAAGATTTTTAAAATATGTTTTTTACAACTATGTACAAACTGGTTCGTACCTACGGACTTGCATTGTATAAAATGAAAAGCAACACTACTTCCCATTTGTAACAGAAGCGAGTTGGCGGGCGCCAAAATGTGGATGGCGCGGGCTAAAAGGTGGATGTGGCGCTCAGTCTGGGCGCCAAGTGACGGAGCACAGTCAGTCGGCAGCTAGCTATTTGACAGTTGTGGTCTGGTCTGAGGCAGCAAGTGAGTGAAGAGCACAAGTGCCGCAGGTAGCATCCAGTACCTGGATTAATATGGAAAGGCCTCGGACATGTGTACGGCTCTAAAATGGTGTTCTGTTATTGGAAAAGGCTCTAAAGTTGGTAATTTCATCGCTAAGAAGAAAGTAATAGAGCAAATTACATCTAGAGTGTGGTGTGCGTACTGTAAGGCCTTCGGTACACACACCATCAGATCATTTGACTTGTCGCTCTAACGAAATAGGAGAGTGTCAGCAATATGTCTCGTGGTCTTATCGTGGCGTGTTTATCTTCTGCCGTTAGGTCAGACGATAGAAATGCCACTTGCACGCTTAGAGTAGCATATTGACGGTGACCAGCTTTAAACAGAACTTGATTAATTTTCACACACATTTATTAAAGTAATAACAAGCATAAACCTTACGTAACTTGATTCTGGATGCTGTTTACAGTTGACAATCTGAAGTTCCTTTGGTCTTGGTACGTTTATCTTATTCTCACATAACTCTGATACTTGACAAAGTGTCTATACATTTCTCTTCATGGCTATGTACAGGAATATGATAATCTTATTAGGCGCAGACTGAAACTTGACTATAGACTGGTACAGACTAATGTAGACTGGTACAGACAGGTGCAGATAAATGCAGACTCATACAGACTAATGCAGACTGACTAATCGGAAGTCTGTACACTCATTATAATACCTCGCGCGTTCAGGTATCACTGCGCGAGTGTCATCTGCGAGGAGAAAAGGTTCTATGTTAGCAGCAATCTCATTGGCTGCGTTACATATTAATACGCGGATCGGCGGAAGCAGAATTTCGTCCGTCTCTAAGGCAGCGCCATTGAGTAGTGCGGAGATGGACGAGCGCTGCGCCTGCGCTATTCTGCTTAGTGGGGCGCGCTCTAGTGGGAAAGTTGTGTACGCGCTGACTACGTGGAACTATGTACACAACACGGAGGAAAGACTAAGTAGCCACCATGTAGTCACCACCAATACTGCGCAATCGCTTCTGCAAAATCTAAGAGGTCAGATTTATGTCAAAGTATGGACCAGTACATTTAAGTGTTGCTTGATTTGCAGTAATAAGGCAAAGTATGTTAAACTGAGTGTCTGACCCTTGGAATGGTTCCTCTCATCATGCCTCTTAAGACCCATTCCACTTAATTACTAGCATCTGAGTATCCTGTAAGTGAAAAACGATTCAAAATAAGTGGTCGTAGGTGTTGCTTAATTCCGAATGCAACAAGATATATAGAAATACTGTGGGTTTCATTGAAATCAAGGGAGGTAGTTAGTATTGCATTTATGAAAACCTCCATTATGTTTGATTTGTTTTAATTGAAATTATTTGTACTTCAGAGATTAACTGAATTTAATTCTATTAGTGAAAATTACTGGTTGTGCTAATGACCGTGCGGTTCTAGGCGCGTCAGTCTGGAACCGCGTGACCGCTACGGTCGCAGGTTCGAATCCGGCCTCGGGCATGGATCTGTGTGATGTCCTTAGGTTAGTTAGGTTTAAGTAGTTCTAAGTTCTAGGGGACTGATGACCTCAGAAGTTAAGTCCCATAGTGCTCAGAGCCATTTGAACCATTTTTGAAGCACGTTATCTTGAGGTTGGTGACAGTAAACTGCGTTTAAAGTCATACTTACGGACCTGTTTAAAAGATCGCTGACATTAACTGTTTTAAAAGTCAAGGTGAGTAAAATTAGTGAAAGAATAATAGTAAAATTTGCATCTCGCAATTTATCTCAGAAAAGTGTGTTTAGTTTGCTTTATGGTTGTGGTGTCACCGCCAGACACCACACTTGCTAGGTGGTAGCCTTTAAACCGGCCGCGGTCCGCGTGTCGCCACTATCAGTGATTGTAGACCGAGCGGCGCCACACGGCAGGTCTAGTCTAGAGAGACTCCCTAGCACTCGCCCTAGTTGGACAGCCGACTTTGCTAGCAATGGTTGACTGTCTACTTACGCCTCATTTGCCGAGACGACAGTTTAGCATAGCCTTCAGCTACGTCATTTGCTACGACCTGGCAAGGCGCCATATTCTTCAAAAATGTATTCTGAACAGATAATATTGTGAATCATGTACCTTCAAGAGCGACGTTCATCATTCATGGATTAAAGTTAAGTATCAAACTATTTACGTCCGCTTTCGGAACTCTAATTCCTTGTCATGTTCCAGATCTTACGTCAGTATAGTCCTTCCCTCCTCACGCCAGCCTGTGTGAGCTGAAACGCGTGCAGTTCGGCCTCCATTAGTAACACGGTGTTGGCTATTCTGCCAACACAACAATGATAATGGACAGTTTAAGGGTCTTCACATTTGTGTTGCTTAATATGAGAAAACATTCTTGAACAATGAGTTTACTTATTGCATTTTGAAGAAATTATATATTTTTGTATGCTTTGTGTAGTAAAATTTGGAAAGTCACTTTGAAGGTTCAAAAATGGTTCAAATGGCTCTGAGCACTATGGGAGTTAACATCTTAGGTCATCAGTCCCCTAGAACTTAGAACTACTTCAACCTAACTAACCAAAGGATATCACACACATCCATGCTCGAAGCAGGATTCGAACCTGCGACCGTAGCGGTCGCGCGGTTCCAGACTGAAGCGCCTAGAACCGCTCAGCCACTGCGGTCGGCCAGTCAGTTTGAAGGCCCCCACCTAAGTCTTTGCCTATGAAAGATAAAGTTACTGTGATTGTCCTTCTCCATAAAAATAGAAACAATATTACATCTTAATGAGTGTAAAAATCCTATGGCAAATGACTTTTAATTATATTTGTATTACTTGAAAAGTAACTGTTGAAATAGGACTAAGTCCACGTCCCATTTCTGGTTTAGTACTGACTTTCATAACTTTTGGTGATCACATAATTCATACACAACAAAGTAATTACTATTGAGAAGGAATAAGCCGTTAACTGTTTCTGTGCGAGCTTGCAGATACTATTTATAACTGCTGGTATTCACTGTATCACTTATCTGATTATAGTAGAGTTTCATTGCACTTCTCTGGGAAAGACGTAATGGTAGCTTTCTTTTACCAAAATTCATTAAAAGTAATGTTTCATATTACTATGCCTAATTAGGCAGGAGACTGTATTCAATTTCATTTAAATAAATTCGATTACTTAAAACAATTTCCTAATTTCAATCTTTAGCTTTCTGGTTTCTACTGTTATATTGAATTCAGGTCCGATAATCCAAATCCATTGGGTAACTCATGGTCAATTTTACTTTAATCCTCCCAGAGGGTAACATTTACTGCATCGTAATACCATATTTGGTAATACACATTGTATGTTGATATAATACGTAATGGAGTGTAGTGTTATATTTGCTTCCTTGCGACAGAACTAAAATCTTATCGTCACTAGGTAAACTGCATATCGATATAACAATTTTTTTTCTTTATTGTCATTTTGAAACCTGTATTACAGGCAGGCCATGCAGCAGCAGACGACGCCGCTCTTTAGCCGCAGAGAACACAAATATACAAATGAAGGCATTGAAAGAAAAAACATGGTGGACATATAAACGGAGACAAAACACTGTTTAAAAGACAAGGTGCCGTTCACGGGTGTAGAGTCCAAGATAAAATTGTTCAGACACGTCGACACAGACAGAGACGAAAATTGTCACACGTGAACGTAGGGGCACAAAACGAATAACACTGAATCACTGAAGCACAAAACGACGGCACACACAGAACACGAGGCGTTGATCTGCGGCGCGCGAATGTTCACTATCCGTGTACGAGTCCGGGGACCTGCCAAGAGAGGAGCAGGGGGGGGGAGAAGGAGAGGGGAGAGCAGATGCCAGGGGCAGGGGAGATTGGGGGGAGGGAGGAAGGGGGAGGGGTAGCCTGGGGTAAGAGGGAAGGAGGGAGGGGATGGGGAAAAAGGAAAGAGAAGGGAGGGAGGGTGCCTAATGGAAAGGACACAGGATGTGGGGGGGGGAGGATCAAAGTTGATAGGAGGGGTAGATGGAGGGGAGGAGGACATCATCAGGGAGGGGGAGCTGGCGGAAGCCACCTTGGGAGAGGGTGAGGAGGGTGGAGAGATGGAGACTGGGTGGGATGTGGGAAAACAGGCGCGGCAGCGGGCGGGGGTGGGAGAGGATGAGTGAGACAAGCGGATGAGGAGGATCGAGTTTGCGGGAGGTGTACAGGATCCGTATCCAAATATGTTAAATTTGGCGCCGCGTGACAGTACGTGGAGTTTTACTGCTGGAGACCGTCAAAAACGTAAATATTAAAACAAAAGTAAATCAAGCACAAAACGTCCTGTGGCACGAACCTGTAACACAAAAGAAAAAGAAAAACAGAATGTTATCTAAGTTTGAAAGTTAAATATATAAGAATATAAAAATAACTAAGATGGACAAAAACTGGAAATGATCCAAGACAAGCGGGTGGGTGTGTCCGAAATGCGCTAGCTAGTAGTAGTTCGACAAGTGCACTCATAGATGCCGCAATGCGATGACAACAAGCCTATGTGGAATACCACACAAATGTAAATGACCAAATTCAAAATATGAATGTAGCACATGTAAGACAGGATAAGACAGATGATC
This sequence comes from Schistocerca cancellata, assembly GCF_023864275.1. Classification (NCBI taxonomy): domain Eukaryota; kingdom Metazoa; phylum Arthropoda; class Insecta; order Orthoptera; family Acrididae; genus Schistocerca; species Schistocerca cancellata. The sequence goes on along the minus strand of NC_064631.1, from coordinate 183,729,778 downwards.
CAACTGAAGATAGTGGTTATGAAAATGAGTCAAGGGACATGTTTGACTCACTAAAGGACAAATGGGAAGTAATTGAAAACATGAATGTAGCACATGTAAGGCGAGATAAGATAGATGATCCAACTGAAGATAGTGGTTATGAAAATGAGTCAAGGGACATGTTTAACTCACCAAAGGACAAATGGGAAGTAACTGGGCTGCGAGTAGTAGCATTTGAATACAAACACCTAGCAGAATCGAAAAGCGAAGTCACTAGATATGACAGATTTGTTCAAAATGTTGTCTGCACAGATTGCAGAACATAGTGACAACGTTAACAAACAGGTTGCAGCTCAGGGTCACAACATTGATAGTCAAATTGCTGCTCACAGCAGCGACATCAATAACCGAATTGAAACGTTGGAAGAGAAACAGAGTAAACAGATCGCAATACAAGCAACAAAAATTAGTAAGCAAGTCGAAAAAGTGGAAGAAAAAGTAGGCGTTGTGAGTAATACTATTAGAGACAAATTAGAAGTTGATACTGTCAACAGTAATGTTGTTAATATGCAAGGACAGATTAACGACATCAGTGAAAGATTGATTCAGAGATACTAAAAATTCAAGACCAAGCAGAGCCCCTAGTTGTAACGAAGGTCTTCGGTCTTAAGTCCGAAGTATTAACAGAACGTAACACAGAGTTTTTTTTCAAATAAGACAATCGGTGACAGAAACAGGCAGGGAATTGTGCAAACAAATGGCTACTTGCGAAAATAAGTGCGAGCACAACACATCTCAAAACCAAGGTAAAGTGCATGACTTGGAAAGAAAAATAAGAGAAAATCCTAATAATGGTAATGAGAACTAGTTTACAGTAAATTGTGAGAGGGCGAAGAAAAGTTCAACCCAGCTAAAAAGCATAATGGGTGGCATGCTCCTGACTTTGTAAAAAACTGTGAAATATATTTTCCTAACTATCTGACAGACCATGAAAAAATTAATATAGTGATTAGTGCTTTAGCAGGTGATGCTAAAAGATGGGGGTTAAACCTAGATACAAATCAGATGTCATTTGAGGAATTTAAACGAAATTTCATTGAAGAATATTGGTCGGAGCACAAACAGGATTACCTCTGGAGAGAATTTGTTATGGCTAGGATGTATGATGTCAGGGGAAGAAATTGAATGAAAGAGTTTTGTGAAGCACGGTATCGGAATTCAATTCATTTAAAATCGAGACGAACTGAATCCGAAATTGTATGGGAACTTTGGAAAAAACTCCCTGAGGATTCAAAAAGATACATAGGAAGTAATCACAGAAGCTTTTCAGCATTTTTAGAAAGGGTTAGGGACGAGGACCATTGAAAAGGAAATCGTGAATTCTGTCCAACAATGCTAACCGATTAAGAGAAAATCAGGATCATAATGAAGAAACAGGAAATGAAAAGTTTCGAGTAAACATGGTACAGAGAGGTCGCGGTAGGGGAAGAGGTAATGTCGTGTCTCATGGTAGACGATTTATGACGCGAAATTTTCAAGATAGAAATGAACCGGAAAACTAAAAACCGCGTGTGTTAAGGGCCAGATTCACGCGGACAGTGATTCCGGACCCATGGTAAAGAAATCATAATAAGAGTAATGAATGCAAGCAACATGTTACAGAAAGTAACAAAACAGCATTAGTCGGGGCATATGAAATGACAGACGGTGGCGCGTACAGGTCAAGAGTCTGTGACAAGTTAAAGGGCTGGCGCTGACGTCTTGAGTGGTCCAAACATATGGAAATCACTTGGGGCAAGGTCTGGTGAGTATGATGGATGAGGAAGACACTCAAACTGTAGGTCTGTGATCGTTGCAACTGTTGTACGGGCAGTGTGGGGCCTTGCATTGTCTTGTTGCAAAAGGACACCTGCTGACAGCAGTCAATGTCGCTTTGGTTTGATTGCAGGCCGCAGATGATTTTTTAGGAGATCTGTGTATGATGCACTGGTAACAGTGGTCCCTCTAGGCATGTAATGCTCCAAAATGAAGCCTTTTTCGTCCCAAAAGAGAGTCAGCATATCCTTCCCTGCTGATGGTTCTGTTCGAAACTTCTTTGGTTTTGGTGATGAGGAATGGCGCCATTCCTTGCTCGCTCCCTTCGTTTCCAGTTGGTGGAAGTGAACTCAGGTTTCGTCGCCAGTAACGATTCTTGCAAGGAAACCATCACCTTCTCGTTCAAAGCGCCGAATAAGTTCTTCACAAGCATCAACACGTCGTCTTCTCATTTCAGGAGTCAGCTGCTGTGGCACCCATCTTGCAGACACTTTGTGAAACTGGAGCACATCACACCCAATGTGGTGTGCTGACCCATGACTAATCTGTAAACATGCTGCAATGTCATTCAGTGTCGCTCGGCGGTTTTCCTTCTCTATAGCTTCAACTGCTGCAATGTTCTGTGGAGTCACAACTCGTTATGCCTGACCTGGAGGAGGAGCATCTTCTACTCAAGTCACACCATTTGCGAAGTTCCTACTCCATTCGTAGACTTCCTGCTGTGACAAACATGCATCACCGTACTGATCCTTCATTCGTCGATGAATTTCAATAGGTTTCACACCGTCACTACGCAAAAACGAATAACAGAACGCTGTTGTTCCCTGGTGAAAGTCGCAAGTGGGGCGGCCAGCTTTGTACTGATAATGCGACGGTATGAGTGCATCTGCACTATGCTGCCACTTACAGGCCATTCTGCACTCTGTTTGTAGCACGCTTACCAACTTACAGAATAACGGCGTGAAATTTCGATTTCTTATTACAAATTTAAAGTTTTCATTTGACTCACCCTCGTATGTATTGAGTTTGATTTTAATTCCCAGGCCCTTCTACGGTATTGATTTGCATGACATCGACTTTTATTTCATATTTTGTATAATTGTCATGTACTTCAGTAATTCGCATTTCCTCTTCCCCCCTAATATTATTTGCAAATGATTGTGCAAGATATCTATCCACTTTCACTTAATCTGTACTATTGAGGATTTCTTCCTCCGCAATAATTTTATTCACACTAACCATGATATTATTTTCCCTATTATTCCCTTTATTAACGGTCACTCGCCTACTTTCTGTGGCGCCTTTGTTTATCTCTTTTTTCGTTTCCAATATTACTGCACACGTACTTCGCGTGGCACTTCCTATCTTCCTTTATTCCTATTTACTAAATTCTCCCATACTCTTTCCCCTTCCCCTTTTTTAACGTCATTGGTTGCAAAAATATTTCCGTTTTCAGTCATATCTTTTCGCTCCATTTCATTCCCTAACAATGCCTCCTTGCACAATCCTGCTTTCTGATTACCTCTGTTACATAACATGTTCATATTGTTCCCAGTTTCGTAGTCATTTACTCTCGAAACCAGTCTACTGAACTCTTCGATACCACTTGCATCGGCCGGCCGGAGTGGCCGAGCGGTTCTACGTGCTACAGTCTGGAACCGCGCGACCGTTACGGTCGCAGGTTCGAATCCGGCCTCGGGCATAGATGTGTGTGATGTCCTTAGGTTAGTTAGGTTTAAGTAGTTATAAGTTCTACGGGACTGATGACCTCAGATGTTAAATTCCATAGTGGTCACAGCCATTTGAACCATTGACACTCTGTAGAGTGATGGGATACCAGTTTGACTGTCGTCAACTACATGGCCTGCCAGCTAGGAATAATGGTCTGGGGTATCATTTCTTTCATAGCAGGATCACTTTGGTTGTCACCCACGGCTTCCATGCTGCACAGCGGTACGTCAGCGATTTTGCACACCCCATTTTGTAGCTCTTCATGGCAAGCCACAACTGATTGTGGGCTTACATTTGAGCAAGGTAATATCCGTCTGCACAAGGCGTGAGAGGCTACTGCTTGTCTTCGTGCTTGTCAAACGCTACGTTGGCCAGAAAGGTCGACGGATCCCTCCCCAACTTAATTCGTTTGGAGTGTTATGAGCAGGAACATCCAGCCTGCTCTGAATTTTGGTAATCTAATGCGACAATTGAGCCTAACTTTATTTTGAAGGTCCGTCTTGATCACACAAAGTTTTAAACTTCACTTTTCAGACATTATGTATTCTGTTGACTGACAGTATTTGGTACGAAAATGGTTCAAATGGCTCTAAGCACTATGGGACTTAACATCTGACTACTATATTTATGACTACTTAAACCAGGCTAACCTAAGGACATCACACACATCCACGTCCGAGGCAGGATTCGAACCTGCGACCGTAGCAGCAGCGCGGTTCTGGATTGAAGCGCCTAGATCCACTCGGCCATAGCGGCCGGAAATTTGGCACGCTATGCCTCAGGAGAACAGCGAACAACTCTGTCAATCAGTAGCAAGCCGAAAAATTTTGTGTAAGGGCCAGAGGTGGATCAACGCGTTATTGACTTGCTCAGTTTATGAAGCTCTTTCTCTTCAATAAATCATACAATTTTTCTGAAACTGTAATCATTTGCACGTCAGATCTACAGTACCTTTCGGATAATTCCTTCGTGGTGCGTTTTTTCTCCTTAGAGTTTATTTTGGAATAAATATTGTTTGTTCCCGTCTCTGCATTGTCTCAGTGGATACTGTCAGTCGTACCTGTGCGCTTTTGTTGGATAAATAATAAATTATTCCTGATGTATAAATCGGGTTAAACAATGGTAGGTTGAATATAGCTGCAGTAACCCATATAGGCGGCCGATGTGACCGTGCGGTTCTAGGTGCTTCCGTCTGCAACCGCGCGACTGCTACGGTCGCAGGTTCGAATCTTGCCTCGGGCGCCGATGTGTGTGATGTCATTAGGTTAGTTAGGTTTAAGTAGTTCTAAGTTCTAGGAGACTGATGACCTCAGATGTTAAGTCCCATAGTGCTTAGAGCCATTTTTTTAACCCATATGACGTTCCCCAACAATAGTTCCAAAAGTTCAATAGTAGCTGTTTAGTCTGCTTTGCCAGCCAAACTGCTTTTTTACAGTACGCCGTGTCACACCGTGAAACACAATACCCGAATTTCACCATATAGAACTTTGCACTAAAAGGGCACGGAAAATGTGTTGCTATGCAAACCACAATATGAAAAAGTTCTACTTTCTTGTATTATTGTAATCTTTCTCCAAATTTATACGGCTGTTTGGCTGCAATAAATGTATTATTTTTGTTCGTTGTAAATGAGAAGGGTGTAATGTACCACGTATGCTAAACGCAAGAAAACATTTTCGAAAATGAAAGAGACCGATGAGAAAATAACAAAGAATTGTTGCAGAAGTTTATGGCGCTGATCTGTTTATGAGTCTTGACCAGACTTCAGTGTGTCACAACTGTTACTGGATCCAGAATAAAGACTGTACACTGCATTCCTATAAGAAGCGCAGCGCTATCAACATCGATTTGTTCTGTTCGACGGAATGTGCCTACACTAACATTTATTTAGTTATTGGACAGATTAGTCGGTGCAGATCTATTGAAACCCACCACTTCATGACATTCTCACAATATCAACGTTTAACAACCGTCAATATTACATTGGGATATATATTCATTGTTGTATCTCTGTAACCACCAACAATTGGCGCTACGGTCGCAGGTTCGAATCCTGCCTCGGGCATGGATGTTTGTGATGTTCTTAGGTTAGTTAGGTTTAACTAGTTCTAAGTTCTAGGGGACTAATGACCTCAGCAGTTGAGTCCCATAGTGCTCAGAGCCATTTTTTGAACCAACAATTGGACACGTGATGAATGGAATTGTGTATTCGAATTAGTCTATATTACTATTTCCTAAAATATGTACCATTCCTTCTGACACAACGCATATATACACGGTGGTCCATTCGTCGGGCCAAAATATCTCCCGAAATAAGCGTCAAACGAAAAAACTACAAACAACGAAACTTGTCTAGCGTGAAGGGGGAAACCAGATGGCGCTGTGGTTGGCCCGCTGGATGACGCTGCCATAGATCAAACGGATATCAACTGCGTTTTTTTAAATTGGAAGAATAATTTTTATTACATATTCATATAGTACGTAATGAAATATGAATGGTTTAGTGCGGCCACTTTTTTCGCTTTGTGATAGATGGTGCTGTAATAGTCACAAAGATATGGCTCAGAATTTTAGACGAACAGTTGGTAACAGATAGGTTTTTTAAATTAAAATACAGAACTTAGGCACGTTTGAAGATTTTATTTCGGTTGTTTCAATGTGATACATGTACCTTTGTGAAATTATCATTTCTGAGAGCGCATGCTGTTACAGCGTGATTACCTATCAATGCCACATTAATGCAATAAATGCTGTAAATGATGTCCGTCAACCTCAGTACATTTGGCAATACGTGTAACGCCATTCCTCTCAACAGCGAGTAGTTCGCCTTCCGTAATGTTCGCACATACATTGACAATGCGCTGAATCATGTTGACAGGCGTTGTCGGTGGATCACTATACCAAATATACTTCAACTTTCCCCACAGAAAGAAATCCGGGGACGTCAGATCCAGTGAACGTGCGGGCCATGGTACGGTGCTTCCACGACTAATCCACCTGTCATGAAGTATGCTATTCAATACCGCTTCAACCGCACGTGAGCTATGTGCCGGAGATCCATCATGTTGGAAGTACAGCACCATTCTGTCATGCAGTGAAACATCTTTTAGTAACATCGGTAGAACATTACGTAGGAAATCAGGATACATTGCACCATTTAGATTGCCATCGATAAAATTGAGGCCAATTATCCTTCCATAATGCCGCACCATACATTAACCCACCAATGTCGCTGATGTTCCACTTGTCGCAGTCATCGTGGATTTTCCGTTGCCGAAAAGTGCATATTATGCCGGTTTACGTTACCGCTGTTGGTGAATGACGCTTCGTCGCTTGATAGAACTGTAAGTAGGCTGTTTATGTTTTCTTTCTGTAAGTAGGCTGTTTAGGTTCTTATATTGGTACGCCGCCGCCACGTAGCGCTCTCTGTATGAAAATGAAATCACTGGCTGTGCTGTGTGCAGTCTGTGGCTAGTTTGCATTGTTGTCTGCCATTGTAGTGTTGGGCAGCTGGATGTGAACAGCGCATAGCGTTGCGCAGTTAGAGGTGAGCCGCTAGCAGTGGTGGATGTGAGGAGAGAGATGGCGGAATTTTGAAATTACATATATTATGACTTTTGATGATATTAAGGTAAATACAGTGTTTGTTCTCTATTAATATCTTTCATTTGCTAACTATCCCTATCAGTAGTTAGACTGCACACAGCACAGCCAGTGATTTTCATACAGAGCGCTACGTGGCATTACCAATATAAAAATCTAAACAGCCTACTTACATACTGATAAGAGCTATGTTGTAAAATTTTTCTAATACTCTGTTATTTACTTTGTAAAGATGCTTAGACATTATTTATTCTGTTTTGTTTTAATGCTCATGTGTGAAGTTGATGTTTCGCAAGTTATTCTGATCGTTTATGTATTTACTTATGTCATAATTCCTGTAACACTGATGTATATGTTATTTCGATTCTTTTGTAAAGCTTGTACTACAAATGTTATCTGTATTGTTATGTTCTTTAAAGTTGTATTTTGTACCTTTCTTATTGTATTTTTATGTCATAAAATTGTAATTGACACCAGTTCATCATATTATTAACTTGTAAGCATTCATTTCACTGCACACATTTCTGTTGGTCATAGTATATGGACAATATGTGAGAAGTAGGGACTGTTAGTGTTTGCACGTGTGTTAATAATTCAGCAAGGGACTGGATAACAGCATTGCTGGTTCAAAGAACATTCCAAAAACTTTGTGAGTGCACAAGTGGTGATTACGGACTTGCTATATTAACTGCAAGACTCTTCAATGGTGATTGTGCACCCGCACAGTCACAACAGATGGCTGCTGGCCATCTCTACAAGGACTACAGTGGGTCTACACCTTTGCTCACTCACCAGTACCATTATTTCTACAAGGACTGCAGTGGGTCTGCATCTTTGATGGCCAACCAATACCACAATCTCTACCAGGACTACAGTGGGCCTGTCCACAATCTCTACAAGGACTACAGTGGGTCTGCACCTCTGGTGGTCCACCAATACTCTCTACCAGGACTGCAATGGGTCTGCTCTGTGATGACCTACCTACCAATATTCTTCAAAACGTCGAATGACTCTGCTGTGGGTTTGCTCTGTTGTGGCCCATTACCTGTCTGCATGTCAAGAGTTAGCACTGTCTTTCTGTTGGAAGGAGAACACCACTTCTTCAAGACTGCATGGAAATCCACTACTTCTGTGTGCAATTTTTTTTACTAATGAGACTTTGTGAAAAAAAACTGTAATTACTATTATGATGAATGATCTGGACTGTCTTTATGGACTGTGAGAAAATTTTGGCTTTTGACCACCATTGTATAAATAAGTGTGTGCATTTTATATCTTTGTTACTGTAATTGTGAAAAATTTTTTTCAAATCTGTATTGGCCAGTGCCCAACACCATTTGTAAAAATTTTTTGTGGGGAGCATGGGGGCTATGTAAGTAGGCTGTTTATGTTTTCTTTCTGTAAGTAGGTTGTTTAGGTTCTTATATTGGTACGCCGCCGCCACGTAGCGCTCTCTGTATGAAAATGAAATCACTGGCTGTGCTGTGTGCAGTCTGTGGCTAGTTTTCATTGTTGTCTGCCATTGTAGTGTTGGACAGCGGCAGCTGGATGTGAACAGCGCGTAGTGTTGCGCAGTTAGAGGTGAGCCGCCAGCAGTGGTGGATGTGAGGAGAGAGATGGCGGAATTTTGAAATTACATATATTATGACTTTTGATGATATTAAGGTAAATACAGTGTTTGTTCTCTATTAATATCTTTCATTTGCTAACTATCCCTATCAGTAGTTAGTGCCTTCCGTAGTTTGAATCTTTTATTTAGCTGGCAGTAGTGGCGCTCGCTGTGTTGCAGTAGTTCGAGTAATGAAGATTTTTGTGAGGTAAGTGTTTTTTGAAAGGTGTAGTTTAATGTTACTTAGGGCCATTCTTTTGCAGGGATCTTTGATAGTCAGATTGCGTTGCGCTAAAAATATTGTGTGTCAGTTTAAGCACAGTCTTGTATAAATTGTTCTAAGGGGATGTTTCAGAACGCGTCATCGTCCCTGTACAAAATCTGTACACGACGTTCAAAGTCGTCGCCATGCACTTCCTGATGCATAGAAATATGGTACGGGTGCAATCGATGTTGATGTAGCATTCTCAACACCGACGTTTTTGAGATTCCCGATTCTCGAGCAATTTGTCTGCTACTGATGTGCGGATTAGCCGCAACAGCAGCTAAAACACCTACTTGGGCATCATCATTTGATGCAGGTCGTGGTTGACGTTTCACATGTGGCTGAACACTTCCTGTTACCTTAAATAACGTAACTATCCGGGGAACGCTCCGGACACTTGGGTGATGTCGTCCAGGATACCAAGCAGCATACATAACACACGTCCGTTGGGTATTTTGATCACAATAGGCATACATCAACACGGTATCGAACTTTTCCGCAATTGGTAAACGGTCCATTTTAGCACGGGTTATGTATCACGTAGCAAATACCGTCTGCACTGGCCTAATGTTACGTGATACCACGTACTTATACGTTTGTGAGTATTACAGCGCCATCTACCACAAAGCGAAAAAAGTAGTCCAACTAAAACATTCATATTTGTTTACGTATTACACGAGTATCTAATAAAAATGCGGAGTTCCTACTTCAAAAAAAAAAAAAAAAAAACGCAGTTGATATCCGTTTGACGTATGCCAGCGCCATCTAGCTGGCCAACCATAGCGTCATCTGGTTTCCCCCTTCAAGCTAGACGAGTTTCTTTCTTTGTAGTTGTTTCGTTTGGCGCTTATTTCGTGAGATATTTGGCCCGGTCACTATCAATGCACCACCCTGTATATACACACTCATCAGTATGGTGCAAACTGGGACAGAAAATTTTCCCAGAAGCAACGAGCATGAGGAGAAAACTTGAGAAATTAGTGCCAATACAGGGGCTTAGGGACAATCAGTCTTCCCAAGCGCTAGACGCGAGTGGAACAGGGTTGGTGCGCCGAGTTACTCGTATAAAAAGTATTCTCCGCCACACACCATTAAGTGGGTTGCGAAATATGATGCAGATGTTGACTGAAAAACAAAATATCGAGTTATCTGTGAAATAGTAGAAATCTTGATCCATTGTCATCAGTAATTTCCTCTTGCTTGTTGTCCCTTCCAGTTCAGAGACATAGACTAAGAAATATATATCAAAAAGTAAAATCCATCGCAAGTTTAAATTCGAAGTAAACATTGCCAGTGTGGATCGTGCTTGCTATAACGCGGTACTGTGTAGTCCGTGCTTTTGAAACATCAATCAAAGCCACACATCCGTAACTATCGTATGCGCGGTGCCTCTACTGAATATTCAGCGACGTCAGTCAGTAGAAAATAGCTTCGACTTGAGTTCAATCGGACGTGGCGTAATTACTTGCCCCAGTGATGCGGCGGGCCACTCGCACGCTTAACACGTGAATTTCCTGCTCGCTGGACAGCGCCTAGCCAGCGAACGCCGCTGACACACCGCGCGGTGGCCTGTTAGAGTGCTGGCGAGTCATTCATCCCCGTCAAGCGGAGAAGCGGCCAGATACAGCTCGGCCCGGCGAGCGATACACGCACAGCGCACGTCTGCTCCGCACATCCAGCGCCCACAGTTGCCCCACTGAGCGAGGCGGACGATTTATATTCCGTGCGGCGGGGCGCTGGTTAACGCGCGGCGCGGCGGTGGGGACTGTATTTCACTGCGATGACGCGTCAGCGACAACGCACCGCGTTAAGAGTGAGTGCCTATCAATGGGGCGCCACTACGTAATTCACCAATAACGCTTACACAAAGGGTGTGACGGCGTGCGCCAGCGCTGGAGACCAGCCTCATTCCTTCTGTTACATGTGGAAGGCGACACTTCTTTCTGCGGTGCGAGGCCAATGGTCTATCTACTGCACGTCTTTTTTCGTGCCGTTGTAGATGCGTGTACGCTGCCGTGTTACGCTCCAAAAAGCTTGTACACTACTAACGCCTCATTATAATTAACTAGAGAATAACAGTCCTTTGATAGTAGCGATGATATTCTGATAAGAATAAATTTTTTATTTGATTCGTGATTCTATTTGCATCGTGGGAGCGGCAGGAGGTACCAAATATACAGTAAACAAAGCACTCCTTAGCATAATACTTGTAACGAATCGACGCAGCTCTAACCACCTCTTCTAAATGTTTTTTCACAGTTTTCTCAACTATATACTACAAGGAAATCGTGGATTCTTTCAATAAGCGATCTCTCATCTACACTACTGGCCATTAAAATTGCTACACCAGGAAGAAATGCAAATGATAAACGGGTATTCATTGGACAAATATATTATACTAGAACTAACATGTGATTACATTTTCAAGCAATTTGGGTGCATAGATCCTGAGAAATCAGTACCCAGAACAACCATCTCTCGCCGTAATAACGGCCTTGATACGCCTGGGCATTCAGTCAAACAGAGCTTTGATGGCGTGTACAGATACATACAGCTGCCCATGCAGCTTCAACACGATACCACAGATCAAGAGCAGTGACTGGCGTATTGTGGCAAGCCAGTTGCTCGGCCACCATTGACCAGACATTTTCAATTGGTGAGAGATCTGGAGAATGTGCTGGCCAGGGCAGCAGTCGAACATTTTCTGTATGCAGAAAGGCCCGTACAGGACCTGCAACATGCGGTCGTGCATTATCCTGCTGAAATGTTGGGTTTCGCAGGGATCGAATGAAGGGTAGAGCCACGGGTCGTAACACATCTGAAATGTAACGTCCACTGTTCAAAGTGTCGTCAATGCAAACGAGAGGTGACCGAGACGTGTAACCAATGGCACCCCATACCATCACGCCGAGTGATACGCCAGTGTGGCGATGACGAATACACGCGTCCAATGTGCGTTCACCGCGATGTCACCAAACACGAATGCGGCCATCATGATGCTGTAAACAGAACCTGGATCCATCCGAAAAAAATAACGGTTTGCCATTTGTACACACAGGTTCGTCGTTGAGTACACCACCGCATGCGCTCCTGTCTGTGATGCAGCGTCGAGGGTGACCGCAGCCATGGTCTCCATGCTGCTGCAATCGTCGTCGAACTGTTCGTGCAGATGGTAGTTGTCTGGCAAACGTCCCCATCTGTTGACTCAGGGATCGAGACGTGGCTGCACGATCCGTTACAGCCATGCGGGTAAGATGCTTGTCATCTCGACTGCTAGTGTACGAGGCCTTTGGGATCCACCACGGCGTTCGGTATTACCCTCCTGAACCCACCGATTCCATATTCTGCTAACAGTCATTGGATCTCGACCAACGCGAGCAGCAATGTCGCGATACGATAAACCGCAATCGCGATAGGCCACAATCCGATCTTTACCAGAGTCGGAAACGTGATGGTACGCATTTCTCTTCCTTACACGAGGCATCACAACAACGTTTCACGAGGCAACGACGGTCAACTGTTATTTGTGTATGAGAAATCGGTTGGAAACTTTCCTCATGTCAGCACATTGTAGGTGTCGCCGCCGCCGCCAACCTTGTGTAAATGCTATGAAAAGCTAATCATTTGCATATCACAGCATCTTCTTCCTGTCGGTTAAATTTCGCGTCTGTAGCACGTCATCATTGTGGTGTAGCAATTTTAATGGCCAGTAAGTAGTGTACAAAACAGCTTCAAACATCTTATTACTTTACAAATGAGTTACTTATTTAAATGTTTGACTTGAACCAAAACGAAATCTGGAGTTTTAAATTTCTCGTTCAAGAAATCGTTCACATAGGAGGATCGGCAAACATACCGTCATTTGACCATCGGACAGCCTACCAATTGGACGGCATAGTGATAAGCATACTTGGCATAGAGAAACAACTGAATAATATGAAAGGAAATAAATCACCAGGCCCGGATGGAGTGGCAGTTCGATTTTACGAAAAGTACTCTACCGCACTGGCCCCGTACCTACCTTGCATTTACCGCGACTCTCCTGCCCAGCGCCAAGTCAGAAGGGACTGGAAAAAAGCGCAAGTGACTCCAGTATATAAGAAGGGTAAAAGAACGAATCCGTATAATTGCAGGCCAATACCCCTAACTTCTGGTTGCTGCAGAACATATATCTCAGTTCGAATATAATAAACTTTGTTGAGACTGAGATGCTTATGTGCACCAACCAGCACTGTTTTAGAAAGCATCGCTCGTGCGAAACTCATCTTCCCCTTTTCTCACATGATATACTGCAAAATATGGATGAAGGGCTACAGGCAGATTCCATATTTCTAGATTTCCGGAAAGCTTTCCACACGGGCTTCATTGCAGGCTGTTAACGAAGGTACGAACATATGGAATAAGTTCACAGATATGTGAGTGGTTCGAAGGCTTCTTAAATAATAGAACTCAGTATGCTGTCACCGACAGTGAGTGTTCATCAGAGACAAGGGTATCGTCATGAGGCCTCAGGGATGTGTGACGGGACCGCTTTTGTTCTCTGCATAAATAACAGTTTGGCTGACATGGTGGGCAGCAACATGCGCTTTTCTCTGTTGACGCCGTTGTGTGCGGTAAGGTGTCAGAGTTGTGTAAGGTAAGGTGTCGAAGTTGTGTAAGGTAAGGTGTCGAAGTTGAGCAGCTGTAGGAAGAAACGAGTGAGACAAAATTTCCACTTGTGTGATGGATGGGAGCTAGCCCTAAATGTGGAAAAATGTACATTAATGCTGATGAACAGTAAGATCAAACCTGTAATGTTCAAATACAGTATTACTAGTGTCCTCCTTGACCAATCATGTCGTTTAAATGTCTGACCATGGCGTTGCAAGGTTATATGAGGTGGAACGACCATGTGAGACCTGTGGTAGGGAAAGCGAATGGTCGACTTTGATTTATTGGAAGAATTTTAGGAAAAAGCGATTCACCTGCAAAGGAGACTGCACATAGGACGCTGGTAATATCTATTCCTGAGTATTGCGCGAGTGTTTGAGATCACTACCAGGTCGGAATATAAAAGACACCGTCTGTTGTGTACATACACTCCTGGAAATGGAAAAAAGAACACATTGATACCGGTGTGTCAGACCCACCATACTTGCTCCGGACACTGCGAGAGGGCTGTACAACTAATGATCACACGCACGGCACAGCGGACACACCAGGAACCGCGGTGTTGGCCGTCGAATGGCGCTAGCTGCGCAGCATTTGTGCACCGCCGCCGTCAGTGTCAGCCAGTTTGCCGTGGCATACGGAGCTCCATCGCAGTCTTTAACACTGGTAGCATGCCGCGACAGCGTGGACGTGAACCGTATGTGCAGTTGACGGACTTTGAGCGAGGGCGTATAGTAGGCATGCGGGAGGCCGGGTGGACGTACCGCCGAATTGCTCAACACGTGGGGCGTGAGGTCTCCACAGTACATCGATGTTGTCGCCAGTGGTCGGCGGAAGGTGCACGTGCCCGTCGACCTGGGACCGGACCGCAGCGATGCACGGATGCACGCCGAGACCGTAGGATCCTACGCAGTGCCGTAGGGGACCGCACCGCCACTTCCCAGCAAATTAGGGACACTGTTGCTCCTGGGGTATCGGCGAGGACCACTCGCAACCGTCTCCATTAAGCTGGGCTACGATCCCGCACACCGTTAGGCCGTCTTCCGCTCACGCCCCAACATCGTGCAGCCCGCCTCCAGTGGTGTCGCGACAGGCGTGAATGGAGGGACGAATGGAGACGTGTCGTCTTCAGCGATGAGAGTCGCTTCTGCCTTGGTGCCAATTATGGTCGTATGCGTGTTTGGCGCCGTGCAGGTGAGCGCCACAATCAGGACTGCATACGACCGAGGCACACAGGGCCAACACCCGGCATCATGGTGTGGGGAGCGATCTCCTACACTGGCCGTACACCACTGGTGATCGTCGAGGGGACACTGAATAGTGCACGGTACATCCAAACCGTCATCGAACCCATCGTTCTACCATTCCTAGACCGGCAAGGGAACTTGCTGTTTCAACAGGACAATGCACGTCCGCATGTATCCCGTGCCACCCAACGTGCTCTAGACGGTGTAAGTCAACTACCCTGGCCAGCAAGATCTCCGGATCTGTCCCCCATTGAGCATGTTTGGGACTGGATGAAGCGTCGTCCCACGCGGTCTGCACGTCCAGCACGAACGCTGGTCCAACTGAGGCGCCAGGTGGAAATGGCATGGCAAGCCGTTCCACAGGACTACATCCAGCATCTCTACGATCGTCTCCATGGGAGAATAGTAGCCTGCATTGCTGCGAAAGGTGGATATACACTGTACTAGTGCCGACATTGTGCATGCTCTGTTGCCTGTGTCTATGTGCCTGTGGTTCTGTCAGTGTGATCATGTGATGTATCTGACCCCAGGAATGTGTCAATAAAGTTTCCCCTTCCTGGGACAATGAATTCACGGTGCTCTTATTTCAATTTCCAGGAGTGTATTTCCGCGTAGTCAGCGCGTACACAACTTTCCCAATAGAGCGCGCCCCGCTAAGCACAACAGCGCAGGCGCAGCGCTCGTCCGTCTCCGCACTACGAAATGTCGCTGTCTTCGAGACAAACCAAATTCTGCTTCCGCCGATCCGCGTATTAATATGTAACGCAGCCAATGAGATTGCTGCTAACGTAGAACCTTTTCTCCTCGCAGATCACACTCGCGCAGTGATACAGAACGCGCGAGGTATTATAACGAGTGTACAGACCTCCGATTAGTCAGTGTGCATTTGTCTGTACCAGTCTGCATTAGTCTGTACCAGTCTGTACGAGCTCTACATTTGTCTGTACCAGTCTATAGTCAAGTTTCCGTCTGCGCCTAATAAGATTACCATATTCCTGTACATAGCCATGAAGAGAAATGTATAGATACTTTTGTCAAGTATCAAAGATGTATGTGAGAATAAGATTAACGTACCAATGCCAAAGGAACTTCAGATTGTCAATTGTAAATAGCGTCCAGAACCAAGTTAAGTAATTTTTATGCCTGTTATTATTTTAATAAATGTGTGTGATAATTAATCAAGTTCTGTTTCAAGTTGGTCACCGTCAATCTGCTACTCTAAGCGTGCAATTTGCTTTTCTATCGTCTGACCTAACAGCAGAAGATAAACACGCCACGATAAGACCACGAGACATATTGCTGACACTCGCCTACTTCGTTAGAGTGACAAGTCAAATAATCTGATGGTGTGGGTACTGAAGGTCTTACAGTAACGCACACCACACCGACTCAATTCAGAGGACGGCTGCTGGACTTGTTACCAGTAGGTCCGAATAACACGTAGGTGTTACGGAGATGCTTCGGGAACTCAAATGCAAATTTTCGAGAAACACTGGTGTGAACATTTAGAGAATCGACATTTGAAGCTGCGCATAAGGACCACGAACATGAGACGATAAATTAGGGCTCATATGGAGGTATACAAAAAGAGATTTTTCCCTCTCTCCAGTAGCGAGTAGAACAAAGAAAGGAAATGACAAGTTGTGGTACAGGGTACACTCCAGCACCCACCGTACGATGGCTTTCGGAGTATCAATGTAGATGTAAATTTATGAGGGCCATTTTTCTCTTTTTCAACCTCTGATGAAATAAAAGACAAGTTCATAGGAAACAACTACTTTAGTATCAAAAGTTTTGTACACTTACGGTTACATTTCAACATTTCACCGAAAAGACCGAGAAATTTATAGTGCCTGTGGACAAGCTTTGCAATACCCTCTTCAAAAAATGTTACCGCCAATGAATTCAAATGAACATTGACATTAATACAATGAAGGCTTTTACGACTGGATGTTTCACCTGCCGAGAATTCTTCCGGGTTGTATGGCTGCGGTCCATGGAACTCTTCTATCCCGGACGTTTCGTCCAAAGCTACGTTGGACATCTTAGGAGGTGCTCCTGGTTGTGCTGAGTCTTGCCGACTGACGATTCAGACGTCGAAGAACAGCCTAAATACCGTCGAAAGTGCCATTTTATATCTTCCAGCAGTGTGAGCTTCATTACGAATGTACAACGGGCGTTCAGTAAGTAATGCAATACTTTTTTTCTGAAATCAGGTTGGCTTTATTCAGAATTCCAATACACTGTATTATTCATCTCATGGACACTAAACCGTATTTTCCAACATAATTTACTTACGCCACCTTTCTGAGAGGGTCTAAATGCCTGAATGTTACCACTCTACTGGTCGACGTCGAAGTCAATGTCTCGCTGCTTCAGCAACCTGCCCATAATCCACCTACTGCTTCCCGCGAAGTGTGTCCTTCATTGAACCAAACAGTCAGAAGTCGAAAGGTGCGAAGTACGTGCTGTAGGGTGGGAGAGGAAAGATAATGTGAGCACCTCTTGATGTGTTGGCAAATGTGCCAACACCTTGTAGATAGAGGAGGCCGAAATGCACGCTATAATCTAACGCAGACGGGCGTGAGGTCTGGAACAGGATACTTAATGAATGCTATAAAGAAAAGTACGTAGCTGCTGAAATACTTAACTTTTAATCCATCATTTGTATACAGCATTCTTGATGATACAAGTGAGACTCTCTATAGAAATGGTTAATGGCGCCTTGCTAGGTCGTAGCCATGGACTTAGCTGAAGGCTATTCTAACTATCTCTCGGCAAATGAGAGAAAGGCTTCGTCAGTGTAGTCGCTAGCAAAGTCGTCGTACAACTGGGCGAGTGCTAGTACGTCTCTCTAGACCTGCCGTGTGGTGGCGCTCGGTCTGCAATTACTGACAGTGGCGACACGCGAGTCCGACATGTACTAATGGACCGCGGCCGATTTAAAGCTACCACCTAGCAAGTGTGGTGTCTGGCGGTGACACCACACCTCTCTGTTGCACCAAACGTGTTGGACGCCTTGCGTCCTCACAGAGAAGGAGAAGTTCGCTTGCGTTTTTGTGGTGACCAACACGATTAAGTCGTTCCTTCAATTTCATGAGGGTAGCACAATAGACTTCTGAGTTAACTGTTGCGCGATGAGTGAGAAAACCCCTTAACAGTCCCAGAAGTTCGTCACCATGACTTTGCCGGCTGAGCGTGCGTCTTTGAACAGCTTTTTCAGAGAAGTGGTGTGATGCTACTCCACGGATTGACACTTTATTTCTGGTTCGAAGTAGTGCACCCGTGTCGACAAAAAATTGTTACGATCTGTCTCGTAACGTGCAAGCAGCTTCCCAGAGATGGTCCTTCATTTGTTCTTCATGGTTTCTGTTAGGCAGCGAGAAAACCAGTGAACACAGCCTTCTGAGTATTCAAACTGGTGGAAGAGTGTGTATGCACTACCAACAGAGACGTCGAGTTGAGCAGTGAGGTGTTTGACTGCCGATCGCCTCGAATGAGAGTGTCCACACGTTCCAGCAGTGCAGGAGTCACAGCTGCGTGCGGCAGGTCGACACGCAGGAGATCGGTCTGATTCGCGCGATGATAACAGACGCCTCGCTCAACGACTCACCGTGCTTTTCTTCACTGCTTGGTGTCTGCAGACAATCTTCAAGCGCCTATGAATATCTGCGAGGATCTGGTTTTCTGCCAAAAGAAACTCAATACAGCTCTATGCTAGGAACGCACCTCCATTCCAGACACCATTTTGAAGTCTAAGTATAGTTCAATGAATTCGAAAGTAAAATTCGATGTACTGACTTGGCAGAAAATCCTAAGAAATTTTGGTCTTATGTCAAGCGGTAGGTGGAGCAAAACAAAGTGTCCAGACACTCTGTCACCAAAATGGTACTGAAACAGAGGATGGCAGACTAAAGGCCGAAATACGAAATATCTTTTTCCAAAGATGCTTCAGAGAGGAAGACTGCTCTGTAGTTCCTTCTCTAGATTGTCGCACAGATGACAAAATGGTACATATAGAAAAAGATGACACAGGGATGAAAATGCAATTAAAATCGCTCAAAAGAGGAAAGGCCGCTGGACCTGATGGAATACCAGTTCGATTTTACACACAGTACGCAAAGGAACTTGCCCCCATTCTAGCAGCGGTGTACCGTAGGTCTCTAGAGGAGCATAGCGTTCCAAAAGATTGGAAAAGGGCACAGGTGATCCCCGTTTTCAAGAAGGGACGTCGAACAGATGTGCAGAACTGTAGACCTATATCTCTAACGTCGATCAGTTGTAGAACTTTGGAACACGTATTATCTTCGGGTATAATGACCTTTCTGGAGACTAGAAATCTACTCTGAAGGAATCAGCAAGGGTTTCGAAAAAGACGATCGTGTGAAACCCAACTCGCGCTATTCGTCCACGAGACTCAGAGGGCCATAGACACAGGTTCGCAGGTAAATTCCGTGTTTCTTGACTTCCGCAAGGCGTTTGATTCAGTTCCCCGCTGTCGCTTAATGAACAAAGTAAGAGCATATGGACTATCAGACCAATTGTGTGATTGGATTTAAGAGTTCCTAGATAACAGAACGCAGCATGTCATTCTCAATGGAGAGAAGTCTTCCGAAGTAAGAGTGATTTCAGGTGTGCCGCAGGGGAGTGTCGTAGGACCGTTGCTATTCACAATATATATGACCTTGTGGATAACATCGGAAGTTCACTGAGGCTTTTTGCGGATGATGCTGTAATATATCGAGAGGTTGTAACAATGGAAAATTATACTGAAATGCAGGTGGATCTGCAACAAATTGACGCGTGGTGCAGGGAATGGCAACTGAATCTCAATGTACACAAGTGTAATGATCTGCGAATACACAGAAAGAAAGATCCTTTATAATTTAGCTACAATATAGCAGGTCAGCAACTGGAAGCAGTTAATTCCATAAGTTATCTGGGAGTAGGCATTAGGAGTGATTTAAAATGAAATGACCATATAAAATTAATAGTCGGTAAATCAGAAGCCAGACTTAGATTCATTGGGAGAATCCTAAGGAAATGCAGTCCGAAAACAAAGGAAGTAGGTTACAGTACACTTGTTCGTCCACTGCTTGAATACTGCTCACCGGCGTGGGATCCGTACCAGATAGGGTTGATTAGAAGAGATAGAGAAGATACAACGGAGAGCAGTGCGTTCGTTAGAGCATCATTTAGTAATCGCGAAAGCGTTACGGGGATGATAGATAACCTCCAGTGGAAGACTCTGCAAGAAGACGCTCAGTATCTCGGTACGGGCTTTTGTTGAAGTTTCGAGAACATACCTTCACCGAGGAGTCAAGCAGTATATTGCTCCCTCTTACGTATATCTCGCGAAGAGACCATGAGGATAAAATCAGAGAGATTAGAGCCCACACAGGGGCACACCGGCAGTCTTTCTTTCCACGAACAATACGAGACTGCAATAGAAGGGAGAAACTATAGAGGTACTCAAAGTACCCTCCGCCACACACCGTCAGGTGACTTGCGGAGTGTGGATGTAGATGTAGATGTGGTACATGTTGGAACTTTGGATGGAATGGATGCAGCAAGGTCAACTCACGCGGCGCCCGAATTTTTTACCTACACATACAAGATAATAACTTTTTAACAACCTCGGTATCTGTAAATGGGTTCCTGCATCAGTTCGTACAAACAGTGTTCGTTAATAAGAGCAAGAATTTACAGAAACAGTTAGATAACCTTGTCTGTTCGCACCATCTGGATGTACATTACACACTCGTGTTGATGACATCTGATGTCTTCACATCATTAAGAGTGAATACTTCTTACATAGAGTGCAATATCGAGATTTTGGTACGATAACGGTTTTTCGGTGTGTATTGTAATATGAGCTTACGGAGTACCAGTGAAATTTGTAACTGTATTCATTACTTTCCTGCAGACGGAGCTAAACACGTCGTCCTCAACGGAACAATTTCGACGGATGGAAAGAAATCTTTTTAAGTCCCCTAAGGGAGTCTTACGGAGCCGTTGCTGTTTACAGTTTGTGTTAATGAGGTAGTGGCTAGCGCTTGAACCTCTGTGAGGCTATTAGCTGACGCTGCTGTTATTTGTAGAAAGGTCGCAATGCCTGAAGACTGTAGACCTGCAGAGGCTGCACGAATGATGCAGCTAATGGTAATTAGCATTGAACGTAAATAAATGTAACGTATTGCTCACGAAAAGGTAAACAATCCACTAGAGTCCGATTACACTGCCGATGAGAAATCACTGGAGTAACCACTCGGAACGTCCAAAAGGGGAATGATAACGTAAAACGAAGTGTAGGAAAAACAGATTCCAGGCTGATATTCATAAGAATAATCGTAGGGAAATAATTTCCATCCAAGAAGGAAGTGCCTTGCAAAATACTCGTTCGATGGGCTCCTCAGTTTGTCCATGAGACACTTACCATCGAGAGTTAATAGAATACATAGAGAAGGCACAACGAAGAACGGAGCGTTTTTCAGTGGATCGCATAGTCGGTGCGAAAGCGCTACGTGGAAGCCCAACTATCTCCACCGCCAGACGCTACAATGGAGGCGTTGTGCATCATGGAGACTTTCCAAGGGGGTAAGTTCCCGAGAGAATCAGCAAGATACGTGTCGCGAAAATATCATGACGAGAATATCCCAGAAATTAGAGCCCATACGTCCTATCGTGACATACTTCAAACGTCGCGTTCCTGAGTGGAACAAGAAAGGGCGTAAAAAGTTTTGAGACCAGAAGTACCCTCCGCGACACACAATGAGGACAGATGTAGATGTAGGTGTAGATAGGGATTACCGCTGTGTTAAGTTAGCAAAACCGTGACGGTTATTTTAAGTATTCTTTTTTGATTTGTATACATTTTTTATGTCTTCTGGAATAGCAAAAATATTCCACTGTAATTTTTTTTTATTTTTAGTGTGCAAACAGAGCAAAAATAACATTCCACTCAGACATGTTTTGCTAAAGTGAGAGCGGCATCAGTAGGTTTTCTATTTTTTCCTGTTAAATAACAAGGAAAATTGCATTTTATTACCTTTACATATACAATTTGACTTTTTGAGTAATATAATCACAACTTCGATAAGATGACACATGCTGCGGCTTCTATGGCTACCTGTACTTTGCGACATAGTTGCTTTTCTTTTACAGTTTGTTATCTGCACCTACACAGAATTTACTATAGAAAACATTCTTACTTCAAAAATATACAGCTGCGAATGTTAGACTGCTGTGATTAACATTATTTTATTCTATGTGGAAAATTTGCCTGTGTGTGTGTGTGTGTGTGTGTGTGTGTGTGTGTGTGTGTGCGCGCGCGCGCGCGCGCTCATTACGTTTCCCCTTACCTTTAAAGATCTGCACATTATTTTCATTGCGAAACTGCAATTTGGGCTTGAAGTGTCTGACTGCTTACGAATTACGAAAACAAGATGGCGAGCAGAGGAATGTGTTCTGGGCAACAGTTTTGACTCTTGTTTTGGTCTTAGGCTCCTTAGATTATTAATTTCTGTGGTGGGGCTGTTGCTGTATCTGAGAATGTTTAGTGAGTATTGATATCTGTTGATCTGTTGACCTTATCTATATGCAGTTCTGGTTCAAAATGGCTCTGAGCACTATGGGACTTAACATCTATGGTCATCAATCCCCTAGAACTTAGAACTACTTAAACCTAACTAACCTAAGGACAGCACACAACACCCAGCCATCACGAGGCAGAGAAAATCCCTGACCCCGCCGGGAATCGAACCCGGGAACCCGGGCGTGGGAAGCGAGAACGCTACCGCACGACCACGAGATGCGGGCATATATGCAGTTCTGCAAAAGTATAAAGACAGCTGTTACCTTTTAGTGCTCTTCTATGTGCTGTTACCTTGTACCGAAACTTTTTTTTGTCTGTCCATTATAAATTGAATTGTAGTCTTGCTATCTCATAGTTATGCTCTAACTCCAGCGAAATATTTTTATTTTTTTATTTTTTTTAAAATGGTTCAAATGGCTCTGAGCACTATGCGACTTAACTTCTAAGGTCATCAGTCGCCTAGAACTTAGAACTAATTAAACCCAACCAACCCAAGGACACCACACACATCCATGCCCGAGGCAGGACTCGAACCTGCGACCGTTGCGGTCGCTCGGCTCCAGACTGTAGCGCCCAGAACCGCACGGCCACTCCGGCCGGCTAGCAAAACATTTCTGCGTAGTAAATAAGAAAAACTGGGTTTGCTCAAGACAAAACCTATCCAATCAGAAATTAACCATTTTTATTGGACGAGACATCGAAGTCGTAAAATGTTTTTTAAAAAAATTGTTTCCCTGTTTCTGCGACAACTTGCGCCAATGTTAATCACGTTTTGTAGACACGACGTGTTACGAGAATGTTTGCCCCCCCTCATCTTCCTTAACCAATACGTGAGTGATCAAAATGAAAAGCACTGAAATAAAATGGATGGATCCACGGTGCTGAATTCAATGGAAATGCGTGATATGAACTGTTGTCAGTGCGAAACGTTCAGACCTATGGAACCTGCACCGAAATGTTTGTCTAGTTATTGGTAGTCGAACCTCATCGCGAGCAGGCACACTAGCCACTAGGCTACAGGAGCACGACTCTGGACCTGCCTCATTGGCACCACTTAGGATTTCCTCACACTCCCACTACAATATTTAAGGCAGTTTGGGAAGAGCATCACTGGCGTAACGGAGTTGAAATGAAATAGCTCTGTGCATTATGGGACTTAACTTCTGGGGTCATCAGTCCCCTAGAACTTAGAACTACTTAAACCTAACTAACGTACGGACATTACATACATCCATGCCAAAGGCAGGATTCGAACCTGCGACCGTAGCAGTAGCGCGGTTCCAAACTGAAGCACCTAGAAACCACTCGGCCACAACGGCCGGCAAAAAACAGATCTGCATATCCTATCAAGTGGTTCAGCGTGTTTTCGTGAAATATCACAGAAAAAACTCGTGATAATCCGGCCGAAGCGCCTTCGCCCCTAGACGCCATTATAACTGCGTCAACTGGCACCTAGAAGAAAGAGGTTATGCGTACCGTTATCGATAGGCAGAAACCAATTAACTGAGGCCCACAATTCCAAATCTAGAGAGAAGGAGGGAGGGACGGAGTGCAGTATAGCGAATCACCGATGCGTAACGCAGAGCTGGCGGGAAGAAGCCTTCACTCTACAGGCAACAGGTTGTTGATACCAACCAACACGAAGATCGGAACTTTGTATTTTGTGATGTGCATGTGAAAATACTCACATAATCGGATAAATATTTTTTTTTCTTTCGTTTCTTTTTTCTTTATCTTTTCACATCAAATAGCTGAAGATACACTTCCAATGATGAATATTTTCTGTTTCTTTCAACAGGTCAGTAGTTACCATTTAAGGAATTATCATTTTGAATTTTGTGCTGTTGTGTACAGATATTTCTAATTCGTGTGAAATATTTCAATGTGCTTGATATTCATCGAAAGGGACGAGCCTCGAAATGCACTCGATAGGTCACTATTAGGACTCTTTGATATCTTTGAAATTTTCGAGGATTCGACATATCGATACTTAGAAGAATCTCTTTGGCGCCCGTATACATAACGATAAATACTATCGATATACCGGTATACGACGGGAAAAGTATCACGTACTGGTCAAGAAAAAAATATTGGTTGCACATTGTAAATATACTGCCAGATTTAGAGATGTAAATTTAAAGTACCGATTTATTATTAGATATTCTGTACATCGACAAGTTAGCAGCTTACTAATTCTCCTTCGAGCAGGAATTGAAAGGACAACGGCACACTTTCACGCTTAGCGGTAACCACTTTGCTAAAGATGATAATTGCAGGAAAATGGTACAATAAAAGGTGTCCGATTGGTCCGTCGGTCGGTTTCGTCACGTATCGGATTTGTCTGGAGCGCTTCATGTTGACTTACCAGGTTTCTTTTCGTTTCTGCTAACGCTGGCGACCTAGCAGTTGTGTCGAAATTACGTGGTGACGTTAAACGTTACTGTTTCTGTTGGTACCACCGAGCGCCGATTACGTCAGCATTTCGCCTCACACAGCACCGCCCACCGGGAAGACCAGTCTTGTCATTTACATTTTTGTTCATCAGTTTCAGCAACAGTTCCTGAAGAATGCCGATATAAAGAAATTGTTGTTTAACGCAGCTGAATTGGGCTTCTTGCTTGTGCCACTTGTTCATGCTTCACACAGTCAAAGAGGGAGACTGGACGTGATGAAAGCTCAAAACGTTGTGAGGCTCCATCACATAGTGAAAGAAAAAGTATGTTCTACTATTATTAGAAAAGAAAAATTTCAAATATTTATCACAAATTGCAAAAAAATGTTATATAAAATAAAAAACTCGATATAGCTATTTTGATATCGAATTACCGGTGAAAATAATATCGCCGATACACTTTTGGAAAAAAAAGATTGTTAGTTCGATGTATCAATATTTTATCAATCACCATAATCGCAGAGACTGATTATTGTCGTGTTTAAGTGAGTTAATGGCGTGTATATAAGAACAGTTTTATAGACTTTGTAAGTGTATTGTCACGTAGTTCGGTTGTGATGTTAAAATATAGAAGTGTCGAAGTGCATCTTGTCATGGCTTCGCAATACACAAAACAATTTGAAAGCTACGATATGTGGATAGCGGAGCAACGTGTTTACTAAATGGACTATTTTCGATAGAGAACGTGCTGTGAACTATAAACGTGAATACACTCCTGGAAATGGAAAAAAGAACACATTGACACCGGTGTGTCAGACCCACCATACTTGCTCCGGACACTGCGAGAGGGCTGTACAAGCAATGATCACACGCACGGCACAGCGGACACACCAGGAACCGCGGTGTTGGCCGTCGAATGGCGCTAGCTGCGCAGCATTTGTGCACCGCCGCCGTCAGTGTCAGCCAGTTTGCCGTGGCATACGGAGCTCCATCGCAGTCTTTAACACTGGTAGCATGCCGCGACAGCGTGGACGTGAACCGTATGTGCAGTTGACGGACTTTGAGCGAGGGCGTATAGTGGGCATGCGGGAGGCCGGGTGGACGTACCGCCGAATTGCTCAACACGTGGGGCGTGAGGTCTCCACAGTACATCGATGTTGTCGCCAGTGGTCGGCGGAAGGTGCACGTGCCCGTCGACCTGGGACCGGACCGCAGCGACGCACGGATGCACGCCAAGACCGTAGGATCCTACGCAGTGCCGTAGGGGACCGCACCGCCACTTCCCAGCAAATTAGGGACACTGTTGCTCCTGGGGTATCGGCGAGGACCATTCGCTACCGTCTCCATGAAGCTGGGCTACAGTCCCGCACACCGTTAGGCCGTCTTCCGCTCACGCCCCAACATCGTGCAGCCCGCCTCCAGTGGTGTCGCGACAGGCGTGGATGGAGGGACGAATGGAGACGTGTCGTCTTCAGCGATGAGAGTCGCTTCTGCCTTGGTGCCAATTATGGTCGTATGCGTGTTTGGCGCCGTGCAGGTGAGCGCCACAATCAGGACTGCATACGACCGAGGCACACAGGGCCAACACCCGGCATCATGGTGTGGGGAGCGATCTCCTACACTGGCCGTACACCACTGGTGATCGTCGAGGGGACACTGAATAGTGCACGGTACATCCAAACCGTCATCGAACCCATCGTTCTACCATTCCTAGACCGGCAAGGGAACTTGCTGTTCCAACAGGACAATGCACGTCCGCATGTATCCCGTGCCACCCAATGTGCTCTAGAAGGTGTAAGTCAACTACCCTGGCCAGCAAGATCTCCGGATCTGTCCCCCATTGACCATGTTTGGGACTGGATGAAGTGTCGTCTCACGCGGTCTGCACGTCCAGCACGAACGCTGGTCCAACTGAGGCGCCAGGTGGAAATGGCATGGCAAGCCGTTCCACAGGACTACATCCAGCATCTCTACGATCGTCTCCATGGGAGAATAGCAGCCTGCATTGCTGCGAAAGGTGGATATACACTGTACTAGTGCCGACAGTGTGCATGCTCTGTTGCCTGTGTCTATGTGCCTGTGGTTCTGTCAGTGTGATCATGTGATGTATCTGACCCCAGGAATGTGTCAATAAAGTTTCCCCTTCCTGGGACAATGAATTCACGGTGTTCTTATTTCAATTTCCAGGAGTGTATGATGAAGTGCTTCTCGCCCTTAGCAAATAATATTACATCCACTGCTTTCGAATGATGGTGAGAAGTGTCTCATAAACTCAAAGACGTCAATAAACATTGCATTTTTCTGTGTGATGCATACTTGGTCTACATCGCCGACAACAAATACTTCAATCAACAAGGAGACTGAAATTATTTCAGTTGCCACTCCATCGCTGTACTACAAGTGTACATTCTCAAGAGGACGATTAAAGCTGCCATTCTAAATAAGAGTCACATTCTTGCTACCTCTCTCACGTAATTTAATTCCCAGATATTTCCTTTTAGTAATACCAAAAGTGTAAACCAAAAATGTTTTTTTTTACGAAATTGCTTTGTCATAGTTAAATGTTATATATTTGCGAATACTCTTGCTTTTTGAGACTGTGGCATTTACATGTGGTATACACTCATTTACAATGATACAAAGTTTCTCATTTTATGTTTTCTTCAACTCTCCCTCCATATAATTGGATATTTGCAGTGTTTGCGATTATTACTCCTTTCTGTTGCATGTTTATCCAAACTGAATGTAGAAGTACGTGCAGTTTTATGTAGTATGCTAGTAAAATACCCACATCGTGTTGTGTCCATCACTAATCCAGTTGACTACGATCAGTCAGAAAATAAGGTGGATTTTCGTTACTGAAGCATTTAGACCGCGTGAAAACTTTAAATCTGAAACACGTATGTCGAGTAGAGTTTGTTTATATCTCGCAATCTGTCATACTATACTTTTCCACAGCTACGAAGGGAACTACACGCTTCTTTCAGTGGATATCAGTAATTGCGTCAGTCTGGGGAAACGTAATATTCGATATATTCTGGGATCAGTAATAATATTATATTTTTTTGTTATTACAAAATCCCAACCTCATTAAATGAGAAACTTAACAGGTTTCCTCCTCTATCAATGTATTTCAGTTAATTTCTGCTTCCATCTGGAACACAAATTATTTTCGTTGTTAAATTTTTCATAGGAACACGGTCGTATCTCGAAGAAGTAAGGTAATACCATGGAAACCCCCGTTTCGGGCAGGCAGGACTAATTTTATTCGTTTCAATTCACTTTCTATAAGTTTGTAAGATACTCTTATAATAAATGCAATGAGCATATGGCATCATTGGCCGGGAGGTCCCATCCGGGGAAGTTCTGCCGCCAACTGCAACTCTTATTTCAGTTGACGCCACATTGGGCGCCTTGCGCGCCACTGATGAGAATGAAATGATACTGAGTACAACACAACACCTAGCCCCGAGCGGAGAAAAATCTCCAATGCGACCGGGAATGGAACTCGGGACTGCTTGCACGGGAGGCGAGCACGTTACCACCCAGACAAGCAGGCCGACACTCTTACGGTATTTGTCTAATGATTGGGATATAATATCTCGAAACATTTCGTGTCCATCGTTATATAAGCTGCACATTTACTCTATGTAATACAAGCTGTCAGATTACCTAACAAATACTAACGAATGTTTTTATAAGCAATGATCTCTTCAAATGTGTTCCCATGTCATCATTATAATATCACAATGGTGTTTTGTATATGTATTCCTGTAATTTGTTATGTTTTCATAAGATAGGCTCTGAAGATATTCCTGTTAAAAGTGAACAAAATCAGTTTAGTCACTTACCATTTTAGAATGCAGGGTTAGGAAATAGCGCAGGTATTGATAAGACGAGGAAGGTATTTCCATGGAGACAGCGTACGACCCGTCTGAAATATCTTTACCGCCGCCCAGGGCATCACCAAAGTTTTGGCAAGATAGGCAATCACCCATTGCGCAGACACAAAGCAGACGCCAAAATATAACCTATAAAAGACAACAAAGAAAGAGGTCAAGAACTAACAGGACGGGGCATCTGAAATCCTTCTGCACAAGTTCTAGAAAAAGCGTATTTGTATCATCATATACTTCTCGTTTTCTTGATACGAAACATCTACAGTGGTTTGCAGTGACGATTTTTGCCTAGGTCACGTTCGATGGTAACACTAAACATTTTCTAACTTGGAACACGACGCAATATAGCACCAGAAACAGTGCAGCTCGCAAACAAACACGAAATGAGGCAAAAGCTCCTGTGACAAACCACACTTCAAAAATGTGCCCTCACAGACTTTCTGATGGACTGGAAAATGGACGTAAGTGGTGCAGGTAAAAAAATCACTATTTAAAATCATTTGTAACTACCCGCAAAACAGGGCTGCGATGTTTCTGAGTTTTACATGAAAGTGGGTCAGTTGGAGTGGCTTTCTAACGCTCTTTACGCAAGTGAAATCCGTTTTCTTCTAACACCCACAGTTTTTACTTGATTTATAAACTTTTCTGTTTTTAAATTTCCCGTTTAATATATACTGCAATAGACCGTAAAGTCATTCTGCAAGAGCGACTGCGAAAAGATCGATACTTCTCGAGTTGTTTAAAAGTAAACATATACATCAAGGTCATTTGAGTAAATTAGATTGGATTAATACTTATTCCATACATCATGAATACGACACTTCGTAATGATGTGTATAAATTCGAAGTGAAATTTTTTGACGTTACGAGGTTATTTCAAATCAACCTTACAATGGCGACTTCATCAAGAAGATATTGTGTTAATGGCCCTGATGTGTTTTCTTATATCTCTGCTCCCTGTCTCTCAAAAGCAGAAGAGAGAGCATATCTTCATTTGTCGAAGAAGCATATCTGTCTTATTTCGGTATAAAGTTACGAGACTAGGACAAAACTTTGGTGCCGTATACTGTTTGTCAAACATGTTTCCAGGTTTGAGGAAAGGGCAAGTAGAGATCTTTACCATTCAGGATTCTAGTGGTATGGAGAGGACAAGAAAACCATATAGATGATTGCTAGTTTTGTGTGGTGAAAGTTGGTGCTGGCGGGCGCAACAGGAACTCTATGAAAGGAATTGTTTACCCAGAACTAAAATCAGCCGTCAGCTCCATACCACATGGTCCTAACATTCTCGTGCCTGAATCGCCCACTACTTCAGAATATTCATCATCGACATCAAGTGAAACTTCTGATCCTGATTAGGACTCCACACCATAAAAGGACAACCAAAGTAGTTTACACAAGAAAAAGTGAACGACTTCGTAAGAGACCTGAGTCTTTCAAAAGGAGCAGCCGAAATTTTTGGGGTCTCGATTAAAGAAAAAAACCTTTTCTTACTGCGGGCACAACATTCTACAAATTTCAACCAATGGAATCGGAATTTCGTGAGCACTACACGTGGCTCTTGTGTATTGTACGAACACTGAAGGTGTGTTATAAAGATTTGGTGTTACATACAACATGAATCAGTGGATGCCAGTTACAGGTTCTAACAAAAGAAGCCTCAAGGTCGTACAAACATACATTGGAAATAAGTATGGCTTAGTGCCAGTAGCATATTCTGTGCAATTAAAAGAAGCTTGTGAAAATGTGAAGATGCTGCTGAAGGCATTAAACTATTCGAAACGCCAATGGGCTGTATGTGGAGATCTGACAGTAATGGGACTAATTCTGGCAATAGTGAGGCTTTATGAAGTTTCCTCGTTTCCTGTCCCTCTGCAATAGTCGTGCCCATGGATTGCATTGGAACAGAATAGAATGGCCTACCAGAACAACAATGGATACTGGAGAGAAGAATCTGATGAAACGAGAGAGAATTGCTCTGTTGCCTCTTGATGTTAAACAAGAAATCATGACTCAGTTCTTCAAATCATTGCACAAATATGATGAAGTTCCAAATTTTGTTTTCATTCTGAGGCTAAACTTACAGAAGTAATGTCTGGGGGGATGAACATTAGAAGTTCGATGAAAGATGAAACATCTGAAAATGTACTAACACAAAAAGAACGACTGGCTTGGACAGGATTTAAGAATGTGTTTTGACAGTTTCTTACGGAACAGGAAACGCACAGACTTCAGAGCCTTAAAATCCATTCTCTTGATAGCCGTCTTGATTTTTTTCCTAACGATCTTGGAAATGTTAACGAAGAACATGGAGAAAGGGCTCATCAAGGCATGAAGGAAACAGAATCATTTGACCAAGGCAGATGGGATGAAGGCAGGATGGCTGACTACTTTTGATCTCTAAAAAGAGGTAATGTGGAGCTACAGCATAGAAGAAAATGTGGTGGACAAAATTTCATCATGAAGAGGACGCGGCACTGATAAGGTGTAAGACTTGAGATATCTGAACTGATATTGTGATTTAGTGTATGAACAAATGAGTGCTGTTTCATTTTGTTAACTGGATACATTTGTAAACAGATTACAGGTAAATTGGGTAACTGTAAGTTTTTTATTAATATATTAATATTTCTAAATACTCCATAAATATGACAATTCTTTATAGTCATATAACAGTTTTCTCATACATGAAAGCCACAATCTGACTTCACATTCTTCAACAGAAGCCAGCAATTACTAAAAATCACCGTTCAGGATTAAAAACCTCGAATAATAATTTAATTTCGCAGACCTTTCTATTTCTTATATTATGTATAAAACAGAAAACGAAAGGTCTTCACTATGAACTACACGAAATATTTGTATGCTACAAACGTAAGCTCATCTACTCTGAGGATAGTCTTGTATTGAAATGAATTCTATTCCAGTTACCTTCCTACCATTCCAAGCAAAAGTCAACAGAACAGAGTTGGTATGTACTTAAACAATAAAAACACACACGTCAAAAACAAAAATCTTTTGTCAAATTCTTTGAAGATATTAATAAAAAAGTGCACAGCAAAATTAATTGTAGTAGAGTAGCGTCAAGTGTGCACAAATACGAAAAAAAGTTATGCGGGTACCTTATCATGGTGCTTTAAATGAGCATGAACAAGTAAACGTTTTAACACTGATTGCACTTAAAAATGGCTCTGAGCACTATGGAACTTAACATCTATGGTTATTAGTCTGCACTTAAAAGTAGTTACTGTCAGGGATGTTCTTCTGATACGGCAGTGGAATCTGATAACGCAGCAGATGGAGCCACAATTTAAAAGTTAAGATTTACTATAGAATTTATAACTACACGCGGTACTCAGTACGACGTATTATTTATAAGTGATAATTCTGCCATTACAGCCTACAAGTATGCCATATATTTGCCTATGACCAACCTGTGTCAACCATTTTTTCATAGAGGGTGTACTGGCATCCTCAGGTGAGTTCTGAGTCAACAAAAACAGGCGTTGTCGGTGTCCAACGAACAGTTGTCTCAGACAAGCAATATGTAGTTTTGCATTAAGGGGAAGGTACCAGTAAAACTAACCAATTACTTCGTGATCACAGGAGTCCAGAATCTAGGCCAGACAACAATGGGCACGTCACTTTTTCCTAAGCTTCACTCTTATAATTTTTTCTATCTTGCACTTTCAAGCCGAGAGTGGAACCACAGATAAAAGGGAACCACTCGTGCGTGGTGCGAGGGGCGAGGGAAATTTTCAGAGCAGATCCGCTTCATTACAGGCATTCAGTTTCGTCTGTGGTTTTCCTTATCGCAGTATTTGCTCTCTTTGCAACTGCTTGACTCTGTATTGTTTTTGTGACCTATATTATTTTACAGACACTACCTGTGTGGGCTTCTAGTCAGTCTGCAAAATATCATTGACGAACCTGTTCCTTCAAATACGAAGTACAAACTATTGATAATCCCCTTAAAGGGGAAATTGCAATGACGAATACAGCATGTGAATAGGGCCGTCATATGTTGCTCCATTTTCTTAGCGCAACGCTTGAAAGAAAAGGAAAATGGTCACATGTGATTAACGTAATAAATGGTCTCCAAAAAAGCTTTTAACACGTGCCTGTGACTCAGTCACTCGATGCCTGTCTCATCGTTCCACTCTTAAGGTTACCAAAGGGAAATCTGTTGGTGATATGCTTCAGAATCACCTGATTAACTATCATGTGGACACATCTCAGTATCTTAGTTACTTTGACAACAACCCTAAATCACTTCCTTCATATCATTCAACTTGCTGTAGCTTATGACTCTATCATCGTTCCTTCACATAAAAGTATATCCTTC
Organism: Schistocerca cancellata; assembly: GCF_023864275.1. Taxonomy (NCBI): domain Eukaryota; kingdom Metazoa; phylum Arthropoda; class Insecta; order Orthoptera; family Acrididae; genus Schistocerca; species Schistocerca cancellata. Next base: position 183,696,649 of record NC_064631.1, on the reverse strand, counting down.
CAAAATTGACGCAACATTTAGAGGAAGTATCACCTTCCACGTCATGGACATCCAGATGAACATTTGCAAGAATTTAATTTACTCAAACAACATTGTGGCATACTTCGCATTAGTACTTGAGGGAAACCTAATACTGGAACCTCTCTAACTCTCTCTCTTTCCAAGCATTACTCCCGACGTTGTGGGGCCTGCTGTTATGGTTAAATGCGCGTGGCATGTTAATTTTAAGGAGTGGACGGATGCCCTTCCTGTTGCCACCCCATGCCCCAAAGGACAGAGTAAGTTTATCCCAGCTGTCTGCATCCAGTGTAAGCCATGGAATAGTGCGAACGTTTTCTTATGTCTGCAAGTCGTGTAACTGAGGTGGAACGTGGGGACGAGTCCAGTATTCACCTACTGGGATGTGGAAAACCGCCTGAAAACCACAACCAGGCTGCCTGGCACACTGGCCTTCGTCGTTAGTCCGCCGGGTGGATTCGATCTGTGCGGTTCTGGCGCTGCAGTCCGGAACCACGGGACTGCTACGATCGCAGGTTCGAATCCTGCCTCGGGCATGGGTGTGTGTGATGTCCTTAGATTAGTTAGGTTTAAGTAGTTCTAAGTTCTAGGGGACTTACGATCAAAGATGCTGAGTCCCATAGTGCTCAGCGCCATTTGAACCATTTTTTTTTATTCGATCTGGGGCCGACGCGCCTATCTAAGTCCAGGAAGCAGCGCGTTAACGCTCTCGGCTTCCCTGACGCGTGGACCCCTCTAAATATCCACCTGAAATCCCACAAAAGAAATGAAACCGCTTACAAGATGAATGTGGGATTTAATTTCATCGTGTCTGTTTCCTGCCTAAAGCCTATTGACATGGACAGATAGTTTCACAAGAATTTCGATCATTATCCCAAGGAGAAAAGAGGAGTAATTAAGATATCGGTGGACAGCGATGAAAGAATCAATGAGTCATTGTACTTGAAGGAGAGTTCGATTAGTTAGGAATTACTTTCAGAAGAAATGGCTGCACTGACGTAGAGATAAATGGGGCACTACTCTCTAAAACGCATGGAGCTTCCGGCAAAAGCGAAACAGCTACAGGTTGAGATTTTCTCCTGTTCGTAATAACAGGTACCAGCTGGATCATTAGAGCGCTCGGAAGAGACGGTACCGACACAGTGCTTAAACGGACGAGAAAGGTGTATGAAAATTTCAATACTGCGAAGGACCTACACGCATAGCTTGCCACAGCAGGAGTACACAAAATTCCATCTGCATGCTGTCAAGCGAACATAGCACTTACTAAATTAAGGTCCGTTCCCTGTAGCTGAGTGGTCAGCGGGACAGAATGTCAATCCTAAGAGCCCGGGTTCGATTCTCAGCTGGGTCGGAGATTTTCTGCGTTCAGGGATTGGGTGCTGTGTTGTCATAATCATCGTGATTTCATCCTCATCGACGCGCAAGTCGCCGAAGTGGCGTCAAATCGAAAGACATGTACCTGACGAACAGTATACCCGACGGGAGGCCCTAGTCACTAGTCACACGAAATTTACTAAATAAAGCAGCAACATCCGCCTTAAAGAAAAATAGAGCAGTTGTGGTGTGGGCAACACAGTAGTAGTAGCTCATGCACTCGGACTAGAGAACCACTAAAATCGAGTCTCCAGTGATTACCATGCTAGAATAGAGGGTGTTTCTGTAAGAGCGTGCAAAAGTTTTACGGGACGTTAGGATGCTCCACTGAACAATTTGAGGTAGGGAACCTGGGGTCGGAGAAGCAAGCTTGCGAAGATAATAGGAATAAAATCATATTACTGCGTACTTCTTTATTTAATTTAGCCAACTGCAAACACCACCATTGGCACAATGAACGTGCTGTTTGTACTGTATCTTACAAAACGTGCAGAAACTGACGGCGATCAACCACAATGCAAACATGACATCGGCGATTAAGATTCTGACGCACATTGACAATTATCCCTGGCGTATTTCGAATCACATCACAGATAGCTACAATTCCGGCAAGTACTTCCATCTCCGTATCCACTGGAGTCTCATACGCAAGTGGCTTTAGATATCCCCATAGCAAATAATCAAGGAGACTCAGGTCAAATGACCTTGCAGGCCAGGGAATAGGGCCCGCCCGTCCAATTCAGCGACCAGGACATACGGTACCGGTACTGCTCCATCGTATTGTACTGTACGACTCTGAATAGCACTGAGTAATCAATTGCTCTGTCTATGATTGGTAGCACGTTCTGTTTCATAGCATGTTGTGTCATGGGACAGTGTAAATAGGATACAACAGAGCCATCTTATGGACAAGTAAACTAAACAAAAGCCCGCATCTCGTGGTCGTGCGGTAGCGTTCTCGCTTCCCACGCCCGGGTTCCCGGGTTCGATTCCCGGCGGGGTCAGCGATTTTCTCTGCCTCGTGATGGCTGGGTGTTGTGTGCTGTCCTTAGGTTAGTTAGGTTTAAGTAGTTCTGAGTTCTAGGGGACTTATGACCACAGCAGTTGAGTCCCATAGTGCTCAGAGCCATTTTTAAACTAAACAAAACGTGAATAATGACTTCCTGGTAATCAGGCTCGTCCTCATTTGCAGGAAATAAAGAATGTGCATATAAATAAACAGCTCAGTACGTCGAAACATGTACGCATATCAGTTGTAAATAATCTGTATAGCAGTAATGCTACACAAAGCGGTATACAAGTTTACTTCCATAACTCCATAAGGTTGCTTCTCCAGCCGCAGGTTCCCTATCTCAAATTTTTCAGTGGATCATTCTCTATCTCCTGTTACATTTTTGCACGCTCTTGCGGAAACACCCAGTATACGGAGAAGCCATAGAAATTCACAAAAATAACTTCAACCGAAAATTCAAAGCACAATCACCATCACACATGTCGGCTCCGTATCGCGACCCTCAGCAGCCTGTCATATGAGGCGATGGAGCTATCGTTGCGCACTTACGTCCAAACAGTTGAACTTTATGAGTTCGTGTAGGTTCCACTAGCAACTGACCAAGTGTTTATAATCTCTAACGATGTCTACAGCATTATGAGACGAAACTCTAGGTACAGAAACATATCTCAGATCACGGGATAATGGCCATACAACAAAAATCACCAAGAAGGAAAACACTTAATTTTCGTTGCAACAGTGTGAAGTTTGCCGGGTGGAAGGTCTCTGCAGCCTTGCACGATACATTTATAAGTAACGTTATTTATATTTTTATATTTGTATTCCTTCGTCTGTACGCTGGCTACTGTAGGTAGACACGTGATAACAAGTAAAATAATGTCGAACTGTTGAAAGAACGAGAAAAGCATATCGGTGACCGCCAACATGCGTCTACAAATGCCACTTTTAGTAAGGAGGCAAACAATACATCGATGTTTCAGAAAATATCGATGTTCGCCATAGATGTTTCCAATAGCATCTCATCTATCTGTCTATCGATGAAAGATGTTTTATTCCCATGGTTTGTTTGAAGTTTGAAACAATGCCCGCGTTTCTCAGTTGCCATTTACAATTAGTTTATTTTGTTGCTAGTCGTCTTTATAATTTTTTGTGAAACTGGTAACCTAAAAAAGCGACACGGCTGCGATTATTTATTTGTTAGCAGTCACTTGAACTATCGTATATGTGGAAAATGTAAATTATTGATTTAATCTTATTTCTGGAATGGTAAGTACATACGTTCATTATTGTTCGTTATAGTTTAATTATTGTTGGTGTTTCGAATACAATTATTTCCTAGTGTCAGTAAAGTTACTGAATTGCGTGCTAAATCCTACGGTATTCTTCCCTTACTTTGTGAAATATTTTATGGATTTGTTTCGTACGAGTCGCCAATTTAAAAAATATTACTACAGCAGCAGGAGGGATTTGGATGAATTTCAGTACAGAAGAGTACTGTGAGCTCCGTTAACCCAAACGACACGTTTTAACTCGGTAATGAGTTCCCCTGGGATTATTTCTGGCCGCCGTGGGCAATTCAGTAAAGTTAACTAGTTACTCCAGGTCATGGTATACCAGTCTGCAAATTCCAACCAAATCCATTGAATCATTGACACATGTTTGATACACATACAAACATCCAAACTTTCACATTTCTAATGTTAATAGGATAAGACATTAAAGCGAGGTTTAAACGGGCCTGTTAAAGCGTGCCAGAGGTTGTTTACACAAGCGTGAAACACTTCCAGTCTAGTAGGATTTTCCAAAAAAAGTGTCAACTGATCTAATCGGTATTTGAGAATATCGAATATAACGACATGGTGACACCGGCTACAGCGTTGGACCAAAGGTTTAAAGTACTACAATTTAAAGATCGTTTGGGCATGAGTAAAGTGGTCACATACTTAAATTCGCAAAAAAAACACCAATAAAATCAGTAGCAAATTCGATTCTTCCGATGAGTCAGGAAAAAAAATAAGACTTCCGATATATGGAAGTATCATAGACATTTAGCACATAACAGGTTCAGGTAGTCGCATCTATTTCTACAATACAGACCGAAGTTGAGATGTTTATTGATGCAACTGTTGCTACGATCACTAACACTTTATTGAAATGTGGGAACAAAGGAAATCTATGTTCTTGGGACTGTCCAAGTACACCATGAATTATTTATCAACTGTAGAAACGTCGATTCTAAGCAAACGACCTTTTTTTCCAAAGTCGGCGCGTCAGTAAGTCAACAACGCAGGCGTCTGGCGGGGAAAATTGCTTTCAAATGCGTTGCTTTTAAGTTCAATTACAGCAGAATGTAACTTTGATTACAAAAAAAAGAAGAAAAAATGCTGATTAGGCCTACTGATTACAGCGATTATATTGTTATGCACTGTACTTGTGTTGAGATTTGTGTTACTTAAAAGTTTATAATTAAAATATGGACACTAGTCTTGCCAAAGTGGTGATACCTGTTCCCGTCAGATCACCGAAGTTAAGCGCTGTCGTGCTTGGCCAGCAGTTGGATAGGTGGCCCTTACGGCCTGCTGAGCGCTGTTGGCGAGCGGGATGCTCTCAGCCCTTGTGTGGCCAATTGAGGAGCTACTTGACTGAGAAGTAGCACGTCTGTTCACGGAAATTGACAACGCCCAGGTCAGCAGTGTGTTGACCACATTCCCCTCCACACCTGCATCCAGTGAAGCCTATGGACTGAGGATGACACGGCGGTCGGTTGCACCATAGGACTTTCCGAGATTACTGCAATAAAAATATAAAACTGCAATTGTATTTAATTTCATCAAGCGTATCTAATTTGTATTAGTTTTTACTTCATTTCTTACACACACACACACACACAGTTCCAAGGTCGGTAAAATCATAAATTAAATAATTTTTCCTCTCATTAAATATTCGTAGGAACATCGACGTTTCGGCATACCGAAGTTTCCTAGGCGATGCATTTTTACATCGATGTATCAATACATCCATATGTATCATAGCGATGTTTGCATCCCTAAGTATTAGATTTCTCCGCGTTCCTCGCGTTTCATTGTGAGCTATGTATCTGTAGCGTAATGGAAAAATGCTTCTTAAAGGAAGCACGTGTGATGATTGATGCCCGAAGAGAGCATGCAGAAGGAGTACTGCAAAATGAAGTATTACATATTTGTCGGGAACAGACATGGTCTCTAGAATTTCAGTATCGGAAGTCATAACGGTCGAGTTACACACGTTTTCTTTATTATTCCCTGCCAAAATATTAACTGAAAATTTCAAAGAGAAGATAATTCATCTTAAACTGTTACTGAACGATGAGAGAATTTAGTATGGTGTTGGACCACCCTTAGCCTTGATGACAGCTTCCACTCTCGCAGGCATACGTTCAATCATGTGCTGAAATGTTTTGTGGAGAATGGCAGCCCATTCTTCACGGAGTGCTGCACTGAGGAGAGGTATCGATGTCGGTCGGTGATGTATGGCGCGAATTCGGCGTTTCAAAACATTGTTCTGTCGGATTCGGATCAGGACTCTCTCCAGGCTAGTCCATTACAGGGATGTTGTTGTCTTGTAAACACTCCGCCACAGGCCGTGCATTATGAACAGGTGCTCGATCGTGTTGAAAGATTCAATCGCCATCCCCGAATTGCTCTTCAATAGTGGGAAGCAAGTAGGTGCTGTGGTAGTCCCACGCAAGACAACAAGCGGTGCAAGCCCCCTCCAGGAAAAGCAAGATCGCACCATAACGCCACCACCTCCAAATATTACTGTTGGCACTACACACGCTGGCAGATGACGTTCACCGGGCATTCGCCATACTCACACCCCTGCCATCGGATCGCCACATTGTGTACCGTGATTCTTCACTCCACGCGAAGTTTTTCCACTGTTGAATCGTCCAATGTTTACGCTCCTTATACCAAGCGAGGCGTCGTTTGGCATTTACCGGCGTGATGTGTAGTTTATGAGCAGCTACCCGACCATGAAATCCAAGTTTTCTCACCTCCTGCCTAACTGTCATAGTACTTGCTGTGGATCCTGACGCAGTCTGGAATTCCTGTGTGATGGTCTGCCTATTACATATTACGACACTCTTCAACTGCGGCGGTCTCTGTCAGTCAACAGACGAGGTCGGCCTGTACGCTTTTGTGCTGTATGTGCCCTTCGCGTTTCCACTTCACTATCACATTTGAAACAGGGGACCTACAGATGCTTAGGAGTGTGCAAATCTCGCATACAGACGTATGACACAAGTGACACCCAGTCACCTGACCACATTCGAAGTCCGTGAGTTCGGTGGAGCACTCCATTCTGTTCTCTCACGATCTCTAACGATTACTGAGGTCGCTGATATGGAGTAGCTGGTAGTAGGTGGCAGCACAATGCACCTAATACGAAAAAACGTATGTTTTTGGGGATGTTCGGATACTTTTGATCACATAGTGTATCCCTGTGTTCGAATAAGCATGCCTACACCAGTTCCTTTGGCGCTTCAGTGTATGAATGTTCTCGGGGCACTGGACAGCAACGTAATAAATAAAATAGCGTTAGTGATCTTACATATCAATACTCCTGTATTAGATTCTTTATTATCTAGTTCATTATGAAACAGTCAATAATTTGAAGAGGAACATTGTAGTTATGAATACTAGAAAATTAATGTAAAGAAGTTAGCTTTATCTAAAGTGTAATAAACAATTTTGTAAACACCGTCGTAACGTTGTTGAGTGCAACTCTTTTCGGATTTTCAGCTTCTTTCAAGACCGTACCCCGCTTCCTCCCATGAGCACACACTGGAAAACACAGGTGAGTCTCATCTTCATTAAAGGTTATGAATTAAAATGACAAACAGCTATAAATTATATTCCCAATGGAGGTGAGGTTAATTACCGCTGCCAGCTAGATGACGTTTCTAATTGTTTTTGTGGGAACGAGATAATGAACCCAGCGCAAAAACATCGCTGCCTACACAACAAAAACTGTAACAGCTGTGAAAATTATTTCGTTTCCTGACCTAAGCATCTACTTCATTGTGAGTAATTTTGGTTCCAAGTCTCTGTTATATTCTAATCATCAGTTGAAGAAAACATATTCCCACCCCCATTAGTTTGCTTCCAAAGACCTCTATAACCTTAAATGATACATGGTTAAAGTTGAACTTTGTGTGAAGATCGTCCGAAGTTACAATGGGTAGGGTCGAAAGGTGCGATATTGGTGAGGGAGGGATGGGGGTGGGGGGGGGGGGGGGGACAAGGCGGAGGCGGGAGCTTCAGTGGCAAGAACGTGTGGAAACACTATCCATGATCTGAAACCCATTGTTCCTTTCGTTCAACATTAGGACTTCTGAAACTTATCTATACTAAATAGGTTACTTATGGTGGTATACAGAGGTTTGGCAAATATTCATGCTTGAAGATAAATGCAGTTGCTGGCCGAGCACGATGGTTGCGCTGTTGTATTTGACAACGAACGGCACCTGTAAAAAGTCCTCAATATGTTGCAAGTGTCAGTCATGTTCATAACAGTGTTCTGTGTGGTTGTGAGTGCGTTACGTCAAAGCTAAGTGAATTCGAACGTTGGCAAAGAGTTGGCGCTCATGTGGTCGGTGCTTTCGTAACCAAGTTCGCTGATGTTGGTTCAAATGGCTCTGAGCACTATGGGACTTAACGTCTGAGGTCATCAGTCCCCTAGAACTTAGAACTACTTAAACCGAACTAACCTAAGGATATTACACACATCCATGCCCGAGGCATGATTCGAACCTGCGACCGTAGCGGTCGCGCGGTTCCAGACTGAAGTGCCTAGAACCGCTCGGCCACCCCGGCCGGAGGCACCGATGTGTTTGGTGTTTCAAGAAGCATCGAATCGAAGATTTATACCGCATACAGGGAAAGCGGACAATATCACCAGCTAAGTCACAAGGAGGAGTGAAGTGTGTGTTGAGTGGTCATAAGGGACGGTCATTGGAGAGAATTGTGGCATAAAATAAGAGGACGACAGCAGGAAAAGTCACAGTAGAACTGGATGTCGCACTCGAGAACCCTGTCAGCTCCAAAATTGCAAGATGCTCTGTAAGCATGGACTGTCCGGGCCCATTGGAATTCCAAATTGATGAAGCCATAAAACTTGGACTATGGAGTAATGTCGGAATGTCTTCCTGTCGGATGAGTCTAGTGTCACACCGTTTCCAGCTTCTGGAAGAGTGAAACATGGCAACCATATTGTGGTATTCCATGGAGCCCATGGTTACTCTAAAAGTTCACATTACTGCCAAAAATTATTCTACCACTCTGGCTGACCAGGCCCACCCCATGCCACAGTGTTTGGTCGCCAATGGAGATAATGTGCCCGAACACGATAGGGCTCCTGCTCACACAGCTAGCATGCTTCAGGACTGGCTTTGTGAGCACGAGGATGAATTGCTGCATCGCTCCTCCAAAACAGTCATCAGGTCTTATTATTAATGACCCTTTGTGGTCTACTTTGGGCGTAAGTAAAGTGATCTCCATCCACCTCCACCATCGTCACCCGAATGTGCCACTTTTTTTTTTCAGGAAGAATGGCATAAATTTCACTTGAAGACGATACAGGACTTATATTTATTCATTCAGAGACGACTGGAAGTTTTTCCGAATGCCTGCACCGTATTAGCTGTATTAATGTGTTGTGTTACTGGTGTTTATATATCAGTGTCCAACCACTGTAGATTTACCTAATCATCCAAATTTACAGTGGCGCAGTGGTTGACGCTCTGGACTCGCAGTCGATAGGACGACGGCTCAAATATGCATCCAGCCTTTCAGATTTAGGTTTTCCATGTTTTCCCTAAAGGTGTGAGCCCGCGACTGCATTAAATTTTAACCTGTGAGGTTATAACATACCATAGCGATTTTACTTCCCTGTAAACTTTTCCCTCTCTATGATATTTGACCCTAGACGAAGAACACGCGATATGAATAATTTTACCTTATTTGCTGTAATGAACAGGAACTTTCTTACAGCATAGCAGCGTATTGGAAAATGGATCTAACATGGGTAACTAAACACTATCTTTACAGCATATGTTATGTTGCTACTCCCGGTCTGTGTTACTCTATCAGTTACAAAGTGTGATGTGGGAAAGTTAATGTAGAGTTATCTACAATTAAATTCGGTCCTGCAATATCCTATGGCACAGAAAACTCTTCAGATAAACCACTGAGAATCAGCGTGCAATATAGAATTTAAACGTAAATGACTGATAGGCGGGAAACTGAAACTGACACTCTGTACTACACTCTAAAATAACTTCTATGATCTCCTACATGAATGTACACAATTACAATGAAGCGCCAAAAAATTGGTATACGGATGCGTGTTTAATTACAGAGATACGCAAACAGTCAGAATACGGCACTGTGGTCGGCAACGCCTGTATAAGACAAGTGTCTGGCGTCGTTGTTAGACCGGTTACTGCTGCTACAATGGCAGGTTATCGAGATTTAAGTGATTTTGAACGTGGTATTATAGTCGGCACCACGAGAAATGGGACACAGCATCTCCGAGGTAGCGACGAAGTGAGGATTTTCCCGTACGACCATTTCACGTGTGTACAATTAATATGAGGAATCCTGTAAAACATCAAATCTCCTACATCGATGCGACCGGAAATAGACCCTGCAAGAAACGGACCAACGACGCCTGACAATCGTACAGCGTTACAGAAGATCAACCCTTCCTTAAATTGCTGCAGATTTCAATGCTGGGCTACCAACATGTGTCAGCGTGCGAACCATTCAACGAAACATCATCGATATGGGCTTTCGGTGCCAAAGGCCCTCTCGTGTACCCTTGTTGACTGCACGAGACAAAGCTTTACGCGTCGCCTGGGCTCGTCAACAAAGATATTAGACTGCTTATGGCTGGAAACATGTTGCATGGTAGGACGAGTCTCGTTACAATTTCTATGGAGCGGATGGACGTGTACGGGTATGGAGGCAACCTCATGAATCCATGGAACCTGCATGTCAGCAGGCGACTGTTCAAGCTAGTGGAGGCTCTTTAATGGAGTGGGGCGTGTGCAGCTCGAGTGATATGGAACCCCTGATACGTCTAGATACGAACTCTCACAGATGACACGTCTTATCAACTGCATCCATTCATGTGCATTGTGCATTCCGACGGGCTTGGACAATTTCAGCAGGACACTGCGACACCCCACCCACACGTCCAGATTTCCTAGAGAGCGGCTTGAGGAACACTCTTCAGAGTTTAAGCACTTCCGCTGCCCACCCAAGTTCCCAGCCATGAACATTATTGAGCATATTTCGGATGTCTTGCAACGTGCTCTTGAGAAGAGATCGCCACCTCCTCGTATTTATGGTGTCAGTTCCCTCCAGCACTACTTCAGACATTAGTCGAGTCCATGCCACGTCGTGATACGGCACTTCTGCGTCCTCGCGGGGGCCCTACACGACATTAGGCAGGTGTACTAGTTTCTTCGGCTGTTCAGTGTAATACATCATCAGGGTATTAAATGGAATAATAAGTGACACTGAAGATAACGGTGGATTTATTAAAAAAAAAGAATGAAATCAGACATAAACAGAAATAAACAAACATTAATTACCTAAATTCAAGCTCCTGTTTAATGCAATAAAGTACATACTGACTTACAGTCGACAGAGTGGAATAATTTTTACTACAATTGGTTGGTTGGTTTGGGGAAGGAGACCAGACAGCGTGGTCATCGGTCTCATCGGATTAGGGAAAGATTGGGAAGGAAGTCGGCCGTGCCCTTGCAGAGGAACCATCCCGGCATTTACTTGGAGCGATTTAGGGAAATCACGGAAAACCTAAATCAGGATGGCCGGACGCGGGATTGAACCGTCGTCCTCCCGAATGCGAGTCCAGTGTCTAACCACTGCGCCACCCCGCTCGGTTTTACTACAATTCCCACATTTAATTCGAATAACGATATCTGACTGAATCTACTTTGGATGACAGTGATAGTGAACAATTAAGCTGCTAGCCAGCACGATAGGCATAAACCGAACAGCGACTGCTGTTGTTTGAAAGAGTACGCCGTGAACGCTGAGAATTTACCCGATGGGCGGATCTGCAAATGCTAACCATGTAACTGCGGGATTCTGCATTGCTGTGACCAGCATGCTGCAGCGTCATCTCTAACGGAGGACATCAGTGTCCTACTCCTGTCGCAGGATCCGCGACCGCATTTGCAGATCAAGCTCGAGTCTATGATCTAATGCCAATCAACGATTTCACCTGTACATCTGAACAGAACTGCCTCCGAGCCAAAGCCTGAATATCTTCCTGTGTCTCTTCACTGACGTTTCCAAAATCACTCCGTGTGGCGTACTTTCGAAAAGCTAGAAACTACCATTTGAAATGTGGCAGTGTTTCTTTACACCAATCACATAATTCACCTCAGTGCAGCTTTCCTCGAGAGCATAGGCAAATTCCATTCCTTTGAACCCTATCGCATTCCACGACTGAGTACAGACACTCTCCGAACGTTTTCTGACATCGCATCTGGATTACTAGTCAAAGCGCTGTTTCCCTGCTCGCGAGGGCATTCATTTGGCGTGCTTGCCTAACGTTTTCATGATTGCGAAATGTTTTCATGCAACTTTCAGATACAAATCTCACAGGAAGGTCCATAAAAACACCTGCATATTCCGAAAAGTGCATTCTCTTCGACAGGGATGGATTATCAGGCTACCAGTCTCTCGCGACTCTGCTAAACAAGTTGTAAAAGTCTCCTTTGCCGCAAGTTTCTGGGATAATGTAGTGTGCCGCACTAGCAGCACTTACCTGACCGAGCTAGATGGCGCAGTGGTTAGACACTGGACTCGCATTCGGGAGGACGACGGTTCAATCCTGTGTCCAGACATCCTGATTTAGGTTTTCCGTGATTGCCCTAAATCGCTCCAGGCAAATGCCGAGATGGTTCCTTTCAAAGGGCACGGCCGACTTCCTTCCCCGTCCTTCCCTAATCCGATGAGACCGATGACCTCCCTGTCTGGTCTCCTTCCCCCAACCAACCAACCAACTTACCTGCACTTGGCTGGGAGACCCCCTGTTGATCAGGCCATGCCTACCAGCTTGACAAACTCTGTATAGAAGCAGCGACCGAGTCTCACAGGCTCCGCTGCTGTTTATGCGTCTGTGTCCCTTCCTTGTTCTTTAACAGAAACAACTGTTAAGGCGGTCTCTTCACTGTCTACGGCCAAGGAGCTCCCGTTCGCCCAGCTCCAGCCGAAACTGTCCAACAAAACATTCTAGCAAACACAAACTCAGTCTAGTCACCTAAAATTACTCTGTGCAATTAGAGTGAAGAGCCAAATAAAACAGGCAGAATACGCCGCTGGGGCCCGCAACACCCATATAAGACAACAACTGTTTGGCGCAGTTGTTAGATCGGTTACTGCTCCTACTATGGCAGGTAATGAACATATAAGTGAGTTTGAACATGTTGTTACAATCGGCGAACGAGCGATGGGACACAGCATCTCCGAGTTAGGTGACCGAAAAAAGATCCTGCAAGAACGGGACCAACGATGACTGATGAGAATAGTTCAACGTGACGGAAGTTCAACCCTTCCTTAAATTGCTGCATATTTCAATGCTGGGCCTTCACAAAGTATCAGCGTGCGATCCACTCAAAGAAACGCCATCGATATGGTCTTTCGGAGCCTCGCCTGGCCCGTCTACGCCAACATTGTTGACGGCTGGAAACATGTTGCTGGTCGGACGAGTCTCGTTTGAAATTCCGTCGAGCGGATGCATATCAGCAGGGGACTGTTCAAGCTGGTGGAGGCTCTGTAATGGTGTGGGGCGTGTGTAGCTGGAGTGATATGGGAGCCCTGATACGTCTAGATACGACTGTGACACGTGACACGTACGTAAGTATCATGTCTGATGACCTACATCCATTCTCCGCCCCGAAAGCTTAGTGGTCAGCGTGACGGATTGCCGTCCTACGGGCCCGGGTTCCATTCCCGGCTGGGTCGGGGATTCTCTCCGCTCAGGCACTGGGTGTTGTGTTGTCTTCATCATTATTTCATCCCCACCCGGCGAGCGGGTCGCCCATTGTGGCGTCGAATGTAATGAGACCTGCACCAAAAATGTTCAAATGTGTGTGAAATCTTATGGGACTCAACTGCTAAGGTCATCAGTCCTTAAACTTACACACTACTTAACCTAAATTATCTTAAGGACAAACACACACACACCCATGCCCGAGAAAGGACTCGAATATCCGCCGGGACCAGCGGCACTTTCTATGACTGCAGCGCCCAAGACCGCTCGGCTAATCCCGCGCGGCTGACCTGCACCCAGGCGGCCGGTCCTGCCCCGCAATGGGCCTTCCGGCTTGTGACGCCAAACGCTCATATCCATTACCTGTATCCATTCATGTGCATTGTGCATTCCGACTGACTCGGGCAATTCCAGCAGGACAATGCGACACCCCACACGTCCATAATTGTTACAGAGTAGCTCCAGGAACACTCATCTGAAATTAACACTTCCGCCGGCCACCAAACTCCCCAGACATGAACATTATTGAGCATGTCTCGGATGCCTTGCAACGTGCTGCTCAGAAGAGATCTCCACCCCTTGTACTCTTACGGATTCATGGACAGCCCTGTACGATTCATGGCGTCAATTCGCTCCATCCCAACTTCAGACATTAGTTGAGGCCATATCACGTCGTGTTGCGGCACTTCTCTACACCATAATAGGCAGTTGTGTTTGTTTCTTTGGCTCTTTAGTGTAGATACCAATGAACTCAGTACCCAACCGCTGTCAACCCCTTCAATAAGCGTCATATCGGTCACAGTGCCTCCCTAACTAGATAAAAGCACCCTAATTGCATACTTCTGCATGATCTGGTTAATTAAAATGAAAGAATTTCACCATAACCGAGGACGAAGTGGCTTCAATGGAGCAATTTTATAATCACAAGACAAATCGTGTCTGCTAAACAGTTCGGCACCTCCATGCGGCTGCAAGCATAAGAGCAGAGCGGAAAAGCGGAAGCTGACAGTGTCATTTCGTCTACAAGCCACGTAGGCTCCGTGTAGACCAACAAGACTGGCTGGCTAATTAACAGTTTAAGTGACATGTTTAAGACATGACCAACCAAAGATAAAACTATTCTAACGGAGAGAACAGTGAGTATAGGTCCTTTGAGGCATGTAAGTTCTTCATAATAAGCTTATGAATAAATAGCTTGAAAGGTGTGTCTAGTAGACGGTTTTCGAAAGGACACAGTTAGTGTCTTTCCCCAGCCTGACCTAATACTAGCCTGTGTTCTGTCACTTATGACCGTGACGTCTACGAAATGTTAAACATTAATCTTTCTTTCTCTTTTCCAGTTGTATTACATTTTCATAGCAATTCTTTAAAATAATTTTAATATGTTTTATTCGGTAACCTTGGAGGCACAGCTGTCTCCTCAGATGATGACCAATGTAGATTTAGGCCTCTTTATCAAAATAGGAGTTGGTAGTGGGGTAGATGGAATCCACATTGGGAACATTTGGTAGCGGATATCCACTTCCGGCATTTGTTTTACAGCCAAGGATAATCTCCCGAAAACCTACGTTTGAACCGGGGGATGAGAACTACACTTAATTAAATTCTGGGACAAAATTTTGAAAGCCTAGCATACACACAATAGAAATACTTCAAACCTTGTAACTACAAACAAATCTCATCCTATCGATGGGGTCACTATAGACAGAGAGATTAGTAATTATGATGTCATCATAGTGACAGAGGTTACTAAAGATCATAAATCAATTAACAAGGCTAGGAGAGTACTACAGCCACAAAGAGCAGATGGATAATTGTTAGTATACCACTTAGACAATGAGCAGACGTCTTTTATTTCCAGTATGACGCATTTAGGGGAATTATGGGCAAAGTTTAAACTGATTGCAAATAGCGCTCTGGAGACGTACGTAGTGGATTAATGGAAAGACCAGCCGTGGTTTAATAACAAAATTCGGAAAACGATGAGGAGACAAATACTGTTGCACTCCCAATTCAAACCAAAACGCCCAAATGACGCCAGGCAAAAGTTAGTAGGGATTTGTGCCTCTGTAAAAGGATCGATGCGTGAGGGACACACTCTTTAACACAGTCATACGTCAGCAAAAGATCATGGCGATAACCAAGCAAAACTTCTGGTCCTACATAAAGACACAAAGCAGGTGGAAGGCTTCTATCCAGTCACTCGTTGACTAGTCTGGTGTGGCAGAAAAAGGAAAGGCAAAGATTTAAACTTCGCGTTTAAGAAATAGTTCACGCAGGGGAATCTTACAAATATACTATCGTTTCGCCATCACTCAGAGAAGCGACTGAAAGAGCTGAAAACAAAATAAGTCGCTAGTTTCCGATGAAATCCCATTTTATTTCGGTTGTTCCAATGTGATACATGTACCTTTGTGACCTTATCATTTCTGAGAGCGCATGCTGTTACAGCGTGATTACCTGTAAATACTACATTAATGCAATAAATGCTCAAGATGATGTCCGACAAACTCAATGCATTTGGCAATACGTTTAGCGACATTCCACTCAACAGCTAGTAGTTCTCCTTCCGTGACGTTCGCACATACATTGACAATGCGCTGACGCATGTTGTCAGGTGTTTTCGGTGGATCACGATAGCAAATATCCTTTAACTTTCCCGACAGAAAGAAATCCGGGGACGTCAGATCCGGTGAACGTGCGGGCCTTGGTATGGTGCTTCGACGACCTATCCACCTGTCATGAAATATGCTATTCAATATCGCTTCAACCGCACGTGAGCTATGTGCCGGACATCCATCATGTTGGAAGTACATCGTCATTCTGTCATGCAGTGAAACATCTTGTAGTAACATCGGTAGAACATTACGTAGGAAATCAGCATACATTGCACCATTTAGACTGCCATCGATAAAATGGGGGTCAATTATCCTTCCTCCCATAATGCCACACCATACATCAACCCCCCCAAGGTCGCAGATGTTCCACTCGTCGCAGCCATCGTGGGATGTTCCGTTGCCCAATAGTGCATATTATGGCGGTTTACGATTTTCATGGTGTTTTGGTGATTAAAGTGATTTTTTGTATGGGAACCCTACTAATTGATTTCAGATTTGAAAAAGGTGGCAAATTTTACGTATAAGGTGACACTTTATTGAAGGTCATGCCAAAGGAAGGTCAAATTACCAAATGTGTTTTCAGTTCTGGCAGGGATTAACTAGGAATGGAGAAGAGATAAAGTAAAATACGATGTTAGATACGAATTCGGACGGGCATGCCAGGGAATGAGAGGCGAGATGGCTCACTCAACGACTTGAAAGTCAATTATCCACTTCTTATTTATCTTTGTTCTGTCTTGCAAATATCAAAATAAAATTTGTACGTTGCAGTGTAGCTACTTCTGCCAATAAAACATTAATTAAAAACTAAAGTACAGGTCTCTCTTAGCTCTTTCCAAATCAGACATCACAAATAGGGATTTCCATGTAACATAGCTTTAATGATCTTCGATAATTAGCTTTAATATCATGGTTACTGGTGATGTTACATGACCACCTATGCCCCTTCCAATTTGTATCTGACATTGTATTTTGCTGTATCCCTCCTCTGTTCCGAGTCTACTGGAACTAAAAACATTTTCCTTTCCTTGACCTTCATCGAAACTTCTCATGACCCTGAATAACGTATTAATTTATAAGTAAAATTTGCGGCTCTTTTCAAATCTTAAATCAAATATTTGTGTTCCCATTTTTAAAAATCACTTTAGCCTACAAATCACGTTCAAGGTCACAGTCATTAGTAGCTATTCGTGAGGCAGTTTTCCACCTACAGCTTTTAGCTAAATCATTTTGCTATAAGTCATTGCTGTACAGAGCTATTCCCCATTATCAATTACATTGGTCCACCCTATATTCTATGACAATCGCCTAAAACTTGCACCGCAAATATTGAGCAAATTGGAAGTGTTATTGATGTGTGGCTTTCACTGAATGGACTGGCAGTCAGGGGCTCGTATTGTGAACCAGTAAACAGACTGTAACAATACTTGTAAAATATATTTGTTGTGTAAACATTTAAATCAAACAATGCCTATTGACAATAACATACTAAAAGTAGGGTAAATTAGAATACCAGGGGTGTTCGTTGAGGGATTCTAATGCCAGTCGTTTGCGAAGTGTCGTATTTTGAAAAGTTACCACACCGAAGCTTGTACAATGCATCTGGATGCACGCACTAAAGAACAACACGAATGCATACACCAGTTACATGGGTTCTGACTAGTAACGAGTCACTTGACCATCATTGGCTGTGTTGTAAATGACCATCGGCAGCGGCAATACACACTTCCAGTCTGGTATGAAACGACTGCTGCACACGTGCTAGCATTTCAGCGGAAATGTCCGAGCAGATTGCAGTAATATTTCGTTGCATATCATCTGGTGAAGTTGATATCTCCTTGTAGACAGCGTATTTCAACTACGCTCACAGAACAAAGTCCACAGGCCGAACATGATATAGGTTTTCTGCGTCCAATCCAACGATTTGAAAGAATTCGTGAAGACATGGTGTAGTACTTCGTGCACTATGGCCTGGACAGCCATCATTTTGTTACCACAGGTTCTCCTAGTCTGCACAGGAACGTCTTGCAGCATCCATATAAGGAGGCTGAGATACTTGTGCTCGTTCAGTTTCTGCTATGAAAAACGGGCCTAAGAGCTGATAGTTCGCTATCCCACACCACACTTTTACACTGCATGAACGCTGACATTCCATCTGACGACGCCAACGGGAATTTTTTTCAAACCAATAGTGCATGTTTCGGCGGTTTACCTGGCCATGATTGGTAAATGTGGGTTAATCACCAAACAGGATACTTGATACATCTGGAGTACCCTGTCTTAAAGCTCCTCCTACAGAAGTTAACAAGATGCTAATAGTCGTTTCCATGCACTTCTTGATGGAGAGTGATAGGGATGGATCCCATGTCGATAAGAATGCGGAGGACACTTGCGTGACTCATGCCACTTCCTCGTACCACTGCACGGGAGTTAACGTGAGGGTCAACTGCAACAAAGGCAAGAAACTTTAATTCCCCCGCTTCTGTCGTCACTTATTTTCTTCTATTACTCTGTCTATATGTGACGCTACGACTTTCACAAAGCTGGTTGAAGATGCTGATATGTAATTGCTGAGGTGGTTGACGTCTATTGGGATATCTTGCCGCATACAACGCAGAAAAACTAACTGCATTCTTCTTACACTCTCCATCCACCATGAGCATGTCGGCTTTTTCTGCATTGGTAAATCCAATAGTCCGCTCACGGCCTACTGCTTCACACTAACTGACCATCAAGTCGCAGTGCACTCAGGGAACATACAAGCACACTCTACGCAAACATAACAACATTCGTACTAGCAGCTATGCAGGTTGAATGGCACAAACACGTTTCAGTGCGGAAACTTCAAAATACGATATCTCGTAAACGATTCGCACTAGAATCCTTCAACAAACTCCACTGACATTGTGATTTACCCTGGGTTTAGTTTGTTAATGTCAGTAGGAATTGTTCCATGTAAAAAGTGTATGTTTGTACAAAAATACACTTTCTAAGTATTATTAGAATCTGTTCATTGGCTAACAATACGAGCCCCTGACTACCAATCCATTCTGTGAAAACCGCACATCAATAGCACTTCCCATTTCCTCAATCTTTCGGGTACAATTTTGTAAATAAAAACCGCCTTTTCTTGCTGCAAGAAGCAAGTTTACTGCAAATTTTTTACGTCTGAGTTTCCTCTCATCTGGTCTGGAGGTCTCACTACCACTTCATTTCCGAAACGTAAGCACATTTTTATATTCCGAAATTTTTCCTTCACACTGTTCACCATGTTTACCTTTATTTTGCTGTGAACTATCACTCCTTTGGCACTAGTTATAGATATCTGTTCGAAGACGTAAATATTAGGGTTCACTACGTGTAGTGGCAAAAGAGTTATAGTGCACCACGAAAATAAGGGTAAACATGGTGAACAGTGTGAAAGAAAGAGTTCGGAATATAAAAATATGCTTATGTTTGGGAAATGAAGTCGTAGTGCGACATCCAGACCACATGAGAGGAAACGCATATGCCAACAAACTTTAAAGGCAAGACGGGTCTGGGAGAAATAAATTACAGTACAGTAAAAGAAGGCGGTATTTATTTACAAAACAAATATTTCTGTGCTTGCAGTGGAGGATGGCCACGCGAACAAACTTGTTTCCGGTGCAACTATTAGGTGATTCACCCAGTATATGTATGAAGTGCTGGTACGAAAGTTAAAGGTTTACGGATACGCAATTCCAGAACATTCAGCTGTTAAGTGATCTACCGCTCGTTTCGATACGTAGTGGGGGTAGTGTGTTATGACTGTTGCGGTGCCACTTGTGTTGGAGCGTGTAACCTCCCCGCAAAATTTCTAATGACAATTATTTAAATGTTAACGAGAATAGAACCTAGTCTAACCTACCAGCAAATAAAATAATTTATTGACAATGACAATTATATGAGAACTAGCAATCTGACCTATGTGTAACCTCGCACAAAAAATGAAAGTCAATTCAATAAAAAATGAACTCTCAATGACAATGAAAACGCAAATAGACCGAAATGTCGATCTTAGGCCCTGTTCTTACCTCAGTAAAATTGCATCTGCTCTTATTTTTTCGCAACAGCTTGGAGGAAATGCATCGCAAAAATTCTTTGAACTTAAGTAAATTTTTTTTAAGGAAATGCATGGGAAATTTTCTTTCAATAAAATGTTTGTTTTGTTAAAATGCTTGGTTTGAAAACAAAATTATTATTGGGGCGATTCTTAAACAAATTAATTACAATTACCATACATTATTAGCTGAGCGCAATGCTGCTTCATTACCTTATTTAACAATATACCTCGTCCTGAACCTTGACCAGAGACCGATGTCGACGCCCGCCGACTCCTCACACACAACTGTAACTCGCAACAGCGTCCCACTCGCGACTCACTCTCATTCGCAACTGTAGCTACCGACTCCCTACATGCAACTGAACTCTCGCGCGGTCAAGCGCAGACTAGCAACGATAAGTAACTCTCTGGTCAGAGATTCTCTCATGGCTCGCCATCGCTGTACTGTATACCCTGCATACATACGTGTTTCAAGTGTGGCCACTCCAGACTCGGAAGTGTGGCGTGTTAGGCGAGCTGTGGCTTGGGATCTCCCCTACAGCGGTCAGTGTAGTGTCAAGAATGTTTGTTTGACAAGAACCCTCTTCATCCTGGGGTGCTTCCGTACGTGAGGTGGCCCAGTACTCAGCTGCAGCCAGCGTCCAGTCGGGCAGCGCGCTGAGGCAATGGAACGTTGCGTCAACGTGCCGGCGGCTGACGCAAGTAGAGAGTAGGCTCCGCCACAAGCGTAGCTAGACGGATGGGTCGCTTGTACACTAAGCACGACACGGGGCTACTGACTGGAGTGTGCAGGCACCCCCAGTTGAACGCACTACTCACAGAGACCCACTGGAGTGTGGGACGGAAGGAAATGCGTGGCCCCGCCTCGGCGGATCCAGTTCGAAGCCACCAGCCATCAGGGCACGCTGGTGGCTCGTTGATTAGCGGGCTCTGTGGAATCGATGGCTACGATGCCACGGAGTAGGTGCAAGTTCTTAGGTTGGCACTGCGACACCGACACCGACACCGACGACAGTGCCCTCTAGCTGTCACTGTGCAGCTCTACGAGCGCCGCTCGAGATTCTGCCCATTTGTTCGTGAGCTGACGACCAACCAACAGTATTTCCATTTCCATAGTGGGTGAGCCACTACAGATTTTGCCTGTTAGCTTGGATACATCCGGCTTCGCACCTACGTAGTCCTCAGTACAAAGATATGTATACAAGTTAATATTGTATTGTGATATAGTAAAACCACTTTTACTTTAAAAGCTGTACCGAGAGTTGTAACTCACCTGCTCCTCCTAGCTTCCTACATTCGGTCTCCCCTTCAGTTTTCAGAATCAGACCCACGCGCCGCCTTCAGGTGGGATCCAAATGTGTAGCGACGAGTAGGGACTAAATTCTTTTTTTCCTCCCCTGTTATCTGTTTTTTTTTTCTCAGTACTGCTTTCTTTCCGTGCTAGCCCACTGTGACTGCGTGTGCGAGTGTTTCCACTCGTCGCTCTAAGTCTTTCATTTGTATCAAGCGTGGTTTCGCCACAGGAACAGGCTTCGCTGTCCGGTCTTGTACGTTTTCAGGCTCAGCAAATGACGCAGCTGCTTGCTGCCGTAAATGGACTGGTCACGCTACAAACTGCAGCTACTACGGCGGCTCTGACGCCACCGCCTGTACCGACGCCGTCGCTGACGGCGCCGCAATTTCGTGCCTTCAATCCAGACGTTGAACGCAGGCAAGAATACACCACCCAGTTCGAGGCACACTTTGCAGCTTAGAACATACCAGGTACAGAGCGGCTTGCCTCTTTCATTGCCAATACGGGTGTTGTGTTATACAGTGTGCTCGTAATATTGTTTCCCACCACCCAGCCAGAAACTAAAACTTACGACAAAGTGATTGATGCTTTGCACTCCCACTTCCGTGACAATGTAAATGTGGTAGCTGCACGCTAGAAATTCTTTCGTTTGTGGCGTCGCTCTACTCAGTCCAATAAATCATGGTTAGCGGACCTTCAGGTACTAGCATCTGATTGTGACTTTAATTGCTCGTGCGGACGCTCACATGTGGATATAGTGATAGAGACGCTATTGCGCAGAATGTGGCAGGTCACCCCATCTGCGAGCAAATCCTCAAATTTAAAAACCCGTCTTTGCAGGAAGTAGTGGACTTGCTAGACAGACAAGATACATTAGACACGGCTACTTCCGCATTTGACGTGAACCGTGGTGTTTGTACTGTTAGCGCGGCACACTACATGCCTTCCGGCCCGGCCCCAACACAGCACACCACGCTGCACCGCTCATGTGCAAGTAAACAAGTTTCAAACCACGTACCTAGTCAGAAACTGAAATTATGTCCGAACTGTTTTCGTGCCCACCCACGGGACAGTTGCCCATCCCGTCAACTTAAGCACTTGTATGACAGTGGTGTCACTGAACCTGTTTCTGCTTCGCCATGGGCTTCGCCTATAGTCTGTGTAAAAAAGCAAACGGCCGTCTCGGTATCTGTGCTGACTTTAAATCTACAGTAAATCCCCCGACAGTGCTAGTTAGGTTTTCATTACCGCGTCCTGAAGACATTTTTGATAAGCTTGGTACAGAAAATTTTTTTTCCACGATTGACTTGCGGGACGCATACTTTCAAATTCCGCTCGACAAACAGTCGCAGTACTATTTTGTGATCAACACCAATCTTGGATTGTTCAAGTTTCGCCACCTTCCGTTCGGTTGTGCTTAGGCTCCTGCTTACTTAGAGCAGCTGTGGGCCACTGCCGGCCGGAGTGGCCGTGTGGTTCTAGGCGCTGCAGTCTTGAACCGAGCGACCACTTCGGTCGCAGGTTCGAATCCTGCCTCGGCCATGGATGTGTGTGATGTCCTTAGGTTAGTTAGATTTAAGTAGTTCTAAGTTCTAGGGGACTTTGATGACAACAGATTTTAAGTCCCATAGTGCTCAGAGCCATGTGAACCTCTTGTTTGGTCTTCGGAATGTGACGCTGCTTTCCACAAGCTCAAATCTGCTTTGACGAGTGATCGCTGTTTCATTCCTTTCGATCCCTCCAAACCAGCTGTTTTCGATGCATCTTCTCACGGCATCGGAGTGGTTCTCTCGCACCGCATTAATTTTGTCGATCGCCCGATCGCTTTTGCGTCTAAGATGCTCAATGCTGGCCAGTAAAACTATTCTCAAATCAAGAAAGACGCTTTAGCTGTTGTTTATGGACAAAGTTTCAAGATTTTTTTTTGTACAGTCCCAAGTTCGATAAGCCTTAGACGTCGTTGTCCCACCCGTCAAAATCAGTTCCGGCCCATACTGCACAAAAGTTGCAACGTTGATCCTTGTTTTTATCTAACTACAGCTACGAAATTTTGTTTCGGCCTACAGCCCAGCACGGCAATGCTGATACTTTGTCTCATCTGCCTATCGGTCCTGACGAAGTGTTTGATTCTTCCAAATTGTCGTGCATGTTTATTGATTTGCAAGATAAGAAATTAGCTGATGGTTTTCCGGTAGATTTTCGTCGCATTGCTTCCGCGACTGCCGCCGATGCTTCTCTGCAGATTGTTTTGCAGTATATTCGTACTGAATGGCCTCCATCTGCTACCCAGATAAATAGTCCTCTTGTACGGCGCTACTTTATGCAACGTCGCAACTTGTTTGTACACCACGTTGTTATCTTGTTACGAACTGACAACGATCAGTCTCGTGTGGTTGTACCTCGTTCGTTGCAGTCGGAAATCCTCCGATTGGTCATTGGGGTATCGTGCGGACGAAACAATTTTCGCGTCGTCACTGCACTTGGGTATGGATAAACAAATTGAGAATTTGCTTGCTAATTGTCGTTCTTGCGCAGAGCATCAATCTGGTCTCCACCAGCGCTTCTTTGCGTGGTCGGCTCCTACTGTGTCTTGGCAGCACGTTCGTATTGATTTTGTGGGTCCTTCCTGGAACACCCGGTGGTTGATAGTTACTGATGCATACAGCAACTTTCCTTTTGTTGTAACTATGTCTTCTACTACATCTGCCACTACTACTCAGGCTTTGACATCTATTTTATGCATTGACAATGCCCCCCAAAATGTGTCCTCAGAGTGATGCGTTCTGTGCTGCTAATGGCATTCGCCACCTAACCTCAGCCCTATTCCACCCCCATTAGAACAGCGAGGCTGAACGCTTTGTGCGTACATTTAAGTCGTAGATGAGCAAGTTCTGCACCATGCAGTCTCGCGAGCGTGCACTCTGGACTTTCCTTGCTTCATATCGCTCCCAGCAACGCGGCACTAGTTTCCAAGCGGAATTGCTACATGACCGCGCCCATCGGTCGCTCCTGCAGCTATTGCACCCGCCGCCGCGCGCTCCCGCTGCTTCGCCTCGTTCTGGCTTGGCGCCACATGATTTGGTGTCCTATCGCGTTTTCTCTGGCAGGCAGCTCTGGGAGCAGAGGCGCATTCTTCGCTAGCTTGGCCGCGCCTTATCTGTCATTTCTGGTCCCTCGGGCACTGTCAAGCGACACCGGAACCAGATCATGTTGTGCCGTCCTCGGTTTTATGTCGCTGGTTGTTTTTCGGCAGAATTGGAGGCTTCTTGGCTTCTGCTGCCTCAGCCCATGACTAAACTGATGGTGCCTCCGTCGCTCGTGCCTCCACCCTTTGGATGCTTCTGCCACCGTCGCCACTGCCGGTCTGGTCTCCTTCTCCTGGCCCCACCTCCGGCCGCCACCGCCGTCGCCGCCGCCATATTCCAACGCGGTGACTGAACCGATGAATGCTGAGGCTGCCGTAACGCCACCGCCGCCGTCGCCATGGAGGTCGTTGCTCTGCCTCCCCATCCGAGCATACCCAGTGGCGGTGAGTATCTTGGGGTTGTTTTCAATGGGGCGTTTTCCTCGGACCCTCGGTAGCAATTCGGAGATGTGGGTGGGCAGCACACCCCGGCAGTTCTGCTGTGCATCCTCTCAGATGCGCCGCCCCAGGGTCCCTCCACCCGGTGTCGGAAGCCCTACTTAACGAAGGTGCGCCGTTTCAGGGGGAAGTAATGTGGTATCGATAGCTACGATGCCACGGCGTAAGTACAAGTTCTTAGGTTGGCACTACGAGAGCGGACGATCCACAACGACAACAGTGCCCTTTAGCCGGTGCTGTGCAGCTCTACGAGCGCCGCTCGAGATTCTACCCATTTGTTCGCGAGCTGATGACCAAACTTTTATGGCGGTGATGCCGCGACAAACACTTCGCTGTAGAAACGGCTTACAAAGTCGCCGCCACACTTTTAATAGCGGGCCGACCGGTCCGCTGGAACAGTGAACAGAAAGAGGAAAACCCAAACACTCTGATTAAATAACAGTCGGTACTTATCTTTATTAACGAAGATACAGAAACACAGTAGTGAACTCCGTGTCTACAGAAATCTGTCTAGATCGAGTCGGAGCGGCTAGGTCAGCGTCGGCTGACGACAACATCAACTCTGCTGCGATGAACACACAACGTACTAGCCAGTACACAAAACGGCGGCGAGCATACCACTGAGCGGCGAATACAGAACTGAACTGGCGCTCGCGACTCCAGCGCTTAAGAAGCCAGAAGCCAGCGGTGGCGCGCGCAGACTTGCGGCGATTTCCTGTATCGCTGGCGCTGCTTATGCGGACGGCGTCCGGACTTTGATGCTGCCAACCTTTTGGCAGCGGGCTCGGCTGGCACCACTGGCTAGGATATAACACAAACAACATTATTTCATTTCCGTAGTGGGCGAGACACTACAGATTTTGCCTGTTAGCCTTGATACACCCGGCTTCACACCTACGTGCTACTCAGTACAAAGAAATGCATACAAGTTAATATTGTGTTGTGATATAGTAAAACCACTTTTAGTTTAAAAGGTGTACTGAGTGTTGTAAGTCACCTGCTCCTCCTAGCTTCCTACATTCGGCCTACCCTTCAGTTTTCAGGAGCAGATCCACGCGCCGACTTCAGCTCATCTAACTGAGGACACTGCTCGGCAAAGCTACAGCTCCTAGGTGACACATTAGAATGTTGCGAAGATTGAACTGATCGAATGTGAGGCGCCAATGGAATATCACTAAAGCTGAATGGGAAACATGCAAGCATTAGACAGTGACAGAAAAAAATATAACACAGAAATAATTAATGTATAGTAATGACATTTCGTGGATACATTTATGTAGGCAGCGTATTCAAGTGATTGACATTGCAAGATAACTGATCAATACACTGAAGCGCCAAGGAAACTGGTATAGGTATGTGTATTCAAATACAGAGGCATGTAAAGAGGCAGAATATGGCGCTGCGGTTGGCAACGCCTATATAAGATAACAAGTGCCTGGTGCAGTTATTAGATCGTCTTTTCCTGCTAATATGGCAGGTTATCAAGATTTAAGTGAGTTTTAACGTGGTCTTATTGTCGGCGCACGAGCTATGGGACACAGCATCTCCGAGGTAGCGATGTAGTGCGGATTTTCCCGCGAGACCATTTCACGTGTGTACCGTGAATATCAGGAATCCTGTAAAACATCAAATCTCCGACATCGCTGTGACCGGAAAAATTAATGCTGGGCCTTCAACAAGCGTCAGCGTGCGAACCATTCAACGAAACATCATCAATAGGGGCTTTCGCAGTGAATGTCCACTCATGACTGCACATCTTAAGGCTTTACGCGTTGTCTGGGACCATCAACCCTGACATTGGGCCGGCCGGGATGGCCGAGCGGTTCTAGGCGCTAAAGTCTGGAACCGCGCGACCGCTACGGTCTCAGGTTCGAATCCTACCTCGGGCATGGATGTGTGTGATGTCCTTAGGTTAGTTAGGTTTAAGTAGTTCTAAGTTCTAGGGGACTGATGATCTCAGAAGTTAAGTCCCATAGTGCTCAGAGCCTTTTTGAACCTGACATTGACTGTTGATGAGTGCAAACATGTTGCCTACTCGGTCGAGTCTTGTTTCTAATTGTATACAGTGGATGGATATGCACGGGTATGGAGACAACCTCATGAATCCATGGACCCTGCATCTTTCAGGGAGGCTGTGAAATGGTGTGAGTCATGTGAAGTTGGAGTGATATGAGACTCCTGATACGTCTAGATGCGTTTCTGACAGTTGGCATGTATATAAACATCCTGTATGATCACCTGCATCCATTCATGTCAATTTGCATTCCGACGGATTTGGGCAACGCCACACGTCCAGAATAGCTACAGAGTGGCTCCATCAACACTTTTAAGAGTTTCAACACTTCCGCTGTTTCCCAAACATGAATATTATTGAGCATATGTGGCATGCCTTGCTATGTGCTGTTCACAAGAGATCCTCACCCCCTCTACTATTACGGATTTATGGACGGTCCTGCAGGGTTCATTATGTCAGTTCCCTTCAGCACTCCTTCAGACATTAGTCGAGTCCATTCCACGTCATATTGCGCCATTTCTACGTGCTCCGGGGGCCCTACACGATTTTAGGTGAGCGTACCACTTTCTTTGGCTCTTCAGTGTATAAACACGAGATACGCCTTTGCAGATATGAAATGCTGGTACATTAATAATCGTTCTAGATTAACACAAGCATGGATACGTGTATGCATTGTGTTGAACAGGTGCGGGATGGCAGTTTGTGGCATGGAGTTCCACGCCTGTTATACTTGGTCGGTCAGTACAGGGACCGTTAATGCTGTTTGTGGATGACGCTGGAATTTCCCGACGATATCGCAGATGTGCTCAACTAGAGACGGATCTGCTGCTCGAACAGCCCAAGGGAGTATATCGACACACAGTAGAGTACGTTGGGTTACGATAGGATATATGGGTGATCGTTGTCCTGCTGGAAAACACATCCTGAAATGTTGTTCATGAATGGCAGCACATGTCGAATCGCCAGAGTGAGGTAGAAATTTGGAGTTAGGGTGCGTGAAATAACGACGAGAGTGCTCTTTCTGTAATATGAAATCACACCTCCAGGACTTAACTACAGCCTTAGGTCCAGTGCGTCTAGCACGCAGACAGGTTGATTGGAGGGCCTCAACTGTCCTACTTCTCACCTTCACACTGGCATCACTGGCACTGAGGCAGAACCAGTTTTCATCAAAATACACAACAGACCTCCAATGAAATCTCGCTTGACCCCACTGAAATCGCAAGTGGTAGTGGTTTGGGGTCAGTGGAACACATGCTGTAGGGCTCCTGGCTTGTAGCTGTCCTTGAAGTAACCAATTTGTAACAGTTCGTTTTGTCACTGTGGTGCCAACTGCTACTCAAATTGCTGCGCCAGTGGCGAACGCTCAACATGATGCTCTTCCATCATTTTAGTGCCACTTGGACGTCCGGAGCCCAGTTTTCTTGCGACGGTACATTCTCGTGATCATGGCTATCAGCAATCATGTACAATAGTCACTATTTTACCAAGACTTCCTGCAAAACCGCAGAAGGAACATTCAGCTTCTCGTAGCCCTGTTACACGACCTCGTTCAAACTCTGTGAGTAGTCGATAACGGCATTTTTATCGCCTTAAGGGCATTGTTGACTAACATCAACAGCACTCCGTCTTCAGGCCACAAATGGCCCATCGGGACCATCCGAGTGCCGTGTCATCCTCAACTGACGATAGGAGCGGCGTGTGGTCAGCACACCGCTCTTCCGGTCGTTATGATGGTTTTCTGTGACCGGAGCCGCTACTATTCGGTCGAGTAGCTCCTCAATTGGCATCAGGAGGCTGAGTGCACCCCGAAAAATGGCAACAGCGCATGGCGGCCCAGATGGTCACCCATCCAAGTGCCGGCCACGCCTAACAGCGCTTAACTGTGGTTATCTGACGGGAACCGGCGTATCCACTGAGGCAAGGCCGTCCAATATGAAAGACAACTAACACTTACGAGCGCTACAGCGTGTATTTAAAACAAACTTGATGTGAGTCCTCATAGTGGCGCTACTAGCTCCACTCTTATGCGACAGGTGCGAAATGTGAGAAGATATATTTAAAATGTAAAAAAAACGCCTACCATTTTTCGATTATGTCGCACAGCTCTTGGTGCTGTGATTTTTTCCCGTCAGTTGATCTGTAAATAACGTGAGAAGTGCATGGTTGAACGTGAATGCTTGTTAGTAGTGGTAAGAACAGTGTTCTGTGCAGCTGCGAGTACGTTATGTCGCAGCTAAGTGAGTTTCAACGCGAACTATTCGAGCTGTTTCCGTAACCAATGGAGGGGAAGTGTGTGGTGTACCAGAAGGCACCGTATGACTATTTATACCACACACAGGGAAAGTGGAAAATCATCATCTGCTAAGTGACAACGTGAACGAAATTGTGTGTTGATTGATCGCTACAGGAGGTCACGAAAGAAGAATTCAACGAAACATAGGAGGGCGACAGCTGCAAAAGTCACTGCAGAACTAAATGTCGCACTCGCGAACCGATTCAGCAACAAAGAAACACGGAAGGAGCTCCAGAAGCTTCGAACTGCAGCGAGAACTAGAATTCCGAAACCACTCATCAGTGATGTAAATGTCCGTAACAGGAAAACATGGGGTAGGAGGTATAAAAGGTTGCACTATGTAGGAATGAAGGAAACTCTCTCGGCCGGATGAGTTTTGTTTCACACTGGTTTAAAATTCTGGCCGAATTTATCTCACAAGTTTGAAACATGGTGCGGATTCGGTGGTGATTTGAGAGCCATGTCGTGCTATTCCATGGGGCCCATTCTGACTCCACAGCTCGAATTACTGCCAAGGATTACGTGACCATTTGGGCTGTCGGGTCCACCCCATAATGCAATGTTTGCTCCCCAATGATGACCCTTTGCTCCAAGACGATAGGACCTCTACTCATGTAGCTCGCGTCGTCCAAGACTGGTTTTGTGAGCACAAGGACAAATTATCGCATCTAGGGGGGGGGGGGGGGGTATCATCAGAGTAATTGTATGTCAATATTATTTTGTCTTTTTCCTTTACTTTCGAGAGAAGGATGTTTGATGGTTCTCTACCTCCATCATCTTTCGTTGATCTTGCCGATATTTTACAGGAGGACTGGAATAAGATTCCCTCAAACACCATAGAAGCCCTGCATTTATCCATTCGAAGACGACTGGAAGCTGATTAGGAAGTCAGAGTGTTTCCTAAACCGTATGAGGCATCGTTACTCTGGTACGCTAGTTGGGGTGACAGTCACTGAAACAAAGGCGGTTTTCTTTGCGGCGAGATCTATTTACGAAATTTCAATCACAAACATTTTCTTCCGAATGCGAAAATATTTTGTTGACACCGACCTACGTAGGGAGAAATGATCATCATAATAAAATAAGAGAAATCAGAGCTCGAACGGAAAGATTTAGGTGTTCCTTTTTCTCACGCGCCATTCGAGAGTCGAATGGTAGAGAAGTAGTATGAAAATGGTTCGATGTACCCTCTGCCAGGCACTTAAGTGTGAATTGCAGAGTAATCACGTAGGTGTAGATGTAGATATAATATGTTGCGTTTTGTGTGTCCCCAAATTTTTGTCCACTCCTTGTATACACTTGCACCTGCCGAAATTTTTATGATAGGAGGTGTGTTCAGCTCACGTAGGGCTATGGTAGTGCTGTTTGGTGCCACAGGGTGTAGCAACTAAGTTTTCCGCTGACAGTGGAACATAGCATTGCAGGAAGCTACGCCACCTGCAGAAAGAATTACGTCGGTACCTGGCCTGCGTACCCCTCGCCTCGTGGTTGCGACTGTCTCCCTGAGTCCTACGCCTCAAAAATTACTACCTGTTGTTCACATTCGTTACTCTGTAAATTATTACCGTCTAAGGTGCCACAATATAGCCACATTATGAATTAATTCTGCGCGTGACCAGTTGTGGCACAGAGTTTTTAATATGTATTTCGGTCTTAATTTACTCCTTTGTGGATAATATAAAGGAAACTGTGTTCTCTACTGGTAGCCTACTGAAGATGTACGCGATTAATAAGTCAAAATTTCATGTTTCTTGAACTGACAGATGAGACTTGGCGTTGACACAACAACAAAACTTCTAACTTTCACTTAACTTTGTTGGGCGAATTTTGAAAAAAAAAAGAAAAAAGTGTTTCTTTTGCATCTACGTCAGACACAGAATGTTTCCTCCAAATGTCACGTCTCCAGGATCAGTGGCTCAGGCTAAGCTTTCATTCTCGGATTACCTATCGTCGCATATCTCGATACTGCATAGCATATATTTCAGCAATTTGGGAATGAAGTTTACAAAATTATTTATAAGTCAGCACACGATAACTACTAAATACTTCCCTTAAATATACTGTTTCTAGGAGCGGTTTTTTTACACAAATTGTTCTTGTGTTAGTCGAACTCACGATTTTACACGCATAATTTTTACAAAGAATATACTTCGTTGCCTTTTAGCTAATTTCACCTCCTTCGGCATTATCAAGCAACAGAATAATTATACGATTCCATTTGTCAGCATATCATGGTTCATAAAGCAGACTGCAAATATCAAAATGTTATAGAACCCCACATTCCCACTGAATGGCGTCATGTCGTGAAATCGCCGGTAAGACCTAAATTTAGAACGAAACTAATGTGACTCATATAAAAGGTCTTAGTCATCGCACCAAAACAATAAAACAAAAAAAGCAGTCAGTATATTACAAAACCACACGGTGAGGCAACGTCTGTAAATCATATAACACGTACTTCTACGAGCTCAGAATCGACGAATACCTACGTTTTGAAGCATTAGCTAATTGCCAATTAAATAAAGTGCTTGTTTCAAACAAATGCCCCCACTCAGTAAAACAATTTTCTGCTGAGAAACTCCGTGTTGTAGCTGCATGAGGGTTCATTGTTAAGTGTGTACACTGGTGTCCAAAATTAAAGCAACAAACTGCTACCCCCCTGCGGGTTCGGGGGTTAGAATAGGCCCGCGGTATTCCTGCCTGTCATACGAGGCGACTAAAAGGAGTCTCAACTGCTTCAGTCTTTAATGTGACGGTCCCCTAAGGAGTTCGACCACTCCATTTCAAAATTTTCCGTTTGTGCGTACCATCTGGTGAAGGACGCCTTATGTGGTGCATTCTATATCCATCTTGCCCTCAGATCTGGCGTATTCGTTATTGTAATGGAGTTGGACTTAAGCTGAGCTTCCGGCCACATTGGCTGCAGTGTGTTCCGGGTAGCCTACATTCCCTCCATTGTGCACTTCTATCTTTGCTCCCTTTATTAATGGATATTCGACATCCGACAACCAGCACGGTAGCCAGCCCATTGTGGTGGGGTCTTCATGTACCCTCTTGGTGGTAGCCCCCTGACTACACTGGGATCGCATTGCTGATGCCTGAGTTGCTACCTCCTAACGTATACTGAGGAGTAGATGCCTATCCCTCTGGGGCATTGGGACTCCCGGCAAAGACCATCCTTCCAGGTGGTCTTTGCTGTGGCTGGGTGGCGCCCTTGGGGAGAGCCCCTGGTCGGAGTGGGTGGCATCAGGGCGGATGACCCGCAATGAAGCGTGGTACATCATCTCTCGCTGGTGGGCCTGCACCAGCAGTCTCTAAGCGATTGAGGTCTAACCTCAACGGGAAGAAATTTGATCCGAGATCAATTCCCTTCCTGTCCACTCCATGGGAGGAACGTATGGCTAAAGAAGGCAGTGCAGATTATTCAGCCCGGTACTTAGTCTGTACACGAGTTGATGGTCTCATTTATGTCGACCAAGCCCCAGTTCTTTGTGGAACATATAGAGGACAAGTTCGGAGAGGTGGAGGGCTTGTCCAAAATGCGCTCTGGGTCAGTTCTAATCAAGACAGCATCCTCTGCCCAGTCACGGAAGTTGCTCACTTGCAATAAGTTAGGGGATGTTTCAGTTAGTATCACGCCCGATAAAAGTTCAAACATGGTCCAGGGTATTATATTCCACAGGGATCTTCTTCTGCAGCCGGACGATGAACTAGGCGCCAACCTAGAACGACGAGGTGTTCATTTCGTCCGCTGTTTCCATCGAGGTCCGAGGGATAATCAGGTAGCCACCAGTGCCTTCATCTTGGCCTTCGAGGGTGACGTCTTACCCGAAAAGGTCAAGGTGATGGTTAACCGCTGTGATGTGAAACCATATGTCCCTCCTCCCATGCTGTGTTTTAAATGCTGGAAGTTTGGGCATATGTCTTCCTGATGTAGTTACGGCACAACGTGTAGAGATTGTGGACGTCCTTCGCATCCCAATACTCCATGTGCTCCACCTCCTATCTGTGTTAACTGTCGAGAACACCATTCCCCCTGCTCGCCGGACTGTAGGATATTCCAGGAAGAACGGAAGATAATGGAATATAAGAACCTGGACCGCCTGACCTACTCCAAGACTAGGCGGAAATATGAGAGGCTCTATCCTGTGCCAATGACGTCGACCTAGGCTGCTGCTGCAACCACGGTTCTCCCATCTCCCGTGTTGTCCCATACGGTTAGCTCTATATCGGTCTGAATCCGTCACTGACCCAGTGAAGCCCTCCCAGCCTGAACCACCGAAGACACAGCGAGAGAAGCAGAAATGAAGAAATTCCCCAAGAATCACGACATTGCGGTGGCACCCGACCCACCGCTTCCTACAATCTCTGTGTCTGAGGACGAGGTGGAGATTCTGGCGTCCGCTGAGGACCTCGATCTCGCTGGTCCCTCAGACGCCATGGATAGCACAAGCACAGGTGCTCATTCATAGGCAGCAGGTGACCCAGCGGCGTAATTTGCCTTCCCGGTCCCTTCACGCCATTCTTAGCCATGGACAGTACTATCCTCCAGTGGAACTGCAGCGGTTTCTTCCACCATCTAGCTGAACTCTGACATCTTATCAGCCTTCACCCTTTCTCCTGCATTGATCTTCAGGAAACTTGGTTTCCAGCAATGCGCACCCCCACCATCCATGGCTATCGGGGTTATTATAAGAACCGGGCAGCTTATGAAAGGGTGTCTGGTGCCGTCTGCATCTATGTCCTTCACTCTCTTCACAGCGAGTCTGTCCCTCTACAAACACCTTTAGAGGCTGTCGCTGTTCGGGTGTGGACGCCACATGTTGTTACCATTTGCAGTCTTTACCTTCCACCGGGTGGTGATGTCGCGCAGCATGTCCTGGCTGCGCCGATAGCCCAATTGCCGCCACCTTTCTTGTTATTGGGCAGCTTCAACGCCCATAACCCTCTGTGGAGTGGGTCAGTGGCAACAGGTCGACGCGCCACCGTTGAGCATGTATTGGCACAGCTCGATCTTTCCATTTGAAATGATGGTGCCTTCTCACATTTCAGTGTGGCACATGCCACGTACTTCACCATCGACCTTTCGATCTGCAGCCCTAGCGTCTTACCTTCTGTTCAATGGAGTGTGCATGACGACCTGTGTGGTAGTGACCACTTTCCGATCTTTCTGTCACTGCCACAGCGTCACTCTTCTGTGCGCCCTAGCAGATGGGCTATGAATAAGGGTGACTGGCACTTGTTCTCGTCCACTGCCGCTATAGAGCCTCTCTCTTCTGACGCCATTGATGCGGTGGTTCACTCGGTCACCACCGGCATCGTTACTGCCGCAGAATCTGCCATTCCCCGTTCTTCTGGGTCCCCTCGGTGGAGGACTGTGCCTTGGTGGTCGCCTGTGATCGCCAAGGAGATTGAAGATCACCGGCGGGCGCTCCAGCGTCACAAACGGCATCCATCTTAAGAAAACCTCGTCCCCTTTAAACGGTTCCGTGCGCGGGCCTGCCGCATCATTCGCCAACACAAGCAGGAGTGCTGGGAGCAGTATGTGTCCACCATTGGCCTACATGTCTCTACATCGCAGCTCTGGGCCAAGATTCGACGCCTCTATGGCTATCGGACCCCTGTCAGCATCCATGCGCTCTCACTGAATGGAGCAGCTTGTACTGGCTCCGCCGTAATTGCCAACCACTTGGCAGGGCATTTTGCTCTGAGTTCCGCTTCTGCGAATTACCCACTGGCCTTCCGTTCCATTAAAGAGTGGATGGAGCGTAAGAGCCTTTCTTTTCGAAACCACCATCCTGAAACCTACAACCATTCAGTGAGTGGGAATTTTACAGTGCCCTAGCCGCTTGCCCTGATACCACTCCTGGGCCAGATAGCATCCAGTCAGATGCTGAAACACCTTTCAGTGGACTGCCAGCGACGCCTCCTCGACCTTTACAACCGTTTCTGGGACGAGGGTGAGTTTCCGTCGCGGGAAAGCATTGTCATCCCCGTTTTGAAACCTGGCAAGAACCCTTTGGAGGTGGACAGCTACCGCCCCATTAGCCTCACCAACGTTCTTTGCAAGTTGCTCGAACGGATGGTGAGCCGGCGATTGAGTTGGGCACTCGCGTCTCAGGGCCCCCATGGCTCCGTCTCAGGGTGGGTTCCGTAAGGGCCGTTTTGCCGCCGACAATCTGGTGAGCCTGGAGTCCGCCATCTGTTTGGCCTTTGCTCGCCGCCAGCACCTCGTCGCTGTCTTCTTTGACATGCGGAAGGTGTACGATATGACGTGTCGCCATCACATACTCTCTACACTTCATGATTGGGGTCTTCAGGGTCTGCTGCCGATTTTCATCCGCAATTTTCTGTCGCATCGTACCTTCCGCATGCAAGTCGCGGCCTCCCATAGTTCCTCCCACGTTCAGGAGAACGGGGTACCACAGGGATCAGTCTTAAGTGTCTGCCTGTTTGTAATTGCAAATAACGGGCTCGCTGCGGCGGTGAGAATGTCTTTCTCCGCTTCGTTGTATGCTGACTTCTGCCTCTACTATAGCTCCATTGGCACTGCCGCTGCGGAACGTCAGCTGCAGGGCGCTACCCGCAAGGCGCAGTCTTGGGCTGTATTCCAGTTTTCGGCTGCCAAGACCTGCGATATGCATTTCTGCCGGCGACGCACTGTTCACCCGGAGCCGCGGCTTTATCTTGACGGTGAACATCTTGCTGTGGTGGCGTCACATAGGTTTTTGGGTGTAGTTTTTGATGCCTGGTTGACTTGCCTGCCTCATATTCGGCAGCTTAAACAGATGTATTGGCGGCATCTAAATGCTCTGCAATGTTTGAGCCACACCAGCTGGGGCGCCGACCGACCTACCCTCTTACAGGTCCACCTGGCGTTAATCCAGTCCCGTCTGGATTATGAGAGCCTGGCTTATGGTTCAGCATCCCCTTCAGCGTTGCGGGTGCTGGACCCAATCCTTCACAGCGGGATACGCCTTGCCACTGGTGCTTTCTGGGCCAGCCCTGTGAACAGCTTACTTGTGGAGCTAGGTGTCCCACCACTGCAGTTACGGCGCCAACGTTTACTGGCCGCTTATGCTGCCCACGTTTTTAGCTTTCCCGGGCATCCAAATTATCGTCTTCTGTTGCCACAGTCGGTCGTCCATCTCCCAGTACGTCGGCCCCGGTCGGGTTGTCCGATCGCAGTCCGCGTCAGAGGGCTTCTCTCCGGGCTTGAGTTTTTCCCTCTTCCACCTCCTTTCTGGGCCCCTCTGCGTACACCCCTGTGGCGTGTGCCTCGCCCTTGCCTTTGGCTCGAATTGGCACAGGTCTCGGAGGACTCAGTCCCTCCAGAGGCCTTCCGCCGCCACTTTCTACCCATCTTTGCCACGTATCAGTGCTCTGGCGTTGTTTACACTGACGGTTCGATGGTTGCTGGTCGTGTCGGTTATGCTCTAACTCTAGGGGACCATTCCGAACAACGTTCATTGCCAGCTGGCTGCAGCGTTTTCACTGCTGACCTGGTCGCCATCTTTCGTGCCCTAGAGAATATCCGCTCCTGCTCAGGTGAGTCCTTCGTTATATGTAGTGACTCCCTGAGCAGTTTACGAGGTATCGGCCAGTGCTTCCCTAGCTCTCGTCTGGTGATTGCTGTCCAGGAGTCCCTGCATATTCTTGCCCGTTGCGGCCGTTCTGTGGTCTTTATGTGGACCCCAGGCTATGTTGGGATACCCGGCAATGAAAATGTTGACCGCCTGGCGAAAGAGGCCGCCAGTAAACCATCTCTGGAGATTGGCCTCCCAGCGATCTTACGCCGCAAAATTTTCTAACTATGGGACACTGAATGGCGCAACCTGCCCATGTCAAACAAACTCCGTCCTGTCAAGGAGACGACGACATGTGTGGCGGTCATCCATGCGGGTCTCCCGCCAGGAGTCTGTTGTTCTCTGCCGGCAGCGCATTGGGCACACTCGGCTGACGCACGGCCACTTATTGCGCCGTGAGGACCCCCCTCTATGCCACTGCGGCTCCGTTTTGTCTGTGGTCCACATTTTGTTGGAGTGTCACCTTTTAGCTGTGCTCAGGCAGACGTTAGCACTGCCTGATACCCTCAGTGCCCTTTTAACAGATGACTTTGCCATGGCGGACTTAGTTTTGCGTTTCATTCGGGCAGGGGGCTTTTATCACATGATCTGTGTTTGTCTATATTTTTTGTCGTGTCTGGCCTTTGGCCTACGGTTTTAGTCTGAATTTTTAATGGGTTCTCGGTGGTTGGCTTTTCATTTTTTGTCTATATGGTCGGCCAACCACTGTCGCACTCTGTGTGATTTTAATTCGTTTTGGCTGTTCTTTGTCTGAGTTTTTCTTGTCCTGTGTCGTCTGTTGTCTCCATTATACGTTTTTTACTCTGTGTGGGTGTTTTTAAGTTTTGGAACAAGGGACTGATGACCGTTGCAGTCTGGTTCCTTTAATCCCACAAACCAACCAACCAACCAACAAACTGCTAATTCCCCTCCTGGGTCTAATTCAAGACATAATCATGCAAACTGTCAACATGTGTCGATACTATCCTCTTGTGCACGGAAGAAATTCATTCCGCTCAACGGCCAACCACGTCAACGATGACGTCAGGGCATCTACCAAATGGGTAGTATTTGCCGGATAGTCCCACGTCCTCAACCGTTGTATACACGGTTACAGACGGTGCAGTATGCCCCAGAGAAGATGCCTACCAGACTCTCTGCGATGAAAGGCCATTGTAAGAATGGAAGCAGGACAGTCTCAAACTGATGTGGTCCGAGGGCTTAGTGTGAATCGTTCTGTTGTTTCTCGGATGTCATGACAGTTTATAGAGACCGTAACTCTATCCCAAAGACCAGGAAAGGGCCAACCACGTATGACATCAGAAAGAGAAAACCGTTATTTGGCTGTAAGGGCACGACGGTACCGCCTTCGTACTGCACGACATCTGGTATCTGACCTCGCGACATCCACTGGATGTACTGCATCGAGGCAGTAGAAAATCCGAAGAAATTCTGGTCGTATGTAACGTACACAAGCGGCAAGACGCAGTCAATACCTTCGCTGCGCAGTGCCGACGGTACTGTTACCGACGACTGTGACGCTGAAGCGGAGTTATTGAACGCAGTTTTCCGAAATTCCTTCACCAGGGAAGACGAATGGAATATTCCAGAATTTGAAACACGAACAACTGCTAGCATGAGTTTCTTAGAAGCAGATACCTTAGGGGTTGCAAAGCAACTCACATTGCTTGATACGGGGAAGTCTTCAGGTCCACATTGTATACCGATTAAGTTCCTTTCAGATTACGCTGATACAATAGCTCCCTACTTAGCAATCATATACACCCGCTCGCTCACCTATAGATCTGTACCTACAGACTGGAAAATTGCGCAGGTCGCACCAGTGTTTAAGAAGGGTAGTAGGAGTAATCCATCGAACTACAGACCTATATCATTGACGTAGGTTTGCAGTAGGGTTTTGGAGCATATACTGTATTCAAACATTATGAATCACCTCGAAGGGATTGATACGTAATCAGCATGGTTTCAGACAACATCGTTCTTGTGCAACGCAGCTAGCTCTTTATTCGCACGAAGTAATGGCCGCTGTCGACAGGGGATCTCAAGTTGATTCCGTATTTCTAGATTTCCGGAAAGCTTTTGACACCGTTCCTCAAAAGCGACTTCTAATCAAGCTGCGTGCCTATGGGGTATCGTCTCAATTGTGCGACTGGATTCGTGATTTCCTGTCAGGAAGGTCGCAGTTCGAAGTAATAGACGGCAAATCATCGAGTAAAACTGAAGTGATATCAGGTGTTCCCCAGTGAAGCGTCCTGGGACCTCTGCTGTTCCTGATCTATGTAAATGCCCTGGGTGACATTCTGAGCAGTTCTCTTAGGTTGTTCGCAGATGATGCTGTAATTTACCGTCTAGTAATGTCATCCGAAGACCAGTATCAGCTGCAAAGCGATTTAGAAAAGATTGCTGTATGGTGTGGCAGGTGGCAGTTGACGCTAAATAACGAAAAGTGTGAGGTGATCCACATGAGTTCCAAAAGAAATCCGTTGGAATTCGATTACTCGATAAATAGTACAATTCTCAAGGCTGTCAATTCAACTAAGTACCTGGGTATTAAAATTACGAAGAACTTCAGTTGGAAAGATTACATAGATAATATTGTGGGGAAGGCGAGCCAAAGGTTGCGTTTCATTGGCAGGACACTTAGAAGATGCAACAAGTCCACTAAAGAGACAGCTTACACTACACTCGTTCGTCCTCTGTCAGAAATTGCTGCGCGGTGTGGAATCCCTACCAGGTGGGATTGACGGAGGACATCGAAAGGGTGCAAAAAAGGGCAGCTCGTTTTGTATTATCACGTAAAGGGGATAGAGTGTGGCAGATATGATACGCGAGTTGGGATGGAAGTCATTAAAGCAAAGACGTTTTTCGTCGCGGCGAGATCTATTTACGGAATTTCAGTCACCAACTTTCTCTTCCGGATGCGAAAATATTTTGTTGAGCCCAACCTACATAGGTAGGAATGATCATCAAAATAAAATAAGAGAAATCAGAACTCGAACAGAAAGGTTTAGGTGATCGTTTTTCCCGCGCGCTGTTGGGGAGTGAAATGGTAGAGAGATAGTATGATTGTGGTTCGATGAACCATCTGCCAAGCACTTACATGTGAATTGCAGAGTAGTCACGTAGATGTAGCGCACAGAAGGCGTCGGCAGAGTGGCGTTTGTTGTCGGCGACGTGTTGTATGTGTACCTGCGACGCTTCTTTACAGTAGGGAACGTCTGGAGTGCGGCCTCAACATGCCACCTGAACGGCTGGCAAATGTTCTTCTCATAGATGAGTCCCGATCTGGTCTCTATAGTGATTCTCAACGGATTCAAATTGAGAGAGAATGTGGAATACGTTTTCGGGACCTGAACATTGTGGAAAAGGACCGATATCGAGGAGGATCGTTAATAGTGTTTGCAGGGATTAGGTTGACCAATCGAACACTTCCTCATGTAACTGTGCGAGTGGAACGGCAACATTCAAATGCTGTCAGGCATCGTGTCGAGATCTTGGGACCCTATACGTGGCTGTTGCGAGGTGCTGTGGGCCTACGGTTAGTACTGATGTATCATAATTCTCGACCTCACAGAACACGGATGATTTATATTGTCACGTGGAAAAAGGTGTAATTAGATGAATGACGAACACTAACTTGACTTAACGAAGGTTTATTCAGCACTTGCACGTACAAGAGCACGGAGCGAACTGCCTCCGGACAGAACACATACGGTATTTATACAGTTCCAGAACATTCCAATACAACAGTTACAGAACATTCCAGTACAATGATTCTTGACATTTGTGGATACCTCTAGAATGTACTCGAACCGCATGTATAAATTAAAAATTTTACAGTTCAGGTGAGTTCTAAACTCACGACCGCCCATGCAACAGTAGTATCATAACCACTACACCACGGTGACTGTGCTACTCACAAGGGAACATCCCCATCGCACCCCCCTCAGATTTAGATGTAAGTTGGCACAATGGATAGGCCTTGAAAAACTGAACACAGGTCAATCGAGAAAACAGCAAGAAGTTGTGTGGAACTATGAAAAAATAAGCAAAATATACAAACTGGGTCGTCCATGCGTAAGATAGGCAATATTAAGGTCAATTTGAGGCGAGGAGCGCCGTGGTCCCGTGGTTAGCGTGAATAGCTGCGGAACGAGAGGTCCTTGGTTCAAATCTGCCCTCAACTGAAAATTTTGCTTTCTTTATTTTCGCAAAGTTATGATCTGTCCGTTCGTTCATTGACGTCTCTGTTCACTGTAATAAGTTTAGTGTCTGTGTTTTGCGACCGCACCGCAAAACCGTGTGATTAGTTGACGAAAGGACGTGCCTCTCCAATGGGAACCGAAAACATTTGATCGCAAGGTCATAGGTCAACCGATTCCTCCACAGGAAAACACGTCTGATATTTTGTATGCGACACTGGTGATAGCATGTGCGTCACATGACAGGAATATGTTGTCGACCCACCTAACTAGTACACTTGGCGAATGGGTGAAAAGTTTCTTCTACCTTGCCCGATTTAGGTTTTCTTGTGGATGTAATAATCACTCCAAAAAAAGTGATGAAAACATAAGAATTTTTCACATAAACTGAAAATAAAAAGTTAAAATTTTCGGTCGAGGGAAAATTTGAACCAACGACCTCTCGTTCAGCAGCTGTTCACGCTAACCACGGGACCACGGAGCTTCTCGCCTCACATTTCCCTTAATATTGCCTATCTTACGCATGTACGACCCACTTTGTATACTTTGCTTATTTTTTCATAGTTCCACACAACTTCTTCCTGTTTTCTCGATCGATCTGTGTTCAGTTTTTCAAGGCCTATCCACTGTGTCAACTTATAACTAAATCTGAGGGGGGTGCGATGGGGATGTTCCCTTGTCAGCATCTTCTGCGACAGTATTTTGTTGGAAACGGATGATGATGCACGCATGGCGTGTTCGGCTCGCTCTTTCGATTTGAATCCCATTGAGTACATCTGTGATGCACTACGGAGACGGGTTACACTACGGCAGCATCCACCGACCACTCTCCGAGACTTGCGAGCAACTCTGCAGGAAGAACGGGCGTTACTGCCTCAACGTGAGATTGATGGCATCGTTCACAGCATGCCCCGTCACTGCTAGGCTCGTACTGCTGCCAGAGGTGGGCACAACACATACTGAACACATTCACAAGTCGTCGGAATGTGTCTGCAAATCCGTTAAGTTGGAAGAAAACGAAGAGTAATTTTGTCTACTGTTACGCATGTTGCAGTTGTTCTATCTTCTTTAAATGTGTTCTACTTTACTGTCACCTGTTTATACTGTTTTGCAGAAAAATAAAAGCACCCTCGCAAAATTTCCGTTTGTTGCTTTAATTTAGGACACAAGTGTATTTTGAGTGCTGGTAACTGCAATAGGTGTGTGTGTGATGTGGCCTTATGTCTGTGTTGGACAATACCTACGGAACTGAGAGGGCAGAACTCAGTGTAGTCACTAAATCTACCCCCAGGGATCCAACAGACAAAGGGAGCAGATAGAACAGTGTCACATGCCCTCATCTCACGAGGCGTTGTTTATGTTTTAACCTGCGACACTGGTAGTTAAGAACTTGGCGCCTCCACTCTCTGTCTCCTTTCTGGCGGAATACTGGCGGTGAAAATTTCTGAAAACATCAGGGCCAGATTACGAACCGGGTGGGTGCCTTCGAGTCTAGCGCCACCACACAGGTGTCCAAGAGCAACCTTGGCTATCGAAGTGGGTGTGGGGCAAACACCTTCTTACGGTAAGTTTAGAACTTAGAGTACCCAAGCATTCGTTAATTGTTGCATGTGATAAATACTTGCTACCTGCCAGCTACTGTGTAACTGAGTAGCATTAGACAACTTTTCAGTAGTTGCAAGGGCAACAGTCTGGATGATTGACTGCTCTGGCCTTGTAACAATAACCAAAACGGCCTTGCTGTGCTGGTACTGCGAACGGTTGAAAGCAATGGGAAATTACAGCCGTAATTTTTCCCGAGGGCATGCAGCTTTACTGTATGGTTAAATGATGATGGCGTCCTCTTGGGTAAAATATTCCGGAGGTAAAACAGTCCCCCATTCGGATCTCCGGGCGGAGACTACTCAAGAGGATGTCGTTGTCAGGAGAAAGAAAACTGGCGTTCTACGGATCGGAGCGTGGAATGTCAGATCCCTTAATCTGGCAGGCAGGTTAGAAAATTTAAAAAGGGAAATGGATAGGTTAAAGTGTGGTGTCACCGCCAGACACCACACTTGCTAAGTGGTAGCTTTAAATCGGCCGTGGTCCGCTAGTATACGACGGACCCGCGTGTCGTCACTGTCAGTGATTGAAGACCGAGCGCCGCCACACGGCAGGTCTAGAGACAGATCCTAGCACTCGCCCCAGTTGTACAGCCGACGTTGCTAGCCTCGGTTCACTGACAACTACGCTCTCATTTGCCGAGACGACAGTTAGCGTAGCCTTCAGCTACATTTGCTACGACCTAGCAAGGCGCCGTATTCAATTGATATTGAGATTCTGTTAATGTATCATCAAGAGCGATGTTCTACAAATGTGGATTAAAGTTAAGTATTCCAGAAGCTACGTACTTTTCTTTATAGCATTCATTACGTATCCTGTTTCAGACCTCAAGCCAGCCTGCGTGAGTTTAAGCGCGTGCCTTTCGGCTTCCTCTCATTGTGTCTAGGCTGTCTTGTCTAGACACAACATAAAGTTAGATATAGTGGGAATTAGTGAAGTTCGGTGGCAGGAGGAACAAGACTTCTGGTCAGGTGACTACAGGGTTGTAAACACAAAATCAAATAGGAGTAATGCAGGAGTAGATTTAATAATGAATAGGAAAATAGGAATGCGGGTAAGCTACTACAAACAGCATAGTGAACGCATTATTGTGGCCAAGATAGATACGAAGCCCACGCCTACCTCAGTGGTACAAGTTTATATGCCAACTAGCTCTGCAGATGACGAAGAAATTGAAGAAATGTATGATGAAACAAAAGAAATTATTCAGATACTGAAGGGAGACGAAAATTTAATAGTCATGGGTGACTGGAATTCGTCAGTAGGAAAAGGGAAGGAAGAAAAACGTAGTAGGTGAATATGGATTGGGGGTAAGAAATGAAAGAGGAAGCCGCCTGGTAGAATTTTGCGCAGAGCATAACTTAATCATAGCTAACACTTGGTTCAAGAATCATGAAAGAAGGTTGTACACGTGGAAGAACGTTGGAGATACTAAAAGGTTTCAGATAGACTATATAATGGTAAGACAGAGATTTAGGAACCAGGTTTTAAATTGTAAGACATTT
This sequence comes from Schistocerca cancellata, assembly GCF_023864275.1. Lineage (NCBI taxonomy): Eukaryota > Metazoa > Arthropoda > Insecta > Orthoptera > Acrididae > Schistocerca > Schistocerca cancellata. Next base: position 183,652,388 of record NC_064631.1, on the reverse strand, counting down.
CCAGGGGCTGATATGGACTCTGACCACAATCTATTGGTTATGAATTGTAGATTAAAACTGAAGAAACTGCAAAATGGTGGGAATTTAAGGAGATGGGACCTGGATAAACTGAAAGAACCAGAGGTTGTAGAGAGATTCAGAGAGAGCATAAGGGAACAATTGACAAGAATGGGGGAAAGAAATACAGTAGAAGAAGAATGGGTAGCTGTGAGGGATGAAGTAGTGAAGGCAGCAGAGGATTAAGTAGGAAGAAAGACGAGGGTTAGTAGAAATCCTTGGGTAACAGAAGAAATGTTTAATTGATGAAAAGAGAAAATATAAAAATGCAGTAAATGAAGCAGGCAAAAAGGAATACAAACGTCTCAAAAATGAGATCGACAGGAAGTACAAAATGACTAAGCAGGGATGGCTAGAGGACAAATGTAAGGATGTAGCGGCTTATCTCACTATGAATCAGATAGATAAGCCTGCAGGAAAATTAAATAGACCTTTGGAGAAAAAAGAACCACTTGTATGAATATCAAGAGCTCAGATGGATACCCAGTTCTAAGCAAAGAAGGGAAAGCACAAAGGTGGAAGGAGTATATAGAGGGCCTATACAAGGGCGATGTACTTGAGGACAATATTATGGAAATGGAAGAGGATGTAGACGAAGATGAAATGGGAGATATGATACTGCGTGAAGAGTTCGAGAGAACACTGAAAGACGTGAGTCGAAATAAGGCCCCGGGAGTAGACAACATTCCATTAGAACTACTGACAGCCTTGGGAGAGCCAGTCCTGACAGAACTCTACCATCTGGTGAGCATGATGTATGAGACAGGCGAAATACCCTCAGACTTCAAGAAGAATATAATAATACCAATCCCAAAGAAAGCAGGTGTTGACAGATGTGAAAATTACGGAACTATCAGTTTAATAAGTCACGACTGCAAAATACTAACGCGAATTCTTTACAGACGAATGGAAAAACTAGTAGAAGCCGACCTCGGGGAAGATCAGTTTGGACTCCGTAGAAATATCGGAACACGTGAGGCAATACTGACCCTACGACTTATCTTAGAAGCTAGATTAAGGGAAGGCAAACCCACGTTTCTAGCATTTGTAGACTTAGAGAAAGCTTTTGACAGTGTTGACTGGAATACTCTCTTTCAAATTCTGAAGGTGGCAGGGGCAAAATACAGGGAGCGAAAAGCTATTTACAATTTGTAGAGAAACCAGATGGCAGTTATAAGAGTCGAGGGACATCAAAAGGAAGCAGTGGTTGGGAATGGAGTGAGACAGGGTTGTAGCCTCTCCCTGATGTTATTCAATCTGTATATTGAACAAGTAGTGAAGGAAACAAAAGAAAAATTCGGAGTAGTTATTAAAATCCATGGAGAAGAAATAAAAACTTTGAGGTTCGCCGATGACATTGTAATTTTGTCAGAGAAAGCAAAGGACTTGGAAGAGGAATGGATGGAGTCTTGAAGGGAGGATATAAGATGAACACCAACAAAAGCAAAACGAGGATAACGGAATGTAGTCGAATTAAGTCAGGTGATGCTGAGGGAATTAGATTAGGAAATGAGACACTTAAAGTAGTAAAGGAGTTTTGCTATTTAGGGAGCAAAATAACTGATGATGGTCGAAGTAGAGAGGATATAAAATGTAGACTGGCAATGGCAAGGAAAGCGTTTCTGAAGAAGATAAATTTGTTAACATCGAGTATAGATTTAAGTGTCAGGAAGTCGTTTCTGAAAGTATTTGTATGGAGTGTAGCCATGTATGGAAGTGAAACATGGACGATAAATAGTTTGGACAAGAAGAGAATAGAAGCTTTCGAAATGTGGTGCTATGGAAGAATGCTGAATATTAGAGGGTGAGATCACATAACTAATGAGGAAGTGTTGAATAGGATTGGGGAGAAGAGAAGTTTGTGGCAGAACTTGACTAGAAGAAGGGATCGGTTGGTAGGACATGTTCTGAGGCATCAAGGGATCACCAGTTTAGTATTGGAGGGCAGTGTGGAGGGTAAAAATCGTAGAGGGAGACCAAGAGATGAATACACTAAGCAGATTCAGAAGGATGTAGGTTGCAGTAGGTAGTGGGAGATGAAGAAGCTTGCACAGGATAGAGTAGCATGGAGAGCTGCATCAAACCAGTCTCAGGACTGAAGACCACAACAACAACAAACATACTTGTAACATCTTGTGTTCTGTTGCTGTTCTGTAGCTGTTGCTACTTGCTTAATAATGCCTAGTTCTTTCTGCAACTCGTCTTCCTTTAGTGGCAATCTCAGGTCTCTGTTACACATTGCATGAAAGTACGCTCTTTTATGGTGTGCCGGGTGGTGCGATGTCGCTTCTGTAATGTTATCGGAGCAAGTGTCTTTTCTATAGACGCCGAAAACGTGCTTACCTCCCTCCTTTCTGACGAACAAATCTAAAAAGTTAATCGTCTCACTGTTCTCCATTTCTAGCGTGAATTGAACTTTTGGATGCTGCTCGTTTAAAACTTTAGTCATTTCTACTACTTCTTCTTTTTTCTTTTTGATAATAAAATAATGTCGTCAACATACCGTCTGTCATAAATTAACTTCTCCTTAATTTATGGAAAGGAGCTGAAAACTTTATTCTCAAAGTCATTGATAAAAATTACTCAAGATGAAGGTTTAGCTAGGGGAAACAGTCTATCAGGCATTTTAGCTACATAAAGCTGCAAAAAGTCTCCATCTTAACGTGCTTGAAGAGGTAGAAATATACGCTTACCGAATGAAGAACCCGGACCTACTACTTAAGGAGCAAAGTGATTTCATGCACAGGCATTATTATGAGATTTGTAAAGACATGTTTTAGACTTACTCATGAATACAACAGCCCGCTCCAGTAGGAACCAGCTGCAGCGGAACGGCCCTCAGCGTACTGCTGGCGAGGTGAATTGGGCGCGGCGGAAGAGGACACGGCGTGGCGCTGTGTATGTCTTGATAGAAGGAAACCCTCTCCACCACCAATTACTACAAAGAAGGGGAAATGCACCTTTTCGAAATATTATACAAATGCTTTAATTATATTTTTAAGTTTTCTTTAACATTTTTTAAATTATTGTAAATTATTTCAGTTCATGAGGCACTCAGAAAAGATTATGTAAATGTTATTTCTTTAAAAATTATCTTATTATAAAATAGGTACATGCGCTGTTAATATGTATGGTGATAAAATAACCCCCTAGCACATATGCACAATTCTTACAGATATAAGGCACTTTTTACTTTTACCAATCAGGTTTCGCCAAACTGTGATACAAGGTTTTAACAGATTAAAAATTACCTTAGTTATGACAGCGAACCATTAGTTCTGTACTGACAGGTTACTCTGTAGCTACAATATGGTATGTTTGTATTTTAATTCCTTCCGAAAAAAATTTTTTTAAACTAAGATAGTTCTATCAGTAAATATATAATCTCTCCTGTTAATTATATTTTTAACTTTAACTGACAGATCTGAAGATGATCAGCTAGCCTGAAACCGGTTATTGAAAGTAATAAATATCGATTAATGACTAAAATGCCATATTTTTATTCAAAGAACGATCGCGGCTATCCCATTAAGACTATCATGTCTAGGTTTGATAAACCAATTTTCTGAAGCCGTCACGGAAGAAGTCGCACTCTGTTTCCGTAACCACAGTCTCACAGTTCTCTCGACGTCTTCATAAGAAGCATAATGATGTCCCTGCAAATCGTCTTTCATTATTGGGAACAGATGGAAGTCAGACGATGCTAAACCAGGACTGTATGGAAGATGCCGTACGTATCTGAAGTTCTGTTGTGGTGGCACGTGAAATATGAGGTATGGCACAATCGTGCTGTAGGAAAACATTTCCCTTTTCCTTTTAGACCCTTGTTAGCCGTCGTTTAAGAGTTCGCAGCGTTGTGACGTAACGCTCTGAATTATTGTTGTTCCACGATCGAGGAAATCAACATGGATAACACCACCTGCGTCCCAAAACACTATGGCCATGAGTTTTCCAGCTGAGGGCTGCGTCTCGAATTTCTTTTTCCGGGGCGAGTCACATCAACACAATCACCATAAACTGCTTTCATTCTCTGATGAATCTCCTTTGGGATGACACCTTCTGCTGTTAAGAATTCAGTGACTACACGTTGCTTAAATCTCATTGACCGACTGTCTGCGCAGGGTTTCATTCATTACACTGTAACAACACAACCGTTCAATGCTAAGGCTTCCCGCCAACTGGAGCTGTAGAAAAGGGGCTACGGAACGAGTAACTTGCGCATACCAATGCTGCCAGCTGTTGGAGAGCTTCGAAGGTGGAGGCATTACTTTGCAGTCAACACTCAACATTCTCTGAAATTATTCCTCAAACTGAGGCCTCTGGTTTAATACTAGTAGACTTGTTTTGGCCAGGAATGCCCTTTTGACCTGTTCCAATGTGCTTTCTATGTCCTGCCCGCTTCGTCCATGATCCGTTATTTTGCTTCCAAGGTAGCTGAACTCCTTCACTTCATTCAGTCCATATTCTCGAGTTGTGATTAGCAGTTGAATTAGCAGTAAGTGCTGCAGACCAGTTTTTTTTTCTTACAATCCAATATTGCCACTGTAGGACGAACCTCAGTCAAATCCAAAGGCCTTAAATTCAACTAAATACCTAGGCAACTTAAATTGGAAAGAACTCATAGAAAACGTTGTGGGGTAGGCAAACCAAAAATTGTGTTTTATTGGCAGAACACGTAGAAAATATAACAAATATACTAAAGAGACTGCCTGCACTACGCTCGTCCGTTCTCTTTTGGAGTACTGGTGCACGGCACGGAATCCTTACCTGATAAGATTAACGGAGTACATCGAGAAAGTTCAAAGAACAGCAACACGTTTTGTATTTTCTCGAAGTAGGAGAGTGTCACTGACGTGATACACAATTTTGGGCGGACGTAATTGAAACAAAGGCTTTTTCGGTTACGAAGGAATCTTCTCACCAAATTTCATTCACCAACTTTCTCGTCTGAATGTGAAAATATTCTGTTGACGCCGACCTACTTAGGGATAAATGATCATCATTATAAAATAAGGGAAATCTGAGCTCGCATAGAAAAATATAGGTGTTCCTTTCCCCGAGCGCGGCCGGCCGGTGTGGCCGTGCGGTTCTAAGCGCTTCAGTTTGGAACCGCGTGACTGCTACGGTCGCAGGTTCGAATCCTGCCTAGGGCATGGATGTGTGTGATGTTCTTAGGTTAGTTAGGTTTAAGTAGTTCTAAGTTCTAGGGGACTATTGACCTCAGATGTTGAGTCCCATAGTGCTCAGAGCCATTTGAACCATTTTTTCCCCGAGCGCTATTCGAGAATGATAGAGGATTATTGCGAAGGTGATTCGATGAACCTTCTGCCAGGCACTTAAGTGTGGTTTTCTGAGTATCCGTGTGGATGTAGATCAAAACACTTAGACACTTTGAATCTATGAAATAGAAAATATTTTTTAAGTTATATTGGAAGTACGTGCATTTTTCTGAAGGCTTATATAGCGACCTACGTAAGCTGGTACTGTGGCCTGTGCCAGCTTTGTTTTTCTGATTTCAGATACATTCCCTAGGCCTGTTGACGCCCTACTATTCGAAATAATACCGAGCGCTTACAGCAGATCGTTTTTAATCGAACTTTTCTATTTGGGACAAATATAACAGAACAGAGTCGGTTTTAAGTAATATCTTAATTAATTCAAATTTTTCACAAAGGAATAGAATGGCGGATGATAGCTTTGTGTGTTAAAGGGTTCAGAAATCAGTTTTTTATCTGTTATGTTATAAGTGTTTTTTGGAAGGAACTAACTCTTACTGGAGAGAACCCCTGGGAAACCTTCACCCGACGAGTACAGTGGCCACTTTTCTCGGTCGGATGCAATGTCTGGATTACTGGTCTACAGAAGAAACTGTCGAACTGAAATAAATAACAGGGAACTTATATTTGTAGGACAAAATATGGTATTTAAAGACTGATGTTGGATAAAAATATTATTCCTCTCCATATCCTCTCAGCCATGAAAAACGTTTTACTAAAAGATAACGCAAGAATCTTCCTGTGCCAATCACTGACAACAAAGGCGCTGTGGGTATATTAGGACTATACAGTGTGTTATCGGCAGACGGCAGTGCTGTTAAGACCAAAAAAATGTAATAGCCACTTTTTCCGTAGTGGCCACTTTACCACACCTTACCGTTCCGATATTACTGTCAACTGGTAACCAGATAAACTAGTATGTTGCGTTAACTAATATCGAGAAGTGCAATATGGTTCAAATGGCTCTGAGCACTATGGGACTTAACATCTGAGATCATCAGTTCCCTAGACTTAGAACTAATTAAACCTAATTAACCTAAGGACATCACACACATCTATGCCCGCGGCAGGATTCGAACCTGCGACCCTAGCAGCAGCGCGGTTCCGGACCGGAAGTGCAATATGAGACACGCTCACAAATGTTTACTAAATGCACGGAATATCATTTTTCTTTTACTCATTGCGCTGTATTGCAAAATCCTTAACGTGATTTCCTATTACGTGCTGCTAACATGTACTACATTTGAAGATGACCGTGTTTATAATGTCCGTCACGAATCCGTGTTACTGCCGTCTGACATAGCAGTTGCGCAGCTCTCGTGAGTTGTCAGCACTGGAAGACAAACAGTAGAATCCTCTCCCTCTCACTTCCATTCACGCCACAGAGGCCGCGCTGCTGAAGCTGACGTAAGCAGCAAACCACCAAGCCCACAGCCGAAGTCATCGTCAGTTAAAATTAAGCACGACTTAAAATATTACTGTTTCTGTACCCCGGCGAATCTTACTATTCATTCTGAATTACAATCCCGCTTCTTATGTTTTCTTTATATTTCGTCATTTCTTTCTTCGGTGTGGAGACTGAACAGTAGAGGCGAAAGATTGCATCTCTGTTTTATACTTTTCTTATCGGACTGTTCTTCATCCTGTATTCTTATTTTAACCTCTTGATTCATATACATTTTGTACATTACCAGTCCTTCCATGCAGCTCTTTACCTACTTTCCTGACAATTTCTAACATTTTCTGTAGTTTCTGTAGCTTTTCTTAATGTGGGGTGTCTTCACTTTTCCCAAAGCCAGACTTATCGTTATGTAACACAGCCGCAGTTTTATTTTTGATTCTCATGTATATTACCCTTGGTAACAGACTGAATGTACGAGCTGATACGCTGACTATCAGATAGCTCTCGCGCTTATCTGCTACTGCTGTCTTCTAGATTATGGCTGACACGTTTCCGATAGTCTGACGGCATCCGTCCAGACTCATAAATTCTTCGAAACATTCGTCTGTTGCCACTTGTATCAACCATTTTATAAATTCCGAAGGAATGTTATCTACGGCATACACCTTATTTGATAACAAGTCTCCCAAGGCTTTATTAAACTCTGGCTGTAATAATGGATCCTCTGTGTATTCCATGCTGACACTTATGTTCTTCTTTTATATCGTCACCATTTCCTCTGCCACATAGAGGCCTTAGCCTAAAATGTACTCTTTCTACCTAACCGCTCTCTGAATAAAATCTTCTCGATTTTCAAGCCGCATCAATTCGAATAAAATCTTGAGGTTTCGATTACCATCTCCGCCTCCGCCGTCAGGGATTAAACTTCTGGGCCTGGCACCGTGCCTATATAAGCAGAAAACCGTGCCAGCCCCGGCAGTCAGTGTAATATGGCCCAAGATGTTAGAAATTGTCAGGAAAACAAGTATAAGCTATAGGGAAAGACAGGTAATACACAAAATGTTTAAGACCCAAGAGGGAAAAATAAGAATGCGAGACGAGAAAGAGAGTGGTCCGATAGGAAAAACATAAGACAGAGTTGTAGTCTTTTGCCCTTCGTACCGAGCGAGCTGGCGCAGTGGTTAGCTCACTGGACTCGCATTCGGGAGGACGCCGGTTCAATCCCGCGTCCGGCCATCCTCATTTAGGTTTTCCGTGATTTCCCTAACTCGCTCCAGGCGAATGCCGGGATGGTTACTTTGAAAGGGCACGGCCGACTTCCTTCCCCGTCCTTCCCTAATCCGATGAGACCGATGACCTCGCTGTTTGGTCTCTTCCCCAAACATCCCAACCAACCCAAATTACTGTTCAGACTCTAAGCCGAAGAAAGAAATGGCGAAATATTAAGGAAACATTCAGAAGTGGATTTATAATTATTCCTGATGACGATGGCAGAGATGGCCATCGAAAGCTCGAGAATTTTATTCGATTTGACGCCGCTTGAAAACAAAGCGGATTTTATTCAGACATGTTACCGTGAAAGAGACACATATCTGCTATGTTCTCAACGTCCTACCATGTAATTCATCTTACGTTCCTAGTAAGGACGTAATGTGGAAATTCCCTTCCAAATCGGTAGAAAAATGAGAAATTGACCTCGTATTTTTTAAATTAATTAATAAATTCTACATGTATCTATTACCATGAAGGAAAAGAGCTTTCATAAAGCCATCTCTTAAATGTTCACTAGTTTTGGAGCTAAAATTCGGTAAAGCGTTCGTTATTTTCCGAGAGCCATCATTCGTTTCCCATGTAACTCAAGAATCTTAAATCGGATTTCAGTGAACCACGATTCATTCATTCATGTTGGGTACAACATAACAACATTCCCTTTTCCTTTCAGACCATTGTTAGCCGTCGTTTAAGAGTTCGCAGTGTTGTGACGTAACGCTCTGAATTATTGTTGTTCCACGATCGAGGAAATCAACATGGATAATACCATCTGCGTCCCAAAACACTATGGCCATGAGTTTTCCAGCTGAGGGCTATTTAGTAGTGTATTAAGCATAAACGCAAATGTCATAACAACTAAACTTACGTAGCCCTGAATATCTTTTTATTAGACATTGATTCAAATTCAAAGTTTTATGGCGCCCATTGTCTGAAACTTGGAAAAAATGGCTCTGAGCACTATGGGGCTAAACTTCAGAGGTCATCAGTCCCCTATAACTTAGAACTATTTAAACCTAACTAACCTAAGCACAGCACACACATCCATGCCCGAGGCAGGATTCGAACCTGCGAATGTAGCGGGCGCGCGGTTCCACACTGTAGCGCCTAGAACCACTCGGCCACTCCGGCCGGCGAAACTTGGAAAAAGGTATTAAGTACTGAATACTTAAACTCGCACTGTAATTAGTTTGCGACGGGGCGCCTTGAAGCATAAAGACTAGTCGGTCGACTATGGCCTCGTCATGATCAGTAAGTTTTGCCCCTGTTATTATTTCCTTTTTATTTTACTTTTTTACAGGCCTCCATTGAAAACTACCCAAAAAGCTTTAGGAATGTTGTTCTTAAATCAAATGCTGCACAATAGGGCACTGAAACTTCCTGGCAGATTAAAATTGTGTGCCGCACCGAGACTCGAACTCGGGACCTTTGCCTTTCGCGGGCACATGCTTTACCAACTTTTTTTTCTTTTTTTTCTTTTTTTTTAAACGTAAATAAGTGGATTTTGTTTTAACATAATAGTGAAAAAAATAAAATAAAATATCCTGCTTCTGTCAGTACAAACAATAACGGTCTACGTTCCTCTTTTAGGCGCGTACCTCGCTAATCCCGTCACACCTCGCGTTGGTGTCGGGTACGTCTTCACGTGTGTTTGTGGATCCTCTCCACTGTCCTGGTCATTTCTTGTTCTGATACTTACAGACAATAATTACATTCTCCTACCCGGAACACCCCAACTGGATGGGGGATCAAGCAAGGCACTCCCTAAAAAATTTGCGTAATATGTTCGATATCTCGGATGTCTCATAAGCTGTGAGTGATGTTCCTGTAGTAAGGTCCAAAAGTCGAGCACATTCTTACTGCCATCTCGGAAAAGATAACGCACAGTCAAACCTCGAATCCAAGTCACTGCGTTTGTCTTCGTTCGGGGATAATATGTCCTATCTTGGAGAAGTAGTGTGCGTGGTTCTATTGTTTGCGGCCCCACCCGAAGGAGGAAGGCGATCATTTTTTTGACCAAACACCAGACGTCCGCCGAAGGACCGCATATCAGGCGACGCTCCTCAGTGTCTTTAACATTGCACTGCGGACACAGTGGCTCGTCCGCCATATGAATTGTGTGCAACCTGGAACGAGTCACGTATTTCCCATTTACCACCTGATACCACAATGCGCGCGTTCCCGTATCGAGGTGTGGGTGGTGCACTGTACGGCATACCACTGACCACGTAACTGTTGGTTGGCGGCGCTCTACGGCATTGTTCGGCCGTCGTCGAGTGAAGATGTGATATATATCGCGTGCCGTTGCCGTCCTGGTAGTCGGTAGTTCCATATGTACATAACTGTGTTCCACAAAGAAGGTTCGCATATCGGCAAGCGATGGTGAGATGTGAGCCACCGCTACCGGAGCCGAAAGAGAAGATGGAGCGAGTTCGTCTATCAAGCTGCCCGTCAGACTTCTCTGGTGTCGTGTCCACATCTTTATCATTGTGGTTACATAGATAGCCACTGCTCGGTCGCGTACGTGGACTAGTCCAAGACCTCCACGACTACGAGGAAGGGTGAGGGTTTCGTATCCTACCTTAAAAAGCAGACCTGTGCTCACAAAATATCCTAGTGCCGCCAGGATTCGGCGGGCCAACACCACCGGCATAGGAAGAACTTGTGCCAGGTGGGGGATGCGAGAGGCTAGATAAGTGTTGGCAAAGGTGACCCGTTGTATCATATCCAGCGCCCTTAACCTGTGACTTCGGACACACGCACGAATTGTTTGCAGAAGATGTCTGTAACTCAGTGCCACCGTGCGTCGAACGTCTGTAGTGAAGATAATTCCTAGGCATTTCATCTTGTTGATCGGCTGTAATGGTACTACACTTCCTGTCGGGAGTCCTCTCCCGATGTTCATCGCTCCCGACTTTGCCATGTTCAGGCGACTTCCCGTAGCCATACAATACAAATTAATCCAATGCAAGGCCGCTCCTGCCTCGTCGCCTGACCGTGCTAAAAAACACTAGGTCATCTGCGTATGTTCGGCATATAAACTTGTTGTGCCTTATCGTCATTCCTTGGAGTCGATTCCGGAGCCCGCAAAGCAGCGGCTCGACAGCGATGGCATAAAATATCGTTGACAGCGGGCACCCTTGTCTGACCGATCGTGAGATGGTGATGGGCCCCACCAAGCGTGCATTGATGAGCACTTTGGATGCGGCTCCGTGGAGTAGTCTCATGACGACGGTGACAAAACTTTCCGGAAACTTCATTTTCGTCATCACGTCCGTGAGATAAGCATGACTCAGCCTGTCAAATGCGCGATCGAAGTCTATCGATACCAATACACCCCGGAGACGACATGTTGAAGCCAGTGCGATAACATCGCGGTAGTCGCTGAGTGCCGTTTGTATATTGCTCGCCCCTCCAAGCTGGGTTTGGTCGAGTGAAATCACTTGTCGTATTACGCGTTTTAAGCGTGCTGCAAGTATCCTGGCGTAGATCTTGTAGTCGCAATTAAGAAGGGTCAGTGGCCGGTAGGCCTGTATCCCTGTGCCGCCAGATAGTTTGTGGATGGGGATGATCGTTCCTTCCACGAAGGAGGGTGGAAGAGGCACGTTGGGAGACATCAATTCGCAGTACATGGCAGTCCATCGTGGAATCATGAGATCTTTAAATGTACGATAGAACTCTAACGGAAACCCGTCGGGCCCCGGCGATTTGTGCGACGCTCCCTTACACTTCCATTACGTCGTCAACTGTGATTTCACCTGTTAACTCCAGGTTGGCCGACTCGTCGAGACACGTGGAGAGCGTTCGTCGGACCTCATGAAAGGCTGCCTGATCGTGTTCCGCTTCTTCATAGAGATGACCGTAGTGTTCCACGAAAGCGTTGGCAATGTCTTTTTGCGTTGTCATGCGGCGACCATCTGGCAGTACGACCGTCTGTATTAAGGTTCTGCGGCTACGTTGTTTTTCTCTGATAACGTGATACATCGACGGGGATTCTCCACGGACTCGTTCAAAGGCCCTTGCACGGATTGCGACACCCTCCAGTCGGCGGCGCGTTATGGAAATTATTTGGGCCTGTGCTCGTTTTATACCGGCACGACGCTCCTGTGAAGGTGCTTGTACAGATAGTTCGCGGAGCATCGTGAAATAAAATTCCGTTGTGTACCGCCTCCACATCATCTGCTCTCTTCCGTATGCAATTAACGCTCGGCGCAATGCAGGCTTAACGCATTCCAACCACCACTGCAACGTCGTCGGATATGTCGGGAGGCGTCGTTCACACACATGCCAAGTGTCTTCGACTAAGCGTCTGCACTCAGGTTCCCTAAGGTGTGCTGTATTCAGTTTCCAAACACTGCGACTCCTCCACACTTGTTGACGACTCAGGGAGACCGTGAATATATATGCTATGTGATCTGAAAAGGCGACAGGCCACAATTCGAGGATCGCAGGTTCGAGACGACGTGTTACGTAAATGCGATCGAGACGACTTGCAGAGTGACTCGTGACGTAGGTGTAGCCACGTCTGTCGCCATGTATCTTCTCCCATGTATCAATGAGATTCATGTCCAGTATGAGTTGCCGCAGCTCCGGGCATGAAGTATAACGTGGGTGTTGATCTTTTGGCGCGAGCACGCAGTTGAAGTCGCCTCCAAATAAGACATGTTCATACCGACCTAAGAATAGTGTTGCAATCTCCTCTGCGTAAAATCGGGATCGGTCGCGCCGTCTGTCTGACCCCGACGATGCGTAAATGTTAACGACCCGTACTCCCAGCACTGTGAGCGCCAGCCCTCGCGCGGACGGCAGGTACACCACGTCCTCGGCTACTATGCCGCTACGTAGAAGTATCGCTGTTCCGCTGCCGCCGTCGGTAGTAGGTGTAATGTACGTATCGTACTCATAGAGATCGGGGAAGCTCTCAACACATACTTCCTGCAGCAGGACGATGTCGACGTCTGACGCATGCAACATGTCTCGTAATAATTGCAATTTGACAGGCGTTCTGATCGTATTAATATTAATGGAGGTTGTTCGACATGCCTGCCGCTGTTCCTCAGTGCGTAAAGCGCACATGAACGCTTATGTTAATTTGTGTGCTGCTGCCCGGTGACATGCTGTCTGTGCGTCAGTCTGCATCTTCTGCGCGGTTAACATCCGGTGGACGCAGCACTCGCCATTGCGGGTGCGTCGTCGGTGTGGGGGTCAGTATCGGATTCGTCGGCCCAGTTCCTGTGCTGGAGGTCCAGCTCCCGTCGTGTCTCTCCGGCCGGGCTGACCGAAGGCGGTGGCGTTGCTGCGGTGGGTGGAGGGACTCTTTCCGTCGGCTTTCAGTCCGGTGTGTCTGTATTCAACCCCTGCGTAGCATGATTCGCGTCGTACTGCTGTGTGGGAGGTAGATCCTCCCGTTGCGCATCCGGATGCACTGTATCGACGTTACACCCAAGTCCGTCTGACGTGGACTGCAGTAAGCAGGTGTCCGACGGCGCTAGCCGTCGTTACTTGTGGCGCTTCGGTGATCGTTGTTTGCGCGTGTGCGCCTCCGTATCCGAGTGCGGAAGTGACTCCCGGTGCTCAGGGACGAAAGCAGCTGTCGGCACAACAGCAGGATCAATTTCCATGTCTCCTACCGATCCTTTCCGCTCGGTTAAGTGCGCCGTCGGCGCCGGAGCGGCAGAGGTGTGCGTCGTTTCGTCACTGGAGGCGGTCTCTGCCGCAATCGGTTGCCGTAAACTGTCAGGATTCTGTAGCTGGTCATTCTTCGGGATGGGATCCGTTCGAAATGCGTCCGCATACGTTAGTGGCAGCGGCGTCAACGTGGACGGAGGTACGGGTTCGCCGTTTGGAACTTGCACTATCCTCCGCTGCATACATTCGGAACGGATGTGGCCCTCTTTCCCACAGCCTGAGCATGTTTTGGGTTGTCCATCGTAGATGACTATAGCTCTGCATCCGCCGATGAACAAGTACGAGGGTACATGCTGTGTCATTTCTATTCTGATTTGACGCACCCCATTGAGAACGGGGTAAGTCGTGAAGTTGGACCATTTTTCCTCAACGTGGCTGAGCACTCTTCCATATGGGCGTAAGGCGTCAACGACCAAGTCAGAAGGAACCTCGAAGGGAAGTTCGAAAATACATATGTTTCGTAAGCCCAGTCCTGCATGATCAATAGTTACTTCTCCAACATGTCCATCAGAGTGACAAAATTTGAGTCCATGTTTAGTATCTCGGATGATTCTGTCACATACTGCGTCGTTAATCAGCTTGACGTAAACAACACTGCTCACTATGGAGAGGTGGATTCCGATAAGTTCGTTGTAGTCAAGTTTAACTTCGTCTCGTAGGAACCTTTCTATTTCGTAGGCTTTCGGTCTCGCATATTCATTCGAAAAACTAATCTTGAGAGTCGACTTTCGGTATACATGTGCCATTCTATATCGAGTCGTCGAGTACGCCGAAGAGGTAAACAACTGCGCGAGCGCGAACTTCTCCGTCAGGGACGTAAACAGACGTCCGTGCCGTAGCACCGCCGAAGGCCGACTGCCAACTGAGCTACCCAAGCACGACTCACACCGCGTCCTCACAGCTGTACTTCCACCAGTACCTCGTTTCCTACTTTCCAAACTTCACAAAAGCTCTCCTGCAAACGTTGCAGAAGAAAGGATATGCGGAGACATTGCTTAGCCACAGCCTGGGGGATGTTTCATAATTTCACTCTGCAGCGGAATATGCCCAGATATGAAACTTCCTGGCAGATTTTAATCTGGAAGTTTCATATCAGCGCACACTCCGCTGCAGAGTGAGAATCTCATTCTGGAAAACTGCATTATTTTTGTTCCTTTTCAAAATTTTGTTTTTCAAAAAAATCTAACAATTTGAAAATTACATTAAATGTAAGTTCTAAAAACACCGCGTGAATATCACTTCAAACTACCTGTATTACCTTCATTTTGAATTTTATTTGAGAACTTTATTTTGAATAGTTTATGAGCCACGAGTCCCAGAATCCCGTAATTCTATTGAATTACGGTAACTTTGATCCTTAAAAGACCCGGAAGCACTCCCATATCACAGCTGCGAGTCTTCAAAAGACATTATCGTCCACTTTAGATGACAGAGCACCCACAGGAAAATGAAAAGTTTCCTGCTGTCCAGAACTGAATTAGATTTTCCTACTCCGGCTTGGTATCGACCTTTCTATTGCACTGTCAGTAAAATTAGGTGCACGCGTACAGAACAAAGCTCCTAAAACAGGCACCGGGAGAGGAAGGGAGCGCCTTCATTTGTCACCAGCGGGAGCAGAGATCGCGACGCATCCACTTGCGGGCGCTACCAGAGTGCCCGTGCGCATGCGCGCGGCTCATCCCGGCTTACCGAGGGACGGATGTCAGCTGATCCGCGAGCCCTAAGCCCTCAGCCCTGCTCCCAGATCATCCCTCCCCTCCCCCTCCCCCCTCCCCGACCAACAACACAGCCGTCGTAAGTCGGGGCGCTTTCCAGGCTACGCTCACTGGGCAAGCGGCAGGCGTACTCCGCAATACGACAACCGGAGGCAAATCCGACATCCTCTGCTGTAATCGAGGTCTCGGCGGCGTATCCGCACTGCGCACACTGTTCGGAGCGTTTATTCGAACACAGAGTCCGTGTAAACCCACCGCGAGACTACACCACCGACACATTATAGGGCTTTAAGGTGGAAGGCTGTACCGTGGATGACGGAAGTGCGGGGAAAGAATTATGTTGCTCTCTATTGTATGGCGAAACTACAGTACTGAATGACGGAAGTTGCCACAGTAGCGGACATGTAAGCTTTTTCGCAATTTTATGAGGCGTGTATGAACGTATTGAGCCGTGTCAAAATTTGCTGTTTTGAAGAGCGCGCCGCAGCGCGTAGTGTAAAGCAGTCGCTTTCCGTTTCTGGTGGTGGCGCCGTTGTGGCAGTCGCAGCTTTGGTGTCTCGCTCTGGTGGCAAAGGGGAAAAGTTGCCTGTTCACGTGCATTTAAGGGGCGCTATGAGCTCCGCAGTCTCCGTCCCATCCTCTGTTATGCCAGTCCTGCCTGGATATCTGCCCCACCCAAATTCTATAAGTCCCTCCAGATCCTTGAGCGTCATGCACTCCGCCTCGCCTTCCGTATACGCCTCCCGTCCCCCACGCGGATCCTCTATGATCTCATTCCTTTCCCCCATCTGCTCCTATTCCTCGAACATATCCGCATCCTCTACACCTCCCGCCGTCTTGAACCCCCTCACCCCCTGGTTGCTCCTCTCCTCTCCCATCCCTGCCCCCTGCCACGTCTTCACCGTTGTGTCCCCCCTACCCTCCATCTCTACACCCTACATCTCCTTTCCCAAGGTGGCTTCCATCAACTCCCCATCCCGGATGATGCCCTCTCTCCCTCCATTTATCCTTCCTATCAACTCTGATCCTCACCCCCCACTCCTTTCCTCCATCCTTTGCCTGGGCTCCCTCTTCCTCCCCCCTTCCATCCTGTGTTTTCTCCCCGCCTATCCTCTCCCTCTCTCCTTTCTCCCCCCCCCCCCCCCGAGTCCTTTTGTACTCCCCTCCTCTGCCTTCCCCAATCCCTGGCACGTCTGCTCAGCACCCCCATCCCTCTTATGGATCCTCCTCTTCCATTGGCTTCTTTCCCCCCCTCCCCCGTCACTTTTCCTCTCCTTCCCCCCCTCCCTTTTTCCCGTCATCTGACCAGTTTCCCCCCACCTGCTCTCGGGTGTGGTATGTCGTATTTGTGCCAACTTTTAGCGCAGTGTTTAAGTGAGTGTTCCGTGTTGTGCGTCCTTCCACAGTGTTGCGAACAGAAATCATGCTGTCGTAGGGTGTGCTTTTTATATCTCTTGCGAACAAAACCCAGACTGTCGCCGTGTTTTTTTAATTGTCTGTCTATTATTTTTCTGCTTCCTGTGTATTTTATTAGCTTCATCGACCCTGTGTTTTATGTTTTACGCTCCAGAATTTTCTGCCATTTTTACCTTTAAGTCACCGATTTTATCGCCAACTGTTATTATTTTTTATTATCTTCATCTTTTTAAAACAAATTCTGTAGGCTGAAGAGCGGCGTAATAAGCTGCTGCCAGCCCGCCCCCTTTAGGGGGAATCGAAACTCAATAGAGGAAAAAAAAAAAAACTCCGCAGTCGGTCAGTCGGAGTAAGTCTGAGTCTAGTCAGTTGGTCAGCTGGCTCAGTGTCGGGCAGTCAGTGTCTGTCTGTCTGTCCGCCGTACGTTCAGGGGGTCAGTCGGGTGAGGCTAGTAACAGAACTCAGCTAGCGGTCGCCCGGTCGGGGCTGAGTTCCTGCATCTGAGTCTGCGCGTTAGGCCGCCAGTCTGTTCGAGTTGCTCGGGCAACGGTCATTGGCGGTTGGATCGGTAGGTTGGTCGGTCGCGCACTGAGACACGAGATGACTTGTCCGTCTTGAGCGTCGACGCATGTGAGTTCCCCACGAGAATCCAGTGGGCCGCGCCGTATAGAAAGGGGTAGTGGCTTCGCGGTTCACGCGAGAGCAACAGGAGCGAAACCACGACATCGGGCTGGCCGGGGCGAGCTGCGACGCCGTGAGACGGGAGATCGGCGCGCCTTCCTGCGTCCATTGATGCGGCTGGCAGCGGACGGTTCGGGAGAGCGTCGGGGGTGCTCCGCCAGGTCTTCGCCAGAAATCGCAGTTTATTAGAAGTTAAGTGGTTGGAGATATGTTATTTCATTTACTTCTTAAATTGTACTTGTTTTCTTGGTGAGGTCACCAGCCGCTTTGTTTTGGGGTCGTTCCACCATTCTTCTCCGTTTCCCACCCGTGGGAAGGTGGCGGTATATGTGTAATGTAGAGCATGTTGTACACTTTATGTAAGTATTTCATGGGTTTTATTTAAATAGTCATTTTTATAAAGTTGCCATCCTTCCCCGTAAGAGCCCTTTTAAAAACAAATTGCACTTTTGGTGACAAATAATTTCTTAGTGTGAATGTTTGCACGGTTCCCATCCCTCTTACGGGGTGCATAGTTAATGTGTTTGTGTGAGTTGTTAAAATCTTTAGTTTAAAGGAATCTGGTGTGTTGTAGATTTGCACCAGTGTAGTTTTTCAGAGGTCGTTGTGAGGTGTTGAAAGGGAGCGGAAGCTTCTCAGCCCGAAGGCTCCTACTGTAAAAAAAATAAAAAATAAAAAAATCGTTATTCTGCCTCTGAATACTTTTAATTTGATTTAGAGGCTCCTTCTGATTGTAATTTAAAAACTGTTTTTGAAAAGGATTTTAGAAATAAAATTCACATTTGTTAAAGGCAATTTTATTTTTTATCAGTTACTTCCTGGCAACTACTTCCACGTTCACCTAGTGTGATTAAATGTGTTAATTTTCTTGGTGAATCGCTAGTAAATAAGGTAAATTCTATAAGAAAAGATTTTTAAAGTAAAATTACGGTTCACGTATTGCGGCCGGTACAAAAGGAGAGGCAGGGAGAGAGAGGCCGATATATAAGTGCATATGATAAACCCCTTCCCTCGAAGATTTATCTTCTTCACACTTCCTCTGTGTTAGCACAGATGCGTTACTGATCTCATTTGTACTAAGACTGGACATTCGTTTAATGAACAAAGTGAGAGTGTATGGACTATGAAACCAATTGTGTGATTGGATTGAACAGTTCCTAGATAACAGAACGCAGAATGTCATTCTCAATTGAGAGAATTCCGAAGTAAGAATGATTTCAGGTGTGCCGCAGGAGAGTGTAGTAGGACCACTGCTACACACAATATACACTCCTGGAAATGGAAAAATGAACACATTGACACCGGTGTGTCAGACCCACCATACTTGCTCCGGACACTGTGAGAGGGCTGTACAAGCAATGCTCACACGCACGGCACAGCGGACACACCAGGAACCGCGGTGTTGGCCGTCGAATGGCGCTAGCTGCGCAGCATTTGTGCACCGCAGCCGTCAGTGTCAGCCAGTTTGCCGTGGCATACGGAGCTCCATCGCAGTCTTTAACACTGGTAGCATGCCGCGACAGCGTGGACGTGAACCGTATGTTCAGTTGACGGACTTTGAGCGAGGGCGTATAGTGGGCATGCGGGAGGCCGGGTGGACGTACCGCCGAATTGCTCAACACGTGGGGTGTAAAGTCTCCACAGTACATCGATGTTGTCGCCAGTGGTCGGCGGAAGGTGCACGTGCCCGTCGACCTGGGACCGGACCGCAGCGACGCACGGATGCACGCCAAGACCGTAGGATCCTACGCAGTGCCGTAGGGGACCGCACCGCCACTTCCCAGCAAATTAGGGACACTGTTGCTCCTGGGGTATCGGCGAGGACCAGTCGCAACCGCATACATGAAGCTGGGCTACGGTCCCGCACACCGTTAGGCCGGCTTCCGCTCACGCCCCAACATCGTACAGCCCGCCTCCAGTGGTGTCGCGACAGGCGTGAATGGAGGGACGAATGGAGACGTGTCGTCTTCAGCGATGAGAGTCGCTTCTGCCTTGGTGCCAATGATGGTCGTATGCGTGTTTGGCGCCGTGCAGGTGAGGGCCACAATCAGGACTGCATACGACCGAGGCACACAGGGCCAACACCCGGCATCATGGTGTGGGGAGCGATCTCCTACACTGGCCGTACACCACTGGTGATCGTCGAGGGGACACTGAATAGTGCACGGTACATCCAAACCGTCATCGAACCCATCGTTCTACCATTCCTAGACCGGCAAGGGAACTTGCTGTTCCAACAGGACAATGCACGTCCGCATGTATCCCGTGCCACCCAACGTGCTCTAGAAGGTGTAAGTCAAGTACCCTGGCCAGCAAGATCTCCGGATCTGTCCCCCATTGAGCATGTTTGGGACTGGATGAAGCGTCGTCTCACGCGGTCTGCACGTCCAGCACGAACGCTGGTCCAACTGAGGCGCCAGGTGGAAATGGCATGGCAAGCCGTTCCACAGGACTACATCCAGCATCTCTACGATCGTCTCCATGGGAGAATAGCAGCCTGCATTGCTGCGAAAGGTGGATATACACTGTACTAGTGCCGACATTGTGCATGCTCTGTTGCCTGTGTCTATGTGCCTGTGGTTCTGTCAGTGTGATCATGTGATGTATCTGACCCCAGGAATGTGTCAATAAAGTTTCCCCTTCCTGGGACAATGAATTCACGGTGTTCTTATTTCAGTTTCCAGGAGTGTTTATAAATGACCTTGTGGACAACATCGGAAGTTCACTGAGGCTTTTTGCGGATGATGCTGTAGTACATCGAGAGGCTGTAACAATGGAAAATTGTACTGAAATGCAGGAGGATCTGCAACGAATTGACGCATGGTGCAGGGAATGGCAATTGAATCTCAATGTAGACAAGTGAACGGTGCTGCGAGTACACAAAAAGAAAGATCCTTTATCATTTAGCTACAATATAGCAGGTCAGCAACTGGAAGCAGTTAATTCCATAAATTATCTGTGAGTACGCATTAGGAGTGATTTAAAATGGAATGACCATATAAAGTTGATCGTCGGTAATGCAGATGCCAGACTGAGATTCCTTGGAAGAATCCTAAGGAAATGCAGTCCGAAAACAAAGGAAATAGGTTACAGTACACTTGTTCGCCCACTGCTTGATACTGCTCACTGGTGTGGGATCCGTACCAGATAGGGTTGATAGAAGAGATAGAGAAGATCCAACGGAAAGCAGCACGCTTCGTTACAGGATCATTTAGTAATCGCGAAAGCGTTACGGAGATGACAGATAAACTCCAGTGGAACACTCTGCAAGAGAAACGCTCAGTAGCTCGGTAGACTACGGGCTTTTGTTGAAGTTTCGAGAACATACCTTCACCGAGCAATCAAGCAGTATTTTGCTCCTTCCTACGTATATCTCGCGAAGAGACCATGAGGATAAAATCAGAGAGATTAGAGCCCACACAGAGGGATAGCACCAATCTTTCTCTCCACTAACAATACGAGACTGGAATAGAAGGGAGAACCGATAGAGGAACTCAGGGTACCCTCCGCCACACACCGTCAGGCGGCTTGCGGAGTATGTATGTAGATGTAGATGTAGATGCGAGGTGTTTATTTGCTTCCACTGTCCTGAGTGGAATGCATAAGTCCTCATTAATGTTCACCAACCTGCAATCATCTATAGTTGTTGCCCCGGCGTTGAAAACTGCACGTAGGTCGTGATCGCGTTATTTTGATGCTGTAATAAACTCTAAGCGAAAAAGTGTTACTTTAGCAATGATTAAATCTCCAATTAATTTGTTTATACGGGATGCCACTGGAATTTTATTAGTAGAACACGATAAACTGCAGAATAATATTCACTTTAGAATCACAAATAATTTTCATTCTTCAACAAAATAATGAACTGCGTATTTCCTTCATTACTTTCACACTGTTCTCGTCTGCAGCCCGTGGTCTAGTGGCTAGGGTTGCTGCCTCTGGGTGTCGTAGTCCCGGGTTCGGTTCCCAGCCGAGTTGGGGATTTTCTCTGTCCAGGGACTGGGCGTTTGTCTTGTCTTCACCAATCCATCATCATCATAATCATTCGAGACAGTGACTAGATTGAACCGTGTAAAAAAAGTTGGACTGTGTAAAATTTGGGACTTTGTACGGGCGCTGATGACCGCGCAGTTGAGTGCCCCACAAACCAAACATCATCATCACACTGTTCTCAACTACAAGTCCAAATAAGCCGAGTTTGCTAAAAAAAAGTCTTGACACTGACTGCGGCAGACATGTCTGTCCCCCGAGGCTGCCCAACGAGCTTTTATATTTGTAAATTAGACATTGAAAATTAAGTCTCAACTGATGCAGGAGGATCTGCAGCGGATTGACGCATGGTGCAGGGAATGGCAATTGAATCTCAATGTAGACAAGTGTAATGTGCTGCGAATACACAGAAAGATAGATCCTTTATCATTTAGCTACAATATAGCAGGTCAGCAACTGAAAGCAGTTAATTCCATAAATTATCTGGGAGTACGCATTAGGAGTGATTTAAAATGGAATGATCATATAAAGTTGATCGTCGGTAAAGCACATGCCAGACTGAGATTCATTGGAAGAATCCTAAGGAAATGCAATCCGAAAACAAAGGAAGTAGGTTACAGTACGCTTGTTCGCCCACTGCTTGAATACTGCTCAGCAGTGTGGGATCCGTACCAGATAGGGTTGATAGAAGATATAGAGAAGATCCAACGGAGAGCAGCGCGCTTCGTTACAGGATCATTTAGTAATCGCGAAAGCGTTACGGAGATGACAGATAAACTCCAGTGGAAGACTCTGCAGGAGAGACGCACAGTAGCTCGGTACGGGCTTTTGTTGAAGTTTCGAGAACATACCTTCACCGAAGAGTCAAGCAGTATATTGCTCCCTCCTACGTATATCTTGCGAAGAGACCATGAGGATAAAATAAGAGATTAGAGCCCACACAGAGACATACCGACAATCCTTCTTTCCACGAACAATAGAAGGGAGAACCGATAGAGGTACTCAAGGTACCCTCCGCCACACACCGTCAGGTGGCTTGCGGAGTATGGATGTAGATGTAGATGTAGATGTAGATACCGCAGCAGACAACATGTCCGTCCTCCGAGACTACCGAACCAGCTCTCACCTTACAGCGGACCCACTTCGTCCGCAGTCCAACTTTGGCGCTATCCGAAGATCTACGAAGTGCTTCGTGTGCCTTTTCGTTCAGTGACTGTTTATTATTCTGCTGGTTATTAATACTTGTGAAATAATGGAATGATAGCACGCTATTGAAATGTGCGCAACTTAAACCTAGCAGTCAATCGCGGAGAAGGGCCACAATTTAGTTGGCCTGTCTGACGATATCCATACCGAACAAATCATCTGTCATCGGTGCTTCACACCACACTGCGTCTTCTTCCCACTGATCCCGTCTAAGCTGCTCTAAAAAGAGCTTTTTGTATCCGAATATGATGCCTGCAAAGCCAGAAGTATTACAGTATTACTATAAAATTAATGCATGGTGAAACTGAACGACATCAGTACAGAAAAACTACAAAAATAAATAAAAAGTAATTAGTGTATAGGGTTCCTCAATTCGTAAAAATGGAATCCTTGTAAGATTGTTCTCTGTCTTTCTATCTGTCCTGACTTTTAAGTACCGTTTTCCTCAGGAAAGGGTAGACGTATCAAGTAGAAATTTATGTCGCATACTGAGATCTAACGTCCCTTGGTGGTGCAAAATATTTACGCCTGTAAGTCAACCCAGTGAACAGATACGGCTATTTACGTCAAAAATTTTGGTACCTGCAAACTCACTCATCGAAATCCGTAGTGTACTTCCCATTGTCCTACAATCATGAAATCTGCCAAGAAGCAAGGTTTCACAGTACAAGTAGCGGAAAAAAATACGGAAACTGTTAAACCGTAATTATATCACATAACAAATACCTTTTTTTGCACTAGAACATAAATTGCATTCATCATCTGTCAAAAGTACAATAGAAAAAAAAATTACTGCATACGAGCATAAAATGGATGAACTCCTACTCGCACTTTGTGGGGCGGCGGTTGGAAAAATTATATTTTCTACTGTTGCCGTTCTCAACACAGGCTCTCTGACTACAATGTTGGCAACCCGAAATTAATAAGCAACAACGTGATGCCTATAATTAAAGTTCACTGTCCCCACTCTGGTGAAGAAATAAAGTTATTCTTCATTGAAGTTCATTATTCTGAGGATTTAGAATGATTTCTGGGATTCTTACAAAATGCAATTTACTATAACAATTTTCACTATATTCTGAAAATATTATCCCTAGATAACAAAACTGTTCAATAATCGATATCTGTGTAAATGTTCAGAGTGAAACCTCCTGGCAGATTACAACTGTATGCCGGACCGAGACTCGAACTCGGGAACTTTGCCATTCGCCGGCATGTGCTCTACCATTTGAGCTACCCAACAACGACACACAACACGTCCTCACATCTTTACTTCTGCCAGTATCTCGTCTCCTACCTTCCAAACTTCACAGACGCTCTCCTGCTAACCTTGCATAACCAGCACTACTAAAAGAAAGGATATTGCGGAGACATGGCTTAACCACAGCCTAGGGGTGTTCAAACGCCACGCTAGTAATGGTAGAAGGTCTGTCCCGCAGCGGCACGTGACATACGCAAATGGTTCAAATTGTGCTGATCACTATGAGACTTACCTGTTGTGGTCATCTGTCCCCTAGAACTTAGAACTACTTAAATCTAGCTAACCTAAGGACATCACACACATCCACGCCCAAGGCAGGATTCGAACCTGCGACCGTAGCGGTCGCGTGGTTCCTGATTGTAGCGCCTAGAACCGCTCGGCCACTTCGGCCGGCCGACATATGCAAACTGAGAATAAATCACTGAAGTCGTTCCATAATGCGGCATCCAAGGCTGTTCCTTGCAACTGGACAGGTGCGACGAAGCTTACGACACGGAGTGCGCGTTGTTATGAATCTAGAGGAGAACTGGGCCTTACTCCAGCTCGCACGCTCTTATTTATATAGCCGCGGTGCGGACCGCCGAAGGCGCAGCCGACAAGATTTGCCTTACTGACTAGCCACTGGGGCCAGCAGAACACCACTTCAACTTACCAAATAATTAATTGCTTCATTCGCTGAAGGCCAATGAAGCTCTCAATTTATTTGTGCTATCAGCACATAGGTAAGTGTAATGAAATTCTACACTGCACGCAATAGATTAGCTCGGAACTTGCTCTCTGGAGAGACGCTACAGCTACAGTTTTATAGCTACCTTTTAGAAACTTCTCACATCTTTGTTACTATAGCGTATCTCCATTCTACCTAAATCTAAACATCCTAGCTTTATCTGATCACTTACTTAATCTATCTTGCTTCCATACTTTTAGGACACAAAAGCAGAAAATCATGAATTTCAACCAAAATATTACTTTGTGGGATCTACATCTACATCTACATCCATACTCCGCAAGCCACCTGACGGTGTGTGGCGGAGGGTACCTTCAGTACCTCTATCGGTTCTCCCTTCTATTCCAGTCTCGTATTGTTCGTGGAAAGAAGGATTGTCGGTATGCCTCTGTGTGGGCTCTAATCTCTCTGATTTTATCCTCATGGTCTCTTCGCGAGATATACGTAGGAGGGAGCAATATATTGCTTGACTCTTCGGTGAAGGTATGTTCTCGAAACTTTGACAAAAGCCCGTACCGAGCTACTGAGCGTCTCTCCTGCAGAGTCTTCCACTGGAGTTTATCTATCATCTCCGTAACGCTTTCGCGATTACTAAATGATCCTGTAACGAAGCGCGCTGCTCTCCGTTGGATCTTCTCTATGTCTTGTATCAACCCTATCTGGTACGGATCCCACACTGCTGAGCAGTATTCAAGCAGTGGGCGAACAAGCGTACTGTAACCTACTTCCTTTGTTTTCGGATTGCATTTCCTTAGGATTCTTCCAATGAATCTCAGTCTGGCATCTGCTTTACCGACAATCAACATTATATGATCATTCCATTTTAAATCACTCCTAATGCGTACTCCCAGATAATTTATGGTATTAACTGCTTCCAGTTGCTGACCTGCTATTTTGTAGCTAAATGATAAAGGATCTATCTTTCTGTGTATCCGCAGCACATTACACTTGTCTACATTGAGATTCAGTTGCCATTCCCTGCACCATGCGTCAATTCGCTGCAGATCCTCCTGCATTTCAGTACAATTTTCCATTGTTACAACCTCTCGATACACCACAGCATCATCTGCAAAAAGCCTCAGTGAACTTCCGATGTCATCCACCAGGTCATTTATGTATATTGTGAACAGCAACGGTCCTATGACACTCCCCTGCGGCACACCTGAAATTACTCTTACTTCGGAAGACTTCTCTCC
Source organism: Schistocerca cancellata (assembly GCF_023864275.1). Lineage (NCBI taxonomy): Eukaryota > Metazoa > Arthropoda > Insecta > Orthoptera > Acrididae > Schistocerca > Schistocerca cancellata. The sequence continues at coordinate 183,626,504 of NC_064631.1, read as the reverse complement.
ATTGAGAATAACATGCTGCGTCCTGTTATCTAGGAACTCCTCAATCCAATCACACAATTGGTCTGATAGTCCATATGCTCTTACTTTGTTCAATAAACGACTGTGGGGAACTGTATCGAACGCCTTGCGGAAGTCAAGAAACACGGCATCTACCTGTGAACCCGTGTCTATGGCCCTCTGAGTCTCGTGGACGAATAGCGCGAGCTGGGTTTCACATGACCGTCTTTTTCGAAACCCATGCTGATTCCTACAGAGTAGATTTCTAGTCTCCAGAAAAGTCATTATACTCGAACACAATACGTGTTCCAAAATTCTACAACTGATCGACGTTAGAGATATAGGTCTATAGTTCTGCACATCTGTTCGACGTCCCTTCTTGAAAACGGGGATGACCTGTGCCCTTTTCCAATCCTTTGGAACGCTACGCTCTTCTAGAGACCTACGGTACACCGCTGCAAGAAGGGGGGCAAGTTCCTTCGCGTACTCTGTGTAAAATTGAACTGGTATCCCATCAGCTCCAGAGGCCTTTCCTCTTTTGAGCGATTTTAATTGTTTCTCTATCTACTTAGAACTACTTAAACCTAACTAACCTAAGGACATCACACAACACCCAATCATCACGAGGCAGAGAAAATCCCTGACCCCGCCGGGAATCGAACCCGGGGACCCGGGCGCGGGAAGCGAGAACGCTACCTCACGAGCACGAGCTGCGGACGCCGCCAATCAGAGAATTCGCTGACGATGTTAGAATACCACTCAGTTCATGCCATGAAAAGTTTTCGGATGTCTTGGATACGAAATGTTTGACAGTAAAACTTGCACCAGTAATTGCTGAATTTAGAACAGAAACATTAGCATCAGAAAACTGCCCACAGATCGCTCAATGAAGTCAACAACGATGCAGAACTACTGAAACGAGTCATAACTAGTATTGATTCCCGGATATGACGTAAAAACTAAGGATCAGTCGTACAACTGGAAGCATTGTGGATCGCCACCACCGAAAAATTCTGTACAAGCGCGGTCATACAAGGAGCATCCAGTAACTAAGTTTCTCTGTGTTGTTTCCTTTGAAGTAGGCGTTTTTATCTGGGAAAAATGCACATGTCTAACAGGTCTATGACGTGACAATCAAACGTCGGCCGAACAGGTTCAGCCTGGTGCTAGTAGCTCGACAGTAGTGCCCCGAAATGGCTGGCCTCTCCTATTCGTTCTCCCGCCGCCTGCGAGTGGGTTCCATAGTGCACAAGTCGTAGCGCCCATCGAAATTCATCGTTAGCCCTGTCTGGTTACGGGCAGAACATCATGGACAAATTGGTGCGTCGCTGATGTAGGGCTTTTTTTCCGAAGGACGTCAAAGCGTCAATGATGAAGAGCGCAGAGGGAGACCATCTCTCATCAATGATCACCTGAATCAGCTGGTGCAGTATCAGCCTGGAGAACTGTCCCTTCACGATTACGGAGTTCAGCAGCTACTTTTCGCAGATATCGAGATCCTTATTGCCTGAAATTGTCACTAAGCACCTGCTATTGAAGAAATTTTATGCGAGGTGCGTGCCGAAATACCTGACACACGTGGACAAAACAAAATGCTTTGGAGCAGCACTGAGATTTCTTCAGCAGCTTCATGATGATCTTGATCCCAGCTACTTCCTATTTTCTTGCACCGAAAAAAGTTCCTGTCCTCCAGCCTGCGGAGCATTTTGACAAAGACGAAGTGCTGAAGACGACTGTCACACGTTGGTAGCATTCGTAGGCGGTAGACTAATACAAACAAGGAACACGAAAGTTGAGCCCACGATATGACAAGTTGCTCAATTCTTTTCGTGGCTATGTCGAAAAATAGCTCAAACATTGCTGTATCGGTTGCCAACAAACTTTTAACATTAATATGTTGTCTTTGTTTTTAAAAATATAGGAACTTCCTTTCCGGCTCCGCCTCGTATGTGAAAGTGATTAAGGTCTTCGTACCACCAGACTGTATTTTAAAATTGTACTTTTAGGCAGTAACGTATCCCGTTCTGGGAATGTACCCATAGATAGAGAAAGGTGCCGATGCACTGCAGGGAAATACCCAGTAACATGAGCAACGGGAAAAGCTTTCTAATGACAGTAACGTAAAGATCCTCCTGATTTGCTGAAAGAAAGTCACTAATACGATACAGTTCCTGATGATGCAAGTGGAGCTCTGAGTCTTTCTTTCAGGATCGAGAAAGACTGCTGTCACGCTCGGTGTAGGTCTTATTGACGATGTCCAAGGTTCTAAATTCGCAACTGCGCTCGGAGAAATATACTCGCGGCACTTATGAAGCCGAACGTTGATGTCCAAGCTGAGATTATCAGTATCTGTCGAGCGGCTGGGCGGCGTCCCACAAAGACTAACTGGCGGAAGAATATCGGTGAGATGTCTGGCTGCCAGTGGCTCGCGGACGAAAGCTAGTACCTGCCGTGTCTGGCGAAAGTGGCGCCCTCAGTACTACAGCGGTTGTCACAGGCGGTGAGGAGATGCGACGGCTTGCAGGCTACTGACAGGTCCGCAACCCGCAGCACGCTGCTGTGTGGCGTGTGGCTGGAACGTAAGATATCAGCGGTATGCCACAAGCACAATTCTCAGCAGCACTAAATGTACACTGGATCCCAACGGCCTCGTATCACTAGCAGTCGAGATGACAGGCATCTTATCCGCATGGCTGTAACGGGTCGTGCAGCCACGTCTCTATCCCTGAGTCAACAGATGGGGACGTTTGCAAGACAAACATCTGCACGAACAGTTCGTCGACGTTTGCAGCAGCATGGACTATCAGCTCGGAGACCATGGCTGCGGTTACCCTTGACGCTGCATCACCGACAGGAGTGTATGCGATGGTGTACTCGGCGACGAACCTGGCTGCACGAATGCCAAAACGTCATTTTTTCGGATGCATCCACGTTCTGTTTACAGTATCATGATGGTCGCATCCGTGTTTGGCGACATCGCGTTGAACGCACATTGGAAGCGTGTATTCGTCATCGCCGTACTTTCATATCACCCAGCGTGATAGTATGGGGTGCCACTGGTTACACATCTCGGTCACCTCTTTCTCGCGCTGACGGGACTTTGAACAGTGGATGTTAGATTCCAGATGTGTTACGATCCGTGGCTCTATCATTCATTCGATCGCTGCGAAACCCTACATTTCAGCAGGATAATGCACGACCGGATGTTGCAGGTCCTGTACGGGCCTTTCTGAATACAGTAAATGTTCGACTGCTGCCTTGGCCAGCACATTCTCCAGGTCTCTCACGAACTGAAAACGTCTGGTGAATGGTGGCCGAGCAAGTGGCTCGTCACAATACGCCAGTCACTATTCTTGATGAACTGTGGTATCGTGTTGAAGCTGCATGGGCAGCTGTACCTGTACACGCCATCCAAGCTTTGTTTGACTCAATGCCCAGGCGTATCAAGGCCATTATTACGGCCAGAGGTGGTTGTTCTGGGTACTGATTGCTCAGGATCTATCCACCCAAATTGCGTGAAAATGTAATGACATGTCAGTTCTAGTATAATACATATTTTTCCAGTGAATACCCGTTTATCATCTGCATTTCTTCTTAGTGTAGCAATTTTCATGGGCAGCAGTGTACTTGTTTCTGCAGTCCACTCTTGACGGTAGAACAGCGAATGACCTAACAACACTCGTTAGCAAAGCAGTCATCAGCGGAATAGGTCATTCCCGCACTGCTACGCGTCAGCTGGATTTTTCATAACCCGCCTCGCTCCACACACGCATGAATCTACAATTCAGCGTCAGCTTCAAACAGAATTTCTAATTTCCGCGCTGGACGTATGTGAGTACTTCCGGACGTTTCAGACAGACGCCGATGAGCAGCTCCGACCCGAATTACAAATTGCGTGCGTCAGCCGCTCAGACGCGGCAGGGAGGAAGTTTCGCGGTGGGCGTACATCCTGGGAGGGGGCACCGTTCCTCAATTAGGCACGAACGCCTCTCGTCAGCCACCGACCGTGGACTGGCTGCGTCTGCGCATGCGCCGTCTGCTGCTGTGGTCGTCACTTGTCTTCCGCAGCAACAGCAACGCCACTGCGGCAGTTTTAAACCATTTTTCACATTGTTAATGAGTCTGTGTGTTGTGAAGACGTCGTACAACTGTCTCGTAAATCGATACTGAGAATGCAGCGCACCATTTGTTGAATCTATGATATATTTACTGCGACAATATCCCTCTGTCAAGTCATATAAGGCAAAGAAATACAGATCAATACATCGCATTACTATAGGACTTCCAACAGCACCATCAATCGATTTGTGGATGGTGGCCGTATGATGTTATAATAGATGTGGGAGCAATATGGATGTTATGGGTGGAGAACATAATACATGAAAAAGTCTAGAGAAGAGCTTAGTACAGACATGAATTTAAAATGGCTGCTGATCATGAAGATGATGATGAATGGGTCACGATTATAGTGGTACACACGAAATTGATATGTAAAATGTGAGGGTTGCGTTCTGGCTCTAGACAGGTCAATCAAGACTGACGACGCCAAGGCCACTGTCGTCATCGAATGCGGCGCAGAGGGGCGTGTGGCGAGCACACCGCTCTCCCGGTCGTTGTCGGGCTTCATGACCTGGGTGTCGCTCCCAATCGGTCAAGTAGGAAGTGCAGGGAAGTTGAGGTGAAATGGCTGCGCGGAAAATCTGAAGAAATCGAAGAGGAAATGGTTGTCGGAAGGACTGACTGAGCATACAGAAATATCGAACCAGGATTCGGTGAAATTAAAACCAAACGAGGTAACATTCAGAGTGAAATGGGAATTCCACTGTCAAACGCAGAATAGGGAGCAGACAGTTGGGAAGAGTACACTGAACGGCACAATAAAGGGGAGGATTTGTGTGATGTTGTGATAGGGGAGAAGTAGGGGATCCACTATTAGAATCAGATTTTAAAAAAAGTTTCGGAAGACTTAAGACGAAATAAGGCAGAGGGGATAGATGACATTCCATGGAAATTTCTAAAATCCTTGGGGGAACTGACAACAAACCGACTACTCACGTTGGTGTGTAGAATGTATGAGACTGGCGATATACCACCTGACTTTCGGAGAAACATAATCCAAGCAATTCGGAAGATTGCAAGAACCGACAAGTGCGAGAATTATCGTACAATCAGCCTAACATCTCACGCATCCAAGTTGCTGACAAGAACATCATAGAGCACAACTGAAAAGAAAATTGAGGGTCCGTTAGATGACGACCACTTTGGCTTCAGGAAGCGTGAAGGCACCAGACAGGCAATTCTGACGTTTCGGCTCAAAATGGAAGCAAGATCGGAGGAAAATAAAGACAAGTTCCTAGGATTTATCGTTTTCGAGAAAGTCTTTGACATGCAAAATGGTATACCATGCTCGAAATGGTATGAAAAATACGGGTAAGATATAGGGAAAGACAGGTTATATACAATATGTACAAGAAAAAGAGGGAACAGAAAACTGGAAGACAAAGAACGACGTTCTGGGATTAAAAAGGGAGTAGACAGGGATGCAGTCTTTTTCCCCCACTGTTAAGTCTGTGTATCAAGGAAGTAAAGACGGAAATAAGGAAAAGTTCAAGAGGGGCATTAAGATTCAAGGTGGAAGGATATCAATGATAAGATTCGCTCATGACATTGCTATCCTCAGTGAATGTGAGGAAGAATTACATGAACTGCTGAACGGAATGAACAGTTTAATGAGTACAGAATATGGATTGAGAGTAAATTGAGGAAAGACGAAAGTAATGAGAAGTAGTAGAAATCAGAACAGCATCGCCGCCAAAGCAGCAAAAAACCCATGACAATCGGAGCAAGAAGGTCATAAAAAGAAGACTGGTACTGGCAAAAAGGACATTTCTGGCCAAGAGTAGTATCACTCAGAGGCCTTAGTTCGAGGTAGAAATTTCTGAGAATGTACGCTTGGTAAAACAAGGACTGTAGGAAATAGAAGAGAATCGAAGCATTTGAGATGTGGTGCTAAAGGAGAATGTTGAAAATTAAGTTGACTGATAAGGTAAGGAATAAGGAGGCTCTCCACTTCACAGAATCGGCGAGGAAAGGAGTATGTGGAAAACACTGACAAGAAGAAGGGACAGGATACATCTGTTGAGACATTAGGAAATAACTTCCATGCTACTAGAGGGAACTGCAGAGGAAGATAAAGATTGGAATATATCCACCAAATAATTGACAACGTAGGTTGCAAGTGCTGATCCGAGATGAAAAGTTTGGCACAGGAAGTAAATTCTTTGCGGGCCGCATCAAACCAGTCGAAAGACTGATGACCTCGCCCCCCCCCCCAAGAAAAAGGGGGTCCTCAGTTAGTCAAACGAAGTTGAGTGTATTTCGTACCACTCCTCCCGCCACCGAAATTGAATTGGCAGTACTTGGAATCAAAGCTGGATTCGGCACAGTAGTCATACGTGCTGAGCATTCAGCTACCAAGGCGGACTAAATTAATATGTAGCTAAGGCCACAAATTGCTGTACGTTTTTCTTAGATAAATCGAAAACCACTACCTCCAGCGAAAACATATCCCAATACAAAACTTAACTACATTTTATTTTCTACAAGAAGATCCCATTTACTTTTTATTTAGAACTAATAGTTCGCGCGTAGCGAGCGAGGGAAGATGAAAGTTCCTGCGTACTTAATGAAAGCCAGCTACAGCAATGAGGGCTGCATACAACATCAGTAAGGGCAGCTTAATCACACTGCATGCTGCGAAAATGTAAATATCGTACACTCTGTGATGTTGAAATATTGCTGTTATTAAAGCTGCCTCTGACAACCTATGTCAGAGTCTAAAGAAATACTGCAACAAGATCTACTGATGCTAGATAATGTGTCATTATAAAAATATAGCACTTACGGTGTATCATATTCCACGCAAGCGGCACCAGTCACTCAACATCACGTCAAAGCCATGGAGGTCAGAGAGTTACATTAGAAACAAACACTTGAACTTCCACTCGTCATTTCACTTTGTACCCACCGTGATAAAGCTCGAAAACTCAGTTTTTGGAGTGGCACGTCCCCCAACTAACTACACACGAAACTGCCTCCGAGTAACGCCAACAGTTTGGTATACGATCGACACTGGCAATACGTTACCGAGTCCTGCAGTTACCATCTTCGACCCTACTGTTTGCACGACCGCCTAGCTAATGTCACGAGTTCAAAGCTGTTTTGTACATTTACCTTGGGCAGAAAAAGTACAGGCATCAGCACTGTAACTGCAGCAAGATGAGTTTCTTTCTCGCCTACGGGGTTTTGTCAGTAGTTCAGTCACCTCTACAGCTGATAACCATTGCCCAATTGCTTCTACCGCCTGACAGTAACTAATGTTTCCAGCACTGGTGAAATCTCAGCCACTGCTGCACTAATGAATTGCGCATCAACAAAGGGAAGAGCTCGAATTACTGAAGATTATAGAGGTCTTGAGCTGACAAATTGGATTTCAGAGGAACAGATGGTACACTGTATCAAATGAATTACGATCCAAGTTCAATAGAAACCTCAGACATGGCCGAAGAAAGATGATTCGGCACAAGTTGGACAGAAAAAGACTGCAGCGAACTTCTGCTGCACACGTTGCTTGAAATGGGATGTCGCTGTAACGAAATGCTTTGGTATGAAGACAGGGAGCAGATTATTAACGTTGTTTCGGAGCATTTTATCGTTATCATTATTTGTTTTCATTTATATCTCTATTTGTTTTAATCCATTAGAGTGTCATTTACTTAGTAGATACAAGGCTGGCGAATATATCTGAATGGGTACATAACAGCATTTGTCTTTACATCTTGTGGCAATATCATAACGTTTTACAGCGTGTACAGTTACTGATAGCGAAATACGCTAATACTTCGTTTTCTCTTTTCTCGGTACTGTGATCCATATTCATTACGACAAAAACACCTTTCTGCGCTACCAACCTTTTATGCGACGTGAGAGACGCCTAACGGCCTCCAATTTTCCACAAGAGAGAACTACTTTATAATAAATACTTGTGTCAGATAAAGTGCCGAATACGATAAGCAGATAAATTATGTAACACGTCCTGTTTCGTAAGACGAAAAAAAATACCGTAATTAACAATAATAATTATTTTACATGGAGAGGAGGCACCTTAATTTAACTTCACTTCTTTCTAAAACCTGCACTACTGGCCATTAAAATTGCTACACCAAGAAGAAATGCAGACAATAAAAGGGTATTCATCGGACAAATATACTATACTAGAACTGACATGCGATTACATTTTCACGCAATTTGGGTGCGTAGATCCTGAGAAATCAGTACCCAGAACAACCATCTCTGGCCGTAATAACGGCCTTGATATGCCTGGGCAATGAGTCAAACAGAGCTTGGATGGCGTGTACAGGTACCGCTGCCCATGCAGCTTCAACAAGATACCACAGATCATCAAGAGTAGTGACTGGCGTATTGTGACGAGCCAGTTGCTCGGCCACCATTGACCAGACGTTTTTAAGTGGTGAGAGATCTGGAGAATGTACTGGCCAGGGCACAGTGTGCGATTTGTCCTTTTATCAGTGAGGGGGGTGGGGGGATGTCTTAGGGGGTCAGTATAATTATATATGTTACTAGCTTGGACCGTGGCGTTACCCATGGTTAAATATTGTTTATAAATAGATGTTAATGCTGAAACACAATATTCACGTGTATGCACTATCAGAAAAGCCATCCCTTGTTATATCTTTAAAAGTACATATATGTAAAGCTTATTTACAAAATCATCTACATACAGGTATACGAGGGGAATTCAAAAAGTAAAGGCAATTTGTGAAAAGCTGTACTTATTCTGATGATAGAAAACTGAAACATGCGTTATTTTTGTACGTAAACTCCCTGGACTTCAATGCAGTTTTCCCGACGTTTTACGAGTTTTTTTTATTATTTCATCAGAAAATACGTTTTTCGGTTGCATCTGTAACCAATTTTGCACTGCAGCAATGACGTCTTCATCACTTCCAGATCTTCTTCCCTGTAGTGCTTCCGTTAAGGGTCCAAACATGTGAAAATCGCTTGGAGCCAGGTCTGAACTGTATGGTGGATGTTCCAGCACCTCGAATCTCAACTCCTTTATTGCGTCGGCTGTCCGTTTGGCACAATGTGGGAGAGCGTTATCTTGCTGCAGGATGACAGCTCTTCACAGTTTTCCACAACGTTTGGATCTGATTGCAGGTTTTAGTTCCGTACGCAACACACCACATCCACCATACAATACAAACCTGGCTCTAAAGTCTCGTTTATGCTGGGGCGACGTCTTGCAACATTGTGGCATGCTACGGAACTGTGGCGTGCGTCGTCTTGTAGGATGCTACAACAGGCAACATCTTGCGGTGTATGTTGCATGCGGCAGGTTAATTTATACCAAAGCAACAGAATTTGTGCCACACGTGGGTCGGTCTTGCAGTATAATGGATGATAAAGTGATCGCAGCAGCGGCCTACTTGGTACTTGCACATGCTGATAACAACGGAACTGAAAACCAAAGGAAAAGAAAACGATGGTGGAAGAGAAGAGTATTTAAAGAAGGTCCACGAAATAGTATCCCAGGAACTAGAAGCAGACGATGGTGCGTTATTTAGTAATTTTACGAGAATGTCGACTGAAGACTTTAATTACTTACTGCAGTTAACTACACCTCATATTGTAGAGAAAGATAACAACTGCCAAGACAGTATTTCACCAAGAATTCAATGGGCCATCACATTACGACTTTTAGCCACTGGCGATTCATACAAGTCACTAATGTACTTATCTAAAGTATCATTTCTGCTATTTCCCTCATAATGCCAGATGTATGTAAAGCTGTTTCATTGGTGTTGAAGAATTACATAAAGGTAACCACGCAACATTCAATACTGCTTTCATTTAAGTAATGTTTTATTGGAATTTTTAAGCAAATTAAAATGGATATTAAAGAACTGTTAAAAATACTTATTTCTAAAATCGAATTAATTCGAGCTCTTCTGTTTCTGTCTGAACAAATTCGTCACAATTATTATTGTCCACTTATACAGTTTCACAGCTAGGTTTTGCAACCAATGTTTCGATGCTCGGAGTTTGCTTTTCATGCTCCCCCAAGGCCACTTTAAAAAGAACATTTGAAAATATGTACTTGACATATGTGAGAGGTACATGTTCTTCAAGAGCTACATCGCCGTCATCTTCTGATACTGTGTCCTCTGTGTCATTAGTCTGAAAAAATAGGGAAAGAAATGAGTATGTTTTACTTTTCACATTCCAAAGGATACTGAAGAATGGCAGAAGACAGCAAGAAATTTCGAAGTGAAGTGGAATTTCCCTCACTGCATAGGAGCCATATATGGCAAACATTTGCAGATTATGTGTCCTCTGAACACTGGAAGTGAATTCATCAACTACAAAAAAAAAAAAAACATTCAGCATTGTCCTTATGGCAACTGTAGACGCAACTTACTGCTTTCAATATGTAAATGTTGCATGTTACAGGGACAGAAAGAGAGGGGAGGAGGAGATTGACTTAGAGGGGGAGAGAAATTGACCTTAGTGAAGGGGAGAGTGACGGAGAGGGTAGGATGCGATAGAGGAGAGATGGACAGAGAGAAGGGCAGGAGAAGAAGGAGATGGACATAACGGGAAGATAGAGAGACATCTGGGCAATGCAGAGTTTATTTACCTCATTTATAAAATTAATAAATCTTCATATGTTGTTAATTAACAACTTTGTAAATGATTCACGTAATATACGATACTCAAACTATACTAAAATATGAGATGAATAAAATGTAAAATTAAAATTTTTGTGTTGTTTTGTGCTTAATTTTCGCACTCTGAAATTATAAGTGAATGTCAGTTTGTTAAATCATCGTATTATGACAAAGCCACAGCAAAGTGTGGCCGGTTAAGCTAGTACTACAGTATATAATAGTGCTTTGAAGTAACTTAAAATCCACCTTATTACACAAGCAAGAAATTGACATGTCACCATAAAACACACGTTCACAATCATCTAAAGGCCATGTGTCTGAATTTAATACAGCTACATCCGAAAAGAAATCCAGGTCCTCAAAGCGGTTTTTTATATTGTCTACCAAAGACTGAAAAAATTTCTTCTGAAATGTCTGAAATCTGTTATATTCATCACAAGAGGGTTCTTTAATTAATACACCTTTGAATGTGCGCTTTTCTTCCAACTCTTGTACTACCATCCTAATTCGTGGCAAGTCATTTGTTTTCACTGTTTCAAGAGTTTTTATAGCCACGTCAATTTCCTGATTTGCTTTAAGGACTGAAGAATTTCTGTTCTGCATAAAGAATGATAATACTTGCAGAACTTCTACGGCCTCATAAAGCATACCTAATTCCATTACAAGCAACCACTTTGTGAGATGTTTTAGTAAACCTTCAAATTTAGATCTGAATTGATCAGGAACCATCATGTCTCAGTTTTTTAAAACGATGGACAAGAGAACTGTGACTTTCAAGAAGAGCTCGAACAGGATTAAATGAGGAAGCAACCCAACGTACGCGAAAAATACGGCCTAGTTTTAGTAGCTGCGAGGATAATTCTTGTGAAACACTTTGTAGTAGTCTCTGATAAGGAATCTAGAGAAACCTGTATATGGTATACATCTGGTACATCATTCATAAGATCGTGGACACCTAATTCCATTCTGCGGTTCATACAATGAACGACAGTTAATTCATATGTAAATGACTACGCAGTAGAGCAGCTACGCCTTTGTAAGGTGCAAGCATTGTTGAGGCAACATCTTTTGCGATACCTACAAGGTGGTTTTCTTAGTACATCTTTTGTAATGCCATACTTTTCAAGAGCTGTTAACAGTATACTGAAAATGTATTCTCCTGTCCCACTTTCTAATTCAACAATGTCAAAAAAATAATTGCAAGCAACTCCCTCAAAGGCCAAACGTAAATATATTACTAAACAAGTTTTATTGGAAACCGTTGTACTTTCATCCATCATGATACTAAAGTTTGTACCCAATTCTACAAGGAAGTGAGCAAGATTCTTTTTCATTTCTTCTCCTACAAACATAATGATATTTCGGCATGCATGGTCAGAATGAAGCATATTACCGACTGATAAACCATTAAGCTTTTGTAGTTCGATTACTGCAGGATACAATTTGAATGATAATTTCTGTTTAGCTATTACATATGCAGATCTGAACAACGAAGCAGATGCGATTACTTTTTCTTGATGCTGCTTTCCCTACAACTTTTCACTTTCACTCACGAATTTTTCTAAACTATTCTTTTCTTTTATACTCATGATTTCTACGCACTTCATGTGTGATTTGCACTTTGCATGATCCCCGATTTTATCATTTAGTTTTTTGGCGTTATTAGCAGAAACACCAGCTAAAAACGCGTTATCGATACGCTTACGTTCACTGCTTTCCACCTTAAGTTCACGAACTTGTGAACACACTGTGCATATTACTAAGTTTTTGTCATTTACGGACAGCCACGGCTTAGTCTTTGGCCAGTTTTGAAAACATGATAAGGCAACACAATTTCCTACTATAATCTCAAGAGTACTGTTACTCCTATTCCTACCTTGAGATGCGTCACAGTTTTCAGTCACCGGAGATTCAGTCTCTTCTCCTGTATTAGCACAAACATTACCGTTTCTTTTTTAGATTCACTGTCTATTTTAACTCTTTCAGCACCACTGTTAGTATCCTGACTGTCAGAGTTTGTACACATATCAGGTAATGCACTGCTCTTAAGGAAATCAAATTTTGCTTCGTTTGAATGACATCCTGAAATTCCGTAGTTCTTACAGGCCCAGACGCACTCAACTCACTAATGAAGCTACTGAAGCGTGAACGTGTGAAGATCGCCCTGTGTTTGGCGAACGCGAGGCAACGAACGAACGGCACCAATTAATTTGGAGTACGCGATGCTGGGGAGCCTGTGTTAAGTTCCACCCACGAGGTTCGCGGCTAGCGGAGTCAGACTGTCCGACCCCGTCTGGTAGGTACCGTTGCTCACTTCGCACTACTTTGTGCTTTCGTCCCAGGCGCGTTAGTCCGCGCCATACCGTTGCCAAAAGGTGGCCTAACGGTAAATGTTCGCACAGGTACCAGGCCGGTCACCAACCTGTGTCAGGGCCCGGGGTGGGAATTTCAGCCCCCAGCTCACCTAACTCTGCGGTACGACTGCTGCGGTATGACTGCCACACTACTTCCCTAGCAAGATCGCAAGTAAACGAGTGACGCACCTTAGACGAAAGCAACAATGACAACATGAGAATGATGATTTAGTTCTAAATGTTTTGAAATGCTTATGTTGTGGATTGGCAATACAGCCAACCCACTATGACAGGAAGCCGAAAGGCATGCGTTGTAGCTCACGCAGGCTGGCATGAGGTCTGGAAGAGTTAAAGGAATTGAGACTAGCAAAAAGAACGTAGCTGCTGGAATACTTAACTTTAATCCATAATTGGTGAACATCGCTCTTGACGGTACATGTTTTACAGCATCAATAGTAACTGGTAATGGCGCCTTGCTAGGTCGTAGAAAATGACGTAGCTGAAGGCTATGCTAACTATCGTCTCGGCAAATGAGAGCGCAATTTGTCAGTGAACCATCGCTAGCAAAGTCGGCTGTACAACTGGGGCGAGTGCTAGGAAGTCTCTCTAGACCTGCCGTGTGGCGGCGCTCGGTCTGCAATCACTGATAGTGGCGACACGCAGATCCGACGTATACTAACGGACCGCGGCCGATTTAAAGGCTACCACCTAGCAAGTGTGGTGTCTGGCGGTGACACCACATTCCTCCCCCGCAAATCGGCGGACGGTTGTGGCATAAGGCTTCCCCCCGCCGTGGGGAGGACCCCATGTTGACGTATGCGATAAGGTGGGGAGCCTAACAACAGGCAAGGCTGTGCCACCCGCACCCTGCCTTGCGGACCGAGGGGAGCTAGGAAACACATGAAAACCTGCTTCAGGGTGCACGCCAACATGCGGTGTATGCGCCTGTAGAGAGACAGGAGGGGCCGAAGGGTCGACCTCCATCGGGCTGGGGCACCCGACGGGCGAAGACGACATATGGTCTGGAACGGGCAAAAGTTCCATGGCGGAGGACAACTGGTCACGGGAAGCGATCGGCGGCGCGTGACCCAGGGAGGCGCCCGGCGGTTGCAGCGACGCGTCCACTGCGGGAGTCGCCGGCGGGAGAACAGGCGGCGGCGGCGGCGGCGCGTCGCCATGGGGCAAAATGGAGGGCAGCGTCGGGAACACCTGGGGCTGAGGCGAGCCAGTAGATGGGTCCCCAGGGCGCTGACCGGACGGCACCGTCGCTGAAAGCAGACTGGGAGCGGCAGATCCCGTGCGACGACAGAGGCGCAGCTGATTGAGATGCCGACGCACCTCACCAGAGGCCCCCAAAACCAGATACATAGCGCCGCCGAGGCAGCGAAGAATGGGACCTTCGAGCCAACGCCGTGAACCTCGATAGTTGCGGTAGTAGACAACGTCGCCTGGGGCAAAAGCAGGTGTCTGCCGCTGCACAGGAACCTGATGCGGCGGATGTAGCAAAGACATCAAGGTTCGATAAGGGCGACCGTGGAGCAACTCAGCCGGCGAGCGACCATCGCGGGGCTGAGAGCGATACGAGGACAAAAGGAGCAATAACGCGTCCTCCCGAGAATGCGACTGTTTCAACTTCAACATCTGTGACTTGAAAGTTCTGACCAATCGTTCAGCGGCACCGTTTGACTGTGGCGAAAACCGAGCGGACGTCAGATGTTGAATACCATTGGCCTTGCAGAATGACTGAAATTCTGCGGACACGAATTGTGGGCCATTGTCGGAAACAGTAGTCTGTGGAAGACCTTCAATGCAAAAGATAGCGGATAACGCTTGGATGGTGGCAGATGACGTCGTGGAAGACATCCGGACAACAAAAGGAAAATTACTGAATGAATCTACCACAACCAACCATCGAGCATTCCAGAATGGACCAGCAAAATCTATGTGTAAGCGTTGCCAAGGGGAAGTGGCTTTTGGCCATGCAAAGAATTTCCACGGTGGTGCTGATTGCTGTTCGGCACACACCATGCAAGAAGACCACATATTCGTAATCGCGGCATCGATTCCGAACCAAGTACAGTGCTGACGAGCAAGTTGTTTCGTTCTCACTATACCCCAAATGTCCTTTGTGGAGAAGCTGTAAGACAGAGGACTGTAACGAACGTGGGACCACGACCCTGGACTGATCATTATCAGAACGCAACAGCAAAACACCACGTCGTACAAAAAGTCTCTCTTTGTGAGCAAAAAATTGTCGAACCAACAGATCCCCGATCCGTGACTTTGACAAGGGCCATTGCGTAGCAACAAAACGCAGAACGGGAGCAAGGACAGGGTCGGCAGCTGTGGCTGTAGCTACACGACGAAAATCAATCGGAAATGATTCGACCACGTCATCGGTTTCCGAATCAATGAACATGCAAGCAAGTTCGGAGGAATCGAATGCTCTATCCTCAGCAACAGGCAAACGGGACAACGCATCGGCGTTTCCGTGCTTAGCAGTGGACCGATACACGATATCGTAGCTGTACTGCGAGAGGAAAATAGACCAGCGAATGAATTTCTGCGCTGTACGTAGAGGTACAGGCTTGTTCGGATGAAAAAGCGATGTCAAAGGTTTGTGGTCTGTGATGATGGTAAAGTGACGACCATACAAGAAATCATGAAACTTTGTAACACCAGATACGAGAGCCAATGCTTCTTTCAAGATCTGTGAATAATTTCGTAGCGCAGACGAGAGCAATTTGGACGCAAAGGCAATAGGGCGATCGTGCGATCCATCTTTGTGCGCAAGCACAGTACCGATCCCGAAATCCGATGCATCCACCATCAACAAAAGGGGCTTCCGGGGATCTAATGGCGTAAGGCAAGTATTGGAAAGCAACGCCGATTTCAACTGGCGAAAGGCGCGTTCGCATTCCGTCGTCCACACGAACGGAACACCCTTACGGCGTAAGCGATGAAGCGGAGCTGAAATGGAAGAGGCGTGGCGCACATATTTATTGTAATAGTTAATTTTGCCCAGCACACTTTGTAGCTGCTTCAAATTCTGCGGCGAAGGCAAGTCTTGTATGGCACTGTGGTGCTCTGGACTGGGATGTATGCCTTGGGCATTAAGTACATGTCCCAGATATGGCAAATCACGAGCAAGAAACACACATTTGTCCTTCCGCAAGCGAAGACCATTTTGTCGCAAGACCTGAAATAATGTTCTGAGATTGGCTAAATGTTCTTCTTCCGTCTTTCTGGAGATCACAATATCGTCCAGATAGTTTGCTGCAGTAGGGAACGACGCACAAACAGTTTGTAGATATTGCTGAAACAATGCAAGGGGCGGATGCACACACGAGTGGCAGTCTTTTGAATCGGTACAAACCAAGATGCGTGTTAACCACCAAAACGCGCTGGGATTCTTCGTCCACCGGTATTTGCAAGTATGCATCTGCTAGGTCCATCTTCGAAACATATTTACCCGGGCACAGTTTATCAAAAAGATCTTCCGGGCGGGGCAAAGGAAAAGTTGCAGGCACTAGTTGTGGATTCACTCTTGCCTTGAAGTCCACACAAAGTCTCAATTTTCCGGAAGGTTTTGGCAAAATTACTAAGGGTGATGCCCAGAGAAACCTGCACACGTTCAATTACACCTTGTGATTCCAAATCGTGTAATGTTTTTGCGACCTCATCACGCAATGCGTGGGGAACATTACGCGCTCTGAAAAATTTCGGTTGCGCGTTTACTTTCAGTTCCAAATGTGCTTTATAGTCCTTAGCGCAACCGAGGCCCGGTGCAAAAATGTCTGCAAATTCTTCACATAGACGAGAAACACTGGCTGAAGGCACAGTCTGGTTCACTGATAGGACCTGATTTACTATAGACGAGTTAAACAACTGAAATAAATCGAAACCAAACAAGTTCACTGCAGAAGAAGAACGAAGGACGTAAAATGACACAAGTTTCGTTTGTCCTTTGTATGTTGCCAGAAGGCTGCACTGTCCTAACACAGGGATCGCTTGTCCTGAATAACTACTTAGCTTAACATTTGCGGCACGCAACGGAGGTTTGCCCAGCTGTTTGTACGTGTCGTGATTGATCAGTGAAACTGCAGCTCCGGTGTCGAGCTGGAATGGTATCACTTTGCCGTTAATGTCCAAGTCTACAAAATGTTTAATGTCCTGGTGATGACAAGAGCGACTGTCTCGTGCAACGTGAACTGACACTGGTACAGAATCACTTGCGACTTGACGGGATTTCCGGCGATGTCGACGCACACTGTTTGTGGGACGAACACAGTCACTGTGAGAGAGACTGGCACTGGGCGGAGTGGCATGAACTATATGAATTTCCATGGGTGAAGTTTCACGAGCCGGAGTATTCTTGGTTCGATTTCGACGCGAAGCAAAGGGCCTGGAATGGTTTTGAGCTTCCGATTTGAGATTTTTCTGGCAAACACTTTGAACATGTCCTTTTTTGCTACAGAAAAAGCAAATAGCCTGGCATGACGGGCAATTCTCACGCGAATGTCTAGTAGCACACCGTGGGCATGATTTCGCGGCATTTGCTTGCTGGCGCGATACATGTGGCTGAGAGCCAGGCGGCTTTGGCACGGCCAGGCACGAGGACTGTTTACTGTTCCATGCTGCTCGCCCAGTGGGCCGGTTAACCTGACACACGGATGGCGAAGTTTCAAATGATTCCTCAGCAAAGTCAAGTGTGTCCTGACGATCCAATATGTCCATCACTTGTTGAAGGGAGGGATTGACTAGTTTCAAAATCTGTTCCCTTATACGAACATCAGAAACGTTCTGTGCAATTGAATCACGCACCATATTATCTGAATAAGGGAGTCCACACTGACACTCAAAAGCACAATCCCTAGTAAGGCCTTGCAAGGTTGCAACGACTCCCTATTAGTCTGACCGGCCGTACGTTTTGTACGAAAGAACGTATACCGTTTGGCAACTGCATTGACTGATTCTTTGAAATATGCATATAACGCAGACAAAATTTCGTCGTAGGACAGAGCTGCTACGTCGCGTCGGGGATATAATTTGACTATCACACGGTACGTTTGGACACCGACGGATGCTAACAAAAATGGCTGCCGCTCGTTACCTTGAATTCTGTAGGCGGCGAGATGGAATCCAAATTGGCGTGACCACTCCGTCCAGCTTTCCAGTGCAGCATCAAAAGGACGAAAAGGTGGTGCAACTGCGTGTTGTGGCTGTGTGAGCGGTGGAGCGGCGGCTGCCGCATCGTTTTGCATTGCACGTTGACCCTGGACGAGCTGTCCAAGGGCATCCAGTAAGGCCTGCGTCTGCTGGTTCTGTAAGCGATAAAATTCGGACAGTACATCTGGAGATTGTGGCGAAGCCATTACACAAGTAAATCAGGGCAATATCGATACGAACGCGGATTAGCCTCGTCGCCAACTGTTGTGGATTGGCAAGACAGCCAACCCACTATGACAGGAAGCCGAAAGGCACGCGTTGTAGCTCACGCAGGCTGACGTGAGGTCTGGAAGAGTTAAAGGAATTGAGACTAGCAAAAAGAACGTAGCTGCTGGAATACTTAACTTTAATCCATAATTGGTGAACATCGCTCTTGACGGTACATGTTTTACAGCATCAATAGTAACTGGTAATGGCGCCTTGCTAGGTCGTAGCAAATGACGTAGCTGAAGGCTATGCTAACTATCGTCTCAGCAAATGAGAGCATAATTTGTCAGTGAACCATCGCTAGCAAAGTCGGCTGTACAACTGGGGCGAGTGCTAGAAAGTCTCTCTAGACCTGCCGTGTGGCGGCGCTCGGTGTGCAAACACTGATAGTGGCGACACGCGGATCCGACGTATACTAACGGACCACGGCCGATTTAAAGGCTACCACCTAGCAAGTGTGGTTTCTGGGGGTGACACCACATCTTAACTACTACATAACACTTTTTCAAAATTAATAAGCAAACATACTAATAGTATTAATAGTAAGACTGTATTAAAAACTTTCGGATTTCGGCCCCACAAATTTAAATTACATGTAAAGTTTTACTCCAGTGGGTGGGAAATAAACATCGCAGGTTGGGATGCGTAAACTAAATCCACAGGAGGGGATGGTCTGATGCAGAGGGGGCGAGATCCCCCACCCCAAATCCCCCCCTGCAAATTGCACACAGCCAAGGCAGCAGTTGAACATTTTCTGTATCCAGAAAGGCCCATACAGGACCTGCAACATGCAGTCGTGCATTATCCTGCTGAAATGTACGGTTTCGAAGGGATCGAATGAAGGGTAGAGCCACGGGTCGTAACACATTGGCCAATAAAATTGCTACACCACGAAGATGACGAGCTACAGACGCGAAATTTAACCAACAGGAAGAAGATGCTGTGATATGAAAATGATTAGCTTTTCAGAGCATTCACACAAGGATCGCATCGGTGGAGACACCTACACCGTGCTGACATGAGTAATGTTTCCTACCGATTTCTCATACACAAACAGCAGTTGATCGGCGTTGCCTGGTGAAACGTTGTTGTGATGCATCGTGGAAGGAGGAGAAATGCGTACAATCACGTTACCGAGTTTGATAAAGGTCGGATTGTAGCCTATCGCGATTGCGGTTTATCGTATCGCGACATTGCTGCTCGCGTTGGTCGAGATCCAATGACTGTTAGCAGAATATGAAATCGGTGGGTTCAGGAGGGTAATACGGAACGCCGTGCTGGAACCCAGCGGCCTCGTAATATCAGCAGTCGAGATGACAGGCATCTTATGCACATGGCTGTAACGGATCGTGCAGCCACGTCTCGATCCCTGAGTCAACAGACGGGGACGTTTGCAAGACCACAGCCATCTGCACGAACAGTTCGACGACGTTTGCAGCTCGTAAATCATGGTTGCGGTTACCCTTGACGCTACATCACAGACAGGAGTGCCTGCGATGGTGTGCTCAACGACGAACCTGGTTCCACGACTAGCAGATCGTCATTTTTTCGGATGAATCTAGGTTCTGTTTATAGTCTCATGATGGTCGCATCCGTGTTGGCGACATCTCGGTTAACGCTCATTGGAAGCGTGTATTCGTCATCGCCATACTGGCATATCACCCGGCGTGATGGTATGGGGTGCCATTGGTTACACGTCTCGGTCACCTCTTGTTCGAATTGACGACACTCTGAACTGTGGACGTTACATTTCATATGTGTTAAGACCCGTGGCTCTATCCTTCATTCGATGCCGGCGCAACCCTACATTTCAGCAGGATAATGCACGACTACATGTTGTAGGTCCTGTACGGGCCTTTCTGGATACAGAAAATGTTCGACTGCTGCCCTGGCCAGCACATTCTCCAGATCTCTCACCAACTGAAAACGTCTGGCCAATGGGGGCCGAGCAACTGGCTCGTCACAATACGCCAGTCACTACTCTTGATGAACTGTGGCATTGTGTTGAAGCTGCACGGGCAGCTGTACCTGTACACGCCATCCAAGCTCTCTTTGACTCATTGCCCAGGCGTATCAAGGCCGTTATTACGGCCGGAGCTGGTTGTTCAGGGTACTGATTGCTCAGGATCTATCTATCTATATCCGAATCCCACTCCAGTTACTGCCGGGTCTGGGTGCTGATGAGTCCTCTCTATTTGGCACGGTCCTCCCACTACTTTTCTTCCTCCACTTGCTGCCAGGTTACACCTCTACATTCTACAGATATTCTCACTCCCATTTTCCACTGTGCTCTTGGGCGCCCTCTATAGTCTTTTCCCATCAATCTTTAGTTCTTCCATTATTTTGGGGAGTCCCTGCCCATGCATCCTCTTAACGTGCCCACACCATCTTAATCTCTTTCTTTCAGTTTCTTCTCTCATTCTTTCTTGCTTAAGGTCCTTTCTAATCTCTACATTCCTTACTCTGTCCGTTCTTGTTTTTCCCTTAACTGCTCTGAGAAATTTCATTTCCCCTGCTTGCAGTCTGCTCCAGTCCCTTTCTGTCATTGTCCATGTTTCTCCACCATAGGTGACAATAGGGATGTAATAATTCTTATACATAAGGAGATTGGCTCTTTCTGAAACTTCATTATTCTAAATCAGGTGTTTTGTTGTTCGATAGAAATTGCCTCCCTTCTGTAACCTTCTATTAATTTCGTTAGTTATTCTTCCATCCCTAGATATTTCACTCCCTAAATAAGTGAAACTTTCTACCACTTTGAGGGGTTCTCCATTCAAGATAATATTTCCGTTGATCCCTTTCTCTCTTCCAGATACCATTACTTCACTCTTATCTTTATTTATTTTTAATCCATACTTTTTCATTATTTCCTTCCACGCTCTGTACATCTACCTCTTTATCACCCCATATTACTATATCACCTGCAAAAAATCATCTTTTTGTCTTTTTCTTTTACTGTATCTTTAACTGCCCTATTCATTCCCTCCATCACAACATTAGAAAGTGCAGGAGATAGAATACTTCCTTGCTTAAGTCCTTGTCTTATTCAGAGTTCCCCAATGGTGTTCTAATTCTACAATTGTGTCCTCTGTACGTTGTCTTTATAACATTAATGTATCCATCTCCTATATCTATCTTCTTCATTTCTTCCCACAGTCTTTCCCTGTCAACTGAGTCATATGCCTTTTCTATGTCTACAAAAACCATTACCACCTTTTTGTTATACTCCCAACTTTTTTCCAACAGTTGACGGATAGAAAATATCAGGTCGATCGTGCTTCTTCCTTTCCTAAACCCATGCTGTTCTTCACTCAGCTCCTTTTCTATCTTTTCACTTATTCGACTTAGTAAAATTCTTTCAAAAATCTTGGCTGTATGATTCATAAGGGTTATTCCTCTGTAGTTTTTACAAAGTCTTTTATTGCCTTTCTTGAAGATGGGAACAATGTCTCCCGTTCTCCAGTCGTCATGCTTGATAGTACTCTATACAGCCACTGCATTCCCACTGGACCTGCTGCTCTTATCATGTCCACTGATTCTTCATCAGGTCCTGGGGCTTTCTCCCCATTCATCTTCTTCACAGCTTTTTCCATTTCTTCCCGTGTAATCTGTCCTAATTCTGCTTCCCAACTTCTCTCAATTTGTCTATTATTTGTTGTTTCCTCATGTACCTGCTCCTCAGCGTTTAACAGCTTCTTAAAATGTTTTTTCCAGATATCTTTTATATTCCCTGGATCTTCAATAATGGTACCGTCCTTTGTTTCCATCTTTACTGGTACTTTAGAAGCCTTCCTTTTATTTTTCATCATTTTATAGAACATTTTCTTATTGCTCTTCACATCTTCTTCAAGTTTTTTTTGTAAACTCTTCCCATGCCTTTTTCTTTGCTGTTTCCACTGTTCCTTTGCACTTCTTCTTTTCCTCTATATATCTTTTATGGTCTTCGTCATTTTTAGTTTTCCACCACTTTCTCCATGCTCCATTTTTTCTTCCAACTGCTCAGGATCTATGCAACCAAATTGCGTGAAAATGTAATCACATTTCAGTTCTAGTCTAATATATTTGTCCAATGAATACCCGTTTATCACCTGCATTTTTTCTTGGTATAGCAATTTTAGTCGCCAATAGTGTACCTGCCTGTGAGTGCTGTTCCGCCTCACGTGAAACTGCGTGCCGAAATCGAGCGAAAGAGGTCACACTCTCCTTAGGTTCGTTACCTCTTGCCTGCTACACACGGAGTAGTACATGGTAGGCGTGAGTCGTCTCATCGTGTTTATAGTCAATGGGTGCCAAAACAATGTTCCGCTTCTCTACTCCTTCATTGTTGTTGTTGTTGTGGTCTTCAGTCCTGAGACTGGTTTGATGCAGCTCTCCATGCTACTCTATCCTGTGCAAGCTTCTTCATCTCCCAGTACCTACTGCAACCTACATCCTTCAGAATCTGCTAAGTGTATTCATCTCTTGGTCTCCCCCTACGATTTTTACCCTCCACGCTGCCCTCCAATACTAAATTGGTGATCCCTTGATGCTCAGAACGTGTCCTACCAACCGATCCCTTCTTCTAGTTAAGTTGTGCCACAAACTTCTCTTCTCCCCAATCCTATTCAATACTTCCTCATTAGTTATGTGATCTACCCATCTAATCTTCAGCGTTCTTCTGTAGCACCACATTTCGAAAGCTTCTATTCTCTTCTTGTCCAAACTATTTACCGTCCATGTTTCACTTCCATACATGGCTACACTCCACACAAATACTTTCAGAAATGACTTCCTGACACTTAAATCTATACTCGATGTTAACAAATTTCTCTTCTTCAGAAACGCTTTCCTTGGCATTGCCAGTCTACATTTTATATCCTCTCTACTTCGACCATCATCAGTTATTTTGCTCCCCAAATAGCAAACTCCTTTACTACTTTAAGTGTCTCATTTCCTAATCTAATTCCCTCAGCATCACCCGACTTAATTCGACTACATTCCATTATCCTCGTTTTGCTTTTGTTGATGTTCATCTTATATCCTCCCTTCGAGATACCATCCATTCCGTTCAACTGCTCTTCCAAGTCCTTTGCTGTCTCTGACAGAATTACAATGTCATCGGCGAACCTCAAAGTTTTTATTTCTTCTCCATGGATTTTAATACCTACTCCGAATTTTTCTTTTGTTTCCTTTACTGCTTGTTCAATATACTCCTTCATAATAGACTGAGATACGATAGTAATACGAGACTGCTGCAAGCGATGGATTCACGCCACACCGAATCTAAATCCTGAGATTTAATCATTCGCTTAAAATTGGTGCTAAAATATTCATTTAAATCACATGAATGCTTCTGGCTCTTGAATTTTTCTGACGCTGCTCGGCTCAGAATCATCTGCCACGTATATAATATTGATCCTCAAAGTATGGGTCCAGCTGTATGCAAAAAATTGGGAAGGCATGGGAAATTTCTGCAGATATACCGATCCGGCCAGCTTTGTCCCTGCTTGCAGAAGGACGCACAAGAGTTTAACACAAGCATCGGACACTGCAGAGGGAAAAAATTTTCCTGGAAGCAAGAGCTGTGTTTGTCCAGTTGACTGGACCGCAGCGTAGCAGGCAATTAAACCTGCGGCTTCGGAGTCTTGTAGACAAACACGCGCTGTGGATCTAACCGACATCAGTTCTCCAAACCGGGCATTACGGAAAGCCATTTGTTACTGTGTACGCGGTGGCTGGAAAACACGAACAGGCAAATAGAACCGCCTAAAGCTGATGACACACGGACCGTGCTTTCCAACGTCAATGATGACCGAGCCGAGTTCACCTCGGTGCCGAACGCTCAGAGCGATGCGACTTGTGCATACGGTACGCGTTTCTCAACGTGGTATACACGATCGCAGCGCGCTCCAGCGGCAGTTGTTGGCTGTATCTGGCGGCGCAAATCACACGGATTACGACATAAACGGGCGCAAAATTCCAACGTCAGCGCTATTAAAATGCACGTATCCCCCCTTATCGAATGGTTAGTCATGGTACTGTGTCTGTGATTTACATAAATAAAAATTTCGGTGTTGGTGAACATGTTACAAGGCAAAAAGGAGAACAGTCATGTGACTGCTTATAAAAGTTCCATTACATGTACTGCGATACAAAATTGCAAATCAGATAAAAATCATTTCATCATTCTCGTCTTCTGGTGAAATCCTAAGGTCATTCTTACTTGATCACTGTTCCTATTCAGTAGCAAGATATTTACAACATGCGGAATACAAAACTTGGAAGAAGAAAGTGCGAAATATTTACTGCAAGTAGCGCAAGCGGTCTTGTAGATTAAGCCAATGGAACAGTCTCACTCCACAGAAAGAGCGTAGTTATATTTACATAGCATCGTATATTACAAAAAACACTTTTCTTTTAGTGTATGAACCTATTAGAAAACGCGAAGGTTAGTCAAGAAAACTTTCGTGTCAGTGAGATGCGAACCACCAATACATCATCTCATACCTTACAATACTGTACGTCTATTCATCGGGCTACACCGACGATCAAAAATCTTACGACCATACTTTCATGTAACGACGTCCTGGAAGTTTTAATTGTAGAAGTGTTCTTAAATGACATTTAATTATAACAAATTGTATCAACAATAGTGTGTTTTTGCCCTTGAAACGGTATACTTCCTTAATACACGAGTTACTGTGATTCTTTAATGACCCATATGACATTTCCCGTCGTTTTTTTAGAACAAATCGTACTATTAATGGATTTTCAAGGGATCGTCAATTCACTGTTGCTTAGGAACGGCGTATATACATGTAAGTCAATATGGCGTCTCGCGACGCTGCACTGAAAGGAGATGGCGTGTGTGCGACGTAGGTGGCTTTCTTCCATCTTACTGGCCTATGTTCAAACGGACATCTAGATATGTGACGTTCTGGATGCTTGCGTTCTGCGAATGATATATCCCATCCAGAATTGGCTGCCTATTAAGAGTCTGAACATGGTCCTTGTACCAAAGTTCCCTTGCAAGTCGAGAAATATATTTTAGTTCAACGAAATGTATCTGTGAACCGTGGTTTATTTTAAAAGAATATTCCTAAGAACTTGTTTTATTTACTAGCGATTCATCAAGAACATTAACACATTTAATCACATTATTTGAGGGTGGAAGTAGTTGCCAGGGAGTGACTGATGAAATCATAAGCAAATTCCTTTTTAACAAATGGTAATTTATTCACTTTAATGGTGCCTAAACATTTTTTAAAAGAAATAGATTTAAATTATAATCAGAAAGCACGCTCTAAATATCAGGTTACAATTTATTCAGAGACAGAAAGAAACAAGTTTTGACTGTATGAGCTTTCGGGCAGAGGACCTTGCCGCTCCCTTTTGACACGGCAGTAGTTGCGACCGCTCACAGCAGCCTCTGAAAGACTACACTGGTGCAAATCTGCAACACACCAGATTACTTTAAACTAAAGTTTTAACAATTTACACAAGCACACAAACTATGCACCCACCTGTAGGAGGGATGGAAATGGTACAAAACACTAATAATTAAAATATTAACTTTGCCACTGAATGTGCAACTTGATTTTAAGCTATAAGAAAAGTCTTACGGTGTAAGACTTGCAACTTTATACACTAAAATGATCATTTAAATAAAAGCCCATGAAATGCAATCTTATACAAAATTCTGCAAGGCTGGCCAAACAAGTTCAGATGCTCTACAGTACACAGATACCGCCTCTCAAGATCACAGGCAAGGTCAAAACATATTTCAGATATTAGGCCGCTACACTCCAAGCAATAAATTCGTTAACCCACCAAATCCGACAAACATGACAGAGGCAGCTCCGAACGACATACAGACACTAACTGCCTAACAAATGCGGACGAGAGACAGACGAGCAAGCTGGGGACGAGAGACTGACCAGGAAAACAAGTAGAATTTAACAAGAGTAATCACACAACATATAACCAATCACTTAACTTCTAATAAACGGCGATTTCTCGAGAAGACCTGGCGCAGCACCCCAAAATCGGTCTCCCGAACCGTCCGCTGCCAGCCGCTTCAACGGATCTCCCTTCTTTCCTGGTCCACACCAACCGACCGACTGCCCGCTGTTCCGTCCGAGACTGCTGCTCCGTAACGACTGCACTGCTGGTGCGTCTCCCACTCACTTCCAGACACACGACGGCGGAAATACTGGCTCGGCCCCAACCGTGCAGAGGAAACACGCCCACTGGCAAAACGACATCCCTGCACCAGGAAAAGACCGAGCCAATCTCCACAAGACGGTAACTGAAGGGGCCCAGAGGCGCTCGGAGAACCAGTTACACCACGGCGTTGCAGCTCGCACCGGCCAGACTGATGTCGTGGGTTGACTCCTGTTGCTCTCGTGTCGCCCGCGATATCACTACCCCTCGCTATAAGGCGCGGCTCACTGGACTCACGTGGCGACCTCACATGCGCCGACGCTCAAGACGGACAAGTCATCTTGTGTCTCAGTGCGCGACCGACCAACCGATCGATCCAACCGCCAATGACCATTGCCTGAGCAAACTCGAGCAGACTGGCGGCGTAACGCGTAGACTCAGATACAGAACTAAGCCACGAACGGGCGACCACTCGCTGAGTTCTCTTACTGGCGGAGTGGAAAGACTGTCATTTTGCCGGGTTTAAAGGTTGATCCGAACGACAGACATACTAGCACTCCTAACGACAGACACTCCGAACGACAGACAGACACTAACTGCCTAACAAGTGAGGCCGAGAGACAGACTAGCAAGCTGGGGACGAGAGACTGACCATAGACTCACTGGAGACTGACTCACTGGCGAGCTCATAGCTCCCCTTAAATGCGCGGGAATAGGCAGCCTTTCCCACCAAAGGGAGACACCAAAGCTGCGATTGCCACAGCGGCGCCACCGCCAGAAACGGAGGGGGACTGCTTCACACTACGCGCTGCGACGCTCTCTTCGAAACAGCAATTTTTACCACGGTTCACACTGACGAGCCAAAAAAATTGATACACCTGCCTAAGGGCCCCATGGGGCACGCAGAAATGCATAGCATGACTAGTGTCTGAATTAGTGCTGGAGGGAACTGACACCACGAATCCTGCAAGGCTGTCCATGAATATGTAAGAGTACGAGGGAGTGGTGGTCTCTTCTGTGCAGCACGTTGCAAGGCGCCTCGGATACGCTCAGTAATGTTCATATATGGGGAGTTTGGTGGCCAGCGAAAGTGTTCAAACTCTAGAAGAGTGTTCCTAGAGCCAATTGCAGCAATTCTGGACGTGTGTAAGTAGGCTGTTTATGTTTTCTTATTGGCAACGTTACGTAGCGCTCTGTGTGCAAATCACTGGCTGTGCTGTGTGCAGTCTGTGGCTAGTTTGCATTGTTGTCTGCCATTGTAGTGTTGGGCAGCTGGATGTGAACAGCGCGTAGCGTTGCGCAGTAGGAGGTGAGCCGCCAGCAGTGGTGGATGTGGGGAGAGAAATGGAGGAGATTTGAAATTTGTAAGACTGGACGGCATATATATTACGATTATTAAGGTAAATACATTGTTTGTTCTCTATTAAAATCTTTCATTTGCTAACTATGCCTATCAGTAGTTAGTGCCTTCAGTAGTTTGAATCTTTTATTTAGCTGGCAGTAGTGGCGCTCGCAGTATTGCAGTAGTTCGAGTAACGAAGATTTTTGGTGAGGTAACTGATTTGTGAAAGGTACAGGTTAATGTTAGTCAGGGCCATTCCTTTGTAGGGATTTCTGAAAGTCAGATTGCGTTGCGCTAAAAAATATTGTGTGTCAGTTTAAGCACAGTCTTGTATAATTTTTCAAAGGGGACGTTTCATATGTCGACCATTAGCCGAGGATACCTCACTGGAATCTTCTGATTTTTTCTTTTAGTTTGTGTAATTAGTGTAGATTTTGTTTATTGCTAGTGCGTAATTGTAGAGAGAATCTCCTCTGTAGTTGCAGTCTTTCATTGTTGTACAGTAAAACATTTGTGGCATGCATGAAGATTTGCCCCAAGTATTTCGCAGCTGCGCTTGCAATTAACTAGATATTATTTTCAGTGCTATGTTAATGTGTTCCCCTATTTTTGCTCTTCAAATAGTGTTTTTCTGTGTTGTCGTGTGAAATATTGTGACAATAATGGCGTGTGAAAAATGTAACACTAGGCTCCAAAGTAAACTGAGAAATAATAGTGACGACGAGCGTAGCTTATCAACACCATTGTGTAATGAATTAACAGACATTGGAAGTAGTAATTTGGTAATTGTGCATAGGGAAATGGAGCGGGCGGCAAACAATGGCGTAGGCAGTGAAACAATTAGTGAACAGGGAAGCATTATCGATAGATCGCTTGGCAACAGTTCGCCTCAGGAATCCGAAATGACAGGACACAACTTTGCAAATACTGTAGATTCAGGTTGTGCGTCCTCACCGTTTTCTCAAATAAGTCAAGACACATTTTCTGCTTGTCAAAAGGTGAATGTTGCCGGTGCAAATGCACTGCCGAAAAGCGTAGAGGAACAGATTACAGACACTAATGCATTGTTATTACAGCTAATGCAACAAATGGAACAAAATCAGAGACAACCAAAGCAAAGGCTTCAAAAGTTAGACACAATGGAACAAAATCTTCAAAGGTTAGACACAATGGAACAAAAGCTTCAAAAGTTAGACTCAGTGGAACATAAGCTTGAACAAACACGTGAAGATTTAACTACTGAGTTACATAACATTGAATCGAAATGTCAAAAAGTCTGTAATGATGTAAAAACACAAATTTGTGAGCATTTTCAACCTATTTTTTCGCGGCATGAAAATGCGTTACAGAATCACGAAGCAGCCATAAAAGAACTCCAAACTATTGTTCATGAAAATCACGACACCTTACAGGCTAAAATTGACTCAGTTGCATCTGCCGATTCGGTTACGCAACTTGCAAAAACTCAAGAAAACTTAAAGGACACAGTAGATACGATTTCAACACAAATGGACACTCTGAAACTTGGTTCAGAAAAACACACTGAGGAAATAAGTACACTATCGGAGAAAGTAGCCGAACTTTCGGATCAGTTCACTAACTTATCTGCAAAGGTAGATGATGATCTGAATGACACAAGACCTGTAGCCATCACTGACACAGAAGAGTGCGAACAAATTAGGAAATTCAAACAAAATCAGAATCAAATTAATACGCAACACCAAAGAGAAATCCGGGAGTACAAGATCAGCTGACACAGGTAATATAAGAATTACGTTTTTCAGATGCCACTCGCGCTCCAATACGGGAAGAGGGACATAGAAATACGGAACAGCCACAAAATAATAACTCAGGGCACTTCGGAAATTATGAAAGAAATTGGCAAGGTACACCGAATTTTGAGATGGAACCGCCGACACGACGTAACAATGACCGATGTGCTACTCGCCGACACAATGATTTTGACTATAAGCTGTTCATTACTACACGTAAATTCAAAACGTTTAAGAATTCTGCCAACGACATTCATCCACAAGCGTGGCTCCATCAATTCTCTCATTGTTTTCCTCCCAACTGGTCATTGGAGCACAGGTTAGAATTTATGTGTGGCTACTTGGAGAATGAACCAGCTGTAAGAATGTGATCGGTCATTCACGATTGTCACAGTGAAGGAGAATTTTACCATGTGTTCCTCTCAGCATATTGGTCTCAAGCTACACAAGACCGAGTAAAACATAGCATCATAATGATGAAACATTTCGAACAATCTGAATTTTCCAGTCTTGTGAAATATTTCGAAGACATGTTGCACAAGAATCAGTACCTGTCAAACCCATACAGCCCCTCAGAACTCATCCGCATTTGCTTAATCAAACTGCCTGAACATTTACGACATATTATTTCAGCAGGACGTTGCAAAGACGACATTGAAGCTTTTCAGGGACTGTTACAAGAACTGGAAATTGACACTGACAATCGCGGAACGCGAAAACAGGAGCACAACAATTACAGATCACATCCATCACAATTCCGCGATGACAGAAATAATATACAACAAGGCTATTCTTTCAATGTAAATCATGACCGAAACAGACGCCACCCGTATGACAACCATTGGCAGAGTAGTAATAATTACAAGGAAAGATCACCTCTCCGCGGTAATGACTATCACAGAGACAATCAGAGAAACAGACAATATGGGAACCAAAATAATTATTATCAAGGGAGACAGAATAACTTTAGACGCAACGGTCCAACGCGCAGTTACGAATCAGGGAGAAATTCTCCACCACGTGACCGACAAGAAAGAAACTATGGAATCTACCGACATGACGACAGACGATATGATCGTAACGACAGACCTGAATGGCATCAGAACTGGCGGGATTTAAACAGGGCAGGGCCCTCTCATCACGGTGAATTTGTAGAAGTTAGGTCTTCTAATCCCAGGAACGACGCACGCCAACAAAGAAACAGACAATAACTCGCACCGCAGGCAGTCACATGCGCTGGCTGGCTCAGAGAAAAATGAGATAGACGCTAACCTTCAGCAAATTTTAGCATTCCTTACCGACGTATACAACATGATAATTGCTTTGAAGTTGAAACTCTGCGTACTAGGAAGAGTAAAGGTTTACACCACATTTCACATGTAAAACCGTTTATTGAAAGATAATCTGATTTTTAACTTTGTCTTTGCCATATAACTTTTCACTTCACATTTCTAGTATGCATTGTCAGACTTAGAAACTGTTACCGTGCAACAATGTTTGAAGTTAAATATCCAGTCAAGAACCAAAAGAACTTATTTAAACAGAAATTACGAATGCATTGTTATTGTGAACAGACAACACAGTGTTATTGTGTGGGTGCATTCTTGCTTGTTAGTTGCACGATTACGTAACAACTATAAGGCTCACATACTTAGAACATTTACCAGTACTGCTAATGAGATTTTAATGCAACATTTTGGTTTTCTTGAAAATACATTCTGAATTAAAGTACCTTCTGAGAGATACCAGATGACACAGTGGTTGGTTTATGTGACAGCTACACGATTATATCACGACGTTACTAATGAGTGACAATTTACAATGTTGCTTTTGCGGTGTATCTGTTTTATATCTGCACAGTTTTTCTGAATTCTTCTGTAAAGTAAAACATGTTTTAGTAGTAACTTTTGTGGTATAGCTACAAGGAGACAGCCTTTTCCGTAGCACAACAATACGTTACAGCACAGTACTTTCATCATCACAACAATAAGCGTAATAACTAAGATATCTATACGCAAAGCATTTCACTTTTGTTTATCATGAGGTAAGTACATTGGCTTCTGCAGAACTTAGCTTTCGGAGGAAAAGAACTACGACACTTCCACAGAGATTATCTTACAACATGATGCACATTTAGTGCTACAGGACACGCATTTCAGAGATTAATTTTGTACTTAAAACATTTATTTTTAAAGATTTTTGAATTACAAAGAAAGTTTTCCGTGATACATTTCATTCCATTGCTGTAATCTGTAACACCTGAGGGTATAATTACATTAATCCTCAGGGGGGTACATGCCTACTTTGTGTACCATGTGTTTGGCAAGCACAAGGAGCCCTAGCTAATATGGTATTTGCTTATACAACTTTACACATCGGTACCATATTCCTCTAACACATAAATTACATAGCTATCTGATCATTTAACTGAGAGAGACAAACTTTTTTACTACGGCAGTGACAGATGTTTATGTAATTACACTGATGTATAACTTCACACTTACGAAATTGTATTTTGTCTCTACTTTGTGAACTGTTCATATTTTTTCGGACCCATTGTGATATTATGAGAGCATTGAATGATATATTTGGTATGGGATCACGATTTTTAAAGTACGTTTGAGGCAGATGACACTTTTGACATGAGCAGAGAATTTTTTTAGGTTTTGAAATTATTGGAGGAAGCTACGACGTTTTTGAGATTTGACTGAGGTGTTATAATGTTATTTTTACGACGACGATGTGTATTATGCTGTTGCGGTATGTTGATGATCAATAAGCTGATGCTATATGAGTTATTTGATTATGCTACGTATCTGTTATGATGAAATATTGAAGAAGTGTCGACGAATAAGGTAAGGAATAATGAGTAGTGGTTAGGGACACTGGTTTGTGAAAAAGGTTGTTGGAAACCAAGAATCGTACTTTAAGAGTTATGAAATGTGTGTAAATGCGTGAATGTATCACAATGCCGGCGAAAATTTTTGGACACTGTTATATTTAGAGGAATTTTTTTTCTACACATTTGCAACGCAAATTCTCGACCCGTGAAATTTTGTATATGAGACTGCCACTGTAGCGGAAACTGCTGTCGTAAATATTTCCGTAAGAAAGTTAAGTGACCACCTGCACGTAATGCGTCGTGGGCACCCAGCTGTGTCAGACGCCTGGAGAACAAGCCATTAGGGTGTGCCTTTACAGAGGCACAGGTAGAAAAAAAAGGGAGGCCATTATCTCCGCTATTGACATTCCTTTGTAGAAAGCATCGCAAATACGACACGCTCATTACTTGGAAACATTCTTACATCTACACACCTGATTATGACAAGTATCTTTCTACGAGAGTTGAGAGATTTTTTTTACTACTTTATGAAATGCCATATGGCTAATGAATGATGTTTCATGCCTTCCCTTGTACATATTTTCATTTTTTTTAATATCTAGTTTCTAGCTGCACTGCAGCAATGGTTGAAATAGATTTTTATAGATGTACTAATATAAATATTTTCTGTCTACAGATCCAGTAAATACTAATTTTGTAATACATTTCCCAAAAATGGGGGAGCACAAAGACATTTCCCTTCACAGGAACTGCATACATAATTTTCTTTTCAACTACTTGGTAATTTTTTTGGTAGAGTAAGTTTTTGTGATGCATCACTCTAGTGTCAAGATGTGACATAGGTATTAAACATGGCCATTTTTAGTGTAATATTTTTTCTGCTTGAGCTATGTCATGTTTAGATATAAGTTATTTCATTTGCTGCTGCTGTTTGGCAGGCATAGTGTTACTGAATTTGACTTTGTGCTACTCTTCTAAGCTAGTTTACTACTGATTTATTTTTCTTGTTTGCTGCACATTGCCTTATATTAGTTGTAATATTGCAACTGCTTTGCGAATTTCTATAATGCTGCTTGCTTCGCAAATCTGCATTTTTTTTCATTGCTGTTTGCATTAATTGTTTTGTGCTGCTGCATTGCCTCGTCCCTTAGTTTAGCATCTGAGCTCAGTAGATTTAAGTTAGCTTAAGAGGGGTAAACTATATAAGAAACTGACTATGGAGAATAGGTAAAGAATGCATTGCGAAGTTATATGGAAAAGATTTGGGCCAAAATGAGTATTGTACAATCAGAAATAATTATTTTGAAAGAAATAGGAATCGAATACAGGAAGGAGGTATAGATATGACTTTTTAGGAATAATGATGAATGAAGGGAGATCTCCAAAAGAAAAGAAAGTTTTGTTTGCAAAATACTGCAATAAAACAAAACCTGTCCTTTCCTTGTGTTATCCCACTATGTCTTTATGTACCCTTGTTTATTTGTCTTTTTCCTGTCTTTATGTGTTTAGCTAATGAGAGCTATGTTGTAGAATTTTTCTGATAATATGTTATTTTCTTTGTAAAGATGTTTAGACATTATTTATTCTGTTTTGTTTTAATGCACATGTGTAAAGTTGATGTTTCGAAAGTTATTCTGATCTTTTATGTATGTACTCATGTCATAATTCCTGTAACACTGATGTATGTATTATTTCGATTCTTTTGTAAAGCTTGTACTATGAATGTTATCTGTATTGTTATGTTCTTTAATGATGTATTTTGTACCTTTGTAATTGTATTCTCATGTTATAAAATCGTAATTGACACCGGTTCATCATATTAGTAACTTGTAAGTTACATTTCACTGCACACGTTTCTGTTGGTCATAGTATATGGACAATATGTGAGAAGTAGGGCTGATAGTGTTTGCACGTGTGTTAATAATTCAGCAAGGGGCTGGATAACAGCATTACTGGTTCGAAGGACATTTCAAAAAAAATTTTGTGAGTGCACATGTGGTGGTTCATGGACTTATTATATTATCCGCAAGACTCTTCAATGGTGATTGTGCACCTGCACAGTCACAACAGACGGCTGCTGGCCATCTCTACAAGGACTGCAGTGGGTCTGCATCTTTGATGACCCACCAATACCATTATTTCTACAAGGACTGCAGTGGGTCTGCACCTCTGGTGGTCCACCAATACCATACTCTCTACCAGGACTACAGTGGGTCTGCTCTGTGATGACCTACCTACCAATATTCTTCAAAAGTTCGAATGACTCTGCTGTTGGTGTGCTCTGTTGTGGCCCATTACCTATCAGCATGTCAAGAGTCAGCACTGTCTTTCTGTTGGAAGGACAACACTACTTCTTCAAGACTCCATAGAAATCTACTACTTCTGTGTGCATTTTCTTTTACTGCTCAGACTTCGAGAAAAACACTGCAATTTTACAGTGATGAACAATCTGAACTGTCTTTATGGACTGTGAGAAAATTTTAGCTTTTGACCAACATTGTATCAATAAGTGTGTGCATTTGATATCTTTGTTATTGTATTTATGAAAAATTTTATCAAATCATTATTGGCCACTACCCAAAACAATTTGTAAAATTTTTTGTGGGAGCATGGGGGCTATGTAAATAGGCTGTTTATGTTTTCTTATTGGCAACGTTACGTAGCGCTCTGTATGAAAATCACTGGCTGTGCTGTGTGCAGTCTGTGGCTAGTTTGCATTGTTGTCTGCCATTGTAGTGTTGGGCAGCTGGATGTGAACAGCGCGTAGCGTTGCGCAGTAGGAGGTGAGCCGCCAGCAGTGGTGGATGTGGGGAGAGAAATGGAGGAGATTTGAAATTTGTAAGACTGGATGGCATATATATTATGATTATTAAGGTAAATACATTGTTTGTTCTCTATTAAAATCTTTCATTTGCTAACTATGCCTATCAGTAGTTAGTGCCTTCAGTAGTTTGAATCTTTTATTTAGCTGGCAGTAGTGGTGCTCGCTGTATTGCAGTAGTTCGAGTAACGAAGATTTTTGGTGAGGTAAGTGATTTGTCCCCCCATGAACCATGGACCTTGCCGTTGGTGGGGAGGCTTGCGTGCCTCAGCGATACAGATGGCCGTACCGTAGGTGCAACCACAACGGAGGGGTATCTGTTGAGAGGCCAGACAAACATGTGGCTCCTGAAGAGGGGCAGCAGCCTTTTCAGTAGTTGCAGGGGCAACAGTCTGGATGATTGACTGATCTGGCCTTGTAACATTAACCAAAACGGCCTTGCTGTGCTGGTACTGCGAACGGCTGAAAGCAAGGGGAAACTACGGCCGTAATTTTTCCCGAGGACATGCAGCTCTACTGTATGATTAAATGATGATGGCGTCCTCTTGGGTAAAATATTCCGGAGGTAAAATAGTCCCCCATTCGGATCTCCGGGCGGGGACTACTCAGGAGGACGTCGTTATCAGGAAAAAGAAAACTGGCGTTCTACGGATCGGAGCGTGGAATGTCAGATCCCTTAATCGGGCAGGTAGGTTAGAAAATTTAAAAAGGGAAATGGATAGGTTAAAGTTAGATATAGTGGGAATTAGTGAAGTTCGGTGGCAGGAGGAACAAGACTTTTGGTCAGGTGATTACAGGGTTATAAATACAAAATCAAATAGGGGTAATGCAGGAGTAGGTTTAATAATGAATAAAAAAATAGGAGTGCGGGTTAGCTACTACAAACAGCATAGTGAACGCATTATTGTGGCCAAGATAGACACAAAGCCCATGCCTACTACAGTAGTACAAGTTTATATGCCAACTACCTCTGCAGATGATGAAGAAATAGATGAAATGTATGACGAGATAAAAGAAATTATTCAGGTAGTGAAGGGAGACGAAAACTTAATAGTCATGGGTGACTGGAATTCGTCAGTAGGAAAAGGGAGAGAAGGAAACATAGTAGGTGAATATGGATTGGGGGGAAGGAATGAAAGAGGAAGCCGCCTTGTAGAATTTTGCACAGAGCATAACTTAATCATAGCCAACACTTGGTTCAAGAATCATAAAAGAAGGCTGTATACCTGGAAGAATCCTGGAGATACTAAAAGGTATCAGATAGATTATATAATGGTAAGACAGAGATTTAGGAACCAGGTTTTAAATTGTAAGACATTTCCTGGGGCAGATGTGGATTCTGACCACAATCTATTGGTCATGAACTGCAGATTGAAACTGAAGAAACTGCAAAAAGGTGGGAATTTAAGGAGATGGGACCTGGATAAACTGAAAGAACCAGAGGTTGTAGAGAGTTTCAGGGAGAGAATAAGGGAACAATTGACAGGAATGGGGGAAAGAAATACAATAGAAGAAGAATGGGTAGCTCTGAGGGATGAAGTAGTGAAGGCAGCAGAGGATCAAGTAGGTAAAAAGACGAGGGCTAATAGAAATCCTTGGGTAACAGAAGAAATATTGAATTTAATTGATGAAAGGAGAAAATATAAAAATGCAGTAAATGAAGCAGGCAAAAAGGAATACAAACGTCTCAAAAATGATATCGACAGGAAGTGCAAAATGGCTAAGCAGGGATGGCTAGAGGACAAATGTAAGGATGTAGAGGCTTATCTCACTAGGGGTAAGATAGATACAGCCTACAGGAAAATTAAAGAGGCCTTTGGAGAGAAGAGAACCACTTGTATGAATATCAAGAGCTCAGATGGCAACCCAGTTCTAAGCAAAGAAGGGAAGGCAGAAAGGTGGAAGGAGTATATAGAGGGTTTGTACAAGGGCGATGTACTTGAGGACAATATTACGGAAATGGAAAAGGATGTAGATGAAGACGAAATGGGAGATACGATACTGCGTGAAGAGTTTGACAGAGCACTGAAAGACCTGAGTCGAAACAAGGCCCCGGGAGTAGACAACATTCCATTTGAACTACTGATGGCCTCGGGACAGCCAGTCATGACAAAACTCTACCATCTGGTGAGCACGATGTATGAGACAGGCGAAATACCCTCAGACTTCAAGAAGAATATAATAATTCCAATCCCAAAGAAAGCAGGTGTTGACAGATGTGAAAATTACCGAACTATCAGTTTAATAAGTCACAGCTGCAAAATACTAACGCGAATTCTTTACAGACGAATGGAAAAACTGGTAGAAGCCGACCTCGGGGAAGATCAGTTTGGATTCCGTAGAAATGTTGGAACACGTGAGGCAATACTGACCTTACGGCTTATCTTAGAAGAAAGATTAAGAAAAGGCAAACCTACGTTTCTAGCATTTGTAGACTTAGAGAAAGCTTTTGACAATGTTAACTGGAATACTCTCTTTCAAATTCTGAAGGTGGCAGGGGTAAAATACAGGGAGCGAAAGGCTATTTACAGTTTGTACAGAAACCAGATGGCAGTTATAAGAGTCGAGGGGCATGAAAGGGAAGCAGTGGTTGGGAAAGGAGTAAGACAGGGTTGTAGCCTCTCCCCGATGTTATTCAATCTGTATATTGAGCAAGCAGTAAAGGAAACAAAAGAAAAATTCGGAGTAGGTATTAAAATTCATGGAGAAGAAGTAAAAACTTTGAGGTTCGCCGATGACATTGTAATTCTGTCAGAGACAGCAAAGGACTTGGAAGAGCAGTTGAACGGAATGGACAGTGTCTTGAAAGGAGGATATAAGATGAACATCAACAAAAGCAAAACGAGGATAATGGAATGTAGTCAAATTAAGTCGGGTGATGCTGAGGGAATTAGATTAGGAAATGAGACACTTAAAGTAGTAAAGGAGTTTTGCTATTTAGGGAGTAAAATAACCGATGATGGTCGAAGTAGAGAGGATATAAAATGTAGACTGGCAATGGCAAGGAAAGCGTTTCTCAAGAAGAGGAATTTGTTAACATCGAGTATAGATTTAAGTGTCAGGAAGTCGTTTATGAAAGTATTTGTATGGAGTGTTGCCATGTATGGAAGTGAAACATGGACGATAACTAGTTTGGACAAGAAGAGAATAGAAGCTTTCGAAATGTGGTGCTACAGAAGAATCCTGAAGATAAGATGGGTAGATCACATAACTAATGAGGAAGTATTGAATAGGATTGGGGAGAAGAGAAGTTTGTGGCACAACTTGACTAGAAGAAGGGATCGGTTGGTAGGACATGTTTTGAGGCATCAAGGGATCACAAATTTAGCATTGGAGGGCAGTGTGGAAGGTAAAAATCGTAGAGGGAGACCAAGAGATGAATACACTAAGCAGATTCAGAAGGATGTAGGTTGCAGTAGATACTGGGAGATGAAGAAGCTCGCACAGGATAGAGTAGCATGGAGAGCTGCATCAAACCAGTCTCCGGACTGAAGACCACAACAACAACAAGTGATTTGTGAAAGGTACAGGTTAATGTTAGTCAGGGCCATTCCTTTGTAGGGATTTCTGAAAGTCAGATTGCGTTGCGCTAAAAAATATTGTGTGTCAGTTTAAGCACAGTCGTGTATAATTTTTCAAAGGGAACGTTTCATACGTGTGGGGCGTCGCATTATCCTGCTGGAATTGCCCAAGTCCGCCAGAAAGCACAATGGGCATCAATCGATGCAGGGGATCAGAAAGGATGCTTACGTACTTCTCACTTGTCAGAGTCGTATCTGGACTTATCAGAAGTCCCATATCACTCCAGCTGCACACACCCCCACACCATTACAGAGCGTCCACCAGCTTGAATAGTCCCCTACTGACATGCAGGGTCCATGGATTCATGAGGTTGTCCTCATACCTGAACACGTCCATCAGATCCATACAATTTAAAATGAGACTCGTCCGATCAGGCAACATGATTCCAGTCATCAGCAGCCCAATATCGATGTTGATGGGCCCAGGTGAGGTGTAAAGGTTTATGTCGTGCGGTCATGAAGGGTACACGAGTGGGCCTTCGGCTCCGATAGCCCATATCGATGATGTTTCATTGAATGGTTCGCACGCTGACATTAGTTCATGGTCCAGCATTGAAATTTGCAGAAATTTTCCGAAGGGTTGCACTTATGTCACGTTCAACGATTCTTTTCAGTCGTCGTTGGTACCATTGTTGCAGCATCATTTTCCGGCCGCAACAATGTCGGAGATCTGATGTTTTACTGGATTCCTGATATTAGTGGTACACACGTGATATGGTCATATGGGAAAATCGCCACTTCATCGCTACCTCGGAGATGCTGTGCCCCGTCGCTCGTACGGGGACTATAATACCACGTTCAAACTCACTTGCTTCTTGATAAACTGCTATTAGTAACCGATTTAACAACGTGATACTTGTGTTGTATAGGCGTTGACGACCGCATCGTCGTATTCTACCGGTTTACATATCTCTGTATTTGAATGCGCATGCCTTCACCACTTTCTTTGGCGCTTCAGTGTACTTCTTCTTCATCGACATCTACATCTATACTGCATAGACTGCCTAATGGTGTGTGGGAGAGGATATTTTGTGCATCACTGCCTCTTTCCTCCATTTCCTTTACCATTAACGAACGATGCATGGGAAACACGATTGGTGGTTAGCCTTCATCGTCTTTTCACGAGATATACATAGGAGGAAGTATAATATTCGTTGCTTCTTTTTTAGCAACGCACCGTCTCGAAACTTTAACTACAAATCACGCACTGGTGCAGGACACTTCTAGGGTATTCGACTGGAATTGGCTGAGGATCTCCTTGACGCTTCCTAAATTAAGGAAATGCGCTGCTCTTCTTTGGATCTTTTGCATTTTCTTCTGTCAATCCTGTCTGTTACGGGTCCCACACTGACGAGCAATATTGAAGCATTACTGGAACGATGTTTTTGTATGCCACATCCTTTGTGTGTATTTGGCAGATTTGTAGTTTTTATCCATTGTATGTCTATGAAGTATCGTGTAAGCCACGCATTTTGCTGTGGATCTCATATATCATTCAGGCTCTTACTTTTCTTGGATTAGTGGCAGGTTGACCAATTGGTCAGAGGAACCTAGGCGCATCGTGGCAAAGTTATCAGCCTAGTGAGATGCCAAACGTACGAGTTGTGTAACTGTTATCTCACGATAGTAATTCACCCCTGAATTAATAACTTTGTATGACTGTTAAAAAAGTATCGACGGTGAACGGACGTATTACGATTCTCGAGTGAACATCAACACTGTCGCCGGCCGGTGTGGCCGTGCGGTTAAAGGCGCTTCAGTCTGGAACCGCGTGACCGCTACGGTCGCAGGTTCGAATCCTGCGTCGGGCATGGATGTGTGTGTTGTCCTTAGGTTAGTTAGGTTTAATTAGTTCTAAGTTCTAGGCGACTGATGACCTCAGAAGTTAAGTCGCATAGTGCTCAGAGCCATTTGAACCATTTGAATCATCAACACTGTCCGAAAATGACTCACTTACACAGCTTATGTAGCTTTCATAGGATATTTCTACCTCTCTGTAATGACGATTATACTCCATTCCGACTTTATACTGACTCAAAGACCACCGTATCAACCCATTCGAGCACTATGAAAGTCTCAACGACAGATTACAGTCACAACATTAAGATTGAATGCAAACATACTGTCTAGAACGAATTGCGGTTATGCTCCTGTTACAACCGTGACTGTCATTAACTCGTGATAATTAGAAACAAATCAGTTTAAATTCAGCGTAAATGAAGTCTATCAGTGCGCTGACATCTTTACACAGTCACATACAGATCAGAATAGACGAGTACTTTTAGAATTTTTAAAATTCTCAGTCGGCGTCGCCAGCCGCTGTGGCCGAGCTGTTCTAGGCGCTTCAGTCCGGAAACGCGCTGCTGCTGCGGTCGCAGTTTCGAATCCTGCCTCGGACATGGATGTGTGTGATGTCCTCACGTTAGTTAGGTTTAAGTAGCCCTAAGTCTAGGGGACTGATGACCTCAAATGTTAAGTCCAATAGCGCTTAGAGCCATTTGAACCAACAGTCGGCGTCATTCTCGCCCAGCAGTCAGTTGTATGGTATAGTGCGCGCAAAATGCCGTGGCCGCTAGTTGCACAGTCAGCTGAGGAAACGTGGGACAAGTGACAGCGCTGTGGGAGGGGGGGGGGGGGGGGGGCTAAGAGCGCTGTAGGGGAAACGCCGAGCCCTGGAGGGGATTTTTTGTAAATATGCCTGATGACCATTCAGAAAGATCTACTGACACTTCTGCTTTCGTTAGTATCTAAAAAGAAGTCCGCCGAAAATGCAGGGATTTATTTTCACCTGGCTTGTTAACTATTCGTAACTGCTGGAGAAGCGTCGTGAGTGGCGAATGTTGAGAAAAACCCACACATTTCTGTGGTTTCCATCTCAAAATTTGCTTCTTTTGCCAAAACACAGGAGAGTTTACACTGTCTCACCTCACTAAGATGTGCAAACACAACTGCGAGAATATTCTGAAACAGCGATTTCTTAAGTTTATTATGTGAGGAACTGAGAAAAAGCAAAGTCAGTACCTTATGGAAAAGCATATCCTATTTAGAAATAAAAGTGTAATGTCTTCACAAATGTTCTTCAAATTCCCGTAGCATTTCTGGTTTAACCAGCTATCGATGGCCCTTGAGGGGACCACACCCTGCCTATCTAACCCATGTTAATTTAGCCAAGTATTTGAGCCATTTCTGAAAAAACTATTTGATGCAGAACCTTAATATTTTTACTGTATGTTAGATGATGTTAATAAAGTAAACTCTACTAAAATCTACTTTATCCATTTTATACGTTTTAAGAAATACTTTTTTAAATTTATTAACAAAAATATTAAGTTTTTTCTGTAGAAAATATTTTTTGTGAACTTCCTAATGGGAGAAAATTAATGAATGTAGTACCACAGGAGATAGTTTCTGTTAATGGGGCATATGCAGTGAAAATTTTAGTTTGGGGGAAATTGACTTTAAAGAAAATACTTTTGAAATTTCTTACTTACAGTTAATTAAAACTGTCCTGTTGCATTTGATGGCTCTTCTTTGGCATCTAGCACGTCTTCCAGCTTCTTTTTCACTTTCCTGGATATTTGTCTTGCTTTCTTGGCCATATTAGATGCAGACCTGTCTGCATCGGCTATCCTCATTTTTGCGCAATGTTGCAGCCCAGTGATCATATTTTAACCAGGATTAATTCCCAGCTTTTTCAGTACTCAACACTTTCCAGTACTACCACAATTGAATGTAATAACATCATCATGAACTCCTACTTTCATTGTATGCATGCCGACAAATACAGTTTTAGGAAGGTGGTTCCAAATTATGCTGTTGAAATACTCATTTGGGTTTAGAAGGTCAGGATGAGCCAAGTCTCTGAAAACAGGCTGTAATAACAGCAGCAGGTGAGAATAAGATTCTCGAGTTGCCTGAGCTCTATTGTATTTGCACCACGAATTTTCTCCAGACGGACACAATCCATGACATGGCTTATCATCAGTAGAGGATTTATAGAAGAATATGGCTCAAACATCTCTCTTCATTGCCTCCAGATTTTCTTTATTTCTCCTAATTGCCTCCTCATAGTATACCTGCAAGTTTTCTATTTCAGTTTTAGTTAACTGACCCTGTCGGATCAACAATTTTCCATCTTCTAATTTTGTTCCTCTCATATCAACAGTTAGTTTTCTCACCCCTGTTCCCAAACGTTTTTGAATATGGCCTACACATTCTATTTTCCTAATAATGGCATCTCCATGTGGCTTAGAGTTCACTACATTGTTGTATGCCTTACTGTCACCATCGCCCTTATATTTGGTGTGCAGTACGCCTCTTGTTTCTACGGAGCGATGAAGTATTTGTTGTACTTCATGAACTTCCATTCCACCACTTGTTGCTCTAAAATTAGACACACCGTTGTGTTCTTTATGTTCATTGACTTTACAACATTTTCAATATTTAGGCATTATCTCCGTATTTAACACTTTACCGGTGTCTACAGTCACTACTCCATTCAGAGAAATATGACCTCTTTTCTGCCAACTTCCATCAAGTGCAACTGCAGTATCCGAACATACATCATTTTCTTCCACTGCGTCCCTAGCAGCCAGTTTCATGCTGTCGTCACTGACCTCACATACAGCTTTCTCTAATATTGCAGTTAGTTTTTTTTTCAAATTTATTTGGTGGTTGATCTAAGTTCATCACTGAACAAAATGTTCTCCCTGCAGCCATGCCCTTGCCAATGGATCGTAAGGCATAAACTAATCTAGTATTGATTTCATAATGGCCACTTGCATCTTGTTTTGAAGAACTCATAAATGAAATCACAGCTGAGCATTTAGTGCAAATTAAATCCAAAGCAATTGCTAGGCCTTTTCTCCCATCGGCACTCTCACAAATTTTCACACTCTGTGACTCACCACACTGTCTACATTGTACAAATTTAGAAATTACATCTGATAATATTCTCATATCTATAATAATGTTAGTGCACACCTTGTCAAT
Source organism: Schistocerca cancellata (assembly GCF_023864275.1). Lineage (NCBI taxonomy): Eukaryota > Metazoa > Arthropoda > Insecta > Orthoptera > Acrididae > Schistocerca > Schistocerca cancellata. The sequence goes on along the minus strand of NC_064631.1, from coordinate 183,582,474 downwards.
TACAGTAAATTCGTTGTAACTCTCTTGAAATAGTAAGAGCTTCTTTGATGATGCACTAGTTAAAGACAATTACAAACACCGTTGCCAGATGACATAACATCTCGCACAGAAAGCTTTCTAAACTTGTTTCCTCTAAATTGTCGTTTCTTGAAAATGCCTTTACTTTTCATCATCTTCAATAAACACAACAAAACACACGTAAACATGCAGTGCAAACGTAAGGATAACAACTACTCGCAATCACACTTGAACAAAACTAACCGCGTGTTTGTAAGCGTGTTGCTTACAAACAGCAGAACAAAAGAATAACGACCGTTGCATTCCAAGGATAGCCAACACCTTCGGGAGTAAAAAAAAAAAAATCCCTAACGTGCAATGTAGGGTATGTAAAGATTTAAAATATATGCAGAAAGTGGGTGACATAAAAGTGGGCGTGGCACATAAGCACATGTGGTAGGAACATGCTCTTTAAATGCTCGAAAAAAAATATTTTCAGCAAAATCCTGTTCAGAATACTTACATAAAATCTTAAGTCAGTAGTTATTGGAATAACAAGGTAGATAATGATAATTCACAGAATAACATTATGGTAAAATACTCTCCTCTTTGTGTGATATCATTTGTAAAAATCGCATTTCGATATCCGAAACCATTTATGAAAATGAGGAATGTTTTTGATATTTCATTCTGGCTTTATCGCTGCGCGGCGCGATCGCCAATGAATGTGTTCCATCATATCAATTTCCACGAGATTGGTGACAGATACCTTTACCCATGTCTAAAGAAAAATTCAGTGTGTTAGCTAAGTTTCATAAACATATGTACCAAACAAAACGATAGCAACCTCTACTTTTCATTGTATACTTTTCTGAATTCCGCATAATGTCTTACTTTCACACAAACTTCACAATAAGTATGTTTATTAACGTAATTATCGGCACATCATCATAGACTTGGTACACAGGGTGGTCCATTGATCGTGACCGGGCCAAATATCTCACGAAATAAGCGTCAAACGAAAAAACTACAAAGAACGAAACTTGTCTAGATTTAAGGGGGAAACCAGATGGCGTTATGGTTGGCCCGCTCTATTGCGCTACCATAGATCAAACGGATATCAAATGTTTTTTTTTTTTAAATAGGAACCCCCATTTTTTATTACATAAGCGTGTAGTACGTAAAGAAATATGAATGATTTAATTGGACTACTTTTTTCGCTTTGTGATAGATGGTGCTGTAATAGTGACAAACATATGGCTCAAAATTTTAGACGAACAGTTGGTAACAGGTAGGTTTTTGAAATTAGAATACAAAACGTAGGTACGTTTGAATATTTTATTTCGGTTGTTCCAATGTGATACATGTACCTTTGTGAACTTATCATTTCTTAGAGCGCATGCTGTTACAGCGTGATTACCTGTAAATACCAAATTAATGCAATAAATGCTCAAGATGATGTCCGTCAACCTCAATGCATTTGGCAATACGTGTTACGACATTCCTCTCAACAGCGAGTAGTTCGCCTTCCGTAATTTTCGCACTTGCATTGACAATGCGCTGACGAATGTTGTCAGGCGTTGTCGGTAGATCACGATAGCAAATATCCTTCAACTTTCCCCACAGAAAGAGAACCGGCGACGTCAGATCCGGAGAACGTGCGGGCCATGGTATGGTGCTTCGATTACCAATCCATCTGTCATGAAATATGCTATTAAATACCGCTTCAACCGCACGCGAGCTATGTGCCGGACTTCCATCGTGTTGGAAGTACATCACCATTCTGTCATGCAGTGAAACATCTTGTAGTAACATCGGTAGAACATTACGTAGGAGATCAGCATACATCGAATCATTTAGATTGCCATCTAAAAAAAGGGGACAGTTATTCTTCCTCCCATAATGCCGCACCATACATTAACACGCCAAGGTCGCTGATATTCCACTTGTCGCAGCCATCGTGGATCTTCCGTTGCCCAGTAGTGCATACTAGTCGGTTTACGTTACTGCTGTTGGTGAATGACACTTGGTCGCTAAATAGAACTCGTGTAAAAAACCTGTCAACGTCCCGTAGTTTCTCTTGTGCCCAGTGGCAGAACTGTTTACGACGTTCAAAGTCTTCGCCACGCAATTCCTGGTGCATAGAAATATGGTTCAGGTGCAATCGATGTTGATGTAGCATTCTCAACAACGACGTTTTTGAGATTCCCGATTCTCGCGCAGTTTGTCTGCTACTGATGTGCGGATTACCGCGACAGCAGCTAAAACACCTACTTGGGCATCATCATTTGTTGCAGGTCGTGGTTGACGTTTCACATGTGGCTGAACACTTCCTGTTTCCTTAAATTACGTAACTATCCAACGAACGGTCCGGACACTTGGATGATGTCTTCCAGGATACCGAGCAGCATACATAGCACACGCCCGTTGGGCATTTTGATCACAATAGACAGACATCAACTCGATATCGACCTTTTCCGCAATTGGTAAACGGTCCATTTTAACACGGGTAATTTATCACAAAGCAAATACCGTCCACACTGGCGGAATGTTACGTGATACCACGTACTTACACGTTTGTGACAATTACAGCGCCATCTATCACAAAGCGAAAAAAATCGTCCAACTAAAACATTCATATTTCTTTACGTACTACACGAATATGTAATAAAAATGAGGGTAGCTATTTTTGAGAAAACGCACTTGATATCCGTTTGACCTATGCCAGCGCCATCTAGCAGGCCAAACATAGCGCGATCTAGTTTCCCCCTTCAAGCTAGACGATTTTCGTTCTTTGTAATTTTTTCGTTTGATGCTTATTTCGTGAGATAATTGGCCCAATCATTATCAATGGACCACCCTGCATAAAGCTAGAAGTAAAGCAAAAATGAAATTTTTTACCAAATAGTTTCTGTATAATCGTTTGAGAAGGATTGCAGAGTGCACACATCAATTCTGTCATCGCTGACCAGCCAAAAAGTGGAAAACATTTATCGGCCTACCCTCCGGAACAAAGAAATGAACTCTCCCAGCGATTTGTACGAAAACTGGTCACTGCACATCGGCCACCGTATCCTGCGCGAGCTATGCTATCGACCAGCTACTCGGTTTATCGATCGTTTCACCAGCGGCGGCTTCCTGTACCTTACACTAGGTTTTCTACAGAATTTCTGTTAATAGGTGGAAAAGCCTCCTTAGCTGGTCGGTTATTACCCTTTCAGCAGTCGATGTTAACTACGCATCATAGCGTGCCAATACCGCGGGGCCACTGGGTAACGTAATTTAAGAGGCCCGATATAAGCAGTCCGTCACGAATTGGATTCGTAATTTCTCGTCTGCAAAGTCAAAGATCTTAGTAACTGACAAGTAATCATCCAGAGAAACCGATGTTATGTATGCGATTCCTCACGCGAACGTTATACAAGGGCTATTCGTGGAGTGAGGTCCGATAAGTCGCTAAATGGAAACGACAGCTAAAATCCAATAAAGCTTTGAACAGATGTGTAAGGCAATGTCTGTCGTATGCCTATCGATAGCGTCGCGTCGCTCTTTCCAGTTCTGAGCACACAGTGAGCACGTGAATATGCCTTGAACAATAGTGTCTTCCGCTAGGTATGGGTGCCCACAGGGAGATTTCGCCTGATATTATGCAACCCCACATAACGTACTTGTCATGCATTTCCTTCCTCACAACAATTATCAACCACACACAGGGAGGCCCTGCAGCAGACTTGGCTCACTCTGATGTTCATCTCTTCTCACATTAACCACTGCCTATCAAGACAATATTTTGCCACAGACAACAAACTGCAGACCAACATAGAGAAGTGGCGGAAAGAACAGCCACTGCCTTCTATGACGAGGGTATTGGAAAGTTGTTTCAATGGCACGACAAAATTGGAGCAGCGACTGTGGAGAGAAGTAACCAGAAGGTGTAACTAACTGTTGCAAGTAAAACGTTTTTAACTGTGGTTGATTCCATTTCGCGAACGATCGAACGTCATACTCCGAATAGTCCTTGTTCATTATTCTTGATCTGTACAAAAGGCTTAGCAGACAGTTTGTCAACTGCTTACCTTTCACTTCTGTACAACGCTAAGCTGAACCCAAATATGTCCAGGAAAGAGTTCCTAACATTTCAATTTTTATTCAGTGTGACACCTTTTTTTCCATAGTGTGTTGTCAGTGTATAGGTGTTATGTTGATGAATTGCACAACGGATTGATCTGACAAGTACCCTTTGGCTCCTGCAAGAAGCAATTTCGACTCCACACTACTAGAGAAGTCAGACAGATGCTCCTAACGTACCAAAAAGAAATGCCTGAAAAACTTTCAGCAATAAATATCTTCTGGAGTCGTCTGCTGTAGAAACAAAAATATTCTATTTTCTTACATAACTAGTGGGATACTTGCTAGTTAGTGTACGGAAAACGTTAAACGAACAGAAAATATTATTTATTGTAAAATTTAAGAAAATCAAGTGAAACTTTTATTTAAAAACTGATACACAAATTTCTGGATTCTTTTCAGAATAAGAGGTTACCTCTTATGGATAGGAATCCTGTTAATGACATTTATATACAAAGTGTGGGAAAGCTCTTTTATCCCTTTTCTTTATGAATGTTATTTACTCGGCAAAATGGCTGAGAGCCGCACCTACTCAACTTGAATAATTATTCAACAGAATTTTTCTAAGTACGGTCGAGGCTGTCGTATGAGAAATGTAATGGAGTGACATGAATGAAGTATGTTATTTCTAATGGAGGACAGATGGGGCTCGCCTATGCTGTAGCACACAATACCGTGAGTTGCAACAACTGCGGCCTGCATCTTTCGCCACTGAAGAATAACAAAACTATCTCTTTCTCTCAAGACTGACCTTCGCCAGTCGAACTCTCACTACGCCTTGATGAACTAACAACTGTCGTGGTACACCGGTCAGATAACCAGTCCACCGCGATGCCACTCAATGTTCGCTCGCAGGCGCTAACTAATATTCTGTGTTCACACCGCATGTTAAGTGTCATGGCCAACACAGTGAACAAACGCTTAATTGCAACCGACTCAATATAGAGTATAGCTCCGATTCGCCAGCGATAGAGATGCTCTCTCAGTGCAGTACTGAGTGGAGACTTTGTTACTGGCTCTCTGTGTACACACACGAGCGCACTCGCTCCTGCTACAGGTTCCCGCTACAAGAGCGTCACCAGAACGATTTTCCTCCACGCAAAAAACGAAAGGGTATATCATCCACTGTCTTTCCCTCACTTATCTGGCTCATTGCAGCAGAAATAGTCCACCAATCAGAGTTACTCTTACAAAGGGGAGAATGGCGCTCCGTTTAAGCCGACCAATCTGGACATATATAGCGTTTACTGACCACTTGTGGGAACTCTGAAACTGTGCACTAGGTCCGTCAAAAAAAAAAAAATGTGTATGCTGGGGCTCTCCCAAACAATACAATGGGTTTTGCTTTTAAGGTGAAGACGCAGGCCATTATCCCTTTTCTCTGGCAAAAACCATTTTGGTCCGTGGGCGGTCAGCTGGCCGGCACAGCTGCGTGCTAACCCACCCTCCTACTGACTTTCCACTTGGTTGGTTGCCTCCGCCGAACAAAAACTCCTGTGGCCATCATGTCTTGATTGTTTGGTACGCCAGACTCGACTTTTTAATCTCGGTGCACACTTTCGATTTATTTATTAGATTTGCATATCAAAATTGACTCTACCCTATCGAGTTTGGGCTTCAAATGAAACGTCTTGATACGCAGAATACGATGGTGAGATCGGAATATGTAAAAAATGAAGGTCAGGAGACCACGCCATCTTACTTAGTTATTAGCTACTCAAACAGTAAAACTCATAGATTACTTTTAGTGTAAGGCACAGCACCAAAATAAATACCACTCTTCATTGACATATTGTTATTTTCTCTAAGAATTTCTCTGACCATATGCGAACGACCAATAGTATATCATTAGGTGTCATACATTGGCTAGTTTATGGTGCTTGATAGGTGTGCGACCTTTTGAAATAATTCTCATAATTTGTAGCCTCTGCATCTCTTGGAAAAAATAGAAAGTTGGCCTCTCTCACGGGTGAGATTTAATTTAATGTTGTTGTATTGTTTCATTCGCTGGGATTTGTTGGTCGCTGAAGTAACAAGGTGTACTTAGCAACTGGAAAAAGTGCATTTCATTCAAGCTTTCAAGGTAGCTCGTAGGACACATCCACATAATTTTAGCCATGTACCGATGATCAATCTGTTGTAGAATTATGGAACATTTTTTGTACTTACGTATTATGACGTTTTTGGAAAACCAAAATCACTATAAAAATCAACATTGATTCTGCAAACAGAGATCTCAGGTCACTCTGTTCCTCCATGAGATATCGTAGCGCTGAGGAGGTAGCACTCAGAACGATGGCGTGTTCATTGGCTTCAGGAACACATTTGACAACGTCCCGCACTGCTGTATAGGGAATGGAACAAAATCTATAGATATAAAAGTAATTTCCTGACTCCCACAATAAAGAGTGATAGAACTGTTAATGTTCGCAATGTACATAGATGGCCGAGTAGAAAGCGTCCAAAGCTATTTAAGACTGTTCGCAGATATTGTGGTTGCCTACAAGATAGAAGACAGTATCGATTTGCAGAATGACCTGCAGAGATTTGATGAATGGTGCAGGCTCTGGGTGTTAACCGTGAACGACATATTATGCACACATATGAAAAGACATCCACTAGAGTACAACTACGTTACTGATGACAAACTGCTTGAAACAGTATTTAACGTAAGATATCTAGAGCGTCGTTTGCAGGAAAAAGAAAACTGGCGTACTACGGATCGGAGCGTGGAATGTCAGATCCCTTAACCGGGCAGGTAGATTAGAAAATTTAAAAAGGGGAATGGATAGGTTAAAGTTCGATATAGTGGTAATTAGTGAAGTTCGGTGGCAGGAGGAACAAGACTTTTGGTCAGGTGAATACGGGGTTATAAACACAAAATCAAATAGGGGTAAAGCAGGAGTAGGTTTAATAATGAATAAAAAAATAGGAGTGCAGAAAAGCTACTACAAACAGCATAGTGAACGCATTACTGTGGCCAAGATAGACACGAATCGCATGCGTACTACAATAGTACAAGTTTATATGAAAACTAGTTCTGCAGATGATGAAGAAATTGAAGAAATGTACGATGAGATAAAAGAAATTATACAGGTAGTGAAGGAAGACGAAAATTTAATAGTCATAGGGGACTGGATTCGAGTGTAGGAAAAGGGAGAGAAGGAAACGTAGTAGGTAAATATGGATTGGGGCTAAGAAATGAAAGAGGAAGCCGCCTGTTAGAATTTTGCACAGAGCACAACTTAATCATAGCTAACACTTGGTACAAGAATCTCGAAAGAAGCTTGTATACATGGAAGAATCCTGGAGATACTAAAAGGTATCAGATAGATTGTATAATGGTAATACAGAGATTTAGGAACCAGGTTTTAAATTGTAACGCATTTCCAGGGGCAGATGTTGACTCTGACCACAATCTATTGGTTATCAACTGTAGATTAAAACTAAAGAAACTGAAAAAAGGTGGCAATTTAAGGAGATGGGACCTGGATTAAAATGACTAAACCAGAGGCTGTACAGAGTTTTAGGGAGAGCATAAGGGAACAATTGACAGGAATGGGGGAAAGAAGTACAGTAGAAGAAGAATGGGTAGCTCTGAGGGATGAAGTAGTGAAGGCAGCAGAGGATCAAGTAGGTAAAAAGACGAGGGCTAATAGAAATCCTTGGGTAACAGAAGAAATATTGAATTTAATTGATGAAAGGAGCAAATATAAAAATGCAGTAAATGAAGCAGGCAAAAAGGAATACAAACGTCTCAAAAATGAGATCGACAGGAAGTGCAAAATGGCTAAGCAGGGATGGCTAGAGGACAAATGTAAGGATGTAGAGGCTTATCTCACTGGGGGCAGATAGATACTGCCTACAGGAAAATTAAAGAGACCTTTGGAGAGAAGAGAACCACTTGTATGAATATCAAGAGCTCAGATGGAAACCCAGTTCTAAGCAAAGAAGGGAAAGTAGAAAGGTGGAAGGAGTATATAGAGGGCCTATACAAGGAAGATGTACTTGAGGACAATATTATGGAAATGGAAGAGGATGTAGATGAAGATGAAATGGGAGATATGATACTGCGTGAAGAGTTTGACAGAGCACTGAAAGACCTGAGTCGAAACAAAGCCCCGGGAGTAGAGAACATTCAATTAGAACTACTGATGGCCTTGGGAGAGCCAGTCCTGACAAAACTCTACCATCTGGTGAGCAAGATGTATGAGACAGGCAAAATACCCTCATACTCTTTCAAATTCTAAAGGTGGCAGGGGTAAAATACAGGGAGCGAAAGTCTATTTACAAATTGTACAAAAACCAGATGGGAGTTATAAGAGTCGAGGGGCATGAAAGGGAAGTAGTGGTTGGGAAGGGAGTGAGACAGGTTTGTAGCCTCTCCCCGATGTTATTCAATCTGTATATTGAGCAAGCAGTGTAGGAAACAAAAGAAAAATCCGGAGTAGGTATTAAAACCTATGGAGAAGAAATAAAAACTTTGAGGTTCGCCGATGACATTGTAATTCTATCATAGACAGCAAAGGACTTGGAAGAGCAGTTGAACGGAATGGACAGGGTGTTGAAAGGAGGATAATGGATTGTAGTCGAATTAAGTCGGGTGAACCTGAGGGAATTAGATTAGGAAATGAGACACTTAAAGTAGTAAAGGAGTTTTGCTATTTGGGGAGCAAAATAACTGATGATGGTCGAAGTAGAGAATATATGAAATGTAGACTGGCAATGGCAAGGAAAGCGTTTCTGAAGAAGAGAAATTTGTTAACATCGAGCATAGATTTAAGTGTCAGGAAGTCGTTTCTGAAAGTATTTGTATGGAGTGTAGCGAGTTGTGGAAGTGAAACATGGACGATAAATAGTTTGGAGAAGAAGAGAATAGAAGCTTTCGAAATGTGGTACTACAGAAGAATGCTGAAGATTAGATGGGTAGATCACATAACTAATGATGACGTATTCAATAGAATTGGGGAGAAGAGGACTATGTGGCACAACTTGACAAAAAGAAGGGATCGGTTAGTAGGACATGTTATGAGGCATCAAGGGATCACAAATTTAGTATTGGAGGACAGCTTGGACGGTAAAAATCGTAGAGGGAGACCAAGAGATGAATACACTAATCAGATTCATAAGGATGTGTGTTGCAGTAAGTACTGGGAGATGAAGAAGCTTGCACAGGATGGGTAGCATGGAGAGCTGCATCAAACCAGTCTCAGGACTGAAGACCACAACAACAACAACAACAACATCTAGGAGTAACTATCCAGAGAAACCTTAACTGAAATGACGGTATAAAACAAGTAGTAGGATAAACAGATGGCAGAGTGAGATTTACGGGAAGAATCTTAACGAGACGTAACTTATCTAAGAGGAACGTGGCTTACAAGGCGCTTGTTCGCCGGATTTTTGAGTATTGTTCATCAGTCTAGGATCCTTCCCACTTAGGCCTGACAGAAAAGACAGAGAAGATTCTACAAAGAGCAACGCATTTCGTCACAAGATCGATTAGTCTGCCACAGAGAGGAATTATGCTTCACTCAGTGAAGTTGGCTACCGAAATTGCGAGTGGGCACTTTCCGGGAAGATTCAGACAACATACTACTTACTCCCATATACATCTCGAGATCTGAGGATCGTCGAGATTGGACAGCGGATCAATGGGAACGTGACACTTTGTCAGATGAGGCTCGTCGTGGTTGGATGCTGGATCAATGGGAACGTGTCAGTCTGTCAGATGAGGATCGTCGTGGTTGGATGATGGATCAATGGGAACATGTCACTGTGTCAGATGAGTATTTTCGAGATTGGACTGTGGATCAATGGGAACGTCTCACTTTGTCGGATGAACGACGTTTTTTGTCACACCCATCCGATGGTCGAGTCCGGATATACCGTTATCTACACTTACGCCTACTGGATCCATGCACCACACGGCGGATGCAGACGATAGAGGACAGTGTAAAGTTATGGGGACATTCTTCAGTGCTACATGAGGTGCGTGGTACTGGTCGAAGGCAGGATCACAGCTGTGGACAACATGTACATTGTTACAGTCCACCTACATCCCTTTGTGCTTGATTTATTTCCCAACAGCGATTGAATCTTATGTCAGGGTAACTGTTCGTCCCGTGCTAAAGTGGTTTCGAGAATATGGCAGGGAACTCACATTGATTTTTTGTGCACTGAATTCTCATTTAGACCATGTGAACAACATCTGGGACATTATCGGGCGCCAGTTCCGCACCCGCAAACCACGGTAACTGCTTGATCTGTGCGCACATATGCATCGCGAAACCTGCAAAGGACCTTTAGAGACCGTGCTTTAGAATGTCACTGCTGTATTTAGTTCCCATGTTGTACAAACACACTATTAAGCAGGTTAGCTAATCAGTGCACTGCTGAACAACGTTTAGTACTTGAGTATCTACGGTTACTTTGACAGATATATGGTACGAGGGTGACTAAGAAAACAAAAATGAGGCAAAATGAAACTTTTTTGATTTAGCTGATGCCAAGTGTTACTGAATGTAGTCATTCGGATAATACTACTGGCCATTAAAATTGCTACATCGTGAAGATGACGTGATAGAGACGCGAAATTTAAGCGACAGGAAGAAGATGCTGTGATACGCAAATGATTGGCTTTTCAGAGCATTCACACCAGGTTGGCGCTCTTGGCGACACCTACACGTGCTGACACGAGCAAAGTTTCCAACCGATTTCTCAAACACAAACAGCAGTTGACAGGCGTTGCCTGGTGAAACGTTGTTGTGATGCCTCGTGTAAGGAGGAGAAATGCGTACCAACACGTTATCGAGTTTGATAAAGGTCGCATTGTAGCCTATCGCGATTGCGGTTTATCGTTTCGCGACATTGCTGCTCGCATTGGTCGAGATCCAATGACTGTTAGCAGAATATGGAATCGGTGGGTTCTGGAGGGTAATACGGAACGCCGTGCTGGAGGCCATCGGCCTTGTATCGCTGGCAGTCGAGTTGACAAGCAGCTTATCCCATGGCTGTAACGGATCGTGCAGTCACGTCTCGATCCCTGAGTCTACAGATGGGGACGTCTGCAAGACAACAACCATCTGCACGAATAGTTCGACGACGTTTGCAGCAGCATGGGCTATCAGCTCGGAGACTATGGCTGCGGTTGACGCTGCATCACAGACAGGAGCGCCTGCGATGGTGTACTCAACGACGAACCTGGGTGCACGAAAGACAAACGTCATTATTTCTGATGAATCCAAGTTCTGTTTACAGCATCTGATGGTTGCATCCGTGTTTGGCGACATCGCGGTGAATGCACATTGGAAGCGTGTATTCGTCATCGCCATACTGGCGTATCACCACGCGTGATGGTATTGGGTGCCATTAGTTACATGTCTCGGTCACCTCTTGTTCGCATTGACGACACTTTGATCAGGGGATGTTACATTCCAGATGTGTTACGACCCGTGTCTCTACCCTTCATTCGATCCCTGCGAAACCCTACATTTCAGCACGATAATGCACGACCGCGTGTTGTAGGTGCTGTACGGGCATTTCTGGATACAGAAAATGTTCGACTGCTGCCCTGGCCAGCACATTCTCCAGAGCTCTCGCCAATTGAGAACGTCTGGTCAATGGTGGCCGAGCAACTGGCTCATCACAATACGCCAGTCATCACTCTTGATGAGCTGTGGTATCGTGTTGAAGCTGCATGGACAGCTGTACCTGTACACGCCGTCCAAGCTCTGTTTGACTCAATGCCCTGGCGTATCAAGGCCGTTATTATGGCCAGAGGTGGTTGTTCTGGGTACTGATTTCTCAGGATCTACGCATCCAAATTGCGTGAAAATGTAATCACATGTCAGTTCTAGTATGATATATTTGTCCAATGAATACCCGTTTATCATCTGCATTTCTTCTTGGTGTAGCAATTTCATTGACCTGTAGTGTATTTATTTCGATAATTACGTTAAGGATGGGGATCCAGACCTTACCAAAATTTTTCATGGGCGAGTATTTATCTTTTCCATACAGTGTTTTTAGATTCATGCATTATTCATACAGAGATGATGCACTTTAAAGGAGGCTAAGGCAACGGTAACGCACTGGTCTCTCTTTCGGGAGGACGGCTTTTCGATTCTTTATTCGTGTATCTAAACATAATAGTTCTGTCATTTCGCCGTACTGCCTTAGGAAAATGTTTGGGTAATTGACCTGAGAACAAGAGAGACGATTTCCTTAGTCGGTCTATGATTGTATGCCCTCTCTCACAACCTAACTGTCGACGAGACATCAAACCCTGATTTTTTCCCTCGTCCGTTGAAGATAAATATTAGCAATAGGCTACATTTTAAGCGAAAGTGATTTGGAAATTATTCCAAATCACTCTTAAAGATTTCATAATCACTAATTCAACGAGACATTTGAATTTTCATGCAGAACCGGAAGTCATTGATGGGGAGAATTGTTATCTGACCTCTGGGATACCCAGTAAAGATCTGTTCTTATCACTGAGAAACAGGACGGAAATCCATACTGTCTTTATCATGTATTTTATGTTTTCCATATTTTCAATAGGCTTCTGTCTAGTGCATTTCCAATTCATTGAAGTGTTATTCCAGTCACAGTACCCCTTATCGGATTTGTAAACTACGTCACTGGTAACTGGGAAATAATATGCGTCAGTTAGACATCGGCGGCCGTGGAAAGCCTCCATGTTTTCCCGGCTCGGTCGAAGCCCCGCCGGCCGGCGTCCAGCACTCGGGACCACACCGCCAGTCCCTGAGGCGCGCTTACAAAGCCGAGTCGACAATGAGGCGCCTGTGGCAGCCTGTGACGTCGGCCGCGGTAACGAACCCTTCTATACAGAACTTTCCCTTTTCTCCCGCCGGTGAAATGTCCTTGTATCTGGGTGGTCAGGCTGGTTGTACGAGGCGTTCTGTGGACGTGAAAGGGATACCACCATCGTCGTTTCAGTAGATGTGCGCGTCGTTTCTTGTGCACACGTTCAGTCATTACTGTGTGCGGTATCGCTCCTCAGTCCACACATTCTGCGAGTATAATAAAGCTATGTGCGTTAACAGCGCTAATGAAACTGCGGATTAAGAACTAATCTCGTTTTTTTGTCACCGCCAGAAACCACACTTGCTAGGTGGTAGCCTTTCAATAGGCCGCGGTCCGTTAGTATACGTCGTACCCGCGTGTCGCCACTATCAGTGATTGAAAACCGAGCGCCGCCACGCTGCAGGTCTAGTCTAGAGCGACTCCCTGGCACTCGCCCCAGTTGTACAGCCAACTTTGCTAGTTCACTGTCTGCATACGCTCTCATTTGCCGAGACGACAGTTTAGCATAGGCTTCAGCTACGTCATTTGCTACGACCTAGCAAGGCGCCATATTCAGTTACTTCAAGAATGTATTCTGAACAGATAATCTTGTGAATCATGTACCGTCAAGAGCGACGTTCAGCATTAATGGATTAAAAATTAAACTAATTACGTCCGCTTTTTGAATTCTAATTCCTTGTAATGTTCCAGACCTCACGTCAGTATAGTTCTTCCCTCCACAAGCCAGCCTGCGTGAGCTAAAACGCGTGCATTTGGTTCAAATGCCTCTGAGCACTATGGGACTTAACATCTGTGGTCATCAGTCCCCTAGAACTTAGAACTACTTAAACCTAACTAACCTAAGGACATCACACACATGCATGCCCGAGGCAGGATTCGAACCTGCGACCGTAGCAGTCGCGCGGTTCCGCACTGAGCGCCTAGAAGCGTGCATTTCGGCCTCCTCTTGTAACACGGTGTTGGCGCTTCTGCCAACACATCAAGCTTTTCCTCTTTCTCAAACAGACACATTGAAAATTTGCCAGCCGTTCTGTTTGGTTCTCAATACTTTCCTGTCGTTAATCACACGAGTAAAATCAAAACTGTCCTCCTGCACTGGAGTGAAGTGCTGTCCCAAAAACAAACAAACGTATTTCTCTGATGCCATGCATCAGTGTCCCTATTTTACTGCCACATTCTGTTGTATGTTTGGTACGTACTGCGTCGTTGCAATGTGGGATTTGGGAACTTGCACCTCCCGTGAATAACATTAATATGAGCCATTCTTTTGCAATTAATATATCATTTATCCGTTACTTATACTTCTACTTCCCCCATAGGACGTAGAATGGCAGCGGCGAGAGTACCACTTTTCACTGTTCGTTTTACGAAAAGTAGTAGAAAAACACCTTTTTAACGCAAGGATGGATTAACAACATAAAGTGGGTGATTTTAGTTCTGCTCTGTGAGAATTGTGTTAGTGAAGGATTCTCGTTTCTGGAGCTATAGAATTTAAATGAGATAGTAGTGAATGCTGAATGGGAAGTGAAACCCCCCCCCCCCCGCCCCCTCTTCCTCCTACCATGGAAACAAGGAATGGGGATAACCTTCGGAGCCGGGGGAGCTAGTGCTCAAAGTGTCCTGGAGTGAAATGTATTAGACACAAAAAAATGAAATTTACTTCATTGGGAAATTGGTACTTCGCCACTTGAGCAATGCACACAGTTATTGAGAAAAACATCATACAGTTGGTATTAGCCACATTATATAATAATACCTTCCAGCTTTCAGTCTGATTCAATAAGAGCCGACGTGTAAGGGTTCTTAAGTATCAGCCGACCTAAGCCGTCTTTAAAAGAAATAACGCAATCCAGCAAAGTAATCCGAATTCAACTGGTCTTTTGTTACTACCAACGGGAGACCACGACGTTGGGATCAGAGACTTACTTCAAACTTTGTACACCTTTAGTAGTCCATTAAAACAACATAGTGCGCAAGTATAAGGTGCCGTACTCTAGCAATTCTGAGAAAATCGCAAGAGAAGTTTTACACGTCTATTATGTAACGGATATATCTGTGTGTTAATGCTAGTTCGTGGTAGTCAAGTAGCTAGCGTTCGAGCTTCGTAAAACGAATATGTATTAGGCGAAGTTTCGATTCCTGATCAAACTTATGTTCCCATATATATATATATATATATATATATATATATATATATATATATATATATATATATATATATATATATATATACAGGGCGTTTCAAAAAGAAAGAGCAGATTTCAAACATTTATTTCTCAAAAACTACAAATGATAGAAACACAATTCAAACGTTTCTTGTCAGAGAAAGGTTCAAAGTTTTTCAATGGTCCGCGCAGAAGTTCCATGCAAATCCGCAGTGGCGCTGGCGTTTGTTTGTAGGAAAATGGCGACGACACCACAGGAACGATCATTTTGTGTGCTGCAATTTGCAAAGTTAGAGTCCATTGTTGGTGTGCAACGTGCATTCCGCCGTCAATTCAACAAACAGCCGCCTCGTCATAAGCAAATTTATGAGTGGCATCACAGATTCGTAGAAGATGGTTGCATCTGCAAGCGAAAAAGCACGGGTCGTCCACGCACATCGGATGAAAATGTCGAGCGTGTCCGTGCAGCTTACGAAAGGAGCCCTAGAAAATCCACGACACGGGCAAGTCACGAACTAAACATGTCTAAAACAACGGTATGGCGCGTTCTGAGTAACCGTCTGCACATGAAGCCGTACAAACTGCAGTTATTGCAAGCATTGCGTCCTGACGACCACAACAAAAGGTTCGAATTTTCAACTGCAATTCTACAGGACATGGAAGAGGACAATTTTGCCGAACGATTAATTTTTTCAGATGAATCAACGTTTCACATTTCTGGTAAAGTTAATCGGCATAACGTACGAATTTGGGCGAGTGAAACTCCGAGGGACGTTATTCAACATGAAAGAGACTCACCAAAGGTTAACGTCTTTTGTGCAATTTCGGTAAACAAAGTTTATGGACCTTTCTTTTTCATGGAGAAAACTATCACAGGAACCATTTACCTGGACATGTTAGAAAACTGGCTATTTCCTCAACTTCAGGAAGATTCAAATCACTTCATCTTCATGCAAGATGGCGCCCCACCACACTTCTCTGAACCTGTACGACGGTACCTAAATAACACCATTCCAGGACGGTGGATTGGAAGAGCAGGAGCACAAGATCAATGTCATCGTCTGTGGCCTCCCAGGTCACCAGACCTTACTCCCTGCGATTTTTATTTGTGGGGGTACATAAAGGACTGTGTTTATGTCCCACCTATGCCCGCTACTCTTCAAGAGGTACGACATCGAATTGTTGCGGCCGTGAATTCGGTAACTAAAGACCAGTTGCGTCGTGTGTGGCAAGAAATGAGATACCGGTTTGATATTTGTCGTGTAACAAATGGTGCTCATATTGAGGTACAGTTTTGATATTTGTTGTGTAACATTTGGTACTCATATTGAGTGAAGGACCGTTGGAATTGTGTTTCTATCATTTGTAGTTTTTGAGAAATAAATGTTTGAAATCTGCTCTTTCTTTTTGAAACGCCCTATATATATATATATATATATATATATATATATATATATATATATATATATATACTCCTGGAAATAGAAAAAAGAACACATTGACACCGGTGTGTCAGACCCACCATACTTGCTCCGGACACTGCGAGAGGGCTGTACAAGCAATGATCACACGCACGGCACAGCGGACACACCAAGAACCGCGGTGTTGGCCGTCGAATGGCGCTAGCTGCGCAGCATTTGTGCACCGCCGCCGTCAGTGTCAGCCAGTTTGCCGTGGCATACGGAGCTCCATCGCAGTCTTTAACACTGGTAGCATGCCGCGACAGCGTGGACGTGAACCGTATGTGCAGTTGACGGACTTTGAGCGAGGGCGTATAGTGGGCATGCGGGAGGCCGGGTGGACGTACCGCCGAATTGCTCAACACGTGGGGCGTGAGGTCTCCACAGTACATCGATGTTGTCGCCAGTGGTCGGCGGAAGGTGCACGTGCCCGTCGACCTGGGACCGGACCGCAGCGACGCACGGATGCACGCCAAGACCGTAGGATCCTACGCAGTGCCGTAGGGGACCGCACCGCCACTTCCCAGCAAATTAGGGACACTGTTGCTCCTGGGGTATCGGCGAGGACCATTCGCAACCGTCTCCATGAAGCTGGGCTACGGTCCCGCACACCGTTAGGCCGTCTTCCGCTCACGCCCCAACATCGTGCAGCCCGCCTCCAGTGGTATCGCAACAGGCGTGAATGGAGGGACGAATGGAGACGTGTCGTCTTCAGCGATGAGAGTCGCTTCTGCCTTGGTGCCAATGATGGTCGTATGCGTGTTTGGCGCCGTGCAGGTGAGCGCCACAATCAGGACTGCATACGACCGAGGCACACAGGGCCAACACCCGGCATCATGGTGTGGGGAGCGATCTCCTACACTGGCCGTACACCACTGGTGATCGTCGAGGGGACACTGAATAGTGCACGGTACTTCCAAACCGTCATCGAACCCATCGTTCTATCATTCCTAGACCGGCAAGGGAACTTGCTGTTCCAACAGGACAATGCACGTCCGCATGTATCCCGTGCCACCCAACGTGCTCTAGAAGGTGTAAGTCAACTACCCTGGCCAGCAAGATCTCCGGATCTGTCCCCCATTGAGCATGTTTGGGACTGGATGAAGCGTCGTCTCACGCGGTCTGCACGTCCAGCACGAACGCTGGTCCAACTGAGGCGCCAGGTGGAAATGTCATGGCAAGCCGTTCCACAGGACTACATCCAGCATCTCTACGATCGTCTCCATGAGAGAAAAGCAGCCTGCATTGCTGCGAAAGGTGGATATACACTGTACTAGTGCCGACATTGTGGATGCTCTGTTGCCTGTGTCTATGTGCCTGTGGTTCTGTCAGTGTGATCATGTGATGTATCTGACCCCAGGAATGTGTCAATAAAGTTTCCCCTTCCTGGGACAATGAATTCACGGTGTTCTTATTTCAATTTCCAGGAGTGTATATATATCGCTGGTCATATTATTTATTTAACATGACATTTGAGAGATAATACAATTTTTTAAAAAAACGTGTATTTGCATGAAGTTTTAGTGAATTTTCATTTTATTTGTCAGAACAAACATATTTGTAACCATCGACTAGTAAATGAAAAAACGCATAGAGTTTTCTTGAAAATGTTTGCCTGTCTTGATTTGCTAAATCCTTTTTTATATGGACTCTGGGAAGGCACCCGCAACTACTTTGCTCCTAGACGCTTAGAGCTGCAGACACAGAGGCTGGCCCCATTTGGCAGTTAACCTGCGTAGCGGTGAGACGTTGCTAACGTAGCAAGAACGAATGGTGTACGCGCAAATTTTATGAATATCACAGAGTTTACACTAGTACTACAAAGACGAAGGTTTGAGGGCAGTCGAACCGTCGCCTAAGACTCGTTTAGCTTACGAAGTTCGAACGCTAACTTTTTGTCCACCATGAACTCTAAAATCCTGTACCTACGCTCAAATACATCAGTTTCATAACAGACGCTTAAAACTTCTCTTGAGATTTTCTCGGCATTGCCAATGTAGTGCAACGTGCCACTTGCACATTATGGCCGTGCGGTTCTAGGCGCTGCAGTCTGGAGCCGAGCGACCGCTCCGGTCGCAGGTTCGAATCCTGCCTCGGGTATGGATGTGCTTAGGTTAGTTAGGTTTAATTAGTTCTAAGTTCTAGGCGACTGATGACCTCAGAAGTTCAGTCGCATAGTGCTCAGAGCCATTTGAACCATTTGAAATTGCACATTATGTTGTTTTGATGGCCTACTAAAGGTGTACAAAGTTTGAAGTAAATCTACATCTACATCTACATTTATACTCCGCAAGCCACCCAACGGTATGTGGCGGAGGGCACTTTACGCGCCACTGTCATTACCTCCCTTTCCTGTTCCAGTCGCGTATGGTTCGCGGGAAGAACGACTGTCTGAAAGCCTCCGTGCGCGCTCTAATCTCTCTAATTTTACATTCGTGATCTCCTCGGGAGGTATAAGTAGGGGGAAGCAATATATTCGATACCTCATCCAGAAACGCACCCTCTCGAAACCTGGACAGCAAGCTACACCGCGATGCAGAGCGCCTCTCTTGCAGAGTCTGCCACTTGAGTTTGTTAAACATCTCCGTAACGCTATCACAGTTACCAAACAACCCTGTGACGAAACGCGCCGCTCTTCTTTGGATCTTCTCTATCTCCTCCGTCAACCCGGTCTGGTACGGATACCACACTGATGCGCAATGCTCAAGTATAGGTCGAACGAGTGTTTTGTAAGCCACCTCCTTTGTTGATGAACTACATTTTCTAAGGACTCTCCCAATGAATCTCAACCTGGTACCCGCCTTACCAACAATTAATTTTATATGTTCATTCCACCTCAAATCTTTCCGCACGCATACTCCCAGATATTTTACAGAAGTAACTGCTACCAGTGTTTGTTACGCTATCATATAATCATGCAATAATGGATCCTTCTTTCTATGTATTCGCAATACATTACATTTGTCTATGTTAAGGGTCAGTTGCCACTCCCTGCACCAAGTGCCTATCCGCTGCAGATCTTCCTGCATTTCGCTACAATTTTCTAATGCTGCAACTTCTCTGTATATTACAGCATCATCCGCGAAAAGCCGCATGGAACTTCCGACACTATCTACTAGGTCATTTATATATATTGTGAAAAGCAATGGTCCCATAACACTCCCCTGTGGCACGCCAGAGGTTACTTTAACGTCTGTAGACGTCTCTGCATTGATAACAACATGCTGTGTTCTGTTTGCTAAAAACTCTTCAATCCAGCCACACAGCTGGTCTGATATTCCGTAGGCTCGTACTTTGTTTATCAGGCGACAGTGTGGAACTGTATCGAACGCCTTCCGGAAGTCAAGGAAAATAGCATCTACCTGGGAGCCTGTATCTAATATTTTCTGGGTCTCATGAACAAATAAAGCGAGTTGGGTCTCACACGATCGCTGTTTCCGGAATCCATGTTGATTCCTACATAGTAGATTCTGGGTTTCCAAAAACGACATGATACTCGAGCAAAAAACATGTTCTAAAATTCTACAACAGATCGACGTCAGAGATATAGGTCGATAGTTTTGCGCATCTGCTCGTCGACCCTTCTTGAAGACTGGGACTACCTGTGCTCTTTTCCAATCATTTGGAACCTTCCGTTCCTCTAGAGACTTGCGGTACACGGCTGTTAGAAGGAGGGCAAATTCTTTCGCGTACTCTGTGTAGAATCGAATTGGTATCCCGTCAGGTCCAGTGGACTTTCCTCTGTTGAGTGATTCCAGTTGCTTTTCTATTCCTTGGACACTTCTTTCGATATCAGACATTTTTTCGTTTGTGCGAGGATTTAGAGAAGGAACTGCAGTGCGGTCTTCCTCTGTGAAACAGCTTTGGAAAAAGGTATTTAGTATTTCAGCTTTACGCGTGTCATCCTCTGTTTCAATGCCTTCATCATCCCGGAGTGTCTGGATATGCTGTTTCGATCCACTTACTGATTTAACGTAAGACCAGAACTTCCTAGGATTTTCTGTCAAGTCGGTACAGAGAATTTTACTTTCGAATTCACTGAACGCTTCACGCATAGCCCTCCTTACGATAACTTTGACATCGTTTAGCTTCTGTTTGTCTGAGAGGTTTTGGCTGCGTTTAAACTTTGAGTGAATCTCTCTTTGCTTTCGCAGTAGTTTCCTAACTTTGTTGTTGTACCACGGTAGGTTTTTCCCGTCCCTCACAGTTCTACTCGGCACGTACCTGCCTAAAACGCATTTTACGATTGCCTTGAACTTTTTCCATAAACACTCAACATTGTCAGTGTCGGAACAGCAATTTTCGTTTTGATCTGTTAGGTAGTCTGTGTTCCCAGCATCGTGGCCTCCCCTTGTAAGTAATTTCAAAACAATAATAACTTAGTATTCTCCACGGTTCTCAGCAGTCCCATCAAAAAGCATGATTTATTATTCTCTATTGCAATTGACACGTAAGCCATAGAACCATTCAAATCAGCCACGGCTCTAACCGTCCACGTATGATTACACAACACTCAAAATACTAAAATTTTAACTGGTGTGTAGCCGCCTTAAAACACTTATCTCAACTTACCTACTTGACCGGTAGTAGCCACTTAAATTGCAAAACTTCACAAAATATAAAATAATATACATTTACCAATGGTCTAAAGATTGTGCAAACAGACAAAACATGGAGTTTAACTCGGCTCTTAACCGCCTTTGAATCTCAGTTTGAATCAGCAATAGCGATTAAAATTTTCATACTACACGAACAGTTAAACATTGAAATGCGCACGGTGCTAACCATTTTATCAACTTACACAAGCGGATTAAATTTTAACCCGGCGGTCAGCTGTCTTTCAATCCTCCAATTAATTTATCAATGTGAATGGAATACACCAAACAATTTTTAAATCCAGCCGTTGGCCACACGTAACACGAATATTTTTCTTAAAACAAACTCGCGACTCTAACACCCACTAAACTATGCAGGTTAATAATTTTCCTGAGCAATGACAGGTGTTTGGAAGTTTCAGTCCAAAGCGCTAATGAAGCTAACCGTCTAACGGGACATCCTCAGGCATACGCCTCTATCGACACAGCACATGGTAACAGTAATTGCATTAACCGGTGCCTTCAGCGCTGACAATACACTCGTTTACATGTCAGTCCAGTCACATGAAATGTTATGGGCACTAGCTGCTTGATACTTAATCAGACATAAAGACATAAAGTTATCGCTTGTCAATGAATAAATCCTTAAATCCTGAAACCTAACAGGCGGAAGGTTTTAAAAGTATTCAGTGATAACGATTGGAGGTAAGACATAAACCATTTTACTGCCACAAATTATTCTAAAACAAGACAATGTTAAAGATGGACGTAAGAATAATAACAACAAATAATTTTTAAAGCAGGTGGCTCAATCAATAGCCAACTCATAAAGCAATTTCGCAGTTTCTTAAGCGTCATACACTAAAGAACGAGTATACCTGCCTAATATGGTGTAGGACCCCCGCGAATACGCCGAAGTACAGAAACACGACGTGGCATGGACTCGACTAATGTCTCAAGTAGTGCAGGAGTGAATTGACACCATGAATACTGCAGGGCTGTCCATAGATCAGTAAGATTACGAGAAACTGCAGATCTCTTCTGAACAGCACGTTGCAAAGCATACCATATATGCTCGATTATGTTTATGTCTGGTGAGACTGGTGGCCAGCGGAAGTGTTTAAACTCAGAAGAGTGGTCCTGAAGCCACTCTGTAGCAATTCTGGACGTGTGCGGTGTGACATTATCCTACTGGAAGTTCCAAGTCCGTAGGAATGCACAATGGACGTGAATGGATGCGGGTGATCAGACAGAATGCTTACGTGTCACCTGTCAGGGTCGTTCTAGACATATTAGGGGTCCCATATCACTCCAACTGCACATGTCCCACACGTTTACAGAGCATCTACCAGCTTGAACAATCTCCTCCTGACGTGCGGCGCCCTGGAATTCACGAAGCTGTCTCCATACCCGTACTCGTCCATCTGCAATTAAAACGAAACTCGTCCGACTAGGCAACATGTTTCCTGTCGCCAACAGTTCAATTTCGATGCTGATGGCTCAGACGAGGCGTAAAGCTTTGTATCGTGTTGTCATCAAGGGTACAATAGCGGGCCTTCAGCTCAGAAAGCCCATGTCGATGATGTTTCGTTGAATGGTTCGCCCGCTGTCACTAGTTGATGGGCCAGAATTCAAATCTGCAGCAATTTGCGAAAGGGTTGCACTTCTGTTTGCGTTGAACGATTCTCCACAGTCGCCGCTGGTCCTGTTCTTGCAGGATCTTTTTCCAGCTGCAGCAATGTCGGAGATTTTCGCTGTAAACTCGTGACATCATCGTACGGGAAAATCCCGAGTCCATCGCTACATCGAAGATGCTGTGTCCCATTGCTCGTGCGCCTACTATAACACAACGTTCAAACTCACTTAAATCTTGATAACCTGGCATTAAAAGCAGGAGTAACCGATCTAACAACTGCGCCACATACTTTCTGTCAGCCGGCCGGTGTGGCCGAGCGGTTCTAGGCGCTTCAGTCTGGAACCGCGCGACCGCTACGGTCGCAGGTTCGAATCCTGCCTCGGGCATGGATGTATGTGATGTCCTTAGGTTGGTTCTGTTTACGTAGTTCTAAGTTCTAGGGGACTGATGACCTCAGATGTTAAGTCCCATAGTGCTCAGAGCCATTTTTTTTTTTTTTACTTCCTGTCTTATATAGATGTTGCCGACCGCAGCGCCGTATTCTGCCTATTTACATATTTGTGTATTTGAATACGCATGCCTATACCAGTTTATTTGGCGCTTTAGTGACCAACTGTTCCGTTCGACAGCTGTTGCTTTAAGCAGGCAGTAAATTATTAACAAACAGCCACTAGCTCATATGCAGAATTTCCTATGCTAAAATAGTTCACCGGTGTATGTCGGTCCCAAACGATTAACTCGAACAATATCAAAAATAACAACTAGTGGGGTACCACTACAGTCACACAAGAGACAGCTCAATGAACTTTTAGCCACTCAGCATTTTTGATGGTTTTAACCACACAATAAGTTTAAGTACATAAGAAATGAGCACTCGGTACAGAATGGTACCAGCCCAGATGTACAACGCCTGTTATCTTTAGTCACTATGCCTTACATTTGCCGACTAAGGAACAGGGAAGTATACCCCAAGGCTGCCACATTTCTAGGCAAACCATCCTAAGATTCCGCACCACCTGAGCCACCCAGCACACGGAAACATGAGTTTTATGAAAAATAACTGTTAAATTCTCCAGGAAGGATACTTGACAAGGATGTTACCATGAACTTGCCTATGCTAGTTTCCGCTCCGCTCTGCCAAATCATCGGGAAGCCAGCCGCAGTGGTTTGTTTAGTCCTCGTTAGACATTATAGCGCTGGACCCCGCTGCTCTCGACTTTGGTTCGCTCGCGCCCTCCTCGTGTCCACAGCGCGGATCCGCTGCGTCGTGTCATGTGTTGAGTCCATCTCCCCCCCATCGCGCGACACTCCACCTTATAAAATCCCGACCTCGCGACCTCACTCGCGCTGTAGATGCACAGCCAGCGCTGCAACTATCGCTGATGCGAATCAGCAGCTGGAGAACTTGGCAGCACGCATCGTAAAGGAACATGGATGTTAGTACTTACAGGGTGAGTTGTAAGGATATGAGTATTAACACATGTTCATGTTGATTTTCCAAATATGTGAAGCTATATTTACGTTGTGTAGGTGCAAATGCTCCCCTGTCACATGTAAATAGCATTGATCTTTTAGTATCATTACCGTTAAACTGTTAACGTTTCATGTAAATATGAACTGACCGCTCAGCTATAGCAGTTCTGATGTTTAAAAGCGTATTGTGAATCATGAATTTTCTGTAAATAGTCTTCGCCGGTTTGCGCCGGACGACGTTGTGGAAATTCCACAATCTTTCTTTTCTTGATGTTTTGTTAAGGATAAAAGCAGGGGGAACCTTGGGACACGGCGTCTACCGCAAGCGAAAGCGTACAGAGCTATATTTTCAGGCCACAAGCTGCCATCATCCTGCACAATGCGGTAGTGTATTGCGTACGTTAGTTCTTAGAAAACATGCAGTATCTGATCCTGAAAGCCTGTTGAGTCAAAACCACGTCTGAAGACAGTGTTTCGACCAAACGGATATTCTGAGAGATACATAGTGCAATCGGCCCAAAGCGAGTTCAGTCTACAGAGCAGAATGAAGATGCGAAGACACCAACCACTTTGGCCTTTTTGCTGTATTTTGGTGTCATGTCGTCTAGAATTGCAAGAGTCCCCGGAAGATATGACATTAAGTGTCTTTTTCGACCATCTGCAAAACTGAGGAACCTGTTTGGTTTGGTTAAGGATAATCGTGGCCTGAGGAAACGTGTTGTGTACAAGGTTCCTTGTCAGCGAGGGGCGGTCTGTAAAGGCCACACATGCCGCGCAGTACAAGAACGCTGCGATGAACATCAGCCTCAAACACGCCTACGGCAACCGGAAAAGTCGGCAATTGCAGAACACTGTCTGAGTACAGGTTGAAACGCCCGCTAAACACGCTGGGCAGAACAGGTGAATAGGATTGTGGAAAGGGCCAAATAAGGTGGCGGTCAGGTTCACTCAAAATTGTAATTTATTGTAATTTAATAACACCTTTAAACCTAAACTGCAGATAGCCGAACCTTTAGAACTACGAGTTTCAAAAGGCGATTATTTTACTGCTGAAGGTCACCAAACAATAAATCTTAAAGCAACAAGATAAATCTCAAGTGGTAAAAACATGCAGTTAAAATTTGAGAATTAAATAATTAACATATATATAGTGAGGCTGAGAGCCTCAAGGCAAGTGTGAGTAGACAAACATAAAGAAGATGCAATACAAACGGCTAAAGGCCCACAATGAAGTTTTCAAGATTTTAAAATAAATTACCATAACCTTTCAAAGGCAGAAGGCCACATGTTTTGTTTTCTTTTTTAGAATAAGGATTTAAGTGGCTAAAGACCAGCAACTGATTTTCCAAAATTCAAAATACATAAAATCCAGTAAAATCAAGGATTTTTTAAATCATTGGCTATGATAGATTATAAACAGACAATTAAACACCGGCGAGGAGGACTACAAAGAAAACGGCACTCAGAAGCCACCAGGCAGGTCGGTCTGCCCTCCTCCACTTAGGTGAGACAGGTGGTGAGCCCAACTGCACTTGCTGCCGGCCGGAGTGGCCGAGCGGTTAAAGGCGCTACAGTCTGGAACCGCACGACCGCTACGGTCGCAGGTTCGAATCCTGCCTCGGCCATGGATGTGTGTGATGTCCTTAGGTTGGTTAGGTTTAAGTAGTTCTAAGTTCTAGGGGACTTATGACCACAGCAGTTGAGTCCCATAGTGCTCAGAGCCATTTGAACCATTGAACCAACTACACTTGAGCCGTCGGAACCCAATCAGGGGACAGCCACGGACCGACCGACAAAACGACTTGCTTGCCACCAACCAGTACATGAGAACTTAAACACAAAAAGTTACGAACGTGATTATCCACAATGAAATATGTGTTAAGCTGTCAAAACTACACACCATGTTGTACAGCGACAACGGGTGAGGGAAGGACGCTGCCTGAAATTACGTTAGTGGCCAGGGCAGGTAACCGGAACACTAACGGCCACAAGGCAGAAAATTCCGCTGGTGCACTTGAATTGTAGTCAGCGAATATAGTTAATTGCACCGCATGGCGGCTAAATTACAGCAATAGCAATAGCTCACAGGAAAAACCTCCCCAACAGATAACCACCGAAATGAACCACACAACATGAATGGACGTGGCTTGGGTAGTTGAAACCACTACTCAACTTTGACGGCCTGGGTCGGTGGACCACGAAGCTCGTAGTAATCGGACAGCTCCACACAGGCACTCCGATACTGCACAGGGACCGCCAGTGGACCCAGCCGACAGCACCACGCGGTGATAACTTCCCTGGTCCGTAGCAACCGACCGACTGCGCTCAGAATGCCGAGAACATCTAAAAGAGTCGTCAGTGGAAGTAACGCCAACTACACACATAACCAGACAAAGACTTGCACGAAGACCTGAACGATACTCAACAGTAGCTAAGCACGCACGAAGACAAATCGGGAGTCGATACACACACACACACACACACACACACACACACACACATATACACACACACATACAAAATCACAGAGCCGACACAAGAACGATCAGCGAGCTAAACCACGTCGTCCAATATGACGACCGAACGACGATCCACCACGACCGTGGCCCGGCTCAAGTGATGTGTAGCGGCAATGATCGGGTGAGCCATGTCGACGCAGACCTCATTGCTGCCCCAACCCGACCGAACTAGTGGTGCATTACAACTCCCCGACTGGCAGGTCTGGACTGCTCTCCTAACACGTTCCAACTGACTGGCAGCCCGAACTCGCGACCCGAACTGGTTACGACAGGCAACGACCGGGATGTAATAGCAGTCGAGCAAAGATACTACGCGAGGGGATATATCGATACGTGCTACTAACGCCGCTCACGGTCAGGCAAAGCAGCAACTCAGTGACAGTAGTAATTTAAATTAACGTAGTGAGGTGGAAGTGCGTTAAAAACAGGGTGTAAAATATATGATGGCGGGAACACGAGCCACACACGGCTCACAGGTCATCGCATGATTTATGAAAAGACGGGAGTGTTATCACCGGCATCGTCTTTCTAGGATTGCGTCATTAAGGAAGGAAGACATATCCGTACAGCTCATAAACTCATCAACAGGAATGCGGGAATTCAACTGAGCAAATCCTGGTACCCTGCATTGGTTGCTGTTAAATCCCGACGAGTAAATAAAGTTTTCTTTTCGACAACACAGCCGCCATAACTTCGGTCTAGTATGGTCTTTTAGTGAGTGGCGTCTGGCCGCACTGTGTGTAAACATAGGGTACAGCGCATGTGCAGAAGGCCCACTTTGCCATTTTCGGTTTGAGTATGGCGCCTTCCATCTGCAAATCAGTGATTTCCGCGGCTGCACATTCTTCGCGGGTGTTCTATTTACAGAGGTGTCGACGTGCGGATACTATCAGTCGTACCTAGCCACCAGCAGGGTTAAACCACCTCAAGATGTCGGACAGTTGCTCCCAGGAAATATATTAGAATTTACACAACGTCATCTGGCGGTAGCCCGCATCTCGTGGTCGTGCGGTAGCGTTCTCGCCTCCCATGCCCGGGTTCCCGGGTTCGATTCCCGGCGGGGTCAGGGATTTTCTCTGCCTCGTGATGGCTGGGTGTTGTGTGCTGTCCTTAGGTTAGTTAGGTTTAAGTAGTTCTAAGTTCTAGGGGACTTATGACCACAGCAGTTGAGTCCCATAGTGCTCAGAGCCATTTTTTTCATCTGGCGGCAAAGTCGTGAAGACTATTTACAACATATCCGCCTGGAAATCTTGAAGACCCACTCGCTACAGCTTCGGGATCAGAGCCTGTTGTCAGTTACTTCACAGTATGACTTTTCAACCAACACAATATACTTTGGTGGTTCAGACCACAGGCACCGTGCAACAGTTACGCAGTGAACACCGGGTCTGCACTAGTTTCCTGCAATCTCATAAGCCTGCTATTACTGGGATCTTTATCTTCCCTGGAAACCACACGCAGTATGAAAACAAAAAAGTAATTATGGCTAATGCGGCATGTAACACTTTTCCTTGAAGGTTTTTCCACTATAGGTTTAAGTCCAGTTTTGGAACTTTGCCTTTAAGTGTAGATTTTCACCAGTAGGGTTAGCGAATTCCATTGCCTCATGCATATATTTGTCCCATAAGGCATTCAGACTGTGGTAACAGGAATCGGATTCAACCAGAACGCTGGCCAACCGGCCGATGGCTTCGACTGTGAGTCGACGAAAACCAGGGAAAGACGAACAACGAAGACAACGCGACAGAATGACAAGTCTGGACAATGAACCAGCCTAGACGTAGCAATATCAAGACCCAATCAAAGGTTAGCACGGTGAACAATACGAGAGTCCAGTGTGAACACAACTGAGGTCTGGCCTCCTACACTGCTAGCTTCATAACGAAGATATGAGCGCCGATCGGGTGGCATATGGTGGGCGTGACCCAGGCCTTGCATTGAGGTGGCGAAAGCAGCGCTCGCAAATATTACGAACGCCGCCTAGCGGTGGTCGTCTATGTCCATGCATTCTGCAGGTTTTCTAACTCGTTGGGCCAGGATACCAGATCCCTCGTCCCCCCCCACCCCCCCCCCCCCACCCCTCCCTGAAATGGGCACAAAGGGCCTGAAGCGCCCTAGACAATGTTTCACAATGTGGACCAGTGGCACTGATGGTATCCTGGTGGAGGAGCCCACCAGCTGGGAGAGGGAATGTGGGACATCAGGCATTGCACTGGGGATCGGCGATGTGGCAGACACTGTTCAGTGGACAGATGCTGCACTGAGGACTCAACCTCCATACCTAAGTGCACAGGAAATGCTGAAGATGCCCTACAGTGCAAATTATACCCGTGTGATAGATGTATTTGTAAAATCAGGCACTCAAATTATGAGTGACCCACTGATGGTGGTGCAGTCAGTATATGAGAGACAAGTTCGTTGGTGTGACAACACTTCAAACCCCTCGAATATTAACTGTCATAACACACTGGCTGTGAGTGGCATTCAAGAAGGTTTTGCTAAGTATGAATGTGCCCAGACCGCTGAACCTGGAGGTATCGTCTACTGTGTTGGATGCAGCTAGATTTGGCCTTGATTCCCGGCTTCGCAATTGGCAGCTAGTGTGGTCCTCTCCCATGCTTCCTGACACAGCAAGCTTCTACTGTAGTCCCCTCCTTTGCTTCCTGAGTTATACGAAGGTTGTGGCACCAGAATGTGGAGGAGAGAACATGGCTGTTTCCCATGTAGGATCTCTGCTGGACTGTGGTCGTGGACAGGAGTTGTCCTGTAAATGCACAGGAACATTGTACGTGCCACTGTGTTGGTGGATGTGCTCACTGCTTTCAACATTTGTCGTTTAAATGTATGCACCATCTGCTCTGCTTCACGAATGGATGGTGGGTGAGAAGGTTGGCTAATTGGGTATTTAAGGTCACTCGCATTGCAGAATTGTTTGAAGGTCATTGCCATGAATTGGGTCCCTTGTTGGACATGAGGGTGTAGGGAGGCCTTTCGATGATGAGAGTCTGTGTAAGGGCATTGAGTGTGGTGATCGAAGTAGGGGACACCATGCTAACCACATGTGGGTAGTTGGAATAAGCGTTCATCACAATGAACCACATAGAGCCCAGGAAGGGATCAGCAAAGTCCAGGTGAATGTGGTCCCAGGAGCGACAGGGAGTGGGCTAGGGGGAGAAGGATTTAGATGGGGCAGCCTGATATTGGGCACTTGCAGAACAGCTGTGCAACATGGCCTCCACGTCTTTGTTCAGTCCTGCAAGGGCTTTCATCCATGATGTGCACCACCACCCATGACAGAGGAGTTCCAATACATGAGGGTGTGATAGAGCTCGGATAATAACATAGTGGATATCTACCTCTGCATCCAACAGGACAACATCAGAGACAGCGGACAAACGATGAGAAAGGTGAGCCCATGTCGGGAGTTCTGGATCAGCTAACCTGGAAAAATAAGTGGGCCGCCCACGTAGCACATG
This sequence comes from Schistocerca cancellata, assembly GCF_023864275.1. NCBI lineage: Eukaryota > Metazoa > Arthropoda > Insecta > Orthoptera > Acrididae > Schistocerca > Schistocerca cancellata. Next base: position 183,552,193 of record NC_064631.1, on the reverse strand, counting down.
GTGCATGACATGCTATAAGATAGGGTCACAGCATGTGTCTGCAGTGATGTGAGTAGCAGTAATGGGAAACTCATCCAAGGTGTGTTGCCATACTGAGTCAATGTGGGGACAGGAAATCTCGTGTTGGTTAAATGCTGGGTCTTGTCTTGAATATGGACAAGAGAGTGCATCCACATTTGCGTGTTGTGCAGTAGGCTTGTTCTTAATAGTTTGATTGTAAGAACTAAGGTAAAGTGCCCAATGCTGGCGCCTTTGAACAGCCCTCTCTGGAAGGCGATAATATGGCCCAAAGAGCACTAACAACAGTTTGTGATCAACAGTGGGGGTAAACGTGGTCCCAAAGATGTACATACGAGATTCATTAATGCCAAAGATGATGGTCTAAGCCGCTTCTGGATTTGAGAGTAGTTTCTTTCAACAGGCGTCAGTGTCTTCGATACAAAGGCGACGTGTTACTCAGTACTGTCATCGTTATGGTGCGCTAGCTCTGCATCAATGCCACAGACGGAAGTGTCAGCAGCCAAAACGAGGCGACGTGATGGAGAAGAGCGTAAGGTGAGGTGCCAAGTGTAACATGTGCTTCAGCTGTGTGAAAGCATGCTCACAGTAGCTGACCACAGGAACTGAATGCCCTTCTTCCACAACTGGTTGCAGGAGGAACTTAGAATGACAACTCACTTTACCCAAAAAGGCCTGCAGCTCCTGTAGGTTTTGGCAAGGTGGGAGAGAGTCAGTAGCCCTAACGTTGCGGTCAGTGAGCTGATTCCAGTCATTGTTGAGAATTTGTCCAAGATATTTCACTTGTTCCTGAAAAAACTGGCATTTGTGTAGGCTGCAGTTGAGCCCTGATCCCACAGCAAAATAAAGAGGGTGCAGAACAGGTGGTCCGTTTTAGCAACCGTAACTATCAAGTCATCTAGTTAATTGGTACAGACTCTAATGGACATGGTTAGCAAAATAGATTCTAAAGGGCAAATGTTTGTATTTGTACAAGCCAAAGGGTGTATTGATGGGCATGATGTGTTGCGATTCTTCTTCCAGTAGGATCTCTGTCAGCAAGATCCATCTTAGGATTATATTCACTGCCAACAAGCGTTGAGAGGAGGTACTCCAGATTTGGTGTAGGATAGGTTTCCACGTGTGCCTGGACGCGGTTGCCCCAAAATCTCCACAGAACTGGAGGGAGCCATTTCAGCTCTTAAACACTCCCGATAGTGTGGCCAAAGCGCTAGTACTAACAGGTTGAATTACCCCAGCTTTGTGTAGGCGATCGAGTTTGAGCTTAACTGCTGTCCTGCCTGCATCTGGACATAAGGGAAATAAGCGCCTCGAAACTGATGGCCCACCCGAGGCCAGGTTCGAACACAGAAGTGAAAGAGACAGAGATGTTAATTTCCTGGGAGATAACTGTGTCCGAGAGGACGTGAACTTCACCTGTGATGGAGATCCAAAACAGCGAGACGCCATCCAGGTCTGAAACGTCGCCAGCCGACTGACTATTGACAACATCAGTATTTTCGGCCATGTAAACTTCTTGATTGCTGCCGTAGTTACGAATCGACTCCTGAGAAGACTTTAACTATCAGCATAGGCAACCAATTTGAAGGAGGGCGGAGTCAACGCTGGGTAACCAAGATGAGCATATGTTGGAAAGTTCACCAGGTAAACCGTCGCTCCCGCGTCGCCTTGGAAACGAACATCCTGATGTGCAATAGTGAGATCAGTAAACAAGTTTTGGCAGGAGGATTGCCCTGGGAACAATAGCCTGGTTTACACCATCCCTTGATGCATGTGTGGCTTGGGTTTGACTGTCCCAATGCTTGATGGCACAGAGTTTGGAGTTGCCCATCCTTTCCACAACAGGTGCAGTGTGTCCAGCGATCTGGACTGTCTACAGGTCAGTACGTATTGAAACAGTCGGTACAAGATGGAAGAGGCACCTGCTTACGCCGAGATCACTGACACTTCTGAAAGAGTCGAATCGAGACGACGCCGTCGGGAAAATGACTTTGTTGAATTTTGACCCTCTGGTGACGGTTGAACCGCTGCCATCTGAGGACCACCCATGACGTGTTCGTTTGGTTCCCGCGCGGTCTTGAAAGAGTGCGTGACTTTCAAAATGTCGTCCAAGGGAATATTGTACAGCTCGAGGACTGCAGTGTTTACTTCTGGATTTGGAACCAATTGACCACCACTGCTCGAATCAAGGAATCCACATATGAGATTTTACAAGAAGGTTTTGCACAAGTGAAATTACTACGTCGACTCAGTCCTCGCAAATCCGTCACCCTAGAGAGATATGAATGATACACTTGCTTGTGGTACTGATGGAACTCAAGGCGCGATGCAACCACATGGAAATATTGCGAATCATAGTTGGACAGCAATGAACACATCTCCTCGAATGTGAATGCAACAGGATTTGAGAGGGGAGTCAACTTCTCTAGTAAGTAAAATGTTTCTGAAGAAGGCTAAGAAAGGAAGAGCGATCGTTGGAGAGCGCCATCAGGATCCCTGAAAGCGACGAATTGCTGTTTCAGCCACTGCAAACACGAGGCCCAATCTTTTTTGTTGTCGTTAAACCTCAGAAACGCCGGTGGGGGTCGGTGGTTGGCTGAAGTGGAGAGGGGAAGGGGAGGGAACTCTGCCCGGGAAGCGACCACAGCCTGACCCTTACCCTGCAAGTGTTCTGACAAAAGCTAAATTTCCTGACGTAAAAAGTGTGTTTGCTGCTGCAACTGCTGTTGGAACTGCTGTTGTAATTACTGCTGCAGGAAGTATCCTCCCTCCGTCGATCTGCTGTCGTCGACTTCTGTGATATAAGACATTGATATTATCTACTGTGTATGCTCGATTTTTCGTTATATTTCACACGAGATGGAGCAGCCACAAACATCTTCACTGTAACGGCGACTAAATTTCCGGTTTTAATAATAATGACTCAATTGAATTTTTACACAACCGATCACTCTACATTTGTTGCTGCGTTACCGAAGAAAACATAGTTAATAACGTTTTTGGATGTTAGTTCTTATTTCAACTTCCCATTTCCGACGTTCCTATTTATCCGCAATGTTTCTGTTTTTGTATTATTTCTGTTAGATTGGAAATGAAGTGTTAAATAGCTTTTAAGTCACAGTTTACGCTTCGCAATATTTCATAATCGAACCTTTCGTCATCCAGAGATACATTTTGCAGCTTGCCTACGATTATCGTTGACTAATACACACGCAATTGTTGAAATCGTTTCAGTTTTTTATTAACAACATTTAATAATAATTAAATGATCACGAATGATTGTGTATTGTATGTAGGGAAATGAGGGTTGATCCCACTATTAATCTTAGCAATTACGGCAACTGAAATGTCTGTGATTTTTTTATAGTTCGACACTCAGTGATATAACAAGGACTACGGTCCATTACTATACTTTGATACAGTCATTCAAACTTCGTACACTTCTACTTTCACAAAGTTAAGTGCCCAATTCCCTTCTTATATTCAATTCAACGTCCGTTCGTATAGTCCATAGAAGCTATTATCGGTTATTCGGCACGTAATAGAATTTGATAATGAGCGCTACTTCTTCTCGCGCACACAGTTCCTCAGGTATTCTTAGTCCGTGACCTTACGGCAAAAGTCTGTCCCGTATAAATTAACCATAGTCATTTTTCTTGCAGGTTAACGAAATTCCCTTTCGTAGAATATCACGCGGAAATGCCAGCTATATGGCACACCGCAGTTACGTAGACTTATTCGGGAAACAGGGCAAGAGAGCCAACATTACCCGCGCATGGTTTATATAGGAGAATTCAGAAACAAAGGTAGCCGCGTTAAACCCTCTTTGATTTCCCTGAAGCGCTACTTTGCTGCGGGCGTTATTCTGATGAGAGATTATTTATCGATAATTTTAATTAAAACTTTTTCAGTGCTGTTAATTATTTTCGATAAAAATGGCTCTGAGCACTATGGGATTTAACATCTGTGGTCATCAGTCCCCTACAACTTAGAACTACTTAAACCTAACTAACCTAAGGACATCACACATCCACGCCCGAGGCAGGATTCGAACCTGCGACCGTAGCGGTCGCGCGGTTCCGGACTGAGCGCCTAGAACCGCTAGACCACCGCGGCCGGCCTATTTTCGATATTATCGATCAACTCTGACCTATATGAGAATAAGCTTCATAATATTGTTTTCAATTAAAAGAGCGGTTATAAGGAGCAGTTGTTGCTGTTGCTATTCCACAAAATGCACGAGTTTCGTGTCCAGAGGACACTGCTAACCTCTTTCCTCGTCGTCAATCATGGTAAGCGAAATCGAATATGACCAGCAGACAGTGGCCAATCAGCTGATGGCGTCGACGGTAAGCCGCCGTAAACTGTAGAAAGACAATATCAGTGATGAACAAACAACGGAGGCACCACCACGGAATCAAGTTCCGCGAGTGAACCGCATTGAGAACCTAGACGCAGCAGTATCTGGAACCAGGCAACTCTGGGTGCCAAGAACGATACGAGAGCGCAGCAAGGCCTCGGCTGCCGATATGCTCTTGGTGGGGGCGTGGTCATCGCCTAGCGCCGAGGCGGCAACAGCAGCGCTCGCTCGCAAATATTAGAGGCGCCACCTAGCGGCTGTCGTCTCGGTCCATACGCTCTAATGGATTTCCGCACCATCCAAATGTGATTATAATTAAAGTAAAATGTTTTTAAGCACTAAAGGAAATGAGGGAGAAGAAGTTACACTCTTTCCTCAATGTCGCTTTGAAGAAAAGCAACACACAAGAAGCGGGTGACATCTGTCAGTGACTGAAAACTTAAATAGAATCAGAGGTCATTTTAAAAATTAGGGCAGTTTCATTAATTTTATTGGTTTGCTTACGTCAAACAAGCCAGTCACTACAAACATTGAGGTTAGTGATTACAATTAAATTTTAAGTACTGGGCTGTTTTATACATATACCGAGCTGGTTATAGTTAAAATTTCCCTATTTAACACGTTATAACACGGGAACTAATTACCGTATGATGACTAAACTTGGTAGCATTAATATCAAAGACGTGAGGAAGAGAAAAAAGTAGACTCAGTGCAGCTGATACACTTTTAATGTGCTGCTACGGTACATCATACAATTACATACCGGTACCATTACCAATTCAAAATGGGCTCAATATGGCACCCATCAGTGTCCAGATGAGTTTGAAAGCGCAGGATTACATTCAGCAAAAAAATGGTTCAAATGGCTCTGAGCACCATGGGACTTAACATCTGAGGTCATCAGTCCCCTAGACTTATAACTATTTAAACCTAACTACCCTATGGACATCACACACACACATACCCGAGGCAGGATTCGGACCTACGACCGTAGCGGTTGCGCTGTTCCAGATTGAAGCGCCTAGAACCGCTCGGCCACACTGGCCGGCTGCATTCTGCACAGCAGGACGAAGCATGTCCGTAAGTATGCTGGCTACCTCTCTTGATATGCTGCACTTCAGATAAGGCATATCTGTGAATATTCTCCTGGTAAACCCTGCCACTCAGGTAGCCCCACAACCAGAAATCACAGGGAGTGAGATCAGATGATCGTGGCAGTCAATCAATTGGAAACGATCGGCAGATAATTCGATCGTGAGCCCCTGTCGTCCATGAAAACTGGTTAGTTCAATGCGTCTCTCTCCTGTAGTGTGAGCATGACATGCTGACGAAGCATATCGCACTAACGTTGGCCAGTCACACTGCATGTCTTTGGTCCTTAAGCACCAGCCTGTTCAAGGAAGAGTGGGCCAATGGTGTACGTAGCCTTGAAGCCACACCATACAGTGACACGTTTACCACGCAGAGGACCATCATGCACAGTGACTGGAGGTGAAGATCAGGACACCCGGAAGTTATGTGTGTTCATCTCACGTGTCAGAGAAAAATGAGCTTTGTCTGTCCATAGGATGGTCCACGGCCAGCCCTCGTCAAGAAAGTGGAGAGCGAAGTCAATTCGTCGTTGTACGTCCTGTGATGTAAGCTAGAGTACTGTATAGATCTTGTAGCGATAGCATTTGAGAATGGTTCGAAGCAACTTCCGTACAGTGGACCACGGGATGTTCAATTGTCGTGACACACCACGCGCACTTTCGATCAGGGATTGCGTGCTGCGTTGTCTCTCATACCAACAGCGATGCCATCAACCTCCTGTGGTGCAACCGGTCGTCGGTCTCTTCCAGGAGCGAGACCCAATTCTGCAGTTGATTCGATCTTCTTCATCATGCTCCACACAGTAAGTAGAGAGAGATGACCCCTCTGTAATCCTTTCAGCCGGCGATATTGTCGAAATGCAGCTGTAGTATTACTGTTGTTTTGATAACAGTTTCACCAATAATGCCCTGCTCCTTTTGTCCAAGCTGGTGTTGACATGTCAACAATTGCACTGGACTGGTCAGGTGTGTGAGACTATGAACCACGATGACTGATCACGGCATCTGGTGGCCGTAGTTGGAACTGGACGGTGGCGCTATGACGCGTGGAAATCATGCACCATATACTCTGCAAAGTAATGCTACCAAGTTTTGTACTCGTACGGTAATTGGTTTCAGTGTTCTAACGTGTTAAATAGGGAAAGTTTACCTATAACCACCCGGTATTATATTAACTATTTGATATGTTAGAGCTAAAAACCCCTTCTTGTTGGTAACGTGCTATTAAATCGTTAATTTTAAGGTTGTACTTACTTATTAATATCTTAATATTTGCTGCGAAGGGAATTTTCGTTTTTGCGTGATATTCCCACAGTTTATATTGATGTGGATCATATTTGTAACATCCCAAAATCATGTGATCAAGATGTCTTTCGTCTTCTGGATTTTGCTGCATGTTTGAGAGTTTGTCACTCCAGTCCTATAGAGGTGTCAAGGAGACATGAGTGTCTGAGCCTCATTCTAATAAGAGGCGTTGCATACCTTCTTGCAAGATTTTTCTGGCTCTTGCATGAGTTGGTTTGTATAGTGCACTGCATTGGTGCGAACGAAAAGCCCTTGCCGTCCCTGTGGCCGAGCGGTTCAAGGCGCTTCAGTGTGGAACCGCGCGACCGCTACGGTCGCAGGTTCGAATCCTGTCTTGGACATGGACGTGTGTGATGTCCTTAGGCTAGTTATGTTTAAGTAGTTCTAAGCCATTTCCTGCTGCCGTTCCCATTGATCGTATGTCTTTAGTTTTGAAACGTGGACAATGTCACAATATGTAAACTGAGGAAGTAATGAACCCTATTCTTTGATGCTCTCTTTTGCAACAGCACCTACTGCTTCATTATGCTGAGTACCCGAGTGTAGCTTTTTGACACTAGAAGAACAGATTTATTCTCTTTATTGTACTTCATTATTAAGGAGAAAAAATATGTCGGCGTCTGGACACTGAAAAAGAATTATTTCGAATATTATAAAAGAAAATGGAACTGAAAATTAATAAGAAGTTTTGAGATTGCATGGAACTAAATTGTAATTTATTCAGATGGCAATACGATGTATATTATCAAAAGCATTCAATTTTCAGTATCCAAATTGTAGCTTTCAAAGTGAAAATAATTTCTGGAGTTTGCTATTTCTGTAAGTAATTAATTCTTTAAACAAACAACGACACTGCTCATACATGGAGCCAAGTTCGAATCCCTTTCCAGAGTCTGACATAGCTCGGCGCCCTATCATTAAGTAAGTAAAAACACGAAATCCATTTCAAGACATGAAACGGAATGTGTAATGAGGCAGACGGGGTCTGGTTTCTTTGCGAGATTACAAAAGGGACAACTGGACGCTTTCTGTGAGACAGAAATCCACGAGCTCTTTTCTATATAGGTCGTATTCCGTCTCCCCCCCTCACCCACCCTAGTGCGTGACACGGAACATATAATGACATTATTAAATTTCGGTACATATTTTAGCAACATGCAGACTGCAGCTTGTTATCTTTGAAGGCCGTCACAGCAATACAGGGAAACAAAAGTGTTTTGCTCATGAAATACTGTTCGTAACTTCACTCATAACTGATTCTTTAACAAAAAACTGACCTTACTTTCGTATATAGGCTTTTGGCCCAGTATCCTATCGCCCAATATTTTGCTGCATACAGTGTTTCCCACTCCTCGCAGACGAAATCTGATTGTACATTACCACAATTGAACAACTACTGCAACGAACGTAGCAGTACCTTTACACTATTTTATTAAATAGTGTGAGGAGGTACGCAGTGTAATTATTATTGTGCATAACAGGTGGATAGTTATGGAATGCCATCAATTCTATAATGTAGATGACACAATGAAGAGCTGTCGCCCATTGGGCAGCTGTTTTTATATCATTCTTCCAAAGAGAAGATTCACGTTTGTCTGCCCATACGTCCCTCAAAAATGCTGTGGTTTATTGTCAAACACGCTTTTCTTTGCGGGGGAAAGGTGCTAAACATTAAACTTTATGTGGGATAACAAGGTTTCCCGTTCCAAAGCATTTTTGTATTCACTAATTAATAGGTTTGAGTCCTTTTAAATGACAGAATTTTCAATATGGGGATCAAATGGTTTGTTTCAAATCTCGCCTTGTACGGTACAAAATGCGGTCCGTTCTTAGCCCCATCGCAGTGGATCTTGGGAGTGCTACTGTATATGTGCCGTGACACTACAAATGTACACAGGAAATATTTTGCCTAGAGATGTGTCAAGTTTCCCTGTTACTCTGACATAGTTAACCATTTCTCTCAAAAATAAAAGAATAAGGAAGTCGTTAGGTAAAAAAGTAAACAAGAATAATGATTACTTAGGTTTATTACATTGAAAGTGCGTGATAAAACGTTTGACAAACATTGACAAATCACAAGTAATAATTTGGCAAGGCTGGATATAGGTTGTAGGCTCTGATTCTGATAAATTAGTATCAGTAAAAAACAACTTTAACCGCGAAATCATACGCTGTGTGCAAATTAACCGTGACAGCAACTAAAAAGAGTCAACAAATATATTCTCACCAAGACACCACTTTGGATTTGAAGCAGCAGCTTCATATTGACACTTATAGATTATTCTTATACATCTCTTTTTATTGATAAGGTAGATAATTGTTTTTCTAGTATAAATAGTACATTTCACTTCCAATCAGAAAGCTTGATATAAATCAAGAAAAACAATCCTAATCCTATCTACAAGAGTTTCTATTAGATTTATTATTCCAGTAATTGTTGTAATCCTTGCAACAACATTTTAAAAATTGATCAATGATTGAGGAAAAAGATCGCCATTTGAGTGTGGGTTTGATCCAAAAAGATCATCACAAATCCCATTCTCTCTCCGATTCTTCCTAATTGCAGTAATTTTTCTAATCTTTGATATAGAAATTGTTTTCAAACCTTCAGACATTATAATATGGACAGTATCAACAATATTTTTAATTCTAGTCCTATTAGGCGAACTATACCATGACTGAAATCAAGGAACCTTACAATTAGCAGAATGAAGGGTTGTAGTTAACTATAACATTTGGGTTGCATTCAAAAAGTATTGATATAATCAATCAACCTTAAATAGAATAAGAAGCGAAATATTGCAGGCAGTTTCGACGTGGAAGACTGGTAAATAAAATACCCTTATTCTTATTAATTGAAGCCAAAAAGAGGTATATTACTGTTAACAATATAATTGAACTATAAAATTCCTATTAAGGAAATGTAAAGCCAATATGAAAGGTGCTAACTTTCTATATCAGCAGTTAAACTCGGTTAACCTTTCTAAAATTTATATAGTTTAAATAATACAATATATTTTCAATGTAAAAATAACATATCTATATTTATAAAATACATAAAAGTAAATATACTATCTTAACATTTTCACTGTCAGGCTCTGATTATGAGCTACTTAAGTAAACGAAAAATAACATTCCTAAAATAAACATTCAAAAACTAAAAGTTAAAAGATAAATCTTGAAATTAGAATCATATCAACCTTGAACATAGCCAGTTAAGTAAATAATATATATACCTTGCCACCAAATAACTCACCTCAACCACAATCAAATGATTTTGATGAATAATAACCCAACGTTTTTAAGGAACATATCAAACAAACTTAGTTGAAAGAAAAGGTATAAATCACATAGAACCAGCAACTCTAACAAAAGAAAGCATACTTAAAGAAACCAAATTATGAGAAAAATCAAACTTAGAAATAAGTAACCAAAATAAGCACCTAAAACAAGAACTGTAATAGTCAAAAACTTTAAATAATAAGGTAAAGCAATCATATGAGGAATAGGAGAAATTAATCAACATAAAAGACTACCACCAAAAACAGCAACAACTAATAAACCAATCATACCAAATGAAACATAATAACCCTTATTATCAAAAGAAAATCTACAATAAAAATTATAATCCTCAGATATTGACTAACAAAATAAATGAAAAGAATAAGAAGCAGTTAAACCAGTAGAAAAAAAATAAAGTAAAAAAATTAAACAATTAATTCATCTTAAACAAACCAATTCAAGAATCAAGTCCCTTGAATAAAACCTTGCCAAAAAAGGCATACTACACAAGGATAAACTAGAAATATTAAAACAAGCAGAAGTTAAAGGAATACAATTAACAATTGAGTGTATAAAACAAATATCCTGAGAATACTTTAAATTATGAATTATTGAACCTGCCCACATAAATAATAATGCCTTAAATAAAGTGTGAGCCAATAAGTGAAAAAACGCAAGCTTTGAATAACCTATTCTTATTATGAAACTAAGTTGTCTTAAAGTAGAAAGAGCTATAATCTTCTTTAAATCAAATTCAAAATTCGTACCCAATCCAGCCATAAATATAGTCATACAACTAATTAAAAGTAAAATTCAACCACAATTGTAAGTATCTAATATTGGTCTAAAACGAATTAATAAATAAACCCCAGCAGTAACAAGAGTAGAAGAATGAACTAGAGCAGAAACAGGAGTAGGAGCAGCCATAGCAGTAGGAAGTCAAGAAGAAAAGGGAACTTGAGCTCTCTTAGTTATAGCTGCCAAAACAATTAATGTAGTAATAAGCTTTATTTAAAAAGAATAAGAAATGAAATCTTAATAAGAAATATAATTTCAACCACCAAAATTTAACATTCAGGCAATAGAAATTAAAATAGCAACATCAGCAATACGATTAGAAAGTGCAGTTAATATACCAGCACTATAAGATTTTACATTTGATAACAAATAACTAAACAATAAGAAACCGAACCCAAACCATCTCATCCTAACAAAATTCTAATCAAATTAGGACTAATAATTAATAAACCTATAGAAAGAACAAATTTTAAAACAATAATAATAAAACGATTTATATTTTTTCTCCTGATACATAATCCTCTCTATAATAAATCACTAAAGAAGAAATATAAATAAAAAAAGATATAAAAATAAGAGATATTAAATCCAAAATTTAAGTTATAACAACAATAGAACCATTCAAATTAAAAAGTTCTCACAAAACAAAAACTCTATAATCAATTATTAAATAATAAATACCTAAAATACAAATTATAGTTATAGAAAAGAACAAATAAAAACACTCAAAGAACAAATGGAAAATAAATTCATGGCAATAGATAAAAAACTTCATATCATTGATTCCATAAAACAATATTTTAAATTAAAATAATTAAGTAATATACACAAACAAATACTCACCCTTTAAACAAAGAATATTTAAAGGTAATCAATGTAAAAGTAAAATATTATATTCATGAAAATAACCAAGAGAACAAGTATAAACCTCAGAATAATAATTCCTGTGCTGAGAATAAGAATATACATATACATACATATATATATATATATATATATATATATATATATATATATATATATATATAGACAGCTCTACAAAAGATAAAAAGATTAAAGCTAAAAATCTAAAAGAAGGTCAAGACATGATTCTATTTAATAATCTAATTTCACCTCCCATATTTAATGATGGAGTGGCAGCTATAGTTGATGATCTCAAAAGTATCGCCATAAAGCTATTCTAGGTATCAAATTAATTAATAATCTTCGTCTACCTAAACGTTCATAAATAATATTAGACAAACAAAATAATCCAGAAGAACATAAACCATGACCAACCAGTCAAGAAAGGGAACCTATACAACCTCATCAATTTATGGCCATTCTGTTATGAGTGACAGAAGAATATGCAATCAAAGACTTTAAATTAACCTGGTGAAAACAAATAAATCTAACAATAACTCCACCAGATAAACCTAAAGATAATCAAAAATAATTAAACTTTAACCCCAACTAAGAAATAACCTTTATAACACGAAAAATACCATAATCACCCAACTTCAATAAAACACAAGCAGGAATTATTCTACCTAAAATAGTGGCCTCTACATGAGCCTTTTGAAGTCATAAATGAACCAGAAATATTGGCATCTTAACGAAAAAGCCAGAATTATAAATACATAAAACATAAAATAATAAGAACTAAAATCAACCAATAAGGGAAATATATAGTGTTAGAAGTATCACAAACCCTAAATAAAACCAACAACAAAGGTAATCTAGCAACCAAAGTATAAAAAATTAAATAAACACCAGCCTGTAAACGATCAGGCTGGTAACTTCAACCCAAAATCAAAAGCAAAGTAGGGACTAATGTAGCCTAAAAAAATATAAAAAGAAAGAAGGCTCAATCTAGCAAATGAACAATAAAGAATAATTATTAAAATTGAAACCATAAAAACAAAACAATTACAATGATAAGAGCTCAAATAAACTGAAACTCTAGCAGTAATTATTAAAGAACAAATTCAAAAACAAATTAAACTAAAAGAAAAATAATCAATACCAAAATAATATCTAATTATATTTAAATCAGCATATCAATAAACACAAATCATAAAAAGAAAACACGACAGAAACATTAACAATTATTTAATAAACAAAGGGGATCAAACAAATAGTTATAAATAAATACTTTAACGTAAGGATAAACCAAAAGAATTTAAAAAAATCATTACCATGAGACCAAATTATTGAAAGTCCTAAAGCACCTTCACAAACAAAAAAAAACAAAAAAAATGGGAAAGAAATAATCATAAGCAAGTTCAATAAGAAAAACAATAATTAGTCTATACAAAGAAAGAACCATATACTCCAATCTCAGAAGAACCGTTAATAAATGTACTCGATCAGATGAAAAAACGTAAACACCAGCAAAATATACCAACAAAGAAGTAAAAACAGAGAATATAAACATTAGTTTTAATAGTTTTTAAAAAACGACGATCTTGTAAACCGGAAATAAGTTTAGCACCCACTTTTGATACTTATGAGGTGAAAAGATTCCCCCCATCGGTCCAGAAAACCGATATTTTAAATAAACTACCCCTGAAATGATTAAAATAATAATTATATCACTATCAAATGTAATACATATTAATTGTATTAAATTAAGATGTCTAGTAACAATAATTTTTTTCATTGTTCTCCATACTTTTTAGTTGGATTAATAACAGGAACAATAATGGAAAGATATTGACTATCATATATTTTATTCTTAACATTTCTTGGTGGTATATTAGAGTTATTTATTTATATTACAGGAATTGCGTCAAATGAAATATATCAACCTAAATCAATTACCATAATTGTTACCCTAACAATATGAGTATTAATTATATCAATATTAATTATCTTAGACATAACAATATTTATAGACTTCTTCAAAAATACTGAAACTATAAATACTGATAATTCAATCAATTACCAAGATATAACAATACCCTTAGAAAAATTATATAATAAACCAACATTCTTTATTACAATAATAATTATTATTATTTATTTATTTTTAGCACTATTAGCAGTAGTTAAAATGACTAATATTAATCAGGGGCCTATTCGTAAAATAAAATAACTTACTTATGAATAAACCCTTACAATTAAGACATCCTTTAATAAAATTATTAACAACTTTTTAGTTGATTTACCTGCACCAACAAATATTTCATTTTGATGAAATTTTGGGTCCCTGCTAGGGTCATGCTTGGTAATTCAAATCGTAACTAGACTATTTTTAGCTATACATTGTTGTTGTTGTTGTTGTGGTCTTCAGTCCTGAGACTGGTTTGATGCAGCTCTCCATGCACATACAGTAAAGCTGCATGCCCTCGGGAAAAATTACAGCCGTAGTTTCCCCTTGCTTTCAGCCGTTCGCAGTACCAGCACAGCAGGGCCGTTTTGATTATTGTTACAAGGCCAGATCAGTCAATCATCCAGACTGTTGCCCTTGCAACTACTGAAAAGGCTGCTGCCCCTCTTCAGGAACCACACATTTGTCTGGCCTCTCAGCAGATACCCCTCCGTTGTGGTTGTACCTACAATACGGCTATCTGTATCGCCAAGGCACGCAAGCCTCCCAACCAACGGCAAGGTCCATGGTTCATGGGGGGGGGCTATACATTATACATCAAATATTGAAATAGCATTTAGTAGTGTAGTACACATCTGCCGAGACATAAATAACGGTTGAATTACTCGAAATTTACATACAAATCGAGCATCTATATTCTTTAAGTGTATTTATTTGCATGTAGGATGAGGAATTTACTATGGATCTTATATATACATACACATCTGAATAATTGGTACAGTAATTCTATTCTTAGTTATGGCAACCACATTTATAGGATACGTTTTACCTTGAGGTCAGATATCATTTTAAGGTGCAACAGTAACCCTGCTAATTTATTATCAGCAATTACGTATTTAGGAACAGATTTAGTCAAATGAGTGTGAGGAGGATTGGCTGTTGATAACGCAACATCAAATCAATTCTTTACATTTCATTTTGTATTACCATTTATTATTGCAGCTATGGCAGCAATTCATTTATTCTTCCTTCATCAAACAGGATCTAATAACCCATTAGGGCTAAATGGAGATATCGAAAAAATCCCATTTCACCCATACATTACTTTCAAGGATTCTATCACATTTGTATTCAAAACATCGTTATTGAAACTTTCTGGCAGATTAAAACTGTGTGCCGGGCTGAGACTCGAACTCGGGACCTTTGCCTTTCACGAGCAAGTGCTCTACCAACTGAGCTACCCAAGCACGACTCACACCCTGTCTTCACAGCCTTACTTCTGCCACTACCTCATCTCCTACCTTCCAAACTTAACAGAAGCTCTTCTGCAAACCTTGCAGAACTAGCACTCCTGAAAGAAAGGATATTGGGGAGACATGACTTTGCCACAGATTGGGGGATGTTTCCAGAATGAGATTTTCACTCTGCAGTGGAGTGTACGCTGATATGAAACTTCCTGGCAGATTAAAACTGTGTGCCGGACTGAGACTCGAACTCGGGGCCTTGGCCTTTAGCGAGCAAGTGCTCTACCAACTGGCAGAAGCAAAGTTGTGAGGACGGGATGTGAGTCATGCTTGGGTAGCTGAGTTGGTAGAGCACTTGCTCGCGACAAGCAAAGGTCTCGGGTTCGAGTCTTGGACTGGCACACAGTTTTAATCTGCCAGGAAGTTTCATATCAGCGCACACTCCACTACAGAGTGAAAATTCCATTCTGGAAACATCATTATTAATCAAATTATGTTTAATTAAACCATACCTTCCAGGAGACCCAGATAATTTTGTACCTGCTAATCCATTAGTAACACCAGTCCATATTCAACCAGAATGATATTTCTTATTTGCATATGCAATTCTACAATCAAATAGAATCTTAATAATTTTACCATTATATACTAAAACACCATTTCAAGGTATCCAGTTTTATCCTATTAATCAGATTCTATTCTGAATCATAGTAGTTGTTGTATGTTTATTAACATCAATTGCTAAATGACCAGTTGAAGAACCTTACATCATAACAGGACAAATCTTAACAATTGTCTACTTTAAATAGTTCTTAATTAATTTCCACGTTGCAAATGCATGAGATAAGTTAATTAAGGAATAAATAAGTTAATTAGCTTAGGAAAAGCATATGTTTTGACAACATAAAACTAGAAGTTTAACTCTTCTACTAACTTTTCTTAAAAGTTTTCACTAAATAAACGAGATAAATAAAATCTTTAAACCAACAAAGAAAATAAAAAATTCAAAGATAAAGTAAAAGTCTTTTTCAACCTAAGTATAACTTATCATAACGTAACTGTGGTAAGGTGCCCCAAACTCAAATAAAGCCAAAAGATGTAATAGCAAGCTTAATAAAAATTATGAAAGAATAAAAATCACCCCCCCAAAAAATTAAAACTAATAATTATCTTATGTAAACAATTCTAGTATACTCTGCTAAAAAAATTAAAGTAAATCCACCTCTACCATATTCGATATTAAAGCCTGAAACTAACTCAGATTCACCTTCAGCAAAATCAAAAAGAGTATGGTAAGTTTTGGCCAAACAAGAAGCAAGGCTAAGAGAAAATAAATAATAATAAATCAGCATAGAAAGCTGATAATTTACAAAATCAAACATGTTAAAACTACCAATTAAAATAATTAAAAATAATAAAATCAAAGCCAAATATGAAATCGTTTGAGCAACACAACGAAGGGAACCTAATAAAGAATAATTTGAATTAGAAGATCACCCAGCAATTATAATGGTATAAAAACCTAATCTAGTACAAAATAAAGAAGAAACAAAAATCCATAAGAAAAAGAACATATATAAGTTAAGTAAGGGGAAATTACTCAAACAGCCGAAGAACTTATTAAATTAAAAATAGGAGAATAATATTAAAGTAAATAATTAGATATAATAGGAATTGGCTGCTCCTTACAAATCAACTTAATAGCATCACTAAAGGGCTGTGGGATTCCTACAAATCCTACTTTATTTAGACCCTTACGAATCTGAATATAACCTAAAACCTTCCACTCCAATAAAGTTAGGAAAGCAATGAATCTGAATATAACCTAAAACCTTCCCCTCCAATAAAGTTAAAAAAGCAGCACTAATTAAAACACAAATAACTAATAAAAGAAAATTTAAAATAAACATAAATAAACCATAAAGTATGAGTACTATTTGGAGAAAAAACCTACATAAATGAATTCTTAATTAACACATTAATCTGTCAAAATAGTAACTTAATTAATATTAATCAATACAGTAAAAAATATTTTAACCATATGGTCCTTTCGAACTAATATGGATTAATAGTCTTAGGATAGAAACCGACCTGGCTCACGCCAGTCTGAACTCAGATCATGCAAAAATTTAAAGGTCAGAAAGACCTAATCACTGGGCTCCTGCACCCAAAATTTTTCTTAATCCAACATCGATGCCACAATCTGCTTTGTCGATATGAGCTTTCAAAAACAATTATGCTGTTATAATATCAATTTATATATTATTATATATTTTATAATACAATAATTTAGTTTTTGGCTAAACACATCAGTAGCTATAATACTCCATAAATAAATGTATTAAAATAATCACTTAATGATAATAAAATAAAACTATAGCTATTTAAATTTAATAAAATGTATTATATTAATCTAAATTATTATATATATGTATACATATATATATATATATATATATATATATATATATATATATATATATATATATATATATATATATATATATATATATATCTGTGTGTGTGTGTGTGTGTGTGTGTGTGTTTGTTAAACAAAAAATAACTAATTTGAAACAAATTAATTCAAAATAACCAAAAAATACACAATGTAATTTCAAAAAAACTTTTGATTTATATATTAAATAAATTATGTGCCTGATTAAAGGGTTACCTTGATAGGGTAAATTAAGTAAATAAAATTCCCTTCATTAAATAAATTACATGAAATAGAATTAAACTACCTCCTCTAGTATCAAAAACTAATGTGCATCATACACCTTAATGTAAAAAGGTATGCTAATCAAGCTAATGTTTTCATACCCCATTTATAGAGGTATCAATCCTCTCCTTTTTAATGACCAACAACTCTACAAAACTTCTCTTCCTATCAACATTAATGATAGGAACGATGCTGTCCATTTCATTAAATTCCTGATTTGGAGTTTGAATAGGATTTGAAATCAACTTACTTTCATTTATTCTGCTTCTAACAAGATATAAAAATATAATGATAAATGAATCATCAATTAAATATTTTATTGTCCAAGCAATAGCATCGACAATACTATTATTTTCAATTTCGTTGATTCAGATAAAGTATACAATAGGATGGGAAACAGAATTTATCCCCTCAATAATAATTAGATCTAGACTATTATTAGAGATTGGAGCTGCACCTTTTCATTTCGGATTTCCAGAAGTAATGGGAACTTCAAGATAAAATAACTGTCTAACATTAACATGACAAAAATTGCCCCAATAATAGAACTATCATATTGTATTCAACTAAGAACCTTTATTTGAACCATTATCGTTTTAAGAATCATTATGGGGGCAATAGGATGCTTAAATCAAACATTTCTACGCCAACTTCTATCATATTCTTCAATTAGACATTTAGGGTGAATCATTAGATCCCTAACAATCAGAGAAAACATCATTTCTGAGAACGCATGCTGTTACAGGGTGATTACCTGTAAATACTACATTAATGGAATAAATGCTCAAAATGATGTCTGTCAGCCTAAATGCATTTGGCAATATGTGTAATGACACTCCTCTCAACAGCGAGTAGTTCGCCTTCCGTAATGTTCATACATGCATTGACAATGCGCTGACACATGTTGGCAGCCGTTGTCAGTGGATCATGATAGCATATATCCTTCAACTTTCCCCACAGACAGAAATCCGGGAACGTCAGATCCGGTGAATGTGCGGGCCATGGTATGGTCTTCGACAACCAATACATCGGCCATGAAATATGCTATTCAATACCACATCAACCACACGTGAGCTATGTACCGCAGATCCATCATGTTGGGAGTACATCGCCATTCTGTCATGCAGTGAAAAATCTTGTAGTAACATCGGCAGAACATTACATAGGAAATCAGCATACATTGCACCATTTAGATTGTCATCAACAAAATGAAGCCAATTATCCTTCCTCCCATAATGCTGCACCATACATTAACCTGCCAAGGTCGCTGATGTTCCACTTATTGTAGACATCGTGGATTTTCCGTTGCCCAATAGTGCATATTATGCCAGTTTACGTTACCGCTGTTGGTGAATGACGCTTCCCCGCTAAATAGAACGTATGCAAAAGATTTGTCATCGTCCCGTAATTTCTCTTGTGCCCAGTGGCAGAACTGTACACGATATTCAAAGTCGTCGCCATACAATTCCTGGTGCGTAGAAATATGATACTGGTGCAGTCGATGTTGATGTAGCATTCTCAACACCGACGTTTTTGTGATTCCCGATTCTCGAGCAATTTGTCTGCTACTGATGTGCGGATTAGCCGCAACAGCAACTAAAACACCTACTTGGGCATCATCATTTGATGCAGGTCGTGGTTGACGTTTCACATGTGGCTGAACACTTCCTGTTTCCTTAAATAACGTAACTATCTAGCAAACGGTCCCGACACTTCGATGATATCGTCCAGGATACCGAGCAGCATAGATAGCACACGCCCGATGGGCATTTTGATCACAATAGCCACACATCAACACGATATCGACCTATTCCGCCGCAATTGGTAAAAGGTCCATTTTAACACGGGTAATGTATCATGAAGCAAATACCGTCCGCAATGGCGGAATCCTACGTGATTCCATGTACTTACACGTTTGTGACTATTACAACGCGATCTATCACAAAGCGAAAAAAGTGGTACAACTAAAACGTTTATATTTATTTACGTACTACACGAATATGTAATAAAAATGGTGGTTACTGTTTTAAAAAACGCAGTTGATATCCGTTTGACCTATGGCAGCGCCATCTAGCGGGCCAACCATAGCGCCACCTGGTTTCCCCCTTCAAGCTAGACGAGTTCCGTTCTTTGTAGTTTTTTCGTTTTATGCTTATTTCATGAGGTATTTGACCTGGTCACTATCAATGGACCATCCTGTATGCTGTTTTGGTTTTTGTCTGTTAACATAGCAACATCCTAGCCCAGAAATATCCCCTAGCGAACTTATGTGTCAGCAATTTCGATGTTTTGTAATATACAAAATTTCGCGAATTTGACTTTACCTGGTGTGCTAATGTCAATAAATGGTTGTCTATGCTCTGAGACGATTTATTTTCGGCAGTTACGATGGATTTTAGATTACAAAGGCTGCCTGTGTTGCATTTCTTGATGTATTACGTTTATATAGGCGGAATTTCCCGACATAGCTCAGTAATGTACAGTGTTTACATTAAATCAAAGATTATAATGTAACTCTTAATAAATTGGTACTGCTGTTGCTAGCACGTACTATACATTTTATCTGAGCAATGGCATTGTCTTTGACAGTGTCGTAGACTGTTTTGCCTAACTACATCTGTCAGTGTGTCACTAGCTGTCGATGTGAACTTGTTTCTAGAGGAAAGCTATTGAACACAGTTATTATTGTGAA
Organism: Schistocerca cancellata; assembly: GCF_023864275.1. NCBI lineage: Eukaryota > Metazoa > Arthropoda > Insecta > Orthoptera > Acrididae > Schistocerca > Schistocerca cancellata. Next base: position 183,531,653 of record NC_064631.1, on the reverse strand, counting down.
AAATATGCACTATGTTGGTCTCAAAAGAGCAAATTACTTTTGTTTAAATTGTGGTACAACTTTCCTGCCGTTTATGCCTGTAAGTGACCTACTATTTAACCTTACATTTCCCTGTAAAATATGTAATCTCTAATGATTTGATTTATTCGTTTTAGGCTAAGCTTGATAATGGTCATTGACAGAAACTAGTAGCGAATTGTGCAAAATAAAAGACACTAATGGTTTTCCCATGAATTTCAACTGTTACTTGGCGGCTGAATATCCCCACCTGCAAACATACATAAGTAAACTAGAAATTATTTGCGTCAGCGCAGGGGCTCACTTGGAAGTGGTTTTCTGGTCACATAGCCTTTGGGGAAATTCTAAGTTATTAATGTTTCCACATTGACTGATCACTGCTTCTTGTCTCATATGTGGTGGAGCAATGTTACTGAGAGTGGACAGTGGGGTAGAGGAGCTGATCTCAAGGCGCCCGTTATTATTCTTCAGATGTCGTTCCAATGGACATCCACTTTACTGACACGCACACCCTTGTGCCATACTGGTGCTGAATATTGAGCCGTAGACTATACAAGAGACAAGGCCGATGTACGGAGAGTGTCAGCTTGACCCAGCTAGTTCTGGATAATGTAGTTCCTGGTATTTAATTTTATTGCAAGTGACGCTGAGGTGAATCTTGAACGGAAGTAAATGGTCTAGTGTGATTCTGAGATACTTAACGTGACGGTTTTTCTTAACCGTTGTGCTACTGAAGATGACATTTAACGACTTGTTTGCTAAACGGTTGTTGGGGTGGAGAGCTGTGGCTTTAGTTTCTATAGGGTTAGGGCTGAACCCTGGTAACTGAGGAAGCCAGGAGTGGGTTACGATTGTGGATGGGGCCAGAATCAATTACTATTGGTTTGATTTGCAATTTCACTCATTTATTTTAGTAAAGAAATTTTGAAAACAAGCCAATGAGGTTGCAACAGACTTCTAAGGCACGTAACCACAATCATGGCTGAGGCCTTTAACGCAAAAAATGGCAATTGCTTAAAATTTAACAAATACATAAAATAAAGACAGCCAATAATTTAGCAGACAAGCCAATGTGGTCGCAATAATAATTACTACACGACGACACCACAATCATGTTCATGAAACGTATGAAAACTGGGTTTACAATTTTTGACGCATACTGGCACATATTTAGCCTGTCCTCAGCGAGTACCAAATCAGTTCCGCTAACCCTACACCATTATTCCAGGAGGTATGGGTCTCGAAAATCGCTGCTGCCTCGCTTGCATAAATCCGGAATCTTGAAAAACTTCTTTTAAAATAATCACATTATTTTGAATTAATTTCTAATATTCTGGTTACCAATCGTGGCGGGCCCTTCAGTCAAAGTGCTACTGGCACGTCTTGGTTGTTACTGTTGAACAGATTCGAGGCTGGTCACCCTGTATGGAGCAACTGCACTGCTGTTTCTAATACATCTTTGGAAAATTATGGCTTATTAAATGCGAATGCAATAAATATGTTATGATTTGTCATTCGAAATGATGGAACCTGATTTGTCTAATCGCAAAAACCATTTCATGAAATGTTGAACATAATACACTACAAATGTTACACTGAATCATGACTTACTCTGAAGAAAAATTTGTACACAGCTTTCTTACATATAATTTGTCTGGGTATGGAGTGTTATGAAACAGTCAAGCAACAAAGAGCTACGTCAGGCTGTGGTCACCAGCAGGTTATTTCTTTTCGACATGTTGTCGTCTTGTGGCTGTTATTGACATGGGAACACTCTTTGGAGACACGTGTTCGGTGCGCTTTTCGTGACACATTTTACTACCAGAGCTGTCAAACGAACGTTCATTTAGGCGATAAAATATTGAATTCTTTTCACTATGTTATTTTCTTTTATTTATTACTTGTCTGAGCATTCAGCCACACAGAAACATGAAACAATTTCAGATTCATCAACTTATTCTTCGGAATTGGAATCACCGATTTCTTTTCCCATTAAATTCAAGATCGTGTGAATGTGTTTCACAAGGCGATTGCATCTAGTCGTCATTACTGATTTCGTCCTGATTTGTGGTATATACAGTGTTTGGCCAGAAATGAAAATGACAGAAGGAAAAGTTCCACATGGACAAGCGTTTGAAGTAAATAGCAGTTTTTGGTGCGGATCGGGCGAGACATACGTCATTCATAAAACAGTCCTTGGCGGGCAGTGTCTGGCGCAGTGGAAAGAGTGCGGTATGGTGCTGTGAGGTTCGTGGGTTCGAGACCCTATTTCCATTTTTACTTGACTTACACCACAAATAAATAAAAATAATGGTCAAGATGTTGCTTTTATTAATATTGCCATGAGAGGCATAAAAAGGAAAGGCAAACGAAAATTTAGGAATGCAAATAAATTTCCATGAAGAGATTGTAAGGCGTACATGAGGAGTTTGTATATAAAATTGGATACTCTTATTATTTTGCAGTTGATGATTGGCACGTGCTATGGTGACATATACTAGGGTTGTCCAAAAAGTAAGTTCCGATCGGTCGCAAAATGGAAGCCACTGGGAAAATATGGTAAAGCTTCGCACAGATGTGTTGGGCAGTGTCTCTAGTATGACCGTCGATCGTGTCACGTCACTCTTTTCAGTTTTGAGTGAACAGTGAGCCCGTAAAGATGCGTATGGAGTAGCGTCTCCCGCCAAGTATGAGGGCCTACGTCATGCAGCCCACATAACACAACTGTCAAGCAGTTCCTTCTTCATGCCAATTCTCGGCCGCAGACTCCAGCGACAATGAAGACGCTCCTGCAGCGTTTCCGGTGAGAAGTGTTTGATCAACCACCATACAGTCAGTAATTGGCTCCCCCTGAGTCTCATCTCTGCTCATATGAACCGCTGGCAATGAAGACAAAATTTTTCCACAGACAATGAGTTGCAGACAAGTGCACATAACTGGCCGAAAGCGCAGGCGGCTGCTTTCTATGACGAGGGTATTGGAAAGTTGATACTACGACTACACTAAAAGTTGGAGCGGCGACTATGTAGAGAAGTAGGTGGAAGGTGTACCTAACTGTTGCAAATTAAACGTTTATGGTTTTCACTGTGGTTTCCATTTCGCGACCGATCTTAACTTACTTTCTGGATAAGCCTCGTATTTTAAAACAGGGGAATACACTACTGGCCATTAAAATTGTTACACCAAGAACAAATGCAGATGATACACGGGTTTGCATAGGACAAATATCTTATACTAGAACTGAAATGTGAATACATTTTCACGCAATTTTGGTGCATAGATCCTGAGAAATCAGTACCCAGAACAACCACCTCCGGTCAGCCTTGATACGGCTGGGCATTGAGTCAAACAGAGCTTGGATGCCGTGTATGGGTACAGCTGCCCACGCAGCTTCAACACGATACCACAGTTCATCAAGAGTAGTGACTGGCGTATTGTGACGAGCCACTTGCTCGCCCACCATTCTCCAGACGTTTCCAGTTCGTGAGAGACCTGGAGAATGTGTTAGCCAAGGCAGCAATCGAACATTTTCTGTATCCAGAAAGGCCAGTACAGGACCTGCAACATGCCGTCGTGCAATATCCTGCTGAAATGTAGGGTTTCGCAGAGATATAATGAAGGGTAGAGCTACGGGTCGTAACACATCTGAAATATAATGTCCACTGTTCAAAGTGCCATCAATGCGAACAAGAGCTGACCGAGACGTGTAACCAATGGCAGCCCATACCATCACGCCGGGTGATACGTCAGTATGGCGATGACGAATACACGCTTCCATTGTGCGATCACCGCGATGTCACCAAACACGGATGCGACCATCATGATGCTGTAAACAGAACGTGGATTCATCCGAAAAATGACGTTTTGCCATTCGTGCACCCAGGTTCGTCGTTGAGTACACCATCGCAGGCGCTCCAGTCTGTGATGCAGCGTCAAGGGTAACCGCAGCCATGGTCTCCGAGCTGATAGTCCAAGCTGCTGCAAACGTCGTTGAAAAAAATTGTTCAAATGGCTCTGAGCACTATGGGACTTAACATCAATGGTCACCAGTCCCCTAGAACTTAGAACTACTTAAACCTAACTAACCTAAGGACATCACACAACACCCAGTCATCACGAGGCAGAGAAAATCCCTGACCCCGCCGGTAATCGAACCCGGGAACCCGGGCGCGGGAAGCGAGAACGCTACCACACGACCACGAGCTGCGGACAAACGTCGTTGAACTGTTCGTGCAGATGGTTGTTGTCTTTCAAACGTCCCCATCTGTAGACTCAGGGATCAAGACGTGGCAGCACTATCCGTTACAGCCATGCGGGTAAGATGGCTGTCATCTCGACTGCTAGTGATACGAAGACGATGGGATCTAGCACGGCGTTCCGTATTACCCTCCTGAACCCACCGATTCCATATTCTGCTAGCAGTCATTGGATCTCGACCAACGCCAGCAGCAATGTCGCGACACGATACACCGGAATCGCGATAGGCTCCAATCCGACCTTTATCAATGTCGGAAACGTGATGGTACGCATTTGTCCTTCTTACGCGAGGCATCACAACAACGTTTCACCAGGCAACGCCGGTCAACTGTTGTTTGTGTATGAGAAATCGGTTGGAAACTTTCCTCATGTCAGCACGTTCTGGTGTCGCCACCGGCGCCAACCTTGTGTGAATGCTCTGAAAAGCTAATAATTTGCATATCGCAGCATCTTCTTCCTGTCTGTTAAATTTCGCGTCTGTAGTTCGTCATCTTCGTTGTGTAGCAATTTTAATGGCCAGTAGTGTAGTAGTGGTTGACACCGCTAAGCACCGCTGTCGGGTTGGTTGTCAGCACAGCCCCTGCAACTGCACGACTTTCCGTCACTTCCAGCGCAACCAAGAGAGTGCCCTCGCGAACACCTGACCGCATTACAGAGGGAGTGTAAATCAGCGAGAGGGGCCTCTCATACCTCGAACCGTATGCTCCATCCGCTAGTGTCATGGGCAGCCAATCAGGAAAAAGTGTTCCTCTGCCGTGCGGGTGTTTAGGACCGCGTCCGCGATGGTATCGGCAGTTACAACGCAGCCAGCCAAGGGAGCAAGTCTGCTCCGGTTTCAGCACCGGCGACAGCACGCAGCCGTCGCCGCCAATGGACTTTGGAATTGGATCGCGGGGCTGTTGGTATCCTGTCAATCACTTGTCAAGACTGCAGCAACTGTCAACTCGTACAGACTGTAACTGATACCTCAGGCCTAGTGTTGGGATGACTTAAAGGAAAAACACAAGGAAGGTGGACCTACATATTTCGCAATTTGTTGCTTCGTGTAGTACAGTTTATTACTTAATAATAATATTACAATTACAATTTTAAAAAATTGTTAAAGGAATAACAACACCATAATCATTTTAAAAACTTAAACAGGCAAAATTCATTAACAATAGAATTCATCAATTTATACCACTAATAACAGGGCTTAAAACCAAGGGTGTATACACTCCTGGAAATTGAAATAAGAACACCGTGAATTCATTGTCCCAGGAAGGGGAAACTTTATTGACACATTCCTGGGGTCAGATACATCACATGATCACACTGACAGAACCACAGGCACATAGACACAGGCAACAGAGCATGCACAATGTCGGCACTAGTACAGTGTATATCCACCTTTCGTAGCAATGCAGGCTGCTATTCTCCCATGGAGACGATCGTAGAGATGCTGGATGTAGTCCTGTGGAACGGCTTGCCATGCCATTTCCACCTGGCGCCTCAGTTGGACCAGCGTTCGTGCTGGACGTGCAGACCGCGTGAGACGACGCTTCATCCAGTCCCAAACATGCTCAATGGGGGACAGATCCGGAGATCTTGCTGGCCAGGGTAGTTGACTTACACCTTCTAGAGCACGTTGGGTGGCACGGGATACATGCGGACGTGCATTGTCCTGTTGGAACAGCAAGTTCCCTTGCCGGTCTAGGAATGGTAGAACGATGGGTTCGATGACGGTTTGGATGTACCGTGCACTATTCAGTGTCCCCTCGACGATCACCAGTGGTGTACGGCCAGTGTAGGAGATCGCTCCCCACACCATGATGCCGGGTGTTGGCCCTGTGTGCCTCGGTCGTATGCAGTCCTGATTGTGGCGCTCACCTGCACGGCGCCAAACACGAATACGACCATCATTGGCACCAAGGCAGAAGCGACTCTCATCGCTGAAGACGACACGTCTCCATTCGTCCCTCCATTCACGCCTGTCGCGACACCACTGGAGGCGGGCTGCACGATGTTGGGGCGTGAGCGGAAGACGGCCTAACGGTGTGCGGGACCGTAGCCCAGCTTCATGGAGACGGTTGCGAATGGTCCTCGCCGATACCCCAGGAGCAACAGTGTCCCTAATTTGCTGGGAAGTGGCGGTGCGGTCCCCTACGGCACTGCGTAGGATCCTACGGTCTTGGCGTGCATCCGTGCGTCGCTGCGGTCCGGTCCCAGGTCGACGGGCACGTGCACCTTCCGCCGACCACTGGCGACAACATCGATGTACTGTGGAGACCTCACGCCCCACGTGTTGAGCAATTCGGCGGTACGTCCACCCGGCCTCCCGCATGCCCACTATACGCCCTCGCTCAAAGTCCGTCAACTGCACATACGGTTCACGTCCACGCTGTCGCGGCATGCTACCAGTGTTAAAGACTGCGATGGAGCTCCGTATGCCACGGCAAACTGGCTGACACTGACGGCGGCGGTGCACAAATGCTGCGCAGCTAGCGCCATTCGACGGCCAACACCGCGGTTCCTAGTGTGTCCGCTGTGCCATGCGTGTGATCATTGCTTGTACAGCCCTCTCGCAGTGTCTGGAGCAAGTATGGTGGGTCTGACACACCGGTGTCAATGTGTTCTTTTTTCCATTTCCAGGAGTGTAGTTCCCTTTACACGAAAGAGGGCTAGAAAGGAGGGGTATATAGTTCTCAAGTACAAGAAAAAACTCACGCCAACTACGCGTGGCTGGAAGTGGTTTCAAGAAATACTTTTTTCAATAAAATGAATTACAATTTTTGTATCCCACTTGGAAGATGGCGCGTGGGTCTGCTCCTGAAAAACTGAAAGGTTGGCCGAATGAAGGAAGGAGTAGAAGCAAGTGAGGTAAAACACGTCGGTACTGCGTTTCAATCTCGTGGTCGTGCGGTAGCGTTCTCGCTTCCCACGCCCGGGTTCCCGGGTTCGATTCCCGGCGGGGTCAGGGATTTTCTCTGCCTCGTGATGGCTGGGTGTTGTGTGCTGTCCTTAGGTTAGTCAGGTTTAAGTAATTCTAAGTTCTAGGGGACTGATGACCATAGATGTTAAATCCCATAGTGCTCAGAGTCATCTGAACCATCTGAACTGCGTTTCAAATTATAGATGTTTACTATAGGCAAAAACAAATCAATAAATGGTTACATAACTTTGAAATGAGGCGCGAAGTGTCCCGGCCGTCTGCTCTTGATTAAATGGGCTTAATCTGGAGCGGAGCTCGTAGATCTCAACAGCACCGGCTAGAGGGCGCTATCGTTGATGTCTGTCTTAGTGCACACTTAATAATTTGCACCTAAGCCGTGGCATTGTTGCTATCGATACCACAACAATGACAAGCATTAAATGTACTAACAATATCCAAGCATGGGTAACACATTACAAAATTGGACAACGTCCATCCGAAACACAGAAAGTGTAACAAGTCACGCCACTGCCTGTGGCTCCTCGAAAGCCCTTAACAATGTATAATCTTAATAAAAATCCCTCAAGCAATAAAATATACATATTCCCGACATACAGGCAAAGCTGAGAAGATATACAGTTTAAACGTGTTTACCTGCAGGTACACACTAGCAGAAACATTGACAATGATCTTAATTAATATACTACTGCCTAATGTGCAAGGTAAGGAGAGAATTACAGCAGACGGGTATCACAGCCAACAAGAAACAGTCAGGCAAGTTTGACAAAGACTGTAGTTAGCTAACGTCTGTGAATGAAAGGAAAGGTTTAACAGTTTATATTGAAAAGTAAAAGGCCTTAAAATTTAACACACTCCATAAGTTGTAACAAGTGTGCAAGGTGTAAACGAGTAGTTAAAGATCAGGTAGAACGAGGAGGATCTTCGAGCCTTCAGGACACGCTTTAAATCTAATGAGCTTACTGAATTCACCAAATAGGACAAACTAATGGTTCCCGATTAATCGGTGACACTCCGCAGCGGCACGCATCAAACTATCAACTTTACTTGACTTGAGCCACCACGACGCGGCTGGCAGAGGCGCCAGATTGCCGGACAAGCTAGGCGTCGTGCGACGACGGAAGTGCCGCCACAGAAAAAAGTAAACACGTCTCTGCTCCAGGCCCAGAGAATGTGTCGTCCACTGCCGAGCCTACCCTCCCAACACACACGAGAAGGAAGCAGTAATCTGCGCAAATAAGGCTACCGACGATAATTCCCAAGATGTAGGAAATGTCAACGCATCGCGATAGCGACTACCATAAAAGTTACAATCTTAACACTCCTTAAAATTACTTGTAAGTTAGCAGACGAAATGTCAGCACCTGCTAATGCAGTGATTAAGACATACCTACAAAGGGTCCTTTGCCTCTGACCCAGATCATGTTACAAATTTAATTTCGTCGATGCAATTTACAATAGAGAATGCTCGTACACTTGCCTGGAACAACAAACTGCGATCAGCAACACTGACCGATGATGATACACACAGTCACCTGGAGGCGCGTTAATACAGGGTGTTTATAAATTAATATCGTGGTTTTAACGCTTTATAATATTTATTATATTAAACTTACAGTTCTAAATGATATGTCAAATGAAAGAGCAACTCAAAAATTTTTACCTAGAACGTTATAAATGTACAATGTGAGCACCAGTTGTCACGAGGCACACATCAAGTCTATAGCCGAGTTATTCCCAAACGTTGTTAAGTGTGTCTTTAGTGATTGAAGCAACAGCTGCTTCAATCTGGTTTCTTAATTCATGGAGGTCTGCTGGTAGCGGAGGCACGTACACACGATCTTTGATGAAGCCCCAAAGGAAAAAATCGCTTGGCGTTAGGTCGGGTGAACGTGGAGGCCATACAAAGCCCCCTTGCGGCCTACCCAGCGCTTAGGTACAGCGAAGTTCAACCAATCTAGCGGATTGTGGTGGAAACATTGCGCGCTGCGCATGAGCACTGGTGCCAAACACAACTGTTTGACAAGTTTGTTTGTGTGGCCATCCTCCGCAGCAAGCATATAAATACTTGTTTTGTAAGTAAAACTGCCTTTTCCTGCTGCTAGTTACTTTACTTAACCCATACGCGTTTCACCTTCTTCTGTTCTGAGACATCATCATTGGTATCTATAACGATGCAGTTTTGTTAGTTATAGAATTTTAAACAGTACACTTCGCGATTTTTTATAAAAAAGGTAATTACTTACGATTTGCTGATCTGCGTTTCCTCACATCTGGCCTGTAGGTCGCACTACCACTTTTATCACTGCCACATAATCACATCTTTGTGTTCTCGCCTTCCACACACTGTTCTCCACGCTGCCCTCCAATACTAAATTGGTGATCCCTTAATGCCTCAGAATATGCCCTACCAACCTATCCCTTCTTCTAGTCAAGTTGTGCCACAAATTTCTCTTCTCTCCAATTGTATTCAATACCTCCTCATTAGTTATGTGATCTACCCATCTAATCTTCAGCATTCTTCTGTAGCACCACATTTCGAAAGCCTCTATTCTTATGGTGGACTATTGTTCTTTTGTCACTCAATACAACTAGCAGTGTACGAATAAATAGTTGTATTGAGTGACAAAAGAACAGTAGTCCAGAGTGAGAAACATGGAGAACAGTGTGTGGAAAGCGAGAACACAAACATGTGTTTAAATGGCAGTGATAAAAGTGATAGTGCGACCTACAGACCAGATGTGAAGAAACGCAGATCAGCAAATCGTAAGTAATTACCTTTTTTATAAAAAATCGCGAAGTAAACTGTTTGATAATCTATAACTAACAATATTGTATCGTTATGGATCCCACTGATGATGTCTTAGAACAGGAGAAGGTGAAATGCGTATGGGATAAATAAAGTAACTAGAAGCAGGAAAAGGCAGTTTTATTTACGAAACACGTACAAGTGTTTGAGTTGCTACTTCATTTGCCGCATCATAATAAATATTATAAAGCGTTAAAACCCCGATATTCATTATTAAACACCTTGTATAAGAGGTCCAGTTTCACACTAATACAAACGTGGCCTTGCAGTATCAGGTACCAAAAAAATAAGAAAAGAACGCTTAACTCCAATTAGGTGTAAAGGAGCTGTGACATCCAGGATTCCAACCTGAGGTGTTATTGCCTCCTGTCTTCGAGGCGCCGTGAAATTTAAGTTTCAAAAGTAAGCCGGGAGATTGCCAACCAGGCTGCACGCAACATAGGCTGCTCTTCCCGCAAAACGCTGTTACCAATTCTTAAGCGAACCGGCAAGGCTTTCCTCCGACCGATTTAAGCACTCGCGGCTTCTCGTGGCCCGTCCCAGTGTTCCCCAAAAGCCACGACTTGGCAGCCGCGTGCCCTCCAGTCAGCTGACTGTACCAGGGACCGCCAAACCAACAACACGCGCCTTGACCGAAGACCCTAGCTCGTGACATATGATCAGATTGATGTAGGCAACCCCCCAAATGGCGCCAACGGATTTCCATGCCACCAAGACTAAAGCCACCACGGATTCAAATGTTCGAATGTGCTCCGTCCAAGGAGAGCGAGGACTTAAGATTTCATAACAAACCTGTAGCAAACGAACTCTGACTGTGACAGCCTTACTTCTCTTCTTCCAAATAATCGTGTTACTTTGTGAACTTATAACCCTGTTACGAAAGAATTACAACTTTGTTTACTTGTTTCTTATGATGGGCAACGTAGACCATTAAGTTCAGGATACTTCAGTTGTTATTGTTGTTGTGGTCTTCAGTCCAGAGACTGGTTTGATGCAGCTCTCCATGCTCCTCTATCCTGTACAAGCTTCTTCATCTCCCAGTACCTACTGCAACCTACATCCTTCTGAATCTGTTTAGTGTAGTCATCTCTTGGTCACCCTCTACGATGTTTACCCTCCACGCTGCCCTCCAATACTAAATTGGTGATCCCTTAATGCCTCAGGATATGCCCTACCAACCTATCCCTTCTTCTAGTCAAGTTGTGCCACAAATTTCTCTTCTATCCAATTGTATTCAATACCTCCTCATTAGTTATGTGATCTACCCATCTAATCTTCAGCATTCTTCTGTAGCACCACATTTCGAAAGCTTCTATTCTTTTCTTGGCCAAACTATTTACCGTCCACGTTTCACTTCCATACATGGCTACACTCCACACAAATACTTTCAGAAACGACTTCCTGGCACTTAAATCTATACTCTATGTTAACAAACTTCTCTTCTTCAGAAACGCATTCCTTGCCATTGCCAGTCTACATTTTATATCCTCTCTACTTCGACCATCATCAGTTATTTTGCTCCCCAAATAGCAAAACTCATTTACTACTTTAAGCGTCTCATTTTCTAATCTAATTTCCTCAGCTTCACCCGATTTAATTCGACTACATTCCATTATCCTCGTTTTGCTTTTGTTGATGTTCATCTTATATCCTCCTTTCAAGACACTGTCCATTCAGTTCAGCTGCTCTTCCAGGTCCTTTGCTGTCTCTGACGTAAGTACAATGTCATCGGCGAACCTCAAAGTTTTTATTTCTTCTCCATGGATTTTAATTCCTACTCCGAATTTTTCTTTTGTTTCCTTTACTGCTTGCTCAATATACAGATTAAATATCATCGGGGATAGGCTACTGCCCTGTCTCACTCCCTTCTCTATCACTGCTTCTTTATACTTCAGTGTAAATGTAGATCTCTTCGTCCTCCCCACGAGTCAATTATCAGAAGAAACTTGTTCTCCTGCACAATGAGTTTCATCATAACAGGTATGATATACAGAGCATTATCTCTGTTTATCTGCAGCGTAAGTAACGTAAATACTCAAAATAAGCGAAAATAAATTTAAAAAACGATTCCATGTAACGACTAGATCGCATAACCCTCGGATTACCATACAATATAAGCTTTTACAGAACGTTCTACCAGCATTTAAAACTTACGGACTATTAGGCAATGGTCGATGTACAAAACTGCCTCTTAACGGTTTCGCTCCGACTGCGGGAGTCATCTTCAGGGGTAAAAAGGCTCGGATTACCGTTCTGTATTCTTTTCGCTGCGCCAACCGCTACCTGGAAACTACACTGACATAAATGCCTCGTCCGACACGCGACAGAAAATCTATTTCTTCTAAGCGGAAGGCCATCTGGAGCTCCTGCTTGCGACACTTCCATTTTTGGCCAAGCCCTGCATATACAAGAAATATGGACGAAATCGGTGACGAGTAGGCGTGGTCTCCGTGTCAGTGTCCACGTCGGTGCAGTCAGAATCCGTGCATTGTCTCCCACAATTGATCGACGATGTACACAGAAAGTGATGTAGAGCTGTTCCCCATAATGTGTTCATATTTTATATGTAACTTTTATCGGTATAAGTTGTAAATTGTGGTTGTGTCGCTTGGTATGATGAGCTACATGTAGGAGTTTCACTTACACCTTCACTATAGTGATATATCCGAAGTTTTAAAATTCAGGGTGGTTATAATTGAACTCTTCCTGTTTAAACCGTTATAATATGGAAACTACCGTACGAGTACCAAACTTTGTATTATTAATGTCAAGTACAAGTGGAAGAGACTTAATGCTGAATCAATTCATTTGAAACACTTTTTATGTGCTACTACGGTACGTCATACCATTACATACCGGTGCCATTACTGCTACAAAATGGGCTCAATATGGCGCCCATCAGTGTCCAGAAGAGTCTGTAAGAGCAGGATTGCATTCTGCATAGCGGAACGAAGCATGTCCGTAGGTATGCTGGATAACTTTATTGATATTCTGCACTTAACATCAGCACATGTGTGGATGTTACCCTAGCAAACCCTGTCCCTCAAGTAGCCCCATAACTAGAAATCACAGGAAGTGGATCAGGTGATCGTGCTGGCCAAACATTTGGAAACGATCGGCTGCAAAAAAAATGTATAACTTTGTAGTAAGATCTTCTGGGACCAAACTGCTTAGGTCATCGGTCCCTAAGCTTACACACTACTTAATCTAACTTAAACTAACTTACGCTATGGACAACACACCTACCCACGCCCGAGGGAGGACTCGAACCTCCGAAAGGAGAAGCTGGGCGGACCGCGACAAGACGCCTTACACCCGTCGCGGCGATCGGCTGATAATTCGATTGTTTCCAAACGTGTTTCGCAGAAGCAGGTGAACTTCATGAGTGATGTGGGGTGGCGCCCCGTCTTACATAAAAACTGTCAAGTTCAATGCGTCTCTCTCCTGTAGGTAGGAAAAGACACGCTAGCGAAGCATATCGCAGAAACACTGGACAGTCACACTCCATGCCTTCCATCCTGGAGCGTGTCCGCCCACGGTAGCTGAGTGGTCAGAGCGACAGAATGCCAATCCTAAGGGCCCGGGTTAGATTCCCGGCTCGGCCGGAGGTTTTCTCCGCTCAGGGACTGGATGTTGTGTTGTCCTAATCATCATCATTTCATCCCCGTCGACGCGCAAGTCGCCGAAGTGGCGTCAAATCGAAAGACTTGCACCCGGCGAACGGTCTACCCGACGGGAGGCCCTAGTCACACGACATTTCCATTTGTCCTGGAGCGTCAACTTGTTCGAAAAAGAATGGACCAATGATGTACGTAGCCGTGATACCACACCATACAGTGACTCGAGGTGAAGATCCCGACACTCGACAATTCTGTTCCCCTCACCTGTCAGAGAAATATGAGCTGCAAGATCACCAATGATATCTGTACAGATACCAGCTTCATATAAAAGTGAGCTCCATCTGTTCCTGGGATGGTCCAGGACAAGCTGTCCCTCGTCAACTTCAGTCCTTGCCAGAATGTAGAGAGCGAAGTCAACACGTCGTCGTGCGTCCTGTGTAACCTGCTGTACGATATGGATCTTGTATGGATACCACTTGAGAATGGTTCCTTGCAGTGGAGTACGGGTTGTTCAACTGTCGTGACACAGCATGCGCACTGCCTCACGATCGGGAATTTCGAGCAGCGTTGTTTGCCATAGCAACAGCGATTTCATTGACCACGTTTGGCGCAACCGGCGTTGTTCTCTTCCTTGAGCGACGCCCAGTTCTCCAGTTGATTCGAACTTCTTCATAATGCTCCTCATAGCAGATGGAGAAAGAGGACCATCTTCAATCCTCTCAGCCGGCAGTATTCTCGGAGGTGCAGCTGCAGTATTACTGTTGTTTTGACAATACAACTTCACAAATAATTCCTTGCTCCTTCTGTTCAGACTCATGTTGATACGCCAAAAAGTGCACTCCAAATGGCCAGGTGTGAGAGACTATGAATCACGATGACTGATCACGGCACCTGGTGGCCATAGTTGGAACTGGACGGTGGAAACATGTGCCCCATACTCTGAACATTAATGCTACCAAGTTTGGTACTCCTTCGATGATTAGTTTCCGTGATATAACATGTTAAATAGGGAAATTTTAATTATAACCAACCGCTACAGTAAGAAAAGCGTGACTTTGTTATGCCAATGTTAGAATATTGAAAAAAACCTGTTGTAATTTACACTGCGGTGACACAAGTTATGGGATCGTAATATGTACATACACAGATGGCGGTAGTATCTCGTTCACTAGGTACAAAGGGACAGTGCGCTGGCGCAATTGTCATCTCTACTCAGGTGACGCATGTGAAAAGGTTTTCGATGTGATTATGGTCGCACGACGGGAATTAACAGGCTTTGAACGCGGAGGCGCTTGTGATATTCCATTTAGGAAATTGTTCAGGAATACAATATGTCCACATCCACAGTGAAAAGATTGTGCCGAGAACACCAACTTTCTGACTTGCCTCTCAGCATGGACAATTCAGCGACCGACGACCTTCACTTAACGACAGAGAGCAGCGGCGTCTGCGTAGAGTTATGAGACAAGCAATACGGCCTGAAATAACGGCAGAATTCAATGTGGGACGCACGACGAACGTATCTGTTAGTACAGTGCGGCGAAATATACCCTTAACCGGCTATGGCAGCAAATGACAGACAGGAGGGCCTTTGCTAACAGCACGATATCGCCCGCAGAGTCTCTCCTGGGCTGATGACCATACCGATTGGACCTTAGACGACGGGAAGACCGCGGCCTGATCAGATAAATCCCGATATCAGTTGGTAAGAGCTGTGGTAGGGTTCGAGGGAGGCGCAGATACCGCGAAGCCAAGACACTGTGCAAGGTGGTGGTGGCTCCATACTAGTGTGGGCTGTGTTTACATAGAATGGACTGGCTCACTGACTAGAAACCATTATGTTCGGATATTTGGGGACAATCTGCAGCCATTCATGGACTTCATGTTCCCAAACAACGATTGAATTTTTGTCGATGACAATGATTCATGTAACTGGCGCACAGCTGTTCGCGATTGGTTTGGAGAGCGTTCTGGATAATTCTAGCGAATGACGTGGCCACCCACATCTGCCGAAATGAATCCCGTCTAACATTCATGGGACATAATCCCGACATCAGTTCATGCACATAACCCTGCACCGTCATCACTTCCGCAATTATGGACGGATATAAAAGTATTATGGCTCAATATTTCTGCAGGGGACTTTCAACGGCTTGTTGAGTTCACGACATTTCCAATTGCTGCACAATATTTTTAGAGTCCTGAAACATCACACTGGTTTGATGTGACCCACCATCCTCTCCTATTCTCCTATGCCAGCCTCTTCATCTCGGAGTAGCACTTGCAACCTACGTCCTCATTTTATTTGCTGGATGTATTCCAATCTCTACTTTCCTCTACAGTTTCGCCAACTACAGGTCCCTCTAGTACCATGGGAGTCATTCTCAGATGTCTTAACAGATCTATCATCTTGTCCCTTATCCCCGTCAGTGTTTTCCTCATATTCTCTTCCTTCCCGATTCTGCGCAGAACCTCCTCATTCCTTAGCTTATCAGTCCTGCACTACGGTGGGAAACAAGAGGTCCGACACGGTAGCTGAAGGCAGCCAGTCACTTTCATCACCTCAGAGTATATCCCCCTTTTTTATATAGGATGGCGCCCCTCCACGCCCACACCAACGTGGTGACCAAACCAAAAGTTCTACTGTCACCTCCATGAAACGTGTTAGTATTTCAACCAGGAGTCACATGATGTGGGCTGTGATGTTATCCATGCGTCTGGGTAAGATTTCTCATTAACATCTGGAGATAGAAAGTAGACGAAAGCGATCGAAGGGTAGCGGTTGTAAGGGCAGAGGCATAAAAAGTGCCAAGACAAGCGCCAAGGGAAAAAAACCTCTGCGACAGTAGCACGGGTAGTAAGGGCAGTAGCGGCATGCTAACTGCGACAGTGCATGCAAGGTGTGGTTATGTTAGTGCGAGGTATCATGCATCGTTACCTTTGTCGTTGCAGAAGCTCGTTGTAGGGCTTGCTTCAGTTGCTGCGTCCCTGTAACAGTTCAAGGTCGTCATACTGTTGTGTACATAGTTCCGCGTAGTCAGCGCGTACACAACTTTCCCACTAGAGCGCGCCCCGCTAAGCACAACAGCGCAGGCGCAGCGCTGGTCCGTCTCCTCACTACGAAATGGCACTATCTTAGAGACGGACCAAATTCTGCTTCCGCCGATCCGCGTATTAATGAGATCGCTGCTAACGTAGAACCTTTTCTCCTCGCGGATCACACTCGCGCAGTGATACATCAACGCACGAGGTATTATAACGAGTGTACAGACCTCCGATTAGTCAGTCTGCATTAGTCTGTACCAGTCTGCATTTGTCTGCACCAGTCTGTACCAATCTGCATTAGTCTGTACCAGTCTACAGTCAAGTTTCAGTCTGCGCCTAATACGATTATCATATTCCTGTACATAGCCATGAAGATAAATGTATAGACACATTGTCAAGTATCAGAGATATGTGAGAATAAGATTAACGTACCAAGACCAAAGGAACTTCAGATTGTCAATTGTAAACAGCATCCAGAATCAAGTTACGTAGTGTCTATGTTTTTTATTATTTTAATAAATGTGTGTGAAAATTAATCAAGTTCTGTTTAAAGTTGGTCACCGTCAATCTGCTACTCTAAGCGTACAAGTGGCATTTCTATCGTCTGACCTAACGGCAGAAGATAAACACGCCACAATAAGACCACGAGACATATTGCTGACACTCGCCTACTTCGCTAGAGCGACAAGTCAAATAATCTGATGGTGTGTGTACCGAAGGCCTTACAGTACGCACACCACATATACGTTAGTGGGCGATCGGTCATAGATCAGCTCACAGTGTAAGGGGTGTGTGTGGCTGGTTTGTGTGCTGTGTACAGTACGGTTTCCCTGCGATTGCCTGTCTTTCGGAGGGTCGAGAATCTGGGATTACCAGTAGTAGCTGTGTAGCAGGGACTCGCCAGTACTGTCGTGCTATAGACCATAGATGTTTAGTTTCTTGCCAATAGTGTCTTTGGTCTATTATGTTTCCATCTATGGTTGTGGTCGTAGTTACCCAGAGAAAGGATAAACGGGTTACGCGAGTGTCTCGTGTTATTGTACAGCCTTATGGAGAGTTTTTGGAATACCTGCAAGATGGTATGTAGCTGATATTCCCGGTGAAGGTCTGCGGTGCGTGAGTAACGCGGAGCGTTGCTTACGATTCTGAGTACTTTGTTCTGTATGAGTTGCAGACGGCGCAGGCGTGTGGACGCAGCGTATCCCCAGACAGGGGCAGCGTAAGTCATCAGGGGTCGAATAAGTGTCATGTACATGGACCTAGACACCCTGCTATTCAGTGTGCTACGCCTGTTAATCATAGCGTAGAGTTGTTTCAGCCTCGCGTTTGCTTTGTTGGTCACGTGTTGAATGTGGTCCCCCCAGAGTAGTTTCCGGTCCAGCCAAACACCGAGGTATTTGACCTTCTCGCGGAAACGTATTGGACGTGCATGTAGTGTTATTGGGTTGCAGTGCTGATGTTTGCGCAGTAGCTTCGGTCTCTACTGAACAGAACGGCTTCGCACTTGTCGACGTTTACTCTAACACGCCATTTCACCAGCCAAGGTTCTGCCACTCTGGGTGCAGTCTGTAGTCGTGATTTAATGTTAGACGGCTTCCAATCTTGCGCAAGGATGGCAGTGTAATCCGCGTAGATTGCCACCGTCGTGTTGTGTGTAGCTGGGAGGTCGTTAATGTAGCGGTTAAACAGTAAGGGCCCTAGGATGCTTCCTTCGGGTACTCCTGCCTGGATACCATGTCATGTCGATTTTTGCCCTGCACGTCGGTTTTGAAACTCCTGTCCGTGAGATATGAGCGTATGAGACGTGCGAGCCCGTCGGGGAACCCTGCGTCATTGAGTTTGCGTGTAAGGCCGTTGTGCCATAGACGATCGAAAGCCTTTTCGATATCCAGGAACACCGCCCCAGGTGCTTTGTTTGTGTTGTATCCGTGTATTATGTATTCAACGACGCGGATGAGTTCTTGTGTTGTCGAGTGGTGATTCCTGAAACCGAATTGCTCCGGTCTCGGGGTGTCGTTCGTGATGCAGGTTTAGTATTACCTTCACAACGATCCTGCTGAGCGCGCTCAGCAGACTGATGGGTCGGTAATTTTGTGGGAGGGATTGGTCTCTCCCCGGCTTCCTGAACATCAGGACCTTGGCCGTCTTCCAAAAGGCGGGAAAGTGTTGGTGTTTAAGATTGGCATTCGTGATGTGTGGTGGGTATTCTACTGCTTTGTCCGTGAACTCCTGGAGGACACGGTTTTGAATGCCATCGCGACCAATATCCCCGTACGTGCACTTATTATTATAGCCTGTAATATATAACAGCTTTCTCATTTTCTGTAAGTTACCTTGTCCGTGGAGTTCACAAAAAAAAAATTAATTGAGAGGTTCTGTTGTCCAAAAGCTGATGAGAGATGACGCTCGTTATTTCAAAAGGTCTTTCATTTCCTCGCATCAAAGAAAGTCTCGGTTCCGCTTCCTCCGCCGTATTATTACGTGGGGTGAATTCACGTTTAACTTTCTGAGAACTCAATTTCGTTTGTGACATCGACGCGACGCCGCGTCCTCGAACGGACGCGTCGAGTGTTTTCGTGGCGGCGGCCGCGGGTAATGTATTCCCGGTCGAGAGGCCACTCGGTGGCGCGACAAAAGCTGGGCCCTCTCGCGGGGCCCTCGACGGCCGCCTTTCAATCTCCAGTCCTCCGCAGCAGACTCCGTGGGCCGCCCTCACCGCCTACGCAAGTCGATGGCTTCCTCTCCGCGGTGCTGCTACACCGTGACCGCCTGCGAGGACACCTGCTGTGGAAATCAGTGTACTTCCAGTCACCGTCTACATCGATCACTAAGTATACACTCCAGACAAATGAAGTTTTAATTCCACGAAGGATACCAAGCAAAGAAATTTTACTTATTGCGTATGTAGGCTGTCTTAGGAAGAGGACATGAATAAATCTGTAGGCGATTTGGCGGTCAATGGCACGCGGAATTTAGCTCACGGATCTGTTACCTCTGGCACCAGCAGTGACCCTAACACGGTTGAACGTCAAGTTGAAATGAGCTGATATGACGCGTTACTGCCGGCTGCTGTGGCCGAGTGATTCTAGGCGCTTCAGTCCGGAACGGCGTTGCTGCTACGGTTGCAGGTTCGAATCCTGCCTCGGGTATGGATGTTAGGTTAGATAGGTCTAAGTAGTTCTAAGTCTAGGGGACTGATGACCTCAGATGTTAAGTCCCATAGTCCTTAGAGCCATTTGAACCATTTTGACACGTTACTTTAAGGGGGGTAGGACGTCAAACGGGCCAACTTGGAGCAGGAAAGGCACCACAAGACGTTTTCATTTAGACTGTCTATACTTTTACAAATAAATTCATAAAATTTCGTCAGCATGACGAGGAAGGCTTCAGTATTCTCACTCTTAAAAGTGGAAGTTAAAAAAATAACCAAAAAAATTTTTTACAAGTGAAATTTCATCAATTCTTCACTTCCTATTGGCTGCATTTGTTGCTGTAGGCACACTTTTCTTCGTAAGTAAGAGATTCTGCCATGAATTTGGCACAGCATACAAACCATACTTTACAGGTGTACGAAACTCCAGAATTTATTCAGTTTATGAAAAAATGAATGAGCTGTTACATTTTAAAGTTCGTGTTTGGAAAAAATACTAATTTATAGTTAATTATCTCAATTTTTACCACAGTTTTTAATAGATCTGGAAAATTCTAGAGTTTCATACACTTGTAAGTATGATTGTGTGCTGTCCAAAATTAATCGAAGAATCTCTGTTACTTATGAAGAAAAATGTACCTTTAGCAAACAAGTGCAGACTGTGCGGCTGGTCCCGGCGAAGGATCGAGGCCTCCCTCGGGCATGGGTGTGTGTGTTTGTCCTTAGGCTAATTTAGGTTAAGTAATGTGTAAGCTGAGGGACTGATTATCTTATCAGTTAAGTCCCATAAGATTTCACACACATTTTTGAACAAATGCAGCCAACACTAAGCGAAAAAATGCTGAAAGTTAACATGTAATGTAATTTGTTTTCTTATGTTTCTGAACTTCCACTGCTATGAGTGTGAATCCTGAATCCTTACTGGTCATGCTGACGAAGTGTTTATGAATTTTGTAGAAATATAGACAGTGGGTATTAAAATGTCATGTGGTGCCTCTCCAGCTCGGCCCGTTTTAAGTCCTACCCCTTTTAAGGCACTGCCAGAGGTCATCAACCTCAGTGGCTAGTGAGTGATGGCGTAATCTTCACTATACAGCCCGTGATCAGATGTTTTCAGACAGCGAGAGATATGGAATACGCCGGCCACAGCAACAGTTTAATACCCTCTCTATCGTGGTAGGTCAACAAGCGGTCTTGTTATATTTTTGAAATGTAACGCAGATGACAGTGATAGCCACCAGGCTTAAGAGGTCAGTAATGTAACTGCCGCCGTCCAAATCAACGGCTATATGGGTCTGATGTGGTTGCTTTGTGCACGCCGCGGCGCAGCCTACAATTACACAAACACTGGACATGTACAACGCTTTGTAGTCTCCACTACCCACGTAATGAAGCACAAGACCATGTGAACCAAATTCCTTCTGGAGCAGCGATTAACTTTCTAGGTGGTTATCTTTGTTTTTTAACTACAAAAACAGAGAGTGGGGAAAAAAGTAAGTAAGCAATATACACTAAAGAGCCAAAGAAACTGGTACACCTGCCAAATATCGTGTAGGGCCCGCGTGAGCACGCAGAATTGTCGCAACACGACGGGGCATGAACCCGACTAATGTCCGAAGCAGTGCCATAGGGAACTGACACCATGAATCCTGCAGGGCTGTCCATAAATCCGTAATATTACGAGGGAGTGGAGATGTCTTCTGAACAGCACGTTGCAAAGTATTCCAGATATGATCAGTAATGTTCATGTCCGTGGAGTTTGGTGGCCAGCGTAAGTGTTCAAACCTAGAAGAGTGTTTCTGGAGCCACTCTGTAGCAGTGCTGGACGTGAGGGGTTTCGCGTTGTCCTGCTGGAATTGCTCAAGTCCGTCAGAATGCACAAAGAACATGAATGGATGCAGGTGATCAGACAGAATCCTTACGCACATGTCACCTGTCACACTCATACCTAGACATACCAGGGGTCCCATAACACTCTAACTGCGCACACGTCACATCATTACGGAGCCTCCACCAGCTTGAACAATCCTCTGCTGACATACACCATCCATGGACTCATGAGGTTGTCTCCATACAAGTACACGCCCATCCGCTCGATACAATTTGAACCGAGACTCGTCCGACCAGGCAATATGTTTCCAGTCACCAACAGTTGACAGCCCCAAGCGAGGCGTAAAGCTTTGCGTTGTACAGTCATCAAGGGTACACGAGTGGGCCTTTGGCTCCGAAAGCCCATATCGATGATGTTTAGTTGAATGGTTCGCACGCTGACACTTGTTGATATCCCAGCATTGAAATCTACAGATATCTGCAGAAGCGTTGCACTTCTGTCACGTTGAACGATTCTCTTAAGTCGTAGTTTGTCCTGTTGTTGCAGGATCTCTTTCCGATCACAGCAATGTTGGACATTTGATGTTTTACCCGATTCCTGATATTCACTCTACACTCGTGAAATGCTCGTATGGAAAAAATCCCCACTTCATCGCTACCTTGGCGATGCAGTGTCCCTTCGCTCGTGCACCAACTCTTACACCATGCTCAGACCTATTTAAATCTTGATAACCCGCCATTATAGCAATAGTAACCGATCTAACAACTGCGCCAGACGCTTGTTGTCTTGTATAGGCGTTGCCGACCGCAGCGCCATATTCTGCCTGTTTACATTTCTCTGTATTTGAATACTCAGACCTATACCAGTTTCTTTGGCGCTTCCGTGTGTAATTTAAGCGACTGCTACGGTCGCCGGTTCGAATCTTGCCTCGCGCATGGATGTGCGTGATGTCCTTAGGTTAGATAGGTTTAAGTAGTTCTAAGTTCTAGGGGACTGATGACCTCAGATGTGAAGTCCCATAGTGCTCAGAGCCATTTGAACCATTTTGTGTAATTTAAAAGTAATTGCCATAACTCTTAATATAAGGCCAATCAAAAAGTTTGCGTTTGAAGGCGGTACAGTCCAGAAATGTTATCCCAACCAGATCAAATCTTCACTTTCATTACAGATCCTACATTTAGGGTCTTCCGTTATAGGCGTTGTATGTAGGTGTTTATTGAGAACCCATGGCCGGTCATCAAACCAACCATTAGTTTATTCTCTTTCCTGGTCAAGCCCATGATTACAGAGCTTCTTTTAAAACATGGCTTTCGCATCATTACCTTGCCATGTTTTTTTTCCTAGACCTTGGTCTAGTATTCTACATGCTGTCTTCTCAGACAGTTTCGTAATTCTAGTCTAATCATAGCCTTGCTGATAACCGGAAGAGGTTCCCATCAAATGAATGGAGTCTTCGGCCCTATCCTGGCCAGTCTGTCGGCTTGTTCATTGTCACCGATCCCTGAGTGGCCAGGGGCCCACACTAGGTTTACCCTATTGCTTCCCTCTAGCTCCAGCAGAACCCTATGACGCTCTGCGACAATCTTAGACCTTGTTGCAGAAGCTCCCAATGATTTCAGCGCTGCCTGAATAGATGTAGATACTACGGTCTTTGTAGCACCTACGTACATTCTCCTCCACACACACTCTGATTGCAGTGATTTTCGCTTGGAATACCAAGACCAGTTTTCCTAAAGAGATAATGCCCTCCAGATTTGGCTGAACCACACACATCCTGGCACCATCAAACGGTACAAATGGCTCTGAGCACTATGGGACTTAACGTCTGAGGTCATCAGTCCCCTGGAACTTAGAACTACTTAAACCTAACTAACCTAAGGACATCAAACACACATCCATGCCCGAGGTAGGATTCGAACCTGCGACCGTTGAAGCAGCGAGGTTCCTGACTGAAGCGCCTGGCACCAGCACATTGGTATGATTTCGACCCATCAGTGAACCAGACAATGTCCTCTGTACTGAGTCAAACTGTTTTTCCACTCCTCCCTGCTTCCTATTATTATATTGTAAGGCTTGTTGAAGCAGTTGGTAGTTATATTATAGTCGGCCAACATTTCCCCAACCATTCCTATATATACCTCACTCACTATTTTAGTGTGTGATTCTGGATATCCCAATGAGATCCAGTTTTTACCAGTTTTGAGTTTGTATGCTCCAGCTGCTGCCTCCATCTTGACCAAACGGTGTAATGGAGGCATGTCCAGCATGGTTTCCACCCCAGCACTTTGTGCGTTGCTAATTCCGCCTGTTAGGGCTAAGCAGCCCTGTCTCTGCAACTTAGCAAGTTCCTTAGCTGCAACCTGCTGTTCTACCTTCTTTCACCATACTACAGCCGCATAGGATATCCTATGTTTAACTACCATGGTGTATATCCAGTGTATACCTCTTGGGCTTAGGCCCCAGTTTCTGCCACAAGCTCTTCTAGTACTCACTAGAGTACCTTTCGCTTTGGAGTAGATGCTCTTATTGTGAGGGGTCCATGTTAGTTTCTCATCTAAGGTTACCCCTAGATATTTCACTATCCCCTTCACATGTAGAGTTTCATCCAAAAACTTTGGATTCCAACTTGAGTGTTGAACATGCTTCTTCATGAATGGTACCACTACAGTCTTCTTGAATTAACCATTAGATCCTGTTTCCTGCACCAATCTCGCACAATGTCCAGCACTCCTTGTGCCATATTCCTTACTGATTCAGTTCATTTGCGAAGTATTACTATGACAAGGTCATCTGCTTATCCTTGACAAAAGCATTGTCTGGAATTTAGTTCCTCAAAGAGTTCGTTCATCACTAGATTCTACAAAAAAGGGGACAAAACCCCTCCTTGTGGACAACCTCTAGTGGTGTTAATTACCATCTCTTCATTCATCATGGTGGCCTCTACCTTCCTTCTATTAAGCATGGCCCTAGTCCGCCTACATATAGTGGTCAATAGGTCATGCACCTCTGCTGCCTTAACCATGGAATCAAAGGTTGTGTTACTAACAGACACCTCGATGTCCAGGGAGATGTGGAGGGCTATTTTCTGAAAGTGAAGTGCTTTCTACATCATCCCAATGAGTTGGTGGAGAGCTATCAGACATGATTTACCTGGCTGATATGCATGTTGGTTTCAATGTAGAGGAGTCCTACTCTACCCAACATGCACATTACCCATTTTTTCTAATGTTTTGAGAATGAAGGAGGGCAGACTGGTCTCATATCCTTGGCCTTGATATGATCGATCCTCCCTGGATTTGAAATAAAGACAACTTTCACTGCCCTCCAGACATTGGCAATGGTTTCTGCTGCTAGGCTAACCCTGAATAATCTGCATAGGAATCGTATAAGGCTCTCTCCTGGTTGCTGCAAGAGAGCTGGAAAGATTCCATCTGGGCCAGGTGACTTGAACAGTTGGAATGTTCCCACCATCCATTGGATTTTACTGAAGTCGAAACACTCCTTGGCCAATTCCCAGTCCTCTCTTCGAATGCCTGAGAACTATTCTCTCTCGGGGATCGCATTCTGGTCTGTATCATCGGCCAGAGCATATTGAGAGAACTGAGTTTGTGGAGCAATTCCGGCATCTCATGTGCTGTCTTTGTATATTCCCCATCCTCCTTCCTCAATGTACTTCCTGGATTAGTTGGTACTCCAGTGGGGACTTTGTGATGTCTGGCTTGAGCAGCCTTGCTCTCCACTTCCTCACAGAATTCCAGAGTGCCTCCTTTGCTTTTCTAATTGCAAGGCTGTAACTGACAAGAGCCTTCCGATATTTTGCCCATTGTCCTTCAAATCTAGCAAGGTTAAACAGTTTTAGTACCTGTCTTTTTTGTGTTTCCGAGTTGTTGTTTCACCAAGGCACACTCCTATTTGTGCAAGTGTTGGTGATAGAGGAGTTGTCCTGGTATGAGGTCACTATGGCAGAGGGTACAGCCTCTGCTACTTCCTCAAACGCTACTCGATTCCTTATCGAGGTTTTGATTTCCGATAGGCTTAAGCCAAGGTCCCTTCTATATGTCTCCCAGTCTGTTTCCCTGTGATTCCTATAGGCTGTGGTCTGTCTGATTCCCATTTCTACCTTGAATTTTATACACATGTGGTCCGATGAGGATGACTCTAACGCCACATGCCATTGTTGATATAGCTGCCCATCATCATGGAACCAAAGTTTATGTTTATCACTTCATCACTGTTCAGGACGTCCAGGTTGTTGGACAAAAGAAATTCAAGAAGGTACTCACCTCTACTGTTGGTGTCCTTGCTGCCCCACACTAGGTTGTTAGCATTGGCTTCACATCCAACCAACAGTTGGTCGCCTTGCTTATGGCTAGCTGCTTTCAGTCTCCTCACGCCCCCAAGGGAGGAGGAGAGCTGTCCTTGTAAGGAAGGTATGCTGAGGCGAAAACAATTGCTCATGGTACCTTCCTCACGTTGCTACATCCTGATGATCACCAGGTCCATGGAAGAGACTTCTGTTCCAGAGAAAGAAATGAAAGAAATTCCATTTCTCACATAAATGCATGACCTGGAGTTTCTTAGATTTCTAACATAAGTCAACTTACCTCCAGTACCACTGAGGCCTGATGAAACCCCTTTATATAAGTAGGGTTCTTGTATCAGGACCACGTCCAATTCCTGTCTCCCAGGCGATGGCTCAGAATAGCAGTGTCCACTTTAGTGTGCTGCAGATTAATCAGTAGCACGTAAGTCTCCATCTTGCTGCCATCATTTCTTTTGAAGTTTTTGATTACCCTGGTGGCAACCTGCGAGAACCCTAAAAACAATTTCATGTCTTGCTCTCGCATAGCCTTCGTTACTTCTCTCTCACCTCCACCACTAGGGTTCGTCCTTCCAGTACAGCCGTCCAGTTAATTACTCTCCAATCCTCTGCCGAGACTTTTGCGTTCTAGGCCTCTATTTTCTCGAACAGAGTCTTTGGAGAGACATCCATAAGGATCTTTGGTATCTATATTGATACCTTTGCGGTCTTAAGTAGCTCAGCTGCCATCTTGACCAGCAGCTTCGCATCCTGCCACGGGGATATCATGGGCAACTTGTGCTTGAGCCATTCCACCGTATGCACCTCTTCACAGACAAAAATGAGGGCACTGCGATCTAGATAGTCCCTCCTGAATTTGGGTCCTGAACGAGCGTCCCCTCACCCCCCCCCCCCCCCAAATCTTTTCAAAGAGGGCCATCTGCACGAGCTCCTCCTGCTGTGAGGTGATGTTTGCCAGTCGATAGCCGTGTGCACGCCACATATTGTCATTAAGCACTGAAATATAACTTTTGTCTAGTTACAGTGATGATTTCAACGTACAACCAGGGAATCTGCGTCGTTCTGAAAGGGACGCCGATGCATCGATTCATTCGATGTGACCATTATTTTTGTTAGCAAAAGAGAAGGAGAGTGAAAAATCTGATAACCTCTCTGACCGTCTTCTTTCACTCACTGATAAATACCTTTTCTTCGACTTAGCCAATTATCACAAATTTCTGCATTGCGTGAATAAATATGAAAGTAAAGGATCGTGACCTTTATTAACATACAGGCTGTTTGTTTCCCCCCCCCCTTTTTTTTTTTTTTTTTTAAGTCGTCAGTCTTCTGACAACATCTGCGTCTCAGCGTAGCACTTCCAACCTACGTCCTCAGTTATTTGCTCGGTATATTCCAATCTCTGTCGTCCTCTAGAGTTTTTAACCTCTTCAGCTCCCTCTAGTACCATTGTAGTTATTCCCTGATGTCTTAATATATGTTCTAAAACAACTAAATATCTATCAAGACAAGAAGTTATTTGAAGTTATTACCAAAAATCTCGAAAAGCCTTTGACCGATTAACTTCCAATTATACACTCTTGGCTATAATAAACGTTCGAACGGACGCAGGCTGTGTCTACATTTTTAAAAGTGTAAGTATACAGGATGGTTATAACTAAACTTTCGCTACTTGAGTCAATGTAGACGGAAAACTATTTACTGTATAGGTACCCAACTTTATGGGAATGATGGTCAGACTCTGTGCTGCAGGATTTGCGTAGTTAGTTGTGTCAGTGTCATGAAATACAATTAGGTGCCAGTACTGGTACAGATTCTGACCCCAAGGACCAAGGACATGCAGCGTGAACGACACACGCTACTGTGATATGCTCCGCCAATATGAAATCCTTGCACTACGGGAGAGAGGTGCTTCGAATTCAACTGTTTTGATTCACGATCGTGCTCCACGTAGCATTGCTCGTAACGTCACTCGGTTAATCCGTAACAAATGTGGAAAAAACTGAATCGTTGGCCGACCAATCAAAACTACGTGGCCTTCATGATTACTAGATTTGAACTCGTGTGATTCCTAGTTGTGGAGTAAGCTGAAGGGCAGGATTTATCACTAATACACGTTGGAGGCTAGTGAGGGAGGTAGCCAACATCCCACCTCCCACCTGAGATGCTTCGGGCAGCAGCAGAGAAATCTGTACCTTGATTCCAGGCTGTCGCAGATGGAGGTGGTCGTCGCTTTGAGCAACCTGGTATACAGGTAACAAATGTTACCCTTTCATGTGGAAATTAAAATGAAGTTAGTTTCAATGGTTTATTCGCTGCTTCTTTTCCACATCTGCTTAAAAATGTTTTGACAAAGTTCCATTGTCTTAGGATCACTCGTTTTTCATGGGGCCCCTCTGAAGTTTAATTATAACCACCACGTATATATGATACTTAATAGGGAAAAGTTATTATCAAAAATCTCTAAAAGTTGCTGACAGACTAACTTAAAATTTTCACACAGTACCGTAACTAACACTCATACGGAAGTACGAATTATACGTTTTTAAACAACGAAGTGATTAATTTCTGTTACACCAGACTGCGAGAGAGAAAATGCTGTGCTCCGTACTGCGCAAGTCTGCGGATTAGTTTCCTTACTCCCAATCGTTTTCAACAGAAAACAGTAAAGTTGTATTTATGGCTCATCGATTGCGCTTATAATATTACTACGAAATCTGAAACGTCCGCAGCTTTGTAATACTTCCACTTCGCGGATTAATAGTACTCGAAATACTGTCACTACAGCTGCTATCCTCACAGGTGCAATAGCTGGAGAGGTCTCTATCATAGCTCCTTTATCAATGATACTAACCGATTTCCCGATTCGTTTTAAGCTAATTCATTTCCCATTCAAGATTTCGTTTGCAACAACAATAAACAAGGCTCAAGATCAGAGGGGGGGGGGTGGAGAGGAATGGACATATTGGGGTTGGGAGGGAATGGACAGAGAGGACAAAGCGGGAGATGGATAGAGTGTAGGCACAGGAGGAGATGGGCAGAGAGAGGGTGGAGAATGTGATGAACAGGAGGAGATGGAGAAACAGAGAGGTAAGGACAAGGATAGGAAGGAAGAGAGAGAGAGAGGAGGATATTATGAGGTATATCCAACTTCCCTTACATATTTAGCAACTGTGAAGCAATGTGTGGTCTGCAAATCCTTGTATAAAAGACAGCAAGTCTAGTTTTCATGTTTCGCTCCGGTGTTAGGTGCGTTATGGCGACCCTTAGGGAAATAGCGTCCAGGCCTGAAAACAAATCCAAATTGTACCTTGTACGTCTGCCAAGGGGAAGAGGGAAGAGTCTCATCTCAGATGTGACGGAGACCCTGCCTGCAGTTATCGAGGGTGCAGGATGCAGATATCTAGAAGTTGTTTCTCATGCCGACACTAATGCCGTCTTTCAGATACATTCTGAGGGCATCCTCAGTTCTTACAGAGACCTGGTGCAAATGTTTAAGACTGGTGATCTCACTAGGGGAGAACAATCAGGTCTCACAACCTGCATTCTCGTACCCAGAACTTATTGGGGTTACTTGGCTTGCAGCCGAATGGAGGCTACCAACTAAAGGCGTCGTCTAGTTTCTGACGGGCTTGCGTTATAGGGAGAGAATTTTAGCACTGCTCTTGAAAGGCCACGGCTGCGCTACAAAAAGGAAACAGTACTCACGTAGTTAAGTACTTGCGGAAGTCCACATAATTTTTTAAGGTACTCTGATGAAAATTCACCAGTCAACATGCACATAGCGCAATCAGACCGCGTTGAGAATAAAAATTTGATCAGTACGTCGTCGAAGTATTCGTAACAAAGTACCCCAATTTACTGCCCTCCAGCACATATATCGCGCTCAAATTATTCTCGGTAACGGTTTACTTTTGCAATAGAAGACAACGAAAGAAAATCTGAAGTTTTAAACTTCCCTTTTAAGATATCGTTCAAGCAAGAGGATCGTACAAACGCACTGTCGTTTGAACATCGCACATACTCCCGTCTGGAGGACATAGAAATAGCCGGCCGAGACACAAGCAGCAACAGGCAAGTAACTGATATTGTGACTTTTACGACTTCTTAACTAAGAGCGAATTCTATAACATCATCTGTGGGCTTTAATAGTTTAGTTTCTTGAGTTTCAGCGTGTTAAATTAATATCTAATAGCCACAGTTCTCGCGTTTTCGTTTGCGTCGGAAAGTAAATCGATTTCGTAATCAGGGGCGAATTATTTAGTTTCACCTGAGTACTTGAGTAGTTATGTTTTTGAATCTCTGCGTATGAATCTAATTTATTAGACACAGTTCCTGCGTTTTCGTCATGGTCTACAGCAGAACGTTCAGATAGTCCGTTTATCTGCATAGTTTGGTTTTCCACGGTCTTTAGTATGAGCAGGGACTGCGATTGGTGTGTGCGGATACGAGCCGAGTTGGTGACACTTCGCTCTCAGTTTCAGGCTGTGATGGCTTCGGTTACACAGCGTGAGGCTACGGTGGATGGGAACCACTGTTGTGGGTCGGTCGTGGGGATCCAGAGGAAGTCCAGCACGTCTGAGTCCTCCGATCGGCCCTCACCAGTGGCCGACCCAGTTACTGCTCACACTGAGGCTGACCCCTCACCTGTGGTCGAGTGGGAGGACACCCTAGGGCGCCGCAAGTGGCGAAAGACTTCCTAGGTGGCTGCACGTAAAGCCTCCCTGGTTTGTCTGAGAAACAGGTTCCAGGTGTGGTCTGTGGGTGACACTGTCCCTCAGCCGGATGCAGTTGCTTGACCTGTTTCAGAGGGAATCTCTCAGCCTGCAAGACAGAGGGTGGGATTATTGGTAATTTGGAGCTCCAATGCTAGGCGCGTTATGGGGCCCCTAAGGGACATGGCTGCTAAGAAGGGGAAGAAAACCAATGAACACTCCGTGTGCATGCCTGGTGGTGCCATTCCAGACGTGGAATGGGTCCTTCCGGATGCCATGAAGAGCACGTGGTGCAGCCAACTGCAGATGGTGACTGACTTCAGTACCAGTGATGTGTGTCGCTTTGGATCGGAAGAGATTCTCTCTGGTCCCAAGCGGCTAACAGAAGTGGTAAAAACTGCCTGCCAGTCTTGCTTATGAGATGACAGTAGAGTTGATTATTTGCAGCACAGAGAGACGCTCTCCATTTATTTCAAATTAACAATGTAAGTGTAGACCAGATGTAGTCTGACTTCAAAGAAATAGTATCGACAGTAATTGAGAGATTGATACGCTTCGTACACAAAACGGGTCAGAACACTGTTGCAGAAATAACGAAAGAAACTTGCCAAATTTAAACGAACTCAAAATCTTCTAGACAGGCGACCTTTTACAGAAGGTCGAAATTTAGAGCGAACATCAATGGGAGACGCTTATAATAGTTTCCACAACGAAATTTTGTCTCAAAACCTGGTAGATAATCCAAAGAGATTCTGGTCGTATGTAAAGTATGCTAGCGGCAAGACCCAGTCAATGCCTTCTCTTCGCGACAGCAATGGGCGTGTTTTTTAAGTAAGTACCGTTTTGAAATTAAAAAAGACGTGCTAAGATATCTCAATAATTTTATTTTTACATGAAGGCCTGTACCGTAATCTACGCACTGGCGCCATTACATTCTGGTTCTTCCTTGTTTACGTTGTGTACTGAGTGTTTAAGATGCTTCCGATAATCGTGAATCCCGCCGACTGTGAAGTACGGGCTGTTATAAGATTTCTTAGTGCTGAAGGCCTAAAAGCGATCAATATTCATCGTGAGATCTGTGCAGTTTACGGAGAAAACATTATGAGTGATGGAATGGTAAGAAAGTTGGTTAGAGCATTTAAAGATGGCCGCACAAATGGGCAAGGTGAACAACGGGGTGTGCGTCCTTCGATCGTTAATGAAAGTTTGGTGCAGGAAGTGGACAATAAGGTGAGAGAAAACAGACGCTTTACGATTTCCTCCTTGCGGGATGACTTTCCTAATGTCTCTCGTAGTGTTTTGTATGGCATTGAGACCGAGCACTAGAATTACCGAAAATTGTGCGCACGGTGGGTACCGAAAATGTTGACGGATGTGCACAAAACCAAACGTTTAGACAATGCATTGACTTTCCTTGAGCGGTACCACAACGACGGTTATGATTTCTTAAGCCAAATTGTTACGGACCATGACACATAGATGGCCTACGTCACATCAGAATCAAAGCAACAGTCCGTGGAAGTTGTACATGGGCAACGTTTTGCTGCAAGACAATGCCCGTCCGCATGTGGCGAATCAGACCAAAGATCTCATCACATCTTTTCACTGGGAAACTCTGTATCATCCTCCGTACAGCCCCGATCTTGCGCCCTGCACTTGAAGAACACCTGGGCGGTCAGCATCTTCAAGACGATGACGAAGTCAAAACAGTGGTGATGCAGTGGTTAACAAGTCAGGCGGCAGACTTCTATGAGGAGGGTATTCAAAAACTAGTACAACGTTATGACAAGTGCCTCAATATTGACGGAAATTATGTAGAAAAGTAGATTAAGGTACAAGCTTTCACGTAAAAATAAAATTATTGAGATATATTAGCACGTTTTTTTTAAATTTCAAAACGGTACTTACTTAAGAAATACGTCTCGTACTATCGACGACAGTGCTGCGAAATCTGAGTTACTAAACACAGCCTATCGAAATTCATTCACCATCGGAGACGAAGTAAATATTCCAGAAATCGCATCAAGAACATCCGTCAACATGAATAACTTATAAATAGATACACTCGGAGTAGTGAAGGAGCTAAAATCACTTCATAAAAGCAAGTCTTCCGGTCCAGGCTGTAAACCAAGTAGGTTCCTTTCAAAGTATTCTCATACAATGGCTCCATACTTAACTATCATATACAACCGTTCGCTCGAAGAAAGATCCGTACGCAAAGACTGAGAACTTCCACAGGTCACGGCAATATTCAAGAAAGCCAGTAAGAGTAATCCACCAAATTACAGGCCCATATTATTAACGTCGATATCAAGCAGAATGTTCCAGCGAACAGCAGGATGTTGGAATATATATTGTGGTCGAACGTTACGAATTACACACACGAAGTCTTGAGTGCTATTGAGAAAGGATTTCAAATTGATTCTGCTTTTCTACATTTCCGGAAGGCGTTTGACACTGTACCACACAAGCGATTTGTAGTGAAATTGCGTGCTTCTGGAATATCACCTCAGTTATGTGACTGGATTCGTGATTTCCTGTTAGAGAGGTAATTGACGTAAAGTCATCGAATAAAACAGAAGTGATTTCTGGCGTTCCCCGAGTTGTTTTACAGGCCCTCTGCTGTTTCATATGTGTATAAATGATTTAGGAGACAATATGAGCAGCCGTCTTAGAAAGTTTGCAGATGTCGTTAATGATAATGAGCGTATGGCATTGGTGGGCGGGGGACCCCTCGCGGGGCGGTTCGGCCGCCGCTCCACAAATTCTTTAACGCCACTGCGGCGACTTGCGAGTGAATGAGGATGAAATGATGATGAAAGACACACAATATCTAGTCATCTCGAGGCAGAGGAAATCCCTCACCCCGCCGGGAATCGAACCCGGGACCCCGTGCGCGGGAAGCAAGAACGCTACCGCAAGACCACGAGCCGCGGACGCAGATGTTGTTTATTGTCTAGTATACTCATCAGAAGATCAAAACAAAATGCAAAACGATTTACGAAAGATATCTGCATGGTGCGACAATTGGTATTTGACCCTAAATAATGAAAAGTATGCGGTCATTCACATGAGTACCGAGAAGGAATTCGTTAAACTTCGGTTACACGATAAATCAATCAAATGTAACGGCCGTAAATTCAACTAAATACCTAAGAATTACAATTAAGAACCATTTAAATTGGAAAGAACACATAGAAAATGTTGTGGGGAAGGCAAACCAAGCACTGATTTTTATTGGCAGAACACTTAAAAAATATTACCGATCTACTAAAGAGACTGCCTACACTACGCTTTTCCGCCCCTTTTGGAGTACTGCTGCGCGGTGTGGGATCCTTACCAGATATGATTAACGCAGTACATCTAGAAAGTTCCAAGAAGAACAGCACGTTTTGTATTATCGTGAAACAGGGAGAGAGTGTCGCAGTCATGATACAGGATTTGGGATGGACACCTGTAAAACTAAGGCGTTTGTGGTTACGGCAGAATCTTTTCACGAAATTTCAATCACCAAATTTCTCTTCCAAACGTGAAAATATTTTGTTGACGCTGACCTAAGTAGTGAGGAACGATCATCATAGTGAAATAAGGGAAATCAGAGCTCGCACGGAAAGATATAGATGTCCGGTTTTTCCTCGTGCTGTTTGAGAGTGAAATAAGGGAGAATTACTGTGAAGTGGTTCGATGCACCCTCTGCCAGGTACTTAAGTGTGATTTGCAGAGTATCCGTGTAGATATAGATGTAGAAATCTAAGGTGTTGTTTGAGAGCAGCAGGTGAATATGCGTGAAAAGGAAAAAAATCCTGTAATGTTCGAATATAGTATTACTAGTGTACTGCTTAATACAGTTACCTCAGTTTAATACCTATGAGTAACGTTCCAGAGCGATTTGAAATGAACAGAGCACGTACCGTTACTAGCGGGGAAGTCGAAAGCTCGAGTTCCGTTTGTTGGGAGCATTTTAGGAAGGAGACCTAGTCCAAAACTGCTATGGCACATTTGTGAGTACTGCTCGAGTGACTGGGATCCCCGTCAGGTCGTGTTAAAGGAAGATATCGAAGCAATTGAGAGGCGTCTGTTAGATTTGTTACCGGTAGGTTCTATTAACGCGTGATTATCACGGAGATGCTCCGCGAATCAAATGGGGATCCCTGGAGGGAAGACGAGGTTCTTCTCACGAAACACTACTGAAACAATTTACAGAACTGGCTCTTGCGGCTAACTGCATATCGATTCTACTGCGGCGAATGCACATTTCGTCTAAGGACCACGAAGAAAGGATAAGACAAATTAGGACTCCCACGGAGCGTGTAGATAGTCGTTTTTTCTCTCGCTCTGTTTGCGAGTGGGGCAGCAAAGAGAATGACTTTTATGGTGGATTGCGGAGTATATATACAAGCGCAGATATCATACAGCCGGCCGGAGTGGCCGTGCGGTTCTAGGCGCTACAGTCGCAGGTTCGAATCCTGCCTCGGGCATGGATGTGTGTGATGTCCTTAGGTTAGTTAGGTTTAAGTAGTTCTAAGTTCTAGGGGACTGATGACTGGACTGATGACTGATGACTGATGACTGGAGTCCCATAGCGCTCAGAGCCATTTGAACCATATCATATCAAAAGAAGCTCTAACAGTAGTTGCCAAGACCCTCTGTGACACTAGATATATGATGTGGCTGTATTATGCCGTACAGTCGAGTGAACATACGATACGTCGATCGTCTCGGATTCTAGCCGTATGGAGTCGATGATATTATATGCATGTTGTTTACTACGTTCTTCTGACTCTATCGATTCCATGTCAGCATGAACGTCCCGACCATGATCAACAGCAGCATCTTGGAACGGCGGACTAATGTCTCTATAGCCCACAGGTACGTTTCCCCGCCTTAAGGCGATACACAACATGATCTTCTCACATTCAACGCCTACCCTCTGTGTAGTCTTTACTCTGAGACGGAAAACATTTGCGCATCGAATTTGACGTGTGGTTTATGATGCCTCCATGGTGTTAAAATTGTAAGAATCATCTGTGTACTTAAATGCTCCGCTAGACACTGTACGGTGCATGACAGAGAGCGCTATATACCACTCATTGTCATTCCTTTTCCTGTTCAAAATGAAGCAGTGTAAAAATGTCTGTTTCTATAGTGGCGTCTCCTTACTTTACGCTCCATTGTCAAACTGAATGGCATTGGGGAACATATTACAAATATGTCTCAGTCCTTTCATAGGTAGTGCGTCCCTTTTGTGTTTCTCAGGTCTTGTAACTGTAATTTTATTTCTGCACAAGCACTACATAAACTTCCACTCCCAGTATTTCATATACTGTATCACAACTTCCGGGTTTCAAATAGTGTATTCCAGTCAATGTTAGCAAAGCATTTTTCTTTATTCTTTTCAATGGAAAAATAAATTAAAGAGGAACTGGTTCCTCTTGGAAATTTTTGCAATGTCTTTACTATCATTCTTAAATTGAATCCGTAACGACAGCATTCAAACAACTACAAGCATTTACTTTTTGAAGGCCGCCCAAGACTTTTGTCAAATCAACACTGTGTATCTAATTTATTAATCTGTAGCACTACCTGCTCCCACATGAAGACAAAAAGACACTTTCCAGAAATTAAAACACGTCTTTTATTTGTTGAAATAGCATAGCCTCAAACAAAGCCATCAATTTACGTTTCTGAATTACAAATTCTTTTGTAACGACATAACGTAACCGTATAACCACCACATCTTCCGTAGCAGAAGCGTCTTCCATCTTCTGCATCTCCGTCTCATCGCGTAAACTCTCTTTGTCTGACATAAAATCATCAGAGAAACAGAGATCCTGACGTAGGCGACACACATCAGGTAAGAACTCGATGATGTTTAGTTCTTCTGACAGGTCATCCTCTATGTCCTGTACGTACTGTTCAATATCCAAGTCCTCAGCCATAGCAAGGTCAATATCCGTATCGAAACCTATATCCATATCCACATCCATAACCATGTCCAGTTCCAGATCCAGATTCATATCCACATCGAGATCCAACGGGCACCTTAAAGAAAATTGAGATAAAAATTATTTTTTGTTAAAATATATTATACAAATAATTATCCTAAGAGATTTGCTTCTTAATCTGTGTCATTACCATGTGGAAGGTCGTGAATCTAAAACTACTTCAGTCGCGCACAACAGTTATGTTCATAGCGTAGAACTCCTTTTAAAGAGCGTCAAAGTGTTCACAATAAACACAGGTAACCAAATCTTCATCAAAAGCAAGTTTGTGTATTTACAAAACGTTCACTTCAATGCTCTTAACGTTGAATTTCTGGGGTCTATAAATACAAAGAACAACTTGTACGAAAACTTCAGCAACTCAAAGTGTATTCATTTGTTATGCATACCACACATGAGTTAATGCATCACAAGAGACGTTGCGCAAAAAATAACTCTGCGGTATATGCAGTGTCTCGCCCTACTACTGAAGTGACCTCATGTCTTTTACGACACAACCGGAGCACATCATCGACTCGATGTTATAGGCCATTAGGATCGCACTCGTAATATTGACAATTGCATGACGCCTGATAGTCCTGAATCCATCCGTTTTAATATCGGGTCAGCGAGATCACAGGTGTCGACGGGATATAACTTTAATGAACAGAAATAAATTCAAAAGTTCGCTAGAAATGCTTTGTCTTAAGAAGAACTCGTGCCTAGTACTGTTCCAAAAACTCTTATTTCGTACCTTTTACTGCAGACTCCCAATATAACCTGCCACTGCTCAGCGAACCGCATGCACAACAAAAATCTCCGACGTAGCCTTCGCATGTTGCCTTTATGTCTCGTGTGCCGTAATTGACAAACGGAGCCGTCCTGGTCACCGGCAGTTCTATTAGTTTCAATCGACGGATGTCTTATTATACAGGCTATGTTTAGATATCATGTGGTCTCTCTTAATCACTTCAGACGCATTGCGGGACACCTTCAAGAGGAGTATGAGCGTTATTCTTTCAACCAGTATCGTTGTCCAACTGCATAATCGCTAAGTTTCTAATAGTCACAGAGCCCTTATATAGTCCACCTTCTACGCCTCTAGCTGCGAGACCACCTTCACCCAACCCCACACGACAACGCAGGCGTGACATAATTAGACTGGATCACACGTGCAGCGGTTACGAACAGCTCGGGTGCCTCTCTAAACAGGAGTAGCCACGCACTGTCTACCTTGGCGGTGTCTCTACTTTGAGGGTTTTGCAGCAATGCCCCCTCCCTACAAGCACTGACCTGCTATAAACTAGTTAAACAGAGTTACCTAACTGATATAACTTATGAAACTTCACATCAATTGTTCTCCAAAAACACTTGTTACTTACATTTCACTTGAGAACATCAGCTCCCAAAGAATAATGAAAAAGAAAATGAAAGAATATGGATTTTCGTAAATAATGATAAGTGGTAAGTTATTTACTTTGAGCAATAATAAGCAACACTAGACTGAGGTCAGCAGAGCTACTCCGTTGCGAATCCTGTGTCAGTAATCTTCAGCATAATATATTTACAATAGCAAGTGCTAACCGATATCATTTTAAACACCGAATTTGCTAGTTTTATACACAAGGATGCACTGCGAGCTAGTATTAATTGCTCGTTTGTCAAAACATTCAATTATGCCAATAAAATGTTCAGCTTTTAGTTGCAACCACTGAAGTCAGTACAGCGACGTCGACCAGTAACTTTTAGACTGAGAAGTGTGTGAGGTGGCAGAAGCCAGAAGAGACTTACCAGGCGAGGACCGCGAAAGTGACCTTCTCGAGCATTGTGCAGAGAAGCTCAATCATCGTGAATCGCAGCTCAGCACCAAATGAAGTGTTTCGGCGGTTACCCCGGCTATAGTCTCATTGTTGAAACAGAAGACGAGGGAGTAGCACCACCCGCGAGTGTTACGTCAAAACAGTGCTCGAGGAACACGCGGAGTGCAAACACTGTTCAAAGAGACAGATATCGAGGAGGATCCTTAATGGTGCGGACAGATATTGTGTTGACCACTCGAACACCTTGTAAGACGTATGCGTTGCCGGCGACGGGCGAGGCATGGCAGAGTCTCTGACCAGAGAGTAGTATGTAGTTAGTTGTTGCTTGTCGCTAGTCGGCAGTAGTCTTGAGTAGTCTGCAGTAGTCGACAGGAGTCGGCGCGTGCCTGCGCGTGTCGGCAGTCTGCTCTGGTCGGGACTCTGGAGGATGAGTATTATTGTAGAAGGTAAAGAAGCAGCCTTGCGCATATCTAGTAATGTATATTAACTGTCATTAATTTCTTTAAAAAAATGCTCCCAATAATAATTTTTATAATATAAAGTAATTTTTTTAAAGAAAAGCATTCATTTCAATTTAAAGAAAATTTCCAATGCATGATCATTCCTTCCAAGAATCAAAAAAAAATATAGGCCAGCATTGCACGAAGCTGTGCCAAAATTTTTTTACGTAAGAGCAGATATATTTGCAGTTTTTATTGAGGTAAGAATTTTTCCTTTTTTTTATTCAGAATACAGGGCCGAGGCGCAGCACTGCTATCGTCATAAAATTTACCAGGTTAATGAATTTTTTTATTAGTTTGGTGTTTAGGAATTTTTCTGTTTCGAACTTAACATTAAATGAGAAAAGAATTTTGTGGGTACATTAAATGTGAATGCATTTCTGCACGGAGACTAAAAATGGGAACCAATTTTGTTCAGAGGTTACAATATTAAAAAAAAATCATTTAATTATTATTTTTGTGGGAGTTTACACATGGTTCATATTTTAATTTAAATTTTTGTGTGGAGGTTACACTTGGTTCTTGGTTCATTTTTATATTTATAGTAATTTTCGTGTGGGGAGGTTACACTTGGCGACCCTGCCAGGATCGTATTTCTTTGTGAATCTTCTGATAAGTAGTCATATATCTGGTCTTATTTACTTAAATGTAGTTTGCATCTGGCGCAACGCATTTACTAATTTGTCACTTTTTCTTTCACAGATCATTGGCAATTTGTTGCTCTTTGTTGTAATTGTGTTTGTTGCATTTTGCATTGTCCTTGTTTCATTTGTGCTTAATTCTGATTTGTGAAAAAATGCCACGAAAAACTGTTAACAGTACATCACGATGTGCAGTGAATGAAACAGCAGATTCGAATAATTTGACCGATCATACTAGCGACAGTTTGTGTAATAATGATAGTCCTCCATTTACAGACAATCAGTGCCTATTGATCACTAGTAATGATTTTAATGCTAATGATGAGCAAACAAATTCAATTGTGTCCTCTGTTAATTTAACGACAATTGATGACGCGGGACGTTCTGTTACAATGAACGGTGCCCAGTTCGACACGCCCGATTTGCAAAATTTGAATTGTGAACAGATGAATTTTTCTAACGAAAATGAACAGTGTACTCAAAATACGACAGATTTATTTGATTCCGAGATAGTGACTAACAGTGCACATCCGATGAGCAAACATTTTCAAGAATCACAGAATAATGAAATGGTTACACAAAACGTGATAATTGCAGGTACGCCATCAAACAGAACAGAGAATAGAGTAGGTAATATTGGCTTGGATCAAATTATGGCAGTATTGCTACAACAGAATGAAAGACAAGACAACAATTACAAACAACTTAGTGAACAGAACAAAAGACTTAATGAACATTTCAAATAACTTAGTGAACAGAACAAACAGCTTAGTGAACAGATTACAGCCGTTGCCGCGCAATGTCATGATACTAAAGAACAATGACGTGAGGAAATAAAGGCTTGTGCTAGGAAAAGTAGTGAAGAAATTAGAATTGTTGCTCAAGAATTAAGGAATACGCAGGCAGCTGCAACAGAATCACTTAGAGACGAAATTAGTGCAGTCGGTAAACAATGCTATGAAAACGCAACACAGTTACGCGACGAGTTTAAATTAATGTCAGCAGAACTTTCGCGCACACTGGATGCAAAAGTAGAAGCGAAATTCGACTAACAGAAGTCAAATTGACGAACGTTTTAATCACCACCTACAAAACAGTGAAACGCGTTACCGTAAATTCATACAGGAACAAAATAAAGTAAAACGACAAGTCATGGAAACAATTACCGCACAGAGACAAGAAGATAAACGTAAATTGTTTATGAAAGCAAAAACATACGTAGACAACAATATTGCTACAGTATCAGACGAAATTAATACAATCAAACAGTTGAACACCGAACTGCGTGATGAAATTTCCCATCTTAAATCAAAAACAGATACACACACAGTAGACTTTCAGACAGTGGCCGACAGACTTGAACAATTAGAATTAATACAGGATCCCGATGCCATCAAAGCAGACGTTAAAACATTGAACGAAACCACACGTAAAATACAAAAACAAATTAATGCTTGTGACACTAAAAACGATGATCAGGTAAAAATACTGACTGAAAAATATGATGAATTGGCCAGTCGTATTGACGTTATTGAAAGTAATAATGACAGCAAATCAGACGACACTTCACCGATTTCGTTTAATCAAACACCTGAATTTCAAAATTTACAGCAAGCGATCAGTGAGATATATTCGTCCAATAGTACATTACGTAGAAAATTGTCAACTTTACAGCAAGAAGTGACAGAGATGAAAAATGTTTCAATCAATAACACGTCACAGCATACGG
Organism: Schistocerca cancellata; assembly: GCF_023864275.1. Taxonomy (NCBI): domain Eukaryota; kingdom Metazoa; phylum Arthropoda; class Insecta; order Orthoptera; family Acrididae; genus Schistocerca; species Schistocerca cancellata. The sequence continues at coordinate 183,490,289 of NC_064631.1, read as the reverse complement.
CACATTCCGAACATTTGTCACATTCACACAGCCGGTATAATTTAGGTAATTTACAGAGAGTACGTGACTTAGATTCCGAACAATCACAGACAAATAGATTCTCACGCAATCCTGAAACGGTTCACACATTCAGAAACGACATCGTTGATAATAAGCAATTTTTATCCGTAAAAAAATCTAAGGTATTTAATTATGAGAGAACACAGAGTCACGCTTTGGAGTGGATACGACAATTGGCTTTTCTATTTTCACCAGCTTGGCCTGTAACGCAGAAACTAAAATTTATTTGCAGCGCGTAATAGACCTCAGGGGATTCATTACACTTAGATGAATATGTGCCGTAGCGTGCACAGGGCACCGAGCCGTAGTAGTGCTATTTCATTCTTAGTTTTCTGCACTGCTGCCTTCTCTTCTACTATCCTTTATATCTATCAAAACAGCTCTTCAACTATCGAACTATCTAGAATTAAGAATGAGTAAAGAAAACCTGATACGACAAATTTTATCGAAAGTGACAGTTCTCTTTAGACACTCCCGAAATGACAACTACCGCCGTAATTTTAATAACAGATGAAATTGTAATCATCAGTATGTACAACATTTTTAGCAATCGACAAAATTATCAGCAACCACATTTTGGTAACAATAGACGTTTTTCCCCACAACAGCATGAAAGACAGCCGGTTAGCATACCTAACCAACAATGCAGTGTGCAAGGTCGACCAAGCTTTAATGTTTCGCCGCCTACACGTATAGAGTCAGCACCAAGAAATAGTAACGCACAGCAACAAGGGAATCAGTACGTACAGAAAAAACACTATTTCAATTCCTATCGCAATGCACCGTATGGAAATGACTATCATGACAGACGTAAAAGTAATGAACACAATTTTCAGCGTACGCTTAATAACAGTCGGTCTTACCAGCAGCAAAATCATCCGCAACAACAAATTATCATGAATGAACCAGACAGTAGATATCATCGCGAATGTAATACGTCAAGAAGAAATAACAGAACAGTGCAAGTAGTTGAAATGCCACAGCATCCTCCCGAAAATAATAGCACATCAGAAAGAATTTGACTAGATACAGTACAGGTTGCATCTTCCAGCAACGTAAGCAATACTTCAGATACACAGAATCTTGTTCACGAAAATGTTATTTGAAACATGCCTTGTTGAATGCACCTCTTTTATCATACCCAGATCTTACTAGAAATTTTTCCATTGCCAACGACAGTTCTAACACCGCTTTAGGCGTACACATTTTTCAGGAAATTGAAGAAGATGGCACTACAGTAATTAAAAACATAGCCTTTGCGAATCGCATTCTGTCACCTGCTGAACGCAATTACTCTGTTACAGAACTTGAAACATTACGTGTTGTATGGTGTAATGCTCGCCTGGTCGTAGATATTGCTAATTGCTATAATCGCACTATTTCACTCCCATTTACAGAGCTTGTTAGCACTTGATGTTAGGTTGGCGCCATTAAAATGCATTGTGTTGTGGTAATCGCTGCTACTTGCTGGATCGCTGCTGTCTCTCGATGCTGATGTTGGCTCTAAATCTGATTGTCTAGGGTTAAAAACATGAGGTCCCGTACTTTTTTTTGTGATTTTGATGATAAAGAACGAGCGAAACCAACAAATATGTAAACTTCAAATATTTATTACTCTGGTGGCCATCTTAATTCCACTGTCCACCAAAGACCATGACACAACACAAAGTAGTATTTCCGTTACATGTTCTTTGCATTGTTTATCCACCTCAAACAAAAACACACAAACACACTTTACCAAAGTGACATTCCGGCTGCCTCCCGACCGTTCTTGCTGCTTGTATTTATAACATTGTCAAAGATATAGTTTACAAGTCACATGTACATCTGTTATCATAATTTGTGCAGAAAAGTTATTAATTTGCATCAAGTGACATAATTTAACATGTTATTAAAATGACAGACAGATTTGTTGACTTGACAGAATAATTCTTTGTTACAAAAAGGCCGTTTTTTAGAAGTTTGTCAATTGACTTCTCTAATTTGCATAAATAAGTAAATAACATGAATTATTAAGAATTACATTGGTTTTCGTCTAAAATAGGATTCCTTTCGTGAATACTGAGTGAAAACGCTCCTAGTGAACAAATAGGTTTCACTGGGTGATTTTTATTTAAGGAGATCCAAAATACCTAAGTTGGCCACTATTTTTCGTACTTCATATTAATTATTTAAGATGAACTTAGTGCTTTTACATGATGACATTTGCTGTATCAGTGATCAAGTGATATTAACTTTTGTGTGGGTCAGTTATTCAGTATAATTTAATGGGTTGACTGTTTATGGAGCCATGTTATGCAATCCTCGTTAACATACACCATAACTTTTCTATAATCATAAATACTCGTTAAACTGGTTGAATTTGGAGGGTATCGCATACTTCGGTACAGTAAAGCCTTTAATATGTGCTGTTACAATACCCCCCTCGGGTAATATCATTTACAGAACGTTAATGATATTAGCCGACTAGGACAAATGTGTCAAATGGTTAAAATTTGGGAAAGTACTACTTTAATAATTTTTTTTGTTTTACTATTCATAATGTGTATGTATACAATGACTGTTACACCATTTCAAAATGACTTTTTCCTGCAAATATTTTAGTTGTGTTGTTTCAAATGCACTTAGTGTTATGGCTCTCAGTATGACAGCGTAATAAAAATATTTAGTAATATATGAAAGTAAAAAAACTGTTAATCTTTGCTCCCAGTGAGCCGCATGGAAAATGATCAAACACAGACACAAATACACTCCTGGAAATGGAAAAAAGAACACATTGACACCGGTGTGTCAGACCCACCATACTTGCTCCGGACACTGAGAGAGGGCTGTACAAGCAATGATCACACACACGGCACAGCGGACACACCAGGAACCGCGGTGTTGGCCGTCGAATGGCGCTAGCTGCGCAGCATTTGTGCACCGCCGCCGTCAGTGTCAGCCAGTTTGCCGTGGCATACGAAGCTCCATCGCAGTCTTTAACACTGGTAGCATGCCGCGACAGCGTGGACGTGAACCGTATGTGCAGTTGACGGACTTTGAGCGAGGGCGTATAGTGGGCATGCAGGAGGCCGGGTGGACATACCGCCGAATTGCTCAACACGTGGGGCGTGAGGTCTCCACTGTACATCGATGTTGTCGCCAGTGGTCGGCGGAAGGTGCACGTGCCCGTCGACCTGGGACCGGACTGCAGCGACGCACGGATGCACGCCAAGACCGTAGGATCCTACGCAGTGCCGTAGGGGACCGCACCGCCACTTCCCAGCAAATTAGGGACACTGTTGCTCCTGGGGTATCAGCGAGGACCATTCGCAACCGTCTCCATCAAGCTGGGCTACGGTCCCGCACACGGTTAGGCCGTCTTCCGCTCACGCCCCAACATCGTGCAGCCCGCCTCCAGTGGTGTCGCGACAGGCGTGAATGGAGGGACGAATGGAGACGTGTCGTCTTCAGCGATGAGAGTCGCTTCTGCCTTGGTGCCAATGATGGTCGTATGCGTGTTTGGCGCCGTGCAGGTGAGCGCCACAATCAGGACTGCATACGACCGAGGCACACAGGGCCAACATCCGGCATCATGGTGTGGGGAGCGATCTCCTACACTGGCCGTACACCACTGGTGATCGTCGAGGGGACACTGAATAGTGCACGGTACATCCAAACCGTCATCGAACCCATCGTTCTACCATTCCTAGACCGGCAAGGGAACTTGCTGTTCCAACAGGACAATGCACGTCCGCATGTATCCCGTGCCACCCAACGTGCTCTAGAAGGTGTAAGTCAACTACCATGGCCAGCAAGATCTCCGGATCTGTCCCCCATTGAGCATATTTGGGACTGGATGAAGCGTCGTCTCACGCGGTCTGCACGTCCAGCACGAACACTGGTCCAACTGAGGCGCCAGGTGGAAATGGCATGGCAAGCCGTTCCACAGGACTACATCCAGCATCTCTACGATCGTCTCCATGGGAGAATAGCAGCCTGCATTGCTGCGAAAGGTGGATATACACTGTACTAGTGCCGACATTGTGCATGCTCTGTTGCCTGTGTCTATGTGCCTGTGGTTCTGTCAGTGTGATCATGTGATGTATCGGACCCCAGGAATGTGTCAATAAAGTTTCCCCTTCCTGGGACAATGAATTCACGGTGTTCTTATTTCAATTTCCAGGAGTGTACATCACATGCGATTTTAAGATATATAAAAAATATATGTAAATTATTTCAAAGTCAGTTCTCATTGAGTCACAGATTAATCAAGATAATAGAAGGAACATAAATATATTACATAGATGGACAGGTCATATGTCCATAGGAAAATATTGCAACTGTCTGCTCTTTTTGAGCCACATAAAAGAAATGAAAACAAAGAACATAATTATAAGTATGGACATGATATATATAAACACAAACACTAGAGAAGTCACATGTAAGAATATAATATGCATTTAAAAAAAAAGGAATTATTTAAAAACTTGTCTCCCATTGAGACGCATAGTCAAGACAGTACAAGAACATATTAATACTAAAATTGGACACTTAAATTGGTCACAACATAACACAAACATCAAACTTGGTGAACATCTGATTAGCTGTAGAAAATTGTACACAAATCTTATGCCTAAGAACACAATAGTAACAAAATGATGGGTCTTGCACAACAATTTTTTCATTGTCTTTTATTTGGTGCAAGTATGTCCCATATTCAACAATACCAAAGGAAAGTAATAAATGTTTGTCACCTTCTTGCCCATTGCAAGTAAAGAAGATGTCTCAAAATTTAATATTCGATAGTGACAATTAAAATATAAAAACATTCTCTCAGAGATCTGGAACTTCTCCAGGGTCTGTAGGATGAGTGGTAGTTGCTATTTGACACACCCAGTAAAAATCTTTGCTGATAACATGCTTTATGGAAAATTGGTAAGTAACTGTATTCAAACAGGGAAATGTGCTTAATCATGTTTATATGGTTTCAATTCAGTGATGTTTCTTAATCCAAATAACCTTCTTGATCTGGGAAAGATAAGTCTATACGCATTAGGATGTGGGCTTTCTTTTATTTCAAATGGACAAATGTCAATGTTTACTTTAGCATATGGACAACCTAGCTCAACATGTTTGTCTATTTCAGTATTTTCAAACAATAGATCATTTTCAATTTCTTTAGTTCCTAAGTCTGATGTCACTATCCTACACTTAGACACACCCCTCTCTGTTTGCAAAGCATTGACATTTAAACATAAACCTTTGTTTTCATCTGTTCCTTTTAACACTGTGTTGTCACTTAACAACCTACTGTTTTCACCCCAGTTTTTATAAAGTCCACTACGGATTCTTGTCCACCATGTAGGATACAAGGTTGCACTTACCTTTGCTAATTCTTTCTAAAAGGCATCTTTGTTTATACAGTTTCCATAGTTGTTCCACAAAACTTCTAAAAACTTTTCCCCTTTCTCTTGAAAACACACATTTTCATTCCATCCCTTTATATTTTCTTTAATATTATTATTATTACCATTCTCATAGATTAGTGTTTCATAGTTCCCAATAGGCAATAGCTTGTCCTCAGATACACATTCCCTAGTCTGCATTTCACTTACATTAACCTCATTATTACCCATGTTTGTCACATCACTTACCTTTACCTCATCATCACTTTTCAATTCTACAAATACTTTTATTTCTTCCTCCACACTTTCATCAATAACATCACTTGATTTAGGATCATTATTTAAATGTCCCTCTATTACTTCTTCCTCCTCCTCCACAACAACCCCATCTTCAGTTTCCCCCCTATGTATCTGAATCTCAGCAATTGAGTCTTTGGCTCCATTAAACACTTCGTCATCCCCCTTCTTATCAAATAAACCCCCCAAAATAGATTCTATTTGTGGTGTGTCTGATTTGTTATTAACACCAGTAGCTTTTTCAGCCCAACTATGGAACTCTGCAATACCTTCAACTTCTGCACTTTCACTAACTACCTGTGCTTGAACACTGTTTTTATTAACTGTATCACTTTTACTCATAGTATCCCAAAACCTTTTATTAAATTCTAATTTATTCATTCTAACAACATCAGTATTTTCATGGTACTTACTCTTTACATTGTATCCTCTCCTTCTCCAGTTTCGGTTATGTGTTGTGCTGTCATAATATTGTCTAGCCCTAAAACTACGGACATCTAGTGGGACTGTCCACCGTTTCCCGGCCGGTTCCCTCGGTCTGTCCGTTTGTAGTTGTCGTTTTGTTCACTAGTTTCAACAAACCCCCTTATATCTTGTTCTCTTCCCCAATACCTATTTCTAAAATCATTTTCATATCTCCTATCTCCCCTATTTGGAGCATTATTTCCAGAATTTTCAAAGTCTCTCCTCCCATAATAATCTCTATTTACATTCCTGTTCCACCCCCCATACTGGTTGTTGCCAGAGCCAAAACTTTGGTTATTTTCTCTTTCAAAGGCCCTATCTAATCTATCTACAAATTTCAGGAACTCTTCCATTGAATCGTCTGGTCCATGGACCAATTCCCACTGCAGTCTCTCTGGTAACCTTCTTTTTAAAACATCAATTTGTGTCATAATATCAAAAGAGTTATTCAAATGAGCAAGTTTTTTCAATTGATCTCTGCAAAATTTTTGCATTCCCCCTACTTTCCCTCTATACACTGGTCCATTTAGAAATTATGACTTTAATCTGGCTTGTATGGATTGTGACCAAAATTTGCAAATAAACTTAGCTTCAAACTCTTCAAAAGTATTCCAAGAATCATTATTCTCATTTGCCCAGGATAGGGCCTCCCCTTCTAGAAACCGTTTTACTAACTTAATTTTTATGTTATCTGACATTCCTACAACAAACATATCCTTACATTGGTGAATAAAGTCAATAGGGTGCAGATTTTCACCAGGAAAGCATTTCACTTGGATGTGCCCATACATTATATTTCGATTGTAAACATTTGTTTTGACATCAATGCATCTTCCAATTGTGTATATTTAGTGTGTATATTTTCTACTTTTGTATCTACATTAGTGGTATACAGGTTGTATTCTTGTTTAAGGTTTTCTGATGTTTTGTCTATTCTCTGATCTAATCTTTCAACTTCAGTACCTACTCTGTTGTAGATGACAGCAATGCTGTCTGTGTTAGCTTGTATGTTTTCATTTAAACTTTCAACTTCAACTTGAAATTCTTTTCTGAAATGTATCAACTGTTCTCTAGTGTCCTTACTGAGGGTTGTTTTAATTTCCTCACACTTCTCATTGAGATGAGTATTTAATAGATCAAAATTCAAACTTAACTTATCCAGTCTATCTGTGTTTTCTTTAAAGTTTCAAACTTACTTGTTCACTCGATTGTTTAAGTTGCGAGCTTATTTGAGTTGCAGACTCTGCTAACCACACTGTTAAGTTTAATTGTTCACCACCCCCTGGTTCAATTTTTACATTTCCTACGATCTCATCACTCTCAGGTAGAGACATGTCCACTATTAATTTTGTAAATGAGAACAACAAAATACCTTGCTTTATGTGGCTATGCTAAGATGTCGTGGTCGGTGTTCTTGTTGGCTTTCTTCCCTTCTATTCGGTTTTTTCGAAGCTGAAGTCTTGATTGATGAATTCCATTGACATAATCCAGACGTTAATCTTCCAAGCGGTGTGATGATAGTTTTTCGTAGTCGCACATACACACGTTTTTTTTCGTTTGACATATTTTCACTGCTGCCACACTGCACAAATAAACTTTTTTTGGAATGCTAAGCACTTACGAAATTTATCGCTGCACTATTATCATCGATGCACTTAAAGATCCCGGACGAGCCCCCGCTTTTGTAATGGTCGCCTGGTCGTAGATATTGCTAATTGCTATAATCGCACTATTTCACTCCCATTTACAGAGCTTGTTAGCACTTGATGTTAGGTTGGCGCCATTAAAATGCATTGTGTTGTGGTAATCGCTGCTACTTGCTGGATCGCTGCTGTCTCTCGATGATGATGCTGGCTCTAAATCTGGTTGTCTAGGGTTAAAAACATGAGGTTCCGTGTTTTTTATGTGCTTTTGATGATAAAGAACGAGCAAAACCAACAAATATGTAAACTTCAAATATTTATTACTCTGGTGGCCATCTTAATTCCACTGTCCACCAAAGACCATGACACAACACAAAGTAGTATTTCCGTTACATGTTCTTTGCATTGTTTATCCACCTCAAACAATAACACACAAACACACTTTACCAAAGTGACATTCCGACTGCCTCCCGACCGTTCTTGCTGCTTGTATTTATAACATTGTCAAAGAACTACTAAAAAGAGATATAGTTTACAAGTCACATGTACATCTGTTATCATAATTTGTGCAGAAAAGTTATTAATTTGCATCAAGTGACATAATTTAACATGTTATTAAAATGACAGACAGATTTGTTGACTTGACAGAATAATTCTTTGTTACAAAAAGGCCGTTTTTTAGAAGTTTGTCAATTGACTTCTCTAATTCGCATAAATAAGTAAATAACATGAATTATTAAGAATTACATTGGTTTTCGTCTAAAATAGGATTGCTTTCGTGAATACTGAGTGAAAACGCTCCTAGTGAACAAATAGGTTTCACTGGGTGATTTTTATTTAAGGAGATCCAAAATACCTAAGTTGGCCACTATTTTTCGTACTTCATATTAATTATTAAAGATGAACTTAGTGCTTTTACATGATGACATTTGCTGTATCAGTGATCAAGTGATATTAACTTTTGTGTGGGTCAGTTATTCAGTATAATTTAATGGGTTGACTGTTTATGGAGACATGTTATGCAATCCTTGTTAACATACACCATAACTTTTCTATAATCATAAATACTCGTTAAACTGGTTGAATTTGGAGGGTATCGCATACTTCGGTACAGTAAAGCCTTTAATATGTTCCGTTACAATGGGCATCTGAGAGATTTCGGCATTTCCTTTATGGAAGACATACGACCGTTTATACAGACCATAGAGCTATACAATTTTACTTTCCGCTAAATTTACACATGACAGATTAAGCAGATGGAAACTTTATTTACAGGAATTTAATTTTACAATTGTTCACATTCCCGGTACACAAAATATTGTAGCAGACACACTGTCCCGTTCTCTCAGCAACAATCAGCAAGACATCGCAACCCACTTCTGCAAAGCAACTTTCAGCGTCATGTGCATTCAACGAGCTGCATTCGATAATTTCATTTCGTCGTCATTACAAGACATAGCACAAGAGCAGAGTAAAGACAACGTGTGGAAAGAAATTAAACACATTTGGCAAGATAGGAATAATGTTACCATTAGAAACCATTACACTGTACGCAATAATATTCTGTTTCGCCGCTCTCACCCTGACAGCAACAATTGGTTATTATGTATTCCTGACGAACTTTTTAATAAATTAATCTGGTATACTCATTTAAGTTACGCACATTACGGGGCCAGAAAATGTTTTCTTATACTGAGACAGAACTGTTATTTTACCAACATGGAGAAACTTATTCGACGAGTTTTAGCGTCATGCAAAATCTGCCAGAAAGCTAAGTCAGATACGACTTCACATATTCCTCCATTACATCCCATTGTACCTGTTAAATTGAGACACATGGCCGCTGTAGACATTTTTGGTCCGATTCCCAGAACTAATAGAGGTTTTTGCTACATCTTTGTCGCTGTTGAACTCACTTCAAAATTTGTTACCTTCACTCCGTTACGCAAAGCTACTGCTAAAACTGTTCCGAAAGCATTTGTAAAACTTTTCCTATTTCATGTAGGGCATGTGTTGAAAGTAACAATGGACCACAGTTACGATCTGCTATATGGACACGTATGTTACGAGCTAGAAACATTTCTTCGATCTATATATCCAGGTACCGTGCTTCTTCGAACCCTTGTGAACGATTAATGAAAGAAATTGGTAAACTGTATAGAATATACTGCCACAAAAAACATATTGATTGGGACACATACATACTCTCATTCCAGGATGTAATTAATTCCATACCAAATGAATCTACTATGCTATCTCCGTCTGTTATACTGAAAAATGTTGAACCACCTAACAAAATTAAAGAATTAGTAACCTTTCCTACATCTCGTCGACTACGACACCATGAAATAATTGACATTGCGCTGAACAACATCAAACGTGCCGCAGAGCGCCGGAGAAGACAGCAAAAATAGGTTTGTACAGGCCGTGACTTTCACATTGGACAGAAGATATTAGTACGTACACACTATTTATCCAACAGAGGAAAGAGTAGATGCAGTAAATTTGAGCTTCTATACGCAGGTCCATATCGAATTCGCAACATTCCTCACCCCAATGTAGTACACGTCGAAACTTTGAGAACCAGAAAAAGCAAAGGCAATCACCATGTCTCCAATATCAAACCCTTTATTGAATGAACATACTTTATGATTTATCACACTGTAATGCCATTTCCTAACTTTTTTATGACCATTTCAGCAATTATATTCACATGAACACTTACTGATGATTATCGTATTTTTACTTGGCAAGTGCCTGGCAAGGTAAGGTTAGCAGGTCGCTTTTCTTGTCGTTACACATCAGACTGTGCACATTTTCCATTTTTCACGTATGTATGATTGTTTTACTGTTTTGTTTGTATGAATTATGAAATATTTAAGATATAAGAAACACCAGTTGACTTTAACATTTTGCCTTATGATATCTCAACATCGTGACTATTTTACATTTTTTTTTTTTTTTTGCTGCTACATTGTGATATTCTGTGTACATTTTTGCACCTGCACACCGTCTTTGTTTTTGACATATTACGTTTTCCGTCATGCTGTGCTGTATGCTCAATTATATCACTAGAAACCAGTTTCTATTTAATGGGTAAATGATTTAAATGCAAGACATTAATCTTTGTTCATCAATTTCAGAAAGAAATAATGTGTAAAAGAAATAAATTGAACAGAAATGGGAATTTCACCTCCGGAATGAACGAAAGAAGATGCAATACCTCGTCACGAAGAGTAAATGTATCACAATTAACAAGCATTAACGAGAATATACTATACACATTGTACGATAGCAGTCTTAACTAATTTTTTCTTTCAGAATACGAGGCGATTGATGCAGGCTGTCAGACAGAACTACACATCTTAGTTTTAGTGATGAAATATGCTAGAAATAAGGAATAGTTGTATAATGAATAATGAAGTGACTTTTTTGCAGATGATAATGAATGGTGATGAATAATGATGAAGAATATGTTAATATGGATAATGAAGTTTTTCTTTACAGGTGATGATAATAATGGAGTTATGATGATATGGATAATGAAGTTTTTCTTTGCAGATGAGGATAATGTTGAAGTTTATTTATTTATGCTATGTAGTTATTTAATTATTTGTTGCAGTTCGTTTTGACAGTATGTCTTATGTCGCATGGTATGATGACTGAATGTTTTGGAAAGGACAGCTAGAGAACATATATATTTTATACACATTTCACTACCTGTTAATTCGAAGTTCACTACTTTTCAGCATAATATGCATTTCTTCTTTCAGCTTAATAATCCATTTTGTATTTTTCCAGCAGAAGCTATTCACGAAATTAATACGCTGTAAGCAGTTAATCATTAAACCTGTTGTAGTACTTGCATTTTTTCTTACCCATTTGTGTGTGTCATTCATGAACGTGATCACATATACTATACTTGTTTCATAACCTTGCTACAGCTGACTCATGACGAATGACGTTACACATCTTCATTTGCAGCAATAAGTCAAATGCAAGTATTGTTATTCCCCAGTAATTAATTATCGATCCCAACCCAATGCATTGCTAGCACAAAAAAATGTATTACCTGTCCCAAATAATGCTACCAGTTTAAGAGAGTTCTGAGAAATACTGAATGATGTTTTCTAGTCACAGACGTTGAATAATAGTTACAGTATGTTACATTTTCAATATGTCCTATGTCACTGGAATGATCAGTTCTGAGTAATACTGAATGATGTTTTCTAGTCACAGACGTTGAATAATAGTTGCAGTATGTTACATTTTCAATATGTCCTATGTCACTGGAATGATCAGTTCTGAGTAATACTGAATGATGCTTTGTAATAATGCATAAATACTAGGTCAATAATTTCTGTAAATAATATTTTGTTATACGCTGTAAATGCTATACCAATAATTGACTCTCATTTTGAATGATAACTTCTGAATAATACTGAATAAGGTTTTATAAAAATATAAGAATACTTTTTATTTTAAATATGTCGTATGTCACTTGAATGATGAAAAATGTTTTGTACTATTCAATACTTGCTATATGTTTTGTAACTGGCCAATGAGTGCCAATGATTACTATAACTAAGTGAATTATGTTAATAGTATGCCATTCATTAGCTCCTGTTTTCAATTATGACTTCTGATGTTTTGTAACTGGCCAATGAGTGCCAATGTTCACTGTAATCATATGATTTATGAACATTATTCTGTAATACTTCATACATGGTACAGAAATGTTCAGTAACTGGGCGATGAGTGCCACCAATTACTCAAATCAGTTGTTAGACTAGTGTAATTCTCAATGAAGACTAGTATGTGACTTAATGTCCTTCACCTTCTGACCTAATTACCAGAAATTACTGCAATATCCGTTTGTCCTGTCTATCCTCATGATCATGGAGTACTATATTTGGTTTTTGCACTAATTCTACGTTGGTGTACCTTACAAGAACGTGGTGTTGACACGACATGCTGTCCACCACCTTGAGCAATGGAGATGTTATTATGGTCCCACTGTTTGGTATACCTAATGTACTACCAAAATGATAATATGGAATATTACTACGACATTTCAGTGTCTGGGCTACACTGATTAATACTTCAAGGAAAAGAACTTCAGATTGTCTCACTTGGTGTTGTGCTTCTGTAGAAAAATATGGACTTTCAGTGCAGCTGTGTGCAACCTAATGTGCTACAACCATGATGCAATCCTTCCCTTTCCTATCCTAGTTCTTGTGAAATAGTAAAAAAAAGTATATACAGTGTGTGTGCACTTTTATGTCATTTGTTAATATGATTTGTACTCATTGTGTATACATTTTGTCTTTGCTAGATATGTTCTGTACTCAGTGCATGTGCACTATATTTTATTTCATGTTCTGCACTTATATATATGTATACATTCTGTGATTGTAAACTTAGTTAATTAAGAAAAATTTGTTGCACATGGCAGGTCCAATTGACTCACCATCGCTGTCAAATTTTTGACCCCCCAGTGGAGGGTTATGTAAGACGTATGCGTTGCCGGCGATGTGCGAGGCATGGCAGTCTCTGACCAGAGAGTAGTATGTAGTTAGTTGTTGCTTGTCGCTAGTCGGCAGTAGTCTTGAGTAGTCTGCAGTAGTCGACAGGAGTCGGCGCGTGCCTGCACGTGTCGGCAGTCTGCTCTGGTCGGGACTCTGGAGGATTAGTATTATTGTAGAAGGTAAAGAAGCAGCCTTGTGCATATCTAGTAATGTATATTAACTGTCATTAATTTCTTAAAAAAATGCCCCAATAATAATTTTTATAATATAAAGTAATTTTTTTGAAGAAAAGCATTCATTTCAATTTAAAGAAAATTTCCAATGCATGATCATTTCAGAATCAGAAAAATATAGGCCAGCATTGCACAAAGCTGTGCCAAAAATTTTTTACGTAAGAGCAGATATATTCGCAGTTTTTATTGAGGTAAGAATTTTTCCTTTTTTTTTTATTCAGAATACAGGGCCGAGGTGCAGCGCTGCTGTCGTCGTAAAATTTACCAGGTTAATGAATTTTTTTATTAGTTCGGTGTTTAGGACTTTTTCTGTTTCGAACTTAACATTAAATGAGAAAAGAATTTTGTGGGTACATTAAATGTGAATGCATTTCTGCACGGAGACTAAAAATGGGAACCAATTTTGTTCAGAGGTTACAATATTAAAAAATCATTTAATTATTATTTTTGTGGGAGTTTACACATGGTTCATATTTTAATTTAAATTTTTGTGTGGAAGTTACACTTGGTTCTTGGTTCATTTTTATATTTATAGTAATTTTCGCGTGGGGAGGTTACAACCTCTATACGAGTGACTCGGCAAGGTTTAACTACTGTCAGGTATCGTGACGAGATCTTAGGACCTCAGGTGCAGTCGTTGCAACGTGCTGTGGGATCAGACTTCGTGTTGATGGACAATAGTGCTGGACATCATAGAGCAAGGGTGCTTGATGTTTCCTTGAAAACGGAAGATACTTCAGTCATGACGTAGTCTCCTCGCCCTCCCGATTTGAATCTCATGGAGCATGTCTGGGATGCTCTAGGGAGACCGATGGCATCACGTCAGCATCCACCAGCCACTTTTCAAGACTTGCGAACAGCTCTGCAGTAACAGTGCCCTCCCTGCCTCAACGTGAGCTGGATGAGCTCATTCACATTATACCCCGTCGTCTTCAGTTCTGTACTGGTGCCAGAGATGATCACACTCCATACTGAGGACATTAAACAGTTGTCGGAATGTGTGAGAAAATCCATTAAGTTGGAAAAAAACGAAGACGTTTTTGTTTAGCGTTATGCATGTTGCAGCTGTTTACATTCTGTATTCTTTACGTTTTTCTACTTTACTATCAACTGTTTATGGCGTTTTGTGGCAAAATAAACGCAACTTCGCAGGCGTTATCGTGGAGTAGCATCGCTTCACGCACTCGTCCTGGTCGTTGTTCTTGGATTACGTCCGCAATACGTCTCAGTTGTTCACAATAAAAGTCAGCAGGAAGTAATTCATAGGACACTACACCGTTGTTGTTCCACCAGATACACAAAATCATTTATTTTTTGTGGATATGCGTAGGTCTTTATACGAAGTTGCTGCTTTGTTTTGGGCTAAACCATCCCTTTCTTTACCTTATTCGAGCATAAAGACGCCATTTATCACCACCAGATAGGTGTGGTCGGTGTTGTTCACAAGGAACTGAGACGAGCAAACAGAGGTGCCCATATGGCCACCCGCTGATCGGTATACACACCCGACATTTGAAACTTCCCCATTGCAGGCAAATGTCACAAGGTGGTGGAATGGTTACAGTTCATCACATATGTCAGTTCCCGTGGATCATTTTCCATTAATATATATATATAAACGATCTCCATCAAACCCGGAGGTCTTCCGAAACGTGGAGAGTCACTAATGTCAAAAAAACCTACCTTAAACGAGAAAGCAATTTCCTTGGTGTGCTGAGTCCAATGGCTGATACACGGCGCAAATGTTCCTGGCTACCTACACTGCTGTCACGCCTCCACTGAACTCACACTAAAGTATATGTCGGAAACGGTCCCATTTTTCCACGGCACTCCACGTTATAGCGTCCGCAGCTCCACTCACTACACTCAAATGACAAAATGACGGTATGTAAACTCAGACATGAACAGTGAATTATAAATGAAAAATGGCAGTCGATAAATAAGCCCATATCAACCGGAATACCAACGTGCCAAACAAAAACTTTATAAACTTATGCACCAACCTAATATTTGGTCGAATTTTCATCTTTAGATTTGTGTGACTTATCGTGTACCGGAAATTTAGTAGGTTCTTGCTTATTTCTCATGTGGATGACTTCACACTTTTCGTTAAGAGTCAATTGCCATTTTTTTTTGTACCGTACAGATACTTTATGTAAATTATTTTGCGATTGCTTTTGATCATCTGATGACTTTGCAAGACGTCAAATGACAGCATTATCTACAAAAACCGAAGAGGGCTGCACACATTGCCTCCTACGTCGTTTGTCTAGATCAGGAACAACAACGAGCCTAGAACACGTCCTTGTGGAATGCCAGATATTATTTATGTTTCACTCGATAATTTTCCGTCAGTTACTACGAACTGTGAACTTTCCGATAGTTACTTCGAACTGTGAACTTTCTGACAGAAAATCAGGAAACCAATCGCACAACTAAAACGGTATCCCATAGGCGCGGAAACTGATTAGAAGTCAGCTGCGAGGAATGATGTGAAAAGCCTTCCGGAAACATGCAAATGGGGAATCAATTTTGAATTCCCCTGACGATGACACTAACTACGTCGTGAGACCAAATAGCTAGTTGTGTTTCGCAAGAACGATCTTTCCTGATTCCGTATTGAACATTTGTCAATAAATCGTTTTGCTTGAGGTAATTCAAAATGTGTGAATCATTATATGTTCCAAAATCCTACGGCAAACCGAGATCACAGATATGAGTCTGCAAGTCAGCGGACTGAGACCATTTTCTTTCTTAGGTATTCGTGAGACTTGTGCAACTTTCCAGTCTTTAGGTTCTGATGTCTCAATGAGCGAATGGTTGCACGTGATTAACAGATATGGAACCATTTTATCAGCATAATCTGTAAGGAACCTGACTGGTATACAGCCTGGGTCGGAGGCCTTGCCTTTATCAATTACTTTAAACTGCTTCGCTACACCGAGGATATCTGTTTCTAAGTTACTCATATTGGCAGTTGTTCTCCACTTGAATCCTGGAGTATTTAGTGCATCTTCTTTGGTGGAAGTATTTTGGAAAACCGTGTTTACTCACTCCGCTTTAGCGGCACTGTCATCGGTGACATTACCATGGCTATCGGTCAGTGAAGATATTGATTCTGTCTTGCCACTGGTGTAATTTACGTACCACCACAATCTCTTTGGATTTTCTTCCACATTTAGCAACAGAGTTTCGTTTTGGAAACTATTAAACGTATTTCGCACTGAAGATCGATAAATTTCGAGCTTCTGTAGAACTTTGCCAATATTAGAGATATACTACAAGTCAATAACCTTAACATGGGTCAATTTTGTAATCCCCGTTGTAAAATGATACGTCTACTTGTGTGGTAAGGCTCGATGCGAATTCGCTTAGCAAAAATTATGAAATCATTTCCATCGTCGATGGGGTGCTGGTTCCCCTTCTGCGTACGTGCTTTCTATGGAACTCCTTCCTTTGCGGAACTGTATTGAGAGTCCATCATTAGTCGTTGCTCTTCTGGGGCTTATACAGAGACTTAATATTTTTGCAGAGTCTTTAATACACGTCATGAGAAGGCCATAGCCGGCGGCTTGTATGGAATGGTTGTCCGTTGCACCAAACAGTTACTCGCTGTTAGAATAAGTCTTTCGCTAAGCAGTACTGCGACGGTTCCTCAGAGTGTCTCAGCTGGTTATTACTAGGAGCATTAACGTGACAAGTCAGTACCATGGCCCAATAAAGCTGGAAACTTTTCGCGAAATTATATCTGGTTTTATCAACGACCGCTTACAGGTGGTTGCAAACATTATCCCATCGGACGTTGAAACCGAAATCGCTGTTGGACATATTCCTACACTTGGGATGGATGAACCTTTGGTCATGATGAAATGAAATGAAAATGAAGAGGCTGTATAACACTGATGACCGGGAGTCCTCATCTGGGGCAGTTCGGTAACCAAGTTGCAAATATTTTCAGGTTACGTCACATTAGGCGACTTGCGTGTGGATGATGATAAAAGATTATAATGAGAACACGACACCCAGTCCACAAGCGGATTGAACTCGAGCGCTTTGCATGTTAGTCAGTCGGGTTGAGCACTCACCGAAGGAGGTGGACAGTCGAGAAGTACCCACACGTGACGGCTGTCCTGTACAAATTTACCATTTTGCTATATAAAGGCAATGTACAAATTTACGCTATCATTTTGCTATATAAGAGCAATACACAGGAACAGACAGAAATACGGTAACACAAAACATGCAACACATTACCACGCCTACAAAGGGGTATGAAACCCATTGGCACGGAGAACAGCTTCTAGTAGTCTCTGTATGGACAAGTATAGGTAGGTTCTTTGCAGTTTTCAACGCTATCTTATAACCTTATATCTACGAAGTAGTGCAAGTTCAAATAATGATGATGCATATGAATAGCGATGACGCGCCCTTCACAGTAAACCATAAACGCACAATAGTATTGAGATCTGACGCCTGTCGTGGGCAGGGGAGATACGGCATTTCATCCTTGCGTTACAAAACGCGTCATTGATAATACGAGGTATGCGAATAGGGGTCTTTCTGTCTTGGATCACAGCATCATCACTGGTGAAGTAATAATGTACCATGGGACGGAGCCGATCGTCCAAAACGGTCCCAAAAGCCTTCGCAGTAAGTCCATTTTGCTGAGTCACAACGAAGCCCGTACAATAACACGTTGTGGTTACCCAAATCATCACCGAACACCCCGCTACATTTCCCTTTTGGGACGCAAAGTCGGCCAAAATTTGAAACTGTGCAGAAAACTCATCCAGGCAAACTACTTTCTTCCATTGCTGTAAGGTCCACGTTTAACGGTATCGGCATCACGTTTCCCTGTTACGACCATTTGGATCACTGATGAGTGGTTTTGGAGTGCCAGCTCGCGCTGCAACATCCAGTTTATGGAGGTTCCTTTGTTTTGTTTTGATGCTGACGGGCTTCGCGGGTGGGACATTCAGTTCTGTTGTGACTTTTGCAGCTGTCTTCCTCTTACTTTTCGTCACAGTGCTCTTTAATGACCGTCCGTTACGATCACTCAACACACTCTTTCGTCGCGTTGTCAGTCAGCGTATGTCGTTTCTCCTCTTTCCCTCCGTGCGATGTGAATCTTCGATACGATGCCTCGTGGAACGAGAAACACTTCAGCTACCTTGGTTACGGAAACACTCACCACACGAACACCAACAATTTGCCCACGTTCGAATTCACTGAGCTCTGACATAATACACTCACAACTACACAGAACGATGTTCTCACCGGGACTGTCACTTCCAAAGTGTTGTGGACGTTGCACAGAAGTGGTTTGTGATCATATACAACAGCGAAACCTGCAGGCTTGGCTATCAGCTGCATTTAGGTTCATACGATTATTTCTTGCGGTGTTTCCGTATTTTTGTCCAGCCATTGTAAATCACTGTAGCTCTTTCAAGAAAACTAGTTACAAAAAGGGCAAAATTATAATATACTCCATCTAATATTCTGTGAAAGTATGTAAATTTATCTGTAAAATACATCGATAATGAACTGGAAGGCATGTAGTACAAACTGAAATGATCGTAAATCCAGATCCTGTCAAGGTTGTTCGCCCGGATTTTGCAAGTCTTTATATTTGACGAAACTACAACGACTCGTGTGTCGATGACGATGAGATGATATGGTTAGGACATCCCCAGCACCAAGTGAAGAAAATCTCCAACCCGCCGAGGAATCGACCCCACGACTTTTCTATCTAAATCTCTGTCGCTAACACTTAGACTACGAGTTGCGCACAGGTGTTCGGTGTGTAGTAACTGATAGGAGAATAGTAAGGCAAAGTGGGTCCTACGCCACTTGTGAGAGAAACCTGATATCGAATAATTATGCAAACTAATTAATCTCCCACCCCGTAATGATGGGTTTTACCGAGTCAGTTGGTGGGTGGGTTGGACCCTCCCCCTCCCCCCCCTCACAACCACTTCCCTCCCCTCAGCTCCCATCTCCAGATCACTCAAAAGGGTGGGAAATTTAAATGGTGGTGGGAAATTCAAAAACTGGTGGGGAATTCATACTTATTGGCGGGAATATCCAACATCTGTGTGTTCACCTTGGTATCTGGAGGCCAACTGACCTAGTTCATAAGACTTTCATGAGAGGTTCTGCTGTCCCTGCCCCACTCCCCACTCCCCTCTCTACCACATCTTGAAATTGGTGGGAAAAGGCTCAGTCTGTGCTGGGTTGCCAGATAGGACAGACATATGTTTTTGTTCTGTACACAGTGTGCAATATTTATTTCTAACGATTTGAGTTGGACACGGGTACTGTCTAGTTTGGAGCACTAGACAGTAACTCCATCCAGTTTCATCAATTACAGTCAGACATGGCATGGTTATTTTCCCTATTAGTCTAGCAGTAGAGACTTACTCCAGCCAATATAGCCAATAGCCCTATATAGGATGGATGGGTAATAATGATAGGACAGCAAGTTATCGCTGAAGTACACGTGAATAGCCTCCTAACGATCTGCAAGAGGAAAGCTACCGCTGGGAGGATGGAAAACAATAATATTAGGACAGCGACGCACTGTCGCACTGTGCCTGTGCTACCCTGCCCTTACATACAGGTCTCCTGCCGCAGCATCATTTGCGAATGAAACACACTGGTACCTATTTCCGAATCGCAAGAGGCATCCTAGCCAACAAAAATATGGGAAGTAATGTTTGACATACATTTTTATGAATTTATTCCACATTATCTCTTTTTTCAGTAGTCAAGTTACACTCGCCAGGTAAGCATTACAGACGTCTCTGGAGGCTTGCCATAGGCTAGGTAGTCACTATCTCTGGTACAGCTGACATAGCTGAAAACATCCAACGCCAATTACCTAGTCTTGGTTGTATACTGCTCCTGATCTTATTCTGCTGAGACCTATCGGTCTGTAGAGGCTGTACCGCCTCCAGCCCGCTACCCATCACTCGCCATGCTTGAGAGCTGTAAATGACTGCAGACTCGCCAAAGTTATTCTGTCTTTCTCAGAAGGACTGGGTGCATAAATTCAACTGGGGTAAATAACAGGATGTTGAACAATATGCTTCCCCTCGTCATTCCAGCAAATCGAAAATTTCTGAGAAGTGTTTTCGAAATATCCTGCAAATGCTGATGCAGTGAGCAATAACACACTATCCGTTAGTAGGGGGACTAAGTATGGGCCAGGCCACGCTGCTTTGTTGCCAAATTTATTCAAGATGGCGGCGATGACGTCATCCAAGATGGCGGCATGTAGACTTGGCAACATCGCACAACGTCACACAAGATGGCGGCTTTTGGCGGGAAAATAGGCCGATTGTGCTACATCCACTAACCTAACCATCAGAAAAAATGGCGGGAATTTTGAATTTTGGCGGGAAAATTGCCCAATTGTGCTATGTCCACTAACCTAAGCCTCCAGAAGGAAAAACTGCGGCAAGTTTGAATTCCAACAGAATAATGCATGCAAAGACCGTACTTGTCTTTTTATTATTATTGATTATCATTTATTAACATTCACTATCATTCATTGTCTTTTATTATCATTTATTATTATTTATTATCATTTATTATTATTTATTATTATTGACCTGCCTCCACTAGAAAATTCCCTCCAAATTCAAATTCCAACGCGAAATTGGCTGCAAAACCTAACTTTTGTTTATTATTATTCATTATTATTTATTATCATTCATAATCATTCCCTGTCATTTATTATCATTCATTATCATTTATTATCATTCATTATCATTTATTATTATAGTCCTACCTCCACTAGAAAATTGCGCCAAATTCAAATTCCAACAAGATATTCTCTCGAAAACTGTACTTCTATGTATTATTATCATTTATTATTTATTCAAGATGTCCGATTATCTCGGTGAGAAAGCCATTCTCCTTACATCCAAAACAAAAATCTATCACAAGTTCAAATCCCAACACCATAATTTATCACATGTACGAGCTTCCTCCGCCACTTATCTTTTTTCACTGGTAGCCTATCATAATCGTCTCAAATAATAAACTGCACTTATAGTAACGTAATTCACGTCCTTTGATTTTGCAGGGGGGAAGGGACTGAAGACTTTATTTCAAGCAGTACGTACATCACTTGTTCTCCAACACAGTTAGTACACACATCTTTGATATCGCAGTGCAGTCACCATGACGTCCGCGCTCCAACTGCATTAGTTCAAACCCTCGCCACCCTCTGGCCAGCGCGCGGAGACACTGCCTACGGCTGTCACGTGAGGCGGCCGGCCACAAGCGCGGGGGGCGAGCCCAGCGATCGCTCCCACGTCGTAAACATGTTTTCGCTGGACACGTGGGAACTTGACGAGTTTGACGTCACAGCGGTCCCTTGTCCGCTCACCACGTGCATTCGTCGCCTCCGCACGTTTCCCGCCAAAATTGTCTGCCTCAGAGCTGAGTCACACAATGGTCGGCCGTTTCCCTGCAACACTTTCGGCGCCACATTCAAACCTGTCGATGCCGACCACTCACCGTCCACCACGTGTCAGTGTGCGAGCGAGAACGCAGTGCTACACTTTTGGAAGCAAAGTTCGCTCGACAGTGGAATCCGTGCCGGACAAAGGATACGTTTGGCGCTAGAGTTTGACTGACAGTGGAATCTACCATGACCGTATAACAGCGTGTTTGCTCGTCACGAGATCGCTCACTAATTCACTTTCACCACCCCACTATATTAAATAATTGAATTTACAATTTCATATACATATGCAAACGTGTTCAACTCCCTAATTTCAACTACTTTTCGAGGACCAGACCGCCACCTCCTTCTCCTAGGAACCAACGCCAAGTTTGAAATCTGCCAATAACCAAAGCTCACTTGCGCTTCAGCCACCAACCTAAGAAAATTATTTCAAACTAAGCCACCAGCGCTCAACCTCTTCCTACACGTTTCTGGTAAACGGACTCACCCTGCACTAGGTCCACGGATGGAGGAACGAATTTACTTTATTTAGGAATGGAGTATATGTATCACACCTACATGTCCCACATCATACAGACCTGCAAAACACTCCTACATAACTCATTTATAATGTTCTAGACACACGCTTGCTAATTGTAAACAGTAAAAGATAACTCATATCACAGCCTACAGACATGCGAAGCGCTCGTAAATAATGCAAAACATTTACTCCAAATAGCCAAACAATTGCTAATTTTCGGAAATAATTTCAGTGCATAGGCTGATGCAAGGAGGAACGAGTGTACTTTATTTATTTGCGACATATCTTTTTCAAACTTTTACTTCTCATAGGTTTCGATATGTAACGCTCACATAAGGCACTTTCTGAACTCCGGTAGTGTACTACACTTGGCAACACAACCACACCCATGAATATGTTCATTCCAATCCAGACCTGTAACTCCTCTACAGATAAATTTGTCCAGTTATTTGTCTACTCACTCACATTCTGACCAGATTGCCGTTATTACCCAAACACAGCTCAGACTGCGCTGTGCTGCTCGGGTAAGTAAGGAAGGGCTGCACTCTATTTATTTGAAGCCCTTTTATTTAGTTGTGGAGTATATTTGTCACAAAACCCCTGCACTGATCCAACTGTGGTCATCTGACACAGGCCACAAACGCGTAAACAACTCACAGTTTCACCACACAATAGCAAACAGCTCTTAAATAATGCAGTACACAATATCAGCAGACGAGCTGTGAACTCTTAAACTCTCCAAATAAAGCACCGCACAGTGCACAGACATGCTCGCAAAATAGTGCAACAGATGCGCCCAAACACCACCAGCTGCCAAACCGACCAAAAGTCTCTGCTCGGACTCCCCCAAACATGACCTCAACACAGTCGCATTCGCACCTATCACCGGAGAAATTGACATCGCCTATGTGTCTTAGATTACGCTCCAAGGCAGGCCGCGTGCGCGTGCGGTCGGCGGGAAAGGGGATTCCACAGTCTCCAGCCAAGTTCAGCTTCCGAGCGCTCGAGACAGCCGACAAATGCGAAAGCT
Organism: Schistocerca cancellata; assembly: GCF_023864275.1. NCBI lineage: Eukaryota > Metazoa > Arthropoda > Insecta > Orthoptera > Acrididae > Schistocerca > Schistocerca cancellata. The sequence continues at coordinate 183,466,650 of NC_064631.1, read as the reverse complement.
GCATTGTTCTTCTCATGTATACCGCCGGCGTCTCAGGTGTGGACCTGCCTTCACGTCTATTCTCAGAATAGCTCATAGCTCGTTGGCACACTCGATTAACGGGGCTGGGAAAACATTTACTACTAGCATGCAACCGACATGGTGGCGGAAAAGCATTCACTCTGGTCTACGCTGCAGGCGCGTGTAATCATTGAAAGCACTCTATTTTTTTCGAACAACTTATTTAACCATACAGTGTATCTATCACGCTATCACAAAATACCAATCCCAGATGTGCCCTGGGTGTTGTTCACAGCCCACAGACACGAACCCAATCGTAATTTCAGTACACATTATAGGTAACTGCTACTAAATAATACATCACACAGATGTGTAGATACGCTCAGTACTCGTAAACTATCCTAATAACGCATAGCACAGCCTGCAGATCCGCTCGCGCAGCTACCCCCACTCTGCACCCTGCCCACTGGATCGTGAAGTCACCCATCCGTCTGATTTCAGACCTCGCACAGTCCCTGCTCGGCTTCCGCAAGCGTGAGTTGGCGCGGTCAACGCGCTCGTCAGCGGTCAAAGCACATACGTATGTCCGTCCAGGACGGCGATCCCGAGTCGCGACAACCGAACGCGGGTGAAAGTCATCTTTATATCAACGTAGCATAATTCCAAAGCGCAGCCTTCATACGCTAGACACATCATAGCAGCACATGTCTTTACCTCCTATGACACTGTAGCACACTGCACATTGCTCCTCACACGACATTACGCGACCCTTTAACTAAACATAACTACACATCCCTGATCTCGCCTCGTCTCGTGACCAGCCATCTAAAAACCTTCTCAATATTATTCTTACTTTACAACATTTTTTTTAATAAGACCTAATTTACACCTCCCACCGCACGTAACCTCACACCCGTCCCACCATCAACATACGCAAACGTCCTCAACACTATCTTGACACTCATATATCAACCCACAAACCATGACCATCAATCAATTTACCATTCTCATTCCCTCTTTGCGAATTACAAACGTAGCCTCTATCTAAACACCAATCAACTCATCTTTCTCGCACTTTCAACAGTTAAAATAATTTTACACACACCCAGAAATACCAAACGCAAATAAAGAGTCAAACTTTTATACAGAGCATCAAGCACATACGACAATATTCAAAGCCTGGTCCGTATTTACCACCTCCACCTTCAATTAAATATTATTACCATTGCCGCAACATTCTGCCAGCGCTCGATTTGTACCTATTTTTCCGCTCTTCACTGTTGTCACCAGCGCTCGAATATCACTATCTATAGACTGCATAAATTTCCACATAAAAAAAATCTCGCCCTGCCGTTTAGAGACTCCTATATCCGAACACATAGCATCATTCACCTGTCACTTGCTCTTATCTAATAACTCATCCATCAGGTCTGGGGGCAAGGTCATCCCTTTCTTTCTTTCTTTCTTTCAGCAGCAGACAGCTATTTTTTTTTTCAGTGGTAGCTAAACTGCGCCATCAATTTAACAGCACCATTCGCGAAACATATCTTCAAATACGTAAACAGACTTACTCAATTACACAGCGGTCCCGCTGAGGGCATGACCTTCAGTATTACAGTTCTTAATCCAATAACCACGGAAACAAGTACTAAATGCTCAAGCTAATCCCATAGCGCCTTTCAAAGCGAGTGTCCGAGCACCGCCGGCGGCATGTCAAAGCCACATAGCTGTCCATCTAAACAGCTGTCCACTCAGCCCCAGGACCAGAATGCTGAAGTGGGCTCTCCCTATACTTGCTCGCCAGCTATTGTCTAACGACATACAGTGCACAAATGGATTCCTGAATAGTGCAGATCTCTATCTCCCCCTCACATCTCCAACCGGACATGGAAGCAGTGTCTCCCCCAGCCAGCGAACCCGACGTCATTCACCCTTCGCTCACAATTTCCACTTGCATATATAAAACCATATTCACTCCTGCCAAAACTCACTTAATAATAAAAAAGCATTCTCCCTTTCTAAGCATAGATGAGAATGCATTTACCTTCACCCATTTGATCTCTGCAATTTAAGTCGGAGAAAGACATATCTATTACCTTCTGCAACCTGGCTATAAACAGAACGATCTCAGTTGCTACGACAGGACCTTGTTTTGACCATTTGCTGGAAATGCGCGCAATGTTGTACGCCTCAAACTAGATACTAGTACAGCAGATCCTCAACACCCTATCATCTTTATCCTCTACCATCAAACAGTGAAAAAGTCACGAAGGCACCAATGCGATCCACCTCTAGCAAGGACAAACGGAATTCACAACACTCCACACAGCCCCCCCCCCCCCCCCCGCCACCCGAATAACTCAGATTGCAACCATCCAAGAATACCTAACAGCTCACCAAATCCAACACCTCAGACTTACACACACGCTGCAGAGACCCCTTTAAAGTTTGATCACACATACTCTAAGCGAATGAGAAGCTGCCTCTGGCCCTTGTTCAAACAGTGTTTTCTAACACGCTTTTGCACACTGCCGAGCATTTCGTCTTTCTGCCGCGACTTCGAAGTCATTGTCTGATTCTAAACAGACACTAACGTGGACTGATACACGGCGTCTCACAGGAAACCATGTAAATCATATTCTTACAGTCAATAGCATAACATTGAATGAATTTAAATAAAGGACAGCCACAACACAAGGAAAATAGAAGAGCCTGCTGGCATTGTAGTGACTTCCCGTGATAGGTGCGAATGCGACTGTGTTGAGGTCATGTCTGCGGGAGACCGAGCAGAGACTTTTGGTCGGTTTGGCAGCTGGTGGTGTTTGGGCGCGTCTGTTGCACTATTTTGCGAGCATGTTTGTGCACTGTGCGGTGCTTTATTTAGAGAGTTTAAGAGTTCACAGCTCGTCTGCTGATATTGTGTACTGCATTATTTAAAAGCTGTTTGCTATTGTGTGGTGAAATTAGGAGTTGTTTGCGTGTTTGCGGCCTGCATCAGATGACCACAGTGGGATTAGTGCGGGTGTTTTGTGACAAATTTACTCCATAACTAAATAAAAGGGCTCCAAATAAATAGAGTGCAGCCCTTCCTTACTTACCCGAGCAGCACAGCGCAGTCTGAACTGTTTTGGGGCAATAACGGCAATCTGGTCAGAATGTGAGTGAGTAGACAAATAACTGGACAAATTTATCTGTAGAGGAGTTACAGGTCTGGATTGGAATGAACATATTCATGGGTGTGGTTGTGTTGCCAAGTGTAGTGCACTACCGGAGTTCAGAAAGTGCCTTATGTGAGCGTTACATATCGAAACCTATGAGAAGTAAAAGTTTGAAAAAGATATGTCGCAAATAAATAACATACACTCGTTCCTCCTTGCATCAGCCTATGCACTGAAATTATTTCCGAAAATTAGCAATTGTTTGGCTATTTGGAGTAAATGTTTTGCATTATTTACGAGCGCTTCGCATGTCTGTAGGCTGTGAAATGAGTTATTTTTAACTGTTTACAATAGCAAGCGTGTGTCTAGAACATTATAAATGATTTATGTAGGAGTGTTTTGCAGGTCTGTATGACGTGGGACATGTAGGTGTGATACCTATACTCCATTCCTAAATAAAGTAAATTCGTTCCTCCATCCGTGGACCTAGTGCAGCGTGAGTCCGTTTACCAGAAACGTGTAGGAAGAGGTTGAGTGCTGGTGGCTTAGTTTGAAATAATTTTCTTAGGTTGGTGGCTGAAGCGCAAGTGAGCTTTGTTTATTGGCAGATTTCAAACTTGGCGCTGGTTCCTAGGAGGAGGAGGTGGCGGTCTGGTCCTCGAAAAGTAGTTGAAATCAGGGAGTTGAACACGTTTGCATATGTATATGAAATTGTAAATTCAATTATTTAATATAGTGGGGTGGTGAAAGTGAATTAGTGAGCGATCTCGTGACGAGCAAACACGCTGTTATACGGTCATGGTAGATTCCACTGTCGGTCAAACTCTAGCGCCAAACGTATCCTTTATCGGGCACATGTTCGACAGGTTCCATCGTGTCCAGCGTTAAGTGCTCGTGGGCGCGGAAAGATGTTTATGTAGTCGGACTCTGAGGCGCCACTCGCCGCCTACCTGGTGCGCTCGCCGTGTGAGTGTGCGGGCACCACTGGTCGTTTGACGTCAGCCGGTCAGGGAGCAGTCGATGGAGCGGGCTCAGTCGGCCAAGTGTACGTCAGCTGTACTCTGGAGTTTCGCTGTGTGAGTATGCAGAAGTCAGTTGGGACACACCTGCATGACCGTAATGTCTGAAATAAAGAGTCATTTTCCAGGTATTTACAGAAGGCTATGTCCATAGCGTGTGTGGAGGGACTGTGACATAAGCGGGGCGACGCCGCAGCGATTGTACAGTTATTATGCGCGAGTGAGAGCGAGTCAATTAGCGGGTGTTCTAGTGCGGTCCAAACCTGCTGTTATATAGTCATGGAGGGTTCCACTGCCGAGCAAACTTTGCTGCCAAATGTGTAGCACTGCATTCTCGCTCGCACAGAGACACGTGGTGGACGGTGAGTGGTCGGCATCGACAGGTTTGAATGTGGCGCCGAAAGTGTTGCAGGGAAACGGCCGACCATTGTGTGACTCAGCTCTGAGGCAGAAAATTTTGGAGGGAAACGTGCGGAGGCGACGAATGCACGTGGTGGGCGGACAAAGGGCCGCTGTGACGTGAAACTCGTCAAGTTCCAGCGTGTCCAGCGAAAACATGTTTACGATGTGGGAGCGATCGCTGGGCTCGCCTGCTGTACTAGTGGCCAGCCGCCTCACGTGACAGGCGTAGGCAGTGTCTCTGCGCGCTGGCCAGGGGGTGGCGAGGATTTGAACTAATGCAGTTGGAGCGTGGACGTTATGGTGACTGCACTGCGATATCAAAGATGTATGTGCTGATTGTGTTGGAGAACAAGTGATGACCGTACTGCTTGAAATAAAGTCTTCAGTCCCTTCCCCCCTGCAAAATCAAAGGACGTGAATTACGTTACTATAAGTGCAGTTTATTATTTGACACGATTACAATAGGCTACCAGTGAAAAAAGATAAGTGGTGGGGAAAGCTCGTACATGTGATCAATTATGGTGTTGGGATTTGAACTTGTATTAGATTTTTCTTATGGATGTAGGGAGAATGGCTTTCTCACCGAGAAAATCGGACATCTTGAATAAATATTAAATGATATTAATACATAGAAGTACAGTTTTCGAGAGAAAATCGTGTTGGAATTTGAATTTGGCGCAATTTTGTAGTGGAGCTAGGCATATAATAATATATGATAATGAATGATAATAAATGATAATGGATGTTAATAAGTAATAATGAATAATAATAAATAAAAGTTAGGCTTTGCAGCCATTATCGTGTTGGAATTTGAATTCGAAGGGAATTTTCTAGAGGAAGCAGGTCAATAATAATAAATAATAATAAATGATAATAAATAATAGTAAATGACAATAAATGATAATAAATGACAATAAATGACAATGAATGTTAATGAATGTCAATAAATTATAATCAATTATAATAAAAGGACAAATATGGTCTTTGCATGCATTGTCCTGTTGGAATTCAAACTTGCCACCATTTTTCCTTCTGGAGGCTTAGCTTAGTGGACATAGTACAATTGGGCAATTTTCCCGCCAAAATTCAAAATTCCCGCCATTTTTTCTGATGGTTAGGTTAGTGGACTAGCACAATCGGCCTATTTTCCCGCCAAAAGCCGCCATCTTGCATGACGTCATTCGATGTTGCCCAGTCTACATGCTGTCATCTTGGATGACGTCATCGCCGCCATCTTGAATAAATTTGGCAACAATGCAGCGTGGCCTGCCACATACTTAGCCCCTACTTCCGTTTTCTGACTGCCAAATCCCAAACATGTAGGAGCTTAGATACCTAGCTTTATTCTACAGTATCCTACAGTACCAGTGGTCTAGGGGTAGCGTCTGTGATTCTTAATGAAAATGCGATCGGTCCCAGGTTCGGTCCCTGGCACTGCCAAAATTTCGATAAATAATCAGCATTGGCGGCCGAAGACTTCCGGCATAAGAAGTCAGCCCCATTCTGCCAACAGCCTTGTCAAAGAGGGCGGAGGAGCGGATAGAGGTTCAGGGCACTCTCTTGTCCTAAGGGTGGGAAATTGCCCCTAAAGGTGGAAGAATCAGCAATGATCAACGACAGGAGGATGCAGAAGGCAATGGAAACCACTGCATTAAAGACACGTAACGTGTATCCATAGGACATGTGGCCTGTATTTGAATAAGTGTCATGATGTTCTCTCCATAGGCGAAAGATTTCGGAATAGTCCCCCATTTGGATCTCCGGGAGGGGACTGCCAAGGGGGAGGTTACCATGAGAAAAAGATTGAATAATCAAAGAAAGGATAACGTTCTACGAGTCGGGGCGTGGAATGTCAGAAGCTTGAACGTGGTAGGGAAACTAGAAAATCAGAAAATGGAAATGCAAAGGCTCAATCTAGATATAGTAGGGGTTAGTGAAGTGAAGTGGAAGGAAGACAAGGATTTCTGGTCAGACGAGTATCGGGTAATATCAACAGCACCAGAAAATGGTATAACAGGTGTAGGATTCGTTATGAATAGGAAGGTAGGGCAGACGGTGTGTTACTGTGAACAGTTCAGTGACCAGGTTGTTCTAATCAGAATCAACAGCAGACCAACACCGAGAACGATAGATGGGCGACTGGAATGCAGTTGTAGGGGAAGGAGTAGAAGAAAAGGTTACAGGAGAATATGGGCTTGGGACAAGGAATGAAAGAGAAGAAAGACTAATTGAGTTCTGTAACAAGTTTCACCTAGTAATAGCGAATACCCTGTTCAAGAATCACAAGAGGAAGAGATATACTTGGAAAAGGCCGGGAGATACGGGAAGATTTCAATTAGATTACATCATCGTCAGATAGAGATTCCGAAATCAGATACTGGATTGTAAGGCGTACCCAGGAGCAGATATAGACTCAGCTCACAATACAGTAGTGATGAAGAGTAGGATGAAGTTCTAGACATTAGTCAGGAAGAATCTATACGCAAAGAAGTGGGATACAGAAGTACTAAGGAATGACGAGATACGTTTGAAGTTCTCTAACGCTATAGATACAGCAATAAGGAATAGCGCAGTAGGCAGTACAGTTGAAGAGTAATGGACATCTCTAAAAAGGGCCATCACAGAAGTTGGGAAGGAAAACATAGATACAAAGAAGGTAGCTGCGAAGAAACCATGGGTAACAGAAGAAATACTTCAGTAGATTGATGAAAGGAGGAAGTACAAACATGTTCCGGGAAAATCAGGAATACAGAAATACAAGTCGCTGAGGAATGAAATAAATAGGAAGTGCAGGGAAGCCAAGACGAAATGGCTGCAGCAAAAATGTGAAGATATCGAAAAAGATATGATTGTCGGAAGGACAGACTCAGCATACAGGAAAGTCAAAACAACCTTTGGTGACATTAAAGGCAACGATGGTAACATTAAGAGTGCAACGGGAATTCCACTGTTAAATGCAGAGGAGAGAGCAGATAGCTGGAAAGAATACATTGAAAGCCTCTATGAGGGTGAAGATTTGTCTGATGTGATAGAAGAAGAAACAGGAGTCGATTTAGAAGAGATACGGGATCCAGTATTAGAATCGGAATTTAAAAGAGCTTTGGAGGACTTACGGTCAAATAAGGCAGAAGGGATAGATAACATTCCATCAGAATTTCTAAAATCATTGGGGGAAGTGGCAACAAAACGACTATTCACGTTGGTGTGTAGAATATATGAGTCTGGCGATATACCATCTGACTTTCGGAAAAGCATCATCCACACAATTCCGAAGACGGCAAGAGCTGACAAGTGCGAGAATTATCGCACAATCAGCTTAACAGCTCATGCATCGAAGTTGCTTATAAGAATAATATACAGAAGAATGGAAAAGGAAATTGAGAATGCGCTAGGTGACGATTAGTTTGGCTTTAGGAACAGTAAAGGGACGAGAGAGGCTAATAATGGAAGCAAGGCTAAAGAAAAATCAAGACACTTTCATAGGATTTGTCGACCTGGAAAAAGCTTTCAACAATATAAAATGGTGCAAGCTGTTCGAGATTCTGAAAAAAGTAGGGGTAAGCTATAGGGAGAGACGGGTCATATACAATATGTACAACAACCAAGAGGGAATAATAAGAGTGGACGATCAAGAACGAAGTGCTCGTATTAAGAAGGGTGTAAGACAAGGCTGTAGCCTTTCGCCCCTACTCTTCAATCTGTACATCGAGGAAGCAATGATGGAAATAAAAGAAAGGTTCAGGAGTGGAATTAAAATACAAGGTGAAAGGATATCAATGATACGATTCGCTGGTGACATTGCTATCCTGAGTGAAAGTGAAGAAGAAGTAAATGATCTGCTAAACGGAATGAACATTCTAATGAGTACACAGTATGGTTTGAGAGTAAATCGGAGAAAGACGAAGGTAATGAGAAGTAGTAGAAGTGAGAACAGCGAGAAACTTAACATCAGGATTGATGGTCACGAAGTCAATGAAGTTAAGGAATTCTGCTACCTAGGCAGTAAAATAACCAATGACGGACGGAGCAAGGAGGACATCAAAAGCAGACTCGCTATGGCAAAAAAGGCATTTCTGGCCAAGAGAAGTCTACCAATATCAAACACCGGCCTTAATTTGAGGAAGAAATTTCTGAGGATATACGTCTGGAGTACAGCATTGTATGGTAGTGAAACATGGACTGTGGGAAAACCGGAACAGAAGAGAATCGAATCATTTGAGATGTGGTGCTATAGACGAATGTTGAAAATTAGGTGGACTGATAAGGTAAGGAATGAGGAGGTTCTACGCAGAATCGGAGAGGAAAGGAATATGTGGAAAACACTGATAAGGAGAAGGGACAGGATGATAGGACATCTGCTAAGACATGAGGGAGTGACTTCCATGGTACTAGAGGGAGTTGTAGAGGGCAAAAACTGTAGAGGAAGACAGAGATTCGAATACGTCAAGCAAATAATTGAGGACGTAGGTTGCAAGTGCTACTCTGAGATGAAGAGGTTAGCACAGGTCAGTAGACTGTTGACAAAAAAAAAAACAACCGTTTTCCTATAGGTTCCAGCCAAAATGATTAGCGGTTGTCTAGAGAACTCAAATGGGAATCCCTAAAGGGAAGACGACGTTCTTTTCAAGGAATACTATTGAGAACAAATTTTTGAAGCTGACTGCATAAAGATTCTACTGTTGCCAATGTACATGTCACATAAGGACCATGAAGTCAGATACGAGAAAACAGTGCTCATAAGGAGCCATGAAGTAGTATTTTTCCCTCGCCCTATTTGTGAGTGGAATAGGAAAGGGAATGACTAGTAGTTGTACAGGGTACTATCCGCTACACACCGCTAGATGGCTGGTGAAGTAAACATATAGATGTAAATATACAATTTAGGCCACCTATTTGATATCAGTCTATCGATTTATAGCCACACAAAACCCTCGGAAGTATGTTGTCTCTTATTTATCCAGAAAACAAAAGATGGAACTTATGCTGCTGATTATCTCTGTAGAAACCTCTGTATTAGCCCCTAATATTCTCATTGCAGGCACTTCGAGAAATGTATGTTACAGGTTGTAATATGTCTGCGCACAGTACTTAGAATAAATGGTATAAGCTTACTTCTCTAGTCCCCTTTCATTAAAGTGTTGCTTACCTGGTCAGGTGACTACAGGGTTATAAACACAAAGTCAAATAGGGGTAATGCAGGAGTAGGTATAATAATGAATAGGAAAATAGGAATGCGGGTAAGCTTCTACAAACAGCATAGTAAACGCATTCTTGTGGCCAAGACAGATACGAAGCCCACACCTACTACAGTAGTACAAGTTTATATGCCAACTAGCTCTGCAGATGACGAAGAAATTGAAGAAATGTATGATGAAATAAAAGAAATTATTCAGATAGTGAAGGGAGACGAAATTTTAATAGTCATGGGTGACTGGAATTCGAGTGTAGGAAAAGGGAGAGAAGGAAACGTAGTAGGTGAATATGGATTGGGGCTAAGAAATGAAAGAGGAAGCCGCCTGGTAGAATTTTGCACAGAGCACAACTTAATCATAGCTAACACTTGGTTCAAGAATCATGATAGCAGGTTTTATACGTGGAAGAACGCTGGAGATACTAAAAGGTATTAGTTAGATTATATAATGGTAAGACGGAGATTTAGGAACCAGGTTTTAAATTGTAAGACATTTCCAGGGGCAGATGTGGACTCTGACCACAATCTATTGGTTATGACCTGTAGATTAAAACTGAAGAAACTGCAAAAAGGTGGGAATTTAAGGAGATGGGACCTGGATAAACTGAAAGAACCAGAGGTTGTACAGAGTTTCAGGGAGAGCATAAGGGAACAATTGACAGGAATGGGGAAAGAAATACAGTATAAGAAGAATGGGTAGCTTTGAGTGATGAAGTAGTGAAGACAGCAGAGGACCAAGTAGGTAAAAAGACGAGGGCTAGTAAAAATCCTTGGGTAACAGAAGAAATATTGAATTTAATTGATGAGAGGAGAAAATATAAAAATGCAGTAAATGAAGCAGGCAAAAAGGAATACAAACGTCTCAAAAATGAGATCGACGGGAAGTGCAAAATGGCTAAGCAGGGATGGCTAGAGGACAAATGTAAGGATGTAGAGGCTTATCTCACTAGGGGTAAGATAGATACTGCCTCCAGGAAAATTAAAGAGACCTTTGGAGATAAGAGAACCACTTGTATGAACATCAAGAGCTCAGATGGAAACCCAGTTCTAAGCAAAGAAGGGAAAGCAGAAAGGTGGAAGGAGTATATAGAGGGTCTATACAAGGGCGATGCACTTGAGGACAACTTTATGGAAATCGAAGAGGATGTAGATGAAGATGAAATGGTAGATACGATACTGCGTGAAGAGTTTGACAGAGCACTGAAAGACCTGAGTCGAAACAAGGCCCCCGGAGTAGACAACATTCCATTGGAACTACTGACGTCCTTGGGAGAGCTAGTCCTGACAAAACTCTACCATCTGGTGAGCATGATGTATGAAACAGGCGAAATACCCACAGACTTCAAGAAGAATATAATAATTCCAATCCCAAAGAAAGCAGATGTTGACAGATGTGAAAATTACCGAACAATCAGTTTAATAAGCCACAGCTGCAAAATACTAACACGAATTCTTTACAGACGAATGGAAAAACTGGTAGAAGCCGACCTTGGGAAAGATCAGTTTGGATTCCGTAGAAATACAGGAACACGTGAGGCCTTACTGACCTTACAACTTATCTTAGAAGAAAGATTAGCATTTCTAGCATTTGTAGACTTAGAGAAAGCTTTTGACAATGTTGACTGGAATACTCTCTTTCAAATTCTAAAGGTGGCAGGGGTAAAATACAGGGAGCGAAAGGCTATTTACAATTTGTACAGAAACCAGATGGCAGTTATAAAAGTCGAGGGACATGAAAGGGAAGCAGTGGTTGGGAAGGGAGTAAGACAGGGTTGTAACCTCTCCCCGATGTTATTCAATCTGTATATTGAGCAAGCAGTAAAGGAAACGAAAGAAAAATTCGGAGTAGGTATTAAAATCCATGGGGAAGAAATAAAAACTTTGAGGTTCGCCGATGACATTGTAATTCTGTCAGAGACAGCAAAGGACTTGGAAGAGCAGTTGAACGGAATGGATGGTGTCTTGAAGGGAGGATATAAGATGAACAACAACAAAAGCAAAACGAGGATAATGGAATGTAGTCGAATTAAGTCGGGTGATGTTGAGGGTATTAGATTAGGAAATGAGACACTTAAAGTAGTAAAGGAGTTTTGCTATTTGGGGAGCAAAATAACTGATGATGGTCGAAGTAGAGAGGATATAAAATGTAGACTGGCAATGGCAAGGGAAGCGTTTCTGAAGAAGAGAAATTTGTTAACATCGAGTATAGATTTAAGTGTCAGGAAGTCATTTCTGAAAGTATTTGTATGGAGTGTAGCCATGTATGGAAGTGAAACATGGACGGTAAATAGTTTGGACAAGAAGAGAATAGAAGCTTTCGAAATGTGGTGCTACAGAAGAATGCGGAAGATTAGATGGATAGATCACATAACTAATGAAGAAGTATTGAATAGGATTGGGGAGAAGAGAAGTTTGTGGCACAACTTGACCAGAAGAAGGGATCGGTTGGTAGGACATGTTCTGAGGCATCAAGGGATCACCAATTTAGTATTGGAGGGCAGCGTGGAGGGTAAAAATCGTAGTGGGAGACCAAGAGATGAATACACTAAGCAGATTCAGAAGGATGTAGGTTGCACTAGGTACTGGGAGATGAAGAAGCTTGTACAGGATAGAGTAGCATGGAGAGCTGCATCAAACCAGTCTCAGGACTGAAGACCACAACAACAACAACAACCTGTTGTATTTTCCAGTCTTCGATATATAGCATTTGAATCCATCTGATTTCGACGATTAAGAGATGTCCAGCGCCAAGTTATAGACACCTGCTAATTATCTCGAAATCCCATCGATTTCTGGCAGCACTGTTACATCACAATCACATACAGTATATATGGACCACGCAAAGAAATACAGAAGTCAGAATCATGACACCTACGATTCATATATATCGAATGTCTGACTATAAATGCAGTCCTGTACATGACCTAATCTCCTTCATTGCCTTCCAGTGATTACCACGATAGAAATAAGGCAGTGTAATTGTGTCTGAGTCGTCGCTGACAGCACAGTGTCTCTCTCTCTCTCTCTCTCTCTCTCTCTCTCTCTCTCTCTTTCGCATCCCACAGACTAACACTACGAAATATAAAAACTTCGCTAATGTCACCTGGTAGAGAACTCAATAATATTTTATCATGTCTCTCTCTTCTGATCTAAAAGAAGACAAAAATCATCTGTGTGTTTACTTCGAAGATCTTGCATGTACACATATTGGTTCATTGGAACAAGTGGCCAAAGATCGAAGTCGCTCTATAAAGTTTTGTCGCTTGTACAGGAGGAAGACAATACTATAAAAACTATTAATAACAAGAAAGGATTCATGACGTGTTCTTTCATAAGTGTTTTGATATATTGTTTAATGCTGTAACACATTCAAGCAGTGTATGACTACCGCTTTGCACCTGCCATATATTTCGTTTTTCTTGCATAACTTTGTGGTCTGTGTCAGGTGATAAACCGACATTTACATGTTTCCACTTACTGACTCTCATAGGAAACTGGATATCGCATGGTGTAAACTATGCTGCTCCTGCTCTGGCATAACATCAACTCAATTATTCAAAAACAGTCTTAATCGTATTTTTTATTGTTATTATTATACCGCCAACCGGTTTCAACCCGACGTAGGGGTCATCTTCTAGGCGTTTAGACCATTGTCTCCTGCTGTTATGTAGACAGGAGTGACACCACCAGCATTCGACCAATGGTGTAAACGCCCAGAAGATGACCCCTACGTCGGGTTGAAACCGGTTGGCGGTATAATTCTAGTACCTTCCGCCGCGGAAGTCGAACACGCGGCAGAACAAACGGACGTAGTCAGCCAATAGAGGGCTCCGCCTCCGCGGCGTCTATTCCGCGCAGCGGCTCTCCGCAGCAAGGGCGCCACCGCTAAGCCACGTGCAGACAGCGGCCAATAGCCACTCCCTCCGGTTTCGTGTATAGGGACCTGCTCTGCCCTAGTCCAGCCAACTCTAACCCCATCTTCATGCCTCCACCTCAGGGCTCCCTCTCCTCCCCCTTCCTCCTCCTGAGTGGCTTCCCCCTCCTACTCCCCCTCCACCTCTTGTGCCTCCTTTCAGTGTCTCTGCGCTACCTCCTGCCCTGTCTTCCCTCTTCCTCTCCTGCCCCACGTGTCTCCTGGCTCTTCGTGAACCCACTAATGCCCCTCCTCTCTTCATCCCGCCGCTTCCCCAGCTGCCCCATGCTCTCCCCTCATTTGCCATCCTGTCTGGCATTTCCCTCGGCAGGTCCCACCTGGCAGTTTTATTCTTTGTCGTGTGTGCTCCAAGTGGGTTTTAAGTGTGTTGTTCCGGAGTGTTTTTACTACTATGGCCGACTTTTAACCTGTGCCTGCGCATTCAGTGTCTTCTCTGTGTTTTAAGAATCACCAACTGTGTTTTTTTTTTAACTTTCTGGTGCCTTTTTTAACTGTCCCCATGAACGTCTCCATGTCGGTGTATATTTTACCTCCATTTTTCCCCTTACTCTGTTTTATGTTCCCCTTTTTTATCTCCTTCTGTATGTGTCATTTTATTCTTGTTTTAGTTGTAGTGTCACTCGGCTGAAGAGCGGCGGATTGTGCCGCTGACAGCCCTCCCCTGTCAATATGGGGCAGAGGAATAAAATCACAACAAAGAAAAAAAAAAACCTAGTCCAGCCAGTCTGTACTCGCTCTGGATTTTGTTTCTATCTCAGTGGTACTGCGTTTTGGTCATTGCTCGTTGTTGACATTTGCCTGACTTTGGTTCCGAGTGGACTTACGTTTGGCGTTTGGTGTTGTGGTTTCCACAAGCCTCCGTTGTTTATCTCTTCCTTGTTGTGTTGCTCATAGTCGGTCGTGGTCGGTTGTTGTCAGTTGTCGTTGGTCCGTCGTCCAACTCGTCCTGTGTTTACTCGGTGGTGCATGCTCCACCGCGGCGGCTTCCCTGCCTGGCGGCTCCGATCCGCAGCCCAAGGCATTCCCGCTGTTGGTTGTGGGGACTACAATAATTATAATAAATGCGATTAAGACTGTTTTTAAATGATAGATTAATCATACTAATCGCTGCATCATCTCCACAACCATGTTGCCCCAAAAAATAACATCAAGTGCCGGCACAATGGCGTGGAACATAACCACAGTGAAGGCTGTGTGAGATGACGTCAGCCCATAGCACAGTGACTAGGACAAGAGGGGCATCTACCCAAAGAGAATATAAACGCTGCTCCAGCCAAGCCTCAGCCACACTCGAAGAGCAGCACTAGAAGACGAGCTGTCGTCATAACTGTTTAGATGAGACTTTTGCCTTATATTTATTGCTTGCATTGAAATTGTATATAGCAAAGGAAAAAAACGGTTCAAATGGCTCTGAGGACTGTGGGACTTAACATCTGTGGTCATCAGTCCCCTAGAACGTAGAACTACTTAAACCTAACTAACCTAAGGACATCACACACATCCATGCCTGAGGCAGGATTCGAACCTGTGACTGTAGCGATCTCGCGGTTCCAGATTGTAGCGCGTAGGACTGCTCGGCCACCCCGTCCGGCATAGCGAAAGACATTCAATATTTGCATGTCACCAATTTCTTGTGACAGGGAATTTATGTATTGTCAGTTCAGTTACCATAATAAACGCCATTAATATAATTTGTTTGTATGTTGTCTAGCTAACTGAGAAAACAGCTTCCTAGGCACCTTGTATTACATCAATGGGCAGGATACCACATTGACAATGAGGATTCACAAACCAACCCCGCGCGTTGCAGGTCGCGGAATGTTCTGCTGTGTTTTACTGGTGCCTTAATTCTCTCCTGTCTTTACTTTGCAGGGATGTTTTCTTGCTTTCTGTCTCTTATCGTTTTTGATTAGCAGCTTTTTCAGGTGGGCTTTGTCATTTTTTTTTGTACTTATTTTTCTAGCTTGCCTTGTCTGTTTCTTGTATTTGTCTCCTCCAAAATGATAACCTCACCAATTCCACCCGCTGCCCAGGCGCCACAGCTGTCAGTGTTAGTTGCAACAAAGCTAATGTAGATGTTTCAGTTCCAGTCTCAGCAAATATCTACACTGTTCAACATGGTGCAGCAGCTGCCGGTCAATGCTGAAACCTCGACAGAACAAGCACCACCTACTACGGCTACTATACAGCCTTTTCGCCAGTATCGTGAACAAGAAGAGGAATAGCTCGAATGGATACAACAGTTCGAAGCCCACATATCTGCTCACAACGTACCAGGTACTGTCAAAAGCCATTAATTTCTCACAGTGAGTAGGAAGTGCAGTGTTGCCCCTCATCTACAAGTTATTCCCTAACGCCACTGTGAGTGAACGTTCGAATGAACAGGTTGTAGATTCGCTAAATAACTACTATGATTAACAAGTGAATGTGGTAGCAGCTAGGTATCAATCCTTTAATGGCAAAAACACGGTCAGAACTAACCACGAGTAAGTAACAGATTTGCAGGGTACGACGAGGAAATGCAAATTTAAATGTGCTTGCAGTGCTTTATATTCTGATGTTATGTTGCGTGATGCGATCGTATGCAGTGTAGCTGACGTCAAACTCAGAGAACAGATTTTCAAACAGTCCAATCCATCATTTCCGCAGGTAGTGCAAATACTAGATCAGTACGATTCCAGTGCCCTCTTAGCCGACAAATTTGAGCAGACAGCTATTTCTGAGGTTGAGTCACTTTCCTGCGATCGGCCCATTCGGCGTAGGTAGCTTGCACTCGGGACGCCGAGTAAGCAACGCTCCACGTCGTGCAAGCAACCCGCTAAACAGGAAAACAGAATTAAGTCTTGCTCAGTGTTACGCTTGTGACAAGAAAGGACATGTACGATCTGTACATGCGACAGACCAAACATAAGAATTCGTCCCACTCACAAAAATATACTCACACAGCCCATGTCATTACTGCAGTATACTCGAAGTGTGCAACAGGCATTCGCAATACAAAAAAATGGTTCAAATGGCTCTGAGCACTATGGGACTTAACATCTGTGGTCATAAGTCCCCTAGAACTTAGAACTACTTAAACCTAACTAACCTGAGGACATCACACACATCCATGCCCGAGGCAGGATTCGAACCTGCGACCGTAGCGGTCGCGCGGTTCCGGACTGAGCGCCTAGAGCCGCTAGACCACCGCGGCCGGCATTCGCAATACTAGTGATCATACAGTTTCATCAGTGGTACAGCTAGTCAAGCAAACTTTTTGTTCAATTGCTTATTTGTGGGAAATATGTGAAATTTCAGATGGACACAGGTGCCTCCCTCTCATTGCTAAATCGTCACACATAAGAACTGTTAGGCTCCCCACGCCTGTCTAAAACTAGCATGCAACTGACAGCTTATAATGGACAAGACATTCCTGTTCTCGGAAAATGTACTTTGCCTGCCATATATCTCTCGCACACGTGAATAGCGAGCTTTACGGTGCAACAATGACTGATTGTGAGAACATATTTAGTCTTGATTCATTTGATATGTTTGGACAATGTGTTGTCAGTGTCTACTTAGTAACGGATCACAAGCCATTGCAGTCCTTGTTTCATCCAGCGAAACCGGTTCTTGACCGAACTACCCAAACATTGCAAAGACGGGCTTTGTTGTTGTCTCATTACTAGTACGAGATTGTGTATCGTCCGACAGCTCAACTTGATATTGCGGACGCACTTTCACGTCTTCCGATTGGCCCTGAAACAGACTTTGACACCTCTGCTCCATCTTGTTGTCACATCGATGCTCAGGATTCTTCGTTGCTTCAATATTTTCGGCTGAACTATAGCAAAATTGCACGGGCCACGGATGCTGATTATGATTTGAAACATTTTAACAACATAGATTCGCACATCTTTGCCTCCGGCATAGCGTAAAGTACTCTGTAGTGCGCCGATACTTTGCACGTCGGCATAGCCTCGCTGTACAGAAATGTGTGATTCTCGCTCAAAATGACAGTGTACAGTCACGTGTGTTGATCCCTAAACCTATGCAAAAATAAGTGTTGCAGTTACTTCGCCAAGGACACTGGTGGATTGTTCGTACGAAACAGTCAGCGCGTCGACACTGTACTTGTTAGGCTATGGACACCCAAATAGAACAGATGCGCTACGGTCGCAGGTTCGAATCCTGCCTCGGGCATGGATGTGTGTGATGTCCTTGGGTTAGTTAGGTTTAATTACTTCTAAGTTCTAGGCGACTGATGACCTCAGAAGTTAAGTCGCATAGTGCTCAGGGCCATTTAGAACAGATGACGTCATGCGAAAAATCCGTCCGCTCCGCCACAAAAATTCTCTGCTTGGCCTAAGTCGCCATCACCGTGGCTACGTGTGCACACACACTTCGCAGGCCACTTTGGAACACTCGTTGGTTGATTGTGGTTGACCCATATAGCAAGTTTCCTTTTGCTCTGATAACGATTTCGACTTCGTCACATAGCATAATTCAGGTGTTGTCCTCTATTTTTTGCTTCGAAGGTTTACCTGAAGTCATTGTGTCACACAACGACCCTCAGTTCATGTCAAATGAATTTAAAACATTCTGTTGACGCAATGGCATACAGAATCTGACTAGTGCACCGTTCCATCCACAGTGAAACGGCGAAGCGGGACGTTATCTCACAACCTTCGAGCATCAGATGGCCAAACTTCGCTCGGCACACGCCAGGGATCAAGTATTACAACTGTTTCTCGGCTCCTGTCGTTCACATTCACGAGATGGACCATCGCCGGCAGTATTGCTTCACGGCCGCCGCCATCGGACACTGATCCACCTACTCCACCCTCCTCAGCATCCGGTGCCAAATGAAGGCCGCAAGTATTGCTACGCCACGCGTGATATTATCTTTTACAGGTTGTTTAGCGGCAGCAGACGGCGGGCGCGAGGCGAGTTCCTCTTGTCCTACCGATGGAGCTGTACCCGCCCACACAGCAGCAGCCGTCGCCTTCCACTTCTAGAACATGGGCTCCAGAGATTGATGCGTATGCTCTGGCCGTTTTCCGGGGGATCTTTTCGCCAGAGCAAAGGCTCGATTTCGGGGTACGACGAGAAGCTTGGCGTCCCCTGTAGCCACAGCTTCCGGTCCAGCTCAGCGTCCCCCCACCTGCCGCACCCGCCGTTGTCGCGCTCCCTGAACGACGACGGTCCGTCGCTTTGCTGGGGGAGGGGGGGGGGGGGGGGGGAATGTTCTGATGTATCATCAAGCGCCGGCACATCGGCATGGAACATAACGGCAGGGAAGGCTGAGAGACGACGTCAGATAATAGTACGCTGACTATGGCCGCACCGTGACGGGAGCAGTCTCTACTCGAAGAGAATATAAGCGCCGCTCCAGCCAAGCCTCGGCTCAAGACCTAGGCGATCATCATAGGCCGCACCACCCGCTCCTTCCGTCTCCATGATTTCTACCTTACCATTTATGGCCGTCCTATCCACCTCACTCCTACCCACAAATACCTTGACCTCACCCTCGATCGCCACCTCACCTGGACTCCCCATCTCCTTACCATCCAGCACAAACCCCACAACAGACTCCGCCTCCTGAAACTCCTGTCCAGCCGGACATGGGGTCTGCATCCTTCCACCATGCTTCACACCTACAAATCGTTGATCTGCCCCATCGTCTGTTATGCCAGCATGGCTTGGATTTCCGCCCATCCTAGATTCTATAAATCCCTCCAAATCCTCGATCGCCATGCTCTCTGCCTCGCCTTCCGCATCCGCCTTCCGTCCCCCACGCGCATCCTCTATGACCTCATCCCCTTCCCCCAACTTCTCCTTTTCCATGAACACATCCCATATTATACAGGGTGAGTCACCTAACGTTACCGCTGGATATATTTCGTAAACCACATCAAATACTGACGAAACGATTCCACAGACCTAACGTGAGGAGAGGGGCTAGTGTAATTGTTTAATACAAACCATACAAAAATGCACGGAAGTATGTTTTTTAACACAAACCTACGTTTTTTTTAAATGGAACCCAGTTGGTTTTGTTAGCAAGTCTGAACATATAAACAAATACGTTGTCTTTGAGAGACCCTCCCTGCGTCTCTGTCATCGATTTAATTTCCAGTTGACCAGGAATAAGCAGCAACAGAATGAAGTGAGTCTATAATTATTGTTCAGCGAAGACTGTTCAGCACCATTCTTACTCATGGTACCAATTCAGGTGACATGATATCTCCAGATGCATGTATGTCGAGGAGGTTAGCACTTCTTATGAGTTTATAGTAAATATGAGAGTGTTGCGGTGATACAACAGTCTGTTAAGAAGAAATGTGTGGTTTATGCATGGTTGGGCTCCAGACGGATGGAGTTTGAAACATTATACACAAATTCTCGAGTATTATTCTAGTGTCTGTAGTACATACTGAAAAGGTTACAGGCTTCTGCATTTAAAGGTGCTATAACGTTAAAACAGTGTAGTTTTCAGATATATTACTCTTGTGGAAATATATTTGCAACACCTCACACACATCCACCACGCATGATTTGCACCTCATTCACTATGGCGAGAAACTTCAACATGACAAAGCTACTACCTTCTACAGCAAAGAAATGCACTATGTAGCTTTCCAGAGGTGTATAGCGCCCCCCTACTATGCTCACATCAGGCCAATAAAATGATCGTCATCAATAGAAAAGGCATGAAACAGCTACATTTTATGAGGAAATAGAGAAATGCGTACTTTCTGTGGTTGACATGTGGAATTATACACCACACTGCACTAACTGTGAACAGAACACCGTCTCTTATACACACAACAATTGTATACGCAGGATTTGCAGTACCTCAGTGACATAGCAAACCAGTTTGAAACAAAATGGTTCAAATGGCTCTGAGCACTATTCGACTTAACTTCTGAGGTCATCAGTCGCCTAGAACTTAGAACTAATTAAACCTAACTAACCTAAGGACATCACACACATCCATGCCCGAGGCAGGATTAGAACCTGCGACCGGAGCGGTCGCTCGGTTCCAGACTGCAGCGCCTAGAACCGCACGGCCAGGTTTGAAACATTTGATGTAAATAACTTGTGCTAACATATCGGAAGTATTGCTCTAGTGTTTGGTGTCCATACCAAGAAGGCATCAGAAATGATCGTAGTATATAAACACGTTCCAAGGGCTACGCAGTTCTGCACTTAAAAATACTATAATGCTTGAGCTGCGTTGTTTCCATCTACTATACTGTCCGACTATTGTGCTGCTCTATCCTGTATGTAAGAATGTTACTCATAAAGGACTGTCTCTCTCCATCCAATGGATATCTAGCACACGAAACAGCATGATTTTGGTGGTCATGCAACATCATCGTGGGTCTTTACAAAAAGAACGGATGTGTCAGAGGCGCAGCGTGTCGCCTTGGATGAATATTGTTACAGGAGAATCTACACAATCTTATTACAAATATTATTAATGAAATTAAATCAAAGACGTTATGCTGTTTCGCAGGATGAATTTAATTGTGCTTACACCTGCTGTAGGACCATTTTGAGAAGAGTAGGTCGCTATTTGCAGATCTGTAGTGCTGTGAAAATAACATACTAGTTGTTGAAATTGAGACTTTGTGGTTGGTAATATCTGTGCCGAGTCTCTGTGTATGTGTGTAGAGCTGTCAGAGGTGGATGGATGCGGTTCGGGCACATAACTTGCTAGTTGTTCATCTTTAAATGACACTGCTGGGGAAACGAACTCTGTAGGAAGATAATAGGTAGGGAAAGAGTGAGAGAGAGAGAGAGAGAAGGGAAACTTTCAGGGCACAAGATGCTACCTGCAGTCAACCCAGTGTCAACTAACGAATAATTTATTACTGGAGTGATAAAAACAAATACCTGAAAGCTACATTTGTAGATGTCCTGATGGGGTCGTGGGTATATGTCACAGTGGTAAGATAAAAAACAGAACTAATGAACTGCATCTCTCAACCGATAAGAGCATAAACTTATGGAAAAAAATCTGAGCAATGACAGAAATCATCTACATACACATGTCGACTCCCTGCTGCAGATCCCTACACGATGGAGTGGTTGGCAAACGAACACGAAGAACTGTTTCCAGGCCTTTAGTTTCCGTCGAGTGCAGCACTACATTAGTCTGCAGACAAGCTCTCTGATGAGTCAGAGCAGCAAACGGAATTATTTCAAGGCATCAAGTTTTCAATACACCCATCATCTCCACCACTCGTTGACCTTCACATAGGTTCGAAGCGATGGTTGCTATACTTTTCATGATCGTCCTGTCCAAAGTGCATGCATGTGGATCATCAGGAAGAGGTGAAGTATTAGGACTTTTTAATAGGCTGGTGAATATGACACGCAAATATTCTCGTAGAAAATCACACAGCACAGGGGTGTGTCAGCAATAAGACCATATACATACTGAAAACTGCCGAAAAATATGAAAAATTACATAAAATGGGTAAAATTCGATTCTAGCCTGGTATAATGACGAAAAATTGACATGAAATACGTAAAATCGAGACAACCTAGCAAAATTACAGAAATTCGTCGAAAATACATAAAATTAGATAAAAAAACACGAAATAAGTACTGATCGAAATCAGTAAAATTGCGCGTTCTAAAGGACAGCGAACTGATGCTATATATAAAGACACCGCAACAGTGGAAGAGGAGGCATTCTAGTGACATGGTATCAAGGCGAAACAGTCATACACTCCTGGAAATGGAAAAAAGAACACATTGACACCGGTGTGTCAGACCCACCATACTTGCTCCGGACACTGCGAGAGGGCTGTACAAGCAATGATCACACGCACGGCACAGCGGACACACCAGGAACCGCGGTGTTGGCCGTCGAATGGCGCTAGCTGCGCAGCATTTGTGCACCGCCGCCGTCAGTGTCAGCCAGTTTGCCGTGGCATACGGAGCTCCATCGCAGTCTTTAACACTGGTAGCATGCCGCGACACCGTGGACGTGAACCGTATGTGCAGTTGACGGACTTTGAGCGAGGGCGTATAGTGGGCATGCGGGAGGCCGGGTGGACGTACCGCCGAATTGCTCAACACGTGGGGCGTGAGGTCTCCACAGTACATCGATGTTGTCGCCAGTGGTCGGCGGAAGGTGCACGTGCCCGTCGACCTGGGACCGGACCGCAGCGACGCACGGATGCACGCCAAGACCGCAGGATCCTACGCAGTGCCGTAGGGGACCGCACCGCCACTTCCCAGCAAATTAGGGACACTGTTGCTCCTGGGATATCGGCGAGGACCATTCGCAACCGTCTCCATGAAGCTGGGCTACGGTCCCGCACACCGTTAGGCCGTCTTCCGCTCACGCCCCAACATCGTGCAGCCCGCCTCCAGTGGTGTCGCGACAGGCGTGAATGGAGGGACGAATGGAGACGTGTCGTCTTCAGCGATGAGAGTCGCTTCTGCCTTGGTGCCAATGATGGTCGTATGCGTGTTTTGCGCCGTGCAGGTGAGCGCCACAATCAGGACTGCATACGACCGAGGCACACAGGGCCAACACCCGGCATCATGGTGTGGGGAGCGATCTCCTACACTGGCCGTACACCACTGGTGATCGTCGAGGGGACACTGAATAGTGCACGGTACATCCAAACCGTCATCGAACCCATCGTTCTACCATTCCTAGACAGGCAAGGGAACTTGCTGTTCCAACAGGACAATGCACGTCCGCATGTATCCCGTGCCACCCAACGTGCTCTAGAAGGTGTAAGTCAACTACCCTGGCCAGCAAGATCTCCGGATCTGTCCCCCATTGAGCATGTTTGGGACTGGATGAAGCGTCGTCTCACGCGGTCTGCACGTCCAGCACGAACGCTGGTCCAACTGAGGCGCCAGGTGGAAATGGCATGGCAAGCCGTTCCACAGGACTACATCCAGCATCTCTACGATCGTCTCCATGGGAGAATAGCAGCCTGCATTGCTGCGAAAGGTGGATATACACTGTACTAGTGCCGACATTGTGCATGCTCTGTTGCCTGTGTCTATGTGCCTGTGGTTCTGTCAGTGTGATCATGTGATGTATCTGACCCCAGGAATGTGTCAATAAAGTTTTCCCTTCCTGGGACAATGAATTCACGGTGTTCTTATTTCAATTTCCAGGAGTGTATTATCCTGCACATATGCAGTACAACCTAAAAAAAGGGAGGTTATCATGGGCGGTGGTAAACTGCAATAAGACTCTTACATCTTCTGTGGCTACTGATGGTGGTATTCATTTCCGCTTAAGATGTCACTGTTTCTTTGTATGCATTTTCAGTTGCCACCGATCATTTCATAGAACTGCTGTGAACACATCTCAATTTCTGAACCATAGTCTGGCTTGAACTTTGTAGACAGCAGGGGACATACACCTCCAGAAACCTATGTAACGTTTGTGTTACAAAGAATTGATGTTTTATTTGAGATGCAATGTAGATGTTTTATCGCCTTACAGTTTGTCACCATAGTCCATGGAAGAAAAACTTGTAGGAAGAATGTATGTCTTGCACCGGAAATATATTTCTTACTTTGAAATATTAATAGCGTTACATTCCACAAGGCTAATAAATAGAAAACCGCACAATTCTAGCATTATAGCGTGATTAAGTGCAGAATTGTGTCGCCCTTGGAATGTGTTTATGTTTTAAGATCATTTCCGATATCTTCCTTGTATGGACACCAAATACTATAACAATGCTTCATAACTGTTGGAAAAAAATGATTTATGTACAATGTTTCAAACTTGTTATCTAAGTCAAGAGGTTTCTGAGGTATTGCAAACACCACGTATTGATGTATACATTTGATTGACAGTTGCTGACTGTGGAAGAGATTGTGTAATGTTCATGGAGTTAGTGTAGTGTAGTGTGTAATTTCAAATGACAAGCGCTGCTGCTAAGTGCTTCTCTATTTCCTCATAAGATGTAGCTGTTCCATGCATTTGACCACAAGCATTTAAGGGACTGATGAGAGCTAGCATAATTTCCGAATAGTAATCTGGTGTGAAGTGTGGGCACTAAATACCTCTGGAAAGCCATATAGGGCATGTATTAGAAAAAAATCTATATTATTTATTTGGTGACGAAGTTAGTAGTTTCGTGATTTTAAAGTTCCTCGTCATAGTGAGTGAGGGACGAAACATACATGGTAGATGTATGTGATGTGTTGTAAACATTTTTCCACATGAGTGATATATCGGAAAACTGCACTGCTTCAACATTATAGTATGTTTAAGTGCAGAATCCTGTAGCCTTAGAAATGTGTGCTTATGTTCTAAGATTATTTCTCTTTTTCCAGTACCTTCTTGATACCGACGCTAGACACTAAACAGTACTCGGGAATTTACATGAAGTGTTCAAACTCCATCCGCCTGGAGCCCCACCATCCATAAATCACTTGTGTGCTATTTCACCACAACACTCTAATACCTGCTATACACCGATAAGGGTATAACCTCCTCAACATACACTCATCTGGAGAGATCTTGTGCAGTTGGACTGGTACTATGAGGAAGATTGGTGCAGAACAGTCTTTGCTGAACAGCAGTTATGGTCTCAAGTCGCGCTGTTCCTTTACAAGACGTGGAATGTTGCGGGCATAGTACCCTCCTACTTCTGATCATTTCCAAATCAAATCGATAACAGTGTTGCGAGGAGTGTTGTTCAAAGATAATGTGGGAGAGATTTATCAATCTGCAATTTTACCCTATCAATATAAAAATACTTCGTCACTCTCATCCACATAGGGAAAAGATGGTCAATCGTAATAGTACATTCGGCACTATGATCCAAGTGCTACAAAATATGTAGATAATCTAAATGCAACAGTACAGGACGCTGTCTGGTGTACTTTAGTGTATACGTGCGCAAATTAAACATGTGTGGTTGTACTGCATAGCCATCTATCTTCATTTGCAATCTACTATGTGGTCTTCGGAATGTAGTGGAGGGGTAGTTTAGCGATGATACAGAAATTGTTAAGCATGCTGCCATGTCACTAGCTGGCACTGGAATTCCGCAAAATGTGCTGAAATTGCAATAATTAGTCGCACTGTCAATTGTGTTGTTTATTACAGTATATCATCCCATATTGACACTGTCTTGTCCATCCCATCTGTTCGCTAGGACGCTGTTGATTACTTCATACTGACTGACAGACACCACTTGTTTGAGATGGAGAGAGTCTTGATAGCAGCTCCAGGGATGCCCAGCACCAAAATATTCACATGGCTAAAATATGAGGAATCAGTGCTCCTGCTCTCTTCGAAACGAAACACTTAGACATCTGCTACCATGTCACTGTAGAAGATGAGATTAAATGTAGCGGTCAACACCTTTGTACATCCGTTTGGAAATGTCCCACAATGCCGCAGCGCTTCCAGTTTCCGTATGTTCCGATGTCTTCCACATTTTGTCAATAAGAAACATCATCTCTGTCGTTAATTTCTACCACCCTGTGTGTTGTGCTAGCAGCATAGCTTACAACATGAGAAGTCCAGTTCTCTGTGAGAGCCAGTGGATTGAAACATGTTAATGTTAGTTTAGCACCTGACACAGACCTTGAAGTCATGTTAGAAAAATAAAATGTATGGCAGTATACAAAGCTGTAGTCACACACTGTTGGGATGTGTTACAGCAGTAAAACAATGTATCAAACTGCTTATGAAAGAACAATACAGCAATCCTTTCTTGTTATTGATATATCATGGGATATGGTCTTCCTCCAGTACAGGCATCAATATTTTACACAGGCCTCCATAAGCGACTTCAATCACTGGCCACTTGTTCCAATACACCAATATGTGTATATGTAACATTGTCGACATCAACACGCACGATGATATTTGTTTCCTGATAGATCGGAAGAGAGTGACATGGTAAAATATTATTGAGTTCTCTACTCGGTTATGTTAGTGAATCTTTTGTATTTCGTAGTTTTACTCTGTTGGATGTTATAAAAGTAACAAGGTGTGAGGAAAGAGAGAGGGGGGGGGAGAGAGAGAGAAAGAGAGACTGTCTGCTAATAAAGACTCGGACACCATTACGCTGTCGTATTTCTAGTGTCGTAATCGTAGGAATATGATATGGGGGGTTATGCCATGTATAGGGTCATATTTATAGAAATATTTCGGTATCGGTTAATTGCAGGTGTCATGCTTCTGTATTGCTTTGTGTAGTCCATGTGTAGTGTGTATGGCTGTGATGGAAGAGTGCTGCCAGAACGTGTTGGGATTCCGAGATAATTAGCTGGTGGAGGACATCTCTTCCCCATCGATATCACGTCGATTCAAATGCTGTATATCGAAGACTGGAGAATATGACAGGTAGGCAATACTCAAATGAAAGGCGACTTGAGAGGTGAGCTCATACCGTTTCTTCTAAGTATTGTGAACAAACATATTGCATCCTGTAACATAGTGCGAAGTGACTGCAATGAGAAAATACAAGGCTAATACTGTTGCGGCATAAAGTCAAGCTCCAGAACGCCAATCAGAAACGTTAGAGCAGAGAGCGCTGTGAAGAAGACGTCAGCCAATTGCACGCTGACCGACCCCTCTCCAGGATGACAATGCGACGGTAGTGCCCTCTACACGAAGATAATATAAGCGCCGCGCCGACTAGTCGCAGCCCAGTTCTACACAAGCATCAAGACCAGCGACCTTGACATTCACTGCATTACTGCACTTGTACTGGAATCGTTATACTGAGGGACATTGATTACACTGCTTGTCATCCTATCTTGTGACACATCTATATATTTTTCAAAGTTAAGTATTGTCATTTAACTGGTTGTAATAAAAACTCAATAACATGATTTTCTTGAATTATTGTCTAGCGACGCAAGAAGCAGGTTTCGTAGACACCCCACCTCTGACAACTGGGCTGGATACAACAAATACAAAGTCTTTTTACAGACAGACAACCCGCAGCAGAGGTTCCATCTGTTGTTTTCTCGATAAATATAAGACATCATTCATTTGCGAATTTTGTGTGCCTATAAATGAATGAACTGATATCACATAGGTAGACTAAACCTACATCTATACGTTTACTTCCCCAGCCATCGTGCGGTGTGTGGCCGAGGGTACCCAATACCATTACCAGTCATCCCCTTTCCTATTTGACTCATAAATAGAGCGAGGGAGAAAGACTACCTCATGGCTCCCTATGAGCACTGTTTTCTCGTATCTGACTTCTTGGTCCTTATGCGAAATGTACGTTGGCAGCAGTAAAATCCTTCTGCAGTCAGCTTCAAATGTCTATTCTCAATAGATTTCGTTCAAAACAGCGTCGTCTTCCCTCCAGGGATCCCCGTTTGAGTTCTCGAGTCATCTGCCCATCACATTGGCGGGAACCAATAGGAGAGCTTCTGTAGGGCTGTATTCTGAGGGAAACCTAGGTCTGCAATCTCGTATACGTTTAGGATGAGGCGATCAGTAGACAAATAATTCGTTATTCCGGTATCTTTCAAAATCTTAAAAGGTTTCGGTCTGCAGGAGGGAAGGGGAAGCATATTGTTCAACACCGTCTTACGAGTCTGGAATCATTAACAGCTCTTCTGTATAGAGAGCAGTGGGTTGTCAGCCAGGCGTGGAACAGCCCTGATGTGTGTATGGAGGTTACCGACCCGGTGACACATAGTACTGTCCCTATAGAACGACAGGTCTCACATGATTAGTTAAGGAACAGTATACCACCACGACTAGGCAATGGGCGTAGGATGTCTTCAGCAATTTGACCAATAGTTACCAACTATTTTGGTATTATGGGAAGTGACTACCTAGCTTGTGCGAAGCAAACAGTGACGTCACGGATTCGTCTGTAACAGTTACCTGAACAGCGTGTTACGACTGCATGATCAAAATTAGTCACGATACAAAGGGACTCTCATGATCAATTTAATGAATGAGCATATCAGTTTTATATAAATGACGTAATGAACGGCGGGTGGAAGAGAGGGATATCATTAAAGAGGTGGAGTTGTAATCAGGCGGTTTTTCGAGGCAGCGAATTTCAGTCTCCCACCTATACAGGGACAGATGATCATCGTAAATAAACCAGCTATGTATAAAGTAATATCTACTATGAACGTGATATTTACATCTACTGCCAGCCGGCCGCGATGGCCGAACGGTTCTAGGCGCTTCAGTCCGGATCCGCGCGACTGCTACAGTCGCAGGTTTGAATCCTGCCTCGGGCATGGATGTGTGTGATGTCCTTAGGTTAGTTAGGTTTAAGTAGTTCTAAGTTCTAGGGGACTGATGACCTCAGATGTTAAGTCCCATAGTGCTCAGAGCCATCTGAACCATTTGAACAAACTACTGCCGGCCGCTGTGGCCGAGCGGTTCTAGGCGTTTCAGTCCGGAACCGCGCTGCTGCTACGGTCGTAGGTTCGAATCCAGCCTTGGACATGGATGTGTGTGATGTCCTTAGGTTGCTTTAAGTAGTTCTAAATTTAGGGGACTGACGACCCAAATGTTAAGTCGCATAGTGCTCAGACCAATTTGAACCATTTGAAACAAATACTGCCGGCCGCTATGGTCGAGCGGTTCTAGGCGCTACAGTTCTGAACCGCGCTGCTGCTACGGTCACAGGTTCGAATCCTGCCTCGGACATGGATGTGTGTTACGTCCTTAGGTTAGTTAGGTTTAAGTAGTTCTAAGTTTAGGGGACTGATGACCTCAGATGTTAAGTCCCATAGTGCCATTTGAACCACTTTTACAACTAACCGTAGTCTGTGCTGTTACCTTGAGAGATTTTGTATGTGATGAGATATTTGTTTATTTTAAGTGAGGTCGCAAGTGAGGAGTCATCTTGTGACAGAGTGCTCTTAGTACTCCGTCATGAGCCAATAATGAGTTTAATATTCTTGCCCTGTGATGCGGAACGTGGCAGATATTAAGCTGATAAAAACACTTTTTCCACCTGATGAGAGAATACTTAGAGGAAATATAGCCTAGACCATTGTTTTGTACAGGGTTTTCACCAAAAGTAACAACACTTTAGCAATGTAAAAACGCTTGTAGGGTAAAATTTCTTCTATCTTCCGAAATAACTCGTATAAAAGGGACGAATCTATATTTGGCATGAATATTCGAGGTGTACTGACAAAACAACATCCTCGTTTCGAATTTTTGAAACTGAGGAATCAGGGATGGGATTGCAACTAGTCCAAATTGCACCACATATTTTAACAACACTGAAAATACTCTTGTTAATGTTTCCTTTCCTCCATCTCTCCCTGGTTCAAACCTGCGTCGGCCATCCTGACTTAAGGTTTCCGAGATTTCCCTAAATGGCTTCAGACAAATGCCGGGATGGTTCCTTTGAAAAGGCACGGCCAACTTCCTTCCCCGTCCTTCCCTAATACCGTCGGATAGATGACATCGTTGTTTGGTCCCTCCCCCAAAACCAACCAACCAATCTCTCTCTTCCTCTCTCGCGGAAATACCATAGGTGGACAGCTGCGAATGTTGCTGCAAAGTACAACGTAACTTAAATATAAGGAACAACATTGAACAACAAGTGGTTCCAGTAAATTATGAACGCAGATCAATAGTGTTTCCCGAATCGTTTAATAATTTCTCCTTTAGGTGCCATAAACAATATCGATCTTACCTCGTCATTAATTGAAAACAGAATTTGCTTTAACATTGTCCGTAAAGAGACTCAAACTGATCAAATCGTTCCAGCTTCTTCTACGCATCCAGCCTCTCACAAAAATGCTTTCTTTTTCTCGGCTGTTCTCTTTCCATTCCCCTCTCGAAAGAAAACCTTAATAATGAGATTAATCTTATTAAAACTGTGACGGTCAATAATGGTTACGAAGCTTGGTTGGTAGATGATATATTCAGAAAGAAGATTGGCAAGAAGGGTACTACACTTGATTCTTTCATCAGCGTCCTAGAAGCATCGGAGAAAAAATTCTTCTCAATTCCATTTTTAGGTCCAGTGTCATACCAGATTCAAAGGCTGCTTCGGATCAAATACAAATGTAAGATATTGCCTTTTCTACAAATAACAACTTGAGGAAAAATGTCATCCATAATTTAAAGTCAATTACTAGCCCTCTGCAGAATTCTGGCGTCTACGAGATTTCATGTGACACTTGCGGTGCCAATTGTATTGGTCAAACAACCGTGCCTTTGCAATTCGCTGTAAAGAACATTTTCTAAGGAAAAACGGTTAGTGTACCCCTAATTCTTCTTTTGCAGATCAACTGTTAATCACAGGGCACTCTCTTAAAGGGGATCAGAAGTTGGAAATTTTGTATATTGAAAAAAGAGGGTGTAAACTTGATATTTTGGAGGAACTGGAAATTTTCAAGCATTTACTTTCGAATGATAGACTTTTTCTCAACGAGAAGGTGCAGTTGCGCGGAAGAAGTTATTTCAAGTTGACGAGATCTAACACTTTGATGTACCAACTACTTCTTGCAGATTCAGAGATACCTTTTCTTTCTACTTTTTACGGCTCATATACGTAAATTTAAAAAAAAAAACTTTGTGGTTTTTATAACGTATCTATTATAGCAAGCAGTAATGTCATTCAACGGATTATTTTGTATACGTCTTCTTTCTACATTTATTCTGGAATTTTTGTACTACAGCCAGTCATTCATAAGTTGTATCTTATATCATGCAGTATCCCGCTATTGTACTTACTTCATGTACACCGTTCAGGTATTTGTTTATTTCCCTCTCTGCAGTTACGAGAGATGCTTTCAAAATAGCTTGTTTTACCCACTAGCCACCAACTGCACACAACTGCACACAACTGCAATCTCTGGCGTAATGAATGTCGTACACGCCGCAGTACATCTGGTGTAATGTCGCCGCAGGCTGCCACAATACGTGGTTTCATATCCTCTGGTATTGTAGGCACATCACGGTACACATTCTCCTTTAACGTACCCCACAGAAAGAAGTCCAGAGGTGTAAGATCAGGAGAACGGGCTGGCCAATTTATGCGTCCTCCACGTCCTTTCAAACGCCCGTCGAACGTGTACCTCACCCCTCATGGTAATGTACATGTGCGTCAGTGAAAAAGACCAATAAAAGGTATTAGCATGTGGACGTAATGTGCGGTTCCAGTCTCTTCTGTACCTAAGGTTCATCACCGTTCCCTTTGGATCCCTACGTAATTCGGTGCTCTCCGATACACACGATCGAACAGCGGAGGAATGGTACTCAAGCGTCAACTTTAGGTTACAATATCTCCGAATGTAATTAACATTTTACAATGCAACAAACGGCACTGATTACGTATTTGTTTATATGTTCAGATGTGCTAACAAAACTAACGGGGTTCCATTTAAAAAAACGTAGGTTTGTGTTAAAAAACATACTTACGTGCATTTTTCGTGGTTTGTATTAACCAATTACACTAGCCCCTCTCCTCACGTTCGGTCTGTGGAATCCATTCGTCAGTATTTGATGTGGTTTACGAAATATATCCAGCGGTAATGTTAGGTGACTCACCCTGTATACCACCCATTGTCATTCCTTTCCCTGTTCCAAATTAAGCAGTGTAAAAACGACTGTCTTTAATATGCCGTCTCCTTTACTTATTGCTCCATGGGCAGACTGAGTAATATGGAGGAACACATTACAAGTATGTCTCAGTTCTGTCACAGCTAGTGCGTCCCTCTTGTATTTCTCAGGTCTTACAACTGCATTTTTATATTCTGCACAAGTTCTACATAAACTTTAACTCCCCAGTGTTTCATGTACTGTATCACAACTACAGGTTTCAAATAGTGTATTCGTGTCAATGGTGGCGAAATATTTTTCCATATTCTTTTCGATAAAGAAATGAAATGAAGAGAAAATGCCTTCTCCTGGAAATGTTCGTACGTACTTTTACGATGGTTCTTACATTTTTAAAGAAAAACTACACACGTAAAAACAGCATCCGAACAACTACAAGCATTTACTTTTTGTAGGCCGCCCAAGACATTTGTCAGATTAACACAGTATATCTGCTTTATTAATTTGCTGCACTAACTGCTCCCAAGTGAATACAAAAAGACAGTTTCCAAAAACTAAAACATGTCATTTATTTGTTGGATTGGCATAGCCTCAAACAAAGCCATCAATTTACGTTTCTGAATGACAAATTCTTTTGTAACGATACAACGAAACCGTATGACCACCATCTCTTCCGTAGCAGAAGCGTCTTCAATCTTCAGCGTCTCCGCCTCATCGCGTAAACACACTTTCTCTGACATCAAATCATCAGTAAAACAGAGATCCCGATGTAGGCGATATGCGTCGTCGGGTAAGAACTCGATGACATCTAATTCTTCTAACAGGTCAGCCTCCATGTCCTGTATGTACTGTTCGATTTCCAAATCCTCAGCCATAGCAAGGTCAATATCCGAATCGAAATCTATATCCATATCCACATCCATATCGAAGTCCAGTTCCAGATCCATATCCATACCCACATCGAAATCCAACGGCCACCTTAAAGAAAATGGAGGTAAAATTACTTTGTGTTGAAATATATTATACAAATAATTAAAGTAAAACATTTTCACCTTATGTTATTACTGTGTAGAATTTCGTCAGTGTAAAAGTACTTCAATGATTCACAACAGTTATGTGCATAACGTAGAACTCCTTTCAAAGGACATCATAGTGTTCACAACAAACAGAGTTAAACAAATGTTTCTCAAAACCAAGATTACGTATTTGGAAAACCTACATTAATATACCTTTAACATTGAATGTCCGTGGGCTACAAGTACGAAATGCAACATGTAAGAAAACTGCAGCAACTATAAGTGTATAAATTTGTTATGTAATACCATGCGTCACAAGCGACATTCCGCAGTCTATGCAGTATCTAGCCCTAGCACTCAAGTGACCTCATGTCCTTTGCGGCACAACCGGCGTACATCATCGACTGGATGACACAGCCTTTACGAACGTGCTCGCGATATTGAAAATTACATGATGCTTGATAGTCCTGAATCCATCACGTTTTAATATCGGGTCAGCAAGAACACAGATGTTAAAGGGATATAGCATTTATGAACAGAAAGAAATCCACACGATCGATGTAAATGCTTTGTCTCAATAAGAACACGTGCCTAGTGCTGCTCCAGAAATTTATTTCGTACATTTTACTGCAGACTTCCAAAATAACGCGCCACTGCTTAGCGAATCGCATGCACAACAAAAATTTCCGTCGTCCCTTCGAGTGTTGCCTTCATGCCTCGTGTGTCGTAATTGGCAAATGGAACGGTGCTGGCCAATTACAGATCTGCTGGTTTCAATCGACGGACGTGTCTCATGATACAGGATGTGTTTAAATTTTACGTTGGTTTGTCTTAACCACTTCGCACTTATTTCGGGACAGCTGTGAAAAGGGTATGGGCAGTATTCTTCCATCTCGTATCGTTGTCCAACCACAATAAACACTAATTTTCTAAATACACGCTATCAACAAATTAATTTTCCTTACGTTAATTTCTGTTACGTATAGCACAAATTTCCCATCTGTTACGCCTCCCATACGACAATGCAGGTGTGACATAATTAGACTGGATGACGCAGGTCTGGTGCCTCACTAAACCGAAGCTGACGTTCACTGTCCATCTCGGCGGTGTATCTACCTTGAGGACTTTGTAGCAATGCCCCCCTCCCTACAAGCACTGACCTGCTATAAACTGGTTAAACAGTTACCTAACTGATATATCTTATTACACATCACATAATTTGTTCTTCAAAAAGACTTGTTACTTACATTTCAGTTGAGAACATCAGCCCCCAAAGAAACCTGAAAAAGAAAATGAAAGAATATGCATTTTCATAACTATTGACATAGGGTAAGTTATTTATTGAGTGTAATAATAAGCAACACTAGACTGAGGCCATCAGAGCTACTCCGTTGCGACTCCTGTATCAGTAAACCTCAGCATAATATATTTACAATAGGAGCTGCTAACCAATATCGTCATTTTCAAATACCGAATTAACTAGTTTTATACGCAAGGATGCACTGCGAGGTAGTATGAATTGCCCGTTTGTCAAGATATTCAGTTATTCCAATAAAATGTTCAGGTTTTAGTGGCCACAACTGATGTCAGTACAGTGATATCGCCAGTAGCTTTCAGAATGAGAAGTGTGTGAGGTGGCAGAAGCCAGAAGAGACTTACCGGGCGAGGATCGCGAAAGCAACCTCCTCGAACGCAGTGCAGAGGAGCTCAATCATCTTGACTCGCAGCTCAGCACCAAATGAGTGTTTCCGTGGTTACCCCGGCTGTAGATCCATTGTCGAAACGGAAGACAAGCGAGTTGCACCACCCGCGACTGTTACGTCCAAACTGTGCTCGAGGAACGCACGGTTTAATTTATTTCTTTATTCGACCTTTACGAGACGAAATGCAGCCACAACAAATCATTCTTAGCCGTCTTTGCCATGGATGACACAGTTCACCGCTGAGGCTTGAAAACTGTTTACACATTAACTCTGCATATAGTCTTAAGCGACACGTAAAAGTTACTCGAAACTACAGGGAATTAACCCTCTGTTACTCGCGCGAAAATTCCTGACATGGTCACTCTCGCAGATGACAGGTGTCATCAACAAATCATGCGGTCTATCTGTATACTTTGATCGATCTTTATGACTGATTTTATGGTTTTTTATTAAATCTAAATATAATACATTTAACATTCGTGCACAGTATAATGTATTCTAACGTTTGAAACAGTTCGACCTTTCAAAGAACAATATTTTCAGCTGAATTACTGGCATTACAAAGGTCCCTCTGGTTGCTTACCAAAGTACGGTTCTAAATTCAAAGTGTAAGCTGTTTTTACATCAACCAAAGCAAACTCTTCTAACCCATACTTTGCTGGTTTGATAGGGATATATTGCCCTAATGGAATGGGCATTATCCTCGACATGCCAAAAGCTGTTCGTCAACAGTAAGATATTCACCAGGTGAAAAATATTTTTTGGAATTGTTCGGGAATATTTCAAGTACCTCTCTGATAGGAGCCAACTTGCCAGTCTCTCTGCGAACATCTCTATCACGGATATTATCAAACCTAAGAGATCTCAACAGAAACCTGAATCGGTTTTCACTAATGGATAAATAACATGATTCAAGTCTGTTTCCCTTTGAGTTATCCCACAATTTTGATATTCTCTTTCTAGAACATCTCAAAGATCCACATAGATATAACAAACCAAAGAGAGCTCTGATCTCTATCGCATCTGTTTCTTCAGCATCCCTTTCCCTAGAGAAGTTACCATGAACTTCACTGATGGATACATTAGTGCGTGTTGCAATAATGCTGATTATGTGTTCATCCAAGAAAAAATTCAGATTTTCTATTTCTGTCTTTTTTATACGCGCTTCATTTTTGGTCCACGCAACAGCAAAATAATATTACAAGATCTGCTTCTAACTATGGTAGGATATTTATATTTACTCCGTTTAGTTATTCCATCTTTCCTTAAAATAAATGCATCCTCTTGAGTTACTTCTTCCTGTGAGTCATATTCATGATTCTCTGGCACTTTTTGTTCTGTTCCTGAATCATGACCGCTTTCATGAACACAGTCCTCAGTCTCTGAGTCAGCGCTATCGCTGTGAGCATCTTCATCACTCAGCTCATTGAACCATTCCAACCATACATTAGGATCTCTACTAAACTCTGTCCAAGGTTTTTCTTGATTTTGACATTTCTTCCACAATCTAAAAATAAAGAGAATACTAGGTAACACGGAAGGTAACTGCAGTCATGCAGTCAGTTTCAGTAAATCCAAATTTACGCACATGAGAGATCGATAGAATCTAGGAAAGCAATGAAGTAATACAGGCTTACTTTGTTTCAGAATAACTCGCGCGGATGACAAGTGTCCTCCAGACTATAATAATGTTCCATAAAAAATGTATCTTTCGTAACTGAAAGCCAACAATGATTGGAACTTACTGCTAGAGAGTTAACATAAAGGTACAGAAAACGGCGCGACCTCAATCCTGCCCTGTCAGACAAAATTGAGAGGGAAAGTCATGCGGATGACGAGTGTCATTTGCGTGATCGATGGAGGGTTAATAGATACTTGGGATACATGCATGAAA
The DNA here is from genome assembly GCF_023864275.1 of Schistocerca cancellata. Lineage (NCBI taxonomy): Eukaryota > Metazoa > Arthropoda > Insecta > Orthoptera > Acrididae > Schistocerca > Schistocerca cancellata. The sequence goes on along the minus strand of NC_064631.1, from coordinate 183,429,825 downwards.
CAGCACATATGTCTTGATGTTCCTTCTTCGGTGGTCTTTTTGTTCTTCATACATCTGGTCTACAGCTGAGTATCCGTTTCTGCCAAAAAATGTTACCAGCATAACACAGTCAACCGTGCGTAAGCTGCCTGAACATTGTCGTAATAATTTGTCGTAAGCAATGTCGTGGATAAGACTCCCAAGCCACAGTAAGAATCGCATTCTTTTCATGGCGCAAAGATCTGACGGGTAACATCAGTGTCACAACCTGATGGAGATTATAGTAGATGTTTCATATTTACTTAATCTTGTCTGACATGTACAGTCTTGCTCAAAAGTATCCGAACGTCCTGAATTGCATTTCGGCTGATTCACATGCAACCCACATAAAACAACTGTCTAGCAGGTCCTCTAATCGCTCCTTGGTACAGTCGTTTCACTATTGAAATGGATCCCAACGAGTCACCACTAGGAAACTCTGCTCTGTATCGCAATCACTCAAGATGTAAAGTGATACCACGATTCTACAAATATCAGGGAACACCTTATCACAGATAAGACTGTCCTTAAGGCTTGTAAGCTCACATGTATAGCAATAAATGAAATACGTGAAATGTTACCACTCTCATTATTGCGTCAGATAGGCAATGCACGTAGTAAGTTCATCGTATTCATGATTTCCTCTTCAAAGTAACATACCGTACTTGTTATTTAACAGAAAATGACAATAAAAATTTACGTTATTCAATAGCAGCTAATTGACAATATGTATGAACTTAAAATGACACGACGAACCGCCTGGTTCTGCATATGGATTCAAACCCAGATCATACAGATTAAGATTTCGTGACTGACGGAAACTAACAGTCATTCCTGACTAGGCATACAGAGAGTGATATACCCCCATTTTAGACAGTATCAGTTAGCAAATATCAACTTTAAATTACATAACGTAAACATTTTTAACGGACGCAAATTCCTACCCTGCATCTATCGTCCCTGTTAACGAACTACGAGAGATGTTAAATACTGCCTCTTCACAAGTAACTTACTTGAAATGCCGTGAGGCAAAGCTTTGTGTTGAACAGGGATTCGAACCCAGAACCTAATCGGATTGTTATCGAAGCACAATGAACTGTGACACATCGGATTTTCTCGGCAGTAGCTAGATGTTTTAACTGAAATGACGAGACGAAACATGAATTTTTTCCTTCCCAGGACACCAACCCGGCACCTATCGCTGTTATATTCTAGAGAAAACGGACGTTAAATATGGGTTTGTTACACCAGCAGCGACATGTGAGCATGTTTGAACTAGAAATAATATGACGAAGAGTTCAGTGCTGACTGGGAATCGAACCCCCACACGTATCGTTATTGACTGCACACAAAGAGACGTCAGCTACCGAATTTATCTCCACCAGCAGCTCGGAATAACATCCTTGAACTTACAGTGATCTCTCAAATAGTTCTGTGTCTCACTGGGAGTCAAAAACGTCAGATATCGTTAGCGCTGACAACGAATGAAAATGCATTAAAAATCAAAATAATTATCCACCAGCAGATTGGTGTTCCCATGCCAGAGCTTGAAAATACGTGATGAAAACTTTAGTGCCAGGCCAGGATTCGAACCCGTTCACGCGCAATCTGTGGAGATGTTGAGGAATCTGCAGTTTTGAACAAACAACAGATAGTAGTCGAGCTGTATTGTCACGAAGGGAACAAATTCCGCGTTAAGGGCAGTCTGAGTTGCACTCCAAGTTCAGAACCAATTTTATCGACATACAGAAGCTCAAATGAAAGATGGAATAAGTGTCCTGTGATCCTAAAGAGCGTTTGTTTCGTCATTAGAAATAAATAACTAGTATAAGAAAGATTTCTGGTGATAGAGTTCCCACATTTCGCCACTCCTGACTTTATTGTATTTCAACCTAACGTCTACTTGGTAGGGAAGGAATATCATGTTTAATGTGAATTTGAGACCACATGGCCATTATACCTTCTTCACCTGGCGTAGCCAGAAGAGAATAGAATCTGCCTCTCCCTCTTAAAAATCAGCGGCAGAAGTTGAATCCAAACCAGACCACCATCATAGGAACCTATCATCAATGCAACAGACCACCAAACACTCGTACTGAGTCTCATTTTTCTATCATAATACCGTTGTGGCACACATGATGAGAATTCTGACACACTCGCTCTCAGTAGTGGGTTGCAGCATGTTCAGTACATTCATTTATTTGGTTGACCGAATCGCCATGAACTAGCTGCCTCGGCTACCCAGTGCATACATTCGACTCTATCTTGTAATCACCGAAGTAAAATCACGTAACTGCCACCTACACAGAACTGCCAACAGTGTAGGATGCAAAATTTAAATAGGAAGTGTTCCTTTATTTGAGCTACTCTCGTGTTTGTTGAAAACGTCGTGCAGTGCAAAAGAAAAGCTGTAACTGTCTGTCTCACAGAAGTCTAGCTCCGGTCATATGCTTTATCTCACAGCACTGTGGACTGCGTAAGTTCTGGTAGAACTGCTGTTGACTTCTGGAGCTGCAATAGCTATATGACAGCTAGTAGCGTAACGGTAAGCGTCGTGCACCGTAGTTAAGACGTCGCGAGTTCTGTTACATTCGGTGCTACATTTTTTAAAACGCAATTCTGCTGTCTGCTGAAGTTATCAATTTAATCGAACCTTGAACATAATTCCCTTCACTTCTTAACCCAAAATAGCCGCATGTGGAGAAAGGGCTAACTACTGTGGCATTTTGTTCTTTTCAGGTTTAATAGACGGCCAGGCAGCAGATGCGTCTCGAAGCTTCTGTATTATGTATGGGGAGAGCGGATCGTGCCATCTGAGAAAAGTATTTTCTACATTAGCAGTCGTCTGGTAGTGGCATTTTATTCTTCTTCAAACCTTGTTTGACAGCTTTAACTCAGAACGAGTTTTCTACATCCATGTAATCAATAAACTGCATGTGCATTGTCAGACTGTTATAGATAACATCAGAGAAGTCGCATATATCGTTGATGATTAATTTCTCTCTCAGGTTCAGTATTGTTTTAACAACACTAAAAGAAACCCTACGAAAATTGTGCACTGTATTATAAGAAATGAAATAAAATTACCCACGATAACCTTACGACGACGCTTGGGTTTGTGTTTAATTGGTATACTGTGTCATACTCAACAGGTATGCAAATGTGGCATTTCATAAAAAAGGTTATGTATTCCTAGAAACCCAACACTTCCTTGTCAGCAGCGAAAGGGGCGTTACCTGTTGTGCAGCATTGTAAGTTTTTCCCGATTGCACTATGAGCTGAAAGTATTTTCTTGCGATTTCCTTATCGATGTTTGATCTGACTGCTTGTAGCTCTTTTACAGAAGCGATAAAAACGTTGCAGTTTGCGAGACTGGAACTGCGAACCATAACAGACGCTTTTCACAGGCCAGCACGTCCACACAGAGCTAGCAAAGTGGTATAGGTTGTGCCGTACTCTTATGAGGCCAATATATGATAGAACTCGTAAACCGCTTTTTTAAAGGACGAGATTAGCTGCGATTTCCACATGCAACGACTTTCCTGGACTGAAACCGTAAATTTTCAATCTTTTGTTACACCTCAAGTGATAATAACTCAGATTATTCAATGGAAATTACAGGGAAAATCAAGTGAAATTTGAGGCTTAATTCCGTGCACACCAGGAAGTAACTCGTCGAGCACAGAGTTGCCAAACAACCCTTGCCTTGTTGCCAAATCTCATTTACAGTACAAGCAGGAAGAAGATGAACTGATGTGATCCTACAGCGGACTGCGAAGTGTCCATTGCTGGCGTCTCAAAGACGGGGTTACGGCCTGGAATATAGAATGCGTCTGATTCGCATTTCTGTAACTAGGTTTAGGGACGGGAGCGTAGTTACTAATAATTCTCAGAACTGACTGCAAACTCAGCATCATAAATCAGTAACTCTCATAGTTGATTTTATATTTCTTTCGTAACTGTACTCAAAACTAAGAAACTCATTCACAGATGTTTTCGTGCTTCGCCGATAGTCGAAAACACCAAACAAATAAAAATAAAAAAAGAATGTGTGCGTGTGTGTGTGTGTGTGTGTGTGTGAGAGAGAGAGAGAGAGAGAGAGAGAGAGAGACAGAGAGAGAGAGAGAGAGAAGAGAGGGAGAGAAAGAGAGATGAAAATAAAAAAGAATGAGAGAGAGGGTAAAGTATTGTTGTAAAGAAATTGTATACTGGTATGTAAGGAAATCTTTCATTAAAATGACACGTTCCACATCATTACGAAATGTTGTATTCATGATCTATGGAACAAGTATTAATCTAATTTAATCTAATCGTATTATATTGCTGACTAGAGACTTAAAGATCAACCTGACACAAACTGTGGGGAGTCTCTTTTACAACCTTCGTACCTGGATAAAGAGCTTTTCCTATTTGTGATATATGTAAACGTTGCTGCATAAAACGATGTAAGAAGAAACTAAATTCCTTCAGCTACGCCATGTTTAAACAAATTGTCTTAACGGAACTAAATAGTGGTTTGTGAATCGTTTACCGGCCCTACTCTGCCGCATTTTGCTGGTTGATGGCAAAAAGCTTACTGACAAATTACACAGAAGGAAAAGGGGGACGAAATATCTCCCATCGAAAGGTCGTGTTGTTTTATTTAGATGATTACAAAATCAGGTAAAACGAACAGTGAGGTTTTCAGTATAAGCACATTACTGTCGTCAGTATGATGTTGCACCGCCCAGGACCTGTAATGATAAAGGGCCCGTTTAGGTCAAGCATATTGTATACAGAAGTGGAAGAGTGTGCACCACTAAATTCTACAATCCGTATACACTGCATACTCACAGAAATTACTGTTATAGTGTACTTATGGAGCCCAATGAGTGGTTCGCATAATTTCCGGTGAGAAAGAGCACTGGCAAACAGTCTTCGCTACATTAGGTTACTTAAACTGGTGTCACCCTGAGCTAGAATTCATGGTCAGCGACAAAGTGTAAGGACAATGATTCCGATGCGGATTTTGCAACTGTGAAATACTTTCCTACATTATAGAAGCGAATATTAAATTTGAACTAATATTACGAAAATTTTGAACATAGGCAGCTTAGAATGTTTATTGCAAAGGAAGAAAATTGATTTTCTAAAACATTCCCTGTCATACGCAACTTGAAACAGGTCACGTCGACCAAATCATATGGAAGAACTGACAGCAACGTATATCGGAAGGCAGTAAGATCCCTTGGCTTTTGGTTTGGTAGTATTCGACAGCCATTTCTAGGCGCAAGTAAATGAAGAAAGGCAGTACGTTTTTGTTATCAAGTAACGTCTTCATATATTACCTTAGTTTGAATGTAATCTACGAGTAATTGCTGATGTTTGATATTAATATGTAAAGGATTCCGTAGACAGGGAAAGAACCTGCTCTTGGGCAACTACTTCTGTAATGACCAAAAGGCCTTAAATGATCTACAAGCACGTGTGTTCCAGGGGCGGTATGAAGAAAATGATAGTAATAATGACGGTAATAATCGAATTATCCGGTAACTTCGCACTTCACAGTGGATTTTCTCCAACTAAGAAATTTCCTTAATTAGTGAAAATTTCAAAATGACTTCATCGATGCTATGATGTCTAGAAAAGTCTTTACACCCTGCTGACATGAAAATAGCATAATCTCCATGACAGAAGCTTGCTTCTACTTAACCATTTAACAGACTCGCATTTTTTCCACCGTGACTAATTTTGTAAGCTAAGCACATCATCCGTTACAGCACACTCCTGGGGCTGGGAAATGTGGCCACAATAGTCTGGTGGAACGAACTCTCACAAGTGCAATGCGTGGATTTAGGCATTTACTTTTAAGAGGCACAAACAGATTTACGTTACCTCTGGTAACCTCAAGATAAAGATGTTATAATCCAGAATACGCATTAAACATCTCCTTCCTTCATTCCCAACTGGGCAGAGCCGGTTTATGTTGGGAAATGACATAGGTGGAGGTCATGGTAAACAGAAATACTGTCGCCAGGAAACTTACTTACATTAGTATATTTTATTTTATTTGACGAACCGATACCCATTTCAAGGAACAGGGTTCTTATTTTACTTGAACTTGATTGAATTAGAGACGTTGAAAAATTTGATGCTGGACTGTGATTCGAATTCGTATCTCCTCTTTCGAGGATCTGAATCTCTCGGAACAGTATAGTTCAATCATTTCGTTCCTTTTTCCAAGACTTCAATCTTCTCTAGGTCTCCTCCAAAAGGAAGTATGTGGGTCCGAATCCTGATTCAGTACAAAAATATTCATAATTTCACTTCAAGCCCTATCACGTGCACACCGGCCTGCTAGTGAAAATTAACGTGCATTTTTAATGTCTGTTCATGTGTTGCCAACAATTTCAGGTCAAACACGCACACATCTTACAGTTGGTCAGTACGCAATTGATACTTAAGCTATATTCGTCGAGGATAAAGAAGAACGATAAGAGTGTGGTTCGACTGTCGCTCAGGCACAAAAATTTGTATCCTTATTTTAGATTCAAACTCCTAGCAGACGGTAACAAAAACCGATACGTAACATTTGATTTTACTTAATTAACGACCCGATTACGTGTTGGGTTCATATCTCCGTCACAGAACTTCACATCATACACTTCGTCTTTAAATGCAGACACACTTTGTTGCTTCTGAATGGAGGTATATCAGACATCTTTCGTGGTTAGTTAACAGGGATGAAAGGGTCTTCATAGGAGTCCCGTTTTATTATAAAAACTGTCGTCTTTTATTTTCAAGTTTTTTTAATGATATTTCGGTAATTCATGACTCCTCACGGCTAGTCAGCAATATAATACGATTAGATTAAATTAGATTAATACTTGTTCCATAGATCATGAATACAACATTTCGTAATGTTGTGGAACGTGTCATTTTAATGAAAGATTTCCTTACATACCAGTATACAATTTCTTTACAACAATACTTTACCCTCTCTCTCATTCTTTTTTATTTTCATCTCTCTCTCTCCCTCTCTTCTCTCTCTCTCTCTCTCTCTCTCTCTCTCTCTCTCTTTTTTTCTCTCTCTCTCTCTCTCTCTCTCACACACACACACACACACACGCACACATTCTTTTTTTATTTTTATTTGTTTGGTGTTTTCGACTATCGGCGAGGCATGAAAACATCCGTGAATGACTTTCTTAGTTTTGAGTACAGTTACGAAAGAAATATAAAAACAACTATGAGAGTTACTGATTTATGATGCTAAGTTTGCAGTCAGTTCTGAGTATTATTAGTAACTACGCTCCCGTCCCTAAACCTAGTTACAGAAATGCGAATAAGACGCATTACATATTCCAGGCCGTAGCAGCCGCGTCTTTGAGACGCTATGGTCACTTCCCAGTCCGCTGTAGGATCACATCAATTCAATTTCTTCCTGCTTGTACTGTAACTGAGATTTGGCAACAAGGCAAGGGTTGTTTGGCAACTCTGTGTTCGACGAGTTACTTCCTGGTGTGCACGGAATTAAGCCTCAAATTTCACTTGATTTTCCCTGTAATTTCCATTGAATAATCTGAGTTATTATCGCTTGAGGTGTAATAAAAGATTGAAAATTTACAGTTTTCATTCCAGGAAAGTCGTTGCATGTGGAAATCGCAACTAATCTCGTCCTTCAAAAAGCGTTTTACGAGTTCTAGCCACTACTGGCTTCATAAGAGGAAGGCACAACACGTACCACTTCGCTAGCTCTGTGGGGACACGCTGGCCTGTGCAAAGTGTCTGTTATGGTTCGCAGTTCCAGTCTCGTATACTGCAACGTTTTAATCGCTTCTGTGAAGGAGCTACAAGCAGTCAGATCAAACATCGATAAGGAAATCGCAAGAAAATACTTTCAGCTCATAGTGCAATCGTGAAAAACTTACAATGCTTCACAACAGGTAACGCCTCTTTCGCTGCTGACAAGCAAGTGTTGGGTTTTTAGGTATACATAACTTTTTTTTTTATGAAATGCCACATTTGCATCCCTCTTGAGTATGACACAGTATACCAATTAAACACAAACCCAAGCGTCGTCGTAAGGTTATCGTGGGTAGTTTTATTTCATTTCTTATAATACAGTGCACAATTTTCGTAGGGTTTCTTTTAGTGTTGTTAAAACAATACTGAACCTGAGAGAGAAATTAATCATCAACAATATATGCGACTTCTCTGATGTAATCTATAACAGTCTGACAATGCACATGCAGTTTATTGATTACATGCATGTAGAAAACTCGTTCTGAGTTAAAGCTGTCAAACAAGGTTTGAAGAAGAATAAAATGCCACTACCAGACGACTGCTAATGTAGAAAAAACTTTTCTCAGATGGCACGATGCGCTCTCCCCATACATAATACAGAAGCTTCGAGACGCATCTGCTGCCTGACCGTCTATTAAACCTGAAAAGAACAAAATGTCGCAGAAGTTAGCCCTTTTTCCACATGCGGCTATTTTGGGTTGAGAAGTGAAGGGAATTATGTTCAAAGTTCGATTAAATTGATAACTTCAGCAGACAGCAGAATTGCGTTTTAAAAAATGTAGCACCGAATGTAACAGAACTCGCGACGTCTTAACTACGGTGCACGACGCTTACCGTTACGCTACAAGCTGTCATATAGCTATTGCAGCTCCAGAAGTCAACAGCAGTTCTTCCAGAACTTACGCAGACCGCAGTGCTGTGAGATAAAGCATATGGCCGGATCTAGACTTCTGTGAGACAGACAGTTACAGCTTTTCTTTTGCACTTAGCGCAATAGAGTAGCTCAAATAAAGGAACACTTCCTATTTAAATTTTGCATCTACACTGTTGGCAGTTCTGTGTAGGTGGCAGTTACGTGATTTTATTTCAGTGATTACAAGATAGAGCTAGTTCATGGCGATTCGGTCAACCAAATAAATGAATGTAATGAACATGCTGCAACCCACTACTGAGAGCGAGTGTGTCAGAATTCTCATCATGTGTGCCACAACGGTATTATGATAGAAAAATGAGACTCAGTACGAGTGTTTGGTGGTCTGTTGGATTGATGATAGGTTCCTATGATGGTGGTCTGGTTTCGATTCCAACTTTTTCCGCTGATTTCTAATAGGGAGAGGCAGATTCTATTCTCTTCTGGCTACGCCAAGGGGAGAAGGTATAATGGCATTGTGGTCTGAAATTCACATTAAACATGATACTCCTTCGCTACCAAGTAGACGTTAGGTTGCAGCACAATAAAGTCAGGACGGGCGAAATGTGGGAACTCCCTATTACCAGTAATCTTTCTTATACTAGTTATTTATTTCTAGTGACGAAACAAACGCTGTGTAGAGTCACAGGACACTTATTCCATCTTTTATCTGAGCTTCTGTATGTCGATAAAATTGGTTCTGAACTTGGAGTGCAACTCAGACTGCCCTTAACGCGGAATTTGATCTCTTCGTGACAATACAGCTCGACTACTATCTGTTGTTTGTTCAAAACTGCAGATTCCTCAACATCTCCACAGATTGCGCGTGAACGGGTTCGTATCCTGGCCCGGCACTAATGTTTTCATTACGTATTTTCAAGCTCTGGCATGGGAACACCAATCTGCTGGTGGATAATTATTTTGATTTTTAATGCATTTTCATTCGTTGTCAGTACTAACGATATCTGAAGTTTTTGACTCCCAGTGAGACACAGAACTATTTGAGAGATCACTGTAAGTTCAAGGATGTTATTCCGAGCTGCTGGTGGAGATAAATTCTGTAGCTGACGTCTCTTTGTGTGCAGTCAATAACGATATGTGTGGGGTTCGATTCCCAGTCAGCACTGAACTCTTCGTCATATTATTTCTAGTTCAAACATGCTCACATGTCGCTGCTGGTGTAACAAACCCATATTTAACGTCCGTTTTCTCTAGAATATAACAGCGATAGGTGCCGGGTTGGTGTCCTGGGAAGGAAAAAATTCATGTTTCGTCTCGTCATTTCAGTTAAAACATCTAGCTACTGCCGAGAAAATCCGATGTGTCACAGTTCATTGTGCTTCGATAACAATCCGATTAGGTTCTGGGTTCGAATCCCTGTTCAACACAAAGCTTTGCCTCACGGCATTTCAAGTAAGTTACTTGTGAAGAAGCAGTATTTAACATCTCTCATAGTTCGTTAACAGGGACGATAGATGCTGGGTAGGAATTTGCGTCTGTTAAAAATGTTTACGTTATGTAATTTAAAGTTGATATTTGCTAACTGATATTGTCTAAAATGGGGGTATATCACTCTCTGTATGCCTAGTCAGGAATGACTGTTAGTTTCCGTCAGTCACGGAATTTTAATCTGTATGATCTGGGTTTGAATCCATATGCAGAACCAGGCGGTTCGTCGTGTCATTTTAAGTTCATACATATTGTCAATTAGCTGCTAGTGAATAACGTAAATTTTTAATGTCATTTTCTGTTAAATAACAAGTACGGTATGTTATTTTGAAGAGGAAATCATGAATACGATGAACTTACTACGTACATTGCCTATCTGACGCAATAATGAGAGTGGTAACATTTCACGTATGTCATTTATTGCAATAAATGTGAGCTTACAAGCCTTAAGGACAGTCTTATCTGTGATAAGGTGTTCCCTGATATTTGTAGAATCGTGGTATCACTTCACATCTTGAGTGATTGCGATACAGAGCAGAGTTTTCTAGTGGTGACTTGTTGGGACCATTTTCAATAGTCAAACGACTGTACCAAGGAGCGATTAGAGGACCCGCCAGACAGCTGCGTTATGTGGGTTGCATTCGAATCAGGCGAAATGCAATTCAGGTCGTTCGGATACTTTTGAGCATGACTGTACATGGGTTTTAGAGATACGAGGCCGTACATTTTTGTAATATAACTTTGTCTAGTGGAGTGACTGAGACATTTCTTTTCGTTCCAGTAAAGTCTGCATAGTGAAAACAGAGCAAGTAATATGGAATGATACGGATGAATTTCTGTCGCACTCAAATTTCCCTCTTGCTCTACCATCTCATATAGTGTGTCCTTTGAACCAAAGGAATTTCCCACCTCTATTGTGGCTCAAAGTTCTAGAGAACTTTCGATTATATTTTGAGTTCCATTTCTGGTCTCGTAGTAATGATTCGGTGTTTGTACTGTCTATCGTCTTCCAGCAACCTGCACTAGCTGTGTTTCAGCAAATTCTGTTAATCATTACAACGACAAACCAGTCCAAAGTTATTCACTCGATGACTAATTTGTGGCCGAGACACATTCTCGAATCATCGTAACATAGTGAAAAACCGTATTTCAGAATAAGTGAAAAGCTTATCAAAAATATTCAAAGAATATTTACGGCGCGTACAGATAGTTATCTGTCGTAAAAAAGAAACTAAAATTTGCGACTGTGAACTGCTTCACATTCTACTTGTAGAGCCGTTGACAATAGGGATGTCGTCGGACAGTTTAGATGCATTACTAGGGATCTCTTTGCTAAAAGGATTTCCGTAGAACTCCGTCGGCTGTTTCCTAATTTATTAGTTTGCGTTCCTTCACAATGTAAGACAAACGTGATTTACATGTGCAGACTGAAGCCATGAATGAAAATTTGTGTCATGGGCGGGTTTAGAAACCCGGTCTCACTGTCGTTAGGTAAATGCGCTAACCACTACGCCGCAGTGGTGCAGTGGGGTTGCACAAATCCACGGACTAGCCTAGCATGCCTCTTTCCTCAGTCCAAATTTCCATTCGTCGCTTCAGTCTGTTCCAACATATCCCGTAGATTTTGTATCTGGTTCACATAAGCTGATTTTGCAGTCCAGCTGAGATGTAATGGTGTGGGATGGTCTTCGTAAAACCGGTCACATATTCTTCCAGACCGATGAACTTTACTGTTTTCGTCTTCATAAGCCTGTACGAGTAATATCCTCTTGCGAGGTGACAGGTTACAAATCTTAATTCCATGCATTTGCTGTGGCAATTTCTCTCGACAACAGGTTGGAATGGACCTCCATTAGCTACTAGCAGCATTTCCTGTCGCAATTCGATGCGATTTCGATTTACAATCGGTGAAACGCAGCTCTGGTCCCTGACAGTAAGGATCGTTTTCCGACCACAATTCTGACGACGTATTTCGTGATCCCGTGCGTTAATATCGCCGCTTGAAGACACGTTGAATAGTGCGCCACGAAGCGGCAACATATCCAGCTGCTACACAAACCTTATGGCCATTGGCAGACCCAAACACGATTGCCATTTTTTGCTGCCACTTACTTAATGTTTACCCTGATTAGGTAAATGTCCGCTTTAAACATAAATGTCTCGCCGATCGCTACTACGTTTTGCTCACGTAGAGCCAATGTGCACGCCGTTGAGCACGGGACTCGAACACTGTACCATCTGCGAAGGTTTAGCGATTTATCTGCGGTTGCGCAAAGGGGTGACTAATCTTTTGTCTAGTGGAAGGAGCGCCTGGTCCGTGGCTCTAATCCACCTGGCGGATTTGTGTCGAGGTCCTGTGAGCTGGCCAGTCTGTTGATGGTTTTTTGGCGGTTTTCCATCTGCCTTGGCGAATGCAGGCTGGTTCCCCTTATTCCGCCTCAGCTACACTATGTCGGCGATTGCTGCTGAAACAAGTTCTCCACGTACACGTATACCACCAGTACTCTACCACGCAAAGGTAGGGGTTACACTCGTATGTGTGAGACGTTCCCAGGGAGGGGGAGTCGGCTGGGGGCCTAACCGCACAATAAACCTGAAAGAGTGCTTCGGTGTGTCGGCGGAGGGGTGAAGTGAGCTGCAGTAGTCGTCGTGGGGTCGTAAACCACTGCGGCTGCGGCGAGGACGGAGCCTCTCCGCCGTTTCTAGATGCCCGGTTAACATACAACATACAGGTAACCATTAGTCCAAAGACGACCGTATTAAGCATCGGTAAACCGTTAGTATGGTCGAAACATCCGATACCCGTCGTTACATATGGGATGCTGCACCAATTGTAACGAGTGACAGTCCACTCTGGCTCGCTAAGTATTGAATATGTCGAAGCTACTCTCAGTTAACAAATAGTGCCAGGATTTCCGATCAGTTGTTAACTAAAGCTGTGATTCGTTGTTGTCGTTTTATGTTTCGACGTATCCACGTGAAGCCTGTAACTGAACAGTCTGTAGCACCAAGACTACGAGCGGACTTGCTCCTTCACACACTCTGCCTATAGAAGCTACTTCTTCACAGTAATCGAGTAAGTATACGTGTAAATATCACTTGATCGTCTTTGGTACACGAGGGTACCCAAGATCTGAGCTAGGAGTTTCTTGGATGGAGGATGAGTGGAGGAAATTAATCGTAATTTACTTTAAAATATAACTACGTTGACTGATCTTCAAACATGTTTATGTAACCACATTAAAATGGGCACCCGCCACCTATAGCCGCGCGAAGTGGCCGCGTGGTCTTTAGGCGTCATGTCACTGATTGCGCGGACTCTCCCGCCGGAGTTTCGAGTCCTACCTCGGACATGGGTATGTATGTGTGTGTGTTGTTCTTAGCATAAGTTAGTTTAAGTAGTGTGTAAGTCTAGGGACCCAAGACCTCAGCAGTTTGGTCCCTTAGGAATTCACACACATTTGAACATTTGCTACCTTACTGTGCTTTTTATTGACAGATATAAAACATTACGAACACCGCCAACCGCTATTCTGAATAGCATCTCGTGTCGTGGCAAGTACATAAGCGGAGCATAAACGAAGGAGTGATATTCGGGCCGCAGACGAGAAAATCTCCTTACTTAAACGAATTTGACACACGGTAGATTGTTATGACTTTATGTGTCGGAACGGTCATCTCGGAATCGGCGAAGGTGGTTGCCTGTTCACATTCTGGTGTCGTGAGCATGTACGGAAAGTGGTTGAAGAACGGTGAAACCACGAGAAGGCGACAAGGCGCTGGACGTCCTCACCTCACTACAAAGCGTGCAGTTTTTAGACATGTCCACTCCTTAAAGCAGGATAACCAGTCATTTGTGACAGGTTTAGTGATATAACACAATGTTGGATCAGACATCCTCGATTTCGAGGACGCCGTTCAACATACGTCGTTGAGGAATGAGCTCCGCAGTTCTCATGTTCACCCAACCACAGTGTCAGTTACTATTGAAGTTGGCATGGGATCATAGAAACTGGACCGTGTATGTCACCTAGTGGTATCAATCACGTTCCTTGTTCCTACGAGGTCAGTGGTCGTGCCCGGACACGCCATAGTCACTGCGAACTTCTGCTCGAAACTTACACCGCCGTACATAGGTAGGTGGGTCGGTCGGTCGGTCGGTTCGCCCAGTATTACGCCATGAACGTCATTCACCGGGGCCTCCATGGAACATCTGTTGATAATCGAGAGCTCCGTGACAGCAGCAGACTAAGTGAACTTTATTGCGGACCACGTGCGTCATTTCACTCTTGATGGTTCGTTTTGTATCCCGGGTTCAAATGGCTCTAAGCACTATGGGACTTAACATCTGTCGTCATCAGTTCCCTAGAACGTAGAACTACTTAAACGTAACTAACCTAAATACATCACACACATCCATGCCCGAGGCAGGATTCGAACCTGCGACCGGAGTGGTCACGCGGTTGCAGACTGAAGCGCCTAGAATCGCACGGCCACACCGGCCGGCCTTGTATCCCGCCTGGAAGACGGGGCGTGGGTCTGCTTCTGTAAACTGAATGGTGGTCCGAATGTTGCAAATATGTAGGAGAAGGAAAAGGTAAAACACGTCGGTACCGCGTATCAACTAACAGATCTTCACTATAGGCAACACCAAGTTAATAAATGATTACATAACTTGACAATGATGAGCAACCCTTAGAGCCGTCGTAAGTGGTGCAAAGTCTCTATGAAGCGAAACTGATGCAAGGTTTCCCGGCCGTCTGCTCTTGATCAAAATGGGCAGAATCTGGATCGGAGCTCGTAGATCTGCACAGCGCCTGCTAGAGGGCGCTATCGTCGGTGTTGGTCGCAGTGCCAACTTAAGTACTTGCGTCTACGCCGTGGCATCGTGGCTATCGACACCACAATTCGCTCATCGGCGACAGTATCCTCCAGCAGGTTACCTGCCCCTGTAACAAAGAGATAAACGTGCAACAGTTCTTTGAGGAACTTGACACATAACTCGCGTTGATGTCTTGTCCACCAAATTCGCCTAATCGGAACGCGACGGAACACTTTTAGGATGCTATAAGGCGCCAGCTAGCTCCATGCCATCAGACAATTTACTCGTGTTTTGTAGTAATTGCGTGACCTGTGCGTAGCCATCTGGTGCCACGTACCACCGGAAAACTTTCAGACGTTTCTCGAATTCATGCCGGCGAAAACTGTTGCTGTATTCTGTTCCAGTGGTGAAGAAAGAAGCTGTTAAGCTGCTGCTCATAACGTCATCGGTACACGACTTTTATGCCTGGCAAGTAACTATCAGATCCCTAGCAATACTTTCTGTATTTTATTACATTTTGTCATTTCTTTGAAACACGAGGAGGAAACCATGACTGAAATGCAGCACTGCGGGCAACTTTTAGAATCCACTACCATCTCTCATTTTCAGTTGAAGCAGAATTGCGAAGAAGCACGAAAAAGATTCGGTTGCGCGACAGATATCTCTGGATACATCTACATTGACATCTACACTGGTGTCCAAAATTAAAGCAACAAACTGCTATTTCCCCATCCTGTTTCTAATTCACGAAATACTTAAACACAATGTCAAACTGTCTGCATGGAAGACGCCATTCCGACCAACGGACAAGCACGGCAGCAACGACGTCACGGCCCCTATCAAGGCCTGTAGTCCCACAATCGCTCTGTACACAATCACAAACGGAACTGTATGGCACAGAGAGTACTCCTAACAGACTCTCTGCGGTGAAGGACCGTAGTAAGATCGGAAACAGGAGAGTCACAAAATCATGTGCCCCGATGGCTTCTTGTGAATCACTCTCATGTTTTGTGGATGTGGCGATAGTTTACAAGAGACCGAAGCTCTATCCCGGAGACCATGGCAGGGCCGACATCGTGTGACATCAGAAAGAGGGGACCGTTACTTGGCTCCAAGAGCGCGACGGTACCGCCTTAGTACTGCACAGCGACTGACATCTGACCTCGCAGCATCCACTGAATGTGTTGTACCGAAGAAAACAGTGTACAGAAGGCTTCGGCAAAGCGGTCTTTATTGTCGGAGACCTGCTGTATGTGTATCTATGACGCGGCTTCACAGAAGGGAACGTCCAGAGTGGAGCCGTCAACGTGCCACCCGCAAGGTCGAACAGTGGGCCACATTTGGCCTGGGGAGTGATTCTTGATAGATTCACATCTGGAGGGAACTGGGAACATGGATTCTGGATCCAAAAACTATAGAAAGAGGGCGATTTCGAGGAAGATCCATAATGATGTGGACAGAGATTGTGTTGACCATTCGAACACCTCGTCACCAAATTGTAAGGGTAAATCGTCAAGGTTTAACTATCCTCTGGTATCGTGCCACAAAGGCCTTGTACGCAAACTCAATGACGCAGGGTTCCCCGACGGGCTCGCACGTCTCATACGCTCATATCTCACGGACAGGAATTTCAACACCGACATGCAGGGCAAACAATCGACACGACATGGTAGCCAGGCAGGAGTACCCCGAGGAAGCATCCTAGGGCCCTTACTGTTTAACCTCTACATTAACGACCTCCCAGCTACACACAACACGACGGTAGCAATCTACGCGGATGACACTGCCATCCATGCGCAAGATTGGAAGCCGTCTAACATTAATTCACGACTACAGACTGCACTCAGAGCGGCAGAGCCTTGACTGGTGAAATGGCTTGTTAGAGAAAACGTCGACAAGTGCGAAGCCGTTCCGTTCACTAAAAGAACGAAACTACTGCACAAACATCAGCACTGTAACCCAATAGCACTACATGCACGTCCAATACGTTTCCGCGAGAAGGTCAAATACCTCGGTGTTTGACTGCACCGGAAACTACTCCGGGCGGACCACATTCAACACGTGACCAACAAAGCAAACCCGAGGCTCAAACAACTCTACCCTATGCTCAATAGGAGGGTGTCTAGGTCCATATACATTACACTTATTCGACCCCTGATGACGTACATAGCCCCTGTCTGGGGATACGCTTCGCCCACACGTCAGTGCCGTCTGCAGCTCATACAGAACAAAGTACTAAGAATCGTAAGCAACGCTCCGCGCTACACACACCCTGCGGACCTTCACCGGGAATATCGACTAGATACCATCTTGCAGGTATTCCAAAAACTCTCTATACGACTGTAAAATAACACGAGACACTCGCGTAATCCGTTTATCCTTTCTCTGGGTAACTACGACCACAACCATAGATGGAAACATAATAGACCAAAGACACTATTGACTAGGAACTAAACATCTATGGTCCATAGCATGCTAACACGACAGTACTGGCGATCTCCTGCAACACAGCTACTACTGGTAACCCCAGATGCTCGACCCGCTGAAAAACAGGCAATCGCAGGGAAACCGTACTGTACACAGCAAGCAAACCAGCCACACAGACGATGTATGACCGATCGCTCACTAATGTATGACGATCTTGAATTGTTACAGGGACGCAGCAACTGCAGCAAGCCCTACAATGAGCTTCCGCAACGAGAAAGGTAACAATGCACGATACCTCGCAGTGACATGACCACACCTTGTATGCACTGTCGCAGCTAGCAAGCCGCTACTGCCCTTACTACACGTCCTACTGTCGCAGAGGTTTTTTTCCCTTCGCGCTTGCCTTCGCACTTTTTGTCCTCTGCCCTTACAACCGCTACCCTTCGACGCTTTCGTCCACTTTCTATCTCCTGATGGACCATGTTAATGAGTAATCTTACCCAGGCGCTTGGATAACATCACAGCCCGCATCCTGTGACTCCTGACTCAAAAACTAATATGTTATACGGAGGTGACAGTAGAACTTTTGGTTTGGTCACCACGTTGGTGTGGGCGTGGAGGGGCCCCATTCTACACTCCTGGAAATTGAAATAAGAACACCGTGAATTCATTGTCCCAGGAAGGGGAAACTTTATTGACACATTCCTGGGGTCAGATACATCACATGATCACACTGACAGAACCACAGGCACATAGACACAGGCAACAGAGCATGCACAATGTCGGCACTAGTACAGTGTATATCCACCTTTCGCAGCAATGCAGGCTGCTATTCTCCCATGGAGACGATCGTAGAGATGCTGGATGTAGTCCTGTGGAACGGCTTGCCATGCCATTTCCACCTGGCGCCTCAGTTGGACCAGCGTTCGTGCTGGACGTGCAGACCGCGTGAGACGACGCTTCATCCAGTCCCAAACATGTTCAATGGGGGACAGATCCGGAGATCTTGCTGGCCAGGGTAGTTGACTTACACCTTCTAGAGCACGTTGGGTGGCACGGGATACATGCGGACTTGCATTGTCCTGTTGGAACAGCAAGTTCCCTTGCCGGTCTAGGAATGGTAGAACGATGGGTTCGATGACGGTTTGGATGCACCGTGCACTATTCAGTGACCCCTCGACGATCACCAGTGGTGTACGGCCAGTGTAGGAGATCGCTCCCCACACCATGATGCCGGGTGTTGGCCCTGTGTGCCTAGGTCGTATGCAGTCCTGATTGTGGCGCTCACCTGCACGGCGCCAAACACGCATACGACCATCATTGGCACCAAGGCAGAAGCGACTCTCATCGCTGAAGACGACACGTCTCCATTCGTCCCTCCATTCACGCCTGTCGCGACACCACTGGAGGCGTGCTGCACGATGTTGGGGCGTGAGCGGAAGACGGCCTAACGGTGTGCCGGACCGTAGCCCAGCTTCATGGAGACGGTTGCGAACGGTCCTCGCCGATACCCCAGGAGCAACAGTGTCCCTAATTTGCTGGGAAGTGGCGGTGCGGTCCCCTACGGCACTGCGTAGGATCCTACGGTCTTGGCGTGCATCCGTGCGTCGCTGCGGTCCGGTCCCAGGTCGACGGGCACGTGCACCTTCCGCCGACCACTGGCGACAACATCGATGTACTGTGGAGACCTCACGCCCCACGTGTTGAACAATTCGGCGGTACGTCCACCCGGCCTCCCGCATGCCCACTATACGCCCTCGCTCAAAGTCCGTCAACTGCACATGCGGTTCACGTCCACGCTGTCGCGGCATGCTACCAGTGTTAAAGACTGCGATGGAGCTCCGTATGCCACGGCAAACTGGCTGACACTGACGGCGGCGGTGCACAAATGCTGCGCAGCTAGCGCCATTCGACGGCCAACACCGCGGTTCCTGGTGTGTCCGCTGTGCCGTGCGTGTGATCATTGCTTGTACAGCCCTCTCGCAGTGTCCGGAGCAAGTATGGTGGATCTGACACACCGGTGTCAATGTGTTCTTTTTTCCATTTCCAGGAGTGTATATAAATCTGGTTCGTGACAAGGTGTTGGGACTTCATGTGCCGTTGTTGCGAGATGCTGTGGGCCCAGACTTCATATTGATGAACAATAATGCTTGACCTCATAGAGCACGGGTGGTTGATGTTTCATCGAAAATGTAAGATGTTGCACGCATGACGTAGTCTAACCCCGCTCTCTCGATTTGAATCTCATGGAGCATGCATGGGACGCGCTAGGGAGACGGGATGCATCACGTCACCATACATCAACCACTCTCCAAGACTTGGAAACAACCCGGCAGGAACAATGGGAGTTATTGCATCAACGTAAACTTGATGACATCATTCACAGCATACCCCGTAGTTGTCAGACCTTTATTGCTGCGAGTGATGGTCAGACCCTATACAGAGCAAGTTAACCAGTTGTCGGAATATGTATGCAAATAGTGTAAGTTGTAAAAAACGAAGGACATTTTTGTTTACCGTTATTCATGTTGCACAGGGACTGGGTGTTGTGTTGTCGTAATCATCATCATTTCATCCCCATCGACGCGCAAGTCGCCGAAGTGGCATCAAATCGAAAGACTTGCACCAGGCGAGCGGTATATCCGACGGGAGGCCCTGGCCACACGCCATTTCATTTCATTTCATTTCATGTTGCAATTTTTTACATTTTCTGTTCTTTACATTGTTTCTACTTTCCTGTCACTTGTTTATACCTTTTTGTGGCAAAATAAATGCAACCCTGCAAAATTTCCGTTTGGTGCTTTACTTTTGGATACCAGTGTATATCTACGGTATTACCCTGCTGTTAACAATTACGTTCCTGGCAGAAGGTTCATCGATCCACCTTCCATCTATTTCCCTACCGTTCCCCTCACGATCAGCGCAAGGGGAAAACGAACGCTTAAATCATTCCGGCGAGCTCTGGCGCCTCTTTTTTTATTGTGAATCATTTATACCTTTGCAGAAAGGTGCTAAGAAAATGTTTTTGAATTCGGAGGAGATGGTGATTGAAACTTCATGAGAAGATTCTGCCTCAAGGAAAAATGGTTTTTATAAATTGTTGCCACTCTAATACAAGTGTCATATCCGTGGCAATTTCTCCCGCACACTGCTATAACACAAAACGAACTGCAGTCGTTTAAACGTTTTGTATTTCCTGCGACAATTGTATGTGATGCGGAGCCCACACTCACAGAAATACTCCAGAAGACGGCGGACAAACGTAGTGTAATGAGCAGTCTCTTTAGTATAGCTGTTGCATTTTCTAAGTGTTCTGCCAATAAATAGCAGCTTTTCGTTTGCTTTCCACAGATCGTCATCTAGGTGATCTTTCCAACTTAAGTTGTTCGTGATTGTAATATGGGAGTATTAAGTTGGTGCATAAGTTCTTAGCGTTTCTCGTTAAGTTCAATAAACACAACAGATACACATAATAGAGACGTTAGTCATCAATAACATTTTCTACTTCACTGTTTACAACTTTCTGACAAAATTTTGGTAATATTTAGATTCCGCGACTGTAGAACCATGTGGTTTTCAAGTGAAAACTCGTCGAGTCATATCAGGAGCGCATCTTCATCCGGAAGGGAAGCTCCTTGTAGGTGATTCGATAGAGAACGTAAAGGTGAAAATCGGACGATGCAAGATCAGGTGAACAAGTTGGATGCGGAATGCCTTCCCAACCCAACTCCTGAGTAGTGTTCTTTGTCGTCTAACAGAATGCTAGTGGGCGTTATCGTGACGCAGCATCACTTCACGCAGTCTTCCTGGTCTTTCTTCGAGGATTACGTCCGCAATATGTCTCAGTTGTTCACAATAAATGACAGCAGTGATGGTAACACATCGGGGAAGGAGTTCAAGAGTTCGTAGGATACCACACCGTCCTTATTCCATCAGATGTGTGAAGTTGTCTTTGTGGATATGAGTAAGTCTTTGTACAGAGTCGCTGTTTTGTTTTGGGCTCAACCATGCCTTTCTTTTCCTTATTTTAACATAAAGACACCATTTCTCACCGCCAGATAAGTGTGGTCGGTATTTTCAACAACCAATTGATATTGATCAAACAGAGATGTACTTATGGCCACTCGATTTTTGTGATTTTCGCTTAGAGTATGCGGTACTCACAACCAATTTTTGATTCTCCCACGTTACATGCAAATGTCACACGATGGTGGAATGATCACATTTCATCACATATATCTGTTGTCGGGTAAACTTATGTGGATCATTGTAGATTAATGTTTTAAAACGATCTTCATCAAATTCTGAAGGTCTTACGGAAGTTGGAAGTCACTAATGTCAAATTGATCGTCATTAGAACGAGAAAAGAATTTTCTTGCCGTTCTGAGTGCAGCGGCGGTAGACCCATAAACGGCGCAGAAGTTTCTGTCTCTGCTGTCGTCATTCCCCTACTGAACTGAAACAAAAGAATATGGCGGAAACGTTCCGATTTTTCCACTTGGCACTCTACATTTTAGCGTACACAGTTCCACCCACTATCTTCAGATGACAAAATGGCAACATGTAAACTCAAATAGCAATAGTGAACTACAAATAAAAAATGACAATCCATAAATAAACCTATATCAGCCGGAATACCATAGTGCGAAACAAAAACTGTATGCACTTATGCACCAAGCTAATGTTTAGTCGAATTTACAGCTTTTAGATTTGTGTGACGTATCGGGTAACCGAAATTTGGCAGGTACCACTTATTTCTCGTGTGGATGACTTCACACTTTCCACTAAAAGAGTCATTTGCCACATTCCTAATCATACATATACCTTATATAAATCATTTTGCAATTGATTGTGATCATCTGATGAATTTGCAAGATGGTAAGTCACAGCATCATCTGCAAACAATCAATGAGGGTTGCACAAATTGTCTCCTAAATCTGTTGTGTGGATCAGGAACAACCAAGAGCGTAGAACACTTCCTTGCGGAACAGCAGATATTACAGGTTTCACTCGACGATTTTCCATCAGTTACTATGATCTGTGAACTTACTGACAGAAAATCAGTAATCCAATCGCACAACTGAGCGATATTCTGTAGCCCGGTAAGTGATTCAAAAATATGGAGTCAATTTGAATTCTCCTGTCTATAGCACTCATTACGTCGTGAGGAGAAAGAGCTAGTTGTGTTTCACAAGAACGAAATTTTCTGAATCCGACTTGTCTATCTGTCAATAAATCGTTTTCTGGAAGAAAATTCATAGTCTTTGAACACATTATACGTTCCAAAATCTAACTGCATACTGACATCAGTGGTCTGGCTCTGCAGTTCCGCGGATCGCCCGTATTTCCTTTTGTCCCTCTCGTGTTTGGTTCAAATGGCTCTGAGCACTATGGGACTTAAATTCTGAGGTCATCAGTCCCCTAGAACTTAGAACTACTTAAACCTAACTAACCTAAGGACATCACATACGTCCATGCCCGTAGCAGGATTAGAACCTGCGGCCGTAGCGGACGCGCGGTTTCAGACTGTAGCGCCTATAACCGCTCGGCCACCCCGGTCGCCTCTCGTGTTTCTCAGGTCTGACAACTGCAGTTTTATTTCTGCACAAGTTCTACATAAACTTTAACTCCCAGTGTTTCATATACTGTATCATAACTTCAGGATTCAAACAGTGTATAAGACTCAATGCTGGCGAAACATTTTTCCATATTCTTTTCGATAAAGAAATGAAATGAATATAAAATGCCCTCTCCTGGAAATGTTCGCACATAACTTTACGCTGATTCTTAAATTTTTAAAGAAAAACTGTACCTGTATAAACAGCATCCGAACGACTAGAAGTATTTTCTTATTGAAGGCCGACCAAGACATTTCTTAAATCAATACAGTATACCTACTTTTTTAATCTGCAGCACTAACTGCTACCACGTGACGCCAAAAAGATAATTTCCAAAAATTAAAACACTCCATTTATTTGTTGGCATAGCATAGCCTCAAACCAAGCCATCAGTTTATGTTTCTGAATGACAAATTCTTTTTTAATGACACAACGAAACCGTATGACCACCACCTCTTCCGCAGGAGAAACGTCTTCCATCTTCAGTGTCTCCGTTTCATCGCGTAAACACACCTTGTCTGACATCAAATCATCAGAAAAACAGAGATCCCGGTGTAGGCGACACGCGTCATCGGGTAAGAACTCGATGAGATCTAGTTCTTCTAACAGGTCAGCCTCCATGTCCAGTACGTACTGTTCCATTTCCAAGTCCTCAGCCATAGCAAGGTCAATATCCGTATCGAAATCTATATCCATATCCAGATCCATATCGAAGTCCAGTTCCAGGTCCATATCCACATCGAGATCCAACGGCCACCTTAAAGAAAATGGAGGTAAAATTACTTTGTGTTGAAATATATTATACAAATAATAATACTAAAACGTTTTCACCTTATGTCATTACTGCGTAGAATTTCGTCAGTGCAAAACTACTTCAATGATTCACAACAGTTATGTTCATAGCGTAGAACTCCTTTTAAAGGACATCATAGTGTTCACAACAAACAGAGTTAACCAAATATTTAACACAAGCAAGTTTACGTATTTACAAAATAGACCCTTAACATTGAATATCCGTGGGCTACAAGTACAAAATGCAACATGCAAGAAAACTGCACCAACTATAAGTGTATACATTTCTTATGTCATACCACACACGAGTTAATGCGTCACAAGCGACATTCCGCAATCTATGCAGTATCTCGCCCTAGTACTCAAGTGACCTCATGTCTTTTTCGTCACAACCGGCGTACATTACCGACTGGATGTCACAGACCTTTGCGAACGTGCTCGCGATATTGGAAATTACATGATGCTTGATAGTCCTGAATCCATCACGTTTTAATATAGGGGCAGCAAGATCACAGATGTTAACGGGATATAGCATTTATGAACAGAAAGAAATGCACGCGATCGCTATAAATGCTTTGTCTCAATAAGAACACGTGCCTAGTGCTGTTCCAGAAATTTATTTCGTACCTTTTACAGCAGACTCCCAACATAACGCGCCACTGCTTAGCGAATCGCTTGCACAAAAAAAACTTCCGTCGTCCCTTCGAGTGTTGCCGTCATGTCTCGAGTGTCGTAATTGGCAAATGGAACGGTGCTGGCCAATTACAGATCAGCTGGTTTCAATCGACGGAGGTGTCACATGATACAGGATGTGTTTACATTTTACGTGGTTTGTCTTAATCACTTCGCACTTATTTCGTGACAGCTGTGAAAAGGGTATGGGCAGTATTATTCCATCTCGTATCGTTGTCCAACCGCAATAAACACTAATTTTCTAAATACACGCTATCAACAATATAATTTTCCTTACGTTAATTTCTGTTACGTATAGCACAAGTTTCCATTCTGTTACGCCTCCCATACGACAACGCAGGTGTGACATAATTAGACAGGATGACGCAGGTCTGGTGCCTCACTAAACCGAAGCTGACGTTCACTGTCCATCTCGGCGGTGTATCTACCTTGAGGACTTTGCAGCAATGCCCCCCTCCCTACAAGCACTGACCTGCTATAAACTGGTTAAACAGCTACCTAACTGATATAACTTATGAAACTTCACATCATTTGTTCTTGAAAAACACATGTTACTTACATTTCACTTGAGAACATCAGCCCCCAAAGAAACCTGAAAAAGAAAATGAAAGAATATGCATTTTCGTAACTATTGACATAGGGCAAGTTATTTATTTAGAGTAATAATAAGCAACACTAGACTGAAAGCATCAGAGCTACTCCGTCGCGTCCACTGTATCAGTAATCCTCAGCATAATATATTTACAATAACAGCTGCTAACCGATATCGGCAGTTTCAAACGCCGAATTAACTAGTTTTATTCACAAGGATGCACAGCGAGCTAGTATTAAGTGCCCGTTTCTCAAAACATTCAGTTATCCCAATAAAATGTTCAGCTTTTAGTTTCATACTTTGATGCTTCCATGTAGCACTAGTTGGCAACCACTGACGTCAGTACAGCGATATCGACCAGTAGCTTTTAGACTGAGAAGTGTGTGAGGTGGTAGAAGCCAGAAGAAACTTACCAGGCGAGGATCGCGAAAGCAACCTCCTCGAGCGCAGTGCAGAGAAGCTCAATCATCTTGTCTCGCAGCTCAGCACCAAATGAGTGTTTCCGTGGTTACCCCGGATGTAGATCAATTGTAGAAACAGAAGACGAGCGAGTTCCACAACCCGTGAGTGTTACGTCAGAAGTGTGCTCGATGAACACACGCTTTTATTTATTTCTTTATCCGACCTTTACGAGACGAAATGCAGCCACAACAAAACATTCGTAGCCGTCTTTGCCATGGATGACACAGTTTAAATCGGGGACTTGAAAACTGTTTACACATTAACTCTGCATATATTCATAAGTGACACGTGAATGTTACGCGAAACTACAGAGACTTAACCCTCCGTCACTCGCGCGAAAATTCGTGCCATGGTCACTCGCGTGAATGCCAGGTGTCATCCACAAAGCATGCTTTCTATTTGTATACTTTGAACGGTCTTTCTGAATGATTTTATGGTTTTTTATTAAATCTAAATATAATACACTTAATATTCGTGCACAGAATAAGATATTCTAACGTTTGAAACAGTTCGACCATTCGAAGAACAATATCTCCATCTGAATTACTGGCGTTGCATGGTCCCTCAGGTTGGTTACCAAAGTACGGTTCTAATTTCAAAGTGTAAGCTGAAGTTAAAATCTTCTGGGTTATTAGGCCGCATCATTTTTCTTCTAAAATGTTCGACGTTTCGACCCCTCTGCTGGGATCTTCCTCAGTATCTTCTGGTGTCCACAACTGCTAGAACACTGTCAGAGACGAGTGTCTCGTCCACTTATAAAGGGGGAATTTTCTGGCGTTCGTGCTGGAGAAGTGATAGTATTGGTTAAAATTCATATGGCTACCATTGGTGGGCCATAGTCAAAGGCTAATACAGAAGAAGGGGCGTTGGTAGCTCATCTCCTGTGGATACCATTGGCGATTATCGTCGTTGGATAGAAAGGCACTATACCACACTTATGCTGGAGAAGGGTTATTGGTTCAAATGCCTGCTACCGCTGTTGGCTGGTCGTCATCAGTGGCTTGATTCGAAACGGACAGAGCAAGAGAGGGGGAATGTTTACCCAAAATATTATTGTCCGCCGAAGTGACTTGCAGCGCGTTGTTTATGCCGCTTATACACCGCGGCCGCCGGCCAGTGTGGCCACGTGGTTAAAGGCGCTTCAGTCTGGAACCGCGCGACCGCTACGGTCGCAGATTCGAATCCTGCCTCGGGCATGGATGTGTGTGATGTCCTTAGGTTAGTTAGGTTTAAGTAGTTCTAAGTTCTAGGGGACTGATGACCTCAGATGTTAAGTCCCATAGTGCTCAGAGCCATTTGAACCATTTGAACACACCGCGGCCGCGTATTTACTTCCTTGGTGGCGGGGAGCTACGATTCCGGAAGCCTATAGTCGTCCTCTCTATTGAAATTAGTTTCATTGTTAGAAATTTCAACCGCTTCTCGGACCTCTCATCTACACATGTTTGTTTCTTTAGCCAGTACACGTACGTTATTAAAATCGATGTCAGAACCACAGTTCTCATGATGTTCCGCTACTGCCGATTTTGCACTTTGTTTTAGCCTCATGTGCTGTTCGTGTTTCTTAATGCGTTCTTTAACAGTTCTTCCCGTTTCGCCTATATACAGTCTGCCGCAGCCACATGACACATGATGGACGCCTGCATTGTAGAAGTAATCATGTGCATCCGTTTTCCGTCGGAAAAAGTCTTTTATTTTGTTTTGACTAAAGAAAGATGTCTGAATACCATTTTTCTTTAAAATTTTGCTTATGCGGTCAGTGATCCCAGAAACGAACGGTAACCTGACGGAGTGACAAGGTGGATCCTCGTCATTCTTATTAGCGGCGTAAATATTCCGCCTAAAAGCCCTGTCGATTGAATAACTATCATACCCATTTGCCTTCGATGTCCTCTTTAAAAAATTCAACTCCGATTCTAAGTTGTCGACATCGCTGATACGTAAGGCACGTGAAGACAGAGTTTTGAGTACTGCTTGCTTCTGGGCTGGATGGTGGTGCGAAGTGGCATCTAAATACCTGTTTGTTTTAGTCGGCTTTCTGTAGACTCTGTGACCTAGAGTGTTATCAGATCTTCTGTATACCAACACATCTAGGAACGGGAGACCGACCTCACTCTCAACGTCCAAGGTTAATTTGATTTTGGGGTGAATTCCATTTAAGAAATTGTGGAACGCATGAAGTTCTTCTTCGCCGTGTGACCATATAACAAATGTATCGTCCACATAGCAGAGCCAGCAAGAAGGCTTCATAGGAGCTCTACTTGACGCTTGTTGCACAAAAGTTCCATAAAAACGTCAGCTGCAACTGGCGAAATGGGTGAGCCCATGGCAAGGCCGTCAGCCTGTTCATAGAATTCATCATTGTATTTAAAATAGCTCGAGGGAAGACATAATTCAGTTAAGTCACAAACATCTGGAGCAACATTCTCTCTTATGATCTCCATTGTATCTGATACTGGTATGTTAGTAAATAACGATGTCACATCACCTACAGATATCCTCAGTGTGCGTATAATTTCTAAAAAATGTTTCGAATCATTTATAAAAGTTTTACCAACGTGATGTCTCAGTTTGCCAGATAAATGACGTGCTAAAAAATAAGTCGGCGAGTTAATCCCACTGACTGCAGGCCTCAAAGCAACCGATTCTTTATGTATTTTCGGGAGTCCGTACGTTCTGGGTGACACAGGTATTCGAGGTGTTAGATTCTTTATAATAGAGCTGTCCAGTCTGCAGTCTGATATCAGGTTTTTCACTTTCCGAACGATTCTGTTCGTCGGATCGCTTTACAACTTGCGATACACAGGATCAGCTAGTAGTTGTTCCATCTACCTATGATAATTCACAGCGTCCAAAACAACAGTAACATTCCCTTATCCGATTTTGTTACAACGATGCTTTCGTTTCTCATGAGTTCAAAAAGAGATTTCCTTTCTTGCGCCGATATGTTGCTTTTCGGAGGTTTTCGATTTCCGTAGAACTCTCGACACATCTTGTCTTACTTCTTCGGCCTGTACCTTCGGAAGACGAAACTAGGATGCTTCGACAGCACTTACGAGTTCTTCGGTGAAGTTGAGAAATTCAGACCTTTGCCCAGAACTGAAGCAGCTGCTTCATCGAGTACTTCTGAGGAGACGTTCACTCACTACTCGCTTCGGATCCACAGCAGCGTCTCCCTTCTTAACTGTAACCGCTAGCTTCTCTAACTTCTCTTTTTGTTTCGTAGCACCGAAATCCGAAAACCTTGTTTAATGATCAAACGTAAATTCCTGGGGTGAGAGAGTTGCCGCCAGTAAAAAATGCACATCAATTAAAACGGAGCTTACATAATTCAAGTCTCTGCGTATTTGCTGGATTCTTTCACGGTGAAATGTTTCGCTGGCCCTTTGATAGATTCTCCTGGCTTTCACTGTCTGCAAATGGTGGCTAATTCTGGCGAATGTGGGAATAACATCCTTATCACGGCACCGGGATAGATAGGCCACATCGCATAGTAATTTACCTTTTCTTCTCCGAAGGTTCTCCAGTCTTCTGATGGTGGTATAAACCTCTTGTCCATACAAATGTTTTATGTAAGTCTGCAGGCTTTCGCGGCCGTTGTCACTGAAGTTAAAATCTTCTGGGTTATTAGGCCGCGTCATGTTTCTTCTAAAATGTTCGACGTTTCGACGCCTCTGCCTCGGGATCTTTTGGTGTCCACTACTGCTAGAACACTGTCAGAGACGAGTGTCGCGTCCACATATAAAGGGGAAATTTTCTGGCGTTCGTGTTGGAGAAGTGATAGTACTGGTTACAATTCATATGCTTACCATTGGTGGGCCATAGCCATAGGATAACTTCAGTGACAACGGCCACGAAAGCCTACAGACTTACACAAAGTGTAAGCTGTCTTTACATCAACCAAATCAAACTCTTTTAACCCATACTTTGCTGGTTTGATAGGGATATATTGCCTGAATGGAATGGGCAGTTCCCTCTAAATGCCAAAAGCTATTCGTCAACATTAAGATATTCACCAGAGGAAAAATATTTTTTGGAATTGTTCGGGAATATTTCAAGTACCTCTCTGATAGGAGCCAACTTGCCAGTCTCTCTGCGAACATCTCTATCACGGATATTATCAAACCTAAGACATCTCAACAAAAACCTGAATCGGTTTTCACTTATGCATGAATAACATGATTCGAGCACGTTTCCCTTTGAACTCTCTCTAGAACATCTCAAAGATCCACACAGATATAACAAACCAATGAAATCTCTGATCTCTATCGCATCTGTTTCTTTAGCATCCCTTTCCCTAGAGAAGTTACCATGAACTTCACTCATAGGTATATTAGTGCATATTGCGATAATGCTGATTATGTGTTCATCCAAGAACAAATTCAGAATTTCTATTTCTGTCTTTTTTATACGAGCTTCATTTTTTGGTCCAGGCAAAAGCGTAATAATATTGCAAGCACTGCTTCTAACTATGATAGGATATTTATTTTTTTCTCCGTTTAGTTATTGCATCTTTCGCTGAAAGAAATGCATCCTCTTGAGTTACTTCTTCCTGTGACTCATATTCATCATTCTCTGGCACTTCTCTGTTCCTGAATCATGAGTCAGCACTATCAGTGAGCAACTTCATTACTCAGCTCACTGAACCATTAAAACCATACATTAGAATCTCATCTTCTCATCTAAACTCTGTCTGAGGGTTTTATCTTTTTTTTTTTTTTTGACATTTCTTCCACAATCTAAAATTAAAGAGAATACTAGGTAACATGGAAGGTAACTGCAGTCAGTTTCAATAAGTCCAAATTTACGCACATGAAAGATCGATTGAGTCTAGGAAAACAATATAGTAATACAGACTTACTTTGTTTCAGACCCTGGCAGCAGAGCTCGTGCGGATGACAAGTGTCCTCAAGACTATAATAATGTTTCATAAACAATGTAACTTTCGTAACTGAAAGCCAACAATGATTGGAGCTAACTGTTAGAGAGTTAACAGAAAGGTACTGAAAATGGCGCGGACACAACCCTGCCCTGTCAGACAAAATTAATAGGGAAAGTCATGTGGATGACGAGTGTCATCCGCGCGAGCGACGGAGGGTTAATAGATATTTGGGATACATGAATGAAACAGCGCATATGTCTTGATGTTCCTTCTTCGGTGGTCTTTTTGTTCTTCATTCATCTGGTCTACAGCTGAGCATTCGTTTCTTCCAAAAAATGTTACCAGCATAACACAGCTCACCGTGGGTAAGCTGCCTGGGCATTGTCGTAATATATTGCCGTAAGCACTGTCGTGGGTAAGACTCCAAAGCTACGGTAAGAATTGCAATCTTTTGATGGCACAAAGATCTGACTGATAACATCAGTGTCACAACCAGATAGAGATTATAGTATATGTTTAATATTTACATAATGTCGTCTGACATATACATGGTTTTTAGAGATACGAGGCCGTGCATTTTTGTAATATCGCTTTGTCTAGTGGAGTGACTGAGATATTTCTTTTCGTTGTAGAAAAGTCTGCATCGTCAAGACAGGAGATAATGTCAGCGGCAATTATTTGGAATGATAGGGATGAATTTCTGTCACACTCAAATATCCCTCTTGCTCTCCCATCTCATATTGTGTGTCTTTTAATCCAAAGGAATTGCTCACCTCTATAGTGGCGCAAAGTTCTAGAGAAATTTCGGTTATATTTTGAGTTCGATTTTTGTTTCGTAATAATTCTTCTGTATTTGTAGAGTCCACCGCGTTCCAGCATGCTGCACTAGCTGTGTTACAGTAACTTCTGTTAATCACTACGACAAACCAGTCCAAGGTTAATCACTCGATGACAAGTTAGGGGCAGAGATGCATTCTCGAATCAGCGTAACATAGTGAAAAACCGTATTTCAGAAGATGTGAAAAGCTTATCAAAAATATTCAAGGAATATTTACGTCGCGTACAGATAGTTATCTGTTATTAAAAAAAAAACTAAAATTTGCGACTGTGAACTGCTTCACATTATACTTGTTGAGCCGCTGACAATAGTGATATCATCGGACAGTTTAGATGCATTACTAGGGATCTCTTTCATAAATAGATTTCCGTAGAACTCCGGCGGGTGTTTCCCAATTTATTAGTTTGCGTTCCTTCACACTGTAAGACAAACGTGATTTACATGTGCAGACTGAAGCCATGAATGAAAATTTGTGTCATGGGCGGGTTTAGGAACCCGGTCTCACAGTCGTTAGGTGAATGCGCTAACCACTACGCCAACCTGGTACAGTGGCTTTGGACAAATCCACAGACTAGCCTAGCATGCCTCTTTCCTCAATCCAAATTTCCATTCGTCGCTTCAGTCTGTTTCAACATGTCCCGTAGATTTTTCGTCTGGTTCACATAAGCTGATTTTGCAGTCCAGATGAGATGCAATAGTGTCTTCATAAAACCGGTCACAAATTCTTCTAGCCCGATGAACTTTACTGTTCTAGTTTTTAAAACCCTGTACGAGTAATTTCCTCTTGCGAGGTGACAGATTTCAAATGTTAATTGCATGCATTTGCTATGGCAGTTTCTCTCAACAACAGCTTGGAATGGACCTCCATTCACTGCCATCAGCATTTCCTGTAGCGTTTCGAAGCGATTTCGATTTACAATCCGTGAAACGCGTCTCTGGTCCCTTCAGTCAGGATCGTTTTCCGACCGAAATTCAGATGACGTATTTCGTGGCCACCCGCTTTAACATCACCGCTTGAAGACACATTGAACAGTCCGCCGCGAAGCACCAACAAATCCAGCTGCTACACAAACCGTATGGCCATTGGCACACCCAAACACGATTGACATTTTTTGCTGTCACTTATTTAACGTTTACCGTGATAACAAAGAATTTCCGCTTGAAACATAATTATCTCACTGATCGCTACTGCTTTTCGTTCACGTAGAGCCAATGCCCACACGGTTGAGCATGGGACTCGAACACTGTACCATCTACGAAGGCTTAACGATTTATCTACGGTTGCGCAATGGAGTGACTAATCTTTTGTCTGGTGAACTTAAGTAACCATTTTCCGGATTGGGAAGGAGCGTCTGGTCTCCGGCACGAGTCCGCCCGGCGGATTTGTGTCGAGGTCTTGTGTACCGGCCAGCCTGTGGATGGTTTTTAGGTGGTTTTCCACCTGCCACGGCGAATGCGGGTTGGTTCCCCTTATTCCGCCTCAGCTACATTATGTCGGCGATTGCTGCGCGAACAAGTTCTCCACGTACGCGTATATCACCATTACTGTAACACACAAACATAGGGGTTACACCAGTCTGGTGTGAGACGTTCCCTGGAGGGGAGAGAGGGGGGATGTCCTCCACCGGGGGCCGAACCGCACAATAACCCTGGGTTCGGTGTGGGGCAGAGGAGGGGTGAAGTGGACTGCGGTAGTCGTCGTGGGGTTGTGGACCACGGCGGCTGCGACATGGACGAAGCCTCTCCGTCGTTTCTAGGTCCCCGGTTAACATGCAACATGCATACAACATACCATTAGTCCAACGACGATCGTATTAAGCAGCGGTAAACCATACGTAAGGCCGAAACATCCGATACCATCGTCACATATTGGATGCTGCACTAATTGTGACGAGTAACTGTCCACTCTAGCTCATTAAGTATTGAATATGTCGAATCTGCTCTCAGTTAACAAACAGTGCCAGCATTCCGATAAGTTGTTGACCGAAGCTGTGAAAGGACCTTCATGATTCGTTGTTGTCGTTTTATGTTCCGATGCATCCATGTGACGTCTGTAACTGATGAGTCTGTAGCACCAAACTACGAGCGGACTTGATCCTTCACACAAAGGTTGTTTGCGTCATATTCTGCCGATATAAGTTACTTCTTCACAATAATGGAGTAAGAATGCGTGTAAATATCACATGATCTTCTGTGGTACACGAGGGTACCAAGATCTCAGCTAGGAGTTTCTTGGACGGAGGATGGTTGGAAGAAATTAATCGTAATTTACTTTGAAATATAATTGTGTTGACTGGTCACCAGACATGTTTATGTAACCACATTAAAATGGGTACCTGCTACCTATACTGTGCTTCATTGGCAGATACAAAACATTACGACCACTGCCCACGGCTATGCTGAATACCGACCCTTGTCGTGGCAAATACATAAGCGGAGCAGAAACGAATGGGTGACCTTCGGGCCGCAGATGAGAAAATCTCCTTACTTAAACGGATTTGACACACGGTAGTTTGTTATGACTTTATGTGTGAGAACGGTTATCTCGGAAACGGCGGAGCTGGTTGCATGTTCCAATGTGTGTGAATTCCTAAGGGACGAAACTGCTGAAGTCATCGGTC
Organism: Schistocerca cancellata; assembly: GCF_023864275.1. Lineage (NCBI taxonomy): Eukaryota > Metazoa > Arthropoda > Insecta > Orthoptera > Acrididae > Schistocerca > Schistocerca cancellata. Next base: position 183,395,916 of record NC_064631.1, on the reverse strand, counting down.
CCTAGACTTACACACTACTTAAACTAACATATGCTAAGGACAACACACGCACCCATGCCCGAGGGAGGACTCGAACCTCCGGCGGGAGGGGCCGCGCACTCCGTGACATGGCGCCTTAGATGGCGAGGCCACTACGCGCGGCGTTGCCTGTTCACATTCTGGTGGCGTAAGCGTGTACGGAAAGTTGTTGAATAACGGCAAAACCACGAGAAGGCGACAAAGTGCTGGACGTTCACTCCTCACTACAAAGCGTCCAGTTCGGAGGCTTGTCCGCTCCTTAGAGCAGGATAGGTAGTCATTTGTGACAGGTTTAATGACATAATACAATGCTGGTTCAGACATACGCGTCTCCGAGCATGCTGTTCAACATACGTCGTTGAGCATTGAGCTCCGCACCTCACGATCTCTACGTGTTCCAGTGTCCACTGAACCACACTGTCTGTTACGAAAGAAGATGACACGAATCATAGAGACTGGTCCGTGTATGTCACCTGGTGGTATCAATCACGTCTCCTGGTCCTGCCAGGTCAGTGGTCGTGTCTGGACATCCCATCATCCGTACGAACTTCTGCTCGGAATTTCCGCCGCGTCACGGTTCGTGTAGTATTACGCTATGCACCTCATTCATCTGAGCTTCCAGGTCGTAATCGAGGCATGCATGACGGCAGCAAAGTGAACATTATTGCGGACCACCTGCGTCCTTTCACTCTTGAAGATTCGCCCAACGGCGATACTATCCTCCAGCAGGTTACCTGTCCCTGTCACAAGGCCATGAGCGTGCAACGGTTCTTTGAGGAACTTGAGACTGAACTTGCGTTTATGTCTTTTCCACCAAATTCGCTTAATCTGAACCTCGATGGATCATTTTTAGAATACTATCACCCGCCAGCTACGTGGCCTCAAACAGCCTTTGTGGTAATAGCGTGACCTGTGATTAGTCAGCTGGTGCCACATACGCTCGGAAACATTCTGGGTGTTTCTTGAATTCGTGCCGGGCAAAACTGCTACTGTATTGTGTTCCTGTGGCGATGCAACACGCTAGCTGGTGCTCATAATGTCATCAGAATACGACTTTCATGTCTGGCAAATAACTATCCGATCCATACCAATACTTTCTGTATTTACAATTTTATCATATTTTGTCTTTGGTTGGAAACACGAGGAAAAAAATCGTACCTGAAATACAACGCTGTAGGCAGCTTTTAGAAACCGCTGCCATCTTAAATTTTCATTTCTTAGCAGAATAGTGACGAATCACGAAAAAGTACATCTACACTGGTGTTCGAAGTTAAAGCAACATTCCGCAATTTCCCCGTCCTGTGTCAACGAAAAACCATGCCGACGATGACGTCAGGACACCTGTCAAATGGGATAGTGTTTGTCGTGGAGACCCACATCCACAATCGCTGTGTTCACAGTCACAGGCGGTACTGTATGGCACAGAGAAGACGCCTGCCGTGCTATATGTGATGGATTGCCATAGGAAGAATGGAAGCAGGACAGACGCAAACTGATGTGCCCCAACGGCTTAACGTAACCCGACGGATGCTGCGTCGTCGATGTGGCGACAGTTTGTAGAGACCGAAACTGTATCCCGAAGATCAAGGGGAGGGAAGGAGGGGGGGGGGGCGACCTCGTATGACGTAAGAAAGAGAGGCCCGTTATCTGGCTGTAAGCGCCCTATGATTCCGCCTTAGTATTGCACGGCAACTGGCATCTGATCTCGCAGCATCCACTGGGCGTATTATATGGAAGCAAACGGTGTACAGAAGGCTTCGTTAGAGTGGCCTTTGTTGTCTGAGACCCGCTGTACGAGGTGCATTCAAATTCTAAGGCCTCCGATTCTTTTTTTCTAATTAACTACTCACCCGAAATCGATGAAACTGGCGTTACTTCTCGACGTAATCGCCCTGCAAACGTACACATTTTTCACAACGCTGACGCCATGATTCCATGGCAGCGGCGAAGGCTTCTTTAGGAGTCTGTTTTGACCACTGGAAAATCGCTGAGGCAATAGCAGCACGGCTGGTGAATGTGCGGCCACGGAGAGTGCCTTTCATTGTTGGAAAAAGCCAAAAGTCACCACGAGCCAGGTCAGGTGAGTAGGGAGCATGAGGAATCACTTCAAAGTTGTTATCACGAAGAAACTGTTGCGTAACGTTAGCTCCATGTGCGTGTGCGTTGTCTTGGTGAAACAGCACACGCTCAGCCCTTCCCGGACGTTTTTGTTGCAGTGCAGGAAGGAATTTGTTCTTCAAAACATTTTCGTAGGATGTACCTGTTACCGTAGTGCCTTTTGGAACGCAATGGGTAAGGATTACGCCCTCTCTGTCCCAGAACATGGACAACATAATTTTTTCAGCGCTGGCGGTTACCCGAAACTTTTTTGGTGGCGGTGAATCTGTGTGCTTCCATTGAGCTGACTGGCGCTTTGTTTCTGGATTGAAAAATGGCATCCACGTCTCATCCATTGTCACAACCGACGAAAACAAAGTCCCATTCGTGCTGTCGTTGCGCATCAACATTGCTTGGCCACATGCCACACGGGCAGCCGTGTGGTCGTCCGTCAGCATTCGTGGCACTCACCTGGATGACACTTTTCGCATTTTCAGGTCGTCATGCTGGATTGTGTGCACAGAACCCACAGAAATGCCAACTCTGGAGACGATCTGTTCAACAGTTATTCGGCGATCCCCCAAAACAATTCTCTCCACTTTCTCGATCGTGTCGTCAGACCGGCTTGTGCGAGCCCGAGGTTGTTTCGGTTTGTTGTCACACGATGTTCTGCCTTCATTAAACTGTCGCACCCACGAACGCACTTTCGACACATCCATAACTCCATCACCACATGTCTCCTTCAACTGTCGATTAATTTCAATTGGTTTCACACCACGGAAATTCAGAAAACGAATGATTGCATGCTGTTCAAATAAGAAAAACGTCGCCATTTTAAGTATTTAAAACAGTTCGCTGGCGGTAAAATTCCATCTGCCGTACGGTGCTGCCATCTCTGGGACGTACTGACAATGAACGCGGCCTCATTTTAGAATAATGCGCATGTTTCTATCTCTTTCCAGTCCAGAGAAAAAATCGGAAGCCTTAGAACTGGAGTCGTCAAAGTGCTACCGGACCGTCGAACAGCGGGTCAATGTTCTTAGCACAAGTAAGTCGCGATTTGGTTTCGAGAGAGATTCTAGACCGATTTACAAGTGGAGATATCATGGAACATGATTTCGGAGTGCAAACACTGTACAAAGAGACAGATATCGAGGAGGATCCCTAGTGGTGTGGACAGATGTTGTGTTGACCTCTCGAACACCTCTTCACCAAATAGTACAAGTGACTCGGCAAGGTTTAACTGCTGTCAGGTATCGTGACGAGGTCTTAGGACCTCATGTGCAGTCGTTGCAATGTGCTGTGGGATCAGAGTTCGTATTGATGGACAATAGTGCTCGACCTCATAGAGCAAGGGTGGTTTGATGTTTCCCTGAAAACGTAAGATATTATAGGCATGGCATAGTCTGCTCGCCCTCCCGATTTGAATCTCATGGAGCATGTCTGGGATGCTCTAGGGAGACAGACTGCATCACGTCAGCATCCACCAGCTACTTTTCAAAACTTGCGAACAGCTCTGTAGTAACAACGGTCTTGCTACCTCAACGTGAGCTTGATGGCCTCATTCACAGTATACCCCGTCGTCGTCAGTTCAGTATTGGTGCCAGAGGTGATCATACTCCATATTGAGGACACTAAACAGTTGTCGAAATGTGCGAGAAAATCCATTAAGTTGGAAAATAACGAAGAACATTTTTGTTTACCGTTATGCATGTTGCAGTTGTTTACATTCTGTATTCATTACATCGTTTCTATTTTCCTATCAACTGTTTATGCCGTTTTGTGGCAAAATAAACGCAACGACGCGGGCGTTATGGTGGAGTAGGATCATTTCACGCAGTCGTCCTGGTCGTTGTTCTTGGATTACGTCCGCAGTACGTCTCAGTTGTTCACAATAAAAGTCAGCAGGAAGGAATTCATAGGACACTACACCTTTCTTGCGTGAAATTATTTTGTGTCGATATGCGTAGGTCTTTGTACGAAGTTGTTGATTTATTTCCTTATGCTAGCATAAAGACGCCACTTCTCACCACCATATAGGAGTGGTCGGTGTTGTTCACATCCAATTCATGACGAGCAAACAGAGGTACACATATGGACACCCGCTGATTTTTTTGTGATTTTGGCTTAAAGTATGTGGTTCAAATGTTCAAATGTGTGTGAAATCCTTTGGGACTTAACTGCTAAGGTCATTAGTCCCTAAGCTTACACGCTACTTAACCTAAATTATCCTAAGGACAAACACACACATCCATGCCCGAGGGAGGACTCGAACCTACGCCGGGACCAGCCGCACAGTCTATGACTGCAGCGCCTTAGACAAAGTATGCGGTACACACACGCGATTTTTTCAACCTTCCCCATTGCATACAAATGTCACACGGTGGTGGAATGATCACAGTGCATCACATATGTCACTTCCCGTGGATCATTGCGTTTTAATACATTTAAACGATCTCCATCAGATGGCCAGGGTGGCCGAGCGGTCTGGAACCGCGCGACAGCTACGGTCGCAAGTTCGAATCCTGCCTCGGGCATGGATGTGTGTGATGTCCCTAGGTTAGTTAGATTTAAGTAGTTCTAAGTTCTATGGCACTGATGACCTCAGAAGTTAAGTCCCATAGTGCTCAGAGCCATTTGCACCATTTTTTTTATCTCCATGAAACCCGGAATGTCTTCCAGAAAGTGGTGAGTCACTAATGTCAAAATAACCCTACTTTAAACGAGAAAGCAACTTTCTTGGTTTGTTGAGTCTAATGGCTGATACACGGCGCAAATATTCCTGGCTACCTACACTGCAGTCACACGTCTACTGAACTCAAACAAAAGTATATGTCGGAAACGGTCCGCTTTTTCCACTTAGCACTCCACTCTCTAGCGTCCGCAGCTCCACTCATTGTCCTCAAATGAGAAAATGACGGTATGTAAACTCAGATATCAACAGTAAATTATAAATAAAAAATAACAGTCGATAAGTAAGCCCATATGAACCGGAATACCAACGTGCGAAACAAATACTTTATAAACTTATGCACCAACCTAATACTTGGTCGAATTTTTCAGCCTTTATATTTGTGTGACTTTTCGTGCACCGGAAATTTAGCAGGTTCCGCTTACTACTCATGTAGACGACTTCACACATTTGTTAAGATACAATTGTCACTCTTTTGTACCTTACAGACACTTTATCTAAATTATTTTGCGATTAGATTTGATCATCTGATCACTTTGCAAGACGGTAAATGACAGCATCATATAAAAACAATCGAAGAGGACTGCACACATTGCCTCCTACGTAGTTTTTCTAGATCAGGAAGAACAAAGGGCAACGAACACGTCCTTGTGGAACGCCACATATTATTTCTGTTTCACTTGATGATTTTCTGTCAGTTACTACGAACTGTGAACTTTCTGACAGAAAGTCAGGAAACCAGTTCCACAACTAAAACGTAGGCACGGAATCTGATTAGAAGTCAGTTGTGAGGAATGGTGTGAAAAACCTTCTGGAAACATGAAAATGTTGAATCAATTTGAATTCCCCTGTCGATAGCACTAATTACGTCGTGAGACCAAAGAGTTAGTTGTGTTTCACAAGAACGATATTTCCTGATTCCGAGTTGGACATTTGTCAATAAATCGTTTTGTTTGAGGTAATTCAGATTGTTTGAATCATTATATGTTCCAAAATCCTACGGCAAATCGCGATCACTGATATGGGTCTGTAATTCAGCAGACTGAGTCTATTTTCTTTCCTAGGTATTAGTGAGACTTGTGCAACTTTCCAGTCTTTAGGTTCTGATGTCTCAATGAGCGACTAGTCGTAGATTTAACAGGTATGGAACTATTGTATCAGCACAATCTGTAAGGAACCTGACTGGTATACAGTCTGGACCGGAGGCCTTGCCTTTATCAATTAATTTAAGCTGCTTCGCTACACCGAGGATTTCTGTCTCTAAGTTACTGATGTTGGCAGTTGTTCTCGACTCGAATCCTGTAATATTTACTGCATCTTCTTTGGTGAAAGAATTTTGGAAAACGATGCTTAGCCGGTCTGCTTTAGCGGCACCGTCATCAATAACATTACCATGCCTATCGCTCAATGAAAGTATTGATTGTTTCTTCCCAGTGATGTACTTTACGTACCACCAGAGTCTCTTTGGATTTTCTTCCATATTTAGAGACAGAGTTTCGTTGTGAAAACTATTTAAAGTATCTCCCATTGAAGATCGGGATAAATTTCGAGCTTCTGTAGAACTTCGTCGATCTTAGAGATAAGCTACTAGTCGATAAACTTCACATGGTTGAATTTTGTAAACCCCGTTGTGAAATGATACGTCTACTTGTGTAGTCAGGCTTGATGTGAATTCGCTTATCAAAAATTATGAAATCCTTTCCCTTGTCGATGGGGTGCTGGTGCCCCTTCTGCGTACGTCCTTTCTATGGAACTTCTTCCTTTCCGCGAACCGTATTGAGAGTCACCCATTAGTCGTTGCTCTTCTGTGGCTAATCAGAGACTTAATACTTTTAGCAGAATGTTTAACACACGTCATGGGGAGGCCATAACAGGTGGCTTGTATGGAATGGTTGTCCGTTGCACGAAACAGTTACGCGGTGCTAGAATACGTCGTTCGCAAAGCAGAAGTGCGACGTTTCGTTAGAGTGGATCCTCTAGTTATTAGTGGCAGCAGGGCGTTTGCATTAATGTGACAGGTCATTACCATGGCCCAATAAAGCTGGAAACTTTTCACGAAACTATGTCTGGTTTTATCAACGACCGCTTACAGGTGGTTGCAAACATTATCTCATCGGACGTTCAAACAGAAATCGCTGTTGGACATATTCCTACACTTCGGATGGATGACCCTTTAGTCATGATGAAATGAAAATGAAATGACTTTGTGACACTGATGGCCGGGGATCCCCGTCTGGGGCAGTTCGGCAGCCAAGTTGCAAATCTTTTCTGGTTACGCCACGTTGAGCCACTCGCGTGTCGATGGTGATGAAAAGATGATAAGGACAACGCAACACCCACTCCTCGAGCCGATCGAACCCGGGCTCGTTGCATGTCAGTCAGTCGGATGGAGCACTCAGTTAAGGAGGCGGACAATCGAGATGTACTCACAAGTCACGGGTGTCCTACCCAAATTTACTCCATTAATTTGTTATATAAAGGCGATACACAGGAGTGGACAGAAATACGGAAATACCAAACACGCAACACATTACCAAGCCTACAAAGAAGTAAGAAACCCATTGGCATTGAGAACATCTTCTAGTAGTCCCTGTATGGGTAAGTATAGGTTCTTCGCGGTTTTCAACGGAATCTTACGCCCTTATTCCAGCAAACTAGTGGCAAGTTCAAGAAACGATGATGCATATACGACATTTCATCCGTGTGGTACAAAACGAGTCATTGATAATACGAGGTATGTCAATAGGTGTCTTGCAGTCTTGGATCACAGCATCAGCACTGCCGAAGTAGTAATGTACCATGGGACGGACCTGATCATCCAAAATGGTCTCATAAGCCTTCGCAGTAATACCATTTTACTGAGTCACCATTGAGCCTATGGAATAACAGGTTGTGGCTACCCAAATCATCTCCGAACGTTTCCCTTTTGGGACGCAAAATCGGCCAGAAGTTTGAAACAGTGTGCAGAAAACTCATCCAGCCAAAGTACTTTCTTCCATTTCTCTGTGATCCACGTTTAACGGCTTCGGCATCATGTTTCCCTGTTACGAGCAATTGCATCACTGATGAATGGTTTTGGAGTTCCAGCTCGCGCAGCAACATCCTGTTTATAGACCTCGCTTCGTGTTGTTTTTATGCGGACTGACTTAGAGAGTGCGACATCCAGTTCTGCAGTGACTTTTGCAGCTGTCTTCCTCTTACTTTCCGTCACAGTACTCTTTAATGACCGTTCGTTACTATCACTCAACACACTCTTTCGTCCGCGTTGTCAGTCAGCCTATGTTGTTTCTCCGCTTTCCCTCCGTGCGATATGAATCTTCAATACGGTGCCTCGTGAAACACCAAACACTTCAGCAACCTTAGTTACGGGAACACCCACCGTATGAACACCAACAATTTGCCCGCGTTCGAATTCACTGGGCTCCGACGTATTACAATCGCAACTACACAGAACGATGTTCTCGCCGCGACTGACACTTGCAACGTGTTGTGGACATTGCACAGAAGTGATTCGTGATCAGATACAACAGTGAAACCTGCAGGCTTGGCTATCGTCTGCATTTAGGTTCATACAATTATTTCTTGCGGTGTATCAGTATTTTTGTCCAGCCATTGTGCACATTTGTAAATCACTCTAGCTCATTCAGGAAAGCTAGTTAAAAGAGGCAAAATTATAATAGTATCTATTTGAAATGTTCTGAAAGTATGTAAATTTATTTGTGAAATGTATCGCTAAGGGACTGGAAGGCACGTAGTACAATCTGAAATAGTTGTATCTTTCTATTGGCTATGAGACCCTGTCAAGGTTGTTCGCCCACCTTTTGCAAGTCTTTATATTTGGCGCCACTATTACGAATCGTGTGTCGATGACGATGAGATAATATGGTTAGGAGGTCACCAGTATCCAGACTCCGAGTGAAGAAAATCTCCAACCCGCCGAGGAATCGAGCCCAGGACTTTACTATCTAAATCACTGCCGCTAACAGTTAGACCACGAGTTGTGCACAGGTATTCGCTGTTTAGTAACTGATAGGAGAATAGTAAGGCAAAGCGGGTTCTACGTCACTCTTGATACAAACCTGATACTGAATTAATTATGTTAAATAATTAATCTTCCACCTCCTAATGATGTCATGGGTTTTACCCAGACAGTGGGTGGGTCGGTGGTACCCTCCCATTTTTCTCCCCCCCCCCTCACAACCTCTTCCCTCCCCACAACTACCTCCCCTGGATACCTGAAAAAGGCGCGAAATTGAAATGCTGGTGGGAAATTCTTAAACTGGTGGGAAATTCATACTTATTGGCGGGAATATCCAATCCTGTGTGTTCACCTTGGGATTTGGAGACCAACTGACCTAGTTCATAACACTACCATTAGAGGTTCTGCTGTCCCTCCCCCACTCCCCACTCCTCTCGCCTACCACATCTTGAAATTGGTGGGAAAAGGTTCAGTCTGTGCTGGATTGCCAGATAGGACAGATGTATTTTTTATTCTGTATACAGAGTGCAGTATTTATTATTTAAACAATTTGAGTTGGACAGGGGTAGTTGAAATTGTTTGAGCACAAGACAGTAGCTCCACCAGCTTCATCAATAACTGTAAGACGTGGCATGGATATTTTCGCTGTTAGTCTAGCAGTAGAGACTTACTCCACCCAGTCTAGCCAATAGCCCTATATGGGATGGATGGGTAACAATGATAAGACAGCAGGCTGCCACAAAGGAATAACCTCCTACCGATCTGCAAATGAAAAGCTACTGCTGGGAGGAACATAAGGATGCGTAACAATAACATTAGAACAGCGACGCACTGTCGCAATATGCCTGTAACACCCTGCCCCTATATACAAGTCTCCTGCAGCAACATCATTTGCGAATGAAGCACACTGATACCTATTTCCGAGTCGCAAGTGGCATCCTAGCCAACAGAAACATGGGAAGTATTGTTTGACATACATTTTTAAGAATTTAGTCCACATTATCTCTCTTTCAGTAGTCAAATTACACTGGCCAGATAACAGTTCCGTGATGTCTCTGGAGACTTTCCAGAGGCTATGTTGTCACTGTCTCTGATATAGCTGAAATAGCTGAAAACATCGAACGCCAATTACCTAGTCGTGCTGGTAAACTGCTCCTGAACTCATTCTGCTGAGACCTATCGGTCTGTGGGGGCCGTGGGATGTTTCACTCTCTTCTCCACCCCCACAACGTCTCTACCACCTGGTCGCATGTGAGCAGCGGCCACTGGGTCATCGTGGCTGTACCGCCTCCAGCCAGCTACCCACCACTCGCCATGCTGGAGAGCTGTAAATGATTCCAGACTCGCCAAAGTTGTTCTATCCTTCTCAGAAGGACTGGGCGCATAACTTCAACTCGGGTAAATAACAGGATGTTGAACAATATTCTTCCACTCTTCATTCCAGAAAATCGAAAGTTGGTGAGAAGTATTTTCGAAATATCCTGCAAATGCTGACGCAGTGAGCAATAACACACTATCCGTTTTCTGATTGCCAAATCCCAAACGTGTAGGAGCTTGCATACCTAGGTTTACTCTACAATACAGCCCTATAGGAGCTTTCCTATAGGTTCCAGCCAAAAGGATGGGCGGTTGCCTCGACAACTCAAATGGGAATACCTGAAGAGAAGTCGACGTTCTTATCAAGGAACACTATTGAGAACAAACATTTGAAGCTGACTGCAGAAAGATTCTACTGCTGCCAACGTACATTTCGCATAAGGACCACGAAGTCGGGTACGAGAAAACAGTGCTCATAGGGAGCCAGAAAGGGAATGACTTGTAGTGGTAGAGGGTACTCTCCGTTACACACCGCAAGATGGCTGATGAAGTAAACATGTAGATCTAAATATACAATTTAGTCCACCTATTTGATATCAGCCTATTTATAGCCACACAAAACGCACCGAAGTATATTGTCTCTTATTTATCCAGAAAACAAAAGATGGAACTTATGCTGCTGATTGTCTCTATAGAAACCTCTGTATTAGCCCCTAATATTCTCATTGCAGACACTTCGCGAAATGTATGTTACAGTTTGTAATATGTCTGCCCACAGTGCTTAGAAGTAATGTTATAAGCTTACCTCTCTAGTCCCCTTTCATCAGAGTGTTGCTTACCTGTTGTATTTTCCAGTCTTCGATATATAGCATTTGAATCCACCCGATTTTGACGATTAAGAGATGTCCACCGCCAAGTTAGAGACACCTGCTAATTATCTCGAAATCCCATCGCTTTCTGGCAGCACTGTTACATCACGATGACATACAGTATACATGGACCACACAAAGAAATACAGAAGCATGACACCTACAATTCATCTGTATCGAATGTCGACTATAAATGCAACCCTGTTCATGACCGAATCTCCTTCACTGCCTTGCTATGATTACCACCGTAGACATAAGACAGTGTAATGGTGTGTGGGCAACGGCCTTGCCGCAGTGGATACACCGGTTCCCGTCAGATCACCGAAGTTAAGCGCTGTCGGGCGTGGCCGGCACTTGGATGGGTGACCATCCGGGCCGCCATGTGCTGTTGCCATTTTTCATTTTTCGGGACGCACTCAGCCTCGTGATGCCAACTGAGGAGCTACTCGACCGAATAGTAGCGGCTCCGGTCAAAGAAAACCATCATAACGACCGGGAGAGTGGTGTGCTGACCACACGCCCCTCTTATCCGCATCCTCAACTGAGGATGACACGGCGGTCGGACGGTCCCGATGGGCCACGTGTGGCCTGATGACGGAGTGCAATGGTGTATGAGTCTTCGTTGACAGCACAGTCTCTCTCTCTCTCTCTCTCTCTCTCTCTCTCTCTCTTTCGCACCCCACAGAGTAACACCACGAAATATAAAAACTTTGCTAATATCACCTGGTAGAGAACTCAATAATATTTTATCATGTCTCTCTCTTCTGATCTATCAGAAGACAAATATCATCTGTGTGTTGACTTCGAAGATGTTGCATATACACGTATTGGTTCATTGGAACAAGTGGCCAAAGATCGAAGTCGCTCTATAAAGTTTCGTCGCCTGTACAGGAAGAAGACTATACCACAAAAACTATTAATAACAAGAAAGGATTCATGACGTGTTCTTTCCTAAGTATTTTGATATATTGTTTTAATGCTGTAACACATTCAAGCAGTGTATGACTACCGCTTTGTACCTGTCATATATTTCGTTTTTATTACATAATTTTCAGGTCTGTGTCAGGTGATAACCCGACATTAACATGTTTCCATCCACTCACTCTCATAGGAAAACTTTTGCCTTATATTTATTGCTTGCAATGAAATTGTATATAGCGAAGGACATTGAATATTTGCATGTCACCAATTGCTTGTGACACTTCATTGTAGACACGCAAGTTATGTATTGTCAGTTCATTTGCCATAATAAACGCCATTAATATGATTTGCTTGTATGTTGTCTACCTATCTGAGAAAACAGCTTCCTACGCGCCTTATATTACATGAAAAGGCAGGGTACCACATTGATAATGGGGATTCACAAACCAACCCCGCGCGTTGCAGTCACGGAATGTTCTGTTGGGTTTTACTGGTGCCTTAATTCTCTCCTGTCTTTACTTTGCAGGGATGTTTTCTTGCTTTCTGTCTCTTATCGTTTTTGATTAGCAGCTTTTTCAGGTGGGCTTTGTAATTTTTTTAACTTATTTTTCTAGCTTGCCTTGTCTGTTTCTTGTATTTGTCTCCTCCAAAATGATCACCTCACCAATTCCACCCGCTGCCCAGGCGCCACAGCCGTCAGTGTTAGTTGCAACACAGCTAATGCAGATGTTTCAGTTCCAGACTCAGCAAATATCTGCACTGTTCAGCACGGTGCAGCAGCTGCCGGTCAATGCTGCAAGCTCGACAGAACAAGCACCACCTACTACGGCTGCTATACAGCCTTTTCGCCAGTATCGTGAACAAGAAGAGGAATAGCTCGAATGGATACAACAGTTTGAAGCCCACATATCTGCTCACAACGTACCAGGTACTGTCAAAAGCCATTAATTTCTCAAAGGGGTAGGAAGTGCAGTGTTGCCCCTCATCTAAAAGTTATTCCCTGACGCCACTGTGAGTGAACATTCGAATGAACAGGTAGTAGATTCGCTAAATAACTACTATGATTAACAATTGAATGTGGTAGCAGCTAGGTATCAATCCTTTAATTGTAAAAAAAAAAAACGGTCAGAACTAACTTACCACGAGTGGGTATCAGATTTTCAGGGTACGGCGAGGAAATGCAAATTGAAATGTGCTTGCAGTGCTTTATATTCTGATGTTATGTTGCGTGATGCGATCGTATGCAGTGTAGCTGACGTCAAACTCAGAGAACAGATTTTCAAACAGTCCAATCCATCATTTACGCAGGTAGTGCAAATACTAGATCAGTACGATTCCGGTGCCCTGTTAGCTGATAAATTTGAGCAGACAGCTATTTGTCGGGTTGCGTCACTTGTCTCCGTTCGGCCCATTCGGTGGCGGTAGCTTGCACTCGGCACACAGAGTAAGCAACGCTCCACGTCGTGTAAGCAGCTCGCTAAACAGGAAAACAGAATTAAGTCTTGCTCAGTGTTACGCTTGTGACATGAAAGGACATGTACAATCTGTATGTCTGCGACAGAACAAACGTAAGTGTTCGTCCCACTCAACGAAAATATAGTCACACAGCTCATGTCATTATTGCAGTATACTCGAAGTCTGCAACAGGAATTCGCAATACTAATGATCATGCAGTTTCTTCAGTGATACAGCAATCAAACAAAGTTTTAGTTCAACTGCTTCTTTGTGGGAAGCATGAAACATTTCAGATTGACACAGGTGTCTCCGTCTCATTGCTAAATCGTCACGCATATGAACTGTTAGGCTCCCCACGCCTGTCCAAAACTAGCACGCAACTGACAGCTTATAATGGACAAGACATTCCTGTTCTCGGAAAATGTACTTTGCCTGTCATGTATCTCTCGCACACGCGAACAGCGAGCTTTACGGTGCAACAACCACTGATTGTGAGAACATACACTCCTGGAAATGGAAAAAAGAACACATTGACACCGGTGTGTCAGACACACCATACTTGCTCCGGACACTGCGAGAGGGCTGTACAAGCAATGATCACACGCACGGCACAGCGGACACACCAGGAACCGCGGTGTTGGCCGTCGAATGGCGCTAGCTGCGCAGCATTTGTGCACCGCCGCCGTCAGTGTCAGCCAGTTTGCCGTGGCATACGGAGCTCCATCGCAGTCTTTAACACTGGTAGCATGCCGCGACAGCGTGGACGTGCAGTTGACGGACTTTGAGCGAGGGCGTATAGTGGGCATGCGGGAGGCCGGGTGGACGTACCGCCGAATTGCTCAACACGTGGGGCGTGAGGTCTCCACAGTACATCGATGTTGTCGCCAGTGGTCGGCGGAAGGTGCACGTGCCCGTCGACCTGGGACCGGACCGCAGCGACCCACGGATGCACGCCAAGACCGTAGGATCCTACGCAGTGCCGTAGGGGACCGCACCGCCACTTCCCAGCAAATTAGGGACTCTGTTGCTCCTGGGGTATCGGCGAGGACCATTCGCAACCGTCTCCATGAAGCTGGGCTACGGTCCCGCACACCGTTAGGCCGTCTTCCGCTCACGCCCCAACATCGTGCAGCCCGCCTCCAGTGGTGTCGCGACAGGCGTGAATGGAGGGACGAATGGAGACGTGTCGTCTTCAGCGATGAGAGTCGCTTCTGCCTTGGTGCCAATGATGGTCGTATGCGTGTTTGGCGCCGTGCAGGTGAGCGCCACAATCAGGACTGCATACGACCGAGGCATACAGGGCCAACACCCGGCATCATGGTGTGGGGAGCGATCTCCTACACTGGCCATACACCACTGGTGATCGTCGAGGGGACACTGAATAGTGCACGGTACATCCAAACCGTCATCGAACCCATCGTTCTACCATTCCTAGACCGGCAAGGAAACTTGCTGTTCCAACAGGACAATGCACGGCCGCATATATCCCGTGCCACCCAACGTGCTCTAGAAGGTGTAAGTCAACTACCCTGGCCAGCAAGATCTCCGGATCTGTCCCCCATTGAGCATGTTTTGGGACTGGATGAAGCGTCGTCTCACGCGGTCTGCACGTCCAGCACGAACGCTGGTCCAACTGAGGCGCCAGGTGGAAATGGCATGGCAAGCCGTTCCACAGGACTACATCCAGCATCTCTACGATCGTCTCCATGGGAGAATAGCAGCCTGCATTGCTGCGAAAGGTGGATATACACTGTACTAGTACCGACATTGTGCATGCTCTGTTGCCTGTGTCTATGTGCCTGTGGTTCTGTCAGTGTGATCATGTGATGTATCTGACCCCAGGAATGTGTCAATAAAGTTTCCCCTTCCTGGGACAATGAATTCACGGCGTTCTTATTTCAATTTCCAGGAGTGTATTTGGTCTTAATTCATTTGATGTGTTTGGACAATGTGTTGTCAGTGTCTACTTAGTAACGGATCACACGCCATTGCAGTCCATGTTTCATCCAACGAAACCGGTTCTTGGCTGAACTACCCAAAAATTGCAAAGACGGGCTTTGTTGTTGTCTTATTACTAGTACGAGATTGTGTATCGTCCGACAGCTCAACTTGGTAATGCGGACGCACTTTCACGTTTTCCGATTGACCCTGAAACAGACTTTGACTCTTCTGCTCCATCTTGTTGTCTCATCGACGCTCATGATTCTTCGTTGCTTTAATCTTTTCGGCTGAACCATAGGAAAATTGCACAGGCCACGGAAGCTGATTATGATTTGAAACATTTTGGTAACATAGATTTGCAGATCTTGGCCTCGGGCATAGCGTAAAGCACTCTGTAGTGCGCCGATACTCTGCACGTCGGCATAGCCTCGCTGTACAGATATGTGTGATTCTCGCTCAAAAACACAGTGGACAGTCACGTGTGTTGACCCCTAAAACTTTGCAAAAATAAGTGTTGCAGTTACTTCGCCAAGGACACTGGCGGATTGTTCCTACGAAAGTCAGCACGACACCCAAATACAACAGATGACGTCACAGTGTCACGTATATGCGGAAAATCAGTCCGGTTATCCACAAAAATTCTCTGTTGGTCTAAGCCGCAATCACGGTGGCTACGTGTGCACATAGACTTTGCCGGACATTTTCGAACACTCGTTGGTTGATTGTGGTTAACTCATATAGCGGGTTTTCTTTTGCTGTGATAATTATTTCGACTACGTCACGTAGCACAATGTAGGTGTGGTCCTGTATTTTTTGCCTCGAAGGTTAAATGTAGTCATAGTGTCAGACAACGACCCTCGGTTCATGTCAAATGAATTTGAAACATTCTGTGAACGCAATGGCATACAGCATCTAACTAGTGCACCGTTCCATCCACAGTCAAACGGCGAAGCGGAACGTTATGTCATAACCTTCGAGCATCAGATGGCCAAACTTCGCTCGGCACATGCCAAGGATCTAGTACTGCAACTGTTTCTCGGCTCCTGTCTTTCACATTCACGAGATGGACCATCGCCATTGCTTCACGGCCGCCGCCATCGGACACTGAACCACCTACTCCACCCTCCACCCTCCAGCATCCGGTGCCAAAGGACGGCAGCCAAGGCCGCAAGTATCGCTTCACCCTGCATGAGATTGTCTTTTACAGGGTTATTAGCGGCAGCAGACGGTGGGCGCGCGGCAAGATCCTTTTGTCCTACACATGGAGCTGTACCCGCCCACACCACAGCAGCCATCGCCTTCCACATCTGGTACTTGGCGTCCAGAGGTTGATTCGTACCCTTCTGGTCGTTTTCCGAGAGATCTTTCCGCCAGAGCGAAGGCCGGATGTCGGGGTACGACCGGAAGCTCGACATCCCCTCCAGGCACAGCATCCGGTCGAGCGCAGTGTCCCCCCACCGGCCTCACCGGCCGTTGTCGTGCTCTTCCCTACACGGCGACGGACCGTCGCTTTGCTGGGGGAGGAATGTTCTGATGTAACATCAAGAGCGCCACATCGGCACATCGGCATGGAACGTAACGGCACAGAAGGCTGTGAGACGGCGTCAGCCAATAGTACGCTGGCTAGGACCGCACCGCGACATTAGCGGGCTCTACTCGAAGATAATACACTCCTGGAAATGGAAAAAAGAACACAATGACACCGGTGTGTCAGACCCACCATACTTGCTCCGGACACTGCGAGAGGGCTGTACAAGCAATGATCACACGCACGGCACAGCGGACACACCAGGAACCGCGGTGTTGGCCGTCGAATGGCGCTAGCTGCGCAGCATTTGTGCACCGCCGCCGTCAGTGTCAGCCAGTTTGCTGTGGCATACGGAGCTCCATCACAGTCTTTAACACTGGTAGCATGCCGCGACAGCGTGGACGTGAACCGTATGTGCAGTTGACGGACTTTGAGCGAGGGCGTATAGTGGGCATGCGGGAGGCCGGGTGGACGTACCGCCGAATTGCTCAACACGTGGGGCGTGAGGTCTCCACAGTACATCGATGTTGTCGCCAGTGGTCGGCGGAAGGTGCACGTGCCCATCGACCTGGGACCGGACCGCAGCGACGCACGGATGCACGCCAAGACCGTAGGATCCTACGCAGTGCCGTAGGGGACCGCACCGCCACTTCCCAGCAAATTAGGGACACTGTTGCTCCTGGGGTATCGGCGAGGACCATTCGCAACCGTCTCCATGAAGCTGGGCTACGGTCCCGCACACCGTTAGGCCGTCTTCCGCTCACGCCCCAACATCGTGCAGCCCGCCTCCAGTGGTGTCGCGACAGGCGTGAATGGAGGGACGAATGGAGACGTGTCGTCTTCAGCGATGAGAGTCGCTTCTGCCTTGGTGCCAATGATGGTCGTATGCGTGTTTGGCGCCGTGCAGGTGAGCGCCACAATCAGGACTGCATACGACCTAGGCACACAGGGCCAACACCCGGCATCATGGTGTGGGGAGCGATCTCCTACACTGGCCGTACACCACTGGTGATCGTCGAGGGGACACTGAATAGTGCACGGTACATCCAAACCGTCATCGAACCCATCGTTCTACCATTCCTAGACCGGCAAGGGGACTTGCTGTTCCAACAGGACAATGCACGTCCGCATGTATCCCGTGCCACCCAACGTGCTCTAGAAGGTGTAAGTCAACTACCCTGGCCAGCAAGATCTCCGGATTTGTCCCCGATTGAGCATGTTTGGGACTGGATGAAGCGTCGTCTCACGCGGTCTGCACGTCCAGCACGAACGCTGGTCCAACTGAGGCGCCAGGTGGAAATGGCATGGCAAGCCGTTCTACAGGACTACATCCAGCATCTCTACGATCGTCTCCATGGGAGAACAGCAGCCTGCATTGCTGCGAAAGGTGGATATACACTGTACTAGTGCCGACATTGTGCATGCTCTGTTGCCTGTGTCTATGTGCCTGTGGTTCTGTCAGTGTGATCATGTGATGTATCTGACCCCAGGAATGTGTCAATAAAGTTTCCCCTTCCTGGGACAATGAATTCACGGTGTTCTTATTTCAATTTCCAGGAGTGTATAAGCGCCGCTCCAGCCAAGCCTCGGCCGCAGTAGAAGAGCCGCACTAGAAGACGAGCCGTCATCTTAACTTTTTAGATGAGGCTTGTGCCTTATATTAATTGCTTGCAGGGAAATTGTATATAGCGAAAGACATTGATTATTTGCATGTCGCCAATTGCTTGTGACACTTCATTGTAGGCATGCATGTTAAGTATTGCCAATTCAATTACTGTAATAAACCCCATTAGTATGATTTGCTTTTATGTTGTCTAGCTGTCCGAGAAAACAGCTTCCTAGGCACTCTATGTTACACGAGTGGGGAGGAATCCACAGCTCCCACAACACACAGGGTGGTAGAAATAGAAAACAGAGACGTTGTTTCTTATTAATAAAATGTGGAAGACATCGAAACATACAGAAACTCAAATAGATTTTGGTATTGTGGAGCATTTCCAAAGAGGTGTCAAAAGGTGATGACCGGTACATTTAATCTCATCTTCTACAGTGACATGGTAGCAGATGACTCAGTGTTCCGTTGTGAAGAGATAAGGAGCACTGATTCCTCATATTGCAGCCATGTGCATGTGTTAGTGCCGGTCAAGGTGTAGCTGCTACCAAGACTCTATCTCCAAGAAGTAGTGTCAGTCAATCATTACATAATAATCAACAGCGTCCTAGTAAATAGATGAGATGGACAACACAGCATCAATTTGGGACGATGTACTACATACATCAAAAAAAAGTTTCGTATCACCCCAGTTCTCAGAACTCCTGAAGATAGACGTTGAGTGTGGATATTGTATAGCAGACACAGTCCCTTTGACTGTTCAGAGATGTCATTAAACCCGCCCAAAGATGTAAACAACTATGCATGAGCAGCGAATATTAGACAGAGGGTGTCCGACAGACGATTAGTTCCGGTCATTCCACCAGGAAGGAGGTACACGGATCGTGTTGTCTGTAGTTCAACCACGCCTGAACGATCAATACCGCGTTTCGCTCGGGTCCACATTGTTACTTTGTGGCAGGAAGGGCGACTCTCAGCAAGAGATGAGTCCAGGTGCCTTGGAGTGAACGAAAGCGATGTTGTTCGGACATGGAGGAGATACACAGAGATAGGAACGGTAGATGAAATGCCTCGCTCAGGCCGCCCAAGGGCTACTACTGCAGTGGATGACCACTACCTCCAAGAAACCCTGACAGCAACGCCACGAAGTTGAATAATGCTTTTCGTACAGCCACAGGACGTCGTGTTACGACTCAAACTGTGCGCAATAGGCTGCATGATGCGTAACTTCACTCCCGACGTCCATGGCGAGGTCCATCTTTGCAATCATGACACCATGCAGCTCGGTACAGATGGGCCCAACAACATGCCAATGGACCACTCAGGATTGGCATCACGTTCCCTTCACCGATGAGTGTCACATTTGCCTTTAACCAGACAATCGTTTGAGACTTGTTTGGAGGCAACCCGGTCAGGCTGAACTACTTATACACAAGGCGGAGTAAGGTGGAAGTACGCTGCTGTTTTGGGATGGCGTTATGTGGGCCGACGTACGCCGCTGGTGGTAATGGAAGATGCCGTAAGGATTGAACGACACGTGAATCCCATCCTCCAACCGATAGTGCAACAATATCGGCAGCATATTGGCGAGGCATTCGTGTATATGGACGACAATTCGCGTCCCCATCGTGCACATCTTATGAATGACTTCCTTCAGGATAACGACATCGCTCGACTAGAATGGCCATTATGTTCTCTAGACATGAACGCTATCGAAAATGCCTAGGATTGATTGGAAAGGGCTGTTTATGGACGACATGACTCACCGACCATTCTAAGTGATCTACGCCGAATAGCCGTTGGGGAGTGGGAATATCTCGACCAACAGTGCTTTGGTGAACTTGTGGATAGTATACCATGACGAATACAGGCATGCATCAATGCAAGAGGATGTTTTACTGTGTATTAGAGGCATCGGTATGTGCAGAAATTTGGACTACCACCTCTGAAGGTCTCGCTGTATGGTGGTGCAACATGCAATGTGTGGTTTTCATGAGTAATAAAAATGGCAGATATGATGTTTATTTGATCTCTATTCCAATTTTCTGTACAGGATCCGAAACTCTCGGAACCAAAGTGATGCAAAACTTTTTTCTATGTGCGTATAATAAGCGCCACAATTGGTAGTGCAATCGGTTTTTGCAATTTTATCACTTTTCCCGTAATTTCAAAGCCAAATAGTGACATGGCTGCACGCTTCCTAGGTTCTGTATCATCGCTGAGCCACCCTCCCACAACTTTTTCCTAGAACCGTACAATACATTGCGAATGTAGATAGATGACTATGCAGTACGACAATCCATGGTTAATTGTCGCACATATACACCAGAGTATACCAGACAGCTTCCTATACCGAAGCAGGTAGGTTATTTATTATTTCTAGCACTTTGATCATAAAACATGCTGGTAGATTAAAACTGTGTGCCGGACCGAGTTTTAATCTGCCAGGAACTTACATATCAGCACACACTCCGCTGCAGAGTGAAAATCTCATTCTGGAAACTTTGATCATAGTGCAGAATGTATGATTAAGATTGGCCATCTTTCCCCTATAGACCCAGCACCCAGCATTGTGCTACTACTAATGATGTAACTTTCTGAAACCATCTGAAGATCAACCTGAAAAAGTTCGAAAACCTGTTCATGGAATAAAACATAATTAGTCAAAAAACTGACTGGTTGCAGTTTTGTATAACCTATTTACATTTAATATACAGTCACTGTTCTAAAATATCCGTAATAGATAAGCATAATCTGTTGCTACGACGCCAGGTACTTACAACAATGCGCGAATTTCGGCAATGTAAACTTAAAATACGGAAAACCATTCTTCCAATAAGATTTAACGAAAAGTGTCTCTCAAAAAACATGACTCCTAATTATATCATAATAAAAATAATGAGTCAAAGAATGTCAGCCAAGATAGCAAAAGCACGACGTGAAATTATTTGCTTAAAAACTGAGATCTTCTCCATTCAAAGTTGTACAATATGCACTTAGAACTTAGCCATAAACTTGTTGCTCATGTATTCATGGACTTTCTAGACTATGTCAATGTATATGTCCATTAGGAACGTATTATCATTTCGTATTGACACGAGAAAAAGATAAATGCTCTAATTTCAAAGGATGCAGTAAAGTCCCCCCAATATTTCTCAAACAGAACATAAGTTTTTTGATAAAGTGATAAATACTACAGAAATATGCTTCAGTAGTAATGAATTAAAGCTGTTAAACAAAGGCCATAAGTACAACAAA
The DNA here is from genome assembly GCF_023864275.1 of Schistocerca cancellata. NCBI lineage: Eukaryota > Metazoa > Arthropoda > Insecta > Orthoptera > Acrididae > Schistocerca > Schistocerca cancellata. The sequence goes on along the minus strand of NC_064631.1, from coordinate 183,374,229 downwards.
ACCCCTCACTAAATAAAAGCAAAATTAAAAACTTAATAGTTAGCACAAAAATTGCATGCACAGCAGCTAAACTAAAACACAATGAACAAACTGCTATAGCCCATAAGGCAAACAACGTCATTATGAGAAGCAATCACCAGAACAAAATATACAATAAGATGAATACTAAAACAATGACATTATGTGACATCATAAACAAGAAACTTTCAACTGAAAATGCCCTTGTTGTCAGAGAAGACAAAGGAAACACAGCTGTTGTCGTGTGTCAATCAGACTATATTAGCAAAACTTGTGAATTCTTTAGAAAGAATAACATAAAGGAAACAACACATGACCCTACGCCCAAATTCCATGATAAAATTAAAAAGTTGCTTAAAAACTGCAACTTTTTGTTGACACCATTAGAAGCAGCGCACTGTATAGTGATGAACCCAACAGCATCAAAACTGAGATCACAGTCTAAGATCCACAAACCAGAATGTCTGATATGTCCCATTGTGAACTCCATCAGTAGTCAACGCTATAAAATCACCAAGGAACTTAAAGATATTAGCCGCAAGGCATATGTATTTGTAAATAACTTCTCCATCAAAAACAGTTATGAGCACATCAATAGTGTAAAAGATATCCCCATGACAGTCACAGCTAAATTTGCATCTCTTGACGTAGTCAACCTATATACAAACATACCTGTCAAGCAAACAATCAGTTCAGTAAGAAATAACTTACTCAAACATGGGACAATGGGCAGAGCTGAAATCTGTGAACTCATAGAGATCCTGGAGCTTATATTATCACACAACTACTTCCTGTTCAACAACAAGTTTTACATTCAGGAATATGGACTGGCAATGGACAGTAGTCTTGCAGGCTTTTTCGCGTACTACTCTCTCGCGAATTGTTAAATTGTTATTCTTTAGTTTATTTATTCTCTTTGTAACAACACATTTACGAAGAGAGTTACGTGAAATACTTTTAGCAATGCTGTGCTTTGCTTTTCTTTATCATCATTACCTTTTAGCGGAATAAAATGTATATATGGAAGTCTGATTGTTCTGGATCTGGCCTACAATTTAAGGAACGATTTTTCGTAACTGCAACTCATGCTAAGAATCAATATATCTTCCCTACTTCATAGTGATTAAAAGTTGAAATTACTTTGTTATGAACACTGATGTTACAGTTCGTATGATCGTTCAAAAACACAAGTTCGCAGCGGATTTTATTTCTCGTTAAAATGCTATTTCATACCACGACTAGCCCAAGAACATGAGACGCTCATTAAAAAATACGTTGTCACTATAAAGTTTGCCAGATCAGAACGGAGCACAGCAAGATTCCTATCAGATTCTGAAGGTACATTAAATTATTTGCACTGTAAATTACATCCTATCAGCAGCCCGCGTCAACCTGCAACACATCATAAAATCTGCTGATCTTCACTGCCAGTCTGGGAGCTAAAAGAAATAATATTATTTTACTATTATTTTACCGCTTCCTTGCGGTATGCTCGACTATATTGTAAGTCGTTTAAATACGCCGCGGCAGCGGCTCTTCGTTCTCCACGCAGCTCAGCACCACAGATAATATTTATATAACTGAAAAATGTCTCAACAGGATGGGATAATATGCAAGCAAGCTTAACAATAAATAATACAAGTTTTCATTTAAACAACTCTATTAAAACCTTTAAATATCTCAGTGATTACAGACCTTTGTGAATTCACACGTAATGGCGTACATTGCTTAGTCTCGACAAAAGAGTGCTACATTCGCGTTCTCTACGACAACAACAGGAGATCTTACTCGCACAACTTCCAAATCAAGAAGACAAAGACATTAATCTACATCACGCATTATATACTAGTTCCTTTTTTAATCTCTGTTTAACATTTATCTTCTGTGTCGGTTTTATTACTCGCCGACGCAGACGTTTTCAAAAATAAATAATTAAAAAAAATACATAATTTTATGCAATGACACAATATGATACATCTAATTCTCTAATTACTACATAATACACTCCTGGAAATGGAAAAAAGAACACATTGACACCGGTGTGTCAGACCCACCATACTTGCTCCGGACACTGCGAGAGGGCTGTACAAGCAATGATCACACGCACGGCACAGCGGACACACCAGGAACCGCGGTGTTGGCCGTCGAATGGCGCTAGCTGCGCAGCATTTGTGCACCGCAGCCGTCAGTGTCAGACAGTTTGCCGTGGCATACGGAGCTCCATCGCAGTCTTTAAGACTGGTAGCATGCCGCGACAGCGTGGACGTGAACCGTATGTGCAGTTGACGGACTTTGAGCGAGGGCGTATAGTGGGCATGCGGGAGGCCGGGTGGACGTACCGCCGAATTGCTCAACACGTGGGGCGTGAGGTCTCCACAGTACATCGATGTTGTCGCCAGTTGTCGGCGGAAGGTGCACGTGCCCGTCGACCTGGGACCGGACCGCAGCGACGCACGGATGCACGCCAAGACCGTAGGATCCTACGCAGTGCCGTATGGGACCGCACCGCCACTTCCCAGCAAATTAGGGACACTGTTGCTCCTGGGGTATCGGCGAGGACCATTCGCAACCGTCTCCATGAAGCTGGGCTACGGTCCCGCACACCGTTAGGCCGTCTTCCGCTCACGCCCCAACATCGTGCAGCCCGCCTCCAGTGGTGTCGCGACAGGCGTGAATGGAGGGACGAATGGAGACGTGTCGTCTTCAGCGATGACAGTCGCTTCTGCCTTGGTGCCAATGATGGTCGTATGCGTGTTTGGCGCCGCGCAGGTGAGCGCCACAATCAGGACTGCATACGACCGAGGCACACAGGGCCAACACCCGGCATCATGGTGTGGGGAGCGATCTCCTACACTGGCCGTACACCACTGGTGATCGTCGAGGGGACACTGAATAGTGCACGGTACATCCAAACCGTCATCGAACCCATCGTTCTACCATTCCTAGACCGGCAAGGGAACTTGCTGTTCCAACAGGACAATGCACGTCCGCATGTATCCCGTGCCACCCAACGTGCTCTAGAAGGTGTAAGTCAACTACCCTGGCCAGCAAGATCTCCGGATCTGTCCCCCATTGAGCATGTTTGGGACTGGATGAAGCGTCGTCTCACGCGGTCTGCACGTCCAGCACGAACGCTGGTCCAACTGAGGCGCCAGGTGGAAATGGCATGGCAAGCCGTTCCACAGGACTACATCCAGCATCTCTACGATCGTCTCCATGGGAGAATAGCAGCCTGCATTGCTGCGAAAGGTGGATATACACTGTACTAGTGCCGACATTGTGCATACTCTGTTGCCTGTGTCTATGTGCGTGTGGTTCTGTCAGTGTGATCATGTGATGTATCTGACCCCAGGAATGTGTCAATAAAGTTTCCCCTTCCAGGGACAATGAATTCACGGTGTTCTTATTTCAATTTCCAGGAGTGTATATTGTTTTTGTTTCTCTAGACGTTACAATGCCCCCTGGCAGCAATTGACTAACGTTGGAAATGTTCGGCAATATGCTGCCACTAACGTCTGTTTGGTTATTGTCTGTTACCTTGGTTGGATCATTCACTTTACACTTCTTAGTTCTTTTACACTGTAAGTTTAATTACACTTTTTATACTGTTCTTACACTTTGCGAGGTGACCGTCAACCTAGTCCCAGGGTCATTACATTTATTTGGCTCCCCCATTCGGGCTACGTGCGATCAGAAAACCTGGGAAAACTGCGCCGGAGCCATGGTCATCTCGCCTGGTTTGTTTTAATACCCAGTTTGATCACAAAAAGTTCAGATTCTATCCAATGTTCACATATAACAAAGGCTATTTGTGAGATCATGTTAAACTTTTAGTCTCTTTGTTACCCATATAATATTTGTGTTTTGGATTGTAATGAAGGTCACTTATTACACATTTTTACAGTAGTATCATGAAGCGTCCATGCATTTACTCGCGACAATTGGTTTAAAATGTCTAGCATTCATGCGAGTATATTTCATTAACATGACGAAAACATATTATATCTATATATCATTGAACCAATGAATACTTTGAGTCTGTATTGAATAACTCAAGAAAAAAAAAAAATGTTTGTCACGTCATTTCGTGTCCACTAAACCCTATTCATGTTAGTGCATTAAACACATATTTGATAGTTCATTTGAATGACAACAATGTTGTACGGAGCTGGCGGCGCGAAGCAATTGTTGAGTAGCGTCGTCTGGAACGCCGCGTGCCGACGGCCGCTGGGTTCGACGACCGGCTCTCAGTAGCAGCGACGTCGTGCTGACGTGGCGCCCAAGCAGTCGCGAACCGCGCTGAACCATTCGCCGATGTCGGCGAGTGGCAGTGGTTTACCGCGACCGGCTGACTGGCGGCACGGCACTCGTCTCGGCTTCTCCGCATGGCTCCCCGTCGTAGCGCACGAAACAAACATTCCACAACGGTGTACTGTCTTTAAGGATACAGATTACTAGCTGTGGAAGAAGATGCAACTTGTTAAAAGCGTTTATTGTTCAGTAAGCCGTCGCTTCACTGGTATGCACAGGATGGTTTGGCGTGATAACAGGTTTCTTGTGGCATTGTGACACTGGTATTCAAGGTTCGTCACACGCACATTGTACTACACATTTTCACTCACTCCACGGTTGGTACACTGCCAGAGCGTCTTTCAACACGTGAAAATGTTTCGTAACGCACATACTAAATGTCCCCGTCGAGCGATGTTCGTTTAAATCGACTCCGAACGGATCAATAACTACTGTTTTTATACACTGTCTATTGTTCGTTGAGCACTGCACTAGGACAGTCTGTCACTCAACACTAGGCTTATCGACGTATATATTGGTGCAGATACAACAGTCATTTTCTGTCCCTGCTACACACAATATTCCGTCCTTTCCTCCATTGTTTATGCACACAGTTTATTTTTTAATACCTTTTAACTGTTCTTCGCATACTCACTCTAATCTACATGGCGTCTATTTGTTTTTACCTTATCACAACACACTTTTTATATTGTTACTAGGCGTATATAGCCCTTTTGTAAACTTTTTTAATTTTCTTATCAGTGTAGCTTGCCTGGTTATCACCCATCTATCAAACAGATTTTACCATGTGCATGACAGCTTGACTTGGGCATATTGCTCAATAAATACTTCATTTAGCACTAGCATTATTTTTAATGATTTTTCCTATATGACTACAGTGTAGGTTCCACATTGGTTGACTTAATTCGCGTATCGCGTAATGAATATTCAAGGGCGTGTACCAAGTACACAGGCTTCAATTGAAGCATTGTTATATACAAAGCGGAGTTTCCACGGAACCGGCTTGTTTTTTGATTAGCTTATGCTCCAGTGTCGTTCTCAAATCACTACTGGCAGCAAACATCACATAATAGTTGCATATTACAAAGTCCATGTTGGGCTAGTCAAGACTCTCTCTCTCAGGGTTCCTTATTCTAATACAATTACAACAGTTACCTTACTATATTAGATTGCGTCATTAATTGCACTTACACACTACACATAGAAAATGGTTCAAGAAATTAATCCTCACTTTATCAACAAGTAGATTGTTCGTTGCTTAATGAGCATATAATATTTTAAATGGCTCTAATTGTCTGTAAACAAAATCTTTCCTGTGTAAGCTATTGCCTACTTTCTGAATCCACTTCCTCCAAGTTTCATTACACACAAATTTCTTTCTTAATACTAACATACTTATATTCTAAAACACAATTAAAATCTTCTTACAACTATTACTCTTTATATGTGATATGTCACTGAATAAATAACTTCACATCTTTACGTGGATACAATCCTTTGATCTTCCCCGTATGGGGATCATCTAAATTCTCAGGACGAGTCCGGACAGGTATGATAATTTTGTTAATGTCCCTCACATCTAACACTAGCCTGATTTTTCCATTGGCTTTCGCCACTGCTACAAGAGGACTACTGTATGGAGAGAAGGAGGGCTCAATGATATCCCACTCTAACATCTTCCGAATCTCTTTAGCTACCAATTCCCTCCTCGACCAAGGGATGGAGTAAGTTGCGCGACAGTATGTTTTATGGGGCATCACCTCTATGTGATAGTGGTACCCTCTGACTATTCCTGGTCGGTCGGTAAATACCATAGTGTATTCCGATAGCAGCTGCGTCAACTGTTGCTTTTGTGTATCGCTTAACCCTTCAGATTCCTGCACTTTGGTTTGAAATGCCTGAACATTTATTTCAAAATTTCGATCCTCTAAATTCGGATAATAGAGGTCTGCTGCATGTGACAAATCATCAAGGTGTAGTACACAAGGGTTCCTACCCTTGATATTGATTCGATTACAACACGGCACAAGTACCTCCTTCGATTTCATCATAGATAACTCAATCCTCCTACCCCTATTAACTATGCTTAATTTCCCCAAGGAGAGGTCGATCAATGCGTCCCTCTCACGGAGAAAATCTACTCCCAGAATGCAGGCCACCTTCAATCCTTTAACAACGAGGAACGAGCTCACTATGGCTTCGCCCTCCTTACAAATCTCCACCTGCACCTGGTACTTAACTGATTGGCTCTGTGCACTAATGGCTCCAGACACCTTACAATTATTAACCGGGAAAGTCGGAATGCTATGTCCTTTTCCCAGTGCCTTAAATAACTCCATACTCATTACACTTACTGAGGCACCTGTGTCGATGATTATATTCACTGCAACATCATTGATTTTCGCTTCGATAATAGCTTGCACATTTTCGTTATTATCTTTCTTACATTCGTGCGGTTCGTTCAGTAGATCTTTATCCATACTGACACCGTCGTTGTATCGCAGCATACGTATCCCAGGTATATTATTATCACTCGTGTTGCTCTCACTCCATCCCTCGGCCATCGATGGAGAGCATATCGAGGCCGATTCTAGTTTGTTGGATTAGTTACTTGTGAAGTACTTGGACGGCTATTGTCCGCGACCTCCACTATATGTACACTCTGATTTGTCGGCCGCCACGGCTGCGCAATAGGCGCGTTTTGCGGTGGTGGTCTATTGTTGTCATACCGGTCATTACCCTGTCGCTCTGGGCTTCTTCGCTGATTTTGCTGCCAATTTCGATTACTATCACTATAATTGCTCTGCCACTGACCTCGCGCATTCTTCCAGCGGTTGGTCCCTGACATTCCGGATTCGTACCGGTCGTCAAATCGACGCTTTTTGTTATAAGTTGTTTGTCCATACCCGTTCTGGCCTCTACCATTACTACCATTTTGCGAATGTTCTTGTCGCTTGTTACCACCCCCACCATTTCCATGGTTGTGGTTTTGTGCACTACTATTTCTGTCACGTTTACATCCTGACCCATTATTCCGCGAGTGATCACACGCTGATTTTGCGTCTTCCTGTATCAAGTCTATAGAATCTAGAACAGACAGGAAGTTTTCCATATCACTTTCTGGTACGTGTATTAATTTCTCTTTGATATGAATGGGTAAATGTGATTTTAGTAGTCTTATTATGTCTCTTGGTGATATAGGCTCGTCCCGGTAGCGTGTTTTGTTTATATATTTTTCAAAATACCGTCTCAAATTCCCCAGACGAGGTGAGTACGGTTCGGGATTATATACTTCTTTTCTTAGCCGCTCTTGTATACAAGGCGACCAATATTTCGATAGAAATGCCCTTTCGAACTGTTCATATGTCATGCAGCTGTCTGCCACTTCTGTAGCCCACAACGCTGCGTCACCTTGAATGTACGACATTACGTATTGAATTTTCTGTGTTTCGTTCCACACACTGGGCAAGATATTTTTAAAGCTTTTTATGAATACTACTGGGTGTACTGATTTCCGTTCAGTAGTAAACGTTTGAAATTGTCTATTTTTGATTAAACTTTCTTCCACTAATATTTTTGAACTACATGGTTTTGCTCCTGGGACATATGCTGTGTGCTCCGAACCGAAGCTACAGCTCTTCGCATTATCGACTACAGATTCCCCATTGTTGTATCGCGTATAAGTTTGTGCGTTGCCAAAATCATGGGCTGTTGGCGACACAGGTTCCTGTTCCAAATGCTTTCTGCTTTGTGCTAAACCCTTCTCCAGGTCGGATATCCGTTTGTTCATATTCACTTGCCACTGCGGAATATCCTCACTGAGTATTTGTTTGATGGTTTGCACGTCGTTCTGTACCTGACTATTTACTTCGGTACTGAACGATTCGGAGCCTCTATTTGCTATGGCTGCTTGTACTTTGGAATTAATGTTCTTGTCAATCTCACACTTCTTCACTTCTAGCCATGAGTTGAATTCTGTTTCAATTTTAGTTGCTTGTTCGTTCCACTTCTGCTCTACAAGCTGCGTGGAATCTATTTCTAGCTTTTCTACTCGATTGGCTAATACACCTATTTCGTCTACCCTGTTAGTGTTTGCTACTTGCAGGTTGTTGACCTGTTCAGTCAGCTCCTGCACGGCCTTAGGTATCGACTCATAATTCTGTTTCATATCTGCAATCTCTTTTTTCATGTTTTCTAACGATTGCACAAGTTGCTGGTCCCGCTCAGTTTGCCGGCGATCTCGCTCAGCTTGCTGGGCAAGGAAACTTTCTGTTAACTGGCGATCTCGCTCAGCTTGCTGGGCAAGTAAATTTTCTGCTAGCCTACGATCTCGCTCAGCTTGCTGGCGGTCTCGCTCGACTTGCTGTTGCGCAAATTCTGCCTGGTAATTCAGCACGCGCTCTAATATAGCCGGAAGCGAATACCCACCAGGCAGATTACCACTCTCTGGTTCCTGCTTTTCTGGTGGTGGTACAACTTCTTTCTCTACATCCCCTTGAGGACTAGTGGGTGGTGGCACCACTTCCTGTGCCCCTGCCCCCACATTCTCACATGTTATATCCTCAAAGAGAGTACTAGTACTACTTGAGGTACCCGGTTCCACATTTCCTGCACTAACTAATTGTTGTTCCTCAGTATCCATATTGCTCGGACGTTGACTACGCAGCTTAACCATATTCCTAAATTGCTTACTAAAACACAAAGTCTGACAGTTTTGCCCCTTGCACACAAAATACGTTAATTTATCTACACTAACTGCACACTAAAAATTACTATCTACCATCAACTTTGTCCTGTCACAAACACTAACATCAAACTACGCACAATATGCACACCACTAGCAAAATGAGATCACTTCACTGGAGCTCGACTTCTACAAACAGGACAACTACACTGTAGTCTTACCTTTAGTTTATCTTATCTCGGGGTTCGGCTGCCCCCGGATTACGTAGTCGTTACAGCTTCTCAGTACTATCAGGATCGTCTTCTCAGACTCGTTTGCAGTGGTACGTTTTGTCATGAAAGAGTGTTTACACATTCATTAATACATAGCATTGATCATGATATACATACATACATTTATCACTAAATACATGTATATCTACACATACATAACAATCAACACTGAAAGAAAAATAAATAAAATTTTTTATTTGTGGCCACTGCAAATTCGGGCCCCGCGTTTTTGGGCGCCAGTTTCGCGTACTACTCTCTCGCGAATTGTTAAATTGTTATTCTTTAGTTTATTTATTCTCTTTGTAACAACACATTTACGAAGAGAGTTACGTGAAATACTTTTAGCAATGCTGTGCTTTGCTTTTCTTTATCATCATTACCTTTTAGCGGAATAAAATGTATATATGGAAGTCTGATTGTTCTGGATCTGGCCTACAATTTAAGGAACGATTTTTCGTAACTGCAACTCATGCTAAGAATCAATATATCTTCCCTACTTCATAGTGATTAAAAGTTGAAATTACTTTGTTATGAACACTGATGTTACAGTTCGTATGATCGTTCAAAAACACAAGTTCGCAGCGGATTTTATTTCTCGTTAAAATGCTATTTCATACCACGACTAGCCCAAGAACATGAGACGCTCATTAAAAAATACGTTGTCACTATAAAGTTTGCCAGATCAGAACGGAGCACAGCAAGATTCCTATCAGATTCTGAAGGTACATTAAATTATTTGCACTGTAAATTACATCCTATCAGCAGCCCGCGTCAACCTGCAACACATCATAAAATCTGCTGATCTTCACTGCCAGTCTGGGAGCTAAAAGAAATAATATTATTTTACTATTATTTTACCGCTTCCTTGCGGTATGCTCGACTATATTGTAAGTCGTTTAAATACGCCGCGGCAGCGGCTCTTCGTTCTCCACGCAGCTCAGCACCACAGATAATATTTATATAACTGAAAAATGTCTCAACAGGATGGGATAATATGCAAGCAAGCTTAACAATAAATAATACAAGTTTTCATTTAAACAACTCTATTAAAACCTTTAAATATCTCAGTGATTACAGACCTTTGTGAATTCACACGTAATGGCGTACATTGCTTAGTCTCGACAAAAGAGTGCTACATTCGCGTTCTCTACGACAACAACAGGAGATCTTACTCGCACAGCTTCCAAATCAAGAAGACAAAGACATTAATCTACATCACGCATTATATACTAGTTCCTTTTTTAATCTCTGTTTAACATTTATCTTCTGTGTCGGTTTTATTACTCGCCGACGCAGACGTTTTCAAAAATAAATAATTAAAAAAAATACATAATTTTATGCAATGACACAATATGATACATCTAATTCTCTAATTACTACATAATATATTGTTTTTGTTTCTCTAGACGTTACAGCTTGCTAGCAGACATATACTCCAGTAACCTTGAAAACAACTTTTTTAGATCCCATACCCAACTAAAAGATAAGCTGCTTTATTAAAAACGCTATGTTGATGACCCTCTCATTCTGTTCAATGGATCAACAGAAGAAACAGATAATCTAGTCAAAGAACTTATTAAAATAAACAATAAAATTCAAATCACAGTAGAACATGAAACACAAGGAGGCATTAACTCAATTGATCTAACAATTTCAAATAAAATCAAAAGCATAAATTTCAAATTTTCAGGAAGCCAACAACCACCAATGTTACCATACATAAATCCTCTTGCCATCTAGACCAACATAAAAAAAGCATTCTTCAGAACAATGGTTAATTGCATGCTTAAAATCAGCATGGACACAAGTGAAAAACGAAAAGAAACAGAAATTATTAAATCAGTGGGCTCCAGCAATGGGTAGAAACCCTGTAATAATAGATAAACTAGTCCATACAGCAAAATTAAAAAACCAACTGCTGAACAACCTCCCACAAACAAGAAGACCACATTTATAAGCCTGCCTTTCCTCGGGAAGATTTCTTATCAAATTGCAACCTCTTCAAGACATACAACATAAAAATTAGTTCTTTCACCAACAACAAAATACATAATAAAATCATACACTACATCAAAACCACTATATAACAGTATCAAAAGTCAGGTGTGTACAAGCTCGTTTCCAACTCTTGTCCAAGCTTCTGCATTTGACAAACAGGTAGAAGCTTCACAACAAGATTTAAAGAACACATAGATGCACTCCATCTTAACAGCCTGAATAAGTCCAGCTTTGCCTCACATCTTGCCCAACACAATCATTCTGCAAACAACATATCTCCAAATACTTCATTTTGCTAACAAAGGCACAATACTTGACGTTCTTGAAAAAATGGTAATATTTGTCTACACAAATACAGCACCTGACTACCTGCTCAATGATGAAATTGAACTGAGAAACCAGTTTTTCCTTCACAACTTTGAATATTTACTAGTTCAAAACAAATAACCACACAATGAACCCTACACCGCCTCCCCATCACCCTCCCCCCCCCCCGACCTGCCATCCTTTCCTCTCCGTACATCCTAACAACACCGGTGTCAATGTAATATCCTACCACAGAATAAAACCTGTACTACATTTCTAAATGTTAAAGCTCTCTACTGTAAACATAAATCAGTACTTTTATACATAATACTTCTAACTGGAACAAACAGAAGCTGCATTTACCAGTATTCCAGATCACTTTAATGTAAGAATAAAAATAAGTTAACAGTTAAAGGACTTCTGTTTATGGTTTTTTTTAATGTAAAGTGTACAGCCATACAAACAGCTTTAGTCCATTAGAATCACTATAACTTTTATAAAGATACCTTTAGCTAAAAGAAACAGAATCGACTCATGCTAATACCCCAGATCATGTTAACATAACAACAGAAATAGGTCAGCAGTTCATCTGGGTATTCATGTTACTGCCAACCATGACAAAAAAATTGCTGTAAACTGCCTGTATTATACGTAATATACAAATAGAAATAAGATATCACCTGAAGTTTGTTCTTGTAGTAATTTATTTATTTATTTATTTTATTTTGTGCTCTCATGTTATCGTCAGTCTGATTAAAATATTTTCCCTTAAATCGACTATAATACATGTAATGAAGAAGAAATTATATCTCTGTGCAAAGTAAGCATATGAAATACCTTTCTGTCAAGATCTTTGTTACAACAGTTGTAAAGCGCATGCTAGGTGCTGGAAAATTCTCACTGTCAGAGCGTAAGTTAATACAGTTTGTGTGGAAGTGTGTGAAGTGATATAACAACTGGACATCAAAATGGAGGCAAACAGATGGACACTATAAAGGCACATTTGCATGTCGAGCGTGAGTTTCCTCGGAAACTCGAAATATTAATTAAATAAATAATCAGTGACAAATAAATAAAGCCTATGGCACACAACTGCAGCGCTGTGTCGCTGATAAAACAAAAGCACAATTACGTTACTCTTATGTTTGATTAAGGAATGGGAGAGCTCTGGTAGAAGTGGTGCGAGAAGCACGTATTTTATTCTATTGTCTGGCACACCGCCATATTTCATGTTATAGAAGAATACTGCGAGTTGCAACCAGACTAGGCACTCGATTCTGTAAAGAATTTATATTTATAAAAGTAAGTAGGATTATGAACTGTAGGCTTATTCATTGAATATATCTGATTTAACTAACTGTGTAACTTTTTTATGTTTAGTAGACAATCACCTCTGTACGACGTTTTGGCATGGCTGGCAAATTATTGTAATATTGAGATTTAGATTATGAGTCCGCACCTACCGCAGCAGTCTTTGGAAACGATTTAATTACGAAGTCCGATTATTTCAGTTTTATTTCACGGTCAACTACGAGTAACATTGCCTTTACGAAAAAGCCATTGTCAAGCGTCTGATACCGAATAATTAAACGTCCACGTTCCAGATAAGCAAATATCAATTACAATTACAATCACCATCATACAGATAGAATAATTAATATTTAAACAATATTTTTTATTTTATTTATTTTATATTGGCGACCGTGACAGGACTTGTTATTTTGTCATTTGTTACATTGTTCTCTTTGTTTCATGTGAAAAATCAACTTTCTGGACCTGGACGTGAATGTATGAGAGATAACAAAAAAATCTGAAGATATTTTCCAATTCTAAAATTTTGCGGGAAGACGCAATGAAACTTCCAGCAAAATAAGGTAAGACGCAGCATCTTTGCATTGGCAGGCTTGACCAGACGTATAATTCAGTGTATTAGCTTTTCAGTAGATTCTGTAGTGTTTCTTTCGCGCATAACAGTTTTCAGTGATAAATTTCATTCTCAGTACTTTTCCTTAAACAATAACGTATGCAACAATACCAATACACGAGTGTACAATATGGCAGACTTCTGTACGATACGTAGTAACATGGACAGCAGCCATTACCAATAATCTCAAATTCAGTTTATATTTTTAAATTAACAGACAGCCATTGTTGCTACGAGCGATTCATGCTCAACTGCATTTTATTTTAAAATCAGTGTCAAATATTTTCTTTTAAACATATATCACGTGTGGCATGGTAATAACTAGAAATCAATACGCAAAAATGGAACAGCAAAGACGTACTATTCAGACGCAATCCGACTCGGACGAGAGACAAATGTTAGAAAATGACTTTACGACAGCAACCGGTAGTGACGATTTATCAAACATTGACGCAAGTGTTGACGGAAATTTTGGCAATAGGCCGTCCACTACAAAAATTTCAAAGTCTCAGTCAGAGCCCATGTTGATGCATGACGTCACGTCTAATGACGCGACGGGGGCACAGACCTTGCAAACAGTAAACATTGCCGACATGTTACAAATGCTAATGAAACAAAACGCAGAAAATATGGCATACATAAGGAAACAGAACGCCGAAAACATGGCAACCTTACAGACACAAAATGACGCAATTAAATCTGACCTCATAGCACTCAAGACAGGTAATGACACTTTATGTAAACGTGTGGAACTTATAGACGCCACACTGACCGAACAGATGACTGAACTCAGTACTAAATTTTCCCAGCTTAATACGAGACAAGAAAAGACTACAACTGACGTAGCACTTTTACAGACACAAGTAAAAAACCTTAATGTCACGTGTGAAGTTCTTACTGAACAAATTCAAACATATCCTTCAGTACATGACAACCTTGAAAAACGAATTACTGACGTACAGAATAAATTTGACAATGTTGAACAACACCTGACTGACATCTTACAATCTGATCCCACAGCTCATTTTCAAAATATTAATAAAGAATTTCATGATTGGGTAGTGAACAAAGACAAACATTTTGATAGATGCTTACGTGAAAATTTACCAACAATTGTGCACGACTCTGTAGCGCAATACATTACTAATAACAAACAGCTGATCAGTGACGCAGTACAATCCGTCACTGCACCCATGAGACAATTCACCGATCGACCACAGTCTGAATGTAACGAAAATATCAGTCAAAACGCACAGTTCAGGAACCAATATACATTCGAGTATGACACACACATACCGCACACGACAAACACACAAGAACAAAACACACCACGACTACAACACATACCACGATGTGCAAACACAAACACAAGCTATTATCATGGTAAACCACAGCAACATTATCGTAATTACTCGCCAGCTGAACATACCAGTAATTACAGTGGAATAAATCCATATCACAATGCGAAGGAAGAAGAAAGCTTAATGAAACACAGGCAATTTCAGATTTTTATCTCAGAAAAACGAACCATTCATCCGGTGATTTTTCTTAAATCTTTTAGTAACGCATTTCCACGCACTTGGAGTGACCGGAAAAAGATTTCATATATTGTCGGTTACATCCAAGGCGATGCAGCTGTCTGAGCATACAGTCAAGCTGACGTATGTACCACGTACAGTGAGTTTGAGCGTGCTTTTCTGAACAAATTCTGGTCGCAATCCGTTCAGGAGCGACTCAGAAGACAAATTTTAGAACCTGAAACTTTTAACAGTAAAAATGGCAACTTACGCAGATATTTTGAAAAATACTTGAACATGGGACACTTTTTAGACGAACCAGTCGCAACGCGTGATATACTCCGTGCGTTGAAGGCCAAATTGCCTTTCAACATTAAAGAAAAACTCCTACATATCCCGGATGACGATTCAGATTATTTTTTAACAGCCTTAGATTCGGTTGACATGTTACTTGAAGATCAGCGCTTCGCGTGGCAAAACAGCAGCCACAATGTTTACACTAGTGGTATGCAAAACATGCAGGCTTGCCAACTCAATTCTGGCGCGCCCACAGTTGGATACGCGGTACAGCAAAAACAGCAAACTCACATGCCGTCTCAATACGAAAATCAAAATCAACACGCGTATTCCAATACAAACAATAGTTACAACAGTAATAACACTTCATGCGGCAATCCATACAAAAGGCACCGCGGTAATAACTACAACGGTAACAACGGATACAAAGGCAACAACAAAAACACAAACAGAAATAGAAATAATAATAACTTAACTACGAGCCAAGACAGCATCAAGGTTGGACTCGTAACGATCAGTACTTTCATTCAAACTCTGCTTTACCACAGCCGCCACCAGGACAAAATTGGAGCATACCTTACGACCGACAGGTAAGTTATAATGCGCAACAGCAACAACAACCGCAAAAGTTTGGAGATCATAATAGGCAATATCCGAATGTGAATATAATAGAAATGACACCTGATGCACAACCTCAATCTGTGTCAGTACCTAGTACAAATGCTAATCCAACAAACTAGAAACAGTCACTTCTATGCCCCAGGTCGTGACTGAAGAATTCTTGGGGGGCGACTTCAATGTTAATCAGTTATTTGACACCACACTTGAACAACAGAATAATGATATGCCGAATAATTCTAAACAAAAATTACCTGTTTTATTTATAAGATACAACTACAATAACAATATATCAGATGAACTTTTACAAGACAGTACACAATGTCGTTCAAACACAAATGAAATTGTTTTAGCATATACTACTGGTGTAGTAGGTGGGATTCCAACTACTATTATCCTAGATACAGGTGCAGCTGTGAGCGTTTTGTCTTTTAATTTCTATAAAAAGATGTGTGAATTGGAACCTGTGCCTGAGTTTCCTGCCCAAAACTGTAAAATAACTACTGCACTAGGTAATAAGTCATGTAGGGTTATGAAGCAAGTTTTTGTAAACATTAAAATAGGTAATGGAACCGTACAATGGCCATTCCTGGTTGTACAAAACCTTGTGACAAATTGCATATTAGGAATAGATATTATGAGCGACAAGGACTCTATTATAGACTTCTCCAAAGGTAAATGTATTTTAAATGATAAAGGCAGTGTAATTATTATTGATTTGGACAGGAGAACTCTAAAGCATGACAAACACTGTACAGGGTACAAGGTTCAGTTAGTACTTGACAATGACATTCAAGATATGCAAACACACTCATCTGACACAGAGATAATGGTCTTGAAAACATTGCTTGACCATAAGATAAGTGAAGCTACAGCTCTCAGTGTACATGAACGTATAAAACTACAGGAAGTGTTATCCAAATATTTACAAGTTTTTACCAAACGATTAGGTGTTATCAACACGTATGTATACAAGATGAAGTTAAGCCTCACAAGATCTTCTACCAGAAGACATATAACGTACCGTTATCTCAACGACCTGCTGTGTGGCAAGAATTAAAACAAATGTTAGACTGGAAGGTCACTGAACCATCCACCTCACCTTATTGTAGTCCTCTACTTGTTGTCAAAAAATCAAATGGAAGCATTAGGTTAGTGTTAGACGCACAAGCAATTAATGAAATAATTTTACCGGTTCACACAAAACCCGAAAATTTAGAACAACAATTACAGAAATTTCTAGATGCAAAATATTTTTCCACAATAGATCTCGCTAATTCGTTTTGGCAGGTGGGTATCACTCCTGATTCACGGAAATATACTGCATTTATGTTCGGGGGGCGAACCTATCAGTTTTGTGTTCTACCCTTCGGACTGAATGTCAGCTCTGGGGTATTCATTACAGCCCTGGATACCGTGCTTGGCGACGATTTAGTTGAGACAGTCACACACTATGTAGATGATATACTGATAACTACACAGTCTTGGAAGGAACACGTTGACACACTTCAAAGAATTTTAGAAAAATTTGCACAAGCTGGAGTCACAGCCAATCTTAGAAAATCAAAATTTGGTTGCAGTGAGATAAAATATTTAGGACATATCATTAATTCGCAGGGCATACGTCCGGATCCCAGTAAATTAGATGCTATCAGAAACTTTCCTAGCCCTCGAACTAAAAAGCAGTTAAAATCATTCCTTGGGCTATGTTCATTTTTCAGACGTTTTTTGCCACAACCACTTTTGAACAGTAAACATCTGCTAAATCTACTCAGAAAGAATCAAGTTTGGATCTGGTCGGAACAGTGCCAGAATGACTTTAATACAATTAAACATGCTTTAGTGGGTGCAAACTTATTGAGCCATCCAGATTTCAATTTAGATTTTTGTATGACTTGTGACGCTTCACGAACTGGCTTGGGATGTTGCTTATTTCAAGTTGTAAAGAATAAAGAAAAGGAACAGATAAGAATTATTGGGTTTGCAAGTCGTACTCTAACTGAATGTGAGCGTACATACTCCACTACTGAGTTAGAAACACTTTCCATAGTATGGGCATTCAAGAAATTCAATTATTATTTATTTGGAAAACATACAGTAATTTACACCGATCACCAGGCCCTGACATTTTTGTTAACTTGTAAACTTGTACATCCTAGACTATCACGATGGGCAGTTACACTTCAGAACTACTCTTTTGAAATTAAGTACATAAAAGGTAAGGACAACACCATTGCAGACACTTTGTCTAGACTTCCACAAGGTATGAATGATACCAACAGTGACTTAGAAAATATAAATGACTACAGGATTCTCTTAATGCAAGACAAGCAGTATCACCAATATTACATTGATATGTGCAGAAACATGGCTAAATTACAAAAATCTGACCCTCACTGGTATAAGATAATAACATTACTGGTAGAAAAACACAATCATCCTTCGACTAAGTATTACAAGTTACACAATGATGTGTTATTTTACCGCCGACATCCAAATGCTACTAACTGGTGTGTATGCATTCCCAAAGAGTCTGAACGTAATCTAATTTGGCACACACACTTAGTTTGGGATCATTATGGGACGAAAAAGTGTTTGGCAAAGCTCAGCACATACTGTTATTTTAGCAATATGAGAAGAAAAATTTACAGGGAACTGAAAACATGTGTCATATGTCAAAAATCAAAACCTCAGAATTTATCCACAAAAACAGATTTACATTCTATTTTACCTAGTAAACCCCTGGAAATTCTGTGTACTGACATCAGTGGACCGCATCCAGCAAGCTCTGGAGGCGTCAAATATATCTTAGCTTTTTACGATATATTTTCTAAACATGTCAAACTTTATGCTTTAAAATCCGCCACTGCAAGTGCTATAATACGAAGATTCTCAAGTGATTACCTGACGCACGTGGGAAAACCTAAAGCAATTCTGTCAGATAATGCAGCATACTACTCTGGGTACAAATGGGGAAATTTCTTGAAGGACAATAACATTAAAAGTATATTTATTTCGAGGTTTAGTCCACAATATAACGCGACTGAGAGACTTTTCCGAGAATTAAATCGATTCATGAGGACCTATATTTCATTAAAACATACTAATTGGGTGTCCTACCTAAGTCTTTTCGAAGACGTACACAATAACTTAAATATTTATGATACAAATTACACACCTAACGAGATCATGTTCAATTGCAAACAGAACGATCAGTGGATAGATCCATTACCTAAGTTGTCAGAAAAGGAAATCACACCTGAACAGAAAATAAAAGAAGTATTGACTACGCTGACACATCACGCACAGATACGAAACAAACATCACAGAAACATAATAAAAAGAAAACAAAAATTCGAGGTAGGAATGCTTGTACTACTTCGTACTCATCATAAATCTGTAGCACTCAAACGACGCAACGCTAAGTGGCGTCTGCTATATGAAGGACCTTATGTAATTGTTAACATACCGCATCCTGGTGCGTATCTGTTACAACATCGTAGAACTAACAAAATTATTGGGCTATACTCACACCGAGATCTTAGAGCATTTCATGCTGAATAATGTCAAAGTCATACCCATCAAAATATTGCTAAGCAACTCGAAAAACTCTGTTGTTACAACACAGATAATAAGTAGTGTAGAAATTTTCATTTCAGCGGTTCCAGAGTCGCAGTTGAAGGCAGAAGAACTCTTCTTTCAGCGCGCGCCACCACCTGGAAGACGGAATATCAAAATAAAATTTATGATTACGTACCAGTGAATGATATATTAATTTTTCACGGAACATTTGTTATTGTAGGTACCACTGACTTGGTATGACACCTGACGAACCGACAGACGTCATCTGTGAAGCGATCTTTTACTTTGAGAAATAGATTAGACGCACATCTCTCAACACGAAAAGCATCTATCAGTAGTCAAGGCCACACAGACACTTTACACACACGCACAAAACGCGAGGAATCGAACATTTTCTCTCTCTTACTATTTTGAATATTTATTGAGTAGTGAAAACGCCTGGTCTTGCCTACTGATGTAATGAATGTTGTGTCTAACCTATCTTAATTTCAGATGACATCACAAAAAACATCGATAATATCCCAGCAAAACCGCTAAAGAGGATGTAAATATCGACAATTCATGTAATCAAACGTGACACAATGTAATAACCTATAGCTATGTAATGATGATGTAAACATGTTTATGTGCAACTATATTATGTCTATGCTAAGAAAATATGTGACGTGTGTATGTATAATTACTTATTTTTTTAACTGATGTATCATGTAACTGTTACTATGTAAAAAATTTGAACAAAACGAGTGCCAAAAAGACATTGCATAGTGAACCTCTGTTCACGGACATTAACGAGCATTACTAACTCTGCAACTACGCAGAAACCTATGTGAAAGAAACGGTTAATGCCATTCATTATGCAGCGTATCTATGTAAACGCGATGAATGATTTCTTTGATTAATAACTACGAACATTTAGGTGAGCTATATTCAGCAAAAAACTGAAAATGTGAAGGGCATAATTCGTGCATCGTCTAGTGACATTACTACAGTACCTAACTTCAAGATGTTAACTGGATTAAATGGACACAAAGTGCCTGTCCAGAAAACAACACGACGGGTGGAAGAATTTTGGTTGGAACTTCAGGGAATGAAATGTTCTCGAAATGTGACGGACACTCTTACCTGGACTGTCCAAGGATCGACGCCAGCTATGTGCCGTCCGAGGTTCTGCAACCAAGCTTCCACGGAATGTAAAAAACGAACTGCACGTGGACCAATTACTCGACGGGTCACGTCGGATCTGTAATAAGCAATGCTTTTAGTCACAACGAACTGCATCACAACGACTATAATGGAAATGGGAAATGGACACGCTTATGTATTAATCACGTTGTTATACAACGATGTTACTGTGATCAAAAAACTATACCACGACGATACTAACCTGTAAAAAATTATTGTGCAGCAGATGAATATGAACTGTAATAACGACACAATGTGTATAGGTCAACGCACCTGAAACATACGGACATTTTTCTTTGAAGTATTTCAAAACAATACTATGTAACTAAGAACATTCAACAATCTAAGTTGTATTGTGTTATAACAAATATTGTAAATTTAAAACTAAGTTACCTGTCATAGAATGTAGTCTTCATATGTAATCTTGGTTGAATATTTTCTTTGTGCAACGACTGAGAAACGCGCGCACACGAACAATATGAACTGCAATACTGTGCCGCGTGATCTAACTGTACGATATAACGGCAGTGCCGGAGTCACACAGACGCTTCTGCGCATGCGCGCACTCTATCTGCCAACATAAGAACTTTTACGGCGCACCCGCGTCATTCAAATTTTGTATATAATGTGTATAATGTAGGTCATGTAAATAGTTGTAGATAACTTAGATTTTCTTGTGCCTTTAGGTGAATTGCTCGCCTGCAGGTGTGTCCTTTCGCCTCGCAATTCAGGGGGCAATATAAAGGCACATTTGCATGCCGAGCGTGAGTTTCCTCGGAAACTCGAAATATTAATTAAATAAATAATCAGTGACAAATAAATAAAGCCTATGGCACACAACTGCAGCGCTGTGTCGCTGATAAAACAAAAGCACAATTACGTTACTCTTATGTTTGATTAAGGAATGGGAGAGCTCTGGTAGAAGTGGTGCGAGAAGCACGTATTTTATTCTATTGTCTGGCACACCGCCATATTTCATGTTATAGAAGAATACTGCGAGTTGCAACCAGACTAGGCACTCGATTCTGTAAAGAATTTATATTTATAAAAGTAAGTAGGATTATGAACTGTAGGCTTATTCATTGAATATATCTGATTTAACTAACTGTGTAACTTTTTTATGTTTAGTAGACAATCACCTCTGTACGACGTTTTGGCATGGCTGGCAAATTATTGTAATATTGAGATTTAGATTATGAGTCCGCACCTACCGCAGCAGTCTTTGGAAACGATTTAATTACGAAGTCCGATTATTTCAGTTTTATTTCACGGTCAACTACGAGTAACATTACCTTTACGAAAAAGCCATTGTCAAGCGTCTGATACCGAATAATTAAACGTCCACGTTCCAGATAAGCAAATATCAATTACAATTACAATCACCATCATACAGATAGAATAATTAATATTTAAACAATATTTTTTATTTTATTTATTTTATAACACTAACCGAAAAAGTAGCCTATACTGTCGCTGTAAGTAAAAAACTAAATTTACATCCTTGTCGACAGATATGCTATAGTCAAGGCGATACATTAAAGTGCGTTCCAACTTTTTGTCATAGAGTCAGCACCCAGCATGATGCTAGTAACTTCCTGCAACTATCTGAAGATGAACCTGAAAAGGTTCGAAAACCGGTTCATGGAGTAAAACATAATTATTCAAAAAAGTGACTGGTTGCACTTTTGTTTAACTTATTTACAATCAATATACAGTCATGGTTCTAAAATATCCGTAATGGATAAGGATAATCTTGAAAACCAAAATGTATGGCAGTGTGAAAAGCTGTGAAAAGCTTTTGGGATGTGTTACAGCAGTAAAACTATGTATTAAACTACTTATGAAACAACAAGTAAGGGAGGGAGGGAGGGAGGGAGGGAGAGAGAGAGAGAGAGAGAGAGAGAGAGAGAGAGGGAGGGAGACTGTGCTGTCGACGAAGATTTGGACACCAATACGCTATATGATAAGGGAGATTAAGCCATTATAGGGTCATATTTATAGACAATCATTCAATATGGATGAACTGTAGGTGCCATGCTTTTATATTTCTTTGTGCAGTCCATGTATAGTGCGTATGGCTGTGATGGGAGAGTGCTGGCAGAATGTGTTGGGTTTTCAAGATAATTAGCAGGTGTCTGTAACACAATGGAGGATATCTCTTACCAGTCAAAATCATGTGGATTCAAATGCTGTATATCGAAGTATGAAGAATATGGCAGGTAGGCAATACGGAAATGAATGGCGGCTTGGGAAGTTAGCTCATACCATTTCATCTAAGTATTGTGATCAAACATATTACAACCTGTAACATACGTTTTGCGAAATGACTGCAATGAGAAAATTCGAGGCTAATACTGTTGCGGCGTAAAATAAAGCGCCAGAACGCCAGTCGGAAACGTTAGAGCAGAGAGGGCTGTGTAGAAGACGTCAACCAATTGCACGCTGACCGACCCCTCTCCAGGACGACAACACGACGGTAGTGCCCTCTACACGAAGCTGACATAAGTGCTACGTCGACTGGTCACAGCCCTGTTCTACAGAAGCGACGAGACCAGCGACCTGGACATCCACTGCATTACTTCACTTGTACTGTAATCGTAATACTGAGGGACATTGATTATACTGCTTGTCGCTCTATCTTGTGGCACTTCTGTGTATTTCTCAAAGTCAAGTATTGTGATTTATGTTATTGTAATAAAAACTCATTAGTACGATTTGCTTGAATTTTTGTCTAACGATCGAAGAAGCAGGATTCCTAGACACCCCATCTCTGACAACTGGGCTGGATACAACAAATACAAAGTCCTTTTTACAGACAGACAATCCGCAGCAGAGGTTCCATCTTTTGTTTTCTCGATAAATATAAGATATCATTCTTCTGTGAGTTTTGTGTGCCTAGAAATGGATGGACTGGTATCAAATAGGTAGACTAATTTTGCATTTATGTTTACTTCGCCAGCCATCGTGCGGTGTGTCGCGGAGGTTACGCCATACCACTACTAGTCATTCCCTTCCCTATTCAACTCATAAATAGGGCGAGGGAAAAAGACTACCTCACGCCTCCCTATGGCCACTGTTTTCTCATATCTGACTTCGTGGTTGTTATGGGAAATGTACGTTGGCGGCAGCAGAATCCTTCTGCAGTCAGCTTCAAATGTCGTCTGAATTCCAGGGGTTCCCATTTGAGTTCTCAAGGCATCTGTCCTTCATTTTGGCGGGAACCAATATGAGGGCTTCTGTAGGGCTGTATTCTAAGGGAAACTAAGGTCTGCAATCTCGAACACGTTTGGGATGTGGCGATCAGTAGACAAATTATTTGTTATTTCTTATGTCAGCATTTCCGGGTCCTTTCGAAAATACATCTCAGAATGTTTCGGTTTGCAGGAGGTAAGTGGAACCATATTGTTCAGCACCCTTTTACGCGTCTGGAATAATTGACAGCTCTCCTGAATGGAGAGCAGTGGGTTGTCAGCCAGGCGTGGTACAGCCCTGATGGGTATATGGAGGTTAGCGACGCGGTAACTGCTGATCACATGCGTCCTGGTGGCGATGACGTCATGGGAATGGAAAAGAAATTGAAACATACTACTGCCCCCATAGACCGACAGGTCTCAGTAGGATAAGTTAAGGAACAGTATACCACCACGACTAGGTAATTGGCGTTGGATGTCTTCAGATATTTGCTCAATGGTTACCAACTATTTTGGTATTATTGGAAGTGACTACCTAGCTCGTGGAAAGCGAACAGAGACATCACGGAATCGTCTGTAACAGTTACCTGGCGAGTGTAATATGACTGCACGATAAAAATAACTCACCTTTGAAAGGAACTCTCTTGATCAATTTAATTAATGAGCATCTCAGTTTCATACAAATGAAGAGATGCCCGACGGATGGAAGCGTGGGCGAGAATACCGTGGATATGATTAAAGGAGTGGAGATGTACTCAGGTGGTTTTACGAGGCAGCGAATTTCAGTCTCCTACCTACACAGGGACAGATGATCATCGTAAATAAATCAGCTATATTGTTGAATGTATGAAGTAATACCTAGTATGAACCTAATATTTACAAGTACTCTGTGCTGTTACCTTGAGAGGCTTTGTATGTGATGAGATGTTTGTTTATTTTAAGAGGGGTCGCAAGTGAGGAGGCAACTTGTGACAGAGAGCTCTCAGTACTCCGTCATGAACCAAAAATGAGTTTAATATTCTTGCCCTGTGATGGAGGACGTGGCAGATATTAAGCTGATAAGAGCAGGTTTTTCTACCTGATGAGAGAATACTTAGAGGAAATATAGCCTAGGGCATAGTTTTATACAGGGTTTTCTCAAAAAGTAACTGCACGTCAGGAATGTGAAAACGCATGTGGGGTCAAATTTCTTCCATCTTCGGAAATAACTCGTATGAAAAGGACGGATCTACATTTGGCATGAATATTCGAGGTGTAGTGACAAAACAACATCCTCGTTTCGAATTTTTGAAACTGAGGAGTCAGGGATGGAGTCGCAGCTAGTCCAAGTAGCGCCACATATTTTAATAACACTGAAAACGTTCTTGTTAATGTTTCCCTTCCTCCCTCTCTGTCTCTTACTGGTTCAAACCTGCGTAGGGCCATGACTCACTTAAGGTTTCCGAGATTTCCCTAAATCGCTTCAGACAACTTCCGGGATGGTTCCTTTGAAAAGGCACGGCCGACTTCCTTCCCGGTCCTTCCCTAATCCGGTGGGACAGATGACCTCGCTATTTGGTCCCTCCCCCAAAACCAACCAGTCAATCTCTCTCTTTCTCTCTCACAAAAATACCCTAGGTGGACAGCTGCCAATGTTGTTGCAAACAACAACGTAACTTAAATATAAGGAACAACATTCAGAAATAACTGGTTACAGTAAATAATGAACGCAGATCAATAGTGTTACCTGAATCGTTTAATAACTTCTCCTTTAGGTGCCACAAACAATATCCTTTTTTACATAAATGCCTGTGTTTCCCACCTAGCAGAAAATTAAATAGTTGCATGATATTGTGATAGAGCAAAGGTCGAATGCATGTCGTTCGCTTGGATGCGTACGACAGAAGAAATGAAGACAGAAGATAAAATATCTGCTCATCAGTTAAGAAAAAACATTTGCATATCGAAGATTAAGCAAAGCTAAAATTACTTGTCTGGTCTCTGAACTTCTAAGATACCTTCAGGAGTAAAAATTATATAAATATTTTGTAAAACTAATAGTCCTTGGGTTCTGATATTATGACAGTACTCCACTGCTCACTGTTATCGAGGGTCCGAATATACGGAATGGTTTCCCACATACATTAGGGGCTCGAAGATTTCCGAGTGATAGAACCCTGTACGTTGATCTCTACGGCGAGTTTTCCCCATAGACAAGATCATCGTCAGGAGTGGCTGAGGGAAGTGTAACAGGACCGCCCTTGTTCTCTACACACATGAACTGTCTAGGCAGCAGTGTGGGTGGCAACTTGCGACCGTTTGTTGATGACACTGCAGTATACGGAAATTCACTTACGTTGAGTGACTTTAGGCGAATACAGGATGATTTCGAGTTTCTATTTGGAGTGATCAATGGCAGCTCGCTCTAGATGTAGAAATATGTAAATTAATATGGCTGAAAAGGAAAAACAATCATGTAATATTCGAATACAGTATTACTAGTACGCAGTTTAACACAGTCGCCTCAGTTTAATACCTGTGCGTAACGTTTCAAAGCGATATGAAACGGAACGACTACGTGACGTTTCTATTGGGGAGGACGAATGGTGGAGTTCAGTTCATTGGGAAAGTTTTAGGAAAATGTACCCAGTCTATAAAAGAGACCTCGTTCCAACTCTGCTACGATCCATTCGTAAATACTGCTCGAGTGATTAGGTTCCCCGTCAAGTCATGTTAAAGGAAGACATGAAACATCTTAGAGGCATGCTGCTAGATTTGTTCCTGGTAAGTTCGAACAACGCGTGAACGTTGCGGAGATACTTCGGGAACTCAAATGGGAAATCCTGGAGAGAAGATGAGCTTCTTCTCGCCAAAATCTATTGAGAAAATCCAGAGAACTGGATTTTGAGGCTGACTGCAGATTGATTCTACTGCCTCGAACGCACATTTCGCGTAAATACTACGAAGAAAGGATAAAAGAAATTAGGGCACATATAGAGTCGTATAGACAGTCGCTTTTTACCTCGCTCAATTTGCGAGAGGAAAAGCAGGGGCAATGCCTAGTAATGGACCAAACTACCCTTCTCCATGCTCCTTAGGGGGGTGGGGGAGGGCTTGCCGAGTATGTATTCAGATGTAGACTCCATATCAAGGGAAGCCGTAACAACAGTTGCCAAAACAGTCTCTGACACAAGGTATATGATCTCGCTGTATTATGTCGTACAGTTGTGTGAAGGAACGATATGTCTATCGTCTCAGATTCCAGCCACATGGAGTCGATGAAATTACACATAGCGACTACTACAGTTCTTCTGAATCTATCGATTCCATGATAGCACAAATTCGTGACATCCCGACCATCGTCCACAGCTGCAAGGTGCAACGGTAATCAATAAAACATAGGCACGTTTCTCAATGTTAAGGTCCGGCACAAGAAGGTCTTCTCACATTCAGCCCCACCCTTTTTGTAGTCTTTACTTAACTACACCGAGCGAGGTGGCGCAGTGGTTAGCACACTGGACTCGCATTCGGGAGGACGACGATTCAATCCCGTCTCCGGCCATCCTGATTTAGGTTTTCCGTGATTTCCCTAAATCGTTTCAGGCAAATGCCGGGATGGTTCCTTTGAAAGGGCACGGCCGATTTCCTTCCAAATCCTTCCCTAAACCGAGCTCGTTGTCGACGGGACGTTAAACAGTAACCACCACCACATAACTACAGATCTCAGATGTCTCTACCCCTAGCTACATCTGCGTTCATTCTGAGCCGGAAAACATTTCCGCATCGAACATGACGTGTGTTTTATGCCGCCTCCATGGTGTTACAATTGTAATAATCATCATTGTACATAAATACACCGACAGATGCAGTATGGTGCATGGAATCATCAGTGAACATAAATACTCCACCAGACACTTACGCTGCATGGCAGATAGTGCTGTATACCACCCTTTGTCATTCCATTCCCTGTCCCAAATTAAGCAGTGTAAAAACGACTGTTAGTAATATGCTGTCTCCTTTACTTCTTGCTCCATGGGCGGACTGAATAATATGGAGGAACACATTACAAACATGTCTCAGTCCTATCACAGCTAGTGCGTCCCTCTCGTGTTTCTCAGGTCTGACAACTGCAGTTTTATTTCTGCACAAGTTCTACATAAACTTTAACTCCCAGTGTTTCATGTACTGTATCACAACTACAGGTTTCGAACAGTGTATTCGAGTCAATGCTGGCGAAACATTTTTCCATATTCTGTTCGATAAAGAAATGAAATGAATATAAAATGCCTTCTCCTGGAAATGTTCGCACATAACTTTCCGCTGATCCTTAAATTTTTAAAGAAAAACTGTACCCGTAAAAACATCACCCGAACGACTACAAGTATTTACTTTTTGAAGGCCGCCCAAGACATTTGTCAAATCAATACAGTATAAATGCATAAATAAATAAATAAATATATCTACTTCTTTAATCTGCAGCACTAATTGCTACCACGTGAAGACAAAAAGATAATTTCCAAAAATTAAAACACGTCATTTATTTGTTGGCATAGCATAGCCTCAAACCAAGCCATCAGTTTACGTTTCTGGATGACAAATTCTTTTTTAATGACACAACAAAACCGTATGACCACCACCTCTTCCGCAGGAGAACCGTCTTCCATCTTCAGTGTCTCCGTTTCATCGCGTAAACACACCTTGTCTGACATCAAATCATCAGAAAAACAGAGATCCCGGTGTAGGCGATACGCGTCATCGGGTAAGAACTCGATGAGATCTAGTTCTTCTAACAGGTCAGCCTCCATGTCCAGTACGTACTGTTCCATTTCCAAGTCCTCAGTCATAGAAAGGTCAATATCCGTATCGAAATCTATATCCATAACCAGATCGATATCGAAGTCCAGTTCCAGATCCATATCCATGTCCACATCGAGATCCAACGGCCACCTTAAAGTAAACAGAGGTAAAATTACTTTGTGTTGATATATGTAATACAAATAATAATACTAAAACATTTTCACCTTAAGTCATTACTGTGTAGAATTTCGTCAGTGCAAAACTACTTCAATGATTCACAACAGTTATGTTCATAGCGTAGAACTCCTTTTAAAGGACATCATAGTGTTTACAACAAACAGAGTTAACCAAATATTTAACAAAAGCAAGTTTATGTATTTACAAAAAAGATCCTTAACATTGAATATCCGTGGGCTAGAAGTACAAAATGCAACATGCAAGAAAACTGCAGCAACTATAAGTGTATACACTTCTTATGCCATACCACACACGAGTTAATGCGTCACAAGCGACATTCCGCAGTCTATGCAGTATCTCGCCCTAGTACTCACGTGACCTCATGTCTTTTTCGTCACAACCGGCGCACATCATCGACTGGATGTCACAGACCTTTGCGAACGTGATCGCGATATTGAAAATCACACGATGCTT
Source organism: Schistocerca cancellata (assembly GCF_023864275.1). NCBI lineage: Eukaryota > Metazoa > Arthropoda > Insecta > Orthoptera > Acrididae > Schistocerca > Schistocerca cancellata. The sequence continues at coordinate 183,344,902 of NC_064631.1, read as the reverse complement.
GATAGTCCTGAATTACTCACGTTTTAATATCGGGTCAGCAAGATCACAGATGTTAACGGGATATAGCATTTATGAACAGAAAGAAATCCACACGATCGCTATAAATGCTTTGACTCAATAAGAACACGTACCTAGTGCTGTTCCATAAATTTATTTCGCACCTTTTACTGCAGACTCCCAAAATAACGCGCCACTGCTTAGCGAATCGCATGCACAACAAAAACTTCCGTCGTCCCTTCGAGTGTTGCCGTCATGTCTCGTGTGTCGTAATTGGCAAATGGAACGGTGCTGGCCAATTACAGATCTGCTGGTTTCAATCGACGGACGTGTCTCATGATACAGGATGTGTTTAAATTTTACGTGGTTTGTCTTAATCACTTCGCACTTATTTCGTGACAGCTGTGAAAAGGGTATGGGCAGTATTATTCCATCTCGTATCGTTGTCCAACCGCAATAAATACTAATTTTCTAAATACACGCTATCAACAAATTAATTTTCCTTACGTTAATTTCTGTTACGTATAGCACAAATTTCCCATCTGTTACGCCTCCCATACGACAACGCAGGTGTGACATAATTAGACTGGATGACGCAGGTCTGGTGCCTCACTAAACCGAAGCTGACTTTCACTGTCCATCTCGGCGGTGTATCTACCTTGAGGACTTTGCAGCAATGCCACCCTCCCTACAGCACTGACCTGCTATAAACTGGTTAATCAGTTACCTAACTGATATAACTTACGAAACTTCACATTATTTGTTCTTGAAAAACACATGTTACTTATATTTCACTTGAGGACATCAGCCCCCAAAGAAACCTGATAAAGAAAATGAAAGAATATGCATTTTCATAACTATTGACATGGGGTAAGTTATTTATTTAGAGTAATAATAAGCAACACTAGACTGAGGTCATCAGAGCTACTCCGTTGCGACTCCTGTATCAGTAATCCTCAGCATAATATATTTACAATAGCAGCTGCTAACCGATATCGTCATTTTCAAACACCGAATTGACTAGTTTTATACACAAGGATGCACTGCGAGGTAGTACGAATTGCCCGTCTGTCAAGATATTCAGTTATTCCAGTAAAATGTTCAGCTTTTAGTTGCAACCACTGACGTCAGTACAGCGATATCGACCAGTAGCTTTTAGACTGAGAAGTGTGTGAGGTGGCAGAAGCCAGAAGGGACTTACCAGGCGAGGATCGCGAAAGCAACCTCCTCGAACGCAGTGCACAGAAGCTCAATCATCTTGACTCGCAGCTCAGCACAAAATGAGTGTTTCCGTGGTTACCACGGCTAGAGATCCATTGTCGAAACGAAAGACAAGCGAGGTGCACCACCCGCGATTGTTACGTCCAAACTGTGCTCGAGGAACACACGGTTTAACTTATTTTTTTATTCGACCTTTACGAGACGAAATGCAGCCCGACAAAACATTCTTAGCCGTCGTTTATTACATCTAAATCTAATACATTTATCATTCTTGCACAGTATAATATATTCTAACGTTTGAAACAGTTCGACCTTTCGAAGAACAATATCTCCTTCTGAATTACTGGCATTACATGGTCCCTCTGGATGCTTGCCAAAGTACGGTTCTAAATTCAAAGTGTAAGCTGTCTTTACATCAACCATACTCTTTTTACCCATACTTTGCTGGTTTCATAGGGATATATTGCCTGAATGGATTGGGCAGTTTCCTCTAAATGCTAAAAACTGTTCGCCAACAGTATGATATTCACCAGGTCAATAATAGTTTTGGGAATTGTTCGTGAATAGTTCAACTAGGAGCCAACTTGTCAGTCTCTCTGCGAAAATCTCTGTCACGGATATTATCACACCTAAGACACCTCAACAAAAACCTGAATCGGTTTTCACTTATGCGTGAATACCATGATTCGAGTACGTTTCCCTTTGAACTCTCTCTAGAACATCTCAAAGATCCACACAGATATAACAAACCAATGAAATCTCTGATCTCTATCGCATGTTTCTTTAGCATCCCTTTCCATAGAGAAGTTACCATGAACTTCACTCATAGATATATTAGTGCATATTGCGATAATGCTGATTATGGTTCATCCAAGAACAAATTCAGAATTTCTATTTCTGTCTTTTTTATACGAGCTTCATTTTTTGGTCCAGGCAAAAGCGTAATAATATTGCAAGCTCTGCTTCTAACTATGGTAGGATATTTATTTTTTCTCCGTTTAGGTATTGCATCTTTCGCTGAAAGAAATGCATCCTCTTGAGTTACTTCTTCCTGTGACTCATATTCATCATTCTCTGGCACTTCTCTGTTCCTGAATCATGAGTCAGCACTATCACTGTGAGCAACTTCATTACTCAGCTCATTGAACCATTAAAACCATACATTAGAATCTCATCTTCTCATCTAAACTCTGTCTGAGGGTTTTATCTTTTTTTTGACATTTCTTCCACAATCTAAAATTAAAGAAAATACTAGGTAACGTGGAAGGTAACTGCAGTCAGTTTCAATAAGTCCAAATTTACGCACATGGAAGATCGATTGAATCTAGGAAAACAATTGAGTAATACAGACTTACTTTGTTTCAGACCCTGGCAGCAGAGCTCGCGCGGATGACAAGTGTCCTCCAGACTATAATAATGTTCCATGAAAAATGTATCTTTCGTAACTGAAATCCAACAATGATTGGTGCTAACAGCCGGACAGTTAACAGAAAGGTATTGAAAATGGCGCGATCTCAATCCTGCCCTGTCAGTCAAAATTGGGAGGGAAAGTCATGTGGATGACGAGATACTTGGGATATATGAATGAAACTGCGCATATATCTTGATGTTCCTTCTTCGGTGGTCTTTTTTTCTTCATACATCTGGTCTACAGCTGAGTATCCGTTTCTTCCAAAAATGTTACCAGCATAACACGGTCCACCGTGCGTAAGCTGCCTGAACATTGTCGTAATATATTGACGTAAGCACTGTCGTGGGTAAGACTCTCAAGCCACGGTAAGGATCGAAATCTTTTCATGTCGCAAAGATCTGACGGGTAACATCAGTGTCACAACTTCATGAAGATTATAGCATATGTTTAATATTTACTTAATCTTGTCTGACGTGTACATGGTTTTTAGGTATACGAGGCCGTACATTTTTGTAATATAACTTTGTCTAGTAGAGTGACTGAGACATTTCTTTTCGTTCTAGTAAAGTCTACATCGTCAAGACAGAGAGAATGTCAGTGGCAAGTAATATGGTATGAATTTCTGTCACACTCAAATTTCCCTCTTGCTCTACTACCTCATATTGAGGGTCCTGTGATCCAAAGAAATTGCCCACCTCTGTACTTGCGCAAAGTTCTAGAGTAATTTCGATTATATTTTTAGTTCCATTTCTGGTCTCGCAGCAATGCTTCGGTATTTGTAAGGTCTATGGTCTTCCAGCATGCTGCAGTAGCTACGTTTCACAAACTTCTGTTAATTACTACAACGACAAACCTGTCCAAAGTTATTTACTCGACGACAAGTTTGGGGCCGAGACACATTCTAGAACCATAGTAACATAGTGAAGAACGGTATTTCAGAAGATGTGAAAAGCTTATCAAAAATGTTGCAAAGAACAGTTACGGCGGGCACAGATAGTTATCTGTTATAACAAAAAAAACTAAAATTTGCAACTGTGAACTGCTTTACATTCTGCTTGTACCACTGGTACAGTGGCTTTGGACAAATCCACGGACTAGCCTAACATGCCTCTTTCCTCAATCCAAATTTCCATTCGTCACTTCAGTCTGTTCCAACATGTCCCGTAGATTTTTTATCTGGTTCACATAAGCTGGTTTTGCAGTCCAGTTGAGATGTAATAGTGTGGGATAGTCTTCCTAAAACCGGTCACATATTCTTCCAGCCCGATGAACTTTACTGTTGTCGTCTTGATAAACCTGTACGAGTAATGTCCTCTTGCGAGGTGACAGATTTCAAATGTTCATGACGTGCAGTTGCCATGGCAATCATCTGTCGATAACAGGTTGGAATGGACCTCCATTCTCTGCCAGCAGCTTCTCCTGTCGCGTTTCGAAGCGACTATGATTTACAATCCGTGATACGCGTCTCGGGTCTCTATCAGTCAGGATCGTTTCCCGACCACAATTCTGACGACGTATTTAATGGTCACGTGCGTTAATATCGCCGCTTGAAGACACGTTGAATAGTCCGCCGCGAAGGGCCAACAAATCGAGCTGCTACACAAACCGTATGGCCTTTGCCACACCGAAACACGATTGCCATTTTTTGCTGTCACTTACTTAACGTTTACCCTGATTACGTAAATGTTCGCTTGAAACATATATGTCTAGCTGATCTCTACTGCCTTTCGCTCACGTAGAGCCAATGCGCACGCGGTTGAGCCCGGGCCTCGAGCACTGTACCATCTACGAAGGCTTAACGATTTATCTGCGGTTGCGCAATGGGGTGACTAATCTTTTGTCTGGCGAACTTAAATAACCATTTTCCGGACTGGGAAGGAACACCTGGTCCCCGGCACGAATCTGCCCGGCGGATTTGTGCCGAGGTCCAGTGAGCCGGCCAGTCTGTGGATGGTTTTTGGGCGGTTTTCCGTCTGCCTCGGCGAATGCGGGCTGGTTCCCATTATTCTGCCTCAGCTACACTATGTCAGCGATTGCTGCGCAAACAAGTTCTCCACGTACGCGTACACCACCATTACTCTACCACGCAAACATAGGAGTTAACTCGACTGGTGTGGGACGTTCCCTAGGGGGGGGGGGGGGGGGGAATCCACCGGGGTCCGAACCGCACAATAACCCTGAAAGAGTGGTTCGGTGTGGGGCGGCGAAGGGGTGAAGTGAACTGCGGTACTCCTCGTGGGGTTGTGGACCACTGCGGCTGCGGCGAGAACGGAGCCTCTCCGCCGTTACTAGGTGCCCGGTTAACATACAACATACAAGTAACCATCAGTCCAACGACGACCGTATTAAGCAGCGGTAAACCTTAGTAAGGTCGAAACATCCGATACCCGTCATTACATATGGGATGCTGCACTAATTGTGACGAGTAGCCGTCCACTCTGGCTCACCAAGTACTGAGTACGTAGAAGCTACTCTCAGTTACCAAACAGTGCCAGCATTTCCGATTAGTTGTTGACCGAAGCTGTGAAAGGACCTTCATGATTCGTTGTTGTCGTTTTATGTTCCGACGTATCCATGTGAAGCCTGTAACTGGAGAGTCTGAAGCACCAAGACTACGTGTGGAGTTGATCCTTCACACAGAGGTTGTTTGCGTCATATTCTGCCCATAACATTTCCTCACAGTAATCGAGTAAGTATACGTGTAAATATCACTTGACCGTCTTTGGTACACGAGGGTACCCAAGATCTGACCTAGGAGTTTCTTGGATGGAGGATGAGTGGAGAAAATTAATCATAATTTACTTTAAAATATAGCTACGTTGTCTGATCTTCAAACATGTTTATGTAACCACACGAAAATGGATACCTGCTACCCATAGCTGCGCGAAGTGGCCGCGTGGTTTCAGGTGCCATGTCACGGACTGCGCAGCCCCTCCCGCCGGAGGTTCGAGTGCTACCTCGGACACGGGTATGTGTATGTGTGTGTGTTGTTCTTAGCATAAGTCAGTTAAAGTAGTGTGTAAGTCTAGGGACCCATGACCTCAGCAGTTTGGTCCCTTAGGAATTCACATACAATTGAACATGTGCTACCTTACTGTGCTTCATTATCATAATGACACCATTTCTCACCGCCAGTTAAGAATGGTCGGTATTTTCAACAGCTAATTGATGACGAGCAAACAGAGATGTAAATTTGGCCACTAGATTTTTGTGATTTTGGATTAGAGTATGCGGTACACACGCCCGATTTTTGATTTTTACACGTTGCGTGCAAATGTCACACGATGGTGGATTGATCACATTTGATCTCATATATCAGTTGTCGAGTACACTAAGGTGGATCATTGTGGATTAATATTTTAAAACGATCTTCATCAAACTCCGAAGGTATTCCGGAATGTGGAAATCACTAACGTCAAAATGATCGTCATTAAAACGAGCAAATAATTTTCTTGCACTTCTGAGTGCAATGGCGGTAGCCCCATACATGGCGCAAATGTTTCTATCTCCGGTGCTGTCATTCCTCTACTGAACTGAAACAAAAGAATATGGCGGAAAGGTTCCGATTTTTCCACTTGGCACTCCACTTTTTAGCATACACAGTTCCACCCACTATCTTCAAATGACAAAACGGCAGTATTTAAACTCAAATAGCAATAGAGCAGTCAGCCGGAATACCATAGTGCGAAACAAGAACTTTATGCACTTATGCACCAAGCTAATGTTTAGTTGAATTTGCAGCCTTTAGATTTGTGTGACATATCGTGTAACCGAAATTTGGCAGGTTCCGCTTATTTCGCAAGTAGATGACTTCACACTTTTCATTAACAGAGTCATTTGCCACTTTTCGAACCATACATATACCTTATAAGAATCATTTTTCAATTAATTTTGATCATCTGATGACTTTGCAAGGAGGTATTTAACAGTATCACCTACAAACAATCGATGAGGATTGCACAAGTTGTGTGGATCAGGAACAACCAAGGGCCTAGAACACGTCCTTACGGAAGTCCAGGTATTACTCGTTTCACTCGATGATTTTCCATCAGTTACTACGACCTGTGAACGTTCTGACAGAAAATTAACAAATATGGAACTATTCTATGACAATACTCTGAAAGGAAGCTGACTGATATACAGTCTGGATCGGAGGCCTTGCCTTCATTAATTAATTTGAGCTGCTTCGGTACACCGAGGATGTCTGCGGAAGTTACCCTTGTTGGCAGTTGTTGTTGACTCGAATTCTGACGTATTTATTGCATCTTCATTGGTGAAGGAATTTTGGAAAACCATGCTTAGTAACTCTGCTTTATCGGCAGTCATGAGTAACATTACCGTGATTATCGCTCAGTGAAGGTATTGATTGTGTCTTGCCACTGGTGTACTTTACGTACCACCAGAATCTATTTGGGTTTTCTTCCACATTTAGAGACAGAGTTTCGTTCTGGAAACTATTAAAAGTATCTCGCATTGAAGATCGCGCTATATTTCGAGCTTCTGTAGAACTTCGCCAATCTTACATGCGTGAATTTTGTAATCCCCGTTGTGAAATGATACGTCTACTTGTGTGGTGAGGCTCGATGCGAATTCGTTTAGAAAAAATTATGAAATCATTTCCCTCGTCGATGGGGTGCTGGCGCCTCTTGGGCGTACGTCCTTTCTATGGAACTTCTTCCTTTGGGCGAACCGTATTGAGAGTCCACCATTAGTCGCTGCTCTTCTGGGGCTTATACAGAGACTTAATACCTTTTGCAGACTCTTTAACACACGTTATGAGAGGGCCATAGCCGGTGGCTTGTATGGAATGGTTGGTCGTTGCACGAAACAATTACGCAGTGTTAGAATACGTCATTCGCAAACTAGCAGTGCTACTGTTCGTTTAAGTGTCGCTACTGGTTACCAGTAGCAGCAGAGTCGTTTGCAATAATGTGACAAGTCAGCACCATGGCCCAATAAAGCTGGAAACTTTGCAGGAAACTATGTCTGGTTTTATCAACGGTTGCTTACAGATTGCTGGAAACATTATCCCATGTTGTTGTTGTTGTGGTCTTCAGTCCTGAGACTGGTTTGATGCAGCTCTCCATGCTACTCTATCCTGTGCAAGCTTCTTCATCTCCCAGTACCTACTGCAACCTACATCCTTCTGAATCTGCTTAGTGTATTGATCTCTTGGTCTCCCTCTACGATTTTTACCCTCCACGCTGCCCTCCAATGCTAAATTTGTGATCCCTCGATGCCTCAGAACATGTCCTACCAACCTATCCCTTCTTCTAGTCAAGTTGTGCCACAAACTTCTCTTCTCCCCAATCCTATTCAATACCTCCTCATTAGTTACGTGATCTACCCACCTTATCTTCAGCATTCTTCTGTAGCACCACATTTCGAAAGCTTCTATTCTCTTCTTGTCCAAACTAGTTATCGTCCATGTCTCACTTCCATACATGGCTACACTCCATACAAATACTTTCAGAAACGACTTCCTGACACCTAAATCTATATTCGATGTTAACAAATTTCTCTTCTTGAGAAACGCTTTCCTTGCCATTGCCAGTCTACATTTTATATCCTCTCTACTTCGACCATCATCGGTTATTTTACTCCCTAAATAGCAAAACTCCTTTACTACTTTAAGTGTCTCATTTCCTAATCTAATTCCCTCAGCATCACCCAACTTAATTTGACTACATTCCATTATCCTCGTTTTGCTTTTGTTGATGTTCATCTTATATCCTCCTTTCAAGACACTGTCCATTCCGTTCAACTGCTCTTCCAAGTCCTTTGCTGTCTCTGACAGAATTACAATGTCATCGGCGAACCTCAAAGTTTTTACTTCTTCTCCATGAATTTTAATACCTACTCCGAATTTTTCTTTTGTTTCCTTTACTGCTTGCTCAATATACAGATTGAATAACATCGGGGAGAGGCTACAACCCTGTCTCACTCCTTTCCCAAGCACTGCTTCCCTTTCATGCCCCTCGACTCTTATAACTGCCATCTGGTTTCTGTACAAATTGTAAATAGCCTTTCGCTCCCTGTATTTTACCCCTGCCACCTTCAGAATTTGAAAGAGAGTATTCCAGTCAACATTGTCAAAAGCTTTCTCTAAGTCTACAAATGCTAGAAACGTAGGCTTGCCTTTTCTTAATCTTTCTTCCAAGATAAGCCGTAAGGTCAGTATTGCCTCACGTGTTCCAACATTTCTACGGAATCCAAACTGATCTTCCCCGAGATCGGCTTCTACCAGTTTTTCCATTCGTCTGTAAAGAATTCGCGTTAGTATTTTGCAGCTGTGACTTATTAAACTGATAGTTCGGTAATTTTCACATCTGTCAACACCTGCTTTCTTTGGGATTGGAATTATTATATTCTTCTTAAAGTCTGAGGGTATTTCGCCTGTCTCATACATCGTGCTCACCAGGTGGTAGAGTTTTGTCATGACTGGCTCTCCTGAGGCCATCAGTAGTTCTAATGGAATGTTGTCTACTCCCGGGGCCCTGTTTTGACTCAGGTCTTTCAGTGCTCTGTCAAACTCTTCACGCAGTATCTTATCTCCCATTTCATCTTCATCTACATCCTCTTCCATTTCCATAATATTGTCCTCAAGTACATCGCCCTTGTATAAACCCTCTATATACTCCTTCCACCTTTCTGCTTTCCCTTCTTTGCTTAGAACTGGGTTGCCATCTGAGCTCTTGATATTCATACATGTGGTTCTCTTCTCTCCAAAGGTCTCTTTAATTTTCCTGTAGGCAGTATCTATCGTACCCCTAGTGAGACAAGCCTCTACATCCTTACATTTGTCCTCTAGCCATCCCTGCTTAGCCATTTTGCACTTTCTGTCGATTTCATTTTTGAGACGTTTGTATTCCTTTTTGCCTGCTTCATTTACTGCATTTTTATATTTTCTCCTTTCATCAATTAAATTCAATATTTCTTCTGTTACCCAAGGATTTCTATTAGCCCGCGTCTTTTTACCTACTTGATCGTCTGCTGCCTTCACCACTTCATCCCTCAGAGCTACCCATTCTTCTTCTACTGTATTTTTTTCCCCCATTCCTGTCAATTGTTCCCTAATGCTCTCCCTGAAACACTCTACAACCTCTGGTTCTTTCAGTTTATCCAGGTCCCATATCCTTAAATTCCCACCTTTTTGCAGTTTCTTCAGTTTCAGTCTGCAGTTCATAACCAATAGATTGTGGTCAGAATCTACATCTGCCCCAGGAAATGTCTTACAATTTAAAACCTGGTTCCTAAATCTCTGTCTTACCATTATATAGTCTATCTGAAACCTGTCAGTATCTCCAGGCTTCTTCCATGTATACAGCCTCCTTTCATGATTCTTGAACCAAGTGTTAGCTATGATTAAGTTATGCTCTGTGCAAAATTCTACAAGGCGGCTTCCTCTTTCATTCCTTCCCCCCAATCCATATTCACCTACTATGTTTCCTTCTCTCCCTTTTCCTACTGACGAATTCCAGTCACCCATCACTATTAAATTTTCGTCTCCCTTCACTACCTGAATAATTTCTTTTATCTCGTCATACATTTCATCTATTTCTTCATCATCTGCAGAGCTAGTTGGCATATAAACTTGTACTACTGTAGTAGGCATGGGCTTTGTGTCTATCTTGGCCACAATAATGCGTTCACTATGCTGTTTGTAGTAGCTAACCCGCACTCCTATTTTTTTATTCATTATTAAACCTACTCCTACACTACACAATTATCCCATAGGACGTTAAAACAAAAATCGCTGTTGGACATATTTCTACACTTGGGATGGATGATCCTTTGGTCATAATGAAATGAAATGACTGTGTAACACTGATGGCCGGGAATCTCTATCTCGGGCAGTTCGGTAGCCAAGTTGCAAATGTTTCCAGGTTACGCCACGATGAGCGACTTGCATATCGATGATGATGAAAAGATGATAAGGACAACACAACACCCAGGCCTGTTGCATGTCAGTTGGGTTGAGCACTCAGTTAAGGAGGCGGACAATCGAGATGTACTCATAAGCCATGGATATCTTACACAGAGCCGGCCGCTGTTGCAGAGAGGATCTAGGCGCTATAGTCCGGAAGCGCGCCGCTGCTGCGGTCGAAGGGTCGAAATCTGCCTCGGGCATGGATGTGTGTGATGTCCTTGGGTTAGTTGGGTTTAAGTAGTTCTAAGTTTAGGGGATTGATAACCTCAGATGTTAAGTCCCATAGTGCTTAGGGTCATTTGAACCATTTGCACTACACAAATTTACTCTATCATTTTGCTATATAAAGGCAATGTATAAATTTACGCTATCATTTGGCTATATAAAGACAATACACACCGACTGGACAGACATACGGAAGCACCAAATTCTCAACACATTTCCACGCCTATAACGGAGTAAAAAACCAATTTGCATTGAGAACAGTTTCTAGTAAGTAGTCCCGATACGGATAAATATAGGTTCTTCGTGGTTTTCAACGGAATCTTATACCCTTACTGCTGCAAACTAGTGGCAAGTTAAAGTAACGGAGATGCAGATAGCTAGCGATGACGCACCCTTCTCTCCAACGTAAACCATAAACGCTGAACAGTATTGAGATCTCACGCCTGTCGTGGACAGGCGAGATGCAACATTTCACCCTAGTGAATACGAGGTACGTGAATAGGCGTCACCACTGGGGGAACTAGTAATATACCTTGGGATGGGCCCGCTAAGCCAAAATGGTCTCATACGCCTTCGCAGTTACACCACTTTACTGAGTCACCATGGAGCCCGTGGAATAAGACGTTGTGGCTGCCCAGATCATGGCCGAACACCAAGCCACGTTTCATTCTTGTGACGTAATCTTGGCCAGAAGTTCGAAACAGTGTGCAGAAAGACTCATCCAACCAAATTATTTTCCTTTACTGCTCCACAGGCCAAGTCTTGTGGCTTCGGCACCACGTTTCCCTTTTACGAGCATTAGCATCACTGATGAGTGGGTTTGGAGTTCCAGATCGCAGTGCAGTATCCTGCTTCTGGAGTTTCCTTCGTGTTATTTTGATGCTGACGGGCTTCGCGAGTGCGACATTCAGTTCTACGGTAACTTTTGCAACAGTCCCCCACTTACTTTTCGTCACAAAGCTTCGTTGGTGCCTCTGTATCACGGGGTCCCGGGTTCGATTCCCGGCGGGGTTGGAGATTTTCTCTGCGCGGGGACTAGGTGTTTGTGTTGTCCTCATCATTTCAGAATGGCGTGATGGTATGCGGTGCCACTGGTTACAAATCTCGGTCACCTCTTGTTCGCATTTACGGCAGTTTGAACAGTGGACGTTACATTCCAGATGTGTTACGATCCGTGGCTCTACCCTTGATTCGATCCCTGCGAAACCTGTACGGGCCTTTCTGGATACAGAAAGTGTTCGACTGCTGCCCTGGCCAGATCATTCTCTAGATCTCTCACCAATTGTAAACGTCTGGCTCGTCACAATACGCCAGTCACTACTCTTGATGAACTGTGGTATCGTGTTGAAGCTGCATGGGCAGCTGTACTTGTACACGCCATCCAAGCTCTGTTTGACTCAATGCCCAGGTGTATCAAGGCCGTTATTACGGCCAGATGTGGTTTTTCTGGGTACTGATTTCTCAGGATGTATGCACCCAGTTCTAGTATAATATATTTGTCCAATGACTATCCGTTTATTACCTGCATTTCTTCTTGGTGTAGCAATTTTAATGGCCAGTAGTGTAGTTTGCAGAAGCATGCATACTGCTGGGCCGTTATTTGAGAAGGAATTATGGCAGGGAAGAAACAAAAGTTTCAAAAATTTTATTACCTGCCTTTCAGCTTCAGTTAACCTAGAAGCCCCGCTTGGCCTGGCTACCCTGCACGGCCAAACAACGAGCTGTTCAGGTGGATAACACTCAGCGACCCATGGGTAAAAACGGTGAATGCATTGCTACTCCCGCGCTCCGCCCAGAGGGAAGCAACAATGTGCGACGGATGCATATCGTGAGGTCCTTGGATGATCAGCGAGAAGACTTAGTCACGAAAGCGACGCGCTCTTTTCTACTGGTTCCCGAACCGAACAGACGCACATACGCTTGTCTGCCTGATGGTTTCCTCTCAGCCCCCCTGTTTCATCTGAACTGACGGAGTCCTCCTGGAGACGCTGTATACCGAACTCGAATAAATCTTCATTACGAATTAACCTGACATTTTGCTTCAAAACGAAGGGACGGCCCAACCTCGCCTGTCCTCTCCTAACTGTCCTGAACAGCATCACTATTGTACCCTCTTTGATAACGATAATCAGTTAAAATCTACATTTATGGCCACGTAAACCGTAAACTGGGTACCAAAATAAGTAAATACTCTAGAATATCTGTAATTTTTCATTTCACTGTGCATCATTGCGAATGGCAGTTCCAACCCAACTCCTGTTTGTTCTCTCACTTTCCCGTCGCTCTATTCGAGGATCCTGGATGCTGAAGGAGATATGTACATTCAACCTCGTTTTGAGAAAATGAAGCACAAGATTCGGAAAGTGGCACTCTCTTTAGCTACGGTTATCTTGAGTTGCAACTCAGTTCCTCATTTACCTACACGTTATTCACGCGGAAGACTAAAATGCATTGAATATGTACTACTTGGTCCATGATCAAACCGCGGGATAACTTACCGCTTCGGGATTCCATATTCTTCCACAGATGAAACAAAACATTATGGACGAAGTCCATCACGAGATGAAGTGCGTCCTGGTTAAGCTGCCGACACGTGACGCGTTAAGGAATGAACACTACTCACAAAAAAAAAGTGCAGCACCTAGATGAAGTGGTCGGTTGCCTGTGTAACTTCGTATACACACACACACACACACACACACAGACAAGCTATCGACGAGTATGTAGATAGTAGAGCTGAAATTCTCTGTGAGACGTCGCACTATTACCACAGTGCCTTTGTGTTGTACGTGATGGTGTTGTTACCGGTCCTGGTAGGTGGCATAAAGGGCCTGGACAGCTTCTAATGTTGATTGCTCACTGCTGAGGGACACGCAGTGCCATTTAGTCGTGTGACATAGCCTTATCAGCAAGTAGGAGAGTTTGGAAGAAGCCTCGTTGTGGGTTTCCATTGGCCAACTCAAGACGTACATTTTGCTAAAGGCCACAAAGTTAAGATAAGAGAAATATCAGTACTTCAGAACCCAGATTTGCGTTGCATTGCAATGATTCTTCATCAGACTTCGAGAAACGAATCGAGAATAGACGCAGGTTCTTTTACTGACTATACAATACACATTCAAGGCAGCAGCAATGGAGTGTGATGAATAGTATCACCGTATTAGTAACTCCCAATTTCGTTCGTCGCTCATAGTTACAAAGCTGTAAAAATATTTAAAATCAGATTAGGATAACTAATAATAACAGTATTAAGTAAAAGAATTGTAGCTTTAAATCAAATGTAATTAGTGTATGTTATACAGAGGTAAAAAGCAGCACTCCGTCTTCAGGCCACATGTGGCCCATCGGGACCATCCGACCGCCGTGTCATCCTCAGCTGAGGATGCGGGTAGGAGGGGCGTGTGGTCAGCACACCGCTCTCCCAGTCATTACGATGGTTTTTCTTTCACCAGAGCCGCTACTATTCTGTCGAGTAGCTCCTCAATTGGCATCACGAGGCTGAGTGCACTCCGAAAAATGGTAACAACGCATGGTGGCCCAGATGGTCACCCATCCAAGTGCCGGCTAAGCCCGACGGCGCTTAACTTTGGTGATATGACGGGAACGGGTGTACCCATTGCGGCAAGACCGTTGCCATACGGAGATAAAACAAGGCGAAATTCTGCTTTCCGTGGGGACAGGAGAGGCGTCAGAAAGCAGACAGATGAAGCTGATAGAGTCCTAGCAACTGCTTTTTAAAACAGTTTCATAACGAAAGGACTACAGATTTTACTTATAACTGCACGTATTTACAACACTATCTCACAGTTTGGGAAGCGGGAGGTACTCTTTTATAATGTTCTATTATCACAGACATTACATTCTAGTGGATTTATCAGCAAGACATTTCAACACTTACTGATCAACATAATAATCTTGGCCTGAATTTATCTCCTTCGACAGTATCTCCAGGCTTTGAAGAAAGTATTATGAATGCTGGAATTGCAAATTGTGGTTCAAAAACTGGCTCTGAGCAGTATGGGACTTAACTTCTGAGGTCATCAGTCCCCTAGAACTTAGAACTACTTAAACCTAACTAACCTAAGGACATCACGCACATCCATGCCCGAGGCAGGATTCGAACCTGCGACCGTAGCGGTCGCGCGGCTCCGGACTGTAGCGCCTAGAACCGCTCGGCCACTCCGGCCGGCTGCAAATTGTGGACTGATGAAAGAATCGAAGGGTGTAAATTTCATCTAATACAGAGCTGGTGGTGAAAAATGCGAACATTGACTGCACTTGCAAGAAATGAAATCGGGAAATTTCAGTCTTACGTATTAGGCTTGCCAATGCTGGAATCTGCTGTGGTTCATAACTCTTTTGTTTAGGACTTAATGTCATAAATGCCGCTATCTCAAAAACTACACACTTTTTGTGCCTACTTAGTGGATACTTATGTAGACGAAAATGCAATCATTGCATCATCTGTGTAGGCAGAACTAAGTTGCAATAGGAAGAAAACCACCAATTCTTGAGAATGTTTCTGCAGAACGGACAATAGTTAACTGTAGTCCTGTAGCGCAAATATACAAAGATTACCTGAGGTTCTGAAGCAACTAGAAACAAAAATTGCAGTCAGTTCCTCACAAAGGACGAAAAAGGCTTGTATGGCTTTAAAACATTTCACGATGCAGCAAGTGAGGCACTTCAAACCTGGAAAAATTAGAAGAATGCAACACGAGAAATTAGTTTCCCAACTGGAAGTACTAACTAAAATGGGAAATTTTTCCAACTTTAAAGGTGAGTGAACATTGTAGTGTATGACAGTAAATTTGTTAATACATTTAAAAATGTAAATTTTTAAATACTTTGAAGGTGTGAGACAGTTTGCTTCCTCCCTGCATAACACTAAACGAACTGGTAAAAAACCTCTAACTTACATTTCAGTATTATAGGGTCATTATCCTATAATCCCTAGGTGCAGGAGAATCAGACATGATTTTTGTGTTGCTTATGATAGAAGCGAAAAAGTCTAATAACTTCGACTAGGACAGTACACGTCCCTACCTGCTGTGAAGGAGAGGACTGGACCACAGCGGGAGGCGCGGGTTCTGTGCTCCATCGGAGATGTGTCGGCAACTGGCGTATGCAACATGGCAATCTAACTGGATGAGTAGAACAAACAAATTAATTTACAGGCAGCAGTACATTACAGAAGCAATATGTATGTAAGTTTAGTCATGCATTAAAATAACACAAAAATATGATGGAAATAAAAACCTAAAATTTTTACAGGGAAATATGCATATACACTTAATTTAAAATATGTCAAGAATGGTCACAAAGCTGTATATTGAAGCAACGCATTTGAAATCACTTCAAATTAAGAATCGATTTTATGAAACGTTGTTTTTGTTGTTGTGGTCTGCAGTCCAAAGACTATTTTTACGCAGCTCTCCAACGTACTCTGTCCTGTGCAAGCCTCATCTGCAAAAGACTATTGCAAACTACATCCATTGAATCTGATTTAGCGTGTATATCCTTTAGTCTCTCTATACAATCGCTATCCCTCACACTTCTCTCCATTACAAAAATGATCGTTTCTTCTTTCCTCGAGATAATTCCTGTCTCCCAATACTTTCTTTTATTCAAGTTTTGCCACAAATTTCTTTTCTCCCCTATTGTATTCAGTACCTCCTCATTAGTTACTCCATTACGCATCTTACCTTCTATCGTCTATACCACCAGATTTTGAAAGCTTCGATCTCCTTCCCATCCGAAACCCTTCGTTCACATTTTACTTTCGTACAATGCTACACTCCAGACCAAATACCTTCATCAAAGATTTCCTGAAACTTCAATTTCTGTTCGCTGTCAAGAAATTCCTCTTCTTCAGGAATTCTTCTCGCGCTACAGTCTTTACACTTCCTCCATCACCAGGTATTTTGCTACCCTAATACAACAATAGTCTACAACTTTGAGTGTACCTCTTCCTAGTGTAATTCTTTCAGCGCTTCATTTTGTGATGCTTATATTATAACATCTTTCAAGACACTATGAATTCCATTCAACCTGCTCGTTCTTCCTTTGCTAGCTTTCAAAGAACTGCGAACTAAACGCGAACTGTCAAATTTTTATATCTTCTCGCTGAACTTTAATTCCCTCTCCAAATTTCTCCTTCGTTTCTTTTACTGCTTGCTCAGTTTACAGACTCATCAACATGAGGGATAGACTACACTCCAATCTCATTCCATTCTGAAACACTGCTCTAAAGAATGTCTTCCGACTTTAATAACTATAGCCTGAGTTCTGTCGTCGATATCTTCAACTCCTTTTATTTTATTCTGCTACCTTCAGGATTCCAAAAATTGTTTTCTAGTCAACCTTTCTATTAACCTACAAAAGCTGTAGATGTAGGTTTGCTTTTCTTTAACCTATCTTCTAAGATAAGTCGTAGAGTTAGTTCTGCCTGGCATATTCCTACAGTTCTCCGGTATTCAAATTGTCCTTCTGTGAGGCAGGCTTCTGAAGTTTTTCAATTCTTCTGTAAACAGGTTGTGTCATTATTTTGGAAGAATGACTTTTAAAATTGATAATTCGGGAAAATTGACTCCCATCAGCGTTTGCTTTCTTTGTAATTGAAATTGTTACATTTTTCTTGCGGTCCGAGGGTATTTGGTCTGCATCATACACATCGCACTCCAGATGGAATAGTTAAGTCACTGCACCCTTTGTATCTGAATTCAGACGGAATGTCGGCTACTGTAGGGACCATGTTTTCAGTTAGATATTTCACTGCTCTGCAATACTCCTCAGTTTTATCTCTTAACTCGTCTTCATCTGTTTCCTCTTCCCTATCTAAAAATATTCAAGTTAATTTTCCATTCATGATCCTAGTACAGGTTCCTTCCATCTTTCAGCTTTCCCTTCTTTGCATACTACTAGCTTGCCATCTACGTTATAATAAGTAGTAGGTTACTGAAGAAAATGTAAAACATGGGAAATATGAAACAACAGTATAATAAATGCATATTACTACACCAATTTCAGTAGCATGGAGAAAATAATTAAACTGTCAGTCCGGTAGACAACAATACGTTATTTTAAGATTTCTTTAAAATATATATATATATATATATATATATATATATATATATATATATATATATATATATATATATATATATATCCGTCAATGAAGTGAACACTCAGATAACAGAACAACTACCAGAAAAATGGAGAAATCAGTAAATCCAATGAAAAGGGAAAAACTCCTAGTGTATGATAGAATAACAGTATGTGATTCCACATGCTCGTCAAAAGACAATAAGAAATTAGAATGTATTATTAGATTAAAGAAAATGATTGATTTAAGGCTAAAAAGTAATTCAGATTGTGCTATAATCAATGAGTGCGCAAATTTGAACACCAGTTTAATTTGTGATGTGATCGTGATTGAGAAATCATAACGAGACAATAATGATACATAGGTATGTAAGTATTTTACCTCGCTATTTGCGAGTTAGTACCTAGTCCCATAGAAAAGTTACCAGTTATGAGCAAAATGGCGATTTCCTTTACAACAAGTTCATTTACGAGCTTGAATACTTTCACATGAATAAATAAATAGAGACAACGTCAAACAGGCCATTAGAAGACGCCAGTGCCTGCGATTTAACATTCTAGTGTTTCATGGAACCCTTATAAAACACATTACTAGGGTGTGCCATAGAAGGTAGTGTGTACATCTACCTGTTGAGTGTTGTCTTTCGGAGCCGAGGTCTTAAATAGCACGCAAGCAAACAGTGGCCCTTACTATTTGGATCGCCGTAGAGACGTCGACACGTCAAGTGTCTGTGCAGTAGGTACAGTCAGTTCCCGAGTCACGTGAGAAATAGATTGGGCGCCGTGTTGCAGCAGTGTTCCTGGGTGCTGAAGACCCAGAAGTTTAGAAGAGACTGCCAGCGTTCTGTGAGCAAACAAAATGGTTCAAATGGCTCTGAGCACTATGGGACTCAACATCTTAGGTCATAAGTCCCCTAGAACTTAGAACTACTTGAACTTAACTAACCTAAGGACATCGCACACACCCATGCCCGAGGCAGGATTCGAAACTGCGACCGTAGCAGTCCCGCGGTTCCGGACTGCAGCGCCAGAACCGCACGGCCACCGCGGCCGGCTGTGAGCAAACAATTTTAGCTTCTTGTTGTTCGCTAGTCGCTACAAATCGATTAAAAAATACTACCATGACAGCACGAAAGTTCGATCGCAACCGATACACAAAGTCATCTATGTTGCTGCTCGGGCAACGCTAACTCACTTCTGACATTGTAGTATAATCTGACACAATCACAGCTCCCTCGCCTTCATTTATTTTACTTATCTGTACAAAATCCTGTGTGCGGATTTCTCCTATTTACCGATCAATGACAACTGCCAGGTCAATAATCTGTTAAACTGAACATCACGTTTTCCCACTCCTTTCAGTGCTGTCGTATCATTTGCTTCAGCGAACTTACTGCGGTTGTAATTTAGTTTTTCATTCAATATGTCCCTTTACTGAAGTCTTTCTACAAATTTCATTTACGTAGCTTTGAAATCTGTCTTTCGTTCCCATCAACAGCCTGATTATAGCCACAGTGATACAGGAGAGGCCAAGGCTAAATACGGCTGCGAGTATGGGAGGAATCTAACGCGTGCGTCATACCATGCAAACAAAGATGTAAGTCAGGTATGATTTTCGCAAAGAACACGCAGTGGAAATCTATTAAGAACATAAATGATAAACAGGGGAAGAGGTATAATACGATGAGCTGTCTACAGGCTGACAAACTGCCTATCGGCTTCTGTCTCGGGTTCTTCGGCCGACGTTCATCTAATGATTTTTATGACGTTTCGCCAGCACGAGTGGCTGGCAATGTCAAAGCTTCACCCTCCATTGCCGGTGGTGAACTGGAGGCGAGCTCGCGGCCGCAGACTATATGTACCTGGCGCGCCAACGTCCGAGGGCTTCTCCGCGGTCATTTCCGGTGCGGTTCTCCTCTTGCTACCTGCGACGATCGTTCGCTGCAGTACGGGAAGCCAGGATCCGTTTACCTTAAGGCTTTCCTCTTTCTTGTTGAAACTGTTCGCGTGTTTTTGGATTTCTACAGCTTCTCTGAACAAGCGCGCGTGATAGTGCTTCTCTACAGCCAGAACTTCCGTGTCGCCGAATTTTATTACGTGGTCGGTCTCATTCAGTGCGTGCTCTGCCACGGCCGATTTCTCCACCTGCCCCAACCTGCAATGTCGCTTATGCTCTTTGATCCTGGTGTTAATGGATCGTCCAGTCATTCCGACATAAACTTTTCCGCATGTGCAAGGTATACGGTATATTCCCGACATTGCAAGTGGGTCTCTTTTCTCCTTCGCCGATCTAAGACACTCTTTGATCTTCCTTGTCGGTTTGAAAATCGTCTTTACGCCGTGTTTGCGCAATATACGGCCGATTCTGTCCGTCACTCTGGGAATGTATGGCAGAAAGGCCGTACCCGACATTCTTTTTCTGGTTCCTTGCTTCGCCGAGTGTTTGGCTCTGTTACACTTCTAATGTAATTTGTGGAGTACCCATTGCTCCTCAGGACAGTTTCCAGGTGTTGCATTTCTCGTTTGAGGTGTTGAGGCGCACATATTCGTCCTGCTCTCGTTACGAGCGTACTAATCATGCCTCTTTTCTGGCTCGGGTGGTGGTTTGACAGTTTGTGCAGGTATCGGTCCGTGTGTGTCGGTTTTCGATACACGCTGTGTCCCAGGATTTCGCCGTCCCTTGTGACCAGCACATCTAGAAATGGCAGTTTCTTGTCCTTTTCTACTTCCATGGTGAATGTTATGTTGGCATGGAGGCTGTTCAAGTGTCTCAGGAATTCACCGAGCTGTTCTTCACCATGGCTCCACACCACGAAAGTATCATCGACGTACCTGTACCACACCTTAGGTTTGCAAGTCGCCGAGTCCAGTGCCTGTGCTTCGAATTGTTCCATGAAGAAGTTGGCCACCACTGGACTGAGAGGACTACCCATGGCGACGCCTTCCAGCTGTTCGTAGAAGTCACCATTCCACGTGAAATAGCTCGTGGTGAGACATGCATGGAAGAGCTTTTTGATGTCTTGCGGGAACATGGAACCGATGTGCTCCAGAGCGTCGCTGAGTGGCACTTTCGTAAATAACGAAACAACATCGACGATTGCATTCCCCTTATCGGCAGGCAGTACCAATATACTCTTGTCGGCGTTGAGATTCTTAATAGCTTGTACCTCTTCTTTCTTCAGGTTGCAAGCTGGTGGGTTTGCTCGGCGCAGTATCCTAGCTGTTTCAGTGCGTATTTCCTCTGCCCTTTCACAAGGAAGGGTCCGAATGGCTGCTTCGGTGTTGGCAATGATGTCCTCCATAGGTATAGTTCTCGGGATGATAGCGAAATTCCCTCCTTTTTGGAGAACAGACACTTCCTCTTCGGTCAATTGTCGTTCAGTGAGGTTGACGACTGTGTGTGACATGTCGGGAATCGCCTTGTCGGTCTCCTTCCGGCATCTTTCAAACATTTTCTTTTGCCGCTCGGTGCAGCGCTCGAGTTCGTTCTGCATGCTCCTGTGAATGATGCTGTCGATGTTGTTCCAGTCGTCTCGATGCATTCTGCTACTTACTTGATAGAAAATATCCAGAAGTCCCTGATCCGTTCTTGCCAAGTCTCTCCGTGTTGTATGTATTCGCTCACGAAGAAAAGCTCGTTCCATTCTGTCGTAGATAATATGTGCTTGGGCGGTGGTGAATAGGCGCTTGCATCTCAAGAACTTCGGTGTAGCACATTCATCTCGGCACCGTGACATTTCATTGAGAAGCTGAAGAAACTGAGACTTGCGCCAAACGACATCCTGGTCAGTTTTGATGTTGTTTCGTTATTTACGAAAGTGCCACTCAGCGACGCTCTGGAGCACATCGGTTCCATGTTCCCGCAAGACATCAAAAAGCTCTTCCATGCATGTCTCACCACGAGCTATTTCACGTGGAATGGTGACTTCTACGAACAGCTGGAAGGCGTCGCCATGGGTAGTCCTCTCAGTCCAGTGGTGGCCAACTTCTTCATGGAACAATTCGAAGCACAGGCACTGGACTCGGCGACTTGCAAACCTAAGGTGTGGTACAGGTACGTCGATGATACTTTCGTGGTGTGGAGCCATGGTGAAGAACAGCTCGGTGAATTCCTGAGACACTTGAACAGCCTCCATGCCAACATAACATTCACCATGGAAGTAGAAAAGGACAAGAAACTGCCATTTCTAGATGTGCTGGTCACAAGGGACGGCGAAATCCTGGGACACAGCGTGTATCGAAAACCGACACACACGGACCGATACCTGCACAAACTGTCAAACCACCACCCGAGCCAGAAAAGAGGCATGATTAGTACGCTCGTAACGAGAGCAGGACGAATATGTGCGCCTCAACACCTCAAACGAGAAATGCAATACCTGGAAACTGTCCTGAGGAGCAATGGGTACTCCACAAATTACATTAGAAGTGTAACAGAGCCAAACACTCGGCGAAGTAAGGAACCAGAAAAAGAATGTCGGGTACGGCCTTTCTGCCATACATTCCCAGAGTGACGGACAGAATCGGCCGTATATTGCGCAAACACGGCGTAAAGACGATTTTCAAACCGACAAGGAAGATCAAAGAGTGTCTTAGATCGGCGAAGGAGAAAAGAGACCCACTTGCAATGTCGGGAATATACCGTATACCTTGCACATGCGGAAAAGTTTATGTCGGAATGACTGGACGATCCATTAACACCAGGATCAAAGAGCATAAGCGACATTGCAGGTTGGGGCAGGTGGAGAAATCGGCCGTGGCAGAGCACGCACTGAATGAGACCGACCACGTAATAAAATTCGGCGACACGGAAGTTCTGGCTGTAGAGAAGCACTATCACGCGCGCTTGTTCAGAGAAGCTGTAGAAATCCAAAAACACGCGAACAGTTTCAACAAGAAAGAGGAAAGCCTTATGGTAAACGGATCCTGGCTTCCCGTACTGCAGCGAACGACCGTCGCAGGTAGCAAGAGGAGAACCGCACCGGAAATGACCGCGGAGAAGCCCTCGGACGTTGGCGCGCCAGGTACATATAGTCAGCGGCCGCGAGCTCGCCTCCAGTTCACCACCGGCAATGGAGGGTGAAGCTGTGACATTGCCAGCCACTCGTGCTGGCGAAACGTCAGAAAAATCATTAGATGAACGTCGGCCGAAGAACCCGAGACAGAAGCCGATAGGCAGTTTGTCAACAAGTGGCCACGAAAGCCTTAACAATTTTGTATCTACAGGCTGTCATCAAACTTACAGGATGAAGCGAGAGATACCAGTCACCATTTTTATGTGGTTTATGAGCTATCAGAAAACATTGTGTAATGGTCCTTACCATTTCTCGTCCATACTGTACTGTGCTATTGCCTACAGACGCTTAACGTGTACTAACTAATTTGGAAAGATTCTGTAAAGAACAGTTACGTAATGATTTCAGTGTGCTATTAAAAATGCAAATCTCGCTAGTAAATTTCAGGAAATGCTCGCCTAGTTAATATTTATTTACACACTGTACTTCTGTATGCTAAATAAAAAATCATAGTCCAGAAAACTTTTGTTGTTTAGTTTCTGAATATTGACACAAGTAAGATCTAATTTAGCGAAGCACTAACCAGATAATAACTAAAAAACTACAGTGTGTTTTTACCGTGACCTAGCTAACAAATAGGCTATCAGAATCCGAACAGCCTGCACACTGTACACTGACCATTGTAATTTCACTCCTTTCATACCAATATCACTTCCTACTTGCTCATTAATTTCTTCTTCAATGGTCCACTTCACTGAAACAATGCAGCAACAATAACTTACGCAGGAACAGTTAATTATCACAAGTGTTCCCGTTCCCACCTAGAAACCTAAAAACCTTACACTTTCTAAGTGTTGTTTTTCGTAAAGAAGTTTTGCAGTGTCTGAATCTAGATTCACTGTTAAAGCTCTTTCGCAAAAACAGTACTTTGTTGTACAAAACAAGTATAAACTCAGAGGTTTTCAGGAGTATTTTTATCGGTACTTCAACAAATCATGTGTTACTAAATTCATCTGTGAGATAAGGAAACTAACTTTGCTTTATTGCAGAGTCTGGACATTATTTCATAGTGACCAGATATTAGTTACCCTGCTGTCAGTTTGCTACAGCTGTTATGAAATGCTAGAGGAAAACTACACTCGATCTAGTCTTATGTAGAGCTACTTCTATAATGTAACATATAATGATGCTAAAGCGAAAAACTCTAAGGCTGTATAGACGCAAACATCGTCTTTATGAAATTATGATATAAGTATTGATTTTGCAGAAATATACCAGGTGATCAAAAAGTCAGTATAAATTTGAAAACTGAATAAATCGTGGAATAATGTAGATAGAGACGTACAAATTAACACACATGCTTGGAATGACATGGGGTTTTATTAGAACAAAAAAAAAAATACAAACTTTCAAAAAATGTCCGACAGGTGGCGCTTCATCTGATCAGAACAGCAATAATTAGCATAACACATAAGACAAAGCAAAGATGATGTTCTTTACAGGAAATGCTCAATATCTCCACCATCATTCCTCAACAATAGCTGTAGTCGAGGAATAATGTTGTGAATAGCACTGTAAAGCATGTCCGAAGTTATGGTGAGGCATTGGCGTCGGATGTAGTCTTTCAGCATACCTAGAGATGTCGGTCGATCACGATATACTTGCGACTCCTGGTAACCCCAAAGCCAATAATCGCACGGACTGAGGTCTGAGGACCTGGGAGGCCAATCATGACGAAAGTGGCGGCCGAACACACGATCATCACCAAACGACGCGCGCAAGAGATCTTTCACGCGTCTAGCAATATGGGGTGTTTTTTGTTTTGGTTCTAATAAAACCCTATGTCATTCCAAGCATGTGTGTCAATTTTTACCTCTCTATCTACATTATTCCGTGGTTTATTAAGTTTTCAAATTTATACTGATTTTTTGATCACCCGGTATATTATTTCAGTAATGTTCTGAACCACATTTAGTTGTCACAGCACAAATACGATGGTAAACTGCAGCTTGTTACTAGTGTTATGAACTAAAATAATATTACGCAAACCTTCAATTAAGTAGCAAAATTATTCATTTATTGTTATGACTGTTACTTTCAAATGTGACGAAGTTTTTATCTGGTGACTCTAGAAATTGCTATTTACCTGCCTTTCAGCTATACTAATCATTCATGAGTTCAGAAATTAATGCACTTTTAATCATTAAATGACTCTGTCAAGAATGCATACAATTAACAGCACATTTATATCTACTGATGCTCTCTAATAAACACAAATATCTCTTCCTCCTGTATCCAAATTTCAGGTCTCATTGCTTATATATTGCAGGAGATAATGACGTTTGATAAGAAACCTTTACATATTTAACAGTACTTCTAATTAAGGTTGCCAGTAAATAACAAAAGATATAACCTTTCACTTTATATTTTCAAAGGAACAGTAATTATCAAAACGAAATCTATCTTTACATATAGATAAAACCTAAAGTTCTAGGCTTGGTTGTTAACGTGGCGTTTCACTATACTTTTTATCAGTGCCCACGTAAACATGAAGATTGAACTTAGAGCTGTTGGATGTGAAAGCTACAAATCTTTTGGTCATATTCCTCTTGAAGTACCAACTGTGCCATTTAAATTCATCTTGAAGTATTCTTATGCAAACATCCCTTTGCAGCTGGGAATTATTATTTGCAGAGAAATAACGTCTACACCATTTCCTTACACTCTCGTCATGTAGTCTTCCTTGCATACAAAACATCTAAATTGTGTAGTTACTCTTCACACAACTTCAAGTACTGAATTTCACTTCACAGTCAAAGCAATTATTTGTATCCCCGCTCTTAGATACGTGCATACTGAGTCTTTTCATGCCGTTCCTAGCTCTTTCAGACTGGTCTTACTAAACAATTCTGTTAATGCAACCACACTGAATTAGCAATAATATTTGCCTTTCCTTCTGTTCAGTAGTACGCCCTTCTCATTTTTGGCGCGCTCCACATCATTGTAAGGTGGATACGTATAATCTATTCGAAAATTATGAATGTATATTCGGTAGATGTGTCTACAGCAATGTACACATAAAGTTAAAATGATTATAAATTTATAAAATTACATTAATTATTTTAGAAGAAACTTCTTTTCATTTTAAGCAAAAAAAAAATTTGTTGGCATATAATGCAGAAAATTTTCTCAATAACCTTACGATTTGGTTCTGTCACAATAAACTCTGTGCATGCAGAACCAGAGAACCAAGAAAATGTCCCTACCTCTATCTGTTGAATAATATATTCAACAAGGCTGCAACTACCATGAGATTGCATCAAAGGAGTGAAGAGCTCAGAACTGAGAAAGGAGTTAGGCGAGGTGACTTTATTTCACCGTAATCATTCTGTGCAGCCTCGGAAGAGGTCTTCACAACATCAGATTCGGATAAAGAAGGAATGCGGAAAGACAGATCTTATCTGTAGATAAGTCTCTATTTATTTACTTGTTTAGATGAGGTCATCTAGCACCACGTTAAACCTGGCAACATTTGGCAGCGAACTTCCCTTTCTTTGAAGCCCATATTTCCTCCAGTCTTTATGAGTGGGCTTGTTTACGCTTCTTCGTCCAAGGGGCGCCGCATCCTTCATTGACAATGCAACAGAAATTGTAATAGCCCTCCTTCTTTTATCCATATTCGTTTGAGCAGTGTATTTTCTCTGTAGCTTTGGATTAAGTTCCATAGAAACACCTTTTATTGGTTAATTACGATGTCACTAATCATCTGGGACAAAGGATATGACAAAGCATTCAAATCTTTTGTCGTCGTCTGCAGCTGGGATTGTGGGTATATTAAGTACCTTTTCCATACAGAAGACACAAAACATTTATTGCAATTACATTATCTTTTGTTCTTTTAATTGATCTTGAGCGTTTATAACGTTCGAGTATGCACTCCTTTACATCTTTGTACTATACCTTACAGGTGACTACGCTACATTTCCTTCGTGGTAATTACGTTGTATTTAATGATGAATATCAGCAAGTGTCGTAGGCAATTACAAAATGGCATCTGGTTTCTCGCATTTACGAGGTGGAATCGAACTTCTTTGCTGTCGTCTCCGACTTCGAAAAGACACAAAATAACACACAGGGGGTGAAATAAATCTTACCCCTATATATCATTGTTAATAGCGCCTGTATAATATTACGTATCGATATGAAACAGGCGAAATACCCTCAGACTTCAAGAAGAATATAATAATTCCAATCCCAAAGAAAGCAGGTGTTGACAGATGTGAAAATTACCGGATAATCAGCTTAATAAGCCACAGCTGCAAGTACTAACACGAATTCTTTACAGACGAATGGAAAAACTAGTAGAAGCCAACCTCGGGGAAGATCAGATTGGATTCCGTAGAAATACTGGAACACGTGAGGCAATACTGACCTTACGACTAATCTTAGAAGAAAGATTAAGGAAAGGCAAACCTACGTTTCTAGCATTTGTAGACTTAGAGAAAGCTTTTGACAATGTTGACTGGAATACTCTATTTCAAATTCTAAAGGTGGCAGGGGTAAAATACAGGGAGCGAAAGGCTATATACAATTTGTACAGAAACCAGATGGCAGTTATAAGAGTCGAGGGACATGAAAGGGAAGCAGTGGTTGGGAAGGGAGTAAGACAGGGTTGTAGCCTCTCCCCGATGTTATTCAATCTGTATATTGAGCAAGCAGTAAAGGAAACAAAATAAAAATTTGGAGTAGGTATTAAAATCCATGGAGAAGAAATAAAAACTTTGAGGTTCGCCGATGACATTGTAATTCTGTCAGAGACAGCAAAGGACTTGGAAGAGCAGTTGAACGGAATGGATGGTGACTTGAAGGGAGGATATAAGATGAACATCAACAAAAGCAAAACGAGGATAATGGAATGTAGTCGAATTAAGTCGGGTGATGCTGAGGGAATTAGATTAGAAAATGAGACACTTAAAGTAGTAAAGGAGTTTTGCTATTTGGGGAGCAAAATAACTGATGATGGTCGAAGTAGAGAGGATATTAAATGTAGACTGGCAATGGCAAGGAAAGCGTTTCTGAAGAAGAGAAATTTGTTAACATCGAATATAGATTTAAGTGTCAGGAAGTCATTTCTGAAAGTATTTGTATGGAGTGTAGCCATGTATGGAAGTGAAACATGGACGGTAAATAGTTTGGACAAGAAGAGAATAGAAGCTTTCGAAATGTGGTGCTACAGAAGAATGCTGAAGATTAGATGGGTAGATCACGTAACTAATGAGGAAGTATTGAATAGGATTGGGGAGAAGAGAAGTTTGTGGCACAACTTGACCAGAAGAAGGGATCGGTTGGTAGGACATGTTCTGAGGCATCAAGGGATCACCAATTTAGTATTGGAGGGCAGCGTGGAGGGTAAAAATCGTAGGGGGAGACCAAGAGATGAATACACTAAGCAGATTCAGAAGGATGTAGGTTGCAGTAGGTACTGGGAGATGAAGAAGCTTGCACAGGATAGGGTAGCATGGAGAGCTGCGTCAAACCAGTCTCAGGACTGAAGACCACAACAACAACATGAAATATTGCTACAATAGAGGCACAAAATGGAACTGAAATATCACCAAACATCACGCCAGGGCTGCACCAAGTGCATCTGGACAGACTATTACACCACACTAGTACATTCAAAGTTGGCCACGAAACAAATAGAAACGTGTGTGTGTGTTAATTGCATTTAGTCAATGTATTTCTAAGAATGATAATTAATTTACCTAGCTGAAAGACTAAGATGAGTAACTAAAACTACATATTAACATTAGTAGATTTGGGTCAGTGAAGTAATAAGAATGGTAATGAATTTACCTGGCTGAAAGACCAAAATGAGTAACTCTTTTACTCCTGAAGGCAAGATGCTGATTTTCCTCCAAATGATTTTCTAATTTCATAATGGAACACAGGAGAGAAGGTCATAAAAGCCTTAAAACCAGTCCACAGATTGTCTTTTGATTATTACAACTGCTACAGCAGACATTATTAATGTCACAAGCTTGTTAGATTCAACTGAAGTAATAGTACTTTACATTCAAGACAATAAATCAAACGTTGTGAGATTAATCTCTGACTGGTGCTATAATTACCTTTCTGCCACTTACCTCTTGTTCCAGGTTTGCTAGTTACTTGTAACATGAGAAATGGATGTTTGCAACATGGTTCATAGTCTCTAGTATACTGTAGGTTCCCCCTATAACTGGCTAGCTATTTCTGCTCATAGGTTAGACAATGGCAAGAATGTAACCTTTCTATTAGTACCATTAAACCACTAAGACTATCAAACCAACTGTGCACTAAGGATAGGTTCACTTATTTTAACAATTCTTTTTATAAGTGCTTATTTTATTAGTGCTACCTAAAATTTCAGCCTGCCAACAGGATCAGATAAACCTGGCTTATCTCACCGTTTAATTTGCCTCTTGTTTACAATTGATGACAAATGACGTACTTTGTGTTGAGATACCCCATTGTCTGATATGAGCACAGAAACATGAAATTAAATTACGTGGCATGCTACTGGCTCATAATAGATGACTATGTTAAGCCCCTGGCCGCCTTCACTACAACGAAAAAGTTTCCAGGGCAGATGCCTCAGGCCTCCCGCCTCCCACCAGCACCCCCTTCTCCAATGCCACCTCCATCCCGCCTCCCACCTCCCACAACCCGCCTCCAGCCTCCCGCCTACGATCCCCCGCCTCTTACTTCCTGTCTCCGGCCTGCTGGCTCTCGTCCCTGCCTCTCAGCTCGCACTGCCCGCTTCCTGCATCCCACCTCCTGCCTCCCACCTTCTGCCTCACACGTCCTACTTTCCGCCTCACGCACCCCATGTACTGGGGGGTGGGAAGCAATCAGTGGGCCTACTTTGGCGACTGCCGCCCGACCCTGCATTAGGCCGTTAGTGCGCAGTTTTATGGTGACCATAAAAATCGCGTTAGCCAGGACAGGAGCCCAACGGCGCTGGCGCCTGCGAGGGCCAAGCGGCTTTACGGGAAATTTGCGAGTTCCCGGGTCGCCACTACCTGCGGTGCATTCCTTTCAAAGTCGCCGTTAATGTGACGTCACAAGAATTCTGAATATCGCTTGGAAGCTTCTCTAGTATTACTTCGCAGTAATCCATTTTATCTTAATTTTTCACAGATGTTTAGTTGCAGAAGTTTTGTTCTAGACTGGAACTGTTACAGTACACAAGTGAGTTTCTTTTTTTGTGTTGAATATAACATGCTCTCACTTTCAGTTACCACGAGCTAGTGTAGGAGGGAAGATAAACAGATAATTAATATAGTTGTTGCCTAAATTACGTAGGTTTCAATAAGATAGTGTGTAATAGAGTAGTAATTCAATGCAATATGCATACTTTTCTGTGATAAGTAGCTTTGCTCAAGGGAATAAGCATGACTGTAATACGTAATTTATAATTTTGTGTATGAGGCTCTTCCAGGCATAAATGACAAGTTAAAGACATTAAAAAACATCTTTTATTTAACAAACATGTTCATTTGTATGGACCAAGATATCCCTTTATGGATCTATGAACAAACTTGTAAATCTACCTAGTCTAACTCGAAATATTACGCTATTAGGCAAAATTCTGGACAAGGTTTCTTTACTTTCGTTGCTGTCATTAATCTTCTGGCTAATCTGGCGTGGCCTATCAACATTTCCCATTTTTTCCAAAACTCTTCATTTCAGAGTTGCATTTCCATCCCATACTCTAAATTATTCGTAGCAATTATTCCAGTTTTTATCTTTATCTAATATTCTTAACGCTCTGATACTTCCTCCAGAACCATAGATATCATTCTCTGATGTCTTAATGGATGATTTATCAACATGTTCCTTCTTCTTATCAGTGTTCTCTATATAGTCTTTTCTTCACCTATTCTGTGCAGAATCCTTCTAGAGCAACACATGTGAAAAGCTTTTCCAGTTTTCCAAATTGAGTCACATCCATGCAGTGCTGTGCTTCAGACTTATATATTAAGAAATTTCTATCTCAAATTAAGGCTGATATTTGATATCGGTACTGTTAATGTGTGCTTATCTATTTCTAATATCCTACTTGCTTTGTCTGTCATGATTTATTTTGCTTCAAAGGCAGCAAAAGTATTTCGCTTAATCTACTTCTTCGCCACCTATTACGATATTAAGTTCTTTGCTAAACTCATTTCTCTACTTCCTCATTATTTTCGTCTTTCTTGGGTTTACTGCCACCCATATCCTGCACCCGTTAGACTGTTGACTGGAGTCGTCCAATCATATACTCCTTCTTTACTTTCATCGAGAACACAATGTTATAACTGAATCTTGTCACTGATATCCTCTACCCTAAATTTTAATTCCACTCCTCAAACATCCTTTTACTGGCGTCATTGCACCTTCGATGTATAGGTTTAACTATAGTGGTGAAAGACTGCACCTTGCTTTACGTCATTTTTAATCCTAGCACTTCGTTCTTAGTCTTCCATTATTATTAATTCCGTTTTGTTTTCGTAGACGCTTAGAACTACCTGCCTTCCCGTATGCCTTACACCTTGTTTCCCGGAATTTCAAACATTTTGCACCAGTTTTCTAGGTCCACAAATCCTATGAAAATAGTTTAATTTCTAAAGTATCATTTGAATTAAAATTTCTTAACTGGTTGTTTTGACTGTTCTATATGCTTAATCCGCCCTTCTGACGACCTTTTTTTTTTCCAACTACTTCACATTTTACCTGCGACTATTACTTGAGCTTCTCAGTATTTCATATTTATTTCATTTTTATGTGCCTTATACTGCTCTATTCCTTCCACAAAAAAATGGTTCAAATGGCTTTGAACAGTATGGGACTTAACATCTCAGGTCATCAGTCCCCTAGAACTTAGAGCTACTTAAACCTAACCAACCTAAGGACAACACACACATCCATGCCCGAGGCAGGATTCGAGCCTGCGACCGTAGCGTTCGCGCGGTTCTAGACTGTAGCGCCTAGAACCGCACGGCCACATCCTGAATGTTTTTGTATTTACTTCTTTCATAGAATTATTTATACAATTCTCTGTTATCCGTAGCTTCTTCAACGTTAACTTCTTGTGCCTATATTCATCTGTCCTACGTCTTTGATTAGCCTTTATAGAGAGATCCCTTCCTCTCCAACCGAACCGACTACTGTTGTATTACTATGTAGTATCTACAGATTTAGAGAACTTCAAACAGGCTTCATCATTCCTCAGGACATTAGAATCCCACTTCATTCCAAATTGATTCTTCCAGTCTATTGTCCTAGACTTAAACTTTCTCTTTATCATTACAAATTGTGATGAAAACCTATATCCGTTTCTGGGTAGGCCTTGCAACCCATTACCTGATTTTGGCATCTCTTTCTTACCATTGTGTAATCCACTTGGCACCATCCCGTGTTTCCAGGCTGTATCAAAGTACAATTACTCCTCTTGTGACATTTGAAAAGTATATTTATGGTTACCAGTTAACGGTTTTCTCTTCTCTAATTCCTACTGCCAAGCCCATACTCTCCTGGAGACAGCGAGTAACGCTTCCGAGATGAATGCATCGTTTATTTATTTGAGGAAAAAATCTTCAAGGTCGTGGAACGTGTCAGTACATGAAATTATGACACAAAAGTAATAACAGATAAAAATAAATGTTTACGAACCCGAAAAAAGTCAGTCCATAAGTTTGAGTAAACGCAGTCAACGATACAACAAGAATCAGCTTAACTCTTCGACAGAATAGGAGGAGTGACCCATGAGGAAAATCTTCAGTTTCGATTTGAAAGCACGTGGATTACTGCTAAGGTTTTCGAATTTGAGTGGTAGCTTATTGAAAATGGATGCAACAGTATACTGCACACCTTTCTACACAAGAGTAAAGGAAGTCTGATCCAAATGCAGGTTTGATTTCTGTCGAGCATTAACTGAGTGAAAGCTGCTTATTCTTGGGAATAAGCAAATATTGTTCATATTGTTCACAAGAAATGACAATAAGGAATATATATATATATATATATATATATATTACACAATGGTGAGAAAGAGATGCCAAAATCAGGTAATGGGTTGCAAGGCCTACCCAGAAACGGATATATATATATATATATATATATATATATATATATATATATATATATATATACTCCTGGAAATTGAAATAAGAACACCGTGAATTCATTGTCCCAGGAAGGGGAAACTTTATTGACACATTCCTGGGGTCAGATACACCACATGATCACACTGACAGAACCACAGGCACATAGCCACAGGCAACAGAGCATGCACAATGTCGGCACTATAAGTACAGTGTATATCCACCTTTCGCAGCAATGCAGGCTGCTATTCTCCCATGGAGACGATCGTAGAGATGCTGGATGTAGTCCTGTGGAAGGGCTTGCCATGCCATTTCCACCTGGCGCCTCAGTTGGACCAGCGTTCGTGCTGGACGTGCAGACCGCGTGAGACGACGCTTCATCCAGTCCCAAACATGCTCAATGGGGGACAGATCCGGAGATCTTGCTGGCCAGTGTAGTTGACTTACACCTCCTCCTAGAGCACGTTGGGTGGCACGGGATACATGCGGACGTGCATTGTCCTGTTGGAACAGCAAGTTCCCTTGTCGGTTTAGGAATGGTAGAACGATGGGTTCGATGACGGTTTGGATGTACCGTGCACTATTCAGTGTCCCCTCGACGATCACCAGTGGTGTACGGCCAGTGTAGGAGATCGCTCCCCACACCATGATGCCGGGTGTTGGCCCTGTGTGCCTCGGTCGTATGCAGTCCTGATTGTGGCGCTCACCTTCACGGCGCCAAACACGCATACGACCATCATTGGCACCAAGGCAGAAGCGACTCTCATCGCTGAAGACGACACGTCTCCATTCGTCCCTCCATTCACGCCTGTCGCGACACCACTGGAGGCGGGCTGCACGATGTTGGGGCGTGAGCGGAAGACGGCCTAACGGTGTGCGGGACCGTAGCCCAGGTTCATGGAGACGGTTGCGAATGGTCCTCGCCGATACCCCAGGAGCAACAGTGTCCCTCATTTGCTGGGAAGTGGCGGTGCGGTCCCCTACGGCACTGCGTAGGATCCTACGGTCTTGGCGTGCATCCGTGCGTCGCTGCGGTCCGGTCCCAGGTCGACGGGCACGTGCACCTTCCGCCGACCACTGGCGACAACATCGATGTACTGTGGAGACCTCACGCCCCACGAGTTGAGCAATTCGGCGGTATGTCCACCCGGCCTCCCGCATGCCCACTATACGCCCTCGCTCAAAGTCCGTCAACTGCACATACGGTTCACGTCCACGCTGTCGCGGCATGCTACCAATGTTAAAGACTGCGATGGAGCTCCGTATGCCACGGCAAACTGGCTGACACTGACGGCGGCGGTGCACAAATGCTGCGCAGCTAGCGCCATTCGACGGCTAACACCGCGGTTCCTGGTGTGTCCTCTGTGCCGTGCGTGTGATCATTGCTTGTACAGCCCTCTCGCAGTGTCCGGAGCAAGTATGGTGGGTCTGACACACCGGTGTCAATGTGTTCTTTTTTCCAATTCCTGGAGTATATATATATATATATATATATATATATATATATATATATATATATATATATTGAGAGGCCAATGTCAAAGTACCCAGACTCATGAAGAGGGATGGACAAGAGGTTCGTGAACTTACACCACTTATTACCCGAACCACCCGTTTCTGAGTCAAAAATATCCTTTTAGAATGGGAAGAGTTACCCCAAAATATAATACCATACGATATAAGTGAATGAAAATAAGCAAAGTAGAATAATTTTCGTATCGAACGATCACTCACTTCAGACACCGTTCAAATGGTAAGAATGTGGGCTTTCCAGGACAGCTTAGTATCTATCTGAACACCTAGAAATTTGTACTGTTCAGTTTGTGCGGATACACAAACAGTGCCCGAACTCTTACGGGAATCGGCAGAACGCCGCGAGTAATAATGGGCAGGGGCACTGTGAATATAGTGCAGGACAATACGTTAGGAATGTTGGTCTTATGGGAGGCGTGTCAGAGATAAGTCCCTACAGTCGCATTATCCTCTATGTTCTCGGTAGCTCCGCGTGTTCGGCCAGAGGGCTGCTCGGCCTCTGTAATAAAAAAAAAAAACTGATTCAAGGAATGAACGATCAACTTGAACGGATGTCTTGTGACCTCCACCCAGACCAAACGAACTATATCGAAAAAAAGGTGGATAGAGCGTCTGCCATGTAAGCAAGAGATCCCGGGTACGAGTCCCAGTTGGGGCACACATTTTCAACTGTCCCCGTTGACTTATATCAACGCCTGTTTGCAGCAAAGAGTACCCATTTCATTATTTCATTGTAATTTCATTCTAACGAGCTGCATGGTCGCCGATGGCATCTTTTCTTTCGGACATGTCTTAATCTCTGTATGTGGTGGAGTAAGGCCCAAAACATATATATATATATATATATATATATATATATATATATATATATATATATATATATATATATTGAGTGTGTGCTCACAAATTACACTACTGACACCTTAACCAGTGTTCTCCGGATTCTGAATGCGAGTGTAATTCCAAGCAGTACAAACAGTGACAATCTTCGTAAGTACCATTGTTGTCGCCAAAAAGATCTTTTTCGTACAATATTTAATTTCCAAAACTAAGTTTCCTCTTTGCTGTTTTCGGCTATTTGGAATGCAAGTTCTCTCTCATTCTTCATAGTTATACCAGATATGCGCGACTCCAGTAGTTTCAGTTCACTCTCCAATGTAGTGTTGAAAGTTGGCTGGAATGTACCCAGTCCTTTCTGAACACCACTGAACATATCGTTCGTATTCCTACTTGGTCGTCTGAGCATAGTCTGGAGAACTCCGAACACTTTCGACGCCCGCAGCCGTTCCATTTCGTCTCTGGTAACATCATCTATAGCACACTGCATCTGCACCACATCCCGACCTTCTTGACGATTTCCTTCCTTAACTGCCTGCCATCAGAAAGGGGAAATCCTCATACTTATAACTGGCCTACGTAAATCCATTGCATTGTGTATGTTTGCACATTTATCAGTTCATATTTACCGTTTCGTTTAATTCATTTTATTATACTCTATAATGACCTGGTACTACCGTTGTTGGATTTAAACAGACACTAAAATAAATAGGATCATCAATATAAAAGATCATACAGAATAGAACTAGAGTCCACATAGGGGCAAAACGTCATTTTAACCTGACACATTGTATGTCATTGTAGCCTGAAACACCGTCTTTGATCCATTCGAGAAATATTCACCTTCTGCGTGCTCTAGCAGAATCTTCCATCTCTCAAAACATAGCTAAAAGGATGATTTACAAAATAAGTTATACTTTTCTCAAACATGTAATTAGGTACAGTACTAATGAATGTATATATGTGAATAAAAGTAAACAAGTTCGAGGCTTACCTGTGAGTTTTCCGCCGGCAGCTCGTCGCTATGTACATAGGAACAGGTTTGCCAATCGATCTATCTATACAGGTTAGTGCAGGTTGTACCACTCAACCGGTTTCGTCCGTAGCCTTGCTACGTCATTTTACCCGGGTATGTCCTTAACAGCCTGACTTACCCTACGTTTGTTACTTTCACTGAACATTAACGTACCCCCGGTACACTACAACATAATAGTCTCTCTCGATAAACTTCGCTGCATCTCTGTCTAATACAACTGTCGCACTGCTGGCTATAGAGAGACGACGCTGTCGTCTTCGACGATGACTTCACTGTGGGCTGAGCGGCAGTCCGCTTTGACGTAAGCAAGCGTTCTCCCGCGGTGGCGCACGGAAAGGCTTGTGGACGTGTCTAAGTCACCGTCTGTCACTAGCCGTTGCTTCTATCAGCGCCGGCACTTACTAGTTGTTCCGTCGCGAGATACCATCCGCGTTAGCACATTGTTCTTTGGACGACACGACAACTAACGCCGGCGTTGAGGAAGAAATTTCGGAAAATGTACATTTGGAACAAAGCGTTGTGTGGATGTAAGTCACTGGCTGCGAAAAAATCGGAAAAGAAGAGAATATATGCGTTTTCGATGTAGTGCTACAGGAGGATGTTGAAAATTAAGTGGATTGATAGCACAAGGAAAGAGGAGGTTCTCCACAGAATCTGCAAGGAGAACAGCATATGGAAAATACTGACAAGAATGAGAGACAGGTTGATAGGAGGCTTGTTAACAGATCAATGAATAAACTTCCGTGGTACTGGAGGGAGCAGTATAGGGTAAAAACTGAAGGCGAAGATAATGACTGGAATAGGTTCAACAACTATTTGAAGAGAGAGTGGGGAAGTTCTGGTCTAACAAGGGAAACTCCCCATCGCAACCCCCTTAGATTTTGTGGTAAGTTGCCCCAGTGGGTAGCCCGTCAAAAACTGAACACAGACCAAGCATGAAAACAGGAAGAAGGTGTAATAAACTGAGAAAAAAAAAGCAAAATAGAAACAGCGAACGGTCCAAGGTTAACAAGTGCAACATCAAGCGAAGAAAAAAAAAATCGATTGCGTTGTGGTTAAGTGCTCGTGGTAAAGTGCTGCAAAGCGGCCAAGCAGTGTTCAAACCTCCCTCGTGGCCTTTCTCTTCCTCTCCATTCGAATTTGTGTCTGTATCGTGGTGTAACGTCCGTTCGCAACGGCGAGGTATGAGGAAGGGACCTATAATGAAAGTTGATGCCCCACAGCTATTCTATTAGCAGCGGAAAGGAAGTGGCTTTCGAACGGGAACGGCAAACATTTGATGACAAGGCGACAAGTCAACCGAATCCTCCACAGGAAAACACGTCTGGTGAGTAATAAACGGCACGAGAGACAGTACGTGTGTCATAAGATAGGACCTGATCTTTAGGCGTGGTGAGTGAGTGAGATATGCCTCTTTGCCCGATGTAGGTGTTCATATGAATATGAACGTGATCACTCCCAAGGAAATGATGAAAACATAATAGTTTGCCACTAAGCTGCAACAAATGAACGCAACAGTTTCACAATCACTCAGTTTCTCCGTGCTTTGTCTAAACATGTTTTTAACGTTGCGTTCCGTTTTGAATATTTTTACTCTTGATTCCTCTCCTATAACACAGTCCACATCCATTTATTTGGTGTTTCTATTTCTGTGAGAGGTCTATGTGGTATCTCGCCCACTCTCACTATCAGTCGCATCTACTTCCAACGCTAATATACTCTTATCACATGACTTGCACACTACAGGCCATTAAAATTGCTACACCACGAAGATGACGTGCTACAGACCCGAAATTTAACCGAGAGGAAGAAGATGCTGTGATATGCAAATGATTAGTTTTTCAGAGTATTCACGCAAGGTTGGCGCCGGTGGCAACACCTACAACGCGCTGACACGAGGAAAGTTTCCAACCGGTTTCTCAATCACAAACAGCAGTTGATCCGCGTTGCCTGGTCAAACGTTGTTGTGATGCCTCGTGTAAGGAGGAGAAATGCGTACCATCATATTTCCAACTTTGATAAAGGTCGGATTGTAGCCTATCACGATTGCGGATTATCGTATCGCGACATTTCTGCTCGCGTTGGTCGAGATCCAATGATTGTTAGCATAATATGGAAACGGTGGGTTCAGGAAGGTAAGACGGAACGCCGTGCTGGATCTCAACGGCCTCGTATCACCAGCAGTCGAGATGACAGGCATCTTATCCGCATGGCTGTAACGGATCGTGCAGCCACGTCTCTATCCCTGAGTCAACAGATGGGGACGTTTGCAAGGCAACAACCACCTGCACGAACAGTTCGACGACGTTTGCAGCATGGACTCTCAGCTCGGAGACCACGGCTGCGGTTACCCTTGACGCTGCATCACAGACAGGAGCGCCTGCGATGGTGTACTCAACGACGAACATGCGTGCACGAATGGCAAAACGTCATTTTTTGGATGAATCCAGGTTCTGTTTACAGCATCATGATGGTCGAATTCGTGTTTGGCGACATCGCGGTGAACGCATATTGGAAGCATGTATTCGTCATCGCCATACTGGTGTATCACCCGGCGTGAGGGTATGGGGTGCCATTGGTTACACGTCTCGGTCACCTCTTATTCGCATTGACGGCACTTTTAACAGTGGACGTTACATTTCAGATGCGTTAGGACCCGTGGCTCTACCCTTCATTCGAACCCTGCGAAAACCTACATTTCATCAGGATAATGCACGACCACATGATGCAGGTCCTGTACGGGCCTTTCTGGATACAGAAAATGTTCGACTGCTGCCCTGGCCAGCACATTCTCCAGATCTCTCACCAACTGAAAACGTCTGGTCAATGGTGGCCGAGTAACTGGCTCGTCACTATACGCCAGTCACTACACTTGATGAAATGTGGTATCCTGTTGAAGCTGCATGGGCAGCTGTATCTGTACACGCCATCCAATCTCTGTTTGACTCAATGCCCAGGCGTATCAAGGCCGTTATTACGGCAGAGGTGGTTGTTCTGGGTACTGATTTCTCAGGATCTATGCACCCAAATTGCGTGAGAATGTAATCACATGTCAGTTCTAGTACAATATATTTGTCCAATGAATACCCGTTTATCATCTGCATTTCTTCTTGGTGTAGCAATTTTAATGGCCAGTAGAGCAATGTATAGTACGACAACTGCCAAGACTACAGAAGGAGAACGAACGTATTAATGGCCGGACGATAAAGTTATGAAAAAAATAAAAGTCGCATGAGCGGATTTAGAACCCGGCTTGGTCGCTTCACCGCCCAGCACTCTGATCACTTAACCAAGACGCCATAGTTCCTACACCGTCCTCAGTATTGTACTTGTTAAACTTGGACCATTCATTGTTTCTATTTTGCTTTTTTTCCACAGTTCAGTAGACTGTTTTCATGGTTCTTGATCTGTGTTCAGTTTTTGACGCGCTATCCTCTGTCCTCTGGGCAATCTTACCACTAAATCTGAAGGCGAGGGGGGGGGGGGGGGTTGTGATGGGGGGAGTTTTCCTCGTAAGAATAAGTTGGCATAGGCGAGGGAATTTTTGGCAGACCGCAGCAAACCACAGAGAGAGCTTCAAATGATTCACGTTGTGTAGCGGGGAAGGAAGTGAGATCGGTCTGCGGATATCGTAAATTCTTTCGAGGGAGAGACATTTTGCCCTCCCGTATTCCTTGCTGCCTACGGCTATGTTTTCAAGCAACGTCTGCAGTGAGAGGGTAGGAGGGGGAGGAGGGGCAAAGCGCTTCGTACGCTCTAAACACCGATGCCGCAAATACCGCTTAGCCGCAGGCCTACCACGGCAGCTTGTGATATTGCGGGGGATACGGACTTCGCGTAACTGGTAGAGCAGGATATATGGTCTGCGAGATTGGCCGCACTGAGCCACATCCCCTGCAGGCGGTATACTGTGTCCGTGGCGGTACCCTCTAGATGACGAGTTACCGAATGCTCGTTCAGGCTGCTGCAAAATAAAGGTGCTAAATCCGGGATTTTCGCTTGTTTATTTACATATGTAAGCCGACTTCCAGTACTCCGACTCTATACGAGAGAGATCGCCTCCGCCAGGTAAAGTCCCTTCGAAAATATAGAACCTAACACTTTATGTGATGCTCTTTCACTGATTGCTCCAAAACACAAGGGCGTGTCGTGATATACCGTGTACTTTCTAAAGTACAGTGCAGCAGGAAACGTTTATCGTCTCGCATCATCAGCTGTAAACTGTTGTTGTTGTTGTTGTTGTGGTCTTCAGTCCTGAGACTGGTTTGATGCAGCTCTCCATGCTACTCTATCCTGTGCAAGCTTCTTCATCTCCCAGTACCTACTGCAACCTACATCATTCTGAATCTCTTTAGTGTATTCATCTCTTGGTCTCCCTCTACGATTGTTACCCTCTACGCTGCCCTCCAATACTAAATTGGTGCGCCCTTGATGCCTCAGAACATGTCCTACCAACCGATCCTTTCTTCTTGTCCAGTTGTGCCACAAACTCCTCTTCTCCCCAGTTCTATTCAATACCTCCTCATTAGTTATGTGATCTACCCATCTAATCTTCAGCATTCTTCTGTAGCACCACATTTCGAAAGCTTCTATTCTCTTCTTGTCCAAACTATTTACCGTCCATGTTGCACTTCCATACATGGCTACGCTCCATACAATTACTTTCAGAAATGACTTCCTGACACTTAAATCAATACTCGATGTTAACAAATTTCTCTTCTTGAGAAACGCTTTCCTTGCCATTGCCAGTCTTCATTTTATATCCTCTCTACTTCGACCATCATCAGTTATTTTTCTCCCCAAATAGCAAAATTCCTTTACTACTTTAAGTGTCTCATTTCCTAATCTAATTCCCTCAGCATCACCCGACTTAATTCGACTACATTCCATTATCCTCGTTTTGCTTTTGTTGATGTTCATCTTATATCCTCCTTTCAAGACATTGTCCATTCCGTTCAACTGCTCTTCAAAGTAATTTGCTGTCTCTGACAGAATTACAATGTCATCGGCGGACATCAAAGTTTTTATTTCTTCTCCATGGATTTTAATACCTACTCCGAATTTTTCTTTTGTTTCTTTTACTGCTTGCTCAACATACAGATTGAATAACAACGGGGAGAGGCTACAACCATGTCTCACTCTCTTCCCAACCAATGCTTCCCTTTCATGTCCCCCGACTCTTATTACTGCCTTCTTGTTTCTGTACAAATTCTAAATAGCCTTTCGCTCCCTGTATTTTACCCCTGCCACCTTCAGAATTTGAAAGCTATAAATTGGAACAGTAATTTCCTTAACAATTTGGCAGTAATATCCACCCTTTCTGACACTTGCGTGACACAACTTCGTTGTATATCATGTCAATAATGGTGCACGTAAAACGTTTAGCATTATCGTCATAAACATAATAGTCTTGAAGTATTAGACTTTGTGGTTCTCCCGCCACAGAATTCATCACTCCGTCTATTTTGGTGACGTCCAACGTTTCTTTTTGCTACAGGATTATTAGTATTGCAGCTATGGTTGTTCTATTAACAAATACCAGTTGGACGTTGTTCTTCCATTTCAGTCTGTAGTTCTCAGGTATCGTTCTAATGTGTACTACACTTATCTCCTATCTAATATCTGCGTTTCTTTCGTAGTACAGCAATGATACTCCCTCTACAAAACGAAGGAACTTCACCTCTGATGATTCGATTTGGCGTAACTGATCTGATGTCAGGGTCCGACGATCGCTACCAAACAGCACCAAAAGCGAGGCTATTACTTTCTATTCTTGCAATAATTTTTCCGTACGTTACGTTTTAATGTACTTTGCACGGATGCACTGAAATACCTGAATCTGACCAATTATAACTTCATCTGACTTGAGAAATTCAAAGTTGCATCCTTCATATTTAAACTCTCTTACTTTTCCATTACTTGTCTAGTTATAACAGTGTTGTAGTTCCAAATTTTAAAAATGCCATCGCTTTTGTTTTATCTATCAATATTCTCATTCTGTATTTAGCGGTAATTTGACTGAATTTATGTTTTTCAATTCGTACGTTTTCTTCGGGTTTTCCTATTATAAGCCTGCATCAGCAAATAGCGGCGCCATGAAACTAAAATCATGACTTCTTAATGCGTCGCTTAATATACTAAGCCATTTGCGAGTGATGTTACGAATACCAACTTTGAAAAGAGTAGGCGAAAATGGGCCGCCTTGTCTGACCCCGTCATTAGTAACGGCAATTTCTGTGCAATTCCTTACACTTCGGATACTTATTTTGTTATTTTTTCATTGTGACTGAATTGCCGTAATCAGATGTTCTGGAACTCTCGTTTACTTTAGCAATTTGTAAAATACTTTCTGTTTTCCCTTGTCAAACGCCTTTTCATAATCGATAAAAATATAATAAGATGGTAACCTTAATTCACTTCTTTTTCCAGTTTCTTGTACCAAAGTCAAAATGCAATCAGGACATGATCTACTTTTTCTAAAAGCATGCTGTATCTCGAACTTAAATTCTTCCAGTACTTTCATCAGCATCTCGTTTATAATTTTAGGATACAGTTTGTAACAGGAAATTGGCCAACGTATTCCTCGGTAGTTTGCCTTTCTTTGTAAATAGGACATACAAAAGCTTCATCCGGTCCGTCTGGCACATGTCCGGTCATCCAGCAAATATTCATAAAATTTAAAATTCTATGCTTTAGTTGACCAGACGCATATTTAATCAACTCCATGTTTATACAATCAGTGCTCGGCAACGTTTTTTTCTCTTTCATAGATCACATTTTCTGCTCTTCCCTTGTTCCATCTACAGAGCCACTGCCATTGGTATTTATTTCCTTTCTTCTTTACTATCATTCCATACACAAATAAAATACTTCAACCACTCAATGAAGAGGTTTTCCGCAAAATTGGTGAGGAAACGAATTTGGATATTTGGAAAACACTGACAAGAAGAAGGGTCAGCATGACAGGACATCGGTTAAGACATCAGGAAATAACTTCCGTAGTGCTAGATTGAGCTGTACAGGGTAAATATGTAGAGGAAGACATGCGACAAATAATTGAGCACGTAGGTTGCAACTGCTACTGTGAGATGAAGTAGTTGGCACAGGACAGGAATTCGTAACGGGCTGCACGAAACCAGTCAGAAGACTGATGACCCACTAAAGAAAAACTATGGCTGTTTCTAAAAACTTTGACTCACTTAGAAGATTAAATTTATTCAAGTAATTTATTCATCTGTTTTTCATAATTGATATTATAATTTTTGAGAATGATGAAAACAGAGTAATCGACCGGCAGTTTACTAAATGTTCTGCATTACGTTTCTTTATCAGAAGCACAACTTTGGTTTGTTTTGAATACCATGGATATTTCTCTTGTATTGTTTTAGAACACACATTGATACTTCATCTAAGCCTAAGGACTTTTTATTTTTCAGATTTTATACAATATTACTAACTTCTGTAGTTATTATTAGTGCATAATTATTTAAAGGTGCTATATTTGTTTGTGGGAACTTTCACTGTAATTTCCTTGTAATACTTCAGAAACGCCCATTCACATAGTTCGCTAGGTGGTGTGGATCATTTATTACTATGGAGCTCCTCCTCCCTTACCAGTACATCATTAGCCTCTGCTTGTTTCAGTTCATCCCGGACTCCTTTGCTTTTATTCTCTGCATTGCATATGATTTTGTCATTAAATTACTGTTTTAGAGGGATCAGCACCTTCCTATATATCTTTTTGTACCTGTCATGGAAATTTAAGAATTATGAGTAGCAATGACTCTTGGAACTGAGGTACCTAGAAGTTTGTGATGGGCCGATGGATAAGCTCTTTGTGCATGGTGTAACGGGAAGTGCACTCTTACTTCAAAACTGTTTGTGAAGTAATGATGTTGATACAGAATAGACGTACCCTGATAAGCCGAAAAATTACGACCACCACAAACCGTGAAATTGAGTCCTGATGCCATTTCGGGCACTTGATGTAGTAAGGA
Organism: Schistocerca cancellata; assembly: GCF_023864275.1. Taxonomy (NCBI): domain Eukaryota; kingdom Metazoa; phylum Arthropoda; class Insecta; order Orthoptera; family Acrididae; genus Schistocerca; species Schistocerca cancellata. The sequence continues at coordinate 183,300,469 of NC_064631.1, read as the reverse complement.
AAGCATATAAGCGGAATGGAGTGTTACTCTAATGTTGATATGTGCCACAAATGGGGGAAATGCACTGACAACAATTGACTTCGCAGTTTAACATGTCGTTTTCGAGATTCTGGAGCTCACACGAGAAGAAACTGACCACCGACTGGCTGTTGTCCGCACCACTAGGTGTGAACACACTATATCATACGAGTGAGCAAACGAAGCTTTGTGTGTTAACTTGCCACATGTTGAACACCTGTCATTATTACCTTATATGGTTCTAAAGTTACTAAATACTAAATCTGTAAAGATAAATTATGTACCCAATATATACCGGGCAAGTCTCGTCTGATGGCGCATAACCTTGTATGCAATATGAAAATTTTAATTGTGCTTTCCAAGAACAAGGTTCACTTACGTGGTGACCAGAGCAGAGGCTGCAACTTGTCTAAGTACGGCACTTGTGTTTAAAAGTCAGCGAAAGCACTGCAAACACTGTTTCACTGGAATTATGTACACTCCAGCGCACATCTCGTATCATTAACTGCAGCAGTGATCTGAGGTGAGCCTCATTGCTGAGTGGTCAGTCAGAGTAGCAGATTCCTTTTTGCAGTGCTGCACCACAGCTGCTTTACTTATCATAGATTAAACATCTGATTGACACGAGAGGCACCATGGAAGCATAGGCCAGCAAACCGGGCTTATGCATGCAGACTATCACTGTCCTGCAAGTACTGCCACCCAAGACACTTATTTTTCGCTCGGGATGAATTTATGCAATTACCGTTTTAATGACTGTGCTTTGAACATCTTCCTGGTTTCCTCCACTGTCCTGTTGCAATCACGACAAGGCTCAGAACTCAACTGTAACCTGATCTTAGAAGAAATAATCACTACTCACTGTAGAGATCATTCACTCACAGGCTCTACAGTAGATAGGATGGCATAAGTGTCGCTGGCATCGACTCTGTGGCAAGTTGGTTTCCTCTTCAGGCCAGACTCAAGCAGACACGCTGCAACGTTCCTCATCCTATTTTTCCCCCAAATATTTACATAATTTAATTTAATGAGTTTATACTTTATGTATACTGACAAGCCAAAACATTGAGTCCACCTGCTCCGTAGTGTACTGGTTCGTCTGTGGAATCCATTACACCAGCGATTCTAAGTGGAATGGTTTTAAAAAGCCCTGGGCATGGTTCCAAAGATGTCTAACGTCAGATGTATACACGCAGGTTACACTGTTCTCATAAATTACAGCTCTTTATTTTGTAGGTCAGGTACTGGCACCCAGTAGCATCCCAGACATGTTCCATCAACTTATAATCAGGCACATTTGGTGGCCAAAACTTCAATGTGAGTTCACTATCGGGTTCCTCAAACCATTTGAACACTATTTTTAACTTCTTACACGCACAGTTATCCTACTGGAAGTTTCCTTCGTCTTCAAGAAATACATCGAGGATGAAGAGTTATCGATGGTTCAAATGGCTCTGAGCACTATGGGACTTAACATATGAGGTCATCAGTCCCCTAGAGCTTAGAACTATTGAAACCTAACTAACCTAAGGACATCACACACATCCATGCCCGAGGCAGGATTCGAACCTGAGACCGTAACGGTCGCGCGGTTCCAGACTGAAGCGCCTAGAACCGCTCGGCCAAGTTATCGATGGTCAGCATGATGGTAACATAATAAAACGGTGTCACAATGCCTTTCATTATCACCACAGATCTCATATAAACCAAGTTCAATGTCCGCCATAGCATAACACTGCCCCCACGACCCTGTGTCATGCACGATGCATTTGTCAAGCCACCATTCACCTAGATAACTGCATATACAGACACTACCATCTACCACCTGTAACAAGAAACAAGGTACCTTCAACCAGGCAACAAATTTCAAGTAGCCGATGATCTAATTTCGATCATCCCATGCCCACTACCTTCATAATCAATGAAGTCATCCATTCAACATAGTAACATGTAGGTGTCATCTGTTGTGGAGTCCCATGTTCAACAATGTGTACTGCACAATGTGCTGCAAAACACTTGCGACTCCGCTAGTTTCATAATCTTATGTCAGATATACCACAGATCAGCCTATCGAGCGAAGTGGTGCAGTGATTACCACATTGGACTCTCATTCGGAAGGACGATGTTTCAAACCCGCATCCAGCCATCCTCGTTAACGTTTTCCATGATTTCCCTAAATCGCCACAGGAAATTTCTGGCGTGGTTCCTTTGAATGGACATGGCCGACTTCCTTCCCCATCCTTCCACAATCCGATGGGACTGATGACCTCATTGTTTGGTCCTTTCCCTCGAAACCAACCAACTAACCAACCAACCAGCCACACTCTATTCTTTACACATGCATTTTGTGATGAGACATGGACTTCCAGCATGTGGACATCTACTGGTAGTTTCATCGTCCATCAACACTTTCTGTAGATGTTAAAGGCAGCAGCACATAAACAAAAATGCAGCTTCATGACTGAGGTGCCTGTTCCCATGTGCCAGGCCATATCAAAGTACCCATTGTCAGAGTCACATATAGCAATGGATTTCAGTAGGTAGCCTGGAGGTGTTCAGGCATCAAATGCGATATTACCAGATTTTCCCCCTACCCCTCCCCACATGCATCTTCACCATCCTCTATGACATCTTCATGATGTCATGCACTGTTGGCAGATTTCTCATAATAGGTATATTGCCCTGTGTATAAAATAGCAGAAAATTCAAAACTTGGTGCGAAATTCAAAATTAGACAGAAAATTTAAAACAGACCAATGGTGCTATAGGGTTTTCCTCCACTCCTACAACATTATTGTGAAAGTAGGGCTGTTGTTCTAAGTTTAAACTGGCGCAAAATTGAAAAATCCAAGAGGATGCATTGTCATATTGGTGTGAAATTCAAAACTTCAGGATGACAATCCAAGATTGCAATTTTCGCATATAGGCACAGTCCCCATGACGTCACTGTCAGAGATGGCGAACAAGTATGAGTGGCCTGCAATACTGGTGCAGCTTCATGATAGCAGAATCCAAATTGGATGACCTGGAATACAAGCACAGCCAGCATTGCCGGCAGATTTTCTAGGCTTTCCTCTGACGTCATTCATTGGAGGCTATGGATGCTTGTTTCTACTGCAGGTCCAAATCTGCCTCTTGGACAAAAAACGCCAGTTCTGGAACAAAAATTGCTGGCCCCCATCCCTTCCCCTCTACTGTTCTGTTGTGTTTAGTGGTTTTTTTTATGTCCTCCCCTCCCTATTCCCCTGGGTTTTCCACGTGTATTGTGTCCTAAGGTTACCTCCTACCTATTTCCCCTCTACTGTCATTCTCTAATTCCCGTATTGTTGCATTAAGTGGTTTTCCGTGTCCTCCTCTCCAAATTCCCCACAAGTTCCCAGTTCTGGAATAAAGGCTATGGTCTTTTAAGGTCACCCCCCTGCACATGGGATTCCCAGTTCTGAGACAAAGGGTATTGTCTCCCAGTGTTACGCCTATGACACAGGCCAATTAGTATAAAACTCAAATTCTGGTGCAAATTCAAAAATAGTCCAGCTGTGCGAGTGGGTTTCTCCACCGCTCCTACAATGTCAATATGCAAGCTGAGCTGTTGTCCTAAGCATAAATTGGTGGGAAATTGAAAAATAGAGGATGGTACATAGTCATGCTGGAATTCAAGAGGAATGAACAGAAACGCAGCACAGCCTGCTTTTTAAAGAGATTTCTGCATTTTCCCCTAACATCTTTTTTTTTACCAATAGAAGTGCTGCATAAGTGCTCTTTTGGTCACAAAATAAAATTGTGACAAAATCACGAACATCTTGGTGATCAGATATATAGAGACGGTACAGTGGCACTGTAGCAGGAAACTCAGACTATCAGTACTGCAAGCGATGTCTGATGACAACTAGATTAAGAAGGTATAGGATTCTTCATTAATGTGAATCGTAAGTGCAACCCAATTAAACCAATAAGGTTATGTGAAACTAATTGGCTTAAGTCTGTTTGGGAAGCTGCTGTGTTTGAATTAAATATAAGATTCATTTGTGTGTTGCATTATTTTTGCTATCTGTCATTTACTTAACAAATATGTTTGCTTAGAGGTACAACGTACTGTTTTTAAAACTCGATTTGTGATTTTTTGCATCACTGTGAATCTCGGGTTTTTGCTGCTGTATCTTTTCAAAAAACGTAGTGTTGTTATCAATGTTACTATTGAATCCAGTGGATAAGATTAATGCTTTCCGTTCTTTATTTTTTTTTAATTTTACCAATTTAGCAAATCAACAATTGTATAGTAAAATTTCATGCAATTAAATAGTAAACCTTAAATTTTGGATTATACGCTTTTTTTTACTGTTGTCCACGGTGGAAACACCGAAACTAGACAGCAAATCTAGAAGCAAATCAAGACGGTACTCGATTTCTTGCCATGTTCGCTGGTGGCAATGGCATTACAAATCCTTTGCTCCAAGTCAGCAACGTCCCGTATCTGCGTTGATACACGATATCTTTTATATACCCCCATAAAAAAAGTCCACGGGAGTGATATCTGGCAAAATCTGTGGTCAAGGAATTGGCTCGTCCCTCCAATCTAGCTGCCTGGAAATGTTTCATTGAGGAACCGACGAACATGCAGCCCCCAAAGTGGTGGTGCACCATCTTGCTGAAAAATGATAGTGGTTCTTCATATTCGGTCAGAGAGTCGAGGTAAACATCTGCAGTAATTGTTGACTCGTTGAAGAAAAATGGACCAATTATTCAGTTGCACATGATTCCATACCAAATATTCACTTTTGGACTATCCCAGTGAAGCTCACTAGTCCCATGGGGGGGGGGGGTGTTCAGATCCCCAGATTCTCACATTGTGTCTGTTTAATGTCCCATAAACATGAAAAGTTGTCTCGTCGCTGAAACAAACTCCCTTGAGGAATGCTTCATCCTCCGAAAGGGGTTCCAGCATGTTGAGTGCGAACTCTGTCCGTTTTGGCATGTCATTTGGCTGAGGTGGATGTAACAGTTGCACTTTGTAAGCGTACAACCGTAAGTTCTTGTGGAGGAAAAAATGTTCAATTGTGTGTGAAATCTTATGGGACTTAACTGCTAAGATCATCAGTCCCTAAGCTTACACACTACTTAACCTAAATTATCCTAACGACAAACATACACACACATGCCCAAGGGAGGACTCGAACCTCCGCCGGGACCAGCCCCACAGTCCATGACTGCAGCGCCTCAGACCGCTCGGCTAATCCCGCGCGGCCTTGTGGAGGACCTCATCCACAGTTGAAGGTGGTAGTTGCAACGGTCTGGCAGAAGTGCGGATGGACTTTGTAGGTGACCGAGTAAAGACGTTTAAAACGCGATCGATGTTTTCCTCGGAGGTTCTTGGTAGCCTGCTCCTCCCTTTATCTAACACTGTCCCTGTCTCCATAAATTTTTTGTGCCATGCACGGATTGAAGGGCGATGGTGGATCTCTTCCATACCTCGTTCTGAATTTACGTTGAGTCTGAACAAGAAATTTTGTTAGAATATTTCAACAACTGCCGTTGGAGTAAAATTTTGAAGTTGTAAAAGGACTTCATGGATACTCTGTATTTCATGCTCCTTATGTAAGCAACCCAACTTACGTCGTCGGCACCATTTGTGGAAGCTGTAAATCTGGCTGCTTATCTTAAGGAGCGTGAAATATTTTCCACTCTAGTGTTAGTTTCGTCCCCTGATAAATGCTAAGTTTTACAAGTTAATTAACACAAAATTTTCCCTTGTAGAGCCAGCGGAACATTCAGCGTAGGGGCATGCGCATCTCAAATAAGGACCTGTGTAGCACAAAAGGGAAACTGGTGCACGGCCTCCCTTTGTCTGAGCCTTCGGCCCTCTGGCATACCGTGTCCAGAGTGTGCACACACGTACTCATCGCTGGTAGCACTGCCCAACATGCGAAAACATGGTGCCCGGTCTTTGCGACGCCATGATAGATGTTTTAGGTCTAGCACATACTGCACGCTGCAGAGGCAAAACAAAGGCACGGCAGAGCCGCAGAGATTCCACCAGCGCGTAATGAGAGCCCAGCAGTGAATCACAAGAGCGCTGCTGCATCCGCCACAAACTTCACGATGCAGTAGGTTTAGATTCTGCGTCTGACTTTCGCACAGTGCATGTAAAAGCAGTGAAACGTGGAAATAGCAAATATCTGAAAAAGCGAAGGAAACATGGCGATTTCGCGGAAGTTCACGATCAAGCATTCATGGAAAGATTCGTACGAAACAGTGACTACTTCAAATAGTTTCGCACACAGACAGATGAAGACACAAAAGCCAAACCAAGTGACATGCGGGACGCCATACCTACTGAAGTAAAATATGTAATATTTATGAGATGTAGGTGTATTTTTTTTCGCCCCTCCAAATTTGATGCCGGCCGTTGTGACCGAGCGGTTCTAGGCGCTTCAGTCCGGAACCCTACTGCTGCTACGGTCGCAGGTTCGAATCCTGCCTCGGGCATGGATGTGTGTGATGTCCTTAACTTAATTAGGTTTAAGTAGTTCTATGTCTAGGGGACTGATGACCTCGGATGTTAACTCTCATAGTGCTTAGAGCCATTTTAAACATTTTTGAACCAAATTTGATACAATTTACTGAAACCAATTTCATACATAAATTTAGGACTGTAAATAAATAGAGTGTATCATACACTGACGGAAAATATCGCAACGCCAAGAAGTGGTAGGGGAGCGCCGCTAGGAGATGCTTAATAACCCGGAGCTTGTTCCCATGAAGGGAGGACCAGTGGTGAAGCCAAAGTGACACCACCAGCTGACAGATGATAACACAGAGATCATCGGAGGGAATATAAGAGGTAGTGGGCAGAGGTATGAGGACTACAGCCTTGGCAGCAGCATCAGTAGCCTCGTTTCCTGTCAAACCGACATGACCAGGAACCCACGGAAACATCACAGTGGCTCCAGCAGTAGTGAGTAAGAGACAGCTTTCCTGTACCTCTTGCACTAAGGAATGGACGGTGTGCAGCATACAGAGGCCTTGAAGGGCGCTGAGAGAGTCTGACCAGACGACAAATGAAAAACCTGTGTCGCCGGGTGTACTGCGTGACCCGATACAGGGTCAAGATCTCTGCTGTGAATACTGATCAGTACTCCAGAAGCCGATACTGGAAGACATCGGTGTCAATGACGAAGGCACATCTGACACCACAGTCAGTCCGACAGCCATTAGTGTACACAAAGGTACTAGCGCGAAGTTCCGTTCGAAGGTCGTGAAACTGAAGCCGATAGAGCGGGGCTGCAGTAGTGCCCTTAGGAAGTGAATGACGGCCAAGGTGAACACGGGCCGCTGCACGAAGCCAAGGTGGTGATGGGTTCGCACCCACCAGGAAAGTTGCAGGGAGCGAGAAGTTAACCTGCTGGAGCAAGAGCCGAAAGTGGACTCCAGGAAGTAACAGAGAAGAGGGACGTGCCCCATACTGGCGATCAAAAGAGTCATCGAAGAAGGAGGGACAGCACACATGGGAGACAAACGGCATGCATATTTGCTGAGGAGGAAGTCACTGAGATAGGACAGCAGTAGTGCGGCAGCCTCTGCATACAGACTCTCAGCCGGGCTAGTGTAAAAGTCGCTATTGGCCAAATGGATGCCACGATGGTGGATAGTATTGAGACGACTTCAGAGGGACAGACGTGCAGGTCCATAAACGAAACACCCGTAGTAGAGTTTCAAACGGGCAAGGGACCAGTACAAAAGGAGGAGAATGGTTCGATCTGCACCCCAGGAAGTACCATTGAGGACACGTAGGACACTGACGTACCACATACAGCGGGGTGCCAGGTACGACACGTGGGAGGACCATGAAAGTTTCCTATCGAGCATTAGCTCTAGGTATTTCGTAGTTTCAACGCACGGAAGAGCAGCAGACACAAGATGTAAGGACGGTGGAAGAATCCAAATGCTCCACCAGAAATTCATACAAACGGTTTTGTCAGCGGAAAAACGAAAGCCATTGTCGATGCTACATGAGTAAAGACGATCGAGACACCGCTGAAGACGCCGCTCAATGAGAGAATTCCATGAAGAACTACAACAGATGGCATAATCGTCGATGAAAAGGGGGCCAGAGATACTCGGCGGGAGGCAGGCCATTATAGGGTTAATGGCGATAGCATAGACGATGACGCTCGGGACTGAACCGTGACGCACTCCGTTTTCCTGGATAAAGGTGTCCGATAAAGGCATAACCCACACGGAACTTGAAAACTCGGACTTTTAAAAATTCCTGCAGGAAACGAGGCAGGCGGCCACGGAGAGTATGAAGGATACCAGTCCTCCAGCAGGTGTCGTAGGCTCTCTCCAAACGCCACTGTCTGGGATTTCCGCAGAAAACCTTCCATGACATGGGTGGACAAAGTGACACCAGGGTCAACTGCAGAACGGCGCGCTCGAAATCCACAGTATGCGGTGATTCGTAAATTGCGAGACTCGAGCCACAATACCAGCTAGGCATGGCTCATACGTTCCATCATCTTGCAAACACAGCTGCTGAGAGGAATGGGGCGGCAGCTAAAAGGAAGATGTTTGTCCTTACCTGGCTTAGGTACAAGTATGACAGTGGCTTCACGCCAGCGTTTGGGGAACATGCCCTCTGCCCAGATGCAGTTGTACTTATTAACCAGAAAGTGCTTGCCAGCAAGAGTAGGTGAACAGCGTTTGGCCCTGGGGCAGAGGATCAGAATGAAGTGAGAGCATGATCTAGCCCCCTCATAGTAAAGGCGGCATTGTAGCACTCACGATTCGGAGAAGAGAAGGGTATCGTCCGATCCTCCTCCAGTCGTTTCCTTTGGAGGAAAGCAGGGTAATAGTGGTAGGAGCTCGAAATCTCTGCAAAATGGCGGCCCAAGATGTTGGAGATAGCAATAGGGTCCACGATGACATCGTCCGCCACTGTCAGACCGGGAATTGGGGAATGGATCTTTGTCATAGAGAGCTATTGGAGGTTCGCCCACACGACATAAGAGGGATTGGAAGTGTTAAAAGAACTAGGGAATGAAATACTGTTAGCATTTATGCTATCCCGAAGAACGCGACGACACTGCGCACGGATGTGTTTATAATGAATGCACTTCTCCGTCGGGGATGACGGTTAAAAACGTGGGGAACACGCGAATTGCGGCACGCTTTAGTCCACCTAGGGACCAGGACACAGCATATTGAAGTGGAAGTGTGAGGAATAGAACGCTCTGCAGCGGTGGCGATAATCTGGTCATCACAACTGGGGAAATCTTGTTCGTCGAAGGTCGCCAGCGAGGAGCAAAGCCTCCAGTAGGCATTAGTTAACTGCCATCTGAGTGTGCATGGTGAGGTACGATGCTGTAAACGGATAGCACATGGGAAATGGTCGTTCGAGTATGTGTCAGAGAGAACGGACTACTCTCGACGATGGGCAAGTTGGGCAGTGCAGAAGGATACGTACAAATGGCAATAGGTGTGCGATGACTCTATAAGGAACGTGTGGCTTCTGTGTTGAGGTAGAAGAGGTTCAGGTGATTAAGAAGGTCAGCCAACAGAGCACCTATCGGATAGGTTCTGGGAGAACCCCAAATGGGATTGTTGTTGTAGTGGTCATCAGTCGTGAGACTGGTTTGATGCAGCTCTCCATGCTACTCTATTATGTGTAAACTTCTTCATCTCCCAGTACCTACTGCAACCTACATCCTTCTGAATATGTTTAGTGTATTCATCTCTTGGTCTCCCTCTACGATTTTTACCCTCCACGGTGGCCTCCAATACGAAATTAGTGATCCCTTGGTGCCTCAGAACATGTCCTACCAACCGATCCCTTCTTCTAGTCAAGTTGTGCCACAAACTTCTCTTCTCCCCAATCCTATTCAATACCTCCTCATTAGTTACATGATCTACACATCTAATCTTCAGCTTTCTTCTGTAGCACCACATTTCGAAAGCTTCTATTCTCTTCTTGTCCAAACTAGTTATCGTCCATGTCTCACTTCCATACATGGCTACGCTCCATACAAATACTTTCAGAAACGACTTCCTTACACTTAAATCTATACTCGATGTTAACAAAGTTCTCTTCTTCAGAAACGCTTTCCTTGCCATTGCCAGTCTACATTTGATATCCTCTCTACTTCGACCATCATCAGTTATTTCGCTCCCCAAATAGCAAATAGGGAGGTTTATCTGTTTAGTAAGAGTAATAGAAGGCAGATTTCAGACTACGAAACAGTTCAAAACAAAAATTTATGTTACGACACTGACACTGTTGAGTGTTTATGGAAAAAGTTCAAGGCAATCGTAAAATGCGTTTTAGACAGGTACGTGCCGAATAAAACTTTGAGGGACGGGAAAAACCCACCGTGGTTCAACGACAAAGTTAGGAAACTACTGCGAAAGCAAAGAGAGCTTCACTCCAAGTGTAAACGCAGCCAAAACCTCTGACACAAACAGAAGCTAAGCGATGTCAAAGTTAGCGTAAGGAGAGCTATGCGTGAAGCATTCAGTGAATTCGAAAATAAAATTCTACGTACCGACTCCACAGAAAATCCTAGGAAGTTCTGGTCTTACATTAAATCAGTAAGTGGCTCGAAACAGCATATCCAGACACTCCGGGATGATGATGGCATTGAAACAGAGGATGACACGCGTAAAGCTGAAATACTAAACACCTTTTTCCAAAGCTGTTTCACAGAGGAAGACCGCACTGCAGTTCCTTCTCTAAACCCTCGCACAAACGAAAAAATGGCTGACATCGAAATAAGTGTCCAAGGAATAGAAAAGCAACTGGAATCACTCAACACAGGAAAGTCCACTGGACCTGACGGGATACCAATTCGATTCTACACAGAGTACACGAAATAACTTGCCCCCCTTCTAACAGCCGTGTACCGCAAGTCTCTAGAGGAACGGAAGGTTCCAAATGATTGGAAAAGAGCACAGGTAGTCCTAGTCTTCAAGAAGGGTCGTCGAGCAGACGCGCAAAACTATAGACCTATATCTCTGACGTCGATCTGTTGTAGAATTTTACAACATGTTTTTTGCTCGCGTATCATGTCGTTTTTGGAAACCCAGAATCTACTCTGTAGGAATCAACATGGATTCCGGAAACAGCGATCGTGTGAGACCCAACTCGCTTTATTTGTTCATGAGACCCAGAAAATATTAGATACAGGCTCATAGGTAGATGCTATTTTTCTTGACTTCCGGAAGGCGCTCGATACAGTTCCGCACTGTCGCCTGATAAACAAAGTAAGAGCCTGCGGAATATCAGACCAGCTGTGTGGCTGGATTGAAGAGTTTTTAGCAAACAGAACACAGCATGTTGTTATCAATGGAGAGACGTCTACAGACGTTAAAGTAACCTCTGGCGTGCCACAGGGGAGTGTTATGGGACCATTGCTTTTCACAATATATATAAATTACCTAGTAGATAGTGTCGGAAGTTCCATGCGGCTTTTCGCGGATGATGCTGTAGTATGCAGAGAAGTTGCAGCATTAGAAAATTGTAGCGAAATGCAGGAAGATCTGCAGCGGATAGGCACTTGGTGCAGGGAGTGGCAACTGACCCTTAACATAGACAAATGTAATGTATTGCGAATACATAGAAAGAAGGATGCTTTATTGTATGATTATATGATAGCGGAACAAACACTGGTAGCAGTTATTTCTGTAAAATATCTGGGAGTATGCGTGCGGAACGATTTGAAGTGGAATGATCATATAAAATTAATTGTTGGTAAGGCCGGTACCAGGTTGAGATTCATTGGGAGAGTCCTTAGAAAATGTAGTCCATCAACAAAGGAGATGGCCTACAAAACACTCGTTCGACCTATACTTGAGTATTGCTCATCAGTTTGGGATCCGTACCAGACCGGGTTGACGGAGGAGATAGAGAAGATACAAAGAAGAGCGGCGCGTTTCGTCACAGGGTTATTTGGTAACCGCGATAGCGTTACGGAGATGTTTAGCAACCTCAAGTGGCAGATTCTGCAAGAGAGGCGCTCTGCATTCGCGGTGTAGCTTGCTCGCGAGGTTTCGAGAGGGTGCGTTTCTGGATGAGGTATCGAATATATTGCTTCCCCCTACTTATACCTCCCGAGGAGATCACGAATGTAAAATTAGAGAGATTCGAGCGCGCACGGAGGCTTTCAGACAGTCGTTCTTCCCGCGAACCATACGCGACTGGAACAGAAAAGGGAGGTAATGACAGTGGCACATAAAGTGCCCTCCACCACACAGCGTTGGGTGGCTTGCGGAGTATAAATGTAGATGTAGATGTAGAACTCCTTTACTACTTTAAGTGTCTCATTTCCTAATCTAATTCCCTCAGCATCACCAGACTTAATTCGACTACATTCCATTATCCTTGTTTTGCTTTTGTTGATGTTCATCTTATATCCTCCTTTCAAGACTCTGTCCATCCCGTTCAACTGCTCTTGCAAGTCCTTTGCTGTCTCTGACAGTATTACAATGTCATCGGCGAACCTCAAAGTTTTTATTTCTTCTCCATGGGTTTTAATACCTACTCCGAATTTTTCTTTTGTTTCCCTCATTGCTTGCTCAATATACAGATTGAATAACATCGGGGAGAGGCTACAACCCTGTCTCACTCCCTTCACAACCACTGCTTCCCTTTCATGCCCCTCGACTCTTATAACTGCCATCTGGTTTCTGTACAAATTGTAAATAGCCTTTCGCTCCCTGTATTTTACCCCTGCCACCTTTAGAATTTGAAAGAGAGTATTCCAGTCAACATTGTCAAAAGCTTTCTCTAAGTCTACAAATTCTAGAAACGTAGGTTTGCCTTTCCTTAATCTAGCTTCTAAGATAAGTCGTAGGGTCAGTATTGCCTCACGTGTTCCAATATTTCTAGAGAATCCAAACTGATCTTCCCCGAGGTCGGCTTCTACCAGTTTTTCCATTCGTCTGTAAAGAATTGGCGTTAGTATTTTGCATCCGTGACTTATTAAACTGATTGTTCGGTAATATTCACATCTGTCAGCATCTGCTTTCTTTGGGATTGGAATTATTATACTCTTCTTAAAGTCTGAGGGTATTTCGCCTGTCTCATACATCTTGCTCACCAGATGGTAGAGTTTTGTCAGGACTGGCTCTCCCAAGGCCGTCAGAGTTCTAATGGAATGTTGTCTACTCCCGAGGCCTTGTTTCGACTCCGGTCTTTCAGTGTTCTGTCAAACTCTTCACACAGTATCGTATCTCCCATTTCATCTTCATCTACATCCTCTTCCATTTCCATAATATTGTCCTCAAGTACATCGCCCTTGTGTAGACCCTCTAGATACTCCTTCCACCTATCTGCTTTCCCTTTTTTGCTTAGAACTGGGTTCCCATCTGAGCTCTTGATATTCATGTGAGTTGTTCTCTTTTCTCCAAAGGCCAAAGGGGATAGTGTGTATTAAAGTCAAGCAGCATAAAGATGTGAGGCAGCTGCTCAGTAAGCTGGAGCAAGTCGTCTCTTATGACATCGAATGAGATGGAGTGATGTAAACGGTACAAAGGGAAAAGTTCATGTGAGGAAGCAAAAGGCGAACTGCAGCAGCTTGAAGATGGATATTCAGGGGCTGTGGTTGACTATGGACGTCATACCATAAGAAGAGCATGACTCGCCCATGAGATGGAATGCTGACCTCTGGGGGAAGGTGAAAATGAATCAGGAAGAAATTCGAAAGTTCAAACCGGTCTTGAGAACGGAGTTTTGTTTTCTGAAGGCAGAGAACAAGTGGACGCTGCGATTCTAAATCCTCGTTGTGGGATCGAAGGCCGCGAACGTTCCATTGGAGGAGAGTCATGATGAGGTAAAAATTAAGGGGTGGTACCTCGCCATCAGCCGAGTGCCAGCCTTCGAAGACTCGCTGCTAGAAGGCACAGAAGCAGAAGGATCTTGCTCCATGAGATCCACAGAAGCGTCGGCTTTCTTCTGCTGTCGGCCTGCGGAGTCCAACATAGAAAAACGGTTGGTGGTGCGTCCCAGCGACACGGAAGCCAGCCGGGCTAAGGTATCACCGTCGAGGATGATCTTCGAGTCGGCGAAGGAGAAAACCGTTTGCGTTCTTCGAGCCCTTCGGGGTAGCAGAGGAAGAGTCAAGTTTTGGCTCTAGAGGCATAGGAAGTCTTCACGGGAGACCTTTTCAGCCTGCCGGTTGTGTAACTGGTGGGTTCGCCCCGTAAGGCGAGAATTTGATGGCTTTTTGCACAGCTGGATAAGGAGACGTCATTGCTACCATGACACTCGGCGATTTCACAACCTTTAAGCTGAATTTGACGTCACATGTCTGTGTGGCCATGTCCTTCAGGGAGCGAGATGTAGCAGGAACAGTACTGTATGTGCCAAAGTATAGAATGCATGGTTTACGACTAGCCAATAACTTGCGAGCGACCTGGAAAGGTACTTTTTCCTTTACCCGGATCTGCTGGACAGCCCACTCATCGAGATACACAGGACAATCTCGAGACGAGGAGGCAGTTGATACAGCAGGGAGAAGGGGCAGGCAGTCGCCCTCATGTGCATCCCTACCACAGATTACACATTTTTCCAGGCGTCGACAAGACATTTGAGCGTGGTTGAAACGATGACACTGGTAGCAGCGCATTGGATTCGGAATGTGCCTTCACTGTGGTAACTTTATAGCCTGTTTTGATCTTGGACGGGGCACCATTATCTCAAAGGTGAGAAAAAGAGTACGGGTGGGCACTAAGGAGGAATCTACTTTTTTCACCATCTGATGGACGGCAAATACACCCTGATCAGAGAGGTACGTTTGGATTTCGACCTCAGTCAGACCGTCGAGCAGCCTAATGTGAATAACACCATGGGAAGAATTCAGAGTTCCATGGGCTTCAACAACAAGAGAATAGCCTGGAGAAGTGAAGCAGCAAGCAATTGTGCTTGATAATCCGAAGTAGTCTCCAAGAGCGAAGTGCCATTCCATAAACGAGATATGGATTTCACAGGGCCGGCAATTCCATCAACACGTTTGTGAATAATAAACCGATTTATCATTGCGAAGTACTGACCGTCTTCAGTACCTGAAACCACAAGGAACCGTAGCGCAGCTGGAAGGGTCTTTGAATCTGTTTGCATTTTGTAGACATTAATTGTGTAGATGATTGGCTCATTGCGAGAAAATCCCCCATGATTGTTCACACCTCAGGTCGCACCTCCAGAACACCTGACAGAGGGAACAATCGGAAATTTTGGAAGGTAGCATGTCTGGCAATGACCCCTCTCTGGGCCTGGCATGTACCAGGGTGTAGGAATTATGCGTCATCCTGGAACCTGTTACGCGTCAAACGCGTGGGCTGGCTTTCGGGAGCGCACCGGGAGGAAGAAGAAAAAAGAGAAAGCGGAGGAAGGAGAGGAGAAGGTGAAAGAAGAAAGGAAGAAGAAACGGGATACAGTGGTGAGACTTTTGTCAGATACAGGCAATGCGAAACATTCCCAAGACATGTACCCCAAGAAAGGGGAAAAAGTTTTGTGTTAGCAGAAGAGCCAACATCGTGTTACGAGTGGAGGCCGAAATGCACGCGTTTTAGCTCACGCAGGCTGGCGTGAGGAGGGAAGAACTATACTGACGTGAGGTCTGGAACATGACAAGGAATGAGAATTCAGAAAGCGGACGTAATTAGTTTCATACTTAACTTTCATCCATTAATGATGAACGTCGCTCTTGACGGTACATGATTCACAACATTATCTGTTCAGAATACATTCTTGAAGATGGTAATTATAGTAACTGAATAGGGCGCCTTGCTAGGTCGTAGCAAATGACGTAGCTGAAGGCTATGCTAAACAGTCGTCTCTCGTCTCTGCAAATGAGAGCGTATGTAGTCAGTGAACCATCGCTAGCAAAGTCTGCTGTACAACTGGGGCGAGTGCTAGGGAGTCTCTCTCGACTAGACCTGTCGTGTGGCGGCGCTCGGTCTGCAATCACTGATGGTGGCGACACGCAGGTCCGACGTATACTAACGGACCGCGGCCGATTGAAAGGCTACCACCTAGCAAGTGTGGTGTCTGGCGGTGAGACCACAAAAAGAATAACAAGAGGATATACATGCAGAACGGAAGGGAAAACTTGGGGTCCCGTGGTAGCCAAACACCAACCAGCCAAAGAGCGGCGCGCCCCCTGGCGGTGAGGGGGGGGGGGGGGGAAGTAAATCTGCGATCTCAACGTCGCGGCCTATCCTTGTCAGTGATAAGGCTTTTGTGTACCGTACGTATTCCCTACAGAGTAACGAGTATTCCAGGATACTCGAAGCATCGTTACGTTATCTCCCGAAACGATTCGTTACTAGCATATTTCCATCCCCGCACATCATTTGTGCCGTCTTCGTTTTTCTCCAGTTTCTTGTGCTCAACGGAACGCGTCGTTAGTGACACGAAGTATCGAATAAATTTTGTCATTCTGCCGCATTTTCGTTCGCACGTGTAGTTTGTGTCCTATTCGGGTGGAGTCGGCAGTATTCGTAATCCTCCAAATTAGTTCTATTCAGACGATACGGTTTCCGCCGTGCGGCAAATAATCGTTTCTATTTTTTTCCATGCTCCACGGCGTTAAACGGAGTTTCTAACAGGGTTATAAGCGGACAGACCGCAGCTGTTGCCTCGCCACGGTAGCAGACCACCCTACGGCAGAAGTACGTCTCAGGCCGTAGTGGCCTACGTGAGGCGGTGGCGTGGCCACTCTATTTGGAATTCCATTATCTGACAAAAAAGTGAAGCACCATGAAAAGGACGACGAAATGAAACTGCACGTGCTGAGAGGCTATGTGATGTTGGTTGGATGGCTCATTTAAGGAGGCGAACAACAACGAGGTCATCGGTCCCTACGGTGTCCTTTCAGAGGAACCATACCGGCATTTTCCTGAAGCGGTTTGGGAAAACCACGGAAAATGTAAATCAGGACCGCCGGAAGCGGGTTTGAACTGTCGTCCTCCCCAATATGTTTGTTATTACAGTGATCTCAGAATCGACTATACGAAGAACTTGGCAGTATGAGCCCAGTAATCCGGATGGCGTTGCACACCTTATGGGCTGAATGTATGCAGTGACTCGCTTCGGAAGGGTATGGTATCCTCTCCTGAGACAATCTGGCCCTGAACTGTTGTCATCGCGTCTTCACATCTTGCATACGGCTACTGCGACGGAGTTGACCTCTGAGCAAGCTCCATACTGTCGGTGACAAATCTGAGCATCTCGCTGGCCAAAATGAACTTCACGCAGACGGTTCGTAGACACACGTGCCATCTGCAGACGAGGATTGTCCCTTTGAAAAATTAGACGATGATAATATCGCATGACAGGTGACACAGGAAAACCATGCATGTGTGTGACGTTCCGTTCTGTCTGGGACAGTGCAGAACCACGATTCATCATTGAACACAGTGCGACGTATTTGATCAGCAGTGCATGCTTGCTGGTCAGGGGACCACTCGAAACGCATCTATTAGTGTTGCGGTATTAACAGCAGCATGCGTGTAACCTCCCCCTCACTTATCGACCTTAATGACAGTGAAAAATTAAACCGCGTGTACCTAATGGAAATTTGGGAAAAGCAATCGTCACCGAAGTTAATCTGTCGGTAAAGAGGGAGGAAAGGGTTACATCTAAATGAAAGGAAAAATGCTAATGAAACTGGTGGAAATTAATTTTGAAAAGGGGTAAAGTTTATAAAGAAAGTAAATGTGCGGCCGTTACGTTAACAATTAACTAGCGTTAATTAGATATTTGAGATTTGGGGGAAATTACGGTCGTCAGTCCTAAGGACAATTACTATAGTAACTGAAAAATAAAGGTTATTACACATATAATTAGCACTAGAAGTGTGGCAACTGAAGGTTGACACGTGTAGTGTGAAAACTGAAAGTTTGTCAGAAGTAATAAATTTCGCTACACTCTGACTTTATTTAGCAAAAGAATTAATAAAACCGGAAAATCGAAAGTTAATTTAGTGGCTGAAGTTAATAGTGAGCTTTCTTTCTGAAGCACATCGAAATTCAGTAAAATACGGTTAGTCTTGGACTACCTCAACAATCATTTCAAAAGCTACTTGAATCTACGCAATTTAGAAATAAGAGATTTAACTTTGAACTTGAATTAAATGATTCTGAACAATTAACAATAGTAAAATTTAGTACGTACCAAGCTGAGCTGCAGTCACAGGTAAGCTAAAATACGGTAACAAAACTCGCACTCTTAATTTGTGCTTGTGTAATCTAAATATTGTAGCCAGCTATGAATACCTTAACTGAACTTTGAAATTAAAGCAGTGAAATAGAATGATGCTGGCGTTTGAAGTTCAACGACACTCGGGTTCATTCCGGAAAAGGAAGGGACCCTGCTTGGTAATGCAATTGGGACAATGAGCAACAAAGGTTCATGCTACGTTGCTGTAATTTTGTGATTTGAACAGTTTTAAAAGCTGAGGTCTGCCATACAGTTCTAAAACTTTAGGTGCGTCCAGTCTTCCTTGTCGGTTGATTGAAGGTTTGAAGCCGTCGATCGAGGAGGTGGCGACAGTCACTCATTGTCGGCCGTCGCTGTTGCAGAAGCTGGATGTTAGCGCGCCTTCTTCTCGACACGGTCACCAGACGAAACGGGCTCTTGATGTGCGCTAGCTAATGTTTCCCGTCCGCGACACCATGTCAGAAACTATCATCGCAAGTCGAGCGCAATTACATGCTGCCAAACCCCGAAAGCGCGGCAACTCGCGGGAGCTTCACACAACACACCTGCTCCACTCGCTACCCCAGCCAGACTCCATGTGCTCAGCCCGCGCTCCACGCGGCAGAGTTAACACTACCAAAGATCCTATACACTTTGATTCTTCACACGACCTATCGATGTAATCGTTCGATAGCAGTTTTCCCTAAGCAAGACCCAGCGTAAAAATACAAATAATATTTACGAAACAAACCAATTATACATCGACATAAGAGCATAAATATATATATATATATATATATATATATATATATATACACACACATACAAATAGTAAAACAATTACAATATGTAAAGACACAGAAATTTCATATATCCAGGTAACAAAAATAAGGAAAACAAATTTATAGTACAATAGATGGAAATAGGAGGATATGCATTTCCGGCGTTACATGCGCATTGGACGGTAATTCGCTAGTCTACATGCAGCTACTCTGTAACCAATGACGCTGGAAGAGACAGTATGCTGTAGGGAGTCCATTATTTCTTCTCCGATGACAGACGCAGTTGTGTAGGAGTCATGATGAGCTCGGTGCTCAATATGACGATCCTCCTTTGTGGTGGTCGATCTCAACTGCAACAAGTAGTATGGCTACCTTTGCATTCCCGTACTGTCCAAAACCGTGCCACTGTTACACCCGATTGCTCCACGAATCAGGCCCCAATCAAACTCTCTCATGTTCTCATAACGCCGTCTCACTCCCGGACGCGGGATCTTCTTGCCCTTATAATGATCACTCAATATCCAACGCTATTCGTGCCATTTATGTACCCTAAAAAGACAAGCCTATAAACATTTATTTATTTATTTCTCAAGTACAGACCTGCTGCCTGTTATATACAGCATGTCGTACATTGTGTGAATTTACATGTTAAATTAAATTTAGATGGCACCTCTATAGACTGTGTAAGAAATACAAAATTTCTAGAAATGAATATTGATTCTCAGTGTGGACACACAGAGGTACATGCAAACATAATGTCATCAGCATGTTATGCCTTTAGAATCATATCATAAGTGTGTAACATGCAGTCTCTTATTCATATGTACACTCAATTCTTAGCTATGGCATTCTTTTTTGGGGAACAAATGCACAAAATATGAACGCAATTTTCAAACACCAGAAAAGAGCCATAAGAATAATAACCAAAAATACTAGTTGAGCTCGCTGTAAAGATCTGTTGAGAACACTGGGGATTATTTTAATTGCTCCATGTGAACACATTTACCAGTCAGTTTTACACATCAAAAATAACATTGGTAATTACTGCACAAACAGCTCTGTCCATTACCATGCAACAAGAGATACACTCAACTTACATCTACCAAGAAAAAAAAAACATAGAACTCAGAATTTTCTACCAAAGAGTAAAACTGTACAATAAATTACCAAAAGAGACTAAAGAAATTGAAAAATACACTTATTTAAAACGGTAGCTAAAAAGTGCCTGTTATGCAATACATTTTATACATTGAAGGATTACTTAGCTAAAATAGACTAGGGGCTTGATAAAAAAACGTTACACAAATAAATAAATAATAATAATAATAATAATGATTATAAAATATCCAACATTCCACATAACACCTTCACTTTATGTTTTTTTTTCGTTCTTCCTTTCTAGAAATACTTACCCCCAAGCTGTGCAAGCTATGCATAGCACAACACTAAACATCTCACTCATTATGGAGGGATGATGACTCAGTTTATCAGGATAGCAAATGGGAACTTGCAGTACAGAAAATGGCCCAGAGATCACCATTGTGGTGTGTGTGTGTGTGTGTGTTGAAAAAATGGCTCTGAGCACTATGGGACTTAACATCAGAGGTCATCAATCCCCTAGAACTTAGAACTACTTAAACCTAACTAACCTAAGGACATCACACACATCCATGCCCGAGGCAGGATTCGAACCTGCGACCGTAGCGGTCGCGCGGTTCCAGACTGTAGCGCCTAGAACCGCTCGGCCACCCTGGCCGGCGTGTATAGTGTGTGCAGTGACTGATAGTGAGATATGATTGAACAATGTGGCATTACATTATTTAATAAATTATTTGTAAAAAGGTATTATATACCAGGAGTAAATCTAATGATTGTCTCTAACTAGAAGTCTGTAAATATATGTGTATACGAATTAGCTTATTTTAAATTGATCTAAATTTGTAAATACTTTGACATGTCCTATATCCTTGTAAAAAGAGATCTACAGATGAATAACGTTACTACTACTACTGCTACTACTACTACTATATCACACAAATTCAGTTTTATTACTAATATAATTTTTGGTTGAAAATATTACAAGAGGATAAAATAAAAAAATAACACATATAAATATATATATAATAAAGCACAAAGGCATATACACAGTTTTGTTTAAACTTCTTGCAAGCTTTGATAATGATAATAAATAACATACATGATAGGTTTTGAATGTTTTTTTTAAATTGAAATTAAAAGTGTATTTAATGGAAGAAACAAGAGATGGTAATTTTGCCTAGATATGATGTGACAGTTCTTCCCTTTGTACCTTCTGCGTTTAGTGTTACGTCTGTTACATATGTTGTCTTGACAGTGTTAACAGTTAATTTCATGTATTGATTAGTTAGGTTATAATCTGTTTCCGAAGTTAGGGTAACAGTGGGCAGTGAGAGTTGATTTAAAACGTCATAGTCAGCTGCATCAGGTGCGAGGGCTCGGTACAACTTCGAGCCAGTCACACCTGATGCAGCGAAAGAAGAAGAAATGTCACATCTTCGGATACTATTACACGCTACAAAATCGTATAAAAACAGCTACATACAGAGTTACATTTTCAGACTGATTCGATTTAGTGTTGTAGAACCTTCGCTTCCTTTTGCCATGTTTGTATGTTTATCTAGTCTTCACTTCCTATGTGTGATATAACATCCGATTCCGTGTCTGTGCTTGTGTCTGTGTCGTTTACTATGTATTGCTGATCTGTCCGATGCGGAGCTTGTCTTATTCTAGCGTATGGACTCTGATGTTTGTATGCCGCATACAGTACTCACGATACTTCGTCTGCGATAGAGTTTCAGTCACCTTGTCTGCATATTAACTGTGCTACGTCCCGGTTCCCTAAACACGGCCTTGTGAGTCCAGGTGAGCACTATGTGTTCGAGTGTGCCATTCTCACCAGAGGCACAAGTGTGAGTCTGTTTTAGGCCAGACGTGTTGAGATTCACAGGATAAGGGCCGTGGCCCGTGAGAAATTGCACCACGCCTCCTGTTGGGTTTATGCACTGCTAATTCACCTGCTCTCGGAAACTGATGAAGAACGAGTAGACTCGTCTTCCCTTAGCAGTTGTATATTTTGTCTGCCATGTATCAGTTCTCCACAGACAGCAGGCAGCTGCTGTGTGCCGAAATGTAATGTTTATAGGCATACCTCCCAGTACCACACACTGTGACTCAGTCGACGTCGTGCCGAAAGCCCCCGAGATTCTGAGAAGGACACTCCTGTGATCGCGATTCGCAGTGGCTTTATTCGTACCTAAGCATAATCGATTTTACCAAGCTCTAGCCGCAAAACAAATTATTGACTCAAAGAGTGCTGTGTAATATTTCTTCGTCGTCTAAAGCCTAAACCTACCACTTAACTCGGACAACAGTAATAAACTCTTTTGGTCCTAGCTGTCAAAGAGAGTTGCAGTTCTAATTATTTCCATATCCGCGCATGGTATCTAGTGTACGTTGACATCCGACCATATCTTTTGGGTGCTTCACTTCCTCTATCAAGTAGTGTACGAGTACTTCGATATGAGTTCAGTCCCATCAGCT
The DNA here is from genome assembly GCF_023864275.1 of Schistocerca cancellata. NCBI lineage: Eukaryota > Metazoa > Arthropoda > Insecta > Orthoptera > Acrididae > Schistocerca > Schistocerca cancellata. The sequence continues at coordinate 183,277,903 of NC_064631.1, read as the reverse complement.
TGAGCTCTTACCATTAATGCAAATACAGGCATGGCGATTGTTCATCACAGTGCAGCAGAGAAAAATCTATCCATGTTAAAGGACACACTCAAATGGAGCGTTAACAAGCACGAAAACACGCTCAGATAGTAAGGTAACCAAAAATGCGTTGATGTGCAAGGGCTACGTCTGTAATGATGTTCAGTAATGAAAGTAACAGGAAACGAATATTTATTAACGGGTATGTGCCTCGACAATGATGAATAAATACCGTTCAAAATGTAGTCATTACTTTCGCAGCCCTACTGAATAAGAAAATGATTGAGATCTGCAAAATTCCCAGTCAGTAATGGCGGAGAGCAGCCTCAGGAAATACCTGACGCACAGACAGTGCAGCCAACAGGCGTGATAGGGCGGAGAGAGAGAGAGAGAGAGAGAGAGAGAGTAAAATTTCATTGCTATGGAGGCTTGTCGTCAGTTGCAGTAACGGCTTCGTCACACCCAGAGGGAAATGAGTTTCTCTTTAACACAAAATTCGTATATAAAGGCAGAAGTGTCTCCACTGTGTGTCAATTCCGCGTTGAATTTCCAGCCGAGGTTCAGTGAAGCTTCTGTAGAAGAGCGCGCGTGTTACTGACAAGTTTCATACACTTCTCTCATGAGAAATCGCTTTAGCCACAGTTTTCTCTCGTGTAATCGCCAGGAAACTCAAAACTTCCGTATGAGGTGAGTTTATACTTTTAAGTTGGCCTCTTCTGGAATGAGCTGCCACGCACCAAAACTAGATGAACGATGTGCTCTGTCATAACATTTCCTCTTCTCTTACTGACAAATCACGGACATCCGTTGCGTATTTGTGGTTCAAAACGATTGCGAACTTCTATCACTTTACTATGAAGGTCCTGCAGACATTCCGTCACAGGGCCCGCTTTATCTATGTAGAAAAAGAACTTGTGATTCAGTGTTCATCTTGAATGTACATTTATAGTTTCGCTAAATTTCACTTTGTATTTCAACTTTCCTTTCATATCTGCAGTATTTTCAGTCAGAAACTCGTTTTCTATTAATATGAGTGTCAAAAACGGCTTCAATTTAATCCATTGTTTCCCAACTTGGGTTTTTTAAAGATGGTTACTATTATCACTATTTCGTAAAACTGAATACAAAAGTTACCAATATTCAACTTTTTTTCGAATATAACCATTAATACGCAAAACAATGTGGTGCAGGCTATAGTTTGTAAAATGAATGTATGTACATAATTTTCCCGACATATCCCACCCACTGCGCATATACTTTGTACCATACATTTATGACAGTAATGTTGGGACATCTACAGTGTGATTTTTTTCCACTGTGTACAAACTCTAGGGATTGAGCAATGGAGGATACGGATCAAAAAATGTCTAATGAACTTACGTCCGGAAATGCATGGTTTCCATGCTGTTGTTGTTGTTGTTGTGGTCTTCAGTCCTGAGACTGGTTTGATGCAGCTCTCCATGCTACTCTATCCTGTGCAAGCTTCTTCATCTCCCAGTACCTACTGCAACCTACATCTTTCTGAATCTGCTTAGTGTATTCATCTCTTGGTCTCCCCCTACGATTTTTACCCTCCACGCTGCCCTCCAATACTAAATTGGTGATCCCTTGATGCCTCAGAACATGTCCTACCAACCGATCCCTTCTTCTGATCAAGTTGTGCCACAAACTTCTCTTCTCCCCAATCCTATTCAATACTTCCTCATTAGTTATGTGATCTACCCATCTAATCTTCAGCATTCTTCTGTAGCACCACATTTCGAAAGCTTCTATTCTCTTCTTGTCCAAACTATTTATTGTCCATGTTTCACTTCCATACATGGCTACACTCCATACAAATACTTTCAGAAATGATTTCCTGACACTCAAATCTATACTCGATGTTAACAAATTTCTCTTCTTCAGAAACGCTTTCCTTGCCATTGCCAGTCTACATTTTATATCCTCTCTACTTCGACCATCATCAGTTATTTTGCTCCCCAAATAGCAAAACTCCTTTACTACTTTAAGTGTCTCATTTCCTAATCTAATACCCTTAACATCACCCGACTTAATTCGACTACATTCCATTATCCTCGTTTTGCTTTTGTTGATGTTCATCTTATATCCTCCCTTCAAGACACTATCCATTCCGTTCAACTGCTCTTCCAAGTCCTTTGCTGTCTCTGACAGAATTACAATGTCATCGGCGAACCTCAACGTTTTTATTTCTTCTCCATGGATTTTAATACCTACTCCGAATTTTTCTTTTGTTTCCTTTACTGCTTGCTCAATATACAGATTGAATAACATCGGGGAGAGGCTACAACCCTGTCTTACTCCCTTCCCAACCACTGCTTCTCTTTCATGCCCCTCGACTCTTATAACTGCCATCTGGTTTCTATACAAATTGTAAATAGCCTTTCGCTCCCTGTATTTTACCCCTGCCACCTTTAGAATTTGAAAGAGAGTATTCCAGTCAACATTGTCAAAAGCTTTCTCTAAGTCTACAAATGCTAGGAACGTAGGTTTGCCTTTCCTTAATCTTTCTTCTAAGATAAGTCGTAAGGTCAGTATTGCCTCACGTGTTCCAACATTTCTACGGAATCCAAACTGATCTTCCCCGAGTTCGGCTTCTACTAGTTTTTCCATTCGTCTGTAAAGAATTCGTGTTAGTATTTTGCAGCTGTGGCTTATTAAACTGATTGTTCGGTAATTTTCACATCTGTCCACACCTGCTTTCTTTGGGATTGGAATTATTATATTCTTCTTGAAGTCTGAGGGTATTTCGCCTGTTTCATACATCTTGCTCACCAGATGGTAGAGTTTTGTCAGGACTGGCTCTCCCAAGGCCGTCAGTAGTTCCAATGGAATGTTGTCTACTCCGGGGGCCTTGTTTCGACTCAGGTCTTTCAGTGCTCTGTCAAACTCTTCACGCAGTATCGTATCTCCCATTTCATCTTCATCTACATCCTCTTCCATTTCCATAATATTGTCCTCAAGTACATCACCCTTGTATAGACCCTCTATATACTCCTTCCACCTTTCTGCTTTCCCTTCTTTGTTTAGAACTGGGTTTCCATCTGAGCTCTTGATGTTCATACAAGTGGTTCTCTTATCTCCAAAGGTCTCTTTAATTTTCCTGTAGGCAGTATCTATCTTACCCCTAGTGAGATAAGCCTCCACATCCTTACATTTGTCCTCTAGCCATGCCTGCTTAGCCATTTTGCACTTCCTGTCGATCTCATTTTTGAGACGTTTGTATTCCTTTTTGCCTGCTTCACTTACTGCATTTTTATATTTTCTACTTTCATCAATTAAATTCAATATTTCTTCTGTTACCCAAGGATTTCTACTAGCCCTCTTCTTTTTACCTACTTGATCCTCTGCTGCCTTCACTACTTCATCCCTCAAAGCTACCCATTCTTCTTCTACTGTATTTCTTTCCCCCATTCCTGTCAATTGTTCCCTTATGCTCTCTCTGAAACTCTCTACAACCTCTGGTTCTTTCAGTTTATCCAGGTCCCATCTCCTTAAATTCCCACCTTTTTGCAGTTTCTTCAGTTTTAATCTACAGGTCATAACCAATAAATTGTGGTCAGAGTCCACATCTGCCCCTGGAAATGTCTTACAATTTAAAACCTGGTTCCTAAATCTCTGTCTTACCATTATATAATCTATCTGATACCTGTTAGTATCTCCAGGGTTCTTCCATGTATACAACCTTCTATCATGATTCTTAAACCAAGTGTTAGCTATGATTAAGTTGTGCTCTGTGCAAAATTCTACCAGGCGGCTTCCTCTTTCATTTCTTAGCCCCATATTCACCTACTACGTTTCCTTCTCTCCCTTTTCCTACACTCGAATTCCAGTCACCCATGACTAGACACCATTTATTTAATCACACTTTGTTATGTACACTGCGGTTTAATGCTGTACCATGCAGCCACAGTTACAGTATGTAGGGTTCCGTCCTAGAGAGTGGTACTGTTCCCCATTCGTTATACCCCTAGCGCCCTCTCCTACAATAGTAATTGGTAGTGTTGTGTCCGATTCACTATTCTTTCTGACTCACCTTGTGGTGGATGTCAGACAACGTTGTACACAATGGTTCCGTATTCAGATCGAAAACTTGACGACATGCTGTTTACTTACGTAAAGGCAAATGACAACGGGCGGCAGGCAGCAAGGTTGTATAAGGAAACCTTTCCCCGCTGACAATGACCACAACATTCAATGTTTGCAACAGTGTTTCGCCCGTTTGTCTAAGCCAGGGTCGCTTGAGGAAGCAGGAAATCATGAAGAAAGTACCTGAAATGTTCGGACACCAGACTTGGAGAACAATGTGATTAACAATGCGTCAGTACCAGGCAGCTCACGCGCCAGTACAGGGCAAGCCAGACGACCGTGTGGAACATTCTCCATGACAACTGCTACTACCCTTATCACTTGCAGCGTGTGCAAGGCTTACAAGCGACAGACATTCCACATCGGAAGCTGTTTCCTCACTGCTTTTTTTCAGCAGGCAACCACGATTCCGCGATTTGTGTCATCCATTCTTTTCGCAGATGAGGCCAGCTTTATGCTGAGTGGTATCTTCAGCTTTCATACCAGTCATATGTGGGTTAGTATGCAGAAACCCCGTGGTATGGCGACAATGAAACATCAACATTGGTGCCACCAGAATGTGTGGTCCGGAATAATTGGCGACTGGGACCAGTCTACCCTCCACGTCACCTAACAGGTCGGAACTATCGGAGTTTCTTGGGGGTGGCTTTGCCTCCCCTGCTGGAAGAAGTGCCACTGATGATTCGAAGGGCTATGTGGCTGCTACATGTTGGTGCTCCAGCCCACTTCGCCGTTAACGTCCGGACGCGTCTCAATCGTGTCTTTCCTGGGCTAAGGATCAGAGGAAGGGGTCCAATTCCATGGCCTGCATATTACCGGATCTCAACCCGTGAGATCTCTGGTTATGGGACCGTGTCCAAAGTGTCGCACAAGCAGAGCCCATTCCAGATGTGGAGGTACTCTGGCAGTGTATGCATTATGCATTTGACACTGTTCGGATGCAGCCTGGGCGATGTGAACGTCTGAGACAGAACATGTTATGTAGCGTATCAGTCCCTAGAGCTTCTATACAGTGGAAAAAAAACACCCTGTATATCATACATGCTTAAGTACCTTTTTAAAATGGCTTCTCCGAAGTGTACGTAGTTTCCACAACGCATCACAAATTGTGTCTCAGTATTCACCTCACAACAGAAGCGAATAATACACAGCACAATACAGCAGTAACCATGTAATGGTTATTACTGCGCTGCTGGGTCTACACAGTGCTTGTTATTATTATTATTATTATTATTATTATTAGTCACACTGGGTTTACATAAAGTAATGGCAGACCGAAGTTGGCTTGTTTTGTAACAAGTGTCTATCCACAATGTGGACGGTTCATCTTTTCCGAGATGGTGTCTGAAAATTACTTCATTATTTTATAAATAGGGTGTTAAAAATAAGAAGTACTAATGGCCTCACTGAGTGCAGAACAAATCACTTACAAAAACTAAGACAATACATGCCACAGTTCTACCTTCCGACGTGTGGGCAACATCCACCATCTCGCCCTCAAGTAATCTGTCCGCAGCTCGTGGTCTCGCGTTCGCGTTCTCGCTTCCCGAGCACGGGGTCCCGGGTTCGGTTCCCGACGGGATCATGGATTTTCACCGCAGTTGAGCGCCCCACAAACCAAACATCATCATCAAGTGTCCTAATCAGCACATCCAGGGAGCAGTCGACAAGCGCACTGCAGAGGGGTGTGCTTAGACGCCACCAGACTTCAGTTCCAGTGGACGTACTCCGATGCTGCGGGCCTTACTCCAGTCGGAGGCCGCAGCCTGACTCAGCCCAGTTATTCACTCTGTGCAGAAGCAATTTGTACTTACCGGAGTGCTGCCTACAATGTCAACGACAAATCTTTCGTTACCCGTCCTTGCAAACTCCTAAGGCCAAATGCGGCCCTGGTAACACCGGACATCGTGATGCTGCTGCCATCCAGTGACGGCGCTGGACGCTGGCGAGGGAATACTCTCAAGTGCCAATAAATGATCGTAACGAAACTTGGCGGGGCTTAACAGGGGCAAAATAATGCAATACATATTTTACTGTTTGTGCTCAACTTCACTTTTAAAGGCTAAAACTCACCCCAAAACGTAATTTGGCATATTTGGTTTGGAGGGCATATCTTCGAAACAATGATGTATAAAAAATGTTTGTCATATAAAAGTTGATAAGTCATTAACGTTCTTTGTATAATGACGTTTCGTAATAAATTGGTTCAAATGGTTGAAACGGCTCTAAGCACTGTGGGACTTAACATCTGAAGTTATCAGTCCCCTAGACTTAGAACTACTTAAACCTAATTAACCTAAGGACTTCCCACACATCCATGCCCGAAGCAGGATTGGTCTCTGCGACCATAGCAGCAGCGCGGTTCGAGACTGTAGCGCCTTTAACCGCTCGGCCACTCCGGCCGGCAGTTGTCCATCCCTCCACCATTGTTGTTGCCAAGACAGCACGATCCAAACGATGTCAGTGTTTTCTAGGTAAGCGAGCGCTCCTTCTGCCCGCCGTTACTGCCGGTAGCAGTGAAGGATGACAACAGGGTAATCTCGAACAATAAACGCTCGTCAGTTAATGTTTTATAAGTGTCTTTGGGTGCCGAGCAAATAATATTTCACCTCACTTCACCGTGTAATTATCCTGAACTTATGTATCTTTACATTCGTTTATTACATTTTCACCACACGCCTTCACTAATTCTTGCAAACTTTGTGACACGTTTCCTTTGTTAAAAACTCCTAGTTGATTCCCTTATAGCTTGTAACGTCTGGTAACACTTGGAATATGTAAACTGCAGCCCCGTAGCGCACCAGGCACTACTTGTCACAAACACTACCTTTTTCTTCAGATAACAATAATTTATGTCTCTTGGGTTTCGTTTTGGTTACGGCACTGCATGGTCAAATGCAAACATTATTGACGATATAAATGCGCGTTTTACGTTGACAGCAGGGACACTCTGCTCTCGCCATTCCGGATTCGTAAAAACTCTCCATTTCTGGCAACTGGCTGTGCCACAACCGCCATAACTTTCACTCACTTTGGTCTCCACTGCTCTTCCTTACCTTTGGTCATGTTAAACGAAATTGATTTGTCATGAAGTAAAACTTCCTAAACTAATGTCAATTGTCCACATAAACCTAAAGCTGAACACTGTGCTTTGGCCAATAGTGCTGAAAGACGATTCAGCTTCATCGAAGAGACCGAATCCCAGCTGAGTAACATGAAAAACAGTTTCATTGTTGAGATATTAATGAACAACTTTCAATGAACTTAACTTTCAAACAACAAGCCGCAAGAGCACAGAGTCAATCAATCAAAAGGTAGCTATGGCTGTTAAGTCAGTTCTACTGTTGGTTACATTGCTACCTACTCAGAAACCTGACTCACTTACGACTTTTTCGTATCACTGAGTTCGGTGATACGAGGACGTGCTGGAAAGGAATGCCTCCGAACTTTTTATTTTGTTCTCAATGTTGTCGTTGTTGTTCTGGTCTTCAGTCCCGGAGACTGGTTTGATACAGCTCCCCATGCTACTGTTCAAATGTGTGTGAAATCTTATGGGACTTAATTGCTAAAGTCATCAGTCCCTAAGCTTACACACTACTTAACTTAAAGTATCCGAAGGACAAACACACACCCATGCCCGAGGGAGGACTCGAACCTCCTCCGAGACCAGCCGCAAAGTCCATACCTGTGGCTAATCCCGCGAGTCTAGGAGACTCCGAAATGCATTGTGTAACACGGCGGTGTGTAATGTAAAGAAGTCGGTTCGCCAGAAACATTGTGCTGTGAGAGGGAAAAATGAAAGCACAAATACGAAGAGTTCGTCCACACATGGAGCACCCCCTCCTTCAACATGACACATCGAGAGCACACGTGAGAGGTGCGACAGCAGCAACAATCCGACGACTTGGTTTCACCGTCGCTGAACGTCCTCCATACACTCTCGACTTGTTCCCAACCGACATTTATCTCTTCCTAAAACTGAAAGACCATCTTTGACGACTTCACTTTGGCAATGGTGAAGCTCTGCAGGCTGAGGTGAGGTTGTGGTTCTGTCAACAAAGACATTCTATAGTGATGGTGGCAACGAACTAGTCTCTCGTTGAGAGAAATGCATTCGTCACCGTGCTGCCTATGTTGATAAATACATACGTATATGTGCAGCCATAAATCAAAGAGCACACAGACCAGAGCAACACAGTGACAAGGCTGAGCCGAGCGCCAATGGAAAGAGCGGGCAGCGCCACACCTCCAGGCAGACAGAGTTCAGCGCCCGCTGTCAACACTGACGTAACCAGCCGCCCACCGCTCGTCGGCCCTAGTTACGTCGCAGACTTCGAGGGCATCAGTACTGTGTAATACGAAGACGATACTCAGCCTGTGTTACGCGAGTACTGATAACATGTAAATGTAATGTAAGCACAGGAAGCATATCAAGTCACCTCATAATGAGAAGTAAGTCATGTTTCTTTCCTTATTACAAAAAAAAGTGTTCTATTAATATGAAAGTGGGGTGCACTCAGTCTCGTGATGCCAATTGAGGAGCTACTCGACCGAATAGTAGCGGCTTCGGTCAAGAATACCATCATAACGACCGGGTGACACCACACCACACCCCTCCTAACCGCATCGTCCACTGAGGATGACGCGGCGGTCGGATGGTCCCGGTAGGCCACTCGTGGCCTGACGACGGAGTTTTAATCTGAAAGTGTTTTGTACCTATCATTTTGTATTTCTGCCAGCGGCCATCAGAACTTCTCTCCTTCCTTGTTTATGGCTGACCCCCACAATAACCGACACATCTGGTGACGAGGATTTCGCTCTTTGCCACTCCGTCACAGGGCGTCATTAATAATGCTATGTTTTCTTTCAGAGGAGCATGCTTACTAATTGTGTTCTTTCCTGTAGACTAGCCGTATCGTAGTATTTGCATTGCTTATAATTACACTACTGGGCATTAAAATTGCTACACCACGAAGATGACGTGTTGCAGACGCGAAATTTAACCGACAGGAAGAAGATGCTGTGATATGCAAATGATTAACTTTTCAAGCATTCACACGCATTTGGCGCCGGTGGTGACACCTACAACGTGCTGACATGAGGAAAGTTTCCAACCGATCTCTCACACACAAACAGCTGCTGACCGTCGTTGCCTGGGGAAACGTCGATGTGAAGCCTCGTCTGAGGAGGAGAAATGCGTACCATCACGTTTCCGACTTTGATAAAGGTGCTGGATCCCAACGGCCTCGTATCACTAGCAGTCGAGATTACAGGCATCTTATCCGCATGGCTGTAACGGACGTGCAGCCGCGTCTCGATCTCTGAGTCAAAAGATGGGGACGTTTGCCAGACAACAACCATCTGCACGAACATTTCGACGACGTTCGCAGCAGCATGGACTATCAGCTCGGAGACCGTGGCTGCGGTCACCCTTGGCGCTGCATCACAGACAGGAGCGCCTGCGATGTTGTACTCAACGACGAACTTGGGTGCACGAATGGCAAAACGTCATGTTTGCGGATGAATCCAGGTTCTGTTTACAGCACCATGGTCGCATCCGTGTTTGGCGACATCGCGGTGAACGCACATTGGAAGCGTGTATTGGTCATCGTCATACTGGCGTATCACCGGGCGTGATAGTATGGGGTGCCATTGGTTACACGTCTCAGTCACCTCTTGTTCGCATTGACGGCACTTTGAACAGTGGACGCTACATTTCAGATGTGTTCAGACCCGTGGCTCTAGTCTTCATTCGATCCATGCGAAGCCCTACATTTCTGCAGGATAATGCACGACCGCATGTTGCAGGTACTTTACGGGCCTTTCTGGATACAGAAAGTGTTAGACTGCTGCCCAGGCCAGCACATTCTCGATATTTCTCACCAATTGAAAACGTCTGGTCAATGGTGGCCGAGAAACTGGCTCGTCACAATACGCCAGTCACTACCCTTGGAGAACTGTGGTATCGTGTTGAACCTGCATGGGCAGCTGTACCTGTACACGCCATCCAAGCTCTGTTTGACTCAATGCCAAGGAGTATCAAGGCCGTTATTACGGCCAGAGGTGGTTTCTCAGGATCTATGCACCCAAATTGCTTGAAAATGTGATCACACGCCAGTTCTAGTATAATATATTTGTCCAATGAATACCCGTTTATCATCTGCATGTCTTCTCGGTGTAGCAATTTTAATGGCCAGTAGTGTAATTTGTTGCGGTTCTCCTCTCATTAAAATGGCCGCAAACCCGCCTTCTACACGAACCGTTGGAAGGGGCGTCAGCATTTGCATGCTTTGACGTGGGCAGGTACCATGTTTCGTACTGATACTGTGACAGTAACAAAGCCCAACACTGTAGCTTCTGATGCGTGCTTGGCCAAGTGGGTTCGGACAGATGCAGTGATTTATGATCCATCACTAGGTAAAACTTCCTACCAAACAGATAATGATGAAACTTTGTCACGCCATAGATAATAGCGAACACTCCCTTCTCCATTTGGGAATAGTTACATTGAATCTTTGTCAATAACTTGGAGGCGAAAGCAATCGGCCTCTCCTGTGAACCAAATCTGTGCGAGAGCACAACTCCAATACCGTACGAAGAAGTATGCACTGCCAATGCAATGGGCTTAGCCGTATCGAAACGGACAAGGCATCTGTCAATCAACAATGCATTTTTAAGTTTCTAGTATACATCCTAACACTCTTTGGTCCAAACAAAAGGCACATTCTTTTGGCGCAAACGATGCAATTGAACCGCAATCTAGGCTACGTTGGGTATAAACAGGATATAATATGTCAACTTCCCGAAAACTGACAGTAATTCCATCACGTTCCTTGGGGCAGGGAGGTCCCGAATGGCAAGCAATTGTGAGTCAAGGGAATAAACACCCTGGCTATTGATAACATGGCCTAAGTACTGATTTTCCTTTTGAAAAAAGACTCATTTATCCAGGTCACACTCCAAACTTGCATCTGAAAGTACTTGAAAGTGTAAGAGTGTTACTGATTTCTTCCTCCAATGTAGGTCCTGACAGCACAATATCGTCCACGTAATTTGAACAGAATGGATCTTTTGCAGTAAGCTTTTCTAAGTAGTGTTGGAAAATGTCACGCGTGGAAGCCTTGCCAAGGGGCAAACGGAAAATTCTGAACAATCCTTATTGTAGATTGACCCCAAATAGTTTCAGAGGCGCCTCATCTAGCGGAATTTGCAAATACACATCGCGTAAGTCAATTTTTGAAAAATAGTTGCCTTCACCAAGTCTGTCCATTGATTCCTCAGGGAGAGTCAACGGATAAGTATCAATTATTGTTTGTGGATTCACGGTGGATTTAAAGTCAACACAAATACAAAGTCTTCCAGAAGGATTTGGTAAAGATACTAAGGGAGAAACCCATTGACTATCCTAGATAGGAGCAATAACGGCATTTCCTTGCCGTTCTTTAAATTCACATGCGTATTTGTCTCTACGTGTATAAGGGATTAGACACACCCCAAAATACTCGGTTATGCATTGTCCTTCATTGTAACGTGTGCTACAAAATTATTTTCTCTCACAAATCCTTCAGAAAGTAAATCAGGAAGCTCCTCAGTACTCAGTCTTTTGGGTCGAAAGCAGAAAAAGAAAGTACATTGTCCTGAATACAAAGACCAAACAAATCAAATGAATCTAACCCAAAAATATTTCCACAGTCTCACGAGCGCAAAATTGTAAATGTGGCGATTCTGGTGTGAGAATGGAATGTGTCAGACAGACTACATGTACGAAGCACTGGAATGTCCTCATCGTTATATGCAGGATGTTGCGTCCAAGGTTTTGTCAACCGTGGCGAGCCCATCTGTTCATATGTGGCACGATTAAGCAATGCAATGGAAGTGCCAATTCTAACTGAAGCTACACAGTGTCCGGCAACGACTAAGTTCACATACAGTTTGTTTGACTGTCGTTGCCCAGCATTTCACCTGGGTGAAGGCACTTGCGGAGTATGGTCATTACTACCACCGGCAGTGGGTTTAAAACAAATTTACTTTCAGTGAGTGACAGGAAACGTGGGCAGAGCTTTTTTACTGTTGCAAGCACACGGTCTGTACATGACTTGTTTTTGTCACAAGGAAAGCAAATTGCGTTCCACGAAGGGCAGTGTTGTCTTTTATGCGCGAAAAAGCAACATGCATATCATTTCACAGCGGACACACGGATTGACTCTTGTTTACTCTGTCGACGTTGCGGTGACCTGTTTGCACGTGGTGGTCAGGCGCAAGGCCGCACCTGTTTGTCACTTTGCGTTACACTGCAAATGGGAGCTACATCAGTTTTCCAAGGCACTATCCCACGAGTCCAGATGTTCAATAATTTGTAACACTTGTCTCAAAGTAGGATCAGAATGTTTGAGAATTTGTTCACAAATTCTTCTGGAACAGTGTACGTAATTGCGTCAAGAATCATTGCATCTCTATAGTGCTGTCCACAGCTACATTGAAAACGACACTGCTGTGTCAAGCTCTGAAGTTCTGGCTTTTTCAGGAATCGAAACGAGCTGTAGTAGCCTGTATCTATGTGAGCGGCAACTGAATCTTCAAAAACTAGCAACTCTGGCCTACTGTTCAGGAATAATTTCTGGACGAGGCTGTAAGCTCCTGTGCAGGCTATTGACAATAAATAATAAAGTTTCACAGTACCTTGCACTTGATGTGTAGCGCAAAGAGCGTCTAACTGAGTGTAGTAAAAGTTCTACTCCTCTAGTTGTCATCGAATGCTCAGAACGGTGGAATGTACGGAGACGGTGCCGTAGATGTGGCTGGCTGTTGTGGCGGAGTTGATGTAGCAGCGACTTTGCATTAAAGGGCTGCTGGACTGTCGTTCAAATTGTTCAAATGGCTCTGAGTACTATGGGACTTAACATCTGAAGCCATCAGTCCCCTATAACTTAGAACTACTTAAACGTAACTAACCTAAGGACATCACACACATCCATGCCCGAGGCAGGATTCGAACCTGCGACCGTAGCAGTAGCGCGGTTCCGTACTGAAGCGCCGAGAACCGCTCGGCCACAGCGGCCGGCTGGACTGCCGTCTTCATCTGCGGCGTTTGGTGGTTCTGAAAGTGAATAACCTGCATTAGATCAAAGCCAACAGCAACCGAAGGCGTAGGTGTCTTCTTATTCGTCCCGATTCTAAATCTGATGCTACTGCCGAAGATCGATGCACAGGACACTACACTTTCACAGACTTCTCTCCTGCACTATAAGAAAATTGCACAGACCGCGGAAGCAGACACTTACTAGAACCTTTCCTTGCACTGCATCTACTTTTTGGCCCCGTTCAGTGAAAAACATCCAGAATTCCTTTGTGCACCGAGATTTTGCACGCCGGCATAGAATCTCCGTTGAGCAGTGTGTGATTTTATTGCAAAATGACTGGAATGTTGCAAAAAGATGTGTTGCGATCTCTCGACGATTTTTCGCATGGAATAGTTAGCGTGTCGGCACTGCACTTTGCCTTGCACGGTCGCCCACATTGAACAGATGACGTCACAGAGTACCTGAAAATCTGTCGACGACGCCGCAAATGTTTTAGGCTCGGCCAAAGTCTCAATCACGGTGGCAACAAGTGCATATTGACTTTGTGGTCCCTTTTGAAACTCTCACGTATTGTTGTGGACTCTTTTAGCAAATATTCGTGTGCAGTGCCATTCAACTCGACTGTGAAGTTTAGTACCGTTCAGGCTTTGTCATCTGTTTTTCGCCTGGAGGGTTTCCCTGACGTGATGGTTAGAGACGGCTCTGGACTTTAAACAGTTTTGTAGAGCCAATGGTATTACTCATATTACCAGAGCTCCTTTTCATCCTCAGTCCAAAGGAGAAGCTACGTGCCAGCAGCAGATGAACAAACTACGTGCCTCCCACCCACGGGAGCAAGCGCGGCGGCTCTTCCTCGCAAAGTACCGCTTTCAGCCCAGCGACGGTCCGTCACCAGGGGAGCATCTACAAGGCCGGCGCCACCGCACACTCCTCCATTTGCGGCACCCACCACAGCCCCCGGCGACTCCCACGCTCCGCGAGTATCGCTTTGAGCCTACTGATCCTATTCTTTTCAGAGGGTTTGGTCGCACCAGGCGCTGGGAGAGACGAACGATTCTTCGAAATTTGAGGTGCTTGCATGTATTTAATTCAATGCAGAAAATCATAAGAAATTTTGGTCTTATTTCAACGCGGTAGGTGGGTCAAAGCAAAAAGTCCAGACACTCTGTGACCAAAATGGTACTGAAACAGAGGATGACAGACTAAAGGCCGAAATACTAAATGTCTTTTCCCAAAGCTGTTTCACAGAGGAAGACTGCACTGTAGTTCCGTCTCTAGATTGTCGCACAGATGAGAAAATGGTAGATATCGAAATAGATGACAGAAGGATACAAAAACAATTAAAATCGCTCAAAGGAGGAAAGGACGCTGGGCCTGATGGGATACAAGTTCGATTTTACACTGAGTACGCGAAGGAACTTGCCCCCCTTCTTGCAGCGGTGTACCGTAGGTCTCTAGAAGAGCGTAGCGATCCAAAAGATTGTCTCTGGCTCTGAGCACTCTGGGACTCAACTGCTGTGGTCATCAGTCCCCTAGAACTTAGAACTACTTAAACATAACTAACCTAAGGACATCACAGACACCCACGCCCGAGGCAGGATTCGAACCTGCGACCGTAGCAGCAGCGCGGCTCCGGACTGGAGCGCCTAGAACCGCACGGCCACCACGGCCGGCTCCAAAAGATTGGAAAAGGTCACACGTCATCCCCGTTTTCAAGAAGTTACGTCGAACAGATGTGCAGAATTTTGCAAAAACAGACATAATGTCTGATGGGATAACAGCAATCAGTGATTTTATAACGTTACTTATAATCCGTCTTGATTGCAAATTTTTTATTCAAATGACCGGTTTCGGTTCATTCAGAACCATCTTCAGATCTTATATTTCAGTTACAGGAGTAACTCATCCAAATCCCGCAACTTTCACATGCTGCGTCACATAAAATTTGAAAGTTGCTGGGTTTGGACGGGTTACTCCTGTATCTGAAATATCAGATCTGAAGGTGGTTCTGAATGAACCGAAACCGATCATATGAATAAAAAATTTTCAATCAAGACGGGTTATAAGTAACATTAAAATGTGAAGAGCTATAGACCTATATTTGTAAAGTCGATCAGTTGTAGAATTTTGGGGTTGGGTTGGGTTGTTTTGGGGAAGGAGACCAGACAGCGAGGTCATCGGAAGGACGGGGAAGGAAGTCGGCCGTGCCCTTTGAAAGGAACCAGCCCGGCATTTGCCTGGAGCGATTTAGGGAAATCACGGAAAACCTAAAGCAAGATGTCCGAACGCAGGATTGAACCGTCGTCCTCCCGAATGCGAGTCCAGTGTCTAACCACTGCGCCACCTCGCTCGGTGTAGAATTTTGGAACATTTATTATGTTCGAGTACAATGACTTTTCTGGAGACTTGAAATCTACTCTGTAGGAATCAGCATGGGTTTAGAAAAAGTCGATCGTGTGAAACCCAGATCGAGCTATTCGTCCACGAGATTCAGAGGGCCATAGACACGGGTTCCCAGGTAGATGCCGTGTTTCTTGACTTCCGCAAGGCGTATGATGCAGTTCCCCACAGTCGTTTAATGAACAAAGTAAGAGCATATTGACTATTAGACCAATTGTGTAATTGGATTGAAGAGTTCCTAGATAACAGGACGCAGCATGTCATTCTCAATGGAGAGAAGTCTTCCGAAGTAAGAGTGATTTCAGTTGTGCCGTAGGGGAGCCTCGTAGGACCGTTGCTATTCATAATATATATAAATGAGCTTTTGGATGACATCGGAAGTTCACTGAGGCTTTTAGCTGTTGATGCTGTAGTATATGGAGAGGCTGTAGGTTACAGTACGCTTGTTCGCCACTGCTTGAATACTGCTCACTGGTGTGGGATCCGTAGCAGATAGGGTTGATAGAAGATATAGAGAAGATACAACGGAGAGCAGCGCGCTTCGTTACAGGATCATTTAGTAATCGCAAAAGCGTTACGGAGATGACAGATAAACTCCAGTGGAAGACTCTGCAGGAGAGACGCTCAGTAGCTCGGTACGGGCTTTTGTTAAAGTTTAGAGAACATACCTTCCCGAGGAGTCAAGCAGTATATTGCTCCCTCCTACGTATATGTCGCGAAGAGACCATGAGGATAAAATCAGAGAGATTAGAGCCCACACAAAGGCATACCGACAATCTCTCTTTCCACGAACAATACGAGACTGGAACAGAAGGGAGAACCGATAGAGGTACTCAAGGTACCCTCCGCGACACACCGTCAGGTGGCTTGCGGAGTATGGATGTAGATGTAGATGTAGATGAAGGTACAGCAAGGATTCTGCGCCGTCATCAGAACCAGATTCGTGCTTGTCGATTGCGAGATTCTTCCGGAGATTTTCTGTCCCCAGATTCACATCCAACCGGGATGTTGCGGCCGGCGTGGCAGACCCAGCCAGCATCTTCGGCACCGCCTAAGGAACCGGTGGAGCTGCACCCATCGCCTGCGCCGCCGCAGCAGCTCACTTTCCAAGCACTCGTCCCGGCGTCCACCGTGGACCCGTCGTCATCGACGTCGCTGCCACCCTCTTCGTTTCTCGTCGGACTGGCTCATGAAGAGGGTGAGTGCCCTTTCGAGTATTATCCGACCGACGTTCCCGACGGACCACAGGACAGATATCTGGGAGTGGCCGTGGCCTCGGCGTTGGTCTCAGTTGCGTCTCCCAGGTCCTCACGCCACCCAGCTTCCTACCCCCCCCCCTCCGCCCCTCCACCCCTCCCCCGTCGCCGTGAAATGGCTCCCTACAGGACAATGGCACGGCATTTTGTGGTGGATGGTTTGTGTCGTCATAAAGCATCGACTGCACACCGACCAGTGTTGTGACCGACAATTCGCAATTTTTCTCAAACACAACTTCCATTTATGTACGTTTACAAGGTTAATGACTGAACAACAAAAGAAAGGTAACAATAACAATGCCAGTAAAAGTCTCCTAATTGACGCAAATAAAATTTCACTTATTTTCCACAAAGGTTCGTGGTAACACACACACACACACACACACACACACACACACACACACACGTAAAAGTCCAATTCAGAGACGAAGACGTAACCTTGAGTGGTCGAAATCCACGAGGTCGGCATCCGGAGTGAACCATGGGGATGGTTCTAGCCCCTAAATAGCTGTCGCCAGCCGTACAGGTTTTGGCGTAGTGTCACTTTCTGCAGGCCGGGGCTCGATCTCCCCCTGTAGGAAGTACTGCTTGGAATGTCTGTTTCCATTGTATGTAAACAGTCTGTGTTTACCATGGTGCTTTTGGTACGCCTTGGACATAGACAACCCCATCATCTGTGGTGTAACATGGGTTGTCGGCCCTAAGGGGCTACCTTGGCTCCAGCATAACAACCAGTGCAGCGCCGCGTAATGTCACAAAGATGTCACTGACCTGCATGCCAATGGAAAGAGCGGACAGGGCAACACCTCCAGGCAGGCAGACACTGACTGAGGCAGCCGCCCATCGCTGGTCGGTCGCACACATCGGGAGCAAGTTTACTGAGTTATAGGCAGATGTTACCTAGACTCCGTTCTGCGACTAGTAATAGGTGTAAAAGTACTTGCATTTAGGAGCCACAGGTAAAACATCAAGTCACCTCATAACGAGAACTTATGTTTCTTTTCTTCTTACAAATAAAGTGTTCCATTAATCTGAAAGTGTTACGTACAGACAATTTTGTTTTCCTGCCACCGGCCGTCGCAACTTCTCTTCTTCCTTGCTACACGGTAGCCGACACAACAGTAGGCGTGAATAATAAAAATGTAGAAGGTTAATAAAGTATGTTTTAATTAAAAAGGTTTAAGAATTGTCACATAAAAGATTCTGAGCCATTACTTTTCAGCACGCCCCACAGGATAGCAGGTTGTTTCCTACTGCTCTGCTATCGTCGCCTGATAAATTTTCTGGAAAAAAGTTAGCATTAGAGGCATTTGCAATGATTTAGGTAGGTAATAAATAAAATCTTCAAACATCATTTATGAATGATGTATCGTCGGGAGACACGGTAGCCCATGAGGATGCAACTCTGAACTACCGCTACAGCTTTAAGCGGTTTTGTCCGTCCACCCAGCCCTTGAAGCTGGTGGTGTTGTTTTTCAAGTTGGGGATGGGCCCTTGCATCCTACGCTGCAACAAAGAGCAGCCTCCTTCACTCTAGAGGCTGGAACCTGTACAACCCAGGCCGCCTAGGAGTTGCGAGGTGAAGTAGCTGAAAGTTATGAGTGGAGTCTCCAAAACTGCAGCGAATATCTCGCTTGCGATGTAAGCGACCAAAGGACTGTCTGCTGCGTCAGTCTCTTGCAACCTTCTGCCCTATTCTGTCACAAAAGACGCACACTAGTGTCTCTTCTACAACTCTGCTGCCCACCGAGGTATGCTCTCATTGGCCTTCGATCGTTCTATTTTGGATACATACCACTGGCCATTAAACTTGCTACACCAAGAAGAAATGCAGATGATAAACGGGTATTCATTGGACAAATATATTATACTAGAACTTACATGTGATTACATTTTACGCCTGGGGATTGAGTCAAACAGAGCTTGGATGGTGTGTACAGGTACAGCTGCCCATGCAGCTTCAACACGATACCACAGTTCATCAATAATAGTGAATGGCGTATTGTGATGAGCCAGTTGCTCGGCCACCATCGACCAGACGTTTTCAGTTGGTGAGAGATCTGGAGAATGTGCTGGCCAGGGCAGCAGTTGAACATTTTCTGTACCCAGAATGCCCCGTACAGGACCTGCAACATGTTGTTGTGCATTATCCTGCTGAAATGTAGGATTTCGCAGGAATCAAATTAAGGGTAGAACCTCGAGTCGTAACACATTTGAAATCTAACGTCGACGAATACACGCTTCCAATGTGCGTTCACCGCTATATCGCCAAACACGGATGCGGCCATCATGATGCTGTAAACAGAATCTGGATTCATCCGAAAAAATGACGTCTTGCCATTCGTGCACCCAGATTCGTCGTTGAGTACACCATCGCAGGCGCACCTGTCTGTGATGCTACGTCAAGTGTACCGCAGCCATGGTCACCGAGCTGATAGTCAATGCTGCTGCAAACGCCGTCGAACTGTTCGTGCAGATGGTTGTTATCTTGCAAACGTCCCCATCTGTTGACTCAGGGATCGAGACGTGGCTGCACGATCCATTACAGCCATGCGGAGAAGATGCCTATCATCTCGACAGCTAGTGATACGAGGCCACTGGGATCCAGCACGGCGTTCCGTATTACCCTCCTGAACCCACCGATTCCATATTCTGCTAACAGTCATTGGATCTCGACCAACGCGAGCAGCAATGTTAAGATATCATAAACCGCAATGGCGATAGGCTACAGTCCGTCCTTTATCAAAGTCGGAAACGTGATGGTACGCATTTCTCCTCCTTACACGAGGCGTCACAACAACGTTTCACCAGCCAACGCCCGTCAACTGGTGTTCGTGTATGAAAAATTGGTTGGAAACTTTCCTCATGTCAGCACGTTGTAGGTGTCGCCACCGGCGCCAAACTTGTGTGAATGTTCTGAAAAGCAAATCATTTGCATATTACAGCATCTTCTTCCTGTCGGTTAAAGTTCGCGTCTGTAGCACGTCACCTTCGTGGTGTAGCAATTTTAATGCCCAGTAGTGCACATTTATGTGCTGCTTATGAATATACGGGGTGTTTCAAAATTCCCGTGAGAAACTCATAGCACTTGTAGACTGGAGTGGGTACGTAACATATTGAACAGGAACGCGTGTCCGTAAACCAACGACGCTACGGAGCGTCAAAGTTATAGACGCCGGCGCCTGTAAATGTATGTATGTACAGGGTTATTCGGCGATGATGCTACAAATTTTCAGGAATGATGGACAAAGATATGTGTCAGTTTGAGTTACGGGTCTCTTACCGGAAACGAACCAGGTGAAAGTTATACGCGAAACCGTTCTGATACGTCTGACAATGGAGAACATGTACCGGTACTGTTGTTGCTAAGATTGTGGGGTAGGCATCTTTCACAGGTGGTAGTATGGACCAAAACAAGGAAAAACTGCCCACTAAACATGGGCTCTAAAATGCATCCCTTACGAGCTATGAGAACTTGTTCGATAGAGGAGCGATGATGAGCTAGTGTTCTTAGCCCCTAGAGTATGCATTTTAGAGCCCATGTTTACTGGGCATTTTTTCTTTTCTTGGTCGATGCTACCATCTCTGAAAATCTGTATTCTTATCAACAATAATACCGTTACATGTATTTCACTGTCAGTGGTGTCAGAACGATTTTCGTCTGTAACTTTCAACTCATTCGTTTCCGAACAAGGAACCTGTATCTCATACTGATACATTTGTGCGTCTCCATCGTCGAAAATTTGTAACACCATCAAGGAAGCACACAAATATACAGGCGCCAGCGCGTAGAGCTTTGACATTGTAAGCGTCGTTGGATGACGTTTCCGGGCATGAGTTCGTATTCAAAATATTATGTATACATTTGGCTCTACATGTGGTAGAAGATGGTAACGTCAATTTCCGAACACCCTGTACGAAGACTGAATGTGCAAATTACTTTCAAACACCATTGTTGACTATTTCAACCAGGACAGTGATGGCCAAACACATTTTTCAAAAATGTTCAAATGTGTGTGAAATCGTGTGGGACTTAAGGGGGGGTAGGACGTCAAACGGGCCGACTTGGAGCAGGAGAGGCACCACAGGACATTTTATTTTCTACTGTCTATACTTTTACAAATAAATTCATAAAACTTTGTCAGAATGACCAGGAAGGATTCAGGATTCACACTCATAGCAGTGAAAGTGCAAAAACATACCAAAATAATTTTTTTTAGATATGAAATTTAATCACTTTTTCACTTACTGTTGGCTGCATTTGTTGCTATAGGTACATTTTTCTTCACAAGTAAGAGAGATTCTTTGATGAATTTTGCACAGCATTCAAACCATACTTACAGGTGTATGAAACTCTAGAATTTTTCAAATATATTGAAAACTGTGGTAAAAATTGAGAGAATTAATTACAAAATTTCATTTTTTTCTCAACATCAAGTTTAAAACGTAACAGCTCATTCATTTTTTCATAAATTAAAGAAAGAAGGAAAGTGTACCTATAGCAACAAATGCAGCCAATAGTAAGTGAAAAAATGATGAAATTTCACATGTAAAAAAAATATTTTGTTATGTTTTTTAACTTCCGCTGTTACGAGTGTGAATCCTGTATCCTTGCTGGTCATGCTCACAAAGTCTTATGAATTTACTTGTAAAAGTATAGGCAGTGGAAATTAAATTGTCCTGTGGTGCCTCTTCTGCTCCAAGTCGGCCCGTTTGACGTCCTACCCCCATTACCTGCTAAGGTCATCAGTCCCTAAGCTTACACACTACTTAACCTAAACCTAAATTATCCTAAGGACAAACACACACACCCATACCCGAGGGAGGACTCGAACCTCAGCCAGGACCAGCCGCACAGTCCATGACTGCAGCGCCCTAGACCGCTCGGCTAATCCCGCCCGGCAAAACACATTTTTCCCCAGTTATATTCTGACTAGCAAAGATCATAAGAAGGCCCAAACCACATCACTGACTGCACGCAATTACAACAGATACTTAGGAGGAGCCCCAATATGGATTTTAAGTATGGCATGAGTAGCCGCAACACGGCCACTGCCTCGCAGATAACGATGTTTAGTGGGACGATTGCTATTTCCTTCTTCGGGGCAGACGGCCGCTGTCAGCCAATTACAGTCGCAAAAGAGAAGCTGATTTTCCGCCTTACATCCCTAAGATACTCAGCAGTCTTATTCCTTGCGCCAGACTGAACGTCCAGTTGACCGAGTTGACCGTTCTTTGTGTCTCTGTTCTGTAAGGAAAAGTAGGACCCAAGGCATTTCGCCGCTACACTGTCTGCAGAATTCACCCTGGCTGCGATATTACTTGCGCCATTGAGGGTTTACTTCTGCAAAAACTTAGATACAGGTCCACAGCTACCCATAATGTAAAATACCTGCATGATGCAAAGCACCCTGTTCTTCGGATATGAAAATATCATATGATGTAATATGGAACACATTCCGGTTTTCGTGACTGCAATAATAGTCTTATTCATACCAGAGGCCTTTCGCTTTATTTTCAAAAATCTTCAGGATCAGTGTAAAAACCGTGGATTTCGTTACTTACGTGTTTAGTAAGATCATAAACAATTTAGTTATTATTATTAAACATATTTACGTTTTAAATTACTACTATTATTCACGGCTCTTTTGTCTCCTACTTCATTTGCTGAAGTTGTTCTACACACGGTGAGTTCAATTTTTGCAACATTATTTTTAATTGACACAGAATATACGAGCTATGTCCACAGTAATCCTAGGCGCTTGTTCTGTATTGCGTGGCGCAATTTCTTAATGGTCTCGCAGTAACCATGTGCATTGATTGTTTGGCCTCGTGGTAAGAAATCAATCAGAAAAATGACTTTTGTGTCCCAAAAAACGGTGCACATGACTTTTCGAGGTGTCAAAATTAGCTTAGGCTTAACCTTCGTTCGGGATGAAGTGTACCTCCACTCCATTGATTGCCGTTTTGTTTCAGGGATGTCGTATGATATCCAAGTTTCATGCCCCGTGACTATCCGAGAAAGGAAACGATAGCCTTCTTCACTGTAGTATGTCAAAAACTATAGTGCACTGCCCATCCGTTGTTTTTTGTGTTGTTCAGTAAGAAGTTTGGGTACCCAACGTGAGCAAAGTTTTCGAAATTTCAGTTTTCCAGTAACAATTTCATGAATTAGTGATCGTGAGGGTTGCGGAACTTCCATAACAAGGGCACTAAGTGTAAACTTACGGTTGTGCTTAATTTTCTCTTCAATTGCGTGAATCAGTTCATCAGTAACCACAGACGGGCGTCCACTTCGTTCTTCATCGTCCACTTGATCACGTCCTGACCCGATCTTCTTTCTAACCATTGAATCACTCGTGGCATTTTGTCCGTAAACCTCGCAGATTCGTTGATGAATATCCTTTGGTTTAACTTTCTTTGCATTTAGAAAACGAATCACAGATCTGATTTCACATGCGGCGGCATTTTCAGTTACGACTGACATTATAAAGAAGCATTACAAAGCACACGTCGGCAGCAGCGATCTGAAAATTGCGTATATCTTCTCCTTGAGTCAGAGTAACTGCCGCGCATGCTCGGAACTGCGATCGTAGCGCTGCTGCGGATAGAAATAGAAACGGAACTTAGTGGACGACCCTCGTATATTAGTTTTCACGTTTTGTAAATCCAACTTCACCTCGTGTACTTTGTTTTAATCGCACCTTGTGGCAATTAAGTGCAGTGTGCTGAACGGTCAATGACGTAAGGAAAGCACATATCAGACACAGATGGATCGAAGCAGTCCCTAGGGAGTTTAGTTCACCGTCGAAGGACTCCGTTAGAAAAATCCTAGTTCGAGCAATTCTTGAAATTTTTTGACTCTCCGGGAACATTGCCAAAATTAACTACCGGAAAATTTAGTGCCAAACTCTAAGAGCAGTTGGGTGCTTCATCGCGCGCTTTCTTCGCAAGAGCAAAAACGTCGCAGAATTATCAAAAAACTTCGTATGAAGACCTCACAAAAGAATTTTCTTTGAGAAGAGTATTACTCTTAAAATTCCGATAGTATACGTTCCAATGAGAGTCTATAAACATATTATTTCTTCGAAATGTCTCACATGATGCTCACAATGGTAAATACAGCAAATTTCATATGTGTATGGAAAAGGCCGCTGTCAGCCTTTGATCCTGATCGGGAAACTGATTTTAGAACACTTCGTGAACTTCACCCGCCCCTGACGTTGGCAGCGGAGTACAGAAAGATGTCAGGGAAGACAAGTAATTTCTATGGCGAGTACTTGTCAAGTATTTGGACCACCTCTCCAGAAGTTTTGTCACGTGGTAGCAGACGTCTGAAGACGTGACTCGCAACCGCGAAAAGTGTTACGACGAGCCGACTGCCTCCCACTCCTGTGGGTGTACTTGGATGGTGCGGGTATTACACCTGTCGTCGGAGTTCGCAGCGTAACTCAGCTGGACTTTAAACACTGCGCAGAAACAATGGATGCTTACTGGGGCGCCGTCTATGTCAGTGACAGTGCCCTGGATACCGACTCCACTGAGTTAGTAGCAAAAGAATAGTAAATTAAAAAGTCATGAATAATGCGGCAGTTTCTCACGCATCCCAGTATTTGACGTCATATCTCCTCAATTATTAGCCGTGCGTTGATATATTTTTGACGGTACATTCAGTGGCATATGCAGATACTGTTTGCGATATCTGTTGCGAATAGGCGTAGCAATAAACCAGTAATAAATTTAAGCCTCAAGCTTGATTTGGGAGTTTTTGTCGCATCTCAGAGTTTATGATGTCATATCCCCTGAAGTATGTGTCGTACAATCATATAATTTTGCTAGTGCATACAGTGTGATATGGCAACGGCCTTGCCGCAGTGGATACACCGGTTCCCGTCAGAACACTGAAGTTAAGCGCTGTGGGGCGTGGTCAGCACTTGGATGGGTGACCATCCGGGCCGCCATGCGCTGTTGCCATTTTTCGGGTGCACTCAGCCTCGTGATGCCAACTGAGGAGCTACTCGACCGAATAGTAGCGGCTCTGGTCAAAGAAAACCATCATAACGACCGGGAAAGTGGTGTGCTGACCACACGCCCTTCCTATCCGCATACTCATTTTAGGATGACACGGCGGTCGGATGGTACCGATGGGCCGCTTGTGGCCTGCAGACGAAGTGCTTTTTTATGCACTTGTATATGCGAGCGCTGTCTGCAGAAAGTGTAGCGAATACCGTTAGTAGTAAAGAAGAAATAAATTAAGACGGCACGCCTGATGTGGCAGAATTCTTGCAAACAACAGCGAAAACTGTTTTCCTTTCAACATTTTGTGGAGGTTGCCATCGAGAGAAAGTTTGGTAAAGGTTTGAAATTATGTGTAAAGTTTGCTGCCAGTCACTAAGTGATTTATTCTCAAATACTGGACGAATATAGTCTGGCTATTTGTGCATCATGAAGTACACTCCATTTCCACTCCACCACTTTGATAGCTAAGTGATTCTTACCCCCACAGTGATTCTTTCCAGACAGTAAGTGACACATGTATCACGTTCAGCTGAAATCGATCCAGTGATTTAGAAGGAGATGTGGGTGATACACACAAAAGAATATACATAGATACAACAATGTAGGATTCTGGCTTGAGCTGCCGGAGTTAGTGGTCATAGGTGCATGAGGTGTGCTTGTTGGTTCGTGTGAACGGTTGTGGGTGTTTCTCTATAGCTGATGAAACCTGTGCCTGAAAGCTTTATGTAAATGTCTTTTAAGTGTCCCTGTCTGCAACTTAACATGTCTTCTATAGGGCAAGTAGCAGTCTTTTCCTACGTTGTTAATATTCCTACGAAGAGTATACCAGGTGCAGAAGTATGAAGCCGGAATTTCCCTATACAAGGCGCTTGCCGTCAGTGTAGAGCCCGTGAGACCGCGTCTCCAGCGCCATCTGCTTCCTCTAACGGCTGGCGACTAATGTCAACAAGCAGTTCCGTACACTGGTAACTCCTTTAAACATGTCGATGTTTGTGACTACGAACCACCATTTGAGAACAGCATTGGTTTTCTTGCGTCGCTTGAAGAAAACTGTTGCAGAATCGCATCGAATGCTTGTCGAAGCTTTCAGCGAATATGCTCTTGGGAAAACACAGTGTTTTTAGTGGTTCAAAAGATTCAAAAGTGGTCATTTTGACGTAAGAAATGAAGAGCGCTGGAAACCACCGAAAAAGTTAGAAGACAACAAATTGCAGTTCTTATTGGTTGAAGATGATACTCAAACTAAAGAGGAACTCGCGGATCAATTTAAAGTGAAGCAGAAAGCTATGGGAAAGGAGCAGAAAGCGGGAGAGTGGGTTCCGCATGAACTGAATGAAAGACAGGAATCAAATCGAATGATCACTTGTGAAATGCTGCTCGCCAAATACAAAAAGTCTTTTCTCTATCGAAGAGTGGCCGGTGAAGAAAAATGGATATACACTCCTGGAAATTGAAATAAGAACACCGTGATTTCATTGTCCCAGGAAGGAGAAACTTTATTGACACATTCCTGGGGTCAGATACATCACATGATCACACTGACAGAACCACAGGCACATAGACACAGGCAACAGAGCATGCACAATGTCGGCACTAGTACAGTGTATATCCACCTTTCGCAGCAATGCAGGCTGCTATTCTCCCATGGAGACGATCGTAGAGATGCTGGATGTAGTCCTGTGGAACGGCTTGCCATGCCATTTCCACCTGGCGCCTCAGTTGGACCAGCGTTCGTGCTGGACGTGCAGACCGCGTGAGACGACGCTTCATCCAGTCACAAACATGCTCAATGGGGGACAGATCCGGAGATCTTGCTGGCCAGGGTAGTTGACTTACACCTTCTAGAGCACGTTGGGTGGCACGGGATACATGCGGACGTGCATTGTCCTGTTGGAACAGCAAGTTCCCTTGCCGGTCTAGGAATGGTAGAACGATGGGTTCGATGACGGTTTGGATGTACCGTGCACTATTCAGTGTCCCCTCGACGATCACCAGTGGTGTACGGCCAGTGTAGGAGATCGCTCCCCACACCATGATGCCGGGTGTTGGCCCTGTGTGCCTCGGTCGTATGCAGTCCTGATTGTGGCGCTCACCTGCACGGCGCCAAACACGCATACGACCATCATTGGCACCAAGGCAGAAGCGACTCTCATCGCTGAAGACGACACGTCTCCATTCGTCCCTCCATTCACGCCTGTCGCGACACCACTGGAGGCGGGCTGCACGATGTTGGGGCCTGAGCGGAAGACGGCCTAACGGCGTGCGGGACCGTAGCCCAGCTTCATGGAGACGGTTGCGAATGGTCCTCGCCGATACCCCAGGAGCAACAGTGTCCCTAATTTGCTGGGAAGTGGCGGTGCGGTCCCCTACGGCACTGCGTAGGATCCTGCGGTCTTGGCGTGCATCCGTGCGTCGCTGCGGTCCGGTCCCAGGTCGACGGGCACGTGCACCTTCCGCCGACCACTGGCGACAACATCGATGTACTGTGGAGACCTCACGCCCCACGTGTTGAGCAATTCGGCGGTACGTCCACCCGGCCTCCCGCATGCCCACTATACGCCCTCGCTCAAAGTCCGTCAACTGCACATACGGTTCACGTCCACGCTGTCGCGGCATGCTACCAGTGTTAAAGACTGCGATGGAGCTCCGTATGCCACGGCAAACTGGCTGACACTGACGGCGGCGGTGCACAAATGCTGCTCAGCTAGCGCCATTCGACGGCCAACACCGCGGTTCCTGGTGTGTCCGCTGTGCCGTGCGTGTGATCATTGCTTGTACAGCCCTCTCGCAGTGTCCGGAGCAAGTATGGTGGGTCTGACACACCGGTGTCAATGTGTTCTTTTTTCCATTTCCAGGAGTGTATTTTGAGAATCCTAAGTGTCGTAAGTTATCGATGAATCCTCGCTAACCATCGATATCCACTGCAAGACCAAATCGCTTTGGAAAGAAGACAATGCTCTGTGTTTGGTGATATCAGAAGGGTGTCATATATTATGAGCTGCTGATGAAACCGTCAACACTGATCGCTACTAACAGTAAATGATCGATTTAAATCGAACATTACGTGGAAAACGACCGGAATAAGGAAAAAGGCAGCACAAAGTCATAATGATCCATGATAACGCCCAATCACACACAGAAGAACAGGTCAGGAAAACTATCGAAGGGTTCAGCTGGGAAATACTAGGGCACGTCTCTTATTCACCGGGCTTGGCTCCTGGTGTATCTACTTGCATCATTGGGACTCGCTCTCACTGAACAACGCTTCAGTTCGTATGAAAATGTACGAAAATGGCTCGCTGACTGGTTCACTTCAAAAGAATAAGTGTTATTCTGCCGTGGCATTCATAGCCTGCCGGAGAGGTGGGAGAAATGTATAAATAGCAATTGAGATTATTTTAAATAAAATATCGTTTATCAGACGTGTAATTATTGCAACCAAATTCCGGTTTCACACTTCTACACCTGGCACAATTGATATTCGTTTGACCTATGGCAGCGTGATCTAGCGGGCGAACCATAGCGTCATCTGGTTTCCCCCTTCAAGCTCGACGAGTTTCGTTCTTTGTTATTTTTTACGTTTGATGCTTATTTCGTGAGATATTTGGCCCAGTCACTATAAAAGGACCACCCTGTAAATTATTGTTTGATCATGACTGTGGAATTTTAGTTAATTTACCTTTATCACTGCGCATGGCATTTCTCATATAATATTTTGCAGGTACGCTTTCCATATATGAAAACGTAGAGAGAGAAGACATGTAAGGCATTTGTGTTACAACGCTTCCGTGAGTGCGTCATGCACGCACGTCAAGAAAATAACAATATGCTGTATTCCGGCGTGTCGGTCGCTGAGTTATGTGGTGGTGTTACGTATTCGATGTTAGGATCTGTCCGGAGCTTCACCACCTACATACGTGCTTGCAGTGGCTCCGTGGGGGACGACGCATTCCAACACCTGAAGACGCTGATAAGTTATCATTAACTAAACAAACATTTGTCTTCCCAGAGTACACAGTTGTTTTCATTCACGGCTGCCAGTAGCAGTGGCAGACAGAAGTACCACCCGCCACGTCGGAATGACTGATATTCGCGTGGTGGAAGAATGGTGTCGGTGTACAGTGACACCGCGCCCCACTTGCTTCAGGTCGGCCGGTGTTGGCAGCACTGCCTCTGGCGCTAACAGGTCAGGAGAGTCGGTAAGCGGGTCGCTCTCGCTGACGTCGTTCACGGCGCCCCAGAAAGCACCCACTGGCTGTGCACGGAGTGTACAAAGTGAGACTGAATCACTCTGCAGCCCCCAAGAGTTATAAGGCCCACAGCATCGAACTACGCAGACGGGAACGGGAGACAGGCGGTGGCCACAGCACGTCCTTAAGCGATGCCGCTCGCTGACTCCTCCCTGAACTCGCAGGTTAGTGTCGCCCACTGTTCCCCGTCAGTCTTGACTTGAATGGCAGCACTGCGGATTTCAGTCAAAATGTCCACCTACTACAGTGGTTCGCAACTTTTCTCAGACTATTACCCCTGAGTGAAATCAGATATGGGCTGGGACCCACGCCCCACCCTCCACCTACATAGCTCCTAACTATAGAATGAAAAATAGTTTTCTGTGAACGCTTTTATTTTTTAAATGATGGATGTTTTCGTACGTGTCTTATTAAACCCCGAAGTAATGAGTCAATGGGACAATTGGTACCGCTCAACATCGTGAGTGTAACCTGTAAGACCTCCCCAGAAAAAGAAGCTAATCATCTGTATTGAAGGTTCATCCTTATTACAAAACGTGCTGCCTCTGCATCACTCTACCCCCAAGTGAGAAGTGCTTTTCTCACAACCTGCAACTCCAGTCTAAAATCAAACAAATAAAATGGTTACATTCTACATCTACATCTACATCTACATTTATACTCCGCAAGCCACCCAACGGCGTGTGGCGGAGGGCACTTTACGTGCCACTGTCATTATCTCCCTTTCCTGTTCCAGTCGCGTATGGTTCGCGGGAAGAACGACTGTCTGAAAGCCTCCGTGCGCGCTCGAATCTCTCTAATTTTACATTCGTGATCTCCTCGGGAGGTATAAGTAGGGGGAAGCAATATATTCGATACCTCATCCAGAAACGCACCCTCTCGAAACCTGGCGAGCAAGCTACACCGCGATGCAGAGCGCCTCTCTTGCAGAGTCTGCCACTTGAGTTTGTTAAACATCTCCGTAACGCTATCACGGTTACCAGATAACCCTGTGACGAAACGCGCCGCTCTTCTTTGGATCTTCTCTATCTCCTCCGTCAACCCGATCTGGTACGGATCCCACACTGATGAGCAATACTCAAGTATAGGTCGAACGAGTGTTTTGTAAGCCACCTCCTCTGTTGATGGACTACATTTTCTAAGGACTCTCCCAATGAATCTCAACCTGGTACCCGCCTTACCAACAATTAATTTTATATGATCATTCCACTTCAAATCGTTCCGCACGCATACTCCCAGATATTTTACAGAAGTAACTGCTACCAGTGTTTGTTCCGCTATCATATAATCATACAATAAAGGATCCTTCTTTCTATGTATTCGCAATACATTACATTTGTCTATATTAAGGGTCAGTTGCCACTCCCTGCACCAAGTGCCTATCCGCTGCAGATCTTCCTGCATTTCGCTACAATTTTCTAATGTTGCAACTTCTCTGTATACTACAGCACCATCCGCGAAAAGCCGCATCGAACTTCCGACACTATCTACTAGGTCATTTATATATATTGTGAAAAGCAATGGTCCCATAACACTCCCCTGTGGCACGCCAGAGGTTACTTTAATGTCTGTAGACGTCTCTCCGTTGATAACAACATGCTGTGTTCTGTATGCTAAAAACTCTTCAATCCAGCCACACAGCTGGTCTGATATTCCGTAGGCTCTTACTTTGTTTATCAGGCGACAGTGCGGAACATTGTAGTTCATGGTTGTGTGCCTCTAGATCCCTGGACTCCTTACCCCCGAAATGGTAGAAATTGGAAGACTTCAGGCTGCCTGCACTTTGCGTCTGATCACTGCCGCACAGCATAAGTAGTGCTGTGTTGTGATCTCAATTAGTTTATTGTAGCGAGGTGAACAGTGGAGCCGTTCCTGGTCCCGTGTGGGAATAACATACAACTCGGAATAGGCATTTTCTTGTATCAATTTTACTGTCACAGATGGATGATAGAAAGTATATATGCAGTTGATAGACTAACAAGGAAGATTAGAATTGTATATTAATACCTTCAGCTGCTGACGGGCGTTGATATACATCAACGGAGACAGATGAAAATGTGTGCCCCGACCGCGACACGAACCCGGGATCTCTTGCTTACATGGTAAACGCTCTATCCATCTGAGCCACCGAGGGCACAGAGGATAGTGCGACTGCAGGGACTATCTCGCGCACGCCTCCCGCGAGACCCACATTCTCACCTTATATGTCCACACACTGCATTCGTAGTGTCCCTACCCAACATACTCATTACTCGCGGGAGAGATTCTTACCAAGTCCCGTAAGAGTTCGAGTAATATGTGTGCATCCGCACAGAAGAAGAAAGTCATGGCTGGTATTGCCAGAAGGATATACACTCCTGGAAATTGAAATAAGAACACCGTGAATTCATTGTCCCAGGAAGGAGAAACTTTATTGACACATTCCTGGGGTCAGATACATCACATGATCACACTGACAGAACCACAGGCACATAGACACAGGCAACAGAGCATGCACAATGTCGGCACTAGTACAGTGTATATCCACCTTTCGCAGCAATGCAGGCTGCTATTGTCCCATGGAGACGATCGTAGAGATGCTGGATGTAGTCCTGTGGAACGGCTTGCCATGCCATTTCCACCTGGCGCCTCAATTGGACCAGCGTTCGTGCTGGACGTGCAGACCGCGTGAGACGACGCTTTATCCAGTCCCAAACATGCTCAATGGGGGACAGATCCGGAGATCTTGCTGGCCAGGGTAGTTGACTTACACCTTCTAGAGCACGTTGGGTGGCACGGGATACATGCGGACGTGCATTGTCCTGTTGGAACAGCAAGTTCCCTTGCCGGTCTAGGAATGGTAGAACGATGGGTTCGATGACGGTTTGGATGTACCGTGCACTATTCAGTGTCCCCTCGACGATCACCAGTGGTGTACGGCCAGTGTAGGAGATCGCTCCCCACACCATGATGCCGGGTGTTGGCCCTGTGTGCCTCGGTCGTATGCAGTCCTGATTGTGGCGCTCACCTGCACGGCGCCAAACACGCATACGACCATCATTGGCACCAAGGCAGAAGCGACTCTCATCGCTGAAGACGACACGTCTCCATTCGTCCCTCCATTCACGCCTGTCGCGACACCACTGGAGGCGGGCTGCACGATGTTGGGGCGTGAGCGGAAGACGGCCTAACGGTGTGCGGGACCGTAGCCCAGCTTCATGGAGACGGTTGCGAATGGTCCTCGCCGATACCCCAGGAGCAACAGTGTCCCTAATTTGCTGGGAAGTGGCGGTGCGGTCCCCTACGGCACTGCGTAGGATCCTACGGTCTTGGCGTGCATCCGTGCGTCGCTGCGGTCCGGTCCCAGGTCGACGGGCACGTGCACCTTCCGCCGACCACTGGCGACAACATCGATGTACTGTGGAGACCTCACGCCCCACGTGTTGAGCAATTCGGCGGTACGTCCACCCGGCCTCCCGCATGCCCACTATACGCCGTCGCTCAAAGTCCGTCAACTGCACATACGGTTCACGTCCACGCTGTCGCGGCATGCTACCAGTGTTAAAGACTGCGATGGAGCTCCGTATGCCACGGCAAACTGGCTGACACTGACGGCGGCGGTGCACAAATGCTGCGCAGCTAGCGCCATTCGACGGCCAACACCGCGGTTCCTGGTGTGTCCGCTGTGCCGTGCGTGTGATCATTGCTTGTACAGCCCTCTCGCAGTGTCTGGAGCAAGTATGGTGGGTCTGACACACCGGTGTCAATGTGTTCTTTTTTTCCATTTCCAGGAGTGTATATCAACGGAGACAGGTGAAAATGTGTGCCCCGACCGCGACACGAACCCGGGATCTCTTGCTTACATGGTAAACGCTCTATCCATCTGAGCCACCGAGGGCACAGAGGATAGTGCGACTGCAGGGACTATCTCGCGCACGCCTCCCGCGAGACCCACATTCTCACCTTATATGCCCACACACTACATTCGTAGTGTCCCTACCCAACATACTCATTACTCGCGGGAGAGATTCTTACCAAG
Organism: Schistocerca cancellata; assembly: GCF_023864275.1. Classification (NCBI taxonomy): domain Eukaryota; kingdom Metazoa; phylum Arthropoda; class Insecta; order Orthoptera; family Acrididae; genus Schistocerca; species Schistocerca cancellata. The sequence goes on along the minus strand of NC_064631.1, from coordinate 183,244,755 downwards.
TCCCGTAAGAGTTCGAGTAATATGTGTGCATCCGCACAGAAGAAGAAAGTCATGGCTGGTATTGCCAGAACGATATAATTATATGGGTTGGGTTGTTTGGGGGAAGAGACCAAACTGCGAGGTCATCGGTCTCATCGAATTATGGAAGGACGAGGAATGAAGTCGGCCGTGCCCTTTCAAAGAAACCATCGCGGCATTTGTCTGGAGCGATTTAGGGAAATCACGGAAAACCTAAATCAGGATGGCCGGACGCGGGATTGAATCGTCGTCCTCCCGATATTCTTATATGGGTATGGTGTCTGTTCTTACGGACATGTCCGAAAGAACAGACACCATATCCATATAACAAGGAAGATGGTGATCACTGTAACTTCCACCACATTGCCTCACGCTTTAATGTTAGTATTTAAAATAAATAATGTAATTATTGGTAACCTATGTAGTCAATATTACAGTTTTACGAAACTGTGATGATACTGGTAATGATCTTTTGAACATAGTTCAGTTTCGAGTTCCAAACAATTCTGAACGCTTTTACTTATCCCTCAGGGGTATTACCCCCAGGTTCGGAACCACTGACCTAGTAGGACTTGCTATACCATTGCGAATTGAAGGCAGTGTCGATGATCAGAGGATAGAATGACAAAGGTCCAGATTCCAAGCTGGACGGCTGGAAACTGGTACAAGTAGATCAAGCCGCTGAACGGTAACAACATTCATACAGGAACTCTCTCGCAAGTGTTGCTACCGTGTGGGAAAGATGACTTTGCCTAGTTCGCTTTTCTTGTCGGATCAGCCTTTTGGACATTCCACCTGAGGTGAAAGGTGCCCCAGATTCGCCTTTCAGAATTACTGGTAGACGTATTCAGCAGCATCAGCGCTCTTGAATAAGTGTTCTTTCGACTGATTTGTGTCTTCTTACTCTGTGTGGTCAAGTAATGATGGCATCCCTCCCTCTCTCTATGATGTCATTCTGCTGCATACGCGCTTTGGTCTCCAAGTTCTTACCGTGTGTAGCAATTAACCGCGTCTAGCGGTCGTAATACACGCAACTCATATTTTGCGCACTGACGCTCTTTTCTCAGCTCTTGCGTTAACAGCGGAAAACTTCTTAAATTTTACTTAGTTTCCGAGCCCATTATTTCGGGGCACTCGAAATAAGTTTTCTATAGATATTTAATAAATACTAAATGAAGTAGATAAACAATGACAAGTCACATTAATGTGAGATTTCTCTCTCCTTGTTATTGCTCGCTAAACAATTAATATATTGATAAATGGATGAGATAAAATATCTTACTACGAAAAGAGCCCTGAAATACTTTTTAGGGATGCTGTGCTGTGACTTTCGTTGTATCATTAATTTTCAACAAAACAAAATATATTATGTTCATATTATTCTGGATCTGGCCTTCTATAAAAGGAACCTTGTTTCGTTACTGTAGCCCGCAATAAAGTTCAACATATCTTTCTTACTTTACAGTTATTGAAAAGGCCACTGAAAATTATTTCGATATCAATACCGATATTACAGTACGCAATGTTTGTTCGACATCAGAATTTTGCAGTGTAGTTTTGTTAACATTAAAACACCAATAAGTACCAAGACTAATACGAGAACATGAGACTATTATCAGAGAAAAAAATGTTTTTACTATAATGTTTGCCAGACCAGAACCACGCACAGCAAGATTTCTTTTATGTCATGAAGGTAAATTATCTTTTTGCACTGTTAAATAATATAACATCATCCACAGCCCACGTCCACCTGTAAAACACATCATAAAAATCTGCTGCTCTGCCCTGCAATCCCGAAAGCTGAAAGAAATAATTTTAGTTCACTACTACCTGTCCGCTTCTTTGCGGTATGATTGGTTTCATTTAATGCAGTTTGAATGCGACGCGGCAGGGGCTCGTTCATTCGCAGCGCAACTCTGCACCACGAATAATATTTAAATAGCTGAAAATATCTTAAAAGGATGCGATAAAATACCAGGCAAGCTTATTACAAATCATAATGCAAGTTTTCACTAAATAACTCTATTCAAAACATTTAGACATATTAAATTCTTACACAGTTTTACAAATCAATGCCTACTGGCGTCCTTATCTCGATCTTGACAAAAGAGTGTTACACAAGCATACAGTAAGCGTCACAGGCTCTTTGTCTCACGTAACTCCAAAAAGACGACAAAGAAATTAATGCTCGGCCACTACTATTTATACTCGGTTTAATAGATTTCCGTCTTTGTTTGACATTTAATAAGTATCGTCTGTAGCGGTTCCAGTACTCGCCGACAAAAATATTATCTTTAAAAAATCGATACACAATTCTACATAAGTATGAAACATGACACATAATGATTTCTCTTTATTACATTAAGTTCACACAATCATTGACCGCGCAGAAATAAAATTACAATCATCCAGTTCAATTATTTTTTCCTTTATTTTACCACATATAATGTGTTTTGCCAGGAGACGTTACAGACTGAACATTGACCGTCACAACCCTAGAGTCAGAGCGGTTCTGGACAGGACTGTGGAGCGATGCTGACTGCAGTGCCGTCGCCAGATGCGCCAGCTTCCTCGCTTGAGGGCCCCGAACAGCCGATTGAGGCAATCCCACAGATTCTCGACTGATTTAAAATCCGGGGAGTTTGGTGTCCAGGGGGGCACGATAAATCGTCGTGGTGCTCTTCAAACAACGTACGTACTCTGTGTGCTGTGTGACACAATGCATTGTACCGCTAGCAGATGCCACCATTCTAAGGAAAAACAAGCTGCATGTAGGGCTGGACGTGATCCACAAGAATAGACGCATTCTTGTGTCACCCCACTGGATCTACATCTACATCTACATGGAAAAATCACATTTAAGTGCCTGCCAGAGGATTCATCGAACCACCTTCACAATTCTCTATTATTCCAATCTTGTACAGCGCGCGGAAAGAATGAACACCTGTATCTTTCCGTACGAGCTCTGATTGCCCTTATTTTATCATCGTGATCGTTTCTCCCCATGTAGGTCTGTGTCACTTTTAATGATCTCCAGCCCAAGTCCTGTATCATTTCTGTGACACTCTCTCCCATATTTCGCGATAATACAAAACGTGCTGTCTTTCTTTGAACTTTTTCGATGTACTCCGTCAGTCCTATCTGGTAAGAATCCCACACCGCGGAGCAGTATTCTAAAAGAGGACGGACAAGCGTAGTGTAGGCAGTCTCCTTAGTAGGTCTGTTACATTTTCTAAGTGTCCTGCCAATAAAACGCAGTCTTTGGTTAGCCTTCCCCGCAACATTTTCTATGTGTTCCTTCCAATTTGAGTTCTTCGCAATTGCAATACCTAGGTATTTAGTTAGATTAGACTGATTTATCGTGTAACCGAAATTTAACGAATTTCTTTTAGCACTTATGTGAATGACCTCACACTTTTCGTTATGTAGGCTCAACTGCTACTTTTTGCACCATTCAGATATTTTTTCTAAATCGTTGTACAGTTTGTTTTGATCTTCTGATATCTTTATTAGTTGATAAACGACAGCGTCATCTGCAAACAACCGAAGACGGCTGTTCAGATTGTCTCTCAAATCATTTATGTAGATAACGAACAACAGTAAAGGGCCTATAACACTACCTTGGGGAACGCCAGAAATCACTTCTGTTTTACTCGATGACTTTCCGTCAGTTACTACAAACTGTGACCTCTCTTGCAGGAAATCGCAAATCTAGTCACATAACTGAGACGATATTCCACAAGCACGCTATTTCACTACGAGCCGCATTTGTGGTACAGTGTCAAAAGCCTTCCGGAAGTCCAGAAATACGGAATTGATCTGAAATCCCTTGTGAAATCCCTTGTCAATACCACTCAACACTTCATGTGAATAAAGAGATAGTTGTGTTTCACCGGAACGATCTTTTCTAAACCCATGTTCACTGTGTGTCAATAGACCGTTTTCTTCGAGGTAATTCATAATGTTCAAACACAACATATGTTCTAAAATCCTGCTGCATATCGACGTTAACAAAATGGGCCTATAATTTATTGGATTACTCCTACTACCTTTCTTGAATATTGGTGTGACCTGTACAACTTTCCAGTCTTTGGGTACGGATCTTTCGTCGAGCGAAATGTTGTATATGATTGTTAAGTATGGAGCTAATGCATCAGCATATTCCGAAAGGAACCTAATAGGTATACAGTCTGGGCGAGAAGACTTGCTTTTATTGATTTAAGTTGCTTCACTACTCCGAGGATATTTACTTCTACGTTAGAGCTGTTCTCGATTCGAATTCTGGAATATTTACTTCGTCTCCTCTTGTGAAGGCATTTCGAAAGGCGGTGTGTAATAACTCTGCTTTTGCAGCACTGTATCTTCATTGCCATCGTGCAGAGAAGGCATTGATTGTTTCTTGCCGCTAACATACGTCACATACCACCAGAATGTCTTTGGATTTTCTGCCAGGTTTCGAGACAAAGTTTCGTTGTGGAAACTGTTATACGCATCTCGCATTGGAGTCCGCGCTAAATTTAGAGCTTCTGTAAAAGATCGCCAATCTTGGTGATTTTGCGTCTGTTTAAATTTGGCGTATTTCTTCTGTTGTATCTGCAATAGTGTTCTAACCCGTTTTGTGTACCAAGGAGGATCAGCTCCGTCGTTTGATAATTTATTTGGTATACATCTCTTAATTGCTGCTGACACTATTCCTTTGAATTTAAGCCACATCTGGCCTACACTTATATTATTAATTTGGAATGAGTGGATATTGTCTCTTAGGAAGGTGTCAAGCGAATTTTTAAATATGTATATTTTTCGCTTATTTTTCGAGGATTTGGGGATCACAGTATTCAATCTCGCTACGAGAACCCTGTGTTCACTAATCCCTGAATCGGATTTGATGTTCCTTATTAACCCAGGATTATTTGTTGCTAAGAGGTCAAATGCATTTTCACAACCGTTTACTTTTCGCGTGGGCTCATGAACTAACTACTCAAAATAATTTTCAGAGAATGCGTTTCGCACAATTTCGGATGATATTTTATGCATACCTCCGGAATTAAACATGTATTTTCGCCAACATATCGAGGGTAAATCAAAATCACCACCAACTATTATCGTATGAGTCGGGTACGTGTTTGAAATCAGACTCAAGTTTTCTTTGAACCTTTCAGCAACTATATCATCTGAATTGGAAAGTCGGTAAAAGGATCCGATTATTATTTCATTTCGGTTGCCAACAATGACCTCTGCCCATACTACCTCACAGGAAGTACCTACTTCAATTTCGCGACTAGTTAAACTACTTCTGACAGCAACAAACACGCCACCGCCAACGGCGTTTAGCCTATCCTTTCGGAAAACCGTGAGGTTCTTCGTGAAAATTTCACCTGAACTTATCTCCGGGCTTAGTCAGCTTTCAGTGCCCATAACGATTTGAGCATTAGTGCTTTCTATTAGCGCTTGGAGCTCTGGTACTTTCCCAACACAGCTACGACAATTTACAACTGTTATACCAATGGTTCCTGTATCTACCTTTCTCCTGTGTTCAGTCTGCACCCTTTGTGACTGAATCCCTTCTTGTATTTTCCCAACGAAGACAAGAAAAGTGATATACTCTGTGTTTTATTTAAAAGTTAGTACATCAGCAATGCTGAATTCTGGGACTTTCTGAAGAAACACCCAAGGATACTAAAGTTGAGTATCTCCCCCGTTGCCGTACGCGGTCGCCCTACCTTTCCAGCACGTTCATCCGTCACGTTCCCAGTCCGTTGAAATTTTTCAAACAGATCATTTATTGTATCGCTTTTCGGTCCTTTGGTTACATTAAACCTCCCCGCCCAGTCCACGCCGCACAGCTTCTGCTCCCCGTGTAGCCACCTCCTGCGTATAGTGGACACCTGACCTATTCAGCGGAACCCGTAGCCCAATCACCCTTTGGCGCAAGTCGAGGAATCTGCAACCTACTCGGTAGCAGAACCCTCTGAGCCTCTGATTCAGACCCTCCATTCGACTCTGTACCAGAGGTCCGCAATCGGTCCTGTCGACTATGCTGCAAATGGTCAGCTCTGCTTTCATCTTGCAAGCAAGAGTGGCAAGCTTCACCGCTTCTGTTAGCCGCTCGAAACCAGAGAGAATCTCTTCTGATCCAAAGTGACACACATCATTGGTACCGACGTGAGCCATCACCTGCAGTTGATTGCAACCTGTGCTCTTGCTGCATCTGGGAGGAGTCTTTCCTCGTCTGGAATGACTCCACCCGGTACGCACACCGAGTACACATTGGATTTCTTACCCTCCTTGTCAGCCAAGTCCCTAAGGGACTCCATAACGCGCCTAACTTTGGAGCTCCCAACTAGCAATAATACCATCCTCTGCGACTGTCCGGATCTTGGTGGTTTCCTCTGAAACAGGACAGACAACAGCATCTGGCTCTGCGACAGTGTCAGCCACAGACAGCACCTGGAATCTGATTGTCGGACAAACCGAGGAGGCCTTACTTGCGGCCGCCTGGGAAGTCTTTCGCCGCCTGCTTCGCCCCAGGGAGACCTCCCACTTTACCACCTCAGTGCCAGCAGTAAGTGGGTTGGCCACCGGTGAGGACCGATCGGAGGACTCTGACGTGATGGACGTCCGTTGGATCCCCTCGGCCGGCCCACCACAGTGGCGCCCATCCACTCCCAAGAGCGTTACTAAAACATTCCCCAACAATACTCTCCCTCCTTGTGTGCATTCAAACGTTTCACACTGTAAACGCCAACGGCCGTCGGTCCGATGGAGCATAAAATGTGATTCATCTGGAAAGGTCAGCTGTTCCCACTCAGGGGACGTCCAGCTGCGTATCGGCGTGCAAATTTCAGCCTTTGTCGCCACTGAACAACTGTCAGAATGGGTACAGGCGCCTGATAAGAAGACCTATAGGCAGCAACGTTCGCTGAACTGTCGTTGAGCAGACATTGCTGGTAGTCCCTGGAAGGTCAGTTGCTCAACAGCTGCATGTCGGTTCGCAGTACACATCTCAGCAGCCGTCATTCACCCATGTCATTTATGGCCATGGCGAACCACAGTTGCCTCGGAGCCAGTTTTGAGTAGCACCATTTTGCCACGCATGTTATACTTAAACCATGACAGATTGTGAACAATTTACGAACTTAGGCGTTTTGAAAATGCTTTCGCCGGTACCGCGTGCAGCAGATATGGAATAAGCGCCAGACGACATGGACGTCGAAGACCCACTAGAGGTCTCTGCACCATCGCGCCGTAAGCCGTGGCGGCACGCGCCTCCTTGCCCACGTTTTAATGTGAGGGCGCCACAGTGGTCCCAGCGGCCAATAGCGGCGTCCCCGATCATGTATTTAAGTGCCTGCCTCTCGCTCAGCCATCAGCATCTCCGGCGGTACTCCGCAAGGATACCGCCCTTCGATTGTGCCATTCCAGCACTAATCGAAGTGCTAGGTTTCTCAGGTGCCAGCCAGCCAGCCAGCCAGCCAGCCAGCCGAGCAGCCGGCCGAGCAGCAGCGGTCCAGCCGAGCAGCAGCAGCAGCAGCAGCAGCGTCCGCGGCAGCAGCAGCAGCAGCAGCTGCGGCATTCCTACCACCCGTCGTCGGCGTCAGCGCCAGCGCCAGCAGCGCGAGACTCTGGTCTTCGTCCGTCTTCGTCTTCATCCGTCTTCGTCTTCATCCGTCTTCGTCTTCATCTGTCTTTGTCTTCGTCTTCGTCTGTCCCCAGTTTTTTTTCCCTTTCTTTTTCGTCCTGTGCATTTTTGTTAATCCATGTCGTCATGTCAGCCCCCACCACCATTACCACCACACCCATAGTTTATACTTCCCCCTCCACCGCCACCACCACCATAATATGGTGTGCCCAGTCACCCACCCCCCTCTTTCCATCCCTCCTCTTCTCACTCTCCCTTTGCCCTCGCTCTTTGTCGCCCCCTCTCCAGCTTCTTCCTCCCGCTCCTCTCCCTCAGGTCCTTTCCCCCACTCCCTCAGCCTGTCTCTGCAGCTCCAGCTAGGGTGGTGGCCCGTCGGGCCACTACCCATGCCCAACCCTCCGCATCGCCTTCGCCATCACCACCACCACCGTCGCCGTCGCCGTCGCCGTCCCCTTCACCGTCACCATCTCCGGCGCCGACTGCTGCGTCCATGCCGGGACCTGCCCCTTCCCACGCCTCCCTACAGCTCCCGTCCCTCATGTCACCGCCCACCCTTCTGCCGCCGTTAAACGCCCGAGTGGCACCACCACCCCCTCCGCTCCCAAAAAGGCCCTGCCCCAACCTCCTTCCCCCTCCAGAGTGCCATGGATATCTCCCCACCTGGCCCTGCTCCCTCCACCTCGTCCACCTCCTCCTCTTCCTCCTCCTCCTCCTCCCCCCCTCTTTATGTAAATACCTCCTCTCCCGTCCCAATCCTTCCCTTCTTGAGTCCCGGATCTCTCTCTCCTCCTCCGCCAACACTTCCCTGGTGCCCCCATCTCGCTCCTCACTCGACGATGGGATTCTGTTCTCATCTCCTCCCCCAGCCCAACCCTCCATACTGACATTCTCTCCCGCCTCCCCATCACCCGTTTTGGCCCCAACGCCTCCCTCACCCCTGCTCCTTCTCCATCTCCTACCCGCCAACCTCAGCCCCCACGTCGGCTCAGTCTGTCGATCACGGAGAAGGAGGTGTTGGCGGAGTTCAACGCTCATCCCACACTGGAGGTGCGGGCAGTCCGCTGCATTTTCAACTCGGCCAGCCCCACCCACCTTATGCGGGTTTTCTTAGAGGATGCCCGCTCCATTGACTGTCTCCTGAAGGAGGGTGCCCTCCTCTTTAACCAACGTTATCGAGTTGACCCCTCTCGTTCCCCTCCTCAATCCCTCTGCTGCCAGAGGTGCTTGCGGAATAATGCACACCTGACATCTGAGTGCCGCGAGGCCCCCACCTGCCCGCACTTTAGGCAAGCCCACTTCTTATGGCAGTGCCCCAATCTCCAGTCTCCCCCCTCCTGCAATACCTGTAACCTCCATCATCCTACTTACTCCCAAAAATGTAAGGCCGGACCCCCTCCCACCACTCCTGAACTCACCATTCCCGTCTGCCCTCTGGACGCCCCCACCCCTCCTGGCAATTCCCTTCGCCCACCCCCTACTGCTGAGGACATCATCCGATTCCTCACCATCATCCTTCAGAATGTTCATCCTCTTCAGCGCCCCCACACCCTCCAACAGATCTCCCTTGCCGCCCGTTCCGTTTTCCAACTCAAAATGTATGCCACCTACTCCAACAACCAGGCCCATTTCGCCTTCTCCCGTCTCGACACCCTCGTCTAAATCCCTGTCATGGCTCGACAGCACCGTATCCTTTTCAACAATATCTGCTCCCTTCCCGCCAACAAGAACCACTTCCTGCACACCCTTGGCACCCACCACGTGGATGCCTTCCTCCTCAATGAAACCTTCCTCAAACCCCACCACACCGTCCACACTTCGCCCTACCTCCTTCATCGCTCCGATAATCCCCTCCTGATTGCGCGTGGTGGAGTTGTCATTGGTCACCACCGCCAGATCCCCGTTCGGCACCAACCTCTCCTTCCCGACCCCACCAAACACTTGATCCTTAGTCCCTTCTTCCACGGCCTTACCATTACCTACGCCACCATCTATGTCCGCCCTAACGCCCGTATTCCTTCGACTTCCTCTCCCACGTTGATCGTACCTTCTCCTCCTACATGATCGCCGCCGACCTCAACATTCATAGTCGTTCCGCCGCCCAGTTACGGCGATGGCATCGGTTCCTCTCCTCCCTTCAAGGTGACCTCATCCCCATCCCCCAGCACACCCGTCCCAAATCCAACTCCACTCCCGATGTTATCCTCTCCCCCCCAACCTCCTTGGACGCATAACGGTTGATGTCCTGGAGCCTATTGGTAGCGACCATCTCCCTGTCCTCCTCACTGTTTCAGACGGTCGTCGCCCCCGCCCCGACCCTCGTAATGACCCTCCCCCTAAGTACGTCCATGACTATTCCCATGCGATGACGTGACCCATGCCGCTTCCTTTCTCCAGCAGACCTTGTCTGAGGCCGTAGAGGCCCACGTCCCTACTGTTGCCATCCACCCCCAACGTCCTACCTTACCTCCACAGGCCGTCCACCTCCTCCATGAATCCCGCCGTCTCTACCGTGCCTTCCTCCACATGCGTGACCCAGACACACTACGACGCCACCGGCAACTCCAGCGACACATTCGTAATTTGCTCGCGGCTAAGAAACGCCGGGACTGGCGGCAGACATGCACCCATTTAAATGCTACCCTACCTATCAACTCGTCCAAGTTCTGGTCAGCCTTCCATCGCCTTACCGGAACTAAACCCTCCCCCTACTATCCTCTTCTCCATGATGATCACCCCTTCCCTGACACCCTTATTAAGGCCAATCACTTTGCCTCCTACCTCTCTGATGTGTTTTCCACCCCCAATGATCCCCAGTTCGATTACTCCCTCTTCCCGGATGTCCGCGATCGAACTGACACCTATATCCCTCCATTCACACCTGGTTTCCAGTACTTGGACAACATTGCACACACGGAACTCAATGCCCCTATCACCACACAGGATCTCATTGCTACACTCCGCACAAATCGCAACACCACTCCTGGTCACGATCGTGTCACCTACCATCAGCTTCGTCAACCTCCTGTGTCTTTCCTCTCCACTCTGGCCAGGCTCTACAATGTCATTCTGTCCACCGGTTACTACCCCGACCTGTGGAAAACCTCCCATATCCTCATGTTCCTTAAACCTGGCAAACCACCGTCCGCCATCTCCTCCTACCGTCCCATCAGCCTTACCTAGGTCTTCAGCAAGGTCCTGGAATCTATCCTCACCCGATGCATCCACCAGCATCTCCGCCAGCACCGCCTCCTTCCCGTTACCCAGTGTGGCTTTTGGCCGTCCTTCTCTTCTGACGACCTTCTCCTACACCTCACTCATCTCCTTTCCAACCAGCTTAATTCCCGTCGCTCCGCAATCTTCCTCTCCCTGGACCTTGAACATGCTTATGAACGTGTATGGCATTCCAGTCTCCTCTTCAAGCTCCAAACCTTCGCCCTTCCCATTAACTACATCCGTCTGATTGGCTCCTTTCTATCCCACCGTCCTTCCTACGTCACCATCCATAACACAGATTCCTACACCTTTTTCCCCACCGCCGGTGTGCCCCAAGGCCCCATCCTCTCCCCCCTTCTGTACCTTTTGTATACGGCGGACATGCCGCCGCTGTCACCCCCCGTCCACCTTCTCCAGTTTGCCGATGACACCACCTTCCTTGCCCTTGCCCCCACCCTGCAGCGCTCGCAACACCTTCTCCAATCCCATCTTGACTGGTTCACCGTTTGGTGCAACCAGTGGTTGCTCAAGGTCAATCCCTCCAAAACCCAGGCGATCACTGTAGGCAAAACCATCCCTTCCTTCCGCCTCCTTGATTTCTATCTAACCAACTATCGCCGTCCTATAGCCCTCACTCCCACCTTGGCGTCACCCTTGACCGTCACCTCTCCTGGACTCCCCAACTCTGGACAATCCATGCCAAGGCACGCTCCCGACTCCGTCTCCTCAAGCTCCTTTCCGGCCGTACGTGGGGTCTGGACCCGTCCACCATCCTCCACACCTATAAATCCCTCATCCACCCTATCCTTTGTTACGCCCGTCCGTCTTGGGTCTCCGCCCCCCCTACCTTTTATAAATCCCTCCAAATCCCTGAACGCCATGCTCTCCGCCTCGCCTATCGCATCTGTTTCCCCTCCCCCACGTGGATCCTGTAGGATCTCATCCCCTTCCCCCACCTCCTCCTTTTCCTCGAAAGGATACGGATCCTGTACACCTCCCGCAAACTCGATCCTCCTCACCCGCTTGTCTCACCCCTCCTCTCCCACCCCCGCCCACTGCCGCGCCTGTATTCCCACATCCCACCTGGTCTCCATCTCTCCATCCTCCTTACCCTCTCCCACGGTGGCTTCCGCCAGTTCCCCATCCCTGATGATGTCCTCCATCTACCCCTCCTATCAACTTTGATCCTCCCCCCCACTTCCTGTGTCCTTTCCTTTAGGCATCCTCCCTCCCTTCTCTTTCCTTTTCCCCCATCCCCCTTCCTCCGCCCCTCTTCCCCCGGCCTTCCCCCCCCCTTCCACCCTCCCCCACTCTCCCCTGCACATGGCATCTCTGCTCTCCCCTCTACCTCTCCCACTCCCCTTCCTCCTACTCCTCTTTTGGCAGGTCCCCGGACTCGCACACGCTCAGTGAACATTCGCGCGCCGGAGATCATCGCCATCAGTGTCTCGTGTGTGTGCCTTCGTTTTGTGTTTAGTGTTTTTTCGCCGTCACGCCACCACTGTTCACGTGTGCCGTCGCTGTCATCCATGTTATGTGCGCCGTGTCCACAAGTGTTAGTGTTTTTTCTCGTCCAGCGTGAACGGCTTCATGTTTATTGTTTTTCGTATCTACATTTTTTACCCGCCGTTTTTATTGTATTATCTGGGCCACCTATATGTTCTGTTATTGTAACACTTAAGGCTGAAGAGCGGCGTAATATGCTGCTGCCAGCCCGCGTTGTATGAGGTGCTTAAAATTACAATAAAGAAAAAAAAAGCTCAGCCAGTCAGTGCAATCTTGGCGTGCATCTATCGACATCTCTCCTCAGTCAGCGTATTTACGTTCTTGTTCCGTGTACGAGTGGACGTGATTGATTAGTTAGGTTTTCTTGTGACTCTGTTGTTTCCATCTTGTTGTTGTTCGTAAGGTCCTTTGTTGTTCGTGTCCGTTCTCTCCCGTTAGTGTTGTTCACAGACCGCTCCGCGGGTCCAGACGCGCTTTCCGTCACGCCAACCCATGGACCGTTCCGGTCGCAATTACAACACTTTCACACTTGGCTCTAAAGCTATGATCATATCGGTTTGGAATTCGTATAAACCGCTCAGATTAAGCGTTACAACAATCCCCGCACTGTTTTCGGCGTCCCGACGACAAGCTTTATATGCCCTACACTGCAAGTGCTGCCACCTGATGTCTAGTGGTTGCACGCTGACGTCAGACGTAGGCGGTGGTCACATTAATCTGACTGGATAGTATATATTTTTTGTAATATGTAAAGTTAAAGAGAACACGAAGATTTTTGAAATCAGATGCACCCCCTTCCTGTCTCCTTTCCTACCAGTACGGTTTCTGCTCCGGTCGTTGTGACCGAGCGGTTCTAGGTGTTGCAGTCCGGAACCGCGCTGCTGCTACGGTCGTAGATTCGAATCCTGCCTCAGGTATTGATGTGTGTGATGTCCTTAGGTTAGTTGGGTTTAAGTAGTTCTAAGTCTAGGTGACTGATGACCTCAGATGTTAAGTCCCATAGTGCTCAGAACCATTTCCACCATTTGAACGATTACTGCAGAACAGCACAAAATAAAGGAGAATTATTCGTTCCTAATTCCTGCATACTGGGAGGGGAGAGGTATCTTGCAAATAAGTTCCCAATACAGATGGGTGAACGATAGGACTCTCCCCTTATTGGAAACTTTACGGAGAAAGTGGTCAGTAAACACAGAAGTAGAGGCAAACTGATTATAGCTAAGTGACGAAACAACAGAACCCGTAGTGATGGAGCAAGCTGCAGCGTTTACCAATAAATGTATCGAAAATTCATGGATCGGAAGTTAGTAAGTGAGATATCGAGTGGTAGAAGGGGAAAACAGCTAACAAGTAATTATGTGGTTACTGCATAGACACAAAAATAAGTGGGATGCACTCCACATAGGAGTATGGAAGCCGGATATACACACTGTACGAAGATTGACATGTTCAATGATACAGGATAATTGTTTTATTTTATTTTTTGACTCCGGAGTAAGAACGATCAGGCGTACAGACATGAAGCATTTTACCTGGTTCATGAAATTCTTCAGTGTATGTGATTGCTCTGTCATTGTGTAAAATATCTCCAACGTTTTGGCCAATGTTGCAAATGGTCTTCTTCAGGGTGTTCTGCTTACTGGCCGAAACGTCGTAGGAATTTTACATATTGACAAAACGTTCACATACCCTGAAGAATATTATGGACACTCACAACGGCCGCGGAAGCCTGTGCTTACATTTTACCGGTTGGTGCTTGATTCTGGTTGTAATAAAGTTTATTTCAACAGCAGATCTTGTTGGTTCATAGCATGACTGTTTAAAAATATTTACTGGTTGTTGGGCATCGTCTACACAAAATTTTGCTGTCGCAAAGACATAGATTCAACGAAGAAAGTTAATCATTCCATCAACTACTTATCGATATTAATAAAACCTGAACTGGATTCTGCTGGGACAGAAATTACACGGCAACGAATCGGACAAGCAAGATACACCTAGACGTACTTATGTCACTCGTGGTAAAATACGGAGTCCTTTTTACAGGAATCTGTGTGCGAAAACTGTGGGTTCTATGCGCCTAACTTCAGATCCTCACGAGTTCAGTTCCACAACTACTGTCACGAAACGTACTTTGTTTCAGCCCTGTGGAGGATAAGCGCTTGCACATAATAGTTTTAATAAATGTGACTGTAGTAGGAGGCGGATTAAAATTTGCACGCAGTTTGTGGAAGAAACCAATAACTCCTTACAATAAACTCACATCTAAAAGGGACTTCAAATTTTAAGTTAACTGCTTATTAATTTAATGCGTGTTGACATACTAATACGTACAGAAATTTCCCCTGGTTAACTCCTTTTTACGTCTATGGGCACTGAACCATGAAAATATTAATACACTGAAGAGCCAAAGAAACTTGTACAACTACCTAATATCATGTAGGCCACACATGAGCACGCAGAAGTGCCGCAACACGATGTGGCATGGACTCGACTAATGTTTCAAGTAGTGCTAGAGGGAACTGCCACCATGAATTCTGCAGGGCTGTCTATATATTCGTAAGAGTACGAGGGGATGGAGATCTATTCTGAGCAGCACATTGCAAGGCATCCTAAATATACTAAAGCGGAAGTGTTTAAACTCAGAAGAGTGTTCCTGGAACCATTCTGTAGCAATTCTGGACGTGTGGGTGTCGCATTCTCCTTCGGAACTTGCCCAAGTCCGTCGGAATACACATTGGACATGAATTGATGCAGGTGATCAGATAATTATGATGCTTAGGTACGTTTCACCTGTCAGAGTCGTATCTAGCCGCATCAGGGGTCCCATATCACTCCAACTGCACACGCCCCACACCATTACAGGGCCTCCACCAGCTTGAACAGTTCCCTGCTGACATGTAGGGTCCATGGATTCATGAGGTTGTCTCCACACACGTACACTTCTACCCGCTCGATACAATTTGAAACAAGACTCGTCCGACCAGACAACATGTTTCCAGTCATCAACAGTGCAACGTCGGTGTTCACGTGCCTAGGCGAGCCGTAAATCTTTGTGTCGTGCAGTCATGAAGGGTACACGAGAGGGCCTTCGGCTCCGAAACCCCTTATCGACGATGTTTCGTTGAATAGTCCGCACGCTGGCACTTTTTGATGTCCCAGCACTGAAATCCGCTGCATTTTGCGGAAGGGCTGCACTTCTGTCACGTTGAACGATTCTCTTCAGTCGTCGTTGGTCCCGCTCTTGCAGTATCTTTTCCTGGCAGCAGCAACGTCGGGAGGTTTGTTGTTTTACCGGATTCCTGATATTCACGGTACACTCATGAAATTGTCATACGGGAAAATTACCACTTCATCGCTACCTTGGTGATGATGTGTCACATCGCTCGTGCACAAACTATAACACCACGTTCAAACTCACTTAAATCTTGATAACCTGCCATTGTAGCAGAAGTAAAAGATCAAACAACTGTGCCAGACACTTGCTGTCGTATGTAGGCGTTGTCGACCGCAGCGCCATATTCCGCCTGTTTACATATCACTGTATCTGAATACCCATGTCTATACCACTTTCTTTGGCGCTTCTGTGAATAATGCAATCTGACCTCATTTCTGGAGTAACAGAAAACAGGCATACACACTTCACTCCACAGTTAAATTCGGCATAGGAGGTTTCTAATTCACTTTAATGATTAAGTTTACTAAGAAAATATTTACAATTTGAAAATGAACAATTTTAATATGTTCCAAATTATAGGCAAAACATATGCAAGGATCTTGTTTGGCTCAGCAATGTGATTCCTATTACAAGATCGTCAAAATATCGAACACTCGAAGGATATTGCCTGCAAGATAATATTGCATATCCTGCTCTGAAGATCGCGACAAATACTTACCTTGTGGAAACTGTAAGTAATCTTACGCAGATTGAATGAATGCTCCACATCAAAAATTGCTCTTACTTAGCAAATAGCCACGCTGAATGCAAATGGTCACAGAAAGATACCTAGAATTTGTTGTAGGAGCTGGTAGTTCAAGTTTCATGTATTGTGAGTTGCAATGAGGATATTCTCCGTTACACGACAGTGATCTCTGTCTGGAGTGTGAGCTTCTCTGTCTAGTAGAAGCCCACATACGAGGGTAATCCCAAAAGTAAGGTCTCCTATTTTTTTATAAGTGCATAGACCTGTTTATTTCTACAGTGGTTTACATCAGTTTACAGTTTGAACATTTAGCTATTTTTCAACATAATCACCATTCCTGTCGATGCATTTCTGTAGACACTGTGGCAGTTTTTTATGCCCATGTCATACCAGCTCGCCACCATGCTGTTCAGAAAGTTATGATCCTCTTCTTTCACCTCGTCGTCGGAGCTGAATCGCTGGGACCACAATTAACGCTGATAAGTACTGTGAGGCTCTGAAAAAACTGAAACGGGCAATTCAGAAACGGAGAAGAAGAATGTTGAGCAAGGGCGTACACATTCTCCATGACAATGCTAGCCCACACATCGCTTGGCAAACCGTTGCTCTCCTGTAACAGTTTTAGAGGAACATAATCACCCACCTACCGTATAGTCCTGACTTGGCATCCTATCACCTGTTCTCCAGGTTAAAAGAACATTTAGCCGGAAAGCGATTCAGCTCCGACGACGAGGTGAAAGAAGAGGTTCATAACTTTCTGAACAGCATGGCGGCGAGCTAGTATCACATGGGCATACAAAAAGTGCCACAGCGTCTACAAAAATGCATCGACAGAAATGGTGATTATGTCGAAAAATAGCTAAATGTTCAAGCTGTTAACTGATGTAAACCATTGTAGAAATAAACAGGTCTATTTACTTATAAAAAATAGGATACCTTACTTTTGGGATTACCCTCGCATATGACATTTAACTGCTTTCTAGTATAATTGATCATTTTCCTGCGATTTTGTCATGGGAATGTTGGTGCGACAAATCACATCAACCTTCCTTAGAAAGCAACCACCTTGCAGGAATTTCTCCGACTTATGATTCAAAGCGATTATTACTCGAGTCACATTTGCATACAACCTGGAATGTAGCCACGTATGATACTCGTACATGCCGTTCTGTGAATGCACTGTGCGAGGTAGAGGGTAGTCTCACCACTCACAGCAGTCGTGAGGAGGCACTCGGTCAGCATGTACTACAAAGGTATAACGTGGTGGATATTCTTAAATTTTAAGAATTTATTTTTCTCATTGTGCATTTCCTGTTCAGAGCAGTCCAGTAGATGCTTTGCTAATAGATCACTTTCAGTAAATGGATCCAGTCAACAAGGACAGGTATGGTAGGTACCAGTATGTTTTAACAGTTGGGAGGAAATTAGACAGGATATGTTCTCGGTCTATGTGTAGTGTTGCTTTTACACGTGGAAGAATGGCAAAAATTCTATCCGTTCATGCTGACCAGCTAGTTAGGAACTGTAGAGGGGTGAAATGACTTCATGTTAACATTATTCTGCACATATTCACCATTCTTTTCTGTCATGCATTCTTCTTCGTTCAGGCCATAAACCTGAACTGATACACAGGGATCCTACTTGTCACGTAAGTACATCCTGAAGTTTAATGAGGAAATCGATGCTATCCACAAATATCATCCTTTTCATATTGAGTAGCGCACTGTACATTTTTCTTGTATTTTCTTTTGCAAGCCGTAGTTCACCGTATAAAGCAAAATTCATGATTATTTTGGACATCAATAATGCCACATTCTTTTGTTATATTCTATGGAAGTGGGATATGGGATGACCTGCCCCCCTTCCATTTAATGTCAATGTGTGAGTGAAAATCCAGAAGGATTAAATGGCTTAATGACTTACCAGACACTTTTTTCTGCATTTCAGAGGATTGGCAAAGTATGACACTCAACGTTTAATCTTGGAAGCACCCAGCAATTTAGGTGCCAAATGGTATATGCAATTTTCACCCCAATTATAGAGAACGCGTTTTTCTTCATCGCCACGACATATTGTTTTGTGATGTACATGAGTTCACAGCAAGAAACTGCACTCCGCTTTATGGTGGAATACCATGCATTGTTAACGATTTTTGGAAGCTCTGTTTGTAAAATAGATACATATACATGGATTCGATCTTGTTAGCCAGGAGTAATTAATGGTGATCTACATGATCATGTCTTCAAATGTGCCTCCAACCATTGAGTACTATAAATCTGATGTGTGATAAAACTGATGCTGCCCTAAACTAGCAGAGTGGTCATGGAAACTGCTGCTAATTCGTTGGTAAGTATATGTAGCCAGCAAACACGTCAACAACCAAGGCAGATGTGATGACAGCCTAAGGCAAGGTGTGTATGGTGATGGACAGGGCAGAGGTGAGCATTATGACAGGGTCAGTGAAGGGAGTGTGATAATAACGGTCTGAGTCAACATACTGTTTCAAGTTGATCCCAGATGGATCCAAATTTCCTGTTGGAATCAATTATAACATGGATAAGCATTAAACATGAGAATCCCTAACACAACAATCATATGCAAGTTTCAACAGCTTTTTTTTTACTTGATACTTAAGCAGAAATTAATTGCCATCTACACTTCTCAATACAGATCTCATCAACTTTTCATCAACTGGTAAAATGCCACTCCATACATCATCAACCGGAGTGCAAGACTCTAAGTCATCCTCCAGCGCAATAACATCTAGCCTCCTTAGAAACAAAATAAAAGCATCTCATAGGCATTTCATGCAAGCTTAAATTAATAGTATAGAAATATGAACTAATACTTAAATATTTGATCGTCTATAGAGTCCATCCCTATGAACTGACAGTAGTGAATGGGTTAATGGGAAGGAAATCTCATTATCCTCACGACCGTCACATCAACCCATTCAGACATTGCAACATCGTTATATAAGATGTCTTTTTGAAATGTAAGAAAAACATCTCATAAGCAATGTATATGTTAATTATTGTTGTAGGAACACTTATGCGAATGACTAATACATACATATCTGCTCACCCACTATCGCCGGCCTGAGTGGCCGAGCGGTTCTATGCGCTACGGTATGGAGCCGCGCGACCGCTACGGCCGCAGGTTCGAATCTTGCCTCAGGCGTGGATGTGTGTGATGTGCTTGGGTTAGTTAGGTTTAAGTGGTTCTAAGTTCTAGGGGACTGATGACCACAGCAGTTAAGTCCCATAGTGCTTAGAGCCATTTGAACCTCACCCACTATCAGACTTCTGCCCTGTGAACTTATAGTGGGAAATGAAGCCATAGGTTGTGGTGGAACCTGGGATATTTCTATAAACCGGAATATACAATGGTCTGTAAGTATCAGATATATATATATTATTATTATTATTATTATTGGTGTTTTGCCCTTAAAGAGCGCATTTGGACTAAACTACATGGCCAGTTCCTTTTGCTGCCTTCCTTGCTGCCCAAACTTCCCTCATTCGCTCGCTGTGTTTCTGTTTCCGGTCCTCTGTCCATGCTTCTTGTCGGCTTCGTGTCTTCGGCTTCATCTTGATTGCCTTTTTGGTTGCCCATATTTCTTTCATCTTCTGGCTGTGATCTTGCTTTCGTTCTTCGGTCCATTTTATGCCTGTTCGTTTGTCGCATTGTATCTCACGTAGTTTACTTTTCTTAATGATGTTTCTGAACTTTATTCTGTCGTTTATTGTGTCTGCTGTTATGTTGAGCTGGTTCAGGTCGTTTTCTACCTCTGCCACCCATTTGTTGTTTCTAGTGGTTACCCAGTCAAAGATCTGTTTGGTCAGCCTGTGTGATGGCATTCTGTATAGGTGTCCATAGAATTGTAGTCTGCGTTTTCTAATCTTTTCTGTGATTGTCTCCGTATGTTTGTACAGTTCCTCTGTAGGTTTCTTGATCCATATTCCATTGT
This sequence comes from Schistocerca cancellata, assembly GCF_023864275.1. NCBI lineage: Eukaryota > Metazoa > Arthropoda > Insecta > Orthoptera > Acrididae > Schistocerca > Schistocerca cancellata. Next base: position 183,224,486 of record NC_064631.1, on the reverse strand, counting down.
TGTTAGTTGCGCCAAATATTTTCCTAAGTATTTTCCGTTCTACTTTTTCTAATTGTCTGATACGTGTATGCCCTCGGATTAGTGTGGTCTCTGCTGCATATAGTGCCTCGGGGAGCACCACCGTGTCGTAATGGCGTTAATTTGGCTTTTTGTGAGATAGACTTCTTGTTGTAAAGATTCCACACTACTTTGTATGCCTTGTCCAGTTTAGTCTTTCTTTCTTCATTTGAGTCTCTGTTATGTCCACTCATTTGTAGTGTTTCACCGAGGTATTTGAAGTTTGCTGTTTTGTAAATCGTGCCATACTTTGTGTTCAGAGATGAGAGTTTCTTTGTGCTCATAAACTGTGTCTTTTCGTAAGAGATCTGTAGTCCAGTTTTGGAAGCGATTTCGTGCAGTTTTTCAATAGCGTCTTTTGTTTCCTTTATACCTTTCGTGACAATCACCAAATCATCTGCAAAACCCAGGCATTTAATCTGTAGGTTTCCTAAGTTATCCCCTGTTGTGATGTTTCCCATTTTTTTATGACCTTATCTAACACCAGATTGAAAAGGAGAGGTGAGAGGCCATCGCCTTGTCGGACACCTGTGCGAATTTCGAAGGGCTCTGATAGTTCCCCACAGAACTTTACTTTGGAGGTCGTGTTGGTTAAAGTTTGCTCTATGATAGCTCGTGTTTTGTTGTCTACTTTGTATTCTGTTAGAATTTTGAAGAGAGTTTTCCGGTCGATAGAGTCGTACGCCTTTTTGAAGTCAACAAAGGTAATGATCAGGTTCTGTTTGTGTTGTAAAATCATTTTCAGGTTCCAAATTTGTTCCGCACAAGACCGCCCTTTACGGAAGCCTGCTTGGTATTCCCCAATCAAGTGGTCGGTTTGGCATTCTAGTCTGTTCAGTAAAGCTTTAGAGAGGATCTTGTATGTGACCGGTAGTAGGGATATTCCTATGTAGTTGTTCGGGTTAGTCTTGTCACCTTTTTTGTGTAGTGGGTGTATCAGGGCAGTTTTCCAGTCGTCAGGAATTTTCATGGTTTTCCAGATGTCTTCCAAGATCCTGTGGATGTCTTTGGTGAGTTCTGGGTCTTGTAACTTCCAGATTTCCGCGATGATGCCATCTTCTCCTGGTGCTCTACGATTCTTGAGTGACTTTATTATTTCTTTAACTTCTTCTAGAGTTGGAGGTTCGCTATCTGGATTGTATGTGCTCGTTTCTGTCATCATTTCTTCCATGGGGGGGTCCGTGTTGAGCAGTTTTTCAAAGTACTTTGCCAGAATGTCACAATTGTTTTTGGTATTGGTTTCTAGGGTTCCATCCGGTCTTCTGAAGCACAAGTTGGGTGGTTGATATCCAGTCATATTTTCTCTGAACGTTCTGTAGAAGTTTCTTGTATTGTTCTTCATGAAGTCCGATTCGATCTCTGTCAGTCGCCGTTTGTCATACTGTCGTTTTTCACTGCGAATGATTTTGCTTGATTGCTTCTGTGTTTTCAAGAAGTTCATCCAATTCTCTTGGGATTTATGGCAACTAAATTTTTTCCATGCACTGATTCGTTGGTCAATAGCTTGGTCACATGTGTGGTTCCACCAACGGTGTTTCCGTGTTCGTGGTGCTTGTGCTAGTTTCATGGCCTCTCGGATTCTTCGTGAAAGTTGTGTCCAGTCTGTCGTTTTCTCCATTTTAATTTAGTGTAATATTTGTGTCTGGTTTAAAGTAACGTATTCTGGATCTGGTCTAACAATTTTGTTCTTCTGGAGCTTTTTCTTGGGCAAAAGACGAATCCTGATCTGTAGTAGGTGGTGGTCTGAGTCGAAGTAGCCTTTACGGGTGTCTATGTTCAAAATTTCTTTTTGTGAGTCTTTCTGCACTATTACGTGGTCGATTTGTAGTTCTTGCTTTCCATGTGGTAAGTTTTCGTGTTGGTTTCTTGAATATCAGATATATATATATAAAATACACTCATTTACAGCCATTTGAGCAATATCATTCAAAACTCCTGAGGAGGAAAAGAGCGTTACGCCAGATAACTGGCGCAATAAATAAATAAATAAATACAAACACAGATATATAAAGATCTGTACATACTACTGCAAGTTTTGCTAATTAATAATTCTGGTTGAGTCGTTCTGAACCAGCTACCTCCCTCCTAGAACCGATTACGAAGAAATCCAATGATTTGTTTCCCATCAATGGCGATCGTATGTTGCAGTCGGTAACATTAAAGAAAAAGTCATCATATTGTAGCTGTACATGAACACAGAGATGCACACACAAAGTATTTTCGATATGTACATCCACCGCTACCCAGATGGAAGTGCTCTCTTCCTTCATCAGCAGGTAAATCGCACTGGCTCTACATAACTGCTGCTGCTGCTGCTATTGTCAACAGTCAGAGTAACACTGAGGTGGATGGAAGCTGTACAGTATATCTTATATAAAGTTGCGTAGGGGAGGGGGCGGGGTGGGGAGGCGAAGACAGGTGTGTCTACACCTTGCTCTTGTGTGTTGGTGAGAGTCAGGTCTGCCCAGTGGCACTGACTGGAGACTGGTTGAAGTCATGTACCACCCCTGTCACTATTGGTAATGAGAAGCTAATTATAACAAGCACAACGTTTACTTGGAGCTATATATTTCAAGATTTAAGTCGGTACATTAATGCACTGAATCCAACCCCTATTTGGGAGACTTATAGCTGAAAGAAAGTTTATCAGAGGCTACAAATTTCGGGTCTGCATTATTAAACGTCATTGTCACACTCCATTAATATATAGAATATGTAAATTATTTTACTTATTTATCGAAATGCATGGAGCTTGTGATAGTGGCATAAAATCGGTGAGGCATCAGCATTGTATTATTCAGGCTGCGTTGGGAGTTTATATACAAAGACTCAGAGGAGATGATTAAGGTAGGAGCAGCCAGGAGATTATGCTGCACTTGCTGACGCATAGTGTGGTTTATAAGACATCTATCCACCCACTGCTAAAGACAAGTTGTGAATGATGAGTCATCAGTGACTTCATCTCTTTGGAGTGCTTGCCACATACACACTAGGAGCTTTCTGTACATCCACACAGTGCCCACTTTTGTACAATGTGTCAACATCTCAGCAGTTGTGTATAAACATCAGGCAGCACAAAGTGGCAGTAGTAGTAGTGACCAGGTACGTCTACGAGGCTGTCTCCGATGCAGTGAGCCAACTGGTGGGAGCGGCGCTGGCAAGCTGAGGCATGTGAGCAGATCTGCCTGAGTGGCAGCGTTTTAAGGAACATGCAATGGCACACTTTGCCTTGTACAAACGACAGTGATTTTGTTTGAGGCTGCACCAGTAACTATAGAGTTATAACCGTGTGCTAAGTGGACCTTTTACAAGTCCACTGCAGACTATGTGACGTTCACTTAAATAATTTTTTACATCACAAACGTTATTGACTGGTGCATATGTATCACTAAATTTCTGCAATACATCAAGTTATCTTTTCAATTGAGCAGTGCAGTGAGTACAAATTTGGAAATTTGTCGTAAGGTCGTATGGGACAAAACTGCTGAGGGTATCGATCATTAAGCTTATGCAGTGCTGCATCTAACTTAAATTAACTTACACTATGGTCAACACACACTCCCATGCCCGAGGGAAGACTCGAACCTCCGACGGGGCAGCGGCGCGGGCCGTGACAAGGAGCCTTAGACCCAGCGGCTAGCTCGCTCGGAGCAGTGAGTGTATATAAAAGTACGTCCATATTTCTTGTAGTGGACAAAAGAATCTCAGATGGCCATAACATCACAGTGGGTAATAGACTTGGCCACTGTTTCTATGTTTCGATACAGTGTATCGATACGTGGAACTGTTTCAGTGTTTCGGAACGGTTGTGGTTCACTGTTTCGAAACAGTGGTGTTTCATTCTGCTCCTGTTTCGGACCAGATTCGATCTCGAGCCAGACACAGAAACTGTATCGTTGTTTTAAAATAAGGCTGTTTCAGTCCACTTGTGCCTGGAACGGACTAATTGTATCGAAACAGTGATGTTTCATTCCACTCTGTGTCGGACGAGATTCGGGCTCGGCACGGGTACTGAAACACAACATACTACTTCATGAAACTCTTTCAAGAGTGTCGAAATCTTTTTGACAAGCAATAGCATGAAGCTTAAGATATCCGAAAATAAAGCTTCGTTTCTAGCTGACTGTCCTGTTTCGAAATGGCGTAACATCTGCTTTATATACACTAACCAAACAATAAAACAACGCATACTATTCATATTCAAAATAATAAATATGTGAAAATCATTCAGTTAAATTACACTTTTTTTATAACATACGCTTCTCTGTTCATGTACAGTAATCATATTAAGAAACGCAAGTAAGCCTACAACATTTTGAATAAAAAAGGTGTAGAGTGATAGTTATTAGACATATACATAAATTTGATGTTGGTATAATTGCAAGCAATCTGTTTGACAAATCACTGATAGTGTAATGGTGTACGGGAAGGGCTGGGAAGCATGGTGAATTTATAGTAACGGTTCGAAACACCTTGAAAGACAAAAAAATTTCTGTTATATTTTGTTATTTATTCGAATTATTTGGCGTTATTTGTGAGTCTATAGTCACTGTGCCTATTATCCACAATGATTCCCTTTGTGTAGATGGAAATTAGCAGGATGGGTATATTACCCATACTAACGGAATGCGTGTTTCTGCAGTTTGCTCCCACCTCCAGTTCCGTTCGTGGTGGTTCTTCTGTCTTCAGCTATGGCTGTCCTCAGCCAATTGAAAAGTATGAAAGTCACGCGACACGAAAGCAGCGCATTTGCTGCAGGAAATACGCAACTGCCAAGACGCCTAAGTGATAGTTTCATACTTTCTGCGTCATGATTAGCGCTCTCGCACCTCATTTGTGTTTATATGGACATACTTATACAGTAGACATTCAAGATGATAAAATGTGTAGGTTTATTAGAATACAAAACACAAACTGTTTCACTGTTTCGAAACAACGTATCGGAACGTTACATTGTAGTGTTTCATTTGTTTCGAAACAATTACGTGTTTCAGTTTGCCCATCTCTAGTGGGTAATAAGCTATGCTAGCTACATACGTATACTGACCAGTATTGGGCTAGATACATAATAGTCAATAAGATAATTCAGCCAACAGGATAACACCCCACCAGTTTCACACATCCACTGCAATGTCAAAATATCTAGACAGCCATTACGTGTTTGAATCATGACTTATAATACAGGTAATTCAGTAAATAGGATATTCCCCCATCAACCCACTTAACCTAGCGGAGTGGGGGAAGGGAGGAGGAAACGTGGCCATTTTTGGGTGTCTCAAATAATGGCCGCTAAGGTTAGGGTAAAAGCATATGGTAATAAATTACATTTATGTGAACATAACAGCATCTGGTTCCCATTTTTTCCAGCAAGTTACCAGTTTGTTTACATTATGGTCATAAAGTAGGCTTGCATGAAAATGACTTAAGAGCACAAGTAAGCCATTGGTTTACATAGGGACGTTACGTCACGTGACCAGTCTGCTTACACAAGCACAGCAGTGGGACCATTGTGCTGAAACTCGCTTTGCCACTCCAACATGCAAAATATCGTTTCACGATTAAAGATTCTAGATTATTTCCGTGCCTCCAGACTTTATTGTCATTATTTTTAATGTTTCAAATGTCTAACTCCACCTCACATTACAAAAGACATTATTTAGATGCATAGAGGCCATGAAAGTATTCGTGATAGTGCTATCCCACCTTCCAATATCAAAAGCGATAACAAAATTGCTACTGTGGATTCCTGAATGTAAGTTAATCATCGTCCAGTAATGTTTGCGTTTATTTGTTTCTGTTCTTATGCACGTTGCTTATCTCAAGAATTTGTAAACGCGATATACTGCAATGGATGATTGATAGCTCCCACATTTACGAAATTGTGCCTCTTTCAGTAGTGTAATGGGATCCTTTTGTAGGAAGACGATGGTATGTCCCTTCATCTATAAACAATAGACACAAAATGACAAAGACAACATAATCGTCTCAGGTTTGCATCTTTGTAGTACACCTCTACTGTCTTCCCATGTTCTACATGGATTAGTGGCATTGTTTTCTATGTTTTACATGGATCAGTGGTACCGTTTTTCTGGCTCTTACATTACGTGCCTCAAGAGTTACTAGTAACTTATCCAGAACTACCTTTAACGTCCATCAATACATGTCCATCGACCTTCGCTTTATCAAATTTCTTTCGTTCCTTATTATGTAAATTTTGCTTCTGTCGTTAATGATGGAAATACGACGCAAGATCAAAACACTGTTACATTTAACAACGAAGCATATTTCATCACAGTATACCCAAAGTGACAAATGATAAGTGATCCATCTGAAGCGAGACCAGAGCCAGTAATGTAATTACAAAGTTGTGCAGATTAAAAAAGTTAACCGAAAGGGACCAGCGGACCACTGGGTAGGAGAGGAGTTCCGTTATGGCAGCTCCTGCGCGGAAAGCACCTCCCGCCAAAGTAGTGAGAGCGACAAATCAATACAAAGGCTGTGCCACTGCATGTCATGCTCTTTGGTCTGATCCAGCGAAAGCGCCTGATACCGATCTTTGGATGATGACGAAAATGTTCAATGAAAACATTACTAACAAAAGATCTTTCACATCGAAAACCAGAGTTATTAACGAATTTAGGGTCTGATGCCTTACAGAAAAGGTATACTTTTATTACCAGTTTTGCACAAAGAAATACCAATGAGAGAGTACAAAGTACTCATTCGCGTTCTTCCCATTGGGTTTTGTACAGATAAGACCCAATACTTAAAAGAGCTCATTGCTCCCCACATTTTAGTTACGCTATTGTGCCAATCGTCTGCTTACGTGAAAGCGCTATTATTAACAGTCTGTACTCATATTTTGTGACAGTGTAAGATCATTTATATACAGAAACCACTTACAGTGTGTGCAATCTCGCATGCCAAGAGATCAGCACACCAGATTGCAAATCTACCAATGCATTTTAAAACGGAACACTAATGATACATAGTTCACAACTGTCACTTTATTTGCTGATGAAGCAGCATTCACAGCGAGTGGGACAGTATATCATTAGAAAAACCAAATGTGGGCGGACGCTAACCCTCGAGCTGTCACTGAAGCAAGTATCAGTTTAGCTTTGAAATAAAGTTGTGGGCAATAGTTGTAGATGTCAGATTCATAGGGCAGTGCACGTTACTAAAAGTTGCCTTTTGTCATCAGATTCTGCACGCCAAATTACCCAGGTTACTGGAGAACGTTATCGGAACAGATAGACAATGGATGTGGTTTTTCAAAGACGGCAGTCCAGTCCACTTCCTGCACCTCATACGACAGTATCTCACTTAGACCGTTAATTAGTGATTCGTTGGACCAAGAAAGGGAGAAAGGGGAAAAAATCTCATTATCCCCAATGTCGATAGCTGCATCATCAGCCCATTCAGTCATTGCAATACCGTAATATAAGCTCTCTAGGAACAGAAGGAAAAACTCGTAAGCAATGTATGTGTAAATTATTATTGTAGTAACTCTCGTATGTGAATGATTGCTACATATTTATCTGCTTATTCTCAAACCGACCCCTGAGAACTTCAAAATGGAGTCATACATTCTGATGGGACCTAGGGTATTTCTATAAAACTAATAGATGATGATGTATAATTGTCCACTGTAAATATATATATACACACACACATAGGTGAATAGAGAGGATCATATTATTACTCGTACTGATGTGCAGCCAGCGGACCAGTCTCAGGTGGGACTGGAGTAGTGCCTGCATTCCAGGAGCTATCTGTACGTGGAGCCAGCAAATTGGCTGAAGAGTCTACATCCAAGGAGCACAAATTTGTCAGACTGGGCTTCACCATAATGCTCTCACCCACACCCATTTGAGCAACGTCATTAAACAAACCTATGGCTGGAGCGGGGTGAGGGGGGGGGGGGGGGCAGCATTACGTCAGAAAATCACTGTAAAAAGAATTATTCATGTACACAGATGATGTGTACTTACTATTGCAATCTTCTATTGTTTCAGTCATCCTGAAGCAGCCATCTCCCTCCTGAAAACTGATTATGAGCAGGCCCAATACTTTTGTCAGTCACTAACACAAAAGATGAAGTCATTGGAAAATTGGCTGCACACAAATATACGCATGCACACACATAAAGTATTTCAGATACATACTTGAACCACTACCCAACTGAGGGCGCTCTCTTCCTTCATCACCAAATCTATAACATACACTCCTGGAAATTGAAATAAGAACACCGTGAATTCATTGTCCCAGGAAGGGGAAACTTTATTGACACATTCCCGGGGTCAGATACATCACATGATCACACTGACAGAACCACAGGCACATAGACACAGGCAACAGAGCATGCACAATGTCGGCACTAATACAGTGTATATCCACCTTTCGCAGCAATGCAGGCTGCTATTCTCCCATGGAGACGATCGTAGAGATGCTGGATGTAGTCCTGTGGAACGGCTTGCCATGCCATTTCCACCTGGCGCCTCAGTTGGACCAGCGTTCGTGCTGGACGTGCAGACCGCGTGAGACGACGCTTCATCCAGTCCCAAACATGCTCAATGGGGGACAGACCCGGAGATCTTGCTGGCCAGGGTAGTTGACTTACACCTTCTAGAGCACGTTGGGTGGCACGGGATACATGCGGACGTGCATTGTCCTGTTGGAACAGCAAGTTCCCTTGCCGGTCTAGGAATGGTAGAACGATGGGTTCGATGACGGTTTGGATGTACCGTGCACTATTCAGTGTCCCCTCGACGATCACCAGTGGTGTACGGCCAGTGTAGGAGATCGCTCCCCACACCATGATGCCGGGTGTTGGCCCTGTGTGCCTCGGTCGTATGCAGTCCTGATTGTGGCGCTCACCTGCACGGCGCCAAACATGCATACGACCATCATTGGCATCAAGGCAGAAGCGACTCTCATCGCTGAAGACGACACGTCTCCATTCGTCCCTCCATTCACGCCTGTCGCGACACCACTGGAGGCGGGCTGCACGATGTTGGGGCGTGAGCGGAAGACGGCCTAACGGTGTGCGGGACCGTAGCCCAGCTTCATGGAGACGGTTGCGAATGGTCCTCGCCGATACCCCAGGAGCAACAGTGTCCCTAATTTGCTGGGAAGTGGCGGTGCGGTCCCATACGGCACTGCGTAGGATCCTACGGTCCTGGCGTGCATCCGTGCGTCGCTGCGGTCCGGTCCCAGGTCGACGGGCACGTGCACCTTCCGCCGACCACTGGCGACAACATCGATGTACTGTGGAGACCTCACGCCCCACGTGTTGAGCAATTCGGCGGTACGTCCACCCGGCCTCCCGCATGCCCACTATACGCCCTCGCTCAAAGTCCGTCAACTGCACATACGGTTCACGTCCACGCTGTCGCGGCATGCTACCAGTGTTAAAGACTGCGATGGAGCTCCGTATGCCACGGCAAACTGGCTGACACTGACGGCGGCGGTGCACAAATGCTGCGCAGCTAGCGCCATTCGACGGCCAACACCGCGGTTCCTGGTGTGTCCGCTGTGCCGTGCGTGTGATCATTGCTTGTACGGCCCTCTCGCAGTGTCCGGAGCAAGTATGGTGGGTCTGACACACCGGTGTCAATGTGTTCTTTTTTTCCATTTCCAGGAGTGTATTTGTTGCATAATTGCTCTACTGCTAGTGTCGATGGTTAGAGTAACATTGAGGTGGATTGAAGGTGCACAGTATGTCTTATATATAGTGAAGCTGTAGGAGGTCTATCGTTTGTGTGCTGGAGTCAAAGCTGCTCAATGGAGTAATATTTACCACAATTTTTCCAGCCTATAAGAAGAGAGGATGCTGAAAACTGTTTCACAGTGCAATTACTGACTGGAGGATAGCTGAAGTCATTATTTAGGAACTGTATTAGTCTTGTAATTCTCGTGCATTAACATACTGAAACCAACTACTTTATGGGTGTTTGATAGTGTGCAGGAATTTTACCATAGGCTACATATTTCGACATTTAAGTTGGTTCATTGAATAACTGAATCCAACCACTGTTTTGGAATTGACAGTACACAGAAAGTTTATCAGAGGTTATAAATTTCGAGCATGTATTATTCTGCATCTCTGTCAGGCTCCATTAACATACATAATGTGTGAATTAAATTGGCAATTTATCCAAATGCACATAATTTGTAACTGTGGCAGCAAAACTAGTACTACTCAGACAGCATTAAGAGTTTATATGCAGTGACTCAGAGGAGTTGTTGAATGTAGGACCAGCCTGTGTGATGAAATGTGAGTGTGCTGCATTTGCTGGACTGTGATGTATGGTGAGGTTTATGAGACATCTGTCTATCCATTGCTGCAGATGTGCTTAGGTCTAGCCTTTGTGTGCTGGAGTCAAAGCAGCACAATGCAGTAATTTCCCAAATTTTTTTTCAACCATTAAGAAGAGAGGACGCTCAAAACTATTTTACAGTGCAATTACTGACTGGACGATAGGTGAAGTCATCTCCTCATCTCCTCTGAGGAGTGTGAGTCACATATACAGATCGCAATCTATTGTGAAAAGTATGTATTAACTGTATGTAAACTTTAGGCAGCTGAGTATGACACGACCTACGACATGTGGCATTGGGCACAAAGTGGCAGTGGTGGTAGTAGTAATAGCGATCAGGTGCAACTGAGATACTGTCTTTAATTCAGTGATCCATCTGGTGGGAATGGTGGTGGGAGGCTGAGTCATGTGATCAGACCTGCATGAGGGGCAATGTTCTAATAAACATGCAAGTGCATACACTGCTCATTACAAACGGTAGTGGTATGTGTTTGAGGCTGCACCTGTGAGCTATACGTTTTTCAGCTTGGGTTAAGTGGATACTTACATGTCCACTGTAGGCTATGTTATGTTCACATAAGCATTATTTTACACTGCGAGTATTTCTGATCGGTGCAACACATCGCTAAAAAGTTATAATACATCCGATTTTCTTTTACTATAGCACTGCAGAGAGTATATAGCAACGTACCTATATATTTCCTGGCGTGGAGAAAAAATGTCAAGTGACCATTACATCGTATTGGGTATAGAATTATGATACCTAAACGTATGAAATTACCAATTTTGGGTTTTAAATTATAGTAATTAAGATAATTCAGCAAATAGGATAATGCCTCACCAGTTCCACATATCCACTGTAATGTCAGAGTGTATGGACACCCATAACGACATTTTTGGCTCATAAATTATAGTACTTCAGTCAATATGATAATGCTGCCCCTCCAAACCGGCCTAGAGGAGTGGGGGAGGAGAGAGAGAAAGGTGGCAGTTTTGTTGGTCACAAATTATGGCCATTAAGATTAGTCCAATAGCGTCTGGTTATAAATTATACATACATACATATAAGATGAAAATACCAAGGATGAGATTCGAACTTGGGTCTCCTACTCACTAGGCAGATACGCTAACCATCATAACAAACTGGCACAGTGGCTTTGCACAACCGCATGTACTGCCTTAGCACCGCTCCCTCTTCCATCCTAATTCCCATAACAGATCAGCCCACTTTTTATTCCCCATAAAGTCGAACAGTGGAGAGGCATGCTAAGATAGTCGGTGCAGTTGTGCAATGCCACTGTGCCAGGGTGGTGTAGTGGTTATGACATCTGCCTAGTGAACAGGAGGCTTGGCTTCAAGTCCTGGACTTCGTACAAATTTTTGATTCGTTGCTTCAATCTGCATTTTCACATCATAAATGGAAGAGCATCTAATGGCCATTTTGTTCACATTATGGTCTTAAACAAGTAACTAGTTTGTTTATATTAGGTTCATAAGTAAGGCTTGAATAAATATAACTGAAGAGCACAAGAGAAAGGGTAATTTACATAAGGATGCTAGCCAAAGTGGCCAGTTAGTTTATACAGTACAAGGAGAACCATGGGCCCATTGTGATGAAATCCGCTGTGCCTACCTACTCTATTCTTCAAACAAAGTATTGTTTCTCGATTTCACAGTGCAGACTGTTTCTGTACCTCCAGGCTTTATTCCTATTATTTTGAATGCTTCAGATCTCGAACTTCATTACAAAAGGCATTCTTTAGGGCCACAAATGTCACTAAAGTATTCATGGCTGTCCCACTGCACCTTTCAATACTAATCGCGATTTTAAAATAGCTCCCTCGATTCCTGAAGATAAATTAATATTCGTCAGGTAATGTTTTCGTATTTTTTACTCCACTCAAGACTTAACAGCTGTAAGACAATGTAATGGTAGATTGATAGCTTCTGTACTTCTGAGCTCGTGCTTCTTTTAGTAGTATAATGGGATATTTTTCCAGAAATTTGATGGCATGTCCATTTATAATTAGTACACACAAAATCACTTATGCCTATAATTTCTGATCCTGACAGGGGGGTTTGATGATTTCAAAGGTAACATGATAGTCTCAGGTTTGCATCTCTGCGTATATGTCTAGGGTTCTGTCTTCTACAGGTAACTGTGGTATCTCTTTTTCACCTCCCCAGGGTAAGCCTCCTTTCGATAATGTTGGAGAGACAAAGCAAGACCGAAATACTGGTCTGAGTGAACCGCAATGTTAAATTTAACATAAAAGCTTGATCTTTCGCAGTATACACAAAGTGGAAGGTAAAAATTAAGCCAGCTGTAGCGAGGCCAGTGTAAGTAATGTAATTACAGAATTGTACAGGTGAAAAACGTAACCGAAAGAGAATGGCAGGCCGTTAACTATTAGAGCGGTTACGTGCTGGTAGCTTCTGCGTGGAGAGCATCTCCCGTACAAGCAGACTGAGGGACAAATCAATACAAAGGCAGTACCACTGCATCTCACGCTCGTTGATCCGATTCTCACGATACCGAGCTTTGAAAAATGACGAAAATATGCAATGAAAACGTTACTAGCGAAACCTCTTTCACATCGAAAAACAGCGTTTCCAACGAATTTAAAATCTGAAGGTTTGCAGAAAATCTACATTTTTATTACCTACCTATTTCTCACAAAAAAACAACCATTGTGAGTACAAACTACTCATTCGTGCACGTCCATTTGGGTGTTATACGACAAGTGCTGCAAAGTATACCAAATTCAGTGCTTAAAAGAACTCGTTGCTGCCCACGTTTTACTTGCGCTGTGCTGTCAGTCGTCTGCTTTAGCACTTGCTGTTATTAACCATCTATATTCGTATTTTCTGACAGTATGAAATCATTTAAATACAGGAGCTACTTACAGCGTATCCATACCACAAGATCACCATACCACATTACAGATATGACAGTGCATTTCAAGACGGAACGGTGATGACCTATAGTTCATTGTTTACACTTCAGTTACGCTCAGAGTGGGACAGTGAATTACCACAACAACGACGTGTGGGCAGATCACTAGAGCGATCATCGAAGGGAGGCATCACGTTCGCTTTCGCACCAATTTGTAGACAGGAGTTGTTGTCTCCAGATTCATAGCGCTATGGACTTTATGAGATAAAGTAACAGTTGCTGTTTATCATCAGTTTCTACACGACGAGTTATGACTAGTTACCCGGACTATCGGAGAACGTTACCAGTGCAGAAAGATAACGGATATGGTTTTGATACGACGGCATACCACTGTTTCCTGTATCTCATTCGACAGTACTTCACGCAGATTGTTAATTAGCGACGTGTACTTCGAAGATCATAACTGCCTAAACTTTTGGGCTCGGGGACATTTAGAAGCATTCGTGTTTTCAACACCCATCGAAAAAGTGTTTACGTCACATGAGCGTATGTCCCGTACATGTGACCATGTGTATACTAGTATACAGTTTTTTGACAAGGACTTAAGGATCTGTATAACAGTATGGTAACTACACTGAGCATCTGCTGCAACAGACAGATGGCTGTCATAGAAGGGAAAGGTGCACATCTCAACAAGTAGGACTACTTGTTTTCGGACATATGTTTACCGACCTTTATTCCCCCAGTACTGTCTCCTGCCAGTATATGGGACAATTACAGAAAAACCTGTACAAAGGAAACAAATGGAGGAACTGAGAACACTACGAAATGTATACGTTTTAAGAACTCGTATCCTGAAATTATCCGCTGCATTAATGATTCGGTATCGTCTATTTGCTCTCCTTCCATATGAAGTTCCTACTTCTCTTCGACCATCAAACTGAAACCAAACTTTGCTGTAACTTTAAGCATTATCAAATTTTCGGTTAACATTTCTTGATACGAGCCAACTGAAATCCCAAAATCTTCCACTAGCTTCCCGATATTGAGACGATTGAGCACATCAGATTCCTTTCTGTACTTCCTTAAAACACTTTTGGGTGGACCAGTTCTGCCACCAAAATGTCGAAAACAGTAATATGGGACGAGTAACAATTGGTGTAAAAGTGCAGCAAATATGATTACCATCAGATTCCAAAAAAAAAATCATTTCTTTGCATTTCGAGAATGGCTCTCATGTAGGAACTTTTGAGTCGACCGAGAACATGTATAAAGTTCTACGTATTAAAAAAAAGAATATTTTTTATCCTGACAGTATAGGGACTGTATATGCAGCCAACAAAAATCTGATTTTGGATTTTCTCTTCACTACAGTGTTATAGAGAACTTGGTGCAATGTTGACGCCGTTGGGGTGATCTACATCTACACTGATACTTCGCAAATCACATTTAAGTGCCTGGCAGAGGGTTCATCGAACCACCTTCACAATAATTCTCTATGATTCCAATACTGTACAGCGCGCGGAAAAAACGAACATCTATATATTTCCCTTATTTTATTATGATGATCATTTCTTTCTGTGTAGGTCGGCGTCAGCAACATATTTTCGCATTCGGAGGAGGAAGTTGGTGACCGAAATTTCATGAGAAGATTCCGCCGCAACGAAAAACGCCTTTTTTCTATATTATGTCCATCCCAAATCCTTTATCACTTCAGTGACACTCTCTCTCCTGCTGCTACCCTTCTTTGGACTTCCTCGCTGCACCCTGTCAGTCCTATCCGGCACGTACCCCACACCGCGCAGCACTACTCGAAAAGAGGACGGACAAGCTTAGTGTAGGCAGTCTCTTTAGTAGATCTGTTACATTTTCGAAGTGTCCTGCCAATAAAACACAGTCCTTGGTTAGCTTTCCCACAACATTTTCTATGTGTTCCTTCCAATGTAAGTTGTTCGTAATTGTAATTCTTAGGTATTTAGCTGAATTTACGGCCATTACATTTGACTGATTTATCGTGTAACTGAAGTTTGATTTCTTTTAGCACTCATGTGGATGACCTCACAGATTTCGTTATTTAGAGACAGTTGCCAATTTTTGCACCATAGAGATATCTTTTCTAAATCGCTGTGCAATTTGTTTTGATCTTCTGATGACTTTACTAGTCGATAAACGACAGCCTCATCGGCAAACAACCTTAGAGGATTCTCTCCTAAATCGTTTATATAGATAAGGAACAGCAAAGGGCCTATAACAACACTACCTTGTGGAACGCCGGAAATCATTTATCTTTTACTCTACGAGTTACCGTCAGATTGTACGAGCTGTTACCTCTCTGCCAGGATATCACGATTCTAGTCATATAACTGAGACGATATTCCGTAAGCTCGCAATTTTACTCTAAGCCACTTGTATGGTACAGTATCAATAGCTTTCTGGATAACTAGAAATATGCAATCATTTTGAAATCCCTTGTCAATAACACTCAACACTTCGTGTGAGAAAAGCGGTAGTTGCGTTCAACAAGAACGATCTTTTCTAAATCCGTGTTGACTGTGTGTCAGTAGACCGTTCTCGTCTAGGTAATGCATAATGTTCAAATACAATATACACTCCTGGAAATGGAAAAAAGAACACATTGACACCGGTGTGTCAGACCCACCATACTTGCTCCGGACACTGCGAGAGGGCTGTACAAGCAATGATCACACGCACGGCACAGCGGACACACCAGGAACCGCGGTGTTGGCCGTCGAATGGCGCTAGCTGCGCAGCATTTGTGCACCGCCGCCGTCAGTGTCAGCCAGTTTGCCGTGGCATACGGAGCTCCATCGCAGTCTTTAACACTGGTAGCATGCCGCGACAGCGTGGACGTGAACCGTATGTGCAGTTGACGGACTTTGAGCGAGGGCGTATAGTGAGCATGCGGGAGGCCGGGTGGACGTACCGCCGAATTGCTCAACACGTGGGGCGTGAGGTATCCACAGTACATCTATGTTGTCGCCAGTGCTCGGCGGAAGGTGCACGTGCCCGTCGACCTGGGACCGGACCGCAGCGACGCACGGATGCACGCCAAGACCGTAGGATACTACGCAGTGCCGTAGGGGACCGCACCGCCACTTCCCAGCAAATTAGGGACACTGTTGCTCCTGGGGTATCGGCGAGGACCATTCGCAACCGTCTCCATGAAGCTGGGCTACGGTCCCGCACACCGTTAGGCCGTCTTTCGATCACGCCCCAACATCGTGCAGCCCGCCTCCAGTGGTGTCGCGACAGGCGTGAATGGAGGGACGAATGGAGACGTGTCGTCTTCAGCGATGAGAGTCGCTTCTGCCTTGGTGCCAATGATGGTCGTATGCGTGTTTGGCGCCGTGCAGGTGAGCGCCACAATCAGGACTGCACACGACCGAGGCACACAGGGCCAACACCCGGCATCATGGTGTGGGGAGCGATCTCCTACACTGGCCGTACACCACTGGTGATCGTCGAGGGGACACTGAATAGTGCACGGTACATCCAAACCGTCATCGAACCCATCGTTCTACCATTCCTAGACCGGCAAGGAAACTTGCTGTTCCAACAGGACAATGCACGTCCGCATGTATCCCGTGCCACCCAACGTGCTCTAGAAGGTGTAAGTCAACTACCCTGGCCAGCAAGATCTCCGGATCTGTCCCCCATTGAGCATGTTTGGGACTGGATGAAGCGTCGTCTCACGCGGTCTGCACGTCCAGCACGAACGCTGGTCCAACTGAGGCGCCAGGTGGAAATGGCATGGCAAGCCGTTCCACAGGACTACATCCAGCATCTCTACGATCGTCTCCATGGGAGAATAGCAGCCTGCATTGCTGCGAAAGGTGGATATACACTGTACTAGTGCCGACATTGTGCATGCTCTGTTGCCTGTGTCTATGTGCCTGTGGTTCTGTCAGTGTGATCATGTGATGTATCTGACCCCAGGAATGTGTCAATAAAGTTTCCCCTTCCTGGGACAATGAATTCACGGTGTTCTTATTTCAATTTCCAGGAGTGTATGATCCAAAAACCTGTTGTATATCGATGATATGGGCCTGGGTGGATAAAAGGGGGAGTTGCCATTTTCATAAAACAAGGACATAAATACAAAACCGTAGAAATAAGCAAATTTTGTGTTGATCGGCACTTGGATGTTAGTGAATGTGTATTTCAGATAGATAATATAGTACTGATATTAGCAACAGTGTATAGGTCCCCATTAGCAGACTGGGAGCTATTCATAAAAAAGTTTGAGTCCCTATTATGCTTTCTGTCAGACAAAAAGAAGAAGTTATTAATCTGTGGTGATTTCACTGTAAACTTTCTAAGTAATTCTGATAGGAAAAGTGAACTAGAAGTGTTATTAACAAGATATAACTTGGAATCAGTGGTCAATTTTCCTACACATATAGCTCAAGGCAGTAGCACTCTAATAGATAACGTTTTTTACAGAAAGATGATGTAAAACAAACACATGCAATCCCTATGGTAAATCGATTGTCAGACCATGATGCACAACTGATTAACTTACAAAGCCGAACAGGGTGTAAGTGTGAAGTTCCTCAACATGGTATCCATAGAGCACTCAGAGAAAGTTTAAGAAATGTTAATTGGGGAGATGTATATAATGAACCAAATGCTAATGATGAATGCAACATATTTCCTGATACATTTATATCCCTTTTCGAACATTGTTTCCCAAAGAAAATTACTGAATGTAACACCACACACTTTTTAAAGAAACCTTGGATTACTACAGGTATTAAAGTGTCTTTGGAAATAAAATAAAAACTGTGTGAGACAGCAAGAACTAATAAAGATCCAGAAGTAGTTTTATTCTATAAAAATTATTGTAACACACTGAGAAAAGTTGTAAGGAAATCAAGAAATATATACGTTAGAGAAGAAATTAACAACTCCAGCAATAAAATCAAATCAATATGGTATGTTGTTAGAAGGGAGGCAGGAAAAGTAACCACTGGGGCAAGTAGTATTACTATTAAGAGAATGAGACCATCCTAACCAACAGCACTCAAGTAGCTAATGTATTTAACAACTATTTCTTAAGTATAGGAGGAAAAATTGGTGAGAATAGTTCAAAAGAAAAAGCAAGGCAATATATAGAAGAGTCAGTTTTGAAAAATTTTAGTCAGATTAAGTTTCACCCAACAGCCTCTTGTGAAATTAGTAAAATTATTAAATTTTTGAAAAATAAAAGTTGTATTGGAGTAGATGGCATCTCTTATAAGGTATTAAAACAATGTGGAGTAATTACAGCTAATGTTCTGAGTCACATATGAAATGCATCAATAACTCAAGGTATCTTGCCAGACAGGTTAAAATATGCAATTGTCAGACTTCTCTACAGAAAGGGAGACACCACAGATGTCAATTAGTACTGGCCAGTATCCTTGCTTACAGCATTTTCAAAAATCTTCGAGAAATTAATGTACTCGGGATTGGTCAGCCATCTCAACAGTAATGGTATACTTAGTAAATCACAGTTCAGATTTCAAAAATGCTGTTCCACTGAGACAGCAATATACATTTTCACTGTCCACATAACAGAGTCTTTAAATAGTAAAATGTCACCAATAGGAATTTTCTGTGACTTGTCGAAAGCATTTGATTGTGGTAACCATGACATTATGTTACGGAAATTACAATTCTATGGTATAAATGGAATAGAATACGATTGGTTTAAGTCATACCTACAGAACAGGAAAAAAATTACTTTAAATGGGTCAAGTAATTTAAATAAGTTTGCGACTTCAACTAACTGGCGTGAAATTACATTAGATGTTCCACAGTGTTCTATCATGGGTCCTCTTCTGTTCTTGATGTATGTGAACGACCTCCCTTCTTATCTGAAACAAGAAGCTGATCTGACACTGCTTGCTGATGATACAAGCATCATTATTAATCCAATAAAAGAAACTCCAACTGAAAACGATACAAATAAGGTATTTTGAAAAGTCATTAATTGGTTTTCTGCAAATGGACTTGCTTTAAACTTTCAACGGGCACAGTTCATCCAATTTTCTGCTGCAAAAAGTACAGCTCCTTCAATAAATATAACACATCAACAGAAGTCAGTAGACAGCGTAGAGCATACTAAGTTTTTGGGTGTACAAATCGATGAGAACCTTAATTGGAATATTCATGTTTTGTATCTTCTGAAGTGACTAGGTTGAGCAACTTTCGCAATCAGAATAATTGCAAATTTTGAGGATATAGAAATTGGTAAACTAACATACTTGGCATACTTTCACTCTCTGATGTCATTCGGAATAATATTTTAGGGTAACTCAACACTTACACAAAAAATATTCACTGCTCAAAATAAAGTGGTTAGAATAACGTGTGGGGTTCATAGTCGCACATCTTGTAGACATCTTTTCAAAAGATTGGGAATTCTTACAACAGCCTCACAGTACATTTACTCACTAATGAAATTTGTTCTCAACAACATGGACCAATTTAGGAACAACAGTCACATTCATGATTATAATACCAGAAAAAAGAAAGACTTACACTATCCTTCACTCAACCTATCTTTAGCACCGAAAGGGGCAAATTATGCTGCTACAAAACTTTTTGACAAATTACCGGATGAAATAAAATGTCTGACAGACAGCAATAATAGCTTCAAAAATAAACAGAAATCATATCTCCTTGACAACTCCTTGTATACCGTAGATGAATTCTTGAATAGGAATAAATAAATCTATAAATATAGTATATGCATGTTGTGCCCTTTAAGGGAAAGGGGTATATAATAGAAACTTTAATCTTTAACACTGTACTGTAATATATATACATTAAAAAAATCTTGTTTCATATGTGCATTTCTTGTTCACCTGACACGTTCCACATCATAACGGGTACCGTACTGTAGTAACTGATCAGTGGAACATGCAACGAACTTACTAACTAAGCTGTAATTTAGTGGATTTCTCTTACTACCTTTCTTGAATATTCGTGTGACCTGTGCAACTTTCCAGTCTTTAGGTACGGATCTTTCGTCGAGCGAACGGTTGTATGTGTTTGTTAAGTATGGAAGTATTGTATTAGCATCCTCTGAAAGGAACCAAACTGGTATCCAGTCTGGATCGGAAAACTTGCTTTTGTTAAGTGATTTAAATTGCTTCACTGCTCTAAGAATATCTGTATGTATGTTACTCGTGTTTGCAGCTGTTCTTGATTCTAATTCTGGAATATTTACTTCGTCTTCTTTGGTGAAGGAATTTCGGAAAACGGTGTTTAGTAACCCTGCTTTGGCAGGACTGTCGTCGATCGTATTTCCATTCTCAGAGAAGACATAGGTCGTGTCTTGCAGCTAGCATACTTCATATACAACCAGAGTCTCTTTGGATTTTCTGCCAGGTTTCGACACCAAGTTTCGTCGTGGAAACTATTGTGTCTCACATTGATGTCCTCATTAAATTTCGAGCTTCTGTAAAAGATCGTCAATCTTGGAGATTTTGCGACCGTTTGAATTTGGTATGGCTTTTCGTTATTTCTGCAAGAGTGTTCTAACACGTTTTGTGTAACAGGGAGGATTAGCTACATTGTTTATTAATGTATTTGGTATAAATCTCTCAATTGCTGTCGATAGTATTTCTTTGAATTCAGTCCACATCTGGTCTACACTTACATTGTCAGTTTTGAAGAAGATTGTCTCTCAGGAAGGGTTCAAGTGAATTTGTTTCTGCTTTTTTGAATAGGTATATTTTTCGGTAAATATTAAGTCTCACTACGACAACCCTGTGTTCACTAATCCCTGTATACATTTTGATGCTCGTTATTAGCTGAGGACTATTTGTAGCTAGGAGGTCAAGTGTGTTTTCACATGCATCTAGCAAAAATTCGGAAAGTGTTTTATGCGTACCTCCGGATTTAAATATGTATTTTCGCCAGTATATGGAGGGTAAATTAAGGTCACCACCACCAACTACAATTGTATGAGTCGGGTACGTGTTTGAGATTAAACTCAAGTTTTCTTTGAACCATTCAGCCGTTGTATCACTTGAGTTAGGAGGTGCTTAAAAGAATCCACTTATTATCTTATTCCGGTTGTCAAGAATGACCTCTGTTCATACTAACTCCCAGGAACTATCTAATTCAGTTTCGCTATAAGCTAATCTACTAACAGCAACAAACACGTCACTGCCAATTGTGTTTAGCCTATTCTTTCGGAACACCGTTACGTTTTCCGCAAAGATTTCGGCTGAACGTATCTCCGGCTTTAGCCAGCTTTCAGTGCCTATAACGATTTGGACATCAGTGCCTTCTATTAGCACTTGGAACTCTAGTACGTTCCCAACACAGCTACGATAATTTACAACTACTATACCGATGGTTCCTGTATTTGTTCTTCCTTGTTCGGCTTGCACCCTTTGAGACTGTAGCCCTTTTCGTGTTTTCCTGAGACTCTCTGCCCTATAAAACCGCCCAGTCCAAGCCACACAGCCCCTGCTACCGTGTAGCCGCCTCCTGCGTGTTGTGGACTCCTGAGCTATCCAGCGGGATCCGAAACCCAACCACCCCATGGCGCAAGTCCAGGAATCCGCAGCCTACACGGTCGCATAACCGACTGAGGAATCTGTTGGAATCGACCCTGATTAACCGTCATTCGGATCATAACACTAACAATTCCCTAAGCGCAGCTGTCTCCACTGTACCAAAGTCCGATTGGTAACGCTGATGTTCTCATGGCGTAGGGCTTTGTCCTTTTCACCTGTGAGGGTTTGCACACTTTATTCCACTCTCTTCTATCTAGGTACTTTATCTTGGGAATGAAGCATAATTATGGCACCAGACTGTTCTTCGTAGATTTTTTTCATGTCGGATCCGAAGCCGGGATCTTTGTCTCCTAGAGACAATATTTCAGCTGTTCCTCTTGTAGCCATCTTCAGGAGAGAATACTGTTTGCTACATCACGTCTAAACTGACACTTACGGCGAAAAGCGACACGACGCAGTTCTCATAAAGAAGGTCCGTTTTTAAAATTTAAAGATTTCTGAATCCAGCTACATGCAAAACAATTCTAGTTCGTGTATTTATCGGTAGCCATAAAGAGTGCATAGTTCAATAGGTTTTTAATCGTGATGTCGCTGGTTTGATTCTCTCTGGTAGCATGTTTCGTTACTTAATTTATTGAAACTCTTCTTCATTATCAAATGGAAATGCTACTGAACAAATATTGGATCATATTTTTTGCTAAAACCAATTAATACTCCAGGAAACTATAAGAACTCACAACAGTTTGTGTCCTCCTTCGCCATTCTAAAAGACTCTCTTCTAAACGGTTTCCTTTGTTTTATGAGATTTTATCCAACAAATTATGATACAGTGTCCCTTCCCGGTTAGCTGACACACGTTGGTCATTATCAGGTATGCTACTGAATGAACAGCCACCCTCTTCCTGAGGCGTTTGAGCACGTTGATTGGAGATTTAGAGTTAGAATGATGACATGCTTGCGTGTCAATGAATAGATATAGTTTGCAGCTGCCCCGATGGGCAATCCACATCCCTTGACCTGTCCGTGAATGATGCTCCAGCTTGAGGTTGCTCTATCGTTCAAAGTGCTCTGATCTGTTTCCGTATTTCATGGTAAAATACTAGCTTTTTGCCCACGGCTTCGCCCGCGTGGATGTATGTCACATATTTTTAACGCCTATCACACATATTTGTACTCATCTTTCATTAGCATCAGTAGCGAATTTCCCCCTAAAGTTTCTTCTGATTCCTGAGGAAACTTTCAATTCTGCCTCTGTAAAAAGTATGTAAAATGTCGTGACTGTGATACGAATTTTTAAACGTGACAGTGGAGCAAGCTCTTTTTGTGTTTGTAACAGTGTAAGTGCCAACGGCCTTGCCGCAGTGGTAACACCGGTTCCTCTAAGATCGCCGAAGTTAAGCGCTGTCGGCCTGGGCCAGCACTTGGATGGGTGACCATCCGGTCCGCCGAGCACTGTCGGCAAGCGGGGTGCACTCAGCCCCTGTGAGGCAAACTGAGGAACCACTTGATTGAGAAGTAGCGGCTCCGGTCTCGGAAACTGACATACGGCAGGGAGAGCGATGTGCTGACGACATGCCCCTCTATATCCGCATCCAGTGACGCCTGTGGGCTGAGGATGACACGGCGGCCAGTCGGTACCTTTGGGCCTCCATGGCCTGTGCGGGAAGAAATTCGTTTCAGTAGTGTAAGTACTTCATTTAATTTTTTTACATTTACTCACGTCGCTTCTTTTTTCTAATTTTCTTTATCCTAATACACTGAAGAACCAAAGAAATTGGTACACCTGCCTAATATCGTGTAAGACCCCCGCGAGCACGCAGAAGTTCCGCAACACGACGTGGTATGGACTCGACTAATGTCTGAAGTAGTGCTAGAGGGAATTGACACCATGATCCGTAAGAGCACGACCGGGTGGTGATCTCTCCTGAACGGCACGGTGCAAGACATCCCAGATGTGCTCAATAATGTTCATGTCTGGGGAGGTCGGAGGCCAGCGGAAGTGTTTAAACGCAAAAGAGCGTTCCTGAAGCCACTCTGTAGCACTTCAGGATGCGTGGCGTGTCTCATTGTCCTGCTGGAATTGCCCAAGTCCGTCGGAATGCACAGTGGACATGAATGGATGCAATAGATCGGACAGGATGCTTAGGTACGTGTCGCCTGTCAGAGTCGTATCTAGACGTATCAGGGGTCCCATATCACGCTAACTGCATACGTCCCAAAACGTTACAGAAACTCCACCAGCTTGAACAGTCCCCTGCTGACATACAGTGTCCATGGATTCATGAGATTGTCTCCAAACCCGTACACGTCCCTCCTCTCGATACAATTTGAAACAAGACTCGTCCGACCAGACAACATGTTTCCAGTCATCAACAGTCCAATGTCAGTGTTGACGGTCCAGCCAAGGCATATATCTTTGTGTCGTGCAGTCATCAAGCATACACGAGTGGGCCTTCGATTCCGAAAGCCCGTACCGATGGTGTTCCGTTGAATGTTCCGCACGCTGACACTTGTTGATGATACACCATTGAAATGTGCATCGATTTGACGAAGGGTTGCACTTCGGTCACGTACATCAATTCTCTTCAGTCGTCGTTGGCCCCGTTCTTGCAGGGCCTTTTTCCGGTCGCAGCGATGTCGTAGATTTCATGTTTAACCGGATTTCTGATAGTCACGGCACACCCGTGAAATGGTCGTACAGGAAAAACCTCACTTTATCGCTACCTCGGGGGATGCTGCGTCCCATCGCTCGTGCGCCAACTATAACAGCACGTTCAAACTCATGTAAATCGTGATAACCTGCCATTGTAGCAGCAATAACCGATCTAACAACTGCGCCAAACACTTGTTGTCTTATATAGGCGTTGCCGACCGCAGCGCCATATTCTGCCTGTTTACATGTCTCTGTATTTGAACACGCATACCTATACCAGTTTCTTTGCCGCTTCAGTGTATCTTTACGTTAAATGAATAGTTTAGGAGTTTTAAAAGTAACATCTATCTGAAATTGCAAACAATATACTACTACTTCAAAAACAAATGAACTCATTGTGTTCTACATCTAGATGGTTACTCTGCAAATCACATTTAAGTGCCTGCCAGAGGGTTCATCGAACCACCTTCACAATTCTCTATTATTCCATTCTCGTATAGCGCGTGGAAAGAATGAACACCTGTATCTTTCCGTACGAGCTCTGATTTTCCTTAATTTATCGTGGTGATTGTTCCTCCCTATGTAGGTCGGTGTCGACATAATATTTTCGCATTCGGAGGAGAAAGTTGGTGATTGGAATTTCGTGAGAAGATTCAGTCGCAGCCAAAAAGGCCTTTCTTTTAATGATTTCCAGCCCAAATCCTGTATCATTTTTGTGACACACACTCCCATATTTCGCAATAATACTAAACGTGTTGCCTTTCTTTGAACTTTTTCAATGTACTCCGTCAGTTTTATCTGGTAAGGATCCCACAGCGCGCAGCAGTATTCTAAAAGAGGGCGGATAAGCGTAGTGTAAGCAGTCTCCTGTCTGTTATATTTTCTGAGAGTTCTGCCAATAAAACGCAGTCTTTCGTTAGCCTTCCCCACAACATTTTCTACGTGTTCTTTCCAATTTAAGTTGTTTGTAATTGTAATACCTAGGTATTTAGTTGAATTAACGGCTTTTAGACTAGGCTGATTAATCGTATAATCGAAGTTTAATGTATATAAGTATATTATCGAAATGGAACAGGACGAGGAGTTGAGAGATATGATACTGGGTGAAGAATTTGACAGAGCACTGAAAGACGTAAGTGGAAACAAGACCCCTGGAGTAGACAACAATCTGTTAGAACTATTGATAGCCTTGAGAGAACCGGTCATGACAAAACTCTTCCATCTGGTGAGCAAGATGTATGTATCAGGCAAAATATCCTGAGACTTCAAGAAGAATAAAATAATTCCAAGTACAAAGAAAGCATGTGCTGACTGGTGTGAAAATTACCGAACTATCAGTTTATTAAGTCACTCTTGCAAATGCTAACACGAATTCTTTGCAGACGGATGGAAGAACTGGTAGAATCTGACCTTAGGAAATATCAGTTTGGATTCCGGAGATATCTAGGAACACGCGAGGCAATACTGACCCTACGGCTTGTCATAGAACGTAGGTTAATGAGAGGAAAACCTAGGTTTA
Organism: Schistocerca cancellata; assembly: GCF_023864275.1. Classification (NCBI taxonomy): domain Eukaryota; kingdom Metazoa; phylum Arthropoda; class Insecta; order Orthoptera; family Acrididae; genus Schistocerca; species Schistocerca cancellata. The sequence continues at coordinate 183,198,502 of NC_064631.1, read as the reverse complement.
TAGCTTTTTTGGGGGGGTGGGGGCAGAGAAAGCTTCTGACAATGTTGACTGGAATATTCTCTTTCAAATTCTGTAGGTGACAGGGGTAAAATACAGGGAGTGAAAGACTATTTACAACTTGTACAGAAACCAGGCGGCAGTTATACGAATCGAGGGGCATGAAAGGGAGCAGTGGTTGAGTAGGGAGAGAAATAGGATTGTAGCCTATCCCCAGTGTTATTCAATCTGTACACTGAACATACACTAAAGGATACCAGAGAAAATTATGGAGTAGGAATTAAAGTCCAGGGAGAAAAATAAAAACTTTGAGGGTTTGCCGATGACACTGTAATTCTGTCAGAGAAGTAAAAGTCTTGACAGAGCAGTTGAACGGAATGGACAGTGTCTTGAAAGGGGACATAAGATGAATATCAACAAAAGCTAAACAAGGATAATGGAATATAGTCGAATTAACTCAGGTGATACTGAAGGAAACAGACTAGGAAGTGAGGCACTTAAAGTAGTAGACGAGTTTTGCTATTTGGGCATCAAAATAACTGAAGATGGTCGAAGCAGAGAGGATATAAAATGCAGACTGGAAATGAGGAGAAATCTGTTGACATCGAATACAGATTTAAGTGCCAGGAAATATTTTCTGAAAATATTTGTATAGAGTGTAGCGATGTACTGAAGTGAGACATGGGCGATAAAGAGATTGGACAAGAAGAGAATAGAAGCTTTTGAGATGTCATGCTACAAAAGAATGCTGAAGATAAGATGGGTAGATCACGTAACTAATGAAGAGACACTGAGTAGAACTGGGGACAAAAGAAGTTTGTTGCATAACCTGACTAGAAGATGGGATCGGTTGGTAAGAGACATCCTGAGACATCAAGGGATCACGAATTTAGTACTGGAGGGAAGTGTGACGTGGGGGGGGGGGGGGGGGGGGAATCGTAGAGGTAGATGAAGAGAGAAATACAGTACGCAGATTCAGAGGGATGTAGGTTGCAGAAGTCACTCGGGGACGAAGAGGCTTGCGCAGGACAGAGTAGCATGGAGAGCTGCATCTTTGGACTGAAGACCACAAGAACAACAACATATAATTGCATTGAGAGAAAAATATTTCAAATTCGTAAGACTTTTTCCTTATATTTTCATTTGCACTAAGAAATTAATAAAAGAAATTAGAATGATTGCCAAAGCACATATTTACTGTAGATTCTTCCTAAAGAGACTGGCGACATGTTATTTAAGATATGCCCAAGAGTGCTTTTCTCCCGATACCTGGTAAAACTTAAGTTTGGTTGAAACCGATCCATTGGTTTAAGGCGAGATGTATAACGTACACACATACAGTAAGTTTTGTAAACATATAGACAGGTCCAAAACTAAACCTGTCTCAAAGACAGTTTCGCGGAAATCTTGCTCAAACAGTAACAGTCGTCAGGATATAGATTTACACCCATCAGAGACAGCTGCGTTACTCTATCTCGCAAATGGTGGAGTGATGTGGTTAAACAAACAGCGATTAGAGAAACAAGCGGCACAAAGCTTCCGAAAGTTATCCGAGAGGGAATCAGAGGGAGGTCGGGCTTGCTTCACTGAGAATTTGCGGGGTCAGTTCTCTTGTTGTAAATGGAGTGATGCTTTTGTTTAATCTTAAATAAATGAACTTTTTGAAGTTGAAATCGTATCTCCAAGATGTCGCCTTGTAGCTTTATACTGGCATTTATCGAGCTTCTCTAATAAGTTATCGAAGCTGGACACAGCGTATTTACTTTGCTATCCGCCTAAGAGAGGGCGTTAAATATTGATGCTTGTATCGTAGCGTGCACATCGGCTGCGACGTCACATTACTCCGGCTATTTTATGGTCTTGTGAATGGGAGTTTGAAAACGAATGTCTCACTGGTTGAGGCCCAATTTCAGACATATGACGCCAGAAAAAAGGAAACCGTTCGTAAAGCTACATGCCATCTCGAGAACTATAACAATAAGCTTCTCTGGCTGGTTAAAATGTTTAGGTGCACTTTTCAACTAACTTTTTAGCATATTCAGAAAAAATCACAACTGTCCCTGTACCAACTTTCACTGAAATTACGATTTGTTAACTCGGAAGGTCGTGGCAGAAACAAGGCACTTTGCTGCCAGGCAAAGAAGAAAGTTCGGAGATTTTTTTTCCTTAGCTCATAGTTACTGTACCTACTCGTAAATTCCACAATTTTTGCTTGTTATGAGCATATAAGACACGTCGAACCACTGAGCTGAAGGTATACATGTGGCACTTACGTCCAATTTCGAAATACTGATCAGATAGAACGATGTTATGACATTGTGTTCTTATTTGCTTTCTAGATATTCGTGTATACTGATGATTTGAACAGTGCTGCACGTGGTTAAGACTAATAAACATGGACCAGATAATGACGGAATAGAAAACGCGCAGCACAAAAACAGCACTGAGGTTGGTTAAAGCAATGATAGACGTCTTAAATTACTAATACTTACAACAGATCTCGGAATAGTAGGAATTCTGGAAGAAGACACGTTTTTTTATTCATTTTCTCCGTATGCAAATTCATTCGTTTTTATTCACTGATATCATCACGAGTGAGTAACTCGGCTGTGGATCGAGTGAAGGTATAAATTTACAAATGAAATCATAAGTAAGTAACCTCTGCACTGTGTTAACGATACTGTCTAGTACTATTTACTGGTTAGTACTATCTGTCGTTAGGGAAGCTAAGCGTATGCCAGTGAATCAGACGAAACACCACAGCGTCTCAGAAAAAGAAAAAACTGCTGCTTTCTCAGTCGCATTACATAGTTGTGGTTTACTTTCTGTTCACAGTCTACCATTTTCTTGATCGCACTTACGTTTCCAAAGAACACAGTCATCCAAATCTGTACCAACAGAGAGAGGGTTACTCTGCTACCTTATATTCAGCATTAAAAGCAGCAGTGTTACTTGCCGTGTAGTTCATATGAATTTTAAATCCTTCAGTCCAGATAACAAGAATTTATAGAGGTCACTTCTTGGTAGTACAAGCTAATATTTAAGGATGACTGCAAACAGTTTGGGTTTGATCCGTCGATATTTATTTGTTACATACCGGTCTTACACGTATTAGCAAATTACACTGGGGAACAATTTGTAACTTAATTTCAGTTAACTTCGATTATTAGTCTGTTTTAGAAATAAATGAACATGCTCATTCCAAAGCTGTAATTAGTTTTTTCCTATCACGTCAAGTTTTATTTCTACAGTTGTTGCGCATGCGATTACGCTTCTGACAGGTAACTTGTTTGTCACAGAAAGCAGTGCCGCACTCTGTCAGCGAACCTTAAACCAGTGACGACTGGAGGTGATAGTAACGCCGCGCGACAGCTTTAGATTTATATTGTCTAGACTTTGTGGTCAGTTCCGCATGAGATGCTGTAGTAAACAAGTGTACTTGTCGCGCTGATATAGTGAAGCTGGTTTCCGACGCGTAGTGCAAGAATTTGTATTTACACAAGATTAGCAGTATTTACTTCTTATTTAAATATAAACAAAAAAGTTTCTTTAGGTCTGCTGCTGGTAGTTCGCGTCGTAAGTGCTTCAACATCCCCGATTCGTTTTGTTATATATGTGGCAGTTTTACCATTCCCAGTCAACGGACAAACATCAGTAATTTTGTTGTTGTTGTTGTTGTGGTCTTCAGTCCTGAGACTGGTTTGATGCAGCTCTCCATGCTACTCTGTCCTGAGCAAGCTTCTTCATCTCCCAGTACCTACTGCAGCCTACATCCTTCTGAATCAGCTTAGTGTATTCATCTCTTGGTCGCCCTCTACGATTTTTACCCTCCACGCTGCCCTCCAATACTAAATTGGTGATCCCTTGATGCCTCATAATATGCCCTACCAACCGATCCCTTCTTCTAGTCAAGTTGTGCCACAAACTCCTCCTCTCCCCAATTCTATTCAATACCTCCTCATTAGTTATGTGATCAACCCATCTACTCTTCAACATTCTTCTGTAGCACCACATTTGGAAAGCTTCTATTCTTTTCTTGTCAAAACTCTTTATCGTCCATGAATCACTTCCATACATGGCCGCACTCCATACAAATACTTTCAGGAACGACTTCCTGACACTTAAATCAATACTCGATGTTAACAAATTTCTCTTCTTCAGAAACGCTTTCATTGCCATTGCCAGTCTACAAATTATATCCTCTCTACTTCGATCATCATCAGTTATTTTGCTCCCCAAATAGCAAAACTCCTTTACTACTTTAAGTGTCTCATTTCCTAATCTAATTCCCTCAGCATCCCCGACTTAATTCGGCTACATTCCATTATCCTCTTTTTGCTTCTGTTGATGTTCATCTTATATCCTCCTTTCAAGACACTGTCCATTCCGTTCAACTACTCTTCCAAGTCCAGTGTTAGGGAAGCCTATTTTGCTTATTCTAAAGTAAAAGTTGGCGACCAAGAAAAATCATGGGCCCCTAACAATGCCTGCAAGCAGTGTGTGGAGGGATTGAGAATGTGGACAAAAGGAACACGCGATAAACTTGGTATACCAATGACTTGGCGAGAATCCAAAGACCACGCCAATGATTGTTACTTTTGTATAGTAAAAACGGTATATATATATATATATATATACACTCCTGGAAGTGGAAAAAAGAACACATTGACACCGGTGTGTCAGACCCACCATACTTGCTCCGGACACTGCGAGAGGGCTGTACAAGCAATGATCACACGCACGGCACAGCGGACACACCAGGAACCGCGGTGTTGGCCGTCGAATGGCGCTAGCTGCGCAGCATTTGTGCACAGCCGCCGTCAGTGTCAGCCAGTTTGCCGTGGCATACGGAGCTCCATCGCAGTCTTTAACACTGGTAGCATGCCGCGACAGCGTGGACGTGAACCGTATGTGCAGTTGACGGACTTTGAGCGAGGGCGTATAGTGGGCATGCGGGAGGCCGGGTGGACGTACCGCCGAATTGCTCAACACGTGGGGCGTGAGGTCTCTACAGTACATCGATGTTGTCGCCAGTGGTCGGCGGAAGGTGCACGTGCCCGTCGACCTGGGACCGGACCGCAGCGACGCACGGATGCACGCCAAGACCGTAGGATCCTACGCAGTGCCGTAGGGGACCGCACCGCCACTTCGCAGCAAATTAGGGACACTGTTGCTCCTGGGGTATCGGCGAGGACCATTCGCAACCGTCTCCATGAAGCTGGGCTACGGTCCCGCACACCGTTAGGTCGTCTTCCGCTCACGCCCCAACATCGTGCAGCCCGCCTCCAGTGGTGTCGCGACAGGCGTGAATGGAGGGACGAATGGAGACGTGTCGTCTTCAGCGATGAGAGTCGCTTCTGCCTTGGTGCCAATGATGGTCGTATGCGTGTTTGGCGCCGTGCAGGTGAGCGCCACAATCAGGACTGCATACGACCGAGGCACACAGGGCCAACACCCGGCATCATGGTGTGGGGAGCGATCTCCTACACTGGCCGTACACCACTGGTGATCGTCGAGGGGACACTGAATAGTGCACGGTACATCCAAACCGTCATCGAACCCATCGTTCTACCATTCCTAGACCGGCAAGGGAACTTTCTGTTCCAACAGGACAATGCACGTCCGCATGTATCCCGTGCCACCCAACGTGCTCTAGAAGGTGTAAGTCAACTACCCTGGCCAGCAAGATCTCCGGATCTGTCCCCCATTGCGCATGTTTGGGACTGGATGAAGCGTCGTCTCACGCGGTCTGCACGTCCAGCACGAACGCTGGTCCAACTGAGGCGCCAGGTGGAAATGGCATGGCAAGCCGTTCCACAGGACTACATCCAGCATCTCTACGATCGTCTCCATGGGAGAATAGCAGCCTGCATTGCTGCGAAAGGTGGATATACACTGTACTAGTGCCGACATTGTGCATGCTCTGTTGCCTGTGCCTGTGGTTCTGTCAGTGTGATCATGTGATGTATCTGACCCCAGGAATGTGTCAATAAAGTTTCCCCTTCCTGGGACAATGAATTCACGGTGTTCTTATTTCAATTTCCAGGAGTGTATATACAGGGTGAGTCACCTAACGTTACCGCTGGATATATTTCGTAAACCACATCAAATACGGACGAACCGATTCCACAGACCAAACGTGAGGAGAGGAGCTAGTGTAATTGTTTAGTACAAACCATAAAAAAATGCACGGAAGTATGTTTTTTAACACAAACCTACGTTTTTTTAAATGGAACCCCGTTAGGTTTGTTATCACATCTGAACATATAAACAAATAAGTAATCAGTGCCGTTTGTTGCATTGTAAAATGTTAATTACATTCGGAGATATTGTAGCCTAAAGTTGACGCTTGAGTACCACTCTTCCGCTGTTCGATCGTGTGTATCGGAGAGCACTGCTACATACATCGCGTTTCTACAGAATGATCTGCCAACGTTGCTCGAAAAATGTCTCACTGGTAACGCGTCGACGTATGTGGTATCAGCATGATGGTGCACCTGCACATTCCGCAATTAACACTAGGCTGACCCTTGACAGGATGTACGACGGGCGTTTCATAGGACGTGGGGGACGCATAAATTGGCCAGCCAGTTCTCCTGATCTTACACCTCTGGACTTCTCTCTGTGGGGTACGTTGAAGGGGAATGTGTACCGTGATGTGCCTACAACCCCAGAGGATATGAAACAACGTATTGTGACAGCCTGCGGCGACATTACACAGGATGTACTGCGCCGTGTACGACATTCATTACGCCAGAGATTGCAATTGTGTGCAGCAAATGATGGCCACCACATTGAACATCTATTGGCCTGACATGTCGGGACACACTCTATTCCACTCCGTAATTGAAAACGGAAACCATGTGTGTACGTGTACCTCACCCCTCATGGTAATGTACATATGCGTCACTGAAAAAGACCAATAAAAAGGTGTTAGCATGTGGACGTAATGTGCTGTTCCAGTCTCTTCTGTGCCTAAGGTCCATCACCGTTCCCTTTGGATCCCTACGTACGTAATTCGGTGCTCTCCGATACACACGATCGAACAGCGGAGGAGTGGTACTCAAGCGTCAACTTTAGGTTACAATATGTCCGGACGTAATTAACATTTTACAATGCAACAAACGGCACTGATTACGTATTTGTTTATATGTTCAGATGTGCTAACAAAACTAACGGGGTTTCATTATTTAAAAAAACGTAGGTTTGTGTTAAAAAACATACTTCCGTGCATTTTTCTATGGTTTGTATTGAACAATTACACTAGCCCCTCTCCTCACGTTCGGTCTGTGGAATCGGTTCGTCAGTATTTGATGTGGTTTACGAAATATATCCAGCAGTAACGTTAGGTGACTCACCCTGTATATATATCCAGGGTTATTACAAATGATTGAAGCGATTTCACAGCTCTACAATTACTTTATTATTTGAGATATTTTCACAATGCCTTGCTCACACATACAAAAACTCAAAAAGTTTTTTTTAGGCATTCACAAATGTTCGATATGTGCCCCTTTAGTGATTCGGCAGACATCAAGCCGATCATCAAGTTCCTCCCACACTCGGCGCAGCATGACCCCATTAATGAGTTCGAAAGCATCGTTGATGCGAGCTCGCAGTTCTGGCACGTTTCTTGGTAGAGGAGGTTTAAACACTGAATCTTTCACATAACCCCACAGAAAGAAATCGCATGGGGTTAAGTCGGGATAGCGTGGAGGCCATGACATGAATTGCTGATCATGATCTCCACCACGACCGATCCATCGGTTTTCCAATCTCCTTTTTAAGAAATGCCGAACATCATGATGGAAGTGCGGTGGAGCACCATCCTGTTGAAAGATGAAGTCGGCGCTGTCGGTCTCCAGTTGTGGCATTAGCCAGTTTTCCAGCATGTCCAGATACACGTGTCCCGTAAGGTTTTTTTCGCAGGAGAAAAAGCGGCCTTAAACTTTAAACCGTGAGATTGCACAAAACACGTTACTTTTGGTGAATTGCGAATTTGCTGTACGAATGCGTGAGGATTCTCTACCACCCAGATTCGCACATGGTGTCTGTTCACTTCACCATTAAGACAAAATGTTGCTTCATCACTGAAAACAAGTTTCGCACTGAACGCATCCTCTTCCATGAGCTGTTGCAACCGTGCCGAAAATTCAAAGCGTTTGACTTTGTCATCGGGTGTCAGGGCTTGTAGCAATTGTAAACGGTAAGGCTTCTGCTTTAGCCTTTTCCGTAAGATTTTCCAAACCGTCGGCTGTGGTACGTTTAGCTCCCTGCTTGCTTTATTCGTCGACTTCCGCGGGCTACGCGTGAAACTTGCCCGCACGCGTTCAACCGTTTCTTCGCTCACTGCAGGCCGACCCGTTGATTTCCCCTTACAGAGGCATCCAGAAGCTTTAAACTGTGCATACCATCGCCGAATGGAGTTAGCAGTTGGTGGATCCTTGTTGAACTTCGTCCTGAACTGTCGTTGCGCTGTTATGACTGACTGATGTGAGTGCATTTCAAGCACGACATACGCTTTCCCGGCTCCTGTCGCCATTTTGGCTCACTGCGCTCTCGAGCGCTCTGGCGGCAGAAACCTGAAGTGCGGCTTCAGCCGAACAAAACTTTATGAGTTTTTCTACGTATCTGTAGTGTGTCGTGACCATATGTCAATGAATGGAGCTACAGTGAATTTATGAAATCGCTTCAATCATTCGTAATAGCCCTGTATATATATATATATATATATATATATATATATATATATATATATATACACTCCTGGAAATTGAAATAAGAACACCGTGAATTCATTGTCCCAGGAAGGGGAAACTTTATTGACACATTCCTGGGGTCAGATACATCACATGATCACACTGACAGAACCACAGGCACATAGACACAGGCAACAGAGCATGCACAATGTCGGCACTAGTACAGTGTATATCCACCTTTCGCAGCAATGCAGGCTGCTATTCTCCCATGGAGACGATCGTAGAGATGCTGGATGTAGTCCTGTGGAACGGCTTGCCATGCCATTTCCACCTGGCGCCTCAGTTGGACCAGCGTCCGTGCTGGACGTACAGACCGCGTGAGACGACGCTTCATCCAGTCCCAAACATGCTCAATGGGGGACAGATCCGGAGATCTTGCTGACCAGGGTAGTTGACTTACACCTTCTAGAGCACGTTGGGTGGCACGGGATACATGCGGACGTGCATTGTCCTGTTGGAACAACAAGTTCCCTTGCCGGTCTAGGAATGGTAGAACGATGGGTTCGATGACGGTTTGGATGTACCGTGCACTATTCAGTGTCCCCTCGACGATCACCAGTGGTGTACGGCCAGTGTAGGAGATCGCTCCCCACACCATGATGCCGGGTGTTGGCCCTGTGTGCCTCGGTCGTATGCAGTCCTGATTGTGGCGCTCACCTGCACGGCGCCAAACACGCATACGACCATCATTGGCACCAAGGCAGAAGCGACTCTCATCGCTGAAGACGACACGTCTCCATTCGCCCCTCCATTCACGCCTGTCGCGACACCACTGGAGGCGGGCTGCACGATGTTGGGGCGTGAGCGGAAGACGGCCTAACGGTGTGCGGGACCGTAGCCCAGCTTCATGGAGACGGTTGCGAATGGTCCTCGCCGATACCCCAGGAGCAACAGTGTCCCTAATTTGCTGGGAAATGGCGGTGCGGTCCTCTACGGCACTGCGTAGGGTCCTACGGTATTGGCGTGCATCCCGGCGTCGCTGCGGTCCGGTCCCAGGTCGACGGGCACGTGCACCTTCCGCCGACCACTGGCGACAACATCGATGTACTGTGGAGACCTCACGCCCCACGTGTTGAGCAATTCGGCGGTACGTCCACCCGGCCTCCCGCATGCCCACTATACGCCCTCGCTCAAAGTCCGTCAAGTGCACATACGGTTCACGTCCACGCTGTCGCGGCATGCTACCAGTGTTAAAGACTGCGATGGAGCTCCGTATGCCACGGCAAACTGGCTGACACTGACGGCGGCGGTGCACAAATGCTGCGCAGCTAGCGCCATTCGACGGCCAACGCCGCGGTTCCTGGTGTGTCCGCTGTGCCGTGCGTGTGATCATTGCTTGTACAGCCCTCTCGCAGTGTCCGGAGCAAGTATGGTGGGTCTGACACACCGGTGTCAATGTGTTCTTTTTTCCATTTCCAGGAGTGTATATATTGCCAGTGTTTCAAGAATTATACTGTTTGGAAATACAAGGAGATCGAAGTGACCGCAGCGACGAAGATTTTAATGGTGACGATGATTCTGTTCGTAAATAAATTACTCAGCTAGAGTTAAATGACTTGGAACGGGATTTGGGATTATCCAAAAAAGCATCAGAACTTCTAGCATCAAGACTGCACGAAATAATCTTGTTAGAGAAAGGAGCTAAAATCACCTACTTCCGATCGAGAGAAAGTGCATTTCTGCAGTTCTTCCGGAGTGCTGATGGATTTGTGTATTGTCACAACATACCTGGTTTAATGAAGGAATTGGGAATGGCGATTGTTTATAGATAGCTCAAAACGTAGCTTGAAGTGTGTTCTCCTCCACAATGGAAATTTATACGGTTCTGTCCCAATAGGCCATTCAGTTTTCTTGCATGAAAAATACGAAGACATAAAGAAGGTCATTGACGTGCTGCAATACAGGGTGAGTCATCTAACATTACCGCTGGATATATTTCGTAAACCACACCAAATACTGACGAATCGATTCCACAGACCGAACGTGAGGAGAGGGGCTAGTGTAATTGGTTCATACAAACCATTAAAAATGCACGGAAGTATGTTTTTAACACAAACCTACGTTTTTTTAAATGGAACCCCGTTATTTTTGTTAGCACATCTGAACATATAAACAAATACGTAATCAGTGCCGTTTGTTGCATTGTAAAATGTTAATTACATCGGGACATATTGTAACCTAAAGTTGACGCTTGAGTACCACTCCTCCGCTCTTCGATCGTGTGTATCGGAGAGCACCGAATTACGTAGGGATCCAAAGGTAACGGTGATGGAAGATACAGAAGAGACTGAAACAGAACATTACGTCCACATGCTAACACTTTTTTATTGGTCTTTTTCACTGACGCACATGTACATTACCATGAGGGGTGACGTACACGCACACACGTGGTTTCCGGTTTCAATTACTCAGTGGAATACAGTGTGTCCCGACATGTCAGGCCAATAGATGTTCAATGTGGTGGTCATCATTTGCTGCACACAATTGCAATCTCTGGCGTAATGAATGTCGTACACGCCGCAGTACATCTGGTGTAATGTCGCCGCAGGCTGTCACAATACGTTGTTTCATATCCTCTGGGGTTGTAGGCACATCACGGTACACATTCTCCTTTAACGTACCCCACAGAAAGAAGTCCAGAGGTGTAAGATCAGGAGAACGGGCTGGACAATTTATGCGTCCTACACGTCCTATGAGACGCCCGTCGAACATCCTGTCAAGGGTCAGCCTAGTGTTAATTGCGGAATGTGCAGGTGCACCATCATGCTGATACCACATACGTCGACGCGTTACCAGTGAGACATTTTTCGAGCAACGTTGGCAGATCATTCTGTAGAAACGCGATGTATGTTGCAGCTGTTTGGGCCCCTGCAATGAAGTGAGGACCAATGAGGTGGTCGCCAATGATTCCGCACATTTACAGTCCACGGTCGCTTTCGCTCTACCTGTCTGAGCCAGAGAGGATTGTCCACGAACCAGTAATGCATGTTCCGTAGTTTCAATGCCCCGTGGTTTGTGAAACCCGCTTCATCGGTAAATACCCATTGACAGAATTGCACTCGATGATTAATGTCAACACCACGTAATTGCTGATGTAGCGTCACATGAAACGGGTGAAAGCGGTGACGATGCAGTATGCGCATGACACTACTTTGACTCAGTCCACCGGCTCTCGCAATGTCCCGTGTACTCATGTGTGGGTTCATGGCAACAGCAGCTAACACACCAACTGCACCCGCTTCTCCTGTGACGGGCCTGTTACGGACCCGTTTGCGTGCTACGACCATACCTGTTGCATACAGTTGGCGGTAGATGTTTTGCAATGTGTGGCACGTTGGATGCTCTCTGTCCGGGTACCGTTCTGTATACACCCTGCAGGCTTCAGCTACATTTCGTCGACACTCGCCATAGATGAGTATCATCTCCGCCTTTTCAGAGTTCGAATACACCATGGTCACAGTTCCTTCAACACTACACTACCACAGACGTCTGGTAACACGGTGTACTACAGTTGATCTGCGTGTGGAGACGAATGCAGAATAACAATAGCACCAAGCGCTACATGAGGACACTGCGACAGCTAGACCAAACCACAACAGTGCACTACAGCCACACTCGTAAACACGGTCGTCATCTTAAACATGTCCCTGCAGATGCTGCTCGCCGACCGTGGCCCGTGTTTGTTACAACATGCAACTGAACGTCGGAGGTTTCAAGCGTCAACTTTAGGTTACAATATTTCCGGATGTAATTAACATTTTGCAATGCAACAAACGGCATTGATTACGTATTTGTTTATATGTTCAGATGTGCTAACAAAACTAAAGTGGCTCCATTTAAAAAAAAAACATTCTTCCGTTCATTTTTGTATGGTTTGTAATAAACAATTACACTAGCCCCTCTCCTCACGTTCGGTCTGTGGAATCGGTTCGTCAGTATTTGATGTGGTTTACGAAATATATCCAGCGGTAACGTTAGGTGACTCACCCTGCATAACTTGCACTAATGGATCATCTGTGTTGACCTTAAAATGGTTTCTTTCCTTCTTGGCCAGCAACGCGGATATACCACGTATCCGTGTTTTCTGTGTATGTGGAACAGCAGAGGTCGAAAGAAGCATTGGGTGCAGTGAATGTGGCCGCCAAGATCTGACCTGAAACCTGGTGATCCAAACATTGTAAATCATCCACTTGTCGACAGAAAAAGACATTATATTTCCGCCTTTGCATATAAAACTAGGTCTCATGAAGCAATTTGTTAGAGCTCTGTCAACTGAAGGTGACTGTTTTAAGTATATGATTTCGGTATTTCCTAGCTTGTCATATGAAAAGATGAAGACTGGTGTATTTGATGGGCCACAGATTCGGCAACTTATTAAAGATGAACGTTCCATAGGAACAATGACTGAACTTGAAAAGAATGCTTGGTTGACATTCAAAAGTATTGTCAAGGACTTTCTAGGAAATGCACGAGCCCAGAATTAAGTTTAAATTGTTCAACAACTCTTAGAGAGCTTTAAAAAGCTTGGCTGTAACATATCAAACTGCATTTCTTACATAGTCATCTTGTTAACTTTCAAGAAAATCTTTGTGCTGTTAGCGATGAACAGGGTGGGCGACTCCATCAAGATTTCAAGGTCGTGGAAGCAAGGTATCAAAGTAGATGGTATGTCGGTAGGATGACTGACTACTGTTGGAGCATCGAGCGAGAATGTCCCCAGATGGAATATTGTAGGAAAAGTTATAAGCGAACATTTGTACCCTAATATCTTTGTTTTTATTATTTGTATAAATACACTGTAACTTTGAATATTATAATAACCTTTGAATGAATAAAATATTCTAATATTCTACTACGTTTTTAGTACCCAGCTGCCGGGGTGGCCGAGCGGTTCTAGGCGCTACAGTCTGCAACCGCGCGACCGCTACGGTCGCAGGTTCGAATCCTGCCTCGGGCGTGGATGTGGGTGATGTCCTTATGTTAGTTAGGTTTAAGTAGTTCTAAGTTGTAGGGGACGGAAGAACTCAGCAGTTAAGTCCCATAGTGCTCAGAGCCATTTTTTTAGTACCCACTTTACTGTCCTTTGTATGGCCAGTTTTAATGACTTTTAGGGTAAACAGAGAATATCCTGTAGTTTAAAAACTTGTCCTGATAGAGAAAAACTGCTAACAGTTTTGGTTTCAGAGACCAAAAATTAGTTAAGGACAAGTCACAGATCTAGGACAACAAAATGGCTGTTCCCCAGTGTTCTAATCATAGTCATTTCATCCGCATCGACGCGCAAGTCGCCGAAGTGGCGTCAAATAGAAAAACTTGCACCCGGCGAGCGGTCTACCCGACGGGAGGCCCTCGTCACACGCCATTGTTATTATCAGGTAACTACCGCATTTCTTTTGATTTTTAGGGGATCCTCAGTTCGTTGAAAATCTTTCCACAAAAGTAAATAATTCCTCTTGAAACATGGGCAGGGACGCAAACTCTTTAGGCATTAATCAACACATGAAACGACAAAAATGTCACTGTAGGAAAACCAGTCTATGCTCTGGTTACATCATTTATGTAGGGTCATAATTTCCTCGTGATGATGCCTAAACCTCAGAAGCCCACGCAGGAATAAAATTTAAGAAACGTAACACCAATCATTGACTAGGAACACTTTATGACTGCGTTTCTGTATGAACCAGAGGTAGTAAATGAACTTTACTGAAACGTCTCGCCAGAAATGCTGTTTTCGGTAGGTAGAAACAGGCAGCGCATTATGCGAATAATGGAACATTTATTCCGAGCTCTGAAATCGACGAATTCAGCATGGCTCTACGTTGTGTCAACAGCAGTTAATTAACAGCAGTGGTACGCAGCGCCTGCGTTTTGCCTAAGGTCATAACTGCCGAGAAAGGGACGAGAAAGAGCAAACGGTGTGCGCGCGGCACGTTGCGTGCGTGAGCGCAGAATCGTGTTCTGTTTCCATTTGCTAACAGCCTCTCTCTTACCGGCTGCTTGTAAATTCTCGCGTTTTACAATTCACATTTGCCCTGAGGACTCCAGCGCGAGACCCGTAAAGGATAATTACTTTATTTTCCTTTCCACTCGTGCATCGTGTTCCATGGATGGCTTTACGTAGGAGAGCTTTCAAGAAGATGGAACTTAACAAAATATAGTTTAACTACTTTCTTACTCGATTCTGAAGCTACCAATTTCGTTTTTCATTTTCTGTTTGCGGAATAACTGTGGTTTTCACAGCACCATCTCCAGCAAAAGGTCAAATTATTATCTTTCCCATATTCAACCAACCATGCATCATCTTTAATGTGCCTGAATGTACTTATGAAAGAAATATGATATAGGTGTTACCGTTTCTTTTAAGCTGTCGCGACTGAACTCCTTCCGTTACATTCGTAAGATTGAAATTAAAAAATTGGTTCGCTGTGTTTTTTGTTTGTTTTATGATATGGCACCGTGTTTTTCTAAGAGGGTATGTGTCATATGACATATTTTAACTTTTATAAAGCAAAGTGTTTATTTTTTGTGAACTAAACCTGTGTTAGACTGGTTTTCTTCGTGTATCTGCGTTGTCGTCCTGAACAATGCATGTGGTGTAATCACAGAAACGATACCTCATTAAATGAGTCGCCAAAACTATCTGAAATTGTATAACTGTATTTGAAGAGACTTTTGCCAAAACAACGAGAAAACCTAAAACTGTATGCTAAAGAAACATATGGAATTCTGTACTGTTCAGTGTAGTGAGCTATGCCAGAATGTGTGACATCACAACATGTCACTTGCAAATCCAGCGCTCAGAGCTAAAAGAATAAAAATAGAATTTTGAAAGAATAAATAACCAAACTGTTTCTATGAAAATGTCGTGTGATTTTACTTACACGAAGAGCCTAAAGAAAATTCCAGACCCTAAGTGACGCCCACGCAAATGTAACACTGCAGTTTGAGAATAAATCAATCTGCATATGAAATGGAATCTGAACTGATCTTTCCCTAAACTGAACTTGATATTAATTTTGAAATGCAATGCCTAACGATTAATGTTGTTATCGACTTGACTGATTGAACTGTAACTGCCCATAACAGATTTTCGTGGCCGACCTGTGGCAGCAGAATCAAGGTACCCTCGAAGTGATGAACATAAAAGAAATGCAGTGCAGCAGCAAACCAACTAAAGAAAAGAAAACCTCGCGTAGTGCAATGCAAGGACGTTTGAATATGCTAAGCAGATCATGCTTCGATCATTGTGTTTCAGAAAGTGTAATACGGTGACACACACAACCAGAATATAAACTTTCGTAGGGAGACGGTTGTAGAATTTAAACTTGCTGAATGACTGAAAAGGAAAAAAAAATCTATATTGTGAATACTGACACTCACTGACTGTTTATACAAAACTTAGTTGTTCTTATGAAATTAAATTTTGAAATGGATGGCGAGAGATTGGTAAATCTATAACTTCTGAGTATTGGCCCGGTTAACAGATAACTTTCGATAATGACGTCGGAACAATGAATCTGATTAACCCAAAGCAATAAAGAAAAATCCTGCTAAAACTTCCCATTACCCAAACACAAGCAAGCAGTGCAGCAAGAACAGTACATGGAAATCTTCATTTCTCAATTAATCATATTTCCAAAATCCATCACACTCTGTATCTTTATCTGTGTGCTCTCAAGCTACTTCCACACAACCCAGTAGCCTGACCAACACGCAACTCCCTTACTAACATCTCTTAGAATGCTACAGAAACGATAATGCTGTCAACAACCACAGATCACATTGCTTGTACTCAGAATCTCTGTGGCGTAAAACCTTTGTTTCGAAGAATATGAAGTCTGACACAGAGAATGAGAAATAGAGCTTACATCGTTTTTGTTGAATACCAAAAAAGCTTGGAACCTTACAAAATCCAATGACCCGGCTTCTGTCCTCAGAATTTATTTTGTCTTTTATCGCTTCTTTCATCCGTGGCATTGATTTGTCTCTGTGAAAAATCCAAGTTTTGCATCGTTCAAGTCTAGGTTCCTTAAGGCATGGATGATTAAGTCAGTGCGAAGCCTGGAGGAAGGCAAGCTAACATCCCGCCAATAGAACAACGCCTATCCTGGATGGCAAAACGCTGCGGTGTGCAAACCAACATTTGGGTTGAATACAGTTTTACATTTCTCCTGATAATAACATCAATGAATATGCTGGGCTTACGTTTTAGCTGTAGTGTGTTTCCTGTGAGTATAGTGTTGATTACATTCTTGACTAGTTTATTACCACTCCTTAAATTACTTTATTGTTGTATTTTCCGGCAGTATGGAACACAAAAGTGGGTGGAGAGTAGGTGAAACATTGCACAGTTATTGATGTAAATTCAAGACAGCGTCTAACAGTTAAGGGGGTACAGCTATGTAACAAACTATACTATTGAACACGCCAATAACAGACACCAAGGATGAAAAATTTGTCAAAAACCGCATCTGCAGCATATCCACTACTGTTACTCTCGGAAATACTCACTACAAACGTAATTGTCAGGACATGAAATATGCAACAACTTGCCACGAGGTGAAATATTGATCTGAAATGTGGTACTTTAAGTCGAGTGCTAGCATAAAAAGTATATGTACGTATTGTAATTTTCTGGACTAAAATAATGATCAGAATCATAACAAATTTTACAAATGCAGCTAGTTATACAGAAGGTGCAGTGCAGATACTAAAATTTGTCTTGGTAATAACAGAAAAACCGATGGGCTCTTGCAGAAATTTGTGTCATTAAAAACAAATATGAATTAGCAGACACAGGCACTTGTAAGGTGCTGCAAGCGAAGGCCTTATTAAGGACCGAAAAAAATACTTAATTCGCAAATCAGAACCAGAGGACCGTGACGCCGACCTCCCATCGTGTCATCCTCTGCCATGCGGATGCGGTAAGGCGGGTATTATGGGGGTCAGCAGAGCGCTCTCCCGGCTGTTGTCAATCTTCCGTTCGGCTAAGCTGCTACTTCTCATTCAAGTAGCTCCTCAGCAGGCATTACGAGTCTGAATAAACTCTGTTCCGGCCGTTTCAGCAAGTAGTTAACCCTTGCTATACCAGAAACTGAACATGGGTCCTCCACATGGAAGTCAGACACACTGGCTACTCACCTACAGAGGCAGACCGCATTAAGAATTGCGTGAGATTGACCAACTGATCTCTAGTTACTTGCATAAATTCTTTATCAGAATATAATGCAATTAACTACAGAGCAGCTTCTTTTGAGCTAACTCTATGTTACTCGTGCGTACAGATGAACTCCAGCAGATTTACACTGAGGAGATAAAAATCTTGAGAAACCAGTATCGTGTCGGACCCCCTTCTGCCCGGCGTTGTACAGCAACTCGACGCAGCATGGACTCGACAGGTCGCTGGAAGCCCGTGCAGAGATTGGGCCATGCCGCCTCTAGCGGTCTATAATTGCAAAAGTGTTTCCTATGCAGGATGTTGTGCACAAACTGACCTCTCGATACTGACCCATGACGTTCGATGCGTTTCGTGACGGGCAATCTGTGTGGCCAAATCATGTGCTCGAATTGTCCAGAATGTTCTTCAGGCCAATAGCGAACTATTATGGCCCAATGACAGGACATCGTTGTTAGGGAACATGAAGTCCATGAATGGCTGGAAATGGTCTCCAAGTAGACTAACATAAACATTTACAGTGAGAGATCGGTTCAGCTGGACTATAGGACCCAGTCCATTTCATGTAAACACAGACCACACCACTATCGAGCCAGCACCAGCTTACACAGTGTCTTGTTGACAGCATGCTTCTATGGCATCGTGAGGCCTGCGCCACAGTCGTACCCTACAGTCAGCTCTTACCAACTGAAATCAGGACTCATCCAACAAAGTCACGGTTTTCCAGTCGTCTATGGTCCAACTGACGTGGGCACAAGACCGGGAGAGGCGGTGCAGGCGATGTCGTGGTGTTAACAAAGGCACTCGCGTCGGTCGTCTGATGCCATAGCCCATTAACGCCCAATTTCGCCACACTACTCTAACGGATACGTTCGCCATGCATCAAACGTTGATTGCTATGGTTATTTCACGCTGTGTTGCTCGTCTGTTAGCACTGACAACTCTATGAAAACGCCACTGTTCTGGTTCGTTAAACGAAAGTCGTCGTCCACTGCGTTCTCCTTAATGAAAGGTAATGCCCGAAATTTGGTATTCTCGGCACGCTCTTGCCTAACGATTTACGAAATGTAGTGTCCCATGTGTCTAGCTCCAACTACCATTCTGTATTCAAAGTCTGCTGGTCCCCGTCGTACGTCCATAATCATGTCGGAAACCTTTTCATGAATCATCTGAGTACTAATAACAGCTCTGACAATGCACTGCCCTTGTATCCCATGACTTTTACATCTCAGTGTATAATTAGCTTCCTTATCATTTATGTGAGTACATTGATAACTGCGGAGTTGTAATGCACAAACTTTCGAAAAATTAAAGGGGGCATGTTTCCTGAATGGAAGACTGAAGGAATATGGATACCACTGAAAGTTCACTGAGGCTCTTTGCGGATGATGCTGTAGTATATCGAGAGGTTGTAACAATGGAAGATTGTACTGAAATGCAGGAGGATCTGCAACGAATTGACGCATGGTGCAGGGAATGGCAATTGAATCTCAATGTAGACAAGTGTAATGTGCTGCGAATACATAGAAAGATAGATCCTTTATCATTTAGCTACAATATAGCAGGTCAGCAACTGGAAGCAGTTAATTCTATAAATTATCAGGGAGTAGGCATTAGGAGTGATTTAAAATGGAGTGACCATATAAAGTTGATCGTCGGTAAAGCAGATCCCAGACTGAGATTCATTGGAAGAAACCTAAGGAAATGCAGTCCGAAAACAAAGGAAGTAGGTTACAGTACACCGCCCACTGCTTGAATATTGCTCATCAGTGTGGGATCCGTACCAAATAGGGTTGACAGAAGAGATAGAGAAGATCCAACGGAGAGCAGCGCGCTTCGTTACAGGATCATTTAGTAATCGCGAAAGCGTTACGGAGATGATAGATGAACTCCAGTGGAAGACTCTGCAAGAGAGACGCTCAGTAGCTCGGTACGGGCTTTTGTTGAAGTTTCGAGAACATACCTTCACCGAAGAGTCAAGCAGTATATCGCTCCCTCCTATGTATATCTCGTGAAGAGACCATGAGGATAAAATCAGAGAAATTAGAGCCCACATAGAGGCATACCGACAATCTCTTTCCACGAACAATACGAGACTGGAATAGAAGGGAGAACCGATAGATGTACTCAAAGTACCCTCCGCCACACACCATCAGGTGGCTTGCGGAGTATGGATGTAGATGTAGAAGCTGGAGCTTGAACTCCAAACAATTGGGTATGACAGCGTCCATAGAACGAAATAATGTAATTTCGAGCACTAACACAACAATTTAAAAAAAGAGCAAAAAAAGAAAATATATTCTGTGAAAACATATCAACACACTTGATGTGATGCTATGAGGTGGCTTAAGAGGTCTTTGTGTGTTTACACGAGACGGCCCACTAGCCAATAGAAGTACCTCATTGGCCATCAGCACTGTGGCCCCTGCACGTGATGGTGAGATATTCATCGAATCTACCTTCGATGATGCTCAATTGAATAGGTTTTCAACTCAACAGGGCAGGGAAGTAATCGATTCCAAAAGAAATTTCCCGAAAAAATACATTTTTCTGAGATGCTATTTTGGCAAATGCGAAGCATGGCCCAAGAGGGCAGTACGGAACAGCAAGGGAAATTATAGTCAAATAATTATATTGGTGCTATGAAGGATTCCAGCAGTCCAATCCCTTGGGTTTTTCCGGTGGATATGTTGAATGTGTGACTCGAGTCTCATGCCTTATCACGCTTTGTGTATTCCATCAACTGCTCAACATCTTCAGGTACTACAATCCGTTACTGTGGCCTCGTTTGAAAGCAATGCATCTGCAATCTTGTTACTAGCAGACAGATGCCGATATATTCCATAACTCGCTCCAGGCAGCAGAGCTATGACGTTTTGTGCATCAGGGTAACTGGTACTGGTGCCAATTGTCACTGTGGCTAGGAAACAAATCAATATTGTTGCTAGGTGGGCCATCCCCTATGTTGCGGTTAAACGATTGTCAGAAAAGCTCGTTTCCATCCACACACAATTGCAGGATACACAGGATTCCAGGGTGTATTTTATTCTATTGCTGAGTTCCTATTGATTAAATTATCCGCTGTAAGAATATACACTGAACACTCAAAGAATTGGTACACCTGTCTAATATCGTATAGGGTCCCCGCGAACACGCAAAAGTGCTCCAACACGACGCGGCATGGACTTCACTAATGTCTGAAGTACTGCTGGAGGAATTGACACCATGACTCCTGCAGGGCTGTCCATAATTCTGTAAGAGTACGGGGGGAGGGGTGGGGTGGAGATCTCTTCTGAACAATACGTTTCCAAGCATTCCAGATATGCTCAATAATGTTCATGTCTGCGGAGTTTGGCGGCCAGCAGAAGTGTTTAAACTCACAAGGGTGTTCCTGGAGCCACTCTGTAGCAATTCTGGACGTGTGGGGTATGGTATTGTCCTGCTGGAATTGCCGGAGGCTGCCCCATCAGGCAACAGGTTTCCAGTTATCAACACTCCAATGTCGGTGCTAACAGCCCCAGGCGAGGCATAGAGCTTTGTGTCGTGCAGTTATCAAGGGTACACGAGTGGGCTTTCGGCTGCGAAGGCCCATACTGATGATGTTTCGTTGAATGGTTTCCACGCTGACACTTGCTGATGACCCAGCACTGAAACCTGTAGGAATTTGGGGAAGGTTCAAAATGGTTTAAATGGCTCTGAGCGCTATGGAACTTAATATCTGAGGACATCAGACCCCTACATCTTAGAACTACTTAAACCTAATTAACTTAAGGACATCACAAAAATCCATGCCCGAGGCAGGATTCGAACCTGCGGCGGTAGCGGTCGCGCGGTTCCAGACTGAAGCGCCTAGAACCCCTCGGCCACACCGGCCGGCTTTGGGGAAGGGTTACATTTCTGTCACGTTGAATGATTCTCTTCAGTCGTCGTTGGTCCCGTTCTTGCAGGGTTTTTTTTCCGCCCGCAGTGATGGAGATTTCATGTTTTACCAGATTCCCGATATTCACGGTACACTCGTGAAATGATCGTTTAGGAATAGTCCCCACTTCAACGCTACGTCGGAGATGCTGTGTCCCATCGCTCGTGCGACGACTGTAACACCACGTTCAAATTCACTTGACTCTTGATATCTTGGTATTGTCACAGCAGTAACCGACCTAACAACTGCGCCAGACACTTGTCTTATACAGGTGATGTCGACCGCAGCGCCTTATTGTGCCTGTTTGCATATCTGTATTTGAATACATGTGCCTGTACCCATTTCTTCGGCGCTTCAGTGCAAATGGCCTCTATTATTACACAGTACTAGGAAGAAAGAAATAAAGGGGGAGGGAGTGGTGTGGATGCGTAATGCTCACCACACCTATGGTATTCGCAATAAACCGAACGTGCTTCCTGGGTTGTTCCAACTGGAGAGCCCCTCATGGAGTTCAGCCTTCGTTCACTAGGTATGGGTTTTGCGAACACAGGTTTCCTTAGCTGTAGCTGGTGAGCGCCCCCAGTCCTTTGTCACCTAAATTCTGAGGATATCACAAGGTCCTTCCATGGAATTTTGTGTGTGACAGGGAACAGGGACCTTGGCTTATGCACATGGATAGTGAGATGATACAAACCTTGAGATGATACAAAGCTCTGTAAGGAAATCCAGGAATTCGAAGTGTGCTATGAGCTGATGGGACGAATGGCTACTGAGGTGGAATGGTCATTAGTGGGAAACCTCTGGAGATCCTGCTGCACCTCAGTTGTTTAAGGCTTACCCAATCAGGTGGGTCTCTGCATGTGTGGACTGATTGTTCCCCTAGAGGCTCGTGGGAATACCACGCCATCCATGAATTCTCAAACAATCACTTCCAATGGTTCAGGTGGTCCACCGGGCAGTAAAAACAGCCATTCAGCAAAGAGAACGCTTGCGCAGGTATAATCTAAAATTAAAGCAATATACCGTAACAGGCATGCCCAGCGTGTCACAAAGTCCTTAGTGTGATAAGCAGAAAGGAATGTGCTTTCGAGAAGGTGTTACCCTCCTGTATAAAAAAGGCGGTTTGATTGCAGCCCTAAAACCTTTTAAGCTGCTATGTAATGAAATGTTGCTGGCAGAAACAGCGACATCACTCCAAACAACCAACCTTCTGAAGTCGAAGCTGTTGGGTCAGTATCGCATTCCAGTTGAAATCCGGCGTACGTAACTACAGTCGAGTAGTAGGCGCATGCAGTGACATTTTGCATTTTAACACCGCAGAGTTTAAGGAGCTGGGTGACGAAGGGCTCACTGAATTGCGTAATTCAGTGCGTCTAGTGAATGGAACACTAGAGAAAACAATTGTTCAGCCTGACATCCGATGCGCCACTGTCGCCAGATTACATTAAAACTGAGTTGTAGCTCTATAGTACGTCCACGATCCTATGAATTGTTTCCCGTGCAGAAACTCAGAAACAGCTGAATGGAGTGTAAAGATCTGGCTGTGTGTAGTAAGCATGCTTTGGACGACCATGCTGAAGGAACTTCCCCAAACGTCTGTGACAGCTGCTCATGTCAACATTCATCGTAGAGCAAAATGGTATTCAGAGAAGGAATGAAAATCCTGGAACCGAAGGGAAGAAAGCTCATACCAGAAGTTGAAACGAAGATGTACAAATCTCTTCAATACTCAACCTTTACTACAAAGCTTGCTGCAGCATTTGTGAAGAAAAATTAATGAATAAGTGCTCCCAGAGAGGCGTCAGCAGTAGTTTCTGGCACAAGAACATGCTCTTACAAATGCACAAGCGGAAAAAAAACTGAATGACACTACTGCTGCCACCAAACCAATTTCAATGATAACATTAGAAGGGAAACTGCTGAAAGACAGTTCGCCTCAGCCTAAACCGCTGTCATCAAATCCGAAAGAGAAGACCTTAGTGTAATGTCAACAAGGCAAAATCGACGCATGCTGACCGTAAGATACATAAACTTTCAGATATGACGACACGATCATGCACATTGAGGTCAGCTTACGTGAACCTTCAAGTCCTCTCGGGTCTCCCCCTTGTGAAACCGGTTCTCCTACACTCAGAGAATGGTAAAGACATAAACGTCACTGATTAATAACTGTTATGATGAAATGGAACTTGAACGGCTTCAGAACACATGCGGAGGTGTTCAAACTGTTCACATAGAGAAGAACCGTATGCCCGTCTCTTCAGGGAACAGTTTAAACTTAGTGACACCCCTGTGCTCGTTGTATACAGCCACCACCGAATCGTTGAACTCACTGGGAACAGGGCTAAAGGTGAAGTGACCAGAGTGAACATCTTTGTGGATGACGCTTACCATTCCACTTCTATCCCTCTCAGAACTGATAGTCAAGTAGTTGCTATGAAAGTGCACATTGTGCACAAAATTACTCTTTGTAGTGTGTACCTGGACGAAATCTTTGATAGAGAAGCTTTTTATGGCCTCATTTCACAGCTTCCCTAACCACTCTTCCTTGTAGGAAATTTTAATACACATAATGTATAAAAAGAATCTGTAACAGCAAATGCGAATGCGTTAATCAAGGCTGGTGAAGAGGTAGGTCTAAGGATAAGTGAAGACAAAACTAAATATCTGGTTACTACTAGAATGCCAACAGCAGTAGTTCAGGAAATGTTAAGAGTTGGAGACATACAATTTGAAAAAGTGAACACATTTAAGTATCTATGCGTGCACATCACTTCAGATTGGATCCGAACTGAAGAAGAGATTACGGACGGGAAATGCGTGCTACTTCTCACTGCATAGATTAATTTCATCGCGGATATTGTCAAGGAATTTAAAGATTAGAATATACAAAACTATTATTCTACCAGTTATGCTGTATGGGTGTGAGACTTGGTCTCTCACTGTGAAAAATGAAAAGCCGTTTCGAGTATTTGAAAACAAAATTTTGAGGAAAATTTTCGGAGCAAAAAGGGATAACATTAGCGGAGAGTGGCGAAAACTGCATAACAAAGAGGTTCATGAACTCTATTCAAGCCCTGACATAAACAGTATTATTAAATCACGTAGGCTGCGAGGGGCGAATCATGTAGCTCGAATGGATGAGGGCAGGGCAGCGCGCAGAGTACTGGTAGGGCACTTAGAGGGAAAACGTCCTGTGGGGACACCGAGGCGTAGGTGGGAGGACAATGTGAAGGCTGATTTGAGGAACCTTGATATTGAAGGTGAATGGAAGGAAATAGCCCAAGACAGGGACAGGTGGCGAAAATACGTTACTGCGGTAATGGACTCTCGAGTCCGGTATGACCAGTGAATGAATGAATGTATAATGGTTATCTACATCAATCTATCCCACGTGTCGAGTTGTTGAAGGCTTCATTGCGTTAAGAAAGTTGTGCTTTCTTATTTCTGGCAGTACCAAACAATTTAGTACTGTATTGGGGCGATTCTCCGCCTTGCACCTCTCATTCTGCTCTTATAGGTGCTGTTCAGGGGGAAGTGGTCGATGATTCGCATTCGAATGACCTCTTCCATATCTGGATTTACCGCTCAGATAGAGCTGTCCCTGAAAGGATGCCCCTCTCGAGGGATGTTTATCAGCCCAAACTGTATGCTGTACAGCCAATGGGCTGCTTTTGTACATCGAGACAGCGTTCAGAAGTAGGTGGATCACATTACCAACATGATGCACCAAGACAAAGTTGTCAGGCTGACTTCAGAGATGACACATTCATGTTGCAACGAGAAGTGTCGCTTCGTAATCGAGTTTACACACACGATCATGCGACACGACGGTTCAGATGCCAAACGTCTACCCTAGGGCTCAGTTGCGAAAGACAATCAAAGAAATGAAGAAGAGGTCATGGCAGGAGTTTCTGGACTCTATGAATTGTGTGCTACGTCACATCATCTCAATTAAGAAGACAGTAAACCCATCCACGATTACAGGCAATAATGCGGGAGAACAAGTCTCTCTCCATGCGGAAAGTAATCCTACTAATATCTCGTCAGCTTGCCTTAGAACCACCGTGAGGCTAATAGTCAGTTCTTTCAGTCCTGTAGCGGTTACGAGTATTGCAGCAAGGCTTCATGCCAGTCAGAAATTCAACTTTCAGTCTCCAAACTTTCTGGCGCCACGCAGAGAAAGCCCTATACTTTGTTGTTTTGTTAATGAAAAATATCCTCTCGTCAGATGATTCCAGAATCCGCAACGCCAGTGGATTATTTAGTTACCTGGAGGTCGTTGATCTGTCCAAGACTGCAGGTTCGCAGCATCACATAAAGTTTCTGTTGACTTTAAATCTATACTTGACGAACAAAACCTTTTCCTAATGTATGTCCATTAACATTCGGCATAAGACGCTAAAAAGCATACCTCTATATTATCGTTTCATTTCACGTAACCACCATATTGCTAAATAGAATGGAATCATCAGGAGCATACTGCCAGAAAGCGCCCTAACTAAGCGAACGGTCTCCAGATCAGCCCTCTTGCACACGCTCGGCTCAGGTGATTTCTTTTATTATGACGTCATTGATGTGGTACCAAACAAGCCCTAAGCCCGACATACAAAGTGTCTTATATACCAATGCTGCATCTCGTCAGATATCATTGTGTTTGTATCAATTAATATTAATTAGAACATAATTGTGTGGATGAATCAAGTTATATAAATCTAGTTATTTCGACTTTGTACATCGATTGCGAAACGTCAGTTACTTCAGAGTGATTTTCAAAGAAATTGTCGGTAAGAAGGTTTATCAGCGCTCACATATCTGCCCTTGCAAGATTAGTTTGTAGACGTTAGGCTCCACAAAACTTATTATGTTACTGTGAATAAGAGGTGGCTGTGACTTCCAACAAATGTTAGTAACGCTGGGGATAATTTCTCACACAGAAAGCGTATATGAAAACTTGAATCACACAACGAAAACTGAGAAAAATCAATGTGAAAGAGACGGACCGTTTCAAAGAATTTTATGTAGTACACGAACGGAGTTTCAGGGAGAGCATAAGGGAACAATTGACAGGAATGGGGGAAAGAAATACAGTAGAAGAAGAATGGGTAGCTTTGAGGGATGAAGTAGTGAAGGCAGCAGAGGATCAAGTAGGTAAAAAGACGAGGGCTAGTAGAAATCCTTGGGTAACAGAAGAAATATTGAATTTATTTGATGAAAGGAGAAAATATAAAAATGCAGTAAATGAAGCAGGCAAAAAGGAATACAAACGCCTCAAAAATGAGATCGACAGGAAATGCAAAATGGCTAAGCAGGGATGGCTAGAGGACAAATGTAAGGATGTAGAGGCGTATCTCACTAGGGGTAAGAAAGATACTGCCTACAGGAAAATTAAAGAGACCTTTGGAGATAAGAGAACCACTTGTATGAACATCAAGAGCTCAGATGGAAACCCAGTTCTAAGCAAAGAAGGGAAAGCAGAAAGGTGGAAGGAGTATATAGAGGGTCTATACAAGGGCGATGCACTTGAGGACAATATTATGGAAATGGAAGAGGATGTAGATGAAGATGAAATGGGAGATATGATACTGCGTGAAGAGTTTGACAGAGCACTGAAAGACCTGAGTCGAAACAAGGCCACCGGAGTAGACAACATTCCATTGGAACTACTGACGGCCTTGGGAGACCCAGTACTGACAAAACTCTACCATCTGGTGAGCAAGATGTATGAAACAGGCGAAATACCCTCAGACTTCAAGAAGAATATAATAATTCCAATCCCAAAGAAAGCAGGTGTTGACAGATGTGAAAATTACCGAACAATCAGTTTAATAAGCCACAGCTGCAAAATACTAACACGAATTCTTTACAGACGAATGGAAAAACTAGTAGAAGCCGACCTCGGGGAAGATCAGTTTGGATTCCATAGAAATACTGGAACACGTGAGGCAATACTGACCTTACGACTTATCTTAGAAGAAAGATTAAGGAAAGGCAAACCTACGTTTCTAGCATTTGTAGACTTAGAGAAAGCTTTTGACAATGTTGAGTGGAATACTCTCTTTCAAATTCTAAAGGTGGCAGGGGTAAAATACAGGGGGCGAAAGGCTATTTACAATTTGTACAGAAATTAGATGGCAGTTATAAGAGTCGAGGGACATGAAAGGGAAGCAGTGGTTGGGAAGGGAGTAAGACAGGGTTGTAGCCTCTCCCCGATGTTGTTCAATCTGTATATTGAGCAAGCAGTAAAGGAAACAAAAGAAAAATTCGGAGTAGGTATTAAAATCCATGGAGAAGAAATAAAAACTCTGAGGTTCGCCGATGACATTGTAATTCTGTCAGAGACAGCAAAGGACTTGGAAGAGCAGTTGAACGGAATGGATGATGTCTTGAAGGTAGGATATAAGATGAACATTAACAAAAACAAAACGAGGATAATGGAATGTAGTCTAATTAAGTCGGGTGATGTTGAGGGTATTAGATTAGGAAATGAGATACTTAAAGTAGTAAAGGAGTTCTGCTATTTGGGGAGCAAAATAACTGATGATGGTCGAAGTAGAGAGGATATTAAATGTAGACTGGCAATGGCAAGGAAAGCGTTTCTGAAGAAGAGAAATTTGTTAACATCGAGTATAGATTTAAGTGTCAGGAAGTCATTTCTGAAAGTATTTGTATGGAGTGTAGCCATGTATGAAAGTGAAACATGGACGGTAAATAGTTTGGACAAGAAGAGAATAGAAGCTTTCGAAATGTGGTGCTACAGAAGAATGCTGAAGATTAGATGGGTAGATCACATAACTAATGAGGAAGTATTGAATAGGATTGGGGAGAAGAGAAGTTTGTGGCACAACTTGACCAGAAGAAGGGATCGGTTGGTAGGACATGTTCTGAGGCATCAAGGGATCACCAGTTTAGTATTGGAGGGCAGTGTGGTGGGTAAAAATCGTAGGGGGAGACCAAGAGATGAATACACTAAGCAGATTCAGAAGGATGTAGGTTGCAGTAGGTACTGGGAGATGAAGAAGCTTGCACAGGATAGAGTAGCATGGAGAGCTGCATAAAACCAGTCTCAGGACTAGACCACAACAACAACAACACACGAACAAGCTGTTATATTATATCTCAACCCAATTTAAATAAGTACCTTCGGTTAAGACGAACAAAGGACATCCCTTCTGAATTACTTGTCTAGGAATAGGTCGAAGAGTCCCAATCGATCTTTTATTTACGAAAATAGTGTAAAATTATATCACAACACAACCGAGACCTATGTTGTACGACACGAACAGTTGCATCTCTCCATAGCTATCGAGGAGATGGCGCAGTAGATAGCGTTCTGGAGGACGACGGTTCAGATCTACGTCCTTCCAGATTTAGGTTTTCCGTGATTTTCCTAAATATTCCCAAGCAAACGCCGGGTTGGTTCCTTTGAAAGAGCACGGCCGATTTATTTCCTCGTCTCAAGCTAATCCTAGCTTGTGCTCTGTCTCTAATTATGTCGCTGTCGACCGGAAGTTACACCCAAATCATCCATCTTTCCTTCCTTTCTTAGCTCCTCAGCTGGGGCTGGCAGTACTCTCCAAGCTGTGATTTCCACGTGTCGTTCAGGACTGCCCCGGGTACGGTTTTGGGGAATTATCTATGAGGACGGAATCGCGTCGGCTCCAATGCAGCTGAGTCACTGCAAAACTTGCACAATGGTCTTTAATGTTTCCACTCTGTTTATTTTACTGTTTGCATACGGGTTTGTGTTTGTCGATGCAAGATATGATACTGCAAGAATAATTCGACAGAAAACTGAAAGACCTGAGTAGGAAAATTTCTCCTGGAGGAAATGGCATGACCTCAAATTACTGAGATCGTTGGGAGGGCTAGCCTTGACAAAACTATTCTAGCTGGTCTGCAAGACGTCTAAGACAGGAGAAATATCCTCAGATGTCAAGAAGAACGTAATTCATCCTATTCGAAAGAAGGCAGGTGCCGACAGGTGCGAATATTAGGGAACAATCAGTTTAATAGGACATGGCTGTAAATTACTGACATGCTTTATTCATAGAAGAATGGAAAACTGGAAGCTGCTGGCCTCAGGGAAAATACGTTGTAGTTTCGAACAAATGTACGCATATGCAAGGCTTTACTGACTCTACAACCTCTGTTACAGAGACAGGTTAAAGACTAAAATTTAAAACAGTCTTGATCGCAATTTTTTTTTTTTTTTTTTTTTTGGAGTGAGTGACCGGTTTCGACTCTTTCATAGAATCATTTTCAGGCTCCAGAGCGTTGGATGGACACTGCCAGACGAGTTTCGTCGGTCTTCGACGCTCGTGTAACTGAAATTTCAAAAATTTTACACGTTAAAGAAACGTACTCAGGAAACTTTTGACATTTTTACATGGACTAGACTCTTCAAACGTGTGAAGGTGGTAGGAGCACAGTACAGGTAGCGATAGGTTATCTACAGCATCTACACCCGAGTGTCAATGTAGGAGTCGTGGGAGACGAAAGAAAAGCAGTAATTGAGAAGTTATTGAGAGACGGTTACATCATGTCATCGATGTAATTAAATCAGTACACTGAGCAAGGAAATAGGAAACCAAGGAGAAATTTGGAATTAAAGTTTAAAAACCAGAAATAAAACCGCTGAATTTTGCTAATGATACTGTAATTCTGTCTGAGACAGCTAATCACGCGGAAGATCACTTTAATGGAATGGTCCTCAAAAGAGATTGTAAGATGAAATTTCAACAAAACATTGGTAATGTAGTCGAATTAAATTAGGCGATGCTGAGTGAATTAGATTGAGACACTAAGTAGGAAATAAGTTTTGGTATTTAGGCAGCAAAATAACTAATGATGGCCGAAGCTCAGGTGATGCAGACGGAGAGTAACAATACAGCGCTTATGGTAAAGACGAATTTATTAACATCTCATAAATTTATCTGTTACGACATGAAATGAAATGAGATTATGACATTATTGGACAGGAGACTCCGCCTGGGGGTTGTTCGGCCCCCTACTGTGATTCATTCTATGTGACGTGACTTCGTCGATTTTCGCGTCGATCTTGATGAGCTGAAGCGATGAGGGCAACACAAATACCAAATCCTACAGCAGAGAAAATCTCCAGGAGTCGAACCCGCAACTCTCATCGCCAGAGAAACAAGTTGCGAACTTGTAAATCTTATCTGACGGTATTTCTCTGGAGTGGAGCCTTGTTTGGAAGCAGTTCAGACGAGAAGGAACAAAATCTTTTAAAACTTCTTGTTAGAGATGGATGTTGGAAATCATACCGGTAGATCGAATAACTAATAAGGAGGTACTCAATTGCAACTGGTAAAAAAGAGGTTTGTTGCAAAATTTGACTGGAAGAGGAGCAAGATGACAGGACACATTGCGAGGCATGAGGGAAACGTCAATTTCGCATTGGAGGAAAGTTTGAGATCGTAAAAATCGTAGAGGGAAATGAAAGTTTGAATAAAGTAATCGGATTGAGACAGATATACGAAGAATTTTGTTTTTCACGGTCCGATCAGCCACAAAATGGAAACCGCAGTGGAAATCAAAAATGTTTTATTTGCATTTAGCTACGACCTCCAGCTACTTCTCTGCATAGCCAGTATTCCGACTTAGAAAATTGTTTTTTTGTTAAAATCAGTCTGGGTTGCAGTTTATTCTCTTATTAACAACGTGTTTCGCCTTCGAGGGTCATATCTTTTGATTTTCTTAAAATTTTATTTTTATAAGCATTTTAAAAACTTTAAAATGGCTATGTGCGTTAATAAAAGAATAAAAGAATAAATTGCAACCAAGACTATTTTAATTTAAATACTCTATATACGGTTGCCGTACGTAACGAGCCAATGGAGTGGAAGGTATTTTACACACTTGTAATGTGGTGCCAACTTCCCAGTACCCTCGTCATAGAAGGCAACAAACAGGCTGTGACTTCCGCGATTGGTTACGCTGGCCTGTAGCTCGCTGCCTCTGCCAAAGCTGCCATCAGTTCATTTGACGAAAGAGATGGAAATCAGAGCGCGGCACACTTCCCGTTGAAAACGACGCAGGGATGCCTCTATTGCAACTTGAGACCGATAGAGATTTCCTGTTATTGTATTTTCGAATTTCAAAAAATAAAGCCATTTGATTAATAGGATAAAAAAGGGGGTTCCTATTTAAAAAAAAAACGCAGTTAATATCCGTTTGATCTATGGCAACGCCATCTAGCGGGCCAACCATAGCGCCATCTGGTTTCCCCCTTCAACCTACATGAGTTTTGTTCTTTGTGTATCAGTAATGTCATTAGATATTGTAAGAGGTCCATGACTAAGGAATTTATTGCTAGCGCACTCGAGCACATGTAATTTCAATGGGTTGTTCACGTGCTGCCTGCGATATGTAAGCTGTAAGCAGAGAGCAGTGTTGGGTGCAGTAGGAGTAGTGTCAGTAGGAGTAAGTAGTAGCCAGCAGTCGGGAGTATGGGGTTGGCTGAGCCGGTCGTGGGGAGCGATGGCAGTGCCTGAGGAATGTAATATAAGGTAAAAGCAGCCGCGCGCATATTACTCCTGGAAATGGAAAAAAGAACACATTGACACCGGTGTGTCAGACCCACCATACTTGCTCCGGACACTGCGAGAGGGCTGTACAAGCAATGATCACACGCACGGCACAGCGGACACACCAGGAACCGCGGTATTGGCCGTCGCATGGCGCTAGCTGCGCAGCATTTGTGCACCGCCGCCGTCAGTGTCTGCCAGTTTGCCGTGGCACACGGAGCTCCATCGCAGTCTTTAACACTGGTAGCATGCCGCGACAGCATGGACGTGAACCGTATGTGCAGTTGACGGACTTTGAGCGAGGGCGTATAGTGGGCATGCGGGAGGCCGGGTGGACGTACCGCCGAATTGCTCAATACGTGGGGCGTGAGGTCTCCACAGTACATCGATGTTGTCGCCAGTGGTCGGCGGAAGGTGCACGTGCCCGTCGACCTGGGACCGGACCGCAGCGACGCACGGATGCACGCCAAGACCGTAGGATCCTACGCAGCGCCGTAGGGGACCGCACCGCCACTTCCCAGCAAATTAGGGACACTGTTGCTCCTGGGGTATCGGCGAGGACCATTCGCAACCGTCTCCATGAAGCTGGGCTACGGTCCCGCACACCGTTAGGCCGTCTTCCGCTCACGCCCCAACATCGTGCAGCCCGCCTCCAGTGGTGTCGCGACAGGCGTGAATGGAGGGACGAATGGAGACGTGTCGTCTTCAGCGATGAGAGTCGCTTCTGCCTTGGTGCCAATGATGGTCGTATGCGTGTTTGGCGCCGTGCAGGTGAGCGCCACAATCAGGACTGCATACGACCGAGGCACACAGGGCCAACACCCGGCATCATGGTGTGGGGAGCGATCTCCTACACTGGCCGTACACCACTGGTGATCGTCGAGGGGACACTGAATAGTGCACGGTACATCCAAACCGTCATCGAACCCATCGTTCTACCATTCCTAGACCGGCAAGGGAACTTGCTGTTCCAACAGGACAATGCACGTCCGTATGTATCCCGTGCCACCCAACGTGCTCTAGAAGGTGTAAGTCAACTACCCTGGCCAGCAAGATCTCCGGATCTGTCCCCCATTGAGCATTTTTGGGACTGGATGAAGCGTCGTCTCACGCGGTCTGCACGTCCAGCACGAACGCTGGTCCAACTGAGGCGCCAGGTGGAAATGGCATGGCAAGCCGTTCCACAGGACTACATCCAGCATCTCTACGATCGTCTCCATGGGAGAATAGCAGCCTGCATTGCTGCGACAGGTGGATATACACTGTACTAGTGCCGACATTGTGGATGCTCTGTTGCCTGTGTCTATGTGCCTGTGGTTCTGTCAGTGTGATCATGTGATGTATCTGACCCCAGGATAGTGTCAATAAAGTTTCCCCTTCCTGGGACAATGAATTCACGGTGTTCTTATTTCAATTTCCAGGAGTATTTATATATATATATATATATATATATATATATATATATACACTCCTGGAAATGGAAAAAAGAACACATTGACACCGGTGTGTCAGACCCACCATACTTGCTCCGGACACTGCGAGAGGGCTGTACAAGCAATGATCACACGCACGGCACAGCGGACACACCAGGAACCGCGGTGTTGGCCGTCGAATGGCGCTAGCTGCGCAGCATTTGTGCACCGCCGCCGTCAGTGTCAGCCAGTTTGCCGTGGCATACGGAGCTCCATCGCAGTCTTTAACACTGGTAGCATGCCGCGACAGCGTGGACGTGAACCGTATATGCAGTTGACGGACTTTGAGCGAGGGCGTATAGTGGGCATGCGGGAGGCCGGGTGGACGTACCGCCGAATTGCTCAACACGTGGGGCGTGAGGTCTCCACAGTACATCGATGTTGTCGCCAGTGGTCGGCGGAAGGTACACGTGCCCGTCGACCTGGGACCAGACCGCAGCGACGCACGGATGCACGCCAAGACCGTAGGATCCTACGCAGTGCCGTAGGGGACCGCACCGCCACTTCCCAGCAAATTAGGGACACTGTTGCTCCTGGGGTATCGGCGAGGACCATTCGCAACCGTCTCCATGAAGCTGGGCTACGGTCCCGCACACCGTTAGGCCGTCTTCCGCTCACGCCCCAACATCGTGCAGCCCGCCTCCAGTGATGTCGCGACAGGCGTGAATGGAGGGACGAATGGAGACGTGTCGTCTTCAGCGATGAGAGTCGCTTCTGCCTTGGTGCCAATGATGGTCGTATGCGTGTTTGGCGCCGTGCAGGTGAGCGCCACAATCAGGACTGCATACGACCGAGGCACACAGGGCCAACACCCGGCATCATGGTGTGGGGAGCGATCTCCTACACTGGCCGTACACCACTGGTGATCGTCGAGGGGACACTGAATAGTGCACGGTACATCCAAACCGTCATCGAACCCATCGTTCTACCATTCCTAGACCGGCAAGGGAACTTGCTGTTCCAACAGGACAATGCACGTCCGCATGTATCCCGTGCCACCCAACGTGCTCTAGAAGGTGTAAGTCAACTACCCTGGCCAGCAAGATCTCCGGATCTGTCCCCCATTGAGCATGTTTGGGACTGGATGAAGCGTCGTCTCACGCAGTCTGCACGTCCAGCACGAACGCTGGTCCAACTGAGGCGCCAGGTGGAAATGGCATGGCAAGCCGTTCCACAGGACTACATCCAGCATCTCTACGATCGTCTCCATGGGAGAATAGCAGCCTGCATTGCTGCGAAAGGTGGATATACACTGTACTAGTGCCGACATTGTGCATGCTCTGTTGCCTGTGTCTATGTGCCTGTGGTTCTGTCAGTGTGATCATGTGATGTATCTGACCCCAGGAATGTGTCAATAAAGTTTCCCCTTCCTGGGACAATGAATTCACGGTGTTCTTATTTCAATTTCCAGGAGTGTATATATATATATATATATATATATATATATATATATTGTTACAACAAAATTTGTACTATTGTTATACCTAGTCCCATGTAAATGTTTCAAAAAATATGTTAATAATAATCTTTATTTATAAAATTAACTTTTTGACAATCATTCATCTGAATTTAAAGAAGATTTCTCAATTTATTCAGAATGAAATTTCAGGGCCATGACGCAGCACTGCTGGCGTCCAACATTTACCAATTTGAATTCACAGTCAATTGTTGAAAGGTTATAAGTGAGCCACAATTTTATTGAGAGATTAGTCACATTTTATTATTGGTAGATTACGGAATTTATCTGTTGGTAGGTTATACCAAATGTGAATATTATATACGTTTTATCTGTGGGGAGGTTACAATATATTGAATGTGTTGTGTAAAAGCATTTTGTTTAATTTTTTGGATATATTGTGAACGGGAAGTCAGCCTAACGAAGACGCATGCTGTTTACTAATCTCTAGCTTCATGTATAGCGAAAGTGTAATAAGAAGTTCGATTATGACACCAGATTGCCGAAATATTTATTAGACATTGGCCCTGAATCCAGATCTAAGAAGATATCATCTAGTCGGGAGTTCGGCGGCTTCTACGGGTGAGATACGAGGGTTGGAACTTAAATAGTGGCAACTATTATTCACAACCGATACAGAAGAGTTACGTGTTTTCTTCTGTTACTATCCTTCAAAGTAGTCACCGGCGTTGTGTAGAACCCGTTGCCAGCGATGTGAAAGGCGTAGTATACCGTTAGCAGAGCCTGTTCTGTTGATGGTGCGAATGGAGCGGTCTACTGCCTGTCGAATCTCTGGAACAGTTCTGAAGCGAATGCCACGAAGTGGTTCCTTCGTCTTCGGAATCAAATCAAAGTCACACGAACTTATGTCCGGGGAGTACGGTGGATGGTACAGTACTTCCCAGTCCCACCGACCGAACAGAGCAGCCACAGCTTGCGCTGCATGCGCCCACGCATTGTCGTGCAAAATGTTGGGTCGGTTGCGCAGAAAGTGTCTCGGCTTCTTTCGCAAAGCTGGTCGCAGGTGATGCTACGAAGACGAACAGTAATACTGTGCATTGACGGTCTGACGTGGAGGAACGTAATGCGTTTGGATAACACCATTACAGTAGTACACGAGAACCACCATAACTTCCAGCATACTGTGGCTCTGACGCACTTTCGACTTTCGTGGCCATTCGTTGTATTGGCGTTTCAGTTTCTGCTCGTACGATGTGGCCCATGTGTCATCCAGTGTTACGATAAGACGTAAAAGGCCTCTACTTCGCGCTCATAGCGCTCGAAGTGCGTCTGAGCAGCGTCGTAACGCATCCATTTCTGCATTTCCGTCAAGTCATGTGTAACCCATCGTGGTGCATTTTTTCGCATGCCCAGGCGTTCCTTCAGGATGCGAAGCACAGTCGTATGCGCTAATTCGGTTTCGTGGGCGAGTTCACGAATCGTATGGCGTCGATCATCGCCCCGTATCGCGGCAACAGCATGCACTTCTACTTCAGAGATGCTAGGACGACCTGCCCGATGCATGTCTGCCACAGTTTGCCGACCTTCGGTGAAGGCTTTTACCCAACGTGCCACTGTTTTGTACGGCAGTGCCGATTCCCCGCACCCCTGTTGAAGACCTTTATGACACTGTCGTGCTGTACGACATTTGGCACATTCAATCTTGATCCAACTCCGTTGTTCCTGTTTCGAAAACACAGTGACACCGTTACGTTAGACCGCTCTCTCACGAGTGACCGTGTTCCCCTCGACTGTGCACACGCCGGTGACGTGGGACTGGCGAGTCCATTTGCTCGGAGGTAAGATAGGTATGTCAGCAACGTGTGCTACCAGCGACAATAATAGATTCCATTGCATAGTGTCTCCACAGGAGTGTTGCCACTATTTAAGTACCAACCTACGTATGTAGTCTGTTAATAACACACATCCACATCCACATCGACCAAACTCCCGCACGCTGCGGTGTGCGGCAGAGAATTTTCATGAAGGAGGGCAATACGTGATGACAGCATTCCTCTTCGTTTGTTCTGAATTCCCTTCGTAGATGATTCACTAAAATGGCCTGATCCGCTAACTGAACAACATCATCGTTTGACAGACGCTTCCTTCCCTGAGCGCCTGTGTCTTGAATGTCTGTACGTCCTACTTCAAAGTTCCTGCAGCACAGCCGCACTCTGGCGTCATGCATGATAGTTATGTTACGTGGGCTGCTTGAAATTATACGGAATCCCTCAGCACGAAGAAATCGAATGAAGTGCGCACATCATAGTTGGCGTTAAACTCTTATTCCTTTAGGCTTCTTTACGTGCTCAGAATGCGCTCAGAACTGAACTGAAAAGTGCGATGTGAGGTAATCGACGGGTATACTAGATGTAGAGGGAAGATCGGAAAATTACGCACAGTAATTTTATTACTAAAACGTTTAACAAGTAGCAAAAAAAACGAATGAACTCTTTTAGCTACTTTTCTATATAGTTACCATTGTTTTGGAAACATTCCTCTCATCGTGGTACCAGTTTCATTATGAACTCTCCGTAGAAGTCCATTGGGTTGGAGTACAGCCATCTGCGGACTACTGGTTTCACTTCCGCATCTGTCCCAAAGCGTTGGCCAGCCAGGAATTTTTTCATGTGTCCTAACAGATGAAATCCCGTTGGTGCAAGATCCGGACTGTATGCTGGATTCTGGAGCACGTCGCACCTAAATTTCGCCATTTTCTCACGAACACGAGCAGCAGCTTGGAGGCGAGCATTGCCATTGAAGAAGTCTGACACCCTCAGCATGAATGCTGTGACGTTTTGTCGAAAAAGGCATTACCAATGTTAACCCAAGTTGTAATGTAGGTTGCAGCATTCACAATGGTTCTGTGTTCAGCAAAGTCCACCAGTAACTCACCATGCACATCCCAGAATACTGTCACACGCACTTGCCTAGCAGACTGAGGCACTCTGAATATTTTTCGCTCTGGGGAACCAGCTTGTTTCAGCTCCATAAAGGCCTGCCTGGTTTTGGGAGTGTAGTGGAACACCGACGGCTCATCACCAGTGACGATTCCTGTCACACCCTCCTGCAGCGTGTTGAGTGATCCCAGTTTGTCATCATTCGCTGGCCCTTGTGGTTGTCTGTCTGGTTCTTAGGCACCCAGAGAGCACAAACTTTAGGAACTTTCAACGTGTCATGAACAGTATCGTACACCGCACCGTAGAAAATACTGAACTGCTTGGTTTAAGATTCGTAGTGCACACGCAGGTCGTTCAGACTTGTTGCCTCAATGGCTCTGACATTCTGCAGGACTGCAGCCGTTACCGACCGCTACATCTACATCTACATCTACATTATACTCCGCAAGCCACCCAACGGTGTGTGGCGGAGGGCACTTTACGTGCCACTGTCATTACCTCCCTTTCCTGTTCCAGTCGCGTATGGTTCGCGGGGAGAACGACTGTCTGAAGGCCTCTGTGCGCGCTCTAATCTCTCTAATTTTACATTCGTGATCTCCTCGGGAGGTATAAGTAGGGGGAAGCAATATATTCGATACCTCATCCAGAAACGCACCCTCTCGAAACCTGGCGAGCAAGCTACACCGCGATGCAGAGCGCCTCTCTTGCAGAGTCTGCCACTTGAGTTTGTTAAACATCTCCGTAACGCTATCACGGTTACCAAATAACCCTGTGACGAAACGCGCCGCTCTTCTTTGAATCTCCTCTATCTCCTCCGTCAACCCGATCTAGTACGGATCCCACACTGATGAGCAATACTCAAGTATAGGTCGAACGAGTGTTTTGTAAGCCACCTCCTTTGTTGATGGACTACATTTTCTAAGGACCCTCCCAATGAATCTCAACCTGGTACCCGCCTTACCAACAATTAATTTTATATGATCATTCCACTTCAAATCGTTCCGCACGCATACTCCCAGATATTTTACAGAAGTAACTGCTACCAGTGTTTGTTCCGCTATCATATAACCATACAATAAAGGATCCTTCTTTCTATGTATTCGCAATACATTACATTTGTCTATGTTAAGGGTCAGTTGCCACTCCCTGCACCAAGTGCCTATCCGCTGCAGATCTTCCTGCATTTCGCTACAATTTTCTAATGCTGCAACTTCTCTGTATACTACAGCATCATCCGCGAAAAGCCGCATGGAACTTCCGACACTATCTACTAGGTCATTTATATATATTGTGAAAAGCAATGGTCCCATAACACTCCCCTGTGGCACACCAGAGGTTACTTTAACGTCTGTAGACGTCTCTCCGTTGATAACAACATGCTGTGTTCTGTTTGCTAAAAACTCTTCAACCCAGCCACACAGCTGGTCTGATATTCCGTAGGCTCTTACTTTGTTTATCAGGCGACAGTGCGGAACTGTATCGAACGCCTTCCGGAAGTCAAGAAAAATAGCATCTACCTGGGAGCCTGTATCTAATATTTTCTGGGTCTCATGAACAAATAAAGCGAGTTGGGTCTCACACGATCGCTGTTTCCGGAATCCATGTTGATTCCTACATAGTATATTCTGAGTTTCCAAAAACGACATGATATTCGAGCAAAAAACATGTTCTAAAATTCTACAACAGATCGACGTCAGAGATATAGGTCTATAGTTTTGCGCATCTGCTCGACGACCCTTCTTGAAGACTAGGACTACCTGTGCTCTTTTCCAATCATTTGGAACCTTCCGTTCCTCTAGAGACTTGCGGTACACGGCTGTTAGAAGGGGGGCAAGTTCTTTCGCGTACTCTGTGTAGAATCGAATTGGTATCCCGTCAGGTCCAGTGGAGTTTCCTCTGTTGAGTGATTCCAGTTGCTTTTCTATTCCTTGGACACTTATTTCGATGTCAGCCATTTTTTCGTTTGTGCGAGGATTTAGAGAAGGAACTGCAGTGCGGTCTTCCTCTGTGAAACAGCTTTGGAAAAAGGTGTTTAGTATTTCAGCTTTAAGCTTGTCATCCTCTGTTTCAATGCCATCATCATCCCGGAGTGTCTGGATATGCTGTTTCGAGCCACTTACTGATTTAACGTAAGACCAGAACTTCCTAGGATTTTCTGTCCCTAGGAGCGTGGCGAATCGCAAAGATTCACACGACCCTCTTGGGCGAATGCAACCGCCTTGAGACGTTGGTACAGTCGATTCAATCGTCCCCATAAGCACCACGCGTGTCCAAGCGCTTTATGTCCTTTGGCCCACGAATACCGAGCTAAACTCAGCTCCTGTTCAGAAGTTGACGACAGTAATATGCACGCCATGTTTGTATCGTAGTTCAGGCTTCTCTCGCTAGAGCTGCACATGAAAACAAAGCACCCTCTGTAGCGCAAACTGCGAACTATATCGTTGTGAAATTTAAACATTCCAGCTGTAATACGAGAGGAGAAAAAAAACTATGCGTTTCTTTCCGATCCTCCATCATACAATGCACAACACATCCGTACGAAGTTCCATCGGATATTCACAATAGTTTTAATTTCACAACCGAAAATAGCCGACATAGAGTGCAGTAGTGATGCAGAGATGAAAACGCCTCCACAGAATATGAGGTGCGACAATAAAGTAACGAGACTGATTGTCTTTGCAAGATGTGGCAAACCTGCAGGCTTGCATAGGCACAATATCTTTGACCTCGGTGTATAAGCTGCTTCTGGTCCAAGCGGCACATCGATCCAACTGCTCAGTCGTGAGTTGTGCTGTAATAAGTTAACACGTGTTTGTGTCTCTCGTCATGGAAATGGAACCGCATAATATTGCGCAACGGTATGCCAATTCTTTTTACGTTAAATTGGGTGAAAACGCTACGACAACTTATGGTAAACCTCAGAAGGCTTTTTAAGACGAGTTTTTGTCAAGAGCTCAAGTTTTTCGTTGGCATAAAATGTTTAGTGAAGGCAGAACGAATGTTGAAGACCGCAGTGGAAGATCATCAACCTCACGGACGGATGTCAACTTGGCCAGAGTGCGTGAACTCGTACAATCTGATCGAAGATTATCCGTGAAACTGACTGCAGAAGAACTGAACATCAATCGAGAAACGGTTCGTCTAATAATACCTGAGGATCTTGGTATGAGAATGATTTGTGCAAAAATTGTCCCCAAAAATCTCACACCACAACAGCGAGAAACACGGAAAAATGCGGCAGCCGATCTGTTAGAGCAAACGGAAACCAATCCTGAATTGTTGAGCCATATTATCACTGGTGGTGAAAGTTGGTTTTTTCAGTGAAATCCAGAGACAAAACGCCAAAGGTCGCAATGGTGCTCAAAGGGATCACCCAGACCAAAAAAAAAGCTCGAATGTCAAAGTCAAAAGTGAAATGCATGCTTGTGTGCTTCTTCGATTCCAAGGGAATTGTTCATAAAGAGTGGGTGCCTCCTGGACGAACAGTTAACCAATATTATTACAAATAAATTTTAGAAAGACTTCGTAAAAGAGTTCTTCGTGTCCGTGCCAACATTGCTGATAATTGGATTCTGCATCACGATAATGCGCCATCCCATACTGCTCTGTCAGTACAGCAATTTTCAACTTCAAAACAAATTTCAGAACTACCACAGCCACCGTATTCACCAGATATCGCTCCGTGCGACTTTTTCTATTTCCAAGAGTCAAAACGGCGGTCAACGGACACCATTTTCAAACAACACAAGATGACCAAAAAGTTGTGACGAGGGTCTTGGAGGATATTACAGAAGATGAGTTCCAGAAATGTTGCCATCAATGGCAGAAGCGCTGGAAAAAATGTGTGCAATCAGAAGGGAACTACTTTGAAGGAGAGAACACTAAACCTGACTAAAACGGTAAGCAACTTTTTTTTCACATCAGTGTCATTACTTTATTGTCGCACCTCGTAGACCACCCTTCGACTCAAGAC
Source organism: Schistocerca cancellata (assembly GCF_023864275.1). Lineage (NCBI taxonomy): Eukaryota > Metazoa > Arthropoda > Insecta > Orthoptera > Acrididae > Schistocerca > Schistocerca cancellata. The sequence goes on along the minus strand of NC_064631.1, from coordinate 183,156,301 downwards.
TGCAACAACGACAGAGTTGTTAATGTGCTTGTACATGGCGAAGGGCGTCAGACGGTAAATAAAAGACCTTCACAAGATCGTCTAATTTCAACCCTAGAAATCTCCCAGAAACGCGACACAGCAATCTGCTGAGATGGTTTTCCTCTCCCGACGTTCGTGGTGCGCAGAACATGGAAACCATGCGGAATGGCGTATGATGCGGTGTCCGCGCAAAGCTGCGTTATTACTCCACTGGCTGTGCGTGGCTGCGAGAAACGGCACAGGGAAAGAAAGACGGCGGGAGCTGGAACTCGTCTGAGAGAACGGCCGCGAGCGTCCTGTGGTGGAGGGAAGGAGGGAGGGAGCCCAATAAGAAGAAGAAAGAGAGAGGGGGAGGCGAACAGCGTCATGTCTCATATAGCTCGGACAAAAAGCTGCAGCTGCGATCCGCATACGAGGGAGGTTTTCGTCTCGCTGCTTATTACACGCATAAAGACACGTCTCTTCTCTGCTTTTTCACCGAAGGTCTTTCGGCCCGGTAACGTCGGACAGACGCTGCATGGAGTTTTACGTACGGTCACTTAACAGAGGAAAATAAAATGTGTAGCTAAGACGAGCAAAGTCACGACTGTGTACATTTGTTCTTCCCTTTGAAGTAAATTTGCAGGCGAGTTTTGCAGATCTCTGTTGTAGGTTCTTACCTATGGAAATTAAAACTGAAGTCCCGGTCACTTTTAAACTTTACTGGATATCCGGCATCTACCCGTGTTCAAGTCATCCTCTGATTCAAAAAATATTAAGAAAGGAAGGGAAAAGGGCACAACAGCAAAAAGATAATCGTAAAGTTACAAAAAATACATATAGTGGCAGTAAGGAAAATAAGAATAAAAATAAAACAACACGAAGTGAAGAAAACTGAATTACTGTGAAGCGGAGATGATCAGTTAGCAAGACCTACGGTATGTCTGAAAGTTGAAGTACAAAAAATGTGTTTCAGATATTGTCACATGACTGACAGTTTACTTCAGCGTCCTCATATAACAAAAGCCACATTCATAATAAGTTAATATTTTGAAGGACAAGTCCAAGCAAAGTGAAGATTGAAATTACATATTCTTAAAATTTTAATTCTTAAGCTTGCTTAAGATTAAATGGATGTTGTCCCAATAGATCACGATCTACAGTATTTTGATCGTCGAGTGTGGCTGAGCTGTTTATAGTCAGCACGCTGCAGCCAGCCAATCTCAAGACTTATCACTATAATACAGATGTGGCAACATCTTTCTCAAGGTGAGACTTATGAGAAAATAGGTCGTAGGTTGTGTTCCAAAAATGGACAGCATAGAGACAGAAGTGATGACACTTTCTGCAGGACCTGACCATTATTTTGCAGGACAATGCTCAAGCATGTACAGTGCAAGCTGTTGCTGATTTGCTTGACTGATGGGGCTGCTAAGTGCTATACCACCTAATGCACTCCCTTGACTTAAGCCCTCGTGAGTTCAACTCGATTTCTAAACTGAAGGAAACACTTCACGGCCTTCGCTTCAGAGCTGCTACAAATTCGTCGAGCAATAGACCGCGTCGCTAGAACTGCCAACACAACTGGCACTGCTAAGAGTGTCCTACGACTTCCACATCGTTGCAAACGGGTTATACACATTTCTGGTGACTACTTTGAAGGTCAGTAAAACTTTGAAACACGTATCTATTTTGTACGAGCTGTAAATAAATAGTTGCACTATTAAACTTCCTACCCTCGTATAATCGAAATAACCACAAAATCCGATGTACCATATTTCCTAATCCAAACACAATCTGTATGAATGTATTTTAGAAAAGTAATAGAAAACATTCAGTGAGGATGCTAGAGCTATGGTGAAACAAGCTTGCGGATCAAAGTAAAGTACTTACAAAAAGACGGACCAATCCTTAATTCGTTATTATTTTGTGCAAGTACGGAAACTGAGCTCAAAATTCCAATATGGAAGGCTATTAAAGCTTTCCTTTGGGATCTGTGTGTCAAGACTTTTGATCAGTTTTGCCAAGCTCCCCGTCTAGGAAGGAACTATTATCATATTCTGTGCAAGTAAAAATATAATATTTTCTGTAACTTCGAAATTTCACCTGTGAGTAAATAAAATGTTTCTTATTTGATACGCGTTATGTGAAAGGGTATTTACACTAAAGCGCCAAATAAACTGGTATAGGCATAGGTATTCAAATACAGAGATATGTAAAGAGGCAGAATACGGCGCTGCGGTTGGCAACGCCTGTGTAAGACAAGTTGTAAGTAGGCTGTTTAGGTTTTTATGTTGGTAACGTCACGTATCGCTTTGTATGAAAATCACTGACTGTGCTGTGTGCAGCCTGTTGCTGGTTTGCATTGTTGGAATAGTCGCTATTGTAGTGTTGGGCAGTTGGATGTGAACAGCGCGTAACGTTGCGCAGCTGGAGGTGAGCCGCCAGCAGTGGTGGATGTGGGGAGAGACATGGCAGAATTTTAAGAGCGGACGATCTGGACGTGTCTCCGCCAGAAAGAGTAAATTTGTAATACTGTATATGATGGACTGATATATATATATATATTATGACTTTTGAACATTATTAAGGTAAATACATTGTTTGTTCTCTATCAAAATCTTTCATTTGCTGACTATGCCTATCAGTAGTTAGTGCCTTCAGTAGTTGGAATCTTATTTAGGTGGCAGTATTAGCGCTCGCTGTATTGCAGTAGTTCGAGTAACGGGGATTTTTGTGAGATAAGTGATTCATGAAACGTATAGGTTATTCTTAGTCAGGGCCATTCTTTTGTAGGGATTTTTGAAAGTCAGATTGCGTTGCGCTAAAAATATTCTGTGTCAGTTTAGTGATGATCAGAATAAGTAAAGAGAGTAATGTTTGAGTACGTTCAATTTTGCTCAGCTGTTTGAAAATCAAATACCGTAAGAGGTTTACCAGCACAGTAATTCATTAATTTATTCAAAGGGGATGTTTCAACGTGTTTGGTACAGTTGTCAGATCCGTTACTGCTGCTAGAATGAACTGTTATTAAGATTTAAGTGAGTTTGAAAGTGGTGTTATAGTCGGCGCACGAGCGATGGGACACAACACCTCCGAGGTAGCGATGAAGTGAAGATTTTCTCGTACGACCACTTCACGAGTAAACCATGAATGCCAGGAATCTAGTGTAATATCAAACCTCCGTTATCGCTACGGTCAGAAAAAGATCCTGTAAGATCGGAACCAACGACGACTGAAGAGTATCGTACCAACGTGACAGAAATGCAAAACTTCCGCAAATTGCTGCAGGTTTCAGTGCTGGGCCATCAGCAAGTGTCAGCGTGCGAACCATTCAACGAAATATCATCAGTATGGGCTTTCGGAGCCGAAGGCTCACTCGTATACCCTACACGACTGTTGTTGATTGGAAATTTGTTGACTGGTCCGACGAGTCTCTTTTCAAACAGTAATGAGCGTATGGACGTGTTCCGGTATGGTGACAACCTCATGAATCCATGGACCCTGCAAGTCAGCAGGGGACTGTTCAAGCTGCGGGAGGTTCCTTAATGGTGTGGTGCGTGTGCAGCTGGAAAGACATGGGACCTCTGATGCGTCTAGATACGACTCTGATAGGTGACACGTACGTAAAATATCCTGTCTGATCACATGCATCCATTCGTGCCTATTCTGCATTCCGACGAACTTGGAAAATTCCAGCAGGACAATGCGATACCCACATGTCCAGAATGTTAAAGAGTGGCTCCAGGAAGACACTTCTGAATTTAGACACTTCCACTGGCCACCAAACTCCCCAGACATGAACATTATTGAGCATATCTGAGATGCCTTGAAACGTGCTGTTCAGAACAGATCTCCACCCCCTCGCACTCTTACCAATTTATGGACAGCCCTTCAAGATTCATGTTGTCAGTTCCCTCCAGCACTATTTCAGACATTAGTTGAGTCCATGGCACGTCGTGTTGCGGCATTTTCGCGTGCTCGCGGGGGCGCAACACGATATTAGACAGGTTTACCAGTTACTTCCGCTCTTCAGTGTAACAACCTTTGTCAATTTATAAAAATTATTACAATGATTCACCTCAACAGAGAAATGTTAGGGGAAATGGTTATTTTTCTCCGATAGTAAACTGCAACCATAGCAATGCATCAGAGCGGTCCTTTGTTGCGTCAGTGTGCGCGTTTTCGGTATTTCAGTACCAGCCAATACATAGAATGGATATGTGTATTCGTGCAGTATGTGAAGTTGGTCAGTGCGAGGCCAAGTCATATTTTGCTACACAGAGCGGGAGCGACGTATATTTACAGACAAATTAAGTGCCAAATAAATTAAGAGCCTGTCTGGAAATCACAATTAATCAGATCGACCTTGTAATGAATGGAGCTAGCGGAGCATTGTTGCAGATGCCGATTCCGTCGTCCTAACAGCATCGGCAAACTGTGTAACTCCAGGGATTAGCTTAGAACTTCGTAAGGCATACCTAATGAATTTCATTGAACCGAATAATAACGCTAGTCTTGTAAACTCCTCAATCTTGTCACTAGCCCTATTCGTTGTTACCTGGGATAGCATCCTGCACTTTTCATATTCCAATAAAACCGACAGTCGTCAATTAATAGTCTGTCAAAAGAAAGAACACAATTCGAAATTTAAACCTTTTTTGTTATATTGGAAAACTATCATAGTTGTTCAGAAATAATGCCTCAATAAATCAGCCGATTTTTTCAGTATAAGAATTAGAGACACTGCTATAATTTGAATGGAATTAAAGTAATAGTAAACTACGTTAAATGCAAATTTAGGTTATTTGATTCCTAATTCGTATTTCGGCGTTGTAACTACGTTGCATTTCGGTTCATTTTACCTCATTCAAAGAGCTCCAAATTATTTAAGCAGTGAAATCTTATAGTCTTATTCTGAAGTTGAATTTTGTCTGTCCAGGTAAATGTTACTGTTGGGTAACTAAGTTTTGCTTGTAATACGTGTAGAAAGATCTTACCTGTAAGCCATTTAAGTAACGATTAAATGTTTTAAATTATGACGTTTAGTATCCTACAGTAATTGAAAACCATAGTCAATATTTTTCTTTGTTATTTAGTAAAGTGTTTTTTTTCGCATGTTAACTATTCTGTTAGCACATATCTGTTCACATAATTTACATAATAAATGTTCTGATAGCCAACAGATTAATTAACGGCGTCTGTCGAATTCAACTTCTGACATAATATAGAAATAACTGTTTTTATTATGACAATTTCAAGTTATATAGGAAGGAGGTACAGAAGTTATTTGTAAAAGAAACTTGTACGTTATTCTGCTAATCAGTTATTAACTGGAGAAGGGCTAACTTAATTTTGTGATCTCATTAGCCTTGCATGATCGATATCATTATCCCTGGGCGATCACGGCCATTTGCATATTCAATTAGAGAGGAGGAGATCACAAGACCACACAACACGTTGATGGGGTAAGGCAGATATCAGTCATCCCATGTTTAGAGTAGAACGTTATCTTATATACTGAAATAGAGACTCTGTGAAAACTCGTTCTATTCCTTCAAAATTTTGTCCACATATTTTAAAGATATGCTGATATAAGTGCGTCCAGTTTGGTTTCATTTTGTGCATAGCTCTGTTCCTTGAAATAGGTTTTAAAAGTTGTAACTGTCTTTCTGTATAGTTTTTTCGGCAGTCGCTACACGTGATCCTATAGATAACTGATTGTAGGCAATTGTTTTTTCGCATGAAGTATATCTTACTCTGTGCTGAAGTGTTTTCTCTTCTGAAATCCACATTTTTATGTTGTTCTATGTAAAGACGTTACCGTTTTCTCATATCTTTCGCCATGATATGCACTTATGTTTCATATTTAATTTGGGTTCTTTCCCCATGCGTTTTAGTTTGTTATGTGTACGAGGTGACTATGGAGCTGTCATGCCCTTTTGTGCTGGCAATGTGCTCAGAGTAACAATTTCATTTCTAAATTCGGGTTGTGATAATGGCAGACGGGACGTTCTGTGTATCGTTAAACAAAAGTAGACTTGCTTATATATTATAGGATGAAGAATTTCACATGTATTATACTGTCGGTACACGTGGTTTCTTAAAGATGATTAAAGTACGCTGGCATTGAATTTTGAAATAAGTGCCCAAGGACGGCATTTGCTTTTCTGTGCATTGGACGTGGTCCCGGTACCCTCATTTATTTTTAGTCATTTTTTTCAGCGTTCCTGTAGTAGCTTGAAGGTTGAAGCTCCAAGCACAACCCCGCTTATTTGTACAGCTATTTTGCTCTTATGTTCAGTGATCAAAGAGATTTGTACACTCCTGGAAACTGAAATAAGAACACCGTGAATTCATTGTCCCAGGAAGGGGAAACTTTATTGACACATTCCTGGGGTCAGATACATCACATGATCACACTGACAGAACCACAGGCACATAGACACAGGCAACAGAGCATGCACAATGTCGGCACTAGTACAGTGTATATCCACATTTCGCAGCAATGCAGGCTGCTATTCTCCCATGGAGACGATCGTAGAGATGCTGGATGTAGTCCTGTGGAACGGCTTGCCATGCAATTTCCACCTGGCGCCTCAGTTGGACCAGCGTTCGTGCTGGACGTGCAGACCGCGTGAGACGACGCTTCATCCAGTCCCAAACACGCTCAATGGGGGACAGATCCGGAGATCTTGCTGGCCAGGGTAGTTGACTTACACCTTCTAGAGCACGTTGGGTGGCACGGGATACATGCGGACGTGCATTGTCCTGTTGGAACAGCAAGTTCTCTTGCCGGTCTAGGAATGGTAGAACGATGGGTTCGATGACGGTTTGGATGTACCGTGCACTATTCAGTGTCCCCTCGACGATCACCAGTGGTGTACGGCCAGTGTAGGAGATCGCTCCCCACACCATGATGCCGGGTGTTGGCCCTGTGTGCCTTGGTCGTATGCAGTCCTGATTGTGGCGCTCACCTGCACGGCGCCAAACACGCATACGACCATCATTGGCACCAAGGCGGAAGCGACTCTCATCGCTGAAGACGACACGTCTCCATTCGTCCCTCCATTCACGCCTGTCGCGACACCACTGGAGGCGGGCTGCACGATGTTGGGGTGTGAGCGGAAGACGGCCTAACGGTGTGCGGGACCGTAGCCCAGCTTCATGGAGACGGTTGCGAATGGTCCTCGCCGATACCCCAGGAGCAACAGTGTCCCTAATTTGCTGGGAAGTGGCGGTGCGGTCCCCTACGGCACTGCGTAGGATCCTACGGTCTTGGCGTGCATCCGTGCGTCGCTGCGGTCCGGTCCCAGGTCGACGGGCACGTGCACCTTCCGCCGACCACTGGCGACAACATCGATGTACTGTGGAGACCTCACGCCCCACGTGTTGAGCAATTCGGCGGTACGTCCACCCGGCCTCCCGCATGCCCACTATACGCCCTCGCTCAAAGTGCGTCAACTGCACATACGGTTCACGTCCACGCTGTCGCGGCATGCTACCAGTGTTAAAGACTGCGATGGAGCTCCGTATGCCACGGCAAACTGGCTGACACTGACGGCGGCGGTGCACAAATGCTGCGCAGCTAGCGCCATTCGACGGCCAACACCGCGGTTCCTGGTGTGTCCGCTGTGCCGTGCGTGTGATCATTGCTTGTACAGCCCTCTCGCTGTGTCCGGAGCAAGTATGGTGGGTCTGACACACCGGTGTCAATGTGTTCTTTTTTCCATTTCCAGGAGTGTATTTGCAGTCCGTTAGCATGTGCTAGAATGATCTATTATCGGTGACTGTATACTCTGTGAATGTGCATAGAAATCACCATACAGCGTAACGCACTGGATTCTAATAGCAAAGCAATCATAAAGGCAGTTGTTTATCGATGGTTCCGTGTGAAATTTATTGGGCGATTATTTGAATGTCTGTCGAAAATCCAGGAAGACGGAGTCTGATGTTAAAAGTTCTTGGATACTGGTATTGCGTCAATCTTGTAGGATCTTCCTATCTGACATTCCTATCAATCCACTTGTTCATCTACCACCTACTGTTTGCAAAATACTTTTTTTCTCCACAGGTTTTGTGAAGTTAGAGCTTGAGATTAAAAACAGCATTATGCGGTACACAGCTGTGTCAATGTAACCTATTAGAGACCATCGATTTCGGTCTAGGATCAGTCCATTGTCGGAATAAACCACATAACAAGTGTGTAACTTAATGTAACACATTTGTTATACGTGTTTGTGTTCTCTGCAACTGTTAAGTTTATGGACATTACATGCATCAAATCTCAAACTAATGTAAAATATTACTTACAAAAACATCGTAGCTATGTATTTGCTCAATTGGAGCAATAGTCATCAAGTGTATCGTGTTCCATCAATAATAGTAGCTGTAGATATGAAATGTATGTGACCATTTAACCTCATAGACGTTTGAATGTTGTATCATTATACACTATGAAGGTAATTATTGCTGTGACATAAGCTGTTGTAATACACTGGCACTCGAAAGGTACAGTGTAAAATGTGATGAATTTTAAATACTGTAAAAAATTTTGTACGGTCGCACAGACATCATTTTCAGTAATATATTATGTTACTATGGTTTGGTAGAAAGTTACACAACAATGAAGGTAGTAGAATTTTAGACCTAACTATGGTAGTTAATAACTGTCATTATTAAACTAAGTATTGTATGTGACTCGGTGCCTTGTGGGGTAAAAAATTAATTTCGATATTAGAAGACACTGCCCGTCATGACGATGTTGTCTGTATGACTAGTGCCTATATTACGCAAGAATGCACGCAGGGGTTGAACCTCACGTTGCTATTAGGGTGAACGGAAGTCGTCACTTGCTGTGGTGGACTTGTCATTCAGTGCAGCCGCTGATGGATGTGATGGACCGCCAAGAAGTAACCTAAATGTGTAAATGTGTTATAATTCACTTCGTTGTATGAGAACCAGAGAGGAGGAGGTGGCTGTTGCTCATTGTAAGGAATATTGTATTAATTACTAATTTGACAATATATGGTTGAAATGATGGAACTCTGATTCTGAATGCTTTATTTTGTTTGTGGAGAGAAATGAGCTCTTTTCCAGCTGTTTCACGAAATCTTCAGCGAAGAGGACAGAAGCACGGTGAAGAGGGTTATTAGCTGGGACTGAGTAGCGAGACAGGCTCTACAAGGTGATCATAATATCCAGAAGGTACCAACAAACAAATCGAAACGACAAAAGTCGTGTGCTGTTCCAGGAGGACGTATGTAGCTGGTAGCTTTGACGTCTCCCTTGAGCACTGAGCACACGATAACCTTCATTAACGTTGTATGACACCACTCCATAAAATGTCTGTGCTTAAGATATGCTGTAAGATTAAGCTACATGCGGGTATTAATTCTGTTTATTCGTTCCTTCAGCCCTTGTGGATACACGAGTGACCAGCTATGGTTTCTTTTTTTGCCGTCTATCATGCATTATTTGTGTAAACGCAAAATGAGGTGCAGTACTGAACAGTAACGAATTCCAACCACAAAATAACTCATAGACTTATCATAACTCCCGTTTCTAAAACAAACAAGTAAAAAAGTATCACATTTCTGAAATGGTCAACTAAAAGAGGTATATAATCAGCAATGAGGTTAGACATTGCGAAGCGCTGGTTTAATGTTATGCGAAAAACGATTGATTACTGTCGTACCTGCATATGTCCCTGTACGCATCTACGACTGGATGTAAGGAGAACGCAATGCGTCTTTTGGGCAGAAGCCAAACAACCAAGAAACAACAATCACACTGTTATTCGAGAAGTAGGTATGATTGTTTAGGACGAAACAGCCATACGTTTCTCCAGGAAGATCAGAACTGACATGGGCGAATGTTCTGGGGGAATAAAGGCCCTTCTTAGGTTAAGGTTCTCCACAGAATCGCAGAGGAAGTAAACATATGGGAAACACTATCAGACAGGACAGATGTCAAAATATCAGAAAATGACTTCCATTGTACTAGATAGACCTATAAAGAGGAAAACCTGTAGGGTAAGAGAGTTATTGAGAAAGAAGCTAAGGACATTGGGTGTAAATGTTACTATAAAAGCAAGACATTAGAACAGGAATGGAGGTGACTGGCGACCTCGCCTCCCACTGTAACCATTCCAAACCCACCACCACAACCACCCCCACCCCACAAACCATAAAAAAATAGTAGGTCTGCTACATGAGCAGTTTTCCAGACCGATGGTCTGTTGTCGGTCTTTAACTTCTGAAACGGATGTATCTGGAATTCAGAAGTGTCTGTAGGTGCGAGACCTCGCCGTTGGAAAACTACTGGTGCTGGGCCAGGTGTCAGTGCACAGTATGTGTCCAGTGGCAGGCTAATGCCGTCCTGGACTTCAAATCAAAAGACGTGAAGTTCATAATTCGAGATAAAATTGTCGATCCTCGCTGCCATTGTAGATTTCACTGTAAATTAGTGAGCAAAGAATTTGTGACCAACGTCGGCTTTCAGGGCTACTATTTTTTTCTGGCAGTACATTACGGTTTCTACATCTACATCCATACTCCGCAAGCCACCCGACGGTGTGTGGCGGAGGGTACTTTGAGTACCTCTATCGGTTCTATTCCAGTCTCGAATTGTTCGTGGAAAGAAAGATTGTCGGTATGCCTCTGTGTGGGCTCTAATCTCTCTGATTTTATCTTCATAGCCTCTTCGCGAGGTATACGTAGGAGGAAGCAATATACTGCTTGACTCCTCGGTGAAGGCATGTTCTGGAAACTTCAACAAAAGCCCCTACCGAGCTACTGAGCGTCTCTCCTGCAGAGTCTTCCACTGAAGTTTATCTATCATCTCCGTAACGCTTTCGCTATTACTAAATGATCCTGTAACGAAGCGCGCTGCTCTCCGTTGGATCTTTTCTATCTCTTCTATCAACCCTATCTGGTACGGATCCCACACTGGTGAGCAATAGTCAAGCAATGGGCGAACAGGTGTACTGTAACCTACTTCCGTTGCTTTCGGATTGCATTTCCTTAGGATTCTTCCAATGAATCTCAGTCTGGCATCTGCTTTACCGACGATCAACTTTATATAGTCATTCCATTTTAAATCACTCCTAATGCATACTGCCAGATAATTTATGGAATTAACTGCTTCCAGTTGCTAACCTGCTATAATGTCGTGAAATGATAAAGGACCTTTCTTTCTATGTATTCGAAGCACATTACACTTGTCTACATTGAGATTCAATTGCCATTCCCTGCACCATGCGTCAATTCGTTGCAGATCCTCGTGCACTTCTGTACAATTTTCCATTGCTACAACCTCTCGATATACCACAGCATCATCCGCAAAGAGCCTCAGTGAACTTCCGATGTTATCCACAAGGGTATTTATGTATATTGTGAATAGCAACGGTCCTACGACACTCCCCTGCGGCACACCTGAAATCACTCTTACTTCGGAAGACTTGTCTCCGTTGAGGATGACATGCTTCGTTCTGTTATCTAGGAGCCAACATACATATTGCGAAATATGTAGAAGGCGCTATGTAAGGTCTGAAGATTCATTCTTGCAGTTCATCCGACATAGCCTCCAACCGCGACTTCACGTAGAGAACAACTTATGATGTTAGCGTGGTTGACGCAGTATTGAGTCCTGGTACTGGACTTGCACTGGAGATTACTAATGGCTAGTATACAAGATGTCACCTTGCATGTTCCCAACAAAATCCCAAAGAGAGGAATTTTTACTGATCAGGCATCCACACCTGGAACGCCTGTCATGGCACGACTTTCATGACGTTCTTGCTGTAATGTGCAAGGAACAAACCACACCTAAGCAGTGAAAAAAATTTCAAACACATCAGTGTTTCTGAACATGAGTCAGAGGAGCAAGAGATAGTGCAGCAGGCTACACTTGCTTTTCTGGACACAGGCGGCAAGCTGTGTCAATGCACTTACAGACCTTATCAATTACGAAGCCGTGCTGAAAAGTAATGCTTTCTAATTGTTTACTCTGTTCTCTAGACCGGTTGAGGCATTACAAGTCTTGCATATTAATCTGCTGACATTCCTGCTTCACTGATGCAAGTTGCTACCATCTGCCGCTAGAGTTCTCAGAATAGTAGCGTGTAACATGGCTGTGTGTAAGGTAAATACGTTGGTATACAGCAAGACCCGAATAAAACTGAAAGAACGAATTGGTCTCTCCTTGGGAGACATGTGTTCGTCGCTAGAGTGACTATACTGAGAAACAAATACGTACACATGAAGAATAAAGATTTAGAATCATAATAATGTTTGTTTTATTAAATAAGGCTTAAGAATTTTCGTATAAAAATTCGGAGGCATTACTTTTCAGCACGCTCTCGTATACCATAAAATTGCTTCCCCAAAGATCTTAAAAGTGAGATGTAAAGTTGCATGTGTGCTCATATTTGATCTAAAAATATTCATTTAGTCAGATATTTTACAAATATCTTTCATTTTTGAACCTAAATGCCACAAACAAATTTGTCTCTTTCAGCGAAGAGTTTGCGAGTTATGTTAGAGAAGGCGCGAAACTGAACTGAGAACACAGCTACAGCCGGTAAGAAGATATCACCATCCGTATAAGCCCTACAGAAATACCAGAAGCTCTTTCCTGAAGGCCCCTGATGCGTTTTTCTCAACTAAAACGACGCAAGATGCAGCGCAGGTGGCTGTGCAGTGCAATGGGGAACCCCAGAAAACGTGCAAGGACAACAATATCCATAGTCATACACTTTTTATTTAAGTTCAGAACTCTTAACAATCACTCAGTGTAACTAGTTGCACTGATTATATCAAATAAATAAAATAGCAGTCAGTGAGAATTTCAACATCTGATGTCACCCCTCAGGGAAAATAAACACTGGGACTCAATCAGCCCCTTTATTCCAAAATCACTGCAACATTGCATCTCATAGCCAGTGGTATATTTAAATTACAAAAAAAAATTGACAGGCGAAGCCTAGGCGTGCTGAGACTACACTTAAACACAGTGATGAATGTTCTCCCTGCACAGATAATTAAAATTCATAGAAGTCCTCTCAAAATTTAAACATTGACATTAAATACACCAAAACGGGGGTAAAATAGTTGATAACTTCTCCATGGCTATTACCAACCTCAACAGGGTCAATTTAAAAACAATTTTGATCCTGCAAGGCCATTAGATGCAACTTATCCAAAATTTACCTAAAGAGGAAATACAGAAATAATACAACGATTTACAAACATTAACACTAGAAGCACAAAATCTCAAAGGCAGTCTATTGTCTTGTATATGAATGTAAACACTAGCTTACCTAAAACATAAGACTTCAGTTCTTACGATTTTCCAGCCCAGGGCAATGAATCAGCAAATTATTCAAACATTCAAAGCGAGGGGAATCAGCCACACACAATAGGAATAAAACATTAATTTTCCCTTTCATGCCTCAGTTATTACTACCGAATTTAAAAAAAAATTACAGCAGTGTTTCACGAGATATACAAATCGAGGCCGCGACTACACCAGTAAGGGAGCCCAGTCACTCTCGTCTCCAGGTAAGATAACGTGACGGTGCCACAGGCGGCAGAAATCCAAGAATCCACATCTGTAACAGACTAGGATTGGTCATAACGTAATGCATCTATTTCAGTTACACACATACATAGCAAACAACAGATTTATGAGGCTTTGGTGGGCACATTATAAAATCCAGGATGGGAGTGGACACAAGTGTTAGCCAGCTTAACCACGCGGCAAAGAGCCACGCAACAACAAACAGACAGTAATGACACGAGTACACAAACGCAGTGCAGTGGCTTAACAGCGCGAATAAATAAATCGGGCAGGCTGGTACGGCAAGGAAAGAACTCTGAGACATATGCAAGCCGACGCACTATCCTACCCAATGCCCCCATTCGAAAATTTATGGCAAACAACACTCAAATCCATACTTGACATTTACAAAACCACACCAAGGTAAAACAACCAGAACTCCGGTAAGAAATACAAAACAGTTTTCAGTCTGCATCAATAGCAACAGTTCTTTAGTTTATGAAGCAATCTTTAACTGCAAAACGTGCCCTCATCCGCGTTCTCTACCCTGACCCTCTTATGACTGCTAACAACTTTAATTCATTCATACGATGACCAAACAATAATGAGGCCAATCAGGATCGGTTATTAATTCAACAAATTAACACAATGACGACAAGTATTTCACCACCGTAGTTTAGCACATCGAGTTCAGTTTACATTTAACAAGACAGCCATCTGCTACCTATGCTCACATTATAAACACAGAGGGCTTACTACTCGTATGTGAGACAATATATCAGATATACACTACTGGCCTTTAAAATTGCTACACCACGAAGATGACGTGCTCCAGACGCGAAACTTAACCGACAGGAAGAAGATGCTGTGATATGCAAATGATTAGCTTTTCAGAGCATTCACACAAGGTTGGCGCCGCTGGCGACACCTACAACGTGCTGACATGAGGGAAGTTTCCTACCGATTTCTCACACACAAACAGCAGTGGACCAGCGTTGAATGGTGAAACGTTGTTGTGATGTAAGTAGGAGAAATGCGTACCATCACGTTTCCGACTTTGATAAAGGTCGGATTGTAGCCTATCGCGATTGCGGTTAATCGTATCTCAACATTGCTGCTCGCGTTGGTCGAGATCGAATGACTGTTAGCAGAATATGGAATCGGTGGGTTCAGGAGGGTAATACGGAACGCCGTGCTGCATCCCAACGGCCTCGTATCACTAGCAGTCGAAATGACAGGCATCTTATCCGCATGGCTGTAACGGATCGTGCAGCCACGTCTCGATCCCTGAGTCAACAGATGGGGACGTTTGCAAGACAACAACCATCTGCACGAACAGTTCGACGACGTTTGCAGCAGCATGGACTATCAGCTCGGAGACCATGGCTGCGGTTACCCTTGACGCTGCATCACAGACAGGAGCGACTGCGATGGTGTACTCAACGAAGAACCTGGGTGCACGAATGGGAAAACATCATTTTTTCGGATGAATCCATGTTCTGTTTACAGCATCATGATGGTCGCATCCGTGTTTGGCGACATCGCGGTGAACACACATTGGAAGCGTGTATTCGTCATCGCCATACTGGCGTATCACCCGGCGTGATGGTATGGGGTGCCATCGGTTACACGTCTCGGTCACCCCTTGTTCGCATTGACGGCACTTTGAACAGTGGACGTTACATTTCAGATGTGTTACAACCCGTGGCTCTACCCTTCATTCGCCGGCCGCGGTGGTCTCGCGGTTCTAGGCGCGCAGTCCGGAACCGCGCGACTGCTACGGTCGCAGGTTCGAATCCTGCCTCGGGCATGGATGTGTGTGCTGTCCTTAGGTTAGTTGGGTTTAAGTAGTTCTAAGTTCTAGGGGACTGATGGCCACAGCTGTTAAGTCCCATAGTGCTCAGAGCCATTTGAACCATTTACTCTTCATTCGATCCCTGCAAAACCCTACATTTTAGCAGGATAATGCACGGGCCTTTCTGGATGCAGAAAATGTTCGACTGGTGCCCTGTACAGCACATTCTCCAGATCTCCCACAAATTAAAAACGTCTGGTCGATGGTGGCCGAGCAACTGGCTCGTCACAATACGCCAATCACTACTTTTGATGAACTGTGGTATTGTGTTGAAGCTGCATGGGCAGCTGTACCTGTACACGCCATTCAAGCTCTGTTTGACTCAATGCCCAGGCGTATCAAGGCCGTTATTACGGCCAGAGTTGGTTGTTCTGGGTACTGATTTCTCAGGATCTATGCACTCAAATTGCGTGAAAATGTAATCACATGTCAGTTCTAGTATAATATATTTTTCCAATGAATATCCGTTTCTCATCTGCATTTCTTCTTGGTGCAGCAATTTTAATGGCCAGTAGTGTACATTGCACATGCAACATTACACTCCCACCATGGTCAGCTAAGAAAAGAATCAACCATTAGCAGCAGTCGAGGTAAGAAAATAGCGTCCAGCGGAACGCACTAGCCAGCCCCTGAGGCCGAGCGGTTGTAGGCGCTTCAGCTCGGAACTGCGCTGCTGCTACGGCCGCAGGTTAGAATCCTGCCTCGGGCATGGATGTTTGTGATGTCCTTAGGTTAGTTAGGTTTAAGTAGTTCTATGTTCTAGGGAACTGATGACCTCAGATGTTAAGACCCAGAGTGCTTAGAGCGATTTGAGCCATTTTCGAACGCACTAGCCGCTTCTGAGGAAAGGCTCGGGCAGGCTGGAGACGTCAGCTGTTAAGCGGTGGCCATTCCCAACTGCCCGCGGCTCGGAGCCACACCTCCTGGCTGCGCGAATGCGGCCGGCAGGCGGTGCTGCCGCCGAGGCCGAACGCGCTGCGCAAGATAGCACAAACGTGCTGATCGATGTATCTCTGCGGGGCGTGATGGGAATTAGTATGTGCGTGCCTGATTTGGTTTAGCGACGAAGCCCTCTTTCTTTTGGACGGGCTCATCAATAAGCAAAATTGGCGCATTTGGGGGACTGAGAACCCGAGTTTCGCAATCGAGAAGTCTCTTCACCCTCGACTGAAGACAAAGCTACCCTGATTTCGACAAGGTGTGGTTCATGCAAGACGGAGCTCGATCTCATAGAAGCATCAACATCTACATCTACATGAATACTCCCCAAATCATATTTAAGTGCCTGGCAGAGAGTTTATCGAACCACCTTCACAATTCTCTGTTATCCCAATCTCGTATAGCGGGCGGAAAAAATGAACACCTATACCTTTCCGTACGAGCTGTGATTTCCCTTATTTTATCTTGGTGATCGTTCCTTCTCATGTACGTTGGTGTCAACAAAATATTTTCGCATTCGGAGGAGAAAGTTGGTGACTGGGATTTCGTGAGAAGATTCCGTCGTAACTAAAAATGCCTTTCTTTTAACGATTTCCAGCCCAAATCCTGTATCATTTCTGTGACACTCTCTGCCATATTTCGCGATAATACAAAAGTGCTTCCTTTTCTTTGAACTTTTTTGATGTACTCCGTCAGTATTGTCTGGTAAGAATCCCACAACCCGCAGCAGTATTCTAAAAGAGGACGGACAAGCGTAGTATAGGCAGTCTCCTTAGTAGGTCTGTTACATTTTCTGTGTCCTGCCAATAAAGCAGTCTTTGGTTAGCATTCTCCACAAAATTTTCTATATGTTCCTTCCAATTTCAGCTGTTCGTAATTGTAATACCTAGGTATTTAGTTGAATTTACTGCTTTTAGATTAGAATGATTTATAGTGTAACTGAAGTTTAACGAGTTCCTTTTAGCACTCATGTAGATGACCTCTAAATTTTCGTTATTTTCGGTCAACTGTCACTTTTCGCACCATTCAGATATATTTTCTAAATCGTTATGGAGTTTGTTTTGGTGTTCTGATGACTTTATTAGTCGATAAACGACAGCGTCATCTGCAAAAAACCGAAGACGGATGCTCAGATTATTTCCGAAATTGTTTATATATATAAGGAACAGCAAAGGGCCTATGACACTACCTTGGGGAACGCCAGAAATCACTTCTGTTTTACTCGATGACTTTCCGTCAGTTACTACGAACTGTGACCTCTCTGACAGGAAATCGCAAGTCCAGTCACATAACTGACACGATATTCCATACGCACGCAATTTCACTACGAGCCGCTTGTGTGGTACAGTGTCAAAAGCCTTGCGGAAACCCAGGAATACGGAATCGATCTGAAATCCCTTGTCAATAGCACTCAACACTTCATGTGAATAAAGATCTAATTGTGTTTCACAGGAACGATGTTTTCTAAACCCATGTTGACTCTTTGTCAATAGACCGTTTCCTTCGAGGTAATTCATAATGTTCGAACGCTATATATTTTCTAAAATCCTGCTGCAAATCGACGTTAACGATATGGACCTGTAATTTAGTGGATTACTCTTAGTACCTTTCTTGAATATTGGTGTGACCTGTGCAACTTTCCAGTCTTTGGGTACGGAACTTTCGTCGTGCGAACGGTTGTATATGATTTTTAATTATGGAGCTAATGCATCAGCATACTCCGAAAGGAACCTAACTGGTATACAGTCTGGACCAGAACACTTGTTTTTATTAAGTGATGTAAGTTGCTTCACTACTCCGAGGATATTTGCTTCTACCTTACTCATGTTTGCAGCAGTTCTTGATTCGAATTCTGGAATATTACTTCGTCTTCTTTTGTGAAGAAGGAAAGTGTGTGATGTCTTGGAGGAACACTTTGGGACGGCATTCTAGCTCTGGGGTACCCAGAGGCCACTAGCATGGGCCTCGATTAACCACCATATTCTCCAGATCGAAACACATGTGACTTCTTTTTGTGGGGCTATATTAAAGAGGAGGTGTGCAGAATAATAAAGCCATTTGCTGAGCTGAAAACAGCGATTCAGGAGGTCGTCGACAGCATAGATGTTTCCTGCATTTCAGGGGGTCATGCAAAATTTTGCTACTCGTCTGCGCCACATCATCGCCAGTGATGGCAGGGTCATCGAACATGTCATAACCTAAATCCGAGTATCTGTAGTGACGTTTACATGTTTAATAAAGTGAGTGTACGCCGTAATTTGAGCCAATTTCCAGTTTTTTCATATAGTTCAATAATTTCCACCCTGCAATTAACGGAGACCAGGCACCTAGAAGCTTGAGTATTTTTACAGTCGCTGTTACAGGCTCCTGGGGGTTGTAGAGGGAAATTACTAGATACAGTTCTGATAAGGAACCAATGCCCAGGAATGTACCATTTGGATATAAAATACGTTTGAAGATCTACATCTACATCTACATTTATACTCCGCAAGCCACCCAACGGCTCAAATCTCCCGCTTCACAGAGTGGAGAGAATGAGCTGTGACGTGTGTTCTCTACAGGAACCGATGGTATGGGCAGTGTCTCTCGTTCTCATTATAAGGTTCTCTACTAAGTGACGAAGGGCGTCCTCTTCAAAGTCGAGGGTGCGGCGCGTGCATGGAGCATCACATTCGACCAGTGTTGCCAACTCTAAAAAACACGAGTCGCTAGATTCAATATCAAAAGTCGCTAGAAAGTCGCTAAAACTGATTTTACTAGGGGTGTACTGAAAATTTCGTGCTGTGAATGGTGCAATAAGCCAGTGGGGGGGGGGGGGGGTTAATAAAATTTTAATAAAAATTGTCTCATACGTAATTGCTATATTTTCTTAATTAAATGATTCATCGCTTGCAACAACATACATATAAAATATTCTAACGTTTAATTAAAAATGTTATCATAATTGATGCAACACATAAATTGTTGTTTCAATCACAGTAATCAAATATACTAGAAATATACAACTATATTTGTAACAAAAGAAAGCAAGAACTCAAATTAGGTTACAAAATATATACATACGGGTATGTGAGCTATTCATCGTCGTCACTCAGAAGATCGAATAGCTCTTCTGTTTCATGCTCTGACAGAACTGTAATTGATGTAGAGGGTTGAACGTTGCTCAAACGATTATACAGTTCGACTGGTTTTGTCGCAAAAGAGTAACTTTTGTTCGTTCCAATAAGCTCCAATACGTCTGACGGTATGTCAAAAGATGCACAATCTTTATTTTGTTTCTTCAGCTGGTCTCTCAATATGATCAAAGGATTAATTGTCTTTTACGATAATCTGTTACCTTGTTTAGTTTTTATAATGTTCAAAGAATTGAATATTCTTTCCACTTCTGCATTTGAATGCGGTAGGCATAGAACAGTCATTCAGCTGTGAAATCAAAGAAAAAGGATTCTCCCCTGCGGCATTTTTATACTGCAAAACCTCATTCCAAAATCATACAGTGTTAGAGTGTTATTCCACCTTATGAAGTTGACATTATGCCATTCTTGCAGCATACTGTCTATGAAATCGCCACTAAAACTTAATTCTATGGCTACATCCGCTACAGCATTATTTTTATTCATTTTTAGTGTGTCTTTAGCATTCAGCATTGACTATTTTTTCAGGATTGTAACGTTTCTTGGCAGTCTTCGTTGAATTTCTTTTATAAGTTTCAGACAAAAATGAATGCATCTCTTCTTCAAATAAACTTTATTTTCTTCAGATAAACTTGACGCAGACAATTTCTGTTCAAACAGAAAGCCAAGGTTCGGATTTGCGTACGTACATTCGCTTGGAACTGGTGTTGTCAACAAATCAACAGTTGGAAAAACTATGTTTTGTCCAAGTGACTGCATGGAAATACAAGTGTATCTAATAAAGTTTTTATTGCTATTTGTACGTCTTTTAAAGCATGTTTAAGGCAAAACATGTAAAGATGATTTGAGTCGTCACACTACATCTTGTACAAAAGATCGGCAGCGTAACAACTGTCTTGAACCATGACAAGTGAAAAATGTAGCTTTAGTTCTTCCCACTGCTCCAGAATTCTTCGTATTGCCGGTTCAATTGAAAGCCAACGTGTTGCATAGACCTTCAAAATTTTTAGTGGCTGTTTTCCACAATTTATTGTCTCATAAACCTTTTTACATTCCTCTTGTCTTTTGGGTGAAATGGAGAACCAATTGTAGAGAACCAATTGTAGGTTTCCCGTACAAGAAACTCTATCTTTCTAGGTATGGTATTCGTTGAGGCGTGCGAAACTGCAAGTTGAAGAGAGTGACAAATGCAACGGATCAATACCAAATGCTTCAAACCATATTCTCTCTTGAGTTGTTCGAAAAGCCCATTGTTTATTCCAACCATTGCAGAAGCATTATCTGTGCCAATTCCTACCATATTAGCGATTGGAAGTTTGAGATATTTCAAAGGATTCACAAGAACAGCAGCCAGATTTCTTGCATCTGCAGTTTCTACTACAGTGAGTTTGAGAAATGCTAATCTAATGGTTTGGTTGTTTACACTATAGTACCGTATAACGATACCTAGCATTTTAGATATTGGGGGGGAAGTTCAAAAGTTGAAGAATTATAGATCGATACGCTATCGACGATAACAGGCTAGTGGGTAATGAATAATGAATTGTTCTATAGTCAAGGTTTTCTTACTCTGTAGGCAATTCCCACATTCAGGTTTACTAAATGTTGAAAATGCTACGTAATCTGCTAAGACCTTTATTTAACTTAGTAAATATAGAACAAAGTCAGTGTAGCACCCATTCTATAGTTAAAATCTTAGTTTTGTTAATGAAAATACTGGCCCAAAATAGTTTTTATTTGTACTTCAAAAGTCGTCAGTACTCCAAAAGTCGCCAGATAGTC
The DNA here is from genome assembly GCF_023864275.1 of Schistocerca cancellata. Classification (NCBI taxonomy): domain Eukaryota; kingdom Metazoa; phylum Arthropoda; class Insecta; order Orthoptera; family Acrididae; genus Schistocerca; species Schistocerca cancellata. The sequence continues at coordinate 183,135,031 of NC_064631.1, read as the reverse complement.
GCTAAATAATTTTTGTCGCTAAAAAGTTTTTTTTGTCGCTAAGACGAAGGTAAAAGTCGCCATTTCTAGCGACAAAGTCGCTAAATTGGCAACACTGCATTCGACCCTCCCAGTTTGCAACGTACCATATTCTCGCAGTCATTGTTGTAGGCTGGCGACAATGCTTCTGCGATGTAGTAATATTGCCCAGGAACTACTCAGTTTTCTTACGTACCTCAAAGCGGGAGATTTGAAAGTGATCCGATCTAGAAACTTATTTTGTATCCACAAGGTATATTTTGGAACGTGTATTCCTTATCAGAACGTAATCTACCAAGTGGCCTTTACGACGCCTAGAATCCTGTAGTAGCAATTGTGAAACTCCGTGTACATAGAGAGAGTCAGGAGGAAAGATATATCCTTTCACGGGTGAAAGTATTGGTGATTGTGAACAAAAAACTTTGTATGGATGTATGTTGCATTCCGTATGGTTTCTGAGATACAACACCATTAATCAATTTTGCACATTTCCTTTGAATAACTGGAAAACCGCGGCCTCTAGCAAAACTAAATTAATTAATTTCCTACAAAAAGGCAATTTTCTCTTTCTCTCTAGGGCTAACAGTTGTAATATTTCTGGCTTAGTCAGCCATCATACTAGGGTCCAAGAAGCTGTTCCCAGAGCAGTGGAGATGCAAGAAGTGTATAGATGACGAAATTTGGTGTGAGGTACCTGTAACAGATGTTAGATTCGGTACCATTCCCGTGAGAAAGACCGCCTGCAAAATGCTACTGCTCTGTGATTGGCGGCTGTGTTCGGAGCAAGGGCGCCAAAACGTTCAAGTATAGTTATTATTATTAGTTAAACTACTCGTTGGAATGACTTCACTTTTTAATATAAATGTCTCTCAACAGCTGACTATGAATCAGTCATTTTAGAATTAATAAAATCAATTTAAATCAGAAACAAAATACTGACGAAATTGCAGACGAAGCACTTCGGAAGCGTTCGGGACACGCCTTTTCTGGTATGGCGCGCGAAGTGTTTCGGGCAGTTCGTCACTCTGGATTAGGCAGTCGAGAAGAACAGACATGTTGTCTGTCGTAGGATGTGTTTCGAATTTTTATTTAAGTTCCTGTTCGTCACTTTGGATTAGGCAGTCGAGATGTACAGTCATGTTGCCTGTGGCAGGATGTGTTTGCCAGTATTCAGTATTAAAAGATTCACTCCGGTGGTCATGAAGCACAGACACGTGCTACAAATAGCGTAAAGATACATTTTCGTACACATAGTGTTTGATCATGTACTTTGCTGTATCAGAAGGTGTTGTAATAATATCATGTAGCCTTCTCGTGTGGCTATATTAAAATACGCGAGTAGCATCCCAAAGAAGTGATACATTATTTCAGAACAGAACCTCGCTAAAAGTCAGTTTCAGCCTCAAGATACAGAACCTACGACCTGCGTGCTGTTTTCTGCGCTGGGGACGTCAACTTGTAGACAGCAGGTTAGTGAACTATAACAGAACCTTCGTATTCCACACAGTGCAGTGGAAACAAGTAGGCGCCTTATGTGTACTGCATGCACAGAACAAATGTGCTCAGTGACATTTCATCTGTAGTAATGCAGAGGAGGTAAAGGAGGATGATCGTTATTAACACCAACAATCAATTCATTCTTCCTTTCTTGCCGTACAGTTTGCTCGAAGACAGCGAAACAGTATCTGAAATCTCGCACGAAGCGCGTGCTCTGTAGCAGTTTTTGTAGGCCAGTTTGAGGTAGTTTCCCCACTTGGTATACCACAAGTGTCCTCTGTCAAACTGTTCGTCTCGAACTCCTCTACGCTTTTGTGGTACGCTGTAAATACTGATAATGTACTGAATAATAAAGAAAATAAATAACAGTGTACATTAAACGTATTATATCTCGGAAAACATTCGGAATAGGGCTTATATCCCTCGGAAATTCTTAATTCAGAATCAACAATACTGCCGCCCGTCGAAGCATCTACCTTTCCTCCTGTTACACACGCTATACTTTTCCCTCATACATAGGGTGAACCCGCAGTCCACCAACAAAGATTCCGGAGGTTGTTCAGGGATGTTTTCTGGGTCTTCTGGTGTAAAGGACCCATGGTCTCCAGTGGTTCGTTTCTTTTATTACTACCATTCATCTTTTAATCTGTATTGCACTGAAAGTATCCTCGCAAGAGTGCAAAACATCGAGCATACGCGCTGCGTGTGTCCAGTTTCGAAACAAACTCCTTCCACTCACTCACGGTATTAGTCGACCGCAATATCTCTGCACTTTGGAGTGAGGGGGCTTCGGTAGGCTTATTGCGAGTTTTCATCGTGATATTTCACGAGAAAACGCTGAACCACTTGCGCAACTGTCTTGAAATGATTCACAATGTGATGTGTCTTCCTCAGTCGCCTTAACACACTATGCTCGCATTTGGGAGGACGACGGTTCAAACCAGCGTCCAGCCATACTGATTTAGGTTTTTCGTGATTTCGTTTAATCGCTTCAGGCAAATGCCAGGATGATTCCTTTGTAAGGCCGATTTCCTTCCCCCTCCTTTCATAACTCGAGCTTGTGCTCCGTCTCTAATGACCCAACTGTCGACGGGACGTTAAACACTAATCTCCACTTCAGTCACCAGTGTACTTGTTTACTGTACCCTGGTTCCCGAGAATAGCCATGGGACGCCAAGTGCAGTAATATCGTGGTCGGGTAGTTCTTGCTTTTGACAACAGAAACGTCCACTTCACACTTCGCCCTCAAACTTGCATTCGGTACTACTCCGTTCTGTCCCAGTTTTGATTTTCCGACAGTGTTATATGCACATACCTTAAGCTTTAAGGACGGTATTCTGAATATATTTAGTAATGCAGAATGGTACAATATGCTGTACGGGATCACTGCATGCACTGTCCACCCCCAGTAGCTGAGTGGAGCCGGCACGGTAGCTCTGCGTGTTCGGTCAGAGGGCTTAGCTATCGTTTGTAATAAGCAAACTGAGTAAACGGATCAACGAACAACCTGAACGAGTGCCATCGGACATCCACCACGAACAAATTCAACGAAGAATATACACTACTGGCCATTAAAATTGCTACACCAAGAAGAAATGAAGATGATAAACGGGTATTCATTGGACAAATATATTGTACAAGAACTAAATGTTATTACATTTTCACGCAATTTCGGTGCATAGATCCTGAGAGATCAGTATCCATAACAACCACCTCTGGCCGTAATAACGGCATTGATACGCCTGGGCATTGAGTCAAACAGAGCTTGGATGGCGTGTACAGGTACAGCTGCCCATGCAGCTTCAACACGATACCACAGTTCATCAAGAGTAGTGACTCTCGTATTGTGACGAGTTAGTTGCTCAGCCACCATTTACCAGACGTTTTCAATTGGTGAGAGATCTGGAAAATGTGCTGGCCAAGGCAGCAGTCGAACATTTTCTGTACTCAGAAAGGCCCGTACAGGACCTGAAATATGTGGTCGTGCATTATCCTGCTGAAATGTAGGGTTTTGAAGGAATCGAAGCACTATAGGACTTAACATCTGAGGTCATCAGTCTCCTAGACTCAGAACTATTTAAACCTAAGCTGATAGTCCATGCTGCTGCAAACGTCGTCGAACTCTTCGTGCAGATGGTTGTTGTCTTGCAAACGTCGCCATCTGTCGACTCAGGAATCAAGAGTGGCTGCACGATCCGTTACAGCCATGCGGATAAGATGCCTGTTATCTCGACTGCTAGTGATACGAGGACGTTGGGATCCAGCACTGCGTTCCTTATTACCTTCCTGAACCCACCGATTCCATAGTCTGCTAACAGTCATTGGATCTCGACCAACGCGAGCAGCAATGTTGCGATACGATAAACCGCAATCGCGATAGGCTACAATGCGACCTTTATCAAAGTCGGAAACGTGATGGTACGCATTTCTCCTACTTACATCACAAAAACGTTTCACCATTCAACGCCGGTCCACTGCTGTTTGTGTGTGAGAAATCGGTAGGAAACTTCCCTCATGTCAGCACGTTGTAGGTTTCGCCACAGGCGCCAACCTTGTGTGAATGCTCTGAAAAGCTAATCATTTGCATATAAACAGCATCTTCGTCCTGTCGGTTAAATTTCGCGTCTGTAGCACCTCTTCTTCGTGGTGTAGCAATTTCAATGGCCAGTAGTGTAGAACAAAATGAGATAGCAAAAAACAAAAGTGGTCAGCGCAACGGAATGTCATTCCTAAGGGCCTGGTTTCGATTCCCGGCTGGGTCGGAGATTTTTCATCGCTCAGGGACTGGGTGTTGTGTTGTCCTAATCATCATCATTTCATCCCCATCGACGCGCAAGTCGCCGAAGTGGCGTCAGATCGAAAGACTTGCACCCGGGGAACGGTATACCCGACGGGAGGCCCTAGTCACACGACATTCATATTTTATTTACTGCGTGCACAGGAAGAGCCGCACAGCATCCTACTGCTGGGTGGTTCGCACAGTGACGGCAGACACATCACAGGACTTTTTCATTTGGCCGAGAACTGCTGCACTATGCTAAATTTGTGTTGTCCGTTTTGTAGATTTCACGCTGCAATTTTTTCACTATTTTGAAGGTATTCCAGAGAAACAAGGTAATTGAGATATCAAAGCAAGTAAATCTGTATCAGTCCTCAGGGGACCACGGGTCCACTACGCGAAAATACTCAGAAATTATCCCTAGACAACCCCCGAAATTTTAGTCGGTGGTATTTGTAACATCGGTATATTTATGGTAATGACTGTAATTGTATTCTCCCTCGGTGTTTGGTCGAAAATGACAAAAATAACAGAAAAGGCAACACTTCCTTGATGTTTGGCACCTGTGAATTATTTTTACAGAACATTTTTGTAATTATACTTTTTAAAATACCACTTACATACGAATATGAAAAGATTTGGACCATACGCAGTTTGTTTTGACTTACTTTTGTGTCTCTTCTTGGTAGAACAACTTCATAATGATAAATAAATATTGCAGAAAATCCGCAGTACTGTACTTTTCATTTGTAATATACTGTTTGAATAACCAAACGCACCGTCGTCGAATTGACAACCAGCACATTATATTTAAAAATAACTGACGATCTCTGATAGTTAATAAATAACCATGAAAGGCAAACTGGTTCAAATTAATGTTCGTACCAGCACGTGTGACGAATAAATGGCTCCATTTTTCGAACTAGTTTTCGTGTAACGCATTCTACCCGTGATTTCAACGCCACAAAACGATACATCTATATCCGCGCAGCGGTCAGCTTACAATCTGTTCGTTAATATTTGCTGGGCAAACGTTAGTGGCTTTTGTTTTTGTTTACGGAATGGGATTAACAGCAGAACCATGCGCTCAGGCCTGTGGCACAGCACTGTTTATTCTACAGGCTTGCAGCAGCAAAAGCGGCGGTAGGTGAGTGTACCGAAGACGACGTGTAAACACGTTCCAACACACATTTCGTTGTCGGCCTGTTATGTTTATTTACTACTCGTGATATCACTTAGCTAAAAAAAAAAAAAAGGAAAAGGAAGTAACCATGAATATGCCACAAAATGAACACGGATGATAGGCTATAACGTGGAAAACAACATACAAAATACATACATCTCTGGAACTCTTCGTTATATATGAACAGACCGGAAAAGGCAAAGTTACATGGATGACAGGTACAGAATTCCCCGACTTGTGGCAGATAGCGACCTGACGCACACTGTAAATGAAAGGAAACAAGCAGTGTGGAGAACTGGTTATTTTGCCGCGCGGGATGAGCCGAGCGGTCTGGGGCGCTGCAGCCATAGACTATGCGGCTGGTCCCGACGGAGGTTCGAGTCTTCCCTCGGGTATGGGTATGTGTGTTTGTCCTTAGGATAGTTTAGGTTAAGTAGTGTGTAAGCTTAGGGACTGATGACCGCCGGCCGGAGTGGCCGTGCGGTTCTAGGCGCTACAGTCTGGAGCCGAGCGACCGCTACGGTCGCAGGTTCGAATCCTGCCTCGGGCATGGATGTGTGTGATGTCCTTAGGTTAGTTACGTTTAATTAGTTCTAAGTTCTAGGCGACTGATGACCTCCGAAGTTAAGTCGCATAGTGCTCAGAGCCATTTGAACCATTTTTCACTGATGACCTTAGCAGTTAAGTCCCATAAGATTTCACACACATTTGAACATTTTTCAACAGGTTATTTTGCGCGAAGATACATAGCGGAAAAACACACAAGGACGCTTCGTTGAATATATTATGCAGGTTATTCTATCAAAGGGAGCCGTACAGAAAACCTTTTCAAATCCTTATGCATGATCACATTGTTAGTAGGATTATAGTAACTCTGACTTCACATTACCTGTAATGAACCAAGTAAAATAGACTGCATAAAATCGAAAATTACTTTCAATATTTCATTTAAAAATGTACACTCGAACGCTGTAGCCGGGTTGTGTCACAGAAAGCTACATTTTTTTCAAGTTCTAATAAATAACGAGCGCGAGGTTTAACGACATTCCACCAGGACTCCCTCTTTCCCTTGTCTACCTCCTCACTTCCTCCCTCCACTCTCCACCTCCTCTGCATCGTGTTTTTTTCTTCCCTTTACTGTTATTTTCAAACCTTTACAGAAAAGGGTAGGCTGGGAGTGGCCTATCTATGCCGCTCTTCGGTCATAGAAAAACATACAGCAAACACGAAGACATAAAAACAAACATATGTGGAGGATAAAAACAGGAGACATACATATTAAAATAAGGGAAGGCGTTTACAGACGCACTGGTTGTATAAAAAAGTTCAGCACTAGATACAAACGGAGACACAGAGTTGCACACGTGAACGTAAGAGCTCTGAAGGAGAGACACCGATGAACTGATGTGAAGAGAAACACTAGCACAGTGGCGACGAACTTCGGCGCACTGACACATACTGAGTGCACGTAAAAGCTGGGGGCCTGCCCTAGGGAAGACGGGAGGGGGGGATTGGGGGGATGACAGTGGGAGAGAAGAAGGGAGGGGGAGAGGAGAGGGTATGGGGGTGTGTGGAAGCCCAGGCAGGGAGGTGGAGAGTGGAGGGAGGAAGTGAGGAGGCAGAGAAGGGAAAGAGGGAGCCCTGGAGGAAAAACATAGAAAGGGGAGGATTAAATCTGGCAGGAGGGATAGGCAGAGGGGATGAGGGCATCATCCAGGAGAGGAAGTTGGCGGAAGCCACCTTGGGCTAGGGTATGGAGTGTGGTAAGATGGAGAGCAGGTGGGATGCAGGTGTACAGGCGCGGCAGCGGACGGGGGTGGGATAGGATGGTCACCCTCTCCGACCAACCAGATATAAATTTTATGTTCTCTTCCTAAATCATTTGATGTTAATGCTTGGATGATTTGCTTAAAAGACGGCATGGCTGATTTGCTGCCCAATCTTTCTACAACCTGAGTACCTTTTCCATTTCTATTGATTTTGTAGCAGAATGGATGCCAAATTTGTAGAATTTTGGAACACGTATTATGTTCGAGTATAATGACTTTTCTGGAGACTAGAAATCTACTCTGTAGGAATCAGCATGGGTTTCGAAAAAGACGATCGTGTGAAACCCAGCTCTCGCTATTCGTCCACGAGGAGAGTGTCGTAGGACCGTTGCTATTCACAATAAACGTAAATGACCTTGTGGATAACATTGGAAGTTCACTGAGGCTTTTTGCAGATGATGCTGTGGTATATCGAGATGTTGTAACAATGGAAGATTGTACTGAAGTGCAGGAGGATCTGCAACGAATTGACGCATGGTGCAGGGAATGGCAATTGAATCTCAATGTAGACAAGTGTAATGTGCTGCGAATACATAGAAAGAAAGATCCATTATCATTTAACTACAATATAGCAGGTCAGCAACTGGAAGCAGTTAATTCCGTGAATTATCTGGGAGTGGATATTAAGAGTGATTTATAATGGAATGACCATATAAAGTTGATCGTCGCTAAAGCGGATGGCAGACTGAGATTCATTGGAAGAATCCAAAGGAAATGCAATCCAAAAACAAAGGAAGTAGGTTACAGTACACTTGCTCACCAGTGTGGGATCCGTACCAGATAGGGTTGATAGAAGAGATAGAGAGGATCCAACGGAGAGCAGCGCGCTTCCTTACAGGATCATTTAGTAATCGCGAAAGAGTTACGGAGCTGATAGATAAACTCCAGTGGAAGACTCTGCAGGAGAGACGCTCAGTAGCTCGGTAGGGGCTTTTGTTGAAGTTTCGAGAACATACCTTCACCGAGGAGTCAAGCAGTATATTGCTCCCTCCTACGTATATCTCGCGAAGAGACCACGAGGATAAAATCAGAGAGATTAGAGCTCACACAGAGGCATACTGACAATCTTTGTTTCCACGAGGCGGCCACGGTGGCCGAGCGGTTCTAGGCGCTTCAGTCCGGAACCGCGCGACGGCTACTGTCGCAGGTTCGAATCCTGCCTCGGGCATGGATGTGTGTGATGTCGTTAGGTTAGTTAGGTTTAAGTAGTTCTAAGTTCTAGGGGACTGATGACCTCAGATGTTAAGTCCCATAGTGCTCAGAGCCATTTGAACCATCTTTCCACGAACAATACGAGACAGGAATAGAAGGGAGAACCGATAGAGATACTCAAAGTACCCTCCTCCACGCACCGTCAGGTGGCTTGCGGAGTATGTATGTAGATGTAGATGTAGAAACCGTAATATACTGCCAGAAAAAAAAAATAGTAGCCCTGAAAGCCGACGTCGAGTTTGATCCGTTGACGGCATATGCCACCTTGGGGATAGTAAATGAACTGATAATTGTCTCAACGTCGGTTGCCAACAGAAAGCGTAGTGGAATAGCTACCAGAGCGCCATCGATGTCTACCCTTTAACAGCGAATTCTCTCAGCCAGAAGGTTCAGTGTGGTGCAGACGTGTGCAGCAAGCAGGCAGCCATGCCACAGAGACGCAATCGTGCTTCCTACCGCCTACTGGGCGAATATCAAAAGGCTCAGATTGTGGCCATTCTAGTGGAAGGATTTTCCTCTCACACCTGCAGACAAGGTTCTGGACGTCCACGCAACACTAGACGCTAGGATGTCGTATTGTAAGGGCAGCAGTGACAAATTGTACAGGTACCAAAGCGCAGATGCGTGAGCTTGTGAGCCCAGACATGTCAACACGAACTGTTGCAAATTAGCTGTGGTACTACAAGCACGCACTCCTGTAGCCCGTCTTCCACTCACGCCACAGCATCACTTGGAAGATGTAACGGCGCGCCGTGGTCTTCAGCGGTGAAAGCAGATTTTGCCTGCACACAAGTCATGGTCGTTTGCTCATACGACATAGACCTGGTAAGCACTGCCTTGTAGAGGTCATTCATCCTAGATACACTGCCTTGTAGAGGTCATTCATCCTAGATACACTGCTTTGTAGAGGTCATTCATCCTAGATACACTGGTCCCACCCAAGGACTTACAGGCTGGGGTCCGATAAACTACGACTTTTCTTCACCTTTGGTGTTCTTGGAGGGGACGCTAATCAATGCTCCATACGTGCAGAATGTTATTAGACCCATTCTTTTGCTGTTCTGGTAACAAGACAATATGTGGTGTCACCGCCAGACACCACACTTGCTAGGTGGTAGCCTTTAAATCGGCCGCGGTCCGTTAGTATACGTCGGACCCGCGTGTCGCCACTATCAGTGATAGCAGACCGAGCGCCGCCACACGGCAAGTCTACAGAGACTCCCTAGCACTCGCCCCAGTTGTACAGCCGACTTTCCTAGCGATGGTTCACGACGTTGGCTCGAAGGGCGCATTCTTCGTTGCCTCGGCCGCGCTATGTATCTGGTTTTGGGGGCTTGTGGTGAGGTGTGCCGGCATCTCAATCAGCTGCGCCTCTGTCGTCGCACGGGATCTGCCGCTCGTCGTCTGCTTTCAGCGACTGTGCCGTCCGGTCAGCGCCCTGGGGACCCATCTACTGGCTTGCCTCAGCCCCAGGTGTTACCGACGCTGCCTTCCATTTAGCCCCATGGCGACGCGCCGCCGCCGCCGCCGCCTGTTCTCCCGCCGGCGACGCCCGCAGTGGACGCGTCGCTGCAGCCACCGGGCGCCCCACCGGGGTCACGCACCGCCGATCACTCCCCGTGACCAGTTGTCCTCCGACATGGAACGCTTGCTCGCTCCGGACCATATGTCGTCTTCGCCCGTCGGGTGCCCCGGCCCGATGGAGGTCGACCCTTCGACCCCTCCTGTCTCTCCATGGGCGCATACACCGCATGTTGGCGTGCACCCTTGAGTAGGTTTTCAGGCGTTCCCTAGCTCCCCGCGGTCCGAATGGCAGGATGCGGGTGGCACAGCCTCGCCTGTTGTTAGGCTCCCCACCTCGTCGCATACGTCAACATGGGGTCCTCCCCACGGCGGGCAGAGGCCTTATACCACAACCGTACGCCGATTTGCGGGGAAGGAATGTGGTGTCACCGCCAGACACCACACTTGCTAGGTGGTAGCCTTTAAATCGGCAGCGGTCCGTTAGTATACGTCAGACCCGCGTGTCGCCACTAGCAGTGATTGTAGACCGAGCGCCGCCACCGGCAATTCTAGAGAGACTCCCTAGCACTCGCCCCAGTTGTACAGGCTCTCATTTGCAGAGACGACAGTTTAGCATAGCCTTCAGCTACGTCATTTGCTACGACCTAGCAAGGCGCCATATTCAGTTACTATGTCTTCTGAACAGATAATATTGTGACTCATGTACCGTCAAGAGAAACGCTCACCATTAATGGATTAAAGTTAAGTATCAAAGTAATTACGTCCGCTTTCTGAATTCTAATTCCTTGTCATGTTCCAGATCTCACGTCAGTGTAGTCCTTCCCTCCTCACGCCAACCTGTGTGAGCTAAAACGCGTGCATTTCGGCCTCCACTAGTAACACGGTGTTGGCTCTTCTGCCAACACAACACCATCCATGTAAATTTTTTTCCACATTTTTAGCACTGATTCAATAATGGAACTTATTTTGTTGTCACCATTCAAATTTTCATAAAACGCTATTACAGGATTATTCCACAAATGAAACTATTTTTGTATCAATTTGTATTTAAATGATATGAAATCTACGTTTTAAGGCTTCCCGCCCACTGTGGAAAGTCTATGTAAAAGACCAGGTCAGGACGTTTAACGGCAGTCCCTATAATTACACTTTCAGACAGAGGGGCCTTTATGGCGTCATCTCTTACCTCGGCAGAATAAATATAAATCGTACACTCGACTGAGGCCTGTGTCTGCCATTGCGAAATGGTACTGCCGATCACGCGTGTTTGTTTCTGTTACTCACGTAAATTAGGGAAACAGCGCTGTGGTTCGAATAGTGGGTGGGGGGCGGGGAGGGGGGGGGGGCTGGGACTTATTGACATTACAAAAGTGGGCTTCTAATTTTATTTTCTGTTTCATCCCTCAGGCCGAGCACGTGTCGTTTTAATTCATTATTTCCTGTTCTACCTCTGCTTTCTTCTTTTATATATGGTTCTGCAATCACTCGTAAATCACGATACATTTAATTCGTATTCTTTCCATGTGCTGTTAAACATCGAGCATAACAGTACGCACGCTGTTACGTCTAATATAAGAGGAATATATTGTACCACAGTTATACACAAACGCAGCAGACACAAATATAAGAAGAAGCTGATAACTCTGATTAACTAGGTCCGCGGAGAACAGTTAAGACCAAAACTGCGTCCTCAAGATCGAGGGCCAGCATGCGGTCGCCGTAAAATAAAGGTCAGATCAGTCCACGAGACCAAACTATACACGTGTGGTGAATAGTGTATTTCCGAACTGCGATACTATACGGCATCCAGCTCCGTAGTTACGGAGATTTGGATCAAATGGCTGCTATCTCCTTTTCTTACGGATCATTTCATTCTCTTATGACCGGCCAGAGTGGCCGAGCGGTTCTACGTGCTACAGTCTGGAACCGCGCGACCACTACGGTCGCAGGTTCGAATCCTGCCTCGGGCATGGATGTGTGTGATGTCCTTAGGTTAGTTAGGTTTAAGTAGTTCTAAGTTCTAGGGGACTGATGATCTCAGAAGGTAAGTCCAATAGGGCTCAGAGCCATTTGAACCAGCCATTCTCCTATGGCGTGATCCCGATTTCACGTCCCACTATGGGACTCTTCAGCCTACGTAATATTTCAATGATTTCTTTTTTTTCTGAATGGTTTGATGCGGCCCGCCACGAATTCCTCTCCTGTGCCAACCTCTTCATCTCAGAGTAGCACTTGCAACCTACGTCCTCAATAATTTGCTGGATGTATTCTAATCTCTGTCTTCCTCTACACCTTTTGCCCTCTACAACTCGCTCCAGTACTACGAAAGTCATTCCCCGATTTCTTAACAAATGTCCTATCATTCTGTCCCTTCTCCTGGTCAATCTTTTCCACATACTGCTTTCCTCTCCGATTCTACGTAGAACCTCCTCATTCCTTATCAGTCCACCTAATTTTCAACATTCGTCTGTAGCACCACATCTCAAGTGCTTCGATTCTGTTCTGTTCTGGTTTTCCGACAGTCCATGTTTCACTACCATACAATGCTGTACTTCAGGCGTACATTCTCAGGAATTTCTTCCTCAAATTAAGGCCTATGCCTGATACTAGTAGGCTTCTCTTGCCCTTTTTTCCAGTGCTAGTCTGCTTTTGATGTCCTCCTTGTTCCGTCCGTCATTGGTCATTTTGCTGCCTAGGTAGCAGAATTCCTTAACTTCGTGACCATCAATCCTGATGCTAAGTTTTTCGCTGTTCTGATTTCTGCTACTTCTCATTACTTTCGTCTTTCTTCGATTTACTCTCAACCCGTACTCTATACTCATTAGACTGTTCCTTCCATTCAGCATATCATGTACTAGTTCTTCATTTTCACTCAGGGTAGCAATGTCATCAGCGAATCGTATCATTGACATCCTTTCGCCTTGAACTTTAATTCCAGTACAGAACCTTTCTTTTATTTCCATCATTGCTTCTTCGATGTACCGATTAAACAGTAGGCGTGAAAGAGTACATCCCTGTCTTACACACTTTTTAATCCGAGCACTTCATTCTTGGTCGTCCAGTCTTATGATTCCCACGTGGCTCTTGCAGTCTCTCCCTATAGTTTACACAAATTTTTGTCAGAATTTCGAACATCTTGCAACGTTTTATATTGTCGAACACTCTTTCCAGGCCAACAGGTCCTATGAATGTTTCCCCATTTTTCTTTAGTCTTGCTTCCATTGTTAACCGCAATGTCAGAATTACGTCTCTGGTGCCTTTACCTTTTCTTACGCCAAACTGATCGTCATCTAGCACATCCTCAATTTTCTTTTCCATTCTTATTTCAATGCTGCGACATTAAAAGAAGGTTATAATAAATAATTTACCATATACAAAAATTTATCTGATGAATCCGAAAATTTTTAACGAAATACTAACAGGGGACTGTGGAGGAATCGCAATAAATAATTAAATAATAAAATAATAAATAATTGACCATATAGAAAAATTTATCTGATGAATCCGAAAATTTTTAACGAAATTCTAACAGGGGACTGTGGAGGAATCACAATAAATAGGTAAGTTATTCACAGTACCAGGTATGCGTGCGACATCGTCATTGTAGCGGGTGTGCTACCTGTCCTTCAGTGGGTGATCAATCGCTAAGTTCAGTACAGTGAAGAGTAAATCTTCATATTCACCCCAACACGATCAGAACTGTGATATTCTTTAAAAGGGTAAGGAAGGCCACACTTATTTTTCACAATTAAATAAGAAACATACAGGGGTTGGACAAAAATAGAGAAACACCCCTAAAAATACACGAGTGAAAATCAATGCAGATGCTAGCCGAGCCTACAAGTTGCAGTGTTGTATTTGACCACAAGCGGCACCTGTATAATGTGCTCAGTAAGTTGCAATTGTCACAGTGGTTCAGAACAGTGTTCCGTGCAGTTGTGGTATTGTGAGGGCTTCCATAAGCAACACAGCCGAAGTGTTTGGTGTTTCGAGAGACATCGTGCCGAATTTGTACCGCATACAGGGAAAGCGGTAAAACATCGCAACACGGACGAAAGTGTGTTTTGAGTGATCGTAACGGAGTGTCGTTGAAGAACACTGAGACGGAAAACAAGAGGGCGACAGCCACAAAAGCCATGTGTAACTATATCTCGCACTCACGAACACTGTCAGCACTAAAACAACACCAAGGGAGTCCTATAAGCAGGGAATTGTAGGCGAGCTGGAAATCCGGAATCACTCATCAGTGATGGAAATTCCCGCAACAGGAAAATCTGGCGCCCTAGCCATAAAATCTGGACTTTGGAGCTATGGAAGAATATCATTTGCTGGGCTGACTCTTGTATCACGCTGTTTCCAACTTCTGGCTGCGCTTACGTCCCAAGAATGAAAGATGGACGGCCATATCGTGCAATTCCATAGCCAGCACTGATTGTCTGGTAGGTATACTGTACATTTTGGCTGATCAGGCCCGTCCCACGGTATAATGTTTCTTCCCCAATTGTGATGCTGTGTTCCAAGGTGACAATACCCCTGTCCGCACAGCTCTCATTGTCCGGGATTGGTTTTGTGAGCACGAGGACCAAATGTCGCATCTCCACTGGCCACAATAGTCATCAGACCTCGATATCACAGAGCCCTTGTCGTCTAGTTTGGAGAGAAGGATCCGTGATCGCTCTCTATCCCTATCAGCGTGTAACATCCACGAGATAAATTTTTGGCTACAATGCGACGAGAGGAAATTATGCCTGTAACAGTTATAAACATTATCTATTCGGCATATGAAAAAATAGTGAATTAATTATTTATATAATATTCTATGATGTAATTAGACATATCGATGTGTATCATACAAAGAGAATGGTCCTTTTATGATCTGCGTTTGTCTTCCTTTGTTTTTTTACCTTTTGTTGGATGGCTTTTGTAGGTTCAGCACGCAAGACGCATATCAAACTGAGGTCTGTTAATAAATTGTAATTATTTGTTAATTATTACTTGAAAATAGAGTTCATTATTATTATAAATATGAGTGAATAATTATTTGTAACTTTAATTCCTCTCTCAGTAAGCATTATCTGTGTTAATTATTTCTTTCCGGTGCAACGAGCGCAGCCATTGATGATAGCGATTTGTATCGCGTTTTTGTCTGTGTTTTCCTTAGACACAAATCAAATGTTTGCTTGATGAAGTCTAAATAGTGCACAATACGAAAGTAAAGTTTCTGTAAAGTTTAATAAGCAGTTAAAATACTTATTTGGTCTAACAATAGAAAGTCTCTATCAATTGTCTGCCGCCATCTTAACAATTGTCTCAGTGGCAAATTCAAATTACGCAACTCTGCAGACATAAATGCCGAACGTAATACAAATGTGTAAAAATAAATGTGCACCGGTGGTCCCGAACTCATTTTAATGAATATGATTCGAATCAGATTGGTTCTTAAAAAACAGTGCTCATAACACGTTCCTTATAAGAAACTTTTCTAGCTGATGTATGGAGCCGAAATTAATTACGCACGAGTTGCGAAGAATATTGTTTCAGGTAACATACGTCAGTATTGTGCGTGGCTGATATTCTGTGGTTTTAATGATCATTTTGCTGAAGATAACTGCTTCCATCTTAATCAATAGTTGTATTGAATCTGTTGTATGAACTGTGATTTAGTGACACTTACACAACTTACAGACAACACTTTAACACGACGTTAACTGGGAGTTCTTTAGCAACTTGATCAAATCTTTAGCCGGGAGAAAAATTATTTAGTAATTACCCAATGTAATAAAATAAGATTATCATTTTCATTTACAAATTAGTTAAATACCAAACCACTGAATAACACAGCAAACGCCACAAGCGTTACCTGAATTTCTAATATTTTGCGGCAACAACGGCATAAGATTCCTTTGAAAACCGTACTCTACCTGTATTTATCCATTCGGAGATGACTGAAAATTGTTTTGGATTCCAAATGCTTCCCTACACAGTATTAGGCATGTCACGTTGAGTGTGAATTCGTATGTGAAGTATGTTAGCGACTAGAAACAATCAATGCCTTCTCTGCGTAATAGCAATGGAGATACTATCGAAGTAGTGCTACCAAAGCAAGTTACAAAACACAGCCGTCCGAAATGCCTTCACAAAAGCAGACGAAGTAAACATTCCAGAATTCGAATGGAGAACAGCTGCCAACATGAGTGACGTAGGAGTAAATATCCTCGGAGTAATGAAGCAACCTAAATCACTTAATAAAAGCAAGTCTTCTAGTCCAGACTGTATTCCAATTAGCTTCCTTTCGGAGTGTGCTGATGCATTATCTCCATACTTAACAATCATACACAATCGTTCGCTGCACGCAAGATCCGTACCCAAACACTGGAAAGTTGTACAGGTCACACGAATATTCAAGAAAGGTAGTAGGAGTAATTCCCTAAATTACAGGCCCATATCGTTAAAGTCGATATGCAGCAGGATTTTAGAACATATATTGTGTTCGAACGTTATGATTTACCTGGAAGGAAACGGTCTATTGACACACAGTCGCGGTCATGGACTGTGCGTCTGCTCCCGGCTGAGGTTCGAGACCTCCCTCGGGGATGGGGGTGTGTGTTTGTCCTTAGGATAATTTAGGTTAAGTAGTGTGTACGCTTTGCGTATGATGACCTTAGCAGTTAAGTCACATTAGATTTCACACATATTTGAACATTTTTTTGACACACAATCAACATGGGTTTAGAAATCATCGTTCCTGTGAAACACAATTAGCTTTTTATTCGCATGAAGTGTTGAGTGCTATTGACAAGGGATTTCAGATCTATTCCGTATTTCTAGATTTTCAGAAGGCTTTTGACACGTTACCACACAACCGGCTCATAGTGAAATTGCGTGCTTATGGAATAGCGTCTCAGTTATGTGACTGGATTTGTGATTTCCTGTTAGAGAGGTGACAGTTCGTAGTAACTGACAGAAAGTCATCGAGTAAAATAGAAATGATTTATGGCGTTCCCCAAGGTAGTGATATAGGCCCTTTGCTGTTCCTTATCTATACAAACGATTTGGGAGACAATCTGAGTAGCCGTCTTCGGGTGTTTGCATATGACGTTGGCGTTTATCGACTAATAAAGTCATCAGAAGATCAAAACAAACTGCAAAATGATTTAGAAAATATATCTGAATGGTACGAAAAGTGGCAGTTGACCTTAAATAACTAAAAGTGTGAGATCATCCACTTGAGTGCTAAAAGGAACTCGTTAAACTTCGGTTACACAATAAATCAGTCTACTCTAAAAGCTGTAAATTCAACTAAATACACAGGTGTTACAATTACGAACAACTTAAATTGGAAGGAATACATAGAAGATGTTGTGGGAAAGGCTAACCATAGAGTGTGTTTATTGGCAGGACACTTGGAAAATGTAACAGACCTACTAATGAGACTGCCTACACTACGCTTGTCCGTCCTCTTTTAGAATACTGCTGCTCAGTGTGGGATCCTTACCAGACAGGACAGACGGAGTACATCAAAAAAGTTCAAAGAGAGGCAGAACGTTTTGTATTATCGCGAAATATGGGAGAGCGTGTCACAGAAATGATACAGGATATGGGCAGCAAATTATTAAAAGAAAGGCGTTTATCGTTGCGACGGAATCTTCCCACGAAATTCCAATCACCAACTTTCTCCTCCGAACGCGAAAATATTTTGTTGACAGCGACCTACATAGGGAGGAACGATCACCACGATAAAATAAGGTAAATCACAGCCCGTACGGAAAGATATAGGTATTCATTCTTTCCGCGAGCATTGTCATCCATAAAAATTCATCGCTGTTTGGGAACATGATTTTATGAATGGCAGCAAAAGGCACCCATGTAGCCGAGGATAACCGTTTCCATCGGTTCAGTTGGACCAGAGGTCCCAGTCCATCCAATGTAAACACAGCCCTCACCGTTATGGTGCCACCAACTAGGTTGCACAGTGCGTTTTTGACAACTTGGATCCGTAGCTTCGTGGGGTCTGCGCCACACCTTACCATCAGCTCTTACCAACTGAAATCTGGACTCATCTGACAGGCCTCGGTTTTCCAGTCGTCAAGGGTGCAGTCGATATGGACACGAGCCCAGGAGATGCGCTGCAGGAGATGCCGTGCTGTTAGCAAAGGCACTCTAGTCCGCTGTCGTAGTCCATTAACGCCAAATTTCGTTGCAAGGTCACAACGGATACGTTCGGCGTACGTCCCAAATTGATTTCTGCAGTTATTTCAAGTAATGTTACTTGTCTATTAGCTACGACAACTCTACGCAAACGCGCTGCACTCGGTCATCAAGAGAAGGCTGCTAGCCACCTCGTTGTCCGTGGTGAGATGTAACGCCTGAAATTTGGCATTCTCGGCACACTCTAGACACTGTGGATCTCGGAATATTGAGTTCCCTAACTACAACAACTATTCCGCTTTCAAAGTCTGTTTAACTCCCGTCGTGTGTCCGAAATCACTTTGGAAAGCTTTTCACATGAATCAGCTGTGAGCAAAAGACAGCTCCGCCTTAGCACCGCCCTGTTATACCTTGTGTACGTGACACTACCAACATCTGCATACGCGCATATCGCTATGCCATGACCCATCACATCAGTGGATGCACATCCTAGTCTTCAGTACAGTCGTTTCTTTGACGCTGCACGAAAACTGAAGACACTCTTCACTACTGCCAATGATTGTGCACCTAATGACTTCTTCTTCCCATTTTCTTTTGTTATGGTGAGGGGGACCTTTTATTTCCTGAAGCCTTCAGGGCAGTCTTTATCTGGCTTACAACAGGGGAGTTAACTTGAAAGGCCCAGACCACCAAAAACTTATTCGGCACTGAATGCAGCCCCCAAACCGGTGCAGGAAAGGGAAGTCACTGTACTTCTTCTTAGTAGGTGAGTATGGATTGGGGGTAATAAATGAAAGAGGAAGCCGCCTGGTAGAATTTTGCACCGAGCGTAATTTAATCATAGCTAACACTTTGTTAATAATCATGAAAGAAGGTTATATACATGGAAAAAGCCTGGAGATACTAGAAGGTATCAGATAGATTACATAATGGCAAGACAGAGATTTAGCAACCAAGTTATAAATTGTAAGACATTTCCAGGGGCAGATGTAGACTCTGACGACAATCTATTGGTTATGAACTGTAGATTAAAACCAAAGAAACTGCAGAAAGGTGGGAATTTAAGGAAAGAAAGAAGATGTTGACAGATGTGAAAATTACCGAACAATCAGTTTAATAAGTCACAGCTGCAAAATACTAACACGAAGTCTTTACAGACGAATGGCAAAACTGGTAGAAGCCGACCTCGGGGAAGATCAGTTTGGATTCTTAGAAATATTAGAACACGTGAGGCAATGCTGACCCTACTACTTATCTTAGACGAAAGATTAAGGAAAGGCAAACGTACGTATCTAGCATTTGTAGACTTGGAGAAAGCTTTTGACAGTGTTGACTGGAATTCTCTCTTTCAAATTCTCATGGTGGTAGGGTAAAATACAGGGAGCGAAAGGCTATTTACAATTTGTACAGAAACCAGATGGCAGTTGTAAGAGTCGAGGGGCACGAAAGGGAAGCAGTGATTGGGAAGGAAGTGAGACAGGGTTGTAGCCTCTCCCCGATGTTATTCAATCTGTATATTGAGCAAGCAGTAAAGGAAACAAAAGAAAAATTCGGAGTAGGTATTAAAATCCATGGAGAATGAATAAAAACTTTGAGGTTCGCCGATGACATTGTAATTCTGACAGAGACAGCAAAGAACCTGGAAGAGCAGTTGAACGGAATGGACAGTGTCTTGAAGGTAGGATATAAGATGAACATTAACAAAAACAAAACGAGGATAATGGAATGTAGTCGAATTAAGTCAGGTGATGTTGAGGGTATTAGATTAGGAAATGAGACACTTAAAGTAGTAAAGGAGTTCTGCTATTTGGGGAGCAAAATAACTGATGATGGTCGAAGTAGAGAGGATATAAAATGTAGACCGGCTATGGCAACGAAAGCGATTCTGACGAAGAGAAGTTTATTAACATCGAGTGTATATTTAAGTGTCATGAAGTCGTTTCTGTGTCCGCCGCTCGTGGTCTCGCGGTAGCGTTCCCGCTTCCCGAGCACGGGGTCCCGGGTTCGATTCCCGGCGGGGTCAGGGATTTTCACCTGCCTCGAGATGACTGGGTGTTTGTGTTGTCCTCATCATTTCATCATCATCCAGGCAAGTGGCGAAATTGGACTGAGCAAAGATTGGGTAATTGTACGGGCGCTGATAACCACGCAGTTGAGCGCCCCACCAACCAAACATCATCATCATCATCATCATCATCATCGTCGTTTCTGAAAGTGTTTGTATGGAGTGTAGTCATGTGTGGAAGTGAAACATGGACGATAAATAGTTTGGACAAGAGAATAACAGAAGCTTTCGAAATGTGGTGCTAAAGAAGAATGCTAATGATTAGGTGGGTAGATCACATAACTAATGAGGAGGTATTGAATAGAATTGGGGAGAAGAGGAGTTTGTGGCACACCTTGACAAGAAGAAGGGATCGGTTGGTAGGACATGTTCTGAGGCATCAAGGAATCACCAATTTAGTATTGGAGGGCAGCGTGGAGGGTACAAATCGTAGAGGGAGACCAAGAGATGAATACACTAAGCTGATTCAGAAGGATGTAGGTTGCAGTAGGGACTGGGAGATGAAGAATCTTGCACAAGATAGAGTAGCATGGAGAGCTGCATCAAATCAGTCTCTGGACTGAATACCACAACAATAACAAACAGCAAGGACGTAGAAAGAGCACCTGCATGCCATAAAAAGTGCATTATGCAAGGCGCTTAAAGGCGATATAAGATCTGAAAGCTACTCAGGACTTGAGACCATGGGATCGGGTGTTCGTTTAAATTTGAGTAACAGGGAGTGTGATCGACTCACAATAATAATTTTGGTTGAAAGCTCGTTTCCCTACACTTGTCTGTGTGCAAGCCACTTGGTCCCTTCTGTTGGACTCTGTCACATAGCAAAACAGATTTTGCCCTTTGCTCCATGCTCTACACCATTACTGAATACCTATTACAATATCTGTGAGAGTAACAATTTGTTAAACTTGTTTCTAAAATTATTATTGGTCAAAACTCATAAGACCTGCTGCAATTGTCCGATGAGATTCCTATACTGGCAGAACCAGCAAACGTTCAGGAACTAAAGTCAGAGAAACACCGACTTGAGGAACATTAAAGAGAAGCCACTTGCTCCAGGGGCTCTGTCGATTACACACTTGCTTCAAGAAGATCGCTGAGCCGTTGCAGACAACTGCAGAGAGGGATGTATCTAGCTCAGAGCAGAGCACAGACTTTGAGAAGGACTCAGAACTCCCAATCATTATGATATTCATGTCGGGTCTCAAGCCGGAACATATCGTCATCTGGACGTAACATCTCAGCGGTCCATCTGGCCACCATCTTCATGTGAGAAAGCCGTCGGTCGGTGTATTAAGGAGCCGCCGAGCGTGTTTGATTTCTGTTCCGGCGATTTAGTGCGACGGTTCTCTCACCTGAAGATGGCGGCCAGGTGGACCGCCGAAATATTGTGTCCAGATGACGAAATGTTCTGGCTGGAGAACCGAAATGAATATCACAAATTACCGCGTCGTGAATGTTTACGGAGCCTCCCAACCATTACTGCCGCCATCTACGCCATTAACACCATTTAAGAGTGGTAAGAATGATCTGGCGATGCAGTCACGTAGTTGAGTGGGATGCAGAGGTACTTAATTTACATAAGAGTTTAACAGCGCGGTTTTAACGTTCGCAGCCAGCTAGTTGCTAGCACCATGTTCTTTTGCGAACCTATTTGTGTTCGTACTACATTCCTGGGATTCTTTCTTCAAACGACTAACGGTTTTTGCAACCATTGGCCATATTCACAATACAGGATCGTATTATGCTACCATGTACCCACCAAATGTGTCAAGGCTATAGTTCATAATTACAACCCCTAGTCCACTTCGTAATTTCTTAAATGTTTGATTTCGTGGGTAAATCATTTGTTAGATATCTAATGGTAATCAGCCTGTTTGTTATAGTGAATACTACTTTCTTTAGTCATTAATATATCCATGTGAGGTGTGGTACCCATACTTTTACGCTTTATTGGGCCACCCCTAGTAATTTTCATAATTTTCATTATCTTATGGGGAGCTTCCCGCGCCCCTCCGTTGCTAATCACCAGAGACTGCACTTCTAGCATCTTATGGGTATGCTAAACTGTTCAATCGACAGCACACCCAAAGAGCAGGTGACAAGACCAGAATTCAGATCATAACTTTTAATACATTAAATGTCAGAGAACAACAGCTGAACTGGATATTGGAAGAGAGGCAGCGTGGCATGGAAAATCAACCATAGAGTACAGGAGTATAAATGACACATGCCAAGCCGACAGGTTTAAACCACTGTCGTTGACGACCACCAATGTTTTGAGTGAACTTTGTGTTCCATATCTGCTCGATCTGTGCATAATATGTTTTTTTTCATGAGATGCCGAATTACACTACTGGCCATTAAAATTGCTACACCAAGAAGAAATGCAGATTATAAACGCGTATTCATTGGACAAATATATTTCACGCAATTTGGGTGCATAGATCCTGAGAAATCAGTACCCAGAACAACCACCTCTGGCCGTAATAACGGCCTTGATACGCCTGGGCTTGAGTGAAACATCTACATCTACGTGACTACTTTGCAATTCACATTTAAGTGCTTGGCAGAGGGTTCATCGAACCACAATCATACTATCTCTCTACCATTCCACTCCCGAACAGCGAGCGGGAAAAACGAACACCTAAACCTTTCTGTTCGAGCTCTGATTTCTCTTATTTTATTTTGATGATCATTCCTACCTATGTAGGTTGGGCTCAACAAAATATTTTCGCATTCGGAAGAGAAAGTTGGTGACTGAAATTTCGTAAATAGATCTCGCCGCGACGAAAATCGTCTTCGCTTTAATGACTTCCATCCCAACTCGCGTATCATATCTGCCACACTCTCTCCCCTATTACGTGATAATACAAAACGAGCTGCCCTTTTTTGCACCCTTTCGATGTCCTCCGTCAGTCCCACCTGGTAAGGATCCCACACCGCGCAGCAATATTCTAACAGAGGACGAACGAGTGCAGTGTAAGCTGTCTCTTTAGTGGACTTGTTGCGTCTTTTAAGTCTCCTGCCAATGAAAGGCAACCTTTGGCTCGCCTTCCCCCACAATATTATCTATGTGGTTTTTCCAACTGAAGTTGTTCGTAATTTTAACACCCAGGTACTTAGCTGAATTGACAACCTTGAGAATTGTACTATTTATCGAGTAATCGAATTCCAATGGATTTCTTTTGGAACTCATGTGGATCACCTCACACTTTTCGTTGTTTAGCGTCAACTGCCACCTGCCACACCATACAGCAATCTTTTCTAAATCGCTTTGCAACTGATACTGGTCTTCGGATGACCTTACTAGACGGTAAATTACAGCATCATCTGCGAACAACCTAAGAGAACTGCTCAGATTGCCACCCAGGTCATTTATATAGACCAGGAACAGCAGAGGTCCCAGGACGCTTCCCTGGGGTACACCTGATATCACTTCAGGTTTTCTCGATGATTTGCCGTCTATTACTACGAACTGCGACCTTCCTGACAGGAAATCACAAATCCAGTCGCACAACTGAGACGATACCCCATAGGCCCGCAGCTTGATTAGAAGTCGCTTGTGAGGAACGGTGTCAAAAGCTTTCCGGAAATCTAGAAATACGGAATCAACTTGAGATCCCCTGTCCATAGCGGCCATTACTTCGTGCGAATAAAGAGCTAGCTGCGTTGTACAAGAACGATGTTTTCTGAAACCATGCTGATTACGTATCAATAGATCGTTCCCTTTGAGGTGATTCATATTGTTTGAATACAGTATATGTTCCAAAACCCTACTGCAAACCGACGTCAATGATATAGGTCTGTAGTTCGATCGATTACTCCTACTACCCTTCTTAACCACTGGTGCGACCTGCGCAATTTTCCAATCTGTAGGTACAGATCTATCGGTGAGCGAGCGGTTGTATATGATTGCTAAGTAGGGAGCTATTGTATCAGCGTAATCTGAAAGGAACCTAATCGATATACAATCTGGACCTGAAGGCTTGCCCGTATCAAGCGATTTGAGTTGCTTCGCAACCCCTAAGGTATCTACTTCTAAGAAACTCATGCTAGCAGCTGTTCGTGTTTCAAATTCTGCAATATTCCATTCGTCTTCCCTGGTGAAGGAATTTCGGAAATCTGCGTTCAATAACTCCGCTTTAGCGGCACAGTCGTCGGTAACAGTACCATCTGCACTGCGCAGCGAAGATATTGACTGCGTATTGCCGCTTGTGTACTTTACATACGACCAGAATTTCTTCGGATTTTCTACCAAATTTCGAGACAATGTTTCGTTGTGGAACCTATTAAAGGCATCTCGCATTAAACAGAGCTTGGATGGAGTGTACAGGTACAGCTGCCCATGCAGCTTCAACACAATACCACAATTCATCAAGAGTAGTGACTGGGATATTGTGACGAGCCAGTTGCTCGGCCACCATTGACCAGACGTTTTCAGTTGGTGAGAGATGTGGAGAATGTGCTGGCCAGGGCAGCAGTCGAACATTTTTAGCATCCAGAAAGGCCCGTACAGGACCTGCAACATGCGGTCGTGCATTATCCTGCTGAAATGTAGGATTTCGCAGGGATAGATTGAAGGGTAGAGCCACGGGTCGCAACACATCTGAAACGTAACGTCCACTGTTCAAAGTGCAGTCAATGCCAACAAGACGTGACCGAGACGTGTAACCAATGGCACCCCATACCATTATGCCGGGTGTTACGCCAGTATGGCGATGACGAATACACACTTCCAATGTGCGTTCACCGCGATGTCGCCAAACACGGATGCGACAATCATGGTGCTGTAAGCAGAACATGGATTCATCCGAAAAAATGACGTTTTGCCATCGTGCACCCAGATTCGTCGTTGAGTACACCATTGCAGGCGCTCCTGTCTGTGATGGAGCGTCAAGGGTAACCGCAGCCATGGTCTCCGGGCTGATAGTCCACGCTGCTGCAAATGTCGTCGAACTGTTCGTGCAGATGGTTCTTGTCCTGCAAACGTCCCCATCTGTTGACTCAGGGATCGAGACGTGGCTGCACGATCCGTTACAGCCATGCGGATAAGATGCCTGTCATCTCGACTGCTAGTGATACGAGGCCGTTGGGATCCAGCACGGCGTTCCGTGTTACCCTCCTGAACCCACCGATTCCATTTATGCTAACAGTCATTGGACCTCGACCAATGTGAGCAGCAATGTCGCGATACGATAAACCGCAGTCGCGATAGGCTACAATCCGACCTTTATCAAATTCATAAACGTAATGCTACGCATTCCTCCTCCTTACACGAGGCATTACAACAACGTTTCACTAGGCAAAGCCGTTCAAGTGCTGTTTGTGTATGAGAAATCGGTTGGAAACATTCCTCATGTCAGCACGTTGTAGGTGTCGCCACCAGTGCCAACATTGTGTGAATGCTCTGAAAAGCTAATCATTTGCATATCACATCATCTTCTTCCTGTCAGTTAAATTTCGCGTCTGTAGCACGTCATCTTCGTGTTGTAGCAATTTTAATGGCCAGTAGTATACTTTTGGCCACTACACCGCCTTCCAGTGGCATGATTAAAGCTATGCATACTCTATGAAATGGTTCTCACTATTACATGTTATGGTATCTTCAAGCACAAAGACGGCTACTATCTAGTAAGGAAACTCGTTGCTTAAAATAGAACTGACTACACCAACTGACAAAGAAGCGAGACGCCGAGAAGACATGGTTCAATACGAATGCAACTTTGTACAAATACCCGCCATCAGCACAAATGTAAATGATTAATTTGCAATTGGCTGTGACACATAGAGTTGCCACGAGGGTGCGTTAGTGCTCTACGTGTGTAGTGTTGTTACCAGGACCGTTGGGGTATACAAGGAAGGCGTTCAGCGAGGTATGTGATGACTCAGAAAGTCATGCAGATGCCGCATACTCGTGTAAGACGACATCAGCAGTGGCTGGCAGATTTTGAAAGGGGCGTCACTATTGGTCTCTGCCTGGCTGGTCAAAAGGTGCAGTATCCAGACTTTTTGAGCATTTTTATATGACAGAGGCCCGATCTTTGACTACAAGGGCATGGGCATACTTGTCGCAAAGGTTTCAGTCGACAGTGTTTGACAACCACACTGAAGGATCGCCATGCTGTGCAACAAGCACAGTTTGACCCCTTCATATCTGCACTCACCTCCAGACAACATGTAATGGTCTCCCTGGAAAATTCAGTGTTATCCCGCACCACTGGCCAGAAACCAGTTGCAGCTGGTCAGGCGAATTACCGTCCCATGCGCATGCTGCCGTTGAAACTACACTCCTGGAAATTAAAATAAGAACACCGTGAATTCATTGTCCCAGGAAGGGGAAACTTTATTGACACATTCCTGGGGTCAGATACATCACGTGATCACTCTGACAGAACCACAGGCACATAGACACAGGCAACAGAGCATGCACAATGTCGGCACTAGTACAGTGTATATCCACCTTTCGCAGCAATGCAGGCTGCTATTCTCCCATGGAGACGATCGTAGAGATGCTGGATGTAGTCCTGTGGAACGGCTTGCCATGCCATTTCCACCTGGCGCCTCAGTTGGACCAGCGTTCGTGCTGGACGTGCAGACCGCGTGAGACGACGCTTCATCCAGTCCCAAACATGCTCAATGGGGGACAGATCCGGAGATCTTGCTGGCCAGGGTAGTTGACTTACACCTTCTAGAGCACGTTGGGTGGCACGGGATACATGCGGACGTGCATTGTCCTGTTGGAACAGCAAGTTCCCGTGCCGGCCTAGGAATGGTAGAACGATGGGTTCGATGACGGTTTGGATGTACCGTGCACTATTCAGTGTCCCCTCGACGATCACCAGTGGTGTACGGCCAGTGTAGGAGATCGCTCCCCACACCATGATGCCGGGTGTTGGCCCTGTGTGCCTCGGTCGTATGCAGTCCTGATTGTGGCGCTCACCTGCACGGCGCCAAACACGCATACGACCATCATTGGCACCAAGGCAGAAGCGACTCTCATCGCTGAAGACGACACGTCTCCATTCGTCCCTCCATTCACGCCTGTCGCGACACCACTGGAGGCGGGCTGCACGATGTTGGGGCGTGAGCGGAAGACGGCCTAACGGTGTGCGGGACCGTAGCCCAGCTTCATGGAGACGGTTGCGAATGGTCCTCGCCGATACCCCAGGAGCAACAGTGTCCCTAATTTGCTGGGAAGTGGCGGTGCGGTCCCCTACGGCACTGCGTAGGATCCTACGGTCTTGGCGTGCATCCGTGCGTCGCTGCGGTCCGGTCCCAGGTCGACGGGCACGTGCACCTTCCGCCGACCACTGGCGACAACATCGATGTACTGTGGAGACCTCACGCCCCACGTGTTGAGCAATTCGGCGGTACGTCCACCCGGCCTCCCGCATGCCCACTATACGCCCTCGCTCAAAGTCCGTCAACTGCACATACGGTTCACGTCCACGCTGTCGCGGCATGCTACCAGTGTTAAAGACTGCGATGGAGCTCCGTATCCCACGGCAAACTGGCTGACACTGACGGCGGCGGTGCACAAATGCTGCGCAGCTAGCGCCATTCGACGGCCAACACCGCGGTTCCTGGTGTGTCCGCTGTGCCGTGCGTGTGATCATTGCTTGTACAGCCCTCTCGCAGTGTCCGGAGCAAGTATGGTGGGTCTGACACACCGGTGTCAATGTGTTCTTTTTTCCATTTCCAGGAGTGTACATGACAAACGGCTGAGTTTTCAGTGGCGCCGTAACCGAAAAGCACAGACTGCTGACTAGTGGCGTGGCACTGTGTACAGCGTGTAATCTAATTTAATAAAATTTTAAATTTATTATATCTGCTTTGATAGCATTTAATAAAGTGACGTCAAAATAAAAGAGAAATAACTCTAATAATACTATGAACAGTGTAATGTAACTTAATTTAGCCCGACGCGGATCAGCAATCAGCAAACTAGTTCAGTACTCAGGGTGGTTACGTGCCCATAAATACTTAATTGTCTCTCTCCTGAATCCTCACAGATATCTCAAATGTATAAATACATATATGTATCAAAAGTATAGTTAAAACGCATGTGCTTATAGGACCAGATAATATTTCGTATGCAAATTCAATTTGAAGTAATAACACCCGTAACTCCACATCATGGTTTCGTCTCGAATACCAATATAAGATAACAAGAATAATCTTTTGCAGATCATGAACTAGGTCATGACTACAGGAACCCACACCATGAACCACCATATCACATCCACAAGAAAACTTAAATCGGGCAAGGTGGAAGAATCTTTGTACCCATTCGCCAAGTGTACAAGTTAGGTAGGTCGACAACATATTACTGTCACGTGACGCACATGCCGTCACCAGTGTCGTATAGAATATATCAGACGTGTTTTCCTGTGGAGGAATCGGTTGAACTATGACCTTGCGATCAAATGTTTTCGGTTCCCATTGGAGAGGCACGTTCTTTCGTCTACTAATTGCACGGTTTTGCGGTGCGGTCGCAAAACACAGACACTAAATTTATTACAGTGAAGAGAGACGTCAATGAACGAACGGACAGATCATCACTTTGCGAAAATAAAGTATGAAAACTTTTCACTCGAGCGAAGACTTGAACCAAGGACCTCTCATTCCGCGACTACTCACGCTAACCACGGGACCACGGCGCTCCTAAGCTCAGACTGTCCTTAACGTTGCCTGTCTTGCACATGGACTACTCAGTTTGTATACTTTGCTTATTTTTTCATAGTTCCACACATCTTCTTCCTGTTTTCTCGATTGATCTGTGTTCAGTTTTTCAAGGCCTATCCACTGTGCCAACTTATAATTAAATCTGAGGGGGGTGCGATGGGGAGGTTCCCTTGTAAATATTCTGCCGAAAGAACGAAGATTTTGGTTCGCCTTCCTCAAAACATTTCCTGTGTGTTCTTTGCAATTTAAGTTGTTCGTAATTGTAATTCCTAGGTATGTAGTTGAACTTAAGACCTTTAGATGTGACTGATTCATCGTGTAACCGAAGTTTAACGGATTCGTTTTAGCACTCATGTGGTTCAAATGGTTCAAATGGCTCTGAGCACTATGGGACTCAACATCTTAGGTCATAATTCCCCTAGAACTTAGAACTACTTAAACCTAACTAACGTAAGGACATCACACACACCCATGCCCGAGGCAGGATTCGAACCTGCGACCGTAGCAGTCCCGCGGTTCCGGACTGCAGCGCCAGAACCGCTAGACCACCGCGGCCGGCACTCATGTGGATGACTTCATACTTTTCATCATTAAACGGTCATTGCGAATTTTCTCACCATACAGACATCTTTTCGAAATCGTTTTGCTATTTGTTTTGATCTTCTAATGACTTAACTTGACGATAAACAACAGCATCACCTAGAAACAACCTATGGCGGCTTCGCAGATTGTCTCCTAAACCGTTTATATAGATAAGGGACAGCAGACGGCCTATAACACTACCTTAGAGAGCACCATAAACCATTTTTATTTTAAACCATGCCTTTCCGTCAATTACTACAAACTGTGACCTCTCTGACATGAAATCACGGATCCAGTCGCATAACTGAGACGATATTCCATAAGCATGCAATTTAGCTACAAGCCGCTTGTGTGGTACAGTGTCAAAAGCCTTCTAGAAATCTGGAAATACGGAATCAACTTTAAGTCGCTTGTCAATACCACTCAACACTTCTTCTGTGCGTAAAGAGCTAGTTGTGTTTCACAAGAACGACATGTTCAAAATCCGTCTTTATTGCGTATCAATAGACCGTTCTCTTAGAGGTAAATATATGTTGCAAAATCCTGCTGCATATCGAGGTTAATGATATGGGCCTGTAATTAATGGATTTCTCATAGTACGTTTCTTGAATAGTGGTGTCACCGGTGTATCTTTCCAGTCTTTAATTATAGATCTTTCGTCGAGTGAGTAGTTATATTTGATTGTTAAGCAGGAAGCTGGTGCATCAGCATATTTTGAAAGAAACCTAATTGATATAGAGTCTGGACCGGAAGACACGCATTTATTAAGTGATTTAAGTTGCTTCACTGCTCCGATGATATCTGTTTGTAAGTTATTCATTTTGGCAGCTGTTTTTAATTCGAATTTTGAAATATTTACTTCGTTTTCTTTAGAGAAAAAAATTCGGAAGGCTGTGTTTAGTAACTCGGCTTTGGCAGCACTGTCATCGATAGTACTTTCATTCGCAGAGAAGGCACTGACTGTTTTTACCGCTGGCATACTTTACATACGAACATTATCTAAAAAATGGCTCTGAGCACTATGGGGCTTGACATCTGAGGTCATCAGTCCCATAGAACTTAGAACTACTTAAACCTAACTAACCTAAGGACATCACACACATCCATGCCCGAGGCAGGATTCGAACCTGCGACCATAGTGGTCGCGCGGTTCCGGACTGAAGCGCCTAGAACCGCTCGGCCACACCGGCCGGCCGAACATTATCTTTTTGGCTTTTCTGGCAGGTTGTGGAAACTTTTATAAACATCTCGCATTGAAGTCCGCGCTAAATTTCAAACTTCTGTAAAAGATCGGCAATATTTGAGATTTTGCGTTCGTTTAAATTCGGCAGATTTTTTTTCGTTTTTGTTATTACTTCAGATAACTTAGGTACTTTGATAGTACACCAGTACGTCACGGATCTCATGTGTCCTCACATGCTACCTGTTGTAACTGACAATTCGAAAGTTTATTTACGTGAGTCTACGTGGAAATGACTGAATAACAACGAAAAGTCACAATCAGAAAGCCAGTAATAATTTCCTATTAGAGGTAACGAAAGACAACTTCTAAGATTCCCACAAGAGTCCGTGGTTACACTCATACATTTTATTCCAAGTCCTATTCCGATGGCGAAGACGTAGTCTTCCGTGGGGACGTCCTTGAGGTCGGTATTCGGCGTTAACTGACGTCCGGTGCTGGTTCTAGCCCTGAAATAGTATTGGTCAGCCAATCAGATGTTGCTGTAGTAATACTTCCTACAGCCCATCTCGAATACCCTCTTTGCAGGAAGTAGTACACGGAATGTATGTTTCCAAAACAGCCGATGTTTACCATTGCCTACGCCTAGGACATAAACAACCTCGGTCCTGTGCGGTGTTAGATGTGTTGCCGGCCCGCAGGGGCTCCCGTGGCGACGGCGTAACACTACCCTTCATGCGGTAGTGTTGTGATACAACATTTCAGCGGACCTGTGCTCGTCTAGAAAATGCTGCGAGCAGTGTGTAACATTGATCTCTTCCCGTCAGCATCAATATCCCTAAATCTATCCTCGTAGCGCGTATGAAGTGCCAGATCGGACGTCAACTCCGTCTTAGCGCAAGATCCAGAGTATCTAGTACCAGTTACGAAAGTTCTGGGCCAGTTTGCCTCAGAAAAAATACGACAGCCCAATGTAACCCTTCCCAAACGTATGAGCACATGCATCGAGACCGGAGATGGCGTATGGTCATAACTGCCCTGCTGCTGTCAAGTTACTCGTAAATTTGACTCGATTTTCTAAGCATTAACGTGCCATAGCCTCTCAACCCGTGAAATGTCGTTTCGTTTATGTTCCCTTTGTGGGTGGTTTATTAATTTTGTCAGACAGTATGTATTACTGAAGGCATGGTGAAAAGTAACGCTATCGAATTGTAATGGGAAAACTTTTAATTTTTTTGTAATAACACGGTTGTTGCTAACATACTATATCTTTATTCTCCATGTCTACATATTTATCTCTCAGCAGAGTCAACCTGGTGACGACCACATTGCTCTCGACGAGAGACCAGGGCGTAGATGCCGTCACAATAGAATGTTTGACATTGTTGACGGAGCCACAACGTCACCTCTGCTTGCACCGTTTCACCACTATCAAAGTGAAGACCTCAAAGGCGTTCTTTAACTTTCCGTAACACACAGAAATTGAGTGGGACCAAGTCGTGACTGTCAACCCAAGGCGCCGGATTCTTGCAGATGTCGCAGCGCTAGTGTGTGGTCTGGCATTTTCATGCTGAGAGGATGCTCCATGTGCAGATGAGAGGAAGCGATTAGAAACTCTATTACAGCACGCTGTTTCTCACGCAACGACACATCGCCATGTTACACGGTATAATTGGCAGCCTGCTAGTGACAAAGTGCTGCAAATCTGAACGTGAGGAATAGAGACTTACAATAATGAATAACGTTCGCTTCATTCAAAATGGTTGAAGAGCACTCACATACAAAAAATTTGGTATTACTTTTCAGCACGCCCTCGTAAACTCCAACGAACTCCGCTCACTACAGTTGCATCTAACAAAGAACAATGTCACATAAAAAATACTTGCGATAACGTTGGAAGGGGAAGAAGTGAATTTAAAGTGGTGGTGGGGCCAGTACTCGAACCCGGGTCTTCTTCCTTGCTGACCGTTACACAACCACAGCGTTATAGTAATACAGCTGCCCGTAATACTCAAGTCAATTACGCTCCCCAACACAAACTCTAATTCACATCTCCCCTTATATTGTCACTATTACCGGGGCTCTCCGACATTGCAATAGCACCCCAGCATTGGACGTAATGGGGAAGTTCTACACTCCTGGAAATGGAAAAAAGAACACATTGACACCGGTGTGTCAGACCCACCATACTTGCTCCGGACACTGCGAGAGGGCTGTACAAGCAATGATCACACGCACGGCACAGCGGACACACCAGGAACCGCGGTGTTGGCCGTCGAATGGCGCTAGCTGCGCAGCATTTGTGCACCGCCGCCGTCAGTGTCAGCCAGTTTGCCGTGGCGTACGGAGCTCCATCGCAGTCTTTAACACTGGTAGCATGCCGCGACAGCGTGGACGTGAACCGTATGTGCAGTTGACGGACTTTGAGCGAGGGCGTATAGTGGGCATGCGGGAGGCCGGGTGGACGTACCGCCGAATTGCTCAACACGTGGGGCGTGAGGTCTCCACAGTACATCGATGTTGTCGCCAGTGGTCGGCGGAAGGTGCACGTGCCCGTCGACCTGGGACCGGACCGCAGCGACGCACGGATGCACGCCAAGACCGTAGGATCCTACGCAGTGCCGTAGGGGACCGCACCGCCACTTCCCAGCAAATTAGGGACACTGTTGCTCCTGGGGTATCGGCGAGGACCATTCGCAACCGTCTCCATGAAGCTGGGCTACGGTCCCGCACACCGTTAGGCCGTCTTCCGCTCACGCCCCAACATCGTGCAGCCCGCCTCCAGTGGTGTCGCGACAGGCGTGAATGGAGGGACGAATGGAGACGTGTCGTCTTCAGCGATGAGAGTCGCTTCTGCCTTGGTGCCAATGATGGTCGTATGCGTGTTTGGCGCCGTGCAGGTGAGCGCCACAATCAGGACTGCATACGATCGAGGCACACAGGGCCAACACCCGGCATCATGGTGTGGGGAGCGATCTCCTACACTGGCCGTACACCACTGGTGATCGTCGAGGGGACACTGAATAGTGCACGGTACATCCAAACCGTCATCGAACCCATCGTTCTACCATTCGTAGACCGGCAAGGGAACTTGCTTTTCCAACAGGACAATGCACGTCCGCATGTATCACGTGCCACCCAACGTGCTCTAGAAGGTGTAAGTCAACTACCCTGGCCAGCAAGATCTCCGGATCTGTCCCCCATTGAGCATGTTTGGGACTGGATGAAGCGTCGTCTCACGCGGTCTGCACGTCCAGCACGAACGCTGGTCCAACTGAGGCGCCAGGTGGAAATGGCATGACAAGCCGTTCCACAGGACTACATCCAGCATCTCTACGATCGTCTCCATGGGAGAATAGCAGCCTGCATTGCTGCGAAAGGTGGATATACACTGTACTAGTGCCGACATTGTGCATGCTCTGTTGCCTGTGTCTATGTGCCTGTGGTCTGTCAGTGTGATCATGTGATGTATCTGACCCCAGGAATGTGTCAATAAAGTTTCCCCTTCCTGGGACAATGAATTCACGGTGTTCTTATTTCAATTTCCAGGAGTGTATATTACATGCGATCGTATAGATCTTAAATTAAATTTTCCCTGAGAAATTTGAGTGTCTGATTTATTTACCACAACGTTGGGAGCTGAAGAAGTGAATTAAAGTTTGTGCTGCGGTCGGAATTCAAACCCGGGTCTTTTTGCTTACTAGATATACACGCTGACCATTACACCACCGCAGCATTATGGCAACGTAGCCGCACGAACTACCCAACTCAACTTAGAGTTTGTGTTGGGGGATGGTATTTCACTTGGGTAGTTCGTGCAGGTATGTTACGATAATGCTGTAGTGGTGTAACGGTTAGCATACCTACCTAGTAAGCAAGCAGACCTAGGTTCGAGTCCCGGCCCCAGCACAGATTTTAATTCACTTCTTCAGCTTCCAACGTTATCGTAGATAAATTGGGGACTAAAATGTCTCAGGAAAAATTTAATTTAAGAAAAATACTTGCATTAGACGCCATATTGACTAGACGTTTTTGCTTTAGACCTACAGAGGGAACAGAGCAGTTACTACGAACAGGAATCAAGTTGTGTCCAGTGACTTCCCTGAGGTTTCGTCCACATTGTCAGACGCTACATCACGACCGTGCTTACAACTGCCTGTCTCGCGGTGGGAAGCGTTCATCACGCTTTGGTATATCGGAGTTGTAGTCTGTAGCCTTCTGTCTAAGCGGCTCCGTACATCCTGCCGCCGGCCTCATGTAAATACAGGCGCTGCTTTACCTCAATTGCTGACTAATGCCGCACTGTCTCTGCCCTTGTGCACTTGCTGTCCTTAGTAATAACGCAAATAGCAGCATACGTTACACACGGACCAGACAGATACTGTTATGTATAACACGTGAAATCTGCTTTTGTTCGCAGACCAGCAACAATGAGATATTATTATATTGCCGAAAACAGCTAAGAAGCTCGAGAAAATGTATATTCGTGTTTCAATGGCCGACAACGTATTGCACTCCTCAATTACGCAAATTATTGAAAAAATCAGAATATGAAGATATTTTCGCGATTTTTCAGAAACTGTTGTTCGCTATTTGAGGAAAGGAAAATTTCTGAGAAAATGTATCCTGACAGCAATCTAAGATCAGAGTTTCGACAGTCAAACCATTGGTATTGTGATGCATGTTGAACGAAGTTATTAAGTCATTTCTTAAAAGATGTCTGCCCGACTTTCTGCAGACATTGGAAGGATAAAGGAACGTTCATCCTGTAGAACGTTTGCAGAGTAAGTGCGTGAAGGATCTAGAAAATTTCAGGTTCTATCTTCTTAACTAGTAGAGATGATACTCTGGATGAAATAAGTAGGCCTAATTCTTCAAAAGTGATTAACAGTTTTGTTTCAGAGATTATTAACGGTGATATGTAATTATCATTACGAAGAAGGAGATCCTTCATCCGAAGTAGAACTTAATTTAATATAATTATGTACAAAGCTAAATGGAAAAAATCCTTCTCTTTACGCAGTGAATTCTTAAACATCCCTCAAAGCAAAGTTAATCTTCTTTCGGCGCAGGGAGACGAGCGAGCAATATAACCGCAATAGCGTAGGCGTGTTTATGTTCCGCAGCAAGTTAACAAGCTTACAGTGGCTGCAGCTGTTAAGTTAACAACTTCAGTAACATGAGAATATCTCAGTTTCTGTTCTTAAACTCACAGAGCCTGCATCAACGAAATTATCCCCTTCAGTTCATTTCAGTTTCTCTCCTTTGTGCACTCCCTAAATATTAACATAATACTGTCGTACATTACTTTTAGTTTCTCTATAGTTGAATTGATCAATTAATTATGCGTATGCCAAAAAATAAACTGCCTTTCATTTAGTTGCATAGACGAATCTTACCTCCATGAATTAATTACGTTTCACTCTTAACTGACATGAGTGGCAGTAAGATGGTGTGAAATGGGCGAAACATTCTGAGTTGATACTGCCAATCGAGATGCGACACGGATAACCCAAACACTATTGTCTGTTTGACTTCATGTACTGAAACAGTTTAGTATCCGAACCGATCTTTAGTACCTATTGTTGATTCGCATTAGTTGTAAAATCTTACTGATGTTTTCCTACTACATCGAAGAGTTTCTGCCACTTCAGGCTAATTTATTTATATGTCTCTTAGTACAGTCATAGTAGCAAACATTTCCTAAATAATGAAACCGAATTTCTTGTTCATTAAAGTTCTGAAACAGTATTTTCTTCAATTTATCTGCATTTACGAGGCCTCTGTTTTTCTCGGATATCTTCTTACACTATCATGAGATGTTTGGAACCACTTTGATGTAAATAGTATATTTGTTATCACCCAACTAGTTTCTGTTATAATTCGTCATCATCTGTGCGTTTATTTTTATTTTTTTTTTTTTACATACATGGAATTCTGACTGTCATATAATGAAATGATATTGATTTTTGTTGTTCTGATCAGTTTCATATTTATGTTGAGTCACAAGAAATAGGAAAAGAAAATAATGTGCTGAAAAAAGCATGAATTTAAAACTGACGTAATTCACTGCGTAACTGACTACTTCCATGTGTTTAGAATTAAACAATAAAATAACAGTTACTATGGTAAATAATCGCTGAACCTGATTTGATGATAACAAACAACGGTTTGCCTAATTCCATACTTTTTTAAAAAAATAGGATTCACTGCTTACATTGAAGGGAAGGAAGGTTATTTGAAGACTGGAGCGTTATACAGCTCATCCAAGCAACAAGATGGTGAGATTGGAGTAAGGGCAACCACAGTTGGGAAGGTTTTACGAGATGAGTTCCAGTTTCACCATCTTCCTTACAACTAACGGAAACTGCTTTAGGCCTTCGTTGGAACCATAATTCTGGATCTGATATTCGACACATCCAGATACGAAAACATAGTGCACGTATCTTATGCGTGAGCAAGATTTTACAGCCAGTGACTTACTAGTTACATCCCCTTTCATTCCATTACTGCTGTTCCACCATTCCTAAGAGGAAGATCGTGACAGTTCTTGAACTGTGCAGTAATTAAAAATGCAGTGTAGTAAAAACAAGCGTTAAAAGATGAAAAGCATACAGATTACATTTTACAAACAGATGGTCGTGATGTGGTGACGATGGTTTCTGAGGTAAAATGTTGCGCCATTTGTTTGTTAAGCTGAATCATAATTTTGGTATTTCTGTATATCTACTGCAGAACTAATTTATTATCACTGATGAACAGTTCTGCCTCGACAGGCGCATTTGGTGGGATCACGGGATCAAGAAGAAGAACGTGCATGTGCTTAACAGATGGGGAGATAATGTTAGGTATGTATGTGCGTTTACCGGACAAGTGTATTTGCTAGGTTTTATTTAGATAGTTTCGGTGAAGGAACAAGATCCGACTCTATAGTTGAAGGATTTTGGTGCAGTAGGATTGAGGACCCTGGTCATGACAGGGTGTGGATGTGGCATGCAGAGTGAAAGTGGTGTAAACCCAGAAGTGGCTTCCTTGTGCTAATTGTTTGTCTGAACACAACATAACGTCTTCTTTTCAGAGGAAATTTAAAGTAAGTACTTTCCTACTTCTGTTACAAATTCCCTTCTTTTTTCAGTGCAGTATTAAAATGAGTCCATGAAAGTAGAGAGTCGCACGTTAGCAGCGAAGATTTTGATAATGAACTTAGCGTAGAGGTATGGTTTGAACCAAGCAGTCAGGATCAATCATCTCAACGAGAGTAGAATGAATTTAAAATGGATAGACTGTAAAAGGTTTAGTTAGTGATACAGAATCAAAGCTCGGACCATTTTAGTTTAAGAATTTGCGTGGTTTATTATAGTTATTTATAGAACTACAGCTTAACTTTGCCTTCCAGTGAAACATCCACTTTTGAAAATTTGGTCTGATTCACACTTCTAATGAAATAGGCAGTATTACACCACGAGCGTGTAAAAGAAGAAGGAGAGAAGCTGTGTGTACAAGAAATATGAGGAAGTTCAAATGTGTGTGAAATATTATGGGACTTAATTGCTAAGGTCATCAGTCCCTAAGCTTACACACTACTTAACATAAATTATCCAAAGGACAAACACACACACCCATGCCCGAGGGAGGACTCGAACCTCCGCCAGGACCAGCCGCGCAGTCCATAACTGCAGCGCCTTAGAGAGCTCAGCTAATCCCGGCGGCTATGAGACTGTCGGTGTAGAATGAAGTGTTCCTCTTAAATTAGTTATAAGCAGAGAGGCGACGTTTCTGATGTTTCAAAGCTCTTGGTGATTCCTCTCACCATTATGTGTACATACGACGGCTACTCCAGATGAAAAGTGTTGAGCGTGCCAGAAAAAGGGATGGGTGAAACTCCCTGAAAGCAAACGTTTTTAATACTTCTTGGCAGTTGAAGACATAACTATGAAGATACGTACGACATATTCTTTGAATACATTTCGTAGTAATAATGAGCGTGTATACCGACGAATATCTAAAATGAAACGTATTATGTGGTTGATCACAAATGTAGCTGTGTTCCAGGAAACGAAATTTATGGATACGTTGTAGTTCGGCACGTTACACCATCCACATGTTTTCAGGGCCCCTACTTCAGGAGGCAAAATGCTCATAGAAACAACCTTTATACTGAGATCAGTGTTAAAAACACGTATAATATGTATGTTGAATGGTGGACTAGTAATGAAACATCTCGCGAAAAAAATTACAACTATAAAAGATTCAACTCCAAGTTCAATCTTCGTTTTAATCAATCCTACACAGATAGATACATGCCAGTACAGTCACAGAATACATCATTTTATTCACTAAGTCACGCTTAGGACGAGTGTCCCAAGTGCAAACCACTCGCAACAACAGTCAAGACCAGAATCTTGTCCAGACCGGAGTTCTGAATCAGAAGATCAAGTTTCTCCACTCCTCCCTTTCCATCAAACCTCAGTAAACTCGCGAAAAGCACTCACGCAACCGCCCCACAAGGGTTTCATGTCAGTCACAAAACTCCATGAGCTCCACGTCTCCCCTCTAACTCATTTGCTCAATCACCTGACGAATCCTAATCAAAGTTCATAACATTTTTCTCTTTCGGGAGAAGCAACCAATCCCTGGCTCGTAAATTCGCACACAGACAGAAAAAGACGTTGTGCTCTAAACTTGTTGTTTCCCTCCGCCACATAGGCCATTCAGGCCTAAAGTGAGCAACAGTCACAGAGATTATTACCTGCATGGGCCGAATGTTGCAGCATGTCAAACAGGGGCCCTCAGCTAAACTAAGAGAAGTGATTTTGTGTCCCAACACAGGCCGTTTTATAGCCGCTATAAATGTTGCTTTCTGTTCTAAAATTCTTTCAAAGCCCGGAGGCTTTCTAAAACTCTTTGCAGACATAGAACACCACCAGCGGCTCCCCTGATAGCGCGTGTTCCACAATGAACATGGAAGCTCGCGAATTTTTGTGGGCCCCACCCCTGTTCACAATGGGCGTTTACGACATCGTCAAGACGACTTGACCGGATGACCTACATTTCTCTTGCATCCCTGCCACTGCCGTGGATAGAGGCACCTAACAGGCAGGTCCAGGTAGGCAGCTTTATCGTTTCTTCAGCTGACAGCGTTGTCTGCATACTGGGGCGAGAAATTCTTGCGACCAGCGTTCTGTGCCCAGTAACTGCTTCAAGATGTTCCTTTCCCTAATAGCCGCACGTGGCTGCCAAGCCCCAAATGTACACTGCAAGATTTGCTGTTAAATGACCAAAGTGCCTACTTGTTCTCAACTCCAGAAACTACTATTCGAAGGATAGCCACCATAAAAATCCAGCATGCGTTGACAATGTACATGCTCCCACTAGTGCCTGGTCTTGTTATTAACTTCCTGCTGTCGCACAAAAACGATGTCTTGGGTGTAAATTCACCATTAAAGAGTAGCCTAGAATATGAAAAATAGTGATAGAGCGGCTCGTTCTCTCTCATCCACTCAGTGCAACAGAAATCTTCCATCTACAGCGAACTCCGCATTTCCAAATCAGTTGGGTGTTTAAAGGCATCAAAAACATGCAAAAACAGTTTTTTTGTGTTATCCACATACCTATGTCATCGAAAACAGATAGGGGGTATGGGTCAGTTTGTACTCAAAATAGGCTGAAGTTCTTCATTGCATTTTTCTGTGGCGATGATATTGTCGTCGATTGAGATATTTGACATCACACACTTTAGAGAGACGACTCGTTTTCTTCTTTGGAATTTCAGAATTTGATGCTGCACAACTTTTTTCCTACAAAATTTTTCGTCACATTAGTCAGTTCTCAGATTTTGCACGGCATAGTGACAAAGCAAGCGTTTTTTCGAAAAGTGCGAAAAATCACCTTTTTCTCATGAATGTACTGTACAGAAAATTTAATCAAATAGAAAAGTGTTGCTACTCAGTCGATGGAGAATTTAAAGCTCTAAATTTCTGGCAACCTACGGTTTTTTCGAATAAGCTTTAGTTTCAGAAGAATTTAGAAAAAAAAGAAGTCCTAAATTTTCATTGTTCTCTTTCCGTTATGGTTGAAGGTCCACTGAAAAATTGGGGCAAACTCAGATTATTCATATCAGAGTTCTACTTGAGTGTTTAGAATAGTTTCGATAATTCCATTAATTTTTGGAAGGATGCTGTAACCAAGGTAGCCTAAGTGTTTTGTGTTTCAAGAGGCAGCGTGTCGACTTTTTGTACCACTTAAAGAAAAGCGGAAAAACGACAACTGCTAAGTCACAACAAGGACGAAACTATGTTCTGAGTGAGCGTGATGGGCGGTCATTGAACAGGATTCTGACGAAAAGTAAAAGCTACAAAAGTCACTGCATAACTGAGTAGAACCCATATGCAGGGAACTGAGGGCGAACTGGAATGTCAAGTCCACTCTCATCAGTAATGCAACTCCACAAACAGGAAAACATGACGCCAAAGCCATAAATCCTGAGTAGTGGAGAAATAAAGAAAGTCAGTTTGTCAGATGGATCTTGTCGTACAGTGTTTCTAACTTCTGTCTGAGTTTATGTCCCGTGAGTGAAATGTTGATGTTTAGTCATCATTTGGCCAGCCATATCATGGTAATCCCTGAGTCTCCTGGTTACTCTGCAAGGATTATGTGATAGTTTTGGCTGATGAGGCCCATCCTATGATAGAATCAGTATTCCCGGTTGATATCCCCTGCTATACCCACAGGACAGGGCAGATAGTTTAATTGGTGGAAAGGGACCAAAATGAGTGGCTGTCAGTTGCACTTGAACATACTACTTTATTCAATTGACAAACATTAGAAGAGTAAGGAAAACATTAAAAACAGAGCAAGCCAAACATTAATTTTATAACTTAATTCGCGGCTAAATGTGCCATTCAGTCTCACTCCTCCACAGCAAAACAACTTTAACTTAAAACCGGCTGAAGTCCAATCACTTAAGACTCAAAAACAAGAATTTGAATTTTAAAAGTCAGATAGCCTCATCTTAAAACATATCTCTAAATTAGACTGAAGGCCCAAACAATCTCACGCCTTAAAGGCTGTGGTGTGCGTACTGTAAGTACACACACCATCAGATTATTTGACTTGTCGCTCTAATGAAGTAGGCGAGTGTCAGCAATATGTCTCGTGGTCTTATCGTGGTGTGTTTATCTTCTGCCGTTAGGTCAGACGATAGAAATGCCACTTGCACGCTTAGAGTAGCAGATTGACGGTGACCAATTTTAAACAGAACTTGATTAATTTTCACACACATTTATTAAAATAATAACAAGCATAAAAATAACTTAACTTGGTTCTGGATGCTATTTACAATCGACAATCTGAAGTTCCTTTGGTCTTGGTATGTAAATCTTATTCTCTCATATCTCTGATACTTGACAAAAGTGTCTATACATTTCTCTTCATGGCTATGTACAGGAATATAATAA
The DNA here is from genome assembly GCF_023864275.1 of Schistocerca cancellata. Lineage (NCBI taxonomy): Eukaryota > Metazoa > Arthropoda > Insecta > Orthoptera > Acrididae > Schistocerca > Schistocerca cancellata. The sequence goes on along the minus strand of NC_064631.1, from coordinate 183,092,870 downwards.
TCTTATTGGGCGCAGACTGAAACTTGACTGCAGACTAATACAGACTAAGGTAGACTGACGCAGACTGACTAATCGGAGGGCTGTACGCTCGTTATAATACCTCGAGCGTTCAGGTATCACTGTGCGAGTGTCATCCGCGAGGAGAAAAGGTTCTACGTTAGCAGCAATCTCATTGGCTGCGTTACATATTAATACGTGGATCGGTGGAAGCAGAATTTGTTCCGTCTCTAAGACAGCGCCATCTCGTAGTGCGGAGATGGACGAGCGCTGCGCCTGCGCTGTTGTGCTTAGCGGGGCGCGCTCTATTGGGTAAGTTGTGTACGCTCTGACTACGCGGAACTATGTACACAACAAGGGCAAAACAATTTTAATTTGCCCTGCCGGATGCCAGTCTTAAAGGAAAATGTTATGAGATTTCTCTGCTGAATTTGACTTTGGAAGTTGTGTCTGCTAGGGTTTCTTGGATGGGCCGTTGTGTTTTTGGGTCCAGACTGATTTATTTGAGTATATTAATTAGGGATTGCCGGTCAATGGAGTCGTAAGCTTTCTTCAAGTCGACAAATTTTTATTCTGTTAAATATATCGAAGGGCTATGAAATTAATTAACTTTTCGTAACTGGGATTCACAGTCATGTGAAATTTCTTTGGAGACGTCATGTTTACGACAGTGACTGTTAAAAGTTTTATTTCCACTACTGCAATTTAGGTCTTAGGCCATTATCAAGTGCAGCTGAAATACAAAATGTTTATAAAACATTTTACAAAAATCGTTGTGTATTTTGACATTCGGCCGATTACACAAAATCAAAAATGGAGCTATGTAACCATGTTTACTTACATGTTTTGGCATTAAGCCATGTCTGCTTTATACAAGCTGACACATTTGTATATTTTTTTTCCCTTTATTGTAAATCCCCTTTGATACAGAGGGAGGCGGCTGGCAGCGGCTTACAGACGCCGCTCTTTGGCCAATAGTATAACAGAAATCGTACAGGAAGGCATAAATACAAGTAGACTTGAATGTTAAAACAGTTGGTATATATGAGAATGTGATGGAGGTGTTCGGTGGAAGACAGATGATACATAAGCAAGGTCAACAGAGCACACAAATGAAGGCAGTCAGTTGTCCACCAAAAGAAGGAGCACACCAAAGAGAACGCTGACGCACATAACGACGAAAACTGTTTCATAAAACACTGGCGACGAATTTCGGCACTGAGAATACTGAACACAAGGATGGAGACCTGCCACTGGGAACAGGCAGAGGGGGGAGGAGGGGTGGAGGAAACCAATGATAGAAAGGGAGGGTGAGGGGAGGGAAGAGGGTAGGGTTGAGTGTGGAATCCCAGGGAGGGAGGAGGGGGAAGGAGTGGGAAACTGGAAGAGAGGAAGGGGGAGGGAGAAAGGAAGGTGAGGAAGGAGAGACAGAGCCCTGGAGGAAAAGGGGGAAGGAAGAGAAGGGGAGGATTAGACCTAATAGGATGGGTATATGGAAGGAACGAGGAAATCATCAGGAATGGGGAGTTGATGGAAGCCATCTTGGGCAAGGGTGTGGAGAGTGTGAAGATGGAGAGCAGGTGGGACGTAAGAGTGCAGGGGCGGCAATGGGTTGGGGTGGGAGAGGATGGGAGAGACAATCAGATGGGTAGGATCAAGCTTGCGGGAGGTGTAAAGGATCTGTATCCTTTCGAGGAAAAGGAGGAGGTACAGGAAAGGAATCAAGTTGTAAAGGATCCATGTGGGGGATGGGAGACGGATGTGATAGGCGAGGCAGAGTGCATGGTTTTCAAGGATTTGAAGGGACTTATAGTAGGAGGGAGGGGCGGATATCCAGGCGGGGTGGGCACAGCAAAGGATGGGGCGGATGAGGGACTTATAAGTGTGGAGGATAGTGGAGGGGTCCAAACCCCACATTCGACAGGAGAGGAGTTTGAGGAGGCGGAGTGGGTTTGTGCCATGGCTTGGACTGTCTGGAGATGGAGGGTCCAGGAAAGGCGGCGGTCCAGGGTGACGCCGAGGTACTTGAGGGTAGAGGTTTTTTTAAAACTGTCTCTAATTTGTTCTTTGAGCCACACATTTTCACATACCTTTTTAGCTCGTTTTGCTGCCATGGAGGAAGCTTTAATTCTCACGTTGATGTATTTTGGAGATATTTCATTATTCTTGCACTGCTTGTTGAATTTTATACATTCTGTTGTTTTTAGTAGCTTTATCTTCGTACGTTGGTAATTCAGCAAAATCCCGTGTGCCTTGCTAGGCAAGCAATTCACTTTTCATAACTGGGATTCACAGTCATGTGAAATTTCTTAAAAGACATCATGTTTACGCCAGTGACTGTTAAACTTTTTATTTCCAACCGACTTGAGAAATAATCGATACCTAGATAACTTTTACTCGATCTTATGATGTACCCACAAATAGTAGCTCGTGTAAAAATTTAGTATTAAAAAGGTACATAATCATCAAACACTACTGATATCTGTAGACATATGGCACTAAGTTCCCAATTTTATGCACCCAACTCTGAATGCAAAGAAAAAACACTTTATAGATGAACACAGCCAATATCCACTACTTAGGCTAACGTACTAAAAACATTATATAATGATTATCATAAATCAACTATGGCCACTACTTGTTACTTATGTAACGACGATTGCTTTTAATACTACATCTTTATGTATCTGAATTTATACCTATATGTTGATGACTTTTTTTGTTTATTGTATTTCAAGTCCCCATCGGGGCAGGCTGGCAGCAGTGTAAGTGCTGCTCTTCAGCCGAAAAACATAAAACATGCAATAGAAGACATTTAAAAATAACATAAGGAGAAAACGTGGTGTACATAGGTAAAAGAAAGGATGGTACATAATGGCAGACAACAGACAAAAAGGGGCGACTGTAATATGGAGATAAAAACCGTAAAAAGTAGTGCACACAGAAAAACCACACAACGGGATAATTAAAAGAATCCAAGGCGAAGTATGACCGGAGCACAAAAGTATCCATGGATGTCGTAGCACATAATGATCACTGACAGTAATACTACATACAAGTCCAGTACACAATTAAAATCACGCCTCTCGATGCACAGGAGAACAACACCAAACACAACACTGACATAGCACAGTGATGATGATGAGCAAAACGGAGGATCTGCCAGGCGCAAGGAGATGAGGAAGAAGGGAAGGAGGGAGGGAGGGGAAGAGAGGGGGTACACAGGTGGGGGGCGCGCCAAAGAGGGCAGGGGAGGGAAGGACGTGGGAGGGAAAGAGGCAAGGATGGGGTGCAGGGACTCAAGGGGGGGGGAGGGGAAGGAGGAAAATCCGCTCTGGGAGAAGGAGGGGTAGAGGAAAAGGGGGCCCTTGGGAGGGGAGGCGACAAGACCAGGTTACAATTGGAAGGAAGGATATATGTTACTATGAAGTTCAACATCTGGGAGGGGGAAGTCCTGGAAATTGCCCTGATGAAGGAGATGGAGGGTGTGGAGGTGGAAAGAGGGAGGGATACAGCGATAGAGGCGTGGCAATGAGCGGTCAGTGGGGGGCAGAGAGGAAGAAGGAAACCACGGGGTGGGGGGGGGGGGGATCAAGCCTGCAGACAGTGTATAGGGTGCAGAGATGTTGGAGGAAAAGGAGGAGGTGGGAGAAGGGGATGAGGTCGTAATGTCGATAATCAATCTGTGTCCTTCAAATATGTGTGAAGTTGGCAGAATGTCACGCCAACTGTGTTTTAATTAAATGATGTAAAACCTTCATGTATCTCAACTATGATGTTTTTAAAAAGTCTATGACGAAATAAATTATGTCCTGTTTCTACACCCATCCAACATTAAGAGTAGGTTTTGTAAGAAATCACAGTATGTTCTATAATTGTACAACGAGTGCATAACTCCATGCTTGCTAGTACAGTCGTTCGACTGCAATGGCGCTGTACTCAGAACAAAATTAATATCTGTAATCCGTTTACGCGCCAAAATGACTACCAGTAGCCTGTAAACAGTAGTTCGCTGCTGTGGTTTAGTGCAAAAGATATTAATGATAGTGAAACGAACATATGTATGTACAGGTCCTGTTTTACGATATATGGACATGTGTGTTTGAGCTACTTAGCAACGTTACGAATGTATATAACAGCAAATGACAACGACATATAAATGTGTCAGCTTGTATGAAGTAGACATAGCTTAAAGCCAAAACATGTATGTAAACGTGGTTACATAGCTGCATTTTTCATTTTGTGTAATCAGCCGAATGTGAAAATACACAACGATTGTTGTAAAATATTTTATAAACATTTTGTATTTCAGCTGCACTTGATAATGGCCTAAGGCCGAAATTGCAATAGTGGAGATAAAACGTTTAACAGTGACTGGCGTAGATATGATCTCTTTCAAGGCTATATAATTGTTTGTATGGTGTAATACTGAAATAAAGACACAAGTGGTGTCGGAGGGGAGGGAGATGCTCCACAGTCGAAAACGATAAAGTATGATGAGAACTATTCATTGCTACACTTCACGAAAACTACAATCAATGGTGAAGAACCTTCGCAGTGCTGAATCTGTCTAACCATTGTGGCTGTTGATAGCACGAAGCCTAACACGTTCAAAAGACATCTTGAAACCAAGCTGCGAGATATAACGGGAGTGCCAAAGGAACATACTGTTAGAAAACTGAAAGTTTTATTGTCTGTCCAGAAACATTTTCCTATAACGACGAATGTCTTCTTCTAAGACTCTTTTGGCCTCTTACCAGATTTCGCATAGGATTTGCTAAATGCCAGAACCCACCCACAGTTACAGAAACTGTGTTTTTACCAGCAGCGATTGAAATAATTTCCACAACTTTTGGTGACTCATTTGCTCAACAATTGAAAAGTATTCCTACGTATAAACATGCAGTTCATAGAAGAATTTTAGACATTTCTGACGATTTAATAAACAGTTAATCGATAAACTGCATCACAACTGTTTCGCACTTCACGTGATATTTATAAAGATGCTCATTTGCTAGCATGTGGTCGTTTCGTTGGTGAGTTTAACATTCGAGATGAATTGTCTTTTTGTGAGCTACTACTGAAAACTGCTACATGTCAAAGCCTTTTTGATATGTCCAGTACTTGTTTTAGTCAAAACGGGGTAGGTAAGTACACAGAAGTGGAGCTAGCTCATTGTCTGTAATTGATGGTGGATTGCAGAAAAAAGTTAAAGTTGTAGATCCTGATGCAGTATGGACTCACTGAATGATACATCGGAAGGCTCTCACCATTAAAAACCTTTGCTCACTCCTTCATAAGGTGTTGCAAACGGTTACAGAAACAGTTAATGTTATTAAGGCAAAACCTATAAATTTAAGACTTATAAAGAGAGGAGATCGGTGCTCAACACCCTCAGTTGTTCAATGGCTTTCACAGAATAAAGTACTAAAAAGATTGTCTGAACTGAGGAATAAGGTATTCTGTTTGATAAAGGAGAAAAGTCATTCGCTGACAGACTGTTTCAACAACGGAGATTTTCTATTTTTGAGAAACTAAATATTCTTAACACTTCATTGCAAGGTAATCAGGCGACTGTACTATCCTGGAATGAAAAAAATGAAGGCGTTCACAAAGAAAATGGTGCTGTGGTAAAACCTAATGGACCGTGGTATGCTTGACACGTTTCTTACTCTAGTGTCGCTGTTAGAAGATACACTTCCAATGAAGATATAAGCCTGTCTTCTTCATCATTATAAAAGCTCTCTTTGAAAACTACTTCAGTGATCGTTATGATAAATTTAATTGATTAGGTAAATTGAAGTTGGAGAAGGGAGAAAGGAAAGAGAAGGGGCTAGAGCACTACATTCGCGTGGCGAATCCGTCTCAGTAGCGCTCGTCCACATCACTTGCTACCAACGCGAACACGAAAGCACGCGGCTGGGAGTTCACTCACTCAGTTATTACGCGTCGCTCACTCACGAAGTGACGGGTCCCAGCTGTGTGACCTCTCCACGCGGTTGTAAGGAAACGTAGACACTATCTACACAGCTTCGACATAACGTAGTGGCACTAATGGGCTTCATAAACGTTGATTTAAAATTAAAATTTATTTTTATCTGTCGATTTTGCATGTTTTCCATGGAGAAGGTGTGTGCTGTATACCTGACATTCGCCAAGCGTTACTACAGTGCAACGAAAATTAAAGTGAAATAATAGATAATCAATTAATGCTCGCTTTCAGTCAGATGCTAAAATTGCACTGACATTTACACATATTTCGAACAGAACAAATTGCAAAGATTATAATTGTCAATTTCGTTTATAATTAACAAAAAACTTCAATCCAGCTCCAATGTAGGTTTCCATGAGTATGTCGAGTAAATGAACTAGTAGGACTCGTTACATTTGATAATATGGAGGAAAAGACAGGTATTATAAGGTGTATTGATGAAAAGAAGTTGTTATTATTTTAATAGATTACTATCTAAATAATTAGTTGAATGAGTAGACCATTCAAACAAATTTATTTGCCAATACATTTTCTGCAAATTAAATAATGAATGTGATATAATGCCTCCGTTTTGTTCTTTACTTCTTGCACAGAATTAATATTTTCCCTTGGTTCAGTGTAGTTTCCGTTTCATAAATAACTTATTAACGGCTTGCCTAGTAATCTGCCTTTGTAGCTCAGTGGCTTAAGTTCTAGACTACAGATGATGATGTTCAGATGTGTGTTAAATCTTATGAGACTTAACTGCTAAGGTCATCAGTCGCTAAGCTTACACACTACTTAACCTAAATTATCCTAAGGACAAACACACACACCCATGCCCGAGGGAGGACTCGAACCTCCGCCGGGACCAGCCGTACAGTCCATGACTGCAGCGCCTTAGACCGCTAAGCTAATCCCGGGCGTACAAAACGTACGCATAGGATTGGATAACCAATTGATTCTAGGATTTTTTCTGTTACTTATAGCCTCTTTCACCTATGACAATGACAGTAATGCCAAGTCAAGTTTTTCGGAGTATATTTTACCAACTGTAGGTCGCACTTTTTCCTTCGAAAAATTGCCTCCAAAATTCAGATGCGTCTTATACTCGAAATGACTGGCCAGTGTTTGTTTTAAAATTCCAGCTAGTCTTAAAAATGGCCATATATTCGGTGCCGCATGAAACCTATCTCTATCTGGCAAAAATTCATTCAACTGGCAGCAGCAGTGCATTGATGCGAACATGAGTTGCGGGGATTCACAAGCTAACAGTATCTGCCTCCCGTCCCGCCATCACAAACACAGAACACTGTCTAGCGCATGATGCGTCATTGCAGTCTATGGTGCCAGAGAACTTGAACTGAAAGTGATTTGTGTTATCGCTAAAAGTACAATATTTTTGTTAGTAGCTAGTTTCGTAATGAAAAAAAAATAATGGCCCTTTATACTACGGCACATCCGCCTATCCTCCTTCAGTTTATTTGTCTCGGTCATACGTTACTACGTTTGTCGAGTGGAATTAGGGTTTACTGCAATCACCTTATATGTTGAAGTTAAGTATCGCTCTTGCCAGAGCGCGAACCTTCGTGGTTATAGTCGTATTCTCATCTGTAAAGATGGATAGTGTTATTCATTTGTTCTCGTCAAATGTATGATTATATATCTTGCTATATTTAATGTCAGTAAAATGTAAGTGTTAGTGAGGTTCGAATTGGGACGTTGTATTCTCCTCTTGTGAAAACAAATTTAAGCGATTTTATTCATTTTTTAAGTAGCCTTTAGATGCGTACGTTTTGCCTTCATGTTTGGTGTTTTTATGGCTTCCACGTTAATTAAAATTACAATAAAGGTAAAATTGGCAACAGAGGGTTTCGTGTATTTATTAGTTGCTAAGTGGATCCTAAGTTAAGTGCAGGAACCCTACCAGTGTGTTTCCAAATTGTCGAAATACTAGCCGCCCTCCTGTGGAGTTTAACTTAACTTGATTATTCTTGAATTGAAGTGCATCAACGGAATCTTCTGCCTTGTGGCTGTTAAACTGTGCGGTTACCTGCCCTGGCCGTTGACGTAAATTCAGGCACTGTATTTTCCTCGTCGTGTTGTGGTTGTCCAGCACAACATGTAGTTTGTTAGCCGAATGTGTAATTCGTTATGGGCGCCAACACCTTCTGCGTTGTTCCATTGAACTCCCTGTTGTGTGCTGGTCCGATGGAGCGGAAGACCCTGTCGCTTGGTCCGTTGACTGTCTGTCAGTTGGGTTGCCGTTGGATTGAGAATTGTTGGGCCGACTGCCTGTCTCACCTAAGCGAGCGTTACTGTTTGAATTCCAGGCCGACCCTTGGAAATTTCTGAGCGCCGTTTGATGTGCCGCCTTTTCCCCATTACTTTTCAACAGCGTTTTAGACAAAGTCATCAAAGAATGGGAACGAAAACCGAAAAATCGAAACATCTGGAGACCCATCAGGCCAGGAAAAGAAAAGGATAACAACGACGTCACATGCCAAGCCTTCGCTGATGACCTCGCGATCTATCAGATTGAAGTCCTCAAAGAATGTGCCCAGAAAGTTGGACTGCAAATTTCTTTTCTAAAACCGAATTCATGGTTACAAAACACATCAACACACAAAATTTACTCATAAAATATGGCACAACAGGTTAACGATTCAAGTACTTAGGAGAAATTATTGAGCTTACAGGTACAGAAAGATAGCACAAAAAACACGGGTACTCAAAATGTGGAAAGCATTGGGAAAGTTGCAGCATCTGAAGCAAAAAATGCATAAATATCAACACAAAAGTTCGACACTACACGACTGTTATCGAACCTACGCCAGCGAGACTCTAAACTTTAATTACAAAAGAGATCTCGAAAATATCAAAAAGGCTGAAAGAAAAATCATGCAAAAAATACTTGACCCAAAACTCGCAGACGAAGGATATCGTCTGCTATCCCACACAGTCACAGAAAAATATTCCAACATCGAAACCGATTTCTGCAAACGACGACTGTAATTGTACAGACACGTCATGAGGCCAGATTACAACGGACTAACAAAGAACATTTTGACGTACATACAGAAACTTAAAACGACAACAGTCTGGAGAAAACAGGTCCAAATTGATTTAAAATATGCCAAAATCTCACCGAAAGACATAAGGCCTACAGCTGGGAAATTTCATCAGAACACAAATCCAAGGTACCTTGAAGAAAGTGGTCAGCTGAACGTCGACCTTAGCGTAGCGATATGATGAAACAATTCCAGAAGAACAGCTACGGGTCACAATTTGCTTTACGTGCCTCTGTGGGTCTAAAGAATGTAACAAAATTCTTTCTACTCAAAGAACAATACTCTCAGCTCTCATCTCGTCCTGGCTTAATCCAGGTCAAAATATCATCTCATTCCTTGCGTTATATCTGGTTATGTTTGTCTACAGATGTAAACTTTTTTCGCGGAGGAGTCTTTCATGGATCCTCTTCGTCCTCAGCCAGTTTACTAGCGAATACTAACGGATTAAGAACACACACTGAATCACGACTGAATTACAATGAAGGCGCTGGAGAAATCAATGTGAATTCGTACGGTTGGTTGTTGCTTCAGTTTGGCAGCTCAAGCGTTGTCAGCATTCACGAGATTCATCAAAACCGGAGAAACTATAAAGAGGTCATTTTTCAAGAACGTAGGTTTTAAGATTATTTTTACTCTGTAGAATATGATCGGTAATACACTTTAATACAAACTCGGAGGATTATTCACTCCATTTAAAAAATAAATGGATGGAGAAAATTTGGACTAAAAAACAGAAGAAGCCTTAAAAAACGGAGTGTCTTGTAACCGTCAGGCAGCAGGGCTATGGCACACAGTACGCGGAAATTTACTTTGACAGTTGCGCAGAAACACATTCTCGTTCTCAGCGCAGGGCGAGTCCACAGTCATAGTTATTGCGATATCTCTATATTAGTAAGATACTGCAAGAACTTCGAATAGAAGATAAAATGAAGGGGTCGTTATGAGTTTGCGTTTGAAGCAATTAGATCTGATATTACTGCATGCAAAATGGAGCCTAACATACTGAATTTTTGTTTAAACTTGAGACGAGACCTGTATGTATCACTAATGGCAAGAAAAAATGTGATGTACTCACTCAGGATCGTGTACATAAACGATAGAGTAGAAGTGAAATATTCGTAACATTCCTCCTACCTGACAAACGTATCGAGGACACCGAAATGAATTTTTAGCAAGTGATAGTGTGGAAAGAGGTGAATATTTTGCCATATAGCTAACCCGTGAAACTTCCCTATCTACCATGACATACGAGTATTTACGAATTTTATGATGTAATAGTATAATTATTTTAAGATCCATAGATAGCCGATGAAATAAAAATCAGCATGGGTCTGTTACAAAAGAAGTGAAGGAACCATTTTTTTTATACTGAGCTAGAGGTTTTAATTAACTATTAACCCTACTTGTACTCAATGATTTGATTAATAGTACACCGTTTCAGGATGCTGTCGCAACTGCAACTGCATTAGCACGTTAGTGAGATGAAATTGTGTAAACCCGGCTATGTTTTGACAAAAGAAAGGTGACTTTAACACGGCGACGTGAGAAAGAAAATAGGTGTACAAGACAGACGAAAATAAATCACTCCCTAATTGCAATATCAGCATAATCTCGTACTCATTGTGCTTTTCATAATAAACCATTAACTTTTCGAATTTTTGGTCGTACTGTCACAACCTGTCAAAGAATCGTAGTTTACAAGCTCTGCGAGATAGGCGTTTGTGTGAAGGCTTCAGCTGTAGAACTCAGAGGTGGCAAAAAACATCTTGACGGTTAGAAATATGGGGTCACTGAGAAGTAGCAGTCTCTGTAATAACAGCTCATCTTTTACTAGCAATCATTTTAAAAACTGCCAATACTGTATGGCACCATCACTTTACCGAAGTGCGTACAACACTTTCGCGTCCTTGGAGTTCTGACCACAGATATATGAACGGAGTGGAGGAATGGACGTCTAGAAAGTATTCTATAGCTCATGGAAGTAACTATGGGACTCTTCGCCATCTGTTCATTGAGGTGTACCTCCTAGTACCTGATTACTCAGAGTGATTAACGAATTCGCGCGTTTATGAAAATAATTGTCAGTACATGAGTGTAAACATTTTTCTGTGCAGCTACAATATTCACACTCAGTTCTTGTTCTGTGGGTGTTATGGGATACAACTACAGGTGATCCGGATGTTGGTAACTGTGTCCGGAACTCTAGTAGGTCATAGCAGACAGAGGATAGGTATTCGAATTGAGCAAGTATGTTCATACATCTACGAAAATAGCTGTTGGCCCTCAGGGGGTTCCACAGAGTTTGTAAAAAACTGATCGTTGTTGGCCTTAACGAGATCGACATGCTGGCACTGAGCCGTGTGTCGTCTCTCAACATATATCGCGCTGTAAAGATTGTTCTGAGTCCATCGTTAATTGATTCTTTCATATTTATCGTTATGCTGCATACGATTCTGTTGAGATTCCCCTCTGGCGGCGTGTCTGGTCTTATCGATCTTCGAGTCGTTGCTTCCTGTTAGCCTTGTGTAAGGAAATAAGATTTTTTGGGGCGATGGCTGGTTGGTTGCCTAGCGGTGACGAGTCGATCGGTCGATTTTTAAAAATCGGGAATTAGAGAATGTCGTAGCGATGAGACCGCGGCATGGGGTGGCGGTGCAGAGATGGCTGTTGTTCCGAGAAGCCGCGTGGTCTATCCTGGCGGTGCGAGACGAGTGGGACGAGTCGACGGGACAAGGCTGTAAGCTCTCGCTGTGAGCACCCGGGGGCCACGGCTGTGGTTCCGAGTCACTACTTGGTGGGAGCGGCAACGGATGTCTTTAAATTTTCCGTCTGGAGGCGGGAATGATGGACTGGTAACTCGCCTAACCTGAGGAGTGGTATTTCGCCGCCGTGGGTGCAGAGAAGACGAGGGTTCCGGTGACAGAGCGCGTGGCTGCGTGACTGTGCCCAGTTGGGTACGCTGGCGACGTGTACACGGTCGGGTGTAAGCAACCTTTGCATCGGGGTTCACCTGCTGTTTCTCTGATAAACTGCAAGTTAAGTTGGTTAAAGGTTTAGATGTTAGTTCAAGAATTTTGGTTTGTGCAACCAGCGTCTTTTCTGCCTTGTGGCCTCCTGCGTTCGGGTTTCCTGTCCCTGTCGCCGGTGTATTTATAGACAGTGATCTTTTACGCTTCTTATTAGTACTGCCCGGTAGGAAGTGTATTTTTGGGCAGTGATTATTGTTTTAGGTTACATTTTTTCTACCTTGTGGCCTCCTGCGTAAAGGATTTCCTGTTCCTGTCCCCGGTGTAATTATAGACAGTGATCTTTTGGCTTCTTATTAGTACTGCCTGGGAGGAAGTGTATTTTTGGGCAGGGATTATGGTTCCTGATTTGATTCCTCCTCCTCCCCTGGCCTCGCGTAAGGTCGATGTGATTGCTGAATGTGAGGCGTTGTGGGTCTGTTAGTCCGCTTCTAGCCTGAGCATCCTTCGGGAGACAATTGTGGTCGCCTTTACACCCGGTCGGATAATTATTTCTATCCCAGGACATTTTGGTGGCAGGACATGGTATTAAAGTTGTTAGTTATTGTAAAATATTAAATTGTTGTATTTTACTCTGGCCACTGGCCACTGTTTAAAAAGGTTAAATTTAGCTTTCATTGGAGGGTTTTTAAAATTACGTGGCTTTCAAATTGTTAGTTATTGTAAAAGGTGAATGACTGTATCTTTACTTTGATTGTTTTAATGTACTTGGCATCATTTGAAAATGCTAGTTCTGCCTCCCTGTTAGTGAGCCCTTGTAATGTAATATCTTGTTGTGCCAAAGTTTAAAAGAAGTTGGCTCCCTACATGTTCGGTAGCGAAATTGTATGCAAATTGGTGGTTATTTGTTTCATTCCTTGGAAAGTTTTAATTTTATTATTAAATTCTTTGTCAAAGTCTGTTTTAAGTAAAATGGCTTGGCAATTAACGGTAAAGAAACCGTTTTTAATTTCATACTTGGAAAATTTTGATTTGTTATTAAATGTTTTATCAAAGTCGGTTTTAAGTAAAATGGCTTGGCCCTTAACTGTAAAGTAAATTGGTTTGAAAAGGCACTCATGCCTACTAGCTTTTTTCGATCTGTTCCTGGTCATGTGATAAAGAAATGACTTTTAATGGCTGAAGTAATCAATAAATAAATTGTAAATTGCAACTCGACAGTAACCAACTAATTTTGTCCCCGTTTGCCAACTGGGGGTTTTCCTTGATTAATCGTAACACCCGTCTCAGGCACACATGCAGATGCTGTTAACCTGTATGCAGTAGCTGTTATCCTTGTACCGAGGGCCAGAATCAGTTTGCACGGCTACCAAACCAAACTAAAAAAGTAAAATGTCTCAACGTATGTTTCACAGATGTGAGCTGAGGGAAATCTACCAGTCCGCGTTATGCGGGCACTCATATTTAACTGCACCCTCGTCTGCGCGATTCGGTAGTGGAAATAACTGTCCGTTATAAATAACTATTAAAAGTAACTGATATAAAGAAATAACCGTAACCGCGATAACAGGTATTCCGAAATAACCCTCTGGCCCACTCTTGTAGAACATCATCTCTCTTAATGCGCTGGCTCATCCGCAACGGATACTCCCCACTACTACCCTTGTCCCATCCCTTACCGCGCCGTCTGAGCAGCTAGAGAGCAAATAATATTGTTATTTTTTCTATGAGACAGTACTGCCTGCCTTGGCCTCGCACCCGCACGCACGAGTGGCCGAATGATCCTCACGTGCGCATATTGCTGGCAATAATTCCACCTGGCGGGTACTCTACATTGAGGTAACAAAAGTCGTGGGACAACAATATGCACCTACAGAGATGGTGGTACTATCGCGTACAGGATGTAACGGGGTAATGCATTGGTGGAACTGTCACTTTTACCCAGGTGATTCGTGTGACAAGGATTCCAATTTGATTATGGTCACGTGATGCGAATTGACGGACTTTCGAGGTGGAATGGTATTTAGAGCTAAAGGCATGGGACATTCCGTTTCGGAAATCCTTAGGGAATTGAATATTCCGAGATCCACAGCGTCAAGAGTGCGTCCAGAATACCAAATTTCAGGCATTACCTCTCACCACGAGCAACGCAGTGGCCGACAGCCTTCACTTAACGACCGAGAGCAGCGACGTTTGCGTAGAGTTGTCAGTGCTAACAGACAAACAACACTGAGTGAAATAACAGCAGAAGTCAATGTGGAACGTACGATGAACATATCCGTTAGGGCACTGAGGCAATATGGACCATTGTGTGCTCGGAGTCTTTCGCGGCGGCATGACTGGATAAAATCTTCTTGGTTTTCAAGCCGCTTCAGTTCCAATAAAACTCTTGAGCTTTCGATGGGTAGCTCCGCAATCGAAAGCTTGACAATTTTATTGGAAATGACATGGCTGAAAACCGACAAGATTTTGTCCAGAAATTTGGCATTAGTGGGCAATGGCAGCAGACGACCGAGGGAGTGTCTTTGCTAACAGCACGAAATCGACTGTAGCGCCTGTCCTGGCTACGAGATCATACTGGTTGCATCCTAGACAACAGGAAAAGTATGGCCTTGTCAGATGAGTCCCGCTCGCATGAAACTACAGACGCGACAATGGTTTGCAAAGGGGAAAATAACCACTGTAAGCAACTCTGGCACATGGCAATTTGATCTGATGGGATTAAAATTCCCTTGAGATGTACGAGTCTCAACTTTGTCTTCGATAATGATAGAAGCTGAAGAAATGAATTAAAATTTCTGCTACAGGTAAGACTTGAACCCACGTCACCTGCTTGCTAGACATGTGTGTTAACCATTAAATCACCTTTTTTTCTTCTTCAGTTTGTTCGTTGTTGATCGTTGTGTTTGGTCGTTGCGGACGTCACATGACATGCGTTCAAGTTTGTTTGTTGATCCTTCGACTCAGTTTTTTATTACAGAGGCCAACCACCTCTCTGACCGAACACGCTGAGCTACCGTGCCGGAGCCCTTAGCAGCACCGCTAATCTAGCAGCATGGATTACTCCATTCCTTGTCCCCCCAAACACAAATTCAAACTTCGGCAAAAGAGACGATTTAAGAAGTGGCAAATGGGCTGAAGGTGTGAATTGAAGCTTGTGTTTGGGACGGCGTTGGACCAGGTTAGTCTGTGCAGAAGTGTTACTTACACTGCGGCGGTGGTGTAACGGTTAGGACATCTGCCTAGCAAACAGAAAATCTGGTTTCAGGTATTGATGATCGCAAAAACTTTTAATTAATTTCTTCACCTTTTTCATTCTCTAACAGGGCCGATTATTGTGGTCTGGTACCTGGGAGCGAAAATGGCAGAAACGGTGAGTATGGTCTACTTACTGTTTGCATGCTGCTATTGTCAGCATCTATGGAAGGAAGTTGAAGGCCGGTGGAACCTCGAGTAGGCGAAAAGGTATTGGGCGTCCACGCCTCAATATACACTCCTGGAAATTGAAATAAGAACACCGTGAATTCATTGTCCCAGGAAGGGGAAACTTTATTGACACATTCCTGGGGTCAGATACATCACATGATCACACTGACAGAACCACAGGCACATAGACACAGGCAACAGAGCATGCACAATGTCGGCACTAGTACAGTGTATATCCACCTTTCGCAGCAATGCAGGCTGTTATTCTCCCATGGAGACGATCGTAGAGATGCTGGATGTAGTCCTGTGGAACGGCTTGCCATGCCATTTCCACCTGGCGCCTCAGTTGGACCAGCGTTCGTGCTGGACGTGCAGACCGCGTGAGACGACGCTTCATCCAGTCCCAAACATGCTCAATGGGGGACAGATCCGGAGATCTTGCTGGCCAGGGTAGTTGACTTACACCTTCTAGAGCACGTTGGGTGGCACGGGATACATGCGGGCGTGCATTGTCCTGTTGGAACAGCAAGTTCCCTTGCCGGTCTAGGAATGGTAGAACGATGGGTTCGATGACGGTTTGGATGTACCGTGCACTATTCAGTGTCCCCTCGACGATCACCAGTGGTGTACGGCCAGTGTAGGAGATCGCTCCCCACACCATGATGCCGGGTGTTGGCCCTGTGTCCTGATTGTGGCGCTCACCTGCACGGCGCCAAACACGCATACGACCATCATTGGCACCAAGGCAGAAGCGACTCTCATCGCTGAAGACGACACGTCTCCATTCGTCCCTCCATTCACGCCTGTCGCGACACCACTGGAGGCGGGCTGCACGATGTTGGGGCGTGAGCGGAAGACGGCCTAACGGTGTGCGGGACCGTAGCCCAGCTTCATGGAGACGGTTGCGAATGGTCCTCGCCGATACCCCAGGAGCAACAGTGTCCCTAATTTGCTGGGAAGTGGCGGTGCGGTCCCCTACGGCACTGCGTAGGATCCTACGGTCTTGGCGTGCATCCGTGCGTCGCTGCGGTCCGGTCCCAGGTCAACGGGCACGTGCACCTTCCGCCGACCACTGGCGACAACATCGATGTACTGTGGAGACCTCACGCCCCACGTGTTGAGCAATTCGGCGGTACGTCCACCCGGCCTCCCGCATGCCCACTATACGCCCTCGCTCAAAGTCCGTCAACTGCACATACGGTTCACGTCCACGCTGTCGCGGCATGCTACCAGTGTTAAAGACTGCGATGGAGCTCCGTATGCCACGGCAAACTGGCTGACACTGACGGCGGCGGTGCACAAATGCTGCGCAGCTAGCGCCTTTCGACGGCCAACACCGCGGTTCCTGGTGTGTCCGCTGTGCCGTGCGTGTGATCATTGCTTGTACAGCCCTCTCGCAGTGTCCGGAGCAAGTATGGTGGGTCTGACACACCGGTGTCAATGTGTTCTTTTTTCCATTTCCAGGAGTGTAGAACAACGGAATGGTAGACTTGACAGTAGAGAGTAGATGTTGATAGCAGTATTCATAAAATGCGAAGTACCGTAAGTAAACGAAATACTTTACTGGTCCTGGAGTGTTTATTCATTTGCACATTACGGCAGCTTTCCAGTTTAGGGTGCAGCAAGGTGTATTCGGCTTGGCGCGTGGTACAGCCGACTGGTGTGGCGGCGTAGACTCCACTGTGACGTAGTGTCGTGCTCAGCTTACTAATTTAGAGGCGCTAATTGGGGCGGTGGCTACATTACTCAAAGTCTTTGCCTCTGCGTCGGCACTAGGCTAATGACAAACTGTTCCGTGCGGCGCATCCATTACGAGGTTACCACGTGCTGTAACCAACTGCTGGTGATTTACTGCTTCCGCATTCAGTACGCAGCGTCGCGAGAGCTTTCTTAAGGCAGTATAATTTCCAGTAACATCCGGTTAGCTATATTACACCATTATGTGCACGTGCCTCAGCCATCAACCTAACTCATCCTCAGGGCACATTGTTCCTTTTATTAGTGAAGTACAGGTAAATAAACTGCTAAGCTTATATTATCTAAATTATGGTCATATTGTGTATAATGCGAAATTTGCGACTGAACTGAGAATTTCTTGGTAAGGAAGACGCAATATGCTGTCTTGGATGCAGAGTCATCTAACTTCAGGTATACGCCTGCAAAGTGTGCTGGTATCCTTAATGTTTGTATTGTATATCCACAACCTAGCCGACAACGTTAAGAATGACCACAGGAATTTGGTAGATATGCAGTTATTTTTGATGAAGTTCCGTCTACAAAAGGCTGCACGTACACTACAAGACAAAGAAAAAAGAAAAAGACAACAGCGAAGGAATTATCCGAATGGGGCGGAAATCGGAATATGAGATGTACCTTGCGGCGGGGCGGGGTTGGCGGGACTCGTTTTGCGATTTATTTAATGTCCACCTACCACCCGTTGCTCTGCATTCGTAGGTACTATGTAGACGATGAGAAAAGCAGCGTTGAAGAAAACTGCTGTCCATACTTACGATTACAAAGTCCGCGTAACTCCAGTGACAAGATAAATATCTAAATCTCTATTAATAATGGGCAAAGTGGGTGCTTCCTCCCTTCATTGAAAATGTTTGTTTGTAGATACTGATGTTTTATTACGGTCATTTTCATTTATTTTGTCACCAAGCTTACATTTACGTTGGTAGTACATCTGCTACTAGTTCGTGCAGCTTATATCACACGTAAGACAGCCAGAAATGTGCTAAGTCCAACCCGAAATATTACGAGATTCACACAGGCAACACACTGTTACAAAACGAGTTCACATTCGGTCCTTTTCAGTGGATTCTTCTAAAGAAGATGCTCGCCAAAATGTTCTGTACATGCATACGGAACACGCCACGCAGAATATTCACAAAGGCCGATAGTTTCAGACGCGGTTTATTCTGCGCCCAACATTCCAAAACCTCTCAAAACTTCACCGAAATGTCCGTAATTGCATCTGCTAGTACGGCGACATAAACCGAGCGCGATTTAACCGTCCTCTTACAGATAATTTTTTTCGCACCCATTTAACATGAACTTCTCGTACGACAGCGAGTCCACGACTGACTGAATGCCGCCGCTCACAAGGCATATAACTCATTCAATTACGCGAGAAAGACTCTTCTCTCACTGGTTGATCGAAACGATCATCCACTCAGATTAACCTTTCATGATCAATTTCGCGCGTAAACCGCTTTACTCCAATCAGCAATCGCAGATGCATCTACGTCATTTCATATTGACAAAATTCACAAAATGTTCCACAAAGCCAAACGACACAAAAATTAAAAGAAAACTATGCTTGAAATATACTTTGGAACTAAGTATCCTCTTACTATCTTTCTGGCTGCCTTATTACAAAAGCAAACGATCCTAGACATACGTCATCCACCAGTTAGGGGGATTCACCGTCTTCAGGACATCCTGGTTACGTAACACTTGCTAGTTACGGATGCGGTAATACATTATAAAATTGAAATTTGACGTATGTCCCCACATACACACTCTCATTCACTCTCATCTACTCCCACCCTAAAACGAAATATAAATATCAACTTTTGAACTATTATTTCCATTACGAAAGCAAAATTATTACAAGTTTAGAATCAAAATTCCTTAAAAATAACTTGTGCGGACTGAGAGTGCTGTTTTGTTTTCAAATAACAAAGAAACGTAGCCGCGCGGGATTAGCCGAGCGGTCTTAGGCGCTGCAGTCACGGACTGTGCGGCTGGTCCCGGCGGAGGTTCGTCCTCCCTCGGGCATGGATGTGTGTGTTTGTCCTTAGGATAATTTAGGTTAAGTAGTGTGTAAGCTTAGGGACTGATGACCTTAGCAGTTAAGTCCCATAAGATTTCACACACATTTGAACATTTGAACAAAGAAACTTAAACTGTCATGATTCCTGTCTGAATTTACTTTTCTAAGTGTCAGTTAAGTACTTTTTAATACGTTTTTTTATATTTTCAAAACTATTAAAGTTATCCGCATGAAAATTTTACACACTGTTCTTCTAAATTATAAACGTTCCTATACCAAATTTGAAAACAAACAGATCATATTAATCATAGTTATTTAGTTTCTTAAGTGAGATGAATAAGTGATCTTAGTACACTCCTCACAGAGCAGTTCTCACGGTCCGCACACCGCAACAGATGGCATTATGACGCCAGCAGCCGACCACACAACGGTCGGGACTGGAGGCTTCATTGCCAGCCCCCAATACAGCTTGACCTAACGGAATAAAACTTACTGCAAAACTCTGCAGTCGTGTAAATAGCTGCGACGTTACAACCTGTACATGTAAACATATTACAATCGAAGAGAAATTGGATGTTTTATTTATTCAGGAGAAAGAGCTTCATAAATCGAGCAAGTCAATAACGCGTTGGTTCACATCTGGTCCTTCTGCAAGCAATTATTCCGCTTGGCATTGTTGGATGTCCTCCTGAGGGATATAGTGACAAATCCTGTGAAATCGGTGCATTAGATCGCCTAAATGCCGAGCTTGTTGGGGGTCCTGCGCATAATGCTCCAGACGTTTTATATTCGTGTGGGATCTGGCGACCTTCCTGGCCAAGGAAAGGGTCAGCAAGCACGAAGACAAGCAGTAGAAGCACTCGCAGTGTGCGGGCGCACATTATCTTGATGAAATATAAGCCCAAGATGGCCTGTTATAGAAATCTGGGGCCATAGATTATCGTCGACGTACCGTTCCCTGGGATGGTGGCGTCGATTACAACCTGAGGGCTCCTGCTATGAAATGAAGTGGTACCTCAGAGGATCACTCCTGGTTGTCGGGCCATATGCTGCATGACAGTCACGTTAGTAACCCACTATTGTCCAGGCCGTTAATAGTGTGATGGTGATGGCATGAGGAAACATTTTATATCAAATTGTTGTGCAAATTAATTAAATTGAGCAATTGATTACACCCATCCCCATCCCCACCTGACGTCATCGGTTTTCCTCAGTCGGTTCGTGAGTCATCGCCCCCTGCCTCTCCACTCCTCCTGCACCTCCCCAACTTGCGCTGGTGGTGGGAATTTTGAATTCTGCCGGGAATTTCGAATTTCGGCGGGAAGTGCTAGAAACAGTGGTAATTTCAAAATGGCGGGAATTTCTTTGTCCCAATGTTTTGCTGACGTCCCAGGCCACCCTCCATCAGGCAATTGGCGGGAAATTCAAAATGTAGGTGCCCTTTCTGGGACTCGAACCCTGGTCCTTCTGGGTGCACAACTGCAACACAGGGAAACTGTCTAGCTGCAGGAGAGGAAGGTTAAGTTAGTGTACTTTATTTATTTTGGGAGGGAAAATGAAGTAAAAATCGCTCCTGTTTATGTAACTGATCATAAAAGTCGGGCCTCACTACACAACTACCATATACGTGTAGCACTCCACAAGGAGCACTAAATTCGCAATACAGCTAAAAATTGATGATACTGTACAATTGGTGTTAACCAGCTAGGAAAAAAGTTTCACAACACTACTCGAAACTAGTAGCAGACATACTCAAACTCTCCGTATGATAATTCCTTCACCTACAATATGGTGGAAAAAATACTGTAATGGAAGGTACTATATTTTCGGCGGAAATTGTGTTCAACTGACGAGATGTTGCTGTTCGACAGAGAGGAGTTTAATAAGTGTATGACCTGTAAGCGTACAGTCGAGGATTGTGTCTACCACAGTTTGGCGCCAGAGTTCGCTACAAAAACTTCCCACTGCATTGCTCTAAAATCACCCTGCAGCCCTACTGCTCGAAATACAGGAAGGCTAATACACACTGACACAATAGTTGGAAAATGCTTCACTGTTCTAATTACACATCGAAATTGTCGTGAAGTAACGCAGCACACGTAAACAATAGGTTATAAGGCAACACATGTACTCGGAATTGTGAAAAATCATTGTAATAACCAAATTATCGCAAAAACCGACCCAGAAAGATTCCACCAGGGCAGAGGGGCAGCAGCTACACTCGTGTTCTCCTGGATATGTGATCAGGGACCAAGTACCTCAGAACCAATCTTACCTCATCCCTCTCTCTCCTCATCATGAGTGTGTATACATGCCTGTCCTATTCTGTCGCTGATGGCCCGTAAAGAGATCTACATGCGGACATTGATATACTGTCTCTAGTCTTCGGAAACCAGTCGCAGAGAAAAAACAAGAACAGGACGCTTCCTGTAACCTGTTAAACGTATTTCTCGGAATGACTGCCCCCCTTGGAACAAGGACGAAACTCCAGAGAACTCACCATATCGCTTCTTCAGACTTCCGCTACATGGGAATCAGACAGCTGCCACGGCCTATGCTGTCGGCAGCTCCCGTTGTACAGCAGAGTCGTCAGTCCAATGCATACACAGTGGAGCACATGGCTAGGTGGTCAGCACTGTCGACACTAGCAGAAGCTACACACACACACACACACACACACACACACACACACACAGTAGGCCATGACACCAGCAGGCCATAGAACACAGAGAGATAAACGATGGCTATCCTGACTGTGGGTTGTTTGTCTAAAAGTGCAGCTGCAGACCCTATGAGACACGCCCCCACACCTCCAGTAGCCCTGCCCACAAGCTCATGCAGTTCTGAGAGGGAGACATTTAACTGTAACAGTTTTATTTAGCATCAACGCACCTCCTATAAGCAAGCCTCTATTAAAAAAGAAGCACAGTCGTTATGACAATAAAAAACAGTCTTGTTTCCACGAAAATAGTCGCAGTCCATTTTATTTTAGTTTTATGAGCAAATGGGTACAGTCTGAGAGCATTCCTCATGTTTAAATTATAAATTGTCATGCATGACGGCATTACATTCTTTTCAGATGATTGAATTATCAAAACGGAATGGCATCTATACAGTTCAACTGTAGGAAAAAATTCACATCTCTCTCTCTCTCTCATTTCACATCAAATAACGTTAAAGAATATAGCCTTTCGCGCCATTTGTTCACATGTTAGAAAAAAGCACTATCCTTTACAGTGCTATAATTCAAAAGGACGTTGTTCTTTTGTACACTACTGCACGTCCCGTTTTACCAGTGCAAAGCTATATCACACTGGTGTTTACAAAACATAAAAAACAAATTGTGAGAGTATACCTTGTAATAGAATCTCCTAACATCACCTAGTAGAGAACGCTACATTATTCCTCTGACACATCGAAAACAAATACTGTCTGCATGCTGACATCTGACATTTTTGCTCCATAACTCCCCTCTACAGACCTGCATGTAAAGTCTCTTCTGTCACCCATACTTGAAGAAGAAGTCCTTATACAGCAGATTATCATTCGCAATAGTTTCCGATTTTTGCGTTGCACTTTCTTGGGCAATATTGTCATCACAGAACAGCCTGTTTCACGCAGTCTACTCACATGTAGAGTAAACCACTATCTTTTCTAAGTTCCATAATGTGCTATAATTCATGTCCTGTCTATAAATGCCGGCCGGAGTGACCGTGAGGTTCTAGGCGCTACAGTCTGGAACCGAGCGACCGCTACGGTCGCAGGTTCGAATCCTGCCTCGGGCATGGATGTGTGTGATGTCCTTAGGTTAGTTAGGTTTAATTAGTTCTAAGTTCTAGGCGACTGATGACCTCAGAATTTAAGTCGCATAGTGCTCAAAGCCATTTGAACCATTTTTTTGTCTATAAATAGAGGTTATTAAGTATGAAATAACACCCGTATTGTGGTAATACATATTTTTAAAACACAGTAGTGACGATAATAATAAAAATAGTCATGATGCCATGAGAATAGATACAGTCAATTTTTATTAGTTTTATAAGCAAAACTGGTGCAGTTTGAGAGCATTCCACGTGTTCAAATTACAAATTGTCATGCACAAGGGCATCACACTCGCTGCATATGAAATGAAATACCGATAAAGATCAGCATCCTTACAGTCATTTATTATGTCTGAGACCACTCCGCATCGTTATTTTGAAACATCCAGAGTAGGTAACAAAATAAAAGCTACTGTGTCCATCCAAACTTTAAGCAGTCATACGACTTCTTGTAATAGAACCTCCTATAAGATTTTACCCCATCTCTCTCGTCTATGTGTTGACATTGGTCATCTTATAATATATCCACATATTGGAGCTGGTGGCCAGTGACTGAAATGGCTTGCACAGACCTGTGTAAAGTTTTGTCGCCTGTACTGGAGGAAGACCATATCCCACAGACTATCAACCACATGAGAGGATCCTTGTGTTGGTCTTTCGTAAGCAGTTTGGTACACTGTTATATTGCTGTAACACATCCAAGCAGTTTATGACTACACATTTGTACACCACCATACATTTCTTATTCTATCATGATTTCATGGTCTGTGTCAGGTTCAAACCAACATTAACACGTTTCGATCCATTGGCTCTCACAGAATACTAGACATCACACGTTGTTAACTATGCTGCTCCCACAACACACAGATGGTAGAAATAAAACACATAGGCAATGTTTCATACTGAAAAAATGTGGAAGACCTCTCAACATATGGAAACTGCAAGAGATTGTACCATTGTGAAGCGTTTCCAAACAGCTGTCCGAAGGTGATGACTTATACATTAAATCTCATATTCCACAGTGACAGAGTAGCAGATGTCTTGGTGTTTCATTTCGAAGAGCATTGCATTCTCATATTGCAGTCATGTACATGATCACTGTTACAGTGTTGTTTACAACACTAATGCGGTAGTAAATCATCATCATCATCATCATCATTTAAGACTGATTATGTCTTTCAGCGTTCAGTCTGGATCATAGCCCCCCTTATACAGTTCCTCCATGTGCGGTAGTAAAAATTAAAAAAAATATCGGTCAAAAAAATTGCCAAATACTGAAATAAGACATCTGCATTATTGAGGAAAGTCCCCAAACAACTGTCTGAAAGTAATGACCTCTACATTTAATCCCATGATCCATAGTTACAAGTAGCAGATGTCCAGTGTTTCGCCAAGGTTCTCTCCTTCTCAGACAAATGGTGTCAGTCAACCATTATGTGGTATTCACCAGCATACAGTTGGATAGATGGGATGGAAATGACTGTCGATATGGGATGTTCTACCATAGTAAGCACCGCAGTTGATAGTGAGATCAGTTTTAGCAATTTTACCAATTGTTCCATAATAATAACGCCAGCCAATTACACATCAGAATGCTTGCCAAGTTCTGTATCATCGCTAAACCACCCCTCCACTATAGAAAATAAAGTAAATGCGCGGCATCTGTAGCATATATGGTTGTAGGTGACTGGGTGCATTCGAGTACAGATCCATGCTATACTTCCGACTAATGTGCTGTTCTATCTCATACATAACAATAATACTCACAAAGAGCTGTCTCCTTCCATCCAACTCGTATCTAGTAACGAAACAGCAGAATTGGAATGATTATGTGTCGTCATAATGGATCTTTAGGAGTATAAAAGAAGGTGTGGCAGGAGCATCACAATGCCTTGCTTTGACGTCATTTCTGGAGAATGTAGACTTCTTGTGAAATATTGTTGATATAACTTGGATCGACGATGTTATGCTCTTTAGCGGAAGGAATTTAAATGTGCTTACATACCCTACAGAGCCGTTTTCCGAAGAGTTTTTCGCTGTTTGGAGGGCTGTCCCACTGTCTAAAATAACGTACAAGTGGTGGAAATTGAGACTACACGAATGGTAATATCTATGCAGAGTCTATGTGTGTCAATGTAAAGTTGTCAGCGGTGGATGGTTGCAGTTCGGTACCTGTTCATCTACAAAATGAATCGGCAGTTGGAAGAAGGAAATAACTCCATAAAACTGTTTGTTGGGAAGTTAAAAAAAACTGTATAACTTGTGCATTTTTCATTGAACGAGAAATTATTTTTTATTGCACATACAGAACAACATTTCCATCCGTTTGCAGTGTTGACAATTTGCGGGTATTGTACTTTGACTAGTAAAATTTAAAAAAGTTGATGGATTTGTTTCCTTCTTCCAACTGATAAAAAAAATGTGACTAAAAATAATTAAATAAGTCAATAATGCCTTTCAAATTTTATTCAAAATTTTAAAAACATAACACTATAGGCTACTGGAAAAATGTATATAGCTGGAAAGTTTAAAATGCATCAATTATTTGACCCCAAGAATGCGCAGAAAGTTTTAGATAAAAAAGCTCGGACACAAAAATCACTCATCATCATCTTCTCTACGTTTTGCATTTTTTTCTCATTTATGGGTATTTTTCCTGTGTAAGCAGTCTCTGTAGGAAACGTTATTTCATTCAATAACTTTGGTTTTTGAAGGACAAATCTTGTCTGAACGGCTCCATCAATGAATTCACAGGCTCTTACAGAACCCTTCAAATCAGTTAATTTTTTAAGGTGTCGGTATTTAGAAATACAAAAGTCTGAATGTCAGTACTTTTCGTTGAGTTCTTGAATAACTTTGGCCAGCAGTCCTTCACGATTTGTTCTGAAATCACCTTTCTCAGAATATCCAGGTTCTTTCGCTGTTTGTATCAACTCACAGTACTCGTTTTTAGTGTATATTCTGTCCATTTTCCTAATCTTACCCTTGGCGGTACCAAAGATCCTGTCACACTTCAGTAACGAATGTCCACGAACAGGAAAATATTGGTGAACTGTAGCAGAACGGCCAAGTGATACGAAGGCAAGCAGAAACCTAACGACAATATTATTTCGGTTTTGTCCACCGCAAGCGTCGCTAAAAATGTGAAGTTCTTTAACAGTTGGACTCATGTCCTCAATCTTCAACCAGAATAGGCTACATACCTCATCAGGCCCTCTTTTAGCCACACCTTCTGGGTATGTGCAGAAATTTGCTGATCCTGTTTTCACATCATGGATGCAGAAAACGTTCAACCAAAGCTTTCTTAGATAGAACGTCTCTTGCACCGGAATTTTCGGCAGTAGAAGATTTTGCATGTAGTCAAAGACGAGGCACCCTACTTCCTCTTTTTCATTGCACAGTTGCAACACTTCTTTTTGTTTGGTGTAAAATTTCTTGGTTCGACGTGAATGGACCATCTTTTCAGCGACGGCGACACGTTTTGCGGTGTCGTTGAGAACTGGTGATTTGATCTTCGTTTCCAATTCCTCACATGTGCTACCGACGTCACTTTGGAGCCTCCCAAATCTATATCCATGGTTCACGTTATAATATTTCCGACAAAAATCGTATTTGACGCTAAATGCGTAATGCGGATATTTCTCACAAAACAGGTTGTGCGAAGTTTTTATGTCCAGCTCAGCACTTATATATTTAGTTTCCTTACTGCGGTAATGAGAATGGTGTTTTGGGAACTCATTTATATTATCATCAATAAGCCTAGTATTTGTGGAGGTAACACATTACCCCTGTTCGTATGTTTACCGCTCATATCAGTTGTAGATTTTCCAGGAGCAATTAAAGTAGTCAAACGGGAAAGCGCTTTATTTTTTATGGCAAATAAAACGGAAAATGCACTTCTACAAACTTGAATTCTTTTGTTGGCATTGTTCAGAACAAAGAAATCGAAAACGTTGTCTCGGTTCTTAGGGTTTTCGTTTTTTGAACGGCGGCCTTTTGGATCACGTCGTATTATCAGACCCATTAGGAATATATCTTGTTCATTTTTGTTTCGTCCATCATATAAATTATCTAGAAAATACTTTTTCTCTTCAGGAGGGAAGTTGTCTGTACATTTCAACTTGCAAGAACACGAAATGTTGGTGTTTGAATTTACAGGAATAGTGTTACCTGTGGAGATACTCATATATTGTTGACCAAGAAGACGCTGCCTCTTCTGTACTTCACATTTAAAGCAGTGAGCATTGCGAACTCCTTTTTTCCGCTTGTTTCTGAACCATGAAGCCACTTCAGAATCACTCTCGGAAATCGATGACATTATATAAGTATGTTGTAGTACGAAGAAATTAGTGATTATTAAAAGCTCTACACGAACACGTAATCACATTAACCAACTGTTTGCAAACTAACTAGTTAAAAAGATATCCAGCAGATGGAGCAAGAACGAACTTGTTCCGTGCACTGCTGCCAGCTCTTGGCCATGCGTGGCAGTAGTTGGAAGACAGAAATCAATCCAGTCTTTGTTTCCTTCATCCAACTTACGGAACAGAAACTCTTATGGTCCAGAGTGCTAAGTGCAGTTGACACACTGTCAACTAACAACTTACTACTAGCGCAAAAAAGTACCTGGAACCAACATTTTCTAGATGCCCTGACAGAATTGTGGGAACGTATCAATGTTGGAAGGTATAATCAAAAGCAGCAAAGCTCATCTGTTAACCAATAAGAACCTATACGTATGGGAAAAATATCCGAACAGCATCAGAAATCAACACTGTACACATTTCAACTCCCTGCTGTAGAACTCTACATGTTAGAGTGCAGGGAGTATGTAGTACTGTTTCCAGACTTGGAGTTTCCATAAACTGCATCAGTACAACAGTCTGAAGACAAGCTCTCTGATGTGCCATAGCAGTGCATGGAATTGTATCTGGACTTCGATTTTCCTTTGCACCATTTGATGAGCCTCATCCTAGTAGGAAGCGAGTATTACTTTTCATGATCGTCCTATCCAAAATGTCTAGATCAGCGGGAAGTGGGGAAATCTTGGGGTATATTATGGCAAGCAATATGGGTATGCCTGCAACTGTGCATATTGTATGTCACTAAACCTGCCCAAAGATGTAAATAAACATGCATAAGCAGCGCCTATTAGACAGATGGGGTCTGACAGCCGATCGGTTCCAGTCATTCCACCAGGAAGGAGGTGCATGACTCGTGTTGTCTGTAGTTCAACGGTACCTAGAAGGTAAATGCGCTTTGTTACTTTGTGCCAGGAAAGGCTCTCAACAAGGGCAGTGTCCAGACATCTTGGAGTGCCCCAAAGTGATGTTGTTCGGACATGGATGAGATACAGAGAAACAGGAACTGTCGATGACATGCCTCGCTCAGGCCTCCCAACGGCTACTACTGCGGTGCATGACAGCTACCTACGGATTATGGCTCGGAGGAACCCTGACAGCAACGCCACCATGCTGAATAATGCTTTTCGTGCAGCCACAGGACGTCCTGTTAAGACTCAAACTGTGCACAACAGTCTGCATGATGCGCAACTTCACTCCCGACGTCCATGTGCGAGGTCCATCTTTCCAAACACGACACCATGCAGCACAGTGCAGATGGGCCCAACATCACGCCAAATGGACCGCTCAGGCTTGGCATCACGTTCTCTTCACCGATGAGTGTCGCGTATGCCTTCAACCAGACAGTCGTCGGAGACCTTTTTGGAGGCAACCCGGTCAGGCTGAACGCCTGAGACACACTGTCCAGCGAGTGCAGCGAGGTGGGGGTTCCCTGCTGTATTGGTGTGGTATTACTCGTATGTGGGGCCGATGTATGGCACTGGTGGTCATGGAAGGCACCGTAACGGCTGTACTCCGACCAATAGTGCAACCATATCGGCAGCATATTCACGAGGCATTCGTCTTCATGGACGACAAGTCGCGCCTCCATCGTGCACATCTTGAGAATGACTTCCTTCAGGATAAAGACATCGCCCGACCAGAGTGGCCAGCATGTTCTCCAGACATGAACCCTATCGAACATGCCTGGGATTGATTTAAAAGGGCTTTTTATGGACGATGTGACCACTCTGAGGGGTCTACGACAAATCGCCGTTGAGGAGTGGAACAAGCTGGACCAACAGTGCCCTGCTGAACTTTTGGATAGTATGCCACGACGAATACAGGCATGCATCAGTGCAAGAGAGAGTGCTACCGCCTATTAGAGGTACCGCTGTGTTCAGCAATCTGGACCACCATCTCTGAAGGTCTCGCTGAATGGTGGTACGACATGCAATGTCTGGTTTTCATGAGCAATAAAAAGGGCGGAAATGATGTTTATGTCGATCTCTATTCCAATTTTCTGTACAGGTTCCGGAACTCTCGGAACCAAGGTGATGCAAAACTTTTTTTGAAGTATATAGGAAACTATCGAAAAATATACGAAAAACGACATAAAATGGATAAAAATCGAGGAAAACCTCTCGTAATTACGACAAATTGGAGAGAAATATGTAAAATTGAGGGAAACACGACGAAATTTATAAAATCGCGGAAAACCTTGCAAATTTACGGACATTTACTGAGAATACATAAAATGAGATAAAAGCACCGTGAAACGCGGTAAAATGATGCGCGTTGAGGGCACCTGGACACTCAAGGCCGAGAAAAGCTTAAAAATTGTGCTCTGCGTGTAGTCAGTTTTAAACCTCCCCCACCCCGTGTAAACTATGTGGGTTTTCTTAATACATACCTCAAGAAGGGCAATGTAAGGATTACACAGAAGAGCCGTATTAAAGCAGGCCAAGCATATGTATCCCTGTCTAGGACTTTGTTCTCACACATGCATATTTCCGAATTATAGTTGGTTCTCACAAGCAAAGTTATTCCCCAGGTGTTAAGGAGAAGGATCAATGTATTCCCTAACATGTTCTGTATGAAAGTGACTGATGGCAAATACATGTGCTTTAACAGTGTTACGAAGGTGTAATTTAGAGATGTGGTGTTATGACGAAATTGCTATATTATCCTAAAAATGAGCAAAACTGCCTAACATCCAAAAATGATTTCTGTGTGCAAGAGGAATGCTATCAGGGCAGTGATGATGCTACCGTGAACAGCAATAATATTGTTACATCTCCTTTGGCTACTGATCATGATGCTTATTTCCTTGTAATAAGTCGATGTTTATTCGTGTGCAGTTTTTCAGCAGTGTGTGGGTGGTAACTCAATGTATCAACTACCGAAAATATTCATGTTGTTTTTTTCTGGCTCTGTTTCCTAGTTACGCATTGCTGCAACCGTCAGAGCAGCTGCTACTACTAATAAGGACGACTGACGCGGGTAATGTGATTGAAGGTACATACGTTTCCGAATTTAAAGGGAGTCTAACATTTGTCAATTTCCTAAGAGACAGAAGAACACTTCTCAACTTCATTCTAGTAGCTTTATAATTAGTTCGAGGGGTGGATGTTCACCGACGATATCTTCAGAGTGAGGAACAGCTCAGTCGTATTTTTGGACACCAAGACTAGTGTAGTAGTTTCTTGCTGTAATGATTGGGGTAGAAAACTTGCAGAGTGGTTGCATGTCAGATGTTGAACATATACACTGATGCGCCAAAGAAACTGGTATAATCATGCGTATTCAAATACTGAGATATGCAAACTGGCAGAACTCGACGCAGTGGCCGGCAACGCCTGTATAAGAAAACAAGTGTCTGTTGCAGTTGTTAGATTGGTTACTGCTGCTACAACGGCACGTTATCAAGACTTAAGTGAGTTTTAACGTGGTGTTACAGTCGGAGCAAGAGTTATGGGACACAGCATTTCCAAGGTAGCGATGAAGGGAGTTCTCATACGATCATTTCACACGTCTACCGTGAATATCAGGAATCTGGAAACATCAAATCTCCGATATGACAAAATTGCAACCCTTCTGAAAATTGCTGCGGATTTCAATTCTTGGCCATCAACAGGTGTCAGCATGCAAATCATCCAACGAAACATATCGATATGGCTTTTGGAACCAAAGACCCATTCGTGTACCCTTGATGACTGCACAACACAAAGCTTTACGCCTCGCCTGGGTCCACCAACGCCGACATTGGACTGTTGATGACTGGAAACATGTTGCCTGGTCGGACGAGTCACATTTAAAATTGTATCGAGCAGATGGACGTGTGTATGAATCCATGGACCCTGCATGTTAGTGGGGTACTGTTCAAGCTGGTGGAGGCTCTGTAATGGAGTCTGGTGTGTGCTGCTGGAGTGATATGAGGCCCCATCAGCCCTTCTGCGTGCTCGCGGGGGCCATACACGATATTCGGTTCAAATGGTTCTGAGCACTATGGGACTTAACATCTATGGTCATCAGTCCCCTAGAACTTAGAACTACTTAAACCTAACTAACCTAAGGACATCACACAACACCCAGTCATCGCGAGGCCACGATATTTGGCAGGTGTACCAGTTTCTTTCGCTGTTCAGTCTGTGATCTGCATTAGCGTATTAAGAGCATTGCATTCTGCACGACTAATGGTTTGGTAAACTTTGTGTTTCTGGTACAGTTGGTCGAGGATAACAAGAACAATGAGGGGATATCTTTCAATCTCCAACTTTATCCTACGAATGCGAGAATACTCTGTAGCTCCCATCCATGTAGAGAAAGACGAACAGTCGTAATCGTAAATTCCGCAGTATGATCGATTTTCCAGAAGTATGTAGATAACTTAATTGCATCGGTATAGGACGCTGACTGGTATATTTCGGTCTATTTGTCAAGTGGGCGTACTGCACAGTCATCTATCTGTATTCACAGTCTAGTGTATGTTACCCACAAAGTAGTGGCTGTGTGGTTTAGCGATGATACAGAACTTGGGAAACATTTTGCTGTGTCATTGGCTGGCGTTGAAATTACAGTACAACCGTAAATTGGCTAAAACTGATCGTGCTATCAACTACAGTCATTACAGTATAAAGTCCATATCGCTAGGATAACAGTACCTCTTTTTATTTCTGTTTCCCAGCACGTGTTGTGAACAGCAACTTCCGGGGATGGTCAACACTGGAACAATGATCATGTACACGACTGCAAAATGAGGAAACAACGCTCTTAGAAATGGAACACCGAGATATCTGCTACTCCGTCACTGTGGAAGATGAGATTAAATGTATAGGTCATTACCTTCGGACAGCTGTTTGGAAACTCTCCACAATGCTACAATCTCTTGCATTTTCCATATGTTACGATGTCTTCCACATTTGTGTCAATTCGAAACATGTGCTCTGTGTTTTATTTCTACCATCCTGTGTGTTGTGGGACCAGCATAGTTTTGCTATATGATGTATTGCTTTCTGTGGGAACCAATGGATCTAAACATGTTAATGTCGATTTAGCACTGTGTGTATTATTTCTAACATCCTGTGTGGTGTGACTGCTGGACTGTTTTCACCATACGGAAGTAATGTCTCTTGCAGCGCCCAGCCTCGTCCAGCACCGCCTGCTTCTCGGCCATGGCCTTGTCGAACTGCGCTTTGACCGCGTCCAGTTCGCGCTGCTTCTCGTCGAGCAAGGCCTGCGCCTCGTTGAGCTCCTTCTCGGCGGCACTCAGCTTTGCCATCTGAATGGTCAGGTTGGCCTTCAGCGGCAGCACCTCCTTGTTGACGGCGTAGAAAGACGTCATGGACACCGTCCACTGCAGCAGACCCGCCACGTTGCCGCACGCCTGCTTCGCCGCCTCGTATGTGTACAACGGGGAGTCCAGATACGGCATCAGCAGGTCGATCATCTCGGCATTGATCCTGTCTTTGGGAAAGTTTTGCAGGTTAAACAGAAAGCGCGAGTCTGCCATGCACTTGGGGGATTCGGTCCAGGATTGTACGAGGAACTGCTTCTCCATGTCAGGCTTGACTGGGTCAAGCTTCTTTTGGAAGAGGATCAGCATGGTAAAAAACCAAATGCATGGCGGTGTACAACGCTGTAGTTATACACTACTTGGTTGTGTTACAGCGTAATAACAATGCATCAAACTGCTTGCGAAAGAAGAATACAAGAACCCACTGTTGTGCTTGATAGTCTGTGGGATATGGTTTTCCTCCAGTACAGGCGACAAACGTTTACACAGGACTGTGAAGGCGACTTCAATCACGGACAACCTTCTCTATTAGACCAATACATGTACGAGTATATGTAATATGGCCAATTTCAACACGCAGACGGTATTTGTTTTTCGATATATTGGAAGAGAGAGGAGGAACAATCTTATAGGAGGTACGATTACAAGGAGTAGTATGGCTGGTTAAAGTTTGGATAGAGATAGTTCATAGCGATTTATTTTATGTTACCTGCTCTGCGTGCCCAACCAAGCGAGGTGGCGCAGTGGTTAGACACTGTTCAATCCCGCGTCCGGCCATCCTGATTTAGGTTTTTCGTGATTTCCCTAACTCGCTCCAGGCAAATAACTGTGTAGATGCTGATATGTATCAGTATTTCATATGTCTGAAATGAATGTAGTGCCTTGTGCATGACAATTTGTAGTTTAAACATGTGGAATTCTCTCAAACTACACAGATTTTGCATGTGAAACTAATATAAATTTGCTTGTATCTATTTCCATAGAATCATGACTGTTTTTAGCAATGACGCCATGATTATATGTTACCACAATTCCTGTTTTATTTCATACTTCATAACCTCTATTTATAAAGCAGACAGCGCATGAATTATAGGTCGTCATGGAATCTAGATAACGTAGAGTTTTTCTCAACATGTGAGTAGATCGCCTGAGACAAGCTGTTCTGTGATGACTAAGTTACTGACAAAACTAAAACGCAAGAATCTGCTCCTATTGTGAATGACAGTCTGCTGTATGAGGAATTCTTCTTCAGGTACAGGTGACAGCAACTTTACACATAGGTCGGTAGAGGGGAGTTATGGAGCAAAAATGTCAGATGTCAGCATGCAGACAGTCTTTGTTTTCGATGTGTCGGAGGAGTCGTATAGGGTTTTGTATCAGGTGACGTTAGGAGGTTCTATTTCAAGGCATGTTCTCACGTTCTTTTGTTTTTCGTTTCGTAAACGCCAGAGCGATATAGCATCGTATTGGTAAAATGGGACCTGCAATAGTATACAGAAGAACAGCGTTCTTTTGAATTATAGCCTGTTGTTGCTGAACGTAATAGGATTGTGTTCTTTCCTACATGTGAACAAATGGAATGAAAGGCTGTATTCTATAACGTTATTTCATGTGTCTGAAATGTTTGTAATACCCACATGCATGACACTTTATTTAGAGACACTGATTTGAACGCCGGGAACACTCCCAGTCCATGTAATTTTGTAGCCGGCCGCGGTGGTCTCGCGGCTCTAGGCGCTCAGTCCGGAACCGCGCGACTGCTACGGTCGCAGGTTCGAATCCTGCCTCGGGCATGGATGTGTGTGATGCCCTTAGGTTAGTTGGGTTTAAGTAGTTCTAAGTTCTAGGGCACTGATGACCACGGATGTTAAGTCCCATAGTGCTCAGAGCCATTTTTTTTTTTTGTAATTTTGTACCTCAAACTTTTAGAAATCTATTAACATAGATATTTCTTTTCTCTCTTCGGGGTGCAATCCTCTCTTTTTATTTACGCTTATGAAAGTTTCGAAATAATGAACGCATTCTGCAATGATCGATAGTTTTCGCTGCAAAATTTTGATTTTTTTTTTCTATTTTCCTCAGGGAGATAAGTTAATACATCTGTCAAGGTTATCGCTACAGAACTCCGACCTCTACAGTTTGGT
The DNA here is from genome assembly GCF_023864275.1 of Schistocerca cancellata. Taxonomy (NCBI): domain Eukaryota; kingdom Metazoa; phylum Arthropoda; class Insecta; order Orthoptera; family Acrididae; genus Schistocerca; species Schistocerca cancellata. The sequence continues at coordinate 183,058,060 of NC_064631.1, read as the reverse complement.
CATCTGTAATCGGTGTTGTAGTTTTCTTTCACATGTTTGGATGTTACAAAATAATGGGAGGCAGGAGAGAGATGTGAACTTTTTTCTGTGGTTGAATGTAGAAGAGTGCCTGTATGGATTCCATTGTATATTCATACTTCAATCGCCCAAAAAGAATTTAATGCCCTAATGCATGACAATTTATAACTGAAACATGTGGAATGCTCTTAGACTGTACTAATTTTGCTTATGAAACTAAAAGAAAATCGACTGCAGCTATTTTCATAGAATCAAGAGTGTATTTTATTGTCATTGTGATTTTTTAAAATAGATGCTTGCTTATAAGCGGTGCGTTGACGTTAAGTACAACTGTCGCAGTGAAATGTCTGTGGTATCGATAGCTACGATGCCACTCCTTAGGTTGGCACTACGACAGACACCGGCGACAGCGCCCTGTAGCCGGCGCTGGAGAGCTCTACGAGCATCGCTACAGTCTCAGCCCATTTCATCAGGTGCAGCCAGCCAGGAAACATCGCTTTAGTTTACTTTTGCTATTGAGACTTTGCATCAGTTACGATGGGGCCACAACTTCGCACCTACGTGTCATCATCTAAAGTTATGTAACATGTTTGCACATGTTTATACACTAGTAAAGGTGATTTAAACTGTATTTGCAGAACCGAGAGATTAATACCTTTTCCTGCTCCTGTTCCTTACCCACGCGCCGGTTCCCAGGCGGGATACAAAAATGTCTCCTTCTATGGCCCGCCAGCCTCATGGTCTATTGTGTATGTGCAGCTTTTCTTGGCATCGACAGTGCTGACCACGCAGCCATGTGCTCTGCAAGGATGCATTGGACCAAAGATTCTGCTCCCAGATATGACGGGAGCTTCAATCGGCATAGGCAATGGCACTGGAGAGTTCTGTGGAATTTCTTGTTCCGGTGGGCTAGGGCGGGGGAGGGGGGGGGGGTTGTCCGAAAGATACATTTAACAGATTACAGGAAGCGTCCTGTTCTTGTCTTTTCTCTATCTGTGATTTCCACAGGCTGAAGACATTATATGGATGCCTCCACGTGGATTTCTTTGTAGACCATCAGTGACAAGATAGAACAAACCTATATCCCTACCTACAAAGAGGAGAGGGAAAAATGAGAGATAGTAGGGGATAAGACTGGGCCGGCCGGTGTGGCCGAGCGGTTCTAGGCGCTTAAGTCCGGAACCGCGCGACTGATACGGTCGCAGGTTCGAATCCTGCCTCGGGCATGGATGTGTGTGATGCCCTTAGGTTAGTTGGGTTTAAGTAGTTCTAAGTTCTAGGGCACTGATGACCACGGATGTTAAGTCCCATAGTGCTCAGAGCCATTTTTTTTTTTTTTGTAATTTTGTACCTCAAACTTTTAGAAATCTATTAACATAGATATTTCTTTTCTCTCTTCGGGGTGCAATCCTCTCTTTTTATTTACGCTTATGAAAGTTTCGAAATAATGAACGCATTCTGCAATGATCGATAGTTTTCGCTGCAAAATATTGATTTTTTTTTTCTATTTTCCTCAGGGAGATAAGTTAATACATCTGTCAAGGTTATCGCTACAGAACTCCGACCTCTACAGTTTGGTCATCTGTAATCGGTGTTGTAGTTTTCTTTCACATGTTTGGATGTTACAAAATAATGGGAGGCAGGAGAGAGATGTGAACTTTTTTCTGTGGTTGAATGTAGAAGAGTGCCTGTATGGATTCCACTGTATATTCATACTTCAATCGCCCAAAAAGAATTTAATGCCCTAATGCATGACAATTTATAACTGAAACATGTGGAATGCTCTTAGACTGTACTAATTTTGCTTATGAAACTAAAAGAAAATCGACTGCAGCTATTTTCATAGAATCAAGAGTGTATTTTATTGTCATTGTGATTTTTTAAAATAGATGCTTGCTTATAAGCGGTGCGTTGACGTTAAGTACAACTGTCGCAGTGAAATGTCTGTGGTATCGATAGCTACGATGCCACTCCTTAGGTTGGCACTACGACAGACACCGGCGACAGCGCCCTGTAGCCGGCGCTGGAGAGCTCTACGAGCATCGCTACAGTCTCAGCCCATTTCATCAGGTGCAGCCAGCCAGGAAACATCGCTTTAGTTTACTTTTGCTATTGAGACTTTGCATCAGTTACGATGGGGCCACAACTTCGCACCTACGTGTCATCATCTAAAGTTATGTAACATGTTTGCACATGTTTATACACTAGTAAAGGTGATTTAAACTGTATTTGCAGAACCGAGAGATTAATACCTTTTCCTGCTCCTGTTCCTTACCCACGCGCCGGTTCCCAGGTGGGATACAAAAATGTCTCCTTCTATGGTCCGCCAGCCTCATGGTCTATTGTGTATGTGCAGCTTTTCTTGGCATCGACAGTGCTGACCACGCAGCCATGTGCTCTGCAGGGGTGTATTGGACCAAAGATTCTGCTCCCAGATATGACGTGAGCTTCAATCAGCATAGGCAGTGGCACTGGAGAGTTCTGTGGATTTTCTTGTTCCGGTGGGCTAGGGAGGGGGGGGGGGGGGGTTGTCCGAAAGATACATTTAACAGATTACAGGAAGCGTCCTGTTCTTGTCTTTTCTCTATCTGTGATTTCCACAGACATTATATGGATGCCTCCACGTGGATTTCTTTGTAGACCATCAGTGACAAGATAGAACAAGCCTATATCCCTACCTACAAAGAGGAGAGGGAAAAATGAGAGATGGTAGGGGAGATAAGACTGGGCCGGCCGGTGTGGCCGTGCGGTTCTAGGCGCTTAAGTCCGGAACCGCGCGACTGATACGGTCGCAGGTCCGAATGCTGCCTCGAGCATGGATGTGTGTGATGTCCTTAGTTAGGTGTAAGTAGTTCTAGGGGACTGATGACCTCAAATGTTAAGTCCCATAGTGCTCAGAACCATTTGAACCATTTTCGTAAGACTGCCCATCGAGGAGAGCACGCATGCAGCTGCTGTCTCTCTCTTCTGGTGCAATCTTTTTCGGTCAGTTTTTACGGTAGTTGAGTTATTACAATGATTTTTCGCAATCCGCAGTACATGTGTTCCATTATGAAGCACTGTTTAGATATGCTGGTTATCTTCACAACAGTTTCGATGTGTAATCAGAGCAGTGAAGTATTTTCCAACAGTTGTGGTAGCATGTATTGGCCTTCCTGAATTTCAAGCAGCAGTCGGCCAAGGTGATTGTAGAGCAATGCAGCGGGAGGTGCCTGTAACAAACTCTGACTTCAAACAGCGATAGACATAGTTCTCAGCTTTATGCTGACAGGTAATAAACTTATTGAAATCCTCTTTGTCCAATATCAACATCTCGTCAGTTCAACGCAATTTCCACCGAAAATATAGTATCCTTCACTCCAGTCTTTTTCCCAAAAGCTTGTAGGTGAAGTGATTATCGTATATGAGTTTTAGTACGTCTGCTACTAGTTTTGAGCGGTGTTGTGAATTTTTTTTTCTAGCAACGTAACACCAGTTGTATGACATCAGTTTTTGAGCTTTAATGCGATTTTATATTATCCTTGTGTAGTGCTACGCATTCATGGTAGTTGTGTAACTAGTCCCAATCTTTATGATTAATTACATATTTAAGATCGATCTTTACTGCAGTTTCCTACCCAAAATAAATATAACACACTAACCTTACCTTGCTCTACTGTAACTGGACAGTATCCCTGTGTTGGGGGGTGCACTGGGGCTTTCCAAACAGGAGGACCAGGATTCGAGTCCCAGAAAGGCACCGCCATTTTCAATTTCCCGTCAATTCCCTGTGTGGAGGGTGGTGTGGGACATCAGCAAAGCCTTGGAACAAAGAAATTCCCGCCATTTTGAAATTTCCCCGTTTTTTTATGTCCCACCAAAATTCGAAATTCCTGGAAAAATTCGAAATTCCTGCTCATAGGGCAGGCGATGGAGGGCGAGGGGAAGGGAGGGAAAGGGGCGGAGACCCGCGGACCGACTGGGGAAAATTCATGACGTCATCTGAGGTTGGGTGTGGAGGTAATTAATTGATCAATTTAATTCATTTGCATATCAATTTGACACCAAAACTGTCCTCATGCTGCCATCATCCCACTACTGGCGTCTCCACACACGTCTTCGCTTGTCATCGGAAGCGGGACAATTCTACGCCAGTCAATAATATTTCAGGCGAAATGTGCCTGATACCACTGCAAATGTGTTTGTTATTGTACAGAAGTCAACGATAGTTGGCGCAAGGATCGTTTCCGTGGGCCGCCCAGTAATGGTTCTTGTGGTCACTGAAGGACCAGTTGCGTGTCGGATCAGTCTGGGGCTCTGAGTGTCACCCTGATCATAGTTTTGTCGTCTCTCTAGGTGGACCGCTTCCTTCTTGGTGCTGTCTTTAGCCGCGGTTCACCCATTTCTGCCAACATCGTTGAACAGTGGCATCGCTCTTATTTAAAGATGGAGTGATTCGCCGATTATTCCAACCGGCTTCTTTGAGGCCAACTAAACATCCTCTCTCAGATGCTGACATCTGCGTATATTTCTAACGCGCCTGTCTGCCGGGCGTATTTATTGTCCAACTGAGTACACGGAATGAACTTCGCGTAGACTCAATGCTCTAGCGCCCTAGTATCGACAAGTCCCCTATTTATTGTTCTTGCCACCTGCATTGTGAAATTACGCTGCAGCGTCACACATTCACTCATCGGCCGCCAAGGTTTACAGTTTTCCATTGTCTATAGATATCTATATTAATATCAATTTGTGCCAAATTTACATAACACGATGCTAAGTTTTTTCTTTCTCTTTCTTTTTTTTAGTTCTTTGTATTTTCGCTTGGAGCTTGACAAGACTGAAAAGCAGTGTAAATACCAGCAACTGGCATGGAATGTTAAGAAATGTAATATTGTGCACTTCAGACAACCAACCAATGACTAGAGTATTAACGAGTCGCCACTGGAATCGGCCAACTCGCACAAATACCTGGGAGTAGTATTTTCTAGGGATACGAAATGGAATTATCAAGAAGGCGCAGTCGTAGCTACAACTTGTAGCAGACTGCAGTTCATCGACATAATACGAGGAAAATGTAATCCGTCTGCAAAGAAGACTGCATACAAAACTAATCATAGGACATTGGTTAAGTGTGTGGGACCCGTGCCAAATAGAACTAACAGGAGATGCTGAACGTAAACATAGAAGTCCAGCACTGATGATCATAGATCTGTTTGTCTCATGGAAGAGCGTGGTGATGATGAAAACCGGACAAGTGCGCGCAGAACGAGCACTCTGAGGTATCCGTAAAAACTTAATTATGTATACAGGTAGTTCAGTAGTGGATTGGGTGAGTGAGTGTGCAAGAATGAAAATACGTGACATAAATGGTTTGCTCTTATGGCTTCATTGACTTCGGCAAGATACTGCAGAGCTGATACACATATCTTAGCCCTAGTACATGTACCTGCTCCTAAGAAGAAGGGTACTTCGCAGACGATATTATCTCTTGGTTGCATTGCCTTAGAAGCTTCAGTTTTTTACACCGCCAAGGAAACGTAGACTTGAGTACGGTAGACTTGGATACGTGACATAAATTTCAACTTGGTATCTCCAGCCGTTCCTGAGAAAATGGAGTCTTCAACAGACAGACAGACGAACGGACGCACTACACTGTGATCCTATAACGGTTCTGATTCTACGAGCCGACATATGGCACCAAAAAAATGAACCGACAGACACTTCGAGACAGACACCAACTGTTCCCTGGAAACCTATTTGCGAAATTTCAAGAATCAACTTTAAGTGATGAATTTAGAAATATACTACAGCCGACTACCTACCGTTCCCACAGGGATAACGAAAACAGTTTTACAATTAGACTAGTTACAACGTACACAGAGACGAATAAAAATATAATTTTCCTGCATTCCATACGTGAACTAAAGAGGAAGAAGCTCTAATAACTGGTACAGTGACAAGTACTCTTTGCCATGCACTTGACAGTAACGAGCAGAGTACAGATGTAGATTCAGACGAAATCTTGAATTTTTCACCATAACTGAAAGAGCAACTAACATGTATAGTTTTTATAGATTTAGAAAGACTTTTGACAAAGCTGACTCTTATTTCAAACAGCTATTTCGGGATGATATATGGGGAGCTAAAGCGTATTTATAATTTTTATAGAAACCAAATTACAATTCTGAGAGTCGATCGTCTTGAACCGCAGAGTTGGAGATGATAGAGTTGCAACGTGTCCCCTTTGTTCTTTCGGCTGTACATACAGTAATCTGTAAAAGAAACCAGGAAAAAAAACTGGCAAAAGGAATTAATATTGGGGGAGAATGAATAAAAACCAACGTCGGATGATGCCTTTTGACATAGGACCTGGAAGATCAGTTAAACGGAACGTTATAGTGACCTGATACAAGATTATAAGGTGAACATTACCAAAGTAAAATAAATGTAATAAAATTTTGTCGAATTGAGATGATCTTGGTGGGATTAAACTAGAAAAACATTACGAGTTTCAAGAAACAGTTAATTAGGTAAAGCAGAGAAGAGGTGGATGTTAAAAATCCTATAGGAAGACCGAGGCTTCGCTGCACTATACAGGTTCAAATGAGTGTAGGTTGCAGTAGTTCCACAGAGATCGACAGAATTGCACACTTCAAGAACTACATCGAAACAGTACTTAACTGAACGGTACAACAATACCAATATCAGCAACAAGAACAACGAAAATAGCTACGATCGCCGCGCGGGATTAGCCGAGCGGTCTTAGCCGCTGCAGTCATGGACTGTGCGGTTGATCGTGGCGGAGGTTCGAGTCCTCCCTCGGGCATGGGTGTGTGTTTGTCCTTAGGATAATTTAGGTTAAGTAGTGTCTAAGCTTAGGTACTGATGACCTTAAGTCCCATAAGATTTCACACACATTTGAACGTTTTGAATAGCTACGATCGGTAATTACAATGATTTATGATATATGTAGTACGAGGACTATCCACAAAGTACATTACGTTTTGGAATTAAAAATAAATAAAGTATTGGAATTTTTTTTTATTATATACAGATGAAAGCCACACTTAAATACTACTTTTCTACATAGTTGCCATTTAAATTAAGGCACTTATCGTAGCGATGGACGAGCTTGGAAATTCCTTCGTCGTAAAATTCGGCCGCCTGCGCCTTCAACCACGTGGTTACCTCTTTTGAGACAGAAAAGGTGTGATTTTTGTGGATTTCCTGGAAAGAGGCACTACAATAAACTTTCAAAGGTATTGCCAAACTCTACACAACCTCAGAACAGCCATACAAAACAAGCGCAGGGGAAAGTTGGGCTCAAAGATCTTGCTGATTCACGACAACGCCCGGGCCCACACGGCAAATGCCACTCGTGAAGTTCTCGAATCTTTTAAGTGGGAGTTGTTTCCTCATCCGCCGTACAGTCCCGACCTGGCACCGAGCGACTTCCACTTATTCCCAGCAATGAAGAAGTGGTTGGCTATGCATCGTTTTGATGACGACGTACAGCTTCAAGAAGAGGTAACCACGTGGTTGAAGGCGCAGGCAGCCGAATTTTACGACGAAGGAATTTCCAAGCTCGTCCATCGCTACGATAAGTGCCTTAATTTAAATGGCAACTATGTAGAAAAGTAGTATTTAAGTGTGGCTTTCATCTGTATATAATAAAGAAATTCCAATACTTTATTTATTTTTAATTCCAAAACGTAATGTACTTTGTGGATAGCACTCGTACAATGGAACATCAACAATACTAATAATTCTGTAGTAAGTTTAGACACACATAAAATTTTGAGGCGAAACGGGATTATAATTCTGATCTTTTGAATACCACATGCCACATTTTACACTCTCGTCCGCCGGAGCACATTTCGGGCTAAAAACATCAGTATAGAAGAATGTTCTCCAACATTTCCAGCTCCACAGAGGGTCTCCCACAACCTACCGTGTGATCTAACGGTCGCTGGAAAAAAAGTGCTCTGTACAGAATTGGGATTTGCGCTGCCTAGGCATTGGCTCCAAGAGGGTATACGGTAAAGTGAACCTTTCTGACAGACTGAAAACTCTAGACTAATTTAGATGCATGTGGAATGGAAGGAATGTAGCTTTGAAATAGATGGTGGGAGCTTTTCATTTAGCGGACCACTGGCTGAGGAATACTTCGGTTTTAAGCTGCTCGGGATATAATTTTGAGTAAATAGCAGCGCAACGTGCGTAATATGCATTTCGATTCACAGCAGATTGTTGCCCATAGGCTATCTGATGTAGTCGGGAACAGTTTTATACAAAAATGAAAAAAATAACAGATTTATTGCGGCGTAGCGGTGTTAAAAAGGGATTCGCTAGCACTGAGTGAAGCAAGCTGCAAATTAATGTACACCTACCTCAGTACAGCGTTCGTTCACCATCCGTTGCTCTGCATTCGTAGGTACTACGTAGACGATGTTAAAAGCAGAGTTGAAGAAAACCATCGTCCATACTTACGTTAGCATAGTCTGATTAACTCAGGTATCAGAATAAACCTGTAAATCTCTAGTAATAACGGGCAATAGTGGATGCTTCCTTCCTTGATTGAAAATGTCCGCTTCCTTATACTAATGTTTTTATTGTCTTTTAGTTACGGTGTCAACAAGCCCACATTTACGTCGATAGCACATCTACTACTAGTTCATGCAGTTTATATCACACGCAAGACAGCCAGAAATGTAGTAAGTCCAGCCCGAAATATTACGAGATTAATACAGTCAATACTCTGCTACGAAATGAGTTTCACACCCGGTCCTTTTCAGTGGATTCTTCCAAGGAAGATGGTCGCCAAAAAATGTTCTGTAAATGCATACTGAACACGCCACGCAGAATTCTTCACAAAGGCCGACTGTTTCACACGCGGTTTTCTCCGCAGCAAACACTCCTAAATCTCCCAGACTCCACAGAACTGTCTGTAAATGCATCTGCTTGCACGGGGATATAAACCGAACGCGAAATAACAGTCACTTCTTCATTATACGAATAACTTTTTCGGACGCGTCTAACATGACCTTCTCGTCCGGCAGCTAGTCCACGACTCCTTCAATGCCGCTGCTCACAGCGCGTATTGTACTTGCTACAGTGCGGGAAAGACTTCAGTCTGATTGGTTGATCAAATGAACTGCCAGTCAGATCAATCTTGCAAGATCATATACGCGCCTAAACTGTTTTACTCGAATCAACATTCATAGATGCATTCACGTCATTTTATGCCCCAAATATTAATAAAAGATTCCACCAAACGAAAACTAACTTTAGGAAAACATTACTCTACAAATAACTACTCTGGCTGCCTTCTCACAAAAACAAGTACGCTTGGACATATGTCATCAGCAATGTGGGTACAAATATCTTTCCCACACTATGGTTGCGTAATGCATTATATGAAATTAATCTTGAAATTTAACGTATGTCCCACATACACACTCTCACTCACTCTCATTTACTCCCACAACGACATGAGACACAAATAATAATTTTGTCTGAATTTTATATTTCGAGCCGGCCGGAATGGCTGAGCGGTTCTAGGCGCTACAGTCTGGAACCGCGCGACCGCTACGGTCGCAGGTTCGAATCCTGCCTCGGGCATGGATGTGTGTAATGTCCTTAGGTTGGTTAGGTTTAAGTAGTTCTTAGTTCTAGGGGACTGATGATAACAGCGGTTAAGTCCCATAGTGCTCAGAGCCATTTGAACCACTTTTTTTTATTTCGAAAGTGAAAATTAAAGGTTTAATATGAAAATCTCAGTTAACTAATTCTGCACATTGATAGTTCTGTTTATGTTTTCAAATAATGCCAAAAGATAAACTATTATGGTTCCTCACTGAATTTAATTCCCTAAGTGTCGGTTTTTTACTTTTATAATGGGTTTTCTATATCTCCGAAACTATTATAGGTAGCGGTATGAAATTTTGACACAAAGTTCGTCTGAATAACAAAAGGTCATGTACCAAATTTGGAATACAACAGATAATCCAGAATGAGATTTTCACTCTGCAGCGGAGTGTGCGCTGATATGAAACTTCCTGGCAGATTAAAAGTGTGTGCCCGACCGAGACTCGAACTCGGGACCTTTGCCTTACTGGCAGAAGTAAAGCTGTGAGTACCGGGCGTGAGTCGTGCTTCGGTAGCTCAGATGGTAGAGCAGTTGCCCGCGAAAGGCAAAGGTCTCGAGTTCGAGTCTCGGTCGGGCACACACTTTTAATCTGCCAGGAAGTTTCATATCAGCGCACACTCCGCTGCAGAGTGAAAATCTCATTCTGGATACATCCCCCAGGTTGTGGCTAAACCATGTCTCCGCTATATCCTTTCTTTCAGGAGTGCTAGTTCTGCAAGGTTCGCAGGAGAGCTTCTGTAAAGTTTGGAAGGTAGGAGACGAGATACTGGCAGAAGTAAAGCTGTGAATACCGGGCGTGAGTCGTGCTTCGGTAGCTCAGATGGTAGAGCACTTGCCCGCCCAAGGCAAAGGTCCCGAGTTCGAGTCTCGGTCGGGCACACAGTTTTAATCTGCCAGGAAGTTTCACAACAGATAATATTTAACATAGTTATTTAGTTTCTTAGGTGAGGTGAGTTAGTGGTTTTAGTACACGCCACAGTGAGCATTGTCACGGTCCCCTTTAGCGACAGGTGTGGCTATGATGCATACGGCAGGCCACAATTCGGCGGCTTCCGAATGCTGCTATACTACAGGCTTCCAAAACAGCTTGTCATAATGTAAAAAAAAACTTACTGCAAAAATCAGCAGTCGCGTAATACCTGTGACACTATAGTATCTCTGAGACATGTCAGCCACAAATGTGCCGACGGGTCGCAATGACTGACACACATTAAGCTCCCCCCCCCCCCCCCACCCTCCAGACCATAAAACACGAAGGAGACAACTGTCTTTGGAAGAATGACGTTCACTTAGTAGGATTAAAGACATGTCCCCATTCCGTTGCTAGTATCAACCTGGTAAATAGTAGTTCAGTTTCTCTCTTAGCGATCTATAGAAACCCCTCCAACTTTCAAACGAAACTGTATAGGGTGTCTTTCATTCTGTGGTTGCATACACAGTCGTTGACCACAGAAGTTTGGGAATCTGTAAAACACTCTTCCTGCAGATGTCGACAATGTCAAGGAAACGGCAAAAAGCATGTGAGGCGGGAACCGCAATACACAGGGGGGAGGGGGCGGGGGCCGCAGTAAACACTGCGCAGAAGCGAAAACGTTTTCGCTGCTGCTTGCATGACGTCACACACGAACACTTCGCGCCGATGCTTATGTTGGACGACGTGTGAGTTCGTGACTTGTTGTTTCCGCTTAGTTGCTTTCGTGTAAAGAATGATTTGCAAGTCAAAGAGTTCTCAGTGTGTGCAAGCATACGCACTGCATACTGCACTACAATAGGGCGCGAAGCAATAGTTCATGCTTTCCCTCGCAATGCAAGTCTGTAAACAATTTGACTGTCGAAATGCTGTAGACAAGACGCCGCAAATGCTACATGTGCTAGAATATGCTTTCATCATTTCAAAGAAACTGACTATGTTAGAGTTTTTACTTCGGAGGTACTAAATTTATTACGGATAAACGAGTCCCACCATGCGCAATAGAAGAAAGGAACCATCGTTTCAACAAACTTGAGATCCATAGGAAAAGCTTAGAAACTTTAGAAAAGGTTTAACTACGGATGAAGAGCACTGATAAATACACATTTACTGATGAAGTTGTTTATATTGATTCAGATAAAGGCAGCTTACAGAACTCTGTAACGGCATTAGAGAGGAGAAATTCTCATCTGAAAAACTTGTGGATGAAATCTAGGGCACGTACAAAAGATCTTCGTAGTCAGTTGTCACCAACGAAATGACGTCTGCACGATAAAGAAAGTAATAAAAATGCGATTGTGTCTCGTGAAATTAAACAAATACTAGCAAAATAATTACAAGCATCCAAATCAGAAGTTTGCTACACGGGTCAAAACGGGTTCGATGGAGCAAAGAGGACATTTGCAAGTCGACTACTTCGTGCGCCGTTTCGCGTAAAACTTGAAGTTTTCTCAGGGAAAAACTAAGATATCTTCTACTTGGAGAGTTAACCTTGCGTTCTTGGATCTTCCGCAGCTTCAGTTGCCATCCAGGTATTCTGAATGAAGTTTTAGTGAACTGCAGTCTGAAACACTGACTGAGAAACAACGTATTTGTATTTTGTCGTGTGATGAAACGAACACTGATAACAAACTGTAGTATGATTAGCAACATAACAAGATACTGGCACGTCATAGCAACGTTCTTGTTGTTAAAGTCCGGGGTTGTGTGTAACGTGGAAGCAGACTATCTACTTCATTGTGGTAGTCAAAAGATAGCTACACTCTTGGCCGAAACAATCCCTTACCTGGTCAGTATTTGCTATAATGCCGTGGCTGTAGTAACTGACATGAGTACAAAAAATACTTCCGTCTTGAAGGAGCTTGGCGTTAGTCATAACATTTATTTCCCACAGCCATGTTCTTCGCTGAAACGTGGGTGGGCGTTCGCTGACATTTGCTCGAACTGTTAAGGAACAATTTACTGGATCCAGACATTACGTTGGAAAAGAAGGCAGTGACAAAAACCGTGTTCGAGGAACTGTTAATTCTGGACGAAGCCGATTTAAAATGTACGCTAAGTTACCTCAGTAACACGTTACAGTGTAGGGCACAGAACGACGACAGCGAGTGCGCTCAACTGCCCAATAACTATCCCACACAGGTACGATTCGCTGTTGAATGCCTGAAGAAGGGCTGGCCAGGATCGTCTGTTGGTTTTAATGCACGAACAACAGACACTCGATATACACTCCTGGAAATTGAAATAAGAACACCGTGAATTCATTGTCCCAGGAAGGGGAAACTTTATTGACACATTCCTGGGGTCAGATACATCACATGATCACACTGACAGAACCACAGGCACATAGACACAGGCAACAGAGCATGCACAATGTAGGCACTAGTACAGTGTATACCCACCTTTCGCAGCAATGCAGGCAGCTATTCTCCCATGGAGACGATCGTAGGGATGCTGGATGTAGTCCTGTGGAACGGCTTGCCATGCCATTTCCACCTGGCGCCTCAGTTGGACCAGCGTTCGTGCTGGACGTGCAGACCGCGTGAGACGACGCTTCATCCAGTCCCAAACATGCTCAATGGGGGACAGATCCGGAGATCTTGCTGGCCAGGGTAGTTGACTTACACCTTCTAGAGCACGTTGGGTGGCACGGGATACATGCGGACGTGCATTGTCCTGTTGGAACAGCAAGTTCCCTTGCCGGTCTAGGAATGGTAGAACGATGGGTTCGATGACGGTTTGGATGTACCGTGCACTATTCAGTGTCCCCTCGACGATCACCAGTGGTGTACGGCCAGTGTAGAAGATCGCTCCCCACACCATGATGCCGGGTGTTGGCCCTGTGTGCCTCGGTCGTATGCAGTCCTGATTGTGGCGCTCACCTGCACGGCGCCAAACACGCATACGACCATCATTGGCACCAAGGCAGAAGCGACTCACATCGCTGAAGACGACACGTCTCCATTCGTCCCTCCATTCACGCCTGTCGCGACACCACTGGAGGCGGGCTGCAAGATGTTGGGGCGTGAGCGGAAGACGGCCTAACGGTGTGCGGGACCGTAGCCCAGCTTCATGGAGACGGTTGCGAATGGTCCTCGCCGATACCCCAGGAGCAACAGTGTCCCTAATTTGCTGGGAAGTGGCGGTGCGGTCCCCTACGGCACTGCGTAGGATCCTACGGTCTTGGCGTGCATCCGTGCGTCGCTGCGGTCCGGTCCCAGGTCGACGGGCACGTGCACCTTCCGCCGACCACTGGCGACAACATCGATGTACTGTGGAGACCTCACGCCCCACGTGTTGAGCAATTCGGCGGTACGTCCACCCGGCCTCCCGCATGCCCACTATACGCCCTCGCTCAAAGTCCGTCAACTGCACATACGGTTCACGACCACGCTGTCGCGGCATGCTACTAGTGTTAAAGACTGCGATGGAGCTCCGTATGCCACGGCAAACTGGCTGACACTGACGGCGGCGGTGCACAAATGCTGCGCAGCTAGCGCCATTCGACGGCCAACACCGCGGTTCCTGGTGTGTCCGCTGTGCCGTGCGTGTGATCATTGCTTGTACAGCCCTCTCGCAGTGTCCGGAGCAAGTATGGTGGGTCTGACACACCGGTGTCAATGTGTTCTTTTTTCCATTTCCAGGAGTGTAGATGCACGTGCAGGTTCCGGTGGAGTATTCTTCCGCTTGATCGACATGATATGCCGGTCTCTTGAGATAGGCTTAGGCTTGATCTGATGAACTGTAGCCACATTTTATGGCGTGAGGCCACGTTTCGGAATATTTTTTGACCTGTTCAAAGCATATTATATGTGACCGCATTTTCGGACTAAGCGTTGCATGGCAATCTTTGCTAGCACTTTGACACTATTGAGCGTCTCAGCAAACAACTGATCACAACGTTTCGACGACTTTGTTGTCACGTGACTTTCCGCGACGAACAACCGCTGCTCCACTGTGAGTACCGTCGTCCCCTTTACACTACCCCTCGCTCAGGGGGGCGCAGAAAGCTATGCGCAGAAAGCAACGTGTTTTCTCGGTTGTGCGCATGACGTCACGGTGGAAGCAGCTGTGCCAAACAGTACACAGTTCGAATTGTGTGTGATTGTTTTTCTTGTGTTGTTTTGTGTTTGAAGGAGTATTTTGATTGAGTTCTTTCTTCTGAGGTACTCAGTCAACAGCGGAAACATTCGGAATTCGGGAGTGTTAACGGTTTTTGCTGTAATTGATATTTGATTCGGAACTGAAATAGTTAGCGATAGTGGACAGCGGAATCTACATTGTGTTCGCCAGCTCTATAGTTTATGGTTCGTCCTGTGAAATTCTTATTGGAGGATCTACAAGCGAATGAGAAAATTAATTTTTACAATGCCAGGCTGTGCTGTAACGGGCTGTTTTTCCTACAACTGGAGCACAAAGGGAACTGACGTAATGTATCACAGTTTCCCGCGTAATGAAACATTACAAAAACTATGGTTGTCGAAATGTTGTAGGAAAGACAGTGTAAATGTTGCGCATGCAAGAATATGTTCTCGCCATTTCGCAGAAACAGATTACTTAAGGGATTTACAGTCTGAATTGCTTAATTTGTCCCGGAAAAGAATGCTCAAGCCAGATGCAGTTCCTTCGGGCAATTTGCCGTGCAGTAGTGCGACTGTCAATGTGTCACCCGCAACAGAAGACAGAACCAAACGGTATAAGCAACGAGAACTACATAAGAAATCTCTGGAAACTCTGGAAAAGCTGTCACCAAATAAGAAACATCATAATAAGAGCACATGTACAGATGACTATTTTTTTTTCAGAGACAGATAAAGTTACTTTGATGAATACTATAGCGGCTTTAGAAAGAAGGAATGCTGTTCTTACAAACAAGTGTGTGCAACGTCGAGCTATTAAGTAAATTCATTTCAATGCGATTAAATGAATAGTTTCTGATTTATTTGAGCCGAGGTTTCGAATTTCAAGTGTGTGTCAGTGTGGTTGTGATCTGACATTTTACCGATGTGTGAGGCATAAGCTGCGAAAGAATATAACTCATCAGTTTTAACTGTAATATTTTATCAGCAGAAAAGCAGTTTAGACATCTCATTTCTGGTATAAACAAAATCTTCCGCCAAAAACTTGGCGTAAACGCGCATGCCGTGTCGTCTGCTTGTGAGCGCTTGCTTCCACGTTGACGTCACTAGGCCAGCCAATGGCAGAGCATAGCGCTTACTGCCCAACCTTATTATTTAGTAACCTTGACCTCGCTCACTGATACAGCCCGCAATACGCTCTGCATAGGTATGGATGACGTGGCGGCCATACACGTGGCGTGCGCGTCACTGGGTGTAGTTATATGCATACAACCGTATCCACCCGTCGGGGCCACTTCTATTTGCCTCAGCGTGCATAGTAACTTGGATTAGCAACCTAACTGAAGGTCCACCGACAACTACACAGCAAGGCTCTAAGCTGCCAAGATTGCCGCCCACACTATCTCTCAGTTTCACTGAATTGCTGGCGCGGTAAGTGAGCTTGTTTATGTTTTCCGTAAACCATATTTGGTAGTGCTGTTAATTTGTCGATCTAATGTGTTTTTACGGAAGTGAATTTGAACAACTTCGATCAGAATTTCCTTTGTACCATGGTAAAAAAATTTGTTTCTGTTCAGAGTAAAATTACAAGTGTGCCTGCAGCAGTTATACTAGGCAATTTGGTTTTTCTTTTGATTTCGATTTCAAAATTGTTCACGCAAAAGTAAATTACTCCCACTGTGTGTGCTTACATAATTTTCGTCGTAACGCGGTGTTGGCGGTTCGACAAGTTCACGCTCATTACTCTTAATTAGGTAGTAACACCTGACAGCCGCGTTAGAACCTTCCCTCCCCCCCCCTCCCCCACAACCACTCATGTACTGAATCAAGGTGTGATGGTTTGCTGCAGATGTCCGCGGCACTTTATCGGGAATACCAGCACCTCCCTCTCCTCGTAAGGCCACATGCGACGGTTAAAGGCAGGAAGGGTCTTGTACCGACAGTGAATCAGATTGTCCGCTGACCGCAATATCTGGTATAGAACCTGAGGTACTGCAGCTGACAGGACGGTCCCTAGCATTTCCCCAGACGGTGTAAGCAGATATCAAAAGTGTGTTACTGCCCCATGGTTGCTACCACTTATTCCTACGACAGCCTTGTTGTGCTTTGCACTGTTTTTGTAACGAGCCACCCATTCCGTAAAATAAGCCGCTTCTGAGCTCTCAGAACTGTGTGTCACGGTGTGTCGAATGATGCCGAAGTGCTGCTACCTGTGCCGGGTAGGTTAGTAAACCGCTCTTCTACACAAATCAGTCGCAACGCTAGAAAACTGCAGCGAAATGCAGGTAGTAGTGCAGAAGATCGGTTTTCGGTGCAAGGATTAGCAGTTGACTGTCAACATAACGAGTGTAACGAATTGCGCATGGGTGGAAGGAGCCCCGTTGTTATATGATTATGCGATTACCAAACAAGCACTGGAGGTAGTTATCGAAATTACTGGATTATAGCGGCGGTACTGCGGAATGATGAGACGTGTTTGATGCTCTCTAACGATGCAGATAATGTGATAATTAATACCACAAGAAGTGTCAAATGAAGTGGAGTGGACGTCTGTAAGAAGCGCAGTTACAGAAGCTGGGGAGAAAAACACAGGTACAACGAAGGCAATGGTGAAACAACCTTGGGTAACAGTAGAAATACTTAAACAGATCGACGAAAGAACGAAGTACAAAAACGTTCAGGGAAAGAAAGGGATAGAAAAATATGAGCCACTTAGGAAAGAAAAAAATAAAAAGTGCAGGAAAGCCACGGCGAAATGGCTGCAGGAAAAATACGAAGAAATCTAAAAAGGAATGATCGTCAGGACTGATACAGGGTGTAGAAAAGTTAAAACAACCAACGGTGAAATACAAACAAAGGTATCAACATCGAGAGTGAAATGGGTGTACCTCTACACCAACGCCTCGGGCTACGCCTCTGAAAGAGGGCACATCATCTCCTGCTGTTGACTCTTGTCAAGTCAAATGCTGCTATCAGTGTTTCATGACCTGTGATAAACAGTTCTGCTATCAAAATGCATCAGATGCATATGTTATCAGACGCTGGGCCACAAGGCTGAAGTTCGTTTAATTTTAAAAAATTACGTGACGCCATGAAGTGCTCCACTTGTGCCGGTGACACAGATGTTTCAGCGAATAGTCTGATTCCGATAACGATCACTTTGAAATCGGAATCAGACTATTCGCTGAAACATCTGTGTCACCGGTACTTTGAAATGGGGTGCAAGGGAGAAGCCTCCCCGAATATTGTATGGATTACACAATGAAATATCAGTGCAGTCGGGCGCACCTTGGGCACCGTTGCACATTAGCAGCGGCTGATTCTTCCACCACCGGTCAAAACAGAAGTAGTAATCTTCCTAAAGGTTTTTTTGAAGACCACTTGTTATGATCTCCATAAATATTGAGGGATTTTCGTGTGCCAAAGATACCTTACTGGCTGATTTATGTGCGGAATATAAATGTGACATCTTTTTAGTACAAGAGATTCAGAGAGATTCACCGAGGCTACAATAGTCATCGGCCAATATTGCAGACATGGAACTTGTTCTCGAACGGCCCCATGATAAATACGGTAGTGCCATTTTCAGCAGACCAAACCTAAATATCATATCAACTTCGCTGACCGAGAGGGATGACATCGCGATTCTTTCAGTACGTACGCCACACTTCTGCGCTACTTCTATATACAAGCCTCCCAGTGTCGACTTCACGTTTGTATCACCTAACAACTTTAACTACCAGGACGTAAACTTCATCCTTAGCGATTACAACAGCCCAAGCACATAATGGGGATACCCAAATTCAGATACCAATGGTGAAAAACTAAAGACCTGGGCAGAGAGTCCATGATCTTCAGCTAATTCATGATCCAAAGCTGCCGGCGCCCTTCAACAGTGGCCGGTGGAGAAGAGTCTACAACTCCGATAATATATTCGTATATATAATAAATAATACATTGCTGGGAGTTGTGTCAAGATGATGGGTAACCCCATCTCATCCACGCAACACAGACCTGTAGTCTGTAAAGTGAATGCCATGGTAATGCCAGAGGAGGTGCCTTTCATACGAAGATGTAATTCTCAGAAGGATGACTGAGAAAGATTCACTAACGAGCTCGACACAGAAATTACCAAGATCCCACCACAACCTGAGATGTACGATGCATTTGTCAAATGCTTCCTGACAGTTTCAAGAAGGACCATCCCAAGAGGCTGTAGAACAAGTTACATACCAGGACTGACTGATGACAGCAAACCGCTAATGAACCGCTACAAAGACCTTTTCGAGGTAGACCCATTTGCTGATGACACTATCGAGGTTGGTGAGGATTGCTGCAAACTATCTCAGCAAATAGCAAAGTTAAGTGGACCTCGTTGGCAGAGAACTTTGACATGAAATTAAATAGTAGGCAGGTTTGGAGTCTCCTGACAAACCTGAGAGGTGACCCAACCAAATCTAGAAACGTCACCGTAATAACAGCAGACCCGGTTGCAAATTGGTTCAAATGGCTCTGAGCACTATGGAACTTAACATCTGAGGTCATCAGTCCCCTAGAACTTAAAACTACTTAAACCTAGCTAATCTAAGGACATCACACACATCCATGCCCGAGGCAGGATTCGAACCCGGTTGCAACGCAGTGACTAATGAACGGGAGGTCGGAGTATATGGGAGCAACTGGAACGAACTCCAGGATGCGAGAACCAATAACCTCCGAGAACCATTCACTTTGGATGACTTTTTTTTTTTTTTTTTTTTTTTTTTTTGGTCATCAGTCTACTGACTGGTATGATGCGGCCCGCCACGAATTCCTTTCCTGTGCTAACCTCTTCATCTCAGAGTACCACTTGCAACGTACGTCCTCAATTATTTGCTTGACGTATTCCAATCTCTGTCTTCCTCTACAGTTTTTGCCCTCTACCGCTCCCTCTAGTACCATGGAAGTCATTCCCTCATGTCTTAGCAGATGTCCTATCATCCTGTCCCGTCTCCGTATCAGTGGTTTCCACATATTCCTTTCCTCTCCGATTCTGCGTAGAACCTCCTCATTCCTCACCTTATCAGTCCACCTAATTTTCAACATTCGTCTGTAGCACCACATCTCAAATGCTTCGATAAGGCCGGTATTTGATATTAGTAGACTTCTCTTGGCCAGAAATGCCTTTTTTGCCATAGCGGGTCTACTTTTGATGTCCTCCTTGCTCCGTCCGTCATTGGTTATTTTACTGGTTAGGTAGCAGAATTCCTTAACTTCATTGACTTCGTGACCATCAATCCTGATTTTAAGTTTCTCGCTGTTCTCATTTCTGCTACTTCTCATTACCTTCGTCTTTCTCCGATTTACTCTCAAATCATACTGTGTACTCATTAGACTGTTCATTCCGTTCAGCAGATCATTTAATTCTTCTTCACTTTCACTCAGGATAGCAATGTCATCAGCGAATCGTATCATTGATATCCTTTCACCTTGTATTTTAATTCCACTCCTGAACCTTTCTTTTATTTCCATCATTGCTTCCTCGATGTACAGATTGAAGGGTAGGGGCGAAAGGCTACAGCCTTGTCTTACACCCTTCTTAATACGAGCACTTCGTTCTTGATCGTCCACTCTTATTATTCGCTCTTGGTTGTTGTACATATTGTATATGACCCGTCTCTCCCTATAGCTTACCCCTACTTTTTTCAGAATCTCTAACAGCTTGCACCATTTTATATTGTCGAACGCTTTTTCCAGGTCGACAAATCCTATGAAAGTGTCTTGATTTTTCTTTAGCCTTGCTTCCATTATTAGCCGTAACGTCAGAATTGCCTCTCTCGTCCCTTTACTTTTCCTAAAGCCAAACTGATCGTCACCTAGCGCATTCTCAATTTTCTTTTCCATTCTTCTGTATATTATTCTTGTGAGCAGCTTCGATGCATGAGCTGTTAAGCTGATTGTGCGATAATTCTCGCACTTGTCAGCTCTTGCCGTCTTCGGAATTGTGTGGATGATGCTCTTCCGAAAGTCAGATGGTATATCGCCAGACTCATATATTCTACACACCAACGTGAATAGTCGTTTTGTTGCCACTTCCCCCAATGATTTTAGAAATTCTGATGGAATGTTATCTATCCCTTCTGCCTTATTTGACCGTAAGTCCTCCAAAGCTCTTTTAAATTCCAATTCTAATACTAGATCCCCTATCTCTTCTAAATCGACTCCTGTTTCTTCTTCTATCACATCAGACAAATCTTCACCCTCATAGAGGCTTTCAATGTATTCTTTCCACCTATCTGCTCTCTCCTCTGCATTTAACAGTGGAATTCCCGTTGCACTCTTAATGTTACCACCGTTGCTTTTAATGTCACCATAGGTTGTTTTGACTTTCCTGTATGCTGAGTCTGTCCTTCCGACAATCATATCTTTTTCGATGTCTTCACATTTTTCCTGCAGCCATTTCGTCTTAGCTTCCCTGCACTTCCTATTCATTTCATTCCTCAGCGACTTGTATTTCTGTATTCCTGATTTTCCCGTAACATGTTTGTACTTCCTCCTTTCATCAATCAACTGAAGTATATCTTCTGTTACCCATGGTTTCTTCGCAGCTACCTTCTTTGTACCTATGTTTTCCTTCCCAACTTCTGTGATGGTCCTTTTTAGAGAAGTCCATTCCTCTTCAACTGTACTGTCTACTGCGCTATTCCTTATTGCTGTATCTATAGCATTAGAGAACTACAAACGTATCTCATCATTCCTTAGTACTTCCGTATCCCACTTCTTTGCGTATTGATTCTTCCTGATTAATGTCTTGAACTTCAGCCTACTCTTCATCACTACTATATTGTGATCTGAGTCTATATCCGCTCCTGGGTACGCCTTACAATCCAGTATCTGATTTCGGAATCTCTGTCTGACCATGATGTAATCTAATTGAAATCTTCCCGTATCTCCCGGCCTTTTCCAAGTATAACTCCTCCTCTTGTGATTCTTGAACAGGGTA
Source organism: Schistocerca cancellata (assembly GCF_023864275.1). Classification (NCBI taxonomy): domain Eukaryota; kingdom Metazoa; phylum Arthropoda; class Insecta; order Orthoptera; family Acrididae; genus Schistocerca; species Schistocerca cancellata. The sequence goes on along the minus strand of NC_064631.1, from coordinate 183,036,380 downwards.
TTCGCTATTACTAGCTGAAACTTGTTACAGAACTCAATTAGCCTTTCTCCTCTTTCATTCCTTGTCCCAAGCCCATATTCTCCTGTAAACTTTTCTTCTACTCCTTCCCTTACAACTGCATTCCAGTCGCCCATGACTATTAGATTTTCGTCCCCCTTTACATACTGCATTACCCTTTCAATATCCTCATACACTTCCTCCATCTTCAGCTTGCGACGTCGGCATGTATACCTGAACTATCGTTGTCAGTGCTGGTCTGCTGTCGATTCTGATTAGAACAACTCGGTCACTGAACTGTTCACAGTAACACACCCTACCTTCCTATTCATAACGAATCCTACACCTGTTATACCATTTTCTGCTGCTGTTGATATTACCCGATACTCATCTGACCAGAAATCCTTGTCTTCCTTCCACTTCACTTCACTGAACCCTACTATATCTAGATTGAGGCATTTCCCTTTTCAGATTTTCTAGTTTCCCTACCACGTTCAAGCTTCTGACATTCCACGCCCCGACTCGTAGAACGTTATCCTTTCGTAGATTATTCAATCTTTTTCTCATGGTAACCTCCCCCTTGGCAGTCCCCTCCCGGAGATCCGAATGGGGGACTATTCCGGAATCTTTTGCCAGTGGAGAGATCATCATGACACTTCTTCAATTACAGGCCACATGTCCTGTGGATACACGTTACGTGTCTTTAATGCAGTGGTTTCCATTGCCTTCTGCATCCTCATGTCGTTGATCATTGCTGATTCTTCCGCCTTTAGGGGCAATTTCCCACCCCTAGGACAAGAGAGGGCCCTGAACCTCTATCCGCTCCTCCGCCCTCTTTGACAAGGCCGTTGGCAGAATGAGGCTGACTTCTTATGCCAGAAGTCTTCGGCCGCCAGTGCTGATTATTTATCAAAATTTAGGCAGTGGCGGGATCGAACCCGGGACCGAAGACGTTTTGATTATGAATGAAAGACGCTACCCCTAGACCACGGGTACCTTGGATGAACTAGACTCTGCCATCTCTACCTTGAAATTGAACACAATGCTGCCATCGATGACATAAAACCGATCAAGAACTTTGGCCGTACCACTCTGCAGTGGCTGCTTAGAATGTTTAATGATTTTGTATCAAGTTTATATATTCCCAAGCTCTGGAAGAAATCTCGTGTGGTTGCACTACTTAAACCTGGTAAGGAACCTAAACACTTACACCCAGTATCACTGTTATGCCACTGTTTCGAGGTCTTCGAGCGTCTTATCCTTAACCGAATTAGAGGCATCCTCGAAGAAAAGTTCATCCTTCAACAAGCTGGCTTTCGACCTGGAAAGTCGTGCTGCAGCCAGATACTGAATCTCACTCAACACATCGAAGATGGTTTCGAACAAGGTAAGATGACAGGAGTTGCCTTTGTCGACCTCACAGCTGCATACGACACTGTCAACCAAAGGAAGTTGCTGAGGAAAATTTACCAGCTCACCAAGGATTACCAACTGACATACGTTGTTGGTACTCTTCCGCAGAACAGAGTCCAAGTCTCTCTCCATAGTAGGAAGAGCAGATGGCGCTTACAAAAGAATGGCTTACCTGAAGGCAGTGTGCTCGCCCCTGTGCTCTTCAGTGTTTACACTAATGACCAGCCCATAGTGGAAAATTCCAGGATTTACATCTATGCTGACGATACTGCAGCGGTTGCTCAAGTAAATACGTTTGAAGAAGTAGAGGAAAAGTTGACTTCTGCGTTAGATATGCTTGACTCCTACTACAAAGCCAATCATCTAAAGCCAAATCCCAACAGTCCTCAGGTGCTCGCATTTCACTTGAAGAAAAGAGAAGCTCGGCAGGAACTGGACGTTACAAGGCAAGGCAAACGACTGGAGCATCGTTCAACACCAGTATCTCTGGGTGTTACCGTTGACCGAACTCTGACCTTCAACAAACATTGCCATAACACCAGGCTGAAAGTTAGTTCATGTAATAACATATTGAGGAAGTTCACATCCACCGCATGGGGAGCAAGTCCTCCCGTCCTGAGAATTTCGGGTCTTGCTTTGCGTGTGTCCGCTGCAGAGTATGCTTCACCTGTGTGGAGTGCATCCACTCACGCCAAACACGTTGATACTGCAACCAATGAGACCGTTCGAATCTTGTCGGGATGTACGAAGCCAACTCCAGTCGATAAAATCTACCCTATTGTTGTAATAGCTCCCCCCACTATTAGAAGGGCTGTTGCTGCTGATGTAGAGAGGGCTAAGCAAACTTATGATCCCCGACATCCAATGCATGATCATCAGGCTGGAGCCCGTCGACCGAAGTCGAGAAAGAGCTTCATCGCCAGGACTGAACCACTAGAGGGAACGTCAGAGTCTAACCGCATCACCAGGTGGAAGAGCAAGCTACCACCTAATATCCCTGTAAAGGAAGAGCTAGCTCCAGGAAACGACTTGCCGTACCCTATTTGGAGATCGCTCAATCGTCTAAGGGTGGGCGTTCCTCTATGCAAGACCAACATGCTAAAATGTTGCGTTCTTCCAGCTGATGGAGATACATCCTGCGAGTGCGGAACGACACTAGACCCGTCCCACCTGCTAATTTGTCCTCAACTTGAGCAACTCTGCACAACACAGGACCTGATCGAGGGAACCAACAAGGCCATCGGAGTTGCTAACTTCTGGAAATGCTGACCAGACACGGAAAGGAATGAATGACTTTGAAATTACAGTGTATAGTTTCCTATCACCTGATACTTCTATTAGCGATGGCTTTGAACATAATGTGTACAGTGTTCTATCATATCATAACTTTGATCTTAATGTTGATGACTTTAATATAGACAAGGTTCTTTTGCAGCGTGATGGAGTTGTGTTTCTGGATCTTACAGTGAATGATCAAATTGTTAAATTCCACGCAGACATTGGTTCATCTAAATATCTTGTCAGTAGCACACTTACGCTTTTGTTGCATCTCCAACAGTTCTAATGTTCCACCGAAATTTCAAACGTTACAGAAAGCAGACAGTAAAAAAACAATCGACGATACCAACTGCATGGCAAGTACAAAGACACTCAAAGGAAAATACCACTTCTAGTGATGCAATCACGTACAGCGCCCATTATCTTGCGACTATACAGCGTTTATCGTAAGAATAAACCTTGTGTAAACCGAGCGAGGTGGCGCAGTGGTTAGCACACTGGACTCGCATTCGAGAGGACGACGGTTCATACCCGCGTCCGGCCATCCTGATTTAGGTATTCCGTTATTTCCCTAAATCGCTTCAGGCAAATGTCAGGATGGATCCTTTGAAGTGGCATGGCCGATTTCCTTCCCCATCCTTCCCTAATCCGACGGGACCGATGACCACACTGTTTGATCCCCTCACCCAAACCAACCAACCAAACTTGACGTTAACATAAGACTATGTATTCTTCTGCGTTTGCTGGAACCTCATTGGAATTCGTTTCACGTGGGGCGGAAGCCAAGCTCTCTCGAGTATAGTAAAGTACGATAATAAGGATCCGTTTTATGCTGTGCGTTACGTGAACATCGACATGATACGGGGCAACAGCGTTATCGGTGTATTTAACTTGGACAGCACTGGCCAGCTATATGGTCCAACTAACCTGCAGTTAAGACATAAAAGGAGACGATCGGAACAACAGTATAGCTTCGAATGCCATTTAATTTTTAAACAGAGAGAAATAGTAAAAGGTAAAACTCCAGCTGTACGCTTCTTGCAAGGGAACTCCCCATCGCACACCCCTGAAATTTAGTGGGAAGATGGGCCCTTGGATAGCCCGTCAAAAACGGAATGCAGATAAAGCATGAAAACAGGAAGAAGGTATACTGAACTGTGAAATAGGAAACTAAATAGACACAGTGAACAGTCGAAGCTTAAGGCGTACAACATCGAGCGAATTTGCAGCGTCCTGGCGTCGTGCTTCTGAGGTCACGGTGTAGGACTGCGAAGTAGGAGATTCTTGTTCCAGTCTCACTCGCGCCCGCTGTTTTTTTTTTTCTCACAAAATTATGAACTACCCTTCCGGTCCCTGACGTGTCTGTTCACTGTATTCAGATTTGTGTCTGTGTCGTGGTGTAACGTCTATTTGCAACAGCGAGACATCAGGAAGGGACCTTCTGACGTGCGTACCGCATATTTGTTCTACCCAAATACCACATGTTATCAATCTTACGTCCCATTTTGGATTCTTTGACTATTGAATTCCTTTGTTGTAACATAGTTCACACCCGCTTATTTGTTGTTTTTATTCCTGTGAGAGGTCTTGGCAGCATATCGCCTGCTCTCACTATTCGTCACATTTACTTGCGACGGCAGTACATCCTTACTACATATTCTACGACCAGTGCACATATTCTGTAACCAATGTATAGTATGACAATTGCCAAGATTACAGAAGGAGAACAGATTCGTTAATGACCGGAAGGACAGTGCATAAATTTTGTGGAAAGAAAAAAAATGGGGCAGAAAAGAGATTTCAACACCGATCTCCCACTTCGTAGTCCAACATTCTGGTCCCAAAATAGTTCAAATGGCTATGAGCACTATTGGACTTAATATCTGAGGTCATCAGTCCCCTAGAACTTAGAACTACCTAAACCTAACTAACCTAAGGCTATCACACACATCCATGCCCGAGGAAGGATTCGAACCTGCGACCGTTGCGGTCGCGCAATTCCAGACTGAAGCGCCTAGAACCGCTAGGCCACACCAGCCGGCCCCTAGTCCCACAACCACAACGCTTTGGTTCTGCTCACCGGCTCGGTGTTACATATTTTGATTTTCGTCGTTCACGATTAATGTTCCGTTTCTTTTTTCATAGTTCAGTGCACGTTCATCCTGTTTTCATGCTTGATTTGTCTTCAGTTTTTGAGGGGCTACCCACTGGGCCACCTTACCGCTAAATCTCAGGGGGTGCGAAGGGGGGTTTCCTTTGTTAGGCGACCAGATGGAAAACAAAATATGTCCTCATTATTTGCTAATATAACAGTACGATTAAAAATGAAACTGATGAAAATTCCTAACTTGACCACAGGCTACATTTTTCTGCGTGAACTATTTGTGACGCAAAGCCTACTGCAAGGATTTCAGCGTGTAGTTAAATACTGAAGCCACCGGAGGTATGACTTACAGCCAGTTAATCTCCGAACTCCTGACATATTCGAATCCGAGCAGTACATTACCCTACTGGAACTGTCATCTGATACGTTGATAACGAGGTGTTTAGCAACAGAATCAGCGAAGCCACCTAAACAACCAAATTTTCTGATTTTCTTTTTTGACGTTCTATTTTGCATTTCGCCAGCATTCGACAATGCCGTGTGACAAAGCTTCGTGCATTAGTTGCATTACTTCTGGCAGGCTCAAATGTCTTGTCATTCCTCGCGATAAATCCCTTGACTTTGCTCCAGAACTGTTCAGCTGAGTTCATATTGCTGTGGTACGGAGTCAAGTGTAAAAATGCAGCATTGGACAGCCTGCTCGATGTCGTAAAAATTAATGTTTCTCATGTTTCACGACGCTTATCGTTCTGGCTCGGGAGAAACCACATGTGGGGTATAAAACTATGGACAAAATCCAAATAAAGAGTATTTTACTTTTCATTTCTCACTCAAAAATTTAACTGTGTGCTGTTTCCTTAGCTAATACAACCTTTATTAACATTCTGTTATAAAATATCGGTTTGAGAATTTTATATTTGCTGTGAAAACTGGAATTTTCGTCCAAAATGGTTCAAATGGCTCTGAGCACTATGGGACTTAACTTCTGAGGTCATCAGTCCCCTAGAACTTAGAACCACTTAAACCTAACTAACCTAAGGACATCACAAATATCCATGCCCGAAGTACGATTCGAACCTGCGACCGTAGCGGTCGCGCGGTTCCAGACTCGAGGTCCTAGAACCGCTCGGCCACTCCGGCCAACTGGAATTTTGTGTCCAATATCTAATTAGAAACAAGAAGACGTGCATTTATCTCAAAAATGATCATTAAGCGTGTGTTAATTGGCATATATTTTGTTGAAATTGATATTTAAATAATGTGGCTATTCCAACTGAACGAAGATAAAAGAAAACCACAGCTAGATTCGTAAAAGCTAACAACAGAACAAGCCATTACCAGACTCCAGCGCTACCGATGAAACCACAAATTTTAAATCTCCGGCCGCCTTATACTCGTACTTATTAAATGCAGTTCCTCAAAAAACGTCAAAGCCAATTTTCTCTGTATCTTTGTGAAAAACGTTATGAGCATCTTGTTTCTCTCTTTTTAAACACTATCCCACATTTCACAAAGAAGGAGGAATCAGTGTCGGGCATTTTCACAGTACATAGGAACAGTGCGACAATTAGAATATGACTAGCGTTTACAGACACTGAGACTGTACACGATTTTTTAAATAAAAACTACATAGCTAAAGTATAATTAAGAAATACGTCGATGACTGTTAAAACATCAGAGTACCTTAAAATTTCATTTAAGTGCTATAGTAATTACATATCTGATACATTAATTGTACCGACATCTTAGAGCGTAACAACATCAGGGCATGTATGCTGCGGCAGCTGACCAATCAACGCGTTTGTGTTTGTTTACGTCAGGTTTAACCTTAGAATATGTCCCAGTGTATATTGTGACATTAGCACATCAATTTTATATGTTTTAATTGTGTGTCATTTTACTTGTGAGATGCTGATGTTTCCTGCCATTTTTTATTACAATTTGATGCAATATCACAATGGACTTTCAATTTTGTAACAAGCATGTATGTCTAATAATGTTAAAAGATCCGACGATGACAGCATTAATTTTGTCGAAACCAGACACAGTAATAAAAAGACTTGTTAGCGATCCGAGACAAACTTGATTCTTCAAAAACAATACAATTAAAATTTTCCTCTGGTCCTCGTATTTACAAGAGTTATTTACAGTTTACAATAAATATTCAGGTAATCGTCGCTCTTATTTCGTACACAGCACACGGCAGCTGTAGTTCAACATTTCATCATCACCTTTTGGTTCTAACCCACATCTCTCCTGTTTTTATCAGTGCCATCAGCAGTGAACACACATTTTCCTCACACAGTATATACAAAAACATATGTATTCATATATAATACACATAAACACATGCAAATAAAATGGTTCCCACAAAAAATGGTTCAAATGGCTCTGAGTACTATGGGACTTAACATCTGAGGTCATCAGTCCCCTAGAACTTAGAACTACTTAAACCTAACTAACCTAAGGACATCACACACATCCATGCCCGAGGCAGGATTCGAACCTGCGACCGTAGCGGTCGCGTGGTTCCAGACTGTAGCGCCTATAACCGCTCGGCCACCCTGGCCGGCTGGTTCCCATAGCTTTGCAGATTATTTACAAACAGACTAGTGCTAGTTCTCACCAATTCTGGCCTTGTTCAGTGCTTAGCTGTGCCATTAATTACTCGGCACAGCATTACAAGCTCAGTACCAATTATCATGGCTTATGTCCTTCATACTCTTATTTCTCTTGACATCTTAGTGAACCATTTTAAACGTATTTATATATTAAGTATTAAAAGACTTGTACATCTAATGTCAATATATATTTGTATTGAGACATAGGCCTACTTATTTCCTATTTCACAAATAAAAAGATAAAAAGATATTATTGCTACTTTATACTTCTTCTTAAATCCTAATATGGATTCATCTCTCTTATTTTTCTTGTATCGGGGTACGGTATTAAATAACATCCTGCATATGCATTCCTAATGATTGTATATGGGCCTGTGCACATTAGCTGCCACTTTCTATTTTGGGCGTCTTCTGAACAACATATCTCTCAGGTTGTATTCCTGTGTCAGTTGCAGTTGTTTATCATAACTTTCTTTTGTTTTCAGTGCGCTCTCCGTCAAAGAAAACACTGTTCCACGGATCTTCTTATTTCATGATTTATTTTTCTCGCTGTAGTTTAGGTAAGGGATCCACCCATTCATTTATCTCTTGCTTTGTTAAGAATAACTCTGATGATTTTCAAGAAGTGGATGAGTTTCTTCGGAACTGTAATTATATATATTAAGTAAATTTATTAAGACAGCCTACTGTGATATGTTCAGACATTTCGAACATGATACTTTGTTCCACATGTGGTTGTTGTTCTGTTCCACATCGGTACATCTTACATGACTCCTGTTCATGAGGATAGCAAATATCGTTAATGTACAGTCATTCATTCATTTCCGTGTCCAGTCAGCATTCCAAGAAGGTAGTAACTCCAATGGCCTTGTTATTTCCCTCGATCGGGTCCTGTGTTGTGCAGGGTTGTTCAAGTTGAGGACAAATCAGCAGGTGGGCCGGGTATTGTGTTGTTCCGCACTCGCAGGATGTATCTCCATCAGCTGGAAGAATGCTCCATTTTCGCATGTTGGTCTTGCAAAGAGGAACGGCCAGCCTAAGACGATTGAGCGATCCACAAATAGGGTAGGGTAAGTCAATTCCTGACGCTAGCTCTTCCTTTACAGGGATATCAGGTGGTAGTCGACAGACAACCCTTCTAATAGTGGAGGGAGCTATTCCAACAATCGGGTAGATTTTATCGACTGGAGTTGGCTTCATACATTCCGACAAGATTCGGACGATCTCATTGATTGCAATATCAACCTGTTTGGTGCGAGTGGATGCACAGTAATTTCTTCTGTATCAACTTTATTCTGTTCCCAGACCAGTATCTGACATGGCATGCCTTCTCTCTTAGCAACTCTGCAATTTCTTCGCCATTAAGATTTAATATCCATATACCATGAGAAAGATCGATAACACTGTTACTTTTCTTGATAATCTCTGTCCCAATTATGCAGTTCACAGTTAATTCTTTTACTGTAAGGGATGTGCAACTTATGGCTCCATTATCTATCATTAGGCCCCTAATGGTACGTGTGCCTGCCATTTTCGATGTTGCAATTGGCCGCCATTTGCGCCGGAAATCTTACAATTTTCACGAATAATGTAACCACAATTTTTGTCTTACAAATCTTGATGTATAGACTACTTTTCACAACACTGACCATCGCTATGATATCAGTTATTACTGTAATGGAAATTCCTTCTATGTTTGAGCACACAGCTACTTGTATTAGATCCTCCATTTGTTCATTGCACGCATCCATGTCACCACACTATTCCTCTCGAACATCAAGTCCTTCGTTGTACCGCAAAATTTCTATATTTTGGTGATGTCCCACCCCCTCGTGACATGCATGTACTGGAGAGTAACCGAATAGTTCTGTGGTGTTATACAGTCAGAACTGTTCTGCTATGACCAGGCCGGATCATTCAATGTGGACCAATTAGATTTGTCATTACTTTGTCCTTCCTGTAGTTGTTTATGTGATTCAGATATGGCAGACTGTCATATGTTTCTCCGTTCGGCCCCCATACGTTCCCTTGGTGTTGTGCAAGTTTTGGCTGTTGTTCCCCCGTGAATTTCCAATACCATTATGTCCCTGATTCCATTTGCGGTAAAGGTATTCATTATTGTGTGGCTGTTTGTTTGTATTTGCCAGTCTGGCATGGCATTGTTCGTCCTAGCTGCACCAGGTCCATTTCATCTTCGTGTACACGCATGACTTTCTCCTTAATGCACATTGGCAACTTGGACTTTGACAACTGAACCGCATCTCTGTTGTAATCGGCTCCTCCCAGTACCGAGCTTTATTTAAACAGCACTCAAAATATGTTATGAGGTTGCCCTGTTTCTCATTTTAGGGCTCTGGATCATATGCTCGTTTTCGTAATCTTTCCTGAACTGACACATACCATTACTGACTTAGGAAAGCCTCTTTGAATTCTGTGTATGTTGTGCATTTCTCGGCTGTGTCCGTTGGCCAAAGGGCTCCCTCACCGTCTAAATATGCCACAACTAACTTTATTTTCTGTTGAGAATTCTTGTGAAGATAACTGAGTGCAGTGATTTCTTTTCTGGTAAGAATATTGTGTTTTAAAAGGCTTTCGTCAAGTGATACTGAAGATAAAGTTGGTCCTGTCCCCACCTGATCAAATGAATTATAACAACAGATTTGCAGTTAAAGTGTCAAAATTGCATGTTTTTGTGTTAGTTATGTTTATTTCAGAATAAAACGATACAGAATCATTATCTACATCAATATTTAGTTCTAGTTTTTTTTAATTAACTACATTTTGCATAAATAACTCACTAACTAAATATGTATTCACGTTCCAAGATTCAGAATAACAAATTTTAGGTGAATAATTACTTGAATTATGTTATGTGTTGTGCATTAATAAATTTCAGTGCCATCCTGGAAGTACTGAAGCAAAATATTAAGAAAAAATGACGATAATATTACATGAACGAAAATACTTTGTAAGTCTAATTTGTACCAGAACTATGTAAAACACAAAAGAAAATATATAAATTACCTGGCAACAAATGAACATAAAGGATTACAGATGGTAAATGTCCATATGTACAGTATATACAATTACAAATTTGTTCAGAGATAAATTCAAAAGTTAACCATATTCGCTTGGTTTGGCGTTTATACACATACTCGAGAACATCCCTTATTACAGTCCAGCAGTAATCTGCTAAAATAGTAGGGCTTGACTTTCCGACATACCTCTTCTCAAATGTGCCAATATCTTGATGAAATCGCTCCCCATGTTCATCACTTACTGTACCACAATGTTTGGGGAAGAAGTCAATATGACTATGTAAGAAATGCATTTTCAATGAAATGTTGCAACCACGTTTTTCATAAGATGACAACATGTTATCTATAATCCCCTTGTAATTTAGTGCTCCTTTGTTCCCTAATAAATGTAAACAGATTGTATTAAAACATTCCCACACATGCTTCTTATCACCTTGTATGATTCCATCAAAACTATGGTCTCCAATAACTCTCGAATCCGAGGGCCTATAACGATGCCCTCCTTTACTTTGGCATCACTCAAGTAAGGGAATTTTTGCCTTAAGTACTTAAATGTGTCACCATTTTTGATCATTCCCATAACAAAGTTTTCCATAAGACCCAACTTGATGTGCAATGGCGGGAGCAGAATCCTTTTAGGTCTATTAGAGGTTCGCTCTTAATGTACTTTATACCTGGATGAAGAGATTTTCTGGTGGGCCTTTCATGTTTTCTGTAATGAGATGCACGAGCTCGGGTATCCCATTCAAGAGAAAGCAGCAATATTTCGTATACCCTAACTGCAGACCTAATAGCAGTGCAACCACTTTCAAGTCACCACAGATCTGCCATTAAGAGTCATTATACTCGATGGCTTTTAGTAAAATTTTCATGTTTTGGTATGAGTCTTTCATATGCACACTATGCCCAACTGGAATAGAAGGGGGTTCGTTACCAATTTGTAAAGGCACTACTTTTAAGCTCAACTTTGACGAATCAATAAAGAGTTTCCACTCACCAGAGCCTTCATTAGACCATTTATGTCTACACATGCCACAAGACTATCTTGTATGTTAAAAAAAGGAGTGAATTGTTGCTCTCTTCTGAGGTACAATGAAACTTTTACATTGCTTTGCAGAAAATTGCGGTGTTGCAATCTTGATGCTAAGATCTCAGCCTTAGCTTTAGAGAGCTTCAAATCTCTATTTAGATCACTTAACTCACTTTGAGACAATTTTTGTGAATCATCAGTTGATATATTTGGAAGAAACTCTGGATCTTGTGATATACATGGTTCAGGACATTGAGAACCACCATCAGAAGTAATCTCGTACTCTGTTGGTGGTTCAGGTGTTGGCATTCCTTCCCCATGTAGAACTGGTCGTATGGCAGATGGAATGTTAGTATAGTTCACTGTAAGCTTCTTCTTCTTAGGTATTCCCTCCTTGATAGGAGGAACCATACAACAGTAGCAGTCACTGACATGGTTAGTTGGCTCACACCAGATCATGGGCATTACAGAGGGCATTGAAGATCCTTTCCCAAGCATCCAGTTCCTAAGGTTGCTGGCACAAGTGTTGCAGATCACATGTGGAGCCCAGGGTTTATCCTGATCACCTATTTTTCACCCAAAATGACAACTGCAAGCATTTTTAATCAGTGGAGTTATTTGCTGTATTTGTGAAGCAAATGTCACTTCTCCACACACATAGAAAAATGTTTCAGCACTGTTAACACAAACTTGTGACATTTTTGTTCACTTCAATAGGAGTCAACTTGAAAAACTGGTAGTTCATCTGGAAACAAATGTGCAAAAATTATTACATGCATTAATAAAGTCACTGAAATTGAAGAGGAGAGAGACAAACAGATCGCTAAAATTGGTATCAAAATGTTTATATCCAAAGTATTGCACACAAGTAAGACCAGATGCAATAATATAATCCATTGTTATTAGTTATTATGACTTTGACAAACCATTCTAATATTTGATTTTCAACTTAACACCAAAATCCGTATATAATTATCTCACCATAATAAGACAGTGTAAAATGAAAACTAGAGCTAATTTTGAATTGTCTTTGTGATATTCGCGATCAGCACATTAGAATTGATAGGAATTGACTTTTTTCATTCGATTTACTTTTTCATTGTTGCACAGTAATATGAGTGCATGGACTATCTGATCCAGCTTCTTCTATATATTATATTCTGTACAAAGGTGCATTTCTGTATGCATCATCTACACATGCTATTATTGGTTCATGTACTACAATTCTTACAGTGCTATTTCTTGCTGTATGTCCATGAATTGTGTTATGTATTGTTCTACGTCCTGTTTTACTTTATTATCAGAGTCACTACTTCCTGACTTAAATTTGTGTAGCTCGGATTTAAGGAAGTTATTTATATCGTTTTCCTGTGCTTTCAAACATGCTGAAACGTCATTCGTCAATTCCTCATATTGTGTGTCAAAACCGTTTTTGATTCCGTAGCTAAAGTTTCTAAGTGGCTTGTAAGCTGCTATGTTGAAGTTTTCCTACTGGCCTGCTCTGTTTCAGTTGCACCTACGTCATCTGACAATTGTCATAGTGTTCGTGGTATTACTCAGTATGCTTCTTGTATTGCATTTATGTTGGAGCTAATTGCTGTGAAATTCGCAGCAGTTCGTAGCGACTTCTCCTTTGCGATGTGATCAAGCGTAACGTCTGACACTTCCTGGCACATTAAAACTGTGTGCCAGACCGAGACTCGAACTCGGGACATTTGCCTTTCGCAGGCAAGTGCTCTACCAACTGAGCTACCCGACCACGACTCACGACCCGTCATTACAGCTTCAATTCCTACCTTCCAACCTTCACAGAAGCTCTTCTTGGTAGAGCACTTGCCCGCGAAAGGCAAAGTTCCCGACTTCGAGTCTCGGTCCAGCACACAGTTTTAATCTGCCAGGAAGTTTCATATCAGCGCACATTCCACTGCAGAGTGAAAATCTCGTTCTGGAAGCGTAACGTCCATTTGGTGGAGTTGTTCTGTTATTTCCGACTCTAAATTCTGTTTTATTCTTATGTCAGTTTTGTTGCCAATATTGTGTGCTATGAGACTGAAAATGTCTTTCATCTGAATAGACTGTTGCTGTGCCATAATCACGAAATCATTTTTCACCATATTATCTAGTTTTCTTAACAGTGAAGTCAAAGGATCTGTGCCTAAAGATGGTTGTTATGAATCCGTTTCTACCGGGTTTGCACGATTTCCTGCTTAGACTCAATGGTGGCCCACTTCTGTGTTTTTATTTTCGACATTTTCTAGCAGCTAAACTATATCTGTAGGATTCATGACTACTCTTTTACGAATTTTAGTCGTAAAACAAAATATACTTCAGGATTAAATTCACTCACCTCATTTGCAATAATGTACTTATAAACACTACAGCTGACAGTATTAAACTATTTCGCTCAGGTCGAGAGAAGAGGCATGTCGCAATCTCAAAGAAAACTATCGTCGCATCAAAATCTTTACAGCGATATGCCGTACCAGCAACTGTCTTGCTGTCACAAATTATGAGTCCAATAATGCTTGTAATTAAAATATTTTTCAATCTATAAATTGATATATTAATGATAGGATATGACAATTTTTTCATTAACTTCATTATTAGTTACATCCGACGTTAAAAAGCGAACCACAAATGCACTTACTTGATAAACAGTTGTTTGATGTGCTGAAAGGTTCTGCTTTCCTACTGTGTTTTTGTATGCTTCGGTTCCCTATAAATATTTATAGTTTTACAAGTCATTTGAAAGTGTTTTTAATAAAACTTCTCTATTTAAACTTGACTGAACTGCATGTGACTGCTTTAGTCGTTAATAAAAATTGCATCTGACTGCGTATTTAACTGAACTGAACTTTATCTGACTGCATGAAAATATTGTTGGAAAATTAATACTCAGAATACACATCTGACTGCATGAAAGTTTAGTGGTAAAAATAAATGAAAGCCACCAACCTGCATCTGACTGTGTCTGTGGACTTAGCTCGTGCACTCCTTCCTGTTTAGCCGATAATAAAACATATATTCAACTCAGCCGTAGTGCAATGGCATAAAATTGTCATTCTAGATAACTTTACTCATTTTGGCCCTGTTTGTTACTTAATAAAAATTCTGTCCTGATCTGAATAATTTGCCAACTGTGCAATGGCATATAGATTATTTTACTCTGTTAAATGAAATTATTAGCTTTACTCATGGGAACTTTACTTTAATGTACCTTTTGGTTCAATGCAAGCACAGGATGCGGAGAAGGTGTGAGATGAAACTCTAATTTTATCTAAAAAATATTTATTGTCCAAACTTTTAAGGCACATGTGGAAAACTAAAAATAACTTCTATAGCATGGATTTACGAGAAAGTTTCACAAAACGCTTATTGCATCAACAATGGGATTTCTATCTAGCTTTTAGACATTATTTAACCAAAGGAAACCTATTTTATTAATTATTCTTTCTAGTTTCCCCAGGTATGTGCCGAGTTTCACTCAATATATAGCTTATTATGTGCGTAGCGCCAATTCTTACTTTGATGCTGTCACGACCCGGCTGCCTACTGCAGGCATCTAGCTCCGACTCGAAACACGTCTGCTGTCTCTGCGCATCTCCTCACCACTACTGAAACTTTTACCGCGTGTACCTAGCTCTGTTAGCTGTCAAAGATCTTACTACTCGAAGATGTACTACTCGTCCAACCTTGCGGATCGGAACTATCGACATTTTTCACTGGCTCAATCCTGATCGAATCTCAGCACATACCTTTCACATTCTTTTCATTTTTCTAACTTTTACATTATTTTTCCTCTCATCAGGCGTCACATCAAGATATTACATGTAACAAAGAGATAGTGTACCATGCATGTACATATAATGATTGCAAACCATAAAATGTGTACATAAACGTTAAAAAAGTCCCGTAATGGTCACGAGTGTAAAATATCTTTTGTCCGGCAGTACTGCGCAGATCAAAATTATAGATATAATTAAATCTGCTCAACAGTACATAATGCTTAAACTCATGATTTGCCATAGAAAGGGCACTTTGTAAAGGTGATAGCATTGCTGTATTGAATCTGAATCCAAACGTCTGAAGATATCTGTTCTCATTGAGTACTAATTTCACTTCCTGAAAAGAAAATGAAACAGCTATAGAAAACTCATCGATGAATATATCAGGCTGTGAGTGCTGTGGAATGTGCCATTGTTCGATAAGCAGGGTGCCCATGAAAAGCAATAAGTTAGTTTCCACCTTAAATAGTGGTAGTAAAACTGATTCTGACTTTGTATTAAAAAAGATGAAGGTTCAAGCGTTTTTCTCGGCCTGCACGTGGGCCCCAACCCTCTCCCCCCCTCTCCAACCCTCCTCCTCTTGTCCCATCCACCCTATTGGCTGCAATTTCGAATTTTGGAGGGAATTACGAATTTTGGCGGAAATTTCGAATTTTGGTGGGAATTTTGAATTTTGGTGGGAATTTCCGATTTTGGTGGGAATTTCTTTATCTCAGGGCTGTGCTGACAACCCACCCCACCCCCTACCTTGGAATTTGAGGGAAATTAAAATTGACAGTATCCTTTCTGGGACTCGAACCCTGGTCATCCTGGACAGAAACCCCAAGTGCACCCCTCTAACACGTGGAATTGGGGGGAAATTAAAAATGGCTGTGCCCTTTCTGCGACTTGAACCCTCGTTATACCACATGGAAAGCCCAAGTGCCCCCCACCCCCCACTCAGATCCCACATCACAGCTATTCTCAACACTGTGAATAATGACCTTTTGCTGTCTGTTGTTGTAGTAAGAGGTGAACTACCTGTGAGCTACTCCCCATATTCCATAATGGTCCAAATTCTGAAGTAAAATTTTGTGATCAACACAGTCAAGCGGCTTAGTTAAATCAAAAAATATGTCTAGCGTTCGAAACATTTTGTTTAACCCATACAGTACCTCACAGAGAAAAGAGAACATACCCTTTTCAGTTGTTAAACGACTTCTAAAACCGAACTGTTCATTTGATAGCAAATTATGCGATATGGAATGATCAATTATCCTTATATACACAGCCTTTTTAATAACTTTAGCAAACACTGATGGCATGGAAATAGGTCTAACATTGTCTACATTAACCCTTTCTCCCTGTTTATAAAGCAGCTTTACTGCTGAGTACATCAATCTTTCAGGAAACCGATCATTCCTAAGGGAAAAATTACATATGTAGCTAAGTACAGGGCTAACATCAGCAGCACAGTACTTTAATATTCTGCTAGGCACTCTATCATATCCATGAGAGTCCTTAGTCTTCAGTGATTTAATTACTGACTTAATCTCCCTCTTGTCGGTATCAAAGAGGAATATTTCAGACATCAGTCTCGGAAAAGCATTTTCCAAGGGAGTTATATGATTCCCTGTAGAAATTAAATTTTTATTTAATTCACCAGCAATGACCAAAAAATGATCTTAAACACTTTACCTATATCTGATTCATCAGTAACAGAAATATTTTTACTACAAACTGACTTTATATCGCCGACTTTGTGCTGCTGACCAGATACTTCCTTCAGAACTGACCATATGGTTTTAATTTTATCCTGTGAGTTAGCTGTTCTATTTTCGCACCACATATTGTTTGTCTCCCTGATAACATTTTAAGTACATTACAGTACTGTTTTAATGGGTTACTGTTGCTTGATTGTGACTACTTCTAACATTTTGATATAATTCCCACTTTGTTCTACATGATATCCTTATCCCACTACTCTGCCACCCGGGATGTCTTTTACTGCTGGTACCCCAATCAGAACGTTCTAATGGAAAGCAACTCTCAAGAGCACGAGAAATGTGAGAAGGAAAGCATTATATTTGCCGTCTATGTTATTGGCACTGTAAACATCCTACCCCTCTTCTTATAAGAATATTTTCTGTGACTATGCTACTGTTCCCCTGCACACTAGTTGGAAAAAACATAGTCTGCATCAGATCATATGAATTTAGGACATCTACCAACATCCTTTTTCTTGTACAATCGTATATATCAATATTGAAGTTACCACATATAACTAATTTCTGGTACTTCCTATAAAGTGAAACAAGAACACTCTCTAGCTTCAGCAGAAATGCTCTGAAGTCAGACTTAGGGGGCCAATAAACAACCAAAATTGAAAGTTTAATTTTATTAAATTAAACTTCCCCTGCACAACATTCAAATATCTGTTCAGTGTAGTGCCGTGATACTCAAATGGAATACTGTTTTCAAGGTGCATGTCCAAACTTCCACTCCACAAGGAACTCTTTGAAAAACTGGCAGCTAATCTGTATCATGGTACAGGAAGCCTCTGAATTGTCAAATTATTTAAGTTGTGCTATGATATACCAATAATGTCAAAGTTATCAAGTTCACTAACTTTATCTCTAATACCTCTTATATTTGTATGAAATATGCTAATTCCTTCCATACTTGGAAACATAACGTCCTCTGAAGGTGATTACTTAGGCAGAGGGACTTCCGTTAGCCAGCAATACCTATCAGCTGACTTCAGTCTAAAAAAGGTGCAGCTCTAAACCCAACTACTGCAGGAATTTTTCCATGAGTGAACCCACCAACTGTCTGAATACCTCCTACTCCTAGCTAACTTCTTGCCAACTGCCAGTTCGCTTTCTCTAGCATCCTTCACCCTCCCCAAGCTACACTGTTACCTAGAAGCTTTGCTGCAGCCCCTTCCCATACCTACTGAGGTGCAGGCCATGCTTAGTGAAACCCGATCTACTGATAGACTCAATTGGCACCATTCCAATGTGATCTGTGACCTCTGCCATCAGTGCCTTCTCCATCCCCATATTAACATGCCTAACAGACGCATTAAGATGAGGCCGATCATAATGCTGAAACAGTTGCATGAAATGCACGTTAGTGCCACCAGGTTGAGTAGCTGTCTTTACCAGGTCACCACCTACATCATATTCCCCGCCTCTATCAAGACTATTCCCAGCTCCACCCACAATCACTACATGATCCTCTTTGGTGAAGTTCCTACATAACTCCTCTATGTTAACAGTCACCTGAGACAACCCTGAACTAGGCTTCACAACGCTGGTGATCTCGTACTCACTCCCCAACACTTCCCACAACTGCTGGGGCACAACTCTACTGTGCGAACTACCTAGCAGTAAAACCTTCTTTCTGTTAGATTCAGACCTCCTAATTGCTGAGGACTGCTGCACGATTCCTACATCTAAAGCTACAAGAGGCTCCTCGCCACTCAACTCTGACAGTTGGTCAAAGCTGTTGCATATTCGCAAAGTATAACTGTGTGAATACCTCTTACTCCTAGCTAACTTCTTGCCAACTGCTAGTTCGCTTTCTCTAGCACCCTTCACCCTCCCCAAGCTATCTAGTTCTTCCTTTGCGTATTGTAACTGCTCCTGAATGGCACAGATCTTACGCTCCTGCTCCTCTATCAACGTGTTTCTGCTACAGATTCTGCATTCCCAGGAGAGGCTCTCACTAGAATGCCCACTGCATTCCCCACTGCATCCCCCCCCCCCCAAATGAAAATACTTTGAACAAATCTCACACCGTAGCCCACTACTCAGAAACCTAAGACCAAGTCCACAATTCTCACTTATGGTAAAATTTTACGTTACCAAAGTTCAATTAAACCAGTACAACTATTTATAGCACTAACAACAGCTGTCTCTAAATTCTCTCTCTACTAAGAAAGCATCAAATTTTATTAAACTACTGAACTGCAACTAATAGCAATACCAACAGAACTTCACAAAATGTATTAGCTAAAACCAAAAATTCAAGTGGGCACTGGAACACTCAACAAAGGTAATACTGTGAATGAAAATTTTACTGAAATATTTCACTAGAACCAATAAGAAACGTCAGCTGAAAACTAAAGCACGAATTTTCTAAACGACTTCAATGCACAGAAAACTCTAAAAAACACAGCGAGCGAACGTTTCCAAAAGTTTATTAAATCGTTATTTCGCCACAAACAGCACGAAACTCCGTTGAAAACTATTAAATTTAATAACTGTACAACATTGTACAAACAACTTTGTCAGAATTTCAGAACCGCTACAGCTGCAACCACACGCCGAGAAATGTTAACAAACTACTGTGGGGTGAGACTTGGATGAACTACGTAAGCACATTCTTGAATAACAAACCACATGAGTCAGTAACACAGAAATGAAGACTGAGATTAATGAAAATCCACCAATAAGTTACTTTTACAGCAAATATTAACACAGATAAACTTTCAGATAAGTAACTGAAGACCAAAACTTTATAAAATATTGTTGATCAATTTCAGCAGCAGTCCAGCATACGTGACGTCATACCAAAGACTATCATTTTATGTAGGAATGATGTGAGCATAGCATAATTTCTGACGGATGTGGGGGCTATACACATCTGGAAAGCTATATCGTACATGTATCACAAGGAATCGATGTCTTAAGCAGGACGTTTTTCTTTTTACAGTTTGTCATCATAGTTAATCGTAGAGATACCTGCATTGAGAATGTATGTCATGCGCTGGAAATATATTTCTCACATTGGGTTAGTAACAGTGTTCTATTCCATGTGACTAAAAGATCAGAAACCGCCACAATCTAACGTAATTGCATGTTTTAAGTGCAGGACCTTGTAGCCTTAGGAGTGCATGTGTTTATGTTCTCTCTTACCAGTACCTTCTTGGTAATCACCACAGACACAAGAACAATATTTTAGAATTGATAAAGCAGTTGATTTACGTAAAATTCTGCAAACTCCGTCCGTCTGGAGCTCCAGCATGCATGAAAACCATCCGTTTCTTGTTCTTAACCATCTGTTATATCATCACAACAGTTTCATATCTACTATACACCGGTAAGGGGTGCTAACCTCCTCGGCATTCGCGCGTGTGGGGAAATCTTGTGCTCTTGGATGGGTGCGGGATAACAGTTACAGCCTTGATTCGCAATGTTCCCCCACAAAACGTGGAATGTAGAGGTGCACTTCTGGTCAGCTGCAGATTAAATCGGTGCCAGTGCTGCAGGGAGCGTTGGTCAAAGACAATGAGACATATTTGGGTCTCTAACTTTATCCTGAGAATGCGAGGATGCCCTGTGACTCCCATCGGTAGAAGTCCTTGAGATATGTAGGTCACTGTCTGGTATACATGACATTGCTTGTTTGAGATGGAGAAAGTGTCTTGGCGGAGGGGACAACACCTTCTGGGGATGCAAGCACCAAAACAGTAATCATGTACACACCAGCAATATGAGGAATCAATCAAATAGAAAACAGCGCCATCAGCTATCCCGTCACTGTGAATGATGAGTTTAAATGAAGAGGTCGTCAGTCACCTTTGGACAGTAATTTCAAAACGCTCCACAATGCCTCAAAACTCTTCCAGTTTCCGTATGTTGTGACTGTCTTTTGTTTCAGTCACTCAATGTGCGTGTGTGTTGTGGGAGCAGCAGCAACGATATGACTTACACCATGCGATGTCTAGTTTTCTGTGAGAGCCAATGCATGAATACATGTTAATGTCAGTTTAGAACCTGGCAGAGACCTTGAAGTAGTAGCAGAAGAAACAAAATATATGGCAGTGTACAAAGCATGTTACAGCAGAAAAAACGGTGTTTCAAGCAACAAAACAGGGACCCTCTCTTGTGACTGATAACCTGTGGGTGATGGTCCTCGTACAGTACAAGAGATGAAACTTCAGTCAGGCCTGTGCAAGCGACGTCGATCAATGGCCGCCTGTTGCAATGCATCAATACCTGTATATTTAATAGGGTCGCTGCATATGCCTGATGCTGGCATGTAGACTGTATTTGTTTTCGATATATCAGAAGAGAGAGATGCAGTAAAAAGCTGTTGTATGAAGTTAGCGGAGATCTTTTAGTTCGTAATTTTTCTCTGTTGGATGGTGCAGATTATCGATGATAGAATGTTTGGGTGATCGATGTGAAAGGACTCTAAGGGGTACAGATATGCTTCGGACTCCAGTAACTATGTGATATTGTATCTTCCTAATTTTGCCAATAAGAAACACTACCGTAACTGTTCGTACTGTCTTTTATACTACCTCGTGTTGCAGGAGCAGGCTTCTTTTGGTGCTGACCTTGCACATCGTATACGGTGGCGGAGCTACGACAACATGTCAAAACACAGGCTTATAACATTAACTAAGCTCACTCTGTTTCTATACGGGTTGGAAAATATGGTAGATGCAGCTCTGTCCGACTTCTGCTCAGTTCCGACTTAAATTGGGATGATAACATGCACAAAGTTGCAGGGATGGCAGGGCATAGTCTGAGGACAGTTACAAGATGCAAAGGGACTATGTAAAACAACATTGGAATTTTACTCTAACAGATAGGTTCGAAAAAGGTGACTCGTTTAGAGATATGAGAGTGCTACGAATATGATTCACGGGTGGCTGTAATCAGTAAAAGACATTTCCATAGGACCCGACGTGGGTAAGTGGTTAAATAGAAAGACTTGATTCCAAATCGCAGACAGCGTTTCTACTGGAAAGCGTAACATTAGAGATCTGAAAAGCCAGTGTACATTTCTTATTACCTCAATCAACACAGCATCTACTGTATGTGATCATTCTCAATCAACCATCACCAATAACCCAGTGGATATATCACAGAACCTCTGATGTGGTATTGAGACAGAATGCTTTACAAATACTGGTGAAACATGTAGCAGCGACATGAGGGAGTTGCAAATACTGGCTTCACACCACATTCCTTAGCCGAATCACTTTCTAAATTCTGTGATTTTATTACGAGCTTACATCGTCGGCGACGTGTAACAGCACTGTCAGTCTGTTAATGCACATTCCGGCGATCACCATCTATACTCAGTGTTGAGGTATTTGTGTGGAAATACCACTTCGTTTGGAGGTAATGCCATAACTCGATTTATATAGATTATATAGTTTTCAACATGGATATCATTAGCAATACTTGTGAGCACCTGTACAAGCAAGACTACACGTGAGAGTAACATGGCCGTTGCGATCGTTCTTTCAACATAGGGCAGCTTGTAAGACAATTAGGTCTCTCTTTCTAAGACACAGTGATACAATGCACAAGGAAAAAACTTATGAGATATGTTGACCCATCGTTGATTTTCGCTCTGTATTGCTTCGTATCATCAGCATTCAGTTATTGGTGAAGTATTATGCTTAATAGTATTACGGGATACGTGATAGATTCGCCTTGAGCAGCAGCCTTATAAAGTACGTGGGTGTTCCGACATCTACAAAGAAACTGACTACGTCCTCTCATAAGGGAAGGTATGGATCTGACGTGCAAAAGTGCGATAGCCATAAGGGGAATGAAAGATACTTTTTTACACTGCTTATGAAGGAACAATACAGGAGCCCTGTCGTATGATTAATAGTTTGCTAAATATGGTCTTCCTCTAGTACAGACAACAACATTTTGTGCAGATCTGCGCAAAGGACTTCGAGCGCTGGCTTGCGGCTCCAATGGAGCAATATGGAGTAATATGCTCAATGACAAAATAAAGAGGGTAACTGATTTTAGATACATAGGGAGAGAGAGAGAGAGACGAAGTAAAGCCTTGTAGGAGGTCATATTATAGGCAGTGTTATAACCGGTTAAAGTTTGAAAGCAGATAGTTCTCTCAAACCTACACCGAATTAATTCATAAAACTAATAGCAATAGGCTGCCTCTATTCTCGTGGACTCATGACTGACTTATTATTAGCATCATGAGTGCATGTTAAAGAAATGGATGTTATTTCATACCTCATAACCTCTAATTATAAAATAGACACCACTTGTATTGTAGCTCATTGAGGAATGTAGAAATGACAGTGATGTTTTCCGACATGTGAGTAGATTGTGTGAAACAGGTTGTGATGTTCAAATTGCTTAAAAAAATAGAACGCAAGACTCTGATGCTGTATGACAAAAACTTTACAGTCATGCCAGTAGAGGTGGTTATGCATCAAAAATATCAAATGTAAGCATGCAGCTGCTATTTGGTTTCAGTGTAATGGAAGAGATGCGTGACAGAATCTTATAGAAGTTTCTACTACAAGACAGACTCTCATGGTTTGTTTCGTACAATGGTAGAACGAGACCTGACACAGTGTACAAAACAGCTACGTCCTCTTCAGTTATGGCTTGTTGATGTCGAACGTAAAATGATTGTATTTCTTTCTGAAATGTGAGCTAGATTGTCTTCTCTAATGGTTTTTCACGTGTCTCAAATGTGTAATACACACTGAGACCCCCTGCTATACCTGCAGGACAGAACAGATAATTTAATTTGTGGAAAGGGGACAAAATGAGTGGCTGTCAGTTGCTCTCGAACATACTACTTTATTCATTTGACTAACATTACAAGAGTAAAGAAAACATTAAAAACAAAGCAAGCCAAACACTAATTTTAGAACTTAATTCCCGGCTAAATGCGCCATTCAGTCTCACGACTCCAGGTCAAAACAACTTTAATTTAAAACTGGCCGAAGGCCAATCACTTAAGACTCAAAAACAAGAATTTGAATTTTAAAAGACAGAAGGCCTTTTCCTAAAACATTTCTCTAAATTAGGCTGAAGGCCCAAACAATCTCACGCCTTAAGGGCAAATGAACTTTATTTTAAAATCGGCTAGAAGCCATACATAAACAAACATGAAGGACGAATAAGAAAAGGCAGCACATCAAACGGCGCTCAGAAATTTCCAAGGGTTGACCTGGAATTGAAACACTAACGCTCGCTTAGGTGAGACAGGCAGTCGGCCCAACAATTCTCAATCCGACGGCAACCCAGCCGACAGACAGTCAGTGGACGAAGCGACAAGATAACTTATTGTCCATCCGACCACCACACAACATGGAGTTCAACGGAACAACGGAGAAGGTATCGGTGCCCACAACGAATTACTCATTAAAACTACACGCCGTGGTGGACAGCCACAACACGACGAGGATAATACACTGCCTGCATTTACGTCAACGACCAGGACAGGTAACCGGAACGTTAACGGCCACAAGGCAGAAGATTCCGCTGATGCACTTCAATTCAAAAATAATCAAGTTAAGTTAAACTCCACAGGACGGCGGCTAAAATGTCGCCAACTTGATAACACACGTTGTTGCTTGCGGGAATGTCCCGACAGCCTACAACGAAATTCAAAAGACACAATGTGAACAGTTGGGGCTGGCTGGTAGATTAAGTAAAGACTCAACTTTCCTGTCCGCCATCGGTGAGCCACGGAACTCGCAGCAATGGGAACAGTCCCTCACAATCCGACAGCGCGTGGACCCCAGCCAGACACACGCCACGGAGACTTCCTCGCTGCTCCACGCCAGCCGACCAAATCTCCAGGCCCGGAAACAATGAAAGGAGCAAGAATGCGTCGGCCAATGAGACGACCAACAGAACGACCAACCAACGGTCGTCCCGCTCCACTCTCCCTCCATCGGACAGTTTATGTTTGTCGCCAGCACTGGCTGTCGGCGCCTCACCGGCTCTCCGTCCCCGACTTCACCGCTGCTGCGCCCCGACTGCACTGCTGGTCCGTCCCAAACTGACTGCCAGACACACGACGACCCGGAAATACTATCGGTCCCTCCAGAGACGGCTTTTTTTTCCCTTTATTGTAATTTTAATCACCTATACAGGCGGGCTGGCAGCGGCACATTACGCTGCTCTTCAGCCTTAAGTGGAAACAATAACATGACATAGAGGTGATACAGACAATACAAAAAACGGCGGGCAAAAAATGGAGATACAAAAAAAAACAATAAACATGAAGCCGTTCACGTTGGACGATAAAAACACTAACACTTGTGGACACGGCGCACAAAACACGGAGAACGGCGATGGCACATGTGAACAGTGGAGTCGTAACTGCACGAAACACAAAACGAAGCACACACACGAGATACTGATGGCGATGATCTCCGGCGCGCGAATGTTCACTATGCGTGTGCGAGTCCGGGGACCTGCCAAGAGAGGAGGAAGAGGAAGGGTGGTGGGAGAGCGAGAGGGGAGAGCAGAGATGCCACGGGCAGGGGAGATAGGGGGGAGGGAGGAAGGGGGAGGGGAAGCCCGGGGGAAGAGAGGTGGAGGGAGGGGATGGGGGAAAAGGAAAAAGAAGGGAAGAGAAGAGAAGGGAGGGAGGGTGCCGAAAGGAAAGGACACCGGAAGTGGGGGGGGGGGCAGGAGGGATAGATGGAGGGGCGAGGACATCATCAGGGAGGGGGAGCTGGCGGAAGCCACCTTGGGAGAGGGTAAGGAGGGTGGAGAGATGGAGACGGGGTGGGACGTGCGAATATAGGCGCGGCAGTGGGCGGGGGTGGGAAAGGATCGGGGAGACAAGAGGGTGAGGAGGATCAAGTTTACGGGAGGTGTACAGGAACCGTATCCTTTCAAGGAAAAGGAGGAGGTGGGGAAAGGTGATGAGATCATACAGGATCCGCGTGGGGGAGGGGAGACGGATGCGATAGGCAAGGCGGAGAGCATGGCGTTCGAGGATTTGGAGGGATTTATAAAAGGTAGGGGAGGCGGAGATCCAAGCCGGATGGGCATAACAAAGGATAGGGCGGATGAGGGATTTATAGGTGTGGAGGATGGCGGAGGGGTCCAGACCCCACGCACAGCCGGAGAGGAGCTTGAGGAGACTGAGTCGGGAGCGTGCCTTGGCTTGGATTGTCCGGAGGTGGGGAGTCCAGGAGAGGCGACGGTCGAGGGTGATCCAGAGACGGTGTGACAGCGCACTTATCAATACGCGCTGTTGCTGCCGCTCCCGGGCAAGTAAGGTAGGAAGTTAGTGACGCGAGTAAAGGGAACACGAAAACGAGGCGGCAGTACCGTAATAGAAGATGACAAACACTAAATGGGATTAACGCCAGCCGTGCACGTTTCTCGCACGTGATCAGTGGCATTGCACTTCGCTGGATGTCGCAAAATAATGAAATGCGAATTGTATTCTGCAGTTGAACGTAAAAACTATACCGATTTTGCTCATAAAACTAAAAGAAAAAGGACTGTGCCTATTTTCGGGGAAAGCAGAAATTTATTATCATCGCAGTTGTGTTTTCCTTTTTTTCAAAAAAATGGTTCAAATGGCTCTGAGCACTGTGGGACTTAACGTCTGAGGTCATCAGTCCCCTAGAACTTAGAACTACTTAAACCTAACTAACCTAAGGACACCACACACATCCATGCCCGAGACAGGATTCGAACCTGCGACCGTAGCGGTCGCGCGGTTCCGGACTGAAACACCTAGAACCGCTCGGCCACAGCGGCCGGCCTTACAATAATCAGTTTTTTATTAGTTGCTTTGTTATAGGAGTCACGTTGATGTGACTGTGTGGTGGGCAGTGTCCTTCATCGTCAGTGATGGCAGGCATATCGCACATGTCATAACCTACCATCCGAATATCTGTAGTGACGTTCACATGTTGAATAAAGTGTGTGCACCCGTAGTTTGCAACTAATATACGTTTTTTTTGTCATGTAGTTCAATAACTGTCACCCTCTAAGTTAATAAATGGAGAACTTCTGCTGCCACGTTCTTCTTGAAGCACTCTTTATAGCAGTATCAGCTCAAACGTGAGATTTATCGTTTTCATAATATCCGAAATTTTTCGGTTTGCACGTTGATGAAAACTTGAACTGCAAGAAACAACTACTGAGCTGTAGTACAATTAAGCTACTTTTGCTCCTCATATAACTGCTAGTCTTCGAAACAAACGAATTAACTTCTCAATATATAATGAATATTTTCCCCTAATAATGTCTTATAAAACAATTTTAAGGGTGGTTCATTACCGGCCGGCCGGGGTGGCCGAGCGGTTCTAGGCGCAACAGTCTGGGACCGCGCGACCGCTACGGTAGCAGGTTCGAATCCTGCCTCGGGCATGGATGTGTGTGATGTCCTTAGGTTAGTTAGGTTTAAATAGTTCTAAGTTCTAGGGGACTGATGACCTTAGAAGTTAAGTCCCATAGTGCTCAGAGCCATTTTTTTTGGTAGTTCATTACCTAGAGAGGAAACTGCTCAAAAGTGAGCGGTAATAATAACAATATTATTTAGTGTTCACTTGTATTCGTCATGTCCGCCCCTGGTAGCTGAGTGGCCAGCGCGACGGAATGTCATACCTAACGGCCCGGGTTCGATTCCCTGCTGGGTCGGAGATTTTCTCCGCTCAGGCATTGGGTGCTGTATTGTCCTTATCATCATCATTTCATCTCCATCGACACGCAAGTCGCGGAAGCGGCGTCAACCCGAAAAACTTGCACCAGGCGAACGGGAGGCCCTAGTCACACCCCATTTCCATTTGCATTGGTCATAATATTATCTGTTCAAAGTACCATTAGAATAATGGTCTCTCTGTTACTCTGTTACTCAGAAGGGAGTTCAAAGCGCAGCGAAAAAAATTTTCTGCCCCTCCCCAGTAACAAAAAAAAAGTGTGACTTACGACGCTTAGGCAGCGAACTGAGCAACTGCTGTACTGTAGAGTGGAGAGATAGCCCGGTGAGTTGATTACGCCAGGCAAGAAACGGAGGAACCCGCGCCGCGGGTCAGCCTAGCCAGCAGGGGCAGCCGTGCCGCCGCAGCGGACAATTTGCCGGAAACTGCGTCGGCGGCAATTTGTGGCGGCTTTTTGCTGCGTGCGGTCGCCCGCCTCGGGGATCTGCGGCGTTGCGCTAAATGTGGACAGAAACTCGAAAGACTTTCCAGCGGAGCCAGGTAGGCTGAAAGGAGCTTCAGACGTTCCTTTTGTGTCGCAAAGTAAAAGTCGACAAAGTTCAAGCCAAGTTACTCAGCCTCGACTCTTTAATCTCTGTTTTATACACTGTTCTCTAGCTGAATTACGACTTACACTTTTATTTGAAGGAAAAAAAAATTCTTCGGGAAAAAGTGAAACGTGAAGTACACAAGATTTACTGTAGTCACTGGCGCAATGTTTCGGCTGCTATCATTGCAACCATCTTTCGAATATCACTTGAGGAGTTATTAAAATGACAGTAAAGTCTTGATCACATCATCGATTCATTTTATTTTTCTTGATCTGTTTCATTGTGTTCGCTGTCACTAGATTCTACTGTAATCCCCGAGGAGAGACAGTCATAATGGCGTATGATACGCTATCACCCTAGAGATCAACGACCATTCTGTTCAGGTCTGAAATAACTGCGCTGAAGTTTCGTGACGTGGCCATTGTGTCTTATTCAGGATATCAAGAGATTCTTCTTTCGGTAAACGTACTGAAACCCGCTAGTTTATCACAAATAAACTAACAACTGCCATCAAGGCTCTACGGTAATAATTTAATGCAGGATTGATTGATAGCGCAAAATGTCGTTCATTATTCGGTACACCAGAACGCACAGTTGAAAATAACGCTTGCTCTGTTGCATTAGCATGCATGTGCCTTACACTGGTCTCTTAGGTGAAACAATGGAGTACAGATAGTGTCGGGTTTTCTGCTCATAAATGTTTATCACCTGTGACGATAACTAGACAACAGTGATTTAAAGAAAAAGTTATCGAAATGGCATGTAGCGAAGAAAAACTTGAGGGTGTAAAGCGACAGGAAAGTGATAACACTATTCCCAATCTAAATTTTCATTAGTCGTGAATGTTTAATGTAACACTTCTGACCTCGTGTTTGTATCAAGTTGGTCACTGACAAATGTATAAAACTTATTTTGACATCGAAATACGCAAATATCAGTGCAGGGTAACAGAACTGTGTTAAAATTATATCATGAATCGAAATATGTGAAGCTCGCGCTACACGATGCGAAATCCAGGCTGGCCACTACATCAAACAAATCGCTGCGAGAGAGCAATCTCTTTTTGTTGAATTTTGCTATGCTGTCTGACTGCAAAACAAATAACTCAGATAAAGTTATTGGCCCTGAATATTGCTAATCTTTATCTTTAGTCTTGCTAACAATCACTGTATCAGATCTGTTGATGCAATTACACAGCAAATGAACATAAAAATGTAACGCATTTGACTTTCTGATGAAACTGCTTGACCATTCGTAAGATAGCACTTTACTGAGATCTTCTGTTGGTATTAAGCCACTGAACTGATATGAAATTTTCAAAAATACGCTCTGAAAATCACTGTACCTCACAGTGGACATGAACTTTCTTGATAATTAAATTCATTAGCCTGCCTGTGCGCACGGAACGCTCGTCTGTCCTGTAACCTGTTGCTATTAGGAATATTGATCTGACTGCCTAAACCCAAATTTCATTTACCGTACTTGCGATGTGCAATGGAAGACGGTATCTCACCAAATTTCGCAACAATTCTTCTGCAACACACAACTTGCGATGTGCAATGCGAGTATACAAAACACGTTTATAAAGGTTAAGAATGAAAAATGATGAACTAAAGAGAGCAAAGACTCCAAACTAAAGTCAGCTTTATTAACCCATGACAACAGTAGACATATTCATAAAGTTCACACACCTACACAAGTTAGCAAAATATTTCCTAATAACTCTCCAGTGTACAATTACCTTCATTAATACTTGTTTCAACTATAAGCAAAAATGAAATGTTGCGTTATAAAATTGCTACTACAAACTTCAGCAATACGAAATGCCCTAACAACAAGAAACTACACAGTTGCAAATATGAAAAGAACTGAGTTTGTAATTCCTCAATTAAAATTTGCTCAGTATCTTAAATACTTACTTTTACTTTACTTTACACGTGGCTAAGGCCTTATCGACCATACACCTGCTCTACGAGCCTCTTCCAATTATTTCTATCCAGGGAAATTGTTGTCCAATCAGAGTTGATGCCCATCCTAGCTGCATCTTCCCGGATATTCTCCATCCACCTAATTCGAGGTCTTCCTCTTCTTCTCTTTCCTTCTAATTTCTTAGTGGATGCTACTTTGGGTAGTCTGTTCTCCGGCATCCTTGCTACATGACCAGCCCAGTTCAGTCTTCTCTTCTTTAACATTTCCACAATGGTACTATGTTTGTACAGCTCCCGTAGTTCTTCATTTTTCCTTATCCTCCACTCCATGACATTTTCATCGAAGATTGGTCCAAATATTTTTCTTAGTATTTTTCTTTCAAATATCAACAGTTTTTCTTCATCTTTTTTCCTGAATGTAATAGCTTCACATCCATATAATGCTACTGGTACAATAGTTGACTGATAAAAACGGATTTTGAATTCAGTACTAAGTGATCTCATCCTTAAAATTTTGATACAGCTGTAAAAAGTTCTATTAGCTGCTGCTAGACGGGCGTCTATTTCTATTTCTGCTCTATTGTCTCTGCTAAAAAGACTCCCTAAGTACTTGAAGTGGTCAACTGCCTTGAAAGTGAGACCATTTACGGTCAGTGGTGTATTCTTTTGGAGTTTTTTACTTATGACTAGATATTCTGTCTTTTCTTCATTCACATGAAGTCCAGCTTTTTCAGCTATTTTGTAATAATTTTGCATCATCCTGATTAATTCAACTTTTGAAGTGCTTATTAAGGCTACATCATCTGCATAAGCAAGTCTAGTAATGTTCTGTCCCTGCAGTTGGATCCCTTGTGGATTAGTTTTGGTGAATTCTCTATCAATCTTCTCTAAGATAATATTAAATAGAATAGGTGAGATGGCATCCCCTTGTCTCAGTCCAGTGTACACCTTAAAATTTTCAGTCTCTCCTGCAGGTGTCTTAACTTTGCATATGGTTTCTTCCAAACACATTTTAACTAATTTGATTAATTTTAATGGTATTTCAAATTCTTTCATGGTGTTTAAGAGTGTCTGTCGGTGTATGCTATCATAAGCCTTCTTGAAGTCTATAAATAGAATATGGATATCTACATTAAATTCCCATGCCTTCTCAGTTATTTGTCTCAATGTGAATAAGTGATCCAAAGTGGATCTGTTAGTGCGGAAACCACATTGGTAGTCCCCAATCAGTTCTTCGGTTATGGGAATCAGTCTGTGTAGTATACACATCGACAAAATTTTATACGTGACATCGAGTAGGGCAATTCCTCTGTAGTTATCACAGACAAGGGGATCATTCTTCTTAAAGATGGGGCATATAATTGCAGTTTTCCAATCGGCCGGTATGTTTTCTGTCTCCCAAATTGTTTCAATTAAGGAATGTAGTTCTATTTCCAATTGTGGTCCTCCATTTTTTAAAAGCTCAGCATATACCTGGTCTTCCCCACAGGCCTTGTTGTTCTTTAATTTCTTTATTGTTTGTCTTATTTCATTTACTGATGGTGTGGTGACTTGTATATCAACTGTATCTGGTTCTTCAAATGTAAAGTAATATTGTGGATCATTGCAGTTGAGCAGCTGTGTAAAGTATGTCTTCCATGTTTCTTGTATGTCATTCTTGTTTGTAAGTATTTTCCCATTACAGTCCTTTATAAACTGTTCCCTTTTAGTGAATTTTCCCAAGGACTTTTTTATATTCTGGTACATCTGCCTTGCTCTGTGATGCTTGAAATCATCCTCCGCTTCTCTTACCATGTTGTTGTAGTGTTTTCTCTTCTCTTGTCTTAGAGTTCGTTGTGTTTCCTTGCGGATTTTATAGTATCTCTCCTTTAGTGTAATATTGTCCATGTCTTGTAACCATGCCTTCCTCGCATTTTGCCTCTCCAGTACTCTTTCTTGGCACTTTATATTAAACCAGATTTTGTTAGTTCGTTTTCTTTTACCTATAGTTTTGGAAGCTACATCTTGAATACTGTTTCTGAGGTGTCTCCATCTACTTTCCACGTCTTGCTGGTCACTATGTGTCAGTCTAGATTCCGATAGGTTAATTTCCATTTCCTTCCTAAAGTTTTCTTTTATTTTTTCTTCAGCCAGATTTTCTACATCGTACCTTTTAATTTCAACCCTATTTGTACTTTGTTTCTTTTTTAGCTTTATTTTCATTTGAGCTATGATTAACATATGATCTGTCTCACAATCTGCTCCCCTAAAAGTTCTAACGTCTTTAATACTGTTTTGAAATCGTCTTTGGATGGCGACATGGTCAATCTGGTTCACTACTTTTCCATCTGGTGATATCCATGTCCCTAAATGAATGCGTTTGTGTTGGAATTTTGTGCTGCTTAATGTGAGACCATTTGCCACTGCAAAGTTTATGAGTCGCACACCATTCTCTGAACTTTCATCATGTAAGCTGTAATTCCCAATGGTTGGTTTGTAGATTTCTTCTTTTCCTACTTTGGCATTAAAGTCTCCTAACACTATTGTTACATTATGTCTACTTATTGAATTATATGTCTGTTCCAGTTGACTATAAAATTCTTCTTTCACGTCATCTTCCTTATCTTCTGTGGGTGCATGAACATTTATAAATGTAATATCAAACCACTGAGCCTGAATTGTAATGTGTGATATTCGGTTATTAATTGATTTGAATTCCTTTATTGTGTCAATTGCTGTTTTATGAATGTAAAAGCCCGTTCCAAATTCATGGCGCTGACCGCAGTCTCCATACATTATTGTCCCGTCTCCTATTTTCATTGATCCCGTTCCCTGCCATCTTATTTCTTGGAGCGCTACCAGTTGTACCTTGTATTTTCCTAGTTCGTTTATTAGTATTTGTGCGCTTCCTGGGCGGTATAGACTTCTGACATTCCACGAACCAAAAGAGAAAGCCTTGTAACTTTGCCAATTTCTGTTCCAGTAAATTCTGTCCTGTTTCCGAGGCATACCTTGAGTGTCCTGACCGGCCATTGTTTTACATGAGTGGGTTGGTAGCCCTCTGCACAACCCCCAACCTGGAGGACCAGGAGTCTTGATTTTGGGGTACTCTACCCCTAGGGATTTGCCTTCACCATGGCTTAACGAGTCTTCCCTACCCGTGCTAGTTTTGGTCCACCCCGGGTATTTTATTTCCCCGGTACCCCCCATATCTGGAGAGCATTCCCCAATCCGCCACCCGGGGAGGCGCCCGATGGGGGACTAGCAACCCCACACGGGCAGTATCTTAAATATTCTACAAAAATATATTATTACAAAATCCTTTTTCAATAATTCTGTCTCCACTAAATGGCAGAGCAGCTTTCACTCTTTTCAAACCGAGCACATTACCAGACTGTCCAACACATACTACGCACTGCTACTCTCTGACTCATTCTAACATCTTTTGTCTCAAAACATGGACTTACAAGAATGTGATTATGTCGATACTACAGAGGTTGAGCATGTTTATCAAATTCACAACTTCCTTTACATTTATAGTCAAAACTTCTTGGAAATCGTAATGGCAAATAAGACAGCTACCTTGCAGCAGTAATGAGATCTGTCAGAGCCATGTATAAGAAGATAGGATGGCATCATGGAGCGAATTGTTGCAGCTGTAATCACTCTTGAGAGACTTGCTGTCAAATCTTCGATCAGCCATCCGCAATTAGTGTCAAAATCGCTTAAGTGAAATGCTGAGATGATCCCCCAACACGAAGCAGTGCCAATTTCCTCCCTCATGTCTTGCCAGTTCTAATTTTGTGGTCTGTCTCTATTGACGTCTTAGGCGTCACAATGCTAAATTCTTATCTTCCTTGTCATCGATGCACGTTTTGGATATTATCCCGCAAGCGTCACGGATTTGACGTTATTTTTTAATATGCATGGTTGTCGTGATTCACACATAAAAAAACACCAATTCCGAAATAAGTGTCACTGTGAGGTTTCACTGCAACGTTTTATTACGAAAGTGAGAAAACAACTTCAAAAATTTGAGGCTGACGGTATTTTGAAGTTTATTTAAAAAACAATCAGTTTTATTGTTTTTCTGTTTTCTTGAGCTTAGTGCATTCCGGTAGCCACTACGATATAGCTAAAATAACTCTTATCCTAATCTTTCGCTGATCGAAAATAGTGTCATCTCACAATAAAAACCCATGACGATAATTGTTTCGTTAATTTTAATTTCAAATCCAAGTGTTTGTCATGATTTACTTTCTGTGCATTGTGGTTCACAACTTGAAACTTCTTGAACGGATAACTTACTTCTTTCTCATGACACGCCGTTGTTTTTTGACCAACAATCAAAAATAATCCTTAATTTTAACGAAGATGAAGTATCAGGTTATTGGAGTGCGGGACAAAGTTTCTACCTCCATAGAAAGCGTCGAGTACCTTTAAGTACGTGCATGGTAGACACGTGACTGATACTGAGCATGAAACTACTTGTTGACCTGTACTGGAGACTTTAAGAAAACCACTAAACCGAAGAGACCAAGAACGTATAACGTTATGATACTCAACAGATGAATTTCGAGCGACAGAGTTACGCATGTATTTTGTGTACTTTTGTACACGGAATAAAATGAATGATTCGGCAAGAGATGGCTTCCAACCAGTTTAGCAATGACAGAATCAAGACTAAAGAGTGAACTGTAAAGACGTCAAGTTTTTTTCCAGATTTTGATAAGGGAAAACCAAGTCGTACAGAACATCCAGGTTGTTGCAGGAGATAAAGGACTTCGATGGCATTGAATCCAACATCAGTAGTGGTAAGGAGATATGAAAACTTGGTTAGCACAGTTCTCTGCTTTTCTTCCGGCCAATATTAGAATGTGTTGAGGGTTGAAAAGTATCATTGGATATATTTTAGTGTACTATCATACTTTAATGTAGTTCTTTCCCATTTCCAGTACGATTTTCAGACAAAACTGTCCTTTTACAACTATGACGGTTTTATTAAACTGTTTCGTTGGTAAAATTTCTCAGTTCGTCAGCCGTGTCGTGACGTCGTGTTGTCGCAAAGTTTCGACACTTTCCTACTCCTCGTCTTCAGACGAAGATGACGAACTGGAAACTCACCGAAACGTTCCGACAACACAAGACCACGATTCTGTAGATAACCCGAGGAAATTTCATCAACTGAATTCGTCGAGAGAGCCAGCATTCCTGCATAAAAACATTTCATATTGTTAGGCTGCAGAATACGTTACCAGAATGCCAAGACAAACCTGAAAGAATGTCCAGGAAGCCACATAAAAAGTATAATTGAGAACAAAACGATATGATGCAGTGAACACATAGTGTGTAGCGGGGTGATCACTCTGTTGTAGAAATAATTCAAAAGCCAAGATAGCTTAAATACTGTTTACTGGATAACCGGTTTCAACACACTAAAGGTGCCATCATTGGATCTGAATGTAGATTAACATTTATAAACTATTTGTGTATAACGATACATGAGGCAGACCAGCTGTGATAAAATCATTGTCACAAAATTTAAGAAACAACTGCTCTCCTGGTCATTTTTTTTTCCTGGGGTATGTAAAACCGAAGTCACAATATAAACTATTTGGTAGATGACCGCTGCTCGACTAACAACGGTGATGCTAGTGTGATGCCCACACTGGCATGATGGCCAACTAAAAAGGTCTACATAAGGGTTAGTTTTCACTAAAGTGAGGTGTCGCAGGATCTGGGTACTGTGATGTTTTCTTACGTCTGGTTAAGGTTAACCATTAATATGCGCTCATCTGGAGATACACTCCTGGAAATGGAAAAAAGAACACATTGACACCGGTGTGTCAGACCCACCATACTTGCTCCGGACACTGCGAGAGGGCTGTACAAGCAATGATCACACGCACGGCACAGCGGACACACCAGGAACCGCGATGTTGGCCGTCGAATGGCGCTAGCTGCGCAGCATTTGTGCACCGCCGCCGTCAGTGTCAGCCAGTTTGCCGTGGCATACGGAGCTCCATCGCAGTCTTTAACACTGGTAGCATGCCGCGACAGCGTGGACGTGAACCGTTTGTGCAGTTGACGGACTTTGAGCGAGGGCGTATAGTGGGCATGCGGGAGGCCGGGTGGACGTACCGCCGAATTGCTCAACACGTGGGGCGTGAGGTCTCCACAGTACATCGATGTTGTCGCCAGTGGTAGGCGGAAGGTGCACGTACCCGTCGACCTGGGACCGGACCGCAGCGACGCACGGATGCACGCAAAGACCGTAGGATCCTACGCAGTGGCGTAGGGGACCGCACCGCCACTTCCCAGCAAATTAGGGACACTGTTGCTCCTGGGGTATCGGCGAGGACCATTCGCAACCGCCTCCATGAAGCTGGGCTACGGTCCCGCACAACGTTAGGCCGTCTTCCGCTCACGCCCCAACACCGTGCAGCCCGCCTCCAGTGGTGTCGCGACAGGCGTGAATGGAGGGACGAATGGAGACGTGTCGTCTTCAGCGATGAGAGTTGCTTCTGCCTTGGTGCCAATGATGGTCGTATGCGTGTTTGGCGCCGTGCAGGTGAGCGCCACAATCAGGACTGCATACGACCGAGGCACACAGGGCCAACACCCGGCATCATGGTGTGGGGAGCGATCTCCTACACTGGCCGTACACCACTGGTGATCGTCGAGGGGACACTGAATAGTGCACGGTACATCCAAACCGTCATTGAACCCATCGTTCTACCATTCCTAGACCGGCAAGGGAACTTGCTGTTCCAACAGGACAATGCACGTCCGCATGTATCCCGTGCCACCCAACGTGCTCTAGAAGGTGTAAGTCAACTACCCTGGCCAGCAAGATCTCCGGATCTGTCCCCCATTGAGCATGTTTGGGACTGGATGAAGCGTCGTCTCACGCGGTCTGCACGTCCAGCACGAACGCTGGTCCAACTGAGGCGCCAGGTGGAAATGGCATGGCAAGCCGTTCCACAGGACTACATCCAGCATCTCTACGGTCGTCTCCATGGGAGAATAGCAGCCTGCATTGCTGCGAAAGGTGGATATACACTGTACTAGTGCCAACATTGTGCATGCTCTGTTGCCTGTGTCTATGTGCCTGTGGTTCTGTCAGTGTGATCATGTGATGTATCTGACCCCAGGAATGTGTCAATAAAGTTTCCCCTTCCTGGGACAATGAATTTACGGTGTTCTTATTTCAATTTCCAGGAGTGTAGATTGGGTCGAAAGTCGAACGAAGTGTAGCGGTTTGAAGGGCAGAGGAAAAAACGTGCCCAGACAAGAGCCAAGGGAAAAAAACCTTTGCGATAGTTAGGTCGGGTAGTTAAGAGCAGTAGCGGATGTCTTGCTGCCTGCAGTAGGTCGTGCAAGGGTAGGCCTTGTTAGTAGTGGGTATCATGCATGTCGATACGGTTGACGTTGTGCGGTGCTGTTGCTCGGCAACTGCCGCTGGGTGCCGGTGTTGAACTCTGGATCAGCGTCAGCAACATGCAACAGTTAGATTTATCATCGTTTTTGTGTCCGGTCGGACGCACAGTGTAGGGTGATGCTGGCGAATTGTTTGTGCGTCAGTGGGCGAGCTCGTCGGTTTCCCTGCTGTGGCCTGTTGGTTGGCTCTAATAGCAGCTGGTAATTTCCAGTCAGCGTTGCTGATATGCAGGGGCTTGCCGACGTTTGTCACTTGTTAGTGTATGTTAGCTTTCCATAGGTGGCTATGCCCTTGCTAGTAGTGTCTTTGACCGTTTATGCTTCCGTCTATGGTTGTGATCGTAGTTTCCCAGAGTGAGGATGAAAGGGTTGTTCGAGTGTCTCGAGTTCCTGTATAGTCATGTGGCGTGTTTTTTGAATTCTTCCTTGAAGGTTTCAAGGCGGTATTCACTGTAAAGATCCACGGTGCGTGTGTAGCGCAGAGCGTTCGTAATGATTCGTAGCACTTTTGTTCTGTTTGATCTGCAGGCGGCGCAGTCGTGTAGGAGGTGCACATCCCCCGACGGGAGCTGCGTACGTCGTCAGAAGTCTAATCAGTGTCAGGTATATGGAAATCGTGACCCTCCTGTTCAGCGTGCTTTCCCTGTTGAGCATTAGGTAGAGTTGTTTGAGCCTCGCGTGCGCTCTGTTGGCAGCGTATTCGATGTGGTCCCCCTCCCAATGTAAGTTTCCGGTCCAACCAGACATCGAGATATCTGACTTTCTCTCGGAAACGTATTGGGCGTGTATGTAGCGTTATCTACTGTGTTGATGTTTGCGCAGTAGTTTCGGTCTGCGTGTAAACAGAACTGCTTCTCACTTGTCGACGTTTACTTTAATACGCCATCCTTCCAACCAAGGCTCGGCAGTTCTGAGTGCCATCTGTATTCGTGAGTTAATATTCGACGATTTCCAATCTTGTGTAAGGATGGCTGTGTCATCCGCGTAGATGGCTAACGTCGTGTTTTGTGTTGCTGCGAAGTCGTTAATGTACAGGTTGAACAAGATGGGCCCTAAGATTCTTCCCTGGGGCACTGCAGCTTGGATACAGTGTTGTGTTGATTGTTTGCCTTGAACGTCAGTTTTGAAACATCAGTTCATGAGATATGAGTGTATGAGACGTACAAGTGCGCCCGGGATACCAGCTTCGCTTAGTTTTCGTATAAGGCCGTTGTGCCAGAGACGGTCGAAAACTTTTTCGATGTCCAGGAACACGGCCCCTGTGGCTTTGTTCATGTTGTAGCCGTGTGTTATATGTTTGACTACGCGGAGGAGTTGTTGTGTTGTCGAGTGGTGATTACTAAAGTCGGATTTCTCCGATCTTAGGGTGTCATTGGCGATGCGGTGCGTAGTGATGCATTTTAATATTGCCTTCTCAACAATGTTACTGAGAGAGCACAGCAGACTGATGGGTCGGTAATTTTGTGGGAGTGTGTGTGTGTGTGTGTGTGTGTGTGTGTGTGTGTGTGTGAATTTCCAATCACATTACTAATCTATAACAATTAAAAACAACAGTCTATCACAAGTCATTAAAAGAAAGCAGCCATTCACTGTGAACCCCATCTCTTCTCGGTACTGGTACTCTTTTTAGCAACGAATACAGTTCAGTCTTCTTGTGCCATATGCTTCAGTGCACAATGATCCCCGAAACTGTCATAATTTTATATCCATGTCTACAAACTGTTTGTATTATGTATCAAAAATATGTAAAGATACTGAAACTGGTATGGCATATAGGGTAAGAGGTGACTAAGATATGACTATGGACCCTCAAATTCTAGTGAAAATACTATTTACAGCTCTAAACAATCTGTATTATTGTTCTATAACAATACAAACATATGTGGCCCAAATAGTAGGTTAAGCAGGCAACCTCACGATCAGAAATCCGGCATTTCCGTTTACCGTTTCCTGTTCCCAGTAATAATATCCTACTGCAAAGAGCTGTTTCCTGTCAGGTCGTGTCACAGTTTATTTCCAGTAAGTGCTGAAACACACCTGGCGTCACCGTCTCTTATACCAGTGTAGTGGCCCCCACCACAACTCTACCACTCATCTCCAGATTGGACAGAGCCTTCTTTTCCACCAAAAACCAGAACCTGGGCCTGGCGTCAGCAAAAATTCAAAACGATGAGATCACGGCCGGAATGATGTTGTATGTGGAATAAGGTTATGAGACCATTGTTCTTTTCTGATTCTATTCTCCCCGTACGCTAAAATCCTGTTCCAAGAAACATAACAAGTAACAAATCACATTGGGACTATATTACACTGTATGCATAAAGAACCAACACTGTGCTTTCTCTAGTACAGTAGCATGTAACAACGATCTCACGAAAATCCTGAATCTCATGTATTGTAATAATCATTAAAATTTTGATCCGCAACGTCTGCTAATACGAGTTTCAGCAGGTGAAGATAAGGAGCCGTGTTAAAACAGTAGCTTTCCAGAACAGTTTTCGTTGGTTGTGCTGCACAGCTTTAATAAGCAGTAGAAATGACGTTTTATAGCACTTGAAGCCGCCGAATAATTTAGTTTTAATTATACGAAGGAATTCAGTCAGAAACCACTGTCCAGCACCTGTTGTACAACGTAATGGATAGAGGGTATGCCTCATGTAAAAAGTATATCTAAAAATTGTACTAAGACATACACATTACCCAACATACTGAGATATACACAAAACTTGCAGTTTTTGTTAATAACAGAAGTTACATAGATCTCATAAAACAGTTGTTAATATACAATATCTCTAAATAATATTTTGTTATTCAAAAGTACACATGTGGTGCGTCCATTACCCAACTACCCCACCCCCCCCAAAAAAAAAAAAAAAAAAAACAAGTAAAAGGAAATGGGAAAGTGTTGCTATTATGACCAGTATTATCTCGTAATACAGTATCATGAAAATTTGCAACATATTTTTCATCTTTTATTTTAAGTTGTTCATTTCAGATGAAATTTGAATCTTTAGCATAATATTAAAAGATTTCCGTATTTTCTATCCTCTATGACATCCACAAATCTACCTTTCTCTGATCATACAATGTAGGATTTCACGGCCGGTATTGTCTTCACTCCAACTCCCGGGCTGATAGGCAGTGGTCGATGTATAAAACTCTCCCCTGACCTTTCGACTCCGACTGCAGGAGACATGGAGACATCCTCCGAGATAAATCGGCGAACTGCAAAGAGAACACGAGGAAGCGCTGGTTATATAGGCAGTAGAGAGGGCACCACTGTCCATCACGTGGCGTCGGCTATGAGACTGTCTCTGGTAATGCCAACATTCTCGATTGAAAGTAATCGTTCGTCACTCTTCCGGAAAAACTCTGACATCCAAATTTTGTCCAGTAACATCTTCGTCTTTCCTATTAAAATTATTATGGTGTTTATCAATCTCGATAGCCTCTCTATATATGTGCACATAATAATGCGAGCCCCCCCATGAACCATGGACCTTGCCGTTGGTGGGGAGGCTTGCGTGCCTCAGCGATACAGGTGGCCGTACCGTAGGTGCAACCACAATGGATGGGTATCTGTTGAGAGGCCAGGCAAACGTGTGGTTCCTGAAGAGGGGCAGGAGCCTTTTCAGTAGTTGCAGGGGCAACAGTCTGGATGACTGACTGATCTGGCTTTGTAACACTAACCAAAACAGCCTTGCTGAGCTGGTACTGCGAACGGCTGAAGGCAAGGGGAAACTACAGCCGTAATTTTTCCCGAGGGCATACAGCTTTACTGTATGGTTAAATGATGATGGCGTCCTCTTGGGTAAAATATTTCGGAGGTAAAATAGTCCCCCATTCGGATCTCTGGGTGGGGACTACTCAGGAGGACGTCGTTATCAGGAGAAAGAAAACTGGCATTCTACGGATCGGAGCGTGGAATGTCATATCCCTTAATCGGGCAGGTAGGTCAGAAAATTTAAAAACGGAAATGGATAGGTTAAAGTTAGATATAGTGGGAATTAGTGAAGTTCGGTGGCAGGAGGAACAAGACTTTTGGTCAGGTGAATACAGGGTTATAAATACAAAATCAAATGAGGGTAATGCAGGAGTAGGTTTAATAATGAATAAAAAAAATAGGAGTGCGGGTAATCTAGTACAAACAGCATAGTGAACGCATTATTGTGGCCAAGATAGACACGAAGCCCACACCTACTACAGTAGTACAAGTTTATATGCCAACTAGTTCTGCAGATGATGAAGAAATTGATTAAATGTATGATGAGATAAAAGAAATTATTCAGGTAGTGAAGGGAGAGGAAAATTTAATAGTGATGGGCGACTGGAATTCAAGAGTAGGAAAAGGGAGAGAAGAAAACATAGTAGGTGAACATGGATTGGGGGAGAGAAATGAAAGAGGAAGCCGTCTGGTAGAATTTTGTACCGAGCATAACTTAATTATAGCTAACACTTGGTTCAAGAATCATAAAAGAAGGTTGTACACATGGAAGAATCCTGGAAATACTATAAGGTATCAGATAGATTATATAATGGTAAGAGAGAGATTTAGGAACCAGGTATTAAATTGCAAGACATTTCCAGGGGCAGATGTGGACTCTGACCACAATCTATTGGTTATTAACTGTAGATTAAAACTGAAGAAACTGAAAAAAGGTGGGAATTTAAGGAGATGGGACCTGGATAAACTGACTAAACCAGAGGTTCTACAGAGTTTCAGGGAGAGAATAAGGGAACAATTGTCACAAATGCAATAGAAGAAGAATGGGTAGCTCTGAGGGATGAAATAGTGAAGGCAGCAGAGGATCAAGTAGGTAAAAAGACGAGAGCTAGTAGAAATTCTTGGGTAACGGAAGAAATATTGAATTTAATTGATGAAAGGAGAAAAAATAAAAATGCAGTAAATGAAGCACGCAAAAAGGAATACAAAGGCTCAAAAATGAGATCGACAGGAAGTGCAAAATGGCTAAGCAGGGATGGCTAGAGGACAAATGTAAGGATGCAGAGGCTTATCTCACTAGGGGTAAGATAGATACTGCCTACAGGAAAATTAAAGAGAACTTTGAAGAAGAGAGAACCACTTGTATGAATATCAAGAGCTCAGATGGAAACCCAGTTCTAAGCAAAGAAGGGAAAGCAGAAAGGAGGAAGGAATATATAGAGGGTCTATACAAGGGCGACGTACTTGAGGACAAGATTCTGGAAGTGGAAGAGAACGTAGATGAAGACGAAATGGGAGATACAATACTGCGTGAAGAGTTTAACAGAGCACTGAAAGATCTGAGTCGAAACAAGGCCCCGGGAGTAGATAACATTCCATTAGAACTACTGACAGCCTTGGGAGAGACACTCCTGTCCAAACTCTACCATCTGGTGAGCAAGATGCATGAGACAAGCGAAATACAATCAGACTTCAAGAAGAATATAATAATTCCAATCCCAAAGAAAGCAGGTGTTGACAGATGTGAAAATTACCGAACAATCAGTTTAATAAGCCACAGCTGCAAAATACTAACGCGAATTCTTTACAGACGAATGGAAAATCTAGTAGAAGCCGACCTTGGGGAAGATCAGTTTGGATTCCGTAGAAATATTGGAACACGTGAGGCAATACTGGCCTTACGACTTGTCTTAGAAGAAAGATTAAGTAAAGGCAAACCTACGTATCTAGCATTTGTAGACTTAGAGAAAGCTTTTGATAATGTTGACTGGAATACTCTCTTTCAAATTCTAAAGGTGGCAGGGGTAAAATACAGGGAGCGAAAGGCTATTTACAATTTCTACAGAAACCAAATGGCGGTTACAAGGGTCGAGGGACATGAAAGGGAAGCAGCAGTTGGGAAGGGAGTGAGACAGGTTTGTAGCCTCTCCCCGATGTTATTCAGTCTGTATATTGAGCAAGCAGACAAGGAAACAAAAG
The DNA here is from genome assembly GCF_023864275.1 of Schistocerca cancellata. Classification (NCBI taxonomy): domain Eukaryota; kingdom Metazoa; phylum Arthropoda; class Insecta; order Orthoptera; family Acrididae; genus Schistocerca; species Schistocerca cancellata. Next base: position 182,992,842 of record NC_064631.1, on the reverse strand, counting down.
AAAAATTCGGAGTAGGTATTAAAATCCATGGAGAAGAAATAAAAACTTTGAGATTCGCCGATGACATTGTAATTCTGTCAGAGAAAGCAAAGGACTTGGAAGAGCAGTTGAATGGAATGGACAGTGTCTTGAAAGGAGGATATAAGATGAACATCAACAAAAGTAAAACGAAGATAATGGAATGTAGTCGAATTAAGTCGGGTGATGCTGAGGGAATTAGATTAGGAAATGAGACACTTAAAGTAGTAAATGAGTTTTGCTATTTGGGGAGCAAAATAACTGATGATGGGCAAAGTAGAGAGGATATAAAATGTAGACTGGCAATGGCAAGGAAAGCATTTCTGAAGAAATTTGTTAACATCGAGTATAGATTTAAGTGTCAGGAAGTCGTTTCTGAAAGTATTTGTGTGGAGTGTAGCCATGTATGGAAGTGAAACATGGACGATAAATAGTTTGGACAAGAAGAGAATAGAAGCTTTCGAAATGTGGTGAAGAATGCTGAAGATTAGTTGGGTAGATCACATTACTAATGAGGAGGTATTGAATAGAATTGGTGAGAAGAGGAGTTTGTCGCACAACTTGACAAGAAGAAGGGACCAGTTGGTAGGACATGTTCTGAGGCATCAAGGGATCACAAATTTAGCATTGGAGGGCAGAGTGGAGGGAAAAATCGTAGAGGGAGACCAAGAGATGAATACACTAAGCAGATTCAGAAGGATGTAGGCTGCAGTAAGTACTGGGAGATGAAGAAGCTTGCATGGAGAGCTGCATCAAACCAGTCTCAGGACTGAAGACCACAACAACAACAATAATGCGAGGTTTTTAATATGACGCTCGTCTCGCTGGATTTTATTTCATGATTACCTTCTTGGTAAACATGTTCTGCTACGGCCGATTTATCCGTGTGACTCAGACGGCAATTCCTCTTATGTTCAACAAGACGGGTGTCCACGCTTCTCTTTGTGCTACCGATATACACCTGCCCACAACCACAAGGAATTTTATATACCCCCGCTGTAGCCAAAGGGTGTCGTGCATCTTTTGCGGTTCTTAAGTATTCTTTTATTTTCCTATTTGGTCTGAAAATAGTTTCCACCCCATACTTGCTTAATATTTTCCCTATGCTATCTGTGACCTTACTAATAAACGGAAGGAAAACCTTGCCGTTGGGCGACTGTTGTTCTGTTGTTCTGTTGTTCGTCGTTGCTCCTGATTATCTGCCTAGAGCGAAGTTCTCGATCTACATCCGTGAAAGAATGTCCATTCATCACGAAATCTGACCGTAGATGTTCAATCTCATCTTTTAAATAAACAGGTTCACAAATTTTGTGCGCCCTGGCTACCAAAGTTTTTATTACACCCCTTTTTTGTCTAGGGTGATGGTTTAAATCTTTAGGCAGATAACTATCAGTATCTGTGGCCTTTCTATACATCTTATGGCCCAACGTTCCGTCCCGTCGTTTAATCACAGACACATCCAAGAAATTTAATTGATCATTATTCTCCGTCTCCATAGTAAATTGGATTTTTGGAGTAATGCTGTTTAGATGTGCCAGGAAGGCATCCAACCCCTCTGCTCCTTGTGTCCATACTACGAACGTGTCATCGATATAGCGATACCATCTGGCTGGCCTCTTACTGGCAGTCTGCAACGCCACAGCAGGACTAAGACGACTGCCCATAGCCATTGCATCAATCTATTCATAAAAGTCACTATTGCATTGAAAGTAAGTTGTGGTGTCTGAATTATGCCATGTTATCGGTAGGAAAAATATCCGCTATGCGTAAGATTGCTTCGTTTGCCGGAATAATGGTAAATAACGACACAACGTCGAAACTGACGAGGATATCAGTCGGGTCCACGCTCATTTCCTATAACTTGTCAGTGAAATGAGCTGAATTTTTAATATGAGTGTCCGTCCTATCAACGTCAGGTTCTACATCTACATCTACATCCATACTCCGCAAGCCACCTGACGGTGTGTGGCGGAGGGTACCTTGAGTACCTCAATCGGTTCTCTCTTCTATTCCAGTCTCGTATTGTTCGTGGAAACAAGGATTGTCGGTATGCTTCTGTGTGGACTCTAATGTCTCTGATTTTATCCTCATGGTCTCTTCGCGAGATATACGTAGGAGGGAGCAATATTCTGCTTGACTCTTCGGTGAAGGTATGTTCTCGAAACTTTAACAAAAGCCCGCACCGAGCTACTGAGCGTCTCTCCTGCAGAGTCCTCCACTGGATTTCTAAATGATCCTGTAACAAAGCGCGCTGCTCTCCGTTGGATCTTCTCTATCTCTTCTATCAACCCTATCTGGTACGGATCCCACACTGCTGAGCAGTATTCAAGCAGTGGGCGAACAAGCGTACTGTAACCTACTTCCTTTGTTTTCGGATTGCATTTCCTTAGGATCCTTCCAATGAATCTCAGTCTGGCATCTGCTTTACCGACGATCAACTTTATATGATCATTCCATTTTAAATCACTCCTAATGCGTACTCCCAGATTATTTATGGAATTAACTGCTTCCAGTTGCTGACCTGCTATTTTGTAGCTAAATGATAAGGGATCTATCTTTATATGTATTCGAAGCACATTACACTTGCCTACATTGAGATTCAATTGCCATGCCCTGCACCATGCGTCAATTCGCTGCAGATCCTCCTGCATTTCAGTACAATTTTCCATTGTTACAACCTCTCGATACACCACAGCGTCATCTGCAAAAAGCCTCAGTGAACTTCCGATGTCATCCACAAGGTCATTTATGTATATTGTCAATAGCAACGGTCCTATGACACTCCCCTGCGGCGCACCTGAAATCACTCTTACTTCGGAAGACTTCTCTCCATTGAGAATGACATGCTGCGTTCTATTATCTAGGAACTTTTCAATCCAATCACACAATTGGTCTGATAGTCCATATGCTCTTACTTTGTTCATTAAACAACTGTGGGGAGCAGTATCGAACGCCTTGCGGAAGTCAAGAAACACGGCATCTACCTGGGAACCCGTGTCTATGGCCCTCTGGGTCTCGTGGACGAATAGCGCGAGCTGGCTTTCACACGACCGTCTCTTTCGAAACCCATGCTGGTTCCTACAGAGTAGATTTCTAGTCTCCAGAAAAGTCATTATACTCGAACATAATACGTATTCCAAAATCCTACAACTGATCGACGTTAGAAATATAGGTCTATAGTTCTGCACATCTGTTCGATGTCCTTTCTTGAAAACGGGGATGACCTGTGCCCTTTTCCAATCCTTTGGAACGCTACGCTCTTCTAGAGACCTACGGTACACCGCTGCAAGAAGGGGGGCAAGTTCCTTTGCGTACTCTGTGTAAAATCGAACTGGTGTCCCATCAGGTCCAGCGGCCTTTCCTCTTTTGAGCGATTTTAATTGTTTGTCTATCCCTCTGTCGTCTATTTTGATATCTACCATTTTGTCATCTGTGCGACAATCTAGAGAAGGAACTACAGTGCAGTCTTCCTCTGTGAAACAGTTTTGGAAAAAGACATTTAGTATTTCGGCCTTTAGTCTGTCATCCTCTGTTTCAGTACCATTTTGGTCACAGAGTGTCTGGACATTTTGTTTTGATCCACCTACCGCTTTGACATAAGACCAAAATTTCTTAGGATTTTCTGCCAAGTCAGTACATAGAACTTTACTTTCGAATTCATTGAACGCCTCTCGCATAGCCCTCCTCACACTACATTTCGCTTCGCGTACTTTTTGTTTGTCTGCAAGGCTTTGGCTATGTTTATGTTTGCTGTGAAGTTCCCTTTGCTTCCGCAGCAGTTTTCTAACTCTGTTGTTGTACCTCGGCGGCTCTTTTCCATCTCTTACGATCTTGCTTGGCACATACTCATCTAACGCACATTGTACGATGGTTTTGAACTTTGTCCACTGATCCTCAACACTATCTGTACTTGAGACAAAATTTTTGTGTTGAGCCGTCAGGTACTCTGTAATCTGCCTTTTGTCACTTTTGCTAACCAGAAAAATCTTCCTACCTTTTTTAATATTTCTATTTACGGCTGAAATCATCGATGCAGTAACCGCTTTATGATCGCTGATTCCCTGTTCTGCTTTAACTGTTCCAAATAGTTCGGGTCTGTTTGTCACCAGAAGGTCTAGTATGTTATCGCCACGAGTCGGTTCCCTGTTTAACTGCTCAAGGTAGTTTTCAGATAAAGCACTTAAAAAAAGTTCACTGGATTCTTTGTCACTGCCACCCGTTATGAACGTTTGAGTCTCCCAGTCTATATCCGGCAAATTAAAATCTCCACCCAGAACTATAACATGGTGGGGAAATCTACTCGAAATATTTTCCAAATTATACTTCAGGTGCTCAGCCACAATAGCTGCTGAGCCAGGGGGCCTATAGAGACATCCAATTACCATGTCTGAGTCTGCTTTAACCGTGACCTTCACCCAAATTATTTCACATTTCGGATCTCAGTCAATTTCCTTCGATACTATTGCGCTTCTTATCGCTATAAACACGCCTCCCCCTTCACTGTCCACCCTGTCTCTGCGGTATACATTCCAATCTGAGTTTATGATTTCCTTACTGTTTACCTCTGGTTTCCGCCAACTTTCTGTCCCTCGTACTATATGGGCATTGTGACCGTTTATTAATGAGAGCATTTCTGGGACCTTTCTATAGACGCTCCTGCAGTTTACTATCAGCACATTAATATTGTTATTACCTGTCGCATTTTGCCTACTCCTACCTTACCGCGTCTCAGGAGGCGTCTTGTCGGGCCTAGGGAGGGAATCCTCTGACCTAAAAAACCCACATGTGCACTCCACACGTACTCCGCTACCCTTGTAGCCGCTTCCGGCGTGTAGTGCATGCGTGACCTATTCAGGGGGGCCCTACATTTCTCCACCCGATAGCGGAGGTCGAGAAATTTGCACCCCAGATCTCCGCAGAATCGTCTGAGCCTCTGGTTTAAGCCTTCTACTCGGCTCCAAACCAGAGGACCGCTATCGGTTCTGGGAACGATACTACAAATAGTTAGCTCAGATTCCACTCCGCGAGCGAGGCTTTCCGCCTTCACCAACTCCGCCAACCGCCTGTATGAACTCAGGATGACCTCTGAACCCAGACGGCAGGAGTCATTGGTGCCGACATGAGCAACAATTTGCAGTCGGGCGCACCCAGTGCTCTCTATCACCGCCGGCAGAGCTTCCTCCACATCTCGGATGAGACCCCCCGGCAAGCAGACAGAGTGAACACTGGCCTTCTTCCCCGACCTTTCCGCTATTTCCCTAAGGGGCTCCTTCACCCGTCTAACGTTGGAGCTCCCAATAACTAATAAACCCCTCCCCCCGTGTGCCTGCTTGGACCTTGCTGAAGGAGCGGCCACATGTCCTCTCACAGGCAGAGCGGGCGATGCCACACGGCCAGCCTCCACATTGACCCTCCGCCTCGTGCGCCGTGAACGCCGCTGAACCCGCCACTCCCCTTGGGGAGAGGGTGGCCCAACCGCGCCCGGTACCCGCGAAGATGTCTCGACAGCTGGGACAGTGGGTGAAGCATGTAACACTTGGGATGTACCATGCGACGCACCAGACTCCCCACTGCCGCTACACTCCGAGGCAGCAGCCTGAAGACGACTGACCGCGGCCATCAACACGTTCAGCTGTTCGCGAACAGTGGCCAACTCCTCCTGCGTCCGTACACAGCAGTCACACATCCTATCCATCCTAAGAAATCAATTTACTGTAGAGAGTTAATCAACTTTTAACTAGACTGCTAATTCACTAAAGGCGGGTGATTGTTGACTAAACTGTGGTTGCTACACACTTCTTGTAGAAAACAATGAAAATAGCGCTACCTGTCTCTGGACTGTATTGAAAACAAACACTAGCACTACTGGCACTGTGGTTGACTAAAACGAACACGAAATCTATGGAACACTATTACTAGCACTCGACAATTACAGCTTCCTAAAAGCAAAAACACACGGAAGAAGAAGTGACAAGTAAGAAAAATACAGTTAATACTTAAATTAACGTAGCTCGATCCACAGCAGACGTGAAGCAGACGGCAGTTACGACGACACTTGCAGCAATGAGGCAAGGTGTCTAGCTAACTCGTGGGTGGGTCCGCCTATTGCGCTCAACGGAACCTCAGGTTACTTTGGGTGCTTTCGTGAAGAATGGCTATACTAGCAAAGATATAGATCGAGCACTTCGCTCTAGGCAGAGAATCAGTAGCAACGACGAACAACAGTCGTCCAACGGCAATGTTTTCCTTCCGATTATTAGTAAGGTCACAGATCGCATAGGGAAAGTGTTAAGCAAGTATGGGGTGGAAACTGTTTTCAGACCAACCAGGAAAATAAAAGAATACTTAAAACCTGCGAAGGTACACAAAACCCTTTGATTACACCGAGGTTATATAAAATTTCTTGTGGTTGTGGGCAGGTGTATATCGGTAGCACAAAGAGAAGCGTGGACACCCGTCTTGTTGAACATAAGAGGAATTGCCCCTTGGTCACACGGATAAATCGGCCGTAGCAGAACATGTTTACCAGAAAGGTGATAATGAAATTAAGCCGTGTGGTGTAAGGCGCCTTGTCTCAGTTCGTGCTGTAAGTAGGCTGTTTAGGTTTTCTTAGCGCTCTGTATGAAAATCACTGGCTGTGCTGTGTGCAGTCTGTGGCTGGTTGGCATTGTTGTAATACTGGCCATTGTAGCGTTGGGCAGCTGGATGTTAACAGCGCGTAGCGTTGCGCAGTTGGAGGTGAGCCGCCAGCAGTGGTGGATGTAGGGAGAGAAATGGCGGAATTTTGAAATTTGTAAGACTGGATGTCATGAACTGCTATATATATTATGACTTTTCATGACTATTAAGGTAAATACATTGTTTGTTCTCTATAAAAATCTTTCATTTGCTAACTATGCCTATCAGTAGTTAGTGCCTTCCGTAGTTTGAATTTTTTATTTAGCTGGCAGTAGTGGCGCTTGCTGTATTGCAGTAGTTCGAGTAACCAAGATTTTTGTGAGGTAAGTGATTTGTGAAACGTATAGGTTAATGTTAGTCAGGGCCATTCTTTTGTAGGGATTTTTGAAAGTCAGATTGCGTTGCGCTAAATATTGTGTGTCAGTTTAAGCACAGTCATGTATAATTGTTCTAAGGGGACGTTTCAGTGCGGCTCTCTCCGTCGGAGGTTCGAGTCCTCCCTCGGGCATGGGTGTGTGTTTTGTCCTTACGTAAGTTAGTTTAAGTTAGACTAAGTAGTGTGTATACCTAGGGCCCGATGACCTCAGCAGTTTGATCCCATAGGTACTTACCACAAATTTCCAAATCATGAAATAAAATTCGCCAGCTGCTGTGGCCGAGCGGTTATAGGCGCTTCAGTCCGGAACCGTGCTGCAGCTGCTCCGGTTGCAGGTTCGAATCCTGCCTCAGGCATGGAAGTGTGTGATGTCCTTAGGTTATTTAGGTTTAAGTAGTTCTAAGTCTAGGGGACTGATGACCTCAGATGTTAAGTCCTATAGTGTTTAGAGCCATTTGAACCATTTAAATAAAATTCAGCGAGACGAGCGTTTTATCTAAAACCACGCATTATTATGGGCGCATGTATAGAGAGGCCATCGAGAAAGATAAACACAGTAATAATTTTAATAGGAAAGACGAAGAAGTTAAACTGGATGAAATCTGGATGTCAGCGTTGCACCGGAAGCGTGACGATCAATTACCTTCAATCGAGAATGTTGGCAATACCAGAGACAGACTCATAGCCGACGCCACGTGATGGACAGTTGCGCCCTCTGTACTGCCTATATAATCAGCGCTTCTTCGGGTTCTCTTTGCAGTTCGCCGCTTTACCTCCGAGGATGTCTCCTGCAGTCGAAGACGAAGCGTCAGGAGAGAGTTTTATACATCGACCAAGGCGTATCAGCCCGGAAATTTTAAGTGTCTACCATTCTCTGTTTTGTGTAGAACAGTAACATTGTTTTCAGTTTTGTGTACTACATGCTTTTCGTCCCTGAATTGTGTAGCAAAAGTCGGTGGGTCGCTTTTGTCAGTGATACAACCTTCTGTATATCATGGACAAGTTTCAATATACCTCACATTGTCAGATAATACCATATGAAAATAAAAAAAATTTAATAACTTCCTAGAAAACTTTCTAAAATTTTCTAAAATTTTCTGTACATTGTCTGAATCGCATTTAATATTTTCTTTCGGATCACACGTAGTATTACAAATCCACTATTAGTGTACCACAGCACTGCATCGTCAATAACATTATTATATTAACTTTTCAGTTGAGATTTGTTATTTACATCCATGCTATCTGTGACAACAATTGAAACAAAAATCCTGCATAGCCTAGTAAAAAAATATGTCCACGTTATCATTTTCGTTACAATCAGTAACTGCAAGCAGAGATGTGGTAAATTTTTATTGTTAAATGTGACTGAGATAACATATAGGAAACTTCTGAAAGTCATAAAAAATTTTAGAGGAAGTTTTTTAATTTTATAACTTTATATTTGATTATGTGCATATGTTTTTCTATCTGTTGATCCAATGTCAAATTTATTGTAGTCATTGCACTGTACTTTATAAATGCTTGATTGGCTTGTGGGTATTGGGTCAGACTTACGTGCTATATTGGATTGCACTGTATTACTAGACCGCAAACCAATTTTTATTCCTTTTTTACGAAATACGTAGCTAATCTCGTCATATACGTGTCTGATATGTGGTTTGCGTTTTTTCTACTCATTTATTAATGTCATTTCTATCTTATTTATTTATAGTTTTTATTTTTCTTGTTTCTATAGATTTTAATAACTAAATCAGTGGCGTATTTGTTTGCTATTGGTATGTGTTTCAAGATAGTTAGCTCTAGTTCAGTATCCTTATAAGATAGCAGTTAGCTAGATATTCTGTCTGTTACAGTACAGAAAAGTCACTTTTACGTGTTGTGGGACGAGGTATTGCAACTTATCCCATTAGTCATGGTTAGTTTTAGGAAAACCTTAAATATATGAGCTCCAATTTCATTGTGGATAGTAATGTCTAAAAAGTAAATGTTTTTCTCTATTTCAAACTCAGTGGGGAACTGTATGTTACTGTGAAGTTTGTTGAATTTGTAACGTAGTTTGGATGCTTCTCCTTTCGCCCCACTGAACAAAATAACTGTGTCACTTACTTGGTTCAAAATGGTTCAAATGGCTCTGAGCACTATGGGACTTAACATCTGTGGTCATCAGTCCCTTAGAACTTAAAACTACTTAAACCTAACTAACCTAAGGACATCACACACATCCATGCCCGAGGCAGGATTGGAACCTGCAACCGTAGCGGTCACGTGGTTCCAGACTGAAGCGCCTTGAACCGCACGGCCACACCGGCCAGCTGTCTTTTAAATTAGCATTGTTTGCTGTTTGAAAAGTTTGTTTCCTTTGTGATGAAGAAAAATTTTTAATGTAAAACTTGAATTGAGAATCAAAAAGTTTATTGTAAATTTTCGTGATATCATATTACAAACATCATAACATTTCTTTGTTTTTAATTGTATACATTCTTAAGAGAGTTGTGTAATGCACATTCCATGCACCCACTCTTGCATAACAGAATATTATTTGCAAATGTTATATTTTGACAGGTGCTTTATGAGATATATGTGGCACCTGTTATTAAGAAAAACTGGAAGTTTTGTGTATATCTTACTAGACTGTGGATTGTGTATATCTTAGTACAATTTTCAAATATCCTTTTTGCATGACACTTGGCTTATATCCATAACGTTGTACAACAATTACCGGAAAATGTCATCTGATCGAAATGAGTCGAGCATTTAAAATAAAATATTCAGCAGCTTCACATGACTTAATACGTCATTTCTCCAGTCTGTTTTGTTTCTCAAGTCCACAATAAGCTTTTGATTGCAAGTGTGTAATTCTGAAGAATAGTACGCGACACTGGGAGAATCTCTAGGGTCTGAATCGTACTTAAGTTCGGTGGTGGTGTGAATGTCAGGAGGTCAGTACTGAATAGTGTTATACTGCTTACCTAACTTCACACCTTCCTAACACAGGACTTGCAAGGAATATTATGTCCAGTGCAGGTGCTATCACCAGTAGCAGTGATCCTAAACGAAAGCCCAATGACTGGGCAATGGTTAATTAAAATGATGGCCATTCTTAAAATATTCTGAATGTGACTGCGTAAAATGAATATTCCTTGCAGCTCGTGTAAGAGTAACGTTCGTTTCACAACAATTTCCGCAAACGTGACGTCATTTTGACATTACTCACAATATCTACGGCCGCATGATCAGCTTTCGACTTTCGTTAGCATCCGGAACGGGATTCTCGCAAGATTTCATACTCACGTACCAGAGATTTACAAAAATATGTCATTCTTGAAATGATTTCTTACATTTATTGTTATAATAAAATGTCACATAATGATTTATCGACGGTTAATGCCTTCATAGAAGAGTTTTCTATAAAGAGTAAGTTATTATCGTCAATAAGTTACAAATCAAGAATGAAACGCACTTGTTTCATTGTAGTAGAGCACTGAAAATTTATCACAAACACATCATTTAATATCGCTTAATAACGCATCAACGATACAAGCCTTTAAGATAGAACATGTTAACCAAGCACGAAGTTGTTAGTTCGCATCTCGTTACACGCAGTGTTGTTCATGTTAGCTTTCTTATTACGTTCTGTTACTGTCTTATGAATGTAATACAAGTATGTGCTGCAAAACTAGATGTTATGTACTTCAGCCTGATCTGAGACTGAAGGGTGAAATAAATATCTAGCGATTCCCGAGTATGTGGTTAGGCAGTAACCTAAGAGGACAGTTTTAATTGTTGCGACTGAAACGAGTAGCAATAAAATTCTTATTGTTTTTTCACTAAAATTTGGCTCTTTATTTCCGAATGTGTAGCGATTTCCGAGTGTGTCGTTAGGCTGGTACCCAAGAGAACACTTTAAATTGCTGCGAGTGAATCTAGGAGCAATTATATTCCTATTCTTCATTGTCACAAAGTCGATAGCCGATCATGTGGTGGTTGATATTGCGCGTGACGTCGAAATGACGTCATGTTTGCGGGAATTGTGAAACGAGCATTATCCCTCGAGTAATCTAAAAGTTTCACTTCTCTCAGAATTTCTCTGAAATCCAAAGGGTAAAACTAACCTTCACTCTTCTTTAAGTACTTTAAAATTTTCGTACTTGTAAGGGGTGTTGAGAATCAAATGGCGTTTCATCGACAACTTCCGTCCTCATTCGACGTCCCCACATTTGTGCTCCCTCCTCGGCTTCGAGAAAATGCGACTTTCATCTCACCATGGCCTCTGCTCGGTGCTAACGGTACGCAGTTGTCCGTCCCGTCTGAATTAGTTTCTGGTTCTGTTGCTTTCGCGCTTGGCCGCATTTGAATTTGTTTCCTGAGCGCCTCCTCCAATTTCTTCTCCATACGCGTGTTGATCGCTTCCTCTGTGGCGATTTAAACGAAAGGAGAGTCCGGACCTCTTCAGTCTCGCTAAATGGGATTGCAGTTGTTACCAACGAACCAGTCCTTAATTTGCGCAGCTCAGATTCTAATTTGTCCATGGCTTCACGTATTTTTGGGTCGATGCGCTGCTTCGCGACATTTTGCCGCTCTTCTACTCTTTCGACCTTCTTGTTCAAATTGATCACCGCCTCTCGTCCTAGCAATCCTATGCCTTTATTCTCTTTCGATGCTTCAGCTGCTACTCATCTTGCGAAACTTGTAACTGTCTTGGTACTCTCTGCCGTCTTCTTAGCATCATGTGCAATCTTTAAACCTTTCATTGCTTTGGTGTTTACTTTATGTAGATTTTCCTGGAGTTTATTTGCCCATGACTTGTGTTCCTATCGCATCTGATTTCCATGAGCAGCAATATTTTTGATGTAACTCCTCAGGCTTTCCCGGCGAGATCTTGACATGTGGAATAATCGGGTCTACTACCGGATGTTTGAGTCGCCAGAGCCGATTAGTACACATGTCAATATTTTTTATAACCGTCCTCGCCTCATTATTATCTCGACCAACTCATTAATTTTGTCCTCCAATTTCCTCTCCATACCCATTAAAAAAGCACCAACATTGAAGTCCTCTTCCTTTTCTTCAGTACCGTGATCGTCCGAATTCATACATTATTTCTGCGGTGTTGTATCCGCAATATTGTGTTCTCATATTACCCTGTCTTCTCTGTCCGGATTTCTAATAAGCACCTCTGCTTCGATATGTTGTGGTATGCTCACATCTTCTATCACAAGCGTTCTGACACTGTCTGTCCCCTCAAGAAAAACAATATCGCTTTCGTCTCCCTGATTTCCTTGTTGCACGTCATCGTTGATGCTCTCACCGTTCAACAGCAACGCCTCCCTACGTTCAAACTGTGCCTGAACCGCTACATTGCTCTCTTCCTCCATGACTTAAGCTTTATTTTGCCGCTCCCAGTCTACTTGTCTAGCCCTACTTCTTGTTATCATTCAAATTCTCTATCAACAACAGACTTCAATTATCCGTGCAACACGTAAACAACCGTATTATCTAACTCACAAGGTATTCGCAATACAATAGAATGACAATAGTACACGAGATTCAGAATCAAAAACAATCAAATACAAAGAAAAGACAGTAGCAAACACCACAAAAATAATACGTCAACGCCGTTAGCAACGACGGGAAAACGGTTGACAAATGGCACAGAAGTCACTGACACAAATGCACTGTAAATAAACAAATAAACACATAAACAACACAAGCAGAGCATTAAATATCTACTTCATAGCCTACTAATGAACCATATTTTCTTTTTCTTTTGTTTTCTATTTCCTCATAATGTGGACCTGTTCGGGGAGGTACGCAAAATGACAGCACCACAGAAGCGCCTAGGACGTAGACACTGACAGCAGTTCGCCAATTGCAAGCTTGCTATTCTCTTTTTGAATCTGGAATGGCAAGGTAATGTTAATCAGAACACAGGGAGAAACTGTGATCTAAATGACAACAGATTTATTCATCCTTAACATCACAAGACGACAAAAATGACTAAGATGCGTCACACAAATATTTTATTTGACAAACGCTTTCACTAACATGGGGTCTATGGTGGAAAAAGTGATCAGCTGGGGATCGACACATAACACTAACCGGAACACTAATCGCTTTATCTGACTTCATACACGTGAATCTGGGGTATGGTATAACAACTACCCCCCAATCAAGCATCTGTACTCTACCATTCCAAAAGGAAAAATATGGTTCGAAATAACAGGGAGCTAAGAAGCATATATTGGAGCCCTACGCCGTAGCAGCGAATACTTTACCCTCCTGCTGGTCAGGGCGGCACAACACGATGCGTTCGGCGACTGAAGTAATGGATGGTCGCAATCTGTTATGAGGTGCATTCAAGTTCTAAGGCCTCCTATTTTTTTTCTCCGGACTAGAAAGAGATAGAAACACGCGCATTGTTTTAAAATGAGGCCGCGTTCATTGTCAATACGTCCCAGAGATGGCAGCACCATACGGCAGATGGAATTTTACCGCCAGCGGCGAGAATGAGAACTGTTTTAAATACTTAAAATGGCGACGTTTCCCTTACTTGAACAGCGTGCAATCATTCGTTTTCTGAATTTGCGTGGTGTGGAACCAATTGAAATTCATCGACACTTGAAGGAGACATGTGGTGATGGAGTTATGGATGTGTTGAAAGTGCGTTTGTGGGTGCGACAGTTTAATAAAGGCAGAACATCATGTGACAACAAACCGAAACAATCTCGGGCTCGCACAAGCCGGTCTGACGACATGATCGAGAAAGTTGAGAGAATTGTTTTGGGGGATCGCCGAATGACTGTTGAACAGATCGCCTCCAGAGTTGGCATTTCTGTGGGTTCTGTGCACACAATCCTGCATGACGACCTGAAAATGCGAAAAGTGTCATCCAGGTGGGTGCCACGAATGCTGACAGACGACCACATGGCTGCCCGTGTGGCATGTTGCCAAGCAATGTTGACGTGCAACGACAGAATGAAGGGGACTTCCCTTTCGTCGGTTGTGACAATGGATGAGACGTGGATGCCATTTTTCAATCCAGAAACAAAGCACCAGTCAGCTCAATGGAAGCACACAGATTCACCACCACCAAAAATGTTTCGGGTAACCGCCAGTGCTGAAAAAATGATGGTGTCAATGTTGTGCGACAGCGAGGGCGTAATCCTTACCCATTGCGTTCCAAAGGGCACTACGGTAACAGGTGCACCCTACGAAAGTGTTTTGAAGAACAAATTCCTTCCTGCACTGCAACAAAAACGTCCGGGAAGGGCTGCGCATGTGCTGTTTCACCAAGACAACGCAACCGCACATCGTGCTAACGTTACGCAACAGTTTCTTCGTGATAACAACTTTGAAGTGATTCCTCATGCTCCCTACTCACCTGAAAAAAATGGTTCAAATGGCTCTGAGCACTATGGGACTTAACATCTATGGTCATCAGTCCCCTAGAACTTAGAACTACTTAAACCTAACTAACCTAAGGACAGCACCCAACACCCAGCCATCACGAGGCAGAGAAAATCCCTGACCCCGCCGGGAATCGAACCCGGGAACCCGGGCGTGCGAAGCGAGAACGCTACCGCACGACCACGAGATGCGGGCCTACTCACCTGACCTGGCTCCTAGTGACTTTTGGCTTTTTCCAACAATGAAAGACACTCTCCGTGGCCGCACATTCACCAGCCGTGCTGCTATTGCTTCAGCGATTTTCCAGTGGTCAAAACAGACTCCTAAAGAAGCCTTCGCCGCTGCCATGAAATCATGGCGTCAGCGTTGTGAAAAATGTGTACGTCTGCAGAGCGATTACGTCGAGAAGTAATGCCAGTTTCATCGATTTCTGGTGAGTAGTTCATTAGAAAAAAAATCGGAGGCCTTAGAACTTGAATGCACCTCGTATTAATGGCGCGCGCCCGGAAAACGCAAGTATGCGGTCTCGTGTTCAGTTAATTCTGAACGCAGGTACTTTCCTATGAGCCTCTGAAACCCCAGTGGACTCCAGTGTGCAGGTGGACCCGTTTGCTGGCCTGCCAAACCGATTTGACTCCGTGCCACGACTACGCGTGACGGAATATGTCAAATGTTTAGACGGCCAACTCAAGACAAATAAGTACACATACGCATCACTCATTGTGTGCGTGATGCTAGAAGCAGTACCTCTGACGGTTCGGAAGCTGACTGGCACAGGCTCTAAGTGGCACACTAGCAAAGGACACAAGTGTTATCGTTAAGGTAAAGACCTGCAGTTCTTTACTAGCGAAGTGCTAGTACAAGAGTGATCTTCTCTTTCTGTCCGCTTTCCTCCTCAGCTCGTCAGCAAAAGCCTATTTACATCTTCCCCCACTTTAGCACAAGCCAATCACGAGCTGGAGTGTGGCATTCGAAGCTCAGAGAGTGCACCTTGCTGTGCATACACCGATTTGCCCAATCACAGACTTTAAAATCTGTGATTCAGCTTCGCTGCCTCTTTCGCACGCATTTACGCCCTGTCTTTTGCTAACAACCTGACAAGGATGGAACCACACCCCTCCATAAAAAGCTTGTTATCCTGTTGTGTCCATTTCAAAGTTTCCAAAGAATGGCCATAAACTTGCTAAAAGTCTCGCGCTCTCACAATTATGTTTTGTAACAGAGTCTAGACGTCTGGGTGCCAGTGACCTGTCCCATGGAAATTCGCAGAACGCTCACAGATGTTTTGTCAGCTTCCTGTTTAACAAGGGCCCATCTACATTAGGGTGTCCATTCGTCCCGTTTTTCCCGGGGCAGTGCCGTTTTTTACCGAAATGCCTCGCTGTCCTGAATATTTTTTTGGGGACGCTCAAATGTCCCGTTTTTTATGATTCAGCTTGGCTAGAGTATTTTACGCTACTAGTTGTTTGACTTGCTATTAACTGCGCAATTATTTACGCTAGGAAGCGTGTGATGACTTTCAGCATACTCCAAACGTGTACCGAACTGTCAAAAATCGCAAGTAATTTTAAACACACTATAGGTTACGAATAACAACGAAGATTCTTCTCTTCTAAATCGATCCACTGAATCCGTTCTTTCGGTCCAGAGATACTATACACCACTGATACTTCCTCTCTGGCTTTCGTCACCACACTGTCAATGTTTTGCACTGTGCAATCACTGTTTCATTATGCCAAAACGAAGTGTAATTTTAACAGCAATATAAAAAGCGAGTTTCATTTTACCACTGGTAGTGAAGAAACTGTAGAATGTACATTGTGCAGATCAAAATTTGCTATTGGTCGTGGCGGAAGGTCTGACATTCTGAATCACATTAACACCAAGAAACATCGCATGAGTGATCAAACGAAAAGAGCAAATAAATGCGTGAGTGACTACTATGTAAACTTAAAATCAGTAACAGAAATGGATAGACAGTTGGCAACACAAGAAGCTACGTTTGCATACCACAGTGCAATCCATAACCATAGCTTTAAGTCAATGGACTGTACTACAGCAGTTGTTAAAAAACTTTTCAATCCTAAATTCACATGTGGACACACAAAATGTAATGCAGTCATTTCAAATGTTATTGCGCCGTATGCAGCTCAGCAGGTTTTAAATGAACTGAAAAGTGCTCGATTCATTTCTGTAATGATTGATACATCGAATCATCTGGATTTGAATGTTGGTTCCTCTCCTTATCAGGTATTTTCAGCCTGAAAATGACATCACGGTGAAAGTGCTCGGATTGGTTAATTTAGCTCGAGAAACTTCAGATTTACTTCATAATTATGTGCTGGAAGCTTTAAAGAAATATGATCTTGAGGGAAGGGTGATTGCAGTTTCTGCAGACAACACTAACACCAATTTGGGTGGTAAGCAGAGGAAAGGAAAAAACAATTTGTTCTATAAACTGCAACAGAACACAGTGAATAATATAGTAGGTGTTGGCTGTCCAGCACATGTGGTGCACAATTCCTTACAAACTGGCTCAGATTGCCTACCCATCGACTGCCAATTAATTGTAAACAAAATCTACCAGCATTTCCACATACACTCCTGGAAATTGAAATAAGAAAACCGTGAATTCATTGTCCCAGGAAGGGGAAACTTTATTGACACATTCCTGGGGTCAGATACATCACATGATCACACTGACAGAACCACAGGCACATAGACACAGGCAACAGAGCATGCACAATGTCGGCACTAGTACAGTGTATATCCACCTTTCGCAGCAATGCAGGCTGCTATTCTCCCATGGAGACGATCGTAGAGATGCTGGATGTAGTCCTGTGGAACGGCTTGCCATGCCATTTCCACCTGGCGCCTCACTTGGACCAGCGTTCGTGCTGGACGTGCAGACCGCGTGAGACGACGCTTCATCCAGTCCCAAACATGCTCAATGGGGGACAGATCCGGAGATCTTGCTGGCCAGGGTAGTTGACTTACACCTTCTAGAGCACGTTGGGTGGCACGGGATACATGCGGACGTGCATTGTCCTGTAGGAACAGCAAGTTCCCTTGCCGGTCTAGGAATGGTAGAACGATGGGTTCGATGACGGTTTGGATGTACCGTACACTATTCAGTGTCCCCTCGACGATCACCAGTGGTGTACGGCCAGTGTAGGAGATCGCTCCCCACACCATGATGCCGGGTGTTGGCCCTGTGTGCCTCGGTCGTATGCAGTCCTGATTGTGGCGCTCACCTGCACGGCGCCAAACACGCATACGACCATCATTGGCACCAAGGCAGAAGCGACTCTCATCGCTGAAGACGACACGTCTCCATTCGTCCCTCCATTCACGCCTGTCGCGACACCACTGGAGGCGGGCTGCACGATGTTGGGGCGTGAGCGGAAGACGGCCTAACGGTGTGCGGGACCGTAGCCCAGCTTCATGGAGACGGTTGCGAATGGTCCTCGCCGATACCCCAGGAGCAACAGTGTCCCTAATTTGCTGGGAAGTGGCGGTGCGGTCCCCTACGGCACTGCGTAGGACCCTACGGTCTTGGCGTGCATCCGTGCGTCGCTGCGGTCCGGTCCCAGGTCGACTGGCACGTGCACCTTCCGCCGACCACTGGCGACAACAACGATGTACTGTGGAGACCTCACGCCCCACGTGTTGAGCAATTCGGCGGTACGTCCACCCGGCCTCCCGCATGCCCACTATACGCCCTCGCTCAAAGTCCGTCAACTGCACATACGGTTCACGTCCACGCTGTCGCGGCATGCTACCAGTGTTAAAGACTGCGATGGAGCTCCGTATGCCACGGCAAACTGGCTGACACTGACGGCGGCGGTGCACAAATGCTGCGCAGCTAGCGCCATTCGACGGCCAACACCGCGGTTCCTGGTGTGTCCGCTGTGCCGTGCGTGTGATCATTGCTTGTACAGCCCTCTCGCAGTGTCCGGAGCAAGTATGGTGGGTCTGACACATCGGTGTCAATGTGTTCTTTTTTCCATTTCCAGGAGTGTATATACAGTAAGCGTTGAATCTCTGAAGTCATTCTGTAAGTTTACTGCAACTGAATACAAAACTGTACTTGGGCACAGCAAGACAAGGTGGCTATCTCTGCTACCAGCATTGGAAAGAATTGTAGAGATATTTCCTGCTTTGAAATCATATTTCATTTCCCTTGATAAGTGTCCTGTTATCCTTAAACAATTCTTTGATAACCCTGTGTTTATTGTTCTTCTACATTTTCTTGTTAGCCAGCTAAAACATTTCTCCACAACAATTAAATGTATTGAGGAACAAGAAATCACAATAGTGGAAGTTTATCAAGGAATAAACAAATTATTGGGCAAATTACAATGTAGAAAATCTGAAAGATTTCTTACATCCTTTGTACATGAGACTCTAAGAAACCTGGAAGAAGAGGGTGGAATTACTGTAGAACAATTTCATATTTATGCTGAAGCATTTGACCGGGTTATTACTGAAAAGGAGCAGCTACAGTGGAAGGACATTCAGGACTGTTGTGTTTTTGTTAAAAGTATTGTACCAAATTTTCCTGTTGATGAAGACGAACTGTTCGATGAATTTTCATGTGCACAGAACTTCATCAAAAGTGAAGAAGGAGGCAAAGAAAGTGTTAGTGCAACGTGGTGTAATATATTTGTTTATTTCAAAAGTAAAAACATTAACATTAAAAACATGATTGATTTGGTGGAGTTTTGTCTGGCAATTCGTGGGTCAAATGCTGCTGTGGAACGTGTGTTTTCGTTAGTGAACTCTTTGTGGTCAGATGAAAAAAACAGAATGAAAGTTGAAACAGTGAGGGCCTTGCTCATTGTCAAAACACACTTTAATGGTGTATCGTGTACTGACTTTTACGATACAATTTCAAACGAAAATGCACTTCTTGATAAAGTACATAAAAACGAAAATTACGGTGATAGTGTGGCAGATAATTGTAAAAAGTGATTTGGGATGATCTGAGTGCACGTTGTAAAGGTAAACTTGTATTTGTATTAAATTTAGTCAATACAATATTTATGTCCCGTTTTTTTTTTCTTCAGTGTCCCAGGTTTTTCTCTAATTTATTTTAAATGTCCCCTTTTTCAATGAAAATGAAATGGACACCCTAATCTACATCTACACCTACATCTACATACATACTCCGCAAGCCACCATACTGTGCTTGACGGAGGGTACCTCGTACCACAACTAGCATCTTCTCTCCCTGTTCCAGTCCCAAACAGAACGAGGGAAAAATGACTGCCTATATGCCTCTGTACGAGCCCTAATCTCTCTTATCTTATCTTTGTGGTCTTTCGGCGAAATATAAGTTGGCGGCAGTAAAATTGTACTGCAGCCAGCTTCAAATGCTGGTTCTCTAAATTTCCTCAGTAGCGATTCACGAAAAGAACGCCTCCTTTCCTCCAGAGACTCCCACCCTAGTTCCTGAAGCATTTCCGTAACACTCGCGTGATGATCAAACCTACCAGTAACAAAACTAGCAGCCCGCCTCTGAACTGCTTCCATGTCCTCCCTCAATCCGACCTGACAGGGATCCCAAACGCTCGAGCAGTACTCAAGAACAGGTCGTATTAGTGTTTCATAAGCGGTCTCCTTTACAGATGAACTACATGTTCTTAAAATTCTACCAATGAATCGAAGACGACTATCCGCCTTCCCCACTACAGCCATTACATGCTTGTCCCACTTCATATCGCTCTGCAATGTTACGCCCAAATATTTAATCGACATGACTGTATCAAGCGCTACACTACTAATGGAGTATTCAAACATTATGGGATCCTTTTTCCTATTCATCTGCATTAACTTACATTTATCTATATTCAGAGTTAGCTGCCATTCTTTACACCAATCACAAATCCTGTCCAAGTCATCTTGTATCGTCTTACAGTCACTCAACGACGACACCTTCCCGTACACCACAGCATCATCAGCAAACAGCCGCACATTGCTATCCACCCTATCCAAAAGATCATTTAAGTAGATAGAAAACAACAGCGGACCTACCACACTTCCCGGGGGCACTCCAGATGATACCCTCACCTCCGCTGAACACTCGCCATCGAGGACAACCTTATTGCCGGTCTACAATGCGCTGGCCATTGCAGCGGCGACTTCTCAGCGCTAGTCAGTCTACCTGGACGTGGCTGCCTCCCGACCGGCGCGCAATGAGACCACGGAACTCGGCTGTCCGGAAATGTTTCCGCCCAGGTTCCGCAGAAAAAACGTGCTTCCCTAAGCCCACTGTCGCCGTGCTTTTACTGCAGTCGTTTAAATCGCCACCCTATTCCTTTGAATGAAGGTAAAGCTTTCCGTTATTCCTTCCCTGGAGCATGCAAGCAAGAGCATTAACTAGTGCCCACCATTTCATCATGATGTATGAAGTTAAATCGTAATGAATATTATCTTCCCTAAGAACATGAACCGGCATAACTCTAAATTAGAAGTGAGAGTGCCCTGCAAACTTTCACACTATCTGATTAAAAATATCACCACACACCTATTGGCCTCTAGATGTTAGGCGGACTGGAGAGAATAAAAGGAGATGAGGAGTATTGTGTTGCCAGCAGAGAATCGGCGACAGCAGAATTGGTGACTCAGGAGAGCTCAGTGATGTGGAACGTGGACAATTCACTGGATATTACCTGGGTAACAAATCCATCAGTGACATTTCAGCCCTTCTAAAGCTGCCCTGACGAGTCTTGGTGATGCGATTATGAAGTGGAAACGTGTAGAAACAACTACAGCTAAAACGAGACCAGGCATAGCTCTCATACTGACGGACAGCGACTGTCGATCACTGTGGGGAGTGTTTGTAAAACATCTCATGAAATCATCGGAAGTCATCGCGATGTTACATACTGCCAACAGTCCAGTTAGCACACAATCTGTGTAGGGAGTGAGAAAAATGGGGTACATTTGACGATAGTCTCCTCATAAGCCACAAATTTCTGCAGTCAATGCTAAGTGACGCTGGAGGCGGTGTAAAGGGCGACACTACTGGACACAAGATGATTGGAAACGAGTGATTTGGAGGAATGAACCACGCTATCACGCTCTAACCTGTCTCAGTCCGATGGAAGGTTTTGGGTTTGGCTAATGCCTCGAGAATGTTACCTGCCATCATGTGTAGTGCCAACAGTCAAGTGAGCAGGAGGCTGTGTGATAGTATCGGCGCGTTTTTTCGTGTTTGGGGTGTGGTCCCCTTGTGCTTAAGATAATAGTAGGTGGGGAAGGATATCAACACGTGATTCAGAACTGTATACTGCGCACAGTAGAGGAACTGTTCGGAGACGATGATTGATTTTATCGTATTACAGTGCACCCTGTCATACAGCAGATTCCGTGAGATAAAGATTTGTGAACACTAACATTCCTGAAATGGACTGGCCTGCTTAGAATCCCGAGGTGAGACCAATGGAAAACCTTTGGAATGAGTTAGAACATCGACTTTGTTCAATACCCCTGTGCCCAACATCACTACCCGCTCTGGTTTCGCCTCTTGAGAAAGAATTGACTGCCATTCCTCCACACTGACATTCAGATATCACAATGAAAGATTCGCTAGTGGAGTTCAAACAATCAAAACGTGAAAGGTGGGCACACCCCCATATTAACGTTCACTAACACTGGTATTTTTTATCAGTAGTGTACGTACTACAGTAGCGACAAAATGTTTCCATTAACAGAGCATTAAATGTCGACTTTTCAGAAAAATCGTCCATCTTTAGGGTGTTAGGTGATCTATTTTGACAACACATATATGCCTAGAAGGTGGGAGATAATAGATTTTGGGAATAATGTTGCAAATTCTCATTAATTTCTTGCATGATATACGCAGTCATTTTCTGTCACAGCTTGCACGAACAAAACCACGAGAGACATTGTCAAATTCTGTGTTCAGCCCTACGTGAGAGAAGCGTATATTTTGATTATGTCACATCTTATTGATGAAGCATTGCAATCTCATGCTGATCTGATAATTCACATACTTTTATATCAAGGTACTTGTATGAGCCGACCAGTTCTGACTGTGGCTGAATGATACTGTAGTCATAGAATATTACGTGCAACATTTTAACATCTCTGAAAATTTAAAGAATGTTGCCCATCTGTGCGTCAGTTTGAAATGTGACCAATATCTCGTGGGGACTTCCACAACATTTGTCCACACATTACTTGATTGTAGATCTACGAAAAATTAAAGTTTACAATTAATATTGTCTTCAGGGCTGTAGCGGCACCACCGTTTAGGATAGGGAAAGTTAGCTTTATGCGATATTATGAGCACAAGTTACAGCCAGTTGCCGGCCAGATTGCAGTAAGCTACGCATGACAACGGTTGTGAAGTAGAATAGAGGCCACAGGATTGTAAAATTGCTGAAAGAGTATGCATAGCTTTTTTTTTTTTTTTTTGCCATGTCACAAGTCGCAATCAGAAGGGGCCCACTGGCCAACCTAGCATGTTATCAGTACGTGGCGCGCTTGGGAAAACAGAGGCGCACATCTGAGTACAAATAGGTGCCGTTTTCTAACGAAATTCATTCAAATGTGGCAGATCTCCTGGACGGCGGGACATGTTACACCACCGGCTACACACAGCAGCAGATGGGGCGCCTGCGTTCCAGTCCACAGCGAGTCGTTGGTCGACCCCCTGAGGCCGATGTGGGGTCTCTAGCCAGCTACACGGGCCACTACATAGCTCGCTACTGTGGGCAATCGTCCTGACTTCCAATGATGCATCCTGAGGCGAAGGCCGCAGAGTTGGACGCCGGGTCATGGGCGCTTGTCGTCGCCGCGATCTCAGCCATGCCGGTGAGAAGAAGCAGCAGCTGGCCGCCTGTGGCTCACACTGAGCAGCGCTGAGTCGGCAGGGATGCAGACCGCCGAGCCAACTGTCGACGCTTCCTGACGCCGTCACAATTCTGCGGCTGTCCAAGACCAGCACAGTACAGCACTGTGTTGCATGAGCCACTTGGGTGCTTCCTCAGCATTGCGGGGTCTTGTGAAGCAGACAGAGAGGAACGAGGGCACTGTAGTTCGAAACAATAAATCACTTGGAAAGTTATTGCTGAGTTTTAATACAGTGCCTTCTACCTCTTTCCACTACATTTGGTGTCTGACGCCACTACAGGGCCATAAATATACACCATTAACAGGAAGGTTCCTAGCACAATTCGCTGAGGATACATCTGAAGTTACTTCTACATCTGTTGAATCGAAATCTGGTCTCTGAATTGCTTCTATGGCTCTCTTTACTTCTGCCTGGTGGGATGGCAAGCATAGGTCACATAAGCGTCCTGTACGTGGTTTCCTGTATAGGCGAGCTGCACTTTTGCTAGATCATCTTACAAGAATCTGCAGTCAGCCATATACCTTCACTACAACTGATGTTACATCTTCGTCCCACTTCGTTTCACAATGTAATGCCTACATATTTAAGCAATGTGACTAGGACAAGCAGATACAATTAATACTGTATTCAAATATTACGAGTTTCTCCTACCCATGGCATTAACTTGACATTTATAAATATCCAAAGATAGCTGCATCTCATCAAACAGAGATTCAGCCCAAGTTATTCTCAAGCCACACAGTCACTCAATACTGGCACTTTCCCCTAAATTTGGATGACAAAATAAGATTCCAGTTCAGAGGGATGTAGCAGCAGTATTGCTCTTATCTGAAAGGTACAACTGAGCAAATGGGACGTAAGCGCAAGGATACTCTGGAATTTTCATTCCGCAAAGCGTTTATTTCCTTTAAAAAACGGAAAGTGTTATGTAGTGTAGTGGTCAATAAAAAAAGAAAAGAGAGAAGAAAAGAAAAAGAAAAAAAAAGGTTGAAAATGTGGGAAGAAATGGTGAATAAAAAGGGGGTTTTAAAATCGTAAATGACCGTGAAAAAAGGAAAGAATGAAATGCAAATCGGACTTCGTATTACAGAAAAGCTATAGTTGGGGTGGTCCTTGTGGCGTTTTTGAGCAAAAGTTAAACCAATTTCCACTACAAAACTTACTGAAAAGAAACAGAGAATAACAAAAAGTAACTGACAGGGGGAAGTGGCGTAGATGAGAGATCATCCTTTACCAGGTTAACTTGTCTTCTTTCGGGCGGCGTCCAGGTCTTCAAAAATCTCCTTCATTTCGGCGTGAAAAGTCTGCTCCGAAATCTTGCAATCGTCCAGCAATCACTAATTTATACCAATTAAAATTATCTTGATACTGTACGCAATTTAATTTACTTTGCTACTTCCATCCTCCGAATTTCTTAACAACTTCCACAATATGTCTACACATTAAAATCAGATCAAGACTAGCTAAAAAGTTTTTTTTTTAACGTCTTCATCAGATTACGTCTGCCTTAAGCTTCGGTTATCAAGAGACAATTATGAAACGGATAGAAAAACAAAAAAGAGTTACAATTTTAGTATTTTCTCTGCCGTCGAGCGCTCATACCGTTGCGACAGTATAATTTTTATCTGAGGGAACGGGTGGAGCGCGGCGAAATTCAAAGTCCCGCTACAGTAGGACCAAACTTGCTCTTTCGGATTTAAAACATATTTCATTTGTAGTGGATTTGACAAAAACGAAGATCATTCAACAATTAAGTAATCGTATATGGTGAAGGGAACACCTAATGCATGTACTTTTTGTAAGTGGTAATTGGAAACTTTCTGAAGACTGTTAGTTATTTGTTCAATTAATATTCACGTAAATACAACGTCTAAGATCCTAGTAATGATGAAGAGCACGCTCCAAGCGTTGTGATCCGATTTTTGCTCACAGAAACGTACGACTATCAGAAGCATTCTCTTAGCTGAAGAAACAATATGACAGCAGTTGCATAACCATGTGAGTTTTTACATGTGGATGGAAAAGTAAAATTGGCAGCGAAAGCATAACAGACAGACCACGGTCTGAGCATTGGTAGCAGTATGGACTTTAGCTTTGCGAGCTCGTATTGATTAACGTGTCCAAGAACACCGACGCCTTATAGTTGGAAAAATTTCTGAAAAATGACGATCACTCAAAACAAGTTTAATTACTGTAGGACTTAAGCAAGATTGGTTCACTGAGGGCTTACCGTTCATCACAAAGAACAGAGACTTCACATTTGCACCGAGCACAAAACTAGTTTCAGTAGCCAAGAAGTGAAGCTCCGCCAATGTCTTTTTATTTGTAGATTAATTTGAGGCTATCCGACCATCTGACTCATATGTACAAGCTTTACACAGAGAACACATTTCTTTATGGATTAAATCTAAACATGTGCCTCATACGAACATGCGCTTTCTTACACCTTCCAAGTTATTCAGTTGAAAAATTGATATAGTAAGAGCACAAGACAAATTACTTCGTTTTATTGACCCTTTAGCAAGTAACACAGTTGCCTAACAATGGCTAAACTCATCAAGTCAAACATCAACAGTTGTGCTCGTTTCACATTCACACTCAAGTAATCAATGCTACGCTGTGTTTCCACATCAGTTAAATAGGTAACCATTAACGTCGGAATCCTTTTCATTTACGTTCTACTTTTAGTATGTTCCTCCTGGAAAATCATTAATTCACAAACACTACAGTGTTTCAGTCATAAATCTCATAATTAATCCCGCGTGCCTTCCTACGCAATTACTCAAACATTACTCCAATGAACCGACGCAACGCTTTCAACTATTATTGGACCAAATTAGAGATAACTTTAAAACTATGGCAGCCACAGCTAAAATAATTATCCATAATTGATTGACCTTTCATACAGTATAGCCGTCCACTGTGACCGTGTGGTTCTAGGCGCTTGAGTCCGGAATCGCGCTGCTGCTACAGTCGCAGGTTCGAATGCTGTCTTGGGCATGGATATGTGCGATGTCCTTATGTTAGTTAAGTTTAAGTAGCTCTAAATCTAGGGAACTGATGGCCTCAGATGTTAAGTCCCATAGTACTTAGAGCCATTTGAACCAGACAGTATAACACGAATGTTTACATACAGGTGATAAAATTTTTAAAACAGGTAACTGAATGAAAAATCCAATAGTCCGCAATAGCTGTATTTATTGAAGTCGATTAGAGACTCACACAACCAGTTTCGCAACCGCAGTTTCTCTGCAGGGCAATGGCAGAGCACTTCTCTTAGCTTCCGTGTTGCCCGCGTTAGTTCGATTCCCATAACCATCTCAGTACCCAGACAGAAGCCACCGCACACGCTCTGCAACACACACGGCACCTCGTTATTTGTCTTGTCAGCCATTACGGATACTATTACGTTGATATGCAACACACATAAGTGTATCCACTTCATAATCTCCTCCCACTCGTCCATTTGTGGCCCCCAAAACATGTTAGAAAAAATTTATTCAGTAAATTGTTATACTTTTCATCATAAATGTCATTTATTTTTTAATCTTCTTTCACTCTACAATATAGTATTTTCCTGTATGACATGTACGAGGAGCATCATTAGTTGCTTGACACAGGTGCACAGGAACATATTTCAAATGGATAAGTGACAGACGGTTCATAGTGATCTGAACACACAGAGTTCCATTTCTGTCAGTCGTTCCACGTTACACGGTACTGTCCTCATCTCCTCTTTATTTTTCTTACCGCTAAATTGTCCTTTGTATGTCCATCTTTCTGAATGGAGGTTTGAGGGACTACAGCCATTCAGTTGTGTAATAAAACGGAGCCAGCCGCGGTGGTCTAGCGGTTCTGGCGCTGCCGTCCGGAACTGCGGGACTGCTACAGTCGCAGGTTCGAATCCTGCCTCGGGCATGGGTGTGTGTGATGTCCTTAGGTTAGTTAGGTTTAAGTAGTTCTAAGTTCTAGGGGACTTATGACCTAAGATGTTGAGTCCCATAGTTCTCAGAGCCATCTGAACCATTTTAATAAAACATAACACCTACAGCTGTCCTTACAGTGTTGTTTATTATATGGCTACCTGGTTTGGTGCTTCAGTACATCATCGTTAGGCCTTTACTGACGCTTATGGGGCAACTCTGTAAGGTGTCCGCATTTTTCGGACCTTACATGAGCTTCATAATTATGATACAGAATAAAATCCCCAGATAATAACTCTACATTGTTAAGAGGAAGCAATTGCAATAATCTCATGTACCGAGTAACAAAACAATATCTACCCTTGTAACGACAGGGGCATGTGTAAATGAGATAAAGTCACTACAGTTTGGAGGTGGACTCTGAACGTTGCTAATGGCCATGGGAAACCTCAATTAACATTAACAAAAAAAGGCTCACCTACAGTGCAGAAAGAAATAATACGAGAAAAATATAATACCTTTTAAATAAACACAGCCAAGACCAGAGGTGAGTGGCTAGACAGCATTAACAAGGCTAACGGCGACCCGGCAAGAAAAATAAAAATTCACTTATAAGAAGCAAGCGGTTGGCTGAAGCCATACTGTGTGACATAGAAGAGACATGGTGGGAAGAGTCATGTCATATAAAAGCATTTTCGAGGACTAAATAAACAGAGCTCTCTCGTCTCGCAGTGGACCACACCTATGTGTGGAAAAATAGCGAAGACGTTGAGATCTTTGCATTGCGAAGTGAGGGCGGTATGTTTCACGTGTCGTGGCGACAGATGTAAAGTGGTAATTCATATTCCTGCAGGAATTTTTGCGGGCAGAGCATTGTCCACGTTGCTGCATCCCTTAGCGAGTGTGCAATAGCCATTATTTTGACTAGGGAAAATTTTAACATTCCACGGAATGCAGGAAAGTTGAGACTGAGCGATTCAGTCAAGGCCAGAGTAGGGAACTGGCGTTTTAGATCCAGCTCAGAGACAACACAGCCGCAGTTCCCGAAGGGTAATGTATCAATGTGCATTAGGCGACATTCAGTGTTGAGTCGAGAGTTTGCTCACTCCAACCTGTGTACGGTTTGTATATAGAACTTCAGGAGTTGAATACTAACATACCCTCCCTTGAGAACATGAGAGCTTTATTAGTTTAAAAGATAAAATTTCATTCTCCACCAACTTAGTCCATTGAAGAGTTATGGCAACATAGGCGTAAATCTCACTAATGAAGTTTTAATTATTTTGCTAGTTATAAAATTCTCATATATAGAGATAAAGATTTAATAATCACATATTCATTGCCTAAATGTTAATTATTTTGTTGACAGTTGAAAGGAATTGAACTTGCTTATCGTGTATCACTTGAACCCTGAAAGCAGTGATAAATTAAATGTAAAATAGAGGTTGTTCTGCCATTTTAGAAAAAATCCCAAACTCCCATTTATGTCAGTTTGTGCATTATTGTTATATTACAGCAGAATTTCTAAATATTTTGAGATGATCTGCACCTAACATTAGTGGTATTACAGAGCCAAAATTAATAGCTATGTAGAATGTCTGTTTATCACCCTGGGCTTGAGAAGACTGTAAGACACGTTATCCACTTGCATGTGATCACCAAATAGCTTTACCCATCAGCATTTTACGCAAAATACCAACATATTACACATAGAGATCCTGCCAGGATTCTGAATTAACAACATTTTGATAGCCTGACAGGATATAAATCTGATAGATTGAGTATAAACGAAAGGCTCATGCAAATTGGAGAAAATAATTTTTGTGAAAGTAATTGTGACTAAACTGTGTAGTAGTAAGTAAATAAATGTAGACAGATGTGTATTCATTGTATGTTTAATTGCTGGTGCAATATATTGTTGAATTGGGTTATGTTGAGTTCAGTCTCAACTCCAGTAACTAAAAAGGCTAAATGAAAGACGAGGAAATGAACTGAATGTAGGACTGTGTGTATGATATTTTGGGGTAGAGTGAATTCTTATAATCTGATGTTAATGTGTAGTCAAGTTCGAAAATTTCACGAACAGCAACACTTAGAGGAATGCTCAAAAATGGCAGAAAACAAGAGGTCAAGGTAGAGAAAAGTAATGGCAGATCTTGATAGGATCGAGTTGGACATGCAACAGCTAGATGAGAGTGAACAACACGAAACAGAGGTCATAGAAATACAGGATAAGAGCGAAAATGCAAAACGTGGTGTTCAATCTGGTCAAAAGAATGGACATGAGAACAATGTTTCAAATGATACAGATGTAGAATCCATTGCCAGTGATTTACAGTATGTAGATCCGAACGTGATCATATTGAATCAAACAGGTTGGTAATCACGTGAAAGAATGACTGTTAGTGCTCCTACACCATGTTTGGAGAAAGGGAATGGTTCACGAAAAACGAGATAGGGAACGGTTACATCAGATGGCAACAGGCGATAATGGTGTAGGTGCAGAAAACGCCAGCATAATTATTAGGACTGTTGCAGCAGTTATTACAACCACCTCAGGAATCAGAAAAGCGTTTAGAACGACAATTTAGGGAATCACTCAGTCACAACTTTCCTGGGTTCCGTAGAACGTTAAATTTTCCCTAGTCGAAATAATGCCTATTGCACACTTGCTAAGGGATGGAGTGGTGTGCGCAGTGCTCTGCCCACAAAAGTTCTGGCAGGAATATAAACTAGCACTTTACATCTGTCCCCACAACACGTGAATAGTACCGCCCTCACTTTGCAGCTGTAAATATCTAAACATCTTCGCTATTTTTCCACACATAGATGTTGCCCGCTGCAAGATGAGAGAGCTTTGTTAATTCAGTTCTCGAAAATGATTTTATATGACATGACTCTCCTCACCATGTCTCTTCTACGTCACACAGTATGGCTTCAGTGAACCGGTTGCTTCTTATAGGCGAATTTTTATTTTTCTTGCCGGGTCGCCGCTAGCCTTCTTAACGCCGTCCAGCCACTCACCCCCGGTCTTGGCTGTGTTTATTTAAAAGGTATTATATTGTTCTCACCTTATCTCTTTCTACACTGCAGCTGGGCCTTCTTTTGTTAATGTTATTTGGGGTTTCCCAATGCCATTAGCCTTGTGCACAGTCCGCCTCCAAACTGCGTTCACTTTACCTCATTTACGCATGCTCCTGTAGTTATAAGAGTAGATATTGTTTTGTTATTTGTTGCATGAGATTAGGTGTTGTTATGGAACTGTGTTACTTGCTAAATATAGAGTAATTTCCTGTGGATTTTATTATGTATGATAATTATGAAGCTCATGTAATGGGGATACCTCACACATGCCATCCCTTCCGACTTGATTTTGTGCTGTTGTGAGCAATGTTTGATACAACGGTCATTGCAGCGCAAAATTATAAGCTCAGTTAATTTTTTATCATTGTTTAGCTGCTTGTCTAGCTTATTCTAGATGATCTTGTCTTAATATTGGAAATTTTTAATTTGAGATCTGGCTTCACACCGTATTGTCTATCTAGATGATTACTGTTTCGTCTTTACAGTCTTTTATAGCAGTTCTGATTAATTTAATCCTACAATATTCCTTTTGGCTTATGGTTAACTTATGTCAAATGGTTCATCCACTCTTTATCTTCTCCATTTTATTTTAGTAATTCCATGCATTCCACAGCTATCAAACACTCATGATGTTGATTATGGAAGATGAATTGAAGTTAAGGAAGTGTTTGTTTCTGTTATCTATAGTCTCAACACATATGTTACATTATTAAAATTGTTATCATATCTAAAATAATTTTCTGCATAATACAAACTTTACATTCATTCACATTATTTATCTTTAGAAACATGTTTTCTTAATAACCATAATACACAAATATTAGATTAACTGAATAAACTTTAAATATCAAACACAAAATATAAAAACATATTTTATTTTAGAATTGCATTACAATTTACAAGCGGAATTACAAAATACATTGAATTACAAAAATACAAACGTGCAGTGGTTCAGCTGTCATTTATTATTTCCTGGTATTTCAATTCTTTGTTCAATTGAGTGTCTTTCTCACGCTTTTTGCGATATTACAATGACTTTGCCACATGCATCACTTTTTTTCGTTGCAGTTTAACTTTGGGCAGGGTATTTTTCTCGATGCTTCTGTTACTGCTTAGTGGAGGCTGATTTGGATAGTCAGTTGTAGACTCTGCTGTTGCTGAAAATCATTGGCGTCTACAGACCTGAGTGGCTGATTACAACTGCTATTACATGGTCCATGCATTCAAGGCACTGTCATGATGTAATGACTGGGGTGTCCTTGTCCCTTTTTTGGTGCAGTTGTCATCGAGATGGTTGAGTCAAAGATTGTAGCAGGTCGATGTATGAAGCCCCCAATATGTGTGCTCTGCTTGTAAGTTTGACAGCCTTTATTCATTGAATAAATTAATTTTTATGATTTGTTGAATACTACTTCTAGTTGATTTTGCTAAATATTATCCTGGTTTAAGGTAAGGGATGGGGAAAGAATTTTCTGTATTCTGACTTTATCTTGGGACCCTCTCTGCTCTTCGTTTCTTGCTGTGTCTTCATGTCTTCTCTCTTGGAGCTTGTGACTTCTCAGGAATAGGGATACGATTTGTTGTTCAGTCAAAATGATTACCAGTTATGTTTGTTATTAGATATGAAGTTTGAATAGATCACAGAAGTGATAATCTGCCTTCAGATATACATTTGTCCATTAGGTATTTAAGAGAAATATTCTCGTATTTATTTTTCCCAGGTGGTTGTAATGGTAATGCGGAGCTTGTTTCCGGTAGCTGCTATTGTGGCTGCTATTATCTGTCGCTAATGGGGTCTGCTTGCCTTCCGCAAGGTGTGCGTTCCTTGTCCCATGCTGTCGCTGGATTTCTCCTGTCCTTTCGGTAATGGGGTGAGGTGTGAAACACATTCTTTAACAGCCACCTGGCTTGTTATCAGCCCTAATGTAAGGTGTGAGTCAGCGAATTATTTCTTTTGGTCACTGGTTTGTTGCTAATGCCATGTTGTGCAATTTTCTACACTCTCACTCAGACCCATAGGTTCCCACCGACTTTGCGCTTTTTACATCAGCTTGGCTGCTTTTTCCTTCCCCAGACGATGGTAATGACATGACTCTGTGTCTTCTCTATCACCTCGTGACCAGTACTTACGAGTCTTTTTTCAAACTTTACAATAAAGTTTGCATCATATAATTACATGGATAACATAACAAATATGAACTTTCATACAGAATAATTACATAGATAACCTTGTAGCTGAATAATTCAATGAATTAAATTATGGGTATTAATTTTTTTCAATACTTTACAAGAATTTATCACTTAAATACTTTACATTACTTTGTTTTGAATTTTTTATAATTATTCCTTGACTTCGTGTATGAGTATGGATTGGTGATATGTCGATTTGTTAGTTAGTTCTTCATGCCATTAGTATCCTTTCATTAATTTTTTGGTCTACTTTAACGATATAATTGATTAGTCTTATGGTACTTTTGAATAATTACTCGTTTGTAGCTCTTCTTATCTGCCTCTTTATTTCTACTGCTTCCTGAAACATATCAACGATTTTCCTGTATTATCTGTGATCCATTTATTTTTATTTTCCTTGCTAATTGCCATATGATTACTGTAATAAATTTTATTCATTATAAGCTTTAAGGTGACTGATGTGGTGTAGACCTATATTCTTTCTCGTTCTAGGGTTCACCAATTCCACTGCATTGGCATCTACTACTTTATTAATTACCATAGGTCCTTTATACACAGGATAAAATTTATGACAAACCTGTTTCCCTTTATTAGATAACAAGTGGGTTATAACAAGAAACAACTGTCCCACCGTGAATACTCATGTGGAAGCATCTCTGTCAGCTTTGAGCTTCCGTTTTTCCGCTGTTCGTTCGATGTTTTCAAGCGCCACTTTTATTATCTGCTGGTGTTAGGGTCTTCTGGATTGGGGGGACCGTACCACTTATCTTACCCTATCCATTGGTCTTTTATTCATGATTACAGTAACTGGTGGTAAGCTTGTAGTACTGTGTGGAATTTCATTAACGATGGTTTGTAACTGATGTAAATTTGCATCCCATGTGTCGTGAACTATAGTACAACAGACACCATGTCCCAATATCCTTCATTGTTCGTTCTGCACTATTGGCGCTTGGTTTGTATCTGGATATGAAGATGGGATAAATTTTGCGTCTGTTTAAAGTTGCCAACCAAGGTTTAGGTCTATATTGGGGCTCATTATATGAAATCAACCTTTTTACATGTCCTGCGTGTTTGAAGAAATCATGTTGAAGTGCTTTACTGATTGTAACACCCGTTGCACGTTTCAAAGTGGTCAATGTGACATACTTTAATGTTAATCCTACAACCACGAAAATAAATGTATTCCCATTCCGTGTCGTTGGTAACGGTCCCATCAAGTCTGTTGCTGCTAGATGTTTTAGATTCTTCGGTATTATGGGTGATAATGGTGGTCTAGTCTGACATGTAACATGTTTGGCTCGTTGGCAATCTTTACAGTTTGTAAGTATTTGACGAATTCGTCTTTCCATGTTGGGGAAATATGCCATCTCTCTAAGTTTCATAAAACATGTCTCCGCCCAAAAGTGTCCATTACTTAAATGAGTGTACCATATATACTTGTTTGTTAATTCATCAGGAACACATACCGTCCACAAACCAGTGCTTGGGTCTCGTCTGTGGAACAGCACATCATTCTTCAGCAAATAATGCTGACGAATGTCAACCGAGTTCTTGTCTTTCCATTTACGTTTGACCCTTAACACTTCTGGATCTTTGTTCTGTGATGTAATTCTCAATAGGAACTTCTCCTATATAATATATGCTGACTTGGTATTTATCTGTACCGAACTTACCTGGGGTTGCACCATGTAGACATCGATCTAAATCCAACTTTACCTGATCTGTTAACCCCTGTCGACTTTGTATTGTTTTCTCGATCTCTGTGTGAATGTCTTCAAGCATTTCTACATCCATAGGCTCTGATTCGTTCGTCGTTAGATATTGCGGGTTATCCTGACACGCAATATCTCCATCTCCTTGCATTTGTAACTGAGTATAATTTCCGCAAATTTATTCATGTCCAGGTTGTCTTCGAATTTTAAAGTGATTTCTCCTAAAGTGACACTTACTCCGCCCATGTTTAACACAGATTTATGTTGACTAAGAAAATCAGCTCCGATAATCATATAGACTGACATCTTTTGTATTATGACAAAATTCGTTTCTATTATATGATCCTGGCAGTCAAATGCAAGTCTTGTCTGCCTTGTGACGTCAGACGAACGTCCCGTAATTGGTCCGTGTACTTTAACCTTTCCTGTTTTGAACATTAACAAATTATTGTCACTATTGCAACGATTAAATAACGGCTCTGATATGATCGTTAACTCACTCCCACTATCTATTAATGCGTTAACAACAATACCCTTTACTGTTACACGCAGTATCGGACTTATCTCCGAAGTACTGCTGTTTTTTACTTCCTCCATTAATATGTCCTCAATTACTTCGTAATTGAATCGGTTTATTCGTGTTTGTTCGACAATTTGGGGAGAAGTATTTCCTCTCAAATTGTCTAACTGTTTTATTGCCGCTTTTAGATCAGCTTCTACCTCAACCAATCTATATTTTAAAGCCTCATTTTGACCCCTTGCTCTCTCTCTCTTTTATATTTGTCTCTTCGTCACACATCCGCATGATGATATTTAATCTGAATTTTAATACATGGCACGTATTCTTTAAATGTGATAGTCACGTCTAGATTCTGGGGATTCGTCTGATTCTACATTAGCTGTATCTGTACTCGCGCCCTGATTCAATTCGTTTCCATCTTTGTTGTCTGCAACTGAGGGTTACAGATGCAAGCTTTCAGCTACGTCGTCATTTATTAAGACGTCATTTTTTACGACCAGCGACCTATATGCGGCCTCCTTTGCAGCTGAATCACTATTTCCTAAGGTTCTCCCAATAAACTGAAGTCGACCATTCCCCTTCGCTACCACAGTTCTCACATCCTCATTCCGTTCCACATCGCTTTAAACAATAGCCCAGATATTCAAACGGCTTTACTGTGTCAAGCGGGACACTAGTACTACTGTAACCGAACAATAGGTTTGTTCTGCCTACTCATCTGCATTAACTTACATTTTCCCATGTTTAGAGCTAGCTGCCATTCGTCACACCAACTAGAAATTTTGTCTAAGTCACCTTGTATCTTTCCACACTCACTCAACTTCGACAACTTACCGCACACCACAGCATCATCAGCAGACAACGAATCCAAACGGCGAATCTGTTTTACAGGCAAAAGACGGCACGTGACCACCAATGTCGCCATTATACAGCAAAACAATGTTACGTAAGAGAAAAGGCGCGCTTGGCTTCCAAAGTTCCAGAGGCCTGCGATATAGCAGTGATCCTTACAGAGACGATGGATGTTTGGACAGGATTCTGACCTGTGATGAAACTACGGAACTTCATTTTGAGCCACAGTGCAAGCGTCAAAACATGCAGTGGAATCATGCAAGATCGCCAGGCCGTAATAACAGTCAGGGACGACTAAACGAAATCAGACTGCGCGCTAAAGAGGAAATATCCGGGATAAAGGAAAATTTAATGCTTTCTGCTTCATCAAGACAACACTCCACATCGCTACTGTCTCGTCGTCCTTACAGTCTGGGCCTTCTTATGGTCCGATGAATGAAGCTTTAGGTGGCATCAAGCTCAGAGGCAACGGACAAGTAAAATAAAATAGCACAAAATTGCTTTCGGTATCAAGGTAAATAATAATTTCACTGAGGGTCTCTTTGATATTTAAAATAACCCTCTTACTTATTTTCCTTAACTGCTTTTGGTGGAAGACATAAGCGGGAATGTAAGAACTTACTATCCGTGCGGAATTTTTCCACATGAAGTACAAATAACGATGGTCAGCGAGTAATAAAAACAGCTCCCGTGTAACAGCTGCGCTTGTACTGTATTTTTTCGTGATTTCTTTAACAAACAGACCCGAGGCCACGTACCTTAGACGTCAGATACCATCTTCTCGCCCCTGGCTATTGTTGAACGCTTTCGTAACGCGGCATTTACAGCAAAGAGAGAATTTTAGTCGCGTAATTTGCGTTACTCCTTGCGGCAAAATGTCGCTTAGAAATACAAAGGTAAGACAAACGCCGTACCTTGCACCGCGCAGCACCAACGTTTCCTTACGAACAAACGTGTTGTAACGAACAAACGACATCGAAAATAACGAAAGTGACCTGGGTACACTGCACTAGTTAATATATGTACATCAGACGTCCGCCTAACACAGTTCATACGATGGTAATCCCAAAAGTAACGTCTCCTATTTTCTTATAAGTACATAGATCTGTTTATTTCTACAATGGTTTACATCAGTTTACAGCTTGAACATAATCACTATTTCTGTCGATACATTTTTGGAGACGCTATGGCAGTTTTTGTACCAGCTCGCCGCCATGCTATTCAGAAAGTTATGAACCTCTTCTTTTAACTCGTCGTTGGAGCTGAATCGCTTTCCAGTCAAATGTTCTTTTAACCTAGGGAAGAGGTGATAAGTCACTGGGAACCAAGTCAGGACTATAGGGTGGGTGGCGATGTGTGGGCGAGCGTTGTCATGAAGAATGTGAACGCCCTTGCTCAACATTCCTGTTCTCCGTTTCTTAATTGCCCGTTTGAGTTTTTTTTTTTTTTTCAGAGTCTCACAGTAGCTGTCAGCGTTAATTGTGGGCATAAAGTCGACTAACAATACCCCTTTCCGATCCCAAAAAACGGTTGTCATGACTTTACCGGCAGACTGTGTTTGAATTTCCGCGGATTTGGCGAAGAAGGATGCCGTCACTGGCGTGATTGTTGCTTCGTCTCAGGTGTAAAGTGGTATGGCCAGGTTTCGTCACACGTGTCAGTTGAGTCCAGAAAGTTGTCCTGTTCGGCTGCAAGGCGGTGAAGATATGCGCGGGAAGCATCAACTCGTTGCCACATGTGGTCCTCAGTCAGCATGCGTGGCACCCATCTTGCGCACACCTTCCGGTAGTCCAATGTTTCCGTTAAAATTCTGTGAGCGATGTTTCGCGAAACCTCAGGAACCAACTTGCATAGATCGTCCAGGGTGATCCGCCGATCTTCACGCATGCTTTGCTCAACCTTCAACACTGTCTCCTGAGAAATAGATGGTCTCCCGCTCCTTTGTTCGTTGTGAATTTCGGTCCGACCAGCTGCAAACTCTCTACACCACTACGAACATTTTTGACATCCATGCTCGACTCACCATACACTTCCTTCAATTGGCGATGGATTTCAATCGGCGCAGTGCCCTTTGCTTTCAAAAACCGAATAACTGCGCGCAATTCGCACTTGGCGGTAACATCCAACGGGAGCTGCGTTCTCAACGGCTGCCAAGCCAAGACTGAGCGCCTCGGCGCTGCGTGCGCATGTTTACACACAGCGCGTGGAGCACTCTTCACAACAGTGTGACCAACTGCCACACAAATAGTTTAATGTCGCATGTTGAATTGGTGTGATTCAGGGGATTTGCTCGTTAATTAAAACTTCCCCAAAAAGCCTTTCTACCGCATTAATGTAATTTGTTGTAATAATATATTTCTGCTGGATTAGCCAACAGTTACACATAGTATGCCATTACGATAAACAACTGCAAGAGTTACACACTCGACATACTTAGCCTTGTGTCAGCTGTTAAAAAGCTTAAGGGGGTTTGGGTAGTGTCAACGATTATTTGTATAAATGGGTCAGAGTATTGTACAGGGTGAGAAAAATGTGGGGGGCGTGCAGAAAAGTAACGCCTTCGAAACATTTTATGTTGAAACTGGCAAACTTTTTTAAATAAAACAGACTTTATTAACATTGTACACATTTAGTTTCAAGTCTATATATTTATTCCTGAAGAGTCACCCTGGCAGCAAACACGTTTCTGCCAACGAGAGACTAGTTTGTCGATTACGACACTGTAGAATGTTGGACTTTGTTGACGGAGCTACAGCTGCACCTCCGTTTGTATTGCTTATTGACTATCACAGTGAAGTCAGCGAAGGTGTCCTTAAAGTTCTGAAAACTGATGAAAGTCGCATAGGGTCACTTCGGGACTGTATGGAGGACGATCGATGACAGACCAACCTAAGGCCTCGAACTGTTGCAGATGTGGCAGCGCTCGTGCGTGGTCCAGTATTGTCATGCTGAAGCAGAGGGTGCTCCGTGGGTAGACGAATCTTCGAATGCGAATCACTGTTACAGCACGCTGTTGCTCACGCACCGACATAATTATGTTACACATCGTCCTATTGCACCCTACAAATCGTCGGCCGGAGTGGCCGTGCGGTTCTAGGAGCTACAGTCTGGAGCCGAGCGAATCCTTCCTCGGGCATGGATGTGTGTGATGTCCTTAGGTTAGTTAGGTTTAATTAGTTCTAAGTCCTAGGCGACTGATGACCTCAGAAGTTAAGTCGCATAGTGCTCAGAGCCATTTGAACCATTTGAACCACTCTACCAATCTGACCCACTAGCACCAGAGAGCCGCAGATACGTAGACATGAAGAATAAAAATGTAGAATGTCAATAACGACAGTTTCATTTAAAAGGTCTTAAGAATTATCACACGAAAAATTGTGAGGCATTATTTTTCAGCACGTCCCCATTAGTTTAGCCAGTGAAACATTTCATGCACCTTAACCAAGCTTACATCATTCACCCAGTGTGTGGATGTTATAGTAGCGTTACCTGTTTTTGAGAAATATTTTCGTAGCCAGTTTAGATGTACCCAGCCTGTGGTTGTTCGTTTTCTTTCCCCTGAGAGAACGCAGAAAGGTGCAGGGGAGTTTCAGAATTCTTGTGTATTGCTTTCGGTGAGTCTCCTATGAGATGAACAGATGTTTACGACTAGAGTGCATGTTTCAAATAAGGCCGTGAAGACTCGAAGAATACGAGCGCCCTGGAGACCCTTCACAACATCAAGCGATGAAATCGTGAAAAAAGTGAAAGAGATGATAATAGATATTCGCCGAGTCACAATCAGAGATGTCGCTGACAATGATGGCGTATCACCTGGCTCACCACGAAATTTTTTGGAATGTTTTGTACGTAAAACCTGTGACAGCAAAATTGAGTTTCGAATAGAATAAGTAGCGAATATAAGTTGCCCAGCAGTCCCTAGATGAAATCGAAAACCATGTAGAATCATTGGAACGTGTTATAACAGGTTACGAAATGTGTGTTTAGGGATGTGAAACACTAAGGCTCAGTCGCCCCAGTGAAAGTATTACCAATCGCCAAGTGTGGTCAAATGTGGAGGTTATTCACACTGTGTTCTTAGATATTAACGACATCGTGCACCATGAGTTCTTGTTGTTGCCACAAGGTAGAACTATCCACAAGGAGTACTTCTTATGCGTTCAACGCCGTTTGTGCTAACTAATCCGAGATACAAAATACACCCGGATTAGTGGCGTAACTATTCAATGGCTTATGTCACCTGCTCACCTGCTCACACCTCGTTCCTTGCTACTGGACTGTGACCATAATCAGTTCTCTCCCAGAATACATACACGCCAGGCACGGCATCATGTGAATTTGTTCTGTTCCCGTCATTATCGATTTTATGATCATCAGCTATTCGTCATTCATTCCTGCGTAAAGAACTCCCCGAAACATTTCGTTGTAGCTTCCAACGGCACGAATCCATATTGTTACTGCATGCTTGTTTATATACTCTGTCAACATTTGAATGCAGTGCTGGACGATTACTCACAATCGTTGTGCACATATTATTAAGCTTCTCCTCTAATAATTTTCGTTTGCATCTTGTTCTTCATATTTAATCCAGAATGAGATTTTCACTCTGCAGCGGAGTGTGCGCTGATGTGAAACTTCCTGGCAGATTAAAACTGTGTGCCGGACCGAGACTCGAACTCGGGACCTCTGCCTTTCGCGGGCAAGTGCTCTACCAACTGAGCTACCCAAGCACGACTCACGCCCCGTCCTTACAGCACTTGCCCTCGAAAGGCAAAGGTCCCGAGTTCGACTCTCGGTCCGGCACACAGTTTTAATCTGCCAGGAAGCTTTATGTGATTAATCGTTCAACTGATGGATTTGTTATGTATTATGGACATTGAACGTATAATTATTGACATTTACTGTATTTTTCTACGAAGCCTACCGCAGTCGCTCACTGTACACGTTTGGTCTTGATTTTCAGGTGAAGTAAAAATAAATACTAATATAGAATGGTGACATGCAAACTGTTACTACTTGTTGGATTTCTTCAGTTATTGATTCAACTACAGTCACATAACATTTGTTAACACCTCTTGATGGTTTTATGAATGGTACGTCATAGGCGGTAATTTTGCTGTGTTGTTTATATCATTTACATTCTTGATTTCTAGAGTTACAAAGATCGTGTTTTTCGTTTTTGATTAGTTTTTACTGTTCTTTTGTATAAAATGTTTGTCTCCTTTTTTTAATAAAATATATCCTGTGTAATGAGTTATGTGACCAATGAGGCAATTGTGAAGCCCGTTTCACGCACCGAGCATGTGACCGTGATTGTAAGCTACGAGCTCAGTTCAAAATTTGTTCGTTGGCTGCTCCGTCCTTCTCTATAGACGCCATGTTGAAGTTATAAATGTGCTTTCATTACATGAGTCTTCAAAGACTGTAACATGTACTGTAAGTCATAATTGTAATGTACTAGATGTAAGTTATGCCTAACTACTTTATGTCTCATGTCTTATACTATTTCACCATTGAATATGGCCATACAGTGACTGAAATCGACTTTCTGAAATAAATAATTTCAAGCCTCTTAAGACCCAGGCTGCATTTTTCCTGTTTGCAAATTTTAATGAGCCGTCTACTTGTCTTGTTCTCACATAAAAACCAGCAAATAACTCCATTGTTCCATCGACCACCCATTCAGCTACAGGCATCTCGTGGCATTGTCATTACATTCATAACTAGGTCTTTGGTTTCAGAAAGATTTCTGATCCAATTTTGCAACCCCAGTGCTTCCAAATATTTACCTCTCTGAGCCGTGCGCGGCTCGCGCTCATGCCGTTTATTGCTCATCATGTTTTTGTGGTTCTGTCGCCTCGTTTTTTCTTCAATTCGGTTTACTGGCGTCACTAGGTTATCGATAAGTGGTCGTACCATCTCTGGAACGACCGCTAGTATTTCCGGGTCGTCGTGCGTCTGCAGTTCAGTGGCGAGCTCAGGCCGGACGCAGCAGCAGTGAAGGCGGGGACGGAGCGCCAGTCAGGTGCTGACAGCCAGTGCTCGCCGGCCGCTGGCGACACACATCAACTGTTCGACGGAAGGAGATTGGAGCGCGACGACCGTTGCTCGGTCGTTCGGCTGATTGTCTCATCGGGCGACGTGTATTTGGTCTTTTGACCGTTTCTGGGCCTCGTCACTTGGTCATCTTGTCGGACGTGGGTCGGTTCCTTTCTTGATCAGAGATGTCGTGGCCAATGCGCAAGAGTTACCTCTGCATGTATGGGTCAGTTCCTTCCTTGTGCAGAGGTGTCGTGGCCAATGCGCAAGAGTTACCTCTGCCTGTATGGGTCGGTTCCTTCCTTGTGCAGAGGTGTCGTGGCCAATGCGCAAGAGTTACCTCTGCATGTATGGGTCGGTTCCTTCCTTGTGCAGAGATGTCGTGGCCAATGCGCAAGACTTACCTCTGCATGTATGGGTCGGTTCCTTCCTTGATCAGAGATGTCGTGGCCAATGCGCAAGAGTTACCTCTGCATGTATGGGTCGGTTCCTTCCTTGTGCAGAGATGTCGTGGCCAATGCGCAAGACTTACCTCTGCATGTATGGGTCGGTTCCTTCCTTGATCAGAGATGTCGTGGCCAATGCGCAAGAGTTACCTCTACATGTATGGGTCGGTTCCTTCCTTGTGCAGAGAAGTCGTGGCCAATGCGCAAGAGTTACCTCTGCATGTATGGGTCGGTTCCTTCCTTGTGCAGAGATGTCGTGGCCAATGCGCAAGAGTTACCTCTGCATGTATGGGTCAGTTCCTTCCTTGATCAGAGATGTCATGGCCAATGCGCAAGAGTTACCTCTGCATGTATGGGTCGGTTCCTTCCTTGTGCAGAGAAGTCGTGGCCAATGCGAAAGAGTTACCTCTGCATGTATGGGTCGGTTCCTTCCTTGTGCAGAGATGTCGTGGCCAATGCGCAAGAGTTACCTCTGCATGTATGGGTCGGTTCCTTCCTTGTGCAG
The DNA here is from genome assembly GCF_023864275.1 of Schistocerca cancellata. Classification (NCBI taxonomy): domain Eukaryota; kingdom Metazoa; phylum Arthropoda; class Insecta; order Orthoptera; family Acrididae; genus Schistocerca; species Schistocerca cancellata. Next base: position 182,950,202 of record NC_064631.1, on the reverse strand, counting down.
AGATGTCGTGGCCAATGCGCAAGACTTACCTCTGCATGTATGGGTCGGTTCCTTCCTTGATCAGAGATGTCGTGGCCAATGCGCAAGAGTTACCTCTGCATGTATGGGTCGGTTCCTTCCTTGTGCAGAGATGTCGTGGCCAATGCACAAGAGTTACCTCTGCATGTATGGGTCGGTTCCTTCCTTGTGCAGAGATGTCGTGGCCAATGCGCAAGAGTTACCTCTGCATGTATGGGTCGGTTCCTTCCTTGATCAGAGATGTCGTGGCCAATGCGCAAGAGTTACCTCTGCATGTATGGGTCGGTTTCTTCCTTGTGCAGAGAAGTCGTGGCTAATGTGCAAGAGTTACCTCTGCATGTATGGGTCGGTTCCTTCCTTGTGCAGAGATGTCGTGGCCAATGCGCAAGAGTTACCTCTGCATGTATGGGTCGGTTCCTTCCTTGTGCAGAGAAGTCGTGGCCAATGTGCAAGAGTTAACTCTGCATGTATGGGTCGGTTCCTTCCTTGTGCAGAGATATCGTGGCCAATGCGCAAGAGTTACCTTTGCATGTATGGGTCGGTTCCTTCCTTGTGCAGAGATGTCGTGGCCAATGCGCAAGAGTTACCTCTGCATGTATGAGTCCGAGCCAGGGTCACCGTGTCTCCGTGTTCCGAACGGACATGGAGTTGAGTCGGGTTGGAGGTGCAGTCAGCTTCGGACAGCCAAGACTCGCCCGACCGTCACCGACACACGTAACTTCAGTGGGAACAACCTAGGTTTGTCGTTTGGTCTGTCGTCTCACCGGGCGACGCGTATTTGGTCGCCGACCGCTTGTGGAAACTCCCTGTGTGTCGAACTGATTCGTGCTTGTGGTTCCATAGTGATTGCTTGTACGATTGTTAGAGTTCTTGTGAAAGTGTGTGTACGTGGAACCGTGTGTGGCTTCTGTGATTTCCACTGAGCAGATGAATGCTGTCTGCGTACTGGAGTAGGCAGTTGGTCGGTTGCGTGGAAGGGAATTGATTAGGCGGTTGGTTGGTTCGAAAGCCGTCCGTAGGTCGTGCTGCAACCCGATTGTTTAGTGTTATGCTTGGCTGTCTCACCTAAACTGTGGCTAGACTTTCCTCCCCAGGCCGACCCTTTGAACACCTCTAAGCGCCACTGTTACTGTTTGTGATAGTCATTTTATATGATCGCAGGTACTGTGCCAGGCCTTTCATCCGTGTATTAATATTGTCTGTTTTATGTTTAATATATGGCCTTCAACCGAATTTCATGATAACCATTTTAAGGTTAGGCCTTCAGCTGTGTTTGTTTAAAATTCTTGTTGCTCTGTATTTAGGCCTTCAGCCGCGTTTGTTTCAGAATCTGTGGCTTTAATATGTAAAGCCTTGTCTGTAAAGTTTCTCTGTATCTTGAATTCTTGAAACGGCCTTCAGCTGTGTTCTGAAAATGTTGGCTTTAATTATTCTTGAGTAAATGTTTGGGCCTTCAGCCGACAAGATACTTCAGGTTTTCGTAAGATGTTTTTCTGTGCCGGCCGGAGTGGCCATGCGGTTCTAGGCGCTGCAGTCTGGAGCCGAGTGACCGCTACGGTCGCAGGTTCGAATCCTGCCTCGGGCAAGGATGTGTGCGATGTCCTTAGGTTAGTTAGGTTTAATTAGTTCTAAGTTCTAGGCGACTGATGACCTCAGAATTAAATCGCATAGAGCTCAGAGCAATTTGAACCATTTTTTGTTTTTTGTTTCTCTGTTGTACTGTCTAAAAGCTTATCTTTAAAACCTCTCTTTTATTATGTAAAGAAAAATTTTTATTGGGCTTTCAGCGGAAGAATTAACTTGAATTTTCCTTAGTATGGCCCTTAGCCGGAATTCGTAAATGCCTGGCTTTTAAAGAATTTCCGTAGCTGATCTGACATATTATTTCGGTCTTTAGCCGACAAGATATTGTAGTTTTGCTTAAGGCCTTCAGCCGTAACTCCAAATCCTCGTGTTTTAAAAGTAATCGTTGAAACTTATTCTGGGGCCCTCAGCCGTGAATTGATATTTGTTGTTTTAAAGAGAAAACTGTGCATTGGTTTGAGGAATAAAGTTGTGTGTGTTCTTGTATAAGAATCAGTAATTAACCTTGGCCCGTTTTCACAACCTGCTGCGCTCCGCTCTCCTCTGCGAATACGGATTTCACTCTGTTGTTCACTGAGCAACCATCTGTCACGGAAAGTTAATCGCTCTTAAATTCCATCCTGATTCTCATAGACCAAAAATAGCAACAGACATTGATTGGAAATATCGCTCTTAAGGCACATAGGAACTGATTTTAACGATCCGTACCTCAGTTAGTAATAACGGAACCCTTACAGGATCGCTTCGTTGTCCGTTCTGTATGTCTGCCTGTCGTCTGTTAAGGCCCTGTTTCTGAAGACGGGATAGAGGTATCAAGTGGAAATTGATGTCAAATACTAATGTGTACGGTCCCTTGGCAGTGTAAAAAAATTTAAGCACCTACCTTAATGCAATCAAAAGATACGGCCATTTGTTAATATCCCTTACTCCCATGAGCGGATAGAAGTACCAATTTGAAATATGTCATAATAAAGTCTGTAGTCGCACAACGGTGTAAAATGTTTAAGTTTCTATGTCGATGCAGTCAAATCATCCGGCCATTTAAGTCACATGTTGTGATACTTGAAACTCATTCATCAAACCTTATAGACGAACTACCTGTGAGTGACAGTCAAATAAAACGAGACAGATGGAAAAAAGTAAGTAATCTGTTGGTTATTTCAACAGTAATCTCTGTAGTGTGCTCGTACATTTATTCCACTGCTAGACAAGACGGTCAATGGCTTCATGGGAAAATATTTGCGGATGCCTACAGAACCACGACTTTACTCACTGCCGCACACATGTACCAAAGCTGTTTCGAGGAAGCTGCAGAATTTTCTCTGGGAAGTCCTCGCACATCCCCTCTTCAGTCCTGATCCCTTCCCACGCGATTTCCATATCTTTGGAGCCCTGAAAGAAGACATTCGTGGCCATCGATCCACTTCAGAGGAAGAGGTGCATAACTGGGCCACCGCAAACATTTCTCTGTGCAGGCATTGGCCGTTTCGTCTCACATTGGGATGGATAAATGTGAAACAATAGACAGTTTATTTTCTTGTTTTCCATTTGTCTCGTTTACATTTGGCTGCCTCTTATATTCGCACACTTAAGTTTTTGCGAGACATATTGGCACTTGACCAGTTTTTCATTTATTCTTTTGTTTACTCCTTTTGGTAACTCCATTCGCCCTCCTCAATTTTTCTATGAAAACCCGTCATCTGTAACTATGACTTGAAAGAACAAACATTTGATTCATCCCGGCAAATTCTATTTAAGTTAGACCTGTGTTAATTTTTGTCCTGTCGGTACCTTTACACTAAAATCGTCCACTATCATCTTGTAGGGCCATCACAAGAAAAAAAACCTAAAGAAAATATTATGAAAACAGCGAAGTAGGTGAAGATGAGCAGTGTAACGCGATTCTGCGTAAAGAATATGACAGAATACAGAAAGACATAAGTCGAAACAAGGAGTAGACGACAATCCCTCAGAATTCTTGAACTGCTTGGGGGCCAAAACATGCCACTCGATATGGAAGATATACTGAACAGGCGAAACATTCTCAGGCTGAGACAAAAGTGTACTAAGTAGACCGTGGACCTTTAGGTTCAAATCCATTGTTTTCCCGAGTTCCTGGTTGCAAATTAACATGCACTTACGCGTTTCATGACTAATTAATACCTAAACCACTAATTTTATAGCACCTAAAATAACCTATTTCAACGTTAACGCCTGTTTTTTGCCTACTTCCTTTAAAATTCTGAAAGGCACCTATTTATTCTACTTTCGAAAGATTAGGCTTGCTTCGAAGAATCGCAGGTAGGACTTGAAGTCAATATTTGAAGGGGAAAAAAACAAGATCTGTAGCTCTTAGATTTACCTGATGATGGCAACGTGGTCGATTGCCGAAATATTGTCCTATGCACACTCATACCAGGCTGTTCACTTTGAAATGACGTCGAATGGGAAAAAGAGGAACACAGATATACAAGGGGAGAGCTGAAACCACTTAACCAAAGGGGTAAAAGAAAGAAAAAATATGACTTTTCACTTTGGTTATACGGGGACTCTCATTGTAGGAAAGCGTGGTGATTGTCGAATTTTTGTTATTCACTCGCCAAACTAAACTACTGCGACCGTAACGAAAATACGCACCTGAAGCTCATCTCAGCGCCTTAAACGGGGTATTACACTACGATCTGCATCGAACGGTACTGGTCTAGTGCGACATCCATCAACTACGAAAATAAGCAAACTTACTATCCCCGCGCTAGAATAGAGGGCAGTTTTAAACTGCCGTCAATCCGCGCATGCGCAGGAAGAGGTGCAGCAGTGCTTTCTGCTTTTTATTTGCTTATTGATAGGTGGCTAATGGCTAATTTCAGATTTTCGTGTTGGGGATTTTCTGCATCTTTTCAGTAAGTAGGTTTTAATAAATGCCGAAAAAACTTTTATTTTGCCAGTAGACTTTTTTTAAACTAGCTGTTTGTGAAAACATTTTTTTCTATTGAGTGCATCGTATTCTAGTAATAGAATGGAGCAAAGAAGCGTTAAGCGTCATAGTTGCGGCATACCGAGAGGAAAATTGTGTGTATGACCCGCACAATCGTTTATTTGTGAGTAATATGCATATAGGGTTAGACGGTGATTTTCGATATTTATCGTATTGCCTCTGTTTGAGTTCATACTTTTTTGAAGGAGTTATGGAACTCGGTCGGAAAAATACTAACAAATAGACCAGACTTGGATAAGTACAATCTTTAATTGCGCGTTGGAGCAAATCTGAATAAGTGTTCTCTATGAACGCTATTCCTGACTGTCCTTCACCAGTGGAGGGGAGGTACCCGGCTAATTCAGATACGTGAACAGCCAGAGCAAAGTCACCCAAGTTCAAGCATCGTATTCTAGAAATGGAATGGAGCAAAGAGGTGTTACGCATCTTAATTCAGGCATACAGCGAGGAAAACTGTCTGTATGACCCGCACAAGCCGCTGTTTCATAAGGTGCCAACCTGCACGTAGATCCCTCCGGGATAGCTTTCTGAACTCCCCCTCCGGGCGCCGCTGCTACCGCCTTTACAGGCAGCGTCGACCCCTTCCACGTTGGCGTCTAGCCACAGCCCTTCCGGCCCTCGTGTGTTAGCATATATCAGGTTACCGCCAGCGCTTCGCCAAGTGATCTCACGTGATACCTCGTGAGTCTACGTCACTTTTCCGGCCAACGCCCATCTTGCGGCGTCGCCTTTGTACTCTCAATGAAACTTATTCGTTCTGGCTAAAAATGGCTCTGAGCAATATGGAACTTCTGAGGTCATCAGTCCCCTAGAACTTAGAACTACTTAAAAATAACTAACCTAAGGACATCACACACATCCATGCCCGAGGCAGGATTCGAACCTGCGAAACCCACGCGGTTCCGGACTGAAGCGCCTAGAACCGCTCGGCCACTCCGGCCGGCTTTACTCGTTCTGGCTTCTGTTCTACCGTCTGTTACGCGCTGCATATTTTAAATATGCGACAAGTGATAGGCGAGAAACTCCGTGCAATTTTGCCCAGTGCGAGAGACGAAGACTGCAAAATTCTGATTAGCACATACATGTATACAGGGTGAGCGCAAAATGTTGCCCTGATTATAACAACTTATTACAGAATAAAATGGTTGAAATGGCTCTGAGCACTATGGGACTTAACATCTATGGTCATCAGTCTCCTAGAACTTAGAACTACTTAAACCTAACTAACCTAAGGACATCACACAACACCCAGTCATCAGGAAGCAGAGAAAATCCCTGACCCCGCCGGGAATCGAACCCGGGAACCCGGGCGTGGGAAGCGAGAACGCTACCGCACGACCACGAGCTGCGGACTATTACAGAATAATCGATAATAATTTACAATTTATGCGGTCACATAGGTTAGTGTTACTTTTTTTAAGACCACTTACGTTAGTAAAGCTCAACGTATGTTCCCTCGGTAGCTCGGAGAATATCGAGGCGATATTCCAGTACACGCCAGGTGTTTCGTAACATGTGTTCTGTCACAGTACCCGCAGCAGGTTGTATCCTAGCCTTCAGTTCGTCGACATCAGCAACTGGCGTGACAAAGACTCTGTCCTTGACATAGCCCCAGAAAAAAAATCAAGGGGCGTAATGTCTGGAGAGCGGGGTGGCCAGGGTGTTGACTCGTTCCTTCCAATCCACCGATCCGGAAATGTTTAAATTTAATCATTCTTTTCTTGCAACGGAGTGCCGCAGGGTACGAGGGGCCCTCTGCCGGTCACGTTCCTCCAACCACTTCCCGCCTGTGCGGAATTCTGGCGTTAGCGCTAACAGAGGGCGCTGATTATGTGCAGAACTATATTTTCTTTCATTTGTGGCTCCTTTAGCGATTTGTTTTATGGTTGTTTAATATTACCCGGTGCACTATCAACGGTGTTTAATATTTATGAATATTGGCACTAGAGTACATGTCAACCACTGTTTCTTAACTCTTCCTCTTTTTAACAATCTTACTTTTGTCGTGTTCTTCTTTTTATTACTGTAATGCCTTTTATATGTTATAACCTTATTACAAACTTCAACTATTGTATCCCCTTTTATTTTCGCTGTTTCAATTAATTATAGAAAACTAGTGTATGCCGACGTTAGCGACATCTGGTGAACTTACAACACAGATATCTTGTGGCTACTGTACAGCAGCTTGTTTAAAACAGTAGCACTACTGACAACATGACTCGTGCATGTGATGTTATTTATACGTATTTGACGATGCTGCTGCTGATTCCGCATTTAAATTTTGACGATGCCACTATGGCTGCAGTACATTAGGACTTTTTCATGAAACAGGCATGCCTCTTCATATTTAAAGCGCACAAATGTAAGTTTTGTCATTACTGCTTTTCATTGTGGTCTATGTATTGTTCTTAAGCCTTAGACAGTTTGGCATCCTGATTTAGGTTTTCCGTGAGTTCCCTAAATCGCTCCAGGCAAATGCGGGGATGGTTCCTTTCAAACGGCACGGCCGACTTCCTCCCCCGTCCTTCCCTAATCCGATGAGACCGATGACCTCGCTGTTTGGTCTCTTCCCCCAAACAACCCAACCCCAACCCCTTAGACAGTTTGCGACTGTATTTATGTTTTTCCCATTTTTTCTGCAAATCTGTTGACGGTCATTAAAGACCAAAACCGGTAATATGTTAACAAAAAGTTTGTGACCATAGGCGTAAATTAAAGGAAACTTATTACATATACGGGTCACTGTTTTTTCGCGACAATGTCGCAGCTTGTGTAACCTAAGATCACACACATCCGTGCCCGAGGCAGGATTAGAACCTGCGACCGTAACAGCAGCGCGGTTCCGGACTGAAGCGCCCAGAACCGCTCGGTCACAGCGGCCAGCCAATAATAATTTTACTTCAACCTTAGGAAAAAACAGAACCACTGACGTATGTGCACTCCCAAAATATATGGACACTCTCGGAATGTATAGATCCACACTATTATATATTTTGTTGTGAAAACATAAAAATATACCGAAATAAACAATAAAATACCGTAAGAGAAATGAACATACAGGGAGACAATTATTGAACAATGTGAAAAAAACCGAAATTAGTTACAAACGACGGCGAGTACACACTTCAATCAACATGTAAACGTCACTACAGACGTTCAGATTTAGGTTATGACATGTTAGATATGGCTGCCATCATTGGCGATCATATGGTGCAGGTGAATAGCGAAATTCTGCATGACCCCCTGAAATGTCGGAACATCGATGCGGTCGATGACCACCTGAATGGCTGTTTTCAGCTCAGCAATGGTTTTGCGATTATTTCTGTACACGTTGTCGTTAATATATCCCCACAAAAAGGAGACGCATGTCCAGAGGATATGACGGCGAATGTCCATGACAGTGGCTTCTGGACACCCCAGAGCCAGAATGCAGTTCCCAAACTGCTCCTCCAGGACATCGAACACTGTCCTGCTTCGATGGAGCAGAGTTCCGGCTTGCATGAACCACATCTCGTCGAAATCAGGTTCTCTTTGAATAATGCGGATGAAATCGTCTTCCAAAACCTTCACGCACCGATGATTCCGTGACTGGACAGAGCACAGCACAGAATCACCCGTTGAGGCTGAAGAGACTTCTCGATCGCGAAATGCGGATTCTCAGTCCCCAAATACGCCAATTTTGGTTATTGATGAGCGCATCCAAATGAAGGTAGCCAACAACAACAAGGTGCGTGCGCAAGTGCGTACTAGTTCCCATTATGCCCCGCTGCCAACCGTGCAGTTTGTACGTCCTAGCCGTGCGGAGTAGCCAAGCGGTCTGAGCCGTCTTGTCACGGTCCGCGTGGCTTCCCCCGTCGGAGTTCGAGTCCTCTCTCAGGGATGGATGTGTGTGTTGTCCTTAGTGTAAGTTTTAAATTAGAGTAAGTAGTGTGTAAGCTTAGGGACCAATGACCTCTGCAGTTTGGTTCCATAAGACCTTACCACAAATTTCCAAATTTTGAACGTCCTAACGCAAAACGTTCAGGAGATAAGACGATTTTATCTCTTATAGTTCAATAATGGATACCCTATATTCCGCCAGTGTAACGAAAAATGTTGTCGCTGACGAATTTGCGTCCTGTTGGACCGCGTAGAAGCTTCCAGCGAGAAAGTTGTTAGAAAACTATAAAATTAATTCTGGTAACATCTGAGACATCATTGTTCCATCGCGTCATCTATGAACGCAATTTATTTACGAGGTCATCCATCTGCGGATGGATTTAAGTTCCGTCTTGAAAGAAATGTGAATATTCCGTATCTCCAGAAATTTTTAATTTGCAGCTGCTGCAAACCCTTCAGTATTATGCCCACCACGCAAAACGCCGTTACACGATCCACATAATAAACTGTAGGTATGTTTAGGCCAGTACTTCCAGTTTAGTTGGGTGGTAACGTGCTCGCCTTCCATGCAAGCAGGCCCGGGTTCGATTCCCGGCCGGGTTGGAGATTTTCTCCGTTCGGGGACTGCGTCTTGTGTCGTCTTCATTAATATTTCATCCTCATCACCAACGCGCAAGTCGCCCAATGTGGCGTCGACTAAAATAAGACTTGCACTTGGCGGCGGAACTTCGTCAGATGAGACCTCCCGGCCAACGATGCAATACGCTCATTTCCATTTTTTTTTCCATTGAAGTCGAGCAAAGTGTACTTTATTTGTCTGTAGGGTTTTGTAAAACCTACGTTTTATCGAAGTGTACTGCAAGACTATTACCCTCAGCACGCAACAAGTGAATTGTACACAAAACTTCGTTCTTGCTGCTGTAACGTTCATATTTGGAACACAACTTATGACCAGCTTAGAGACAGACGTGATGACACTTTCTGCAGGACCTGACCGTCATTTTGCAGGACAATGCTCAAGAACGTACATTGCAAGTCGTTACTGATTTGTTTGACTGATGGGACTGATGTGACTTTGATGCCTTTTTAACATATTCCGGTCGTTTTTCACGTAATGCTCGATTTAAATCGATCATTTGCTGTTGGCAGCGATCAGCGTCAACGGTTTCACCACGTTTTACAGCTTCTGATCCCAGAAAACACAGAGCGTTGTCTTCTTTCCATACCGATTTGGTCTTGCAGTGGATGTCGATGGTTTGCTGGATTCACCCATGATTTACGACGCTTAGGATTCTCAAAATAAATCCGTTTTTCATCTCCTGTCACTATTAGATGGAGAAACTACTTTCTTTTGTATCTGGAGAGCAGCATTACATGTTGTCTTTCGATTTAATTACTGTTATTCATTCAGTTCATGCGGAACCCATTTTCTCACTTTCTCCACCTTCCCCATAGCTTTCAATCGACGAGAAACAACTTACTGCATCACATTCAGTTGTTTCGCGAGTTCCTGTTGAGTTTGAAAATCATCTTCATCCAATAAGGCCTGCAATTCGTTGTCTTTGCACTTCCCGCGCTCGTCGTTTATCACTTCAAAATCACACCACGTTTGAATTTTTTGAACCACTTGAAACACTGTGTTTTCCCAAGAGCATGTTCGCCGAAAGTTTCAACAAGCATTCGATACGATTCTGCAGTAGTTATTTTCAAACCACAACAGGAAGCAAAAGCTGTCCGCGAGTCGTAGTTCGTAGGCACAAAACTCGACATGTTTACGGGTTTGAAACAGATACCGATGTATGGAACTCGGGTTACTGAGTGTTGACATTCGTCGTCAGTCGTTACAGGAGGCAGATGGCGCTGCAGGCGCTATCTCACGGGCCCTACACTGACGGCTAGCACCATCTATAAGGAAATTCCTGTTTCATACTACATCTGGTAACAGACACCAGGACTTAATTCTTTTACTATAATTTTTACCTTGCCGAGTTCGACTTTGATTTAAAGGAAAATTAAGCAATGTGAAAACGTCATATGTACAGTACAAAGCATAAACGTTTTTTTTTTTTAAATGATGCTCCATTTTTAAAATGTTTTGAGTAATAGCAAAAATCTATTCAATGACAGGATGGTTGGAAAGCAAAAATCGATAAATTGTGCTGTATGTTTTTCTAATAGCCACTAGAATGCCACTTCTATACACACTTCTACATAACATCCTGTTTACTTCTTGTATTGAGTGTCGAGTGACAAAAAGTGTCACTTAAGGCAGCACGCAGATGGGCTGTTACATAAGGCAAATTTTGAACGAAAATCAAAATTGAAACAAACGCTTTTAACGAAGACGTCTGATGAATCCACCAAAAGGAATCAGTTCTGCAGTGGCTTGTGTCATGCTATTGTGGCAGCAAACACCCCTTTTCGAAAACTACAAAATTCTATTTTCGAATGTTTTCTTAAGAAATACTGCCGTCAGTCTGAACCTGCAGCATCAGCGTTGGGTAACAATTATGTGGAGTCGAATTACAGTGATGCATTACAAAGAATCCGAGAAGAAATCGGGGAGTCTTGCATATGAATTTCTTTAGATGGAACTATTGACAGTTGTAATAGTCGCCTGGTCGTAGATATTGCTAATTGCTATAATTGCACTATTTCACTCCCATTTACGGAGCTTGTTAGCACTTGATGTTAGGTTGGCGCCATTAAAATGCATTGTGTTGTAGTAATCGCTGCTACTTGCTGGATCGCTGCTGTCTCTCGATGCTGATGCTGGCTCTGCATCTGGTTGTCTAGGGTTAAAAACATGAGGTCCCGTGTTTTTTATGTGCTTTTGATGATAAAGAACGAGCGAAACAAACAAATATGTAAACTTCAAATATTTATTATTCTGGTGGCCATCTTAATTCCACTGTCCACCAAAGACCATGACTCAACACGAAGTAGTACTTCAGTTACATGTTCTTTGCATTGTTTATCCACCTCAAACAATAACACACAAACACACTTTACCAAAGTGACATTCCGACTGCCTCTCGACCCTTCTTGCTGCTCGTATTTATAACATTGTCAAAGAACTACTAAAAAGAGATATAGTTTACAAGTCACATGTACATCTGTTATCATAATTTGTGCAGAAAAGTTATTAATTTGCATCGAGTGACATAATGTAACATGTTATTAAAATGACAGACAGATTTGTTGACTTGACAGAATAATTCTTTGTTACAAAAAGGCCGTTTTTTAGAAGTTTGTCAATTGACTTCTCTAATTTGCATAAATAAGTAAATAACATGAATTATTATTAAGAATTACATTGGTTTTCGTCTAAAATAGGATTGATTACCTGAATACTGAGTGAAAACGCTCCTAGTGAACAAATAGGTTTCACTGGGTGATTTTTATTTAAGGAGATCCAAAATACCTAAGTTGGCCACTATTTTTCGTACTTCATATTAATTATTTAAGATGAACTTAGTGTTGAGTCCCATAGTGCTCAGAGCCATTTGAACCATTTGAATGAACTTAGTGTTTTTTACATGATGACATTTGCTGTATCAGTGATCAAGTGATATAAACTTTTGTGTGGGTCAGATATTCAGTATAATTTAATGGGTTGACTGTTTATGCAGATATGTTATGCAATCATTGTTAACATACACAATAACTTTTCTATAATCATAAATACTCATTAAACTGGTTGAATTTGGAGGGTATCGCATACTTCGGTACAGTAAAGCCTTAAATATGTTCCGTTACACAGTCTCGGCCGGTCCCCCCAGGGGGTCCACAACTCTTTTGTGGATACGTGCGTAGCGAGCACGGGACCCTGAGCTAATGTGGCCTTCCTTCCTTTCCGGGCTGCATACCTTCCCTTTCCGCATCCTTCCCCGTCCCTCTCTTCGCCCCTCCTCCCCTCACCTCTGGCTCTTTCCTTCCCTTTCTCCCCATCTGGGAGTATGGTTTGTGCCTACGTCCGGAGACGGACGCTCGTAAATGTACTGCATTCTTCGCCTTCCTTGCTTTCATGTCTTCTTCCTTCCTTTGTACTTCTCTTTTCCTTACCTCTTCTCTTTACGCTTTTCTCCACTGCGGCGTTTGAGAACTCTCTTCTTTCCTTTCCCTTTCTCTTTCTTCCTCCCTGTGTGTGTCTGAAGGCCGACCCACGCCTTTTGTGCGTAGCCGGTGACGGGGTAACGCGTAATTCCCCGCCCCGGGTAGACAGGTAGGACACGTACGTACCCCCTGGTAACGGCCAGGCCCAGGGAGGGGTGATTACCCGAGCTAATACCTTCCGAAAGTGCCGATTGGTCCCTCCGTCCGTTTGTCGGGAGGTGTGACCTGAGGTGTGAACAATCACCTAAGGCGGGAGTGCCCTCAGAGAGGGCCCCCACAAGGGAGGAGCGCGCCATCGGAGACGCCGGTAATCATGGGGGATTCTTTCGCAATGGTTTCCTCACCTTCCACTATGTCTGCTCACAAACGTAAGTATATTGAGTCTCAGCCACAGACGATTCTTCCATCGTTGCCACAGTTCCTTGTTGTTTCTCGGTCTGACGAAGGTCACGACTTCTCCACGGTCAACCCTTTCATTATTCAGAAAGGTGTCGACGCAATTGCAGGTCCTGTAAAGTCTTGTTCCAGATTACGGAATGGCACCCTGTTGTTAGAAACACACAGTGCCCTCCAGGCACAAAAATTGCTGCGTACTTCTCTGCTCCACACCTTCCCTGTCCGGGTGGAACTGCACCGTACCTTAAATTCCTCGCGTGGAGTCGTTTATACACGCTCCCTCGATGGATTGTCTGACGAAGAAATTCAGCACTACCTGTCTGACCAGGGCGTAACGGCTGTTCATAGAGTTATGAAACGGGTTGACACGAACATCATTCCAATCCGCACTGTCTTCTTGACATTTGACAAAGGTCAACTCCCATCGAAAATCAAAGCAGGCTATGAGTTATTTCCGTTCGCCCTTACGTCCCAAAACCTACGCGTTGCTATCGATGTCAGCGGTTCAATCACACCAGCCAGTCCTGTTCCAATCCGGCCAAATGTGTTACGTGTGGCAAGGATGCCCATGAGGGTGATTGTCCACCTCCATCCCCTCGCTGCATCAACTGTATGGGTGACCACCTTGCTTCCTCTCGAGATTGCCCCATTTTTAAGGACGAAAAGCTCATCCAGGAAATAAGAGTGAAGGAAAAGGTGTCGACCTTTGCTGCTCGAAAATTATTCGCCAGTCGACAGCCCACCGTGCCTCAGACAGGAAAATACAGCACTGTCCTTGCTTCTCCTCAGCCAACAAAGGAGGTGGCCATGCAGACTTGCGACCTCACCTTTAGTACCACGGTCGTCAGATCGGCCAGCGCAGAGATCGCCCGTTCAACCTCACCACTTTCGCCTGCCCACTCTATGGCTCACCCTTCGTCGGGTTCTGCTAAATCTCGAGCCCAAAAGTCCGACGCCAAGTCTTCGAAAAAAGAGCATACTCGTGAAGAGTTTTTACGTACCGCAACTTCACAACCATCGGTTCCTCCTTCATCTAAACATCATACTTCCAAGAAGGCTACAAAGAAACCCAGTTCCTCTCCTTCTCCGCCAAGGCGTGTCCCATCTACAGCACCACCTGGCGGAAATCGCCCTCGGCTGTCTTCTTTGTCGCCGAGGCGCACTGCTGGTGGCCGGTCAACCGGCCGATCGCTGGTGGCAGGGGCTGCTCCTGACCAACCTATGGATCAGGATCTTCTGCCTTCGGCTGAATGCCATTCCATGCTGTCGGTCGCAAGCTCTGAGCAGTCGTTGAGTTGACAGCACCCTTGGTCACATTCCTCCATTTTCTGTTCACCCTATGTCCATTATCCACTGGAATATCCGCGGCATTCGAGCCAATCGGGATGAATTGTCGGTCCTCTTACGATCCTACTCGCCGGTCATCTTCTGTCTTCAGGAAACAAAGCTGCGTCCCCATGACCGCTTTGTTCTCCCTCATTTTCAGTCCGTCTGATATGACCTCCTCTCTGTTGAAGGCACTCCAGCCCATGGAGGACTCATGATTCTTCTCCATGATACTCTCCATTATCACCCAATCCCCTTAAACAGTTCCTTCCAAGCTGTCGCCGTCCGTCTTTCCCTTTCTGGATACACGTTCTCTCTTTGTACTGTATACATTCCATCATCCACACCAATGGCACGAGCTGATCTCCTTCATCTTCTTGGTCAGCTTCCACCCCCCTATTTGCTGGTTGGGGACTTCAATGCCCACCACCCGCTTTGGGGATCTCCACATCCTTGTCCACGTGGCTCTCTATTGCTAAACGTCTTCCACCAAGCGGATCTAGTTTGCCTCAACACTGGGGTCCCCACATTTTTGTCTGCCTCCACGACAAATTTATCTCATTTGGACCTTGCGGTCGGTACTGTTCCGCTAGCTCGGCGCTTCGAATGGTTCGCCCTTGATGATACACACTCGAGTGACCACTTTCCATGTGTCCTTAGACTGCAGCCTCCACTGCCATATATGCGCTCGCGACGCTGGAAATTTGCCCAAGCCGATTGGACACTTTTTTCGTCTCTAGCGACATTCGATGACCGTCGCTTTCCCAGCGTCGACGATGAGGTCACACATATTACCGACGTTATTCTTACAGCTGCGGAACGTTCAATACCACGCACCTCCGAATTGCCCCGGCGCCCCACAGTTCCTTGGTGGAACGAGGCATGCCGTGACGCAATACGTGAGCGGCGACGTGCTCTTCGCATTTTCCGTCACCATCCTACTTTGGCCAACTGTATCCGCTATAAGCAGCTCCGTGCGCGATGCCGTCGCGTCATCCGCGATAGCAAGAAGGCAAGCTGGAAATTCTTTATTAGCTCATTTAACACCTTCACTCCCTCCTCGGAAGTTTGGAGTCGGCTTCGACGGTTCTCAGGCGCGCCTAGTTTCTCCCCGGTCTCTGGGCTCACTGTCGCGCATGATACCTTAGTGGACCCCGTCGCAATTTCTAACTCGTTGGGTCAGCACTTTGCTGAGATTTCGAGCTCTTCAAATTACCCGCCAGCGTTTCTCCCGAAGAAACGTGCAGCGGAAGTGCGACATCTTGCTTTCTCCTCTCAAAATCACGAAAGCTACAATACTGTTTTCTCCATGCGGGAACTCCAACATGCCCTCTCTTCTTCTCGCTCCTCCGCCTCAGGACCGGATGGTATCCATGTCCAAATGTTGCTGCATTTATCAACCCATAGTCTGCGTTACCTCCTTCGCCTTTATAATCAAATTTGGACCGACAGTACCTTTGTCAGACGGTGGCGGGAAGCTGTTGTCGTTCCCGTTCCGAAACCTGGAAAGGACAAACATCTCCCCTCTAGCTATCGCCCCATTTCTCTCACGAGTAGTGTCTGTAAGGTTTTGGAGCGTATGGTGAATTACCGTTTAGCTTGGTGGCTGGAATCCCGCAGTCTTTTAACACCAGCCCAATGCGGATTTCGGAAGCATCGTTCTGCAGTTGACCATCTTGTTGCTCTCTCCACTTATATCATGAACAATTTTCTCCGGAAACGCCAAACGGTAGCAATATTTTTTGATCTGGAGAGAGCATACGATACCTGTTGGAGGACAGGCATCCTCCGCACGCTGTTCTCTTGGGGCTTTCGAGGCCGGCTGCCCCTTTTTCTTCGCGAATTTATGGCAGAGCGCACTTTTAGGGTGCGGGTGAACACTACTCTCTCCCGTACTTTCTCCCAAGAAAACGGGGTACCCCAGGCATCCGTGCTGAGTGTTGTACTGTTTGCCATCGCCATCAATCCAATTATGGATTGTCTCCTTCCTGATGTCTCGGGCTCCCTCTTTGTGGACGATTTTGCGATCTACTACAGCTCTCAACGGACCAGCCTTCTTGAACGGCGTCTTCAAGGATGTCTCGATCGCCTCCACTCGTGGAGCATCGAAACCGGCTTCCGTTTCTCACCCAGTAAGACCGTTTGTGTCAATTTTTGGCGACGTAAGGAGTTTCTTCCGCCCTCCTTACATCTAGGTCCTGTCAACCTTCCGTTTTCAGACGTCGCTAAATTCTTGGGTCTTATGTTTGACAGAAAACTGTGCTGGTCCTCCCACGTTTCCTGTCTTACGGCTCGCTGTCTGCAATCGCTTAACACCCTCCGTGTCCTGAATGGTACCTCCTGGGGAGCGGACCGAGTGGTCCTTCTCCGCCTCTATCGCGCCTTAGGGCGCTCGAAATTGGATTATGGAAGCATAGTCTACTCCTCTGCTCGGCCGTCTATTCTTCGGCGTCTCGACTCTATCCACCACCGTGGATTACGTTTAGTGTCTGGAGCTTTTTACACTAGCCCTGTGGAAAGCCTTTATGCTGAGACTGCTGAACCTCCGCTGTCCAATCGGCGAGCAGTCCTCCTGAGTCGTTATGCTAGCCATCTGTCTTCCATGCCTGCTAATCCAGCCCATGACTTTTTTTTCGACGCCTCCTTCGATGTAGGGTATGCAGGCCGCTCCTCCTCCCTACTACCCCCGGGAGTCCGCTTCCGTCAACTGCTCCATTCTCTTTCCTTCCGCTTTCCTAAAACCTTCTTGACAATTTGGGGTACAGCACCGCCTTGGCTCCGTCCCCGGATCTGCTTGCTCCGTGACCTTTGTCAATTTCCCAAGGATGGTACCCCTACACTTGTTTATCGTCGGGCATTTGCTGCTCTATGTGCACAAATGACGGACGCCACATTTATTTACACCGACGGCTCGAAAACATCGTTAGGTGTAGGGAGTGCCTATATTGTTGGCGACACCCCAAATCGCTTTCGGCTTCCCGACCAGTGTTCGGTTTATACTGCGGAGCTTTACGCTATTCTCCAGGCTGTCCACTACATCCGTCGCCATCAGCGGATACAGTACGTTATCTGCTCAGATTCTCTCAACTCTCTCCTCAGTCTCCAAGCTCTTTACCCTGTGCACCCTCTGGTCCACCAGATTCAGGACTGTCTGCGCTTGCTCCACCTGGGGGGCGTCTCGGTGGCGTTCCTCTGGCTCCCGGGACACGCTGGTATCTGTGGGAATGAGGCGGCCGATATAGCGGCCAAGGCTGCAGTCTCTCTTCCTCGGCCAGCTATTCAGTCGCTTCCCTTCACCGATCTACGGAGCGGTTTATGTCGCAAAGTTGCTCATTTATGGCATGCGCATTGGTCGGCACTTCCCCGTAATAAATTGCGGGAAGTGAAAGCCCTTCCTTGCGCTTGGACCTCTTCCTCCCGAACGCGTCGTCGGGAGGAGGTAATTTTAGCTAGACTCCGGATAGGGCACTGTCTTTTTAGCCATCGACATCTTTTTAGCGGCGATCCTCCCCCACTCTGTCCCCACTGCTCTCAGCTGTGGACGGTACGATACCTTTTAATTGAATGCCCCTATTTTAATCCGTTACGCTCCCGTCTACAGCTATCGCCTGATCTATCATCGATTTTAGCAGATGACACGCGCTCAGCCGACCGCGTTCTCCAGTTTATTAGTGACAGTGAAATGACGTCAGTCATTTGAAGCCTTTTTTGGGGACAACCACCCCCTTTCTGTAGTGGATTTTTAAGCATTCTTCTATTTTTAGTTTCTCCAATTTTATGACTTTGTTCCCATTGCTGCTGGTTTTCAATTTCGGTTTTTTACTGTCTTAAGTCACGGGCTGGGCGCTAATGACCGTAGAAGTTTTGCGCCCTGAAACCAAAAACAAAAAAACAAAAAAAGTCTCGGCCGGTAGATTGCAAAACTGATTGTTGGCAAGCTGGACCCCGATGCGCTATCCAGAGCTTATTTGATTTGTTCAAAACAACTCCCAAACACTAACCACCGAATAATCGCACACCTTGTCAACAATGGGCTGAAGGTGCCATATCCAAATGGCGTATATGAAAATAAATTTCTTCTGGTCGTCACATACACCGCTGCATATATGGTTGCAGCTTTTCATTTGCCCCAGTGTTCTACCATTTGATGCTGCATTAACTTGTATAGCACATGGTATCAACCGTGTACCAGAGCAAGTAAAGCTAGAGTTACCTAAGGTAATTAAATTAATCTCCACAGTAAAGAAAGTTTTTTGTTAAGCCATCAACCATCAACGGTACAGGCATTCAAAGAGCGACTTCTAGATATCACCTTGGCACCTGAACCTATTGTTACCAGCAGTGGTACGTGGTTACCAGCAGCAGAATACTTCAGTAAGCACCTCCCAGCAGTCCACAAAGTAATTGAAAATCTACCAGAGGATACCGCTTCTGTAACTTTTCCTACGATTACTCAAAGGCCCCTCAGTTCAATGGAGCTTGACGTACATTAGAGCCATCTACAGTATATACAGGGTGGTCCATTGATCGTGACCGGGCCAAATATCTCACGAAATAAGCATCAAACGAAAAAACTACAAAGAACAAAACTCGTCTAGCTTGAAGGGGGAAACCAGATGGCGCTATGATGGCCCTCTAGATGGCGCTGCCATAGATCAAACGAACGTCAACTGCGTTTTTTTTTTTTAAATAGGAACCCCCATTTTTATTACATATTCGTGTAGTACGTAAAGAAATATGAATGTTTCAGTTGCACCACTTTTTTCGCTTTGTGATAGATGTCGCTGTAATACTCACAAACGTATAACTACGTGGTATCACGTAACATTCCGCCAGTACGGACGGTATTTGTTTCGTGATACATTACCCGTGTTAAAATGAACCTTTTACCAATTGCGGAAAAGATTGATATCGTGTTGATGTATGGCTATTGTGATCAAAATGCCCAACCGGCGTGTGCTATGTATGCTGCTCGGTATCCTAGACGACATCATCCAAGGGTCCGGACCGTTCGCCCTATAGTTACGTCATTTGAGGAAACAGAAAGTGTTCAGCCACACGTGAAACGTCAGCCAGGACCTGCAACAAATGATGATGCCCAAGTAGGCGTTTTAGCTGCTGTCGCGGCTAATCCGCACATCAGTAGCAGACAATTTACGCGAGAATCGGGAATCTCAAAAACGTCGGTGGTGAGAATGCTACATCAACATCGATTGCACCCGTACCATATTTCTACGCACCAGTAATTGCATAGCGACGACTTTGAACGTCGTGTACGGTTCTGCCACTGGGCACAAGAGAAATTACGGGACGATGACAGATTTTTTGCACGCGTCATTCACCAACAGCAGTAACGTAAACCGGCATAATATGCACTATTGGGCAACGGAAAATCCACGATGGCTGCGGCAAGTGGAACATCAGCGACCTTGGTGGGTTAATGTATGGTGCGGAATTATGGGAGGAAGGATAATTGGCCCCCATTTTATCGATGGCAATCTAAATGGTGCAATGTATGCTGATTTCTTACGTAATGATCTACTGATGTTACTGCAAGATGTATCACTGCATGACAGAATGACGATGTAGTCCCAACATGATGGATGTCCGGCACTTAGTTCGCGTGCTGTTGAATCGGTATTGAATAGCATATTTGATGACAGGTGGATTGGTCGTCAAAGCACCATACCATGGCCCGCACGTTCACAGTATCTGATGTCCCTGGATTTCTTTTTGTGGGGAAAGTTGAAGGATATTTGCTATCGTTATCCACCCTCAACGCCTGACAACATGCGTCAGCGCATTGTGAATGCATGTGCGAACATTACGGAAGGCGAACTACTCGCTGTTGAGAAGAATGTTGTTACACGTATTGCCAAATGCATTGAGGTTGACGGACACCATTTTAAGCATTAATGGGGTATTTACAGGTAATCACGTTGTAACAGCATGCGTTCTCAGAAATGATAAGTTCACAAAGGTATGTGTATCACATTGAACAACCGAAATAAAATGTTCAAACGTACCTAAGTTCTGTGTTTTAATTTAAAAAACCCTACCTGTTACCAACTGTTCGAATAAAATTGTGAATATTACAGCGCCATCTATCACAAAGCGAAAAAAGTGGTGCGACTAAAACATTCATATTTCTTTACGTACAACATGAACATTTAATTAAAAAAATGTGGGTTCCTATTTAAAAAAGCGCAGTTGATATACGTTTGACCTATGGCGGGCCAGCCATAGCGCTATCTGGTTTCCCCCTTCAAGCTAGACAAGTTTCGTTCTTTGTAGTTTTTTTCGTTTGACGCTTATTTCGTGAGATATTTGGCCCTGTCAATGGACCACCCTGTATTTATGGCAAGAACTGTTTCCGAATTACAAGGCCCATGGAGACCTATATACGAGAACTTAGATTTGCCGGAGGAAGTGAATAAAAATATTACTGAATGCAGCGTTCCTGACAGACATGTGCCGACATTTTTAAGTAAGCGCCTGTCACATCCGTTGATGAAGAATGTTCTTTCTCGGCGTATAAGATAATACTGATTGACAAGCACCACAGTTTTTCTCTGCAAAAGCTAGAAAAAATTTCAGTCATTTACTGTGAAGCCTACTATGGTCTGAATGTTTGAAATCACTGGTTTATTCAGCGTTTGTTAAATTATATATTACATGTGTTTCAACATATGGCTTGTATCCTGTACTGTATTTTTAACTTCGAAAGACTATAAGGGTTTAATGTCAGTTTGAACATTAACTCTGCATGATATTCTCTGTGTTGCGCAACTCCGCAAGTTATTATTTTCCGTATTGGAAACGAATAAAATTTGTTCGTAAGTCAACGCTGCGTACTTTACATTACGTTTAGGTTTTATGTATACACCTTTATGCGACCTATTTTAGATTTTATATGGCCTAAATGACGTAGTGAAAGAGCTTACTTTAGGCGCCTAAAATGCACTTTTTGCGACCTAAAATTCCCCGTCAAGTAATAATTCCAGTTCCAAAGAAGGCACATGCTGACTGGTTCGAATATTATCGAATCATTAGAGTAATAAATCATGGATCCAAAATATTGTCACGAATTGTTAACTGAAGAACGAAAAAAATTGTATAAGTCGACCTCTGGGATAATCTGCTTAGGTTTCCGAGAAATTTAAGAACAAGCAAAACAATAGTAACCTTACGAAGATAGGTTGAAGAAAGGTATACCTACTTTTATAACAATTGTAGTTTAGGGAAAGCGTTTCTCAGTGTTGGCTGAAATACATTCTTTGACATTCTGAAGACAGTAGGAATAAAATTCAGGAAGTGAAAGCTCATTTACTAAATGTACAGACCCCAGAATTCAGTCATGAAGGTGAAAGACGTAAAAAGGAAGAGGAAGCTAGGAAAGGAGTGAGAGAGGTTTATAGGCTATCCCCGATGTTATTCAGTCTGCACATTGAGCAAGCTGTCAAGGAGTGCAACGATAAATAGGGAAAGGGAATCAAAGTTCAGGGAAAAGAATTTATATCTCTGAGGTTTGCCGATGACACTGTCTAAGTTTACTACGTAATTTATCTGTGTATAAAATACTCAATTCTTTTCAGAAAGTTTCTTCTCGCGTAGCGTGCCTTTACGATATGGTCTGCAAATGATGAACAATAATGACTGTTGGTACGCCCTGTATTGCGCTTTTGAACAGTGTAGTGAAACAAAACTTTAGTCGTACCGAAATGCCAAGATCGAAATAATGAAAGTGAACCTAATTTAAGTCCAGAAGAAATTAATTGTGGATTTAGTGAAAACTATTTAACTGAAGCTCAATACTGAAGTATGTTAAGAAGGTTATGAAACACGTAGTGCAAAGACTGACTTGAAATGTCCACAAAAGAAAATACTGTCAACTCGAAATAACTCTTTAAGATTACTTTCACTGTTCACTGTAAATAATCTGGTTACTTAACACAGCATCTAAAAATTCTGACTACATACTGTCCGCTCACAAGAATGCAAAGTGTGATCTGCCCCGAACGAAAATAATCTTACCTTTTGCTCAGCAGACTGGGTTGTGTCTGATTTACTGATGTTCTCGAAAGCAAACTGAAATCAGCAAATGCAGCAGCTAAAGAAAAATAATCGATTCAGTACTAAATTTTTCGTTGTTTGTCAGGAACAGTCTGGGGCTGCGTGGCTACACGCAACCCCACACGATATAAATTTTAAGACTTTAGTGAGAATGATGGAGAAGGGTTTTACTTTAAAGAAAAGAATCCTTAATAAATTAAGCTCTGATTATTGTAAAAAAAACTGTACAATATAAGAAGACTCAAACAGTCTGCAATTCACTGATTACAAAATTTACAGACATTTAACTAATTTCGTTATTTGTGTCATAATGAAAAGAAACATATGAAATTAAGATTAGTTACCGAGGGGACAAAGATTTCCTTCAATTAATATTTCTGACAAACGAACAGTTCGTTCTCGCTTGTGCATTGGTTACCGTGAAACATTCCTCCAAAAATCTTCTCCCCCCATACAGTTAAGGAAATATATTTACAAACAAGTTTTCATCACCATAATAAGGTAGTCCAGGCAATTTCTCCCAGCTTCACAAATATCAGATTTCCGTCCCTAACACTCAACTGCTCGCTTAAGGAAATATATTTACAAACAAGTTTTCATCACCATAATAAGGTAGTCCAGGCAATTTCTCCCAGCTTCACAAATATCAGATTTCCGTCCCTAACACTCAACTGCTCGCTACCATGTTTCCGATAACACAACTGAGATGGCGACGAATTGCACCACAGAGTACATTAGACACAGAGTCAAGGATCTTATCCACTACTCGTGCAGCGCACTCATGTATCTTCGTTACAGTACAGAAAGGTGAAATATTTACAATGGCAGAAAACATATGAACACCTGACGATTGAAATTCTGTCAGATGGCAAAGGACGTGTAAGAGCAGTTGAACAAGAAGGATAATGACCTGAAAACTACAAAATCAACAAAAGTAAAACAAGGGTACGGTAATGTGGTCGAACTGCGCCTCTGTGCTGAAGGAACTGGACTAGTAAATCAGAAATTAAAAGTAGATGTGTTTTGTTATTTCGGCACAAAATGCAGACTGACACTGCCGAGGTGAAAGTTTGTGTAAGAAAGGACTTTACTATCATCTGACATAAATACGACTGTTAGCAGATCTTTTTCTGACACTATTCTTCTGGCGTGTATCGTTGTACTGAAGTAAATCGTGGACAATAAACAGATCCGACAAGTAACGAATATAAGCTTTGGAAATGCTGTGCTACAGGAGAATGGTGAAGATTAGGTGGTTACATCAGATAACTCATGGGTGACTACTGAATCTAATTGAAGAGTAATAAAATTTGTGGTACATCTTGGCTAAAAGAAGGAATCTAGTGATAGGACATATCATGAGGAATCAAGGAATCGTCAGTTTGGTGAAGGAAGGAAGTATCGAAGATAAAAAGTGTAGCGGTTGACCAAGGGTGGACTACGATAAACAAGTTCAATTGGGTGTGAATGGCAGTAGTTATGCAAAGTATAGAGATGAAGAGGCATGCACATTTCAGACTGGAGTGGGTAAATGCATCAGTCAGGTCGGGAGACCGAATAGCACTACAACAAGGTGGTTTACCACAGTTTATCAGTTTCAATAAGTCCTCATGGACGTTGTTTACTGCGCCATGAACGTGTGAATACACTGATGAACACACTTGGATGATGTCAGTTAAATACCTCTTACTCATTTTTAAAATAAGTATTTGGTTGCCGTCACGGTGGCACTGTAATCGGGGGATTCCCACGGTGTCCGCCATGGGCGGAGGACGTCCTATCTTCACAGGTCAGCACATCGTGGTGCAACCGACCTCAGCAATTGAACATAAAGGCTTCGAAAAACGCTCGGCGGAATTCATATCAGTTTGTTTTCTTCTGTCGAAATGTACGATGTTTCCCTCTGGAAAATATGGATTTTGAGGACGTAAGAAGTTTGGTAGAAGAAAGAAAGAGTTCGTGTCATCCTGAGGATAATAAATAGCATAACAGAAATATACACTGAAGCGCCAAAGAAACTGGTAAAGGCATGTGTCTTCAAGTACAGAGATTTGTAAATATCCGGAATACGACGCTGCTGTTGGCAGCGTCCGATTGCGAAAACATTTTGTTGGCACTCACCTACATAGGGAGAAATGATCATCAAGATAAAATAAGAGAAATCAGGGCTCGCACAGAAAAATTTAAGTGCTCGTTTTCCCCGTGTGCCATTCGAGAGTGGAACGGTAGAGACACAGCTTGAAGGTGCTTCATTGAACCCTCTGCCAGGCATTTATTGCGAATAGCAGAGTAATCACGTAGATGTAGATGTATACAACATAACACGTGTGTGGAGCAGTTGGATTACTGCTGCTACAATGACAGGTTATCATGATTTCAGTGAGTTTGAACCTGGTCTTACAGTCGGCGCACGAGCGATGAGACATAGCATCTCCGAGGTAGAGATGAAGTGCGGATTTTCCCTTACGACCATTTCACGAGTGTACCGTGAATATCAGGAATTCGGCAAAACATCAAATCTCCGACATCGCTGCAGCGGGAAAAGATCCTGCAAGAACGGGACCAACGACGACTAAAGGGAATCGTTCAAAGTGACAGAACTGCAAGCCTTCCGCAGATTGCTGCAGATTTCAATGCTGATCCAACAACAAGGGTCAGCGTGCGAACCATTCAACGAAACATCATCGATTTGGGTTTTGAGAGCCGAAGACCCACGCGTGTGCCCTTGATGACTGCACGACACAAAGCTTTAAGCCTCGCCTGGGCCCTTCAACACCGATATTGGACTGTTGATAACTGGAAACATGTTGCCTGGTCGAACGAGTCTCGTTTCAAATTGTATCGAGCGGATGGACTTGTACGGGTATGTAGACGACTTTATGGGTGCAGGGGACTGTTCAAGCTGGTGGAGGCTCTGAAACGGTGTGCATCGTGTGCAGTTGGAGTGATATGCGAACCCTGATATGTCTAGATACGACTCTGACAGGTGAAACGTACGTAAACATCCTGTCTGATCACCGACATCCATTGTTGTCCATTGTGCATTCCGACTTGGGCAATTCCAGCAGGACAATGCGACACCCCACACATCCAGAATTGCTACAGAGTGGCTCCACGAATACTCTCCTGAGTTTAAACACTTCCGCTGGCCACCAAACTCCCCAGACATGAAGATTATTGAGCGTACCTAAGAAGCCTTGCAAAGTGCTGTGCTGAAGAACTCTCCACCCTCTCGTACTCTTACGGATTTATAGACAGCCTCCGTCACTACTTCAGACATTGGTCGAATCCATGCCATGTCGTGTTAGCACTTCTGCGTGTTCGCGGAGACCCTACAAGGTATTAGGCAGGTGTACCAGTTTCTTTGGCTTTTCAGTGTATCTCTCAATACATCGCCCGAAATCGCAACTTCATACGAAACCACAAGTTTCAAATGGTTAAAATGGCTCTGAGCACTATGGGACTTAACATCTAAGGTCATCAGTCACGTAGATCTACTTAAACCTAACTAACCTAAGGACATCACACACACACATCCATACCCGAGGCAGGATTAGAACCTGCGACAGTAGCGATAGCGCGGTTCCAGACTGAAGCGCCTAGAACAGCTCGGCCACACCAGCCGGCTCACAAGTTTCAAACAGCTTAAAAATGTAATAATAATTAACTGGATGTTACGTTCAGTGATAGTTCATCACAAAAATAAAGGTAAACATGGTCAAAAGTGTGTAAAAAATGTTTGGAAAATAAAAGTGAGCTTATGTTTCTGAAATGAAGTGGTAGTGAGACCTCCAGATCAGATGAGACGAAACGCATATGCCAACGAACTGTAAGTGATTACTTATTTACTTAAAAAACGCGACGTAAACTGTTTGATAATCTACAAATAACAAATATCAAATAAAAAATGCATCGTTGTAGATCCCAGTCAAGACGCGCTAGAATAAAAAAGGCGAAACGCGTCTGGTAGAAATAAATTACAATGCAGCAAGAAAAGGTGATTTTATTTACAAAATAAATATATACATTATGCAAGTTCTGTAGCTGTTGCCCATATCAGGCTCATGTCTATACTTAATTCTACATATTGTTTGCAAGATAGGCAAAATCTGTAGCGGATGTTTTAGGCCTAGTTTATAACGTGAATACAGCAGTTGTTCAAATGAAAGGTGGCGTACGTCAATTTTAATGCTTCAAATTACTGTAGTGGATCATTTTTTAGACTGTAGTAGGTGGGCGTTAGCTGTCTCCGGATCTCTATTGCTTCTTACTGTTGTTCGTATGCTAGTAGGGTGATCGAGTGTTATATGAAGAAGTTTGCACTTTTCAGCGCTGATGGTGTTCAGAATAACTTATTCTAAAATTTCTGCAATTCATTCACTCATATGATCAGTGACACTCAATGCAGTTTAACTGACATAGGCATGTTTTGCTGCATTTATTTCCAGCAACCGGTATGAATGATATTGATGTGTTGGCTAATGTGCCAACACCTTGTAGATAGAGGAGGCTGAAATGCACGCTGTCTAACGCAGACGGGTGTGAATTCTGGAACAGGATACTTAATTAATGCTATAAGAAAAGTATGCAGCTCCTTGAATACTTAACTTTAATTCATCCTTGTGGTACATCGCTATTGACGATACAAATGAGTCTATCTCCAGATACGGTTAATTACAATCACTGTAAGGCTAATGGCGCCTTGCTAGGTCGTAGTCATGGACTTAGCTGAAGGCTATTCTAACTGTCTCTCGGCAAATGAGAGCAAGGCTTCGTCAGTGTAGTCGCTAGCAAAGTCGTCGTACAACTGGGGCGAGTGCTAGTCCGTCTTTCTAGACCTGCCATGTGGTGGCGCTAGGTCTGCAAGTACTGACAGTGGCGACACGCGGGTCCGACATGTACTAATGGACTGCGGCCGATTTAAGCTACCACCTAGCAAGTGTGGTGTCTGGCGGTGACACCACAGATATTCCAGTGGAATTACTGAAAATGTAGGCAACTACGTGAAGGAGCAATTATTCAATATAATAACTGACTGCTACAAAATAGGAATCACGCCAGAAGACTTCACAAAATGTAGAACCTTTACCATACCTAAAATATGCAGTTGAATGCACCAGTTATAGGACGCTACCAGTGTTATTAGATGCCTAAAAATACTCGTTAATATAGTCAGAAGCAGGAGACAAAAGAAGTAGAAAAGTACATTGGAGGAGACCAATTCGGATTTCGAGAAGGCTGATGGACAAGAGAACAAATGTTGGCCTTGCACATTCTGTTGGAGAGAAGGATGGATTACGTTCATTGATAAAGAAAAACGTTTGACACTGTGTACTGGGAGACACTGCTTAGAACTGCGAAAACTGAACTGAACTTCACTGGAAGTGCAGAATAACGATTACTCAACTGTATCAGAACCAAATCACAAAAATAAATATTAATGTGATAGGATTAGAGAAGAATTTAGATAAGAATGTTATCTATGTCCATATTTATTTAATGTGTTCACTAAGGAAACTATTCGGATGATGAAGGAGAAGACAAAGGGAATAAAAGCCAATGGCGAAAGGTTAGTTGGTATTAAATTTTTAGGTGACAGTATGATAGCTGCAGACTCAAAAAAAGAAATGAATATAAAGCTACAGATCCCATCAGAACTCTCAAACTACGGATATTTAAAGTGATCAAACGGAAAAGAAAAGTAACGGTAGTACGGAAAAATGTGGGAGAAATTAAAGCCAATATAAAAATTGAAGACGACAGAACGGAGTAGGTGAAACAATTTTGTTACCTCGGTAGTGTAATCACAGAGGACAATAGATCCTGGAGGCAAGTGAAGAGAAGGATAGGACTGGCAAAACAGGCGTTATGACAAAGTAAAATGGTTCAAATGGCTGGTTCAAATGGCTCTGAGCACTATGCGACTTAACTTCTGAGGTCATCAGTCGCCTAGAATTTAGAGCTAATTAAACCTAACTAACCTAAGGACATCACACACATCCATGCCCGAGGCAGGATTCGAACCTGCGACCGTAGCGGTCACGCGGTTCCAGACTGAAGCGCCTTTAACCGCACGGCCACACCGGCCGGCTAAAATGGTTCAACCAGCAAACTTATGAATATGCACGGTGATTCTTATTAATGTTTAAAAACTGCCGAAGTGACGTAGGCGATGAAGAGACAAGTAATTTAATAAAAGACACATCTGTAACATCCCAAAAGTGGAGGAAATGTGTTGAACGTGTGACGTCACCAGCTTACGTGCCTCGCCGCACGTGTAGCGGTGGAGCTAATCCCTCTGTCCCACCTGACCGGCCCAAGCCAATTCAAGCATTCACGTCGGTATCGCTCCGGACCACAAGCGCTACTTCAGGCCGTGGTTTCGGTATTCGAGTCTTGCGTGTGCCTGGCATCATTTTCCTTGCATTGCGTTAGACAGTTATGTAACGTATACTATTTCATTTACCGGTCTTGCGGTCTCCACTAGTTTAGTAGAGCAAAGTTCAATGTAACAGATGCCTAGCGTATAGTGTCACAAGTAAAAGGGGATAAGCTTCCGAACTGCGTCGTTAACAGTAAGTGACTTACGTTTTCTGTACTAGATAAAGACTGTAAACAAAAAAAGAACGGACAGAAGGAAAGAAACCCAAAATGCGAACAGTTTTTGCTTGGTTACAGCGAGGACAATAATTTCGTAACTTCTGCGTTTACAGTAGAACATCTGTAGAAAAGGTGTTCGAAAAAAGAGGAGCGTAGTGGAGCGACGTACAGTTCCGCCCTCTTCCGGCAAGGTTAGGATCGAGAAGATCAACTGCTGCGTTTGTGATGAGGTGCGTCATGTGGTGACGTCACATGTTAGACATTTATCACCTACTGTAACACCGAAAATGCAGGATGCATGGCACCTGCTACCGATATATATATATATATATATATATATATATATATATATATATACAGGGTGGTCCATTGATCGTGACCGGGCCAAATATCTCACGAATTAAACGTCAAACGAAAAAACTACAAAGAACGAAACTTGTCTTGCTTGAAGGGGGAAACCGGATAGCGCTATGGTTGGCCCGCTAGATGGCGCTGCCATAGGTCAAACTGATATCAACAGCGTTTTTTTAACTAGGAACCCCCATTTTTATTACATGTTCGTGTAGTACGTAAAGAAAATTGAATGTTTTAGTTGGACCACTTTTTTCGCTTTGTGATAGATGGCGCTGTAATAGTCACAAACATATGACTCACAATTTAGACGAACAGTTGAAAGGTGGCTGCACTGAGTCACAGCGCCAGAGATTGCGCCAAAGAGTATTATTCCGTCGCCTCCACTGGAGCAGTTGTAGTTCAGAGGTCGCCGTGGGAAGTGCTTGTTGAGAGGATGTCGAGGGCAGTACTAGTTGGGAGCATGTCGTGTGCAGTTGTTCTGTTGGGCGAGGCAGCAGATGCTGTTCGGTTGGTGTAATGTATATATGGAAGATGTTGCGCTGATCAGTGTATTTTTCGTCAATATATATGAAGGTAACAAAACTATTTTTTTATTTCAAATTTCCTAAACAACAATGCCTCTTGGTCACAGGTTCACTCAACAAAGCATCTCGCTCGTGTTCATGTATTAGACTTGGAATTCTGATTTCTGTGTGCAATTACAATATTTCTGGTTTTTTTAATTAGTTCATTGTAAATGGTGTTTAAATTATCTCGTCGTATTGAGGAAGAACCGTGCCAGATACGTGTACGTTGAATCACACTTCCACGCACAGAACAGTTACACTTGTGCTTTGTTGTTTCGTAGCTTTTATAGTTGCTGGGGACTTAATTAATCAATTGTGTTAACGGAAATTTCCTTTCATTCTTTATTGTTTTTTATACAGTCAGATTGCGTACTAATACTACTCAGGGTCAATCGGTTACGAGACTTCGTAACCGGACACACAGCTACTAAAATTACTTTTATTGCATTAATTTTAATTAAGCCCTCATGCACAGTTGGTAACAGTAGGTTTTTTAAATTAAAATACAGAATGTAGGTACGTTTGAACATTTTATTTCGGTTGTTCCATTGTGATACATGTACCTGTGAACTTATCATTTCTGAGAACGCATGCTGTTACAGCGTGATTCCCTTTAAATATCACATTAATGCAATAAATGCTCAAAATGATGTCCGTCAACCTCAATGCATTTGGCAATACGTGTAACGACATTCCTCTCAACAGCGAGTAGTTCGGCTTCCGTAACGTTAGCACATGCATTGACAATGCGCTGACGCATGTTGTCAGGCGTTGTCGGTGGATCACGATAGCAAATATTCTTCAGCTTTCCCCGCAGAAAGAAATCCGGGGACTTCAGATCCGGTGAACGTGCGGGACATGGTACGGTGCTTCGACGACCAATCCACCTGTCATCAAATATGCTATTCAATACCGCTTCAACCGTACGTAGCTACGTGCCGGACATCCATCATGCTGGAATTACATCGCCATTCTGTCATGCAGTGAAACTTGTGGTAACATCGGTAAAACATTACGTACGAAATCAGCATACATTGCACCATTTAGATTGCCATTGATAAAATGGGGGACAATTATCCTTTCTCCCATAATGCCGCACCATACATTAACCCGCCAAGGTCGGTGATGTTCGACTTGTCGCAGCCATCGCGCATTTTCCGTTGGGCAATAATGCATATTATGCCGGTTTACGTTACCGCTGTTGGTGAATGACGCTTCGTCGCTAAATAGAACACGTGTCAAAAATCTGTAATCGTCCCGTCATTTCTCTTGTGCCCAGTGACAGAACTGTAAACGACGTTCAGGGTCGTCGCCATGCAATTCCTGGTGCATAGAAATTTGATACGGGTGCAATCGATGTTGATGTAGCATTCTCAACACCGACGTTTTTGAGATTCCCGATTCTCGAGCAATTTGTCTGCTACTGATGTGCAGATTAGCCGCGACAGCAGCTAAAACACCTACTTGGGCATCATCATTTGTTGCAGGTCGTGGTTCACGTTTCACATGTGGCTGAACACTTCCTGTTTCCTTAAATAACGTAACAATCCGGCAAACAGTCCGGACACTTGAATGATGTCGTCCAGGATACCGAGTAGCATACACAGCACACGCCCGTTAGTCAATTTGATCACAATAGCCATACATAAACACGATATCGACCTTTTCCGCAATTGGTTAACGGTCCATTTTAACACGGGTAATGTATCACGAAGCAAATACCGTCCGCACTGGCGGAATGTTACGTGATACCACGTAGTTATACGTTTCTGACTATTACAGCGCCATCTATCACAAAGCGAAAAAAGTGGTCCGACTAAAACATTCATTTTTCTTTACGTACTACACGAATATGTAATAAAAAAATGGGGGTTCCTATTTTTTAAAAAAAGCGCAGTTGATATCCGTTTGACCTATGGCAGCGCCATACAGCGGGTCGACCATAGTGCCATCTTGTTTCCCCCTTCAAGCTAGACGAATTTCGTTCTTTGCAGTTTCTTCGTTTGATTATTTCGTGTGATATTTGGACTGGTCACTATCAATGGACCACCCTATATATATATATATATATATATATATATATATATATATATATATATATATATATATATACACTTCTGGAAATTGAAATAGGAACACCGTGAATTCATTGTCCCAGGAAGGGGAAACTTTATTGACACATTCCTGGGGTCAGATACATCACATGATCACACTGACAGAACCACAGGCACATGGACACAGGCAACAGAGCATGCACAATGTCGGCACTAGTACAGTCTATATCCACCTTTCGCAGCAATGCAGGCTGCTATTCTCCCATGGAGACGATCGTAGAGATGCTGGATGTAGTCCTGTGGAACGGCTTGCCATGCCATTTCCACCTGGCGCCTCAGTTGGACCAGCGTTCGTGCTGGACGTGCAGACCGCGTGAGACGACGCTTCATCCAGTCCCAAACATGCTCAATGGGGGACAGATCCGGAGATCTTGCTGGCCAGGGTAGTTGACTTACACCTTCTAGAGCACGTTGGGTGGCACGGGATACATGCGGACGTGCATTGTCCTGTTGGAACAGCAAGTTCCCTTGCCGGTCTAGGAATGGTAGAACGATGGGTTCGATGACGGTTTGGATGTACCTTGCACTATTCAGTGTCCCCTCGACGATCACCAGTGGTGTACGGCCAGTGTAGCAGATCGCTCGTTCAGTGGATCTCAGCCCGTGTGATTTCCGGTAATGAGGCCATTTCAAAACTATCGTGCGTGCAGAGCCCATTCCATTTGTGGAGACACTGGAGCAGCCTATTCAAGCTGTCTTTGACACTTTTCGGATGCAGCGTGGCCGATGTGAACGTGTGAGATAGAACACGCAATGGCGCTTACACGCGTGCTTTGAGACAAATGGAAACCATTTCGAACACATACTGTAACTGTGACTGCATGGTACAGCGCGTATTAGACTGCAGTCTCTGTAACAATGTATCACTGAATAAATGGTCTCTAGCATGTATTTCCGGACATAAGTTCATTAGACCTTTTTTTTGTTCCGTGTCCTCTCATCGATCAGTCCCCAGAGTTTGTACTCAATGGAAAAAATGACTTTGTATACATCTGTGTAAAAGTTCGTACATTATATCTTCTGGAAGCGGAGGCAGTTTCTTCCATTTTTAAATTGCTCATCCTGAAAATAATACATAGACATTGTAGCCTGCAGTCTTCGGATAAATCGACGACATTATTTGTGATTGTATTATTCTGCACTCTTTTTCACGGAGAAGGACGGTGCATACCTTTCTTCAACAAAGAAGAGATGAATATCACTCTGTTCAAAGGAGAGTTAATACATCAGTCAATTTAGACTGTTACAGTGGTAATCGTAGCTAGAAACTGTGGAGGTGCGAACATACACGATCCGGCAGCGACACACCACGAAATAATCCACATTATTCGCACCTCATTACGGCGCCAGTACTTATATACCAGTATACAGCCAAGCCGAGGTATGTCGCCAACATCAGAGAGTTCAGTGTGCCATTACTCTACAAGCCGTCGCCCAGCTGTTGAGGTAAGGGGTCATGCGTCGAACGTCCACAGCGTGGCCATTGGGCACCTCCTTCCAGCCAAACAGACGGGATGAGGCCCTCATGACTCGCCTCATAGTCCACAGCCCTATGACGCGTGGCTTCTTGCTCCGGTGACAGAAACCACCAACGTGTGGTGTTTGTCGCGTACCGATCAAGTTGCGCCACATTTTACTAGACTGTGTTCTATTTTCAGACCAGTGGACGTCAGCTCATTGGCACCAAATGTGTCTTGTACTAAGTGATTCAAAGAAAAAAGAACGAATTCCAGTTGTTTATCAAAGTATGAAAGATTGAAACACATCGCTCATGTCACTGAAAAGAGGAAGGTTCAGGGTTTTATGTTCGTACTGACATTGCGCCATACACTCAACATGAGCGCCACGCGTTGTTCGAGAAACATCGATACTGTAGTTCATTTCATTCCACACGCGCTTCAACAGATCCCTGTTTATTGAATCGACAGGTTCAACAATCCGATTTGTCACTTCTTGAAAAGTAGCTGCCGTAGCTGGGACAAAAACTTTATCTTTTGTGTAACGGCACAGAAAAAAAATTGCAAGGTATGAAGTTTCCTGACCTTGAATGCCAAGGGCAATGAACAAGATCTTGCTTTCTATTTCTCCCAATACAACATTGTGGGGTGGTGTTGTTAAGGTAACCCCGCAGCTCGTGCTGAAAGTGAGCCAGTGCATAGTCATGCATAAAAATGGAATCATTTGAATCTTCATGAAGTTGAGGATGGGACCAATTTTGCAGCATATACACGTACGACATTACTGTTGAAGTTTCCTCCGCAAGTTCATAGACTTTGTGAATACATTCAGTTTCGGCGAGTCTATTTCCTGTTCGACGACGACGCGAGGATATTGCGACTCCCAAAGTCTTACATTATGGAGGCTTACTTCACTTGACCGATGAAGAGTCGATTCGTCCGAAAAGATGGAGAACTGAAATGCAAAATTCGTTTATTGTGTTATGCTCGCTGCGACGCAATTACTGCAGTAATTGCAGCTTTTAATGTTTTGTATGCAGGTACCGTTTCAGAACTCACCACACTGTTGTCTCAGAATGTTGCAGTTCCTGTCCTGTCCATTGGATAGATCAGAGACAGAGCACCTCGTATTCCTGCTGCTAATAAGGTGAGTACACCGTTCGTTTGGTATATATTTTTACGAGCCTCCAACAAGAGCAACGTATTTACAGATACCTGTGTAGTTACTAGATTACTTTTGTAATTTCTTGTGTGTTCATAAGCTTACTAGGCACAACATTTTATTTTAATAACAGCGTAGCATACAGTACCACCGTTGATACCGACCCTCATATGGTATAGGCTTTTCTGGCTTCTGGTTAATGTAGCTCAGTGTCAGCTAGACCATCAGTGAGAGAGCACTTCGAATTCCTGCTGCTAATAAGCTGAGTACACCATTCGTTTGTTACATATTTTTACGAGCTTCAAACAAAAGCAACTGCAGTAATGGATAGGAACTGTGATAGCTGTGTACAGATGCGAGCAGAGTTGGCGACCCTTCGCTCACAGCTCCAGGTTGCAGTGACTTCCATAATACAGCTTGAGGCTGCTGCCAAGGGGCATCACTGTCGAATGACGGACGCGGGGACGCGAGGAACATCGAGCACGTCCCACATGTCCCCCAATCGGTCCACTACTGTGGTCGGCCAAGGTACTGCCTGCACTTAGGTTCACCCCTCACCTATGGTCGAGTGGGACATCATTCCAAAGTATGGCACGCATGGAAAAACTTTCTGAGGGGCTGATCGTAGGGCCTCCCCTGTTCATTTGACGTACAAGTTTCTGGCGTTATCTGCGGCTGACGATGTCTCTAACAAGGGAATGGTCAGACTTGTTATGTCGAAACCTGTGTTGCTTTTTTTACCACTGTGAGTTAACATTGCAAGAAGTCTGTATGCAGAATTTTAGCTGCTGACATGACCTGGAAGTCTGTAAACAATTTTATGAAGTAAGACATTATTGTCGCATGGTTTCCGCGCTTATAACTGCCTCTTGTACAACCCTGACCTCTCTCGCTACGTTATACCAACGCCATCTAGGGACAAGGTGGCGTTAGCTACGCGCCGCTCTCCTGCCACAGCAGTGAGAGAGCTGATTCCCCAGTGAAAGCGATCGTATGATAATTAAACATTCGTTGACAAATATGGCTGACATGTTATCTACAATATTCTTTCCAAATAGCAATGAAATAGACACAAATAAATATACGGTTTAGAACACGTCCAAATTTTATTTCCTGTAATTACCGCAAAAATGCGAAATATTGATACAATGTTCAGAATTTAGGTTTTTTGTGCACCAAGAACATACAAGCAAAGACGACCCTGCGAATCACAGACGTTGTTAGATGTCCGCAGACAAAACTGGGCTGGTGTTAGGAATGAATCAGGCCTAGTATCAGTATATTTCGAGGAATGCCACGCATATTTAATCAAATTCTGAAACCGTGGGGAGGAAAATTGATAATGTACTACTGATTGTAGCTTGAGAATATTGTCACGGTGATAGACAGGAAATTGCAGTGAACTGCACACAATAATTTTCTCTGTTAGTTTTCTGTAAAATGCCTTCCACTGACGGAAAAATTCTCTGTCTAAAGGTTGGATTACGTTCGTCGTGCCGGATGGAATCTGAAGTATCTCTACTTCTTTGTCAGGGTGCGCTCGAAATACAGCTTTTAATGATTCAGACCTTTTATGACCTGACCACGAATCTAGGAGAAGAGATTTGTTCCCGCAGATCGGAATAAAAGAATGACGCATGAAAAGTGTAACGTTTTCATTTCCCATTTTTCCAGACTTCGATGCGTCTACCGCAAGATTGTTTGCGTAGAACATTGTTCTTTTGACACGTGGTCCAAAACGTTCAGTTGCTTCTTGAAGACACACATATAGTTTAGGCAGCAATGAACCATGCAGACTAATTATGGGCATTATAGTGTATGAATGGGTGAGTGCAGCCGTGGACTGCGCAATCGCCCCTTTGAATGATAGTGTTCTTTTCGTACGCATTTCTTTTTGAAAACCTGACTGATCTGCATTGTACACTTTTATGCATTCGTAAGAAAAGCTTATATCATTTCGATTTGTGTCACTTCATTTTCCGAACTGTTTCTCGATACAAATTTTGTTATTTTTCTTGCCACAATTTTATGTGATCTTTTGAAGCGACTAATCCAACTTTGAGAAGCTCTAAATTCTTTAGCGCCTATCGCGTTGGAAATCTCTAACGCCCAATTACGCAAAGTTGTATTGCTGACACTAAATGACTGTTGTCTGGCATCGGTAAATAGCTCAAAAAGTCGCGCATTTATCTCCGTCGCAATTTCCAGTCGACTCTTACGTCGTCCAGCGACTTCCTTTTTCCATCTATACAATTCACGTTCAGAACGGACAAAGCGATACTTATTTTGAACAGTACTGACACGTAGGCGTTTCTTACCACTTTCGTTCAATCAGTACGTCACCGCTTTTTCTTTGTCTGATAAGGTAATTGTAGTTGCTGGTGTTAATTTCGGAGATAATTGATGATGGTACGTGGCATTATCACTAGAAGAGTCTTCATGAGTGCAACTTTCGTCGGTGTCTTCGCCGTCTGTAGATTCACAGTCTGCAATATCGAGTTTTTCAGTTGTTTCTAGCCACATTTCTGCGCCATTTACATGCTCGTCTAGAAGTTTAACAACCATGTCGCACAACACATAGTCTTCACGCGTGTTTTCTGTTGATTACTTCATTTGGCGTCTGTGGTATATCTCCATGGCAGCAGCAAACCATTTACAGGGTTCGCCATCACCTGTGAGGAGAGATTGAATGGTCACCGTAAAGTGGCTTGTGGAGTATAGATGAACATGTACAGAACATCTTTCACATCTCTAACCAGTTTCAGAACGGTATGTTTCGAAATACGTACCAGAAATTAAAAGGACGTGCATACCACAGAAACGAATATTCGTTTCCCCTCCCCACCAAAACCGCGCAGCGATATTCCTCTTTAGTGAACGCCGCGATAAGACGGTCGCACTTCCCGACCATGCGCACAACGCTCGCGACTCCCCATTTCCAGGGGTGGCCAGCCGTCACTGCAAGCGCCAAGCAGGAAACACATCCATATTCGTGATTTTTTTTAGGTGACTTCCAGTTCATGTCAGCAGCTACAATTTTGCATACTGACCTTTTTGCACAGTTAAGTAACAGTGCTAAAAAAAGCAATACATGTTTCGGCATGTCAAGTCTGACCATTCCCTTGTAAGCTGGATGCAGTCGTCCACCCCGTTCCAGAGGAAGCT
Source organism: Schistocerca cancellata (assembly GCF_023864275.1). Taxonomy (NCBI): domain Eukaryota; kingdom Metazoa; phylum Arthropoda; class Insecta; order Orthoptera; family Acrididae; genus Schistocerca; species Schistocerca cancellata. Next base: position 182,912,397 of record NC_064631.1, on the reverse strand, counting down.
TCTCAGCCCACAAGGTCTGGGCATTCACAGAGGGTGGGTTTGCTGGTAGTTGGGCACTCCAACGTTAGGCGCATAATGGGGCCCCTTACGAACATGGTTGCCAAGGACAGGAAGGAAGCCAGTGTGCATACCGGGGCGAGTCATTCCAGATGTGGAAGGGGTGCTTCTGGATGCCCAGAAGAGTATGGGGTGCAGACAGTGGCAGATGGTGGCTCATGTCGGTACCAATGACTTCAGTCACTTTGGATCCAAGAAGATTCTCTCTGGTTTTGGGTGGCTGGTGGAAATGTTAAAACCTGCCAGTCTTGCTTCCGAGATTAAGGTTGAGCTCGCCATTTGCAGCATCGTCGATAGAACCAACTGTGGTCCTTTGGTGCAGAGCCGAGTGGAGGGTCTGAATCAGAGGCTCAGGCAGTTCTGTGACCGTGCAGGCTGCAGATTCCTTGACTTGTGCCATCGGTTGGTGGGTTTCCGGGTTCCGCTTAATAGGTCAGGAGTCCACTACACACAGGAGGCGGCTACACGGGTACCGGGGGCTATGTGGAAGGGATTGGGCGGTTTTTTAGGTTAGAGGGCCTCAGGGATCCACAGAAAGGGCATCTGTCTAAAAGGGGGCAGGTAAAACACAGAAAAGTAGTGTAGAAACGATTGGTATTGTAGTTGTAAATTGTTGTAGCTGTGCTGGGAAAGAACCAGAGTTCCAAGCCCTAATAGAAAGCACTGAAGCTCAAATAGTTATAGGAACAGAAACCTGGCTCAAGCCGGAAATAAGTTCAACCGAATTTTTTTCAAACGATATAACAATGTTCAGAAAGGATAGATTAAATACAGTTAGTGGTCGAGTATTTATTGCTGTCAAAAGTAGTTTGCCTTGTAGTGAAATTGAAGCAGATAGTTCCTGTAATATGGTATGTGTAGAGGTGATACTTGACAATCGGACTAAACTATTAATTGGATAGTTTTACCGACCCCCGACTCAGAAGATATAGTTGCTGAACAGTTCAAAGAAAACTTGTCTCATTTCAAATAGGTACCCCACTCATTCAATTACAGTCAGTGGTGACTTCAATCTACTGTCGGTTTGTTGGAAAAATTATACGCTTAAAGCAGGCGGCAGGCATAAAATGCCGTCCAAAAATGAATTGAATGCTTTCTCAGAAAATTATTTTGAACGATTAGTTCATGAGCCCACTCGAAGCGTAAATGGTTGCGAAAGCATACTTGATCTCTTAGCAACAAATAATTCTGGACAAATAAGGAGTATCGTGACGAATATACGGATTAGCGATCACAGGGCAGTTGCTGCTAGGTTGAATACCCAAACACCTGCAAGGTAGCAAAATAAATGAAGGTCAGATTCGCACCTTACATGAGAGCTTTATACATCGCAGCAGGAAGGTGAATATGGCACGTAACTTAATTCGGCGGTAATGAGCAAATTGACCAGCAGTATGTAATGCGAAAAGGGATGATATTCAATCGACGGTAATTAACACATCGTTCCTATAATGCATTATTGAGCGGAAGGTGGAACAAGCAGCGAGAGGCGTTTTAGTTTGGAATTCAGGGGGACGACGCAAAGGCAAGGCTGCGCTACAGGGAGTACCACGGAAACCACTTAAAGGGTGTTCCAAGCGGAAAGTCAACGACCGACCAGGTACTCAGATGGGCAGAGAGAATATAACGGCCCATCTGAAGGAGGAGAGGAAAGAAAGCTTTTAGAACACTGCGTTTCGGAATTCAAAATGGATACGAAAGAAAACCAGTAACTCATTTTTGATCACTTGTCCAGCGAGTGGTACAAACGTGAAAGGGTCAATGTACACATTTAGGCGTCTGCAACGGGCGCAAAACGTCCGATTGGCGGAAACTCGCTAGGAAGGAGACAAGAGCCAAAGTTTCGACGCAATTTAATGGTAGGTATCTTGCGATTAGTAGAGAGAGTTTCCACAAAATAAGAGGAATGCTCCTATTGGTCGAAAAATGCCGTGACGTGAAGAACGAAAGAATGCAGGTGGGGAGACAGTTCGGCTATAACTAAGACAAGGTGGAAATTTTCGAGGACTCTTCTCTGAACTGGCGTCAAGTGCAGAACAGAGCGCACAACGCTCTGTACGATGCAGAGGAGTAACTTGTGTGAACTCTTAGTTCACAGTGGCTGATATCCAGCTAGAAATTATCTGTAGCGTCGTTTAGGTCCAACTGTGCAGGAACGAACCATCCAATTAGTTAATTGTTCTCTCGAGGACTGAGAGGGCACTGTAATATGCACGCTGCTCCAACCATGCACGTGTATATCGCCACATTCTAAGACTAGGGATGAGTACATGTTCTCTCGCATAACGAGGAACCTAGGGAAAGTTTCTACTTGAAAATTCAGCAAAGGTGTAATTAGTTTTATAGGAATTTCAGCGGGAGAGAGCGACCTAGCAGACTACAGCTCATCACAGCTTAAGATCAATACTGCGTGCAGAGGCATAAACTTGGTTCACCAGCTTGCGTCCACTGTAAACTCGAGCGACCTTGGATAATCTTTTGCTCAATTTGTCACATAACTATCCATCCACTGTAGACTTAATTGTCAGCCTAAAAATAGTACTGAACTTTGAACCGGAATCGGACGATTTACGTAGTACTGACCAACATCATAACGTAAGTGTAGGGACAATTTTGTAAAGAAACTTCTAGTTAAACTTTAATATGTTTAGGAAAATTTAACCTTCTGAGAGTTAATATTTAATATTGTTGTATTTAGGATTATTTCACTTTTTGATTTTGACGAGGTGCGTTATCCTGACAACTGTTTCTTTGTTGTCACATTGAAAACTGTGTAAAAGTGTGTATTTTTGTGCTAATATTGCGACATTAAACATGTCATTTCAACTTGCACAGTTGTCTTTAATCCTAGACAAGTAAACTACAAAAATATAGCACCCTAGACACGTACAACCATCAAAAAGAAACACAAACTATATCTATTTAAAAAAGCTGATAAAAATGCTCTTAACGCCTTTTTAAGAGACAGTCTTCACTCCTTCGGATCTGACCATGTAAGCGTAGAAAAGTGGTGGAATGATTTCAAAGAGATAGTATCGACAACAATTGAGATATGTACCACATAAATTAATAAGTGATGGTACTGATCCCCCATGGAACACAAAATGGGTCAGATCGCTGTTGAAGAAGCAACGAGAAAAACATACCAAATTTAAAAGATCGCGGAATCGCCAAGATTGGTAGAGTTTTGAAGAAGTTCGAAAAATAGCACGTACTTCAATGAGAGATGCTTACAATAATTTCCACAACGAAACTCTGTCTCGGAATCTGGCAGAAAACCCAAAGAGATTCTGGTCATACATAAAGCACGCCAGTGGCAAGAAGCAGTCAATACCTTCACTGCGTGATAACGACGGTGAAGTCACTGATGACAGTGCCACTAAAGCAGAGTTATTAAACACGGTTTCCCGAAACTCTTTCATCAAAGAGGACGAAGTAAATATTCCCGAATTCCAATCTAGAATAACTGCCTATATGATAAACATAGTAGATATCCTCGGTGTAGCAAAGCAGCTTAAATCACTTAATAAAGGCAAGGCCTCCGGTCCTGATTGTATACCAGTCAGGTTCCTCTCAGAGTATGCTGATACAATAGCTCCATACTTGGCAATTATATACAACAGCTCGCTCACAGAAACATCCGTTTCTAAAGACTGGAAAAATGCTCAAGTCACACAAATACCCAAAAAGGGAAGTAGGAGTAATCCGCTGAATTACAGACCCATATCACTTAATGTCGATTTGAAGCAGGGTTTTGGGGCATATACTGTATTCGAATATTATTAAGTTCCTCGAAGAAAACGAGTTATTGACACATAGTCAGCAGGAATTTAGAAAACATCGTTCTTGCGAAGCACAAGTAGCTCTTTATACTCATCAGGTAATTAGTGCTATCGACAGGGGATATCAAATTAATTATTTTTAGATTTCCAGAAGGGTTTCGACACCGTTCCTCATAAGCGTCTTCAACCAAACTGCGTGCCTATGGAATATCGCCTCAGTTGTGTGACTGGATTCACGATTTCCTGTCAGAAAGTTCACAGTTCGTAGTGATAGACGGAAAGCCATCGAGTGAAACAGAAGTACTATCCGGCGTTCCCCAAGGAAATGTTATAGGCCCTCTCTGTTCCTGTTCTATATTAACGACGTGGGAGACAATCTGAGTTGCCGTCTTAGATTGTTTGCAGATGATGCTCTTATTTACCGTCTTGTAAAGTCATCAGATCACCAAAACGAATTGCAAAATGATGTAGACAAGATATCTGTTCTGTGCGAAAAGTGGCAAGTGCAAAGTGGCAAGTGCAAAGTGTGAAGTTATTCACACGAGTACTAAAATAAATCCGCTAAATTTCGATTACGCGATAAGTCACACAAACCTGAAGGCTGTAAATTCAACTAAATACTCGGGGATTACAATTACAAGTAACCTAAATTTGGACGATCACATAGACAATATTGTGGGTAGAGCAAAGCAAAGACTGCGATTCATTTTAAGAACATTTAGAAGGTGCAACAGGTGTACTAAAGGGACTGCTTACACCATGCTTGTCCGCCCTATTCTGGAATATTGCTCTGCGGTGTGGGATCCGCATCAGGTTAGACAGACGGATGACATCGAAAAAGTACAAAGAATGGCAGCTCGTTTTGTATTCTCGCGAAATGGGGGAGATAGTGCAACAGACATGATTCGTGGATTCGAGTGGTTGCATCCACCTACATAGAGAGAAATGATCATCACGATAAAATAAGAGAAATCAGGAATAGCACAGAAAAAATTAAGTGCTCGTTTTTCCCGCAAGCCGTTAGAGAGTGGAACAGTAGAGAGACAGCTCGAAGGTGGTTCATTGAATCCTCTTCCAGGCACTTCATTGTGAATAGCAGAGTAATCACGTAGATGTAGATGTCTTTTGGACTTTTTCGAGGGCTCCGTGTCAACGCGTCTCGGATACGCTGGACATTTTCAACAGACGTTCATTGCGTACCACTTCTCTTCCCTTTGCATATGCAACCAACTTCCGAGAATTTTGTATACCAATCACAGATCTACTTGTGTAGAGTCGGGGTTGTGCTGAGTCGACGGCGAAATGCACTTTGCACTTGAACAGTGGACTGACTACGCGCAAATTTCAATACGAATGATTTCGCTTCTGGTGGTCGCCATGATGCTAAAACAAACAACACCTCAGCTGCGTCAAAACTTTGAACGTATCTCTGTCCAGCAACATGTGCAATGTATTTCTGTCTTTTATAGTTTGTCTATAATAAACAATGGACATCTGTTTCTCCTTTTCCATCACTAGGTATTTTTATTGGCAATAAAACGAATGTACCTCGACCTAAGAGATTTTGTGAATCGTCAGACTTGTTCCCTAAAATTTTAGGGAAAAGGTTGTAATGTGTAATCAGGGTGGCTAGCTCATACATGTTTTTTTGTGAATGATCTACCAGTCACAATGCCCTGTGAAGGTATTTTAATTCTTCTCTTGTATTACTTGTGTTTTAATTATCGGTTTTAGCACACTTCACAGATTTTACGTTGTATTAAGGGGTGTGAGGTAGTGTGATTGTGCGGGTGACCATGAATGAGCCTGGGAGTGAGTGGGTGTAGTTCTGTATAGATTACACCTTGTTTTGCGACCTTTTTTTGCTATTTTAACCATATGCGTTCCAATTCCGCCCGTAAATTAGGAACACACATGCGTGCTCTACCAATTGAGTTATCCGGGTGCTTGTACCTCCTCTCCAACCTTCCTAGGTACAGAGCACACTTCACTGCACAGTGAATGATCTAGTCAGAGAATGTGTATTACTGTTTATAATTTTTCTACAAAACTTCTCCCTCCTTTATTCCTCTCTGGAGGCTGTGTACAAATATCTAAACCGCGTCAGGTACGACATCGTGACGAATCGCAGCTTGTAATCCCAGTACTGCGCGCAGTTTAACTTCTGACACGTTATGGTTATGTGACGCTACAGTGATTGATACCACACGATTAAACGAGGTACACCTGCATACGTCAATGCATGTAATGACTTGTCTCATGCGGGGACGGTTTATCACTGCGCGGCACCCGCCGCACAGATGAATCGCTGATCCACTGTTCGGCAAAACGTACTCATATACCAATGGGCCAAAACATAATGACCACTGTCCATCGCGAAATAGGATGACGCCCGGTGACTTTGCGAGTGCTTCACGCCGTAAGGAAAGTACAAGGTTATTCAGAGTGATCTAGAAACTTTCAAGAGATTGGAGAAATTGTTTCTGTTGAGATTAGGAGTATGTGATTATAAAGACTGATTCGCTGCCCCTACTGATCTCGCTTTATGCAACCCGCAATATTATGTCTGGCCTTCAAATACTACGCGTGACATTTTCGTATTCTCTGCTCGCTATAGTCCTACAGAAAAACTAAGTGACCTTTCTGTAGGAAATTCAATGTAGTAAAATTCTGTATCGGGAACGTTTCCGCTGGAGGCCGTAGTTTTCGGTTTATTAGAGACAAATTTACAAAAGTTACTTCAAACGCACCTGCAGGCCTGCACTCACTCCACAGCAGTCAGGATTCCTAGTATGTTGTTCGCAACACTCCCTTCTTCCATTGTAAAAAAAATTTCCTACTGCATCAACTATTCCCGATATTCAACTTTTTTTGGTGTCTATTAATTGTGCTATTACGCCACCAGCATAGTCAACTACTTCGTTAACGTTATTAATTTCAACGTGCCCACAAGAATAATGAAATAAAAAAAGTTTTTTAATCGTTACGCTAAAACTAATTAAGTAGACAGTTCCAGTCAAGCACAGCATTTTTGTGGTCAGAAGACCTGATGAATACAACTATGTAACTGTTCACGGTCCACGGTCACCCTAAAGTGTCAGCAGCTACACTAAAGAACCAAAGAAACTGGTACACCTGCCTAATATCGTGTACGGCCCCCGCGCGCGCAGAAGTGCCGCAATACGACGTGGCGTGGACTTGGACTAACGGCTGAAGTAGTGCTGGAGGAAACTGACACCATGAGTCCTGCAGGGCTGTCCATAAATCCGTAAGAGTACGAGGGGGTGGAGATCTCTTCTGAACGCACGTCGCAAGGCATCCCAGATACGATCAATAATGTTCATGTCTGGGGAGTTTGGTGGCCAGCGAAAGTGTTTAAACTCAGAAGAGGGTTCCTGGAGCTACTCTGTAGAAATTCTGGATGTCTGGTGTGTCGCATTGTTCTTCTGGAATTTCCGAAGTCCGTCAGGATACACAATGGACGTTAATGGAGGAGAAGGAGATTAGTGTTCAACGTCCCGTCGACAACGAGATCACTAGAGATGGAGCACAAGCTCGGGTTGGGGAAGGATATCGGCCGTGCCCTTTCAAAGGAACCATCCCGGCATTTGCCTGAAACGATTTAGGGAAATAACGGAAAACCTAAATCAGGATTGCCGGAGACTGATTTGATCCGTTGTTCTCCCCCATGCGAATCCAGTGTGCTAATCACTGCACCTTCTCGCTCTGTGGACATGAATGGATGCAGCTGATCAGACGGAATACTTGCTTAGGTGCCACCTTTCAGAGTCGTATCTAGACGTATCAGGGGTCTCGTATGACTCCAACTGCATACGACTCGCACTACTACAAAGCGTCTACCAGCTTGAACAGTCCCCTGCCGACATGCAAAGTTGCACTTCTGTCACATCTTGCAGTATCTTTTTCCGGTCGCAGCAATGTCGGAGATTTGATGTTTCACCGGATTCCCGATATTCACGGTACACTCGTGAAATGGTCGTACGGGGAGCCGTCCGCGAGGCGTGCATGTGCACAGACATACAGAAAACAGAGCAAGCGCTCTCCGAATGTGGAGGTCATTGGATACGCCTGGGTTACATTTACAGGCAATTTTAGAACACAGAACGATAAGTTATGTCGCGGTCGCAAGGATGGATCAGACATAAAATCGAAAGAAATGCGAAAACTGATTAGCGCATACATATAAACTAACCTAATATACACCGAAATGCGGTGAAAATGAGGCCGTACTTGCTTATCTTCTGGTTCGCAGGGAGTAATTTGTACATGGAGTCAAGTATGCGGCAGCAAGAGGAATGTAGGAAAACGATGACATCGAAGGGAGCGGAATCAGGAAGGTAGTCAATTTTTTCTCGTTGAGTTCGTATTATAGTGTATGTCTACTGAGCTAGCAGTGATACACGCGAGATGAATACTGTATTTGATGCTTTTCAGGAGGACAGAGAATCATTCACATCTAAACTTACTCATGTCTGTGTTAAAGGATAACAGGGAGTGTGCGGGATGATCGATTGAGATAGAGTTGTAACTAGGTACGATTTAAACGTTGACTCATTTATTCTAGAAAAGGACAAGTTGCTGAAGGTAGATTTTTTTTCCAGTGTTCTATCTGGATGCTTTAGTAACGTGATATAGCCTGCGTTCTAGTCGTATGCAGCTGCAATACTTTACACTTGATACATTGGATGATTTACGCAAAAATGTGTCGAACTACGTTGCGTATAAATATCACTCCGTTCTTGTTCTTCTTAACTGTATGCTACTAAATTAAGGAACTTTGAGATCTGTTACTATAGATCGATGTGGTGTGCTAAGCTCAAAGACTTGGTTACATCTCGATAAATGTGGTGCACTTGGAGGGGTTAGGACTAGGAAAGCTCTATTCAGTCAAGAGAGGTGAAGTGTAGCTATATTTGTCTGCTCGGCTGAGGTTTAATTGGGTAGCGATGTTGCGGGGCAGGCTGGTCAATGCTTAGGTAAGGATGGTCTTTTAACGTAAGAGGGCGAGATTGCTCTGTGACCGCCATACGCAGAGAGATTGATCGAGTACTATGCGCGAGGTCTTAGAAATATGTATTTTGTTGTCTGGTATACTTTGATCGTTTTTATGTGTTCGAGAATTAAGTGTGAATGAACGTGCTGAGCAGTCATCTATGAATGTTCGCAATGATACTTGCAAAGTAGAAGAGGTATGGTTTAGAAATGATACTGAAATTATCAAAACATGCTGTCACATGACTGGCCAGTGTTGGGCTTACTGTAAAATTTTTCGCGATATTAGCTGTGATGGATAATATTACAGTAGATCGGTGGTGTCTTATCCAGTCCATCTGAGAATTGGATGCCACATAATGATTGAGTGACAATGCTTGTTTGAGTTGGGGAAAAAGTTTTGGTTGATGGACCGCAACTTCTGGGCTTGCTAGCACCGAAAATGGTGATCCCGTACTTGTGTGCAAAATGAACAATCACTAGCAATGGAACGCAGTTATCAACTATTCGGTCATTGCGACATATGAGTTTAAATGTAGAGGCTGTCGATCACTTTCGGGGAGGGGGGGAGGTTGTTTGGAAAGTCGCCACAACGCCATCAGGCTCTTCTAGTTTCCTTGTGTTGTGGCTGTCCTTTATTTAAAATCATTCAATGTTATGCTGTCGACTGTAAGAATATGATTTAGAAGGTGCAAGGTATAGTTTCCTGTGAGAGGCCGTGCGTCAGTCCGTGTTAATGTCCGTGCAGGGCAGGAATTCTAGTTAGTCAGAGGGTCTATGGCACGCTAAAGTACTAGGACTGAGCTTAATATCGAAGAGTATGATGTGAATTTTATAATATTATGTTAAAAATATTTTTGGTCTTCTAATACGCGAGTCTGGAGATGTCTGTAGAAAAGGGAGCAGGCTCTGATCAGAAAGACTGGTGCGTTTCTGCCAATGGGAAAAGGCTCTCGAATTAACTGAACTGTTCTGAGAGCGACTTGGGTTGACTGATGGTGCTCTGATGTAAAATGGTGACTTTGTACCATATAGGAAAATGAACTTTATTGCAAGGACAATGTGCACACCAGAATATTGTTATCATTGGTCTGTGTTTAAGTATATAATATTAAATGCCCTATCCTCAGTGAGAGTGGTCTGTATGTCGGTAAACGTACACTCCTGGAAATGGAAAAAAGAACACATTGACACCGGTGTGTCAGACCCACCATACTTGCTCCGGACACTGCGAGAGGGCTGTACAAGCAATGATCACACGCACGGCACAGCGGACACACCAGGAACCGCGATGTTGACCGTCGAATGGCGCTAGCTGCGCACCATTTGTGCACCGCCGCCGTCAGTGTCAGCCAGTTTGCCGTGGCATACGTAGCTCCATCGCAGTCTTTAACACTGGTAGCATGCCGCGACAGCGTGGACGTGAACCGTATGTGCAGTTGACGGACTTTGAGCGAGGGCGTATAGTGGGCATGCGGGAGGCCGGGTGGACGTACCGCCGAATTGCTCAACACGTGGGGCGTGAGGTCTCCACAGTACATCGATGTTGTCGCCAGTGGTCGGCGGAAGGTGCACGTGCCCGTCGACCTGGGACCGGACCGCAGCGACGCACGGATGCACGCCAAGACCGTAGGATCCTACGCAGTGCCGTAGGGGACCGCACCGCCACTTCCCAGCAAATTAGGGACACTGTTGCTCCTGGGGTATCGGCGAGGACCATTCGCAACCGTCTCCATGAAGCTGGGCTACGGTCCCGCACACCGTTAGGCCGTCTTCCGCTCACGCCCCAACATCGTGCAGCCCGCCTCCAGTGGTGTCGCGACAGGCGTGAATGGAGGGACGAATGGAGACGTGTCGTCTTCAGCGATGAGAGTCGCTTCTGCCTTGGTGCCAATGATGGTCGTATGCGTGTTTGGCGCCGTGCAGGTGAGCGCCACAATCAGGACTGCATACGACCGAGGCACACAGGGCCAACACCCGGCATCATGGTGTGGGGAGCGATCTCCTACACTGGCCGTACACCACTGGTGATCGTCGAGGGGACACTGAATAGTGCACGGTACATCCAAACCGTCATCGAACCCATCGTTCTACCATTCCTAGACCGGCAACGGAACTTGCTGTTCCAACAGGACAATGCACGTCCGCATGTATCCCGTGCCACCCAACGTGCTCTAGAAGGTGTAAGTCAACTACCCTGGCCAGCAAGATCTCCGGATCTGTCCCCCATTGAGCATGTTTGGGACTGGATGAAGCGTCGTCTCACGCGGTCTGCACGTCCAGCACGAACGCTGGTCCAACTGAGGCGCCAGGTGGAAATGGCATGGCAAGCCGTTCCACAGGACTACATCCAGCATCTCTACGATCGTCTCCATGGGAGAATAGCAGCCTGCATTGCTGCGAAAGGTGGATATACACTGTACTAGTGCCGACATTGTGCATGCTCTGTTGCCTGTGTCTATGTGCCTGTGGTTCTGTCAGTGTGATAATGTGATGTATCTGACCCCAGGAATGTGTCAATAAAGTTTCCCCTTCCTGGGACAATGAATTCACGGTGTTCTTATTTCAATTTCCAGGAGTGTATTTGCTTATTTAACTACATGTAGGTGTAATTTAGTACGTCTAATTGTTCACCGAATATGGCTATCTGTGGAAAAAGGAATTATTATGTTCTGTTGAGCTGCGTTGTATGTGGGGGCTTAAATTCTTGTGCAAAATTATTATAACAGGGTGGGTGGCACATAAGTAGAACAAGTTTCATCAACTTTAGCGACGAGATCGTCAGTCACAATGCTCAGGCGACCACTCTTCTCTTCATCATGAACGTAGGTTCGGCCATTTTTAAACCGAATGCAAGATTTCCGGACAGAACATTCACTCATTATGTTGTTTCCGTACACTTCGCACAGTTCACCACAAATTTCTATAGGTTTTAGGTTTTTTGCCGACAAAAACCGTATCACAGAACGCACCTCACAACCGGCGGGATTTTCGATTGCAGCGCACGTTTCAAATTCGAATGTCGAAAAAACCAGACGCGCAGAGACGTTCCCGCTGTCACGGATGGGTGCCGACTGAACTGCTGAACACGCACATTCCAAAATATATGCGATCGGCGCGCGCCTAGCGTTGTGAGACGTAAACGTTCCCTACTTTCTGAATAGTCCTCGTATATTTTCCTTACCTCACGACGTGTCGGCAATGCTAACAGGCAACACTCAGTCCCGCTATCGTCAGAGGTCAAAAATTTTTGCTCATCCAGTGTACATCAAAAAATGGTTCAAATGGCTCTCAGCACCATGGGACTTGACTTCCGAGGTCATCAGTCCCCTAGAACTTACAACTACTTAAACCTAACTAACCTAAGAATATCACACACATCCATGCCCGAGGCAGGATTCGAACCTGCGACCGTAGCGGTCACGCGGTTCCAGACTGTAGCGCCTAGGACAGCACGGCCACCCTGGCCGGCCAGTATACATCCTGCGAATCAGTCTGTAGTGTGCCTATCTTAGGGAGCTAGAACTAAAAGTGTGCTGCAGTTTTCTAAGCCGGTACCAAAAGAGTTTCGGTCTGCCCGGAGACTTGGACTGTGCCCAGTTGTCAATGTTTCCCGTAGACAACGTGAGAAATACTTTAGAAATTCGCGAATATCTTTTGCTTGAGACACTTGGGTACGACTTCGCAGACAGTGGTAAAGGAAAGGTGGGCTGCTACCGCCGGTCCTGCTACATTGCGGCGGCAGAGAGCGCTCGTGGTGTGGAGCCGCTAGAGACGTGGCTTAGCGGGAGTGCTCCATTCATTGGATCCGCTGGATCCCGAACGACCACTATTGGCATCTCCCAGAAACTTGCAGTTCCGTTGGTATGACGCCCATGGGGTGCTATAGACACTTGATACCACACCTGGTCCCACGTCCATCTTTTTTATTGACGACATGACAACTACAGTCTCAGACTGTAGAGTGGTGGATGAAATTTGAGGTGTTGTCAGCGGGAGACGTTATGTACGGAAATTAATAATTGTTGCCAAACGCACTTCTACACTCAGTGTCACTCCTAGCGGTCCTCAGGTGCATTTTGTCTCCTGTTTCGGTAGATATTTGCTATTTTGTTTTCCAATGAGTAGCTAGAGTTACAGAGTTGTAGAGTTTCAGGGAGAATATTAAGGAACGATTGACAGGAATGGGGGAAAGAGATACAGTAGAAGAAGAATGGGTAGGTTTGAGGGATGAAACAGTGAAGGCAGCAGAGCATCAAGTAGGTAAAAAGACGAGAACTAGTAGAAATCCTTGGGTAACAGAGGAAATATTGAATTTAATTGATAAAGGAAAAAATATAAAGATGCAGTAAATGAAGCAGGCAAAAAGGAATACAAACGTCTCAAAAATTAGATCGACAGCAAATGCAAAATGGCTAAGCAGGGATGGCTAGAGGACAAATGTAAAGATGTAGAGGCATATATCAGTAGGGGTAAGATAGATACTGCCTGCAGGGAAATTAAAGACCTTTGGAGATAAGAGAACCATTTGTATGAATATCAAGAGCTCAGATGGAAACCCAGTTCTAGGCAAAAAAGTGAAAGCAGAAAGGAGAAAGCATATATAGAGGGTCCATACAAGGGCGATGTACTTGACAATAACATGATAATGAAAGAGGATGTAGATGAAGATGAAATGAGAGATAAGATACTGCGTGAAGAGTTTGAAGAGCACTGAAAGTCCTAAGTCGAATCAAGGCCCCGGGAGTAGACATAATTCCATTAGAACTACTGACAGCCTTGAGAGAGACAGCCCTGACAAAACTCTACCGTCTGGGGAGCAAGATGTATGAGACAGGCGAAATACCCTCAGACTTCAAGAAGAATATAATAATTCCAATACCAAAGAAAGCAGGTGTTAACACATGTGAAAATTACCTAACTATCAGTTTAATAAGTCAAGCTTGCAAAATGCTAACACGTATTCTTTACAGACGAATGGAAAAACTGGTAGAAGCGGACTTCGGGGAAGAGAAGTTTGGATTCCGTAGAAATGTTGGAACACGTGAGGCAATACTGACCCTAATACGTATCTTAGAAGATAGTTTAAGGAAAGGCAAACCTACGTTTCAAGCATTTGTAGACTTAGAGAAAGCTTTTGACAGTGTTGACTGGAATACTCTCTTTCAAATTCTGAAGGTGGCAAGGGTAAAATACAGGGAGCGAAAGGCTATTTATAATTTGTACAGAAACCAGGTGGCAGTTATGAGTCGTGGGGCATGAACGGGAAGTAGTAGTTGGGAAGGGAGTGAGACAGGGTTGTAGCCCATCCCAGATGTTATTCAATCTGTATATTAAACAGAGCAGTAAAGGAAACAAAAGAAAAATTTGGAGTAGGAATTAAAATCCATGGAGAAGAAATAAAAACTTTGAGGTTCGCCGATGATATTGTAGTTCTGTCAGAGATAGCAAAGGACTTGGAAGAGCAGTTGAACGGAATGGACAGTGTCTTGAAAGGAGGATATAAGATGAACATCAACGAAAGCAAAACGAGGGTAATGGAATGTAGTCGAATTAAATCGGGTGATGCTGAGGGAATTAGATTAGGAAATGAGACACTTAAAGTAGTAAAGGAGTTTTGCTATTTGGGGAGCAAAGTAACTGATGATGGTCGAAGTAGAGAGGATGTAAAATGTAGACTGGCAATGGCAAGGAAAGCGTTTCTGAAGAAGAGAACTTTGTAAAAATTGAGTATAGATTTAAGTGTCAGGAATCCGTTTCTGAAAGTATTTGTGTGGAGTGTAGTCATGTATGGGAGTGAAGCATTGACGATAAATATTTTGGACAAGACAAGAATAGAAGCTTTTGGAATGTGGGACTACAGAAGAATGCTGAAGATTAGATGGGTAGCTCACGTAACTAATGAGGAGGTATTGAATAGAATTGGGGAGAAGGGGAAGTTGTGGCACAACTTGACTAGAAGTAGGGATCGGTTGGTAGGAGATGTTCTGAAGGATCAAGGGATCACCAATTTAGTATTGGAGGGTAAAATCGCAGAGGGAGACCAAGAGACGAATACGCTAAGCAGATTCAGAAGGATGTAGCTTGCATAGGATAGAGTAGCATGGAGAGCTGCATCAAACCAGTCTCTGGACTGAAGACCACAACAATAACAGCTAGAGTCAATACAAATAAAAACTGCTCATCATAGCTTTTATGACATGCCCAGTGTCGACAAAAGCGATATTTGCCCGTTACAAACATTTTTAAACAAGAATTTTATGTGCCTCTTCGATAGAGCGCATGGTCAATTAGTGTAACGCGATATTTGCTTTTCGATATGTAGTGACAAGGACAGTAAAACAAGAACAGTAACGGCACCCGGAAATACAGAGGCCGTGCTGACTGCTGCCACCATGCAGCAGCGCTGCTCTGCCGAATGGGCACAAAAATTTTCGCTTTAAAGATCATTTTACTGTATTTCTAACTGGAAGCACACCGAAGTTTTCGGTCGACACTGGATGTCGCGTGAAAGGCGTGACCAGCATCCATCTACACATCACAAAAAACTGAATTGCAGATATATGCCGAAATCGGTGCTACTTGGGTGGTCTGTCGTTCGATAAAGATAACTGGCGCATTTTGAGAGCGAGATCTTTGGTAAACTGACCTTAACGTTGTACTTACGTCTTCACGAAGTCAGTGACAAGATCTTCCTGTGACATTAGTGTTCAATACGACGAAGAAATGTTGTCGTTTATCATTTCATAGTAACAAAGTGTATACAGCACTGTGTATGTGTACCGCAGAGAGACACATCATTTGCAATGAACATAACGATTTTATACCTGGAAGACACATAGCTTGGTGTAAATGTACACAGTACAAGCCTTTGGTAGAGGACGGGATGCCCGAATACCGGTGAGACAAAGATGTTGAAGTACAGCTCATAGTACACAACAAGATATCCTTTACCAAGTAATTTATTGCCTTCCACCTACATATGGAGAGACTACCATCGTAATAAAACAAAAGCAGTCAGAACCGGCACGGAAAGATGTGAGTGTTATGTTTTTCCCACGTACCGTTCTAGAGTAAAACGATCGAGAAATAGTTTGAACCTGTTTCCATGAACCCTCTGACAAACAACTGCACAGTAGTAATGTACATTTAGACACTGTTTCAGGCCGACAGAGAGTCGGTGTTCTACTGCGCCACGACGAACGATTACTAAACAATACTACCAGGTCTATTTCTTTGCGAGTCTCCAGTAATGTACTGTAAGACATTTTTCACAATAATATCGTCAGAACTTTGGTTGGCATTAATAGTGGGAATAATTATACAATAATAATAGTAAATTTCTTATTCTGTTATGAAAATAATATAGCATTGAATATAAAATTAACCGTTGAGAAGTTTCTCTGGAAGTATTTACCACGAGGAAGTGAAAAGTAGTCGAGGATGAGGAAAGACAAGAAGAGAGTGGAAACTTTTGACATGTTGTATGCTGTAGATTAAATGAGTAAACAGAGTAGCTAACGAGGAGGTACGGAATCGAATTGGGGAGGAAAATTTAAGGAACATCTTGAGTAAAAGAAGGGGTCGATTAATGGAACAGGTCCTGAAGCATGAAGGAACAAAGGACGTGGTAACGCAAGCAAGCGCAGGGGAATACCAATGCTTAGAATACAGCAGGCAGTTTCAGATGAATGTAGGTAGCAGTATGTTTGCGGAATTGGAGTTACTTTCATAGGATAGACCGTCTTCGGACTGAAAATTACGTCAGCGAGAATACGAAATTTGCCAAAATAAGGGGGATGACAGGAGAACATAATTTTTAGCACTAATGTTACACAGTTTTAGAGAAGAATCACCAAGTAAAGTACTAAATCACTGTGCACCACGACTCCTAAGTCCTCAAGAAGAATTGCTGGTAGTACTTATTAGACTGTGCTTCTACGCCGCTGTAGGAACTAAACTTATTAAACATACTTCGTCGATCACGATTGTGTTTCGCAGCTTTAACTGAGTAAATTTTCCTATGATTTTCCTAGCTCAATGCTAGGACTCTGTGTCAGGAGACACTTTTTAGTGTAATATGAAAGTTGTCTTTACGCCTGATACCTGATGTAAGACGCTATTTAGTTCCCTGCAGAGAAAATTTAAGGGTTTACAGGGTGGAGTAGAATGGCAGAGCACTCTCAAATAGGTCAAAATTTCCAATAGCTATTTCGCAAATCCATCTGTAATTATCTAAATGAATACAGCTCTCATTTAGAGACAATTTTCAACTTATAACGAAGAGCAGACTAAAAGTAAGCTCCTCCTAATGAGCTGACTTTGCAGTAATTAAATTCTTCGGATGGGCAGAGATTAGCGCAACCGTTTTTCCAATTGCGGGTGCAGAGCCTCCAGTGCGCTTTGATCCGTCCGCATAATGTCAAATTAGCAAGTCTCGACACAAAGGGAAGGAGAGGAAAATGCAGGAGTCGGGTCTTCTGAAACTTTGAAAATGACAAACGGCGAGCGATGCCACTCTGGCACTAAAGGCACATTCGAAGAACGTTGCACATATTTTCAACAGTACCGTTGAAAATGTTGTGGCAGCTTAACATGCTTCTACCAACGGAAGTTCAAATGTGTTCAGAACTGTCCTTTATGACAATCAACAGACTTCTTTTTCACCTATGCAAAATTCCTGCTGTAGCAAAAGGTTTCCTTAGTGTTGAACAAATAATTTCTGCTGTAACTCATTAGGAGTAGCGGAAAAGCATCCGGACCAGACGAGATACCCTTAAGATTCTACAGTGATTATGCTAAAGAACTTGCCGCCTTTCTATCAGCAATTTATCGTAGATCGCTGGAAGAACGTAAAGTACCTAGCGACTGGAAGAAAGCGCAGGTCGTTCCCATTTTCAAGAAGGGTCATAAATCAGATGCGAATAATTATAGGCCTATTTCGCTTACGTCAATCTGTTGTAAAATAATGGAACATGTTTTGTGTTCTCGTATTATGACGTTCTTAGATAATACAAATCTCCTTCATCATAACCAACATGGATTCCGCAAACAGAGATCATGTGAAACTCAGCTCGCCCTATTTGCCCAAGAAATTCACAGTGCCGTAGACACTGGCGAGCAGATTGATGCCGTATTCCTGGACTTCAGGAAGGCATTTGATACGGTTCCGCACTTACGTTTAGTGAAAAAAATACGAGCTTACGGAATATCGGACCAGGTTTGTGATTGGATTCAGGATTTCCTAGAAGAAAGAACACAACATGTCATTCTTAACGGTTCAAAATCTGCAGATGTAGAGGTAATTTCGGGAGTACCCCAAGGAAGCGTGATAGGACCTTTATTGTTTACAATATACATAAATGACTTAGTTGACAACATCGGTAGCTCCGTGAGGCTATTTGCAGATGACACGGTTGTCTACAAGAAAGTAGCAACATCAGAAGACTCGTACGTACTCCAGGAAGACCTGCAGAGGATTAATGCATGGTGCGACAGCTGGCAGCTTTCCCTAAACGTAGATAAATGTAATATAATGCGCATACATAGGGGCAGAAATCCATTCCAGTACGATTATGCCATAGGTGGTAAATCATTGGAAGCGGTAACGACCGTAAAATACTTAGGAGTTACTATCCGGAGCGATCTGAAGTGGAATGATCACATAAAACAAATAGTGGGAAAAGCAGGCGCCAGGTTGAGATTCATAGGAAGAATTCTAAGAAAATGTGACTCATCGACGAAAGAAGTAGCTTACAAAACGCTTGTTCGTCCGATTCTTGAGTATTGCTCATCAGTATGGGACCCTTACCAGGTTGTATTAATAGAAGAGATAGACATGATCCAGCGAAAAGCAGCGCGATTCGTCATGGGGACATTTAGTCAGCGCGAGAGCGTTACGGAGATGCTGAACAAGCTCCAGTGGCGGACACTTCAAGAAAGGCGTTACGCAATACGGAGAGGTTTATTATCGAAATTACGAGAGAGCACATTCCGGGAAGAGATGGGCAACATATTACTACCGCCCACATATATCTCGCGTAATGATCACAACGAAAAGATCCGAGAAATTAGAGCAAATACGGAGACTTACAAGCAGTCGTTCTTCCCACGCACAATTCGTGAATGGAACAGGGAAGGGGGGATCAGATAGTGGTACAATAAGTACCCTCCGCCACACACCGTAAGGTGGCTCGCGGAGTATAGATGTAGATGTAATGCTTTACTGTGTCATATTCTGATACAATGCATTGTACACTGAAGCGTCAAAAGAACTGGTATAGGCATGCATATTCAAATACAGAGATATGTAAACTGGCAGAATACGGCACGCCTATATAAGAAAACATGCCTCTGTCACAGTTGTTAGATCGGTTACTGCTGCTACAGTGGCAGGTTATCATTGTTTAAGTGAGTTAGAATGTGGTGTTACAGTCGACGCACGAGCGATGGGACACAGCATCACAGAGGTAGCGATGTAGTGGGGATTTTCCCACACGACCATTTCACGAATGTACCGCCCTCAATATCATCAGTCCGGCAAAACATCAAATCCCTGACATCTCTGCGGCCGGAAAAAGATCCTGTAAGAACCGGACCAACGACGACTGAAGAGAATCGTTCAACGTGACAGAAGTGCAACCCTTCCGCAAAATTGCTGCAGATTTCAGTGCTGGACCAATAAAGTGTCAGCGTGCGAACCATTCAACGAAACATCATCGATATGGGCTTTCGGAGCCGAAGGCTCACTCTTGTAGCCTTGATGACTGCACGACGCAAAGATTTACGCCTTGCCTGGGCCGTCAACACCGACATTGGACTGTTGATGACTGGAAACATGTTGCCTGGTCGGACGAGTGTACTTTCAAATTGTATCGAGTGGATGGATGTTTAGGGGTATTGAAAGAAGTCTATTGCCGTACACTTGTATGTTGCACCAGAATAAGAAAAGAATTAAAATGAAACTAGTGTACTATAAACGATGGATGTCTCTGATAGGCTCGATAATGCGGATCGCTGACTGTGCTCGACCGCAGAGCCAAAGATACTACTTCTGGTCTGAGATCGCAGTGTTGAAGTAAGAGAGGGCATAGCGTACGGTTGTAGGTAGCTGTCTGTATGGGAAAGGCGGTAGAGTAGGCAGTTTTTGTGGCGTTCTTTGTGAAGCCACCAACTGTTAGAGTAATTTACGTATGCCAGAATTGTTGAACTTGGAAGCAGAAGTCTTCATGCAAGCAAGGTAAAGATGTTAAATAATTATGATTTTTGTTTTTCACAGCTCGTTAGTATAGATGAGTTGCCTGATAATTTGTAATTGTTCAGTAACCCCAGAATGTACGTAAACTGTTTTGATAAAAAAAAGCTAGTTAGATATTACACTTCTGTAATGCTTCTAAGATTTATTAACAGAGCTATATGTAATGTGATGATCTGCATTTATACTAGTTTAATGAGGTTAGATAATACTTGATGTTTAAATATCATTGTTTGTGAATCACTTGCGAGTAAAGTAACGTCAGTTGTCAGATGAAAATCCAAGCTTAACTTGCAATATAATTTTGCTAAAAAAACTCAGTGTTAGTAATTCACCATAATCAGTACCGCCTCCCTGTCCAGATAATATATTTTTTTGAAGAAGTTGTATTTTTAAAATGTTCTCGTTTATCAGCCAAAAGAATTTCATGCCCATTTCAGAGTATTATGGCCAGCATTGCACACTGCTCGGCCATTTATAAATATATTTTATGAGAGACCAGAATATACCGCGTTCTACGATTGGTGCTCTAGAGGTAAGACAATTTAATTTATTTGTTATGTGCACAGGGACCAAAGTTATAAGTTTCGAACAAGGCCAGATGATTCAGTTCCTAAATTGCTGAATGTACTTTGCAGTGACTGTATTTCTTTATTGGTGTTGGGAGCTGCATTGCCCAACGAATTCGTGTGAAGTTTTGCTACAATAACACAAAGTAAGCACAAAAATTGCACTTAAAACACACAACACAATAATTCGAGTTTTGTATCCATTGCACAGTTCGGACATTCAATCAACATGATCTTAAAAAGTTTATTTTTGTAAAGAACGTTAAAGTACGGGGACAACCTCATGAACCCATGGACCCTGCATGTCAATAGGGGACTCTTCAAGCTGGAGGAGGTTCTGTAGTGGAGTGT
Source organism: Schistocerca cancellata (assembly GCF_023864275.1). Lineage (NCBI taxonomy): Eukaryota > Metazoa > Arthropoda > Insecta > Orthoptera > Acrididae > Schistocerca > Schistocerca cancellata. The sequence continues at coordinate 182,891,371 of NC_064631.1, read as the reverse complement.
GTGTGATGATGATGATGATGATGATTGGTTTGTGGGGCGCTCAACTGCGCGGTTATCAGCGCCCATGCAAATTCCCAACCTTTGCTCAGCCCAATCTCGCCACTTTCATTAATGATGATGAAATGATGAGGACAACACAAACACCCAGTCATCTCGAGGCAGGTGAAAATCCCTGACCCCGCTGGGAATCGAACCCGGGACCCCGTGCTCGGGAAACGAGAACGCGACCGCGAGACCACGGGCTGCGGAAGTAATGGTGTGGGGCGTGTGCAGTTGGAGTAATATGGGACCCCTGATATGTCTAGATACGACTTTGACAGGTGACACGTACGTAATCATCCTGTTTGGTCACCTGCATCCTTTCATGTCTATTGTGCATTCCGACAGACTTGGGCAATTCCAGCAGGGCAATTCGACAAAATGGTTCAAATGGCTCTGGGCACTATGAGACTTAACATCCGTGGTCATCAGTCCCCTAGAACTTAGAACTACTTAAACCTAACTAGCCTTATGACATCACACTGATCCATGCCCGAGGCAGGATTCGAACCAGCGAGCGTAGCGGTCGCGCGGTTCCAGACTGTAGCGCCTAGAACCGCTCGGCCACACCGGCCGGCCCACAAGGAGTGTAACGTCTACATATGACTGTTAGTCGGTACAAAACTTCAACAAACACTGACGGAAAAAATCACAGGACCAAGAAGAAGTTGTGTTAGATAAACGAAAACTTGTAGGCGTGTTTTTACATCTGAAAGATGATGTCTGTTCAAATTTCGCGCAAGTAGGTGACGGTTGTAGCACCACTATGAGGATGCAAATCAGCTTTGCTTTAGTTGGCTGTAGCTACCTTTCAGTTTGGATGCAGAGAATTGATGTTAGCTAATTCCGCCTTTAAGGCGACAAAGACGCCATATTCAGCACTTCATTGAGTTTGAACGAGGTCGTGAAGTAGGGCTGTGAGAAGCTAGATGTTCGTTTTGCGATACTGCAGAAATACACTCCTGGAAATGGAAAAAAGAACACATTGACACCGGTGTGTCAGACCCACCATACTTGCTCCGGACACTGCGAGAGGGCTGTACAAGCAATGATCACACGCACGGCACAGCGGACACACCAGGAACCGCGGTGTTGGCCGTCGAATGGCGCTAGCTGCGCAGCATTTGTGCACCGCCGCCGTCAGTGTCAGCCAGTTTGCCGTGGCATACGGAGCTCCATCGCAGTCTTTAACACTGGTAGCATGCCGCGACAGCGTGGACGTGAACCGTATGTGCAGTTGACGGACTTTGAGCGAGGGCGTATAGTGGGCATGCGGGAGGCCGGGTGGACGTACTGCCGAATTGCTCAACACGTGGGGCGTGAGGTCTCCACAGTACATCGATGTTGTCGCCAGTGGTCGGCGGAAGGTGCACGTGCCCGTCGACCTGGGACCGGACCGCAGCGACGCACGGATGCACGCCAAGACCGTAGGATCCTACGCAGTGCCGTAGGGGACCGCACGGCCACTTCCCAGCAAATTAGGGACACTGTTGCTCCTGGGGTATCGGCGAGGACCATTCGCAACCGTCTCCATGAAGCTGGGCTACGGTCCCGCACACCGTTAGGCCGTCTTCCGCTCACGCCCCAACATCGTGCAGCCCGCCTCCAGTGGTGTCGCGACAGGCGTGAATGGAGGGACGAATGGAGACGTGTCGTCTTCAGCGATGAGAGTCGCTTCTGCCTTGGTGCCAATGATGGTCGTATGCGTGTTTGGCGCCGTGCAGGTGAGCGCCACAATCAGGACTGCATACGACCGAGGCACACAGGGCCAACACCCGGCATCATGATGTGGGGAGCGATCTCCTACACTGGCCGTACACCACTGGTGATCGTCGAGGGGACACTGAATAGTGCACGGTACATCCAAACCGTCATCGAACCCATCGTTCTACCATTCCTAGACCGGAAAGGGAACTTGCTGTTCCAACAGGACAATGCACGTCCGCATGTATCCCGTGCCACCCAACGTGCTCTAGAAGGTGTAAGTCAACTACCCTGGCCAGCAAGATCTCCGGATCTGTCCCCCATTGAGCATGTTTGGGACTGGATGAAGCGTCGTCTCACGCGGTCTGCACGTCCAGCACGAACGCTGGTCCAACTGAGGCGCCAGGTGGAAATGGCATGGCAAGCCGTTCCACAGGACTACATCCAGCATCTCTACGATCGTCTCCATGGGAGAATAGCAGCCTGCATTGCTGCGAAAGGTGGATATACACTGTACTAGTGCCGACATTGTGCATGCTCTGTTGCCTGTGTCTATGTGCCTGTGGTTCTGTCAGTGTGATCATGTGATGTATCTGACCCCAGGAATGTGTCAATAAAGTTTCCCCTTCCTGGGACAATGAATTCACGGTGTTCTTATTTCAATTTCCAGGAGTGTACTTGGAAGGAGTGTAGCCACTGTACACGATTACTGTCAGCAGTGGTCACGGGAAGGTACGCTCACGAGAAGACCGGGCTCTGCACGGCCACGTGGCACAACCGAGAGAGAAGACCATCGTGTTCGGCGTGTAAGTGTGCCGCATTGTACTGCATCTGCAGTAGCAATTCGAGCAATCGCTGGCACCAAACTTATCCAAATAGCTGTTACAAATCGATTACTTCAAGGACAGCTCTGAGCCAGACGCCTTGTAGCGTGAGTTCACTAACCTCCAACCTCCAACCTCCAACCTTTGCGACTTCAGTGGTGTCAAGAGGGAGCTCATTAGAGGGAGGACTGCAGATCTGTAGCGTTTTCTGATGAAAACCGATTCTGCCTCGGTGCTGGTGTTGGTTACAAGGAGGCCAAGTGAGCGCTTGCAACCAACCTGTCTGCGGCCGAGACATGCTGTACGTACGCCTAGAGTTATGGTCTAGGGCGCGATTTCATATAACAGCAGGAGCACTTTCCTGGCTGTTCCGCCCACCATCACTGCAGATTTGAACGTAGTCTGGTGGTTCTACCTTTTCATGAACTGCCTTCCACAGCGTTTTCCAAAAGGATAACGCTCGCCCAGATCCCACTGTTGCAACCCGACATGTCACATAACAAGCATCGACATGTTGCGTTGGCCTGTTCTATCACCAATCTCTCTCTCCAATTGAGCACATATGGGACACCATCGGAAGACAACTCCAGCTTTGAGATTTTCACTCTGAAGTGGAGTGTGCGCTGATATGAAACTTCTTGACAGATTAAAACTGTGTGCCGGACCGAGCCTCGAACTCAGGACCTTTGCCTTTCGCGGGCAAGTGCTCTACCAACTTTTTTTCTTTTTTTTTTTTTTGCATTTTGTTCGTTATTGATCGTTGTGTTTGGTCGTTGCGGACATCACATGAGATTCGTTCAAGTTCGTTTTGTTGATCCTTCCACTTTTTTTTATTACAGAGGCCAACCAGCTCTCTGACCGAACACGCTGAGCTACCGTGCCGGCATTTTTCGCTTTCGTTCGTTGCATCTGCTCGGGGCGGACGTCGTAAGACACCCGTTTAAGTTCTTCGTTGATCGATTAACTCAGCCTTCTTATTGCAGAGAGCAGTTAGCCCTCTGTCCGAACACGCTGACCTACCGTGCTTACCAACTGAGCTACCCAAGCACGACTCACGACCCATCCTCACAGCTTTACTTCTGCCAGTACCTCGTCTCCTACATTCCAAACTTTACAGAAGCTCTCCTGCGAACCATGCAGAACTAGCACTCCTGAAAGACAGGATATTGCGGAGACATGGCTTACCCACATCCTGGAGGATGTTTCCAGAATGAGATTTTCCCTGTGCCGCGGATTGTGCGGTGATATGAAACTTCCTGGCAGATTAAAACTGTGTACATTGTTCGCAGGAGAGCTGCTGTAAAGTTTAGAAGGTAGGAGATGAGGTACAGGCAGAAGTAAAGATGTGAGGAGGGGTTGAGTCGTGCTTGGGTAGCTCAGTTGGTAGATCACTTGCCCGCGAAAGGTAAAGGTCCCGAGTTCGAGTCTCGGTCCGGCACACAGTTTTAATCTGCCAGGATGTTTAAACTCCAACGTTATTCATAACCAGCATTAACAGTTCCTGTATTGACCGACCCAGTGCAATAGGCATGGAACTCCGTCCCATAAACTGACATCCGGCACCTGTGTGATACAATGCACAAGTACGATACATGCACGTTTGCATGCTTGCATTCAACATTCTCACTGTTACGCTGGTAATTAGTGTACCAGCATTTCACATCTGCAACGGCTTTTCTAGTGCATACATCAACCTGTGAACTTGCAATGTTAATTATTCTAATACGTAACCTAGAAAAATGTATTCCCGAAATATCGTTACTCTATATAATTACTTCTTCATGTTGGGATTTTTTTTTATTAGTGTACGTGTGTAAGACCGCTCTTTCCCGATGGTACAGGAAACATCAGGTGCCACAACTTCCAGACAGAGGCTACACTAAAACAATTGTGTGGTTGGCCGACGTTTAGCTAGGTCTCTACCATGTTGTAATGTGATTCTCTGCTGGCAAAGTAACATCTTACGAATTAATGTCATTCGGTGAGAAACTCTGAAATAGCTATTTTTAAGATAACAAGTGGGCAGAACTAATAAAGTCAGTACCGCCATTAGACTGTTGTTTATTTACAGTGTTACATTTACACTTACACTATCATGATTTCGGCTTCAAAGTGCCATTATCAAGTGTTTTCTGAAAGCAGATTAGACAATAACAGTGAAATACATAACAAGTTATATAACCGTATAAGAATCCATATTTGTAATGCTTACTTACATGTGTTATGAACTGCCTAAGGAGGCAACCTGTAGTATTAAAATAAACTATTAGACACATTTTCTTAGAGTCGATATTTCTGGCAGAGTCTACCGCATTGTTTCATTACTGAGTACACCATCTTGACTGAACGACAGTTGGCTAAGTGTCAAATTGTCTTGCTCATAGAAATTCTTGTTACAAGCAGGTGACTTTTGTTAGTCTACGGACTGCTTGTAACAAGACTTTCTTTGAGCAAGACAATTTGAACTTAGCCAACTGTCGTTCGGTCAATATGGTGTACTCAGTAATGAAACAAAGCGGTAGGCTCTGCCAGAAATATCGACTCTTAGACAATGTGTCTAATAGTGTATTTTAAGACGACAGTATGCCATTTTAGGCAATGTATATCACTTGTAAGCAGCCGGCCGCGGTGGTCTCGCGGTTCTAGGCGCGCAGTCCGGAACCGTGTGACTGCTGCGGTCGCAGGTTCGAATCCTGCCTCGGGCATGGATGTGTGTGATGTCCTTAGGATAGTTAGGTTTAAGTAGTTCTAAGTTATAGGGGACTGATTACCACAGCTGTTAAGTCCCATAGTGCTCAGAGCCATTTGAACCATTTGAACTTATAAGAATTACAAATATGCATTCTTATACGGTTATATCACAGTTATTGTTTAACCTGCTATCAGAAAACACTTGTTAATGGCACTTTGAAGCCGAAATCATGACTGTGTAAGTCTAAATGTAACACTGTAAATAAACAACAGTCTAATGGCGGTACTGACTTTAAAGAAATATATTATGACTGGGGCCCCGCATTATGAAAAATTATTAGAACTACACTCCTGGAAATGGAAAAAAGAACACATTGACACCGGTGTGTCAGACCCACCATACTTGCTCCGGACACTGCGAGATGGCTGTACAAGCAATGATCACACGCACGGCACAGCGGACACACCAGGAACCGCGGTGTTGGCCGTCGAATGGCGCTAGCTGCGCAGCATTTGTGCACCGCCGCCGTCAGTGTCAGCCAGTTTGCCGTGGCATACGGAGCTCCATCGCAGTCTTTAACACTGGTAGCATGCCGCGACAGCGTGGACGTGAACCGTATGTGCAGCTGACGGACTTTGAGCGAGGGCGTATAGTGGGCATGCGGGAGGCCGGGTGGACGTACCGCCGAATTGCTCAACACGTGAGGCGTGAGGTCTCCACAGTACATCGATGTTGTCGCCAGTGGTCGGCGGAAGGTGCACGTGCCCGTCGACCTGGGACCGGACCGCAGCGACGCACGGATGCACGCCAAGACCGTAGGATCCTACGCAGTGCCGTAGGGGACCGCACCGCCACTTCCCAGCAAATTAGGGACACTGTTGCTCCTGGGGTATCGGCGAGGACCATTCGCAACCGTCTCCATGAAGCTGGGCTACGGTCCCGCATACCGTTAGGCCGTCTTCCGCTCACGCCCCAACATCGTGCAGCCCGCCTCCAGTGGTGTCGCGACAGGCGTGAATGGAGGCCACGAATGGAGACGTGTCGTCTTCAGCGATGAGAGTCGCTTCTGCCTTGGTGCCAATGATGGTCGTATGCGTGTTTGGCGCCGTGCAGGTTAGCGCCACAATCAGGACTGCATACGACCGAGGCACACAGGGCCAACACCCGGCATCATGGTGTGGGGAGCGATCTCCTACACTGGCCGTACACCACTGGTGATCGTCGAGGGGACACTGAATAGTGCACGGTACATCCAAACCGTCATCGAACCCATCGTTCTACCATTCCTAGACCGGCAAGGGAACTTGCTGTTCCAACAGGACAATGCACGTCCGCATGCCACCCAACGTGCTCTAGAAGGTGTAAGTCAACTACCCTGGCCAGCAAGATCTCCGGATCTGTCCCCCATTGAGCATGTTTGGGACTGGATGAAGCGTCGTCTCACGCGGTCTGCACGAACGCTGGTCCAACTGAGGCGCCAGGTGGAAATGGCATGGCAAGCCGTTCCACAGGACTACATCCAGCATCTCTACGATCGTCTCCATGGGAGAATAGCAGCCTGCATTGCTGCGAAAGGTGGATATACACTGTACTAGTGCCGACATTGTGGATGCTCTGTTGCCTGTGTCTATGTGCCTGTGGTTCTGTCAGTGTGATCATGTGATGTATCTGACCGCAGGAATGTGTCAATAAAGTTTCTCCTTCCTGGGACAATGAATTCACGGTGTTCTTATTTCAATTTCCAGGAGTGTATTAATGTTGTGAATCACGGAAGGTAGACACAGCCTGCTCCATACTCCTACTGTTGTCAGCTGACACCACAGAGGGCGCTGATACCTGGAACTACTGTTCTCCCCTAGAGAGTTCAGCGCAAAGGCACATCATTCATCCGGTCGGGAATAAATGGATACATGCGCGCAGACTCGGTCAGATGCAGTTGATCGTTGTGATCCCAGATCGCTCAGTGGCAGGGGCTCTCCCTAAGACAGCTGCAGTTTTTTGCCTGTTCCAGTCCACAGTTATCGGCCTGCGAAGCAGATCAATAGGTGCTGCCGTTACAGCAAGCCACTACGAACGAGTAATCGTTGGACGGTAATCGCCGAGCGTCAAAGTGAGATTCAAATGAGAGCCATGGCAAAAGTGATGGGACAGCAATACGCACATATACAGATGGCGGCAGTATTGCATACACAAGGTACAAAAGGGCACTGCATTGGCGGAGTTGACTTTGTACTCAAATGTTTCGTGTGAAAAAGTTTCCGACGAGATTATAGCCGCACGATTGGAATCAACGGAGTTTGAACGCGGAATGGTATTGGAGCTAGCCGCATTGGACACTCCATTTCGGAAATCATTAGGAAATTCAGCATTCCAGGATCAACAGTGTCAAGAATGTACCGAGAACACCAAATTTCAGACATTAGCTCTCGCCACGAACAACGCAGTGGTCGATCGCATTCACTTGACGAGCGACAGCAGTGTCGATTGCGTAGAGTTGTCAGTGCTAACAGACAAGCAACGCAGCATGAAATATTTTCAGAAGTCATTGTGGGATGTACGACGAAAGTAACTGTTAGGATGAAAAAATGAAATGTCATGTGACGAGGGACTCCCGTCGGGTAGACCGTTCGCCCGGTGCAAGTCTTTCGATTTGACGCTACTTCGGCGACTTGTGCGTCGATGGGGATGAAATGATGATGATGATGATGATTAGGCCAATACAACACCCAGTCCCTGAGCAGAGAAAATCTCCGACCCAGCCGGGAATCGAACCCGGGCCCTTTGAATTGACAATCTGCCGCGCTGACCACTCAGCTACCGGGGGCGGACACTGTTAGGATGATGTGGCGAAATATGGTATTATTAGGCTATGGCAGCACACGACCGAAACGACTGCCTTTTCTAACAGCACGACATCGACTGTAGTGCCCCTCGTGGGCACATGACTATGTCGGTTGGACCCTAGACGACTGGGAAACCGTAGCCTGCATAAATGTCCCAGTTTCAGTTGGTAAGAGCTAGTGGTAGGGTTCGAGTGTAGCACAAACAGCACGAAGCCATGGACTCAGGTTTCAACAAAGCTCTGTGCAAACTGGTGATGGCTCCCTACTAGTGTGGGCTGTGTTTACCTGGAAGGCACTGGGTCCTCTGGTCCAACTGAACTGATCATTGACTGGAAATGGTTATTTCAGCTGCTTAGAGACCATTTACGGCCATTCATGTTCTTCATGTTCGCAAACGACTATGGAATGTTGATGGATGATAATGCGCCATGTCACTGGGTCATGGTTGTTCGGGATTGGTTTGAAGAACATCCTGGACTTTTCTGACGAATCATTTGGCCACCCAGATTGCCCGACACGAATCCTGTAGAACATTTATTGGACGTAATCCAGGTGTCGGTTCGTGCACAAAATCCTGCAACGGCAGCACTTCCGCAACAATGAACGGCTGTAGAGGCAGCATGGCTGAGTATTTCTGCAGGTGCCGTCCAACAACTTGTTGAGTCCATGCCGGATAGAGCTGCTGCACCTCGTCGGGCAAAAGGAGGTCCGACACGGTATTAGGAGGTATCCCATGACTTTTTGTCACCTCAGTATATAAACTGTTAGATACAACCGTACATGCTAAACTTCTGTAGGCTACATCGTTCTTTCAGTGCGTGGGCTTTGCTTAGCGTCTAGGATTTTGGCTACAGAGCCACGCATCACTCTCCATTCAAACCTGAGTGTTTCATTCTGCATAAATCGTGTTAATAAACGTTTGTTACTTGCATCTTTCTCTGTTGCTCGTTTAGATATAATGCTCTGTGAGCACATGTCTTGCTAGAATCCAAACCATCTACGTTGAACAGAAATGAGTTTTCTGTAGTAGGGCCTTTCCTTCCCATTACCTTAGACGTTTGGGATCAGAATGATTTGTTTTGATGGTCAAAATGAATACCAAAAGTGAAAACAATAGTGATCAATACTATTACAGAAATTTATAACATTGTAATGTATTTTGCTGCTTTTAAGACCTACCACCTTGTTAGCGTGTGGGTGCTATTCTGTCATTCTGCGCAACGGATTAATTTGAGATGTACGCTTTACCCTGTGCTCCTGCAATATGCAGTTTCCACCCCTACACTACTACAGAAGTCAGACAGACGCTCCTAACGTTCTAAAGAGAAATGCCTGCAAAACTTTTAGCAATAAATATCTGCTGGAGTCGTCCTGAAACGTCCCCTTAGAAGAATTTATATAAGACTATGCTTAACCTGACACACAATGTTTTTTTAGCGCAACGCAATCTGACTATCAAAGATCCCTGCAAAAGAATGGCGCTGAGTAACATTAATCTATACCTTTCACAAATCACTTACCTCACCAAAAATCTTTGTTACTCGAACTACTGCAAAACAGCGAGCGCCACTACTGCCAGCTAAATAAAAGATTCAAACTACGGAAGGCACTAACTACTGATAGGGATAGTTATCAAATGAAAGATTTTAGTAGAGAACAAACAATGTATTTACCTTAATATCATCACAAGTCATAATATATGTAATTTCAAAACTCCGCCATCTCTCTCCTCACATCCACCACTGCTGGCGGCTGATCTCTAACTGCGCAATGCTACACGCTGTTCACATCCAGCTGCCGCTGCCCAACACTACAATGGCAGACAACAATGCAAACCAGCCACAGACTGCACACAGCACAGCCAGTGATTTCCATACAGAGCGCTATGTGGCGTTACCAATAAGAAAACATAAACAGCCTACTTACATAGCCCCCATGTTCCCCACAAAAAATTTTACAAAATATTTTTGGGCAGTGGCCAATAATGATTTGAAAAAATTTTTCATAATTACAATAACAAAGATATCAAATGCACACACTTATTTATACAATGTTGGTCAAAAGCTAAAATTTTCTCACAGTCCATAAAGACAGTCCTGATCATTCATCACAGTAAAACTGCCGTTTCTTTTATCAAAGTCTGAGCAGTAAAAGACAATGCACACGGAAGTAGTGGATTTCCATGCAGTTTTGAAGAAGTAGTGTTGTCCTTCCAACGGAAAGACAGTGCTGACTCTTGACATGCAGACAGGTAATGGGCCACAACAGAGCAAACCCACAGCAGAGTCAGTCGAAATTGATGAATATTGGTAGGTAGGTCATCACAGAGCAGACCCACTGTAGTCCTGGTAGAGAGTATGGTATTGGTGGGCCACCAGAGGAGCAGACCCACTGCAGTCCTTGTAGAAAGTGTGGACAGGCCCACTGTAGTCCTGGTAGAGATGACCAGCAGCCATCTGTTCTGACTGCGCGGGTGCACAATCACCATTGAAGAGTCTTGCAGTTAATATAGCAAGTCCATAAACCACCACTCGTGCACTCACAAAGTTTTTTTTTTCTAATTGTCCTTAGAACCAGCAATGCTGTTAACCAGTGCCTTGCTGAATTATTAACACACGTGCAAACACTATCAGTCCCTACTTCTCACATATTGTCCATATACTATGACCAACAGAAATGTGTGCAGTGAAATGAATGCTTATAAGTTACTTAATTTGATGAACTGGTGTCAATTACAATGTTATAACATGAGAATACAATTACAAAGGTACAAAATACATCATTAAAGAACATAACAATACAGAGAACATTTGTAGTACTGGCTGTACAACAGAATAGAAATAAACATATACATCAGTGTTACAGGAATTACGACATAAGTAAATACATAAAAGATCAGAATAATGATTGAAACATCCACTTCACACATGAGCATTAAAACAAAACAGAATAAATAATGTCTAAGCATATTTACAAGGTAAATAACATATTATTAATGCCAATTATATTTGAGGATAACAGTATTCCTCATCATAGTGAATGTAGCTTAATATTAAAAGAAGAAAAAATTCTATGAAACTACACAGAGACAGGAAGGAAACAAATACACAAGGGTACGCAAACACATAGTGGGATAACACAAAAGGAAAGGACAGGGTTTGTTTTACTGCAGTATTTTGCATGGAGATCTCCCTTCGTTCATCATTATTCCCAAAAGTCCTATCTAAGCCTGCTTTCTGTATTCTGTTCACATCCTCTGTCAAAAATAGTTTTTCTCCACTGTACACTACTTTTTTTTGCCAAACCTTTTTCGTATAGCTTCTCAGTGCATTTCTTCCAATTCATCATAACTCATTGTCTTATAGGCTACCCCCTCTTAAACTAACTTAAATCTACTGAGCTCAGATGCTAAACTAAGGCACAAGGCAATGCAGCAGCACATAACAAATTAACACAAACAGCAATGGAAAAAAATGGGAAATTGCAAAGCAAGCTACAGTAAATCTAATTTACCAAGCAATGCAACATTACAACTAATATGAGCCAGTGTGCAGCAACAAGAAAACTAAATCCGTAGTAAAACTGGCTTAACAGCGTAATACAAAGTCAAATTCTGTAACATTATGCCTGGCATACAGCAGCAGCAAATATAAAAAATATGTAACTTATATCTATACATGACAAAGCTCAAGCAGAAAAAATATTACACTAAAATGGCCATGTCTAATACCTATGTCACATCTTAACACTAGAGTGATGCATCACGAGAACTTACACCAGCAGATAAGTTACCAAATTGTAAAGAAATTATTTATGCAATTCCTGTGAAGGAAATGTCTATTTATGTGCCCTCGTTTTCTTGTAAGTAGATCATAAATTTCTTATTGACTGGATCTGTAGGTATAAATTAACTATATTAGTACATATATTAAATTTTATTTTAACCAATGCTGCAGTGCAGCTAGGAACTAGATATTAAAGGAAATGAGCAAATATGTACAAAGGACGGCATGAAACATCATTCATTAGCCATATGGCATTTCATAATGCAGTAAAAATTCCCTCAATTCTAGAGAAAGACGCTTGTCATAATCAGGTGTGCAGATGTAAGTATCTTTCCAAGTAATGAGGGTGTCGCATTTGCAATGTTTTCTCTAAAGGAATGTCAACAGCGAGGTTAATGTCTTTTTTTTTCTCCACCTCTGCCTCTGAAAGGCACTAATGGCTTTTTTCCAGGCGTCTGTCACGCAGCTGGCTGCACACGACGCATTACGTGCAGGTGGTCACTTAACTTCCTTACGGAAATATTTACGACAGCAGTTTCCGCTACAGTGACAGTCTCATATAAAAATTTCACAGGTCGAGAATTTACATTGCAAATGTGTAGAAACAAAATCCTATGAATATAACAGTGTCCAAAAAAATTTACGCCAGCATTGTGATACATTCACGCATTTACACACATTTCATAACTCTTAAAGTACGATTCTTGGTTTCCAACATCCTTTTTCACAAGTCAAGAGTCCCTAACTTCTATTCATTATTCCTTACCTTATTCGTCGACACTTTTTCCATATTTCATCATAACAGATACATAGCATAATCAAATAACTCATATAGCATCAGCTTATGGATCATAAACTTACCGCAACAGCATAATACACATAGTCATCGTAATAATAACATCATAACAACTCAGTCAACTCTCAAAATCGTCGTAGCTTCCTCCAATAATTAAAAAAATTCTCTGCTCATGTCAAAAGTGTCATCTGCCTCAAACGTACTTTAAAAATCGTGATCCCATACCAAATATATCATTCAAAGCTCTCATAATATCACAATGGGTCCAAAAAAATATGAACAGTTCACACAGTACAGACAAAATACAATTTCGTAAGTGTGAAGTTATCCAACGGTGTAATCACGTAAACATGTGTCACTGACGTAGTAAAAAAGTTTGTCTCTCTCAGTTAAATGATCAAATAGCTGTGTAATTTATGTGTTAGAGAAATATGGTACCGATGTGTAAAGTTATATAAGCAAATACCATATTAGCTAGGGCTCCTTGTGCTTGCCACACACATGGTACACAAAGTAAGCGTGTACCCTCCTGAGGATTAATGTATTTATACCCTCAGGTGTTACAGATTACAAGAATGGAATGAAATGTATTACGGAAAACCTTTGTATCATTGCACTTCAAATATCTTTAAAAATAAATGATTTAAGTACAAAATTAATCACTCAAATACGTGTCCTGTAGCGCTAAATGTGCGTCTTGCTGCAAGATAATCTCTGTGGAAGTGTCGTAGGTATTGTCCTCTGAAAGCTAAGTTCTGCAGAAGTCAATGTACTTACCTCATGATAAACAAAATTGAAATGCTTTGCGTACAGATATCTTAGTTATTACGCTTATTGTTGTGATGAAGAAATTACTGTGCTGTAACGTATTGTTGTGCTACAGAAAAGGCTGTCTCATTGTAGCTATACCACAAAAGTTACTACTAAAACATGTTTTGCTTTCCAGAAGGATTCAGAAAAACTGTGCAGATATAAAACAGAAACATCGCAAAAGCAACATTGTAAATTGTCGCTCATTAGTAGCGTCGTGATAAAATCGTGTAGCTGTCACATAAACTAACCACTGTCTCATCTGGCATCTCACTGAAAGTACCTTAAATCCAGAATCCACTCTCAAGCAAACCAAAATGTTGCATGAAAATTTCATTAGCAGTGCCGGTATATGTTCCAAGTATGTGAGCCTTATAGTCGTTACATAATCATGCAACTAACAAGCAAGAATGCACACACACAATAACACTGTGTCACCTGTTCACAATAACAATGCATTCGTAATTTCTGTTTGAATAAGTTCTCTTGGTTCTTGACTGGATATTTAACTTTAAACATTGTTGCATGGTAACAGTTTCTCAGTGTGACAAATTGTACAAGTAGCGTGAAGTGAAAATTGCAAAGTGTAAGTTAAAAAGCAGATTATCTGTCAATAAATGGTTTTACATGTGAAATGTGGTGTAAACCTTTACTCTTCCTAGTACGCAGAGTTTCAACTTCAACGCAATTATCATGTGGTATACGTCGGATTCTGTAAGGTCGATTGTAAACTAGAAATAATTTGTGACTCAAGTGTTTCTTCTTATGTGACAATGAATGAGCTTTAATGAGAACTTTCTGACCAATACATAATTTCTTTGCATTTGCTTTACCGTGTAGTTTTCCCCTTTTGTCTGCTGCAGATTTTATATTTTTATGAGCCAAATCAATTATGTCTTTGTGTCGAAGTTTACGTGTATTCGGGAAAGGTACAAGCTCTCTGATTCTGTTCGGAGGTTCTACATTCTTCAGTACAAGAGTAGGTGGTAAAGCAGTGGAGTCATGAGGCATTTCATTCAGCACGTTTTGAAATAAGTGTAAATATCTGTCCCAATGCTGATGCTTCCTGTGACAATAAAGTCTGCAAAGCTTATTGATTTCTTTCATAATCCGTTCAGACGGGTTACAATGTGGTGAGTACAATGAAATAAAAACAGGTTTGATTTTATGATTCCGAAGCATGCGGGACCAAACAGTAGATCTGAATTGCAGTCCGTTATCTGAAATGACTTTAGCAACGTGGCCAACTTCACGTAAGAAATTTTTAACAAAGGCGTTGCATACAGACCGTCCAGTGGCTTTACGTAACGGAGTGAAAGAAACAAATTTTGAAGTAAGTTCAACAGCGACTAGAACGTACGAAAATCCATTCGATGCTCTGACAAGGGGTCCCAAGAGATCAACAGCAGCAAATTCTTTTAATTTAGAAGGAATGATAGGAAACAGCGGAGCACGATGTGAGACAGTAGATGGTTTCGCCTTTTGACAAAGTTTACAAATAGACAAGACTCTTCGAATTCTCTTTTCCATATTGTTAAAATAACAAGTCGTTCGAAGAATATGATAACATTTTCGTGGACCAAAATGTGCGTAGCTGAAATGAATGTACCAAATGAGCTTATTAACAAAATCGTCTGGAATGCAAAGTACCCATAGCTTGTCATCAACAGTGCACCGTTTGAAGAGTATGTTGTTTCTAACCAGGTAATAATGCCGAATCTGAGTGTGTGTCTTTTCATGCCATTTACTTTTGATGTCTTTCCAAATCGGATCTTTATCTTGTTCATGAGCAATGTCCTTTAAAGATTTGGTGATGAAGTTTTCAAAGGCGACTTTCTGAATGTAAAGAATACTGAAATTTTTCTCGAGATTGCCTTCTGTGTTACTTTTCTCAAGCCCAGCCGGTGCTCGTGACAGCGCGTCCGCAACAATGTTCTCCTTGCCGGGAATGTAGACTATTGTGAAGCGGAATTCTTGCAGAAACAATGCCCAACGTTTTAACCTATCATGATTTAATTTTGAAGACATAAGAAATTGTAATGCACGATGATCACTGTATACTTTTACGTGCTTACCAGAAAGAAAGAAACGGAATTTGTTAAATGCCCAAACGATAGCTAAAGCTTCTAATTCAGTAACGGAATAATTTTTTTCAGATTTTGTTAGCACTCGGCCAGCAAAAGCAATGGTTTTCTGAACAGTAGTGTCATTTTCTATGGCTTCTTGAAATAAGTGGGCACCAAGACCGACTTTAGAAGAATCCGTGCTAAGGCAGAAATCTTGTGACAGATCTGGATGAGTTAGTATTGGCGCGTGAAGTAACGCTTCTTTCAAAGAATTGAATTCCAACTGTGCTTGTTCGTCCCAGTTCCAAATAGTATTTTTTCCAGTGAGAGAACAAAGTTTTGGTGTAACTAGAATTTGCATATTCAGAAAACGACGGTAAAAATTTACGAGACCTAGAAAACTGCGGACTTGTCTTTTTGTGGATGGAACTGGAATGGCTCTGATTGCTTCTAACTTTTCAGGATCCGGCTGAATGCCTTCAGAAGAAATAATATGTTCCAAAAACTTCACCTTTGACCTACCGAATTCAGACTTTTCCAAGTTAACTGTAATTCCAGATTCTGCAAAAATACGTAACAAACTGTTGAGGATGCGGTTATGTTGTTCCCATGAAGCTTCTGCTATTAGAATATCGTCCACATATAAGGTGATGTGACGTTTTAAGAACTCAGGTAATATGGAATTTAACCCGCGAATGAATGCTGCGGAAGAAATGTTCAAACCAAAATGAAGTTTCCGAAACTGATAACAAACGCCGAAACAAAGGAAAGCTGTGTATTTGCTGCATTCTGGATGAAGTTCGATCTGATAAAAGCTGGATCTGAGATCAATGGAAGACAACACTTTTACACCATTAAAATTTTGAAGAAGTTCTTCCATCGTCTGCGGCCTGTCTGTTTCAGGAATAATGATAGTATTGATTTGTCTCGAATCTAAAACAAGCCTGATCGATCCATTTTTCTTCTCAACAACATGTAATGGGTTGTTGTATGAGCTTACTGCAGGCTCAATAATGCCCTCATTAAGCAT
The DNA here is from genome assembly GCF_023864275.1 of Schistocerca cancellata. NCBI lineage: Eukaryota > Metazoa > Arthropoda > Insecta > Orthoptera > Acrididae > Schistocerca > Schistocerca cancellata. The sequence continues at coordinate 182,874,782 of NC_064631.1, read as the reverse complement.
AGATTGTATTTCTGTTCTAACACGGTCCCTATAATGCGCCGGAATTACGTATGTTCTAACACAAAATTTAGTATGCTCACGAACACGAAATTGGTATTGAAATCCCTTGATTGTTCCTGTTTTGTGAGTAAAAACTGTGGAATGTGCTTGTAAAATCTCAAAAAGGTCCTGCCTGTCAGTGTCATTACAATTCTCAATTGTTTGAATTTTATTCTGAATTAACTCATTAATTTCAAATATGCCGTCGATGTCATCCCTGTCAGTACTTGCAGAGTGATTGTTAGTGTCTAGTTCCGTAGAAAATTCCGAACTGTTGTCTAACAGAAGGTAAAGCCGATTAATTTCCTCATCATGGTTTGAGAGCCAGTCTTCAAATTTCAAAGCTATTGACTTACCTTCTTTCTCTAAACTTATTTCAGCATCGTGAAAGCTTAAGATTGCTTTGTATTCATTCGAAAAGTCTACTCCCAGTATAATTTCCGTCGACAATAATGGAACAATAAGAAAGTTCATAGAGAAGCTGTGGCTTTGGCAAAAGAATTCTAAGTTGGTTTGTTGGCGTACATCTACACTTTTTCCAAAGATTGCACCTTGTAATTTAATCTTACGTAACGGAAGTGTGGGGCAATCGTTCGATTTGTTGCATTTGCTAAAAGCTGTTTCACTAATTACTGAAATGGGACTGCCAGAGTCAAGTACTGCCGTAAATTTTACGTCATTTACAGTAATGTGAATCACAGGATATGCAATGTTGTTATGTTTTACGTCGTGTTCCTGGAGTAAGATGTCCCTAATGTCTTCCATTTTTACGTAATTACTAGCTACGGCAGCTGCGTCGTCAGTTTCGTAAGTACGTCTTGTGGCTGCCAGCGGTGTGAGTCATTGCCTATTGTCTCTTTTTTGGCGCGCGTCGTTATTGGGATTTGGAGACCTAACTTCTACAAATTCATCGTGACGAGAGTGCTCTGCTCTGTTTAAATCTCGCCAGTTCTGATGCAATTCAGGTCTGTCGTTACGATCATATCGTCTGTCGTCATGTCGGTAGATTCGATAGTTTCTTTCTTGTCGGTCACGTAGTGGAGAATTTCTCCCTGAATTGTAACTGCGCGCTGGACCGTTGCGTCTAAAGTTATTCTGTCTCCCTTGATAATAATTATTTTGGTTCCCATATTGTCTGTTTCTCTGATTGTCTCTGTGATAGTCATTACTGCGGAGAGGTGATCTTTCCCTGTAATTATTACTACTCTGCCAACGGTTGTCATACGGGTGGTGTCTATTTTGGTCACGATTTGTGTGGTGAGAATAGCCTTGTTGCGTCCAGTTATCGTTTCTGTCGTCACGGAATTGTGACGGATGTGACCTGTAGTGATTGTTTTCCTGTTTTCGCATCCCGCGACTGTCTGTGTCAATTTCTAATTCTTGTAACAGTCCCTGAAAAGCTTCAATGTCGTCTTTGCAACGTCCTGCTAAAATAATATGTCGTGAATGTTCAGGCAGTTTGATTAAGCAAATGCGGATGAGTTCTGAGGGGCTGTATGGGTTTGACAGGTACTGATTCTTGTGCAACATGTCTTCAAAATATTTGACAAGACTGGAAAATTCAGATTGTTCGAAGTGTTTCATCATTATGATGCTATGTTTTACTCGGTCTTGTGTAGCTTGAAACCAATATGCTGAGAGGAAGGCATGGTAAAATTCTCCTTCACTGTGGCAATCGTGAATGACTGATCGCATTCTTACAGCTGGTTCATTCTCCAAGTAGCCACACATAAATTCTAACCTGTGCTCCAATGAACAGTTGGGAGGAAAACAATGAGAGAATTGATGGAGCCACGCTTGTGGATGAATGTCGTTGGCAGAATTCTTAAACGTTTTGAATTTACATGTAGTAATGAACAGCTTATAGTCAAAATCATCGGGTCGGCGAGTAGCATTTCGGTCATTGTTACGTCGTGTCGGCGGTTCCATCTCAAAATTCGGTGTACCTTGCCAATATCTTTCATAATTACCGAAATGCCCTGTGTTATTATTTTGTGGCTTTTCCGTATTTCTAAGTTCCTCTTCCCATGTTGGAGCGCGAGTGTCCTCTGAAATATGTAATTCTTGTATTACCTGTGTCAGCTGATCTTGTACTTCCCGGATTTCTCTTTGGTGTTGCGTATTAATTTGATTCAGATTTTGTTTCAGTATCCTAATTTGTTCGCACTCTTCTGTGTCATTAAAGACTACCAGTTTTGTGTCATTCAGATTATCATCTACCTTCGCAGATAAATTATTTAGCTGATCCGAAAGTTCAACTACTTTCTCTGATAATGAACTAATTTCCTCCATGTGTCTTTCTGAACCAATTTTCAGAGTGTCCATTTGTGTTGAAATCGTATCTACTGTGTCCTTTAAGTTTTCCTGAGTTTTTGCATGTTGCGTAACCGAATCGGTAGATGCAACTGAGTCCATTTTAGCTTGCAAGGTCTCATGATTTTCATGAACAATAGTTTGCAGTTCTTTTATGACTGCATCGTGATTCTGTAATGCATTTTCATGCCGCGAAAAAATAGGCTGAAAATGCTCACAAATTTGTGTTTTTACGTCATTACAGACTTTTTGACATTTCGATTCAATATTATGTAACTCAGTAGTTAAATCTTCACGTGTTTGTTCAAGTGTGGTGTCTAACTTCCGAAGATTTTGTTCCATTGTGTCTAACTTTTGCAGCTTTTGCTGTGTTTGTCTCTGATTTTGTTCCATTGTGTCTAACTTTTGAAGATTTTGTCCCATTGTGTCTAACTGTTGCTGTGTTTGTCTCTGATTTTGTTCCATTTGTTGCATTAGTTGTAATAACAATGCATTAGTGTCTGGAATCTGTTCCTCTACTCTTTTCGGCAGTGCATTTGCACCGGCAACATTCACATTTTGACAAGCTGAAAATGTGTCATGACTTATTTGAGAAAACGGTGAGGACGCAAAACCTGAATCTACAGTATTTGTAAAATTGTGTCCTGTCATTTAGGATTCCTGAGGCGAGCTGTTGCCGACCGATCGATCGATAATGCTTCCCTGTTCACAACCTGTTTCACTGTCTACACCATTATTTGCCGCCCGCTCCATTTCCCTATGCACAATTACCAAATTACTATGTTGAACATTAGTTAATTCATTACATGGTGGCGCTAACACACTACTTTCGTCTTCACTGTCATTTCTCAGTTTACTTTGGAGCCTAGTGTTACGTTTTTCACACGCCATTATTGTCACAATATTTCACACGATAACACAGAAAAGCACAATTTGAAGAGCAAAAATAAGAGAACACATTAACATAGAACTGAAAATAATATCTAGTTAATTGCAAGCGCAGCTGCGAAATACTTGGTGCAAATCTACATGCATGCCACAACTGTTTTACTGTGCAACAATAAAAAACCACAACTACCAAGGAAATTCTCTCTATAATTACGCGCTAGCAATAAACAAAAGCTACACTAAATAAACAAACTACAAGAAAAAATCAGAAGATTCCAGTGAGGTATCCTAGGCTAAGGGTCGACATATGAAACGTCCCCTTAGAAGAATTTATACAAGACTATGCTTAACCTGACACACAATATTATTTAGCGCAACGCAATCTGACTATCAAAGATCCCTGCAAAAGAATGGCCCTGAGTAACATTAATCTATACCTTTCACAAATCACTTACCTCACCAAAAATCTTCGTTACTCGAACTACTGCAAAACAGCAAGCGCCACTACTGCCAGCTAAATAAAAGATTCAAACTACAGAAGGCACTAACTACTGATAGGGATAGTTATCAAATGAAAGATTTTAGTAGAGAACAAACAATGTATTTACCTTAATATCATCACAAGTCATAATATATGTAATTTCAAAACTCCGCCATCTCTCTCCTCACATCCACCACTGCTGGCGGCTCATCTCTAACTGCGCAATGCTACACGCTGTTCACATCCAGCTGCCGCTGCCCAACACTACAATGGCAGACAACAATGCAAACCAGCCACAGACTGCACACAGCACAGCCAGTGATTTTCTTACAGAGCGCTATGTGGCGTTACCAATAAGAAAACATAAACAGCCTACTTACAGTCCGCTGTAAGGAAACGACACAAAAATTCACAAAATTCCTTACGTAACTAGTGGGATACTTGGGTACTGGAATAGTGCTAGTTAGTGTAAGAAAAACATGAAACTAACGAAAATTATTATTTAATTTCTAAAATTCTTAGAAATCACAATTGGCACTTTTAGTTATGAACTGAATAAGTTATTTCCGGTTTTTTTTTTTTTTTCGGAATGTGAAGTTACCTCTTAAGGATAGGATTCGCTAATGAAATTTCTATTCGAAGTTAAAGATTGTTATTTACTTGGCAGAATGGCTGAGAGCCGCACCTACTCAGCTTGAATAATTATCCGTTAGAATGTTCCTAGGTATGGTCGAGTCTGTCGCGTGTGAAATGCAGTGAAGTGTATTGTTGCGGAGGAAATATTGGCCTCGCAAGAGCTGTAGTGCACAATAACGAAAGCTGCGATGACTGCTGTCTGCGCCGCTCGCTGCTGTCGAATAAGATAACTATCGTTCTATCTGGATTGACCTTTGCCAATCAATCTCTCCCTATGCCTTGATGAAGTCAAGGATTCCTATTCGCCTCTAGTCTACCTATTGGCGTGGTACACCGGTCAGATAACCAGTCCACCATGATGCCACTCAAAAATTCGCTCGCAGGCGTTTAACTGTAACTCTGTCCATTCACACCACACAATAAGTGTGGCGGCCAACACAGTGAACAATGCTTAATCGCAAGGACTCAATATAGAGTCGCACTCCAATTCGCTCTCAACAGAGGTGCTCTCCCAGTGAAGTACTGAGGAGAGACTTGTTCCCCACTCTTTGAGTACACGTACGAGCGCACACGCTATCGTTACGTGTTCTCGCTCCAAGAGCGACAACAGAACGGCCCCTCTCCACGCCAGACGTGAAGGGGTATATCTTTCAGTCTCTTCCATTACTCCTTCAGCTCAAGGCATCAGGAATATCGTCTGCCAATCAGCATTGCTCTTCTAAAACGGGAGAATGACGTTTTGTTTAAGGCGACCAATCCAGGAATCTGTAGCATCGGCGTTTGGCGTTTGCTGTCTCCCTGTGAAAACCTCTGAAACTGCGTGCTATGTTTGTAAAGAATGCATAGGCTGGGCACTCCCACACAATGTAGCGGAATTTGCTTTTAAGCCAAACACGGTGTCGTTCTCCCCTTTCACTCAGGCAAACGCTGTCCGCTCCACGGTCGGTCGCCGTCCGACTTTGATAGGTTGACTCGTCCTCTGAAGGTACTGGCCTCTCAGCGTGCGGTCCACCTCTCCCGAACTAAAAGCTCTTGTGACCATCGTGTCAAGTATCTCAACCCTGGTGCGGACTTGTTATTTGCATATCGTTTACATGAATTCATACAACACTGACTTTATCTTATCGAGTTTGGGTTCGAATGAAGCGCCTTGATGTGCGGAATATGATTTTGAGGGCGGAATATGTAAGCAATGAAGGTCAGGAGACCAAGACATCTTACAACCTATGGGCCTATAAACTAATCACGTATTTATATAACATATCACAATTACTTAGATATATTATTTACAGTTTATATGTGTAGGACTGTTGCCCATTCACACTGCTCGTTACACATTATAAAATGTCATCTATTCCAGCGTTATCGTACACAGCCATTAGATTAATATCCAGTCTTAGATATATGTGGAATATTTATCTATGAAAGGGACAGGTGAGGAGGCTTTGCCATATGGGAGGTCTGACTCCATTAGAATTTGCCGTCAAAAGTTGCGATTGTTGGCTGTAACAATGTTCAGAAGTTACCTGGGAACAGTCATTCCCTGGTAGGTGCTAGAGTAGATGATAGAAGTTTTGTCTGTGATGCAGGCTTATATTTTGTCGCACATTCTCTGTTACCTCTCTTTGTAAGACACTGCTTGAAATATATAACGTACTCGGCGATTTTGTTAAATGGGAGCAAAGTGCAGGAAATAGTCACCAAGAGGATCAGGAACTAGACAGGTAATATGAACTTATGGCTGGAAAACGTTCCAATGGAGGTACACACACTTGAAGGTGCAGATAAAAGATCTTCAGCTATATATGTTTCAGTGACTGAAAACAGATGTGAGAACACACCAGGCAGTTGGGAATGTTCTGCCTGCACCAGTGTTTCAGCTCCACACTCAAGCGGACAGCGAGCTGGAGCACCATCATGCAGCAGCTACACTACCCTTTGTACCACCAAAGGCACGTCTTCCAGTAAGGGAGTCAGCATCACGAGCAGAAGCTGTAGATATGCGCGCTTGTGAGGCGTTGCGGAGGGGCACCTCGTCCCACCTGGCAGTCGCGAAAGATATGCGCGCTTGTGAGGCGTTGCGGAGGGGCACCTCGTCCCACCTGGCAGTCGCGAATAACCCCAGCCTATATATTCAGGCTGAAGTGCTGCTGGCGGGTGGTCGCCACCACACCACGTGGATTCCCAGTAAACCACAGGTGGGTAGTGCAAAGGTTGGTGGTACTGTCCCTTGTGGGTAGAATACACTCCTGGAAATTGAAATAAGAACACCGTGAATTCATTGTCCCAGGAAGGGGAAACTTTATTGACACATTCCTGGGGTCAGATACATCACATGATCACACTGACAGAACCACAGGCACATAGACACAGGCAACAGAGCATGCACAATGTCGCCACTAGTACAGTGTATATCCACCTTTCGCAGCAATGCAGGCTACTATTCTCCCATGGAGACGATCGTAGAGATGCTGGATGTAGTCCTGTGGAACGGCTTGCCATGCCATTTCCACCTGGCGCCTCAGTTGGACCAGCGTTCGTGCTGGACGTGCAGACCGCGTGAGACGACGCTTCATCCAGTCCCAAACATGCTCAATGGGGGACAGATCCGGAGATCTTGCTGGCCAGGGTAGTTGACTTACACCTTCTAGAGCACGTTGGGGGGCACGGGATACATGCGGACGTGCATTGTCCTGTTGGAACAGCAAGTTCCCTTGCCGGTCTAGGAATGGTAGAACGATGGGTTCGATGACGGTTTGGATGTACCGTGCACTATTCAGTGTCCCCTCGACGATCACCAGTGGTGTACGGCCAGTGTAGGAGATCGCTCCCCACACCATGATGCCGGGTGTTGGCCCTGTGTGCCTCGGTCGTATGCAGTCCTGATTGTGGCGCTCACCTGCACGGCGCCAAACACGCATACGACCATCATTGGCACCAAGGCAGAAGCGACTCTCATCGCTGAAGACGACACGTCTCCATTCGTCCCTCCATTCATGCCTGTCGCGACACCACTGGAGGCGGGCTGCACGATGTTGGGGCGTGAGCGGAAGACGGCCTAACGGTGTGCGGGACCGTAGCCCAGCTTCATGGAGACGGTTGCGAATGGTCCTCGCCGATACCCCAGGAGCAACAGTGTCCCTAATTTGCTGGGAAGTGGCGGTGCGGTCCCCTACGGCACTGCGTAGGATCCTGCGGTCTTGGCGTGCATCCGTGCGTCGCTGCGGTCCGGTCCCAGGTCGACGGGCACGTGCACCTTCCGCCGACCACTGGCGACAACATCGATGTACTGTGGAGACCTCACGCCCCACGTGTTGAGCAATTCGGCGGTACGTGCACCCGGCCTCCCGCATGCCCACTATACGCCCTCGCTCAAAGTCCGTCAACTGCACATACGGTTCACGTCCACGCTGTCGCGGCATGCTACCAGTGTTAAAGACTGCGATGGAGCTCCGTATGCCACGGCAAACTGGCTGACACTGACGGCGGCGGTGCACAAATGCTGCGCAGCTAGCGCCATTCGACGGCCAACACCGCGGTTCCTGGTGTGTCCGCTGTGCCGTGCGTGTGATCATTGCTTGTACAGCCCTCTCGCAGTGTCCGGAGCAAGTATGGTGGGTCTGACACACCGGTGTCAATGTGTTCTTTTTTCCATTTCCAGGAGTGTAGATGACTGAAAGCTTAGTGCCGTGGTGGTCTGTGCGACGACGAGAGATAACATGTCGCCAAAAAGGTAACTCCGTAGGTAAGATGGCCTGTATGCGTTGTGATACGGGTAGTGGCAACTGTCACGGAGACTGTTCTACACAGCCGTCTGGCTAAACCCATTCTCTCGGGTAGGAGTGTTGATATTTTTAATATTATCGGGAACCCGATATATCTAAAAATTGAGAGAGTCGGCTCTCGATATATCGTAAAAGTATACAAATATCGAAATTTTGACGGGAAAAGGATCGACGTACCGGCCTATAAAAGTATCGGCAGGACATTGTAAATATACTTCTGATTTTAGAGTTGTATATTTATGTATTGACTTATTAGTAGATATTCTGTACGTCAATAAGAATTGAAAGGAAAACGATGCACGTTCACGCTTGACGATAACCACGTTGCTAACAATGGTGACTGCATATAAGTGGCGCAATAAAAGGTGTCGGATGGGTGTGTCGTTCTGTTTCGTCACATATCGGATTTGTCCGAAACACTTCATGTCGACTATCCTGTTCTATTTCTGCCAACGCTAGCGACCTAGCAGCTGTAGTGTCAAAGTTGCATAGTGAAGGTAAACGTTGTAGTTTCTTTTGGTAGCTCCGAGTGCCGATTACGTCAGTATTTCCCCTCACACGTCTCCGCCCACCGCAAAGACCAACCTTGTCACACAGATTTTTGTTCATCATTTTCAGCAGCTGTTTTTGAAGAGTGCCGTTGTGAAGAAATAACACACTAGCTGCTTCAAAAATTGTTTTTTAACGCAACTGGTGTGCTCTCTCTTCACATCGGAAATCTTGTTATTGCAGTCACACAGACACCCCTCCCCCCCCCCCCTTTCCGACCACAACCCCTACCTCACTGCAACCAGACTTCTTCACTAGTGCCAAATATACTTGTTTCACAAAGTCAAAGAGAAAAACTGGACGTGGTGCAAACTAAAAAAGTTGTTAGGTTTCTTCACCGAGTGAAAGCAAAATTATGTTCTACTACAATTTGAAAAGAACAACTTCAAATATTTACCGAAATTTGTGAAAAAATATAACGTAAAATAAAAAAATTGGCAGTCGGTTTTGCCAGTTTGATGTCGATGTATCGATATATCAGTGGAAGAATACCGCAGTTCGAGTTGACACTTCTTGGTAAACGTATCGATATTTTCCCGGTGACCCGCAAGACCGGTGCTGGTAGGTGGGGATCTGTCAAAGATCTTTACTGTAGAGTGGGTGTACCTCCCGAACACATTTCCGGTCAAATGTCCACACGACCACTTTACTTCCTTAGATTCTCATGGATCGTTTCCTGCAGTTTGTCCCTATTTAGCAAAATGACACTGTATAATCATAAACACTATCAAAGACGAAAGAAACGACGCACCACGAAGGAATTGTCCGAGTGGGACGGAAATCGGTAGATGTTATGTACATTTACAGACAAAAAAATTATTGTAATTTCAGTAAAGCTGGTGATTTGTTCAACAGAAAGAGCTTCATAAACAGAGCAAATCAATAAGGCGGTTGTCGACCTCTGCCCCTCATTCGAGCAGTTATTCGGTTTGGAATTCATTGATTGCGTTGTTGGATGAACTCCTGAGGTATGCCATGCCAAATTCTACCCAACTGGACAGTTAGATCGTCCGCCTGCAATCCCATTGACTGGGGTGTAATTGTTGTCAGGGACGAGTCCCGTCCCGAACTGAGCCCTGACGACCAAGCGAAGAAGTGTCTGGAAATGCCCCCGACAGCGGTGGAATACCAACCCCTATTGTCGCCCGCTACTCGGCTCGACAATAACGAGTGATGCTTTGGGTACCATTTCTTACCGCAGCAGTACTCCTTTGATTGTAATCCGCGTCGCCATTATAGCACAGCGAGCGATACATTGACGACATTCTATCCCTCATTTTGTTGCCCTTCATAGCAAGCCACCTGGATTTACATTTCAGTAAGATAATTCCTTCTCTTCGTGCTTCCCTAAATCTGTCTTGGGCAGCGAGACCGCCAGATCTCTCCGCATTTTGGAACGTTTGGGGCATTATGGACAGGGCCCTTCAACCAGCTCGGCATTTTGACGATGTAAAGCTCCAACTGGACACAATTTGGCACATCCCTCAAGGGGACATCCAACTCTGGCAGTCAATGTCAAGCCTAGTAACTTTTTCCTATCAGTGTACTTACGCTTTATAAAAACATTCCACTGGCCAGTTACCAGAGCATGGCAGTCAACCATAACTAACACTTTGCACTGAAGGCACATTTACTAAATTCACGCCGGCCGGGGTGGCCGAGCGCTTCTAGGCGCTACAGTCTGGAACCGCGCGAGCGCTACAGTCGTAGGTACGAATCCTGCCTCGGGTATGGATGTGTGTGATGTCCTTAGGTTAGTTAGGTTTAAGTAGTTCTAAGTTCTAGGGGACTGATGACTTCAGAAGTGAAGTCCCATAGTGCTTAGAGCCATTTTTACTATATTCACAAAAATTACAGATAGAGTTTAACTGCCTACCTCCATAGGGAGTGCTCCTATTTATGCATATTCTAGAAAATTATAGTGTTCCATTAAGAAGGTCGAAATTTAGAGTGTACTTCAATGCCAGATACTGTTGATACTTCTTTTTCTGATGTATCACTGTGCTGTATGGGATTCTCACCATACAGGACATCGAAAAAGCTCGAAGGAGGGAAGCTCGTTCTGTACTGTTGCTAAACAGGGAGGTGAGTGTTACAGATGTAATACGCGAGTTGGGGTGTCAGTCATTAAAATGAAAAAGTTTCTCGTTATAACTACATCTTTCATAAAACTTCAACCACCAACTTTCTGCTCTGAATGCGAAAATATTATTGACACACACCTATATAGGGATGAATGATCATAGTTACCAAAGAAGATAAATCAGAGCAAGCTCGGAAATATTTAAATGCTGTTTTTCATCGTGCGCTATCCGAGAATGGAAGAGCAAAGTAATAGTGTGAGTATGCTAACCCAATCACGTTCGGATGAACTGGATCGTTACAGCGTATACCCTCCATAAATAACAAATTTCGAAGGGCAAATAACAGCAGATGGCGGTTCTAGCAACGATGACCATCATGTCGCCAGGCAGTGACTATAGTCGTCACACCATAGTGGACAATGGACAGGGCAGGGCACTGCTGCTGTTACTAGCCAGTGGTTCTACGTGTTGTGGCGACACGCACACTCATTCACGCAGCTAATTAGAACCACATCACAACTAACAAGTGTAAGATGGCAAATTTTTAATAATGTTGCTGGATGTATTAATATTTGTAAAGGAAAATGATGTATCTGAAGAATTGTGGTCAGAGAAAGTTGTTAGGCAACAATATCAGTGCCTGCGATGGCAGCACTGTGGAGTCGCAGAACCTTTGAGTGTCCGTAGTGGACAGCTGCGGTGTGCAGCAGGCGGGAATTCGAGTGTACAGTGTAATGTATCCACGCACTTTTGGAACTATGAGAGCTGCAGATTTATTACGAGGAGGAACGATGAGTCAAATCAATGGTTGGATAGCAGATTTCGAAAAGAAGAATAAAATATTATTATATAAGGTAAAAAGTTTATTTTTGTAGACTTGTATTGTTGGTCCACTTCACCCCCGTCACAGTCGGGTTTTTGATAATTATTGTACTGATTGATCTTCTGAGTTAATTTATTGTACCATGGAAGTTATTAGATTAAATGAATTTTCAAATTAGAGATTTTTCCTTATAAGTTCTTTCCTAACTGAAATTTCAGAACTTACAGGTTGCGCCATGTGTCTCATTGGCATTCTGTGTCATGATTAGGAATCCAATTTCCCTGAACCAACTGTTGTTAGTTTTCGGCAATATTTATTTATTTATTTTGCTGTTTCGGACTCTTGCCGTGTTGCTATTTCTGCTAGTTCTTCATTTTGCAGGTAAGATTCATAATACGTAATTGTTTCGCTTCCTTTGCGCAATGTAGGTTCTGTCGGTTTCTTTATTTCACGAGGACCTTACGTCAGTGCAGAAAAGTTTGTGTGTTTCAGGTTACATTCTTACATAGGTTGGCATCACAGTTTCGTTTTTTTTTTCTTTTGATACAGTTAAGTTGTTTTTTTTTTCACAGTTGGCACTGACCAAGTCTACTGAGCATGAATTTATTGATTTGCTTATGAACGATATCAGTTTTGACACACATAGGATTCTTTTCAATTTCATGTAAGTGATGTGGTTTTGAGCTCAACAGCACATTTATGTTGTCAGTTCATATTCCCAGGTTTGTATTTACTATAATACACACACAAGTAAAGGCTACTCACTTAAGCAACTTAAAGAACGTGCTTGTAACATACTTGCCATGTTATTGTTGTTGTGGTCTTTAGTCCTGAGACTGGTTTGATGCAGCTCTCCATGCTACTCTATCCTGTGCAAGCTTCTTCATCTCCCAGTACCTACTGCAGCCTCCATCCTTCTGAATCTGCTTAGTGTATTCATCTCTTGGTCTCCCTCTACGATTTTTACCCTCCACGCTGCCCTCCAATACTAAATTGGTGATCCCTCGATGTCTCAGAACATGTCCTACCAACCGGCCCCTTCTTCTAGTCAAGTTGTGCCACAAACTCCTCTTCTCCCCAATTCTTTTCAATACCACCTCATTAGTTATGTGATCTACCCATCTAATCTTCAGCATTCTCCTGTAGCACCACATTTCTAAAGCTTCTATTCTCTTCTTGTCTAAACTATTTATCGCCCACGTTTCACTTCCATACATGGCTACACCCCATACAAATACTTTCAGAAACGACTTCTTGACATTTAAATCTGTACTCGATGTTATTTCTCTTCTTCAGAAACTCTTTCCTTGCCATTGCCAGTCTACATTTTATATCCTCTCTACTTCGACCATCATCAGTTATTTTGCTACCCAAATAGCAAAACATCTTTACTACTTTAAGTGTCTCATTCCGTAATCTAATTCCCTCAGCATCACCCAAGTTAACTCGACTACACTCCATTATCCTCGTTTATCTGTTGTTGATGTTCATCTTATATCCTCCTTTCACGACACTGTCCATTCCGTTCAACTGCTCTTCCAGGTCCTGTGCTGTCTCTGACAGAATTACAATGTCATCGGTGAACCTTAATTTTTTTATTTCTTCTCCATGGATTTTAATACCTACTCCGAATTTTTCTTTTATTTCCTTTATTGTTTGCTCAATATACAGATTGAATAACATCGGGGAGAGGCTACAACCCTGTCTCACTCCCTTCCCAACCACTGCTTCACTTTCATGCCCCTCGACTCTTATAACTGCCATCTGCTTATTGTACAAATTGTAAATAGCCTTTCGCTCCCTGTATTTTACCCCTGCCACCTTCAGAAGTTTAAAGACAGTATTCCAGTCAACATTGTCAAAAGCTTTCTCTAAATCTACAAATGCTAGAAATATAGGTTTGCCTTTTCTTAATGTAGCTTCTAACAAGTTGTAGGGTCAGTTTTGCCTCACGTGTTCCAACATTTCCACGGAATCCAAACTGATGTTCCCCGAGATCGGCTTCTACCAGTTTTTCCATTCGTCTGTAAAGAATTCGCGTTAGTATTTTGCAGCTGTGGCTTATTAAACTGATAGTTCGGTAATTTCCACATCTATCAACACTTGCTTTCTTTGGGATTGGAATTATTATATTTTTCTTGAAGTCTGAGGGTACTTGTCATATTTTTTAATTAATGGTGTCACGATCTCGTGGTGACTACGACGTCAGTCAATGGTACCGACCTGTAAAGGTCACAAACTAATTGAGGAATGCAGAAGGAAATCCCGTAAAATTTTACAGCCTTCAGACGATTTACGAGTTCTCGACGACAAAGATAAAAGTGGATCCCTCGCCAATTCGATCACTGCGGAAAAAACGGACATTTGCAGAAAGGACAACACGACCGTGTGATTCTATTGTGATCGATCTGGGAAATACATGCGCAGATGCAAAGAAAAATGGTTCAAATGGCTCTGACCACTATGGGACAACTGCTGCGGTCATGAGTCTCCCAGAACTTAGAACTAGTTAAACCTAACTAACCTAAGGACATGACACACATCCATGCCCGAGACAGGATTCGAACCTGCACCGTAGCGGTCGCGCCGTTCTAGACTGTAGCGGCTAGAACCGCTCGGCCACTGCGGCCGGCTGCAAAGAAAAGAACAAGGGTGTTCCAGGAGAAGTCAGCCAGAATGGCAGTTCTGTGCATGCCAGGGAAGTGCTTGCGGGACGAAACCTATCTCTGTAGTCTGCTCGAGCTGGCTCTCCAACGCGCTGCCGAAAAGTAAGCGAGGCATCAATCTGCGGAGGCGATGCCGCTGCGTATGGAAATCCTTCATGGACAAAAACAGTTTCCAGGACGTCGGGACATTACATCACCGTGTATGGCCGTGCTGACAGGCTACAACAAGTTTTATAAGTTTTATAACAAGTTTAGTAAGTAGTGTTTTTACCGAGCGAGGTAGCACTGGACTCGCATTCGGGAGGACGACGGCCCAAACACGCGTGCAGCCGTATAGATTTAGGTTTTGTATGTTTGTCCTTGATGACACCAGGCAAATGTCGGGATGGCTCTTTTGAAACAACACGGCTGACTCCCTTCCCCATCCTTTCGAAATCCGAGCTTGTGCTTTGTCTCCAATGACAACGACGCCGAAGAGACGTTGAATCCTAATCTTCCATCCTTCCTTCAACGTAATTTTGTACAAATGAGTTGCGAGTGGATGTCTTGGAATTTAATGGACCAGCGGAAAAATGCTCCTATCGGAACACAAGAGAGGCGAATACGCTCCCGTTTTATAAGACTCCAACTAAAAAGAGTGGTCTCAGTTGCTCCATTGTACCTTCCTCTGCACCTTTACAATTTTTCCCAAAGAGTTTGGCATCTTACTCCCTTTTTGACATGCTCTTCTAATTGCACTCACACCCACAAGCCCACCGCTGGAAGTCGCTCACACTCATCCACTCTCACTTGCTCATCTTCTCTCACTCATTCAGCCTAACTTATTATCGCTTTGTGTCTCTAACTGTTACTGTCTCCAGTGTCACAGCCACAGTCTTCTTCCTTCTCTCCTACTGCTATTGTCTCCTCTCACTCTCCCTGTCTCCCTCCTGCTATCTCTTACTTCTACTGTATCATTCCTTCTCTACTGCTGCTGCTTTCTCCTTCCAATGTCATTATCTCCGTCTTCCTAGTTCTAATTTTCATTGACTCTATCTCTCATTATCAACACAACTGGCCATTAAAATTGCTACACCACGAAGATGACGCGAAATTTAACCGATAGGAAGAAGATGCTGTGATATGTAAATGATTAGCTTTTCAGAGCATTCACACAAGGTTGGCGCCGGTGGCGACACCTACAACGTGCTGACATGAGAAAAGTTTCTAGCCGACTTCTCATACAAAAACAGCAGTTGATCGGCGTTGCTTGGTGAAACGTTGATGTGATGCCTCGTGTAAGGAGGAGAAATGCGTACCATCACGTTTCCGACTTTCATAAACGTCGGATTGTAGCCTATGGCGATAGCCGTTTATCGTATCGCGACACTGCTGCTCGCGTTGGTCGAGATCCAGTGACTGTTAGCAGAATATGGAGTCGGTGGGTTCAGGAGGGTAATACGGAACTCTGTGCTGGATCCCAACCGCCTCGTATCACTAGCAGTCGAGATGACAGGCATCTTACCCGCATGGCTGTAACGGATCGTGCAGCCACGTCTCGATCCCTGAGTCAACAAATGGGGACGTTTGCAAGACAACAACCATCTGCACGAACAGTTCGACGACGTTTGCAGCAGCATGGGCTATCAGCTCGGAGATCGTGGCTGCGGTTACCCTTGACGCTGCATCACAGACAGGAGCGCCTGCGATGGTGTACTGAACGACGAACCTGGGTGCACGAATGGCAAAACGTCATTTTTTCGGATGAATCCAGGTTCTGTTTATAGCACCATGATGGTCGCATCAGTGTTTGGCGACATCGCGGTGAATGCACATTGGAAGCGTGTATTCGTCATTGCCATACTGCTGTATCACCCGACGTGATGATATGGGGTACCATTGGTTACACGTCTCGGTCACCTCTTTTTCGCATTGACGGCACTTTGAACAGTGGATATTACATTTCAGATGTGTTAAGACCCATGTCTCTACCCTTCATTCGATCCCTGCGAAACCCTACATTTCAGCAGGATAATGCACGACCGCATGTTGCAGGTCCTGTACGGGCCTTTCTGAATACAGAAAATGTTCGACTGCTGCTCTGTCCAGCACATTCTCCAGATCTCTCACCAATTGAATACGTCTGGTCAATGGTGGCCGAGCAACTGGCTCGTCACAATACGCCAGTCACTACTCTTGACGAACTGTGGTATCGTGTTGAAGCTGCATTGGCAGCTGTACCTGTACACGCCATCCTAGCTCTGTTTGACTCAATGCCCAGGCTTATCGAGGCCGTTGTTACAGCTAGAGGTGGTTGTTCTGGGTACTGATTTTTCAGGATCTATGCACCGAAATTGCGTGGAAATGTAATCACATGTCAGTTCTAGTATGATATATTTGTCGAATGAATACCCGTTTGTTATCTGCATTTCTTGTTGGTGTAACAATTTCAATGGCCAGTAGTGTGGCTCTCACATGCTTCCATTTTCTCCGTTTCTTTACTCCTCTCGCACTGGCATTATCTCCTTTTTCCCTAGCACTGTTTTATCACTGTGAACTACGTTCCCCTTCCACAGCATCCTTCTCTTTTGTAGTGGGTCGTGGTATAGTGACACTAGATATTGAGCGTCAGTGACAGAGAGTAGCAAAGGTCATTATTTTGTCAGGGATGGCGGGAAGGAAGCGACACTTTGTTAGCGGTGGAGTGGGCTCTTCCCTCGGCTCAGTGGGTGAGGTGTAAGTGAAACATTGGTGATCCCAATAACAATCATTTTAAAGAGACATAAGACTCTTTAAACAAACAAATACATTCTCTTCAGTTGAAACTTCCGGGCTGAGAGGCCGTGGTCTGCCCGGACGACCTCAGAAGATTCTCCTGCAGGTGGAGACGAAATGTTAGGTGGAAATTTTATACATCGACCACGGCCTTTCAGCCCGGAAGTTTCAACTGAAGACAACACCGGTCCTGAAAGCCTACATTGTATTATTAAACAAATACATTGTCTTTTAACTCGCTCAATTGCTCGCTGCAGCGTTGTGCTGAGAAATGTCTGTCAAGAAAAAAATCGATACGTTGCGCCGTTTCCGAGTTATTTAGCACTGCAGTTAACCATTCAGGTCATTGTTGGTGGAGATTCAAGAACTTGCCCCCCTCTAAAATACGGCAATTCACGGTCGTCTGAGTCCGCAGCTCGTGGTCGTGCGGTAGCGTTCTCGCTTCCCGCGCCCGGGTTCCCGGGATCGATTCCCGGCGGGGTCAGGGATTTTCTCTGCCTCGTGATGACTGGGTGTTGTGTGATGTCCTTAGGTTAGTTAGGTTTAAGTAGTTACAAGTTCTAGGGGACTGATGACCATAGCTGTTAAGTCCCATAGTGCTCAGAGCCACGGTCGTCTGAGAGTCCGTGAGTATACAGCGTAGCCCAAGAGAAAGACAGGTCGAGACGTGTACGTCACAGCAAGTGACACTTTAGATCTTTACGAGCTCCAGCAGCCGTCTCCGGCTGGAAGCGAGTAACTATTTCAGACGAGTTTAACAGTTCTTATGTACGCGTTTAAATGCATGTCAAGTTCTCGATAGCACAAGGGACCGTGAGGACGTCACACTAGTTGGCTTGTCTGTCACACTTCGCGAATGCTCCACTCCGTGAGATTGTACGGGAATTTAATATTTAGTTGAAAATACACCCGCTAAAGGTTTTAATTTTGTCGTGTACTATCGAGAACATTCATGTATTTAAACAAGCAGCCAAGAATTGTTAAACTCGTCTGAAATAGTGACTGGCTCCCCGCAGGAGACAGCTGCTGGCTCTCGTAAGACCTGCAGTGTGACGTGCTGTGACGTACGGGACACGGCCTGTCGTGGGCCTCAGCTCGGGACCGACATATGACACGTGGTGCGTGGGACCTGCGCCACGTTTGAAACTGCCGCTCCCGCCTCCGTACAAACTTCAAACCTCCGTCGTTGATTTCGCTGCATTCTTCTGGTCTTGCAACCTCTCCATAGACAACATAATCATACGCGAATAGGCCCACGGAGGTTCCAAAGTTATCCACCATAAACTTAAAACATAAACTGTAAGTTGTGGCGGCCTCGTAACACTCACTTTGGGTACTCTCGAAATTACCTCTACATCTGCGGATTCAGTTCCCTTCGGAAATGTTGAGTCCCATCTGGAAGGAAGTGCTCAGCTGCACCACAAATTTAGTCCAGTATACTACAAGAACGTGCCGGGTGGTCATAATTATAGCGCAGCTACTCACTGAGATAGTGTGGGTTGTAATTATCGTATGACAGCGAAACTTGACAGATATGGTGGACCAGTTCGATTTTGCCGGCCGGTGTGGCCGAGCGGTTCAAGGCGCTTCAGTCTGGAACCGCGCGACCACTACGGTCGCAGGTTCGAATCCTGCCTCGGGCATGGATGTGTGTGATGTCCTTAGGTTAGTTAGGTTTAAGTAGTTCTACGTTCTAGGGGACTGATGACGTCAGACGTTAAGCCCCATAGTGCTGAGAGCCATTTGAACCATCATTTTTGAACCAGTTCGATTTTACACAGAGTACGCGAAGGAACTTCCTCCCCCCCCCCCCCCCTTCTTGCAACGGTGTACCGTAGGTCTCGAGAAGAGCATAGCCTTCCGATTGATTAGAAAAGGCCACAGGTCATCCCCGTTTTCAAGAAGGGACGTCGAACAGATGTGCAGAACTATAGACCTATATCTCTAACGTCGATCAGTTGTACAATTTTGGAACACGTATTATGTTCGAGTATAATGACTTTTCTGGAGATTAGAAATCTACTCTGTAGGAACCAGCATGGGTTTCGAAAAAGACGATAGTGTGAAAGCCAGCTCGCGCTAGTGGTCCACGAGACTCAGAGGGCCATAGACACGGGTTCCCAGGTAGATGCCGTGTTTATTGACTTCCGCAAGGCGTTTCATACAGTTACCCACAGTCGCTTAGTGAACAAAGTAAGAGCACATGGACTATTATGTGATTGGATTGAAGAGTTCCTAGAAAACAGAACGCAGCATGTCATTCTCAATAGAGAAGTCTTCCGAAGTAAGAGTGATTTCATGTGTGCCGCAGGGGAGTGTCGTAGGACCGTTGCTATTCACAATATACACTCCTGGAAATTGAAATAAGAACACCGTGAATTCATTGTCCCAGGAAGGGGAAACTTTATTGACACATTCCTGGGGTCAGATACATCACATGATCACACTGACAGAACCACAGGCACATAGACACAGGCAACAGAGCATGCACAATGTCGGCACTAGTACAGTGTATATCCACCTTTCGCAGCAATGGAGGCAGCTATTCTCCCATGGAGACGATCGTAGAGATGCTGGATGTAGTCCTGTGGAACGGCTTGCCATGCCATTTCCACCTGGCGCCTCAGTTGGACCAGCGTTCGTGCTGGACGCGCAGACCGCGTGAGACGACGCTTCATCCAGTCCCAAACATGCTCAATGGGGGACAGATCCGGAGATCTTGCTGGCCAGGGTAGTTGACTTACACCTTCTAGAGCACGTTGGGTGGCACGGGATACATGCGGACGTGCGTTGTCCTGTTGGAACAGCAAGTTCCCTTGCCGGTCTAGGAATGGTAGAACGATGGGTTCGATGACGGTTTGGATGTACCGTGCACTATTCAGTGTCCCCTCGACGATCACCAGTGGTGTACGGCCAGTGTAGGAGATCGCTCCCCACACCATGATGCCGGGTGTTGGCCCTGTGTGCCTCGGTCGTATGCAGTCCTGATTGTGGCGCTCACCTGCACGGCGCCAAACACGCATACGACCATCATTGGCACCAAGGCAGAAGCGACTCTCATCGCTGAAGACGACACGTCTCCATTCGTCCGTTGTTGGGGCGTGAGCGGAAGACGGCCTAACGGTGTGCGGGACCGTAGCCCAGCTTCATGGAGACGGTTGCGAATGGTCCTCGCCGATACCCCAGGAGCAACAGTGTCCCTAATTTGCTGGGAAGTGGCGGTGCGGTCCCCTACGGCACTGCGTAGGATCCTACGGTCTTGGCGTGCATCCGTGCGTCGCTGCGGTCCGGTCCCAGGTCGACGGGCACGTGCACCTTCCGCCGACCACTGGCGACAACATCGATGTACTGTGGAGACCTCACGCCACACGTGTTGAGCAATTCGGCGGTACGTCCACCCGGCCTCCCGCATGCCCACTATACGCCCTCGCTCAAAGTCCGTCAACTGCACATACGGTCCACGTCCACGCTGTCGCGGCATGCTACCAGTGTCAAAGACTGCGATGGAGCTCCGTATGCCACGGCAAACTGGCTGACACTGACGGCGGCGGTGCACAAATGCTGCGCAGCTAGCGCCATTCGACGGCCAACACCGCGGTTCCTGGTGTGTCCGCTGTGCCGTGCGTGTGATCATTGCTTGTACAGCCCTCTCGCAGTGTCCGGAGCAAGTATGGTGGGTCTGACACACCGGTGTCAATGTGTTCTTTTTTCCAACTGTGTGCCCGACCGAGACTCGAACTCGGGAACTTTGCCTTTCGCGGGCAAGTGCTCTACCATCTGAGCTACCGAAGCACGACTCACGCCCGGTACTCACAGCCTTACTTCTGCCAGTACCTCGTCTCCTACCTTCCAAACTTTACAGAAGCTCTCCTGCGAACCGTGCAGAACTAGCACTCCTGAAAGAAAGGATATTGCGGAGACATGGCTTAGCCACAGCCTGGGGGATGTTTCCAGAATGAGATTTTCACTCTGCAGCGGAGTGTGCGCTGATATGAAACTTCCTGGCAGATTAAAACTGTGTGCCCGACCGAGACTCGAACTCGGGAACTTTGCCTTTCGCGGGCAAGTGCTCTACCATCTGAGGTACCGAAGCACGACTCACGCCCGGTACTCACAGCCTTACTTCTGCCAGTACCTCGTCTTCTACCTTCCAAACTTTACAGAAGCTCTCCTGCGAACCGTGCAGAACTAGCACTCCTGAAAGAAAGGATATTGCGGAGACATGGCTTAGCCACAGCCTGGGGGATGTTTCCAGAATGAGATTTTCACTCTGCAGCGGAGTGTGCGCTGATATGAAACTTCCTGGCAGATTAAAACTGTGTGCCCGACCGAGACTCGAACTCGGGACCTTTGCCTTTCGCGGGCAAGTGCTCTACCATCTGAGCTACCGAAGTACGACTCACGCCCGGTACTCACAGCCTTCATATCAGCGCACACTCCGCTGCAGAGTGAAAATCTCATTCTGTTCTTTTTTCCATTTCCAGGAGTGTATATAAATGACCTTGTGGATAACATCGGAAGTTCACTGAGACTTTTGGCGGATGATGCTGTAGTATATAGAGAGGTTGTAAGAATGGAAAATTGTTCTGAAATGCAGGAGGATCTGCAGCGAATTGACGCATGGTGCCGCGAATGGCAATTGAATCTCAATGTAGACAAGTGTAATGTGCTGCGAATACGTAGAAAGAAAGATCCTTCATTATTTAGCTACAATATATCAGGTCAGCAACTGGAAGCAGTTAATTTCATAAATTATATTGGAGTAGGCATTAGGAGTGATTTAAAATGGAATGACCATATAAAATTAATCGTCGGTAAAGCAGATGCCAGACTGAGATTCATTGCAAGAATCCTAAGAAAATGCAGTCCGAAAACAAAGGAAGTAGGTTACAGAACACTTGTTCGCCCACTGCTTGAATATTGCTCACCGGTGTGGGATGCGTACCAGATAGGATTGATAGAAGAGATAGAGTAGATACAACGGAGAGCAGCGCGCTTCGTTACAGGATCATTTAGTAATCGCGAAAGCCTTGCAGAGATGATAGATAAACTCCAGTGGAACACTCTGCAAGAGAGACGCTCAGTAACTCGGTACGGGCTTTTGTTGACGTTTCGAGAACATACATTCACCGAAAAGTCAAACAGTATATTGTTCCCTCCTACGAATATGTCACGAAGAGACCATGAGGATAAAATCAGAGAGATAGAGGCCACACAGAGGCATACCGACAATCTTTCTTTCCACGAACCATTCGAGACTGGAATAGAAGGGAGGACCGATACTCAGGGTACCCTCTGCCACACACCGATAGGTGGCTTGCGGAGTATGCATGTAGATGTAGATGTAGATGTAGATGCGTTAATGCGGAAACGATTTACGGTGGACAAAATTATTTCCAGTTTTCGTCACCAGATGAGAATCTGGCGCTCTGAACGTCAGAAAGGCCTATAGAAATGTTTCCATTTGTAATGATCTAGAAACGAGGAAATAGAAAAGGACAAACAAGTGGGGAAGGCATAATGTTTCCAGAATGAGATTTTCACTCTGCGACGGAGTGTGCGCTGATATGAAACTTACTGGCAGATTAAAACTGTGTGCCCGACCGAGACTCGAACTCGGGACCTTTGCCTTTCGCGGGCAAATGCTCTACCATCTGAGCTACCGAAGCACGACTCACGCCCGGTGCTCACAGCTTTACTTCTGCCAGTATCTCGTAACCTGCAGGTTCGCAGGAGAACTTCTGTAAAGTTTGGAAGGTAGGAGACGAGATACTGGCAGAAGTAAAGCTGTGAGGACCGGGCGTGAGTCGTGCTTCGGTAGCTCAGATGGTAGAGCACTTGCCCGCGAAAGGCAAAGGTCCCGAGTTCGAGTCTCGGTCGGGCACACAGTTTTAATCTGCCAGGAAGTTTCAAGGCATAATGTTGATGTTACAATTAACTGCCACTTACACAGTTTGTTAAATATGAGCACCGAAGACGCCGGTGGGATGCTGTATCCGTAAAACGACATGATCAACAGCCGCTCTCGGCAGTTCCGGTGGAATCCGAGCAACGTGTTCCTGTATATTGTCTTTTAGATCAGGTACATAACTAACGTGTCCATGGTAAACGCGTTCCTTTAGATGTCCCCAGAGCCAAAATCAGTTGGATTCAGATCAGGTGATCTTGTAGGCCATGCATCTTTAAAACTTCTGGAGATTGCACGTTCGTGGAAAGCAGATCTTTCATCGGACGAGCGACATGACGTGTTGCCCAGCCTCACATGAAAACAGTGGTTTCCATTCAGCTGCGCTCTTCCAAAGCAGGCATCACATGCTGTGCAAGGTCCCAATAATGTTCAGACGTCACGGTACACCTGACAGACCCTCTGTGTGGGTTCTCTTCATACAAGTCCGGACAGCTAATAAAGGTGTTTGTGAATTCGCATCACACAGCCACAAAATGCGAGTGCAATGGCTCTTCATGGACAACACCCGATTTAACAATAACCCAAATTCGGCATTTCAGTGTATTCAATGCATCCTGCAGTGTAAAATGTGCCTTATCATCAGGTTCCAATTGCTGCACCAACTAGGTCATGTACAGGCACCAGTGGAATATAGACCGCAAAATTTTCCGCAGTGTTGACTATGGAGTGTATTATTGTCATGACACAGCACGAGTACTATCAATTTACGGGCACGTGCTGCGTGGTTAGTTACAGAAACAGCAACCTCATCAATACACTATGTGACAAAAAGTATCCGGACACCACCAAAAACATAAGTTTTTCCTATTAGGTGCATTGTCCTGCCACCTCCTGCGAAGTACTCCATATCAGCGATCTCAATAGTCATTAGATATCGCGAGAGAGCAGAATGGGCCCTCCGTGGAAGTCACGGACTTTGAATGTGGTCAGGTGATTGGGTGTTACTTGTGTCATACGTCTGTACGCGAGATTTAGATAGTCCTAAACATATCTACAGGGCTATTACAAATGATTGAAGCGATTTCATAAATTCACTGTAGCTCCATTCATTGACATATGGTCACGACACACTACAGATACGTAGAAAAACTCAAAGTTTTGTTCGGCTGAAGCCGCACTTCAGGCTTCTGCCGCCAGAGCGCTCGAGAGCGCAGTGAGACAAAATGGCGACAGGAGCCGAGAAAGCGTATGTCGTGCTTGAAATGCACTCACATCAGTCAGTCATAACACTGCAACGACACTTCAGGACGAAGTTCAACAAAGATCCACCAACTGCTAACTCCATTCGGCGATTGTATGCGCAGTTTAAAGCTTCTGGATGCCTCTGTAAGGGGAAATCAACGGGTCGGCCTGCAGTGAGCGAAGAAAAGGTTGAACACGTGTATCTGGACATGCTGGAAAATTGGCTCATGCCACAACTGGAGACCGACAGCGCCGACTTCATCTTTCAACAGGATGGTGCTCCACCGCACTTCCATCATGATCTTCGGCATTTCTTAAACAGGAGATTGGAAAACCGATGGATCGGTCGTGGTGGAGATCATGATCAGCAATTCATGTCATGGCCTCCACGCTCTCCCGACTTAACCCCATGCGATTTCTTTCTGTGGGGTTATGTGAAAGATTCAGTGTTTAAACCTCCTCTACCAAGATACGTGCCAGAACTGCGAGCTCGCATCAACGATGCTTTCGAACTCATTGATGGGGACATGCTGCGCCGAGTGTGGGAGGAACTTGATTATCGGCTTGATGTCTGCCGAATCACTAAAGGGGCACTTATCGAACATTTGTGAATGCCTAAAAAAACTTTGAGTTTTTGTATGTGTGTGCAAAGCATTGTGAAAATATCTCAAATAATAGTTATTGTAGAACTGTGAAATCGCTTCAATCATTTGTAATAACCCTGTAAGTCCACTGTTTCCGATGTGATAGTGAAGTGGAAATGTGAAGGGACACGTACAGCACGAAAGCGTGCAGGCCGACATCGTGTGTTGGCTGACACAGAGACCGCCGACAGTTGAAGAGGGCCGTAATGTGTAATAGGCAGACGTCTATCCAGACCATCACACAGGTATTTCAAACTGCATCAGGATCCACTGCAAGTACGATGACAGTTAGGCGGGAGGGGAGAATACTTGGATTTCATGGTCGACCGGCTGCTCACAAGCCATACATCACGCCGGTAAATGCCAAACGACGCCTCGCCTTGTGTAACGAGCGTAAGCATTGGATGATTGAACAATGTAAAAACGTTGTGTGGAGTGACGAATCACGGTACACAATGTGGCAGTCCGATGGCTGGGTGTGTGTATGGCGAATGCCCGGTGAACGTCATCTCCAAGCGTGTGTATTGCCAACAGTAAAATTCGGAGGCGGTGGTGTTATGGTATGGTGGTGTTTTACATGGAGGCGCCTGGCATCCCTTGTTGTTTTGCGCGGCACTATCACAGGAGAGGCCTACATTGATGTTTTAAGCACCTTCTTGCTTCCCACTGTTGAAGAGGAATTCGGGGATGGCGATTGCATCTTTCAACACGATCGAGCACCTGTTCATAATGCACGGCCTGTGGCGGAGCGGTTACACGACGATAACATCCCTATAATGGACTGGCCTGTACAGAGTCCTGCCCTAAATCCTAAAAAACATCTTTGGGATGTTTTGAACTCCGACTTCGTGCCAGGCCTCACCGACTGACATCGATACCCCTCCTCGGTGCAGCATTCCGCCAGCCGGCGTGGCCGAGCGGTTCTAGGCGCTACAGTCTGGAACCGCACGACCGCTACGGTCGCAGGTTCAAATTCTGCCTCGGGCATGGATGTGTGTGATGTCCTTAGGTTAGTTAGGTTTAGGTAGTTCTAAGTTCTAGGGGACTGATGACCTCAGAAGTTAAGTCCCATAGTGCTCAGAGCCATTTGAACAATTTGAGCAGCACTCCGTGAAGAAGAGCTGCCATTCTCCAAGAAATCTTCGAACACCTGATTGAACGTATGCCTGCGAGAGTGGAAGCTGTCATCGAGGCTAAGGATGGGCCAACACCTTATTGAATTCCAGCATTACCGATGGACGGCACCACGAACTTGTAAGTAAGCCATTTTCACCCAGGTGTCCGGATACTTTTGATAACTGGGATAGGACGCCTTCCTCTTCCAGGTGTCACTCCAAGCTTATCCATGTTTTCGAATTTCATTATCAACTTCTTTAAACCATTTAATGACATCGCGCCTCCCCTCAGACGTTTTAGTCGGCGATACTCTCCCACTGCAGCACTGTAATTGCTTCCGTTCACGTAAAACAATTTCACTAACAACGCACAGGATCTCTGCTAGATAGCCATACTGTTAACTTATCTTATGCCTTTTCAGGTGACAGCATGGATGTGATACCGTCGCATAAACAATGTACAGCGCCAGATTTGCACGTGTTGGCGAAAACTGGAACTAATTTTTCTTTCATCGTGAATCGGTCCCACATTTTGGCATTAGCATATCTACGAAGTTTCGCTGCTACACTGGAGTAGCTGCACTTCAATTATAACCACCCGGAATTTGTTCACTAATTGAAAATTTGTAAGTAATATGTCGTCAGATAACAACAAATTTTTTAATCATGAAATTTGCAAAGTCATGCGTAACACATTCAGTTTAGAAACTAAGATCCAAAAATCATTCAACATGTTTTTATACTCCGTCGGTGTTTATGGGACCTCGTGACAACCACAATTTCAGGAGGATGGCAAATGTAAAATGTAAATGAAAGACATGCGTCACTTCTTACTTACCATATTGTTTCTAGCAAAATCTTTTATATAATGTCTTGATTGTAAAGTTTTTTGTACAGAATTACTAGTTTCGGCAACACAACAGACATATTCAAAATCTCTCTTCCTGCTGCACTGCGACAAGTCACAAACATGTAAAAATAATGAGTCATTTTTCTAATAAAATTAAATCATCCCATTCATTGGATTTATTCTGGCGGAGATTTCTGTGGAGCAATTCGTTAGTAGTTCTGACCACCTGTCGATAGGGCGAGATCACTGCAGTAGCCTTTGAGCACTGCCGGCCGAAGTGGCCGTGCGGTTATAGGCGCTGCAGTCTGGAACCGCGAGGCCGCTACGGCCGCAGGTTCGAATCCTGCCTCGGGCATGGATGTGTGTGATATTCTTAGGTTAGTTAGGTTTAAGTAATTCTAAGTTCTAGGGGACTAATGACCTCAGAAGTTGAGTCCCATAGTGCTCAGAGCCATTTGAACCATTTGAACCTTTGAAGACTGAAGCTCATAAAAAAGTATAACAGATGCGTGTCACGTACCGCTAACTCGCAGTAACTTGGGCAAAGTTCCTACACAAAAAAACTTGCCACAAATTTTATCGTTACGGAAGACCGGGATGACTAATTGATTTTTGCAGTTAATAAAAAAGAGATGTAGTCGGGAACTTACTATGGAAAGAGGCAAATTTTTTATGTGTTGCTTGTCCTGGGAATAATATCGGTGATTTACATTTACGCAGGCTAACTTTGCAAGAGATTAAGAACTCGACCGACAGATTTCCGATATAAAACTGCCGAAGTTTTATAATTTGATGGGAGGCGGAGCTGTGTTCAGTGTCGCATTCAGTCTCTGTTACGAGGCGTTGCAGCTAAAACTTCCGTTATAATAAAATTAAATAAAAGCCGCTTTATTTCGTGGTAGTCACCTCTCTAATGAAAATTGCAGCATCTGAGAAATATAACAGTTTCGCGAGAAATTCTTGTACTCCTGTATACCTTTCCAGACAGATGAGTGACTAAGTCATACGTGAGTTTACACAAACATTGTTCTTCAGCCACATACAAAAAAATTTAGCGCTTTGAATAATAAAAACCCATCGTAGCTCTTACCCATATCTTCAGTGTGCAATATTTACTGACTATACTCGTCCATTATTTCTATGTGCCTACGTAGAAGTGCGCTTCTTGTAATAAGGAACAAGTGCTTCAGTCGCTTAAACTACAACAGACTATCGGTCACTTGGACTTCCACTAGTTGCCGTAATTGCCCGGACCAGGTGATTTACACAAAGTGACTGACATGATGCATCTTCTCCAAGAAAGCTCATTAAAACTCTGCTACTTCCTTTGTCTCGACAGAAGTACCTCTCCGCGTGAAACTTCTAGAAGCTGCGTCATGGGTTCAGGTCATCTCTTGCTGCCCTGTGCGGCGTCTTGCGGTAAGGTATTTAGCAACGTTTTTCTACAGTATTTAGAATGATCAAATGAAAAAAAGAGAGAAACAAGATATATAATCGATCAGCACGATGATTTTCCTTCCTCTTGCATGATAACTGATCTTAAAAGTGGTTATGTTTCTGAACATGAACTCAAGATACTAACATGACTGACAAAAAAGAACGTGAAGCATGCAAGAAGGGATGGGAAACGAAACGAAACTTCACAGGTTGCAAGAATGTCATGTTACTTCAGTGAGTACAGTGTCGACTCAAATTTTCAAAGAACTTGGCCGTATGATCGCTCTAATTAGTACCAGGTTATTACGAGGGTCACTCCAAAAAAAATGAACACTATTTTTCTAAAAATACAGTTTTCATCCTGCATGTGTGAAAGTTTTACAGTGTGTAGATACATCCTTCTCGGTTGTTTTCAAACTTAGTACAACCTGTTCCCGTGAGGGGCGCCGTCACCCCAGGTCTTCAAGATGGCTGCTACACTTGACGTTAGTCAAAAGCAACGTGATGTCATAGAATTCGTGTGCTGTGAAAATGAGACAGTGGTAAACATCCACAACAGGTTGAAAAAGGTGTATGGAGAAGCTGCTGTCGATCACAGTACAGTTAGTCGGTGGGCAACCAGGTTACGTGATGAAAGCGGGCACGGCAATATTGAGGCAGTCCTCGCGGCGGTAGGCCTCGTACTGCACACACTCCAGACAATGTGCAGAGAGGTAACGAATTGGTGACTGCTGAGAGACGCATCACAGTCAACGAATTATCACGCTACTTTGGGATAGGGGAAGGAAGTGTTTGCAGAATAAAGGAAGTGTTGGCGTTAAAAAAGGTTTGTGCCAGGTGGGTTCCCACGATGTTGACAGTGGCTCACAAAGAAACAAGAAAAACGGTATGCAGCGAACTTTTGGAACAGTACGAGAATGGTGGAGATGAATTTCTTGGAAGAATTGTGACAAGTGATGAAACATGTCTCCATCATTTTTCTCCAGAGACGAAGAGGCAATCAATGGAGTGGCATCATGCAAATTCACCCAAGAAAAAAATTCAAAACCACACCTTCTGCTGGAAAAGTTATGGCTACAGTGTTTTTCGATTCCGAAGGACTCTTGCTTGTGGACATCTGGCCAAGTGGAACCACCATAAATTCTGGTGCATATGTCACGACACTGAAGAAATTTCAAGCTCGACTGAGTCGTGTTCGACCACATCGACAAAAGCAGGATGTTTTGCTACTACAATGCACGGCCACATGTCAATCAGAAAACCATGGAAGCGATCACAGAACTCGGGTGGACAACACTGAAACACCCGCCTTACAGTCCTGACATGGCTACATGTGACTGTCATCTCTTTGGGAAACTGAAAGACTCTCTTCGTGGAACAAGGTTTGAAGATGATGACTCCCTTGTGCACGCTGCCAAACAGTGGCTCCAACAGGTTGGTCCAGAATTTTACCGTGCGGGTATACAGTCGCTGGTTCCAAGAAGGCGTAAGGCAGTTGAGATGGATGGAACTTATGTGGAGAAATGGTATTGTTCCTAAAAGATGTATCTACACACTGTAAAACTTTCAAACATGCAGAATAAAAGATGGATTTAAAAAAGTGCATTTCTTTTGGAGTGACCCTCGTATAAATGACCGAAGTAATTTCATAAATTCACAGCAGCTACATTAACTGATATTTGTCCCGAAACTCAGCACCCATACAGAAAAAGAACACGGCCGATTTCGTTCCCCATCCCTCGTTACACCGATGGGACCGATGACCTCGCTGTTTGGTCCCCACCCCCAAATCAACCAATCAACCCACCAGCAGCCGCACTTCAGATTTCTGCTACGAGAGCCCAGTGGTTAGCAGTTTGGAAAGGCGACGACAGGCGCCTAGAAAGCGTATGTTGCGCTTAAAATGCATTCACATCGATCAGCCGTAACAGTGCAACAAGACTTAAGAACTAAGTTCAGCAAAGATCCACCAACTGCAAACTCCATCGGCGATGTTATGCGCAGTTTAAAGCTTCAGAATGTCTCTGCAAGGGAAAACACGATTTTGTGTGTGTGTGTGGCAGGTGGTGGTGGGGGGGGGGGGGGGGGAGGAGGGTTTACGTGAATGGTGTTTAAGCCTCATCTACACCAACAACAAACCTACCAGCTCGCATCAACTGTGTTTTTGAACAGATCGATTGGAACATGCCGCGCCGACAGTGGGAAGAACTTGATTATCTACTTGATAACTGTAGAATCACTAAAGGGCACATATGGAGCAGTTGTAATATGCGTTTCTATGACCACGAAAAGCCCACTGATAGTACGAGGCGGTACCCAAAAAAAGACGGAATTATTTTTTAAAAGCTATTTATTTTCAAACTGTTTACATAACAACCTTATCCTCTTCAAAATACTCTCCATTACAACTAATACATTTGTCCCAGCGGTGCTTCCATTGTTTGAAACATTTTTGCAGTCATCTTTAAAAATGGCTCACAGTTCCTCCCTGGATTTTTAATGACTTCTTCAGTGTTGTCGAATCGGTGTCCTTTCATGTCCCTTTCCATGCGTGGAAATAAGAAAAAGTCGCACGTAGCCAAATCAGGCGGGTAAGGTGCGTGGGGCAGCGGAACCACGCCATTTTTAGCCAAAAACTGTCTACCAGAAGTGGCTGTGTGTGCAGGCGCATTATCGTCGTGGAAGAACCAGTCTCCTCTGTGCCACAAATCGGGTCTTATTTGACGAATGCTGTTGCGCAATCTTCTTAAAACTGATCAATTGTCTGTCGACGGTCTGTGAGCACAAGCTCTCGAATTTTTTCAATATCTTCGTCAATTCTGGCAGCCAATGGACGTCCAAAACTAGGTTTGTTATCAATCTACATGTCGCCATTTTTAAATCGAGCAAACCACTCATACGCTTGAGCTTCTCCCATCTTGGTAAGCTGTTTCCATCATTAATAGAGTTTCAGCAGCATTTTTACCAAGTAAAATCTCACAGAAGCGTGTTGTTCACTAAAATTTTCCATCATAAAAAGCGAAACAAGAACAAAACAGCGCTATGAAAAACAGTTCATACAATGATTAATAAGAGGTACCGTATTACATTCCTCCGCGATGAAACAGTTTCAGAAGGCCGAATTCAGTATATCGCCCTTCTCTCTGCAGCTTCTGTTTCTGTGCCAGAATGGTCCTTGAGTGACTGAATAGTCATTACATTTGTGCTGATGAGCCGTTGTTCATAATTGTACTGCTAATATTACATATTCCGAAATGCTCTGCTCCACTTCGGTTAAAAAACGTCTCTTCTACACACATATTTATACGTCTATACCAGTAATGCAAAAATTAATTTCATATTGTGATCTTCTTTGACTGTGAATTTAATATTTTTAAGTGTCTTGTTAATCTCAGTGTTTATCAATTTTTGTCTGTGGTTCGTCTGTTATACACAGCATGTCATCTATGTATGGCACCCAATATAATTTATTATTCTTTTGGAACTATTTTTAAACAATTAGTTCAGTATGGTTTGTAATAATATTTAGTAAGGGTACTGTAACTGTGGAACACATTGGTCATCCATACTCTTGTAAAAACAATTGTTGAACTAGAAGTACTTTTGTTTCGTTCTTAGTTGTAATAATGCATCTTACATAAAAAAGTAAAAATACAACCATATATCTTTATCGAGCAAGCAGTAAAGGAAAAAAAAGAAAAATTTGGAGTAGGAATTAAAATCTAATGCCGATGACATTGTAATTCTGTCAGAGACAGCAAAGGACCTGGAAGAGCAGCTGAACGGAATGGACATGGTCTTGTAAGGAGGATATAAGATGAACATCAATAAAAGCAAAACGAGAATAATGGAATGTAGTCGAATTAAATCGGGTGATGCTGCGGGAATTAGATTAGGTAATGAGACGCTTATAGTAGTAAATGAGTATTGCTATTTGGGGAGCAAAATAACTGATGGTGGTTGAAGTAGAGAGGATATAAAATGTAGACTGACAATGGCAAGGAAAGCATTTCTGAAGAAATTTGTTGACATCGAGTATAGATTTAAGTGTCAGGAAGTCGTTTCTGAAAGTATTTGTATGGAGTGTAGCCATGTATGGGAGTGAAACATGGACGATAAATAGTTTAGACAAGAAGAGAACAGAAGCTTTCGAAATGTGGCGCTACAGAAGAATGCTGAAGATTAGATGGGTAGATCACATAGCTAATGAGGAGGTATTGAATAGAATTGGTGAGAAGAGAAATTTGTGTCACAACTTGACTAGAAGAAGGGATCGGTTGGTAGGGTATATTCTGAGGCATCAAGGGATCACCAACTTAGTATTGGAGGGCAGCGTGGAGGGTAAAAATCGTAGAGGGAGACCAAGAGATGAACACACTAAACAGATTCAGAAGGATGTAGGTTGCAGTAGGCACTGGCAGATGAAGAAGCTTGCACATAATAGAGTAGCATGGAGAGCTGGATCAAACCAGTCTCTGGACTGAAGACCTCCAACAACAACAACAACAACAACATATATTTATCAAAGATATTAAACTTCCAGATAAATCAGAACCTATTTCATTCGGAATCAAGTGTGTACTCAAACACACCGTAACAAAATCCAGTATCTGGATGACATCCTCTGCTCAACAGAAACACGAACAAAAATTGATTATCTACATGGCTATGTTAACAAGATACAAAAAAAGATTAACTTTACAACAGAAAAAGACAACCAAAGCCAAATTAACATTTTAGATATCCCAATCAAAAGACCGAACAACAAGCACATATTTGAAATTTACCATAAACTTACAACATCTGGTACAATCACACACCAAGCTACCCGAACAATAAAATTAAAAGGCAAACAGTAGCTATAAACACAAAGCCACAAATAAAAAAACACTGAAACCCGACAAAACATATACACTCCTGGAAATTGAAATAAGAACACCGTGAACTCATTGTCCCAGGAAGGGGAAACTTTATTGACACATTCCCAGGGTCAGATACATCACATGATCACACTGACAGAACCACAGGCACATAGACACAGGCAACAGAGCATGCACAATGTCGGCACTAGTACAGTGTATATCCACCTTTCGCAGCAATGCAGGCTGCTATTCTCCCATGGAGACGATCGTAGAGATGCTGGATGTAGTCCTGTGGAACGGCTTGCCATGTTATTTCCACCTGGCGCCTCAGTTGGACCAGCGTTCGTGCTGGACGTGCAGACCGCGTGAGACGACGCTTCATCCAGTCCCAAACAAGCTCAATGGGGGACAGATCCGGAGATCTTGCTGGCCAGGGTAGTTGACTTACACCTTCTAGAGCACGTTGGGTGGCACGGGATACATGCAGACGTGCATTGTCCTGTTGGAACAGCAAGTTCCCTTGCCGGTCTAGGAATGTAGAACGATGGGTTCGATGACGGTTTGGATGTACCGTGCACTATTCAGTGTCCCCTCGACGATCACCAGTGGTGTACGGCCAGTGTAGGAGATCGCTCCCCACACCATGATGCCGGGTGTTGGCCCTGTGTGCCTCGGTCGTATGCAGTCCTGATTGTGGCGCTCACCTGCACGGCGCCAAACACGCATACGACCATCGTTGGCACCAAGGCAGAAGCGACTCTCATCGCTGAAGACGACACGTCTCCTTTCGTCCCTCCATTCACGCCTGTCGCGACACCACTGGAGGCGGGCTGCACGATGTTGGGGCGTGAGCGGAAGACGGCCTAACGGTGTGCGGGACCGTAGCCCAGCTTCATGGAGACGGTTGCGAATGGTCCTCGCCGATACCCCAGGAGCAACAGTGTCCCTAATTTGCTGGGAAGTGGCGGTGCGGTCCCCTACGGCACTGCGTAGGATCCTACGGTCTTGGCGTGCATCCGTGCGTCGCTGCGGTCCGGTCCCAGGTCGACGGGCACGTGCACCTTCCGCCGACCACTGGCGACAACATCGATGTACTGTGGAGACCTCACGCCCCACGTGTTGAGCAATTCGGCGGTACGTCCACCCGGCCTCCCGCATGCCCACTATACGCCCTCGCTCAAAGTCCGTTAACTGCACATACGGTTTACGTCCACGCTGTCACGGCATGCTACCAGTGTTAAAGACTGCGATGGAGCTCCGTATGCCACGGCAAACTGGCTGACACTGACGGCGGCGGTGCACAAATGCTGCGCAGCTAGCGCCATTCGACGGCCAACACCGCGGTTCCTGGTGTGTCTGCTGTGCCGTGTGTGTGATCATTGCTTGTACAGCCCTCTCGCAGTGTCCGGAGCAAGTATGGTGGGTCTGACACACCGGTGTCAATGTGTTCTTTTTTCCATTTCCAGGAGTGTACATACAATACACAACGATCGTATAACGCAAGAGAAGACACAACATGGTACTCAGTGGCATACAAATACAAGCCCAGAGTCTAGCCAGAATGTGCCTGGATATGAAATCAAAAGACCATTCCACGATGTGATATTGCTTGAGGAACAGAATACCGCAATAACCTCGAGTGCTGCAGACAAATGACTCTTTTCTGTGGGCACAGACATGTTATCTCCTAAACGAGCCTCGGTCTCGGATGAAAACTCAAACGTCTTGATTTTCATTAAGGGAAATATGCACCTTATGTCGTCAGATGCTATCAGATTCTCCTGTATGTTGATACTCCTGTGATCTAACACTGATAACTAAATAATTATAAAACTAAATAATTATATGATTAAACTGTTTAGTTTTTATTTATCTACGATGTCCTACCTAATCTTACCTGATCAAAAAATTTTAATTTAAGCAGCAGTAATAATTATGAATAACTTGCTCATTTGACTACACACACAACATGAAGTTTTCTGTACGAGTTGATGATTAACGATTAAATTTAACTTCCTATAAATCTCCAGTAAAGTAATGGTTTATCGTTAACCGACATTAATACCTTCAGTAGTGGGTTAATGATTAGCGTAGTTTACTTTTTGATTAACGTTGTCCAGCTATGTATACACCCAAAGGTAAGTATATAACAATTACAATTATGCCTGGCACATGGGCAAGCAATCAGAATGCTCGATATGCGATACAAAGAACATTTAAGAGCCTGAAAGTATAGGACAAATCATTCTACATTTGTAGAGCATGTCAGAGAACATAATCACAAGCCGACCTCAAGAGGAGAAGATACGTAACCAATCAGACTAAACAGTAAAAGACACCTTCTAAACTTGCGAGAAAATTATCATATACAAAATACCAATGCCAAAAATGGGGATGATTTTGATTTACCAACTGTATATGACAAACAACTCACTATTCCCATTAATAAACAAATCAACTGAGTAACACTCGTAACGTATGATCATTCGAATGCCACAGCAAACATTCTCCCCCCTCCCCCCTTCCCCCCCCCTCCCCCCCAGTCTTTCGTGTCGCCCTTCGAATAACGTGTCTACGTGAAGCTTTCGGGAAACGTGGGTCACGCATTTGCTGGTGTGTTGGCCAGTCAACTCTTAGGCAGTATACGAGCACACGGCCTGATGCCTTCACAAACACATTTGTTCCTAGTGCCTCATAGAGACGGCCAACTGATGTGAAATGCGGTTGCTGCAACTTTACATTCTTGGTGATATTGTTCTAATTATTGCGGCTATACGATGGGGTTGTGCATATGCAAGATCTTTCTATTAAATCATTCGGAAGGTTCTCGCATTCCACGGCTAGATTATTCTTTCATTTGTGTCTATGAACTTGCTACGAATTGCGGAAGTGAACATGTACCGCGCGTAGTCTTATAATCGATTCGCCTCTTTCTTAAATCAGAAGACCCCGAGCTTGATCAATCCGACACATTATACAGGTCACATAGTTTTTTTCTCCCTCTGCACAGCTTATTCAATGAGTAATTTTATGTCGTATATGGAAATGAATTCATATGATGCTGGTATCTATATCCGACTTGTGTATTCCACGCCTTTGTGTTGTCAAAGGGTCATGTATTACGAGGCTCATTATGTCTTGAACCAGTTATAATATAACTTAAACTGTTATTTCTCATTTCTATCTTCCTGAGTCATTTATTGGGTATTTGAGTGTAAACTGGAATAATCATTTCGTGATTGCATTTTATGACACTCCATCTTCATTTGAGCTCACTATTGCAGTTGATAAATTTCGTCAAGGATTCCGTACCTTCATTTTTAACAAGGCGTTTCCCCATTCTAACGCGTGTGTTTTCAATTCACAAGGCACATTTTGACGACGAATGCTGGTTGAAGACACGCTCTACTAGGTACTGCGAAAATGTATTTCCTCATGTTCCAGAAGCCACCTCAAAATAGAGCATTATTTCGAGATGTTTACCACGACTTCGCAGCAAACTGTCCACATTCAAGTTTTTCGAACTGCAACATCATTCAACTGACTTAAAGTCGTACTGCTACTTGCTATTCAGTGTTTCATAATTGTTGTGATTACAGTACGGGATCTACATCCCCACTGCACAGAGATCAACTATAAGATGCTCACCACAATGACTTAGATATTGTTAGCATCTTGCAACCGATGTTCATGTTCACCGCTATTCAATCTCAGATACTATGCCTTACATTTCCCGTTTTCACGAGTAATGCAGGCAATTGCTGCTCATTTAAATTTCTTTTCTAGTATCGAAGTCATATTGCGTTTATTAACGAGTTACTTGGGTAATTAGTTGGACTGTTTCAACGCATATTTTCTTCATTTAAGAACAAGTACGTTTACTTGGCACAAGATAATCTCTCCATGAGCGAGCACACATTTCACAGACTCTTTGCCTATTCTCTGACGGTTATCAGGTGCACATTCAACTCTGTGCAATCCCCTCTTCGAATAACCAGAATCCCATCCTCCCTATGGCATGAGCACATGCACTCGCACACTCGTGCGCGTTTTCCGAGAGACAGAAAGAATAGAAGGTAACCGTCAGGTTGGCAACACTTACGCAAACAAATAAGAAAAGAGACACAAAGTGAACAAACAGTTGCGCCAGAAATCGGTCACAATTCTCGAAAAAAGATCTGCAGTTCTTGCTAAATCATTAGTGGCGTTCCACAGAAATTAGCTTACGAAGCACGAGAACTGCAAACCAAAAAGATCTTGATGTGAAAATATGCCGAGGTTTTATTAGTGATAGAACGAAATCTAAACCATAACAAGATAAGCACAAACAAAGGTGTTGACCAGACTAACTACTGTGAGTAAAAATTTACTAATAAATAATTTATTGCCGCGAGCGATTAGCCGAGCGTTCTCAGGCGCTGCAGTCATGGACTGTGCGGCTGATCCAGGCGGAGGTTCGAGTCCTCCCTCGGGCATGGGTGTGTGTGTTTGTTCTTAGAATAATTTAGATTAAGTAGTGTGTAAGCTTAGGGACTGATGACCTTAGCAGTTAAGTCCCATAAGATATCACACACATTTTAACAAATAATTTATTGGGTAATTTCACCCGATTTTCTAATCTACAAATTTTCACGCATAAGAGCAAAACTGCATTACTCCAAATCTACCAAAACTGCCTTCATGTAAAAAGCTAAACGCGACTGGAACGTAAATAAATACACTGCAGCGAAAACCAGACGTTTCAACTCATAAAACGAACTACACTTTACCACTCGCATTGTTTAAAGTCACAATGGGAATTCTACTTCGCCAGAAAAATTACTCTAAATTCCGAATACATGTTCACCTGTTTGGTCTGTCTGTTGGTTGTTCACTCTCCACTAACTGCTAAACACCTGCCCTCCTCGTGTAGATCTACATCTACATCTACGTTATTAGTCAGTGCCTGGCAGAGGGTTCACCGAACCATCTCCAAGTCATTTCTCCACCGTTCCACCCGAATGGCGCACGGAAAAAAGAGCACTCAGATCTTTCTGTACGAGCTCTGATTTCTCTTTTTCAGTTATGATGATCGTTTCTCCTTATGCAGGTGAACACCAACAAAATATTTTCACAATCGAAGGAGAAAGTTTCTGAATGAAATTTCACCAGAGGAACCTGCCTTTGATTTAATGATCATCAAGGCAATTCGCTTATCACGTCCGTGGCACTCTCTCTCCTCTTTCGCAATAATGCAAAGCGAATTCCTGCGAATAAAGAAGGGTAGGAGTCCCAGCTGAAATTCTTTATTTCTTGACAGTAAAAGGGCGCCCCAGTGAAGGAACAGATTATCTGAATAGACATAAATAAGTCCATAGGCCAAATAGAACTTGACGGCTCAGCAGTAGAGGGTTTGCATTTTCACACGTAAGCCGAATAGACTTGACAGCTTCCCAGCCCAGCTTCCCCCAAGGACTCCTTCTTCCCTCTCTCTCTCTCTCTCTCCTTCTTCCCTCTCTCGCTCTCTCTCTCTCCTTCTTCCCTCTCTCTCTCCTTCTTCCCTCTCTCTCTCTCTCTCTCTCTCTCTCCTTCTTCCCTCTCTCTCTCTCTCTCTCTCTCTCTCCTTCTTCCCTCTCTCTCTCTCCTTCTTCCCTCTCTCTCTCTCCTTCTTCCCTCTCTCTCTCTCTTCTCTCTCTCTCTCTCTCTCTCCCTCTTCTCTCTCTCTCTCTCTCCCTCTTCTCTCTCTCTCTCTCTCTCTCCCTCTTCTCTCTCTCTCTCTCTCTCTCTCCCTCTTCTCTCTCTCTCTCTCCCTCTCTCTCTCTCTCTCTCTCTCTCTCTCTCTCTCTCTCTCTCTCACACACACACACACACACACACACACACACACACACACACACACCTAGATATACAAACTTAGCAGTCACAATGTAATTGTAGCTTTTAAAATAAATGCCACCTATAATTGAAAAGCCGGCCGGAGTGGCCGTGCGGTTCTAGGCGCTGCAGTCTGGAACCGAGCGACCGCTACGGTCGCAGGTTCTAATCCTGCCTCGAGCATGTATGTGTGTGATGTCCTTAGGTTAGTTAGGTTTAAGTAGTTCTAAGTACTAGGCGATTGATGACCTCAGAAGCTAAGTCGCATAGTGCTCAGAGCCATTTGAACCATTTTTGAAAAATACCTACATTCCTCATAAAGAGGGTTATCACATGAAGGAAGTGGCTGAGGAATGTGGACCAGCTCCGTAATTGGAGAATCGGATTCTCTTCTGTATCGAGCGTAGACTACGATGACGTGATTAATGTCCTGTGGCTCCCCCAGTCATGATATGACGAAACCTATAGATAGGTTATCATGGCATCAGTTGTTGAATTTCAACTAGTCATTGAAGGAACAATAGAAGTAAGGTTGCCATACGTCCATAATAATAGGGAATGTCCCAGTTTTCCACTTTTTTTCCCAAAAATGCTCAATCGGGACGCTAAATGTCCCGATTTTCAAATAAGAAAATCGAAGATCTATATTCTACTGATTTATTATATTAGTATGTGTTAATACACTCCTGGAAATGGAAAAAAGAACACATTGACACCGGTGTGTCAGACCCAGCATACTTGCTCTGGACACTGCGAGAGGGCTGTACAAGCAATGATCACACGCACGGCACAGCGGACACACCAGGAACCGCGGTGTTGGCCGTCAAATGGCGCTAGCTGCGCAGCATTTGTGCACCGTCGCCGTCAGTGTCAGCCAGTTTGCCGTAGCATACGGAGCTCCATCGCAGTCTTTAACACTGGTAGCATGCCGCGACAGCGTGGACGTGAACCGTATGTGCAGTTAACGGACTTTGAGCGAGGGCGTATAGTGGGCATGCGGGAGGCCGGGTGGACGTACCGCCGAATTGCTCAACATGTGGGGCGTGAGGTCTCCACAGTACATCGATGTTGTCGCCAGTGGTCGGCGGAAGGTGCACGTGCCCGTCGACCTGGGACCGGACCGCAGCGACGCACGGATGCACGCCAAGACCGTAGGATCCTACGCAGTGCCGTAGGGGACCGCACCGCCACTTCCCAGCAAATTAGGGACACTGTTGCTCCTGGGGTATCGGCGAGGACCATTCGCAACCGTCTCCATGAAGCTGGGCTACGGTCCCGCACACCGTTAGTCCGTCTTCCGCTGACGCCCCAACATCGTGCAGCCCACCTCCAGTGGTGTCGCGACAGGCGTGAATGGAGGGACGAATGGAGACGTGTCGTCTTCAGCGATGAGAGTCACTTCTGCCTTGGTGCCAATGATGGTCGTATGCGTGTTTGGCGCCGTGCAGGTGAGCGTCACAATCAGGACTGCATACGACCGAGGCACACAGGGCCAACACCCGGCATCATGGTGTGGGGAGCGATCTCCTACACTGGCCGTACACCACTGGTGATCGTCGAGGGGACACTGAATAGTGCACGGTACATCCAAACCGTCATCGAACCCATCGTTCTACCATTCCTAGACCGGCAAGGGAACTTGCTGTTCCAACAGGACAATGCACGTCCGCATGTATCCCGTGCCACCCAACGTGCTCTAGAAGGTGTAAGTCAACTACCCTGGCCAGCAAGATCTCCGGATCTGTCCCCCATTGAGCATGTTTGGGACTGGATGAAGCGTCGTCTCACGCGATCTGCACGTCCAGCACGAACGCTGGTCCAACTGAGGCGCCAGGTGGAAATGGCATGGTAAGCCGTTCCACAGGACTACATCCAGCATCTCTACGATCGTCTCCATGGGAGAATAGCAGCCTGCATTGCTGCGAAAGGTGGATATACACTGTACTAGTGCCGACATTGTGCATGCTCTGTTGCCTGTGTCTATGTGCCTGTGGTTCTGTCAGTGTGATCATGTGATGTATCTGACCCCAGGAATGTGTCAATAAAGTTTCCCCTTCCTGGGACAATGAATTCACGGTGTTCTTATTTCAATTTCCAGGAGTGTATATAACATACAAGCAACCGCCAGCAGCTTGCTCTCCTACTGTGTATAGTATATTTGACTGCAGTTGGCAATGCTGCATAGCAACCATTATTCATTTATTCACATTGTTGTGTAGCTTAAATTCCATAAATTCATTTGCCGTTGCAGTGCCTGTGTGTCTGTTGTTACAGTGTGTGAGTGCTCATTGTCTTGTGGTGCCAAAAGCGAAACTTCATTACTCTTTCAGTGATGGATACACAGAAATATGTACTTTCATGAAAGAGGCAAGACAGGGAGAGGGCGGGCATTATCTAAAACTTTGTTCCTTTTATTTTTCAATTTAGCATGGCGGGAATTCCGCCGTAAGTCGTCATATTGAAACCCAAAACCACAAAATAAATATTCAAGGAGAGGTATCGAGAAAAAAATGTTTACTTTTTTAAAAAAAAAAAACTGGATACAAGAGATGAAATGCTAATTGCTGTCGCTGCATTGACAACAGCATGTAGAACTGCAAAAAATCACCATTCATTTAAGTCACTTGATTGCACAAAGAAATTGTGTTCATGTACATATCCCGATTATGTGATCATTAAAAAGCAAAAAGTCACAAGAAAAAAAGCCACTGCAATAACCAATCGCTTTGTCATCATTTCAGCTTTGGAAAACTCCATTTAAAAGACTGGTGTAGGGAGTGTGTCAGAACACTCCACTACATTGAAAAACAATATAGCCAACTTAATGCTGTTATTTGTATCGTGTAAGTAACAATCTGAGGGTGAAACATGGGAGCGCGATTTTAAGCATTGTTGTGAGATGAGGTCTGTCTGTGAGAGTGCCGGCCGGAGAGGCCGTGCGGTTCTAGACGCTACAGTCTGACACCGCGAGGCCGCTATGGTCGCAGGTTCGAATCCAGCCTCGGGCATGGATGTGTGTGATGTCCTTAGGTTAGTTAGGTTGAAGTAGTTCTAAGTTCTAGGGGACTGATGACCACAGCTGTTAAGTCCCATAGTGCTCAGAGCCATTTGATTTTAGGCCTCGTGTAAGGAGAAATGCGTACCATCACGTTTCCGACTTCGATAAAGGTCGGATTGTAGCCTATAGCTATTGCGGTTTATCGTATCGCGACATTGCTGCTCGCGTTGGTCGACATCCAATGACTGTTAGCACAATATGGAATCGGTATGTTCAGGATGGTAATACGGAACGCCGTTTGGATCCCAACGGCCTCGTGTCACTAGCAGTCAAGATGACAGGCATCTTATCCACATGGCAGTAACGGAACGTGCAGCCACGTCTCCATCACCGAGTCAACAGATGGGGACATTTGCAAGACAACAACCATCTGCACGAACAGTTCGACGACGTTTGCAGCAGCATGGGCTATCAGCTCGGAGACCATGGCTGCGGTTACCCTTGACTCTGCATCACACACAGGAGCGCCTGCGATAGTGTACTCAACGACGAACCTGGGTGCACGAATGGCAGAACGTCATTTTTTCGGATGAATCCAGGTTCTGTTTACAGCATCATGATGGTCGCATCCGTGTTTGGCGACATCACGGTGAACGCACATTGGAAGCGTGTATTCGTCATCGTCATATTGGCGTATCACCTGGCGTGATGGTATGGGGTGCCATTGGTTACACGTCTCGATCACCTCTTGTTCTCATTGACGGTAGTTTGAACAATGGACACTTTTCAGATGTGTTACGACCCGTGGCTCTACCCTTCAATCGATCCCTGTGAAATACTACATTTCATCGGGATAATGCACGAGCGCATGTTGCAGGTCCTGTACGGGCCTTTCTGGATACACAAAATGTTCGACTGCTGCCCTGGCCAGCACATTCTCCAGATTTCTCATCAGTTGAAAACGTCTGGTCAATGGTGCCGAGCAACTGGCTCGTCACAATACGCCAGTCACTACTCTTGATGAACTGTGGTATCGTGTTGAAGCTGCATGGGTAGCTGTACCTGTACACGCCATCCAAGCTCTGACTCAATGCCCAGGCGTATCAAGGTCGTTATT
The DNA here is from genome assembly GCF_023864275.1 of Schistocerca cancellata. Classification (NCBI taxonomy): domain Eukaryota; kingdom Metazoa; phylum Arthropoda; class Insecta; order Orthoptera; family Acrididae; genus Schistocerca; species Schistocerca cancellata. Next base: position 182,831,738 of record NC_064631.1, on the reverse strand, counting down.
ACGGCCAGAGGTGGTTGTTCTGGGTACTGATTTCTCAGGATCTATGCACCCAAATTGCGTGAAAATGTAATCAGATGTCAGTTCTAGTATAATATATTTGTCCAATGAATACCCGTTGATCATCTGCATTTCTTCTTGGTGTAGCAATTTTAATAGCCAGTAGTGTAATTATTCTCCACATTTAAATGATATGCTGAGTTATTAAATTTAATGTAATTTGAAATTGAAATAATCTGTTAATCTGGCATTCTGCCATTATTGGTACCTATGTCACTGTAATTGTCATTGTGTATTACTTGTTATTGGTTATGATGATTCTGAAGTTTTAAATAGACCTGATTTAGGAACTCCCTACTCACAAGTTATTTACTATATTAAATTCATTCTTAGTAACAATAACCTTTAGACGCTGCTACTGCATGCTGCTGCGAATTGCTGTAAACCTCGCGGAAAAAGGCAGACATCTAAAGAGGTGAGTGCAAAACGTAGGGCCAAAACAGAGACACTGACACACCACAACATGTCATGTACTCTAATCCAGTAAATTCCGTTGCACAAGTCAGATTCTGCACCACTTGTAAATTCTTAATCGGATACGCAGTCAGATAGCTTATCCAAATGTTATTTTAACGTTATCATGTAACGATCTTCAAATGGCTCTGAGCACTATGAGACTTAACTTCTAAGGTCATCAGTCCCCTAGAACTTAGAACTACTTAAACCTAAGGACATCACACACATCCATGCTCGAGGCAGGATTCGAACCTGCGACCGTAGCGGTTTGTGACGATTTGTTGAGGACTTAAATGACAATGAAACTGACACTCATTCAACATGCACACAGTGTTGTGCAAGTTAGATTTCGATTACTGATAGCTCAGGTTGCTTATAGAGTCCATTTTCACTGACAAACATAGTCAGTATTGGATGCATACGCGTTACACTGGGAACTGATACCGACAATCACAAAGCATTGAAATTATTTAATATAATTGACCAGTATTTTGATGCGGGTGAAAGGATAAAACTTACACTAACTAAGTTGGATTCTGTACAAAATGAAACGTTGGAGACTATATCCAACTTACGCATCTCGGCGCTCACAGATTTTCAAATAATTTTATTTTTAATTTGTAGTATTTTGCGACGATAACTGCAACACCAATTTAGGGGGGTTAAAGAGGGAGGTAAAAAAGGTAAAAAGAACATATACAGTTGTCTAAAAACGAAACATGGGAAGAATTTGGAAGGGGTGGCCTGTCCAGCACACGTTTTACATAACAACTTTTCACCTGCTGAAGACATTTTATCTGTTGATATCGAGTTAAACGAGGTGAAACTTTTTGACTGACATTCCATTTACATAATTAGAACCTAAAAACTTGCTGTCTTTTGTGAATTTGTGAACACCTGCTATAGAGTGCTTTTGTAACACTCTAAAATAGATGACTGTCTTTAATCCTGCAGATCTTTTCTATTCTTAGAAGAACCACCACCAAAGCTCTTCGTAGAATTTTTCTCTGCTCCATTGCGTATTCGTCATCAGATGAGTTCGCTCAGTTAGCAAATAAAGAACATGGAGGGTAGTGACAAATCTGTGACTGAAACGAAGGTCATTATTAAGAATATAATAATGACACTACAAGTCAAAGAAAACTTTTGTTATTTCGGTACTGAAACTAAAGTAATTTTAAAAAGTGCTCTGAACTAGCCATCGAAAAATTTCAGTGACATAACACGACTTATAAAATTGTCTGTCAACTATCAGATTTTAACATTTTTGAGTGGATGTTTTTGACTAAATTAGTGGAAAGGGAAGACATAGGAAAGGCACTGGTTCATTTAAATTGAAAATAAGTAGCAATTTGTGAGTCAACAATGTGCGATCAGATGCGCATTTGAAGACGTTTCTGCCTTCAAAAGTGTCTGAGGGTGACTGGAAGTCAGTAATACTCACCCAGAGCAAATTCCTGGAATTTTTCAGAAATACCGAGTTCAGCGTTCAGAAGTCAAAATTGTTAGTGGCAGTCAAACACACATTTTCAATTGTAGCACATAATTCTAATGTAGAGAATTTGTTTCCATTGATGGGAGCTCAGTGGACCCAGCAACATAATCTTTTGCATATATAAACAGCTGAAAGTGCCTCACAGTGTACTTACAACTTTGAAATGAGCTGTGCAGACTTTTATAATTAAGCAAGTAAACAAACTGATATTATAAAAGTTCTCTGAGAAGGCCCATAAAATAATCTGTTTAAAGTATACAAATATTATGTTTAGTAATTAATTACTGTATTATTCAGTAATTAATTAGATTAATTTTTCAGGGCGTTTGAAGTCCTCACCCTCATGATTGGATTTCTGTGGATTTTGTCTTGATTTTATCCCCAACATTTACGGCAAACCTAAATACAAGCGAAAATGTCTGTTGCAGTAGGACTCGTGACTGAAGGACATTCGGAGATGTTACAACTGCACGTCAGAAGTTGCCTTCCATGCTGTAACATCACGTCCAGAGATGACTACGTGGACCACCAACCTACGTCAGGCGAAGGCGCCTTAAGAAGAAAAATGATCCTCAACGAAGAACTAGCCGATCAATAAATCTAATCTGAAATCATTTCTCGTTTAGAACGCTTTCTATTCCACAAATCAATATTTGATAAGTAGCATAGTAGAAAAATATGTTAGCTTTATTTTCAAATCTGTGTTTCACTTGTAACACGGTTAGTGAGAGGAATTAAAATGTTTACTTTTACTGAATAAAATCCGCTCTCCTATTTAGTACCCTGTAAACACCCAACATGCTTCCACACATCGAAACAAGTCATGTATATCCACGCTGAAAATAAATTCATTCCAAGCTATTTTGAACGAAATCGTGCAATTGATCTACACTCTGTACTGGTGTCGTCAACGCAAAGGTTGGTTCGAACACCGCAATTCTTGATCAATGGGCATCTCGAAATTTTTGTACTAATACAGCAATTAGAGAGGTGAAAGGAGCGATAAGCGACAGAAAAAACCTAGGACTGACATGGGTCTGAACAATGATCACTGGGAGCTATAGCCTCCCAGATATGCTCAACAGTGTTCGTGTGTGGGGAGTTTGGTGGCCTGCGGAAATGTTTAAACTCAGCCATTCTGTAGCAATTCCGGACGTGTGGAGTGCCGCATTGCCCTGCTGGAATAGCCCAAGTCCGTCGCACCGCACAATGGACATGAATGGATGCAGGTGATCAGACAGGATCTTACGTACTTGTCACCTATCAGTCGTATCTAGACGAATCAGGCGTCCCTTATCACTCCAAATGCACACGCCGCACACCATCACAGAGGTTCCACCAGCTTGAACAGTCCCCTGCTGACATGTAGGGTCCATGGATTCAAGAATTTGTCTCCTTGCCTGTCAACGTCCAATCGCTCGATACAATTTGAAACGAGAGTCGTCCGACCAGACAACATGTTTCCAGTCATAAACAGTTTAATGTCGGTGTTGACGGGGCTAGACGAGGCGTAAAGCTTGGGGTACACGAATGGACATTCAGCTCCGGAAGGCCATATTGATGATATTTCGTGGAATGGTTTGCACGTTGACAGTTGTTGATGGCCCAGCATTGAAATCTGCAGCAATTTGCAGAAGGGTTGTACTTCTGTCATGCTGAACATCCCTTTTCAGTCGCCGTTAGTCTCATTCTTGCAGGATCTTTTTCCCGTCTCAGCTATGTCGGAGATTTTTTCCAGATATCTGATATTCGCAGTACATTCGTGAAATGGTCGTTCGGGAAAATCCCCTCTTCATCGCCACCTGGAAGATTCTGTGTCCCATCGCTCGTGCGCCGATTATAACTCCACGTTCGAACTCACGTAAATATTGATAACCTGCCCTTGTAGCAGCAGTAACCGATCTAATAACTGCACCAGATACTTGTTGTGCTACATCGGCTTTGCTGACGAAAGCGCCGTATTCTGCCTGTTTACGTATCGCTGCATTTGGATACGCATGCCTATACCAGTTTCTTTGGCGCTTCAGTGTATAATGCAGCACTCTGCTGGTGATTCTAACTGCATGACAAGACTGAACTTTAATACTAGTAATATTATTTCCAACACGTTGTTACGAAATTTATCACTAATTTTTCCTCTTTCAGACATCTAGTGCGTTTACGGAGGTTAAGGATTGTTGCTGATTGGAGTCACATTGTGCTGGTATGGTGCCAGAATTTCTTATACGTAGCATTCTACAGATACGGAAACATTCCCCATATTACGTCGCGGTGCAGGGTAGTGCTGCAGCTGTTCCCTCCTGTAATTCGGAGACATCTGACTGCCTGCTCCTGAAGCAGCGGCATATGATGCAAGAGCGTGCACCGTCTGAATCAGAGGTACCTTCCGGACGAATGTACAGTCGTGGACAAAACGAGGGAGACCCCTCGCCTTTTCGTTATGCTGATCCGCACGGCTTTAAAGTCTGCTACACAGCATAACAGGCAAGGCGACGAAGTGCTACCAACATACTATGCACTTGCATGAAATTGACAAACTATCTGAACTTTTTTAGGCTGTTTTCAATAATTTGTAAGACTATATTAATGCTGATTAGTGTGTTAAATACAACACGTAAATATAAATGAATTTCAACTTATCGAGATAACATAATTGTTTTAGTAAGACAAAGAACGCCGGATCGTTACGAATTAGCAAAATATTATCCGCTTTCGGCCGCGAAACGGTCTGTGTCAACGTTCAGACCAGTCATACTGGATTACCGTTGCTGACCTACCATGAAAGGGTGCAAATTTAACAATGCGTGAAGATTCATAACGAAATTCAGTTAAAAATCATTCAGTGCCACACTTAAGTCAAATCCATTATTGACAGAAGCGGAAAAAGTAGGCAGTAACATGTATGAAATTCTACAAGAGTGTCATATTGACATGCACAGGGCGCCAGTACAGAATAAAGGTAGCGATAAAACGTATTGGGGCCGCGAGAATTTCTTGAAATTGCTTTACTGATGTTCTACCTGCCTCCATCGAGATGAGAACCGAAAACAAACCAGACCTTCCTTTCACTACGCTAGCAGCCAACCCAGGCAAACAGTCCTCTATTATTACCCCAGACATGAATAAGCCACCAATTTCGCAATGAAAATGGCATATTGATCTGCAGTTTCTGTTGCATAGAGCTTTCTGGACTCAAAAACATGAATTTTCTTCCTTTATGTCACCGCTTATGTGACAACCATTCGGGATGTTTATCGAAATAGCAAAATACTGTTATTAGAGAGTAAATTTAGTAGGATATTTCTGCACCACCCCAGGAAATAAACGGCTCCACAGCTGCCAAACGTATTCTACACAGTTTCGAATTCTCCACTAGACTCGCCACAGCCGCAAAACGTTCATTAGCCTCAGTGTTTCTTAAGCTAGCTAGCAATGGGAATGTTGGCACTTCTAAAACGCGGTAGCATTAATACTGGGATGTGAACTACCACGTGTATAGGCAAATGGATTCTATTTGCATTCCTGTAAACGTGATTTGGATCGAAAGCGTAGCTACGATTAATATGCTGATGTATCGACTACAACTAGAACATTTCGAATAAAGAGTAGGGGGTGTTATTTATGCGGCCCTCATCTTCAGTAGCTGTCATAGCTGTTTTCGTTGTTAGGATTTCGTCACCTAAACCGGTAAAAACGGAACCCTACAAGTCTCACTTTCTTGACCGTCTATCGGTCTACCCAAACTTTAAAACCCGTTTACCTCCAGAACGGGTAGACATAATAAGCGGAAATGTATCGCACTTCTTGTGGTAACCGGTCCCTTGGTGGTGTAAAAAAGTGAGCTTCTATGTCAACGCAATCTAAAGATACGGCCGTTTGTGAAAAAAAAAAATTACGTGAAAGGTCAAAAAATGGCTCCAAGAACTATGCGACCAAACTGCTTACGTCATCAGTCCCTAGCCCTATAACTACTTAAACCAACCTAACTTATCACACATCCACGCCCGGGGAAGGATTCGAACTGACGGCGCAAGCAGACGTGCGATCCGCGATATGACGCCGTTGAAAGCACGGCTAACCCGCGCCGGAAAGCTGTTAATATCATCTGATGTTGCTAACAAGTTATTTACTTCTGGTAAATGATTTTCTGCGCAGTTCATTTAAGATAGAATAACTAAAATATATTTGATGTTACGGAAGACGAAGGGTGCCTAATTCATTTCCCTCTCTTTACTTATTATGTTACATCCGCAATCTGAGCATACGCATTATCCATAACCACACTTTAGCGCCACACAGATACGTGAATGAAACACATTGGAGTACAGTTTTAGACATAAAAACTGACCGCCGGCCGCCTGCCACAGAGACTAAGTCCGAGTCTATTCACTTAACGTAGCCAATAAAACTGACCGGCCATCTGCACAATCTGGCAACACTGTAAGATGCGGAAGCGTTAGGAGGAAGTGTTATCTACTTCCGAGATGTTCTCGGATTGTGTGAGCCCGTGGTCTAGTGCTAGCCGGCACGGTAGCTCAGCGTGTTCGGTCTGAAAGCCGGTTGGCCTCTGTAATAAAAAAACTGAGTGGAAGGATCAACCACCGAACTTGAACAGGATGTCCTGCGACGTCCGCAATGACCAAACACAACGATCGATAATGAACAATAAAAAAAAAAGAAAAGAAAAAATGTTGATCGTCATGCATTCTAAGCTTATGGTCTCCTGTTCGTGTCCAACAATTTTTTTTTCCACATTTCGGTCTAAAGTTATGATTATGATTGAGCATCGAAGATAATTCGCTTAACATTCTACCCACCAGCAATGACAATTATTCCAGAAACAACTCCGCAGGACAGCTCGTGGCTGCGCCGCGATCATAACAGCTTACGCTCGAGCGTTTCCTCACAATGCAGCGGCTACCGGCCACCGGCCAGACGCCACCCGCCGCCTGAAATCCGGCGCCGCCCATGTGAACGCGGCGCCACGCTGTCAGTGTATGTATCAACTGTCATTTTCGAATTTGAAGTTCTAGTTATCATCTTGCAGTTAAACATTCGATTTTGCATACTTGAAAATCATGAACTACAGTTAAGCATTGTAAAATTGAGTCGCAAGTGGAAAAAGGTGTAACACCTGAAACACGACGTTTATTTTTGGTATAACAGAGGGGTGAATGCAGAGGAGGCAGCTAGAAAGATTTGAACTATGTTTAGAGCGAGTGCTTTTAGTAAAAATACGCCAGAAAAAGATATTCGTGTTTCAACAAAGATCGTTCTGGCATGAATGATTTTCCACATTAAGGAAGTCTCGACTACTGATATATGTGATAGATTACCATTTAACCATCATGCGACATTTGCATTCAACAGGCAAAGTTCAGAAGTCTGGTGTAGGAGTACTGCATGCTCTAATTCGAAACATCAAAAATCAACGGAGTGACTATTATTGAACCTCATCAGGTCACTCATCGAGCATTCCTTTCGGTCGGAGTGTAAGAAAATCGAGCAACAAAACTACATCACCTGTGCTACTGTATGACAACGCACTATGTTGATTTGAGAAACAAAACAATCCAGGAGATTTATAGAAAAGTCGTCTCTCAGGCACTTGTATTGATAGGGAAGTCCTCTCTCAAGCACTTGTCCCTCTCGTCATATATTTGTAAAATTTTACCTTTCCCGCTCTTGATCGATCAACCGTCAAGGCAATTCATTTCTAGACGGAAATACTCTTAAAACTACTCTGGTTTAATGACATCGCTAGAACCAGTAGGCTTCTATAGGCGTAGAATTTGTAAACAACTTTAGCATTGTCAGATCGTTTTAGATATCGTGAAAGAAAATTCTGCTGCTGATTAATTTCTCTTTGATAATTACTGTTGCGTTTAGTAAACTAATGGAAAATGCAATTAAAATATTCACTGTACTAATACAAATTAAATTCAGCTTCCTACAGAAACATCACGACGGCAGTCTATCTTAATAAAGCATTATGTGTCTGTGAGACGATCGAACCTATTTTAACACGAATTAGTAGGATAATACCAACTTTTGACTTCGAAAAGATCTGTATTTATTTCATTTACTGTACCATTCGCAAGTATTATGAAAATGTGACATTTCATAGATAAAATTATGTATTCACAACGACAAAAAATATGTCGGCAGAAAACAAAAGTGGCATTATGAATTTGGCAGTACCGTAAGGTTTTCGCTCTGACACTAAGAGTTACTGAAAGTAGCAAGACGAATTTTGCTCGAGCGTTGTCTTACGATTCCCTTATTGAGTTTTTATCAGCCTGCTTGTAGCTGTGCTGCAAAAGAATTAAAAATCTGGCTTTCAGCGAGTCGCGAATGGCGAACGAAAGCAGCTTGCACCTGTTAGCTAAGCATGTTACCTGGGAACTGGTTTTTTCGTAAACTGGGAAGACGTCCTTTTGTGGTTGAATTGTTGGCAAATGTCAGTCAGACGTGTGCCGTTGGTCTAAGTGTTACGGTGTGTTGAATTTGTGCCAATGATTTTTCTACAGGTTTCTTCTGTCCCAAATAGAGAGTTGAAGTATCCCACTAGTATTTTCACGTCATCCTGGTGAATTTTGCTCATAGTATTTTCGAGTGTGTTCCAAAATTTTTCGACATTTTCGGAGTTTTTCTTATTTTCGATGTTGGTGGGGACACGTGCATTGATGAGTGTATATTTTTTACTGTGGCTCTGAATGAGCATAGTCATAAGTCGCTTGTTGATGGGCCGGCCACGGTGGCCGAGCGGTTCTAGGCGCTTCAGTTCGGAACCGCGCGACTGCTACGGTCGATGGTTCGAATCCAGCCTCGGGCATGGAAGTGTGTGATGTCCTTAGGTTAAGTTAGGTTTAATTAGTTGTAAGTTCCAGGGGACTGATGACTTCCGGTGTTAAGTCCCATAGTGCTCAGAGTCATTTGAACCTTTTCATTGTTGATGGGTGTGATTTCTTTGACAGAGTTGATGATAGATCTGTGTTCGAGAAATGCGGTGCCGAAGATTGGTACGCCTTTCGCTACCTTTTGTTGTATTTTGCTTTTGAAGACGCAATGGTTTCCCTAATGCAAGGTTTCATTGTCAGTTAGTCGTGGTTCTTGAAGAGCAAGGATGAGAATTTTTTGTCGGTGGATTTCTTTTGTGAGATTATTTAGTTTTCGTGTTTGGATCATTGTATCGATGTTTACTTTTAAATGTATGTTTCTTCCTTGTAGGGAAATTTACCAGAGATCTTCGATATTCTCTGCCGTGCTAACCTGGACTCCCCAGAATCCGAAAATCCAACTGCCGCCTGTCGACAGCCGGGTTGTGTACCACCTGGGGTAAAGTTGACTTTGCTTGCATAGTTCATGTTTGCTTGTGTTTCATTGGTTTGGCTTGGGTGATACGAGGACCGGACAGGACCAGAGGGTGTTGAAGCCTTTGAAAGCAAATATTTTCAGCCAAGCTCATTGAGCTAAGAGACGGTGACCAGAGTAGCGGTGAATTTCACTCAGACGTGTCTGGATTTTGGGTTCAACGGATTTGGTAGCCGTTCAGGATTGTGTTAGTATTTGGTTCACCCCTAGTATTTGATTTCCTCGGTACCACCCATATGGGGGAGGGTTTCCCCTATCCGCCACACGCGATTACTATTATTATTATTATTGTCATTATGTCATCAGCAAATCCGATATGGTGTATCTTCCCACCACTGAAATAGATGTGTATTGTTCGATTCAGTATTTCCATCACATAAATGTGGGTTATAATTACGTCACATTGCTGCTAGAAGACATATTTCTCACTTTTTCTTAGCCAGTTGCTACCTGTTACTCCATCATAGGAATTTATGTGCGCAGCATTGTTGCAATACAGACGTTCAAATTATCCGATTTCTGTAATTTAGTTTCGATACCAGATAGTTCTAATCGGATTCAGATAGGCAGTCTTAATGTGGATATCTGACTACGACTCTCATCATGTGATAGACTGGGCAAATCACATTCTTAATCGGACTGTTGAATATAGATCACTTATCTCTGACAGGGCCTGAATTCTTAAACACTGTGGAAAATAATAATCCAATGTGCTTATTACAAATACGTTATTTAAATATAAATACATGGACTAACGAGATAATACAGGAGCAGAGCCCCATCCATCATAGCAGAGCAGTGCGTGATTGGTTTCAGGCCCAAGAGAGGATAAAGCTGTTGCCGTTTGTTCCACGATCACCAAACATCAACCAGATAGAGAATATGTGGGCAGAGGTAACAAGGCCATTGCCACGTGGATCTACAAAAGCAAGCGACCTTTGGACAAATATAGAAAACATATGTTGGGAAGTAAACCATCACGCTACACTGTCGACGACTTAATGAAATCAATTCCCTAAGCCTTCCAGAAATCTTACGTAATGATCGTGGGTGGGTTGGTTACTAAAAGTATAAAAAAATGTTCAAATGTGTGTGAAGTCTTATGGGACTCAACTGCTAAGATCATCAGTACCTAAGCTTACACACTACTTAACCTAAATTATCCTAAGGACAAACACACACACTCATGCCCGAGGGAGGACTCGAACCTCCGCCGGGATCAGCCACGCAGCCCATGACTGCAGCGCCCTAGACCGCTCGGCTAATCCCGCGCGGCTACTTAAAGTATACTCGTCCACAAAACCCATGTGGACAATTATCTGATAATCGGTCAAGATTTGCTTTCTGGCAGCTCTTTAGCATACAAGACCATTTACTTTCAGGCTCCTCCTTACAATTCTTGCAGTGCAAGGTAATTGAAAAAACTCATCCACTCGACGCCAACTGAGGAACTGACTGGTGCATGTGTTGTTCAACACACAGTAGTTGTCAGCCTCACTAGAATCAATGACTGTGTGTGTGTGTGTGTGTGTGTGTGTGTGTGTGTGTGTGTGTGTTTTCGTGTTCATGCACAATCTGAATCAATACTATTAACATTAGAGAGACAACCAACAATAAATAATTCATCAAATATGACTGTAAAGTATTTTAATGCGATGGGAAGTTACTAAATGAATTTGCACCCAACCCACGTCCTACATATTACGTTAAGTAAGATGTATTAACTCCATAGTATCGTTAGCAGAGACAGTGCGCTCTTGTTGTCGAGGCTCGCGACAAGCGCAGCGATCAGCAGTGCCCAATGCCGCCGCGATTTGTTTATGTTGGCTGAGCGTGGACACTGCAGCAGACGCTTCGCCATAAACAGAAAGAAATCACCTTGTCTCTGACCGCAGTGAGCGGATATCACTGCCTGCGTGTTCTTATAGTAACCAACGTGAGACTCTACTCACAGGAGCCATGGAGCAATTGCAATGGGTATCATGTCATTAGTCATCAGAATATTAACCAGTGATGAAATGTCCACTCTATATGAATCCCAAGAAAATAGGAACCTTCTCACAAAGGAATGTGAGGTGATATCAAAATTTATCCAACATACAAAAATTAACTGCAGGGCTTTCATGTATGCAGTAGTAGCACACAAGGAAATATTATGTCTTGGAAGTGTATATTTCATTTCTTCTTCTCATTTTAACGCCCTTGTTTTAGTATGAAGTGGGAAAATAAACACGAAAAACTCAAGTTCCTGAGAAGCATATAAGTCATTTCCTCTTCTCATATCATAACTTTTGTTTTAGTATGAGGTAAAAAAAAATAAACAGTTTAGGGTTCTGAAACATAATATGACACCGGATTCTTATCGTAGGCGCTATCGGAAACGCAAAAAGCAGGGAGCTGTCCATTGTTTTGTCCAAAAGTCTGTTTCCTTTCATGCATTACTCACGTTAGGAGATTCTTATTTAAGGACTTGTGGGCATCAAGTTCTTCAGCAGAACAAGCCTTATGTTATTGTGTTAATTACGGTATGGAAAAAATGCAACAAAGACGAGTTCCCCTGGAGCACATGTCTGTATTCAGCAATGACCGCCAGCTGCCACAACACTTCACAGAATCCTTGCGGCGGACAACACAACTGTGCGTGCACTTCAGACTTCATTCAGTAAGACGTCAGGAGATGGATGGAAACGTCAAATTAACGTTTCTTTCCGAGTCGTATTCAACCCAGAATGAGGTGTTATTAAGGTAGTTGAACGTTCTAGCAATTACACTTATATAATTCCAATATGAGTATTCAGATAGCCAAAAGAACCCGTTAGTGCGAAACCATCTGGAACTGCATTAACATCAAACTGCAAGAACTTGAGACAATACGTGGACTGTTCTCTTCGCTAGGTGACCTATTACTGATATTTAGGATTCTCACCTGCCTAGGCGTAATGGAAACGGAACTTCAGAGGCGCTTTCCGCTATTCTTGACAAACACGAGAAACTTGTAATCACTGCGAGTTACAACTGCGTGATGATAATGGTTCAGGTTGTCAGTAGTTGTGGTGGTGTTATGCTGTCAAACTGCTTACAGCAACGTTAATGGTGGCGCACATAATTTAGCGCTGACTACCTACCTAAGTAAAGATAGTGTTGTGGCGTCGTCGCTTGTCTTTATTTGGCCTCAGCTTGAGTAATCCGATTTAACGAACATAGTACTACATTCGCGGGCTGCTAATGATACAGTATGACTACAGAGATCATCGTGCGGGTATTACATTAATTCTGCAATGAATTGCTTAAAAAATGTTACCCTCAGCTATGCAGCTGGAATGACTCATTACACAGGTACTCTATGTTGCACTTGGTTAAGTGATCAGTTCGCTGCAATCCTGCTTCTTCTGTTTGTAAATGCTTGTATACGTCAAAAATGGTTCAAATGGTTCTGAGTGCTATGGGACTTAACATCTGAGGTGGTCAGTCCGCTAGAACTTAGAACCTAACTAACCTAAGGACATCAGACACATCCATGTCGGAGACTGGAGTCGAACCTGAGACCGTAGCTCTCGCGCGGTTCCAGACTGTAGCGCCTAGAACCACTCGGCCACCCTGGCCGGCATACTTGTATACTGACCATTCGTTATTTGACTAAATATGAACTACAATCTAATTCGCATGTATATGGCATGGGTTAGCTCCGGCACAAAGGTATGACTAAGGATTGGTTTCCGTTGGAGTCCCATTATTTTGATGGCAAGACTAATGTTCGCAAATCACCTCTATTGCCTCAGAAAACAATTGCATCTTAAATATCGAAGGACCGACGTCCGCACTGTCACAGCGCGTTGAAATACAGCAACGACAGCAGATGAAAATTTGTGACCGACTGAGCTTCGAACCTAGACCTGCTGCTTACTAGACGGACGTTCTGACCACTGCACTATTACTTTTTTTTAAAGTTTGAGAAGAATTTCAGCACCAGGTAGGCGGAGGCAAAGAGGGCAGGGGTCGAAAATCCGAGGCCTGGCCACAGTGCCTCCCCCATACCTGTCACTGAGCAGCTGCATTATTCACATGTATTCCATGTTTGCACTCATATATTCCTTTAAATTGTTGAACAAAATTGAAGTAGTAATTAAGGTAAAATAAATTACAGATTGTCGCCTCCAATCGTGTGCAATCCTTGTGGAACATAACTTATAACAGTGAACAGGGTGACGGAAAAATAAATAACAAACATTCATTCAGAAACATATTCACAATTTAAGTTATTATGCACTGGATGCATATGAAGTCTGTAAGGAAGCCATATATTTTTCAACAAATGGTTCAAATGGCTCTGAGCACTATGGGACTCAACTGCTGAGGTCATTAGTCCCCTAGAACTTAGAACTAGTTAAACCTAACTAACCTAAGGACATCACAAACATCCATGCCCGAGGCAGGATTCGAACCTGCGACCGGAGCGATCTTGCGGTTCCAGACTGCAGCGCCTTTAACCGCACGGCCACTTCGGCCGGCTCAACAAATGGAAGAAGTTTCGGAGCCGGAGGGGGTTTGCCAAATTAGAACAGTTGTGATTTAAGAACCGACGTAAAAGAATATTCCAGGAATAAAAATGTGAAAGAATAGTATTCTGCTTCTAATCAATAAAACTGTCCATCTCTTTGTAGCCCACATAAAGCAATAGATAAATTTTTTTTAAAACATTCCTTATATTTGTTATTCTTCTTCAGCTTAAAATGTTCTTCTGCAATATAAAACATGCACTCTTCTAAGTTCTAAGTTTTGTTTATTATGACGTACAACACAAACTGTCCCAGAAGCCACGAATAACTGTTATTCTTTGCGGACGGGTAACATTTCCAGTCAGGTTTAAAGCTTCAGTTATCGGTACATGACTTTCTGCGGTTCTGTGGATAGTGCTAATTTCTTCCTAGAACAGAAAACTTTAGATGAGCCGTGGAGACCAAAATAATTATACAGGAAGTTTCAGGAGGAATAATAAATATTGTAGGAGGTGGTAGTATAGACAAGTTGCAGAAAAATGCCATATTACATGTGTCCAATTTTTATTTCGTACATACAGCTGGGTTCAATGCATTTATGTTTCGTATGTTGGTCCTTACAGGACCCAGTTGTCTACATTTCCTTGAAAATGACTTCCAGCGTTATTGGAAGAGGTTTATTTGGCTACAGGAATGCCTATGTTCCTCCAGCATGACGGGGCTCCTGCAAATTCTAGGCGTCAGGTGACACATTATCCAAACCTAACATTTTCTGGAAGATGGATCATTAGATATGGGCACTTTTCTTGGCCTTCAAGGTCCCTGGACGTTCTCTCTTTGAATTTTTGCCTGTGGGGATGGTTAAAGGCGAATTCTACAAAGAAAAAGTAAACCCAAGAGCCGATTTGATCGTTCGGATTATGAATAGTGCAGCCCTCATAAAAGAACGCAAAGACGACCTCAGAAGATCTAGACGTGGTGTTATCAAGAGAAGTCAAATGTGCATTGAAGTTGGTGGGGAAATTTTTGAAAATCAACTTTGAACGTCCTCATTTGCCTTTGATTTGAGTTTGTTAGGGTTACGTACACTCTTTGCCATAAAACTCGACCGGCGGCCGGCCGCTTCAGAGGCTAAGTCCGCGCCGATCGCAACATGGGACAAAAAAACTGGCCAACTCGCTAATTCTCTAAGTCCGGTTATCTGCACAATCTGGCAACACTGTAGACTGCGGCACTTCCTGGAGGAAAACTTGTCCCAAGATAGAGAGACTCTAGGCTGATTACGCCTGTGGTCTAGCGGTAGCGTGCGTTGTTTCTTTTCATAATGTCAGTGGATCGAGAGCAGCTGGCATAAAATATTTTTATAGCCTCTTCTGTCTGAATGCTGAAGACGTGAATGTAATGGTAGCGCAGATTCAATCTATTTCGCTTTATGACACACCGATATCAAAATTTTATCTAGTAACGATTTTGCGGCAGATTTCCTGCAGACTGTCCTCCTCTGGACGCCGTATGCGGCAAAGCTCCGGGATCCATTTGCTGGCTACTGGCAGCGGCCATGGCGACAGCAGCGGCGCTGCACTCCCCCGTTCTTTATCGAAAGCGCCTGCTACCACTCATCGCTTTTGATGATTTAAAACGCTTTATTATTAAATGTTGCTCCACAGAAAATTTCTACAATTTCCATTCACGCTCAAAAGCAACGGAGACAGACGCCCTGATTAGTAGGCGGGTAATCGGCAAGAGCTGAGTATGGCCCGAAATTAATTTTATAGACTGGGACGAAATTAAACCACCTCACTACATTCGATGAATTTATAAATGCTTCATACCTCGTTTCTTTTCCTTTCAAACTTAATTATTTGTGCAACTTTTGGTCAATGTTTGGATGTTTTCGTCAAGCCAGAGTGAGCGTCTGTGGTGTAAAGTGTATTACAGTTCTTGTTTCATTCCTTATGGTAAGTCTATGCGATAAACTGTGTGAATACCTTGCAATGCATGCTCTGTAGCAGTGCAGGCACACTGCACATTTGGAGTTCCATGTACGGGTTCATGAAGTATTTATTGTTGATCGGAAGTGATAGTTAAGGTCATCAGATTTCAACCAGAAAAATTTGTCGTTTTGAAGGTTTCAGAGAACGGAAAGGAATTGCTAACGCCGGTGTTAGAAAACGTCTACAGTTAAATGCTATTGCAAAAATTTAGAAGATGGGAACTATATTAATGAACAGGTGCACTTCATAAACAACCTTCCGACATCTTAGACCTATATGACGAACAAAGCTCAAATTTATATCGTTGACAGTCGGTTTGAATCTTTTCAGGACCTATTTTACAGTGAAGCACCTTGGAATTTGCAAAGCAGAAATCCATGATATTAACTTAATTTACTAAGTCGAAATCGGACGAAGATTGATGTTTAAAGGCATTCTTCAGATTTCGCATAAGAAATTTTTACTAGCAGTTTGCAACTCCATTAATTAAAATGGAAAATAAAAGGTTGTAGTCAGCGGCTTCTACCGTGATTCGAACTTATAGTACAAGCACTGCAACGCACAAGGGAACCTCTGAGCTAACGACACACTGGCGGCCAGAGGCGGACTATAGTCACTGCGATGTTGCCTGAGCCTCAAAACGCAACCTTAAACACACAAACAGAGGAGGTGGAGATTACTGTTTTAACATCCCGTCGACCACGATGTCATTAGAGACGGAGCACAAGCTCGAATTAGGGAAGGATGGGGAAGGAAATCGGCCGTGCCCTTCCTAAGGAACCATCCCGGCATTTTCCTGAAGCGATTTAGGGAAATCATTGAAAACCTAAATCAGGATGGCCGGGCGCGGGATTGCACCGTCGTCCTCCCGAATGCACATACAAACACTTCACTTATGTGAAGAACGCCGTTCTTGGAGTCCAGAAATTAAATATACTTTCTAATTGTGTCATCTTGCAGTGGATTATATCGTACGAGTCTTCGATGTGGAAAACGAATGTCAAGTGAATTTAGCGAGGTAACGCCGACCTACACCCGGAAGTAAATGCACTATCAGAGTGTTGACAAATACTTGCTACGACGCTGCCATTTCTCGGCTCTCTGACGAGGCAGCTCTTCAGCGAAATGCTTGCCGTGATTCTCCGATACGGTTCTTCAGAGTGGAGACGCGCGCGCACGTTTGGTTTTTATGCGGTGTTCTCCCCTGATGGTTTCTGACGTCGCCTTGTGGGCTATGTATACATATGAGACATTCAATTATCATTAATCCAGAATGATACAAGTTTCAGCTTCCGGCGTGGAAGAAGGCTGTTGACGCCGACATTATATCATTTCAACGTAGGGAAAGCAAAACGGATCATTCAATGTTTCTCATTCAACATAAAGCATGTGAGATAAATTTCCGTAACGTTCATAATCATCTAAAAATACAAACGAAGTAAAAATACACCGGAAGCTTATTCGAATTGAATATAATGTAAGATACCAAACGCTTTGCACCTCGATGTCGAATTTGTCCACTTGCAATCGTTTGCAGCATGCGCATAGAATGTCATGATTACCACGAGAATGAAGAAATATGTTGGTAAGGATGGAAGCAAGAAGAGACGCAGTCAACAAATATTCTATTCCTCATGGCATTCATTTCATTTGACACGTAAGAAGAGGTAAAGCGGGAATTTACTTTCGTTAACACGAAAGATATGCCGCACATATTGATAACGAGGAAGTCTGCGTCTTCATACGTTTCCTCCTTGAAATCTGTATGCTCTATTATATACTAAGTAGCCCGATCATTGTTTCAGTAATGTTACCCTCTTTTTTGACCCCGTAACGATGAACAGATTCCAAATGCATGTCTCTGCGTGAAAGTAGCTGTTCGAACCCTTCCTGGGTTGTTTTTTGTGTTTTATTGCTTGGAATTCCTGAAGCAGACCACTGTGCCTTCCCCCCTCGTGGGTTAGGTCTCAAAACTAAACCGCTTTGTATCCAATGGCATAATTTATTCATACAGCATCAGCATAAGACTCTTCCGAGTGAGAGAATGACAATAACAATCGTAACAAGAACAAGCAAATAATGAATGATGTTTATTCCAACGCAGAACGAGAATGGCTTTAAATATAAAAATCTATATCTATATCCATATCTATTGATCTTTGAGTTGGCACAATGCAAATATATTCTTAGCATTTAGTTACTGAATTTAGTTCTGGATGTTTGCAGAGAAAAGGAAAAGTCGGTACTTCTCGCTAGTGTAATATAATGTGAACACGACTCAAGCAGGTCCTCAAGCAGGCACTGCTGCATTCTGTTCCCTGAATTTGCTCTGATGACGGTTAATGCAGATAGTTCCGATTATGAAATACAAAACGTATTGCAGGTTAGTTCCTAGGATAGTAACACTGAATTTGCGTTGTAGATGGCACATGAACGTGATGACTATCCATATTACTCATCAATATAAAAAGACAATATTTTGGGAATTTAGTAGGATTACTCAAAATGAATTCTGAAATTGGGTGACTGACCGCACAGGTGCTAAACGTCGTCAAGAGTATACGATGTCCTAATCGCATTAGGAATATGAAGATCGTCTTCGACAGCTCGCCACATTCACATTGCTATCTCCACCCTACTCCAGACAGCTCACGGTGGAGTTGCACTACGTTGCCGATGTTATGGAAGGCCTTCAAACCGACAACAGACCACATATAGAAAAATACAAGCGAATTCTCTTGCAGCGTAAGCTTATTGTAACTAATCTAAAAATTATTGGAGAGGAACATTGTCCTATTCAAAAAAAGTAAAATGTTACACATTGTTGACGTCAAACGGACATTATCTATGTCCTGTCTTGTGTCCTACTCATCTATAATATCAAGTGTACTATGAAAATGATTATATATAATGGATTATAAGGTAATGCATTGATACCAGATGGTGGGGGCCGGCCGATGTGGCCGTGTGGTTCTAGGCGCTTCAGTCTGGAACCGCGTGACCGCTACGGTCGCAGGTTCGAATCCTGCCTCGGGCATGGATGTGTGTGATGTCCTTAGGTTAGTTAGGTTTAAGTAGTTCTAAGTTCTAGGGGACTGATGACCTTAGAAGTTAAGTCCCATAGTGCTCAGAGCCATTTGAACCATTTGAACTATTTAACACAAAATGACATTAAAAATTTAAGTTATTCACAAGCAGCTAGTTGAGAATATGTATGAACTTTAAATGACACGACGAACCGTCTTGTTCTGCATATGGATTCAAACCCAGCTCATGCAGACTAAGCAAAGATTTCGTGACTGACGGAAACTAACAGTCATTCCTGATTAGGCATACAGAGAGTGATATACCTCGATTTTAGACAGTATCAGTTAGCAAATATCAACTTTAAATTGCATAACGCAAACACTTTTAACAGACGCGAATTCCTACCCAGCATCTATTGTCCCTGTTAACGAACTACGAGAGATGTTAAATATTGCTTCTTCACAAGTAACTTACTTGAAATGCCGTGAGGTAAAGCTGTGTGTTGGACACGGATTCGAACCCGGAACCTAATCGGATTGCCATCGAAGCACAGTCAAATGTGACATATCGGAATTTCACGGCAGTAACTAGATGTTTTAACTGAAATGACGAGACGAAACATTAATTTTTTCCTTCCCAGGACTCCAACCCGGCACCTATCGCTGTTATATTCTAGAGAAAACTAACGTTAAATATGGGTTTGTTGCACCAGCAGTGACATGTGAGCATGTTTGAACTGAAATAATATGACGAAGAGTTCAGCGCTCACTGGGAATAGAGCCCCACACATATCGTTGTTGACTACACACAAAGAGACGTCAGCTACCGAATTTTTCTCCACCAGCTGCTCAGAATAGCATCTTGAACTTACAGTCATCTCGCAAATAGTTCTGTGTCTCACTGGGAGTTAAAAACGTCGGATATCGTTAGTGTTGACAGCGAATGAAAATACATTAAAAATCAAAATTATTATCCACCAGCAGATAGGTGTTCTCATGCTAGAGCTTGATAATACATAATTAAATCTTTAGTGCCGGGCCAGGATTCGATCCCATTCACGCATAATATGTGAAGGTGTTGAGGAATCTGCAGTTCTGAACAAACAACAAATTGTAGTCGAGCTGTATTGCCACGAAGGGATCAAATATCGCGTTAAGGGCGGTCTGAGTTGCATTCCCAGTTCAGAACCCATTTTATCGACATACAGAAGCTCAAATAAAAGATGGAATAAGTGTCCTGTGACCATACATAGCGTTTGTGTCGTCACTTGAAATAAATAACTAGTATAAGAAAGGTTACTGGTGATAGAGCTTCTACATGTCGCCAGTCCAGACTTTATTGTGGTTCGACCTACCGTCTACTTGGTAAAGAAGGAATATCATCTTTAATGTGAATTTTCAGACCACGCAGCCATTATATCTCCTTCACTTGGTGTAGCCAGGAGAGAATGGAATCTGTCTCTCCCTATCTAAAATCATTGACAGAAGTGGGAATCGAACCCAGACCATAGGTATAACAACCTACCATCCGTCCAACAGACCACGAAATCCTCTTCTCTGCGAGTCATTTTTCTATCGTAACGCAGTTGCGCCACACTGGATGAGAATTCTGACACACAGGCTCCCTGTAGTAATTTGCAGCATGTTCAGTAAATTCATTTACTTGGTTGACCGAATCACCATGAACTAGCTGCCTCGGCTACCCAGTGCATACATTCGACTATTTTGTAATCACAGAAATAAAATCACGTTACTGCCACCTACACACAACTGCCGACATTGTAGGATGCAGAAGTTTAAATAGGAAGTGTTCCTTTCCACTTGAGCTATTCTATTGCGCTATCTGTTACTAGAAAACGTCGTTCAGTCCAAAAGAAAAGCTGTAACTGTTTGTCTCTCAGAAGTCAAGACCTGGCCATATGCATAATCTCACAGTGCTGTGGAATCCAAAAGTTCTGGAGGAATAGTTGCCGAGCTCTGGAGCTGTTGTAGCTACGTGTCAGCTTGTAGCATAGATAAGATGTCGCGAGTTCGAATACATTCAGTGCTACATTTTTTAAAACGCAATTCTGCTCTCTGCTGAAGTTATCAATCTAATGGAACTTTGAACATAATTCCCTTCACTTCTCAACCCAAAGTAGTCGCATGTGGAAAAAGGACTAACTACTGTGACATTTTGTTCTATTCAGGTTTAATAGACAGCAGGCAGCAGATGCATGTCGAAGATGTGCAGGGAGAGCGCATCGTGCCTTAATATGTCAGAAAAGTATTTTCTACATTAGCCGTCGTGTGGTAGTGATATTTGATTCTTCTTCAAACTTTCATTGACAGCTTTAACACAGAACAAATTTTCTACATGCATGTAATCAATAAACTGCATGTGCATTGTCAGACTGTCATAGGTAACATCAGAGAATTCGCATATATCGTTGATGATTAATTTCTCTCTCATATTTACTATTGTTTTAACAACACTAAAGGAAACCTTACGAAATTGTGCACTGTATTATAAGAAATGAAATAAAACTAACCATGATAAC